>NC_141877.1:216669876-219169876 GCF_056163025.1 Triticum urartu | reverse complement strand
GTGTGATGGTGTGTCTGAACATCATAACTGCACCCTATTGGATATGGTGCATACCATGATGTCTCTTATCGAATTACCACTATCGTTTATGGGTTAGGCATTAGAGACAACCACATTCACTTTAAATAGGGCACCATGCAATTCCGTTTGAGTCGACACCGTACGAACTATGGTTCAGAGAAACCTAAGCTGTCGTTTCTTAAAAGTTTGGGGCTGCAATGCTTATGTGAAAAAGTTTCAGGCTGATAAGCTCAAACCCAAAGCAGATAAATGCATCTTCATAGGACACCCAAAAATAGTTGGGTATACCTCCTGTCTCAGATCCGAAAGCAATAGGGATTGTTTCTAGAATCGGGTCCTTTCTCGAGGAAAAGTTTCTCTCGAAAGAAGTGAGTGGGAGGATGGTGGAGACTTGATCAGGTTATTGAACCATCACTTCAACTAGAGTGTAGCAGGGCACAGGAAGTTGTTCCTGTGGCACCTACACCTATTGAAGTGAAAGCTTATGATAGTGATCATGAAACTTCGGATCAAGACACTACCAAACCTCATAGGTCGACAAGGATGTGTACTACTTCAGAGTGGTACGTAATCCTGTCTTGGAAGTCATGTTGCTAGACAACAATGAACCTACGAGCTATGGAGAAGCGATGGTGGGCCCGGATTCTGACAAATGGCTCGAGGCCATAAAATCCGAGAGAGGATCCATGTATAAAACAAAGTATAGACTTTGAAAGAACTACTTGATGGTTGTAAGGCTGTTAGGTGCAGATGGATTTTAAAAGGAAGACAGACAATGATGGTAAGTGTCACCATTAAGAGAGCTTGACTTGTCGTTAAGATGTTTCCCGACAAGTTCAAGGAGTTGACTACGATGAGACTTTCTCACTCATAGCGATGCTAAGAGTCTGTTGGAATTATGTTAGCAGTTACTACATTATTTATGGAATCTTGCAGATAGGATGTCAAAACATTGTTTCCTCGACGTTTTTCTTGAGGAAAGGTTGTATGTGATACAACCAGAAGGTTTTGTCAATCCTGAAAGATGCTGACAAGTATGCAAAGTTCCAGCAATCCTTCTAAGGACTGGAGTAAGCATCTCGGAATTGGAATGTACGCTTTGATGAGATGATCAAAGATTTTGGGTTTATACAAAGTTTATGAGAAACTTGTATTTCCAAAGAAGTGAGTGGGAGCACTATAGATTTTTTGATGAGTATATGTTGTTGATCAAAAATGATGTAGAATTTCTGGAAAGCATGCAGGGTTATTTGAAAAGTGTTTTTCGATGGAAAACCTGGATTAAGCTACTTGAACATTGAGCATCAAGATCTATAAGGATGGATCAAAAAACGCTTAATAGTACTTTCAAATGAATACATACCGTGACAAGATTTTGAAGGAGTTCAAAATAGATCAGCAAAGGAGTTCTTGGCTGTGTTACAAGGTGTGAGTATTGAGTAAGACTCAAGACCTGACGATGGCAGAAGAGAGAGAAAGGACGAAGGTCGTCCCCTGTGCTTTAGACATAGGCTCTATAGTGTGCTATGCTGTGTACCGCACCTAAAGTGTGCCTTGCCATGAGTCAGTCAAGGGGTACAATAGTGATCTAGGAATGGATCACATGACAGCGGTCGAACTTATCCTTAGTAACTAGTGGACTAAGGAATTTTCTTGATTATGGAGGTGGTAAAAGAGTTCGTCGTAAAGGGATACGCCAATGCAAACTTTGACACTAATCCAGATGACTCTGAGGAGTAAACCGGATTTGTATAGTAGAGCAGTTATTTGGAATAGCTCCAAGTAGCGCATGGTAGCTGCATCTTCAAGATGACATAGAGATTTGTAAAGCACACATGGATGTGAAAGGTTCAGACCCATTGACTAATAAACCTGTCTCACAAGTAAGATATGAACATACCCCATGGGTGTTGGATTCATTACAATCACATAGTGATGTGAACTAGATTATTGACTCTAGTGCAAGTGGGAGACTGTTGGAAATATGCCCTAGAGGCAATAATAAAATGGTTATTATTGTATTTCCTTGTTCATGATAATTGTCTATTGTTCATGCTATAATTGTATTAACCAGAAACCGTAATACATGTGTGAATACATAGACCACAACATGTCCCTAGTAAGCCTCTAGTTGACTAGCTCGTTGATCAATAGATGGTCATGGTTTCCTGACCATGGACATTGGATGTCATTGATAACGGGATCACATCATTAGGAGAATGATGTGATGGAGAAGACCCAATCCCAAGCCTAGCACAAGATCGTGTAGTTCGTATGCTAAAGCTTTTCTAATGTCAAGTATCATTTCCTTAGACCATGAGATTGTGCAACTCCCGGATACCGTAGGAATGCTTTGGGTGTGCCAAACGCCACAACGTAACTGGGTGGCTATAAAGGTGCACTACGGGTATCTCCGAAAGTGTCTGTTGGGTTGGCACGAATCGAGACTGGGATTTGTCACTCCGTGTAAACAGAGAGGTATCTCTGGGCCCACTCTGTAGGACATCATCATAATGTGCACAATGTGACCAAGGAGTTGATCACGGGATGATGTGTTACGGAACGAGTAAAGAGACTTGCCGCTAACGAGATTGAACAAGGTATCGGGATACCGACGATCGAATCTCGGGCAAGTACTATACCGGTAGACAAAGGTAATTGAATATGGGACTGATTGAATCCTCGACATCGTGGTTCATCCGATGAGATCATCGTGGAGCATGTGGGAGCCAACATGGTTATCCAGATCCCGTTGTTGGTTATTGACCGGAGAGTTGTCTCGGTCATGTCTACATGTCTCCCGAACCCGTAGGGTCTACACACTTAAGGTTCGGTGACACTAGAGTTGTAGAGATATTAGTATGCGGTTAACCGAAAGTTGTTCGGAATCCCGGATGAGATCCCGGATGTCACGAGGAGTTCCGGAATGGTCCAGAGGTAAAGATTTATATAGGAAGTCCAGTTTCGGCCACCGGGAGAGTTTCGGGAGTCATCGGTATTGTACCGGGACCACCGGAAGGGTCCCGGGGGTCCACCGGGTGGGGCCACCTATCCCGGAGGGCCCCATGGGCTGAAGGGGCGTGGGAACCAGCCACTGGTGGGCTGGTGCGCCCCCCTTGGGCCTCCCATGCGCCTAGGGTTGGAAACCCTAAGGGGTGGGGGCGCCTCCACTTGGCTTGGAGGCCAAGCCACCCCTAGGGGTGCCGCCCCCCTCCCTAGATGGGATCTACAAGGGGCCGGCACCCCCCTAGGCCCCTATATATAGTGGAGGGGAGGGAGGGCAGCCGCACCTGAAGCACTGGCGCCTCCCTCCCTCCCGTGACACCTCTTCCTCCCCGCTTGTGCTTGGCGAAGCCCTGCCGGGATCCCGCTACTTCCACCACCATGCCGTCGTGCTGCTGGATCTCCATCAACTTCTCCTCCCCCCTTGCTGGATCAAGAAGGAGGAGACGTCTCCGCTCCGTACGTGTGTTGAACACGGAGGTGCCGTCCGTTCGGCGCTAGGATCATCGGTGATTTGGATCATGACGAGTACGACTCCATCAACCCCGTTCTCTTGAACACTTCCGCTTAGCGATCTTCAAGGGTATGAAGATACACTCCCTCTCTCTCGTTGCTAGATGACTCCATAGATTGATCTTGGTGACACGTAGGAAATTTTTTGAATTTCTGCTATGATCCCCAACAGTAAGTGATAGAGCCAGTCGCCCCAAAATTCAATCCATGGTCGTCGTGCCCGGTCACTTTCAAGCACCGGGACCACCCGACCAGTATCCGTCACGGGGGCTCAGCCGCACTAGTCTTAGAACCAATAATTGATGAGTTTCACCTGACTCGCGTCCTTATGGATGGTGGTAGCAGCCTCAATCTGCTCTATCAGGATGCAACACCGAAAATGGGCATTAACCCATCAAGGATCAAGCCTACGAGGACTACCTTTAAAGGAGTCATACCAAGTGTAGAGGACCGCTGGATGGGCTCAATCACATTAGAGGTTGTCTTCGGATCTCCGGACAACTTCCGAAGTGAGGAGTTAATCTTCGATATCGTCCCATTCCGCAACGGCTATCATGCATAGCTCGGACGAACTGCGTTTGCTCGATTCAAAGCAGTGCCACACTATGCTTATCTCAAGCTCAAGATGTCCGGTCCATGCAGCGTCATAACAGTCAATGGAAATATGGAACGCTCTCTCCGTATAGAAGAGCACATAGCTGCCCTAGTAGCAGAAGTACAAAGCGGCCTTCTCAAGCAGAACCTTCATTCGGCTGCCGAGCCCGTGGACAACCTTAAGAGGGTCCGAACTACTCTACAGCAGGAGAGCTCGGCTCGTCAGGAGCTCGACTAGCAATCCGGCCTCCGTCTCAGTCCCAATCAAGTGGTGGCATTCTTGCCGTGCGTACATAACTACGCACTTAAAATTCCATGGGCATTGACGGAGGCACAGATAACTTGTGACCCGTGGCACGGCTCAACCGACATCGGATACACACATGCTTTCACTTTTACTTGTTTTCCTTTCAGGTCTCAATCCCACAAGCCCCATCGGGGGGTCTGGTCATCGGTCCTCTTGTAGGATAAATACACCAAGACGGCGAGAAGCGCGGACATATGGGGAACTTTTTAGGTGATTCCTTTAACGATAACTCTACCAGTTTTCCAGGACCCATATGCAGCTCTCCCAAGGTTTCGGCATTTTAAATAGCCTATTTCTTATTGCACTATTTGTATCAATGCGCCTTGACGTACTAATTACATTCCAATGAAAACATTTCGTAGCTGGAGCTTTAGGACCCCAGCTTTTCACCTTTACGTCTTGTCTGTTTTCTTTCTCTCTTTTCTTTTTCAGATTCCCTGTGGATAACCCCATCAGGTAGCACCCGTACACTTTGGTATGTTTGACGTTTGCCACGGGCTTTATACCACCTTACACTACGGCATCAAAAGTCTGAACACTTTCTATAAGTATAGTTCGGCACCCCGAATTTAGCATTATAGTTGGGTTTTGCCCGGCTCCTATGCTTGCTACCCTATGTTCCGCAACATTGGCTAGGGTAGTAAAGGGAGAACTACTGCGATTGTGTCCTGGTCTAAACTGGATGAGCACCTCGGTAGAGAAAGCCGAAAACTGACTGTCATGATGCAGCGAGAGCTGGTCAGCTGTTCGGAGGTCTCAAATCGTTGGAGATTTTTCCGCATTTCGCGAAGGATCGGTACTACCCGATCAGACACCGACAACACTCTGGTTCGTATACCAGGGGCTACACCTATGTTTTATTATAAAACTCCTATGGTTAAGTGGGGGTGTTCAAGCCGTATAGTCTGGTTGCCTGGTTCGTTGCGCTAAACAACTCCTTCAAGGACCATATAATTGGATCAAGATTGTTTAGATTCCATCCCGAAAACCTTCGTACTACCTATGTGAGGGCTGAAGCTGACGACAGGTTAACCCTCAGATTTCAAACAACACGGCCGCACAGGAGGAAATAATCAAAACATAATAAAAGTTATATATTACAAAGCAGATTTTTTGTCATCATACAAGACAAAATACGAGTGTATTCACTCGAAAATAACGTCATGCCCGCACTGCGTGTCTACAATACGAGACCCCTCGAGGACATCCACAAAATAGCGCTCGGGTGTACGGTGCTCCTTGCCCTTCGGCGGCCCCTTGGTCAGCTCGATGGCGTCTATTTTCTCCCGCCACATATTGAAGTGAGCAAAGGACATCCGGGCACCTTCAATACAGACCGATCGCTTTACGACCTCAAGTCGCGGGCAGGCAGTAACAAGCAGCTTCACAAGCCCGAAGTAGCTGCTGGGTACCAGCGCGACAGGCCATAGCTGGACTATCATGTCCCTCATGGCCAGCTCGGCTGCCTTGTGTAGCTCGACCAACTGTTTCAGCTGGTCGCTGAAGGATACCGGATGTTCTGGTCCAAGATATAGAGACCAGAACAGCTTCTCCGTTGAACTCCCTTCCCTGGCTCGATAGAATTCAGCAATATCGGAAGCACGGCAAATCCGTAAACGCCCCTGTAGAGCACCAAATTCAGGTAAGCAATAGGAGCGTTCCCTTCATCAACTGGCTTTGCATAATGAAAAACTTACCCGCCGCAATATTCTTAGCCGCCTAGAGTTCCTGAAGAGCACTCTAGACTTCGGCTCGAGCCTCTTGTGCGCTCTGGCGAGCCTTGGCAAGTTCAGACACCTGCGTCTTAGAATCATGCTCCAGGGGCTCGTACTTCTTAACGGCATCCTGAAGCTCTTGCTGCACCTCGCTGACCCGGGCCTCGTGCTTTTCGCGTGCATCACGTTCCTTGGCCGCTTTGTCCTCGGCCTCGGCTAATGCCTTCTTGACGGCCGCCACCTCGGTCGTGGCCCCTAGCATAGTCCATGACACTTTAGTCACCATGAAGTATTCATCCTTCCTAACAAACACGCACAGGTTACTGCATACCTTTGCTATCCTCCAACCGCGTCTTCACAAGACTGAGCTCTTCCTCGGACCGCTCCCGGCTCCGCTTAGTTCGGAGACCTCTGTGGTATGAGCGGCAGCAGCCAGCAGCGATGCTTGCTTATTCACATAGACATCATATGTTAGACTCCTGCGAAACTTGTTTTATCCTTTGTTCGGCTTTTCTTTTCGAACACCGAACAGAGCATCATGGGCTACTGTCTATGCTGTGATATTCTTTCTACAATTATTATTACCTCAAAGCTTGTTAAAAGGCTAGTGTAGGCTTCAGTCAGTCCACTTTTGGCAGACTGAACCTTTTTTATCACCGTACCCATGAGGGCACGATGCTCATCTACAATGGAAGCGTCTCGCAACGCTTCCAGTAGATCGTCCGATGCCTCTGGGCGGACAGAGGTCACTAGCGTAACAGGCACACCCCCTCCTTTTGTGGAAGGCTGTTTGCTAGACTCTGGAGCCATACAGGTCGTCGGAATGATATCCGACTGAGGGCCGAATGGAACTCGGCCCCCACCATCAGTCTCCATGGGGGTTTCTTCCCCCATGTGTCCGGTGGCCATGGAATCACCCTTGGACGCCGCCCTGACGATCTCCGGAGCCTCTCCTTTATTGGGGAAGGCCCTTTGGGACACCACCTCGTCATCACCCTTGGGCGAGGCACAGCGAGCAGGTGGCGGCGACATGCTAGACATCTCCTTTGAATCTAGCGAGCCCTCTGTCGAGGACTGCAGAGAACCGTCGCGGGCCGGACTGCTATAGCATAAATTAAACATATTAATATTGCAAAGGGGAAGGGCCGAACATTTGGACGAGCATAAAGTCTTGGGTACATACGAAGCGGCTTGAGGCTTGGTCCGGGGCATTCATTCCGGACAGCTGTCGACATCCCACGCGGAGTTATCTACGAGGGAGCCCTTCCCCCTCGTGGCTGCCTTCACCTCTAGGTTTGTGGAGGCCACCCTTTTCTTCCTTCCGCCCTCTGGGGGGAGTTGTCTTCCTCCTCCTCCTCGTCGCTGTCTTCGGCAACTAAAGGGTCGGTCTCGTCTTCAGATGATAGTTTCGAAGAATCCTTTCGACGAAGGCCACTCCTGGTCCCCTTGGCTGCCTTTTTGGTCTTCTTTTCTGGCACGTCATAAGGCGCCGGGAACAACATCTTCGTCAGGAGTGGGGTCTCTTTGTCTTCGGGTAGCGGGGCTGGACAGTTAATCCGCCTCGCTATGTCTACCCGGGCCTAAGGAAAAAATTGATAGGAGAGCTTACACTTATTTCTCACAATACGCTAGTAAAGGTTATGCCTTGAGAGCGTGAAAAAACTTACTGAATTAGCTTAGAGCTTTGACCTAAGCACACGATCCTCGATTGTAGGCTGTGGCGTCTCGCCGGCCTTGAAGAGCACTTTCCAGATATCCTCGTGCATTGTGCCGAAGAGCTCTAGCAGCGTCTGGTGCTTGGCCGGATCGAATTCCCATAAATAACAAGTCCGGCATTCGCACGGGAGGATCCTGCGGATGAGCATAACCTAGATCACATTGACAAGCTTAATCTTTATGGATATCATGTATTGGACGCACGTCTGGAGCCCTGTCAGCTCACCCGGAGCAACCCAGGTTAGGCCCTTCTCTTGCCAGGAGGTGAGCCGCATCGGAACTCTGGATCAGAATTGGGGGGCCGCCATCCAATTAGTGTCACGCGGCTCGGTGATGTAGAACCACCCTGATTGCCACCCCTTCATCGTCTCCACAAAAGAACCTTTGAGCCAGGTGACGTTGGGAATCTTACCCAACATAGCTCCTCCGCACTCTGCCTGTTGGCCTCTCACCACCTTTGGCTTCACATTAAAGGTCTTCAATTGTAGGCCGAAGGGAGGTGGAATGCGGAGAAAGGCCTCGCACACGACTATAAATGCCGAGATGTTGAGGATAAAGTGAGGGGCTAGATCATGGAAGTCTAGCCCATAATAAAACATCAATCCACGGACAAACGGGCGGAGAGGGAATCCCAGCCCACGGACAAAATGCGTGAGGAAAACCACTCTCTCATGAGGCTCGGGGGTGGGGATGATCTGTCCCTCGGCCGGGAGTCGGTGAACGATCTCCTTGGCCAGGTATCCAGCCTCTCGAAGCTCCTCTATATTTTCCCTCTTAACGGAGGAGGTCATCCACTTGCCGCCTGCTCCGGATCCAAACATGGTTGGGTGCTGGTTTGAATGAGGACTTGGGCGTGGGAGCTCGAGGACGGAGAGGCAGGAGGAAAGCGTGGGGGAAGAAAGGGGAATCTTATCTCCTTATAAGGGCAGTGAATATCGAATGCCCCCCCATTCGCCTTAAAATTCGCCTGCTCCCAAGGCTGTGTAAACGGCATGGTTGGGTTACCCACACCCGTATTGATAAGAATCCCGTGATAAGGGGACACGATCTCTGCTTTGACAAGACGTGCCAATGACAACCGTGTCTCGAAACGTGGGGCAAAAAATGGTTCGAAATTATAACCAGACAGGCGTGACGTCACATTACTAAAGTTGTCAGCGGATGTGGCTCCTGTGTTATTATATTCTCTATACGGTTGTGTGCGGTGTGTGTTACAGGTCCAGACACAATAAATTTGTCTGAAGACTATTCGGGAGTTCGGATGGAGGAACCGGCCTTGCAATGCCAAAGACAACACTACGCGCCAGATACCTTGTCATTGAAACCAGGTTCAGGGGCTACTGAGGGAGTCCTGTACTAAGGGGTCCTTGGGCGTCCGACCTGTTATCTATGGGTCGGACTGATGGGCTGTGAAGATATGAAGACCGAAGATTGTACCCGTATCCGGATGGGAGTCTGCTTGGCATGGAAGACAAGCTTGGCGAACAACTATGAAGATTCCATATTATGTTACTGACTCTATGTAACCCTAGATCCCCGAGTGTCTATATAAACCCGAGGACTTAGTCCGGATAGGGGACAATCAATACCTTAGTCATACAGGCTAGACTTCTAGGGTTTATCCATTATGATCTCGTGGTAGATCAACTCTTGTAATACTCGTATTCATCAATATCAATCAAGCAGGATGTAGGGTATTACCTCCATCAAGAGGGCCCAAACCTGGGTAAAGCTTCGTGTCCCCTGTCTCCTGTTACCATCAACCTTAGATGGATAGTTCGGGACCCCCTACCTGAGAACCGCCGGTTTTGACACCGAAAACTCCCTCGGCAAGATCCTTGCTGAGGCAGCCTCCGCAGCCCCGGCAAGAGCCTTGCCGGGGCAACTTGCCCGATGCCAGCGGAGTGAGTCACCCTTGAGCCCACAGGCTCCAACCCAACCAACTACATTGGAACCAAGGCTCGGGAGGCGCCTTTGTGGTGGCATGCAAATCTTCGTCAAGATCATAAACATCTGAGATCAGATGAGGACCAGAAGACGGCGACCCTCGACTGGATCCTAGCCGAGGAAATCCACAAGACCCCCGGCAAGACCCTTGCCGGGGACGACTGCGATGCCACAACAACACCCTTGCCGGGCCCGCGGCAAGACCCTTGCCGAGGGCATCAGCGGGGCCACTGCCAGGCCCGCACCAGCCAAGACTCCACCACTGTCCATAAGCAGCTGCTAGCTCAACCAGCTGGGCAGGCACCTGCATGGTGACGGGCGGCCTCTACACCGACTCAGCAAGCACCTGTGTGGCGGCATGTGACCCTTCATGAAGGATCCACCACCGCGCCTGTCCAGCAGCCAGCCAATGTGGCGCCACGATGCCTCATCAGGTCGAACACGTGTCGAGGCCAGGCGAGGTGGCGACAGTTGGGACGTGCTTCCCTAGCATCCCCGATAAAGCAAGGAGGGCACGGCGGCAGCGCATTAAATGTGTTTGTCCGATGGTCCCAGAGGATAGCCTTGTAAACTGTAGACCTTTCCACCTCCTGTGTGCCACGGTGGCAACCCCTTTTTCCTATAAAAGGAGGCCCAAGGAGACCAGGAGGGGGATTCAGCTCTTTTGGGCAAAGTTGCACCCTGTAGCTAGCTCAAGAACACAAGAACACTCTCGTATACATCCACCAAAGCAGGACTAGGGTATTACGCATCTTTGCGGCCCGAACCTGGGTAAACGATCCGTGTGATTCCTGTCAAACCCGCTCTTCGCACAACATCACGCCCACCAACCGTAGAAGGGATCCCAATGACCCCATAGGTGTCGTTCCCACCGACACAAATACTCGATCGACCCTGCCAGATCCACGGCACTCTTGATAAGGCTGCCAACCATACCAGCAGAAGTTCTTGGGTCTTTAAATAGGCCAGCAAGTTAAATGCCGAACATAAGGAGAAATGGTCGCCCAGTGAGGATGACAACGAGGAACCTCGCACACGAAAACAAGGAGTCAGAAGAAATATCCCCCCGAAGTCAAAACGGGGAACATGATATACGTCACCCATATCCCCAAGAGGGAGCGCAAGCGCGCTAAGGGACGTCTACGCGATATAGCCAGTCGCCCCAAAATTCAACCCATGGTCGACCTGTCCGATTACCTTCAATCGCAGGGACTAACCGACCAGTATCCGTCTTAGAGGTTCGGCCCCATTAGTCCTCGATCCAATCATCGATGGATTCCACCTTACGCGAGTCCTCATGGACGGCAGCAGCAGCCTTAACCTGCTCTATCAAGACACAGTCCGCAAGACGGGTACTGATCTGCCAAGAATCAAGCCTACTAAAACTACTTTTAAAGGAGTGATACCGGGTGTAGAGGCCCGCTGCACGGGCTCAATCACATTGGAGGTGGTCTTTTGCAGTGAAGACCTGATCTTTGATATCATCCCCTTTTGTAGTGGCTACCACGCACTACTCGGACGAACCGCGTTCGCTTGTGTTAATGTAGTCCCGTGATAATGCACAAGTATAGGGGATCGCAACAGTTTTCGAGGGTAGAGTATTCAACCCAAATTTATTGATTCGACACAAGGGGAACCAAAGAATATTCTCAAGTATTAGCAGTTGCATTGTCAATTCAACCACACCTGGAAACTTAATATCTGAAGCAAGGTATATAGTAGCAAAGTAATATGATAGTAGTGGTAACGATAGAGAAAGTGATATTTTTAGGTTTTGTAGTGATTGTAACAGTAGCAGCGGAAAAGGAAAAACACATAGGCATTGGATCGGTGATGGAGAATATGTCGGATGCGATCGATCATGTAACATTCATAACCTAAGGTGACACAGAACTAGCTCCAGTTCATCAATGTAATGTAGGCATGTATTTCGAATATAGTCATACGTGCTTATGGAAAAGAACTTCCATGACATCTTTTGTCCTACCCTCCCGTGGCAGCGGGGTCCTATTGGAAACTAAGGTATATTAAGGCCTCCTTTTAATAGAGTACCTGTCACAGCCCTAGTTCTGGTATGACCTAGGCTTGCTTTGTGCATCATGTTTAATCTTTCAAATAAATTTGAAATGGGGAAAGTTGCAAACCCTAGCACCAAAGTTTTTCCAATAGCTTCAACTTTAAAATGGATTTTCAATGAAACCAAAATGCTCTTCAAAAATGTTCATGCTCTTTGGATAATGTTGGGAACAACAACCAGAGGTGATGCACATTTTTGCTACACATTTTGGATTTTTGAACCAATGCATAAATATTTGATTTGGAGCTGTTTACATTATATAAATATTTTCATGGCTCCAAAAATGTTGGGAATTGGTGAGGGCCTCTAGAATATTATATCTAGATGCCACAAATATTTTCAGCATTTCTGGAAATGTTTTAACATTTCTTTTAGAGTCAAAACAAATGTCAGAAATAGAAAAAGAAAACAAAAAATAGAAAACACATACCTGGCGCTCACCTGGCAGCCCATTTGGCCGGCCCAGCCCACCAGGGGTAGGGAGGTCTTCTTCCTCCCGCCAGTCGGATGCACGGCGCGTGCCCGACGCATGCCGGCGCATGCCCGGCTACCTCCTGCTTCCCGCCGCTGCCTCGACGCCCAGGACGACGCCACACAGTCTCCCCGAGCCCCCTCTCACTCCCTCTCGCTCATCCCCCTCCTCGGTCTTCTCTCTTGCACGCACCCGAGCGCTGCCATCGCCGGCGACAAGCACCACTGCGGCCACTGCCTTCCCCTCGCCTCTCGGACGTGCCCCAGAGCTCCGCCTCGCCGCCTGCTACGTCCTCAACGAGGCAGGCGACCCGGGAAGCTCTGCATCGACCCCACCGTCTTTGTTTCCATAGCCGTCCGCCGGAGATCCTCCTCGTTGCTCCGCTCGCTCCGGGCCTTCCCCGATCCCGCTGGCCTGCTCTGCGTGATCCCCGTGAGCTCCCGGTCTTTCCCCTCTTAACCACGTCGTCGTTTTCATCCTGTAACCACTGCCCCGCGGGTAACCGGAGCCGCCGTCCGCCATGGACGGCGAGCTCCGTGCCCCTGAGCCCTCCGCTCTTGCTAGTTGCTCCGGCGGGCTCCTGTTGCCCATTAGGTGCTGCCTAGCACCCCACGTTTGCTTGCCTCGCGCTGCATCCGCAACCCCGCATCAACCGAGCTCCGGCCGCCGCCGCGAGCCCTGCTCCGGCGAGCTCCGTCCACCCCACGGCCTCCCACCTGCTCCGTTAGATGCGCGCGAGCGCCAGCCACCCTCAGCACCCATCCGTGCATCGAATGGACGCCTGTAGCGCGTTCCGGCGAAGCACCGCCCGCGGTTTGGTCGTCGCTGGCCGAACTCTGGCGAGGCTGACGTGGCGGCTTAATTAGCGCTAACCCCACAGCCTAATCACCCCCCTGAGACTGACAGTGGGCACCAGAGCCAAGTCAAACCCTGATCAGTGCGGGTTTGACCCGGGCTTAACCACTGTGTCACTGACGTGTGGCCCCCACACGTCAGGTTTGACCTGGTCAGCCCTGCTGATGCCTCTATGACGTCACGCTAACACAGTAATTGATTTTCTGGATTTTAAATAATTCAGAGAATTTCAGAAAATAGTTAAAACTTCTAAAATTCCTAGAAATTAAGCCATAGCTCAGAATGAAATAATTATATATGAAAAATTATCATAAAAATGCAAGGAATCCATTTATGCCAGTTTCATGCATGAAAAACCAACTTATACTTGTTGTATAAGTGAAAACGTAATAATGGCATGTTATATACTTAATTTGGGATTTGCATATGAACCCTTGGTTAATATGGACTACAACCAAATTGATGCTACATGCATTAGGGCAAATCATAGCATCTTTGAAATGTCATCTTCATGCATCATATTGTTGCATATGGTTGTTTATTGATTGCCGGCACCGTCCCTTCTCGATAGGTTCTACTCCGAAAGGTGTTCCGAGTACCTGTCTGAGGAGCAGTGCTTCTTCGTGGATCTATCAGGCAAGCAACCCCCCCCCCCTTGAGCATTTCGATAAATCCCACTCTCTCGCTTCTGCTCCTTATACTGCATTAGGAAAACAACGATTCAAACTGCTACTTTCTGCTGTGGTAGTTGAACCCATTCCTCGGCATGACCTGTCATTGCCACAGTAAATAGTTGAAACCCACTAGCATGAGTAGGAGTTGCTTGAGCCTTGATGTGCCTACTCATCCATGCTTGATTTCTTTATGCCAGCTATGCTTAGAGTTGTGTCAGGTCTGATTCACCGGGAATGAATCGGAGTGGTAAACATGTCCTACCGGTAAAGGCTAAGTGTGTGAACACGTTTTGGTAAAGGTAGCAATGAGAGGCCATGTAGGAGTACATGGTGGGTTGTCTCATTGGAACCGTCCCTAAGCACTGAGTTCTGTGTATGTTATCCAAGTCCAGTTACTACCACGCATTGGGTTCCAGTTACTACCACGCATTGGGTTCCGGACATACTAGGCACCGTGGCATGGTGTACCAAGTGGCACCCGGATGGTGGGCTTGGGAACCCTGCACACATCGTTTGGGGCCGTGAGCGACACCCCTGCCGGATCTTCTTGCGGATGGAACCCGAATAGGCGATAAACCTGGAGGAGAGACTTGTGTGGTTAGTCAGGTCGTGGCCGACACCCTCGCCCGGCTTCCGCTTGAAGGTTGCCGAGGTACATGACGTGTACAGGGCTATAAGTGGCGAGAGCGTGTGCGAAGAAGTACACCCCTGCAGGGTCAATATTATCTATTCGAATAGCCGTTTTCCTCGGATATGGAAACTTGGAGAACTTATGTAGTACATAGACAACTTGAAGTGGATACTCTAAAATCCGCAAGATAAGCGTGAGTGCTATGGATGGCCTTCTCGTAGGGAGATTGGAACGGATCCATAGTGGAGTATTGATATGGTGAATATGTGGACTCGTGTGCGTCTTCTCCCCTCAAAGAAGTTTCTGATACTCGTAGTATAGGCTAGCCACTAAGTCAAAGCTGGCTTGCTGCTGTTAAAACTCCACCACCCCTTGGTTGATAATGCTGCATATGTAGATAGTTCTGATGTAAGACTTGCTGAGTACCTTTGTACTCACGTTTCCTTATTTATGTTTTGCAGTTGGTTACCTTAGTGACTTCAACGAGTAGCTTGGATCCCAACTACGATCTTGTACCCTTGGGAGGGTTGTGTTTAGTCAGGCTTCTTAGTCTTTTCCTTTTGTAGTTGTCTGATCTCAGACATGTAATGCTTCCGTTGCTTGTATGCTCTGAATGATGGGTCATGAGACCCCTGTTTGTATTGAATGCTATGTGGCTCTTCTGGGCCTTTATCTATATGAGCTTGAGTTATGTTGTGATGCCATGTTGTACAGCACATACTTGCATGTTATGCGTACGTGTAATGTGTATTGCTATGTGTGGGATCCGACAACCTAGTTGTTTACCTATCATAGCCTCTTTTATGGGGAAATGTAGTCTTGTGCTTCCATGAGCCATAGTAGTCCGCTATAGCCCGGTTCACCGGAGTCCTGCTAGCCCAGCACTATTGCTCCGGAACATTTGACTGGCCGGCATGTTATTCACCTCTTTCTTGTGTCCATCCCTTCGGGGAAATGTCACGCGGTGACATCCGGAGTCCTGCCTAGCCTGCTACAGCCTGGGTTCCCGGAGTCCTGTTAGCCCAGTGCTACAGCCCGGATTCATAAGCTGTTGACCGACATGTTTGTGGTTGATTCATGTATGCTTGTCCCTGCAAGTTAGTGCCTCTTTGGGTTCACGACTAGTCATGTCGGCCCAGGTTCTCTGTCATATGGATGCTAGCCACACTATCATATACGTGAGCCAAAAGGCGCAAACGGTCCCGGGCCAGGTAAGGTGGCACCCGTGGGAATACCGTGCATGAGGCCGCAAAGTGATATGAAGTGTTACATGCTAGATCGGTGTGACTTAGGATCGGAGTCCCGACTGCGTTGGTATCAGAGCTTGACTGACTGTAGGATTACCAAGCCAAACTGGTCGAAGTTGAGTCTAGAAATGCTTTAGTTATATAAGGGAATTGATTGTGGAAGGGAACGTAAGGCTCTTTTTACTCCTTTACCTCATGTCATTCTTTCTGAGTCAGCCTCTTCTTTTCTACGAGGGTTAAGGCCTAGGCTTCTCCTCTATCTCTCATGATGACGTGTTACTAAACCGTAAAGTCTTAGGATTGTTGGGTTGTGTCTCCGTACAATTCTACTACTTCCGTGTGTCCTTAGTTTGACCCAGAACCTTGATATTATGATGCTGATTAATTATGCTATTCCTTTGATGAATGTCTCAAAAATCCTTTTGAGCATTTACAGCCGTTATGCTGCCGAAATTGTCCTAGGATTTCAAGAGTTTCCAATGCTTTTGCATTACATTCTGCATCCTCATGTCGATGCTAATTCCATCCTTGTTTCCTTGGTTTCTGTGCCAGGATGTCATCTGCTAACCGAGGTTCAGTTGCTCATAGCAAGAACCACGGAGATGGTAGGGATGAGGATCCTCCTGACCAGCCTTTGATGGCAGAGTTCTTGTTAGCATCCGAGAGGAACAAGCATAAGACTAACCGCTTGCTGGCACAGATTGAGCAGAACACCGCACATCAGTGTAAGATGTTGGTTTCTATCACCGACTTCATTGGTCTGAAACCACCCACCTGCCATCATTCCATTGAGCCACTCGATGCGGATGACTAGCTCCGGAGCATCACTCACAAGTTGCTTTCTACGAACGTGGCTGAAGGTGACAAGGTCACCTATGCTACCTATCACCTGGAAGATCCTGCTAGTATTTGGTGGTGGAGCTATGAGGCTATGCTTCCAGCTGGCCAGATTTCTACGTGGAAGGATTTCACCGAGGCTTTTCGTGAGTACCACATTCCTCAGGCTCTCATTGACCGCAAGAGGGAAGAGTTCTATAGTTTTACCCAGTGTAAGCTGCCTGTTGATGCTTACAGTAGAGAGTTTGGAAGCCTCGCCCGCTATGCTACAGAAGAAGTGTCCATGGACGCTAAGAAGCAGGCTAGGTTCCGGAAGGGTCTCAACCCTAAGTTGCATCGTGATCTCCACCTGCATCATTGTGATACTTTCCAGGCTCTTGTGAACAAGGCCATTAATGCAGAGACAACTCAGCTCACTTACGAGGAGTCTCGTAAGCACAACCGTGATCTGGGTTCTTCCTCCCGCTCTGGCTCTCAGAAGCGACGGATTTGGATTCCGAACTCAGTTCTTCCACCGTGATATGCACCGAGGCCATCCGATGTGGCGCCTCACCCAATTCAGCAACGTGCTCCACCCAGGCCTATTAGTGGACCACTTGCCAATGTAGGTCCACGTCCTACCTGAGGAACTTGCTTCACCTGCGGAGAACCAGGACACTACGCACGTGACTGCCCTCAATCCAGTTATACTCCACCCCATTCTGAGAGGTCTGTTGGCCGTGAAAAGCCATCAGGCAAGAAGATCAGTACCAAGCCATCCTCCATTGAACGAGCATGTGTGCACCATGTCTCAGCTACAGAAGCTCAAGATGATCCCGACGTCGTACTTGTTACGCTTCTTGTCAATTGTCACCCAGCTTCAGTTCTGTTCGATACTGGAGCATCCCACTCCTTCATATCCGAAGGTTATGCTCGGTTGCACGACATGTCATTTTGTGATATGCCAACACCACTAATAATCCAGACTCCTGGTTCCAAATGGCAAACCTCCAAGGTAAGCCATGGTAATGAAATCCTTGTTGACAGACTGGTATTCCTTGCTTCTCTGATATCTCTCAAGTCTTCAGATATTAACATCATCTTGGGTATGGACAGGATGACAGCTCATCATGCCAAGATCGATTGTTACACCAGATCTGTTCAACTTACACATCCATCTGGCTAAATAGTCACTATCTCTACTAGAGTTGCAAGGCATCAACTCTATTCTCTTAATGCCAGTCCTCTTCCAGACCTTGAAGATATTCCGGTAGTCCATGACTTCCCAGATGTTTTTCCAGAAGAACTGCCAGGTGTCCCACCTGACAGAGATGTAGAGTTTGTCATAGAACTTATCCTAGGAACTGTTCCAATCTCTAGGAGACCATACAAGATGGCACCTTTGGAGTTAGCCGAGCTTAAGAAACAACTTGATGAGTCCTTGCAAAAGGGTTTCATCCGTCCCAGTTCTTCTCCTTGGGCTTGTCCTGTCCTCTTCGTCAAGAAGAAGGATGGTACGGATCGGATGGTTGTAGATTATCGTCCCGTTAATTTGGTCACGATAAAGAACAAGTATCCGCTCCCCAGGATCAATGACCTGTATGATCAGCTCGCTGGATCCTCAGTCTTTTCCAAGATGGATTTCAGGTTAGGCTACCACCAAATCAAGATCAGAAACGGGGACATCCCCAAAACGGACATTGTTACTCGTTATGGTCAATACGAGTACACCGTGATGTCTTTCGGCCTAACCAATGCTCTAGGTACTTTCTCCTGCTTGATGAACTCGATCTTTATGGAGTACTTAGATAAGTTCGTCGTGGTTTATCTCGATGATATTCTTATTTACTTGAAGAACGAGGAAGAGCATGCCGAACATCTTAGGCTTGTGTTAGAAAAACTCAGAGAGCACCGCCTTTATGCCAAGTTCTCCAAGTGTGAATTTTGGTTGCCATAAGTGACCTATCTAGGCCACGTGATCTCTGGTAAGGGCATTGCTGTCAATCCCGAGAGAGTTAAAGCCGTTCTTGATCGGACTCCACTCGAAACGGTCAAACAAGTTAGGAGTTTCCTTGGTCTAGCCAGTTATTGTCGCTACTTTGTTGAAAACTTCTCCAAAGTGGCCAAACCCCTCACGGAGCTTCTCAAGAAAGATAAAAGGTTTGAGTGGACCCCACAGTGTGAGCACAGTTTTCAGGAACTGAAAAGATGCCTGACTTCTGCGCCGATACTCGTGCCACCGGATTTCACTAAAGACTTTGTTATCTACTGTGACGCCTCACGACAGGGACTAGGTTGCATTCTTATGCAAGATCGCCATGTGATTGCCTATGCATCTCGACAGTTGCATCCACATGAGGAGAATTATCCTACACATGATCTAGAGCTTGCAGCCATAGTCTATGCACTTAAGACTTGGCGATATTACCTTCTTGGTAACCGTTGCGAAATCTACACTGACCATCAGAGTCTCAAGTATATCTTCACCCAACCAGATCTGAATCTCAGACAGAGACGTTGGTTGGAGTTGATCTCGGATTACGACTTAGGAATCACCTACACCCCAGGCAAAGCCAATGTCATGGCTGATGCTTTAAGTCGTAAATCCTATTGCAACAACCTCATGTTGCAACAATGTCAACCACCCCTCCATGAGGAATTCTGTAAGCTAAACCTTCAGATAGCTCCTCGTGGTTCCCTTTCTACCTTGGTGGCGAAACCTACCCTTACGGATCAGATCATAGAGGCTCAGAAGCATGATACAGGAATCTCCCGGATCAAGAAGAATATTTCCAAGGGAGTTGCTGGCTGTTTCTCTATGGATGAATGAGGTGTTGTTTACTTTGGTAACCGTTTGGTGGTTCCCAAATGTCAATAGATGCAGCAACTGATCCTTAAGGAGGCACATGAATCCCCTCTCATGATTCATCCCGGTAGTACAAAGATGTATCAGGACCTACGCCAGAGGTTCTGGTGGACTAGGATGAAGAGAGAAATCGCTCAATATATTGCCAACTGTGACGTTTGTCTTCGCGTTAAGGTAGAGCATCAAAGACCTGCTGGCACCCTTCAACCATTAGCCATTCCCGAGTGGAAATGGGACAAAGTTGGTATGGACTTCATCACCGGCTTTCCCAGGACCAAGAAAGGAAATAATGCTACCTTCGTAGTCATTGACCGTCTTTCCAAAGCGGCTCACTTCCTACCTGTTCGAGAGAGTATCACTGCTAGTCAGCTCGCTGACTTATATATCTCCCGAATATTGTCACTCCATGGTGTTCCACTGGAGATCAATTGAGACCGTGGCAGTCTTTTCACCTCTCATTTCTGGGAAAGTTTCCAAACTGCCATGGGCACCCATCTTTCCTTCAGTACCGCTTTCCACCCTCAGTCAAGTGGTCAGGTGGAAAGGGTCAACCAAATTCTCGAAGACATGCTTAGAGCTTGCGTTATCTCATTCGGTATGGATTGGGAGAAAAGTCTTCCCTTTGCCGAGTTTGCTTATAACAATAGCTACCAATTCAGCCTTAAGAAAGCACCCTTCGAGATTCTGTATGGACGAAGATGTCGAACACCTTTGAACTGGTCAGAAACCGGTGAAAGACAATTCTTTAGACCGTATATGATCCAGGAGGCAGAAGAGCAAGTTCGCATCATTCGTGAGAAATTGAAAACAGCCCAATCTTGTCAAAAGAGCCAGTATGGCCGTCGTCATAAGGAAGTGGCTTATGAAGTTGGCGACAAGGCTTACCTTCGGGTTACTCCTTTGAAGGGTACCCATCGTTTCGGTATCAAGGGCAAGTTGGCTCCTCGTTACGTCGGTCCTTTTCGCATTCTCGCTAAACGAGGAGAGGTTGCCTACCAGTTGGAACTACCCCCACATCTTTCTCGAGTTCATGATGTCTTCCACGTCTCTCAACTCAGGCGTTGCTTCTCGGATCCCATCCGCGGAGTGGACCACGAAACGCTTGATCTCCAAGATAACCTCACTTATCAAGAGTACCCCGTTCGCATTCTGGATCAAGCAGAGCGTGTCACTCTACGTCATAACATCAAGTTTCTCAAGGTTCAGTGGTCTCATCATGCCGAGAGATAAGCTACTTGGGAGTGAGAAGATCGTCTTCGACTTGAGTACCCCGCTTTCTTTCTGCCAACTCCTGAATCTCGGGACGAGATTTCTTCGAGTGGGGGCGAGTTGTCACATCCCTAGTTCTGGTATGACCTAGGCTTGCTTTGTGCATCATGTTTAATCTTTCAAATAAATTTGAAATGGGGAAAGATGCAAACCCTAGCACCAAAGTTTTTCCAATAGGTTCAACTTTAAAATGGATTTTCAATGAACCCAAAATGCTCTTCAAAAATGTTCATGCTCTTTGGATAATGTTGGGAACAACAACCAGAGGTGATGCACATTTTTGCTACACATTTTCGATTTTTGAATCAATGCATAAATATTTGATTTGGAGCTGTTTAAATTATATAAATATTTTAATGGCTCCAAAAATGTTGGGAATTGGTGAGGACCTCTGGAATATTATATCTAGATGCCACAAATATTTTCACCATTTATGGAAATGTTTTAACATTTCTTTTAGAGTCAAAACAAATGTTAGAAATAGAAAAAAGAAAACACAAAAATAGAAAACACTTACCTGGCGCTCACCTGGAAGCCCATCTGGCCGGCCCAGCCCACCAGGGGCAGGGAGGTCTTCTTCCTCCCGCCAGTCGGATGCACGGCGCGTGCCCGACGCGCACCGGCGCACGCCCGGCCACCTCCTGCTTCCCGCCGCTGCCTCGACGCCCAGGACGACGCCATGCAGTCTCCCTGACCCCCTTCTCACTCCCTCTCGCTCATCCCCCTCCTCGGTCCTCTCTCTCGCTCGCACTCGAGCGCTGCCATTGCCGCCGACAAGAACCACCGCGGCCACTGCCTTCCCCTCGCTTCTCGGACATGCCCCAGAGCTCCGCCTCGCCGCCTGCTACGTCCTCAACGAGCCAGGCAACCCGGGAAGCTCTGCATCGACGCCACTGTCTTCGTTTCCATCGCCAGCCGCCGGAGATCCTCCTTGTTGCTCCGCTCGCTCCGGGCCTTCCCCGATCCTGCTGGCCTGCTCTGCGTGATCCCCGTGAGCTCCCGGTCTTTCCCCTCTTAACCACGTCGTCGTTTTCATCCTGTAACCACTGCCCCGCGGGTAACCGGAGCCGCCGTCCGCCATGGACGGCGAGCTCCGTGCCCCTGAGCCCTCCGCTCTTGCAAGTTGCTCCGGCGGGCTCCTGTTGCCCATTAGGTGCTGCCTAGCACCCCACGTTTGCTTGCCTCGCGCTGCATCCGCAACCCCGCATCAACCGAGCTCCGGCCGCCGCCGCGAGCCCTGCTCCGGCGAGCTCCGTCCACCCCACGGCCTCCCACTTGCTCCGTTAGATGCGCGCGAGCGCCAGCCACCCTCAGCACCCATCCGTGCATCGAATGGACGCCTGTAGTGCGTTCCGGCGAAGCACCGCCCGCGGTTTGGTCGTCGCTGGCCGAACTCTGGCGAGGCTGACGTGGCGGCTTAATTAGCGCTAACCCCACAGCCTAATCACCCCCCTGAGACTGACAGTGGGCACCAGAGCCAAGTCAAACCCTAATCAGTGCGGGTTTGACCCGGGCTTAACCACTGTGTCACTGACGTGTGGCGCCCACACGTCAGGTTTGACCTAGTCAGCCCTGCTGACGCCTCTGTGACATCATGCTGACGCAATAATTGATTTTCTTGCTTTTAAATAATTCAGAGAATTTCATAAAATAGTTAAAACTTCTAAAATTCCTAGAAATTAAACCGTAGCTCAGAATGAAATACTTTATATATGAAAAATTATCACAAAAATGCAAGGAATCCATTTATGCCAGTTTCATGCATGAAAAACCAACTTATACTTGCTGTATAAGTGAAAACATAATAATGGCATGTTATATACTTAATTTGGGATTTGCATATGAACCCTTGGTTCATATGGACTTCAACCAAATTGATGCTACATGCATTAGGGAAAATCATAGCATCTTTGAAATGTCATGTTCATGCATCATATTGTTGCATATGGTTGTTTATTGATTGCCGGCACCGTCCCTTCTCGATAGGTTCTACTCCGGAAGGTGTTCCGAGTACCTGTCTGAGGAGCAGCGCTTCTTCCTGGATCTATCAGGCAAGCAACCCCCCCCCCCTTGAGCATTTCGATAAATCCCACTCTCTCGCTCCTGCTCCTTATACTGCATTAGGACAACAACGATTCAAACTGCTACTTTCTGTTGCGGTAGTTGAACCCATTCCTCTGCATGACCTGTCATTGCCATAGTAAATATTTGAAACCCACTAGCATGAGTAGGAGTTGCTTGAGCCTTGATGTGCCTACTCATCCATGTTTGATTTCTTTATGCCAGCTATGCTTAGAGTTGTGTCAGGTCTGATTCACCAGGAATGAATCGGAGTGGTGAACATGTCCTACCGATAAAGGCTAAGTGTGTGAACACGTTTTGGTAAAGGTAGCGATGAGAGGCCATGTAGGAGTACATGGTGGGTTGTCTCATTGGAACCGTCCCTAAGCACTGAGTTCTATGTATGTTATCCAAGTCCAGTTACTACCACGCATTGGGTTCCGGTTATCCGTCCCCTCTCGGCTTATTAATCCACTTGATTTCTTTCCAGGAGTTGCAACTAGTTCTGGCATTTGTAGGTAGTGCTACTTGTCTACCAGGTGGTGTCCGACGGGACGGGCTTGGGACAGACTAGGCACCGTGGCACAGTGTACCAAGTGGCACCCGGATGGTGGGCTTGGGAACCCTGCACACATCGTTTGGGGCCGTGAGCGACACCCCGGCCGAATCTCCTTGCGGATGGAACCTAAATAGGCTATAAACCTGGAGGAGAGACTTGTGTGGTTAGTCAGGTCGTGGCCGACACCCTCGCCTGGCTTCCGTTTGAAGGTTGCCGAGGTACATGACGTGTACAGGGCTATAAGTGGCGAGAGCGTGTGTGAAGAAGTACACCCCTGCAGGGTCAATATTATCTATTCGAATAGCTGTTTTCCTCGGATATGGAAACTTGGAGGACTTATGTAGTACATAGACAACTTGAAGTGGATACTCTAAAATCCGCGAGATAAGCGTGAGTGCTATGGATGGCCTTCTCGTTGGGAGACGGGAACGGATCCATAGTGGAGTATTGATATGGTGAATATGTGGACTCGTGTGCGTCTTCTCCCCTCAAAGAAGTTTCTGATACTCGTAGTATAGGCTAGCCACTAAGTCAAAGCTGGCTTGCTGCTGTTAAAACTCCACCACCCCTTGGTTGATAATGCTGCATATGTAGATAGTTCTGATGTAAGACTTGCTGAGTACCTTTGTACTCACGTTTGCTTATTTATGTTTTGCAGTTGGTTACCTTAGTGACTTCGACAAGTAGCTTGTATCCCAGCTACGATCTTGTACCCTTGGGAGGGTCGTGTTTAGTCAGGCTTCTTAGTCTTTTCCTTTTGTAGTTGTCTGATCTCCGACATGTAATACTTCCGTTGCTTGTATGCTCTGAATGATGGGTCATGAGACCCCTCTTTGTATTGAATGCTATGTGGCTCTTCTAGGCCTTTATCTATATGAGTTTGAGTTATGTTGTGATGCCATGTTGTACAACACATAATTGCATATTATGCGTACATGTAACGTGTATTGCTATGTGTGGGATCCGACAACCTAGTTGTTTACCTCTAATAGCCTCTTTTATGGGGAAATGTAGTCTTGTGCTTCCATGAGCCATAGTAGTCCGCTACAGCCCGGTTCACCAGAGTCCTGCTAGCCCAGCACTACTGCTCCGGAACACTTGACTGGCCGGCATGTGATTCACTTTGTTCCTGTGTATGTCCCTTCGGGGAAATGTCACGCGGTGACATCCGGAGTCCTGCCTAGCCTGCTACAGCCCGGGTTCCCGGAGTCCTGTTAGCCCACTGCTACAGCCCGGATTCATACGCTGTTGACCGACATGTTCGTGTTGATTCATGTATGCCTGTCCCTGTAAGTTAGTGGCACTTTGGGTTCACGACTAGTCATGTCAGCCCGGGTTCTCTGTCATATGGATGCTAGCGACACTATCATATACGTGAGCCAAAAGGCGCAAACGGTCCCGGGCCAGGTAAGGTGGCACCCATGGGAATACCGTGCGTGAGGCCGCAAAGTGATATGAAGTGTTACATGCTAGATCGGTGTGACTTAGGATCAGGGTCCCGACAGTACCGGACCAAAGCATTAACACATAGTGAATACATGAACTCCTCAAACTACGGTCATCACCGGTAAGTATCTCGATTATTGTCACTTCGGGGTTAACGGATCATAACACATAATAGGTGATTAAAGACTTGCAAGAAAGGATCAAGAGCTCTCATATATTGACGAAACATAATAGGTTCGGATCTGAAATCATGGCACTCAGGCTCTAGTGACAAGCATTAAGCATAGAAAAGTCATAGCAACATCAATCTCAGAACATAGTGGATACTAGGGATCAAACCATAACAAAACTAACTCGATTACATGATAAATATCATCCAACCCATCACCGTCCAGCAAGCCTACAATGGAATTACTCACGCATGGCGGTGAGCATCATGAAATTGGTGATGGAGGAAGGTTGATGATGACGATGGCGATGGATTCCCCTCTCCGGAGCCCCGAATGGACTCCAGATCATCCCTCCCGAGAGAGTTTAGGGCTTGGCGGTGGCTCCGTATCGTAAAGCGCAATGAATCCTTCTCTTTGATTTTTTTCTCCCCGAAAGTGAATATATGGAGTCAAGGTTGAGGTCGGTAGAGCGTCAGGGGGCCCACGAGGCAGGGGGCACGCCCAGGGGGGTAGGGCGCGGCCCCACCCTTGTGGACAGGGTGTGGGCCCCCTGACATGGATCTTTCTTCCAGTATTTTTTATATATTCCAAAAATAATCTCCGTTGATTTTCAGGTCATTCCGAGAACTTTTATTTCTACCCAAAAATAACACCATGGCAATTCTGCTGAAAACAGCGTCGGTCCGGGTTAGTTCCATTCAAATCATGCAAGTTAGAGTCCAAAACAAGGGCAAAAGTGTTTGGAAAAGTAGATACGTCGGAGACGTATCAACTCCCCCAAGCTTAAACCTTTGCTTGTCCTCAAGCAATTCAGTAAATAAACTGAAAGTGATAAAGAAAAACTTTTACAAACTCTGTTTGCTCTTGTTGTTGTAAATATGTAAAGCGAGCATTCAGGTTTTCAGCAAAGATTATGAACTAACCATATTCAAAATAACACTTAGGTCTCATGTTTACTCATATCAATGACATAATCAACTAGCGAGCAATAATAATAAATCTCGGATGACAACACTTTCTCAAAATAATCATGATATGATATGACAAGATGGTATTTCGCTAGCCCTTTCTGAGACCGCAAAACATAAATGCAGAGCACCTTTAAAGATCAAGGACTGACTAGACATTGTAATTCATGGTAAAAGATATCCATTCATAGTCACACTCAATGTAAACTAACAGTAATGGATGCAAATGATAGTTGTGCTCTCCAACTGGTGCTTTTTAATAAGAGGATGATGACTCAACATAAAAGTAAATAGATAGGCCCTTCGCAGAGGGAAGCAGGGATTTGTAGAGGTGCCAGAGCTTGGTTTTGAAATAGATATGAATAATACTTTGAGCGATATACTTTCATTGTCAATATAACAACCGAGAGATCTCGATACCTTCCATGCTACACACATTATAGGCGGTTCCCAAATAGAATGGTAAAGTTTATACCCCCCCTCCACCAACAAGTATCAATCCATGGCTTGCTCAAAACAACGAGTGCCTCCAACTAGCAAGAGTCCCGGGGGAGTTTTGTTTGCATTTATTTTGATTTGATTTGCATAAAGCATGGGACTGGGCATCCCGGTGACCAGCCATTTTCTCCTGAGTGAGGAGCGGAGTCCACTCCGCTTGAGAATAACCCGCCTAGCATGGAAGATACAGACAACCCTAGTTGATACATGAGCTATTCGAGCATACAAAACAGAATGTTTATTTGAATGTTTAGAGTTTGGCACATACAAATTTACATGGAACGGTAGGTAGATACCGTATATAGGTAGGTATGGTGGACTCATATGGAACAACTTTGGGGTTTATGGAATTGGATGCACAAGCAGTATTCCCGCTTAGTACAAGTGAAGGCTAGAAAAAGACTCGGAAGCGACCAGCTAGAGAGCGACAACAGTCATGAACATGCATTAAAATTAATCAACACCGAATGCAAGCATGACTAGGATATAATTCACCATGAACATAAATATCGTAGAGGCTATGTTGATTTTGTTTCAACTACATTCATGAACATGTGCCAAGTCAAGCCACTCGAATTGTTCAAAAGAGGATACCACCCCATCATACCACATCACAACCATTTTAATAGCATGTTGGCACGCAAGGTAAACCATTATAAGCTCCTAGCTATTAAGCATGGCATAAGAAACTATAATCTCTAATTGTCATTGCAAACATGTTTGTTCATAATAGGCTGAATCAGGAACGATGAATTAATCATATTTACAAAAACAAGAGAGGTCGAGTTTATACCAGCTTTTCTCATCTCAATAAGTTCATCATATAATCATCATTATTGCCTTTCACTTGCATGACCGAATAGTGTGGATAATAATAATAGTGCACGTGCATTGGACTAAGCTGGAATCTGCAAGCATTCAATTCAAGAGAGAAGACAAGGTAATATGGGCTCTTTGTTAGATCAACAATAATGCATATGAGAGCCACTCAACATTTTCATTATGGTCTTCTCCTCTTGACCCCCGAAGAAAAGAAACAAAACTATTTACACGGGAAAGCTCCCAACAAGCAAAAGAAGAACAAGAAATCGTTTTGGGTTTTATTTTTAATTATTACGACTACAGGCATGAAAAGTAAACTAGCTAAAATCTACAACTGATTTTTTTATTTTTTTTCTTAAGGTTTATCAAAAACACAAGAAGAAAGCATAAAAAGGGAAATAAACTAGCATGGATATTACAATGAAAAAGTATGAGCACCGACAACTAGCATGAGTGTGTGAACAGGAATGTAATGTCGGTGAGAGATGCGTACTCCCCCAAGCTTAGGCTTTTGGCCTAAGTTGCTCTATGGCCATGGCTGGCCTGGTAGATATCCAAAGTTATAGTTGGGTTCATACTGAGAAGGATCCCCCTGGTGCCAATGG
This sequence comes from Triticum urartu, assembly GCF_056163025.1. Classification (NCBI taxonomy): domain Eukaryota; kingdom Viridiplantae; phylum Streptophyta; class Magnoliopsida; order Poales; family Poaceae; genus Triticum; species Triticum urartu. Next base: position 219,142,024 of record NC_141877.1, on the reverse strand, counting down.
TTGGCGATCTCTTCCGGATTCCACTGATAAACAGACTGCTGGTCAGGATCAAAATGTGGTTCCGGCTCTGGCTCTATAGTTGGTGTGGGGTTTCGGTAGGCGTGAGTGGCCTCCGGTGGAACAAGGTACTTGCCTGCAAATAAGTCAAACAAGGAAGGAGCAGGCAAAGTAATAGTCTCAGGGTGATTTTTGTCAAATATCAACTTGTACTTAAGCATTTTTTCCTTATTCTTAATGATAAAATCATGTGCTACCATACTCTTATAGTCTAGAAAAATAGGAGGCAGCAACTTTTCTTTTTTCAAAGAATGCCTAATAGGTATGTTAAAATGTGCAGCGAGGCGCGAGACGAAGATACCTCCCAAGATGGGGCCCTTAGTACGGTTAAGATTTAACCGCTTTGTAACAATAGCGCCCATACTAAATCTGTCATCAAGGAACAAGGCATGGCAAAAAATAACAATATCAGGGGCACTAAGGTTGCCACAATTTCCACGACCAATTAAGCATCTACTAGCAAATATTGCAAAGTAACGTAAAACAGGAAAATGTATGCTAGTAATTCTTGCATCGGAAACCTTCCTCGTTTTCCCTACATCAATTGTATCAATAAACCCTTCCACATCGTCACGATGTGGTTCCTCTACACTGCCCTCAAAAGGGATCAAGCAAACCTGACAAAAATCACGAAGTGACATCTCCCTATGCTCATCATATAACTAAAATTGCACCGTAGGTGGTGAGCTCCTAGCTTGGAAATGAAAGTTTTGCACAAAGATATTGGTGAGTAAGAGATACTGTTCGCGTTGGTCGTGGAGGAATGCGGTGAGGCCTGCATTCTCAGCCAATTCATAGAAATCATCATAAATCCCGACTGCTCTCAAGAAATCATCACAAGTCCATTCACACGGCCGAACCTCCGCGGTGCGAGGGAGATTATACGTGGTCTTCTTGTTCTCTTCACTTTGTTTATCCTTCGAGCTTCAGCTCGATGAGCCCCTCAGAAATCTCTTCAACTTTTTCTAAAATTTTCTGAAATTGTTAGCAACTCAAAATAAAAGTGAACCAAACTCAACAATATTGATAGCAACTACTCCTACAAGTGCCTAGAGGCAATATCATGCATTAAAACTACTTTTGACCACATAAATTTGACATGCAAGCTCAAGAACAGGGTCACCTAAGTAGCAAAAACTTGCAATGAATAAAGCACTAGAACAAAAACTAATTGAACCATTGGAGGAGTCACATACCAAAGAACAATCCCCCAAAGCAGTTTTGTGAACGGAGCTTTGAGCTAGGAGATCGAAAATGGCAGCAAGATGAGCTAGAACTCGGGTTTTAGCTGGTTGGTGATTTTTTTGGGAGGAAGGAGTGTGTGGTAGCTGGAATAAGTGAAGGGGAGCCACCATGGGCCCACGAGGCAGGGGGCACGCCCAGGACCCTCATGGCCAGGTGCTTGCTCCCCCTGGTGTGTTCTTAGTGCCAGATATTCTCAAATATTCTAGAAAAAATCATATTTAATTTTCAGGGAATTTGGAGAACTTTTATTTCTGGGGTACTTTTTTATTGCATTGATAATTTAGAAAAACATACAGAAAATACTATTTTTGCTTTATTTAATACAAATAACAGAAAGTGAAAAGAGGGTACAGAGAGTGGTGTTTTCTAACTTCATCCATCTCATGCTCATCAAAAGGAATCCACTAACAAGGTTGATCAAGTCTTGTTAACAAACTCATTTCGAATAACATGAAACCGGAGAATTTTCGAATAACACTAGGTTAGCTCAACGGGGATATGCACGTCCCCAACAATAAGAATATCATATTTCTTCTTGACAGTAGGAAGAGGAAATTCAAAACCTCCAATAGTGATTGTTGAAATTTTTCCATTAGAATTGATACTGTGGACTTGAGGTTGTTTCCTCGGAAAGTGTACCGTATGCTCATTACCATTAACATGGAAAGTGAAATTGCCCTTGGTGCAATCAATAACAGCCCCTGCAGTATTTAAAAAGGGTCTTCAAAGAATAATAGACATACAATCGTCCTCGGGAATATCAAGAATAACAAAGTCCGCCAAGATAGTAGTGTTTGTAACCACAACAGGCACATCCTCACAAATACCGACATGTATAGCAGTTGATTTATCAGCCATTTGCAAAGATATTTCAGTAGGTGTCAACTTATTCAAATCAAGTCTACGATATAAAGAGAGAGGCATAACACTAACATCGGCTCCAAGATCACATAAAGTAGTTTTAACATAGTTTCTTTTGATGGAGCATGGTATAGTTGGTACTCCGGGATCTCCAAGTTTCTTCGGTATTCCACCCTTAAAAGTATAATTAGCAAGCATGGTGGAAATTTCAGCTTTCGATATCTTTCTTTTATTAGTAACAATTTCATCCATATATTTAGCATAAGGATTCATTTTAAGCATGTCAGTCAAACACATACGCAAAAAGATAGGTCTAATCATTTCAGCAAAGCGCTCAAAATCCTCATCATCCTTTTTCTTGGATGGTTTAGGAGGAAAAGGCATGGGTTTCTGAACCCATGGTTCTCTTTCTTTACTGTGCTTCCTAGCAACAAGGTCTTTCTTATCATAAAGTTGATTCTTTGATTGTGGGTTTTCAAGATCAACAGGAGGTTCAATCTCTACATCATTATTATTGCTAGGTTGAGCATCAATATGAGCATCATCATTAACATTATCACTAGATTCATGTTCATAACCAGATTGTGTTTCAGCATCAGAAATAGAAATATCACTTGGATTCTTAGGTGTATCAATAACAGGTTCACTAGAAGCATGCAAAGTCCTATCATTTTTCTTTTTCTTCCTTTTAGAAGGACTAGGTGCATCAATATTAATTCTCTGAGAATCTTGCTCAATTCTCTTAGGGTGGCCCACCGGATACAAAGGTTCCTGAGTCACTTTACCTCCTCTAGTTGCAACTCTAATAGCAAAGTCATTATTTTTACTATTCAATTCATTGAGCAAATCATTCTGAGCTTTAAGTACTTGTTATACTTGAGTGGTAACCATAGAAGCATGTTTACTAATAAGTTTAAGTTCACCTTTAACACTAGCCATATAATCACTCAAGTGTTCAATCATATAAGCATTATGTTTCAATTTTCTACCATCATAAGCATTAAAATCTTCTTGCTTAACCATAAAGTCATCAAATTCATCAAAACATTGGCTAGCAAACTTAGCAGGAGGGATTTCAGCTTTATCATATCTATAGAGAGAATTTACCTTTACTACCTGTGCCGGGTTATCGAGACCGTGTGTTTCTTCAATAGGTGATGAATTAAGACCATGTATTTCTTCAACAGGAGGTAAATTCTTAACATCTTCAGCTTTTATACCTTTTTCTTTCATAGATTTCTTTGCCTCTTGCATATCTTCAGGACTGAGAAATAGAATACCCCTTTTCTTCGGAGTTGTCTTAGGAGATCGTTCAGGAAGTGTCGAATTATTTTCATTAGTCAACATATTATTCAATACAATTTCATCTTGATCAATAGTTCTTTCCCTGAAAACACAACCAGCACAACTATCTAGGTAATCTCTGGAAGCATCGGTTAGTCCATTATGAAAGATATCAAGTATTTCATTTTTCTTGAGACGATGATCAGGGAAAGCATTAAGTAATTGGAGAAGCCTCCCCCAAGCATGTGGGAGACTCTCTTCTTCAATTTGCACAAAATTATATATTTCCCTTAAGGCAACTTCTTTCTTATGGGCGGGGAAATATTTAGCAGAGAAGTAGTAAATCATATCCTGGGGACCACGCACACAACTAGGATCAAGAGAATTAAACCATATCTTAGCATCACCCTTTAATGAGAACGGAAATAATTTAAGGATATAATAGTAGAGAGTTTTCTCATCATTAGTGAGCAGGGTAGCTATATCATTTAATTTAGTAAGATGTGCCACAACAGTTTCAGATTCATAGCCATAGAAAGGATCAGATTCCACGAAGGTAATTAACTCAGGATCGACAGAGAAATCATAATCCTTATCAGTAATAAAGATAGGTGAAGTAGCATAAGCAGGATCATATTTCATTCTAGCATTCAGAGATTTTTCTTTCAACTTAGTGACTAATTTCTTAAGATCACTTCTATCATTGCAAGCAAGAAAGTCTCTAGCAGTTTCTTCATCCATAACATAACCCTCAGGAACAACAGGCAATTCATATCTAGGGGGAGAATCTTCATCATCACATTCATCAATATTATCAGTTTCAATAATTTCATCCTCTCTAGCCCTAGCAAGTTGTTCATCAAGAAATCCACCTAGTGGCACAGTAGTATCAAGCATAGAAGTAGTTTCATCATAAGTATCATGCAAAGCAGAAGTGACATCATCAATAACATGCGACATATCAGAATGAATAGCAGGTGTAGGTGTCGCAAGTTTACTCAAAACGGAAGGTGAATCAAGTGCAGAGCTAGATGGCAGTTCCTTACCTCCCCTCATAGTTGAGGGAAAAATCTTGGTTCATTGATCTTTCAAGTTCTTCATAATGATAATCAGATATAAATCCCAAGTGACTAATAGAATAGAGCTATGCTCCCCGGCAACGGCGCCAGAAAATGTTCTTCATAACCCACAAGTATAGGGGATCGCAACAGTTTTCGAGGGTAGAGTATTCAACCCAAATTTATTGATTCGACACAAGGGGAGCCAAAGAATATTCTCAAGTATTAGCAGCTGAGTTGTCAATTCAACCACACGTGGAAACTTAATATCTGCAGCAAGGTATTTAGTAGCAAAGTAATATGATAGTAGTGGTAACGATAGCAAAAGTAATATTTTTGGGTTTTGTAGTGATTGTAACAGCAGCAGCGGAAAAGTAAATAAGCGAAGAATAATATAGGAAAAACTCGTAGGCATTGGATCGGTGATGGAGAATTATGCCGGATGCGATCCATCATGTAACAGTCATAACCTAGGGTGACACAGAACTAGCTCCAGTTCATCAATGTAATGTAGGCATGTATTCCGAATATAGTCATACGTGCTTATGGAAAAGAACCTGCATGACATATTTTGTCCTACCCTCCCATGGCAGCGAGGTCCTATTGGAAACTAAGGGATATTAAGGCCTCCTTTTAACAGAGTACCAGACCAAAGCATTAACACATAGTGAATACATGAACTCCTCAAACTACGGTCATCACCGGTAAGTATCCCGATTATTCTCACTTTGGGTTTAACGGATCATAACACATAATAGGTGACTATAGACTTGCAATATAGGATCAAGAACTCTCATATATCGATGAAAACATAATAGGTTCAGATCTGAAATCATGGCACTCGGGCCCTAGTGACAAGAATTAAGCATAGCAAGGTCATAGCAACATCAATCTCAGAACATAGTGGATACTAGGGATCAAACCCTAACAAAACAAAATCGATTACATGGTAAATCTCATCCAACCCATCACCGTCCAGCAAGCCTATGATGGAATTACTCACGCACGGCGGTGAGCATCATGAAATTAGTGATGGAGGAAGGTTGATGATGACGACGGCGATGGATTCCCCTCTCCGGAGCCTCGAACGGACTCCAGATCAGCCCTCCCGAGAGAGTTTAGGGCTTGGCGGCGGCTCCATATTGTAAAACGCGATGAATCCTTCTCTCTGATTTTTTTTCTCCCTGGAAGTGAATATATGGAGTCAAGGTTGAGGTCGGTGGAGCGTCAGGGGGCCCACAGAGGCAGGGGCGCGCCCAGGGGGTAGGAGGCGCCCAACACCCTCGTGGATAGGGTGTGGGCCCCCTGACATGGATCTTTCTTCCAGTATTTTTTATATATTCCAAAAATAATCTCCGTTGATTTTCAGGTCATTCCGAGAACTTTTGTTTCTACACAAAATTAACACCATGGAAATTCTGCTGAAAACAACGTTAGTCCGGGTTAGTTCCATTCAAATCATGCAAGTTAGAGTCCAAAACAAGGGCAAAAGTGTTTGGAAAAGTAGATCTGTCGGAGACGTATCATCCCGCACTACGCCTATCTCAAGCTCAAGATGCCCGGGCCACGCGGTGTTATAACGGTGAATGGAAACATGGAACGCTCCCTCCGCACTGAGGAGCACACCACGGCCCTGGCAGCGGAAGTATAGGGTGGCCTCATTAAGCCAACTATTACGTCGGTGGGCAAGTCCTCGAACATTGTCAAACGAGTCCGGACTACCCCATTGTATGACACTCCAGCTCGTCAGGAGCTCGATTAGCAATCCGGCCTCCATCTCATCCCCTACCGAATTGTGGCATATGTGCCACCCGTACATAATTACGCACTAATAATACCATGGGAAAGGATGGAGGCACAATAAGGACAGTGCCTGCAATACGGCCAGATCCTGCCAGGAAACTCACATTCCTCTTCCTTTTTTATTTTTTATTTTTTATTTTTTTCTGGTTCCCTCAAAACCACATCACCCTTTCGACAGTACTAAAGCCTCTTTCCGTGGCCTATTATGAAAACACCGGTCGATGTTCCTCTCAAAGGACAATATACCAAGGAGAAAAGAAGCATAGACGCGTACCAGAATACCTAAAGGATCCTTAAAGATCAGCACGTCCGTGTTCAGGATGCATGCACGGCTTCCCCTTGTGTTCGTCATGTAAAATGGCCTTGTTGCTTACTGCACTGTTTGTATCAATATGTGTTTGACGTATCAATCAGACTACTATGGAAACAGTTTTTTGCCCAAACCTATGTGGCGTTGGCGTATCTCTCAACATATGTTTCCCTGTTTTTGTCCGGTTGTCATGTACACCCTGGTATGAGCTAAATTGCCAGGGGCTTTATTAAGCCGCGTACATATTAAAAAGTCCGAACACTTTAATAGTGCAATTCGGCATACCAAATATAGCATTATATGCATTGGCTCTGAATCATGTCTTTGGTCAATAGTTGGGTTGCCCGGCTCCTGTGCTTGCTACCTTACGTTTCGTATGATCGGCTAGGGTAGTAAAGGGAGAACTACTGCGATTGTGTCTCTAGTTCACCCGGACAAATACCTCAGTAGAGAAAGCCGAAAACTGACTGTCATGATGCGGCGAGAGCCGGTCAGCTATTTGGTGACTAAATATAAATCTTTAGTGATTTTTTCCGCATTATGCGATAGGCCGGCCTCCACCCGGTCGGGCATTCACAACACCTGAATTCGGATAATCAAACAATACTAGGGGCTGTGCCCGCTCTCGCATTATAAAACTCGTATGGCTAAGTGAGGGCGATAAAGCTGTATAGTCTGATTGCCTGGTTCGCCGCACTAATACCTCCTTCATGGACCAGTACGATGGGTCAACTGTGTTTTAAGTGTTATCCCGAATACCCCCGTACTACCTACATGGGGGCCGAAGCCGACGATTGGCCAACTCTCAGATATCATAAACAGCCGCACAGGTGGAGATATTTTTTATAAGCAATATATCATACATAAGCGTTGTCTGATGATACAGGAGTAGACAACACAATTACATTCATTCAAATATGATGCCCTTCAAACATTGGCCCTCTACAATACAGGATCCTTTCAGGACATCATCAAAGTACCGCTCCGGCGTGCGATGCTTTTTCCCAGCGGGCGGTCCCTCGGTGACAAGCTTGACGGCATCCATCTTCGCCCATAGCACCTTGGCACGGATGAAGGCCATCCGCGCACCTTCAATGCAGGACGACCGCTTCACGACATCAAGCCGAGGGCAGGAGCTGACCAGCCGCTCGGCGTGACCGAAGTAGCTACTGGGCATGGGTTCGGCGGGCCAAAGGCGGATTATCAAATCCCTCATGGCAAATTCAGCCACCCTGTGCAATTCGGTCCATTGCTTTAGCTGATCGCCGAGGGGCACAGGATGCCCTGGCGCAAGGTATTGCGACCAGAACAGCTTCTCCATTGAGCTCCCCTCTTTGGCCTGGAAGAACTCCGCAGCATCAGCGACACTCCGGGGTAGGTCCGCAAATACTCCTGGAGAACTCCAAATCCGGGTTAGAAAGACGTACCTTTTCTTCACAAATTTGCTCTCCAGGTTAAAGGCCTTACCCGCCACAATTTGACTTGCCTCCTCGATCTCCTGGACAGTGCATTGGGCTTCGGCCCGGGCTTCCTGTGCACTTTGGAGTGCCTTAGCAAGTTTGGAGTTCTGCTCCGAACTCTTGCGCTCTAAGGATTCACATTTGCCTATGGCATCTTTGAGCTCTTGATGGAGTTCCTCCACCCGTGATTCATGTTTAAGGCGGGAGGCTTGTTCCTCCTCCGCCTCCTTCTTGGCCTCGGCCAGTGCACTCTTGAGGGCCTCAACCTCAAACGTGTCAGCTGCAAAACATAAATTATGAAGCTCATTGATATACTACATCATAGCTGGCATTGTTTCAAGACATGCTTCGACATTACATACCTTGCTTTTCTTCTAGCTTCCGCCTTAGCTCAGATGCTTCGGCGACATGAGCAGCTGACGCCTGCTTCGCAACCTGCTTTTTCAAGTATATATGTGCGTTAGTCTCCTGCATGAGTTATTAGATCCTCTGTTCGGTTTTCTTTTCGAACACCGAACAGAGTCTCAGGGGCTACTATCTATACACGGGCATTCTTTTTATACAGTTAAAAGTTACTGTAAAGCACATACCTCAAAGCCTTTTAAAAGGCTAGTGTAGGCTTCGCTCAGTCCGCTTTTCGCGGAATGAAACTTTTCAATCACCATACCCATAAGGGTACGATGTTCTTCCACAATGGTGGCGTCCTGAAGCGCGCTCACTAGAGTGTCCAGCGCCTCCACATTGACAGAGAACGCCGGTGTTTTAGGCGCACCCCCTTCTCGCGAAGAGGGTTGCTCCTCTGTCTCCGGAATCATGTGGGTTTCCAGAATGACATTTGGTTGGGGGCCAAACTGGACATGGCCCCGTCTCTCCAGTCTCCATGGGGGTCGGCTCCCCCATGTTCTTGGTAGCCTCCGTCACCTCTCCCTATCCTGGAAGGGTCCTTTGGGACGACACCTCGGTGTTGTCCGCTGCAGGGGGGAGGAAGCTGGTGGAGGCGAATCGCTCTCCATCATGTTCGGACCCAGCGAATTCCCGGAAGAGGACGATTGCTGGGGAAGGACCTTAACCGGACTGCAGCATACAATTTAAATGCATTACAACTATAAGCCAGAAATCCAGACCTATATATATACCTTCGAGTACTTACGATCCAGCCAGGGGCTTCGGCCTAGGGTGCCACTCGTTGGCGTCTGATTCGGAGTCATCCATAAGGGACATTCTCCCTTTCTTGGATGCCTCCGCCTCTAGATCGGCGGAGGCTACCCTTTTCTTCTTATCCCCCTTGGGGGGGGGGAGTTGCTCTCTTCCTCCTCCTCTTTCGCTTCGTTAGGGGAGGAGAGGGTTCCGGTGTCCTCGGACACTACGTCCAAGGCACCCTTACGGAGGAGGCTGCTCTTGGCCTCCTTGCCCTTCTCCTTGGCCTTCTTTTCCGGCGCTTCGTACGGCGCCGGGACTAGCATCCTCGTCAACAGAGGAATAGCTTCGTCTTCGGGCAGCGGAGCTAGACAGTGAATCCGTTCCGCTTTCTTGGTCCAACCCTGCAAAAGAAAATGGAAAGTTTAGTGTGCTCCTTGGGCTCGTAAAGTAATGTTACCAAAGAACTGACGGCGGTCGAAGCATGGGTGCTGTCGTAGCCAAGATCTTTGGTTGTCTCCGGCCACGACTTCTGGTTCTCGAAGAGAAGCTTCCACATGTCTTCATGCTTCGTGCCGAAGAACCGCTGTAGGGTCCAAGGACCAGCCGGGTTGAACTCCCACATGGGCTCCTGACGCGCCTGACAAGGAAGTATCCGGCGGAAGAGCATCACTTGTATCACGCCAGCGAGGCTAGTATTTTTATCTACCATGCTCTTGATGCGCTTCTTCAGCATCGTTACCTCATCAGTTGACGCCCAGTCTAGGCCCTTGTTGAGCCAGGATATCAGCCGTATTGGTGGCCTGGACTTGAACTCCGTGGGAGCAGCCCATATGGAGTCGCGGGGCTCTGTGACATAGAACCACCCCTGCTGCCATCCCTTCACGGTCTCCACGAAGGTGCCCTTGGGCCAAGTGACGTTGGGCAGTTTGCTCACCATAGCGCCACCGCAATCCGCATGCTGGCCATCCACCACTTTCGGTTTCACATTGAAAACCTTGAGCCATAGGCCGAAGTGGGGGGAAATGCAGAGGAATGCCTCGCATATGACGATAAACGCCGAAATGTTGAGGAAGGAATTTGGGGATAGATCATGGAAATCTAGCCCGTTGTAAAACATGAGGCCGTGAACGAAAGAATGAAGGGGAAACCCCGGTCCGCGAAGAAAATGGGGGATGAACACTACCCTCTCGCCGGGCTTTGGAGTGGGGATGACCTGTTTTTTGGCCGGGAGTCGGTGGGCGATCTCTTTGGCCAGATACCCCACTTCCCGAAGTTCCTTGATGTTTGCCTCCATGACGAAGGAGGCCATCCACTTGCCCTGCGCTCCGGATCCGGACATGGCTAGAGTACTTTCTGGGAACGGAGTGGATCGAACCTTGAGTGTTGGAGCTTGAGGGTGGATGGACTGAGGAAGGGGAAGGCATGGGGTAAAAAGGGGGGAATCTTATCTCCTTATAAAGAGAGTGAATACCATGCGTCCCCCATGAGCCTTAAAGCTCGCCTATTTCCAAGGGGTCGTGCGAGATGGCACGGTTGGGTTTCCCATACCCGTATTGATAAGAATCCTGTAATAAGGGGGCGCGATCTCTGCTTTGACAGGACGTGTCGTCGGTGGTTGCGTCTTGAAACACGAAACAGGAGGCCGAAAAACGGTTTAAAATAATAAAATTGCCGGACGTAACGTCTCACCAGTGAAATCTTCGGAGGACGGAACTTATCTGTATTTTAATTCAGAGGTATGACTGTTGTACAGAGCCGGATATAGTATTGACGATCAACTGCTTTGAAGAATTCGGAGGAGGAACCTGCCTTCCAATGCCGAAGACAATCTGCGCGCCGGACACATCATCATTGAAGAGTGGTTCAGGGGCTACTGAGGGAGTCCTAGATTATGAGGTCCTCGGGTGTCCGGGGTACGTGATGTGGGCCGGACAGATGGGCCGTGAAGATACAAGATGGAAGGCCTTCCCTCATGTCCGGATGGGACTCTCCTTGGCGTGGAAGGAAAGCTTAGCGTGCGGATATGGATATTCCTTTCTCTGTACAACCATATCCCCCTCCGGTGTCTATATAAACCCGAGGGTCTAGTCCGTAGAGGCTAGATCACAATCATAATCATACAGGCTAGACAATTAGGGTTTAGCCATTACGATATCATGGTAGATCAACTCTTGTAACCCCTATACTCATCAAAGTCAATCAAGCAGTACGTAGGGTATTACCTCCATCAAGAAGGCCCGAACCTGGGTAAAACTCGTGTCCCTTGTCTCCTGTTACCATTGATCCTTAGACGCACAGTTCGGGACCCCCTACCCGTGATCTGCCGATTTTCACACCTACAGCCACCTCCAGCTGCAGCTGCAGCAACTCTGGCACAGGCGGGGGAGGACGTCCCTCGTCTCCTCGCCACGGACCAGGCCCCACAAGACATGGTGGTGCAGCCTCGGGAGGAGCCTGCCCCCGCGGGCCCGCAGGCCGTGGAACCATCCATCCCTGTCTTGTTCGAGGGGGGCTCGAAGCCTCCAGCGCCCCAAGCTATGCTTGCTACCGCCTCCCCGGTGATGGAGCCAGCCGACGGGCTGGTGCCGCCTCTTTCCTAGGCCCTCGCGCTAGCAGGGCCGCGTCCCCTCATCAAGACAGGTGCTCTAGACGACGCCCATGCTGCACTTGAGCAGCTCCAGGCCAACTTCAGGACGTCAATAGGTGCCTCGTGAGAGAGCACATGGGGATTATCTCCAGGTGGCTCCAGGCCAACACGTCCGTCAAGACGGCCTAGGGTCAGGCCAAGGCCACTGCCACGGAAAGCAGGAGGGAGGCCACCGAAGCCAAGGAGGCTCGCGACGCAGCGCTAGCGAACGCTACATCCATCGAGGAGTGCCAGGATGAGGCGGAGGCCAAGCTGAAGACCCTATAGGAGGAACAAGCCTCACGCAACCAAAGGATCCAGCAGCAGTAGGAGGACCTGAAGGCCCGCGAGGCGAAGCTCGCCGATCGCGGCGCCGAGCTGGCCTAGGTGGCCACCGACCAGGACGCAGAGCGGGCCGCCTAGAAACGCCGAAGAAAGAAGTGGCCGACGCCCAGGTAGTCCATGCTCGAGACGTCTCTGAGACGGCAACCCAGCTAGAGGCCACGGAGAAGGTGCACGCCGCTGCTGAGAATGAAGCTGCCGTAGGACGCAACGCCTTCCTCTCCCTTGAGCTCGGATTTCACGAGGCGCTGCGCTCCATCCATGGGGGAGGGTACGCAGAGCCTGGCGACTCTGGAGGATGGCCTTGCAGTGCTCTTCCCCAAGCTGGCCGAAGCGCTTAAGGGTGCCGCTGCCGAAGTGGACTCACTGGTACGCGTCGGTGCTATACAAACGGTTTTAACCCCTTTTCGCGATGGCGTTCGGAACCGTTGCCAAGCGAGTGACGACGATAGGGGGGTCCTTCCCACATGACCCAGAAACTATCAGGGATATGCCCTCCTGGCACACACGCTCGGCAAAATGACAATTATACAGGCGAAATTGTTTCCGGTCATAAGTACATCCCACATAGTCAGTCCCCGCTAAACGTTTCCGTTCATATATACATCCCAAACAGTCGCTCCAAGGAAAAAGTTTGCGCAAGGTGGCCTAATGCAAACATTTTTCAAGAGAATCTCGTGTGTGATTATTCGTTGACCTAGCATGGTTTATTCCTAGAAACGTCTGCGATGCGCACAACATCGCAAACAGTCCATAATTTCGAAGCTTGTGTGATGAGATGACTATCGCAAACATTTAGTAAGAAAGAACTGTGTGTGATGCTGTTGTTAATCACACACATTTTTTCTTGGCTGATCGTGTGTGAAGTGGAGATGGATCGCACACGTAGTGGATCCTAGAAACGTGTCTGATCTCCACGTCTATCGCAGACGTTTCGCTTTTGCAAACCGTGTTCAATGTAATCCCTAATTAATCACTAATTTAAAAATCACATGTTTTGAATTTGAAAGTAGGCAATCACTTATTCCATATCCAACCTTGTTTATTACAAATATAGGTTCAACCACGAATGCATAATTCGATGCACATGTACATATACTGAAGAACTACAGAAGCACCAAGTAAAGAATGATGAACCGCAGTTGTACTAAAGACTGTAAAGAGAGAGGCAAAAGACATTCTGGTTGCTAGAGAAGGTAAAGCAGAATGCCCATATTGTGCCCTCCTCCATGCATAATATGCACACGACTCTAGGCCAACCCCTTGTGATGGCTGCCTGTCCATCCTTCACTGTCTTCATTACGACTTCTCGATGCTCATTGTAGTCTGGATGAAATACTTTAACCTTCATTGCGTGTCCACCAATCATGTACTTTGCGAGGAAATCTTGAGTGAACTGCTTCGGGAACCACTGCGAACGAAAAAGATTTAGACATTGTTGTCTAACAACTCATTATGGGCAGTAAAAAGAGAAGGTTGCAAAGTTTGTAGTTACCATCCTATAGCTCACTATTGTGTTTGATAGAGCATAAACAAATAATTTGCTTGCCACCATTCGTATCTTTTTGCTAATAATCCTTATAAGTTTCCTCACTTGATGCTTGTTCATGAATATCTCACTGCCCCATATGCAAAAAGGGTCGATGCGTGGATCCTTGCCAAGGGCATATGTACCTACAAGCAACAAGTCAATATTAAAAGCTAACAAGTGTCCATGACTGGATCTATATACACTACATTATGGAACGACGAGGGGGGGGGGTACAAGTCGATGGATGAAGCTAACCTCGCCGGAAAATGGTGGCCACTCCCGTTGTTGTCCTGCATAAGTAGTGGAAAGGCATGATAAGTGCAGCAACCTTAACATCAAACAAATATAGCAAAGGTAAAAAACATCATCTCCAAATGATAGATTGAATGTGTTGGTTTCAGCATGCTATTAAAGCAGATATAAAATGGAAGGCAATGTTACCGACAGCAGGCTTAACAGCCATCAAATATTACAATTCAAACTGGTGTTGTTGAAAATGAATAGAATGTAGGTAATGCTTAAACGTTACACTAGATAAATGTGTAAAACTAAAATAAAGGGCATGTGTTAACTACACAAGGCATAACTAGAACCAAATATAGCCGTTCAAACTGGTATTGATGAAGTCGAGCACCACAGTTCCGACTTGCACATAATGAACAACACATTGTTAATGACTGAAATAAACAAGGCATAAATGACCAGTATAACAACCAAATATAGCCATTGAAAACTGGACAGAGTCTCACTACAACCAACCTAACAAGCAAATATAGATAAACAGGGCATATGCTTGAAAACTAGACAAATGCTCACTGCAACTAACCTAACAAGAAAATACAGATAAACATGGCATATGCTTGAAAACTGGACAAATGCTCACTGCAACCAACCTAACAAGCAAATACAGGTAAACAAGGCATCTACTTGAAAACTGGACAAAAGCTAAAAAAAAGCAACGTAACAACCAAATACAGATAAACAAGGCATCTGCTTGATAACTGGACAAACGCTCACTTCAACCAAACTAAGAACCAAATACATATAAGCAAGGCATCTACTCGATAACTGAAAAATGCTCACTGCAACCAACCTAACAACCAAATACAGATAAACAAGGCACCCACTCACTATAAACAACCAAATATAGCCATTCGTGAAACTGAAGTTGACAATTCATACTTAAACATCACATAGCCCTATTGAACAATACGTTTTGCATAACTGAAATAATTAAACATGGCACAGTTAAAGCACCGTATGGCAAATGCTACTACAATAAAGGGTACGGGTTGGCAAGCTAGAAAAGGTAAGATTTGCTGATAGGATGTTGCCTCACATTTCATGGACCGAATCCTTCCAGTTGGAATAGCACAGACCCATGGTGCAATCTCTGATGTCACAGATGGGTTGTTTCACCTTGGAAGAACCTTTGTGGGTGCCCACCTCATGGTCGTGGTCATGGTCGATGAGATCTGACTCGGCAATTGAGGATCCCAAGCCGCCGCCGTAGAACGTGTCCTTCAGAAATGACAAAATGGGCTCGATGGCGTATAAGGATCGCAAATCCTTAACCGCTTGGTGGAGGAGATCAGCGTCAGGTCCATCGAAGAGATCGATGGTAATTGAACCAGAGGGGTTGGGGATGGACCACTTAACCTGTGACATGGCCCACGTGAAGCCGTCGTAGTCGACGAGCTTGATGTCGTAGCCAGCTTTCCTGAGATACAGTGATACGCTAGCCCGCTGACATGAAGCCTTCGGCATGGCAACGTAGTCAACGTCTTTTCCGACTTCCGCGGTGACGTGTTGCTCCGGGATCGACAGGTCGGGGCGAACAACGGCCACCTTGCCAACGTCCATCGAAGAGGACATGATAAACCTCTTCTTGGTCGAACACTCATTGGGCTCCCCGGGATGCATGGTCGAGCTTAGGCTGCGACATTTTGGAGGAGGGGATGTGGATCTGGTGAGGAGGGACACTGTAGGCCTCATCTAAAAACTCAAGGGAGTGGGGAAACGGTATGGGAATCGCTGGGTAACTTGAACTTTATTATCTAAGCTAGGAGGAATGTGCAGACCGGCAGGGGTTGGCGGCGGCACCGGCGACGCCCGCGAGCTAGGGTTTGCTAGGGGGAGGGGGCCGGGTGGGGGACTGTGGAGGGGAGTGGTGTTTGAGGATACACTGTGGCTACTGAAAATTTTAGCAATGGTTGGTGGAGATGGTGGTGGACGAGGGAGGGCGGCGGTTCAAATGCCTCGGCTACTACAATTTTACTATAAGGTCGGTGCTGGAGGAGTGTGGGCGACGGTTGAAGTATGGCGGCTACTAAAATTTGGGTAAAGGAATTGATGCGGGGTGGGAGTGCCCAAGATCGCGCACGGTCCAATAAGAATATGAGTGTATGGTAATAAGGAAAAGTGGCGGAATTGCCGATTTTTGCAACTCTCAAGGCGGGTAGTTTGTTTTTATATTTCTAGCTAGCTAGTCTATCGTACACGGTTCGTCCTAATTTCTAAATAAACTTACCCGCCTTTAGCTTGCGCGGGTGGTGATTTTACATCGCACTTGCATCGTGAACGGTTAAGCTAGTACCTCCACCCTTTGCTCGTGCTTGCGCAGCCGTGGTGATTTTACATTGCACTTGCATCGCACATGGTTGAGCCAGTACCTCCACCTTTGCTCGTGCTTACGTAGTCGTCGTGATTCACAGCGCACTTGCATCGCATATGGTTAAGACATTATACACATGTCCGTTGAGCGTCATCAGAGTCTTTGCAGCAAAAAATGTTAGAGAGGGTCAGAAGACAGCCACACCAGCATGTGGCCCAAATATATAAGACTTCAATGTCTTCATACATTTTTAGGGGTCATCTCTGGTAGGAAAACTGAGTCAATGAGGGACTTCTACCCGTGTTATCCTGTAATTCTCACAAACACATTAGTCCCTCAACCAGGTTTGTCGTCAATACTCCAAAACCAACTAGGGGTGGCACTAGATGCACTTACAATCTCCCCCTTTTTGGTGATTGATGACAAACTGGTTGAAGTTTTCAACGGGGAATAAAATATGTGAAATTGTAAAGGATAGGGTATTGTCTTCATAAGTTGCAAAGGCTCCCCCTGAAGATGTGCATATAAGTACTTTTGCTTTTGGAATGCAAATGCACATGGCAGGTTGTACTTGTGGAGATCCTCTTCAACCTATGATGACAATTCATCATGCATGATATGATGTGACGAAGATAATGAGATGCATAATGGAAAATGGACGTCTGCAAAATGACCTAAGTGCGTAATTTATCATCGCACATGCGGAATTTATCATTGCATCATAGAATAGCAAATAAGTAGCAGACGACCATAGAGTTTAAGTGTTACAACTCAAAGAACCAAATGTATCGAAAACAAGAGTTGTAAGCACTTGGCAAAAGTAGCAAAAAGTAAAGCAACCACCCATATGGACCCGCTTGAAGACTATCAACTCATATGCTTCTCCCCCTTTTGTCAGTGAGGACCAAAAAGGTTTGAAGACATAGAGCGCCTACTCGTTCCCATGGGGTGCAGGCGAGGCAGCAGGGTCGTCGTTGAGGTCCGGTGGTGCAGAGGAACTTGGTGCAGTGTCGACACGCGCTGAAGTTGGAGGAGGTGAAGTTGAATCATCTTGGTCATCAATGACTCTGGCATTCACTGTCGCAGCTGAGGACGAGTAGTCAGTGTCTTCAAGTGAGGGAGTCCGACGCAAGTGAGCATTTCTGGGAGGAGTTGAGTCAAACTTGAACCGTTTGGTGAAGCCATCGTCTTGCGTATCAGCTTCAGCACTAAGTAAGGTCAAACTCTTTCACGACCTCCGACAGGTTTCATGAGTGACAAAGGCATTCTTGGTGGAAAGATTGCGAATGCGGTTGACATCCACCAAGAGGCTTTGCATCTAACGCTTAAGTCAGTCGTGATGTTTGTCCTGTTTCTGGTGCAGCGCGATGAGAAGCTCTCTGTCATTTAGGACACGAGATCGCCTTCGAGGCCTTTACGCAATGGTGTTACCAATGGCGTCAGTTTGAGCGCGAGGGGCACGTGTGTTACCAGCAAGAGGATAAACACGAGAAACTGTCGGAACTCCTTCAATAGGCTGGGTGAAGCTTTGGTGATCAACATTGTGAAGATAAATGGGATCCTTAGCAGGCTCTGGGTAAATAGCTTCAACTGACAGATCAACTTCTGGCAAGAATATAAGATGATTGCGCGCAGAAAGCTGATAGTTGAAGGCAGAGTGACGCTTGATAAGACGCATGACCCATGGAGCATAGAATTTCAACCCAAAAATGTCGGAGCCAGATGCAGCCAACTGCCTGATGAAGAAGTCTTGAGCATTGAAGCTGATGCCATTGAAGATATAGAAAACCAAAGTCTTCATTGCTCCTTCAAGCTTCGCTGCAGATGAATGTCCTTTGACAGGCCATAGAGTCTTCCTGATGATATGGTAAATGGTGCGAGGCAGGTACTCTAGGTCTTCAACAAAGAACTCAGATGGGTATTCAGCGTCATGAGGCAGAGGCTTCATCATGCTTAGCATTTGACTCATGTTGGGTTCTAGCTTCTGAAAGATGCTTTCCAAGGCATTTTGGTGTTGTTGACAACTTGGTTCATAGTATTCACCAGGAGTGGGCAGGCCTGTGAGCTCAATGATATCAAGAGCTTTAGCTTCATGATGGACATTGCCTGTCATCCACTCAAGGACCCAAGTCTTTGGATCCCTGTTGTAGCCTCGAATGTGATGAGTTGGATAGAACTGTAGCAGAAGCTCTTCATTCCAGTGTTCCTTATCTGTGACAAACTGCAACAGTCCAGCATCTCTGAAGCAATCCAATGCTTCTTCAAGGTAGGGCAGGCCAGCTATAGCTTCAGAGTCGAGGTGCATATGTGGAAACATGCGCCCTTGATTGTATAGGACGTAGGAATAGTATCTGCGCTGCTGATAGCTCCAGAACCGATCTGATGAAATGCGAGGTCTGGTATAAGGGTTCTTGGAGCTGTTGAAGAAGGTGTTATGTGCCACGAAGTCATTCACATTGAATACCCCGGGTGAAGTGGCAGTGCCTGGGAATCGTGGAACTCTTGGCTTGGGCTTTTGGACTTGAGGTCTGTGCTCGACATGATACTCAAACTGTGGACCCGCAGCAGGTGGAGGAACCAGAACGGGCCAGCGGACCATAACAGTCTCACCACGATCAAATGTTAGCTCAATTGTATGAGGTCTTGGAGGGGGAACAGGAGCATTGGCATTGTCGTCATGGGCTTCAGGGGTCACATTGGTTTCAGGTGCTTGCACCGCAGGTGCTTCAGCATCGACTTCGGGTGCCATAGTGGCTTCAGGTGCTTGGACTTCTGGCACTGCAGTAGCTTCAGGCGCCGCATTAGCTTCAGCCATGATGACATCATTGGCTTCTGCGGTGATGTTGGTGGCTGCCTCAGTGTTGTTAACCTCCACTTCAGAAGCTGGAGGGTCGGACACGTTCTTGAAAGTGCGTCATATCGACTAGAGGGGGGGTGAATATGCGATTTTTATGAAAGTCTTCAAAACGTGAAAGTTTCGAAGATGAACGATAGAAATAAACCTATTACCATGCAGCGGAAGGTAGACTACACTAGACAAACCATAGTCAAGTATTCAATGAAGTGAGAGCACAATGACCAATAGCAGCAATGTAGTAGAGATCAGGTAGGAAGATATTGTGAAGCCACATAGAACACGCAGTCACTCAGTGAAGACAAAAGATAGTGCAAACATACAATGACTTCACACGGAGTAACAGTAAGTAAAGGGAGGGAAAGATGAAACCAGTGACTCGTTGAAGACAATGATTTGTTGGACCAGTTCCAGTTGTTGTGACAACTGTATGTTTGGTTAGGGCGGCCAGGTATTTAAACCTTAGGACACCCAGTCCTGAACACACAGCTCAGGACACCCAGTCCTCACCGTATTCCCCTTGAGCTAAGGTCACACAGACCTCGCCCAATCACTCTAGTAAGTCTTTAAGGTAGACTCCCAAACCTTCACAGACTGTGTTCACCGGCAATCCACAATGTCTCTTGGATGCTCAGAACGCGACGCCTAACTGGCTGGAGGATGCACAGTCCTCATGTGTAATAAGTCTTCAGATCACATAGACAAGAAGACTTAAGTGATGCCTAATTCTCTTTGGCTCTGGGTGGTTAGGGCTTTATCCTCGCAAGGAATTCTCTCTCAAAGGCTTCGAGGTGGGTTGCTCTCAAATGACAAAAGCCGTACTCTGAATCTGAGCAGCCAACCGTTTATGGTTGTAGGGGGTGGGCTATTTATAGCCACTAGGCAACCCGACCTGATTTGTCCGAAATGACCCTGGGTCACTAAGGAACTGACACGTGTTCCAACGGTCAGATTTCAAACTGACACGGCAACTTTACTTGGGCTACAAGCAAAGCTGACTTGTCTGACTCTGGACAAGATTCGCTCTAAAATTCTTCACTCGAAGACATAGGTTTTGTTTAAGCATCACTTCAGTCATTCTGACTAGTTCTCTTGGACCCCACTTAATAGTACGGTGGTTCCTATGACTCAACATAGAAGAAAAAGAACTACGAAAGATCTAAGTCTTCGAGCTCCATAGGCTTCATGCGGTGTCTTCTCTTGTCATAGTCTTCAATGTGAATATCTTCAAATACCACCTTTGACTTCAATGTCTTCATACATTTTTAGGGGTCATCTCTGGTAGGAAAACCGAATCAATGAGGGACTTCTACCTGTGTTATCCTGCAATTCTCACAAACGCATTAGTCCCTCAACTAGGTTTTTCGTTAATACTCCAAAACCAACTAGGGGTGGCACTAGATGCACTTACAATCTCCCCCTTTTTGGTGATTGATGACAAACTAGTTGAAGTTTTCAACGGGGAATATAATATGTGAAATTGTAAAGGATAAGGAATTGTCTTCATAAGTTGCAAGGGCTCCCCCTGAAGATGTGCATATGAGTAATTTGCTTTTGGAATGCAAATGCACATGGCAGGTTGTGCTTGTGGAGATCCACTTCAACTTACGATGACAATCCACTATGCATGTGAAAGTATGTGAAGATAATGACATGCATAATGGAAAATGGACGTCTGCAAAATGATCTAAGTGCGGAATTTACCGCCGCACATGCGGAATTTATCATCGCAACACAAGGTGGCAAATAAGTAGCAGACGACCATTGAGTTTAAGTGTTACAACTCATAGAACCAAATGTATCAAAACAAGAGTTGTAAGCATGAAGCAAAATATAAAGCACCCGCCCATATGGACCCGCTTGAAGACTATCAAACTCATATGCTTCTCCCCCTTTTGTCAGTAAGGACTAAAAAGGTTCGAAGACATGGAGCATCTACTCGTTCCCATGAAGAGTAGGTGAAGCAGCAGGGTCATCAGTGGTGTTCGGCGGTCCAGAAGAAGGAGGTGGCGATGAAGTAGCATCGTCTTCATCCTCGATCACTCTGGCATTCACAGTTGTAGCAGAGGAAGAGAACTCAGAGTCTTCAAGGGATGGAGTTCGTCGCAGCACTGCCCTTCGAGGAGGTGCGTAGTCAAACTTGAATCACTCAAAGAAGCCATCTTCTTGAAGATCATTTTCAGAACACAGCAGCATTAGCCCTTTCCATGTGCGTTGAGAGGTTTCATGAGCAACAAAGGCATTCTTGGTGGCAAGATTGCGAATGCGATTAACATCCACCAAGTGGTTTGCATTTGACACTTCAGCCAGTCATGATGCCTATCCTATTTCTGATGAAGAGCCACCAGAAGCTCTCGGTCATTGAGAACACGAGTGCGCTTCTTGGGTCATTGGGTAATGGTGATATCAGTGGCTTCAGTGAGAGCAGGATGCGGTGCACGTGTAGTGCCAGCCAAAGGATACACAGGAGTTACGGCTTCAACGCCTTCAACATTCTGAGAAAAACTTTGATGCTCTGCATTATGAAGACTTTGAGGTTCCTTGACAGGCTCAGGATAGATGGCTTCAATAGACATATCCACATCAGGCAAAAAGATCCGATGATTGCGGGCAGAGGGCTGATATGAGATAGCGGAGTGAAGTTTGATCAGCCGCATCACCCAAGGGGCGTAGAACTTCAAACCAAACAGATTAGAGCCAGATGCAGCAAGTTGGTGAATGAAGAAATCCTGTGTATTGAAGCATTTTCCATGAAGAATATAGAAGACCAAAGTCTTCATTGCACCTTCCAGCTTGGCATGGGGAGAATGTCCTTTGATTGGCCAGAGAGTTCGCCTTATGATGTGATAAATGGTCCTTGGCAGATACTGAAGGTCTTCAACGAAGAACTCCGTGGGATAAGCAGCATCTTGGGGCAATGGCTTCATCATACTGAGCATCTGACTCATATTAGGTTCAGTCTTCTGAAAGATGCTCTCAATAGCTTCACTATGAAGCTGACAGCCATGCTCGTAGAGATCGCCAGGAGTGGGCAAACCAGTGAGCTCAATGATGTCAAAGGCTTTGGCTTCGTGATGAACGTTTCCTGTCATCAACTCCAGGACCCAAGTCTTCGAATCTCTGTTATACCAGCGGATGTGAAGTGTGGCATAGAATTGGAGCAGTAACTCTTCATTCCAATGCTCTTGGTCAGTGACGAATGGCAGCAGTCCAACCTCTTTGAAGCAATCCAGAGCTTCTTCTAGACAGGGCAAACCAGCTATTGCTTCAATGTCAAGGCGCTTGTGTGGGAAGATACGACCTTGGTTGTAAAGAACGCATGAGTAATAGCTTCGCTGCGGATAGCTCCAGAACCGATCAGATGATATTCTTTCCCTTGAGTAGGGGTTCCTGGAGCTATTGAAGAATGTGTTGTTAGCTCTGAAGACATTTATATTTAAGGAGCCAGGTGCTGATGCAGGACCTGGGAACCTGGGCAATCTTGGGATTGGCTTCTGTACTTGAGGCCTGTGCTCAACATGATAGTCGAACTGGAGACCGGCAGCAGACGCAGGAACAGAAGCAGCGGGATCAGTGGCTTCACTGACTTCTGGTGCTTTTGTTGGTGATGGCTCCACATTAGCTTCAGCCATGACAGCGTCAGTGGCTTCAGTGGTGTTGGTGGTGGCAGCCTCAAGATTTTCAACCTCCACTTGACGAGCAGGAGGGTCGGTCACGATCACGTTCTCCTCGAGAACCGCTTCTTGGTGGGACAGGGGAGTGGCAACTTGTGGGACTTCTTCTTCAGGGGCTGATGCAGCCGGATTGTCTTCAGCAGTTTTATCTTCAGTCGTAGAGACTTGAGGCCTTGGACCTTTGTGAAGCCTGCGCAACGCGGGTGACGCCTGTGGAGTTGGGGTTGGCTGGGCCTCTGAGTCTTTTTCCTCTTGTGGGCGATCCACCCATGAAGCATCCTGTGCAATTGGCGTCAGTGGACGACCAATGCTGATGAGTTCGTTGTGCGTTAGCACAGGTGATGATACTTGTTGGTGCTCTAGCTGAGGAAGGGCTGCATCATCTTCAACATGGTCGTGGTGACCAATGTCTTCAGCAGCGATGGGATCAGCTGCTGGGAAGTCTTCAGCTTCATGAGCCTCTGTGAAAGCAGGCTCATGGACAGTCAGTTGACGTTCTTGTGGATCAGCGTCGGGGTGAACCATGGAAATGGGTTCAACTATCAAGGGCTCTGTGGGAGAAGCCCGTTCCTTCTTGGTCTTTCTTTTCTTCTTGGCGGGGGTAGTAGCAGAGGCTTCAGGATGTTTTCTCTTCCTTGCTTCAGCCTCAGCAGTCTTGGTCTTCTTCAGTTCTGAAGCGGTTGACCTGGCCTTTGGCTTCGGGCCAGTCATGCTAGTTGGGAAGACAAGGGGATCTGCTTCCTGCCTTGGTGCTTCAGGTTCAGCCATAGAGGGCTTCTTCTTCTTCTTGGCAGCCATCCTGGGGTCGATGCCAGGACGCCCAAGGGCCTTGCGCTTCTCAGCCTCATTGTAGGCTTGCACACACCTATCAGCCAGGACCTTCATGCGCTCACGAGAACCCTGAGCTTCTGCATGTTTCTTTAGAAAGGCTTCCTTGAGCTCGTGCAACATAATCTTGAAGTTCTTCATGTCTTGCACGCTGAGCTTGGCCATATGCTTCTTGAACTGAGATTTCTCAAAGTCAATCTTCTGCTTCAGTTCAACAATGTGCTGGGCATGGCTAATTCTGAAGCAATGGCGCCATGGAAGGCGACACTGAGGCCAATGGGTAGTTGGAGATCTTCGAAGCTGATGTTTGGCATGTCAAACCACTCATCAATGAAGTTGTGGATGATTGTTACATCAAAGAGCGGCAGATCATTGAAGATTTCTTCTTCTTCTTTGCTCTTGATGAGTTGCTCAAGAGCGTCATCTGCAAGATCTTCATCACTTGATAGATCAATGGCATCATTGCGCAGAATGGCAGCAGCAGTTAGCTCTTGGCCGGTGTGTGGCAGAGGTATCTTGACCTTCTGGGGCTTGGAGATGCGTGACAAATCTTCAGACTGCACACTATCTTCAGGAGGTGCAGTTGCCAGTGGCTTCGCCTATGAAATTTTTGGTGAAGGGGCAGGCTTTGAAGCTTTAGGCTTCTTCAACTTCTTTGGCTTCGGCGCTGCAGGCGCTTCATCTGATTCAGCATCAGCTGCAGGCTCATTCACGGCTGTCCCTTGAACCAAGATATGGGTGATGAGACCTTCGAGGTTGTAGAAAGGACCGACGACATTGGGTTCTGCATCCTGTGTCCCATCAGCCCTTGGAGCAGAAGGACCAGGGTTGAAGTGAAGACGGCGTCGGAGAGGTTGCGGCAGCGAAGCACTTCGTCGCCGGCGTCGTCGAGGGCTAGTGGTGGCTCTAGGGTTCGTGCGAGAGTGGAAGAAGAGATAATGACCGCTGTGAAGTTTGTATTTATAGGTACAGGGGCGGCACTGCGTTATTACCCATGTGCCCCTGGCGATTCGCATCTGAGGAATACGTGGCCATCATGCAGAATTTTGGGGTTTGTTCCACGTTCCACGCACGCCTCGATTGTCGGGTGGTCGTTCCTACTTCTCTGGGTTTCATGTGGAGGAATGAGCATTGAAAACGGACTTAAGGTTTGTCTCTGTATCTTCTGCTGACAAGGACGCAGAGAAGACATTCGATAGTTTCAATAGAATGCATATGATTTGGAGAGATAGAGTTTGAGATAGAAAGCACAGAGAGGTTAGGGTCCGATCACATTCACTTAGATCAAAAGATTCAACAAGAATACATAGCTATAAGTGAATGCTGTAGAGGACAGAACACTAGTATATATGTATATAATCAACATAGTGAAGATAATCATGAAAACATGTTGAGATTGAAGCCAAACCAAATGTGAAGACATAGCAAGGTAACGCCATGAGTGAAACACTTCAAATAGAACATTTGGTGGTGGCGTTACCCACCGTATAGGAAGTATTAGACCCAGACACGGCGCACAATTATCTTGGCGCTCCGAAGTCAAATTCCACATTAATGTATTCACACTTAGAATGTATGTCTTCATTGATCGAAGATATACTTTACTTCGTGTGTTGCACATCTAAGTCATCAATATGCATAAGGGTTAGGATGTGTGCCTGATCACAGGACATTTGAGGATTCCAGGATATTTAGCTCACACCGTAACTTGCAAAATCTCTTCTCATCCAAGGGCTTGGTGAAGATATCTGCCAGTTGGTCTTTAGTGTTGACGTGTAGGATATCAATATCTTCCTTAACAACATGATCTCTGAGAAAGTGATGACGAATTTCAATGTGCTTTGTCTTCGAGTGCTGAACTGGGTTGTTGGCAATCTTGATGGCGCTTTCGTTGTTGCAGTAGAGTGGCACTTGCTTCAGATGAATGCCATAGTCCTTGAGTGTTTGCTTCATCCACAGAAGCTGAGCGCAGCAAGATCCAGCAGCAATGTATTCAGATTCAGCAGTGGAGAGAGATACAAAGTTCTGCTTCTTTGAAGACCAACATACAAGTGATCGTCCCAGAAAATGACATGTGCCTGATGTAGACTTGTGATCCACTTTGTCACCAGCATAATCAGCATTCGAGAATCCGAACAGATCAAACTCTGAGCCCTTTGGATACCATAATCCTAGAGTTGGGGTGTGAGCCAAATATCGAAGAATTCGCTTCACAGCTAAGTGATGCGACTCCTTTGGTGCCGCTTGAAATCAAGCACACATGCAAACACTAAGCATAATATCTGGCCTAGATGCACATAAATAAAGCAAAGAACCAATCATGGAGCGGTATACCTTTTGATCGAACTCTTTACCATTGTCGTCAGGACCCAGATGATGCTTGGCTGGCATTGGCGTCGTGAAGCCTTTGCAGTCTTGCATACCGAACTTCTTCAGGCAATCTTTGAGATACTTCTCTTGAGATATGAAGATGTCATTGCGTTGCTGTCGTATTTGAAGACCGAGAAAGAACTTCAGCTCTCCCATCATAGACATTTGATATTGCTCTTGCATCATATATCCAAACTCTTCACTGTACTTCTGATTGGTGCAGCCGAAGATAATGTCATCCACATATCTTTGACACACAAACAGTTCACCATCATATGTCTTCGTGAAGAGAGTGGGGTCGAGGGAACCAGGTATGAAGCCTTTGCTCTTCAGGAAGTATTTGAGTGTGTCATACCAGGCCCGAGGGGCTTGTTTGAGGCCATACAGTGCCTTGTTGAGCTTGTATACCATGTCAGGATGTTTTGGATCTTCAAAGCCAGGTGGTTGTGCAACATACACTTCTTCTTCAATCTTGCCACTGAGAAAGGCACTCTTCACATCCATTTGATAAAGAAGTATGTTGTGATGATTTGCATAGGCCATCAGTATGCGTATGGCTTCAAGTCTAGCCATAGGAGCAAATGTTTCATCGAAGTCAATGCCTTCCACTTGAGTATATCCTTGAGCAACGAGGCGAGCTTTGTTTCTAACAACTTGACCATGCTCATCTTGTTTGTTGAGGTATATCCATTTTGTGCCTATTATGTTGTGCTTCCGAGGATCGGGACGCTTAACCAGTTCCCATACATTATTCAGCTCAAACTGTTGAAGCTCTTCTTGCATAGCTTGAATCCATTCAGGTTCCATGAAGGCTTCTTCAACTTTCTTGGGTTCTGTTATTGAGACGAATGCGAAGTGCCCATAGAAATTTGCTAGCTGAGTTGCCCTTGATCGAGTGAGTGGACCGGGTGCATTGATGCTATCAATTATTCTTTCAATCTGCACTTCATTGGCAACACAAGGATGTACAGGGCGAAGATTTTGCTCTTACTGATCATTGTTGTTGTTAGAGGGAATGTCTTCAGGCTGAGCATTGGCTTCAGGTTGATCAGGTGCTGAGATGATAAGTTCTTCTTCAGGATGAGCTTCAGAAGGTATAATTTCTGCAGTTCCCATTATCTTGATTGATTCACCGGATGGAACTTCATCTAGCACATTTGGCAGGTGCTCTCTTTGTGAACCGTTGGTCTCATCGAACCGCACATCCACTGTTTCAACCACTTTATAATGAAAGAGATTGAAGACTCTGTAGGAGTGCGAATCCTTTCCATACCCAAGCATAAAACCCTCATGTGCTTTTGGTGCAAACTTTGAGGTGTGATGTGGGTCCTTGATCCAGCACCTGGCGCCAAATACTCTGAAGTAACTGACATTTGGCTTCTTGCCAGTAAGGAGCTCATAAGATGTCTTGTTAAGAAGCTTGTGAAGATAAACACGATTGATTGTATGGCATGCAGTATCAATGGCTTCAGGCCAGAATTTTCTTGGAGTCTTATATTCATCTAGCATCGTTCTGGCCATCTCAATGAGTGTTCTGTTCTTGCGTTCGACGACGCCATTCTGCTATGGCGTGTACGGGGCTGAGAATTCATGTGTGATGCCCAAGGTATGAAGATATGTATCAAGGCCAGTGTTCTTGAATTCAGTGCCATTGTCACTTCTAATGTGCTTTATCTTGGTGCCATAGTTGTTCATTGCTCGATTGGCGAAGCGTCTGAAGACATCCTGCACTTCAGTCTTGTAAAGGATTATGTGCACCCAAGTATATCTAGAATAATCATCAACAATGACAAAGCCATAGAGACAAGCAGTAGTAGTAAGAGTTGAGTAATGAGTGGGACCGAAAAGATCCATGTGAAGCAGTTCGAAGGGTCGAGTAGTAGTCATGATTGTCTTCGAGGGATGTTTGGCCCTCGTCATCTTTCCTGCTTCACAGGCACCGCATAAGTGACCTTTCTTGAACTTGATGCCCTCGATGCCTATGACATGCTTCTTCTTTGCAAGGGTGTGGAGGTTCCTCATGCCAGCATGCCCAAGCCTCCGATGCCAGAGCCAGCATTCTGAAGCTTTTGCTAGAAGACATACGACAAGCTGTCGTCCTGCTGAGAAATCTACCACGTACAAATCATCTTTTCGATACCCTTCAAATACTAGAGACTTGTCAGATTCCATTAGAACAAGGCAACGATATTTTCTAAATATTACGATCATGTTTAAATCGCAAAGCATTGAGATAGACATTAAGTTGAAGCCAAGGGATTCAACAAGCATGACTTTATCCATGTGTTGATCCCTTGAGATTGCAACTCTACCTAGACCCAATACCTTACTTTTACCAGTGTCAGCAAATGTGATGTGGCTCTTGTCGGATGGACATAAGGTTGAGTCCATAAGAAGGCTTCTTTTGCCAGTCATGTGATTTGTACACCCACTATCAATAATCCATTCTGTAGACGCAGGTGTCGTACCCTACAGTGCAGTTAGGGGGATAGGCTTCACGAAGAGAATTGTGAAGCAAAAACATTTGACGAACCAGTGGGTTATGAAAGTTTAGATCCAGATTAGGACTGATAGGGAGAGTAGCAAGCGATTCAGGAACGAAGTACATAGTAAGACC
Source organism: Triticum urartu (assembly GCF_056163025.1). Taxonomy (NCBI): domain Eukaryota; kingdom Viridiplantae; phylum Streptophyta; class Magnoliopsida; order Poales; family Poaceae; genus Triticum; species Triticum urartu. The sequence continues at coordinate 219,113,350 of NC_141877.1, read as the reverse complement.
ATTCGGGCATTTGATCTTGCGCCCTACAAGATGTTTAAGGTCCCCAACAATAGCGTCAGAAGATTTTGGTTTTCTGCTGGAGACCTTTCCCTCCAAAAGAGAGTTAAGCCTTCTTAACCACCCACATCTTCAAGGGTGGCTTAGAAGCGATAAGTCTAAGTGCAGCGTCTGAAAACTTTGGCTTTGGAGCCCTAGCAAAAAGTCTTGCAGGCGGACAATAATACTCATAAGAATAAGCAGAATAGTTTTTGGTCTTATGAACATGGCAGTTCGATGAACCGCGCTCATATTCATAGGCCTGAGTATGGTTTCCCTGCAAAACATTTGCGTTAGTGCGATTCAGGTGAGTCCTCTGTCTGTATGAAGCCTTTGGGCCGTATGAAGCCTGTGGTCTTGGGTTTGTCTTCTTCATCTGTGGTGTCATGATGACATTCACAGGAAGATTTTCCAAACACCTTTTGGGCACCCAGATCTTCTTCATAGGCGGTCCATTCCTGCAGTTAGTACCAATGTACCTGGCAAACACTTCACCATTCTGATTCTTAAACAGTTTATAGTTTGCATCAAAGGATTCATCAATGACAATGGGGTTAGCACAAGTGAAGCCAGATAGATTGGATGGATCAGCTGAAGGTTCCTTTGCAGCAACCCATGTGGTTTTGGGATACTGCTCGGGTTTCCAGTAGGAGCCATCAGCATTCATTTTCCTTATGAACCCGACACCCTCTTTCCTCGGGTTTTGGTTCAGAATCTGCCTTTTGAGGACATCACATAGTGTCTGATGTCCTTTAAGACTTTTGTACATCCCTGTTTCAAGCAATGTCTTCAACCTAGCATTCTCATCAGCAATAGCAGTGGTATCCTCAGCAGAGGGGTTAGTTACCGCATCAATAGTTGAAGATATTGCAACAGTAGCAGCAGTAGAACATTCAGCAATAGAAGTAGCATTATCACGCTCAATGCATTTAAGACATGGTGGTTCAAATCCTTCCTGAGCAGAACTGATCTGTTCGGCACGAAGTGACTCATTTTCCTTTTGAAGATCTTCATGAGCCACTCTCAATTTCTCAAGATCTTGCTTCCTTTGAAGATAATCATAGGAAAGCTTTTCATAAGTTGTTGAGAGCGTTTCATGACGACTTTCAAGTTCCTCATACTTAACGTGAAGATTTTTTATGTCTTTAATTAAGGACTCAGATCGAGTCATTTCAGCGCCCAACAGATCATCGCTTTTGTGTAACAGTTTTTGAATATGTTCCATGGCTTTCTGTTGTTCAGTTGCAATTTTAGAAAGTGTTTTGTAGCTAGGTCTTGAATCACAATCAGAGTCATCATCACTAGATGTTTGATAGTGAGTAGTGCGTGTGTTTACCTTGGCACCGCGTGCCATGAAGCAGTAGGTAGGAGCAGAGTAGTCCTTGTTGTTTGCATCGGTGTCGGTGGTGAAGTCATTGTCTTCAGTATTGAAGATGGACTTGGCAACGTATGCTGTAGCCAGACTTGCAACGCCAGAATCGGACTCCTCCTCAGACTCCACCTCCGCCTCCTCAGAAGCGGACTCCTCCTCTGAATCCATTTCCTTGCCAACAACCGCACGTGCCTTGCCAGATGAGCTCTTCTTGTGTGATGAAGACTTTGAGGAAGACCTGGAAGAAGACTTTGAGTATTTCTTCTTCTTCTTGTCGTCAGAGTCATATTCCTTGCTCTTCTTCTTCTTTCTGTTCTCATTGTCCCACTGCGGACACTCAGAGATGAAGTGGCCAGTTTTCTTGCACTTGTGGCATGTTTTCTTCTTGTAGTCATGAGCAGAAGCTTCATCATTCCTTGAGCTTGATCGTGAAGACTTTCTGAAGCCTTTCTTCTTGGTGAATTTTGTGAACTTCTTCACAAGCATAGCAAGTTCCTTTCCAATATATTCAGGATCATCAGAACTGCTGTCAGATTCTTCTTCAGATGAGGAGACAGCTTTTGCCTTCAAGGCACGAGTTCGCCCATAGTTTGGACCGTAGATATCTCTTTTCTCAGAAAGCTAAAACTCATGTGTGTTGAGCCTCTCAAGTATGTCGGACGGATCGAGTGTCTTGAAATCAGGTCGTTCTTGAATCATCAGGGCTAGGGTGTCAAACGAACTGTCAAGTGATCTCAGTAGTGTCTTGACGATTTCATGCTTGGTGATCTCAGTAGCGCCGAGGGCTTGAAGCTCATTTGTGATGTCAGTGAGTCGGTCAAATGTGAGCTGGACATTCTCCTTGTCATTTCTCTTGAAGCGGTTAAAGAGGTTGCGAAGGACACTGATTCTCTGATCTCTCCGGGTTGAGACACCTTCATTGACCTTGGAGAGCCAGTCCCAGACCAGCTTAGATGTTTCCAAAGCACTCACACAGCCATACTGTCCTTTGGTCAGATGACCACAGATGATATTCTTGGCAGTAGAGTCCAGTTGAACGAACTTCTTGACATCAGCAGCAGTGACACCTTCTCCAGCCTTGGGAATGCCGTTCTTGATGACATACCATAGGTCAACGTCAATGGCTTCAAGATGCATGCGCATCTTATTCTTCCAGTAGGGATATTCAGTTCCATCGAAGACGGGGCACGCAGCGGAGACTTTAATTATCCCTGCAGTCGACATAGCTAAAACTCCAGGTGGTTAAACCGAATCACACAGAACAAGGGAGCACCTTGCTCTGATACCAATTGAAAGTGCGTTATATCGACTAGAGGGGGGGTGAATAGGCGATTTTTATGAAAGTCTTCAAAACGTGAAAGTTTCGAAGACGAACGATAGAAATAAACCTATTACCATGCAGCGGAAGGTAGACTACACTAGACAAACCATAGTCAAGTATTCAATGAAGTGAGAGCACAATGACCAATAGCAGCAATGTAGTAGAGATCAGGTAGGAAGATATTGTGAAGCCACACAGAACACGCAGTCACTCAGTGAAGACAAAAGATAGTGCAAACATACAATGACTTCACAAGGAGTAACAGTAAGTAAAGGGAGGGAAAGATGAAACCAGTGACTCATTGAAGACAATGATTTGTTGGACCAGTTCCAGTTGCTGTGACAACTGTACGTCTGGTTAGGGTGGCCAGGTATTTAAACCTTAGGACACACAGTCCCGGACACCCAGTCCTGAACACGCAGCTCAGGACACCCAGTCCTCACCGTATTCCCCTTGAACTAAGGTCACACAGACCTCGCCCAATCACTCTGGTAAGTCTTTAAGGTAGACTCCCAAACCTTCACAGACTGTGTTCACTGGCAATCCACAATGTCTCTTGGATGCTCAGAACGCGACGCCTAACCGGCTGGAGGATGCACAGTCCTCAAGTGTAATAAGTCTTCAGATCACACAGACAAGAAGACTTAAGTGATGCCTAATTCTCTTTGGCTCTGGGTGGTTAGGGCTTTATCCTCGCAAGGAATTCTCTCTCAAAGTCTTCGAGGTGGGTTGCTCTCAAACGACAAAAGCCGTACTCTGAATCTGAGCAGCCAACCGTTTATGGTTGTAGGGGGTGGGCTATTTATAGCCACTAGGCAACCCGACCTGATTTGTCTGAAATGACCCTGGGTCACTAAGGAACTGACACGTGTTCCAACGGTCAGATTTCAAACTGACACGGCAACTTTACTTGGGCTACAAGCAAAGCTGAGTTGTCCGACTCTGGACAAGATTCGCTCTCAAAGTCTTCACTCGAAGACATAGGTTTTGTTTAAGCATCACTTCAGTCATTCTGACTAGTTCTCTTGGACCCCACTTAACAGTACGGTGGTTCCTATGACTCAACACAGAAGAAAAAGAACTACGAAAGATCTAAGTCTTCGAGCTCCATAGGCTTCATGCGGTGTCTTCTCTTGTCATAGTCTTCAATGTGAATATCTTCAAATACCACCTTTGACTTCAATGTCTTCATACATATTTAGGGGTCATCTCTGGTAGGAAAACCGAATCAATGAGGGACTTCTACCTGTGTTATCCTGCAATTCTCACAAACACATTAGTCCCTCAACTAGGTTTGTCGTCAATACTCCAAAACAAACTAGGGGTGGCACTAGATGCACTTACAGTTCTCCTCAAGAACAACATCTTGGTGGGACGGGGGTGTAGCAACTCTTTCAACTCTTGGTGCTTCTTCTTCAGCGGTTGATGCAGCCGAAATATCTTCAGCCATTTTGGCTTCGGACTCAGACACGTGCATAGTGGGAGTGACTTGGGGCCTTGGTCCTTTGCGAAGCCTGCATAATGATGGCGACGCTTGTGGAGATGGAGTGTGCCGGGCCTCAAAGTCATCGTCATCTTCCACTGGTGGGGTAGCTTGCGGTTGGGGAGAGCTTGGAGTGTCTTGTCGTTGTGGGTGATCAGCCCACGATGCATCCTGAGTAGTTGGCGTCAGAGGACGACCAATGCTGATGAGTTCGCTGTGCGTGAGCACAGGCGATGATACCAATTGGTGCTCGATCTAAGGAAGGACTTCATCATCTTCAACATTGTCGTGAGGACCAATGTCTTCTGCTATGGTGGGGTCAACAGCTGGGTTGTCTTCAGCTTCAGGAGCCTCTGTGGAAGCAGGCTCATGAGCTATCAACTGGCGCTCTCGATGTTCAGACGCAGGAAGAGCCACTGAGATTGGCTCGACATTAAGGGGCTCTGTGGGAGCAGCCCGATCTCTCTTCTTGGTTTCGCGTTTCTTGGTTGGAGGAGCATCATCAGTGGTGCCCTTGGTTTTGCGCTTTCTGGCTTCAGCTTCAGCAGCCCTTGTTTTCTTCAGTTCTGAAGCCACTGTGGGGACCTTAGGCTTTGAGCCTGTCATACTAGATGGGAAGACAATTGGATGTACTTCCTGCCTTGGTGCTTCGGGTTCTGCCATAGCTGGCTTCTTCTTCTTCTTGGCCGCCATTCTGGGGTCGATTCCTGGTCGCCCCAAGGCCTTGCGCTTTTCAGCCTCATTGTATCCTTGGACACATTTAGCAGCAAGATACTTCATGCGCTCACGAGAACCTTTGGCTTCTTCGCGTTTGGTTCGGAATGCTTCCTTAAGCTCATGCATCATGGTCTGGAAGTTCTGAATGTCTTCAACATTGAGCTTGGCCATATGCTTCTTGAACTGAGCTTTCTCATAATCAATCTTATGCTTCAGCTCAACAATCTCCTAAGCTAGAGCCAGCTCAGCAGCAATGGCTCCATGGAAGGCGAAGCTGAGGCCAATGGGAAGCTGAAGATCATCAAACTGCCAAACCACTCATCAATGAATGTGTTGATGATTTCAACATCAAAGAGAGGAAGGTCATTGAAGATTTCTGCCTCTTGCTTGCTCTTGATCAACTGCTCAAGAGCGTCATTGCCAAGATCGTCGTTGCTGGACAGATCAATGGTGTCATTGCGCAGAACAGCAGCAGCGGTCAGTGCTTGGCTGGTGGGTTGCAAGGGCATCTTCACTTTGGAGGGCTTGGATATGCGTGACAAATCTTCAGACTACACATTGTGTTCAGGAGGTGCAGTGGCCAGAGGCTTCGCCCGTGAGACCTTTGGTGTTGGGGAAGGCTTCGAAGTTGTAGGTTTCTTCAGCTTCTTTCGCTTCAGTGGTGCAGGCGCTTCGTCAGAATCAGCGTCGTCCGCAGGTTCATCCATGGCTGTCCCTTGAACCATAATATGAGTGGTGAGACCTTCTAGGTTGTAGAAGGGCCCAACAAGATTGGGTTCAGCTTCGCGTGAGCCATCAGCACGAGGAGCAGAGGGGCCTGGATTGAAGTCTAATCCCCATGGCTTCTTGTTTTCTTTGGCCGAATTCTTGGCAAACTGGAAGTTGCGCTTGAACAGATTATCATCACGGCACCATAGTATTGAAGATGGGTCTGCATCTGCAGGCTGTGGTCCACGGACCATGCAAGGATAGAAGCCTTGTTCAATGGCTTCAGCTCTGGACCTGGGTTGAAGGTTTTTGTACAAGATGTCTCCCCAGGGTCGATTGATGGCATTCTTCTCAGCATATTCCTGGGTCACGAGCCTGTACTTGAACCATTGCTCGGCCCAGTATCTTCGAATCCATTGGATTCGTGTCTTGCGCTGACCATAGCTTTCTTCGGGGTCAGTTTTATACAGTTCATAAAGATCTTCGGGAAGGTCCGTTGATGTACCCCCATGACGCTGCCTGCCGCCCTTTCTTGCAGATTTCTCTTTTGCCATGAAGTTCAGACTAAAGGCTTCAACACTGTCAAAGTCTTCCGTCTACTGGTCAGACAGGAACTGGCTTCAGGAGAATTTATATGATGCTGTAAGAATTCTGCAAATGAATGCAGACTATGAGAACCAAGGGATTCTCCCACGGACATGTACCTATGATAGCATTAAGGTGCGAGGGAAGGGGAAGAGGTCATATGCATTCTCAGAAGATTTTGAAGATAAATCAGTTTAGAAGACATTGACCTCATAGTGCGAAGACATTCACTCATAGATAGAGAGTTGGTTCCATATTTGTACGAATCCATGAATAAGTACAAGTGAGGAATCTAACTACTTTGTGAAGCATAAGTGAACATACTAGGCATATTATGAGATGTAGTATGAAATAGATCCAACTTGTGTGAATAGAAATTGCTTGTGGTAGAAAATGATGAATCTATAGGATCAAAGGGGCTGTAAAAAGAAGGTTTTATTTACCACACGAAGAACTGCTAGACGGAGTGGGAGAGGAGGCCGAGCAGTTCGATCTTCTGTGCCCTAACTTGGCGACGGAGGACACCTACGGCGACGGCGGAGAAGACGATGTCCGCGGCCGGCGTGAAGACGGCATCGGTGAGGTCGCGGCAGCTAAGCGCTTCGTCGCCGGTGTCGTCGAGGGCTAGCGGTGGCGCTAGGGTTTCTGCGAGAGTGGAAGAAAGGATAATGACTGTGGTGAGGCGAGTATTTATAGGGACAGGGACGGCATAGTGTTATTACACAGGTGCCCCTGGCGATTCACATCTGAAGGACACGTGGCTATCATGCAACACATCGGAGGTTGTTCCACGTTCCCACGCACGCCTAGATTCTCGGGTGGTCGTTCCCACTTCTCCGAGTTTCAGGTTGAAGGATTTAGCATTGAAAAACAGATTAATGTTTGTCACTGTGTCTTCTGCTGACAAGGATGCAGAGAAGACAGTTTGACAGTGTCAATAGAATGCATATGATTTGGATAGATAGACTTAAGATAGAAGCATAGAGGGGTTAGGGTCTGATGACATTCGCTTAGATCAAAAGACTCAACGTGAAGACATAGCTATAAGTGAATGTTGTAGAGGACAGAAACCAAATTGAAGATAAACATGAGGCCATGTTACCATTGAAGACAAACAAAATGCGAAGGCTTTGCAAATGTAACGCCATGAGAAAAACACTTCAAAGGGAAGAATTTTGGTGGTGGCGTTACCCACCATATAGGAAGTATTAGACCCAGACACGACGCACAATTATCGGGGCGCTCCGGAGTCAAATTCCACGTTAATATATTCACACTCAGAATGTAAGTCTTCATTGATTGAAGATATACTTTACTTCGTGTGTTGCACATCTAAGTCATCAACATGCTTAAGTGTTAGGATGTGTGCCTGATCACAGGACATTTGAGGTTTCCAAGATATTTAGCTCACACCGTAACTTGCAAAACCTCTTCTCATCCAAGGGCGTGGTGAAGATATCTGCCAATTGCTCTTCAGTGTTGACGTGTATGATAGCAATATCTTCCTTCATAACATGATCTCTGAGAAAGTGATGACGAATTTCAATGTGCTTGGTCTTCGAGTGCTGAACTGGGTTGTTGGCAATCTTGATGGCGCTCTCGTTGTCGCAGTAGAGTGGCACTTGCTTCAGATGGATGCCATAATCTTTGAGTGTTTGCTTCATCCATAGAAGCTGAGCGCAGCAAGATCCAGCAGCAATGTATTCAGATTCAGCACTGGAGAGAGATACACAGTTCTGCTTCTTTGAAGACCAACATACAAGTGATCGTCCCAGAAAATGACATGTGCCTGATGTAGACTTGTGATCCACCTTGTCACCAGCATAATCAGCATCCGAGAATCCAACTAGATCAAACTCTGAGCCCTTTGGATACCATAATCCTAGTGTTGGTGTGTGAGCCAAATATCTAAGAATTTGCTTCACAGCTAAGTGATGTGATTCCTTTGGTGCCGCTTGGAACCGAGCAGACATGCAAACACTAAGCATGATATCTGTCCTAGATGCACATAAATAAAGCAAAGAACCAATCATGGAGCGGTATACCTTTTGATCGAACTCTTTACCATTGTCGTCGGGACCCAGATGGTGTTTGGCTGGCATTGGAGTCATGTAGCCTTTGCAGTCTTGCATTCCAAATTTCTTCAGGCAATCTTTGAGGTATTTATCTTGAGATATGAAGATGTCGTTGCGTTGCTGATGTATTTGAAGACCAAGGAAGAACTCCAACTCACCCATCATGGACATCTGATATTGCTCTTGCATCATATATCCAAACTCTTCACTGTATTTCTGGTTAGTGCAGCCAAAGATAATGTCATCCACATATATTTGGCACACAAACAGTTCACCATCATATGTCTTCGTGAAGAGAGTGGGATCCAGGGAACCAGGTTTGAAGCCTTTGCTCTTCAGGAAGTCTTTGAGTGTGTCATACCAAGCCCGAGGGGCTTGTTTGAGGCCACACAGTGCCTTGTTCAGCTTGTACACCATGTCAGGATGTTTTGGATCTTCCAAGCCAGGCGGTTGTGCAACATACACTTCTTCTTCAATCTTGCCATTGAGAAAAGCGCTCTTCACATCCATTTGATACAGAAGAATGTTATGATGATTTGCATAGGCCAGCAGTATGCGTATAGCTTCAAGCCTAGCCACAGGAGAAAATGTTTCATCGTAGTCAATCCCTTCAACTTGAGTATATCCTTGAGCAATGAGACGAGCTTTGTTTCTGAGAACTTGACCATGCTCATCTTGCTTGTTGCGATATATCCATTTAGTGCCTACTATATTGTGCTTACGAGGATCGGGACGCTTAACCAGTTCCCATACATTATTCAGCTCAAACTGTTGAAGCTCTTCTTGCATAGCTTGAATCCATTCAGGTTCCATGAAGGCTTCATCAACTTTCTTGGGTTCAGATATTGAGACGAATGCGAAGTGACCACAGAAATTTGCTAGTTGTGTTGCCCTTGAACGAGTGAGTGGACCTGGTGCATTGATGCTATCAATTATTCTCTCAATCTGTACTTCATTTGCAACATGAGGATGAACAGGATGAAGATTTTTCTCTTGATGATCATTGTCATTGTTAGAAGGATTGTCTTCAGGCTGAGCATTGTCTTCAGGTTGATCAGGTGCAGAGATGATAAGCTCCTCTTCTGGCTGAGCTTCAGATGGTATGATTTCTCCTGTTCCCACGAGTTTGATGGTTTCACTGGATGGAGCTTCATCTAGCACATTTGGCAGGTGCTCTCTTTGCGAGCCGTTAGTCTCATGAACCGCACATCCATAGTTTCAACAACTTTGTAGTGAAAGAGGTTGAAGACTCTGTAGGAGTGCGAATCCTTTCCATATCCAAGCATAAAACCTTCATGTGCCTTTGGTGCAAATTTTGAAGTGTGATGTGGATCCTTGAAACAGCACTTGGCACCAAATACTCTGAAGTAACTGACATTTGGCTTCTTGCCAGTAAGGAGCTCATAGGATGTCTTGTTCAGAAGCTTGTGAAGACAAACATGGTTGATGATATGGCATGCAGTATCAATGGATTCAGGCCAGAACTTTCTCGGAGTCTTGTATTCATCGAGCATCGTCCGGGCCATCTCAATAAGTGTTCTGTTCTTGCGTTCCACGACGCCATTCTGTTGCGGCGTGTACAGAGCTGAGAATTCATGTGTGATGCCCAAAGTATCAAGATAAGTGTCTAGGCCAGTGTTCTTGAATTCAGTGCCATTGTCACTTCTGATGTGCTTGATCTTGACGCCATAGTTGTTCATGGCTCGATTGGCGAAGCATCTGAAGACATCCTGCACTTCAGTCTTGTAGAGGATTATATGCACCCAAGTATATCTTAAATAATCATCAACAATGACAAAGCCATAGAGACAAGCAGTAGTAGTAAGAGTTGAGTAATGAGTGGGACCGAAAAGGTCCATGTGGAGCAGTTTGAAGGGTTGAGTCGTTGTCATGATTGTCTTCGAGGGATGCTTGGCCCTCGTCATCTTTCCTGCTTCACAGGCACCGCATAAGTGATCCTTCTTGAACTTGACGCCCTCGATGCCTATGACATGCTTCTTCCTTGCAAGAGTATGCAAGTTCCTCATGCCTGCATGCCCTAGCCTCCGATGCCAGAGCCAGCATTCAGAAGCTTTTGCTAGAAGACATACGGCAAGCTGTGGTCCTGCTGAGAAATCTACCACGTACAAATCATCTTTCCGATACCCTTCAAAGACTAGAGACTTGTTACATTCCATTAGAACAAGGCAATGATATTTTCCAAAAATCATAATCATGTTTAAATCACAAAGCATTGAGACAGACATTAAGTTGAAACCAAGGGATTCAACAAGCATCACTTTATCCATGTGCTGATCCCTTGAGATTGCAACTCTACCTAGACCCAATACCTTACTTTTACCAGTATCAGCAAATGTGATGTGACTTTTGTTAGATGGACCTAAAGTTGAGTCCATGAGAAGACTCCGCTTGCCAGTCATGTGATTAGTACACCCACTATCAATAATCCATTCTGAAGCAGCTAGTGTCATACCCTACAGTGCAGTTAGGGGGATAGGCTTCACAAAGAGAATTGTGAAGCATAAAAATTTGTCGAGCAAGTGGATTATGAAAGCTTAGATCGAGGTTAGGACTGATAGGGCAAGTAGCAAGCGACTGAGGAACAAAATACATAATAAGACCATTTGGGCATTTGATCTTGCGCCCTACAAGATGTTTAAGGTCCCCAGCAATAGCTTCAGACAAATTTGATTTTCGGCTGGAGACCTTTCCCTGCAAAAGAGGGTTAAGCTTTCTTAGCCACCCACATCTTCAAGGGAGGCTTCGAAGCAATGAGTCTAAGTGCATCATCTGAGAACTTTGGCTTTGAAGCCCTAGCAAAAAGTCTTGCAGGTGGACAATAGTACTCATAAGAATAAGCAGAGTAGTTCTTGGTCTTATGAACATGGCGGTTTGATGACATGCGCTCATATTCATAGGCCTGAGTATGGCTTCCCTGCAAAAAATTTGCATTAGTGCGACTCAGGTGAGTCCTTTGTCTGTATGAAGCCTTTGGACCATATGAAGCATGTGGTCTGGGGTTTGTCTTCTTCACTTGTGGTGTCATGACGACATTCACAGGAAGATTATCCAACAAACTTTTCGGCACCCAGACTTCATTTATAGGTGGCCCATTCCTGCAGTTAGTACCAATATACCTGGCAAACACTTCACCATTCTGATTCTTAAAAATTTTATAGTTTGCATCAAAGGATTCATCAATAATAATGGGATTAGCACAATTGAAGCCTGACAAGGTGGATGGATACACTGAGTGTTCCTTTGCAGCAACCCATGTGGTTTTGGGGTACTGCTCAGGTTTCCAGTAAGAGCCATCAGCATTCATTTTCCTTTCGAACCCAAGGCCCTCTTTCCTAGGGTTTCGGTTCAGGATCTGTCGTTTGAGGACATCACATAGTGTCTGATGCCCTTTAAGACTTTTGTACATCCCTGTTTCAAGCAATGTCTTCAACCTAGCATTTCTATCAGCAATAGCAGTGGTATCCTCAGCAGAGGGGTTAGTTACCACATCAACATTTGAAGATGTTGCAATAGTAGTAGCAGTAGAACATCCAGCAACAGAAGTAGCGTTGTCACGCTCAATGCATTTAAGACATAGTGGTTCGAATCCTTCCTGAGCGGAACTGATCTGTTTGGTGCAAAGTGACTCGTTTTCCTTTTGAAGATCTTCATGAGCCGCTCTCAATTTCTCAAGATCTTGCTTCCTTTGAAGATAATCATAGGAAAGCTTTTCATGAGTTGTTGAGAGCGTTTCATGACGACTTTCAAGTTCCTCATACTTAACATGAAGATTTTTTATGTCTTCAATTAAGGACTGAGATCGAGTCATTTCAGCGTCTAACAGGTCATCGCTTTTGTCTAATAGTTTTTGAATATGTTCCATAGCTTTCTGTTGTTCAGTTGCAATTTTAGAAAGTGTTTTGTAGCTGGGTTTGGAACCACAATCAGAATCATCTTCACTGGATGTTTGATAGTGAGTAGTGCGTGTGTTTACCTTGGCACCGCGTGCCATGAAGCAGTAGGTGGGAGCGGAGTAGTCCTTGTCATTTGCATCGGTGTCGGTGATGAAGTCATTGTCTTCAGTGTTGAAGATGGACTTGGCAACGTATGTTGTAGCCAGACTTGCAACGCTAGAATCAGACTCCTCCTCAGACTCCACCTCCGCCTCCTCAGAAGCGGACTCCTCCTATGAATCCATTTCCTTTCCAACAATCGCACGAGCCTTGCCAGATGAGCTCTTCTTGTGTGATGAAGACTTTGAGGAAGACTTGGAAGAAGACTTTGAGTATTTCTTCTTCTTCTTGTCGTCAAAATCATACTCCTTGCTCTTCTTCTTGTTGTTGTTCTCATTGTCCCACTGCGGACACTCAAAGATGTAGTGGCTAGGTTTCTTGCACTTGTGGCATGTTCTCTTCTTGTAGTCATGAGCAGAAGCTTCATCATTCCTTGAGCTTGATCGTGAAGACTTTCTGAAGCCTTTCTTCTTGGTGAATTTTTGGAACTTCTTCACAACCATAGCAAGCTCCTTTCCAATGTCTTCAGGATCATCAGAACTGCTGCCAGATTCTTTTTCAGGTGAGGAGATAGCTTTTTCCTTCAAGGCACAAGTTCGCCCATAGTTGGGACCGTAGATGTCTCTTTTTCATAAAGATGAAACTCATGTGTGTTGAGCCTCTCAAGTATGTCAGACGGATCGAGTGTCTTGAAGTCAGGACGTTCTTGAATCATCAGGGCTAGGGTGTCAAACGAGCTGTCAAGTGATCTCAGGAGTGTCTTGACGACTTCATGCTTGGTGATCTCAGTAGCATCGAGGGCTTGAAGCTCATTTGTGATGTCAGTGAGTCGATCAAACGTGAGCTGGAAATTCTCATTGTCATTTCTCTTGAAGCGGTTGAAGAGGTTGCGAAGGACACTGATTCTCTGATCTCTCTGGGTTGAGACGCCTTCGTTGACCTTGGAGAGCTAGTTCCAGACTAGCTTAGATGTTTCCAAAGCACTCACACGGCCATACTATCCTTTGGTCAGATGACCATAGATGATGTTCTTGGCAGTGGAGTCCAGTTGAACGAACTTCTTGACATCAGCAGCGGTGACACCTTCACCAGCCTTGGGAACGCCATTCTTGACGACATACCATAGGTCGACATCAATGGCTTCAAGATGCATGCTCATCTTATTATTCCAGTAGGGATATTCAGTTCCATCGGAGACTGGGCATGCAGCGGAGACTTTGATTATCCCTGCAGTCGACATAGCTAAAACTCCATGTGTTTAAACCGAATCACACAGAATAAGGGAGATATTTGGCTTTGATACCAATTGAAAGTGCTAGTGATCGACTAGAGGGGGGTGAATAGGCGATTTTTATGAAAGTCTTCAAAACATGGAAGTTTCGAAGACAAATGATAGAAATAAACCTATTATCATGCAGCGGAAGGTAGACTACACTAAGCACGCCATAGTAAAGTATTCAATGAAGTGAAAGCACAACGACTAATAGCAGCTAGGCAGTATAGATCAGGTAGGAAGATAGTGTGAAGCCAATCAGAACAAGCGGTCACTCAGTGAAGACAAAAGATAATGCAATCATACAACTTCACCAGGGCCAACAGTAAGTAAAGGAATGGAAAGGATGAAACCAGTGACTCGTTGAAGACAATGATTTGTTGGACCAGTTCCAGTTGTTGTGACAACTGTATGTCTGGTTAGGGAGGCTGAGATTCAACTCAAAAGACCATGTCTTCACCTTATTCCCCTTGAGCTAAGGACACCCAGTCCTCGCCCAATCACTCTGGTAAGTCTTCAAGGTAGACTTCCAATCCTTCACAGACTTCGTTCACCAGCGATCCACAATGACTCTTGGATGCTCAGAATGCGATGCCTAACCGGCTAGAGGATTCATAGTCCTCAAGTGTAATAAGTCTTACATTACATAGACAGGAAGACTTAAGTGATGCCTAACACTCTTTGGCTCTGGGTGTTTAGAGCTTTATCCTCGCAAGGAATTCTCTCTCAAAGGCTTCGAGGTGGGTTGCTCTCAAATGACAAAAGCCGTGCACTAACTCTAAGCAGCCAACCGTTTATGGTTGTAGGGGGTGGGCTATTTATAGCCACAAGGCAACCCGATCTGATTTGTCTGAAATGACCCTGGGTCACTAAGGAACTGGCACGTGTTCCAACGGTCAGATTTCAAAAACACACGGCAACTTTACTTGGGCTACAAGCAAAGCTGACTTATCCAACTCTGAATAAGATTTGCTCTCATAGTCTTCACTTGAAGACATAGGATTTTGGTTAAGCATAACTTCAGTCATTCTGACTGGTTCTCTTGGACCCCACTTAACAGTACGGTGGTTCCTATGACTCAACAGAGAAGAAAAAGAATGACGAAACTGCTAAGTCTTCGCGCTCCATAGTCTTCACGCGATGTCTTCTCTTGTCATAGTCTTCAATGTGAATGTCTTCACATACCACCTTTGACTTCAATGTCTTCATACATTTTTAGGGGTCATCTCTGGTAGGAAAATCGAATCAATGAGGGACTTCTACCTGTGTTATCCTGTAATTCTCACAAACACATTAGTCCCTCAACCAGGTTTGTCGTCAATACTCCAAAACCAACTAGGGGTGGCACTAGATGCACTTACACTAATATCAATAGAAAACCATCATGGTCAAACCCTTCTCGTTGTTGGGTCAAAGGGATAGATTGTGTGGGGCCCCTCATTGTCGGTAAGGGATAATATATATACCTCGGGGAGCCCACAGATATGTGCAGCGTCTATAAACCGCACAAGGGAGACATGCTCGATTAGAACACCCTGCCCCCTATACCCTGCATGCAACCTGAAAAAGGTTTATATAATCGCCATGAAAGGTCAAGTCAATCATTCTTTAAATTTTTAGAGCAAAAGTTAACCAATAAAAACAATCTACAAATTAGCAAAACAAGGATCCCAAGGTTTATATAATTGCCATGATAGGTCAATATAGAGATATTATCTCTATCATGACCATGTCATGGCATTTAAATGAAGCTTCAGATATGCAACTTCCCACCATGTCACCCATCCTTGGACTACTCTAGCCCGAGCACGCTTAACTTCTGCATTCCATTCGACTAGGCTAGCGGATGGGAAGCCGCCCCTTGCTAATAGGACCTATGGGAACTACTCCCTCCTATCACACACATTTGTGCTTTTAGAAACTGTGTGCGATATTTACATGGCCGGTGTGTCGCCGCCTAGCCTTCAATGAGCACTGACACAGGTAGCGAGAAACCAATGGGAGAAGAGGCTGGAAACCGATGAGAGGAGTGGTGGGAAATGGTAGCCTGTTTAGAAAACGTAGTAGAGAAGGAAGTGTGAGCTAGCACGACGCATGTGCATAGTGCTTACCCATGTACTGCATGTGCTATCGAAAGGGTTGATGGTTGTCCTTCGATCTGGCAGCATCCAATGGTGCAGACGTACGATCGTGGGGTTTGGGTTCTCGCCAATCAGAATGCATGACTCAGATCACACGCACAGCAGGGAAGGGCATCAGCCACGGTTTGGTAGGCACACGGCTTTTGTGAGTAAACTGTGTACTATTTGAAAACATTTCGTGAGAAGAATCTCGGTTTTTAAATCCCCGTACATCCAAAACTCACCCAAAAATCATGAAACTTGGCATGGTGTCACGACACGGCACATATATGTCGAGGAATTCTTGTCGTCCATTTTGGCGCAAGTTTTATTACAAGACTCTTACAAAACGGAGCTTATCTCAAAGAAGCCTCGTGGTTCCGCAAGGGAAACGTGTCCCCCTTGTGGGCGAAACGATAATCACTACCTCTTTTCGCCTTGTATTTTCTTTTATGGTCAACATTGAACGACATGATATCCGTGCAGAAATTCAAACTTATTCAGGGTTTGTTTGGCTTTTTATACATTAATTAAGTTTCCTAGGCATTTAATGTCCATAAATCAAATCTGAACTTCAAATACATGCTCCAGTTCACCAAAATGGCTAGAAAAATTATACATGTGTCCTTGGGTACATGTTTAGGTCCCATGCCAGGAATGGGAATGAATTACAACCGTACCGGCGTCCTGGCTCGTCCTCAAACATTTGGAATCTCTGTTTTTAAATCCCCGTAAATCCGAAAGTCGCCAGAAAGTCATGAAAGTTGGCATGGTGTCACGTCATGGCACATATATGTCGTGGTAAAAACATTGTCCAATTTGGTCCAAGCTTTATTACAAACCTCTTACAAACCGGAGCCTCTCTCAAAGAAGCCTCGTGGTTTAGATAGGGAAACGTGTTCCCCTTATGGGCGAAACATAATCACTGCCTCTTTTCGCCTTGTATTTTCTTCTACGGGTGTCGGTGTCAAAACCGGCGGATCTCGGGTAGGGGGTCCCGAACTGTGCGTCTAAGGCGGATGGTAACATGAGGCAGGGGACACGATGTTTTACCCAGGTTCGGGCCCTCTTGATGGAGGTAAAACCCTACGTCATGCTTGATTATTCTTGATAATATAAGTAGTACAAGAGTTGATCTACCACGAGATCGGAAACGCTAAACCCTAGAAGCTAGCCTATGGTATGATTGTATGTTGTCCTACGGACTAAAACCCTCAGGTTTATATAGACACCGGAGGAGGCTAGGGTTACACAAGGTCGGTTACAAAGGAGGAGATATGTATATCCGTATTGCCTAGCTTGCCTTCCACGCCATGTAGAGTCCCATCCGGACACGGGACGAAGTCTTCGATCTCGTATCTTCATAGTCCAACAGTTCGGCCAAAGGATATAGTCCGGCTGTCCAGAGACCCCCTAATCCAGGACTCCCTCAGTAGCCCCTGAACCAAGCTTCAATGACGATGAGTCCGGCGTGCAGTGTTGTCTTCGGCATTGCAAGGCGGGTTCCTCCTCTGAATACACCACGGAAGAGTTTGAATACAAGGATAGTGTCCGACCCTACAAAATAAGTTCCACATGCCACCGTAGAGAGAATAATATTTCCACAAATCTAATCTGCTGACACGTTTTGGCAGCATGACATCACGCCACGGCCCCGTAATTATTTGAACCGTTTTTCTTTAACCAGCCCCGCACATAATGCGAGGTGGTTTCTTGACACGTCTTGTCAAAGCAGAGATCGTGTTCCCCTTATCACGGGATTCTCATCAATACAAACGTGGGTAAACCAACCGTGCCTGTTGGTATGACTCCTAGATCTTAGGTAAGTCTCGAA
Organism: Triticum urartu; assembly: GCF_056163025.1. Taxonomy (NCBI): domain Eukaryota; kingdom Viridiplantae; phylum Streptophyta; class Magnoliopsida; order Poales; family Poaceae; genus Triticum; species Triticum urartu. The sequence continues at coordinate 219,095,813 of NC_141877.1, read as the reverse complement.
CGGCCAGGAGGAGGACGCCTGATATTCATCCCCTTTATAAAGGGACAGGGCTTTTTCTTTTTTCCCTCCCGCCCTCAATCGAATCCTTCCCCCGCCTCGAGTTCTAACACCCAAAGCCCAGGTCACGCGCTCCGGACCTTCAATCATGTCCGGATCCAGCCTTCATGGCCGGTGGATGTGACGGTGTCCTGGACTAGGGGGTACTCACCACGTCGTCTCCCGATCTATTAGATTGGGCCGAGGACCCCCGTGGCCGTGTACTCATGGGCCAGTTCGGACGGCTGCCGCATACAAGGAAGATTCCACAAGACTTGGCGATCAAGACAAGGACTTCTCCCCACCAGCGTATTCGGCAAGGACTCTTGTTATCCTAGGCCTCCGGTGCATTATATAAACCGAGGCTAGGCTAGTCGATAGATATACAATATATACAACAATCATACCATAGGCTAGCTTTTAGAGTTTAGCCTCCTTGATCTCGTGGTAGATCTACTCTTGTACTACCCATATCATCAATATTAATCGAGCAGGACGTAGGGTTTTACGTCCATCAAGAGGGCCCAAACCTGGGTAAAACATTGTGTCCCTTGTCTCCTGTTACCATCGATCCTAGACGCACAGTTCGGGACCCCCTACCCGAGGTCCGCCAGTTTTGACACCGACATTGGTGCTTTCATTGAGAGTTCTGCTGTGTGATCGACAAAAGGATCGATGGCTCGCCTGCAGATCAACTGCGACTTTGGCATCTTCGTCACCAGCTCGACTGGTCACCTTGGTTCGACCAAGAATTGCGCCCCGTGTTCGGATCACCATGTCTGGACGAGGGCCTTCATCAAACATCAACTCCGATCTCTATCAAGATCACGGAGGAATCATCTATGGAGCTCGGGGGCTCAACGTCAACATTGCCCTCAAACGACCGTGCTGTTTTTCTGGACAGCGAACTCGTATCTGCCACCACCACCTCCTCGAGTATCTCTTTGACGATCGCTTTGGTCGAATTGTGCGGAATTGAGTCTACAACAACCCTGGAAAATTTTGTCGAGTTCCGATATAGGAATCTCTGGCAATCCAGGATATACCGGAGCCCTGTCAAATCTGGACGGGAATTTGGATGAGTTTAGGGCATGGTATCCAGCTTCTAACTCGGACGTCCTTTGGAAGATCCAACCGTTTATTGGCTGAGGAATTCCTATATCTACCACCTCTCAAAATTTCGGCTCGATCTGACTGTCCAAACTCCGGGAACCTTCCGATTAGTGCATCACTTTTTGGATCTGTTTTCTGCGCGAAAACGAATCCGACCCGAGTTCATCTTTTTTATGAACAGGATTTCAGACATCCCTTTTGAAGAAAGTTTTGTATGAGGTATTGTGTTTTGTTCCCGAACACATCCCACTAACTGTAAGATCTTTTGAACATGATCTTCAACATCATGCTGGTGCCAAACCAGTCCGGCAATATTACTCCACGGCTGCCGACTTGCGCTAGTCACGGCGTCACTTTGTTGAGCCGAGCTCAACTTCTTCGGATCATCATCTCGGCAAACTGAACAAGAGCCCAGCATCGTGAAGGATAAATCATCAGCAACATCACCGCCCCAAGGATTACACGGAGCGGGCATACCGGCATCGCCGCACGGTCGCTTCATCAAGCCGGCATCGACCACGTCACGACCTGCATCGACAGGGCCGCACTATTGCTTCTTCAATCTGGTGTCCATCACGCCGACCTACTTCGACTCATCGGCTGACATCAAGGCTTCGACATCTCGGCTGGATCGGGGGCTTCGCCATCTCTTCATCAACCTACTCCGGACACTTCGGCGTCACTAGCCAACCAGCTCCGTCACATTAGCTAGGCCGAGGGCTTTGCCTCGGCGAGTCAACCTTTACCAGCATTGCCATGCCGTCGTTTTATCACCCATCAGGCAATGGGTGTGCGGAGCGGGTCCCAATTTTAGGAATCACCTTCCTTCGGATTGCTACAAAAAATAAACCAGGTGTTATTAATCCCAGTATTTTTTGCTTGTTTGGGTTCATTTTTCCCAAGGAATTATTACTCTGGTTTGTCCGTCATATATACACAGGTCTATCAAATGGTGGCTGCATTAACGACAGTCGCATGGTGGTTCGGTCAGTTTCCGTACATAGTTCGGCGAACGCCGCACTCGGAGCTCGGACCGACCTGCGAATTCAGGCTTTGCCATGCCTTTACCGCATCACGCCGACGCCCTGCATCGACTTGACTTCGGCGCCAGGCCATATTTCTTTTATTACTCACTTTGCATAAATTATTTATTATGCAACGATTTTTTTAATTATCATTATTACTATTACCTCCGGTTTGCACTATTTTTTGTGCACAGGAAAATGATCCGGGGACTTTGGCGTCACTCTACCGGTCTACATTGATCGTGCTATGTCACCACTTCGGTGTGTCAAGCTCTCCGCTCCGCCACCTCGGGACCGGCTTGAGGGATGGAACCTTGCCCCGCATGAAGCTCGGACCGCGTCATCAATACCGAACACATTAACCAGCTAAGTCGCTTTCATGCTCAAAGCTTTAATTTCTAACTTGCGTTCGGTTCGACCAAACATTATACTTTTTTGGAAAAAAGTTGCTTCTAAAAATTTCCTTGTCCAAACTTTGTTTGTGACGCATAAATTCAAATACCCCGTTTACTTGGGGGCTTCCTTTATGAAGCTTTTCCTGTTGCATATGATTATACTTGTACGGCTTCGTTCCTTGTTCGTGTATTACGCCACAATATGCACCACATTGACTTAAGCGATTTGCAAGCTGGGTTGCCTCGCTCCTGTGTTTACCCCTACGTTCCCGATTGTTCGGCTAGGGAGTAAAGGGAGCACCTCTGTGATTTTCACGATCGGGTCACCCGAGACGGACCTCAGACTGGGTGAAGCCGAAAGCTAGCGCTCTTATAGTTATTCAATGATGGTCGGCACACAACGGAACTCATGAGTACAAAAAATCTATTGCACAAGTCTCATGATAACAATGAGCACTGAAGAAAGGTATCGGTGGGGGTACTATTTTCTTCGAAGATGCTTCTTACTCTTCGCAGTAATATAGCATAAGTTCCCTGAGCGCGCTTTGTCTGTTACAGCCTTATGGCCTGATTTCCTGGTTATTGGAAACACCATCGATATTCTCGACCGATGGAGTACATAACACTTTTCGGTCCTTAACCGAAGAGGGAGAAGCCGACGGTCGGTTAAGACGCGTTTAAAGTTCGGTTGAACATAGATATGATATAAGTACTTCGGTACATGCAATCATTCTTCTACCCAAGTCACTTGGGGGCTCTTAAGTTTATTTGAGCCGTTTTATAATAAGTGTTCTTCTTCTCAGTCGTTGCAAAGTTCTATTATTATTATTATTATTATTATTATTATTATTATTATTATTTATCACTCCTTTTCTCGACACGAGTGTGCGGTCACTAGCCGGGGAGCCTAATTTCTCTCTCAAAGCCGCTAGAGTTTAGTTTGCTAAACTGGCCTAATGAGAAGTACTCCGCCCTCAGGATAGGAGGTTGAAGCCGTAGGCTGACCCGCTCGAAGTCTTGAGATAGGATGTGTCATGTTAAAGGACGACAGAAGCACTTCTTTTTTCTAAGACCAATTTTCGGATTGGCACCAAACACTTGATCTTGTTCGGACGTCATGTTTTTACTGACGTTTCTTGGTTTTCCAAGCTTTTTGGCACTTTTAAACTATTTATGTTTTTCCAGCATTAGTCTCGCAGTGCAACGCCCGACACCTTTAGGGATCCGGCAAAAACATTCTCAGATATTGCTATATATGCATCGGTTTCGAATTGTGTCTTCGGTCAATAGTTGGGTTGCCCGACTCCTGCACTTGCTTCCTACGTTCCGTTTTGTTCGGCTAGGCGTGCAAAGGGAGAACCAGTGCGATTGTGCTTCCAGCTCACATGGTTAAGCACCTTAGTGGAGAAAGCCGAAAACTAACTGTCACAATAAGCGTAAACTGGTCAGCGATCCGATGACTATGACGGGCCATTCATAACATTGGCCGAAGTGTTTACGGCTTGACCTCGACTGTAGCCGAACACTACTGGGGGCTATTAACTGGCCTCCCAAACTAAATCCTCGATATTTTGCTCTTACATTCGAGCTGAGGTTTCATGATCATGCTTAGCACGACAACCCAAAGAAAGGAACCGATAGTGGGACTATTTTCTTTGGAATACATTTCTTCTGTTAAACAGTAATATAACATTTCTCTCTGCGTACCTTTGTTTATAAAACCGTGTGGCCATATTGCCTTGTTTGTCGTAAATCTTTGCCCTCATAAAGGCTTTATAAAGTAGGACAAACACTCCTCGGCTACTGGCCAAGGAGGTGGAAGCCGATGGTCGGTCAACAAAGTTTTGTACAATGCGGATCTGAGCATTAATGATGTAAAGTACTTGGATACATAGAGTCATTACACATAATTTGTGATTTTACTATGGATATTGATCCTTAATTCGGCCACTCGTGCCCGCATTAAGGCTCGGGGGCTACTGGGCTTCGAGCTTATTATTTACAAATATTAAAGGGGCACATCGATCCCCTGATCTGGTGTTGCCACCCGACCAGTGTCTCGGGAGCTACTGCATTGCTTGCCCAATGCAGAAAATTTTATGTGCAATATAGTTTCCGAGGAGATTTTGAACCTCAGGTTGGTCGGCCGCACCCAACCTGAGTCTTGAGGACTGAGCACGCCGCTTTTGTGTCCCGAAGTATTCTGCCGAGCTAGGACTTGATCCTCAGGCCGATTTTGCAAATCAACCCGAGTCTCAGCGGCTACTGGGATCAGCGGTCTTATGTCATCCTTCATGTGAATCTCGGGTTTTAGACCGATACACACCTTGAGGGCTACTGGCTATATATCTCGGCAGAGAATAAATTGCACCAATAAAAAATATGGACAAAAAATCGGCCCATAGTCGGGGTGGTGCACCACCTCGAAAGCAGTCCGGCATAAAGCTCGGGCGCTAGTGGCTGGCTCCATAGAGGGCATTTCCGGCATTAAGCTCGGCTAAACTCCTTCAACTTTTTTGAACCAAGGTGATATGACACCTCGGATATAGTCCGACATTGGAGCCTGGACACAGTCCGGCGTTGGAGCTCGGATATATTTCGGCGTTGGAGCTCGGATATACAGTCCGGCGTTGGAGCTCGGATACATAGTCCGGCATTGGAGCTCGGATACATTCCGGCGCTAGAGCTAGGAAGCGGTCCGGCGTTGGTGCTCGGCTGCAAAAGATACCTCGAATGCAGTCCGGCGTTGGAGCTCGGACACAAGAGGACCCTGCCTCCCGGGAACAACTTCAAACCTGAGGTGTGGCATAAAAATAAACAAGTCATTGATAAAGGCCGGAAACTTAAAGGGGCTCCTCGGATACCCGACGTGTAAACTCGTCAAATGCATTTCGGCGATCCTCAAGATCGAAGATAAAGAAGATTTGTTGAACCGGTTTTCAAGACCGGCAACCGAAGATGAAGAATAGTTCGGAAGAATCGAGGAGCATCCCTAACTTGAAGACCGGTTCAGGGGGCTACTGACGGTGTCCTGGACTAGGGGGTACTCACCACGTCGTCTCCCGATCTATTAGATTGGGCCGAGGACCCCCGTGGCCGTATACTCATGGGCCAGTTCGGATGGCTGCTGCATACAAGGAAGATTCCACAAGACTTGGCGATCAAGACAAGGACTTCTCCCCACCGGCGTATTCGGCTAGGACTCTTGTTATCCTAGGCCTCCGGTGCATTATATAAACCGAGGCCAGGCTAGTCGATAGATATACAATATATACAACAATCATACCATAGGCTAGCTTCTAGGGTTTAGCCTCCTTGATCTCGTGGTAGATCTACTCTTGTACTACCCATATCATCAATATTAATCGAGCAGGACGTAGGGTTTTACCTCCATCAAGAGGGCCCGAACCTGGGTAAAACATTGTGTCCCTTGTCTCCTGTTACCATCGATCCTAGATGCACAGTTCGGGACACCCTACCCGAGGTCCGCCGGTTTTGACACCGACAGGATGCCTTCCTCCATCATGAAGGAGGACATCAAGAAGTTGAGGGAGGCCAGATATCTGACCGCCGAAATTTCGCATAGGCTGCCCGCCCGAGGGCAGGTTGTTCCTACTCCTGAACCCAACGAGAGTGTTGTGTTCGTCTCCCACTTCCTCCGAGGACTAGGCCTCGCTCTGGATCCCTTTGTTAGGGGTCTTATGTTCTATTACGGGTTGGATTTTCATGATTTGGCCCCGAATTCCCTTCTTCACATCTCGTCATTTATTGTCGTTTGCGAGGCCTTCCTCCGCATTACCCCTCACTTTGGCCTGTGGCTCAAGACCTTCGATGTGAAGCCGAAGATGGTCGAGGGGTAGTACGTAGCATGCAGAGGTGCTCTAATAAGCAAAATTGCTGACGCTCCATGGCCAAAGGGTTCCTTTCCATAGGTGTCCGGATTGTGGCAACGGGAGTGGTTTTACGCACAGCTCCCCGAAGTGCCAAGTGGGTACCTGCCCCCGCCTTCCGCTCGGGCCCTCCACCACAACTGATGTCATGGATCAGCAGGGGGCTGAGCTGGGGTCCAGCCAAGGACGTGCCAATACTGCAGAGCCGTATCCGAGATCTCTTCCAGGGAAATTTCAGTCTGGTTATGGTAATGCAAGTTATGCTGGTTCGTCGAGTCCAACCTTGCAAACGTCGGCCCCTCCGAATGTGGGAATTCAACCCGGAAGGACCATGCACTATTTAGAATTTCCTCGGCATGACACACGAGGAGATGTACAAATCGTTCTTCGGACCCCAAATAGAGTGTCCGGACACTACCGAGGACATGGGCCTGAGCTGCAACTGCCCTGCTGCCCAAATAAGTAATCCCATGACCGAACACACTGTCCTTTTATTTATCATGCATCATTCTAAAGAATCGCTTTTTGACCAGGACTGGATAACAAAGGAGGAGATGATCCGGTGTTCGGCCCCCCTTTCTGAAGGTTTGGACAATCTGGTGCTGGAAAAGATGCTCGAGCCAGCACCTTGTCTAGTGCCCTCAAAGGAAGATGAAGGGGGGAATAAAGAGGGCGAAAGCGGGCCTCCATCGGTACCTATTCCAATCGAGGGAATGAGCGCCTCCACAAGGGAGGATAACCAAGGGGAAGAATCTGACATTCTCTCTCCCCGGGGAAGGAAGAGGACTACCTCTGAAGATCCGGAAACTAAGGTTTCCAAATGGGATAATAAATCTTCACCGGAGGGTCCTGCCTCGAGGGCTACCCTGGCCGCACAATGCCCTCAAGGGGATCAGCCCTCCACCGAGCTGTAAGTAAAATGGTACTTAATAATGAAAATATCTCGCTTTGCTTCTGAGGAAAAAAAACCGAAGCATTTATCTTGCAGTTCGGATCTTAGCCCTTCTCGGCAGAGCTCGTCTTCAGGGGATCTTCTTCCAGAGATGATGGAGAGCGAAACGCCTCCCCCTGCCACACCGCCTCACGAGACGGGCGACCCCGAGGTGTCGTCGCGGAGGGTTTCTCCTGATCCGGCAAGGCCAGAAGGTAATCCTATGGCAACCCGAAGTCCTCAGTGTCCGGCTCTTGAAGAGAGCAATCAAAAGAGTCTGGCACCGTCTGGTGTGTGGTCGGACATACTGAGGGATCTGCTAGAGCGAGCGACTATCTTAGAAGAGCACCGTACGTTGATGGGTACGGTGATTGAAAGGATTTCGTCTGCCGAAAGCGGGTGGCATGAAGCCATTATGAGTCTACTGACGGGTTTTGAGGTACGTGAAATGATGTACATTTTTGATAGTACCGCACATTTTTAGATGTGCCCTGTGTAGATAGTAGCCCCTGAGACTCTGGTTGTCGTCGAAAATGGCGGCAAACAGAGGATCATAGTCCCAACTAATAACTAGACCGCCTGTATGCGCAGGTGGTTGAAGCTCCGGTGGCTAGCCGGACTGAAGGGGTTGCCGAACTAAAGCAGCAGCTAGATGCGGCAGATGCCGACATCGTGCTTGTCAACAAGCGGCTTGACGAGGCACAGGTTAGGTGATTTTTCTAGTGATTGTCACGTAATAAGAGCAGCATGATGCCAGTATCTTTAATATGTTGTGACTGCAGATGGAGCTGCCACCGTGGAGACCCTTCGGGCGGAGCTTGCCCGAGCCAAGGAGCAAGCAAGGAATAGCAATCCGGCCGCTTTAAAGGCGGCCATAGAGTTAAGGGCCGAATAGGCTACGCATTGCGAGAGCAAGGAAAAAATAGCCAAGATGGTTGTAGAGTTAAAAGCTGCTGCTGACCGTTACCAGCTTCTTGAAGAAGAAAACCGGGCGAAGACGACGGACCTGGAAAAGGCCCAGGTGGCTGCCAAGGAAGCCCGCTCCCAAATTAGAGCGATGAAGGAGGAGCTGCATCAAGCTGCGCATATTGTATCCGGGAAACCCTTCTTGTTGCGGACTAAGTTTAGGGATCCAAAGTATGCACCTCTGGACCGGCTATGGAGTTCTGCGGACGCCTACATGGATTTGGCTGCAAGTGCTGCTGATGCGGCCGAGTACTTCAAGGACCGGAAAGATCACAAAGTGAAAAATTGTTTTGGTCATAGTTTCATGCTCCAGCCCTTTCGCTGCTACTGAATGAGGAAATGGCCGAGTGCGCCAAGCTCCATAGATTATCTGGACTTGCCATGAGGTCTATTGTGGATCATCTGTGGCCGAGTGGGCCAAGGCCGAATAGCTACTTTGGCTTAGTGCAACGATTCCTTGGTGCTGTGCGACACATCGATGCTGTAAAGAGGTCGGCGTCAATAGAAGGCTCGCGGATGGCCCTTGCCCGTGTCAAAACATACTGGGCAGAGATGGATGCCACCACTGTTGTGGCACAGGGTTCGGCCATAGGTTGAGTGGCTGCCGAGCACTACTTTGAAGAAGTTCTTGAAGGCGCTCATTCGATAGAGGCTCAGTGCTTGAAGAATAGTATGTTTGAGTGACATGTATTCCCATTGTAAAAACAATGTTTTATTGAGTTCATCAAGGTTGTATTTATACTTTTTCCCGAAAGTACTATAATGCCTCCTGTGCGGCCATTTATGTATATATGTATATAACCTGAAAGATGGCAGTCGTCGACTTCAGCCCCCACGCATATAATGTGGGGGTGTTCGCAGAAGGTGCATGTTCACACTTGATCCAACGTGTTGGTCCATTAAGGAGGTGATAGCGCAGCGAACTAGGCAATCGGACTATAATTCTTTAACACTTTCACTTAGCTAGAGGAGTTTGATAGTGGGGCTACTATATAGCCCCTGGTGGCTCCGCACTCATCTGAATTCAGGGTGCGTACATGCCTGGCCGGGAAACGGCCCTTCGTTAAGGCGGAGGAATCTCGAAGATTCCGCTAGGTCATCGAGTGGTTGACTAGTCTCACGCTATATCATGACAGTCAGTTTTTGGCCTTCTCTATTGAGGTGCTCGTCCGGATGAACCAGGGCACAATCACAATAGTTCTCCTAGTGCCGCCTTAGCCGATAGAGCGGAACATAAGGCAGCAAAACACAGGAGTCGGGCAAACCCAACATTTGACCAAAGACATGATTCGGAGCTGATGCATATAAGGCCAAACTCGCGACGCCGAACACTCCCTAAGGTATTCGGTCTTTATGGTGGAAACCGGGCTTAAGCAGTGCCCTTTGTAATAAGCCCCTGGTGTCCAGGTACGTGCAATATTCTGACGTGGCCACATGCTAATACGTCAGCATCCTTCTCAATTGTACTGAGAATCCGGGGGATGTATATCAACAAGAGACAGTAAAAAAGGTTTACGCAGGGTCTTAATCTAAAAAGAATCCTTGGAACAGGTCCCTGCTGCACGTTTGTGCCTGTGCCTCCGTTGTGCCGCATCCTGGACGGGTGTAGCACGATGGTCATCTGTAAAAGAGAGGAACTTAGTTGAAAAGTTGTCGTGCAAAAAGGTAGGTTATACTAAAGAAACAATGTACAGCTCAAGATGAGTAAAGTTGAGCCTAATTGCCACTTGTTTGCGCGCATTGAGCCCCTTGTATTGTAATAGGGGTATAGCCATCAAACCTGTATCAATTACATATAGCTGCGCCGGACTTGTCTAACCGCGTCTGTGGTCTTAACGACCTGTCAGATGCTTAGTTGGTGAGGTCGTTTAGTGTGTGGCTGCCAAGGTAGCCGCACGGTCTTCCGTGCACAAGGAGCGCTCAATATTTCCATTTATTGTAATGATGCCGCATGGACCGGGCATCTTAAGCATGGGAGAAGTGTAATGCGGTATTGTGTTAAAGCGAGCGAAAGCTTCACGTCCGAGTAGTGCTTGATAGCCACTTTGGAACGGAGCGATGTGGAAGGTTAACTTTTCGCTGCGGAAGTTATCGGGAAAACCGAATATAACCTCTAGTAGCAGGGAGCCCGTGCAATGGGCTTCTGGGACTGGCGTTACTCATTTAAAGGTAGTATTGCTATGGCTGATTCTTGTTGGGTCTATCCCCATTTTGCGGACTGTGTCCTGATATATCAGGTTTAGACTGCTGCCGCCGTCCATCAGGACTCGTGTGAAGTGGTATCCATCAATTATTGGGTCTAATACCAAGGCAGCCCATCCTGCACGCCGGATACTTGCCGAGTAATCCCGATGGTCGAAGGTGATCGGTTGGGACGACTAGTGGCAGAACTCCGCGGTGATAGGCCCTGGGGCATGTGTCTCTAGGAGTGCTGCTTTGTTTCTCCCCTTTGTCACGTGTAACACGTTTACTGTTTTGACTTCTGGTGGGAATTTATTCTATTCCCCAGTGCTTTGCTTGTGAGGCTCGTCCTCGTCTTCGCTTGGTGTATCCTGCCCCTTATGTTCGGCGTTGAGCTTGCCGGACTGCTTGAAGACCCAACATTCTCTATGGGTATAATTTGCAGGTTTATCGAGGGTGCTATGGATCTGACATATTTGGTCCGGAATCTTGTTTAGGCTAGACAGTTCGTCTCTGTTGCCTTCGGAGGGCAGCTTTTGCTGACCTGGCCGAGAGCTTCTGAATCCGGCGTTTACCGCCATGCTCTTCGGGATGTCTTCTTTATTTCGGCACTTGTTTTTGCTGCGTCGTGATTTCCCGTTTCCGTCCCTAACTTCGGATGTACTTGGGTCGCTGGTGCTGCATCGGGCTAACCAACTGTCCTCTCCCACGCAAAAGTGGGTCATGAGGCTTGTTAATGCTGCCATTGTTCTCGGATTTTCTTGGCCGAGGTGTCTGGCAAGCCATTCGTCTCAAACGCTGTGCTTGAAAGCTGCTAAGGCTTCGGCGTCCAGATAGTCGACTATTTGGTTCTTTTAGTGAGGAACCTGTTCCAAAGCTTTCGGGCTGACTCTCCGGGTTGTTGAGTTATATGACTTAAATCGTCTGCATCCGATGGTCGGACATAGGTCCCTTGAAAATTTGCCCGACAGGCATCTTCAAGCTCTTCCCAGCTTCCAATGGAGTTTTCAGGGAGGCTTTTAAGCCAGTGCCGAGCTGGCCCTTTGAGCTTGAGGGGTAAGTACTTGATGGCATGGAGATCGTCTCCTCGAGCCATATGGATATGGAGGATATAGTCCTCAATCCAGACCCCAGGGTCTGTCGTCCCATCGTACGCCTCTATGTTTACGGGTTTGAATCCCTCTAGAAATTCATGGTCCAGCACCTCATCGATGAAACATAGGGGGTGTGCGGCACCCCTGTATTTGGGTGTACCGTGGTGTTGGGATGTTTGTTGTGCTGCATTGTATGCTGGAGCGCGCTTGCGTGGCCCGTAGATGGATCTGGTTGGGCTGTCCTTTTGATGCGAGCCCTCATGTGGATCGCGTACTGGCTTATGTGCAGCGTCGTTTGCCGCTCTATGTTGGCCACGAGGTCGTCTATTCGACCGGATGGCCGTTTTGTTTTTTGGTTGCGGGGGATCTAAGGCCTCCTCATCGAATTCAGGTAGCAACTTTCGCTTTGGGTAGCTCTTGGTGTGGCGATTACCGCCGTACTTCGCTGTAGTGTTCAGTACTTCACTCCATCTGATTCTGAGTGTCTTGTGCAGCCCTGAGCCTTTGCTTCTGCTTTTTTAGACTCCTCGCAGTGGAAAGAAGCCTTTGATGGGAATTCTGTTGCTCCGGGTGCCTGTCCGGTGTGATGTCGTCTGGACTGTTATCTTTGACGGAGTCGGGTTGTTCGGTTTGATTCTCCGTGTTGCCGTGGTCGGGCGCTGGTTCAGCCTGCTCTATCGCTGGGTCTATATGATCGCTGTTTCTGCTGAGGCAGGATTTAGAGTGGCGCTTACGCCGCCGCTTTGACTGCTTCTCGAGGGAACAACCCTTCGCTGCGTCCTTCCGTTCCTCGTCGTCGTTTTCTTTGGGTGTGTCCACCATCTATACGTCATATGATGAAGTGGGCGTCCAGTGCCCCGTGGGCAGTGGTTTCTGTTTGTCTCCTGTATCGTCGTCCATACCATCGATGTCTTCAGAGTCGAAGTCGAGCATGTCGGTCAAATCATGGACAGTGGCTACTAAGTGGGTGGTGGGTGGGTGGCGAATTTCTTCGTCATCCGGATCCCAATCCTGCCGAACATAGTTCGGCTAGGACTCTCCTGACAGGGAGAGAGACCTTAATGAGTTCAGTATGTCGCCAAAGGGCGAGTGCTGAAAGATATCCGCGGAGGTGAACTCCATGATCGAAGCCCAGTCGGATTCGATAGGCACGGGCACAGGCGGTTCGGAGTCCGTGGCCGGGGAAGAATCCGGTAGATCGGCATCACGGCTCCCGTGAAGGGTAAGGTCGATACTCGGCTCGATCGCCGCTGAGAATACGGCCTCCGTGGCGGGGTCTATCCACCTGCCCATGGATGGCGCAATTGGCTCCGAATTGAGGGTTGGACCGGTTGCCGGTGCGGTCTCCTGAACATTGTCTGATGGTAGAGCTAAATCATGCTCATCGTGACCATGTGGCGCACTCGGTAGGGGCTCAAATCTGTCGAAGATCAAGTCTCCGCGGATGTCGGCCGTGTACTTTAAGCTTCCAAACCTGACCTGGTGGCCAGGGGCGTAACTCTCGATCTGCTCCAGATGGCCAAGCGAGTTGGCCCGTAGTGCAAAGCAGCCGAATACAAAGATCTGTCCGAGGACAAAAGTCTCACCCTGGACTGCATCGCTATTGATGATCGAAGGAGCCATCAAGCCAAACGGTTATGACACAGAGGAACTCTCAATGAAAGCACCAATGTCGGTGTCAAAACCGGCAGATCTCGGGTAGGGGGTCCCGAACTATGCGTCTAAGGCGGATGGTAACAGGAGGCAGGGGACATGATGTTTTACCCAGGTTCGGGCCCTCTTGATGGAGGTAAAACCCCACGTCCTACTTGATTATTCTTGATAATATAAGTAGTACAAGAGTTGATCTACCACGAGATCGGAGAGGCTAAACCCTAGAAGCTAGCCTATGGTATGATTGTATGTTGTCCTACGGACTAAAACCCTCCGGTTTATATAGACATAGAGGAGGCTAGGGTTACACAAGGTCGGTTACAAAGGAGGAGATATGTATATCTGTATTGCCTAGCTTGCCTTCCACGCCAAGTTGAGTCCCATCCGGACACGGGACGAAGTCTTCAATCTTGTATCTTCATAGTCCAACAGTCCGGCCAAAGGATATAGTCCAGCTGTCCGGAGACCCCATAATCCAGGACTCCCTCAACGGGTAACATGGAACAACAAGATACCCGTGCTGAAATTTAAACTTATTCAGGGTTCGTTTGGCATTTTTATACACTAATTGAGTTTCCTAGGCATTTAATGTCCATAATTCAAATCTGAACTTCAAATACATGCTCCACTTCACCAAAATGGCTAGAAAAATTATACATGTGTCCTTGGGTGCATGTTTAGGTCCCATGCCAGGAATGGGAATGAATTATAACCGCACCAGTGTCCTGGCTCGTCCTCGAACATTTGGAATCTCGGTTTTTAAATCCCCGTAAATCCTAAACTCACCAGAAAGTCATCAAAGGTGGCATGGTGTCACGTCATGGCACATATATGTCGTGTGAAAAACTTTGTCCAATTTGGGCCAAGCCTTATTACAAACCTCTTACAAACCGGAGCTTCTCTCAAAGAAGCCTCATGGTTCCGATAGGGAAACATGTTCCCCTTGTGGCGAAGCGTAATCACTTCCTCTTTTCTCCTTGTATTTTCTTCTACGGGCAACATGGAATGACATGATATCCATGCTGAAATTTAAACTTATTCAGGGTTCGTTTGGCCTTTTTACACACTAATTGAGTTTCCTAGGCATTTAATGTCCATAATTGAAATCTGAACTACAAATACATGCTCCGGTTCACCAAAATGGCTAGAAAAATTATACATGTGTCCTTGGGTGCATGTTTAGGTCCCATGCCAGGAATGGGAACGAATTACAACCGTACCGGCGTCCTAGCTCGTCCTCAAACATTTGGAATCTCGGTTTTTAAATCCCCATAAATCCAAAACTCACCAGAAAGTCATCAAAGGTGGCATGGTGTCAGGTCATGGCACATATATGTTGTGGTAAAAACATTGGCAATTTGGGCCAAGCTTTATTACAAACCTCTTACAAACCGGAGCATGTTGCAAGAAGCCTCATGGTTTCGATGGGGAAACGTGTCCCCGTGTGGGCCAAATGATAATCGCTCCCACTTTTAGCCTTGTATTTTCTTCTACACACAACACAGAACAATGGGAGATTCGCGCTGAACTTTGAAATTGTTCAGGGTTCATTTGAAAGTTTTTATTCATCAATTGAGTTTTCTAGGCATTTAATGTCCATAATTCAAATCCAAATTACAAATACATGCTCTAGTGCACCAAAATGGCTAGAAAAACATACATGTGTCCTTGGGTCCATGTTTAGGTCCCATGCCAGGAATGGGAATGAATTACAACCGTACTAGCGTCCTGGCTCATCCTCAAACATTTGGAATCTCGGTTTTGAAATCCCCGTAAATCCAAAACTCACCAGAAAGTCATCAAAGGTGGCATGGTGTCACGTCATGGCACATATATGTTGTGGTAGAAACATTGCCAATTTGGGCCAAGCTTTATTACAAACCTCTTACAGATCGGAGCATGTCGCAAGAACCCTCGTGGTTTCGATAGGGAAACGTGTCCCCTTGTGGGCCAAACGATAATCGCTCCCTCTTCTAGCCTCGTATTTTCTTCTACACACAACACGGAACAACGGGAGATTCACGCTGAACTTTGAAATTATTCAGGGTTCGTTTGACTTTTTTATTCATTAATTGAGTTTTCTAGGCATTTAATGTCCATAATTCAAATCCAAACTACAAATACATGCTCTAGTGCACCAAAATGGCTAGAAAAAACGTACATGTGTCCTTGGGGTGCATGTTTAGGTCCCATGGAACGAATGGGAATGAATTCAACCGTCTCGCCGTCCTGGCTTGGCCACAAACATTGCGAATATCGGTTTTTAAATCTATGTAAATCTAAAACTCACTAGGAAATCATGAAACTTGGCATGGTGTCACTACATGGTACATATAATTGTCTAATTTGGGCGAAGCTATATTACAAGCCTCTTACAAACCGAAGCTTCTCATAACCCTCGTGGTTCTGGTAGGGAAACATGCCCCTCTTGTGGGCGAAATGATAATCGCTACCTCTTCTCGCCTTGAACTTTGTTTTCTACAGGCAACATAGAAGAACAGGAGTGTCGTGCTGAAATTCGAAACTGTTTAGGGTTCGTTTGGCCTTTGCATATATTAATTAAGTTTTGTAGGCATTTAATGTAGTCCATAATTCAAATTTGAACTAAAAGCACAGGCTCTAGTGAAGCAAAATGGGTGGGAAATCGTACATGTGTCATTGGGTGCATGTTTAGGTCTGATTTAAGGAATGGGAATGGATTACAAACTTCTAGTCATCCTGAACCATTGAGAATCTCGGTTTTTAAACCCGAGTAAATAAAAAACTCACCCAGAAGACCTTTTTGAAACAAATAGCTGACACGTTAATATCATAAACGGTTGTATTATATGAACTGTGTCAAAATTTAACCATACTCGGCGGCGTGCATGCAACTGTTTGATTAGACGGGACGAGCGCGAGAAGTCCGCCATGCAGGCTTGACGGGACACGTGCGAGAAGTCTGCCGCACAAGCTCGATGGGACGCGTGCATCCTGTCCACCTCGCAGGCTCGATGGGACACGTGCGAGTAGCAAGGCCGCCCATGCTCACCGGGAAGCGAGCTCTTTGACCTCCATGCACCAGTCGTCGCCCAACTCGCTCACAACTTCTCCATTAATGGGTTAATTGAAGCACCTGGACGGAGGGTGTTTGCTTGTGAGCCCATGGCAGCATTTGCTTTGTTCGTGTTTTCAACTCCTATTCCAACCTAATTTAAATTGCCACATAGGGAAACGGATAATACGACAACAAATAAAATGGCAACAGATAATACCATGACAAATTTATAATGGTGCAACTAATAATTGTCTTACATATTCTGAATAATTTAAAATGCCACATGCGGCAAAGCTTAGAAGACACGGGGGCAAGAGAAGAAGGAAATCGCAGACAACGATCTGGGTCATTACTGTCTCTACTCGTTGATGGATCGCCGGGCGACGACATCCTGCAGCTCCTTCTTCAATTTCTTGCGACTTTGCTTGAAAGCAGCCATGGATTGCTCCACCTCCTACTCGTGCTTGATCTGGAGCTTCCTCAAGTCACCCATCAGTTCCTCGACGATCGCTGCCAGCATCATCTCCGAGGCACTTCTCTGCTCATGCAGCATCTTCCAGCCGGTGGCTTCCTCCTTCTCGGCGAGCGCCTTGAGGAGCTCCGCATTGTCAGCCATGAGTTGCTCGATGAGGCCGGTCGCCTTGTCAACCGAGGCATCACTGATCTCGAGCAGCTTCATCAAGCTGTCGACCAGCTCCTGCTGCTTAATGAGGCCAGCGAGAATGTCGTCGTCGCTGGCCAAGGACTTCAGGTACGCCAGCTCGTCCCGATGGCCGATGCCATGAGTGTGCTTGTGAGAGCCCTCGCGTGCCCGTGAGAGCTCGTTCAAGGGCTCTGCGGCATGCCGGGACATCTCTGCTGTGGCTGCCGCTTCATGGTGGGACCTCTCTAGTGCTTGCAGCCTTGGTCTATGCTGCCTGGTTATATGTCCAGTCGAAACTCCTCCTACCGGTCATGGCGGAACTACTTCACAGGAAACACCAGTTTTCTGGGTGATGAGGAGAGGAACTATGAAGTCATTTCCGAGTGGGTAGTTTTTATAGCCTGGTGCCAAGTGCGAACACATTAGTTTGATAGGTGTGAACAGATTTGCAATTACTTATTGCGTTGTAATCTGCAATGTGATGAGAAACAAGGTCAAAATTTATTGATGGTTCTGGGCCTACAAAGCCCGGTCTGTTGTTCTGGCTCATCGCAAACAGTTCTTTTGGATCAACCATATGCCACGCATCGAAAGCCCGAAACATGGGCCCGCGTTCTCGGATGTACCTATACGTGTCTGCCGACTATCACACATGGTCAAGATATCAGCATTGTGTCCGTCGTCGTGCCTCCCACGGGGTGCCAGAAGGTTGACCACGTGGTTGCTCGCCGTTGAGGCGGCTATGGTGTGCTCTCCTCACGTCCGTCCGCGCGCTTTGCTCGCCATTGAGGCGGCCGCGGTGCGCTCCGCTCTGGCGTCCCTACGCGTGCTCTGCTCGCCGTTGAGGCAAATTTACAATGGCAATAGTTAATAATTGTCTTACATATTCAAGATAATTTAAAATTCCACATGTGGCAAGGCCCAGAACACTCACGACCTACATATGCATACAACAATAATAAAATATAGGCTAAAAGGCTGAGTTGGCGGCCTTCCGACAACGGTCTTCTCGGACTCCATGATCAGCATAGCACCTTTGCGGCCGTTCACTCCAAGTGTCCCGACCAGCCTCCGCCTATGGAGTTGCTGGCACTAGAAAGCTCTTGGGGTTGTTCGGCCTCTTCCTGAAGAGCTTGACAACATGCAATCGCGCGCATGATATCTCCGCGAACCGTTCCATTTCCATGTCTCTGGCCTGGTAGCAAATTCCGTCCATCACTTGCATCCTCAAGATATCACGTTCGCGATGTTCTACTTCGTCGGGGACGTCAACTCTGCCAAGGATGCGCTTGATCTTGTCCACCACATCATCGGGATCAAGGTTGACACAGCCGCCGCGGGCAATGATGAAGCCGCAGGCTTCCTATGTCTTGACTGAATCGCAGAGGTCCTCTATGTTGGGGAACGTAGTAATTCAAAAAATTCCTATGATCACGCAAGATCTAACTAGGAGATGCATAGCAATAAGAGGGGAGAGTGTGTCCAAGTACCCCTGTAGACCGAAGGCGGAAGCGTTGTGTCAACGCGGTTGATGTAGTCATACTCTTCGCGATCCAATCACGATCCAACCGATCAAGTACCAAACGCATGGCACCTCGGAGTTCTGCACACATTTAGCGCGATGACGTCCCTCGAGATCTTGATCCAGCAGAGGTTCGGGGATGTAGATGAGTTCCATCAGCACGACGGCGTCATGACGGTGTTGATGATTGAAAGTGCGTTATATCGACTAGAGGGGGGGGTGAATAGGCAATTTTTATGGAAGTCTTCAAAACGTGAGAGTTATGAAGACAAACAGTGAAGATTATGCCTATTACTATGCAGCGGAAGTTAGATTACACTAGGGCAGCCATGGTCATGTATTCAATAGAGTGAAAGCGCAATGACAAACAGCTTCAGTGTAATAAGGATCAGGTAGGAAGAAGTTATGAAGCCGAACAGATCATACATTCATGTTGTGAAGACAAAAGATAAAGCAAGCATGCAATGGCTTCACAATGAATAACTGTAAATGAAGGGAAGTGAAGATGAAACCAGTGACACGTTGAAGACAATGATTTGTTGGACCAGTTCCAGTTGCTGTGACAACTGTACGTCTGGTTGGAGCGGCTAGGTATTTAAACCGAAGGACACACAGTCCCGGACACCCAGTCAAGGACACTTAGTCCAAGACACCCAGTCCTCACCGTTTTCTCCTTGAGCTAAGGTCACACAGACCTCGCCCAATCACTCTGGTAAGTCTTCAAGGTAGACTCCCAAACCTTCACAGACTTCGTTCACTGGCAATCCACAATTTCTCTTGGATGCTCAGAACGCGACGCCTAACCGTCTGGAGGATGCACAGTCCTCAAGTGTAATAAGTCTTCAAATCACACAGACACGATGACTTAAGTGATGCCCAATTTACTCTGGCTCTGGGTGGTTAGGGCTTTTCTCCTCACTGGGAATTTTTCTTTCAAAGGCTTCGAGGTGGGTTGCTCTCAAACGACAAAAGCCGTGCACTGAAATTTGAACAGCCAACCGTTTAAGGTTGTGGGGGGTGGACTATTTATAGCCACTTGGCAACCCGACCTGATCTGTCCGAAATGATCCTGGGTCACTAAGGAGTTGACACGTGTACCAACGGTCGGATTTCGAACTCACACGGCAACTTTTACTTGGGCTACAAGTAAAGCTGACTTGTCTGACTCTGGACAAGATTTTCTCTCAAAGTCTTCGCTCGAAGACATAGGATTTGAATTTGGCATCACTTCAGTCATTCTGACTGGTTCTCTTCGACCCCACTTAACAGTACGGTGGTTCCTATGACACAACATGAATGAAATAAAACTACGAAGGATCTAGGTCTTCGAGTTCCAAAAGCTTCATAGGGAGTCTTCTCATGTCATTGTCTTCAATATGAATATCTTCATAAACCACCATTGTCTTCAATGTCTTCGTACATTTTTAGGGGTCATCTCTGGTAGTGAAACCGAATCAATGAGGGACTTCTACCTGTGTTTTCCTGCAATTCTCACAAACACATTAGTCCCTCAACTAGGTTTGTCGTCAATACTCCAAAACCAACTAGGGGTGGCACTAGATGCACTTACAATCTCCCCCTTTTTGGTGATTGATGACAAACTAGTTGAAGTTTTCAACGGGAAACATAATTTGCGAAATTGTAAAAGAATTGTCTTCATAAGTTGCAAGGGCTCCCCCTGAAGATGTGCATATAAGTAATTTGCTTTTTGAATGCAAATGCACATGGCAGGTTGTACTTGTGGAGATCCACTTCAACTTATGACAATCCACTATGCATGTGAAAGTATATGAAGATAATGACATGCATAATGGAAAATGGATGTCTGCAGAATGAGATGAGTGCGGAATTTATCGTCGCACATGCGGAATTTATCTTCGCATAACGGAGTGACAAGCAGGTAGCAGACGGCCATCAAGGCTAAGTGTTACAACTCAAGGAAGCAAATGTAGCAAAAACGAGAGTTGTAAGCACGAAGCAAAATGTAGCAAGATATGAAGGCACCCGCCCATAGTGACCCGCTTGAAGACTATTACCATCATATGCTTCTCCCCCTTTTGTCAGTGATGACCAAAAAGGTTTGAAGACATAGAGATTTCTACGCGTTCCCAGGCGCAGCAGGGTCGGTGTAGTTGTTTGGCGGCGGTGCAGACGAGCTTGGTGCAGATTCGACGCGCGTTGAAGCAGGTGGAGATGATGTCGCGTCGTCTTCTTCTTTAATAATCCGGGCAGACACGGTGGCAGCAGAAGAAGAGAACTCTGACTCTTCAAGTGATGGTGTGCTGCGCATCACCGCTCTTCTCGGAGGCGTGGAGTCAAATTTGAAGTGCTCTGTGATGCCATCCTCATGTAGTTCAGCTTCAGGGCACATCATGGTGAGGCCCTTCCAAGTGCGGCGACAGGTCTCGTGTGTGACAAATGCATTCTTTGTTGCCATATTTCTGATGCGATTGACATCTTGCATGATGCTTCTCATCTGCCTCTTGAGCCAGTCGTGATGCCTATCTTGCTTTTGGTGAAGAGCCACAAGAAGCTCTCTGTCATTGAGTGCACGAGCGCGCTTCTTGGGTCTCTTTGCAGCTGTGCTGTTGGTGGCTTCAGTTGATGCAGGGGCACGTGTGGTGCCAGCCATTGGATACACTCGGGAGAGAGCTTCAACACCTTCAATATTTTGAGTGAAGCTCTGGTGTTCTGCATTCTTTAGACTTAGTGGTTGCTTGGCCGGCTCGGGATATATTGCTTCAGCAGATGTGTCCGCATCTGGCAAAAATATCCTATGATTGCGGGCTGAGGGTTGATAGGAGATTGCAGAGTGAAGCTTGATCAGCCTCATAACCCAAGGAGCATAAAACTTTAATCCAAACAGTTCTGAAGCAGATGCTGGAAATTGACGGATGAAGAGATCCTGTGCATTGAAGCATTTGCCATGAAGAATGCAGAAGATGAGAGTCTTCATTGCACCATCAATTGTTGCATATCGAGAGTGTCCCTTGACTGGCCAGAGAGTCCGCCTTATGATGTGATATATTGTTCTGGGCAGGTACTCTAAGTCTTCAACGAAGAACCTAGTTGGATAGGGTGCATTTGGAGGAAATGGCTTCATCATTGAGAGCATCTGACTCATATCTGGCTCAGGACGCTGAAATATGCTCTCAATTGCTTCAGCATGGAGTTGGCACCCTTCTTCAAAGAATTCGCCAGGAGTGGGAAGGCTAGTAAGCTCAATTAGGTCGAAAGCATTGGCTTCATGATGGATATTGCCTGTCATCCACTCCAGGATCCATGTCTTCGGATCTCTGTTATAGCCTTTGATATGCAAAGTGGCATAGAACTGGAGCAGAAGCTCTTCGTTCCAGTGCTCTTCCTCAGTGATAAATGGCAGCAAACCCACTTGCTTGAAGCAATCCAGTGCTTCTTCCAGACCAGGCAGACCTGCAACAGCTTCAACCTCAAGGCGCTTGTGAGGAAAGATGCGGCCTTGGTTGTAGAGGATGCATGAATAATAGCTGCGCTGTTGATGGCTCCAGAACCTATCTGATACAATCCGTTCCCTTGAATAAGGGTTCTTGGAGCGGTCGAAGAACGTGTTATCTGCCCTGAAGCCGTTGATGTTGAAGGAACCAGGAGCTGATGCAGGACCTGGGAACCTTGGTAGTCGTGGGATCGGCTTCTAGACCTGGGGCCTGTGCGCAATATGATAGTTGAATTGTGGTCCGGCAGCAGACTCAGGCACAGAATGTTCAGGAGCAGTAGCTTCGGTGTCTTCTGAAGCTGTTGTTGGGGAGGGCTCCACATTTGCTTCGGCGTTGTTTGTGGCAGCCTCAACATTTTCAGCTTCAGGCACGTTCTCCTTGAGAACTTCTTCGTGTTGGTGCGGGGGAGTTGGAGCTTGTGGTATTTCTGCTTGCTCTTCAGCTGATGCAGCCGGAATGTCTTCAGCAGCCTGAGCCCTTGGCCCTTTGCGAAGCCTATGGAGTGTAGGCGCTGGTGGAGTTGCAGTGGGATGGGGCTCATCTTCCTCATGTGGGCTATCTGCCCATGACGCATTTTGTGTGATTGGCGTCAATGGACGACCAATACTGATCTGTTCGCTTGTCTCAAGCTGAGGAAGGGCTGCATCACCTTGCACATTGTCTTGGGGATCAATGTCTTCAGCAGCATTGGGGTTGGCTGCTGGAATGTCTTCAGCGTGCGGAGCCTCTATGTAAGCAGGCTCATGCACTGTCAACTGACGATCTGCGTCAGGATAGCGGACGCAGAGTGGTTCAACTATCAGGGGCTCTGTGGGAGCAGCCCGAGATTTCTTTGTCTTGCGCTTCTTGATGATGGGTTCAGAAGGAGAGGCTTCAGAATGTTTTCTCTTCTTAGCTTTAGCCTCTGCAGTCCGTGTCTTCTTGTGCTGTGAGGCGGTTGATCGACTCTTTGGCTTCGAGCCAGTCGTTGCAGCGGGGAAGACAATCGGAGCATCAGGTTCTGACCTTGGCGCTTCAGGTTCGGTCACAGCCACCTTCTTTTTCTTCTTCGCGGCCATCCTGGGGTCAATGCCGGGACGTCCAAGCGCCTTGCGCTTTTCTGCCTCATTGTAGGCCTGCACGCAGTGATCAGCCAAAGTCTTCATGCGTTCTCGCGAGCCTTAAGCTTCAGCACGCGTCTTCAGGAAGCTCTCTTTCAGCTCATGCAACATAGTTTTGAAGCTTTTCACTTCTTGCACGCTGAGCTTGGCCACGTGCTTCTTGAACTGAGCCTTTTCATAATCAATTTTCTGCTTCAGTTCTACAATGCGCTGGGCTATTGCAAGTTCTGAAGCAATTGCACCTTGAAAGGCAACGCTGAGGCCTATGGGTAGCTGCAGATCATTGAAGCTTATGTCTGGTGTGTCAAACCATTCATCGATGAAGTTGTGGATGATGGCGACATCAAACAGAGGCAGATTGTTGAAGATTTCAGCCTCCTCCTTGCTCTTGATGAGCTGCTCAAGAGCATCATCTCCAAGATCTTCATCGCTTGAGAGATCAATGGCTTCGCAGCGCAGAATGTCAGCAGCTGTGAGCTCTTTGCCTGTGTGTGGCTGAGGCTTCTTGGCTTCTTGGGGCTTGGACACTCGTGATAAGTCTTCTGACTGCACACTGGCTTCAGGAGGTGCAGTTGCTAAAGGCTTCACTCTTGCGATCTTGGGAGAAGCGGCTGGCTTTGAAGCTTTTGGAGCTTTTGGCTTCTTCTGCTTTGGCTTCAGAGCAGCAGGGGCGTCATCTGACTCAGTATCTGCTGGAGGGTCACTCACAGCAGTCCCTTGGACTAGGATGCGAGTGATGAGGCCTGCAATATTGGCATACGGCCCGATGATATTGGGATTGACGTTGCGTGTGCCATCTGCCCTTGGTGAGGAGGGACCAGGGTTGAAGTCAAGCCCAAATTTCTTCTTGTTTATCTTCGCTGACTGTTGTGCAAACTGAAAGTTGCGCTTGAAGAGATTATCATCGCGGCACCAGAGAAGTGATGACGGATGTGCCTCAGCTGGCTGTGGTCCTCTCACCATGCATGGATAGAATCCTTGAGCAATGGCTTCGTCTTTGGACTTGGGTATGAGATTTTTGTATAATACATCTCCCCACGGTCTCTTGATGGCGCACTTCTCCGCATATTCCTGAGTGACGAAGCGGTAGTGGAACCATTGCTCTGCCCAATATCTTCGAATCCATTGGATTCGTGTCTTGCACTGACCATAGCTTTCTTCAGGATCAGTTTTGTACATCTCTGCCAATTCATCAGGTAGATCTTTGGACGTTTCACCACGTCGCTGTCTGCCTCCCTTCCTTGCTGCTGTTTCTGAAGCCATGGATAACTTGGAAGGCTTCAAGATGTTCAAAGGCTTCAAGGGCTTCCTTCTGCAAGAACTGGCTTCAGGCGAGTTGATGTGATGCTGCAAGTACTCTGCAAATGAATGCAGACTATGAGAACCGAAGGATTCTCCCACGGACATGTACCTGTGACAGCATTAAGGTGCGAGGGAAGGGGAAGAGGTCATATGCATTCTCAGAAAATTTTGAAGATAAATCGGTTTAGAAGACATTGACCTCATTATGCGAAGACATTCACTTATAGATAAGAAGTTGGTTCCAGATTTGTACGAACCCATAGATCAGTACAAGTGAGGAATCTAACTACTTTATGAAGTACAAGTGAATATACTAGGCATGTTATGAGATGCAGCGAGAGATTTAACTGGTGTGAAGAGAAACTTCTTATGGCAGAAAGTGACTGAACTGTAGGATCAAAAGAAGCTGTAAAAAGAGGTTTTATTTACCACACTTGGAACTGCTAGACGAAGTGAGAGTTGAGGCCGAGCAGTTCGATCCTCTGTGCCCTAACTTGGCGACGGAAGACACCTACGGCGACGGCGGAGAAGGTGATGTCCGCTGTCGGCGTGAAAACGGCGTCGGAGAGGTTGCAGCAGTGAAGCGCTTCGTCGCCGGCGTCGTCGAGTGCTAGCGGTGGCGCTAGGGTTCGTGCGAGGGTGGAAGAAGGAGATAATGACCGCAGTGAATCGTATATTTATAGGGATAGAGGCGGCACTGCGCTATTACGCAGGTACCCCTGGCGGTTCGCATTTGAGGCACGCGTGGCCAGTTAGATTATCGGGATTTGTTCCACGTCCCACGCACGCCTAAATTATCGGGCGGTCGTTTCTGCTTCTCCGGATCTTATGTGGAGGAATGAGCATTAAAACTGACTTTTATGGTTGTCTCAATGTCTTCGGCTGACAAGGACACAGTGAAGACATTCGACAGTTTCAACAGAATGCATATGACTTGGAGAGATAGAGTTTGAGATAGAAAGCATAGAGAGGTTAGGGTCCGATCACATTCACTTAGTTCAAAAGATTCAACCAAGAAGACATAGCTATAAGTGAATGTTGTAGAGGACAGAACATCAGTACATATATATCCATATAATCTACGCAGTGAAGATAATCATGAAGACATACAGAGAATGAAGCCAAACCAATTGTGAAGACATTGAGAGGTGACGCCATGAGAGAAACACTTCAAAATGGAACGTTTGGTGGTGGCGTTACCCACCGTATAGGAAGTATTAGACCCAGACACGGCGCACAATTATCGTGGCGCTCCGAAGTCAAATTCCACATTAATGTATTCACACTTAGAATGTATGTCTTCATTGATTGAAGATATACGCTACTTCGTGTGTTGCACATCTAAGTCATCAATATGCATAAGTGTTAGGATGTGTGCCTGATCACAGGACATTTGAGGATTCCAAGATATTTAGCTCACACCGTAACTTGCAAAATCTCTTCTCATCCAAGGGCTTTGTGAAGATATCTGCCAATTGCTCTTCAGTGTTGATGTGTATGATATCAATGTCTTCCTTCACAACATGATCTCTGAGAAAGTGATGACGAATTTCAATGTGCTTTGTCTTCGAGTGCTGAACTGGGTTGTTGGCAATCTTGATGGCGCTTTTGTTGTCGTAGTAAAGTGGCACTTGCTTCAGATGAATGCCATAATCCTTGAGTGTTTGCTTCATCCACAGAAGCTGAGCGCAGCAAGATCCAGCAGCAATGTATTCAGATTCAGCAGTGGAGAGTGATACACAGTTCTGCTTATTTGAAGACCAACATACAAGTGATCGTCCCAGAAAGTGACATGTGCCTGATGTAGACTTGCGATCAACTTTGTCACCAGCATAATCAGCATCCGAAAATCCAACCAGATCAAACTCTGAGCCCTTTGGATACCATAATCCTAGAGTTGGGGTGTGAGCCAAATATCGAAGAATTCGCTTCACAGCTAAGTGATGCGACTCCTTTGGTGCCGCTTGAAATCGAGCACACATGCAAACACTAAGCATAATATCTGGCCTAGATGCACATAAATAAAGCAAAGACCCAATCATGGAGCGGTATACCTTTTGATCGAACTCTTTACCATTGTCGTCGGGACCCAGATGATGCTTGGCTGGCATTGGTGTTGTGAAGCCTTTGCAGTCTTGCATACCGAACTTCTTCAGGCACTCTTTAAGATATTTCTCTTGTGATATGAAGATGCCGTTGCGTTTTTGCCGTATTTGAAGATCGAGAAAGAACTTCAGCTCCCCCATCATGGACATCTGATATTGCTCTTGCATCATGTATCCAAACTCTTCACTATACTTCTGATTGGTGCAGCCGAAGATAATGTCATCCACATATATTTGGCACACAAACAGTTCACCATCATATGTCTTCGTGAAAAGAGTGGGATCCAGGGAACCAGGTATGAAGCCTTTGCTTTTCAGAAAGTACTTGAGTGTATCATACCAGGCCCTAGGGGCTTGTTTGAGGCCATACAGTGCCTTGTTGAGCTTGTATACCATATCAGGATGTTTTGGATTTTCAAAGCCAGGTGGTTGTGCAACATACACTTCTTCTTCAATCTTGCCATTGAGAAAGGCACTTTTCACATCCATCTGATAGAGAAGTATGTTATGATGATTTGCAGAGGCCAGTAGTATGCGTATGGCTTCAAGCCTAGCCACAGGAGCAAATGTTTCATCGAAGTCAATGCCCTCCACTTGAGTATATCCTTGAGCAACTAAACGAGCTTTGTTTCTGACAACTTGACCATGCTCATCTTGCTTGTTGCGGTATATCCATTTGGTGCCTATTATGTTGTGCTTCCGTGGATCAGGGCGCTTAACCAGTTCCCATACATTATTCAGCTCAAACTGTTGAAGCTCTTCTTGCATAGCTTGAATCCATTCAGGTTCCATGAAGGCTTCTTCAACTTTCTTGGGTTCTGATATTGAGACGAATGCAAAATGCCCACAGAAGTTTGTTAGCTGAGTTGCCCTTGAACGAGTGAGTGGACCAGGTGCATTGATGCTGTCCAGTATTTTGTCAATTTGTACTTCATTTGCAACACGAGGGTGTGTGGTGCGAAGACTTTGCTCTTGCTGATCTATGTGGTCATTTGAAGGTATATCTTCAGTCTAAGCATTGTCTTCATGTGGATCAGGGGCTGAGATGATAAGTTCTTCTTCAGGTTGAGCTTCAGAAGGTACAATTTCTCCAATTCCCATAAGCTTGATTGATTCATTTGCTGGAACTTCATCTAGCACATTTGGCAATTGCTCTCTTTGTGATCCATTGGTTTCATCAAATCGCACATCCACTGTTTCAACCACTTTGTAGTGGAAGAGATTGAAGACTCTGTAGGAGTGTGAATCCTTTCCATATCCAAGCATGAAGCCTTCATGTGCTTTTGGTGCAAACTTTGAGGTGTGGTGTGGGTCCTTGATCCAGCATTTTGCACCAAATACTCTGAAATAACTGACATTTGGCTTCTTGCCAGTTAGGAGTTCATAGGATGTCTTGTTCAGGAGCTTGTGAAGATAAACACGATTGATTGTATGGCATGCAGTATCAATGGCTTCAGTCCAGAATTTTCTTGGAGTCTTGTATTCATCTAGCATTGTTCTGGCCATCTCAATGAGTGTTCTGTTCTTGCGTTCGACGACGCCATTCTGCTGTGGCGTGTATGGAGCTGAGAATTCATGTGTGATGCCCAAGGTGTCCAGATATGTATCAAGGCCAGTATTCTTGAATTCGGTGCCATTGTCACTTCTGATGTGCTTTATCTTGGCGCCAAAATTGTTCATAGCTCGATTTGCGAAGCGTCTGAAGACATCCTGCACTTCAGTCTTGTAAAGGATTATGTGCACCCAAGTATATCTAGAATAGTCATCAACAATTACGAAGCCATAGAGGCATGCAGAAGTAGTAAAAGTTGAGTAGTGAGTGGGACCGAAAAGATCCATGTGAAGCAATTCGAAGGGTCGAGTAGTGGTCATGATTGTCTTCGAAGGATGTTTTGCCCTTGTCATCTTCCCTGCTTCACAGGCACCGCATAAGTGATCTTTCTTGAACTTGACGCCTTCGATGCCTATGACGTGCTTTTTCTTTGCAAGGGTGTGGAGGTTCCTCATGCCAGCATGCCCAAGCCTTCGATGCCAAAGCCAGCATTCTGAAGCTTTTGCAAGAAGACATACTGCAAGTTGTGGTCCTGCTGAGAAATCTACCACATACAAATCACCTTTCCTATACCCTTCAAACACTAGAGATTTGTCAGATTCCATTAGCACCAGGCAGCGATATTTGCCAAACATTACAATCATATTCAAATCGCAAAGCATTGAGACAGACATTAAGTTGAAGCCAAGGGATTCAACAAGCATGACTTTATCCATGTGTTGATCCTTTGAGATTGCAACTCTACCTAGACCCAATACCTTGCTTTTACCAGTGACAGCGAATGTAATGTGGCTCTTGTCGGATGGACGTAAAGTTTAGTCCATAAGAAGGCTTCTTCTGCCAGTCATGTGATTTGTACACCCACTGTCAATAATCCATTCGGAAGACTTTGAAGTCGCTGGTATCGTACCCTACAGTGCAGTTAGGGGGATAGGCTTCACGAAGAGTGTTGTGAAGCATAAACATTTGACGAACCAGTGGGTTATGAAAACTTAGATCCAGATTAGGACTAATGGGGAGAGTAGCATGCGATTCAGGAACGAAGTACATAATGATGCTATTTGGGCATTTTATCTTGCGCCCCACAAGATTTTTATGGTCCCCAGCAATAGCATCAGAAGATTTTGTTTTTGTGCTGGAGACCTTTCCCTGCAAAGGAGAGTTAAGCTTTCTTAACCACCCACATCTTCAAGGGTGGCTTAGAAGCTATAAGTCTAAGTGCAGCATCTGAGAATTTTGGCTTTGAAACCTTAGCAAACAGTCTAGCAGGTGGACAATAATACTCATAGGAATAAGCAGAATAATTTTTGGTCATATGAACATGACGGTTCGATGAACCACTCTCATATTCATATGCCTGAGTATGGTTCCCCTGCAAAACATTTGCGTTAGTGCGACTCAGGTGAGTCCCCAGTTTGTATGAAGCATTTGGACCATACGAAGCCTTTGGTCTGAGGTTTGTCTTCTTCAAGTGAGGTGTCACGAAGACATTCACAGGAAGATTTTCCAGACATGTTTTCGGAACCCAGATCTTCTTCATAGGCGGTCCATTCCTGCAGTTAGTACCAATGTACCTGGCAAACACTTCATCATTCTGATTCTTAAACAGTTTATAGTTTTCTTCAAAGGATTCATCAATGATAATTGGGTTAGCACAAGTGAAGCCAGACAGATTGGATGGATCTGCTGAGGATTCCTTTGCAGCAACCCATGTGGTTTTGGGGTACTGCTCAGGTTTCCAGTAAGACCCATCTGCATTAATTTTCCTCACGAACCCAACACCCTCTTTCCTAGGGTTTCGGTTCAGAATCTGCTTCTTAAGGACATCACATAATGTATGATGCCCTTTCAGACTTTTGTACATCCCTGTTTCAAGCAATGTCTTCAACCTAGCATTCTCATCAGCAATAGCAGTGGTATCCTCAGCAGAGGGGTTAGTTACCACATCAACAGTTGAAGATATTGAAACAGTAGTAGCAGTGGAACATTCAGCAACAGAAGCAGCATTATCACGCTCAATGCATTTAAGACATGGTGGTTCAAATCCTTCCTGAGCGGGACTGATCTGTTCAGCGCGAAGTGACTCGTTTTCCTTTTGAAGATCTTCATGAGCCACCCTCAATTTCTCAAGTTCTTGATTCCTTTGAAGATAATCATAGGAAAGCTTTTCATGAGTTGTTGAGAGAGTATCATGACGATCTTCAAGTTCCTGATACTTAACGTGAAGGTTTTTTATGTCTTCAATTAAGGATTCAGATCGAGTCATTTCAGCACCCAACAGATCATCGCTTCTGTCTAACAATTTTTGAATATGTTCCATTGCTTTCTGTTGTTCAGTTGCAATTTTAGCAAGTGTTTTGTAGCTAGGTTTTGAATCACATTCAGAGTCATCGTCACTAGATGTTTCATAGCGAGTTGTGCGTGTGTTTACCTTGGCACCGCGTGCCATGAAGCAGTAGGTAGGAGTGGAGTCGTTCTTGTCATTTGCGTCGGTGTCGGTGATGCAGTCATTGTCTTCAGTATTGAAGATGGACTTGGCAACGTATGCTGTAGCCAGACTCGCAATGCCAGAATCAGACTCCTCCTCAGACTCCACCTCTGCCTCCTCAGATGCGGACTCCTCCTCTGAATCCATCTCCTTTCCAACAAACGCACGTGCCTTGCCAGATGAGCTCTTCTTGTGTGATGAAGACCTTGATGAAGTTTTGGAAGAAGACTTTGAGTATTTCTTCTTCTTCTTGTCGTCAGAGTCATATTCGTTGCTCTTCTTCTTCCTTCTGTTCTCATTGTCCCACTGTGGACACTCAGAGATGAAGTGCCCAGTTTTCTTGCACTTGTGACATGTTTTCTTCTTGTAGTCATCAGCAGAAGCTTCATCATTCCTTGAGCTTGATCGTGAAGATTTTCTGAAGCCTTTCTTCTTGGTGAATTTTTGAAACTTCTTCACTAGCATTGCAAGTTCTCTTCCAATGTCTTCAGGATCATCAGAACTGCAGTCAGATTCTTCTTCAGATGAGGAGACAGCTTTTGCCTTCAAGGCACGAGTTCGCCCATAGTTTGGGCCGTAGATATCTCTTTTCTCAGAAAGCTGAAACTCATGTGTGTTGAGCCTCTCAAGTATGTCAGACGGATCGAGTGTCTTGAAATCAGGACGTTCTTGAATCATCAGGGCCAGAATGTCAAACGAACTATCAAGTGATCTCAGCAGCGTCTTGACGATTTCATGTTTGGTGATCTCAGTAGCGCCGAGGGCTTGAAGCTCATTTGTGATGTCAGTGAGCCGATCAAAGGTGTGCTGGACATTCTCATTGTCATTTCGTTTGAAGCGGTTGAAGAGATTGCGAAGGACACTGATTCTTTGATCTCTCTGGGTTGATATGCCTTCATTAACTTTGGAGAGCCAATCCCAGACCAGTTTGGATGTCTTCAAGGCACTCACACGGCCATACTGTCCTTTGGTCAGATGACCACAGATGATATTCTTGGCAGTAGAGTCCAGTTGAACGAACTTCTTGACATCAGCAGCAGTGACACCTTCTCCAGCCTTGGGAACGCCGTTTTCGACGACATACCATAGGTCGACGTCAATGGCTTCAAGATGCATGCGCATCTTATTCTTCCAGTAGGGATATTCAGTTCCATCGAAGACGGGACAAGCAGCGGAGACTTTGATTATCCCTGCAGTCGACATAGCTAAAACTCCAGGTGGTTAAACCGAATCACACAGAACAAGGGAGCACCAAGCTCTGATACCAATTGAAAGTGCGTGATATCGACTAGAGGGGGGGTGAATAGGCGATTTTTATGAAAGTCTTCAAAACGTGAGAGTTATGAAGACAAACAGTGAAGATTATGCCTATTACTATGCAGCGGAAGTTAGATTACACTAGGGCAGCCATGGTCATGTATTCAATAGAGTGAAAGCGCAATGACAAACAGCTTCAGTGTAATAAGGATCAGGTAGGAAGAAGTTATGAAGCCGAACAGATCATACATTCATGTTGTGAAGACAAAAGATAAAGCAAGCATGCAATGGCTTCACAATGAATAACTGTAAATGAAGGGAAGTGAAGATGAAACCAGTGACACGTTGAAGACAATGATTTGTTGGACCAGTTCCAGTTGCTGTGACAACTGTATGTCTGGTTGGAGCGGCTAGGTATTTAAACCGAAGGACACAGAGTCCCGGACACCCAGTCAAGGACACTTAGTCCAAGACACCCAGTCCTCACCGTTTTCTCCTTGAGCTAAGGTCACACAGACCTCGCCCAATCACTCTGATAAGTCTTCAAGGTAGACTCCCAAACCTTCACAGACTTCGTTCACTGGCAATCCACAATTTCTCTTGGATGCTCAGAACGCGACGCCTAACCGTCTGGAGGATGCACAGTCCTCAAGTGTAATAAGTCTTCAAATCACACAGACACGAAGACTTAAGTGATGCCCAATTTACTCTGGCTCTGGGTGGTTAGGGCTTTTCTCCTCACTGGGAATTTTTCTTTCAAAGGCTTCGAGGTGGGTTGCTCTCAAACGACAAAAGTCATGCACTGAAATTTGAGCAGCCAACCGTTTAAGGTTGTGGGGGGTGGACTATTTATAGCCACTTGGCAACCCGACCTGATCTGTCCGAAATGACCCTGGGTCACTAAGGAATTGACACGTGTACCAACGGTCGGATTTCGAACTCACACGGCAACTTTTACTTGGGCTACAAGTAAAGCTGACTTGTCTGACTCTGGACAAGATTTTCTCTCAAAGTCTTCGCTCGAAGACATAGGATTTGAATTTGGCATCACTTCAGTCATTCTGACTGGTTCTCTTCGACCCCACTTAACAGTACGGTGGTTCCTATGACACAACATGAATGAAATAAAACTACGAAGGATCTAGGTCTTCGAGTTCCAAAAGCTTCATAGGGAGTCTTCTCATGTCATTGTCTTCAATATGAATATCTTCATAAACCACCATTGTCTTCAATGTCTTCGTACATTTTTAGGGGTCATCTCTGGTAGTGAAACCGAATCAATGAGGGACTTCTACCTGTGTTTTCCTACAATTCTCACAAACACATTAGTCCCTCAACTAGGTTTGTCGTCAATACTCCAAAACCAACTAGGGGTGGCACTAGATGCACTTACAATGTGATCCGCGCATGGCTTCGCCTAAGCACCACAACAATATGATTAGAGGTGTAATCTGGGAAGGGGGCACCGCACACGGCTAAGACAATTGATCTTGTGTGTTCTAGGGTGCCCCCTGCCTCTGTATATAAAGGAGGAGAAGGGGAGGCCGGCCGGCCCCTGTAGGGTGCCCCAAGAGAGAGGAGTCCTACTAGAACTCCATGTCTTATAGGATTCCACTTGGTGGAAGGGGGAAGAAGGAAGGGAGAGGGAGAGGGAAAGGGGGGTGCCGCCCCCTTCCCCTAGTCCAATTCGGACTACGAGGGGGGCATGCGGCCAGCCCCTTGCAGCCCTCCTCTCTCTCCACTAAGGCCCATGAAGGCCCATTAGTTCCCCTGGGGGGTTCCGATAACCCTCCGGCACTCCGATAGTTACCCGGTACCACTCGGAACTCATCTAGTGTCTGAATAACATCGTGCAATATATCATTCTTTATGTCTCGACCATTTCGAGACTCCTCGTCATGTCCATGATCTCCTCCGGGACTCCAAACAACATTCGGTCATCAAAACACATAACTCATATAATACAAAATCGTCATCGAACGTTAAGCGTGCGGACCCTACGGGTTCGAGAACTATGTAGACATGACCGAGACATCTCTGCAGCCAATAACCAATAGCGGAACTTGGATGCTCATATTGCCTCCTACATATTCTACGAAGATCTTTATCAGTCAAACCACATAACAACATACGTTATTCCCTTTGTCATGGGTATGTTACTTGCCCGAGATTCGATCGTCGTTATCCTCATACCTAGTTCAATCTCGTTACCGGCAAGTCTCTTTACTCGTTCTGTAATGCATCATCTTGTAACTAACTCATTAGTCACATTGCTTGCAAGGCTCATAGTGATGTGCATTTGCGAGAGGGCCCAGAGATACCTCTCCGATTCACGGAGTGACAAATCCTAATCTCGATCTATGCCAACTCAACAAACACCATCAGAGACACCTGTAGAGCATCTTTATAATCATCCAGTTACGTTGAGACGTTTGATAGCACACAAGGTGTTCCTCCGGTATTCGGGAGTTGCATAATCTCATAGTCAGAGGAACATGTATAAATCATGAAGAAAGCAATAGCAATAAAACTAACTGATCATTATGCTAAGCTAACGGATGGGTCTTGTCCATCACATCATTCTCTAATGATGTGATCCCGTTCATCAAATGACAACACATGTATATGGTCAGGAAACTTAACCATGTTTGATTAATGAGCTAGTCAAGTATAGGCATACTAGGGACACTCTGTTTGTCTATGTATTCACACATGTACTAAGTTTCTGGTTAATACAATGCTAGCATGAATAATAAACATTTATGATGATACAAGGAAATCTTAATAACAACTTTAGTATTGCCTCTAGGGCATATTTCCTTCATTCTCCCACTTGCACTAGAGTCAATAATCTAGATTACATAGTAATGATTTTAACACCCATGGAGTCTTGGTGCTGATCATGTTTTTCTCGTGAGAGAGGTTTAGTCAACGGGTCTGCAACATTCAGATCCGTATGTATCTTGCAAATCTCTATGTCTCCCTCCTTGACTTGATCACGGATGGAATTGAAGCGTCTCTTCATGTGTTTAGTTCTCTTGTGAAATTTGGATTCCTTTGCCAAGGCAATTGCTCCAGTATTGTCACAAAAGATTTTCATTGGACCCGATGCACTAGGTATTACACCTAGATCGGATATGAACTCCTTAATCCAGACTCCTTCATTTGCTGCTTCCGAAGCAGCTATGTACTCCGCTTCACACGTAGATCCCGCCACGACGCTCTGCTTGGAACTGCACCAACTGACAGCTCCACCATTCAATATAAATACGGTCTGGTTTGTGACTTAGAGTCATCCGGATCAGTGTCAAAGCTTGCATCGACGTAACCATTTACAACGAGCTCTTTGTCACCTCCATAAACGAGAAACATATCCTTAGTCCTTTTCAGGTATTTTAGGATGTTCTTGACCACTGTCTAGTGATCCACTCCTGGATTACTTTGGTACCTCCCTGCTAAACTTATAGCAAGGCACACATCAGGTCTAGTACACAACATTGCATACATGATAGAACCTATGGCTGGGGCATAAGGAATGACTTTCATTTTCTCTCTATTTTCTGTAGTGGTCGAGCATTGAGCCTGACTCAACTTCACACCTTGTAACACAGGAAAGAACCCTTTCTTTGACTGATCGATTTGAACTTCTTCAAAACTTTATTAAGGTATGTGCTTTGTGAAATTCCAATTAAGCATCTTGATCTATCACTATAGATCTTGATGCCCAATATATAAGCAGCTTCACCGAGGTCTTTCATTCAAAAATTCTTATTCAACTATCCTTTTATGCTATCCAGAAATTATGTATTATTTCCAATCAACAATATGTCATCCACATATAATATTAGAAATGCTACAGAGCTCCCACTCACTTTCTTGTAAATAGAGGCTTCTCCAAAAGTCTGTATAAAACCATATGGTTTGATCACACTATCAAAGTGTATATTCCAACTCCGAGAGGCTTGCACCAGTCCATAAATGGCTCACTGGAGCTTGCACACTTTGTTAGCACCTTTTGGATCGACAAAACCTTCTGGTTGCATCATATACAACTCTTCTTTAAGATATCCATTAAGGAATGTAGTTTTGACATCCATTTGCCAAATTTCGTAATCATAAAATGTGGTAATTGCTAACATGATTATGATAGACATAAGCATCGCTATGGGTGAGAAGGTCTCATCATAGTCAACTCCTTGAACTTGTCAAAAACCTTTTGCAACAAGTCGAGCTTTGTAGTTAGTAACATTACCATCAGCATCGGTGTTCTTCTTGAAGATCCATTTATTCTCTATGGATTGCCGATCATCAGGAAAGTTAACCAAAGTCCACACTTTGTTCTCATACATGGATCCCATCTCAGATTTCATGGCCTCAAGCCATTTCGTGGAATCTAGGCTCATCGTCGCTTACTCATAGTTCATAGGTTCATCATGGTCAACTAAAATGACCTCTAGAACAGGATTACCGTACCACTCTGGTGCGGATCATACTCCGGTTGACCTACGAGGTTCGGTAGTAACTTGATCTGAAGTCTCATGATCATCATCATTAGCTTCCTCACTGATTGGTGTAGGAATCACTGGAACTGATTTCTATGATGAACTACAATCCAATTCAGGAGACACAACAATCTCCTTTGGGTATCCTATGAAGACACATTTCTCTGATTTGGGTTCGAGCTTATCAGGTTGAAGCTTTTTCACATAAGCATTGTAGCCCCAAACTTTAAGAAACAACAGCTTAGGTTTCTTACCAAACCACAGTTCATATGGTGTCATCTCAACAGATTTAGATGGTGCCCTATTTAACATGAATGCAGCCGTCCCTAAAGCATAACCCCAAAAACGATAGTGGTAAATCAGTAAGAGACATCATAGATCGCACCATCTCTAATAAAGTACGGTTACAACGTTTGGGCACACCATTACGCTGTGGTGTTCCAGGTGGTGTGAGTTGTGAAACTATTCCACATTGTTTCAAATGAAGACCAAACTCATAACTCAAATATTCACCTCCACGATCAGATTGTAGAAAACTTTATATTCTTGTTACGATGATTTTCCACTTCACTATGAAATTCTTTGAACTTTTCAAATGTTTCAGACTTATGTTTCATTAAGTAGATATACCCATATCTGCTTAAATCATCTGTGAAGGTCAGAAAATAACGATACCCACCACGAGCCTCAACTCTCATCGGACCGCATACATCAGTATGTATTATTTCCAATAAGTCAGTTGCTCTCTCCATTGTTCAGGAGAACGAAGTGTTAGTCATCTTGCCCATGAGGCATGGTTCGCAAGTATCAAGTGATTCCAAAAGCCCATAAGCATGGAGTTTCTTCATGCTCTTTACACAAATATGACCTAAACAGCAATGCCACAAATAAGTTGCACTATCATTATTAACCTTGCATCTTTTGGCTTCAATATAATGAATATGTGTATCACTACAATCGAGATTCAACAAAAATAGACCACTCATCAAGGGTGCATGACCATAAAAGATAACTCATATAAATAGAACAACCATTATTCTCCAATTTAAATGAATAATCGTCTCGCATTAAACAAGATCTAGATATAATGTTCATGCTCAACGCTGGATGTAGAGGTAGCGTGCCAACGGTGATCACATCGACTTTGGAACCATTTCCCACGCACATCGTCACCACGTCCTTAGCCAATCTTCGTTTAATCCGTAGTCCCTTGTTTTGAGTTGCAAATATGAGCAACAGAACCAGTATCAAATATATAGGCGCTAGTACAAGCATTAATAAGGTACACATCAATAACATGTATATCAAATATACCTTTCACTTTGCCATCCTTCTTATCCACCAAATACTTGGGGTAGTTTTGATTCTAGTGACCAGTCCCTTTGCAGTAGAAGCACTCAGTCTTAGGCTTAGGTCCAGACTTGGGTTTCTTCCCTTGAGCAGCAACTGGATTGCTATTCTTCTTGAAGTTCCCCTTCTTCCCTTTGCCCTTTTTTTTGAAACTTGTGGTCTTGTTAACCATCAACACTTGATGCTCCTTCTTGATTTCTACCTCCGCAGCCTTTAGCATCGCGAAGAGCTCGGGAATTGTCTTTTCCATCCCTTGCAAATTATAGTTCATCACGAAGCCTTTATAGCTTAGTGGCAGTGATTGAAGAACTCTATCAATGACACTATCATTAGGAAGATTAACTCCCAGCTGAGTCAAGTGGTTGTGGTACCTAGACATTCTGAGTATGTGTTCACTGACAGAACTATTCTCCACCATTTTGCAGCTATAGAACTTGTTGGAGACTTCATATCTGTCAACTCGGGCATTTTCTTGAAATATTAACTTCAACTCTTGGAACATCTCATATGCTCCATGACGTTCAAAACGTCTTTGAAGTCTCGATTCTAAGCCGTAAATCCTGGCACACTGAACTATCGAGTAGTCATCAACTTTGCTCTACCGGACGTTCATAATGTCCGGAGTTGCTCCTGCAGCGGGTCTTGCACCTAGCGGTGCTTCCAGGATATAATTCTTCTGTGCAGCAATGAGGATAATCCTCAAGTTACGGACCCAGTCTGTGTAGTTTCTACCATCATCTTTCAACTTAGCTTTCTCTAGGAACGCATTGAAACTCAAAGGAATGGTAGCACGGGCCATTGATCTACCACAACATAGACATGCAAATACTATCAGGTACTAGGTTCATGATAAATTGAAGTTCAATTAATCATATTACTTAAGAACTCCCACTTAGATAGACATCCCTCTAGTCATCTAAATGATCACGTGATCCATATCAACTAAACCATGTCCGATCATCACGTGAGATGGAGTAGTTTTCAATGATGAACATCATTATGTTGATCATATCTACTATATGATTCACGTTCGACCATTCGGTCTTAGTGTTCCGAGGCCATATCTGCATATGCTAGGCTCGTCAAGTTTAACCCGAGTATTCTGCACGTGCCAAACTGGCTTGCACCCATTGTATGTGAACGTAGAGCTTATCACACCTGATCATCATGTGGTGTCTCACCATGACGAACTGTAGCAATGGTGCATACTCAGCGAGAACACTTGTACCTTGAAATTTAGTGATGGATCATCTTGTTATGCTACCGCTGAACTAAGCCAAATAAGATGCCTAAAGGATAAACATCACATGCAATCGAAATATGTGACATGATATGGCCATCATCTTGTGCCTTTGATCTCCATCTCCAAAGCACCGTCATGATCTCCATCGTCACCGGCTTGACACCTTGATCTCCATCGTAGCATCGTTGTTGTCTGGCCAACAATTGCTTCTACGACTATCACTACGCCTTAGTGATAAAGTAAAGCAATTACATGGCGATTGCATTTCATACAATAAAGTGACAACCATAAGGCTCCGGCCAGTTGCCGATAACTTTTACAAAACATGATCATCTCGTACAACAATTTATATCTCATCACGTCTTGACATATCACATCACAACATGCCCTAGAAAACAAGTTAGACGTCCTCTACTTTGTTGTTGCAAGCTTTACGTGGCTGCTACGGGATTCTAGCAAGAACCATTCTTACCCACGCATCAAAAACCACAACGATTTTTCGGCAAGTGTGTTGTTTTAACCTTCAACAAGGACTAGCCGTAGTCAAACTCGATTCAACTAAAGTTGGAGAAATAGACACCCGCCAGCCAACTGTGTGCGAAGCACGTCAGTAGAACCAGTATCATGAACGCGGTCATGTAATGTCGGTCCGGGCCGCTTCATCAAACAATACCGCCGAATAAAAGTAAGACGTTGGTGGTAAGCAGTATGACTATTATCGCACACAACTCATTGTGTTCTACTCGTGCATATATCATCTACGCATAGACCTGACTCGTATGCCACTGTTGGGAAACGTAGTAATTCAAAAAAAAATCCTATGATCATGCAAGATCTAACTAGGAGATGCATAGCAACAAGAGGGGAGAGTGTGTCCAAGTATCCCCATAGACCGAAGGCGGAAGCATTGTGTCAACGCGGTTGATGTAGTTGTACTCTTCTCGATCCAATCATGATCCAACCGATCAAGTACTGAACACACGGCACCTCCGAGTTCTGCACACATTCAGCGCGATGACCTCCCTCGAGCTCTTGATCAATCAGAGGTTTGGGGATGTAAATGAGTTCCGTCAGCATGACGGCGTGATGATGGTGTTAATGATGTGATCCGTGCATGGCTTCACCTAAGCACTGCGACAATATGATCTGAGGTGTAATCTATGGAGGGGGCACCGCACACGGCTAAGACAATTGATCTTGTGTGTTCTAGGGTGCCCCCTGCCTCCGTATATAAAGGGGGAGAGGGGGAGGCCGGCTGGCCCCTGTAGGGCGTGCCAAGAGAGAGGAGTCCTACGAGGACTCCAAGTCCTAGTAGGATTCCACTTGGTGGAAGGGGGGAGAAGGAAGGGAGAGGGAGAGGGAGAGGGAAAGGGGGGCACCGCCCCCTTCCCCTAGTCCAATTAGAACTGCTAGGGGGCGCGTGGCCAGCCCCTTGCGGCCCTCCTCTCTCTCCACTAAGGCCCATGAAGACCCATTAGTTCCCCCGGGGGGTTCCGATAACCCTCCGGCACTCCGATAGTTACTCGGTACCTCACGGAACTCATCCGGTGTCCGAATAACATCGTCCAATATATCATTCTTTATGTCTCGACCATTTCAAGACTCCTCGTCATGTCTGTGATCTCATCCGGGACTTCAAACAACATTTGGTCATCAAAACACATAACTCATATAATACAAAACCGTCATCGAATGTTAAGCGTGCGGACCCTATGGGTTTGAGAACTATGTAGACATGACCGAGACATCTCTACGGCCAATAACCAATAGCAGAACCTGGTGAAGGAAATATGACCTAGAGGCAATAATAAAGTTCTTATTTATTTCCTCATATCATGATAAATGTTTATTTTTCATGCTAGAATTGTATTAATCGGAAACATAATACATGTGTGAATACATAGACAAACATGGTGTCACTAGTATGCCTCTACTTGACTAGCTCGTTGATCAAAGATGGTTGAGTTTCCTAACCATAGACATGAGTTGTCATTTGATTAACGGGATCACATAATTAGGAGAATGATGTGATTGACATGACCCATTCCGTTAGCTTAGCACTTGATCGTTTAGTTTACTGCTATTTCTTTCTTCATAACTTATACATGTTCCTATGACTATGATATTATGCAACTCCCGATTACCGGAAGAACACTTTGTGTGCTACCAAACGTCACAACGTAACTAGGTGATTATAAAGGTGCTCTACAGGTGTCTCCGATGGTGTTCATTGAGTTGGCATAGATCGAGAATAGGATTTGACACTCTGATTATCGGAGAGGTATCTCTGGGCCCTCTGGTAATGCACATCACTACAAGCCTTGCAAGCAATGTGACTAATGAGTTAGTTACGGGATGATGCATTGCGAAACAAGTAAAGAGACTTGCCGGTAACGAGATTGAACTAGGTATTGAGATACCGAGGATCGAATCTCGGGCAAGTAACATACCGATGGCAAAGGGAACAACGTATGTTGTTATGTGGTTTGACTGATAAAGATCTTCGTAGAATATGTAGGAACCAATATGAGCATCCAGGTTCCACTATTGGTTATTGACCGGAGACGTGTCTCGGTCATGTCTACATAGTTCCCGAACCCGTAGGGTCCGCACGCTTAAAGTTCTGTTACGATCAGTATTATGAGTTTTTGTGTTTTGATGTACCGAAGGTAGTTCGGAGTCCTGGATATGATCACGGACATGACGAGGAGTCTTGAAATGGTCGATACGTAAAGATCGATATATTGGACGACTATGTTCGGACACCGGAAGTGTTTCGGGAGGTTTCAGACATATACCAGAGTACCGGGGGGTTACCGGAACCCACGGGGAGTATATTGGGCCTAATGGGTCTTAGTGGCAGAAGAGGAGGGGCGGCCAGGGCAGCCGCGCGCCCCCTCCCCCTCTAGTCCGAATTGGACAAGGAGGAGGGTGGCGCCCCCTTTCCTTCTCTCCTTCTCTCCGTTCCTTCTCCTCTCCTACTCCTACTTGGAAGGGAGAGTCCTACTCCCATCGGGAGTAGGACTCCTCATGGGGCACGCCATAGGAGGCCGGCCCCCTCCCCCTCCTTCACTCCTTTATATACGGGGAGGGGGGCACCCCTTGGAGACACAACAATTGATCATTGATCTCTTAGCCGTGTGCGGTGCCCCCTCCACCATAATCCACCTCAGTCATATCGTAGCGGTGCTTAGGCGAAGCCCTGTGTCGGTAGCTTCATCAACACCATCACCACACCGTCGTGCTGACGAAGCTCTTCCCGGAAGCTCTATTGGATCGTGAGTTCGTGGGACATCACCGAGCTGAACGTGTGTTGAATGCGGAGGTGTCATACGTTCGGTACCGAGGATCGGTTGATCGTGAAGACGTACGACTACATCAACCGCGTTGTCATAACGCTTCCGCTTACGGTCTACGAGGGTACATAGACGACACTCTCCCCTCTTGTTGCTAGGCATCACCATGATCTTGCGTGTGCGTAAGAATTTTTTTGAAATTACTACGTTCCCCAACAGTGGTATCCGAGCCTGGTTTATGCGTAGATGTTATATGCACGAGTAGAACACAAGTGAGTTGTGGGCGATACAAGTCATACTGCTTACCAGCATGTCATACTTTGGTTTGGTGGTATTGTTGGATGAAGCAGCCCGGACCGACATTATGCGTACGCTTACGCGAGAATGGTTCTACCGACGTGCTTTGCACACAGGTGGCTGGCGGGTGTAAGTTTCTCCAACTTTAGTTGAACCGAGTGTGACTATGCCCGGTCCTTGTTAAAGGTTAAAACAACACTAACTTGATGAACTATCGTTGTGGTTTTGATGCATAGGTAAGAACGGTTCTTGCTCATCCCGTAGCAACCACGTAAAACTTGCAATAACAAAGTAGAGGATGTCTAACTTGTTTTTGCAGGGCATGTTGTGATGTGATATGGTCAAGGCATGATGCTATATATGAGATGATCATGTTTTGTAACGGAGTTATCGGCAACTGGCAGGAGCCATATGGAAATCATGATGGTGTTTTGGAGATGGAGATCAAAAGCACAAGATGATGATGGCCATATCATATCACTTATATTGATTGCATGTGAAGTTTATCGTTTATGCATCTTATTCTTCTTTGATTGACGGTAGCATTATAAGATGATCTCTCACTAAAAATTTTAAGGTACAAGTGTTCTCCCTGAGTATGCACCATTGCAAAATTTCGTCGTGCCAAGACACCACGTCATGATCGGGTGTGATAAGCTCAATGTTCTTGTACAACGGGTGCAAGCCAGTTTTGCACACGCAGAATACTCAGGTTAAACTTGATGAGCCTGGCATATACATATATGGCCTCGGAACACTGAGACCGAAAGGTCGAGCATGAATCATATAGTAGATATGATCAACATAGTGATGTTCACCATTCAAAACTACTCCATTTCACATGATGATCGGTTATGGTTTAGTTGATTTGGATCATGTGATCACTTAGATGATTAGAGGGATGTCTATCTAAGTGGGGGTTCTTAAGTAATATGATTAATTGAACTTAAATTTATCATGAACTTAGTACCTGATAGTATTTTGCTTGTCTATGTTGTTGTAGATAGATGGCCCGTGTTGTTGTTCCGTTGAATTTTAAAGCGTTTCTTGAGAAAGCAAAGTTGAAAGATGATGGTAGAAATTACACGGACTAAGTCCGTAACTTGAGGATTATCCTCATTGCTGCACAGAAGAATTACATCCTGGAAGCACCGCTAGGTGTACCACCTGCGCCGGCAACTGCAGACATTGTGAATGCCTGGCAGTCGCGCATTGAGGACTACTTGATAGTTCAGTGTGCCATGTTGTACGGCTTAGAGCCGGGACTTCAACGACGTTTTGAACGTCATGGAGCATATGAGATGTTCCAGGAGTTGAAGTTGATATTTCAAGAAAATGCCCGGATTGAGATATATGAAGTCTCCAATAAGTTCTACAGCTGCAAGATGGAGGAGAATAGTCCTGTCAGTGAACATATACTCAGAATGTTTGGGTACTGCAATCACTTGATTCAATAGGGAGTTAATCTTCCGGATGATAGTGTCATTGACAGAATTTTTCAATCACTGCCACCAAGCTACAAGAGCTTTGTGATGAACTATAATATGCAAGGGATGGATAAGACAATTCCCGAGCTCTTCGCAATGCTAAAGGCTGCGGAGGTAGAAATCAAGAAGGAGCATCAAGTGTTGATGGTCAACAAGACCACCAGTTTAAAGAAAAAGGGTAAAGGGAAGAAGAAGGGGAACTTCAAAAAGAACGGCAAACAAGTTGCTGCTCAGGAGAAGAAACCCAAGTCTGGACCTAAGCATGAGACTGAGTGCTTCTACTACAAACAGACTGGTCATTGGAAGCGGGACTGCCCCAAGTATTTGGCAGATAAGAAGGATGGCAAGGTGAACAAAGGTATATCTGATATACATGTTATTGATGTGTACCTTACTAGAGCTCGCAGTAGCACCTGGGTATTTGATACTGGTTCTGTTGCTAATATTTGCAACTCGA
Source organism: Triticum urartu (assembly GCF_056163025.1). NCBI lineage: Eukaryota > Viridiplantae > Streptophyta > Magnoliopsida > Poales > Poaceae > Triticum > Triticum urartu. The sequence continues at coordinate 219,051,418 of NC_141877.1, read as the reverse complement.
AACAGGGACTACGGATTGAGCGAAGATTAGCTAAGGACGAGGTGATGATGCGTGTGGGAAATGGTTCCAAAGTCGATGTGATCGCCGTCGGCATGCCACCTCTACATCTACCTTCAGGATTAATTTTAGACCTGAATAATTGTTATTTGGTGCCAGCGTTAAGCATGAACATTATATCTGGATCTTGTTTGATGTGAGACGGTTATTCATTTAAATCTGAGAATAATGGTTGTTCTATTTATATGAGTAATATATTTTATGGTCATGCACCCTTGAAGAGTGGTCTATTTTTATTGAATCTTGATAGTAGTAATACACATATTCATAATGTTGAAGCCAAAAGATGCAGAGTTGATAATCATAGTGCAACTTATTTGTGGCACTGCCGTTTAGGTCATATTGGTGTAAAGCGCATGACGAAACTCCATACTGATGGACTTCCGGAATTACTTGATTATGAATCACTTGGTACTTGCGAACCATGCCTCATGGGCAAGATGACTAAAACACTGTTCTCTGGAACAATGGAGCGAGCAACAGATTTATTGGAAATCATACATACTGATGTATGTGGTCCAATGAATATTGAGGCTCGCGCCGGGTATCATTATTTTTTCACCTTCACAGATGATTTGAACAGATATGGGTATATCTACTTAATGAAACATAAGTCTGAAACATTTGAAAAATTCAAAGAATTTCAGAGTGAAGTGGAAAATCATCATAACAAGAAAATAAAGTTTCTATGATCTAATCGTGGAGGAGAATATTTGAGTTACGAGTTTGGTCTACATTTGAAACAATGCGGAATAGTTTCGCAAATCACACCACCCGAAACACCACAGTGTAATGGTGTGTCCGAATGTTGTAATCGTACTTTACTAGATATGGTGCGATCTATGATGTCTCTTACTGATTTACCGCTATCGTTTTGGGGTTATGCTTTAGAGACGGCTGCATTCACGTTAAATAGGGCACCATCGAAATCCGTTGAGATGACGCCTTATGAACTGTGGTTTTGCAAGAAACCAAAGTTGTCATTTCTTAAAGTTTGGGATTGCGATGCTTATGTGAAAAAACTTCAACCTGATAAGCTCGAACCCAAATCGGAGAAATGTGTCTTCATAGGATACCCAAAGGAAACTATTGGGTACACCTTCTATCACAGATCCGAAGGCAAGACATTTGTTGCTAAGAATGGATCCTTTCTAGAGAAGGAGTTTCTCTCGAAAAAAGTGAGTGGGAGGAAAGTAGAACTTGATGAGGTAACTGTAACTGCTCCCTTATTGGAAAGTAGTTCATCACCGAAACCAGTTCTTGTGACATCTACACCAGTTAGTGAGGAAGCTAATGATGATGATCATGAAACTTCAGATCAAGTTACTACCGAACCTCGTAGGTCAACCAGAGTAAGATCCGCACCAGAGTGGTATGGTAATCCTGTTCTGGAAATCATGTTACTTGACCATGGTGAACCTACAAACTATGAAGAAGCGATGGTGAGCCCAGATTCCGTAAAATGGCTTGAGGCCATGAAATCTGAGATGGGATCCATGTATGAGAACAAAGTGTGGACTATGGTTGACTTGCCCGATGATCGGCAAGCCATCGAGAATAAATGGATCTTCAAGGAGAAGACTGATGCTGACGGTAATGTTACTGTCTACGAAGCTCGACTTGTTGCGAAAGGTTTTCGACAAGTTCAAGGGGTTGACTACGATGAGACTTTCTCACCCGTAGCGATGCATAAGTCTGTCCGAATCATGTTTAGCAATTGTCGCATTTTATGATTATGAAATTTGGCAAATGGATGTCAAACCTGCATTCCTGAATGGATTTCTGGAAGAGGAGTTGTATATGATACAATCAAAAGGTTTTGTCGATCCAAAGGGTGCTAACAAAGTGTGCAAGCTCCAGCGATCCATTTATGGACTGGTGCAAGCCTCTCAGAGTTGGAATAAACGTTTTGATAGTGTGATCAAAGCATATGGTTTTATACAGACTTTTGGAGAAGCCTGTATTTACAGGAAAGTGAGTGGGAGCTCTGTAGCATTTCTAATATTATATGTGCATGACATATTGTTGATTGGAAATGATATAGAATTTCTGGATAGCATAAAAGGATACTTGAATAAGAGTTTCTCAATGAAAGACCTCGGAGAAGCTGCTTATATATTGGGCATCAATACGCTTAATTGGACTTTCACAAAACACATACTTTGATAAAGTTTTGAAGAAGTTCAAAATGGATCAAGCAAAGAAATGGTTCTTGCCTGTGTTATAAGGTGTGAAGTTGAGTAAGACTCAATGCTTGACCACTGCAGAAGATAGATAGGAAATGAAAAGTGTTCCCTATGCTTCAGCCATAGGCTCTATGTTGTATGCAATGATGTGTACCAAACCTGATGTGTGCCTTGCTATTAGTTTAGTAGGGAGGTACCAAAGTAATCCAGGAGTGGATCACTGGACAGTGGTCAAGGACATCCTGAAATACCTGAAAAGGACTAAGGATATGTTTCTCGTTTATGGAGGTGACAAAGATATCGTCGTAAATGGTTACGTCGTTGCAAGCTTTGACACTGATCTGGACGATTCTAAATCGCCAACCGGATATGTGTTTATATTGAACGGTGGAGCTGTTAGTTGGAGCAGTTCTAAACAAAGCGTCGTGGCGGGATCTACGTGTGAAGCGGAGTACATAGCTGCTTCGAAAGCAGCAGGTGAAGGAGTCTGGATGAAGGAGTTCATATCCGATCTTGGTGTCATATCTTGTGCATCGGGTCCAATGAAAATCTTTTGTGACAATACTGGTGCAATTGCCTTGGCAAAGTGTAACACCCACAATGCGGCTATATCTCCCACATTTCGGGGCACGACTTAGAGGCACAGCCGCATGGTAGTTTAGTCACAAGTGGGGTAATTGATATGTCTCCAACGAATCTATAATTTTTTATTGCTCCATGCTATATTATCTACTGTTTTGGACATTATTGGGCTTTATTTTCCACTTTTATATTATTTTTGGGACTAACCTATTAACCGGAGGCCTAACCCAGAATTTCTGTTTTTTTGCCTGTTTTAGGGTTTCGAAGAAAAAGAATATCAAACGGAGTCCAAACGGAATGAAACCTTCGGGAACGTGTTTTTCTCAACGAACAAGACCCGGGAGACTTGGACCCTACGTCAAGACACAAAAGAGGAGGCCACGAGGTAGGGGGCGCACCTACCCCCCAGGCGCGCCCTCCACCCTCGTGGGCCCCCCTATTGCTCCACCGACGTACTCCTTCCTCCTATATATACCTACGTACCCCCAAACGATCAGATACAGAGCCAAAAACGTAATTCCACCGTCGCAAGTTTTTGTATCCACGAGAAGCCATCTTGGGGCCTGTTCCGGAGCTCCGCCGGAGGGGGCATCAATCACGGAGGGCTTCTACATCAACACCATAGCCCCTCCGATGAAGTGTGAGTAGTTTACCTCAGACCTACGGGTCCATAGTTATTAGCTAGATGTCTTCTTCTCTCTTTTTGGATCTCAATACAATGTTCTCCCCCTCGCTTGTGGAGAACTATTCGATGTAATCTTCTTTTTGCGGTGTGTTTGTTGAGACAGATGAATTATGGGTTTATGATCAAGTCTATCTATGAACAATATTTGAATATTCTCTGAATTCTTTTATGTATGATTGGTTATCTTTGCAAGTCTCTTCGAATTATCAGTTTGGTTTGGTCTACTAGATTGATCTTTCTTGCAATGGGAGAAGTGCTTAGCTTTGGGTTCAATCTTGCGATGTCCTTTTCCAGTGACAGTAGGGGCAGCAAGGCACATATTGTATTGTTGCCATCGAGGATAACAAGATGGGGTTTTCATCATATTGCATGAGTCTATCCCTCTACATCATGTCATCTTTCTTAAGGCGTTACTCTGTTTTTAACTTAATACTCTAGATGCATGCTAGATAGCGGTCGATGAGTGGAGTAATAGTTGTAGATGCAGGTAGGAGTCGGTCTACTTGTGTCGGACGTGATGCCTATATACATGATCGTACCTAGATATTCTCATAACTATGCTCAATTCTGTCAATTGCTCAACAGTAATTTGTTCACCCATCGTAGAATACTTATGCTCTCGAGAGAAGCCACTAGTGAAACCTATGTCCCCGGGTCTATCTTCATCATATTAATCTCCTACTACTTAGTTATTACCTTTGCTTTTTTACTTTGCCTTTATTTTACTTTGCATCTTTATCAAAAAAAATACCAAAAATATTACCTTATCATATCTATCAGATCTCACTCTCGTAAGTGGCCGTGTAGGGATTGACAACCCCTATTCGCGTTGGTTGCGAGGATTTATTTGTTTTGTGCAGGTATGAGGGACTCGCGCGTAGCCTCCTACTGGAATGATACCTTGGTTCTCAAAAACTGAGGGAAATACTTATGCTACTTTGCTGCATCATCCCTTCCTCTTCGGGGAAAACCAATGCAGTGCTCAAGAGGTAGCAGTAATCTTCACACAATCCCATGTACTGAATAAGAAAGGGATACAGAGTTGGCTTACAATCCCCACTTCACACAAATACAAGTAAACATACATCATCCAGAGTACAATCAAGGTCCGACTACGGAACCAAAATAAAAGAAGACAACCCCAAATGCTAGATCACCGATCGTCCCAACTGGGCTCCACTACTGATCATCCGGAAAAGACACAAAACAACGATCAAGATCTTCATCGAGCTCCTACTTGAGCTCGGTTGCGTCACCTGCACTGGTATCATCGGCACCTGCAACTGTTTGGAAGTATCTGTGAGTCACGAGGACTCAGCAATCTCACACCCGTGAGATCAGGACTATTTAAGCTTATGGGTAGGAGAAGGTAGTGAGGTGGAGCTGCAGCAAGCACTAAGCACATATGGTGGCTAACATACGCAAATACGAGCGAGAAGAGAAGCAACGCAACGGTCGAGAAGCTAGAAGTGATCAGGAAGTGATCCTAAAACTACTTACGTACAAACATAACATAAGAACCATGTTCACTTCCTGGACTCCGCCGGAAAGAGACCATCACGGCTACACACGCGGTTGATGCATTTTAATTAAGTCAACTGTCAAGTTCTCTACAACCAGATATTAACAAATTCCCATCTGCCACATAACCGCGGGAATGGCTCTCAAAAGTTTATACCCTGCAGGGGTGTCCCAAATTAGCCCATCACAAGATCTCATGGTCAACGAAGGATATTGCTTCTCCCGGAAAGACCCGATCAGTCTCGATCCCGGTTACAAGACATTTCGACAATGGTAAAACAAGACCAACAAAGCCGCCCGAATGTGCCGACAAATCCCGATAGGAGCTGCACATATCTCGTTCTTAGGGCACACCGGATGAGCAGTCCATACAACTAAAACCAGCCCTCAAGTTTCCCCTAGGTGGTGCTGCAAGGGGCTCTAGTTTGGACCAACACTTAGAGAAGCACTGGCCTGGGGGTGTTAAAAATAAAGATGACCCTCGGGCTCCGGAAACCCAAGGGAAAAAGGCTTAGGTTTTTAGGCAAATGTAAGACCAAGGTTGGGCCTTGATGGAGGAGTATTATTCAAAGTGAACTTTTAAGGGTTCCCATAACACCCAACCGTGTATGGAATGCAAAATCAAGGAACATAACACTAGTATGACGGAAACTAGGGCTGCAAGAGTGGAACAAAACACCAGGCATAAGGACGAGCCTTCCACCCTTTACCAAGTATATAGGTGCATTAATTAAATAAGAGATATTGTGATATCCCAACATATCCATGTTACAACATGGAGCAAACTTCAACTTCACCTGCAACTAACAACGCTATAAGAGGCGCTGAGCAAAAGCGATAACTTAGCTAAACAACGGTTTTCTAGGAGAGGTGGGTTAGAGGCTTGACATGGCAATAAGGGAGGCATGATAAACAAGTGGTAGGTAGCGTGACATAGCGATAGAGAGAACAACTAGCAAGCAAAGATAGAAGTGATTTCGAGGGTATGGTCATCTTGCCTGAGATCCCGCGAGGAAGAAGAACGAGTCCATGAAGGAGACAAACAGACGTAGCCGAACGGATCCTCACAACTCCGGAACGAAACCGAAGGAAACGAGAGAGGCAACCCGGAAACAAGCAAGCAACATAGTAAACAACCATCACATAAACATGGCATGATGCACAACCAAGTATGATGCATGTCCGGTTTTACGAGTCATGGCCTGCCAAAGTGCACAAACAATTCTACAAATTAAGTGGAGCTCAATATGCAACGAGTTGCATATTGATGGAACACCACATGACTTATTTAGTTCTCTCCTATTTATGTACTCAACAATATTAAATGTTGGTTAGCATGGCAAGAGGTGAAGCATATGAAAACTATACTATCTAAGCAATTTAAATTAGGCCGGAACAACAAACAACAATTCTGGAAAATCCCCATGTGCATATTTTAAGGTTGGTACTGTTCTGCCCTAAACACAATTTTAGGCTTCTTAAACATGCAAAGTAATGACACCATGTTAAACTAGGCATTTTCTACACCATTTACATATAAAGTTTATTTAAAATGGAACTATGGTTATTTAGTTATAAAATTAACATGGCATTAGAGCAAATGTAAACAAACAGCATTTTAAACATGGGTGAAAGTTGCATATTATGAAACTATATGAAATTCTAGTCATTTAGCACATATGAATCATTTTAATCCGGTGCACGGTTGTGGAGTTATTAATGCATGAACATGAGGGGCCAATCTGCAAAACTGTTGTTCTCTGGAAAATTTGGAAATTCGCTGGACTGGGAAAAAAACACAGTCGGGCTGAAATGTAGTCGGGCCAACAGGAACAGGCGGTGGGTGGAGGCAGCTCACCATGGGCCTTGGCCCGGTTAAGCATAGGAGGCCCAGGCGGTGGACGAAGTAGGGGCGCAGTCAACGGGATCGAGCGGGTCCAGGCGCAGGGGAAATTGGCGCCGGTCAACACAGGGGGAACGGCATCGCTCGCTCAAACCGGACGAAGCAGAGGCGAGGCTCTCGCCGGGAAGAAAACAGGATGGCGGTAGCAAGCGTGTAGGGAAGGCCGGCGAGGACCAGTTTTCGGTGGAGCCGCGAGGGACTTGGGCGCGATTCGAGGCACGGAGCGGTCAACGCGAGGAGCTCGGGAGGGGCGGTTGGTGCGGGAAGCGACGATGGGCGCCGGTGCAGGGCTGCGGTCCAAACAAGCATAGGGAGGCGCGGAACGAAGTCATTGGAGGTCGAAGAGGGGGATCGAGCGCGGATTGAGCTCAGGTGCAAAATCCATGGAGGCCGGCGTGCCTTGTTCTCCCTATGAGAGAAAACAGAGGGAGGAGGAGAGAGTTACGGGATGGTGAGAGGAAGGAGGGAACGGAAGGGGAAGGAGGAGACAGGAGGCTGGCCTGGCGATGCAGCAAGTGGTCGACGGTGGTGCTCCCGCGCGGGGGAGGCTGGTGATGGCAGAGGAGAGGCGCATGGATGAAGACGGCTGCCTCAATCTAGATCGGACCGAGCGCTGCGGGAGGCTTGGGGCCGTGCGTGTGGAAGCCTCCTGGTCGCTGGATCCGAATCTGACGGCCAGGCTCACTTTGGACGGCTGGATCTGGGTGGATGCACGGCGGCTACGCTAGTTGGTCGGGCGCTGAAGACGAGGTGGAGCGGGATAGATCCCGAGGAAGGAGAGGGAGTGGTTGGCCAGCGGCGGTGCGATGGGACAAAGAGGGCTAGAATCTAGGGTTTGTGAAAATGGACTAGGGGTGGACGAATATATACATCACGGATAAGGTTAGGGACTACTTCGTCCCTCCAATCGCAATTGGACGGTCGAGAAAAAAAAGGTAAAGAGCCCAAATAAGAAAACGGAGATATTTTACGGATGTTTGGGGATGATCTGGATCCAACGGTGACGACTATCAGGGTCGGGTTCGGGACAGTTTAGGACATGCGCGAGGGGTCGATGCACTGTGCAAACAGGGGTTAGGCGAACGAGGTCAAGTGTGTGGTTGGATTGAGAAGAGAGAGGGGGAATGCAACCCGGCAACCGTTTCTAGAGACCGGAAACGTCCGACGATAGACCGGCTATAATGCCGCTATAGTTAACCGTTGGGGCGTCAAACGGACTCCAAAAGCGATGAAACTTGGCATGTGACCTACTGAAAACATAAAAACACCGCACGCCAACTTTCATCCCATTCTGAGAACATTCTCCGGCCACTTATAAAAAATATCTTGGATGTGCCGCGAGCGCGTGCGACTGTGTCTGGGCTCAGAATGGAAAATGGAAAGAACTGGGAAACCCGGACAGATGCAAGTGTTGAAAACATGATGATGCAATGCACATGATGACATGGCAAGATGCAACACACAAGCAAATGACAAGGCAACAACAGAGAATAACTGGAAGACACCTAGCACATCGGTCTCGGGGCGTTACAACACTCCACCACTACAAGAGGATCTCGTCCCGAGATCTAGGATGGCACTGGAGGGAAACGGAAGAGGAAGAGAAGAGGTAAAACTAAGTTGCTTCTTCGACAAATGAGTGAAACCGTGAACCTTGAGAGGTTGAACAAATTGAAAGAAGAATACAATGGAGATGAACGAAGTTAAAAACACTCCATTAGAAAAGAGGAACAAGGAACATTGCGCGAACCTTGAGGTTAAGTGACAAGATAGGAATTGAAACCACTCTGGTTAAAACAAGATAGAGAAGGAATAAGAATGATATAATTTGGAAAACACTCCGACTGTAAATGTAAGGAATTGAACATGAACTTGGGAAGATTGGATGATACTTGACGAAATCAACAACACACTGCCTCCAGAACTATTGAAAGAATGGCACAATGGGTAAGAAATATTTCAGACAGCACTCCGGTTGAGAAGGGAGGTAAAACTTGATAAGATGAGAGAACTTGAATGAAGGACACGACACTCAGGTTAAATGGATAAGAATGAAAAGAACACAATCCTCACAATTTGAGATGATGAGTGAAAAGAGCACCCTCACCATGCCTCCGGAACAAAAGTAAGAATGGAATCAAAATAACGGAGGAGAAAACAACAACTTCTACCTCAAATGAGCTTGAAAAAGCATCTTTAGGAGAAGGGTCGAACGGAGTTGTTGGAAAACCAACAACGAAAAGAGTAAGCTTGTTGTGGGCTTATGGAAAACATCTCAAAACTGAGGTGGAATTCTGCCACCGAAAACAATAGATTGGATTGATACCAACAAGGAGACGAGAAGTTTATTTCACCCGGAAGGATGAATGAAGGACTTGGGTAATTTATGTGCACCATAAATAGCAACACTCCCAATGGAAGGCTTTAGATGAAATATAACCCAAGATAACTCCAATGAAGAGATTGATTGGTTGAAAAGATGACTTGAATGAATTGAAAATGATGGATTTAAGATATGTCACTCTTGAAAACTTGTGAATCATGAAACACGAAGGGAAATTATCAACAATGACATAACACCACCTCAAAAGATGAGATATGAAATAATTGCACTTAGGAATGCAATATGAAGAATGCTTGAACTCCTCAAAAGAAGACATGTGTTGAACACCATGTTTATTTTAGAGTATAGCTTGGCGGATCTTAATTCCGAGAGAAAACTTGAATAACATTTGAAGAATGAAAGAAACCCTTGACGAACCACCATGTTGAGCCTCCATGTAGAAATCCGGTAATAAAAGAATGATCAAAAGAAGTGAAGGCTGAAAGAATAAGATTGAAGCCCTGCAATGATTAGATGGAGCTTCGTGATGATATAACCGAGAAAACTTGGAACTATGGAAAAGAAAAGATGAAACAATTGAAACCGAGAATTGATAAAATGAATGAACTCCGAAAGAAAGAATTAAACACTTGGATGAAACAAGAATAAGAATTATGTTATGTGTATCCTTCACCAATTTAAATTTATGATAAGCAACAGATTTGGCATACTACTTATTCTCGTAGAAAGAATTAAGAGAGATATAGCGCAACTTGAGAAGGACTTCAATGAACCACCGGTAGGATTGGAAAGAACGAATGAATTGATATGATAACCAAGGAAGAGAACTCTTGAACGAACCACCATAAGAATTGGAAATGAATGAAGAAAAGATAAAGAAACACCAGGAAGAATTATAAAAAGAACGAGGATACTTGAGAGAATATAAATACATGAGACCGAAGAGATCATGAACTTATTAGAGGATATTTGAACGATGCACCGGCCGGTAGAATTGGGGAATGAGATCTAAATGTTGAGAATGAATAATTTTTTTGAAATGATGGCCTCCGGAGAATCAAACTGAAAAGACTCCTGAAATGCTTCGGATGGGTATGAAAAGAATTCTCACAATAAAAAACAATTATGAGAGGATGGTATCAAGCTTGAACAAGACATCTTTGAAAAAAAATGGTTAAGGATTTAAGAGGAACTCCACTTTGGTCTTCAAAATCCGAGAATGATGACGAGAAACACCACCATGAATTGTTTAGACACTCCAGGAGAATCAAAAGCGAATAGGTTGAGCCAACAATGGAAAGAATTTGAGAGATCTTAGAGAAAGACATATGACTGATGACAATTCATACTTACGTCATACTTTGAAATGAATTTGAGAATAACTTCGTAAAAATTAGAAGAGTTAGGTAAGATCCTGGGAAAAGTCCTGTGGGTTAGGGCCCACTCAAAAGATACACCTTTAGAATGATTTTGAAGAGAGATCGCACCGGTTGAATTACATGGCTCAAAAGAGATGACAACCTCAAGAAATCTTGAATGGATTAGGAATGAAAACACGATCAACAAAGCTTGAATTGAATCCACCGGAGAGGAAACGAAAGAAGAATGACAAACTTGATGCTCCGTTAGTATCTTCCTGAGAATCACCGGAAAAGAACATTGTCGAAAAAGAATGGAGAGGCTTCCCATCAATAAAAGGATACTTGATTAATAAATCTGAGTCCTTGAAGAAAAAGGGTGGGAGGGCGGGAAAAACAAAGGCAACTTGGGCAGATGGAAAGGATACCGTAGAGAAAACTTAGAATTGATCTTGCGGATGTTGAAAATGATCAGATCCACTTGAAGAGGAGAACACCAGTTGAGAAGAAATTGAGATGACAAACTCGATGATCAAGAAGCATTAGTATTCCCATAGAAATATGAGAACACCATTTAGGAAAAAGTATGGATTCAACACTTGACATTGAAGCAACTCGAATACCGCAAACCAAAACAAAACAAAGGATTGGCTTGCAGCATAAGCCAGAACAAACATATGATAGAGATTTCATCTGAAGTTTTCGCGGTGGGGCCCACACGGGCTCGATCATACAACACCATAATGTACAAGGCAGTGCACATGACATACGAAGCGTCCCCGAGTCAGCATAGCCAAAGACTCTTTAGGACACAACGAGACCACTGTAAAACCAACCGTGGATAGGCGGACCACTAGACATCGAACCCCAATTTCATATCATACATCTGTCGGAAAGATATCCTAGGAGATACTTGAATTCCCACTTATAAAACTCCCGAAACTTTCTGGTTATGCAATCGGGTGTTGGGGATACAGGGGAAGCATAATATCTCACCCAAACTAACAATTCCTACATCTAGTTGTATCCATCCTTCAACACATAACCAAGAAACCTTCGGAAATCATGTACCTCAACCTTCGAAAAGCATCCATTATACAGGTTATGGAAATACTCCCAAACTCCCGCCCAGTACTGGGTGGCGTCGAGGTTATCTCACCAACAACTGCATAAAAGAGATTTTCGATGTCGGCGAAACTAAGGTATTCCAGAACTGCAACGATAAAATTGTGATGACAACACCTTGGAGCTCAACTCCCCGGGACACTGCCACAACCCCTAAATGTCAAGAGGCACCAAGAACAATGTTCTCATCACAAGACTATCGGAATTATTCCAAGATACCCGTGTGATCCTAAGAAAAAAAATCGTGAAATTTGAGGAGAGGAGAATTAAAGCTTCTACGTCAGGAGGCCTCACCAGAGCGACGAAGGGACTGAGGAGTAAAAAGAATCATACTCTCCGATATATATAATCCTAAGACTCAAAACATTTTGGTCTAGACTCAACAACGTCATCGATTCGATCAAGCAAGGGGCTCCTAAGTCGGAGATGGCTCTGATACCAACTTGTAACACCCACAATGGGGCTATATCTCCCACGTGTCGGGGCACGACTTAGAGGCATAGCTGATGGTAGTTTAGTCGCAAGTGGGGTAATCTTCACACAATCCCATGTACTGAATAAGAAAGGGATACATAGTTGCCTTACAATCGTGACTTCACACAAATACAAGTAAACATACATCATCCAGAGTACAATCAAGGTCCGACTATGAAACCGAAATAAAAGAAGACAACCCCAAATGCTAGATACCCGATTGTCCCAACTGGGCTCCACTACCGATCAACCGGAAAAGACACAAAACAACGATCAAGATCTTCATCGAACTCCCACTTGAGCTCGGCTGCGTCACCCGCACTGGTATCATCGGCACCTGCAAATGTGTGGAAGTATATGTGAGTCACGAGGACTCAGCAATCTCACACCCACGAGATCAAGACTATTTAAGCTTATGGGTAGGAGAAGGTAGTGAGGTGGAGCTGCAGCAAGCACTAAGCATATATGGTGGCTAACATACGAAAATAAGAGCGAGAAGAGAAGCGATGCAACGGTCGAGAAGCTAGAAGTGATCAAGAAGTGATCCTGAAACTACTTACGCACAAACATAACACAAGAACCGTGTTCATTTCCCGGACTCCGCCGGAAAGAGACCATCACGGCTACACATGCGGTTGATGCATTTTAATTATGTCAAGTGTCAAGTTCTCTACAACCGGATATTAACAAATTCTCATCTGCCACATAACCGCGGGCACGGCTCTCGAAAGTTTATACCCTGCAGGGGTGTCCCAACTTAGCCCATCACAAGCTCTCATGGTCAACGAAGGATATTCCTTCTCTTGAAAAGACCCGATCAGTCTCAGAATCCCGATTACAAGACATTTCGACAATGGTAAAACAAGACTACCAAAGCCGCCCGAATGTGCCGGCAAATCCTGATAGGAGCTGCACATATCTTGTTCTCAGGGCACACCGGATGAGCGGTCCGTACAACTACAACCAGCCCTCAAGTTTCCCCGAGGTGGCGCTGCAAGGGGCTCTAGTTCGGACCAACACTTAGAGAAGCACTGGCCCGGGGGGTTATAAATAAAGATTACCCTCGGGCTCCGGAAACCCAAGGGAAAAAGGCTTAGGTTTTTAGGCAAATGTAAAACTAAGGTTGGGCCTTGCTGGAGGAGTTTTATTCGAAGCGAACTGTCAAGGGGTTCCCATAACACCAAACCTCATAAGGAACGCAAAATCAAGGAACATAACACCAGTACGACGGAAACTAGGGCGGCAAGAATGGAACAAATCACCAGGCATAAGGCCGAGCCTTCCACCCTTTACCAAGTATATAGATGCATTAATCAAATAAGAGATATTGTGATATCCCAACATATCCATGTTCCAACATGGAGCAAACTTCAACTTCACCTGCAACTAACAACGCTATAAGAGGGGCTGAGCAAAAGCGGTAACTTAGCCAAACAACGGTTTGCTAGGAGAGGTAGGTTAGAGGCTTGACATGGCAATAAGGGAGCGAACAACTAGCAAGCAAAGATAGAAGTGATTTCAAGGGTATGGTCATCTTGCCTGAGATCCTGCAAGGAAGAAGAACGAGTCCATGAAGGACACAAACGGACGTAGCCGAACGGATCCTCATAACTCCGGAACGAAACCGAAGCTAACGAGAGAGGCAACCCGGAAAAAAGGAAGCAACATAGTAAACAACCATCACATAAACATGGCATGATGCACAACCAAGTATGATGCATGTCCGGTTTTATAAGGCATGGCATGGCAAAGTGCACAAACAATACTACAAATTAAGTGGAGCTCAATATGCAACGAGTTGCATATTGACGGAACACCACATGACTTATTTAGTTCTCTCCCGTTAATGTACTCAACAATATTAAATGTTGGTTAGCATGGCAATAGGTGAAGCATATGAAAACTATACTATCTAAGCAATTGAAATGAGGCCGGAACAACAAACAACAATTCCGGAAAATCCCCATGTGCATATTTTAAGGTTGGTATTGTTCTTCCCTATACACGATTTTAGGGTTATTAAACATGCGAAGTAATTCCACCATGTTAAACTAGGCATTTTTCTACCCCATTTACATATAAAGTTTATTTAAAATTGAGCTATGGTTATTTAGTTATGAAATAATTCATTTTAACCTGGCATTAGAGCAAATGTAAACAAACAACATTTGAAGCATTTTAAACATGGGTGAAAGTTGCATATTATGAAACTAGATGAAATTCTAGTCATTTAGCATATATAAATCATTTTAATCCGGTGCACGGTTGTGGAGTTATTAATGCATGAATATGAGGGGCGAATCTGCAAAACTGCTGTTCTCTGGAAAATTTGGAAATTCGTTGGACTGGAAAAAAACACAGTCGGGCTGAAACTGTAGTCGGGCCAACAGGAACAGGCGGTGGGGGGAGGCAGCTCACCATGGGCCTGGGCCCGGTTCATTGTAGGAGGCCCAGGCGATGGACGAAGCAGGGGCATGGTCAACGGGATCGAGTGTGTCTAGGCACAAGGGAACTTGGCGCCGGTTAACGCAGGGGGAACGACATCGCTCACTCAAACCGGACGAACCAGAGGCGAGGCTCTCGCCGGGAAGAAAACAGGACGGGGGCGTGCAGGGAAGGCCGGCAAGGACCAGTTTACGGTGGAGCCACGAGGGACTTGGGCGCAACGCGAGGCATGGAGCGGTCAACGCGAGGAGCTTGGGAGGGGAGGTTGGTGCGGGAAGCGACGATGGGCACCGGTGCAGGGTGCGGTCCCGGCGAGCACAGGGAGGCGTGGAACGAAGTCAGCGGAGGTCGAAGAGGGGGATCCAACATGGATGGAGCTCCGATGCGAAATCCATGGAGGCCGACGCGCCTTGCTCTCCCTATGAGAGAAAACAAAGGGAGGTGGAGAGAGTTACGGGATGGAGAGAGGAAGGAGGGAATGGAAGGGGAAGGAGGAGACAGGAGGCTGGCCTGGCGATGCAGCAAGTGGCCGACGGTGGCACTCCCATGCGGGGGAGGCCGGTGATGGCAGAGGAGTGGCGCACGGATGAAGATGGCTGCTTCGATCCAGATCGGATCGAGCGCTGCGGGAGGCTCGGGGCCGTGCGTGTGGAAGCCTCCTGGTCGCTGGATCTGAATCTGACGGCCAGGCTCGCTTTGGATGGCTGGATCTGGGTGGATGCGCGGCGGCTACGCTAGTTGGTCGGGCGCTGAAGACGAGGTGGAGCGGGATGGATCCCGAGGAAGGAGAGCGAGTGGTTGGCTAGCGGCGGCGCGATGGGACAAAGAAGGCTAGAATCTAGGGTTTGTCAAATTGACTTGGGGTAGACGAATATATACATCACGGATAAGGTTAGGGACTACTTCGTCCCTCCGATCGCAATCGGACGGTCGAGAAAAAAATAGGTAAAGAGCCCAAATAAGAAAACGGAGATATTTTAGGGATGTTTGGGGATGATCCGGATGCAACAGTGACGACTGTCTGGGTCGGGTTCGGGACAGTTTCAGACATGTGCGAGGGGTCGATGCACTGTGCAAAGAGGGGTTAGGCGAACGAGGTCAAGTGTGTGGTTGGATTGAGAAGAGAGAGGGGGAATGCAACCCGACAACCGTTTCCGGAGACAGAAAACGTCCGACGATAGACCGGCTATAATGCCGCTATAGTTATCCGTTGGGGCGTCAAACAGACTCCGAATGCGATGAAACTTGGCATGTGACCTACTGAAAACATAAAAACACAGCACGCCAACTTTCATCCCATTCTGAGAACATTCTCCGGCCACTTATAAATATATCTCAGACGTGCCGCGAGCGCATGCAAGTGTGTCTGGGCTCAGAATGGACAGCGGAATGAACTGGGAAACCCTGACAGATGCAAGTTTTGAAAACATGATGATGCAAATGCATATGATGACATGGCAAGATGCAACACGCAAGCAAATGACAAGGCAACAATAGCGAATAACTGGAAGACACCTGGAACATCGGTCTCGGGGCGTTACCCAAAGGAATCCAGATTTCACAAGAGAACCAAGCACATCATGAGACGCTTCAATTCCAAGCGGGATCAAGTCCAGGTGGGAGACATAGATATCTGCAAGATACATACGGATCTGAATGTTGCAGACGCGTTGACTAAGCCTCTTCCACGAGCAAAACATGATCAGCACCAAGACTCCATGGGTGATAGAATCATTACTATGTAATCTTGATTATTGACTCTAGTGCAAGTGGGAGACTGAAGGAAATATGCCCTAGAGGCAATAATAAATTTATTATTTATTTCCTCATATCATGATAAATGTTTATAATTCATGCTATAATTGTATTAACCGGAAACATAATACATGTGTGAATACATGGACAAACATAGTGTCACTAGTATGCCTCTACTTGACTAGCACGTTGATCAAAGATGGTTGAGTTTCCTAACCATAGACATGAGTTGTCATTTGATTAACGGGATCACATCATCAAGAGAATGATGTGATTGGCATGACCCATTCCGTTAGCTTAGCACTTGATTGTTTAGTTTACTGCTATTGCTTTCTTCATAACTTATACATGTTCCTATGACTATGAGATTATGCAACTCCCGATTACCAGAAGAACACTTTGTGTGCTACCAAACGTCACAACATAACTAGGTGATTATAAAGGTGCTCTACAGGTGTGTCCGATGGTGTTCATTGAGTTGGCATATATCGAGAATAGGATTTGTCACTCCGATTGTCGGAGAGGTATCTCTGGGCCCTCTCGGTAACGCACATCACTACAAGCCTTGCAAGCAATGTGACTAATGAGTTAGTTACGGGATGATGCATTGCGGGACGAGTAAAGAGACTTTCCAGTAACGAGATTGAACTAGGTATTGCGATACCGACGATCGAATCTCGGGAAAGTAACATACCGATGACAAAGGGAACAACGTATGTTGTTATGTGGTTTGACCGATAAAGATCTTTGTAGAGTATGTAGGAACCAATATGAGCATCCATGTTCCGCTATTGGTTATTGACCGGAGACGTGTCTCGGTCATGTCTACATAGTTCTCGAACCCGTAGGGTCCGCACGCTTAAAGTTCTGTGACGACCGGTATTATGATTTTTTGTGTTTTGATGTACCGAAGGTAGTTCGAAGTCCCGGATATGATCACAGACATGACAAGGAGTCTCGAAATGGTCGAGACGTAAAGATTGATATATTGGACGACTATGTTCGGACACCGAAAGTGTTTCGGGAGGTTTCAGACATATACTAGAGTACCGGGGGGTTACCGTATATTGTGCCTAATGGGCCTTAGTGGGAGAAGAGGAGGGGTGGCCAGGGCAGCCGCGCGCCCCATCCCCCTCTAGTCCGAATTGGACAAGGAGGGGGGTGGCGCCCCCCTTTCCTTCTCCCCCTTCCTTCTCCTCTCCTACTCCTACTTGGAAGGGGGTAGTCCTACTCCCGGTGGGAGTAGGACTCCTCATGGGGCGCGCCATAGGAGGCCGGCCCCTCCTCCTCCTCCACTCCTTTATATACGGGGAGGGGGGCACCCCTTGGAGACACAACAATTGATTATTGATCTCTTAGCCGTGTGCGGTGCCCCCGTCCACCATAATCCACCTCAGTCATATCGTAGCAGTGCTTAGGCGAAGCCCTGCGTCAGTAGCTTCATCAACACCTTCACCACGCCGTCGTGCTGACGAAGCTCTTCCCGGAAGCTCTACTAGAACGTGAGTTCACGGGGCGTCACCGAGCTAAACGTGTGCTGAACGCGGAGGTGCCGTACGTTCAGTACTGAGGATCGGTCATGTCACATCCTAGCTAGTTCATGCATTAGAGTGTTGCATCATGTTTACTTTTCCGGAAACTTGAAATGGGGATGACAGAACCCCTAGCACCCCCTGAAAACAGCTAGGGTTTAATAAAATCATTTTCAATAACCTGAAATGCCCTTCTAAAAAGTCCACCCTTTTTGTCTTGGGTTAGAACCTCTGACAAAATGGGTTCACATTTTTCTAGGTCATCACAAGATCATTGAATTAAATCATATGAAACTTGCATTTGGGCATTTAAATGCTAGTAAATATTTTAAATGTCCAAATAATCCCATACTGAAATGTTCCATGTTGGTTATGTTCCATACAGTGAGCATGTGCAGTTTGGTGATTTTTGGAGATGCCTAGGTATTTTTAGAAATGTCACAAACTTACAGAAATAAAAGAAAAACCGCTTACTTGGCCGCAGCCCACCTCCCGGCCCACCTGGTGGCCCAGCACTGTGCTGGTCCGTGCCAGCCAGTTGCTTCCTCCCGCCAGGCAGGCAGGCAGGAGGTGACGCCGGCGCGCGAGAGCTCGCCAGCGCGCCACCTGCTTGCCGCTCGTGCCCGAGGACACCTGGGCGAGCTCCACGTCGTCGCCTCGACCTCGCAGACAAATCCATTCTTCCCCTGCCTCTCTCTCTCTCTCACCCCCTCCTCGCCATGGCCAACGCACCTGCCGCCGCACCGCCTATGTAGCCGCGCTCTCCGTCGTCCCCGCGCTGCGCCACTATGTCCAGAAGCTCCGCCGCCCTCCTCTCGTTCGAGCAAGCCGAGCCCCGAGCGCTCGCTTGCCCTGGAGCCACCGCAACAACCTCGCCCGACCTCGCCGTCGCCGGAGATCCCCTTCACCGTCACCACCGCACCAGCTCATCCCCGACCTCGCCGTCTGCTCTGCCGTGAACGCCGTGAGCTCAGCTACCTCCCCCTCCTCTCCGTTTGCCTTCTCGAGCACCGCCGCGACCGCACCAAGCTCGGCCGCACCCGCCGCCGCCACCGCACGTCGTCGTCGTGGCCACAGCCACGTTGGCTCGCAAATGAGCACGTCATCATCTTCACCGCACTCGCAGGAGCCCATAGCACCCCCGCATGCTCCTCGCCGTGCCTCCTAGCGACTAGTTCGACCTCGCCCGGACTCCGGCAGCCTCAACGCTCATCGATGGCACCGTTTCCGACCACCCCAGCTCCACCCACTGCCACCACGCGACGCGGCTTGCTCCCAGCTACACGTAGGAGGTCTCCGCCATCCATTTGGTCATCGAAGTGCAAAACCTGCACTGCCCCGCCGCGTCTGGCCTCGCCGGTGGCTAAACGCCGGTGAGTTTGACTCCGCTAACCCGGTTTGACCTCGGGTGGCCCAGTTTGACCCCCCCCCCCCCCAGGGTCACTGACATGTGGGCTATGCCCCTGTTTAGTTTAGTGCTAGATTAGTTAACACTAATTATTTAGTTAATGGGTTGACTCACTGACATGTGGGCCCATGCCCTAACTAACCTAGATTAGTGCTAATGTAACACTAACTAACTTTGTTAGTTAGTTGTGACACTGACAGACGGGACCCACTGGTCAGGTTTGACCTGGGCTGGCGCCTTTGACCTGCTGACGTCACCCTGACGCACTGCTGACACAATAAGTATTTTCTGGATTGATTTTTTTACAGGAAATTCTAGAAAATACTACAAACTTCAAAAATTCATAGAAATTAATCTGTAACACCAAATGCAAAGATTTATATATGAAATTTGATCAGAAAAATTCAATTTGTCCATCTGTAATGGTTTCATGCATGACAGAACACTTTAACCTTGCTGTTTAAGTGAAACAAGTTAATGCACTTATATGACTTAATAACATGAGCTTTCATTTGAATCTTTGATTCAAATAGACTCAAACCAACATGTTTAACAATGCATTAGCCAAGACACATCATATTGCCATGTCATAGCATGCATCATATTGTTGCATATTGCCATGTGATGATTGTATTCTGTGGTGTCTTTTGTGGTAGGTTCTGCCTCCAAGGATACCTTCGAATATCCGACTGAAGGGCAGTACCCTACTACTACTTCATCAGGCAAGTAGCCCCAGTGATCATATCGATACAATCCCATGTTCTCGCTCCTGCTCTAATTTACTGCATTTAAGACAAAAACGTTTCAAACTGTTGTGTTCTGCGGTAGTTGAACCATTTTCCTATGCATGAACTGTCATTGCCACAGTAACTAGATGAAACCCACTAGCATGTGTAGGAGTTGATTGAGCCATGTCTGTGTTTCCTACCTTGCTATGCCTGCTATGCTTAGAGTTGTGTCAGGTCTGGTTCATCTGGGTGATGGGCTAGAGTGAAATGATTATGTCGATAATGCGAGGGATGTGTTGAACATGATTTGGTAAAGGTATCGATGAGAGGCCATGTAGGAGTACAAGGTGGGTTGTTTCATTGAGGCCGTCCTTAAGAACTGAGATCTGTATGTGTGATTTAAGAATCAGTTACTACCATGAATTGGGATCCTTAATTGACCCTCTCGGCTTCTTAACCACCCTAGTCCTCTGTCCAAGAGTTGCAACTAGTTTCTAGTGTTTATAGGTTATGTGTTGGCAGCCGTGCATAGCGCTGACCCTAGGGGTGGGCTATGATGCGGTAGATACACTGTGGCCAGGTATGCCGGGCGCCCGTTTGGTGTCTCGGGACCCTATACACATCGTTCGGGGCCGTATGTGGAAACCTCGGCCGAACTCCCTGCGGATGGAACCTGTATAGGCGATAGACCTGGACTAGAGACTTGAGTGTTTAGGTAGGTCGTGGCCAACACCCTCGTTGGGCTTCCTCTTGAAGGTTGCCGAGTACATGTCGTGTAAACGATGATAAGTGGTGAGAGCGTGTATGAAGAAGTACACCACTGCAGGGTTAACATCATCTATTCGAATAGCCGCGTCCATGGTAAAGGACAACTTGGTTGACTATACAGTTCATAGACAAGTTAATGGTTACTACTAAAAGACTCAAGATAATTGTGAGTACCGCGGATGGCCCTCTCGTAGGATGACGAGGGAGGATCCACGGTGGAGTACTGTAATGGTGATTACTGGACTCGTGTGCGCAAAACATTTACAAGTGGTGTCTCGTAGGATAGCTTAGCCAAGAGTCAAAGCTAGCTTGCTGCAATAACTCCACTACCTTCTTGAGAATGTGCATGTATAGTAGGATCTGTTGTTAGACTTGCTGAGTACCTTTGTACTCATGTTGCTTTAATTACTGTTTTGAGACGACAACACCGCCCCCTCCGACGGGTTTTACGTAGATCTCGACGTCGATGAGTGACTTGCCACCCATGTGGTGATTCTGAGCCATGGAGGGCCCTATGTAGATAGACAGGCTTCGTCAAGCCTTCCTTCTTTCTAGTGTCTGTACTCAGACTAGTTTGCTTTGGCATGTGCTTGAATGCTTGTATGACTTGAGTGTCGGGTCATGTGACCCCTACCTGTATGAACATGTTATGTATGGCTCTCCGGAGCCCTTAAATAAAGTACTTGAGTTGTAGAGTTTTCTTGTGATGCCGTGTTGTATTTACACATATCGAGCATATTGTGTGTATGATTGAAATGCTTGGTATGTGTGGGATCCGACAATCTAGTTGTTTATCCTTGGCAGCCTCTCTTATGGGGAAATGTAGTCTGGTGCTTCCATGAGCCATAGTAGTCCGCTACAGCTCGGCTCACTTCCTGCTAGCCCAGCACTACTGCTCCGGAAACTTGACTGGCCGGCATGTGTTTCACTTCATTCCCATGTCTGTCCCTTCGGGGAAATGTCACGCGGTGACATCCAGAGTCCTGCCTAGCCTGCTACAGCCCGGGTTCCCGGAGTCCTGTTAGCCCAGTGCTACAGCCCGGATTCACACGCTGCTAACCGACACGCTCGATGTTGATTCATGTATGCATGTCCCCATAAGTTTGTGCCGCTTTGGGTTCACGACTAGCCATGTCGGCCCGGGTTCTCTGTCATATGGATGCTAGCGACACTATCATATACGTGAGCCAAAAGGCGCAAACGGTCCCGGGCCATGGTAAGGCCACACCCATGGGAATACCGTGCATGAGGCCGAAAAGTGATATGAGGTGTTACAGGCTAGATCCGTGTGACTTAGAATCGGGGTCCTAACAGCGTTGGCATCAAAGCCGGACTGCATGTAGGTTTGTTGAGCAAAACCGGTCGATGTCGAGTCTAGAAATGCTTTAGTTATATGTAGGGGAATTGATTGTGGGAGGGAACGTAAGGCTCTTTTTACTTATTTACCTTATGCCCTCTGATCTGAGTCATTATCTTCTCATTCTACGTGGGTTAAGGACTAGGCTCTCTTCTCTCTATCAGGTTCACGTGTTATTAATCCATAGTAACTTATAGGATTGTTGGTTACAAGCCTCAGTTCAGTTTCTACAACTTTTAGTATGTTGTCAGTTGAACCACCTTGATATGATGTTGTTGAGTGGTTTTGCCAACTGTTCTGAATGTCTCAAATATTTTTCTGAGCATTTACAGCCGTTATGCTGTCCGATTTCTCCTAGAAAATTCTAATGCCTTTTCATTTTTTTCTTCGTGCTTTCAGATGGCCACCCGTTCCCAGAATCAAGTGGTTCGTCTGACCTGGTGCCTCGATGTACCTGGTCACACGGCCATGCTGGTCCGAGTGATGGTCGAGATAGGCTATCAATGGTATCCTGAGTATACCGTCGAGGAGCAGTTTCGAGAATTCAATCAGAGCCAATACCTTTGTACAATTAGGATATACCCTTCTTATCCTGGAGCTACTGAACCCCTCCATTGCTCTTATGGACTTGGGGTTACCGTCGAGATGTCCATGCAGGACGCAGCTTACTCGATGATGACTATCATACGAGCCAGAACTGCCTTGCTTCGGAACACTGATTTCCGCTACATGCCAGCATCACTCCCTGGGGCATAAGGGTAGTATCAGGCTATGTACTGTGACTCTACACATGAGGATTCACTACTCCGCACCACCGCAGAGATGCTTGAGGACAAGGACCGTGAAAATCTTGCCTTTTTAACTAGAGCTCTTCAACTCTCGTTCTGACCACTAGACCACTCTAACACGGTTTGCACCTGCCGTGCAGGCTGTGCATATGGACACGAGGGACTTGTACCCCGTGCGGTCTGGTCTGCCAGATTGTATGTACTGGCGTGATGTAGGAGGCATCACCCCTCCCCGTGGACCCCGTCTGCCACCGTTTGTTGGACCAAGGCCACATCCGAGTCCCTATGGACCACAAGCTCCACAGGACCAACTATTTCCAGATGATCATGTTCAGCTCCCAGGACATGGTGGTGATCCCTATGAAGATTACTACAGAAACGTCTGAGTTGGTAGTAGCTTCATTAGTATTGAAATAGTTGTATTCTCCACAGTCCTGCGTGACTTGTGGGATACGACTTGGTGTGTATCACGTTCCGGAGGTGTAGAAAAATAATGTATAGGAGCTTGGAATGCCTCCGATGAGATGTAACGTCTTTCACTGTAGTTGTACTCTACCTTGGGCTTGTACTAAACTATGTACGGTGTGTATGATCGATGGTATATATATGGCAATTTCTATATTACCATGTCGTGCAAATGAACATCTCAACATTCGTTGTTATCCATTACATTCCGCACTTCCTTGCCAAGATTGTGCCATCCTTGTCTAAACCGTTGTCTTGTTTTTCCTAGGATGGTGAACACCCGCAGCAACCCTGCTGCCCCAGAGCAGGGTGAAGTCAGTGTAGCTAGGGATGAGAATCTGCCTCACCCGCCTTCTCTGGCCGAAGTTATGTTGGATGCAGAAAGAAACAAGCGTGAGACTAACCGCTTGCTAGAGCGGATTGAGCAGAATACTGCACGTCATCAGAGGAACGACTTGGTGTCAATCAATGACTTTGTCAAGTTGTACCCACCGAAGTTTAATCATTCCTTCGAGCCCCTCGATGCGCATGATTGGCTTCGCAGCATCACCCATAAGCTACGTTCTTCCAACGTAGCCGAAGCTCATAAGGTTACCTACATTGCCTATCACCTTGAATGCCCTGCTAGCCTTTGGTGGGAAAACTTTGAGGCGATGCGCCCGGCTGGCCAAATCACTACTTGGGCTGAATACAGTGAGGCTTTCCATGAGCATCACATTCCGGAGGGTCTCATGGATCGTAAGCGGGAAGAATTCTATAATTTCACCCAAGGCAGACTGACCGTGGATGCATACAGCCGTGAGTTTGGAAATCTGGCAGGTTATGCTCCTGAAGAGGTATCCACCGATGCCAAGAAGCAGACAAGGTTCCATAAGGGACTTAGCCCCGAGCTTCGCCGTGATCTCCGTCTGCACGATTGCACCTCCTTCCAGAAGCTGGTCAATAAGGCCATCAGTGCTGAGACAGGTCAAACTGACTATGACGCTTCACGTAAGCACTCCCGTGACTTTGGTTCTTCATCCGGCTCTTGATCTCAGAAGCGCCGGGTGTGGATTCCAAACACAGCTCTACTACCCAGGTTCACTCCGAGGCCATCCTTTGAGGCGCCTCGCCCCAACCAGTAGTTTGCACCGCCTAAGACCTATGGTGGCCCCACTGCTAATGCTGCTCCACGCCCCAATGTTGTGACATGTTTCAAGTGTGGAGAGCCGGGTCACTACATTCGAGAGTGTCCCCAGAACAACACCCCCAACCAGTCTGGAAAGTCCATTGGCCGTGGTAAGCCAGCGAGAAAGACATACTACGCCAAGCCAGCCACCACTGCACGTGACCATGTCAACTATGTCTCAGCTGAGGAGACTCATGATGATCCCAACATCATCCTTGGTACGCTCCTTGTTAACTGCCATCCGGCATCTGTTCTTTTTGATACTGTAGCATCTCATTCAGTCATATCTGAGAGCTATGCTGGATTGCATAACACGACATTCTGTGACATGCCCACCACCATGGAAATTCAAACCCCTGGCTCTAGATGGCAAACTTCTAGAGTAAGCCATGGGAATGAAATTCTTGTTGATAGACTTGTCTTCCTTGCATCACTAATAGCTCTCAAGTCCTCGGACATAAACATCATCTTGGGTATGGACTGGATGTCAGCCCACTATGCTAAGATTGATTGTGCCACTAGAACTGTTCAACTTACTCACGCATCGGGCAAGACAGTCAATGTCTTAACTCGAGTGGCCAAGCACCAGCTTTACTCCCGAAATGCCAACCCCCATCCAGGCCTTGAAGATATTCCGGTAGTCCGTGACTTCCCGAATGTCTTTCCAGAAGAATTGCCAGGTGTTCCACCTGACAGGGATGTCGAGTTCGTGATAGATCTTGTACCAGGAACCGTTCCAATTTCTAGAAGACCTTATAAGATGGCACCCCTAGAACTAGCTGAACTTAAGAAACAACTCGAGGAGTCCTTTAAAAAGGGTTTCATCCGTCCTAGTTCTTCTCCATGGGCTTGCCCCGTCCTCTTCGTCAAGAAGAAGGATGGAACTCAGATGGTTGTAGATTACCGACCTGTCAACTTGGTCACTATCAAGAACAAGTATCCGCTCCCCAGGATGAACGATCTGTATGATCAGCTCGCTGGATCCTCAGTCTTTTCCAAAATGGATTTGAGGTTGGGCTACCATCAAATCAAAATAAAAAATGATGACATTCCCAAAACGGCCTTTGTTACTCGTTATGGCCAATACGAGTACACCGTCATGTCCTTCGGTTTAACCAATGCCCCATCCACCTTCTCTCGGTTAATGAACTCGATCTTCATGGAGTATATGGATAAATTCGTCGTGGTATACCTTGACGATATACTCATCTACTCCAAGAATGAGAAAGAACATGCCGAACATCTAAGGCTGGTATTGACGAAACATCGAGAGCATCGCCTTTATGCCAAATTCTCCAAATATGAATTTTGGTTGCCAGAAGTGACCTACCTAGGCCATGTAATCTCTGGTAAGGGTATTGATGTCAATCCCGAGCGAGTTCAAGATGTCCTTGATTGGACAACTCCTGAGACGGTCAAGCAAGTTCGGAGTTTCCTTGGCTTAGCGAGCTACTATCGCCGCTTCATCGAGAATTTCTCCAAGGTTGCTAAACCTCTAACTGAACTCCTCAAGAAAGATAAAAAGTTCGAGTGGACCCCACAGTGCGAGTTCAGCTTTCAGGAACTGAAAAGATGCCTGACATCTACTCCCGTACTGGTGCCACCAGATTTCTCCAAGGACTTCATTATTTATTGCGACGCCTCGCGACAAGGACTAGGTTGCATACTCATGCAAGATCGTCATGTGATTGCCTACGCTTCTCGACAGTTGCGTCCATATGAGGATAACTATCCCACACATGATCTAGAACTTGCAGCTGTAGTCCATGCACTTAAAACTTGGCGACATTACCTTCTCGGTAATCGTTGCGAGATCTTCACCGATCACCAAAGTCTGAAATATATCTTCACCCAACCGTATTTGAACCTCAGGCAAAGACGTTGGGTCGAGTTGATCTCAGATTACGACTTAGGGATAACTTACACCCCGGGAAAAGCAAATGTTATGGCTGATGCACTAAGTCGTAAATCCTATTGTAACAACTTGATGTTACAACAAGGTCAACCACTTCTCCATGAGGAATTTCGGAAGCTTAATCTTCACATTGTTCCTCAGGGATTCCTATGTACCTTGGTGGTGAAACTGACCCTTATGGATCAGATCATAACCGCCCAGCGGTATGACAAGGGGATATCTCGGATCAAGCAGAACATTGCTAGCGGAGCTGCTAAATGTTTCTCCGTGAACGATCAAGGTGTTGTATTCTTTGAGAACCTCCTAGTGGTTCCCAAGAAACAGCAACTATGGCAACTGATCCTTAAGGAAGCTCATGAATCCCCTCTCACCATTCATCCTAGTAGTACTAAAATGTATCAAGACCTACGCCAGAGGTTTTGGTGGACTAGGATGAAGAGAGAAATTGCTCAATACATTGCTAGTTGCGACGTCTGTCATCGTGTTAAAGCAGAGCATCAACCACCTGCTAGCACCCTTCAATCTTTGGCTATTCCTGAATGGAAATGGGATCGGTATGGATTTCATTACCGGGTTTCCTAGGACCAAGAGAGGGAATAATGCTATCTTCGTCGTTGTCGATCGCCTTTCCAATGTAGCCCACTGCCTACCTGTTTGTGAGAGTATAACCGCTAGCCAGCTAGCTGACTTGTACATCTCCCGAATAGTGTCTCTTCATGGTGTTCCACTGGAGATTAACTCAGACCGTGGAAGTCTCTTCACCTCTTGATTTTTGGAAAGTTTCCAAAATGCTATGGGAACTCGTCTCTCCTTTAGCACCGCCTTCCACCCCCAATCAAGCGGTCAAGTAGAACGAGTCAATGAAATTCTGGAGGATATGCTCCGAGCTTCTGTCATCTCTTTCGGTATGGATTGGGAGAAATGCCTTCCATATGCCGAGTTCGCTTATAACAACAATTAGCAAGCTAGCTTGGGCAAAGCTCCTTTCGAAGTTCTCTATGGACGAAAATGCCGAACGCCTCTTAACTGGTCAGAAACCGGGGAAAGACAACTCTTTGGCCCGGATATGATTCAGGAAGCAGAAGAGCAGGTTCGCATTATTCGTGAGAAATTGAAAACAGCCCAATCTCGTCAAAAGAGCCAATATGACCGCAAACATAAGCTCATCACTTATGAAGTCGGCGAGAAGGCTTACCTTCGGGTTACTCCTTTAAAGGGAACCCATCGTTTTGGTATCAAAGGCAAATTGGCTCCTCGTTACATTGGACCCTTCCGCATTCTTGCCAAACGAGGAGAAGTTGCCTACCAATTGGAACTACCTCCCCATCTTTACAGAGTTCACGATGTCTTCCACGTTTCTCAACTCAGGCGTTTCTTCGTGGATCCTATCCATGGAGTGGACCACGAAACGCTTGATCTCCAAGATAATCTCACATATCGGGAATATCCCGTTCGCATCCTTGATCAAGCCGAGCGTAGCACTCGACGCCATAACATCAAGTTTCTCAAGGTTCAATGGTCACACCATTCCAAGAAATAAGCCACTTGGGAAAGGGTGGATCGTCTTTGACTTGAGTACCCCACCTTCTTCCCGCCGGACCCTAAATCTCGGGACGAGAGTCTTTTGAGTGGGGGTGAGTTGTCACATCCTAGCTAGTTCATGCATTAGAGTGTTGCATCATGTTTACTTTTCCAGAAACTTGAAATGGGGATGACAGAACCCCCAGCCCCCCCTGAAAACAGCTAGGGTTTACTAAAATCATTTTTCAGTGAACCTGAAATGCCCTTATAAAAAGTCCACCCTTTTTGTCTCGGGTTAGAACCTCTGACAAAATGGGTTCACATTTTTCTAGGTCATCACAAGATCATTGAATTAAATCATATGTAACTTGCATTTGGGCATTTAAATGCTAGTAAATATTTTAAATGTCCAAATAATCCCATACTGAAATGTTCCATGTTCCTTATGTTCCACATAGTGAGCATGTGCAGTTTGGTGATTTTTGGAGATGCCTAGGTATTTTTAGAAATGTCACAAACTTACAGAAATAAAAGAAAACATAAATAAAAGAAAAATCGCTTACCTGGCCGCAACCCACCTCCCGGCCCACCTGGCGGCCCAGCACTGTGCTGGCCTGTGCCAGCCAGCTACTTCCTCCTCCCGGGCAGGCAGGCAGGAGGTGACGCCGGCGCACGAGAGCTCGCCACCGCGCCACCTAGTTGCCGCTCGCGCCCGTGGACACCTGGGCAAGCTCCACATCACCGTCTCAACCTCGCAGACACATCCATTCTTCCCCTGCCTCTCTCTCGCCCCCTCCTCGCCATGGCCGCCGCACCTGCCGCCGCACCGCCGACGTAGCCGCGCTCTCCGTCGTCCCCGTGCCGCACCACCATGTCCAGAAGCTCCGCCGCCCTCCTCTCCTTCGAGCAAGCCGAGCCCCGAGCACTCGCTTGCCCTGGGGCCACCGCAACAACCTCGCCCGACCTCGCCGCTGCCGGAGATCCCCTTCACCGTCACCACCGCACCAGCTCATCCCCGACCTCGCCGTCTGCTCTGTCATGAACGTCGTGAGCTCAGCTACCCCCTTCCCCACTCCGTTTGCCTTCTCGAGCACCGTAGCGACCGCACCAAGCTCGGCTGCACCCGCGGCTGCCACCGCATGTCGCCGTCGTGGCCACAGCCACGTTGGCTCGCAAACGAGCACGTCATCATCTTCACCGCACTCGCAGGAGCCCGTAGCACCCCTGCACGCTCCTCGCCGTGCCTCCTAGCGACTAGTTCGACCTCGCCGGAACTCCGACAGCCGCAACGCTCGTCGCCGGCGCTGTTTCCGGCCACCCCAGCTCCACCCACTGCCACCACTCGATGTGGCTTGCTCCCAGCTACGCGTAGGAGGTCTCCGCCGTCCATTTAGTCGTCGGAGTGCAAAACCCGCACTGCCCCGCCGCGTCTGGCCTCGCCGGTGGCTAAACGCTGGCGAGTTTGACTCACTGACCCGGTTTGACCTCGGGTGGGCTTAGTTTGACCCTCCCAGGGTCACCGACGTGTGGGCCATGCCCCTGTTTAGTTTAGTGCTAGATTAGTTAACGCTGATTATTTTAGTTAATGGGTTGACTCACTGACATGTGGGCCCAGGCCCTAACTAACCTAGATTAGTGCTAACGTAACACTAACTAACTCTGTTAGTTAGTTGTTACACTGACAGACGGGACCCACTGGTCAGGTTTAACCTGGGCTGGCGCCTTTGACCTGCTGGCGTCACCCTAACGCACTTCTGACGCAATAAGTATTTGCAGGATTTATTTTTATATAGGAAATTCCAGAAAATACTACAAACTTCAAAAATTCAATCTTTCCATCTATAATGGTTTCATGCATGACAGAACACTTTAACCTGTTTAGGTGAAACAAGCTAATGCACTTATATGACTTAATAACATGAGCTTTCATTTGAGTCTTTGATTCAAATAGACTCAAACCAACATGTTTAACAATGCATTAGCCAAGACACATCATATTGCCATGTCATAGCACGCATTGATAACCCAGAAGTATAGGGGATCGGAACAGCTTTCGAGGGTAGAGTATTCAACCCAAATTTTTTGATTCGACACAAGGGGACCAAAGAATATTCTCAAGTATTAGCAGCTGAGTTGTCAATTAAACCACACCTGGAAACTTAGTATCTGCAGCAAAGTGTTTAGTAGCAAAGTAATATGGTAGTGATGGTAACGGTAACAAAAGAGTAACAAAATCAAGGTAATGTTTTTGGTATTTTGTAGTGATTGTAACAATAGCAACGGGAAAGTAAATAAGCGTAAACCAGTATATGGAAAGCTTGTAGGCATCGGATCAATGATGGATAATTATGCCGGATGCGGTTCATCATGTAACAGTCATAACATAGGGTGACACAGAACTAGCTCCAATCCGTCAATCTAATGTAGGCATCTATTCCGAATATAGTCATACATGCTTATGGAAAAGAAATTGCATGACATCTTTTATCCTACCCTCCCATGGCAGCGGGGTCCTAATGGAAACTAAGGGATATTAAGGCCTCTTTTTAATAGAGAACCGGAACAAAGCATTAACACATAGTGAATACATGAACTCCTCAAACTACGGTCATCACCGGTAAGTATCCCGATTATTGTCCCTTCGGGGTTAACGGATCATAACACGTAATAGGTGACTATAGACTTGCAACATAGGATCTAGAACTCGCATATATTGATGAAAACATAATAGGTTCAGATCTAAAATCATGGAACTCGGGCCCTAGTGACAAGCATTAAGCATAGCAAAGTCATAGCAACATCAATCTCAGAACATAGTGGATACTAGGGATCAAACCATAACAAAACTAACTCGATTACATGGTGAATCTCATCCAACCCATCACCGTCCAGCAAGCCTACGATGTAATTACTCACGCACGGCGGTGAGCATCATGAAATTGGTGATGGAGGATGGTTGATGATGACGACGGCGACGAATCCCCCTCTCCGAAGCCCCGAACAGACTCCAGATCAGCCCTCGCGAGAGGTTTTAGGGCTTGGCGGCGGCTCCGTATCGTAAAACACGATGATTTCTTATCTCCTTTTTTTCTCCCCGAAAGCAGTTATATAGAGTTGGAGTTGGAGTCGGGGGGTCTCCAGGGGGCCCACGAGGTAGGGGGGCGCCCCCCACCCTCATGAGAAGGGTGTGGGCCCCCTGTTATTCATCTTTGGCAAGGATTTTTTATTATTTATTGTAAGGTATTCCATGGAGTTTCAGGTCATTCCGAGAACTTTTGTTTTCTGCACATAAAACAACATCATGGCAATTCTGCTGAAAACAGCGTCAGTCTGGGTTAGTTCCATTCAAATCATACAAGTTAGAGTCCAAAACAAGGGCAAAAGTGTTTTGAAAAGTAGATATGACGGAGACGTATCAACTCCCCCAAGCT
Organism: Triticum urartu; assembly: GCF_056163025.1. NCBI lineage: Eukaryota > Viridiplantae > Streptophyta > Magnoliopsida > Poales > Poaceae > Triticum > Triticum urartu. The sequence continues at coordinate 219,019,902 of NC_141877.1, read as the reverse complement.
TAAACCCTTGCTTGTCCTCAAGCAATTCAGTTGACAAACTGAAAGAAATAAAGAAGAACTTTTACAAACTCTGTTTGCTCTTGTTGTTGTAAATATGTCAAGCTAGCATTCAAGTTTTCAGCAAAGATTATAACTAACCACATTTGCAATAATTCTCAGGTCTCATGATTACCCATATCAATAGCATAATCAACTAGCAAGCCATAATAATAAATCTCGGATGACAACAATTTCTCAAAACAATCATAATATGATATAACAAGATGGTATCTCGCTAGCCCTTTCTGAGACCACAAAACATAAATGCAGAGAACCTTTAAAGATCAAGGATTGACTACACATTGCAATTCATGGTAAAAGAGATCCAATCATAGTCACACCCAATGTAAACTAACAGTAATTAATGCAAATGACAGCTGCGCTCTCGAGCTAGTGCTTTTTAATAAGAGGGTGATGACTCAACATAAAAGTAAATAGATAGGCCCTTCGCAGAGGGAAGCAGGGATTTGTAGAGGTGCCAGAGCTCGGTTTTGACATAGAGGTGAATAATATTTTGAGCGGTATACTTTCATTGTCAACATACGTGCAATTCGTCAATGTAATGTAGGCATGTATTCCGAATATAACATACGTGCTTATGGAAAATAACTTGCATGACATCTTTTGTCCTACCCTCCCGTGGCAGCGGGGTCCTAATGGAAACTAAGGGATATTAAGGCCTCCTTTTAATAGAGAACCGGAACAAAGCATTAGCACATAGTGAATACATGAACTCCTCAAACTACGATCATCACCGGTAAGTTTCCCGATTATTGTCACTTTGGGGTTAACAGATCATAAGACATAATAGGTGACTATGGACTTGTAAGATAGGATATAGAACTCTCATATATTGATGAAAACATAATAGGTTCAGATCTGAAATCATGGCACTCGGGCCCTAGTGACAAGCATTAAGCATAGCAAAGTCATAGCAACATCAATCTCAGAACATAGTGGATACTAGGGATCAAACCCTAACAAACTAACTCGATTACATGGCGAATCTCATCCAACCCATCACCGTCCAGCAAGCCTACGATGGAATTACTCACGCACGGCGGTGAGCATCATGAAATTGGTGATGGAGGATGGTTGATGATGACGACGGCGACGAATCCCCCTCTCCGGAGCCCCGAACGGACTCCAGATCAGCCCTCCCGAGAGGTTTTAGGGCTTGGCGGCGGCTTGTAAAACGCGATGATTTCTTCTCTCCTATTTTTTCTCCCCGAAAGCAGTTATATAGAGTTGGAGTTGGAGTCGGGGGGTCTCCAGGGGGCCCACAAGGTAGGGGGCGCGCCCTAGGGGGGGGGCCCACCCTCGTGAGAAGGGTATGGGCCCCCTGGTCTTCATCTTTGGCGAGGATTTTTTATGATTTATTGTAAGGTATCCCATGGAGTTTCAGGTCATTCCGAGAACTTTTGTTTTCTGCACATAAAACAACATCATGGCAATTCTGCTGAAAACAGCGTCAGTCCGGGTTAGTTCCATTCAAATCATACAAGTTAGAGTCCAAAACAAGGGCAAAAGTGTTTGGAAAAGTAGATACGATGGAGACGTATCACGCATCACATTGTTGCATATTGTCATGTGATGATTGTATTCTGTGGTGTCTTTCGTGGTAGGTTCTGCCTCCGAGGATACCTTCGAATATCCGACTGAAGGGCAGTACCCTACTACTACTTCATCAGGCAAGCAGCCCCATTGATCATATCGATACAATCCCATGTTCTCACTCCTGCTCTCATTTACTGCATTTAAGACAACAACGTTTCAAACTGCTGTGTGCTGCGGTAGTTGAACACTTTTCCTCTGCATGATCTGTCATTGCCACAGTAACTAGATGAAACCCACTAGCATGTGTAGGAGTTGATTGAGCCATGTCTGTGTTTCCTACCTTGCTATGCCTGCTATGCTTAGAGTTGTGTCAGGTCTGGTTCATCTGGGTGATGGGCTAGAGTGAAATGATTATGTCGGTAATGTGAGGGATGTGTTGAACATGATTTGGTAAAGGTATCGATGAGAGGCCATGTAGGAGTACATGGTGGGTTGTTTCATTGAGGCCGTCCTTAAGAACTGAGATCTGTATGTGTGATTTAAGAATCAGTTACTACCATGCAATTGGATCCTTAATTGACCCTCTCGGCTTCTTAACCACCCTAGTCCTCTATCCAGGAGTTGCACCTAGTTTCTGGTGTTTATAGGTTATGTGTTGGCGGCCGTGCGTAGCGCTGACCCTTGGGGTGGGCAATGATGCGGTAGATACAGCGTCGCCGGGTATGTCGGGCGCCCGTTTGGCGTCTCGGGACCCTATACACATCGTCCGGGGCCGTATGTGGAAAGCTCCGTCGGACTCCCCGCGGATGGAACCTGGATAGGCGATAGACCTGGACTAGAGACTTGAGTGTTTAGGTTGGCCGTGGCCGACACCCTTGTTGGGCTTCTGCTTGAAGGTTGCCGAGTACATGTCGTGTAAACGACGATAAGTGGTGAGAGCGTGTATGAAGAAGTACACCCCTGCAGGGTTAACATCATCTATTCGAATAGCCGCGTCCACGGTAAAGGACTACTTGGTTGCCTATACAGTTCATAGATAAGTTAATGGTTACTACTAGAAGACTCAAGATAAGTGTGAGTACCGTGGATGGCCCTCTCGTAGGATGACAAGGGAGGATCCATGGTGGAGTATTGTAATGGTGATTAGTGGACTCGTGTGCGCAAAACATTTACAAGTGGTGTCTCGTAGGATAGCTTAGCCAAGAGTCAAAGCTGGCTTGCTGCAATAACTCCACTACCTTCTTGAGAATGTGCATGTATAGTAGGATCTGTTGTAAGACTTGCTAAGTACCTTTGTACTCATGTTGCTTTAATTAATGCTTTCAGACAACAACACCGCCCCCTTCGATGGGTTTTACGTAGATGTCGACGTTGATGAGTAACTTGCCACCTAGGTGGTGATTCTGAGCCATGGAGGGCCCTATGTAGATACACAGGCTTCGTCAAGCCTTCTTTGTTTCTAGTGTCTGTACTCAAACTAGTTTGCTTCCGCATGTGCTTGAATGCTTGTATGAGTTGAGTGTCGGGTCATGAGACCCCTACCTGTATGAACATGTTATGTATGGCTCTCCGGAGCCTTTAAATAAAGTACTTGAGTTGTAGAGTTTTGTTGTGATGCCATGTTGTATTTACATATATCGAGCATATTGTCTGTATGATTGAAATGCTTGGTATGTGTGCGATCCGACAATCTAGTTGTTTATCCTCGGCAGCCTCTCTTATGGGGAAATGTAGTCTAGTGCTTCCATGAGCCATAGTAGTCCGCTACAGCCCAGCACTACTGCTCCGGACACTTGACTGGCTGGCATGTGTTTCACTTCGTTCTTGTGTCTGTCCCTTCGGGGAAATGTCACGCGGTGACATCCGGAGTCCTGCCTAGCCTTCTACAGCCCGGGTTCCCGGAGTCCTGTTAGCCCAGCGCTACAGCCCGGATTCACACTCTGCTGACCGACACGCTCGATGTTGATTCATGTATGCCTGTCCCCGTAAGTTTGTGCCGCTTTGGGTTCACGACTAGCCATGTCGGCCCGGGTTCTCTATCATATGGATGCTAGCGACAATATCATATACGTGAGCCAAAATTCGCAAACGGTCCCGGGCCATGGTAAGGCGACACCCGTGGGAATACCGTGCGTGAGGCCGCAAAGTGATATGAGGTGTTACAGGCTAGATCGGTGTGACTTAGAATCGGGGTCCTCACAGGTCGATCGTGAAGACGTACGACTACATCAACCGCATTGTCATAACACTTCTGCTTACAGTCTACGAGGGTACGTAGACGACACTCTCCCCTCTCGTTGCTATGCATCACCATGATCTTGCATGTGCGTAGGAATTTTTTTCAAATTACTACATTCCCCAACACTTGGATGCTCATATTGGCTCCTACATATTATACAATGATCTTTACCGGTCAAACCGCATAACAACATACGTTATTCCCTTTGTCATTTGTATGTTACTTGCCTGAGATTTGATCGTCGGTATCCTCATACCTACTTCCATCTCGTTACCGGCAAGTCTCCTTAATCGTTCCGTAATGCATCATCCCGTAACTAACTCATTAGTCACATTGCTTGCAAGGCTCATAGTGATGTGCATTAGCGAGAGGGCCCAGAGATACCTCTCCGATTCACAGAGTGACAAATCCTAATCTCGATCTATGCCAACTCAACAAACACCATCGGAGACACCTGTAGAGCATCTTTATAATCACCCAGTTACATTGTGATGTTTGATAGCACACAAGGTGTTCCTCCGGTATTCGGGAGTTGCATAATCTCATAGTCAGAGGAACATGTATAAGTCGTGAAGAAAGCAATAGAATAAAACTAAACGATCATTATGCTAAGCTAACGGATGGGTCTTGTCCATCACATCATTCTCTAATGATGTGAGCCCGTTCATCAAATGACAACACATGTCTATGGTCAGGAAACTTAACCATCTTCAATTAACGAGCTAGTCAAGTAGAGGTATACAAGGGACACTCTGTTTGTCTATGTATTCACACATGTACTAAGTTTCCGGTTAATACAATTCTAGCATGAATAATAAACATTTATGATGATATAAGGAAATCTAAATAGCAACTTTATTATTGCCTCTAGGGCATATTTCCTTTAGTCTCCCACTTGCACTAGAGTCAATAATCTAGTTCACATTGCCATGTGATTTAACACCAATAGTTCACATCACCATGTGATTAACACCCATAGTGCACATCGTCATGTGTCCTACATCCAAAGGGTTTTCTCGAGTCAATAATGTAGTTCACATCGCTATGTGATTAACACCCAAAGAGTGATCATGTTTTGCTTGTGAGAGAAATTTAGTCAACGGGTCTGCCACATTCAGAGTCGTATGTATTTTGCAAATTTTCTATGTCTACAATGCTTTGCACGGAGCTACGCTAGCTAATTTCTCCTACTTTTGATATGTGTCTTGATCGAGACTTAGAGTCATCCAGATCGGTGTCAAAGCTTGCATCAACGTAACTCTTTACGATGAACTCTTTGTCACCTCCATAACCGAGAAACATTTCCTTATTATTGCCTCTAGGGCATATTTCCTTCACTCCGCCCATTCCTTGCGGGGCATCAGGCTCTCGATGAGCACTGGTGACGGCGGTTCTTCGGGTGGGTCGTCGATCATGCTGCCGAGCAGCTCTGGATCTTTTGCACGGTGGATGGTAAACTGCTCATCACACCTCCTCTGCAATATGTCGATTGTGCGGCCAAGGACTGTCATGCCAATATCGCTGACGATGGGCCATGGTACCTGCACCGGCCGATGAAGCTCTTGCTCCTCGACCTGCTCCGACTCGTTGTACTTGCCGAAGATGTAATGCAGGTACGGGTCGATGTCGAAGCTTTTTCATTGCCTGGCATGCTTAGAATGACTAATGCTAGATGGGTGAGGACTCGATCTATGCAGAGTGTCACGACGGTGCGTTGCCGCCTGGGTTATATGCAGCAAACCATTAGCTGGTGGCGGGAGAGCGATGAGGGAAGAGGCATGGATTTTACAATTCACCCATGTGGTGCATGGGAAGCATTCGCTGGAGCGCCGGAAGACTAAGTGGAGCACACACACAACCCGAATACCGTATGCGGTGCAACGTGTTATTTATCACACACGTGTTTACATATGGAAACGTATGTGTAACTTACTAATCATTACGCAGTACTCGCAGACGCATCGTGTGCGATACTCCTAGCTACCACAAGCAACTAGTTTGCATTTTCAAAGTTTTTTGTACAAATAGAATTGCACATGAACTAACTATAGTAACTGTCTGTGTTACAATTTCTCATCACAAACAGTTCACCCGAGTGGGTTGTTTGCTGTGTATCACACACATATTGTTTCAATGAATCGTTTGTGTTCTTTTGGCTCATCGCAAACAGATCACCTATGTGAACTGTATGCCGCATATCACACACATCTTGTTAAGTTGATCCTTTTCTGTTCTCTTCCCTAATCGAAAATAGTTCGTTCGAGTCAACCGTATGCCGTATATCACACACACCTTGATCTAGCTGACCGTTTCTGTTGCATTCCCTAATAGCGCACAATTCATCGAAGTGAACCATATACCGTATATCGCACACACATTCATATGGCTGCCCGTTTCTGTTGTTCTGACTTGTCGCAAACAGTTCTTCTAGATCAATTGTATGCCCCGCGTCGCACACGTAACTAAAATCTGAACCCTGTTTGTTGTCTCCGCCATCGCAAATGTTTTGCATCTTTTTTGACGGGTTTTTTACATCCACGTTTGCGATTAATGCATCGCACACAGTTTCGTGAAAGGGTCTCTGATTGTAGTGTCATGTTAGCAGCATCCTGCAATAATGACTCCTTCGAGGCGGAGTGTTGCTCGCTCTTCACCGCGGCGGCGGTGCGCGTCTTCAGCCATATCTAAGAGCATCTCCAGCCGCGCCCCCAACAGGCCCTCCCTAGGCATTTTCCCGCACCGGCGCCCCAAAATCGGCCCAGTCGCGCCCCCAGGAGCCCGTTTTTCGCCAGCTTGGGCCGAAATTGGCGCCGGCGGACCGAGGCAGAACCGGGCGCGCCGGGGGCACCCGGGGGCGCCAAGGCGAGACGATTTGGCACAAAAGCGGTTGGGCCCGCCGAGTCGGCGACACGCAGTTTCATCGCACTCATCGCCTCGGTTCCCGCAGGAATCAATGCAAAGGCTGCCGCACTACCGCGCGGGTCAGCCTCCATTGATGCCTCATGGGCAGCACAGTGAACGCTCCACGACGCACATCCAGCCATGCGTCGTCCGGCATGCAGCTCGACGCCGCCCAGCGACGCCTATAAAAGGCGACCTCCCCGCCGGTGGATGCCACAGCTCTCATTCCCCCCCCCCTCTCCGACGTAGAAAGCAGCACTCCCTGCCCTCTCCCCGCCAACCAGAAAGATGGCCGAGAGGTACCCAAACGGAGGCGTGGCTGTTGTACGAGGCGGAGTACCCGGCGCCCCCGGACATGCGGGTGTCGTGGACGTGGAGGTTGGGCACCGGCGACGTCCCGATGCCATCAGTGCCCGAAGGGGTGACGCGGCTCGGCGAGATCGCCCGCATTCACTCCTCCCTGATGGAGGAAAAGCAGAACGAGCCGCACTACGCCACCGACAGTCACGCCCTCTGGACGATGTACTTCGAGCGCCATCGCGAGGAGCAGATCGCCTCCACCAACGGCGTCATCCCGCGGGGCCGCCACAACGCCGACGGGCGGCGCGAGTGTTGGGGCTTTCTGGGCCGCATGCTCGAGGCCGTCCTCGACCACATCGAGACCGGCAACGTGTTGCGCCTCGAGTACCCTCAGCGGCCGTCCTTCTCTTGCCGCCGTGGTAGCTCCTGGACGCCGCGGCGGATGGAGCCGGGGTCGTCCTCGTCATCGGGATCCGGCTCGCCGCCGCGCTCCGCCCCGTCAAACCCGAGCCGGAGGAGACGCCGCTCTGGCACCCTCGTCATCAATGAGGCTGCCGGACCCCCCCCCCCCCCCGCGCGGATCCTACCGCCTGGTACGGCTGAAGCCGCAAGCCTGGGCTGCTCCCGGTGAAGCCGGAGCATGTCGAGATGGCGGCTCCCAACGATGAGTCTTCCCTCAAATGGGCGAAGGAGGACTACGCCCGGGAGCAGGTACGCCTCCAGTATCGGGCATACGAGGAGCTACAGGCCCGTCGCCGCGGTCGTGAGGAAGGTGGCGTCATCGTCCTTGACAGCGACGAGGAGGGCGAGGCCGGGCCGTCCAGCACACCACCGTGCCTCGGCGACCTGGTTCGGGGATGCAGCAGGGACTGCGCGAGCCCAAGCCAGCCACGCGACGATGACAGCGGTGGCCACTACACCCGCTTCTACAGGCTCCTCGGCATGTAGACGGTGGCGACGGCGACGGCGGTGGCGGCTAGGCGTAGTTTAGGCGTTGTTAGGCGTAGTTTGCTTGTGTTTTATGTTTTTTGTATAAATTTGAATAAAGTTTCGCCGAGTTCGTGCAAAAAACACCGAGTTTTCATATATTTTGTACGGACGTCGCCGAACCCGGGGCGACCTGTGGGCCGACGACTGGGAGCTAGGTCGCCCCCAGGGGCCAATCTAGCGTCTGCTCACCCCCAGGCGGCTCTTTATCGTCGCCCTAGGGGGTTGAACGGCTGGAGATGCTCTAACCTCCAGGACCCAAGCTTCAACCTCGATGCGCTGATCCACTCGGTGGCTCTTGAGCCCTGCGCTGCTGCTGCGGAGGCCATGAAGGATCATGTAGACGCCCTACTGAAGAAGTTCCTCTGCATCCCCAACCCCGAGGCTCTGGTAGTGGAGGTTGCGGTGGCAATGATGACAGCAGCGGCGACATGCGACGGGCTTCCGGCGGCCAAGGCGAGTGGTGGCGATGGCCAAGGCAGTGGTGGTGCTTCTTCCTGATTTTATTCCTGTAATCAATTACCGTGCCTCGTCGAGGCGTAAAAACTTATTGTTGAATTTGCGGAACACTTGTGCTTGTAATAATTGTGAGGGCTCTGCAATTTTCTTTTCATGCTAGGTTTCCTTCTTGTTTGCTTTTGTGCTCTGCGTCGGCAGGGCCCAGCCCCGCGCATACCTCAACCGACATTCGGGCATCCGAATTACCAGGACAACACCAAGGGGTGAGGGGCTATGTGACTAGTGAGGTCCCTGAGTTGCGATGCACAGGAGGTCCCCCTTGACGTGCGAGCAACCCTCATTAAGGAAGCATAGGCAACGGCGAGGTCAATCCGGAGCCCCCACACCTTTCCTCGCCAGCTTTCACCTATGGGCGCGAGCAGACCTGGTAGGGTGGCACGCGCTAGGCTTCGCCTGGCATAGCCTCTGTGTCCAACCCCCTAGCGCACACCTCCCGAGGAGGAAGCTGCGCGATAGGACCATACAAAGAGCCGAGAGGCTATCCTAAGGTTAGTGCGGCCACTAGGGCGCCCCCAGTTGTTTATTCACCAGTGCGGAGCATGGTGCTTCCACTATGGCGTGGGTATAGCCGCATCTCGGCCGTGTCGTCCGCCAGCATGGAGCATGGGGCTTCCACTGGTGCGTGGGCATAGTCGCTCCTCGACCATGTCGTCCACCAGCGTGGAACATGGGGCTTCCACTAGAGCGTGGGTGGGAGTTCCCTCTGGGGGGAGACTCCAGGGCATGTACAGCCCCGTTCGTACGTGTGGCTAGCACAACAGAACTGGAGTAGGTGCATCTGGGCACTCATGAGCCAGCACGGGACTCACGAGGCCCTACCTCAATGCGGGTTGTACCTGATTTTTGCGGCGCGGGGTGCGCTTAAGACACCTGTGGGGCGATGGGGGGGGTCCTACGCCGAATGTCCCTCTGAAGGATATTGCATGAGAAGGCCAGACACCAATGCCCCTGGAGGTGACGTGAACGGGGCCGACCCCCCAGACAGAGCTCAGCCATTGGTTTTATCGATGATGTAGGGATGGACCCGAGCACAGACGCCATGCCAAGTCTTCTCATGCAATGATCCCATGGAAAAACAGTCGGCGCACGGCTCCCTCTACGGCGAAGCACCGAACTGCGGCTGTATGAACCGGGTCGCGCGCCCTTACTTTCCCACACATGATTAGCTCATGCGAGAACAAGGCACCAAGGACCACGGGAGGTGATGCACATGGGAGCTGGCCTGCGGGACAGAGCTCGTCGCTTGGGTTTGTCAACGTTGCAGGGACGGAGCCGAGCACAGACGCCGTGCCAGTCCTTAATCATGAGGCGGTCGCGGGCCAGTTCGCGAGGGCGCAGCGACATCATACTGATGAAGCATCGGACATGCAGTTGAAATACTTGGGGAATTCATAAAGGCAAGGCCAATTCCAATACATGCACAAAAACGATACAACTGTTGGGTCGGGCCCTAGCAGCCTGAGGATGATGCAGCCCGAGGGGTGCCCTTAGTTGAACAAACCAAAAAGTCACCTGACACCACCGTTGTAGGAGTGTTGGGGTAGCTGAAGATGCGCATCGCAGAGTTCGCTCCTCACGAGCCGAGGTCCAGGGGCTCGCGAGGGTCCGGTACCTCCTCTGTCAGGACCGCCCGGCGCTTTGCCTTGTGGGCCACCAAGGCTCCCTACATGAAGCGCTGGTACGAAGTGGTCGTGTTTAGCAGGTCAAACGGCATGCGGACGTAGCTGCAGGGGTAGCCCCCTACGAAGCATCCCTATTGAGGCCTGGGATGTTGACGCAGACGCGCAGCTCGCTTCCCGTGTCAGGGGCCGCGGCTACGCCAGGTGGTGTGGGGCGACGCTTGCCACGCATGGCTCGTGCCTCTTGAAGCTCTTCGATTGCCTTGGTGATGAACTCTTGCGTGCCTGGCGCCTCGCACCTTGCGCCTTGTGCCTTGCTCATAGAGGCACGCATCAAAGCACGCCACCACGTGGTGCCCGAATGTAACGCTCTGAATCTGATGCGCCAGGTGGCTTCTAGTTATTCATCATCTTTGCCATCTCATTCGCTTGTGTGTTGCATCTTGCCATGTCATCATGTGCATTGCATCTGCATGAATTTCAAAACTTGCATCCGGCCTCTTTATCCGTTGCCCATTTCGCCATTTGACACTCTCGCACGCGCCCGCGACACCTTTGAATATTATTTTAAAAGTGGCCGGAAAATGTTCTCGGAATGGGATGAAAGTTGGCGTGAGGTGTTGTTATGTTGTCAGTAGACCGCCTGCCAAGTTTCATCGCGTTCGAAGTCCATTTGATGCCCCAACGGATAACTATAGCAGCATTATAGCCGGTTAAACGTCAGATGTTTTCGGTATCCGGGAACAGTTACCGGGCCGCTCTTATCTTCTCTCCTCTCAGACCAACCCCTCTTCACAGCCCACCAACCACTTACCTAAGCCTCCTTCAATCTGGACCGCCCGAAGACGATCGAACGGTCCGAAAATGGTCTAAACCCCTAATCCTAGCCTCCCTGCCTATAAAAGGAAGGCCTAGCCCCTCCACAATTGGAAACCCTAGCCCCACCTCAAAAGCCGTCCCGCCGCCACCTCCCAGCTTCTTCCCCGCACGGCCCGCCCAGACCCATACGGGGCCCGCCCCGGACCCGAAGCCGCGCATGCCCGCACAACGCCGCCATCCGCCCCATCGCCCGTGCCTCCCGCGACTCCGCGGCGTCGCCTCGTCTCGCCACCTTCGACCACTGCCCATCGACGGCATCTTTGCCGCCCGTCGCCTACATCCGCCGCCTCGCCGGACTCTCCCCAGGTCGACCCCGCGCCGCCCTGTAGCACCTCGCCACTGGACCCGACATGCACCGCGCCGCCGAGTTCTTCGCCCGCCTCCGTCGGGAAGGGGTTCCTCGGGGCCGGATACGCCCGGATCCGACCGGAACCGCCGCCCCCATGGCCTCCTGCTGGCCCTTCCCTGTCCTTCGTGCCGGTGCCGGCATGGCCTCGCCCGCTCCGGATCGAGGGCGACAAGCATCGTCGCTCGCTCGCCTAGGTGATTGGAACCCCCCTCTATCCCTCGCCCATGCGTCGTATAGTAGTTATCGCTCACCCCTATTTTTTTCCTGAATTCAACTAAGTCCCTGAATTTCAACATCATGCATGCATCTTCACCATGTTGTAACTATGTGCAGGTGTGTCCGAATGATATGATCTTGATATGTGCTTGTTCATCTCGTGATGCTCTACATGATGGTGTGTTTTGCATGCATGTTAGGATGCAATATGCCATGTTAATCCCTATTGCAAGAGTGCTATATGATATAAACTGCTGGACCTTATCATAACTTGTTGTTTTGTCTTGTTCGGTGCATTTTGTGTGTGCATCTTTTGTGCACCATGTCTACATAGGAGCATATTCATGCCATATTGATAGTGGTGCAATCCATGTATGTTTATGAGCATTGTGGTGACTAGCACAAGCTTGCAAATTGTGCTACTTAATGTTGCTAATTTCTAAGACTTAGTAATTTTTGCAAAGTCTGAAACTGTTACATTGTGATGCTATGTTAAGTTAAAGCTACCATCAATTCCGTGCATAATCTGGAGATGTTTAGTTCACATGTTTTGATGTCCATGTTATGCTCTATCATGCCATGCCTTTTGATGCCTCATACATGTCATGTAGAATATGTTTTCATTGCCATGAATATGCCTAAATGATGTTCCAGTTTTCTGTTAACTTCATGATGCCATGTTGTGAGCTTGATATTGATCAATCTATGCCTCTTTTGGTGATGCTCCTTTTATATGAATTGAAGTATGATATGATTTATTTGTCCACATGCCAAGTTCTCTAATTTTGGACTTCGTATGACCCATGTTCCATGCTTGCAAACATGCTATGCTGATGTTGCTGTTCTACACTTGTTGAAACTGTTATAACTTTCAATCTTATCTGGATGGTTCCCACTAGTCCATGAGTCATATGAATATGATGCCTGGATGTTATTTTCTCATTGTAATGTTTAATTTGATGCCATGCCCTTGGTTGTCATTATAACTTGCTCTAGATTGTCTCTTTCTTGCTCTCAAGTTGCCATCATGCTAAATCTGTCATCCTGCAAATAGCATGTTCCATTTTGCAAAACATCCTTGTGATTACTCCATACTTCATATGAACTTGTCCCATGGACTAAGCTGAAGTATATCATGTCTACTACATGTCCATGCCTTTTGAATATTTATTTAAGTTGCTATGCTTGCTGATATGTGCCTCCAAAGTCAGCATCATAATGTTATGTTTTGCATTCCCAGATTTCTTCTAATTCCGAGAATCAACTTATATCTTGTTGCGTCTTGTCTTGTTGATTGCCATTGTTCTAGGGCTCATATGGAGATGTTTAGTAATAATGTTTTGGCATGTTTGACCTGTACTTTGATGCCATGCTTTTGTTTGATATGTTCTTCCACTATACCATCTTTGTTTCATGCCTCCAAGTGCTCACATGTATGCTCTGTTTTGTCATAATCTGTGTTATTAAGTTGCTTTTTGCATTGCTCATCTTGGATTAATCTTGATGCCTATGAACCTGAACCTTAAAGATGTTTTGAAGCATGTTATCCGTACATTGAGTACATGTCAAGTTCTTGCTCATATGTTTCTTGTAGCAGGTTGTTTCCTTGATTGCAAAGTGCTTAGTTGATGTTTTGGGCAAATTGTGTTTGAACCTTGTAGTGAGTGTATGTGTTGAACCGTTGCTCCATTTTGAGCATGCTCTATATGAAACTTGCTTAGTTTTACATGTAGTTTCATGTTACCTTGCTGCATCCATGTTTGGAGTGTTTTTTATGTTGTTTGCATTTTGCGTCAATGCCATATTTAACTTGTTTTGCTCATATCTTCTAGGCCGTAGCTCCGAGTTAAAAGAACTTTATATGTAACTTGACTAGAAGACCGTGTAGATCATCTTGGTGCACTTTAACTTGATGTTTAACAACTTCAACATTGTGTTCTAATCAGATCTGGACCAATTTCGAAATTTGCATATGAGGACTTACCGGAATTGTTAAATGTTGTTTCCGACCTCATTTAAACTTGCTTTGATGTGTTGTTCTTGTATGCATCATCGCTTGCCATGAGTAGCATCATTTAGACTTTGATGTGTTGGTCGAGCGTCATGTCTTGTTTATGTCTTGTGTGTTTACCATGTCATTTGCTTCTTTCCGGTTGTGCTCCATCTCGATAGTACCTGTTCCGTTGTGATTGTGAGGACTCGTTCGACTACGAGGCTTCATCTTCTTCATGGACTCGTTCTTCTTCCTAGCGGGATTTCAGGCAAGATGACCATCACCTTGGATCTCACTACTATCTTTGCTATGCTAGTTGTCTCGATGCTATCACTATGTCGCGCTACATACCACTTGTTATCAAGCCTCCCAAATTGCCATGATAGCCTCTAACCTTTTTCACCCTTCCTAGCAAACCGTTGTTTGGCTATGTTACCGCTTTGCTCAGCCCCTCTTATAGAGTTGCTAGTTGCAGGTGCAGTTGCAGGTTGTTCCATGTTGTAACATGGATATCATGAACTTTGTTGGGATATCACAATATCTCTTATTTAATTAATGCATCTGTATACTTGGTGAAGGTGGAAGGCTCGGCCTTATGCCTGGTGTTTTGTTCCACTCTTTCCGCCCTAGTTTCCGTCATACCGGCATTATATTCCTTGATTTTGCATCCCTAACACGATGAGGGGTATGGGACCCTCTTGATAGTTCGCCTTGAATAAAACTCTTCCAGCAAGGCCCAATGTTGGTTTACCATTTGTCTAACCATACCTAAACTTGCATAGGGACTTGCCGGCCCTCATGGTGATGCGGAGCATCCCACGATCATCCCCATGGAAGCACCTACACCTCCAACGTCACCACTTGGACCAATGACAAGAGCCCGAGCGAAGGCTATCAAAGATAAGGTGAACTCAGTCCTCTCTGAACTTCCAGTTTCCATGCATGAGAATTGAATACTACCTCAAGTGGAAACCCTATGCGAGATCAGGTACTTGGAGGAAAGCCACGGACCAACTACACTCAACGGACAAGACGGTGAGGATGCCAAGTTCATGGGACAAGAAGAAGAACGGCTCGAAGTCCCCAGGCTCCGGACGTCCGACGACCTCCAGGCTCCGGATGTCCGGCCCCCTCCGGACGACCGACGCTTCCACACCCGAGCCAAAACTACGGACTTTCGAAGCGCTACGGACGACCGATGACCTCCAGGCTCCGGACGTCCGACCCCATCCGGATGTCGAACCGAAGTCCATCCGAGGCGAATCTACGGATGTCTGACAGGCACCAAACGTCCGGACCCTCGCGAGCCTCCGGACGACCGGTGACCTCCGGACGTCCGACGCCTGTCCGTTGTTTCGTGTTGGGCTGCAGCCCATGTACCCCTTTGCCCCCTCTTTGGCACTAAGACTATATATACTCCACCTCGTCCAACTTTCTAGGGTTAGCAAAGGATTAGCTCATGTTTGTGTGAGAGCTTTTCTCATCCACTTGGTTACCTTCTCCATGGAGATTCGAGCCTCCACCGGAGAAGATCCCCCAAGCGGATTCAAGACCCCTTTTAGGGAATAACTCAAGACCTCCTCACGGAGAAGACCGGCAACCCTTGTATCGTCCTTAATTGATCGTGTATCTTTCCTTATGTACTCAAGGATCTAGCACATGTGTGACTTATTCGTGTTGGTTTAGTGTTTCCTCTTGTGTTTCCCCTTGTGTTTTCCCCCTCGTGTTCCTCGTGTTCTTCGCGGGATCCGCTCCTTTCGTGAAAAATCGGGCGATTAGGGTTCTACCCTACATCATCTTGGTATCAGAGCCACGTTGATCACGATTTTGGAGCCTCCCCATTGTGTTTCTAGCCTTGTTTTGTTGTTTTTCGTCCTAATTCGAAAAATTCCCCACAAAAATAGCCCCAAACTTTTTTTGTGATTTGTTCGTGTGTTGAGATTTTGTTGGTTTGGATCCGTGGATTTGCTTTGTTTTGAGTTGATCTAGCTTTTCCCCCCTCCCCCCTTTCCATCCACAAAATCCACCGGTTTTGACCATTTTCGTCATCCCCATCACAAACATGTGAAGTTCATTCCGTGCCCGAAATTCACCCAGGCACCGAACGTCCGACCCAGCCCAGACGTCCGACGATCGGACGATCAACAGAGCCCGGACGTCCGACGAACCCTGACGAAACTGAATTTCTTTCAGTTTTGCACCACCACCGCCCCACAATTCCGCATACGCACTCCTACCACCTATAAACCATCACCACTTCCGCATACCACCACCATTGCTTACCCGTCTCGCAGTACGACACGTGTTGCCACTTCGAGCTTTGAGAATTTGAGTTGCGGTTCCGTATCCTTTTGTGTTTCTGCTATCTAGGTACGGTTCGACATCAACATCACCGCCGCTCATCTTCGCCACGGACGCGTCATCAACAACAATATTGACTACATCTTGGTATTCGTGCTACCTTTTTGACACCATACCATAAGCAAGAACGGTAACCTCGTCTTAGTATTGGACATATCACTCTTGCCATTACATTGATAGCCATCATATCCTTACTCCTTTGCGTTACTTACCCATCGAGACTAGCCATTGAGTATTGCCGGCAACGAGACATGTGCACATTAGTGATCATACTTCCCATAGCATACATACATCATTGTTGCATATATTGGTATCATCTCTTGTGTCACAAAGTTGTCATCGCACACACAATTGCTACCTTGGTTCGTCAAGCATTGCATGAGAAAAGAGCTCAAACATCAAAGAGCCAAACAAGCTTTTAAGCAAAGAGGAAAGATAAGCAAAGAGCTTTTAGGCAAGAACCATAGCATCATACAATATTAAGATTGTCATACTAGATCATCTTGGATCATATCATAAAAACACCTTGCATAGAGCATACTTGGGATAGAAGTCGTTGCATTTTTTCTAAGTAGGTTGTGCACAAGTTCTTTGTATCCGCCTATTGTGCAATCGTGCTAGCGTCTCTCTAGTGTTGTGTGACAAGAGCATTTTTGTGGATTCCACATTTTGGCTCACCCTTGGTTGCACAACCCCACTTATCTTTTTGCGTGTGTGTTTCCGTGTACCTTAGATGCTTGGCCTACTTGTTACATTGCATCTTGCGAATCTTTTCCAGCATTATTGAAGCTCACTTACAATTGCATCAAATTTTGTGCCACCATCGTAACCAAGCTCCACCATAAGCTTTTACTTGTGTAGGTGTGAGAAACTGACAAGAGCTAGTACCAATTGTGCTATTTCCTTGTCCTACATTGGAGTGATCATCGATCCACTTTCAACTTCGGTCAAGGTACATTTGGTATTCATTCTTCTCTTTCTACCACTCACATTTGTCTTGGAATTATGGATAGGCCAAGTACTTCTACCAACCCACTCTTCATTGAGCACGACGACGACATGAACTCCTACGTCACCAAGAGTCACCTCTTTGGTGCACAACATGCTTTGCATCAAGAGCAACAAGCCATGCGTGAACGCATCGACAACCTCGCCGCCGACTTGCAACTCCCCGAGCAATGTACAAGGGACTACTTCGACCACAAGCTCGAAGATCAGAAGCAAGAGAATGACGCAAGGATGGACGAAATTCACGCTTTGTTGCTCAACCACTCTTCTCCCACTTCTTCTTCATCAAGAAGGGCTCGCTCAAGTCGACACTCCGACTTCACCCTCTCCGGCTCAAGTACACCGACATCAAACACTCTACACCGAGTTGCACGCAATGATCGTCAAGCAAGCCTCAATCCTCTACGTGACACCGACTCTCAATAGCTTCGACGATGTAAAACCCAAGAGGCTTTTGCGCTAGCACGAGAACGGCAACGCGAACACCAACATGAAGAGGAAGAGCGAGCGCATTTACACCAAGTTGCACAAGATGCCGAGGCACAACGCCAAGAACAACAACTCCGTGAAGCTCAAGCACTTATGGCGCAATAAGCCCTCCGAGATTCAAGTCGAGCCATAGCCGACCGAGGCCAACAAGCTCATGAACATGAAGAAGCACTTCACGAAGAAATTCAAGAACGAAGATTTCAAGCTCGCGTGCATCGTCAAGTTCCTCAAGTTCCTCCTCGAGCTCGACAAGCTCCTCCACAAGCTCGCCAAGAACATCAAGGTCATCAAGCGCATGAAGACAATGGAAATCCTCCACGACAAGAGCAACATGAGGTTGACAACCCTCCTCACCAAGATCGAGCAACACGAGCTTGACAATCATCAACAACATGGGCGTCATCATCCCCGACCCCAACACAATGAAGAGCAACGCTATGGCAAGATCAAGTTCACCATGCCCAAGTTCAACGGAAGCAACGATCCCGAAGAGTACCTTTCATGGGCATTGAAGGTCGATAAAATCTTCCGTTTGCACAACTATGAAGAAGAGAAGAAGATCGCGATGGCATCCCTTGAGTTCCAAGACTATGTCCTCATTTGGTGGGAACAAGTTATCGAGCGCCGAGAGGCAAGAGGTGAACCACCCATCACTACGTGGGCGCAAATGAAGGATGTCATGAGAGCACGCTTCGTGCCTACCTACTACAACCGCGACCTCTTCAAGAAACCCCAACTACTCAAGCAAGGAACCAAGAGCGTTGAAGAGTACTACAAGGAGATGGAGATTGCCATGATATGAGCCAATGTCACGAAAGATGATGAGCAAACTATGGCACGTTTCTTGAATGGACTCAACCATCCCATCAAGAAGATCGCCAACTTCCAGCCATACTCAAACCTCATCGAGCTAGTGCATCAAGCTACCAAAGTGGAACGTCAAGTGCAAGATGACTTCAATTATGCCAAGTTCTCTTCCAAGACATACGGCCTCTCCAACAATCATGCTTCAACGACTCCAACATCTTCGACTACCCCGAGTCATCCACCTTCTACAAGCAACCTCAAGCTGAGAGCTTCATCATCACCTACCCCAACCGATGAGACCGTCAAGACAAGTTCCTTCAAATGCTTCACTTGCGGCAGTCGAGGCCACAAGTCATTTGAGTGTAAAAACAAGCACACCATGATACTCGACAATGACGGAACCCATGACTCCATGAGTGAAGAGGAGATGAAAGCTCTTGAGCAAGTGGCAATGCACTGGCGCATGACCGATGAAGAAGAAGATCAAGTCTTCTGTGATGAAGATTCAAGTCCCGCTCTCGTTATCTCCAAGGTCTTGACTCTTCATCATCATCAACAAGAAGAAGACCAAAGATGCCACATATTTCATACCAAGGCCGGCATGAATGGAAGATCCGTCAAGGTCATCATCGATGGAGGGAGTTGTCATAACCACGCAAGTGAAGAACTTTGCTCCAAGCTCCAATTGCCCAAGACGAAGCACCCACATCCCTACAAAGTTCAATGTCTTAGCGACTCCGGCACTATCCAAGTTGAGCATCAAGTACAAGTCTCCTTCAAAATTGGCGCCTATGAAGACACTTTGGAGTGTGATGTCGTTCCAATGACCTTTTGCCACCTTCTCCTTGGACGCCCATGGCAATTTCATAGAGGTGTGATCCACAACGGCCGAACGAACCACTACATCTTCAGGATGAAGGGAAAGGAGTACGTACTTCGCCCCATGTCTCCAAGCCAAGTGATCGCCGACAAGCAAGCCACTCATCGTGGAGATAATAGTGAGAGAGTGATCCACCAAAAAGAGAGTGAGCGCCACAAGCCCAAATTGAGCGACTCCACGATGAGCGACAAGAAGAACCTAGTTCTATTTGCCACCACACGTGAGATGAGAGAAGTGTGTGAGAACCCATCTAGTGTCATGCACTATGACCTTTCGTGCCATGATGAGGCACCAAAAGCTAACACCTCTCACACTCTACCTTTAGTGTTATCTTCTCTTTTGCAGGAATTTCAAGACGTTTTCACCGACGAGCTACCTCCGGGTCCACCTCCTCTAAGAGGCCTTAAGCACCAAATCAACATCATCCCCGGAGCGCCCCTTCCTAACAAGGTTCCCTACCGCGTCCACCCCGAGGAACCTACGAAGATCCAATGGCAAGTTCAACTACTCATCCACTTTGGACACGACAAGACACTTGCTACGCTCTCCAAGCACTCTTTTTGTCCAATGATGCTTCACGACGTCAATTGCTTCACCAACCAATACTCTACATGTCGCCGAGCTAAGTGCAAAGTCCAATCTCTTGGCTTTTACATGCCACTTCCAACTCCATATCAACCGTGGGAGGATTTTAGTCGGAATTTAGTGCTTGGGTTGCCCAGAAATAGGAATGGAAAGGATTCCGTGTTTGTTGTTGTGAACCGATTCTCCACCAAGGCTCATTTCATATCTTGCCACAAGATAGATGATACTTCACATATTACACATCTATTTTGTAGAGAAATCTTGCAAACATGCCTACCGATCGCCGAATACGCATACAAGATCGACCTCCCATGCGACAAGTACGACATGAGTGACATTTTCAACGTCAAAGATCTACCCCCGTACAATGGTGATGAAGAATTTGATCCGAGGACGGATCTTCCCCAAGGGAGGGAAGATGATGCGGAGCATCCCACGATCATCCACATGGACGCACCTACACCTCCAGCGTCACCACTTGGACCAATGGCAAGAGCCCGAGCCAAGGCTATCAAAGATAAGGTGAACTCACTCCTCTCCGAACTTCCACTTTCCATGCATGAGAATTGGCTACTACCTCAACTGGAAACCCTATGCGTGATCAGGTACTTGGAGGAAAGCCACTACCAAGTACACTCAACGGACAAGACGGTGAGGATGCCAAGTTCACAGGACAAGAAGAAGAACTGCTCGAAGTCCCCAGGGTCCAGATGACCGACAGACCCCAGACGTCCAACGACCTCCAGGCTCCGGACGTTCGGCCCCCTCCTGACGACCTACGCTTCCACACTCGAGCCAAAACTATGGACTTCCAAAGCGCTACGGACGACCGACGACCTCCAGGCTCCGGACATCCGACCCCGTCCGGACATCCGACAAGCACCGGACGTCCGACCCCGTCCGGACGTCCGACAGGCACCGAACGTCCGGACTCTCACGAGCCTCCGGGAAACCGGTGACCTCCTGACGTCCGACGCCTGTGCGCTGTTTCGTGTTGGGCCGCAGCCCATGTACACCTTCGCCCCCTCTTTTGCACTAAGACTATATATAGTCCACCTCGTCCAACTTTCTAGTGTTAGCAAAGGATTAGCTCATGTTTGTGTGAGAGCTTTGCTCATCCACTTGGTTACTTATCCATGAAGATTCGAGCCTCCACCGGAGAAGATCCCCCAAGCGGATTCAAGACCCCTTTTAGGGAAGAACTCAAGACCTCCTCACGGAGAAGACCGGCTACCCTTGTATCGTCCTTAGTTGTCCATGGATCGTGTATCTTTCCTTATGTACTCGAGGATCTAGCACATGTGTGACCTATTCGTGTTGGTTTAGTGTTTCCTCTTGTGTTTCCCCTTGTGTTTTCCCTCTTTTCCCTCTCATGTTCCTCGTGTTCTTTGCGGGATCCGCTCCTTTCGTGAAAGATCGGGCGATTAGGTTTCTACCCTACATCACATGGATTTTTATTAGCCCACCCCCAGGCCAGTGCTCGTTTGAGTGTTGGTTCGAACCGAGTGGACTGCGGGGCCACCTCGGGGAAACTTGAGGGTTGGTTTTGAAGGAAATATGACCTAGAGGCAATAATAAAGTTGTTATTTATATTTCCATATATCATGATAAATGTTTATTATTCATGCTAGAATTGTACTAACCGGAAACTTAGTACATATGTGAATACATAGACAAACAGAGTGTCCCTAGTATGCCTCTACTTGACTAGCTCGTTAATCAAAGATGGTTAAGTTTCCTAGCCATGGACATGTGTTGTCATTTGATGAATGGGATCACATCATTAGAGAATGATGTGATGGAAAAGACCCATCCGTTAGCTTAGCATAATGATTGTTCAGTTTTATTGCTACTTCTTTCTTCATGACTTATACATGTTCCTCTGACTATGAGATTATGCAACTCCCGAATACTGGAGGAACACCTTATGTGCTATCAAACGTCACAATGTAACTGGGTGATTATAAAGATGCTCTACAGGTGTCTCCAATGGTGTTTGTTGAGTTGGGATAGATCGAGATTAGGATTTGTCACTCCATCTATCAGAGAGGTATCTCTGGCCCTCTCGGTAATGTACATCACTATGTGCCTTGCAAGCAATGTGAGTAATGAGTTAGTTGCGGGATGATGCATTACAAAACGAGTAAAGAGACATGCCGGTAACGAGATTGAACTAGGTATGATGATACCAACTATCGAATCTCGGGCAAGTAACATACCGATGACAAAGGGAAGAACGTATGTTGTTATGCATTTTGACCGATAAATATATTCATAGAATATGTTGGAACCGGTATGAGCATCCAAGTTCCGCTATTGGTTATTGACCGGAGATGAGTCTCGGTCATGTCTACATAGTTCTCGAACCCGTAGGGTCCGCACGCTTAAAGTTCTGTGACGATTTGTATTATGAGTTATGTGATTTGATGAAAGAAGTTTGTTCGGAGTCCCGAATGAGATCGGGGACATGACGAGGAGTCTCGAAATGATCGAGACGTAAAGATCAATATATTTGAAGGCTATATTCAGACATCGGAAAGGTTCTGAGTGGTTCGGGTATTTATCGGAGTACCGGAGAGTTACGGGAATTCGTCGGGGAGTATATGGGCCTTATTGGGCTTTAGGGGAGAGAGAGGGGACTGCCTAGGGCAGGCCACGCGCCCCCAAGTCCTAGTCCTGATTGGACTAGGGGGAGGGGCGGCACCCCCTCCTTCCTTCTCTTCTCACTTCCCCTTCCTTCTCTCCTACTCCTACTACTTGGAAAGGGGGGAATCCTACTCCCGATGGGAGGAGGACTCCCCAGGGTGCGCCATAGTAGAGGGATGGCCCTCACCCTCCTGCACTCATTTATATACAGGGGAGGGGGCACCCCATAGACACACAAGTTGATCATTGATCTCTTAGCCGTGTGCGGTGCCCCCTCCACCATAATCCACCTCGGTCATATCATAGCGGTGCTTAGGCGAAGCCCTATTCCGGTAGCATCATCATCACCGTCATCACGCCGTCGTGCTGACGAAGCTCTCCCTCGACACTCTGCTGGATCGTGAGTTCATGGGATGTCACTGGGCCGAACGTGTGCAGATCGCGGAGGTGCCGTACTTTCAGTACTAGGATTGGTCGATCGTGAAGACGTATGACTACATCAACCGTGTTGTCATAACGCTTCCGCTTACTGTCTATGAGGGTATGTAGATAGTACTCTCCCCTCTCGTTGCTATGCATCACCATGATCTTGCGTGTGCGTAGGAATTTTGTTGAAATTACAACGTTCCCCAACAGTGGCATCCGAGCCGGGTCTATGCGTAGATGTTTATGCACGAGTAGAACACAAAGGAGTTGTGGGTGTGGGTATATACATATTGCTTGCCGTCACTAGTTGATTCTTGATTCAGTGGTATTGTTGGATGAAGCGGCTCAGACCAACATTACGCGTACGCTTACGCGAGACTGGTTCTACCGACGTGCTTCACACACAGGTGGCTAGTGGGTGTTTGTTTCTCCAACTTTAGTTGAATCAGATTCAATGAACAGGGTTCTTTCTGAAGATCAAAAAGCAATCACTATACTGTGTTGTGGTTTCTGATGTGTAGGTAAGAACGATTCTTGCTCGGCCCGTAGCAGCCATGTAAAACTTGCAACAACAAAGTAGAGGACATCTAACTTATTTTTGCAGAGCATGTTGTGATGTGATATGGTCAAGACAAGATGCTAAATTTTATTGTATGAGATGATCATGTTTTGTAACAGAGATATCGGCAACTGGCAGGAGCCATATGGTTGTCACTTTATTGTATGAAATGCAATCGCCAAGTAATTGCTTTACTTTATCACTAAGCGGTAGCGATAGTCGTAGAAGCAATATTTGGTGAGACGACAACGATGCTATGATGGAGATCAAGGTGTTGTGCCAGCGACAATGGTGATCATGACGGTGGTTTGGAGATGGAGATCAAAGGCACAAGATGATGATGGCTATATCATATCACTTATACTGATTGCATGTGATGTTTATCCTTTATGCATCTTATTTTGCTTAGATCGACGGTAGCATTATAAGATGATCTCTCACTAAATTTCAAGGTACAAGTGTTCTCCCTGAGTATGCACCGTTGCGAAAGTTTGTCATGCCGAGACACCATGTGATGATCGGGTGTGATAAGCTCTACGTTCACATACAACGGGTGCAAGCCAGTTTTGCACACGCGGAATACTCGGGTTAAACTTGACGAGCCTAGCATATGCAAATATGGCCTCAGAACACTGGAGACCAAAAGGTCGAGCATGAATCATGTAGTAGATATGATCAACATAGTGATGTTCACCATTGAAAACTACTCCATCTCACATGATGATCGGACATGGTTTAGTTGATTTGGATCACGTGATCAATTAGATGACTAGAGGGATGTCTATCTAAGTGGGAGTTCTTAAGTAATATGATTAATTGAACTTTAATTTATCATGAACTTAGTCCTGATAGTATTTGCATAACTATGTTGTAGATCAATAGCTCGCGATGTAGCTCCCTGTTTATTTTTGATATGTTCCTAGAGAAAAAATATGTTGAAAGATCATAGTAGCAATGATGCGGACTGGGTCTGTGATCTGAGGATTATCCTCATTCCTGCACAGAAGAATTATGTCCTTGATGCACCGCTAGGTGACGAACCTATTGCAGGAGCAGATACAGACATTATGAATGTTTGGTAAAGCTCAGTATGATGACTACTTGATAGTTTATTGCACCATGCTTTACGGCTTAGAACCGGGACTTCAAAAACGGTTTGAACGCCACAGAGCATATAAGATGTTCTAAGAGTTCAAATTGGTATTTCATAATCATGCCTGTGTCGAGAGGTAGAAGGCCTCTGACAGTACTTTGCCTACAAGATGGAGGAGAATAGCTCAACTAGTGAGCATGTGCTCAGATTGTCTGGGTACTACAATTGCTTGAATCAAGTGGGAGTTAATCTTCTAGATAAAATAGTAATTGACAAAGTTCTCTAGTCACTATCACCAAGTTATTAGAACTTAGTGATGAACTATAATATGCAAGGGATAACGAAAGTAATTCCCAAGCTCTTCGCAATGCTGAAATCGGCGAAGGTAGAAATCAAGAAATAGGATCAAGTGTTGATGGTTAACAAGACCACTAGTTTCAAGGAAAAGGGCAAAGGGAAAGAAAGAGGAACTTCAAAGAAGAATAGCAAGCAAGTTGCTGCTCCCATGAAGAAGCTCAAAGCTAGACCCAAGCCTAGAACTGAGTGCTTCTACTACAAAGGAAATGGTCACTAGAAGTGGAACTGCCCTAGATACATGGCGGATAAGAAGGATGGCAAAGTGAACAAAAGTATATATTTGATATACATGTTATTGATGTGTACTTTACTAGTGTTTATAACAACACCTCAGTATTTGATACTGGTTCAGTTACTAAGAGTAGTAACTCGAAACGGGAGTTGCAAAATAAACAGAGACTAGTTATGGGCGAGGTGGTGATGTGTGTTGGAAATGATGCCAAGGTTGATAAGATCACCATCGCACACTCCCTTCACCTTCAGGATTAGTGTTGAACCTAACATAAATGTTATTTGGTGTTTGCGTTCAGCATAAATATGATTGGATCATGTTTATTGCAATACGGTTATTCATTTAAGTAAAGAATAATTGTTGTTCTATTTACATGAATAAAACCTTCTGTGGTCATACACCCAAGGTGAATGGTTTACTGAATCTCAATCGTAGTGATAACATATTCATAATATTGATGACGAGAGATGCAAAGTTAATAATGATAGTGCAACTTATTTGTGGCACTGTCGTTTAGGTCATATTGGTGTAAAGCGCATGAAGAAACTCCATGCTGATGGGCTTTTGGAATGACTTGATTATGAATCACTTGATGCTTGCGAACCATGCCTCATGGGCAAGATGACTAAGACTCCGTTCTCCGGAACAATGGAGAGAGCAACTGACTTATTGGAAATAAGACATACTGATGTATGTGGTCCGATGAGTGTTGAGGCTCGCGGCGGGTATCATTATTTTCTGACCTTCACGGATGATAAGCAGATATGGGTATATCTACTTGATGAAACATAAGTCTGAAACATGTGAAAAGTTCAAAGAATTTCAGAGTGAAGTGGAAAATCATCATAACAAGAAAATAAAGTTTCTACGATCTGATCGCGCAGACGTATATTTGAGTTACGAGTTTGGTCTTCAACTAAAACAATGTGGAATAGTTTCACAAATTCATGCCACCTGTAACACCATAGCATAATGGTGTGTCCGAACGTCATAACCATACTTTATTGGATATAGTGCGATCTATGATGTCTCTTACCGATTTACCACTATCATTTTAGGGTTATGCATTAGAGACAGCTACATTCACGTTAAATAGGGCACCATCTAAATTCGTTGAGACGACACCATATGAACTATGGTTTGGCAAGAAAACAAAGTTGTCATTTCTTAAAGTTTGGGGCTGCGATGCTTATGTGAAAAAGCTTCAAACTGATAAGCTCGAACCCAAATCGGAGAAATGTGTCTTCATAGGATACCCCAAAGGAGACTGTTGGGTACCCCTTCTATCACAGATCCGAAGGCAAGATATTCGTTGCTAAGAAGTGAGTG
The DNA here is from genome assembly GCF_056163025.1 of Triticum urartu. Lineage (NCBI taxonomy): Eukaryota > Viridiplantae > Streptophyta > Magnoliopsida > Poales > Poaceae > Triticum > Triticum urartu. Next base: position 218,993,532 of record NC_141877.1, on the reverse strand, counting down.
GGAGGAAAGTAGAACTTGATGAGGTAATTGTACCTTCTCCCTAATTGGAAAGTAGTTAATCACAGAAATTAGGTCCAGTGATTCCTACACCAATTAGTGAGGAAGCTAATGATGATGATCATGAAACTTCTGATCAAGTTACTACTGAACCTCGTAGGTCAACCGGAGTAAGATTCGGACCAGAGTAGTACGGTAATCCTGTTCTGGAGGTCATATTACTTGACCATGACGAACCTACGAACTATGAGGAAGCGATGATGAGCCCAGATTCCACGAAATGGCTTAAGGCCATGAAATCTGAGATGGGATCCATGTATGAGATCAAAGTATGGACTTTGATTGACATTCCCGATGATCGGCAAGCCATTGAGAATAAATGGATCTTCAAGAGGAAGACGGACGCTAATAGCAGTGTTACTATCTACAAAGCTCGAATTGTCGAAAAAGGTTTTCGACAAGTTCAAGGAGTTGACTATGATGAGACGTTCTCACCCGTAGCGATGCTTAAGTCCGTCCGAATCATGTTAGTAATTGCCGAATTTTATGATTATGAAATTTGGTAAATGGATGTCAAAATTGCATTCCTTAATGGATATCTTAAAGAATAGTTGTATATGATGCAAATAGAAGGTTTTGTTGATTCACAAGGTGCTAACAAAGTGTGCAAGCTCCAGCGATCCATTTATGGACTGGTGCAAGCCTCTCGCGTTGGAATATACGCTTTGATAGTGTGATCAAAGCATATGGTTTTGTACAGACTTGTGGTGAAGCCTGTATTTACAAGAAAGTGAGTGGGAGCACTACAACATTTCTGATAAGTATATGTGAATGACATATTGTTGATCAGAAATAATGTAGAATTTTCTAGAAAGCATAAAGGAGTGTTTGAAAAGAGTTTTTCAAAGAAAGACCTTGATGAAGCTACTTACATATTGAGCATCGAGATCTATAGAGATAGATCAAGACGCTTGATATATTTTCAATGAGTACATACCTTGACAAGATTTTGAAGTAGTTCAAAATGAAAAGTCAAAGAAGGAGTACTTGCCTGTGTTGTAAGGTGTGAAGTTGAGTAAAGACTCAAAACCCGACCACGGCAGAAAATAGAAAGAGAATGAAAAGTCATTCCCTATGCCTCAGTCATAGGTTATATAAAGTATGCTATGCTGTGTACCAGACCTATAATGTACCTCATCATAAGTTTGGCAAGGGGGTACAATAGTGATCCAGGAGTGGATCACTGGACAGCGGTCAAAAATATCCTTAGTGGAATAAGGAAATGTTTCTCGGTTATGGAGGTGACAAAGAGTTCATCGTAAAGAGTTACGTTGATGCAAGATTTGACACCGATCTGGATGACTCTAAGTCTCGATCAAGACACATATCAAAAGTAGGAGAAATTAGCTAGCGTAGCTCCGTGCAAAGCATTGTAGACATAGAAAATTTGCAAAATACATACGACTCTGAATGTGGCAGACCCGTTGACTAAATTTCTCTCACAAGCAAAACATGATCACTCTTTGGGTGTTAATCACATAGCGATGTGAACTACATTATTGACTCGAGAAAACCCTTTGGATGTAGGACACATGACGATGTGCACTATGGGTGTTAATCACATGGTGATGTGAACTATTGGTGTTAAATCACATGGCAATGTGAACTAGATTATTGACTCTAGTGCAAGTGGGAGACTAAAGGAAATATGCCCTAGAGGCAATAATAAAGTTGCTATTTAGATTTCCTTATATCATCATAAATGTTTATTATTCATGCTAGAATTGTATTAACCGGAAACATAGTACATGTGTGAATACATAGACAAACAAAGTGTCCCTAGTATGCCTCTACTTGACTAGCTCGTTAATCAAAGATGGTTAAGTTTCCTAGCCATGGACGTGTGTTGTCATTTGATGAATGGGATCACATCATTAGAGAATGATGTGATGGACAAGACCCATCCATTAGCTTAGCATAATGATCGTTCAGTTTTATTGCTACTGCTTTCTTCATGACTTATACATGTTCCTCTGACTATGAGATTATGCAACTCCCGAATACTGGAGGAACACCTTGTGTGCTATCAAACATCACAATGTAACTGGGTGATTATAAAGATGCTCTACAGGTGTCTCCGATGGTGTTTGTTGAGTTGGGATAGATCGAGATTAGGATTTGTCACTCCGTCCATCGGAGAGGAATCTCTGGGCCCTCTTAGTAATGTACATCACTATGAGCCTTGCAAGCAATGTGACTAATGAGTTAATTGCAGTATGATGCATTACGGAACGAGTAAAGAGACATGCGGGTAACGAGATGGAACTAGGTATGATGATACCGACGATCGAATTTCGGGCAAGTAACATACCGATGACAAAGAGAACAAGGTATGTTGTTATGCGGGTTGACCGATAAAGATCTTCATAGAATATGTAGGATCCATTATGAGCATCCAGGTTCCGCTATTGGTTATTGACCGGAGATGAGTCTCGGTCATGTCTACATAGTTCTCGAACCCGTAGGGTCCACACGCTTAACGTTCTGTGACGATTTGTATTATGAGTTATGTGATTTGATGACCGAAGTTTGTTCGCAGTCCCAGATGATATCGGCGACATGACGAGGAGTCTCAAAATGATCGAGACTTAAAGATCAATATATTGGAAGGCTATATTCAGACATCGGAAAGGTTCTGAGTGGTTCGGGTATTTATCGGAGTACGGGAGAGTTATGGGAATTCGCCAGGGAGTATATGGGCCTTATTTGGCTTTAGGGGAGAGAGAGGGACTGCCTAGGACAGGTCATGTGCCCCCCATGTCCTAGTACAAATTGTACTAGAGGGAGGGGCGACGCCCCCTCCTTCCTTCTCTTCTCTCTTCCCCTTCCTTCTCTCCTACTCCTACTACTTGGAAAGGGGGGAATCCTACTCCCGGTGCGAGGACTCCCCAGGGCACGCCATAGTAGAGGGCTGGCCCTCCCCCCTCCACTCCTTTATATACAGGGGAGGGGGCACCCCATAGACACACAAGTTGATCATTGATCCCTTAGCCGTGTGCGGTGCCCCTCCACCATAATCCACCTCGGTCATATCGTAGTGGTGCTTAGGCGAAGCCCTGTTTTGGTAGCATCTTCATCACCGTCATCACGCCGTCGTGCTGACGAAGCTCTCCCTTGACACTCTGCTGGATCGTGAGCTCGTGGGATGGCACCGGGCCGAACGTGTGCAGATCACGGAGGTGTTGTACTTTCAGCACTAGGATCGGTCGATCGTGAAGACGTACGACTACATCAATCGCGTTGTCATAACTCTTCCGATTACAGTCTACAATGGTACATAGACAGTACTCTCCCCTCTCGTTGCTATGCATCACCATGATCTTGCGTGTGCGTAGGAATTTTTTTGAAATTACTACATTCCCCAACAGGTTTTACTCGTAAGATGTCTCATCCGGTGTGCCCTGAGAACGAGATATGCGCTACTCCTATCGGGATTTGTTGGCACATTCGGGCGGTCTTGCTGGTTTTGTTTTACCATTGTCGAAATGTCTTGTGCACCGGGATTCTGAGTCTGATCAGGTCTCCCGCGATGGAGGATTGTCTCCGTGGATCGTGAGCTTGTCGTGGGCTAAGTTGGAACACCCCTGCAGGGTTTAAAGTTTCGATAGCCATGCCCGCGGTTATGTGGCAGATTGGAATTTGTTAATATCTGGTTGTAGAATACTTAAAGTATACTCAATTTAAAATACACCAACTGCATTGTGTAACCGTGATGGTCTCTTTTCAGGGAAGTTCGAGAAGGGAACACAGTTGAGTTATGTTTGACCGTAAGTAGTTCAGGAGCACTTCTTGCTCATTTCTAGTTTGCAACCATTTGCATAGTTTCTCATCTTACTCTTGTATTCATAAGTTAGCCGCCATAAATTTCTTAGTCGTTGTTGCAACCTGACCACTTTACCCCTTCCATACCCATTAAGCTTTGCTAGTCTTGATACCCATGGTAATGGGATTGCTGAGTCCTCCTGGCTCACAGATTACTACACCACCAGTTGCAGGTACAAGTAATGCGATGATCATGACGCGAGAGCGATGTTTATGGTTTTGGAGTTCTTGTTCCGCTTCTTCTTTGTTCGTGGGATAGGTTCCTGGTCGGCAGCCTGGGCTAGCAGGGTGGATGTCGTTTGAGCTTTTGTTTGTGATTCATCCGTGGTCGGTTTTTGTTCTATGTATGATGTAATGATGTATTCTTGCGGCATTTGTATGCGTTTTATGTATCCCCACCTTTTATGTAATGTTGATACAATGATATCCACCTTTCAAAAGCGTGTCAATATGTGGTTCTATCCTTGGTGGGACCTTCGAGTCTCTTTAAGATAGTATCGCATATTGGGCGTGACAAGTTGGTATCAGAGCCTCGACCGACCATAGGATCCCCCTTGTTTGATCGTATAGTTTGGCCGTTGTTCAGTCTAGAAGAAAAAAATTGGAGCCTAGTTATATCGGAGAGTAGGAATTCTTTTTACTCCTCAGTCCCTTCGTTGCTCTGGTAAGGAATCTTGTCGTAGGTGTTTTGAACTACTCCTCTTCTCCTTTAATTTTCTTTTAGGATCACGCAGTTAGTTTTCGTTCATTGCAATGTCAGCTCTTTTCATCCGGTGCATTTCTCGTCAAGATGATTCGATCCTCTTCATCATTTGTGGGATCAGTCCACAGTTCTTTCTCAACGACGTTGTTCCCCGTATGAAGTTGTCTTTCTTTTTCCCACCCGCCCATCATTTTTCTTCTCGAGCCCCAGTCCGTAATCGAGTATCCATCCTACTCCTACGAAGCCTTTGCTTTCTTTCCTCAATCATTTCAACCGGTGTTTTTCCCCTCAATTTATTCGTCGGTTCCCCATTCCAAGTTGCTTGTGTTTTCCCACCCTCCCACCCTTTTATTCTCAGAGTCTGAGCCCCTATTCAAGCATCAATTTCATTCGTGCAGAGCCTCTTCGGTCTTTCCTCAATTGTCTCAATCGGTGATTCTTGTCTAGCTAATCATTATTCGTCTCATTTTCTTTCCACTGGATCCAATTCAAGTTTTCTGTTGTTGATCATATTCTTTTCATCAACTCAAATGTTCCCCCTTGGTCGTTCGCCTCTCGTCATTTTATCATTCCGGAGTGCTTAAAATTTCTCAGAAGTTTCATGTTTGCATTCAATTATTTCAAGGTTGTCACCTCATTCAAGTCTTTCAATCATTCCGATGCATCTTTTCTCATTCAAACAATCCTTTCCAACGGTGTTTCTTTTCAGTGGGCCCTAACCCACATGTCTTTTCCTAGGATCTTACCTGACTCTTCTGATTTTCCCGGAGTTATTCTCAAATTCTTTTCAAAGTATGACGTAAGTATGAATTCCAAGATAGATGTCAAATTCTTTCATTTTTGGCTCAACCTCTTCGCTTTTTATTCTCTTGGAGTATCTCAACAACTTTGGTGGTGTTCCTCATCGTCTTTCTCAACATTTGAAGACCAAAGAAGAGTTTTCCTCTAAATCTTGTCCGTTCTCCTGGAGAATCGTGATGCTAGCTCGATGTTACCCTCTGAAATTGTTTCCAATCATGCGATTCTTTTCTTACCCATCCGGAGTATTCCATGAGTTGATTTCCGTATCGATTATCCGGAGGCCTCCATTTCAGAAGATTCCTTCGTTCCCAGCTTTCAGCGTCGTTCGTTCCCATATTTGTACCGGTGCTTCGTTCTAGCATTCTTTAACCAATTCGCGATCTCTTCGTTCTCTTGCCTCTTGATTCCTTCTAGTATCTTCGTGCGTATGTAATGCTTTCCGGAGATTCGTTCTCTTTTTGTCATTTGTTTCAATTCTTACGGTGGTTCGTTCAATATTCCTTTGTTATCGCATCAATTCATTCGTTCTTTCCAGTCCAATTAGTGGTTCATGAATACCTTCAAAAGCTTGCGCTATATCTCTCTTCAATTCTTTTCAAGAAGGATAAGTTGTATGCCATATCCATTGGTCATCAACTAAAGTTGATGAGGATAAGCATAACATAATTCTTAGTCTTCTTTCATCAAGTTGAGTAATTCTTTGCTTCGGAGATTGTTCATGATGAATAATCTCTCCGTTCTAAGTCGTCCATTTTTTCCAGAGTTCAAAGTTTCCTCGGCCATCTCGTCGGAAGCTCCATCTAAATCATCGTAAGGCCTTAATCTTATTCTTTTCATCCTTGAACTCTATCTCATCATCCTTTTGTTACCGGAGTTCTTCATGGCGGTTCATCATGATTTAATTCATTCTTCAAGTGCTCAAAAGATTGTTGTTGGAGGAGATCAAGTATCTTTCTTCTTGCAGCTCGAAGTGCAATGAATTCTCCATATTCTTTTGGAGTGGATTTGTGCATTTCTTCGTTCTTCTCAACTATTCAATCTTTTGGTAGTGGCAGAAATTCACCTCAAGTTTTGAGATGTTTACATAAGACCACCCAAATCAATTCTTTTGTTGTTGATTTTCTCAACAACTCCGTTCAACCCTTCCCTCTAAGGCTCAATGGTGGTAGAAGTTGTCATTTCTTCTTCGTTCTTCTCATTCAACTCTTTCAATTCGTCTGGAGGCCTTATGTTGTTCCTCTCGTCAAGTATCGTTCCATCTTCTCAAGTTCATGTTCTATTCCTTCCATGTTTAGCCGGAGTGCTGCCTAAATTCTGTCGTTTGTATTCCTTTTCTATCTTCTTCTAACCGGAGTGGTTTCAGATTCTATCTTATTCCTTGAGCTTTTGATTCTTGTCATAATCGTCATTCCTCTTATCTTCCCGAGTGCTCTCGGCTTTGTTCATCTTCTCTTTCGTGTTCCTGTTTCACCTCTTCCTCTAAACTTCCATCTCGTTCCTAAGATCTCGGGACGAGATCTCTTGTTAGTGGAGGAGAGTTGTAACGCCCCGAATCCGATGCGCCAGGTAGCTTCTAGTTATTCGTCGTCTTTTCCATGTCATTCGCTTGCATGTTGCATCTTTCCATGTCATCATGTGCATTGCATCTGCATGTTTTTCAAAACTTGCATCCAGCCTCTTTCTCAGTTGCCCATTTCGCCATCTGACACTCTCGCACGCGCCCACGGCACCTCCAAATATTATTTTATAAGTGGCCGGGAAAGGTTCTCGGAATGGGATGAGAGTTGGCGTGCGGTGTTGTTATGTTATCAGTAGACCTTCTGCCAAGTTTCATCGTGTTCGGAGTCCATTTGATGCCCCAACGGATAACTATAGTGGCATTATAGTCGGTTAAACGTCGAATGTTTTCGGCATCAGGAAACATTTACCGGGCCGCTCTTCTCTTCTCTCCTCTCAGCCCAACCCCTCTTCACAGCCCACCAACCGCTTACCTAAGCCTCCTCTGATCTGGACTGTTCGATGGCGATCGAAAGGTCCGAAAACGGTCTAAAACCCCTAATCCTAGCCTCCCTACCTATAAAAGGAAGACCTAGCCCCTCCACAATTGGAAACCCTAGCCCCACCTTGAAAACCGCGCCGCCGCCAGCCTCCTCCACTCCACAGCCGCCACCTCCCACCTTCTCCCCCGCGCAGTCCGCCCAGGCCCATCCGAGGCCCGCCCGGGGCCCGAAGCCGCGCACGCGCCGCCCGCGCCTCCCACGACTCCGCGGCATCGCCTCGTCTCGCCACCTTCGCCGCCGCCCGTCGTCGGCATTTGCTCCACCTCGCCGGACTCCACAGGTCGACCCCGTGCCGCCCCTGCAGCACCTCGCCGCCGGACCCGACGTGCGCCCCGCCACCGAGTTCTTCGCCCGCCTCCACCGGGAAGGGGTTCCCCCAGGCCGGATCCGCCCGGATCTGACCGGAATGGCCGCCCCCATGGCCTCCTGCTGACCCTTCCCCATCCTTCGCACCGGCTCCGTCGTGGCCTTGTCTGCTCTGGATCGAGGGCGACGAGCGTCGTCGCCCACTCGCGTGGGCTGCAGCCGCGCCCCGTGTGGGCCCCACCAGGCCCAGCTCTAGCTGGGGCCTGTCCCTCCTCCGACCCAACCAATTTTGGCCCGTTGGGCCTAGGTGAGTGGAACCCCCCTCTATCCCTCACTCGGGTGTCGTATAGTAGTTATCGCTCACCCCTGGTTTTCTTTTCCTAAATTCGCCAAAGTCCCTGAATTTCAACATCATGCATGCATCTTCACCTTGTTGTAACTATGTGCATGTGTGTCTGAATGATATGATCTTGATATGTGCTTGTTCATCTAGTGATGCTCTAGATGATGGTGTGTTTTGCATGCATGTTAGGATGCATTATGCCATGTTAATCCCTGTTGCAAGGGTGCTATATGATATAAACTGCTGGAACTTATCATAACTTGTTATTTTGTCTTGTTCGGTGCATTTTGTGTGTGCATCTTTTGTGCATCATGTCTACATGTTTTAGCAGGATATTCATCCCAGCTATACAGTGGTGCAATCCATGTATTTTTATGAGCATTGTGGGGACTAGCACAGGCTTGCGAAGTGTGCTACGTAATGTTGCTGATTTCTGCGACTTAGTAATTTTGCCAAGTCTGAAACTGTTACATTGTGATGCTAAGTTAAGTTGAAGCTACCATCAATTCCATGCATAATCTGGAGATGTTTGGTTCACATGTTTTGATGTCCATATTCTTATCTGTCATTCCATGACTTTTGATGCCTCATACATGTCCAGTAGCATATGTTTTCATTGCCATGAACATGCCTAAATGATGTTCCAGTTTTCTGGTAACTTCATGATGCCATGTTGTGAGCTTGATATTGATCAATCTATGCCTTTTTTGGTGATGCTCCTTTTATAGGAATTGAATTATGATATGAGTTATTTGTCCCCATGCTAAGTTTTCTAATTTTGGACTTCATATGAGCCATGTTCCATGCTTGCAAACATGCTATGTTGATGTTGCTGTTTTACACTTGCTGAAACTATTATAACTTTCAGTCTTGTCTAGATGATTCCCACTAGTCCATGAGTCATATGAATATGATGCCTTGATGTTATTTCCTCATTGTTATGTGTAATTGGATGTCATGCCCTTGGTTGTCATTATAACTTGTTGTAGTTTGTCTCTTTCTTGCTCTCAAGTTGCCATCATGCTAAATTTGTCATCCTGCTAACAGCATGTTCCATTTTGCAAAACATCCTTGTGATTACTCCATGCTTCATATGAACTTGTGCCCATGGAATAAGATGAAGTAATCATGTCTACTACATGTCCATTCCTTTTTCATGTTTATTTAAGTTGCTATGCTTGCTGATATGTGCCTCCAAATTCAGCATCATAATGTTATGTTTTGCATTCCCAGATTTCTTCTAAGTCCGAGAATCAGCTTATATCTTGTTGCATCTTGTCTTGTTGATTGCCATTGTTCTAGGGCCCATATGGAGATGTTTAGTAATAATGTGTTGTCATGCTTGACCTTTACTTTGATGCCATGCATTTGTTTGTTATGTTCTTGCACTATACCATCTTTGTTTCATGCCTCCAAGATGTCAATATGTTATTTCTACTCACATGTATCCTCTGTTTTTCACTAAGTCATAATCTGTGTTATTAAGTTGCTTTTTGCTTTGCTCATCTTGGATTAATCTTGATGCCTATGAACCTGAACCTTAAAGATGTTTTGAGCATGTTATCTGTACATTGAGTCCATGTCAAGTTCTTGCTTAGATGTTTCTTGTAGCAGGTTGTTTCCTTGATTGCAAAGTGCTTAGTTGTTGTTTTGGGCAGATTGTGTTTGAACCTTGTAGTGAGTGTATGTGTTGAACCGTTGCTCCGTTTTGAGCATGCTCTATATGAAACTTGCTTAGTTTTGCATGTAGTTTCATGTTAGCTTGTTGCATCCATGTGTTTGGAGTGTTTGTGATGTTGTTTGATTGCATTTTGCATCAATGCCATGTTTAACTTCTTTTGCTCATATCTTCTAGGCCGTAGCTCTGAATTAAAGGAACTTTTTATGTAACTTGACTAGGAAACCATGTAGATCATCTTGGTGCACTTTAACTTGATGTTTAGCAACTTCAACATTGTGTTATAATCAGATCTGGACCAATTTCGAAATTTTCATATGAGGACTTACCGGAATTGCTAAATGTTGTTTCCGACCTCATTTAAACTTGGTTTCATGTGTTGTTCTTGAATGCATCATCTCTTGCCATGAGTAGAATTATTTACTTGTCATGCATCATACTTGGTCGAGTGTCATGTCTTGTTTATGTGTTGTGTGTTTACCATGCCGTTTGCTTCTTTCCGGTTGTGCTCCTTCTCGATAGTTCTTGTTCCATTGCGATTGTGAGGATTCGTTCGACTACGTGGCTTCATCTTCTTCATGGAATCGTTCTTCTTCCTAGCGGGATTTCAGGCAAGATGACCATCACCTTGAATCTCACTACTATCTTTGCTATGCTTGTTGTCTCAATGCTATCGCTATGTCCCATGACCTACCACTTGTTATCAAGCCTCCCAAATTTCCATGATAGCCTCTAACCTTTTTCACCCTTCCTAGCAAACCGTTGTGTGGCTAGGTTACCACTTTGCTCAGCCCCTCTTATAGCATTGCTAGTTGCAGGTGTAGTTGCAGGTTATTCCATGTTGTAACATGGATATCATGAACTTTGTTGGGATATGACAATATCTCTTATTTAATTAATGCATCTATATACTTGGTAAAGGGTGGAAGGCTCGGCCTTATGCCTGGTGTTTTGTTCCACTCTTGCGCCCTAGTTTCCATCATACCGGTGGTATATTCCTTGATTTTGTGTCCCTAACACGATGAGGGGTATGGGACCCTCTTGAAGGTTCTCCTTGAATAAAACTCTTCCAGCAAGGCCCAACATTGGTTTTACCATTTGCCTAACCATACCTAAACTTGCATAGGGGCTTGCCGGCCCCCGTGGATTTTTATTAGCCCCCCCCCCTTAGGCCAGTGCTCCACTGAGTGTTGGTCTGAACCGAGTAGACTGTGGGGCCACCTTGGGGAAACTTGAGGGTTGGTTTTAGTCGTAGGATATATCATCCGGTGTGCCCTGAGAAACGAGATATGTGCTGCTCCTATCGGGATTTGTCGGCGCATTCGGGCGGTCTTGCTGGTTTTGTTTTACCATTGTCAAAATGTCTTGTGCACCGGGATTCCGAGTCTGATCAAGTGTCCCGCGATGGAGGATTGTCTCCGCGGATCGTGAACTTGTCATGGGCTAAGTTGGGACACCCCTGCAGGGTTTAAACTTTCGAGAGCCATGCCCGCGGTTATGTGGTAGATGGGAATTTGTTAATATCCGGTTGTAGAAGACTTAAAGTATACTCAATTTAAAATACACCAACCGCGTTGCGTAACCGTGATGGTCTCTTTTCGGGGAAGTTCAAGAAGAGAACACGGTTGAGTTATGTTTGACCGTAAGTAGTTTAGGATCACTTCTTGATCATTTCTAGTTTGCGACCATTTACGTAGTTTCTCATCTTACTCTTGTATTCGTAAGTTAGCCACCATAAATTGCTTAGTCATTGCTGCAACCTCACCACTTTACTCTTTCCATACCCATTAAGCTTTGCCAGTCTTGATACCCATGATAATGGGATTGTTGAGTCCTCATGGCTCACAGATTACTACACCACCAGTTGCAGGTATAGGTAAGCGATGATCATGACGCAAGAGCAATGTTTATGGTTTTGGAGTTCTTGTTCCGCTTCTTGTTTGTTCGAGGGATAGGTTCCTGGTCGGCAGCCTGGGCTAGCAAGGTGGATGTCATTTGAGCTTCTGTTTGTGATTCATCCGTAGTTAGATGTTGTTCTATGTATGATGTAATGATGTATTCTTGCGGCATTTGTATGCCTTGTATGTATCCTCATCTTTTATGTAATGTTGATGTAATGATATCCACCTTGTAAAAGCATGTCAATATGCGGTTCTATCCTTGGTGGGACCTTCAAGTCTCTTTAGGATAGGATCCCATATTGGGCGTGACACCGAACGCCTCCCTTTTCACGCTGGTAAGGTCAGAGGCCCTCCAGATGAGAGCCCCTGAGACCGTCCTGAGGGGGGTGTCGGGCGCGCCTTCCTATGCGACAGCTAAAGGCGCCCCAGCAGTGGGCGCAGTGCCTGACGTACGATCGGCAGGCGCCCCAGCCTCCTGACGGCCCTTGAGGAGGAGCTGCTTCTTCTTCTTCGGGATGGCCTCAGGAGGCAGGATGGCACCCTCGTTGTTAGAGTTCTCGACTACTATAGCCTGGTAGGCACGCTCGAGGGAGCACACCTCGTCTTTTTCATCGCAAGCGACCGTGATGATGCCGCCGCATCCTGGCATCTTGAGGACATTGTAACCATGGTGAGTTGCTGCCATGAACTTGGCCAGGGCTGGATACCCGAGGATGGCATTGTACGGGGGGACGATATGGGCGACGTCAGAGTCGCTGAGCTCGGTGTGGCAGTTGTCGCACTTGCCGAATGTGACTTGGAGGCACACCTGCCCCAGGGCAACGGTGGAACCATCGGTCACTCATGAGAAGGGCTTGGTGGGAAGGAGCTAGTTATAGGGCACCTAGAGCATCTCAATCGTCTCGACGGAGAGAACGTTGAGCCCTGCGCCACCGTCAATGAGGGTTTTGGTGACGAGGACGTTACTGATGGTTGGTGTGCAGAGCATCGTGAGCACGCCAGCGGCGGCTGAGTGATACGTCTCGAACGTATCCATAATTTTTTATTGTTCCATGCTATTATATTATCTGTTTTGGATGTTTTATATGCATCAATATGATATTCTACATTATTTTTGGGAGTAACCTATTAACCTAGAGCCGAGTGCCAGTTTCTGCTTTTTCCTTATTTTTGAGTTTCACAGAAAAGGAATACCAAACAGAATAAAACCTTCGCGATGATTTTTCTTGAACCAGAAGACAACCAGGAGACTGGGAGATGAAGTCGGAGGAGCCACGAGGCGGCCACAAGGACGGAGGGTGCGCCCAGGGGGTAGGGCGCGCCCCTACCCTTGTGGTCCCCCGTGACTCTCCTGGCCTAATTCTTTCGATATATTCCAAAATATCCCCGAACCACCAGAAGCATCCATGAAAACACTTTTCCACCGCCGCAACCTTCTGTACCCGTGAGATCCCATCTAGGGACCTTTTCCGGCACCCTGCTGGAGGGGATTCGATCATGGAGGGCTTCTACATCAACTCTATTGCCCTTCCGATGAAGCATGAGTAGTTTACCTCAGACCTACGGGTCCATAGCTAGTAGCTAGACTGCTTCTTCTCTCTCTTTGATTCTCAATACCATGTTCTCCTCGATGTTCTTGGAGATCTATTCGATGTAATACTCTTTTGTGGCGTGTTTGCTGAGATTCGATGAATTGTGGATTTAAGATTAGCTTATCAATGAATATTATTTGAATATTCTCTGAATTATTTTATGCATGATTTCGTATCTTTGTAATTCTCTTCGAACTATCGGTTTTGTCTGGCCAACTAGATTGGTTTTTCTTACAATGGGAGAAGTGCTTAGCTTTGGGTTCAATCTTGCGGTGTCCTTTCACAGTGACAATAGGGGCAGCAAGGCACGTATTGCATTGTTGTCATCGAGGATAAAAAATATGGGGTTTTCATCATATTGCTTGAGTTAATTCGTCTACATCATGTCATCTTACTTAATGCGTTACTCCGTTCTTTATGAACTTAATTCGTCTACATCATGTCTTGTTTGTTCGCTTTTTGTGTGCTCGTGTGTTGGTTTGCTTGCTTTGTCACGATGGCGCAAGAGAATACCAAATTGTGTGATTTTTTAAACACTAATAATAATGATTTTATTAGTACTCCAATTGCTCCCGCCACTAGTGCGGAATCGTATGAAATTAATTTCGCTTTGTTGAATCTTGTTATAAGATCAATTTCCCTACCTTCCTAGTGAAGATGCCACATCCCATCTTAATAGTTTCTTTGAGTTATGTGATATTCAAAAGAAAAAATATGTGGATAATGATATTGTTAAATTGAAGCTATTTCCGTTCTCACTTCGAGATCATGCTAAAACTTGGTTTTAATCTTTGCCTAAAAATAGTATTGATTCATGGACTAAGTGTAAAGATGATTTTATTTCCAAGTATTTTCCTCCCGCTAAGATCATCTCCCTTAGGAACAATATTATGAATTTTACGCAACTTGATCATGAACATGTTGCACAATCTTGGGAGAGGATGAAATTGATGATACGAAATTGCCCTACTCATGGTTTGAATTTGTGGATGATTATATGAAAAAATTGCCGGATTGAATTTTGCTTCTAGAAATCTTTTAGATTCGACCGCGGGAGGTACTTTTATGGAAATTACTTTAGGATAGTCTACTAAACTCATAGATAATATTATGGTTAATTATTCTTAATGGCATACCAAAAGATCTTCCACTAGTAAAAAAGTGCATGCGATTGAAGAGATTAATGTTTTGAGTGGAAAGATGGATGAGCTTATGAAATTGTTTGCTAGAAAGAGTGCTTCTATTGATCCTAATGATATGCCTTTGTCTACTTTGATTGAAAATAATAATGAATCTATGGATGTGAATTTTGTTGGTAGGAACAATTTTGGTAATAACGCATAGAGAGGTAATTTTAATCCTAGGACATTTCATAGTAATTCCTCTAATATTTATGGTAATTCCTACAACAATTCTTATGGAAATTATAATAATATGCCCTCTAATTTTGAGAATAGTGTTAAAGAATTTATGAGTTCGCAAAACAATTTCAATGCTTTGATTGAAGAAAAATTGCTTAAGATTGATGATCTGGCTAGGAATGTGGATAGAATTTCTCTTGATGTTGATTCTTTGAAACTTAGATCTATTACATCCAAACATTATATTAATGATTCTCTCAAACCTATGAGAATTTCCATTGATGAGTGCAAAGAAAGAACCGCTAAGATGCGTGCTAAATGAGATTGGTTTGTAAAAAATGTGTTCTTCTAGTTTCTGTGAAAATGAAGATGAAGATATTAAAGTGATTGATGTGACTCCTATTAAATCTTTGTTTTACAATATAAATCTTGATAAAGATGGGACTAGAGATGAGTCAACTTTAGTTAAAAGGCGTCCCAAGGATTTGGAGTTTTATATCTTGATGCAAAAATTGATAAAAGTGGGATTGGAGATGTCAAAACTTCAAGTAGCAATGAACCCACTCTTTTGGATTTCAAGGAATTTAATTATGATAATTGTTCTTTAATAGATTGTATTTCCTTGTTGCAATCCATGTTGAATTCTCCTCATGCTTATAATCAAAACAAAGCTTTTACTAAACATATCGTTGATGTTATGATGCAATCTTTTGTAGAAAAGCTTGAATTGGAAGTTTCTATCCCTAGAAAACTTTAAGATGAGTGGAAACCTACTATTAAGATTAATATTAAATATTATGAGTGCCATGCTTTGTGTGATTTGGGTGCTAGTATTTCCACAATTCCAAAAACTTTATGTGATGTGCTAGGTTTCCATGAATTTGATGATTGTTCTTTAAATTTGCATCTTGTGGATTCCACTATTAAGAAACCTATGGGAAGGATTAATGATGTTCTTATTGTTGCAAATAGGAATTATGTGCCCGTAGATTTCATTGTTCTTGATATAGATTGCAATCCTACATGTCCTATTATTCTTGGTAGACCTTTCCTTAGAATGATTGGTGCAATTATTGTATGAAAGAAGGAAACATTAGATTACAATTTCCGTTAAGGAAAGGCATGGGACACTTTCCAAGAAAGAAAATTAAATTTCCACACGAATCTATTATGAGAGCTACTTATGGATTGCATACCAAAGACGACAATACCTAGATCTATTCGTGTTTTATGCCCAGCTAGGGGCGTTAAACAATAGCGCTTGTTGGGAGGCAACCCAATTTTATTTTATTTTATTGCTTTTTAGGTAATGTTTTTCATAAATAATTCATCTAGCCTATGGTTAGATGTGGTTTTTGTGTTTTAGTTAGTGTTTTTTCCAAGTAAGACCTTTGGGATGGCTTACGGTGATAGTTAATTTTATCTTGCTGGAAAACAGAAATTTTTGCGCCCAGTCACTGAATTTTTAAAAATCACAGAAGCATGATAAAATTCTGAATGTTTTACACAAGATTGATATACAAATGCCTCTGTTAACCTAATTTTTCAGAATTTTTGGAGTTACAGAAGTATTCGAACTATCCAGATTACTACAGACTGTTCTGTTTTTACAAATTCTATTTTGTATGGGTTGTTTGCTTATTTTGATGATTCTATGGGTAGTATCGGGGGTATGAACCATGGAAAAGTTGGATTATAGTATATATTACACCAATATATATATATATAGAATGAGTGCACAACAGTATGAAAAGTGGTGATTTATTTTCTTATACTAACGGAGCTTATGAGATTTTCTGTTTAGTTTTGTGTTGTGAAGTTTTCAAGTTTTGGGTAAGGATTTGATGGACTATGGAATAAGGAGTGGCAAGATCCTAAGCTTGGGGATGCCCGAGGCACCCCAAGGTAATATTCAAGGACAACCAAGTGCCTAAGCTTGGGGATGCCCCAGAAGGCATCCCCTCTTCCGTCTTCATCTATCGGTAACTTTACTTGAGGCTATATTTTTATTCACCACATGATATGTGTTTTTGCTTCGAGCGTCTTGTTTGATTTGAGTCTTTGCTTTTTAGTTTTCCACAATCATCCATGCTGTACGCACCTTTTGAGAGGGACACACATGAATCGTGATTTATTAGAATACTCTATGTGCTTCACTTGTATCTTTTGAGCTAGGCAATTTTGCTCTAGTGCTTCACTTATATCTTTTTAGAGCACGACAGTGGTTTTATTTTATAGAAATTGTTGAACTCTTATGCTTCACTTATATTATTTTGAGAGTGTTTAAACAGCATGGTAATTTGCTTTGGTTATAAATTTAGTCCTAATATGATAGGCATCCAAGAGGGATATAATAAAAACTTTCATATAAAGTGCATTGAATACTATGAGAAGTTTGATTCCTTATGATTGTTTTGAGATATAAAGATGGTGATATTAGATTCATGCTAGTGATTAATTGTGAATTTGAGAAATACTTGTGTTAAAGTTTGTGATTCTCGTAGCATGCACGTATGGTGAACTGTTATGTGATGAAGTCGGAGCATGATTTATTTATTGATTGTCTTCCTTATGACTGGCGGTTGGGTACGAGCGATGGTCTTTTCCTACCAATCTATCCCGCTAGGAGCATGCGCATAGTACTTTGTTTCGATAACTAATAGATTTTTGCAATAAGTATGTGAGTTCTTTATGACTAATGTTGAGTCCATTGATTATATGCACTCTCACCCTTCCACCATTGCTAGCCTCTCTAGTGTCGCGCAACTATCGCCGGTACCATACACCCACCATATACCTTCCTCAAAACAGCCACCATACCTACCTATTATGGCCTTTACATAGCCATTCCGAGATATATTGCCATGCAACTTTCCACTGTTCCGTTTATTATGACACGTTCCATCATTGTCATATTGCTTTGCATGATCATGTAGTTGACATCATATTTGTGGCAAAGCCACCTTTCATAATTTTATACATGTCACTCTTGATTCATTGCCCATCCCAGTACACCACCGGAGGCATTCATATAGAGTCACATTTTGTTCTAAGTATCGAGTTGTAATTCTTGATTTGTATGTAAATAAAAGTGTGATGATAGCATTGTCCCATGTGAGGAAAGGATGATGGAGACTATGATTCCCCCAAAAGTCGGGATGAGACTCCGGACAAAAAATAAAAAAAGAGGCCAAAAAATGTGAGAAGGCCCAAATAAAAATGAGAGAAAAGATAGAAGTTGGGACAATGTTACTATTCTTTTACCACACTTGTGCTTCAAAGTAGCACCATGATCTTCATTATAGAGAGTCTCCTATGTTGTCACTTTCAAATACTAGTGGGAATTTTTCATTATAGAACTTGGCTTGTATATTCCAATTATGGGCTTCCTCAAATTGCCCTACGTCTTCGTGAGCAAGCGAGTTGGATGCACACCCACTTAGTTTCTTTTTGAGCTTTCATAAACTTGTAGCTCTAGTGCATTCGTTGCCTGGCAATCCCTACTCACTCACATTGATATCTATTGATGGGCATCTCCCATAGCCCATTGATATGCCTAGTTGATGTGAGATTATCTCCATCTTTTTGTCTTCTCCACAACCACCATATTCTATTCCACCTATAGTGCTATGTCCATGGCTCACGCTCATGTATTGTGTGAAAGTTGAAAAAGTTTGAGAACATCAAAATTATGAAACAATTGCTTAGCTTGTCAACGGGGTTGTGCATGATTTAAATATTTTGTGTGATGAAGATGGATCATAGCCTGACTATATGATTTTGTAGGGATAAGCTTTCTTTGGCCATGCTATTTTGAGAAGACATAATTGCCTTCTTAGTATGCTTCAAGTATTATTGTTTTTATGTCAATATTAAACTTTTGTTTTGAATCTTATGGATCTGAACATTCGTGCCACAATAAAGAAAATTACACGGATAAATATGTTGGGTAGCATTCCACATCAAAAATTCTGTTTTTATCATTTAACTACTCGAGGACGAGCAGGAATTAAGCTTGGGGATGCTTGATACGTCTCCAACGTATCTATAATTTTGATTGTTCCATGCTATTATATTATCTGTTTTGGATGTTTTATATGCATTAATATGCTATTTTATATTATTTTTGGGACTAACCTATTAACCTAGAGCCCGGTGCAAGTTTCTGTTTTTTCCTTGTTTTTGAGTTTTGCGGAAAAGGAATACCAAACGGAATGAAACCTTCGTGATGATTTTTCTTGGACCAGAAGACAACCACGGGACTTGGAGATGAAGTCGGAGGATCCACGAGGCGGCCACAAGGACGGAGGTCGCGCCCCCCACCCTTATGGGCCCCCTGTGACTCTCCTGACCTAATTCTTTCGCCTATATATTCCCAAATATCCCCAAACCACCAGAAGCATCCACAAAAACACTTCTCCACCGCCGCAACCTTCTGTAGCCGTGAGATCCCATCTAGGGACCTTTTCTGGCACCCTGTCGGAGGGGGATTCAAACACAGAGGGCTTCTACATCAACTCTATTGCCCTTTCGATGAAGTGTGAGTAGTTTACCTCAGACCTATGGGTCCATAGCTAGTAGCTAGATGACTTCTTCTCTCTCTCTCTCTCTTTGATTCTCAATACCATGTTTGCCTCGATGTTCTTGTAGTTCTATTCGATGTAATACTCTTCTGCGGTGTGTTTGCCGAGATCCGATGAATTGTGGATTTATGATCAACTTATCTATGAATATTATTTGAATCGTCTCTGAATTCTTTTATGCATGATTTGATATCTTTGTAATTCTCTTTGAACTATCGGTTTGGTTTGGCCAACTATATTGGTTTTTCTTGCAATGGGAGAACTGCTTAGCTTTGGGTTCAATCTTGCGGTGTCCTTTCACAATGACAGAAGGGGCAGCAAGGCATGTATTGGATTGTTGCCATCGAGGATAAAAAGATGGGGTTGTCATCATATTGCTTGAGTTAATTCCTCTACATCATGTTATCTTAATTAATGCGTTACTCCGTTCTTTATGAACTTAACACTCTAGATGCATGCTGGATAGCGGTCCATGTGTGGAGTAATAGTAGTAGATGCAGAATCATTTTGGTCTAGTTGACATGGACATGATGCCTATATTCGTGATCATTGCCTTAGATATCATCATAACTTTGCGCTTTTCTATCAATTGCTCGGCAGTAATTTGTTCAGCCACCGTATTATTTGCTATCTTGAGAGAAGCCTCTAGTGAAACCTATGTCCCCAAGGTCTATTTTCCATCATATAAGTTTCCGATCTATTATTTTTGCAATCTTTTACTTTCCGATCTATAAACCAAAAATACCAAAAATGTTTACTTTACCATTTATCTATCTTTATCAAATCTCACTTTTGCAAGTAACTGTGAAGGGATTGACAACCTCTTTATCGCGTTGGGTGCAAGTTGTTTGATTGTTTGTGAAGGTATTAGGTGATTTGTGTGTTGTCTCCTACTGAATTGATACCTTGGTTCTCAAACTGAGGGAAACACTTATCTCTACTTTGCTGCATCACCCTTTCCTCTTCAGGGGAAAACCAACGCAAACTCAAGAAGTAGCACCGAGCACTTGAGTTGGTCCATGGAGTCAAAGGTGATGGCTTGCTTGGACCACCTGAGGGGACGTGATGCCTCGAGCTTGGGGAGGGCCGCGTTCACCTCACGAGTGAACTTCTTGAAGATGCGCTGGGAGGCGGGAGCCTGAGCACCACCCAGGATGCAAGCGATCGTGTGAGGCTCTTAGAAGCCCGCAGCCCCATCGTCTTGCCGGTTGTTGTCATTTCTCCTTGGCGGCGGCAGCAGCAGAGGGAGGCTGGCGTTGTCTTGAGGACGGTCATCATGAGGTTGGTCCGGCCAGGGGCCGTCACGAGGCTGGCCTTGCCAACGGTCCTCGTGGGGTTGGTCACGCCAGTCCAGACGAGGGTCGCGGTTGTCCTCGCAGCCTCCTCCACGGCCGTAGCCATGGTCGCTGCGCTCGGGCGGCGGCCAAGGCGCCCGTCTCGGATTGCTTTGAGCTCCTGGCAGTCGTTTGTGTTGTGGTTGTGGACGTTGTGGAAGATGCGGAATGGGTGATTGCCCCTGGGAGGCTCATCGTGGTCAAGGCCACGCATCATCTCGGGCTCCATGGCCGACACCGCGGGGCCCTTATGCTTTGCTTCCTTGGCCTTGGCCTTCTTGTCTTCAGGATCGGGCTCGGGTGGTCAAGGAGGGAGAGGCGGCCTTCTTCAGACCTTGCGCACTTGGTCGCCAGGTTGAACATCTCCTGGGCCGAATATAGGTCCTCGTGGATGGCGAGCTCCTCCTTCATCTTGACATCCTAGACGCCATCAGTGAAAGCCGAGATAATGGCCTCGTCTGACGCCTTTGGGATATTGAGGTGAATGCTCATAAAGCGTTTGATGTATTTGTGCAAAGTTTCGCCCGGCTGCTGCTTCACGCGCCGTAGGTCATCCATTGCTGGAGCACAGTCGCGAATGCCCTGGAAGTTGGTGATGAAGTGCTCGTGAAGCTCGTCCCAGGAGGAGATCGACCCCTCCGGAAGGTTTAGGAACCAGGAGCACGAGACGTCCTTGAGGGCCATGGAGAACTAGTTGGACATAACCTTCTCATCACCGCTCACCGCTTCGATGCCCAGCGTGTAAAGTTGGAGGAACTCTATGGGGTCGGGGGTGCCATCGTAGCATGGAGGAGGATCTGGCTTGAACTTGCTGGACCAGACGACACGCACACCTCCGGTGTGAAGGCAAGGCAGGCTGTCGCGCTCACAGGCACGGCGCGCACTGGGGGACCTCGGTCCCGACACCCACGCACCACAGGCTCTGGTCGCGCGAGGTATTGGTGCTGGCGTTGAGGCGCTGGGAGCGCGCGCACATCGGCTTGCGGCCGCTGCACCACCAAGCAGCTTGCTTCATCTCTTGCCGGCGCCCCGCGCCGTCGGTTGCGCGGGGGCGCTTTGCACCTGGCCTCCGAGTCAGCGTTGTGCCGAGTAGGAGGGGAGACGCACCGTGAGCCACGTCACCCACCTGGGATGGCACGGGAGGCAGCGAGCGGGATTGCGCAGGAGCCTCACCGGAGGTGTTGACGAGCTCAGTGATGCGGTCGAGCCAGTCATCATAGAGGTCATTGGTGGGGCAATAATGCAGGAGCTCACGCACCATGAGCAGTGCAGCCTGCTCGTTCACTGGCCCACGGCGAGCATGGGAGGACGATGTCGTGGCCGGAGTGGGCGATGGAGTCGCGGTGCGGCCATCATGCCACACAGAAGGTGGCAGCGATGAGTCCTGCTACTCGCGAGCAACAGGGTCAATGGCGGCGTTAGCCACAGGGGAGGCGAAGCGGCGAGGAGCGTCGTTGCCCGCGGGTGCCGTCTGAAGGAAATATTCCCTAGAGGCAATAATAAAGTTGTTATTTATATTTCCTTGTATCATGATAAATGTTTATTATTCATGCTAGAATTGTATTAGCTGGAAACTTGATACATGTGTGGATACATAGACAAAACACAGTGTCCCTAGTAAGCCTCTACTAGACTAGCTCATTAATCAAAGATGGTTAAGTTTCCTGACCATAGACATGTGTTGTCATTTGATGAATGAGATCACATCATTAGGAGAATGATGTGATGGACAAGACCCATCCGTTATCTTAGCATAATGATCGTTAAGTTTTATTGCTATTGCTTTCTTCATGACTTATACATATTCCTTTGACTATGAGATTATGCAACTCCTGGATACCGAAGGAATACCTTGTGTGCTATGAAACGTCACAACGAAACTGGGTGGTTATAAAGATGCTCTATAGGTATCTCCAAAGGTATTTGTTGGGTTGGCATAGATCGAGATTAGGATTTGTCACTCCGAATATCAGAAAGATATCTCTGGGCCCTCTCGGTAATGCACATCATAATAAGCCTTGCCAGTGCTGTGACTAATGAGTTATTTACGGGGTGATGCATTAGGAAACAAGTAAAGAGACTTGCCGGTAACGAGATTGAACTAGGTATGGAGATACCGACGATTGAATCTCGGGCAAGTAACATACCGATGACAATGGGAATAACGTACGTCGTCATTACGGTTTGACCGATAAAGATCTTCATAGAATATGTGGGATCCAATATGAGAATCCAGGTTCCGCTATTGGTTATTGACCGGAGAAGAGTCTCGTTCATGTCTACATAGTTCTCGAAACCATAGGGTCCGCACACTTAACATTCGATGACGATTTGTATTATATGAGTTATGTGATTTGGTAACCGAATGTTGCTTGGATTCCTGGATGAGATTACGGACATGATGAGGAGTCTCGAAACAGGTACAAATTGATATATTGGATGATATTATTCGAACACCGGAAGTGTTCCGGAATGTATCGGGTACATATTGGAGTACCGGGGGGTTACCGGAACCCCCGGGGGGAAGATATGGGCCATATGGGCCATAGGAGGGAGGCACACCAGCCCACAAGGGGGTGCCCCCCCCCCACAGGGAAGGAGGCCAAATAGGACTAGGAGAGGGGCAGCGCCCCCCCTTTCCTTCCCCCCTCTCTCTCTTTCCCCCTTTTCCCCTCTGGTAAAAGGAAAGGGAGGCGAATCCAACTAGGAGCCCAAGTAGGATTCCTCCTACTTGGGCGCACCTAGGGCCGGCCTCCTCCCCCTCCCTCCTTTATATATGTGAGGGGGGCGCCTACAACACATATCAATTGTTCCAAGCCGTGCGCGGCACCCCCCCCCCTCCATAGTTTATGCCTCCGGTCATATTCACGTAGTACTTAGGAAAAGCCATGTGCGGATCACTTCACCATCACCATCACCATGCCGTCGTGCTGACGGAACTCTCCCTCGACACTTTGCTAGATTAAGAGTTCGAGGGACGTCATCGAGTTGAACGTGTGCAGAACTCGGAGGTGTCGTACGTTTGGTGCTTGATCGGTCAGAACGAGAAGAAGTTCGACTACATGAACCGCGTTAAACAAACGCTTCCGCTTTTGTTCTATGAGGGTATGTGGACACACTCTCCACTTCTCGTTGCTATGCATCTCCTAGATAGATCTTGCGTGACCGTAGGATTTTTTTTTAAATTGCATGCTACGTTCCCCAAAGTGGCATCCGAGCCAGGTCTATGCGTAGATGATATGCATGAGTAGAACACAAAGAGTTGTGGGTGGTGATCATCATACTGCTTACCACCAATGTCTTATTTTGATTCGGCGGTATTGTTGGATGAAGCGGCCCGGACCAACCTTACATGACCACGTTCATGAGACTAGTTCCACCGACAAACAAGCAACTAGTTTTGCATAAAGGTGGCTGGTGGGTGTCTGTTTCTCCAACTTTAGTGCAATCGGATTTGACTGCGGCCGGTCCTTGTTGAAGGTTAAAACAACAAACTTGATAAATCATCGTTGTGGTTTTCATGCGTAGGTAAGAACGGTTCTTACTAGAAGCTCATAGCAGCCACCTAAAACTTGCAACAACAAAGTAGAGGACGTCTAACTTGTTTTTGCAGGGCATGTTGTGATGTGATATACGTTGTTGTATGGGATGACCATGTTTTGTAGAAGTTATGGGCAACTGGCAGGAGCCTTATGGTTGTCGCTTTATTGTATGAAATGTAATCGCCATGTAATTGCTTTAGTTTATCACTTTGCGTTAGCGATAGTTGTAGAAGCAATAGTTAGCGAGACGACAACGACGCTAGATGGAGATCAAACTGTCAAGACGGTGACGATGGAAATCATGACGGTGCTTTGGAGATGGATATCAAAGGCACAAGATGATGATGGCCATATCATGTCACATATTTGATTGCATGTGATGTTTATCTTTTATGCATCTTATTTTTCTTAGTACGGCGGTAGCATTATAAGATGATCCCTCACTAAAATTTCAACGTATAAGTGTTCTCCCTGAGGATGCACCGTTGCGACAGTTCGTCATGCCAATACACCACATGATGATCGGGTGTGATAAGCTCTACATTCACATACAATGGGTGCAAGACAGTTTTGCACATGCGGAATACTCGGGTTAAACTTGATGAGCCTAGCATGTACAGACATGGCCTCGGAACACTGGAGACTGAAAGATCGAACGTGAATCATATAGTAGATATGATCAACATAGAGATGTTCACCATTGAAAACTACTCCATCTCACGTGATGATCGGACATGGTTTAGTTGATATGGATCACGTGATCATTTAGTTGATATGGATCACGTGATCACGTGATCATTTAGATGATCGGACATATGGATGTCTATCTAAGTGGGAGTTCTTAAGTAATACGATTAATTGAACTTAATTTATCATGAACTTAGTCCTGATAGTTTTTGCATATCTATGTTGTAGATCAATGGCCTGTGCTGCCGGTCCCTTGAATTTTAATGTGTTCCTAGAGAAAGCTAAGTTGAAAGATGATGGTAGCAACTACACGGACTGGATCCGTAACTTGAGGATTATCTTCATTGTTGCATACAAGAATTATGTCCTTGATGCACCGCTAGGTGACAAGCCCCCTCCCGCTAATGTTGACGCTTTGAACGTCTGGCAGACGCGGTCTGATGACTACTCTATAGTTTAGTGTGCCATTCTCTATGGCTTAGAATCGGGACTTCAAAGACGTTTTGAATGTCATGGACCATATGAGATGTTCCAGGAGTTGAAGTTAATATTTCACGCAAATGCCCGAGTTGAGAGATATGAAGTCTCCAACAAGTTCTATAGCTGCAAGATGGAGGAGAACAGTTATGTCCGTGAACACATACTCAGAATGTATGGGTACCGTAACCACTTGACTCAGCTAGGAGTTAATCTTCCGGATGATGGTGTTATCGACAGAGTTCTTCAATCACTGCCACCGAGCTACAAAGGCTTCATGATGAACTATAATATGCAAGGGATGGATAAGACAATTCCCAAGCTCTTCGCTGTGCTCGAAGCTGCGAAGGTAGAAATCAAGAAAGAGCATCAAGTGTTGATGGTTAACGAGACCACTAGTTTCAAGAAAAAGGGAAAGGGAAAGAAGGGGAACTTCAAGAAGAATGGCAAGCAAGTTGTCACTCCCGGGAAGAAGACCAAGTCTGGACCCAAGCCTGAAACTGAGTGCTTCTACTACGAACGGACTGATCACTAGAAACGGAACTGCCCCAAGTATTTGGCAGATAAGAAGGATGGCAAAGTGAACAAAGGTATATTTGATATACATGTTATTGATGTGTAGCTTACTAATGCTCGTAGTAGCGCATGGGTATATGATATTGGTTCCGTTGCTCATAGTTGTAACTCGAAACAGGGGCTACGGATTAAGCGAAGACTGGCTAAGGACAAGGTAACGATGCGCGTCGGGAATGGTTCCAAGGTCGATGTGATCGCCGTCGGCATGCTACCTCTACATCTACCTTTGGGATTAGTTTTAGACCTGAATACTTTTTATTTGGTGCCAGTGTTGAGCATGAACATTATATCTGGATCTTGTTTGATGCGAGACAGTTATTCATTTAAATCAGAGAATAATGGTTGTTCTATTTATATGAGTAATATCTTTTACGGTCATGCACCCTTGAAGAGTGGTCTATTTTTGTTGAATATCGATCGTGGTGATACACATATTCATAATATTGATGCCAAAAGATGCAAAGTTGATAATGATAGTGCAACATATTTGTGTCACTGCCGTTTAGGTCATATTGGTGTAAAGCGCATGAAGAAACTCCATGCGGATGGACTTTTGGAATCACTTGATTATCAATCGTTTGATGCTTGCGAACCATGCCTCATGGGCAAGATGACTAAAACTCCGTTCTCCGGAACAATGGAGCGAGCCACTGACTTATTGAAAATAATACATACCGATGTATGCGGTCCGGTGAGTGTTGAGGTTTGCGGCAGGTATCGTTATTTTCTAACCTTCACAGATGATTTAAGAAGATATGGTATATCTACTTAATGAAACACAAGTATGAAACATTTGAAAAGTTTAATGAATTTTAGAGTGAAGTGGAGAATCATCGTAACAAGAAAATAAATTTTCTACGATCTGATCGCGGAGGTGAATATTTGAGTTACGAGTTTGACCTTCATTTAAAACAATGTGGAATAGTTTCACAACTCAGGCCACCTAGAACACAACAGCGTAATGTGTGTACGAACGTCGTAACCGTACTTTATTGGATATGGTGTGATCTATGATATCTCTTACCAATTTACCACTACCATTTTGGGGTTATGCATTAGAGACAGCTGCATTCACGATAAATAGGGCACCATCTAAATCCGTTGAGACGACACCGTATGAAATGTGGTTTGGCAAGAAACATAAGTTGTTGTTTCTTAAAGTTTGGGGTTGCGATGCTTATGTGAAAAAGCTTCATCCTGATAAGCTCGAACCCAAATCAGAGAAGCGTGTCTTCATAGGATACCCAAAAGAAACTGTTGGGTACACCTTCTATCACAGATCCGAAGGCAAGATCTTTGTTGCTAAGAATGGATCCTTTCTAGAGAAGGAGTTTCTCTCGAAAGAAGTGAGTGGGAGGAAAGTAGAACTTGATGAGGTAATGTACCCTCTGTCGAATTGGAAAGTAGCCCATCATAGAAAACCATTCCCGTGATGACTACACCAACTAGTGAGGAAGCTAATGATAATGATCATAAAACTTCGGATCAAGTTACTACCGAACCTCGTAGGTCAGCCAGAGCACGTTCCGCACTATAGTGGTACGGTAATCCTGTTCTGAAAGTCATGTTACTAGACCATGACGAACCTACGAACTACGAGGAAGCGATGATGAGCCCAGATTCCGTGAAATGGCTTGAGGCCATGAAATCTGAGATGGGATCCATGTATGAGAAAAAAGTATGGACTTTGGTTGACTTGCCCGATGATCGGCAAGCCATAGTGAGTAAATGGATCTTCAAGAAGATTGGCGCTGATGGTAATGTTACTGTCTACAAAGCTCGACTTGTTGCGAAAGGTTTTCAACAAGTTCAAGGAGTTAACTACGATGAGACCTTCTCACCCGTAGCGATGCTTAAGTCTGTCTGAATCATGTAGCAATTGCTGCATTTTATGATTATGAAATCTGGCAAATGGACGTCAAAACTGCATTCCTTAATGGATTTATTAAAGAAGACTTGTATATGATGCAACCAGAAGGTTTTGTCGATCCTAAAGGTGCTAACAAAGTGTGTGAGCTCCAGCGATCTATTTATGGACTGGTGCAAGCATCTTGGAGTTGGAATATACGCTTTGATAGTGTGATCAAAGCATATGGTTTTATATAGACTTTTGGAGAAGCCTGTATTTACAAGAAAGTGAGTGGGAGCTCTGTAGCATTTCTAATATTATATGTGTATGACATATAGTTGATTGGAAATGATATAGAACTTCTAATAGCATAAAAGGATAATTTAATAAGAGTTTTTCAATGAAAGACCTCGGTGAAGCTGCTTATATATTGGGCATCAAGATCTATATAGATAAATCAAGACGCTTAATTGGACTTTCACAAAGCACATACCTTGATAAAGTTTTAAAGAAGTTCAAAATGGATCAGTCAATGAAAGGCTTCTTTCCTATGTTACAAGGTGTAAAGTTGAGTCAGACTTAATGCCCAGCCACTGCAGAAGATAGAGAGAAAATGAAAGTCATCCCCTATGCCTTAGCCATAGGTTCTATCATGTATGCAATGATGTGTACCAGACCTGATGTGTGCCTTGCTATAAGTTTAGCAAGGAGGTACCAAAGTAATCCAGGAATGGATCACTGGACAGTGGTCAAGAACATCCTGAAATACCTGAAAAGGACTAAGGATATGTTTCTCCTTTATGGAGGTGACAAAGTGCTCGTCGTAAATGGTTACGTTGATGCTAGCTTTGACAGATTCCCTTGCCTTGGCAGTGGATTTAACCGCAGGATCATTGTAACTGCTTTTAGTAATGGCCTCACGACCCTTGTAGTGTTGGGCCATAGGGTAGCCGTGAGGTTGTGGGGGGGGGGGCGGGCACTACTCCGCAAATGCGTGAAAGACTGGCTGAAGAAGGAAAAATAACGCTAGAGGGTTAGGACAAAGCATAGTAGGGTCGTCCACAATACAACAGAAAAAGTGGACGCCTGCAACTTATCGGAGACGACAGATTCACTTGGTTGTAGGGCTTCATAGAGACCTCCACGTGGATCTCCCCGAGAGGGAGGCCAGTTAGCAGGTGTAGACAGTCTTCGACCTTGCTCTCTGAAAGCTCCCACCGAAGCAGGCGGCTGGGGTTACCCAGCCCTCAATACTCATATATGGGAATCCACCACAAGGGCTGAACATTCTTCTCCACCCAGGTATTCAGGATCTGCAGCTCGGAGAGCCCTTTCTCCTGTAGACGAAAGACCGCATCTATCATAAGGTCGGTCTCCGAGGAGAAATCGGTCTTCGGTCTCCACTCTGGCTTGTGCCAACAAGGCTCGTTGGCTAACTCACACAGCCCGGGGTCATCAGGGTTGAAGGAGTTATTCAGGGCATAAAACCACCCCCACTTCCATGACTCAGGCTCCAGGGCGGTCGCCAGCTCAAAATAATTGGAGCCTAGACAAGGATGGACGACGGCACCGCCGCATGAAGAAATTTTTCCATCCTTAAGACAAGGTGTCGTGGTTCTAAGTCTGACAGTAGAATGGGGGTAGAAATGTAGAGGCAAGATCCTAGCTATGGAGGAGTTGTACACACGAGTTTTACGAGTTCAGGCCCTTCTCGGAGGAAGTAACAGCCCTACGTCTCGGAGCCCGGAGGTGGTCGACTAGATTATATGCGTGTGTGTTACAGGGGGTGCGAACCATGCAGAGGCAATATCCTAGCTATGGAGGAGTTGAACACACGAGTTTTACGAGTTCAGGCCCTTCTCGGAGGAAGTAACAACCCTACGTCTCGGAGCCCGGAGGCGGTCGATTGGATTATATGCGTGTGTGTTACAGGGGGTGCGAACCCTTGTCCCTGAGGAGGGGGTGGCTTATATAGAGTTAGCCAGACCCCTCCCGCCCTCAGTTACAAAGGGTTTAAGGTACATAAAGATGGAGACGTTACTGCTAACGCATGTAATAAAAGTACACAATGACCATTAAGGCCATGACTTAAATCCCGACCGTTGCAGAGTGGAGTGGCTCTAGATCTTCTGGTAGTGAGTGGTTGTCCGTACAGTCGAGTATCTTCAAGACTGTCGAGTGGAACATGGCTTCATGGTCGAGTGGATGATGATTTTTCTTCGACTACTTCTGGTTCTTTTAGAGATGTCCTTGGGGAGGGTATCTTGGACAGATCCATGACCCTACCCTAAGTACATGGCTTCATCACAAGGAACTGCTTCAAAGAAATACCTGAAGAGATCAAAATGTGTGCGAACCCCAAAGAAGCATTCACATAGAGTCGCAAAGCAAGACATATGGAACACACCGCTTGGAGTAAGGTGATGCAGATGTTACCTATAGAGGGTCAAGACACCTCTGGTGAAAGGACTCACGGTGGAAGTCACAGCCCATGGTGGATAAAAGCCACGTGTACTACTTGGTTCCAATGTAGTGGCTGTGGAACCACATCCCTCCGTCAGGGCCCCATCCAGGCCATTACGGTGAACTCTGGCAGCTGGCTGTGACGCCCCCGATTCAACCGTACACTAATCATACACGCAAACGTGTATGATCAAGATCAGGGACTCACGGGAAGATATCACAACACAACTCTACAAATAAAATAAGTCATACAAGCATCATATTACAAGCCAGGGGCCTCGAAGGCTCAAATATAAGAGCTCGATCATAGACGAGTCAGCGGAAGCAACAATATCTGAGTACAGACATAAGTTAAACAAGTTTGCCTTAAGAAGGCTAGCACAAACTGGGATACAGATCAAAAGAGGCGCAGGCCTCCTGCCTGGGATCCTCCTAAACTACTCCTAGTCGCCGTCAGCGGCCTGCACTTAGTAGTAGGCCCCTCCAGAGTAGTAGGAGTCGTCGTTGACGGTGGCGTCTGGCTCCTGGACTCCATCGTCTGGTCGCAGCAATCGGGTATAGGAAGGGGGAAAAGGGGGAACAAAGCAACCGTGAGTACTCATCCAAAGTACTCGCAAGCAAGGAGCTACACTACGTATGTATGCAATGGTATCAAATGGAATAAGGGTATCATATGTGGACTGAACTGCAGAATGCCGGAATAAGAGGGGGATAGCTGGTCCTATCGAAGACTATGCTTCTGGCCACCTCCATCTTGCAGCATGTAGAAGAGAGTAGAAGGTAAGTTCACCAAGTATCATCGCATAGCATAATCCTAACCGATGATCCTCCCCTCGTCGCCCTGTGAGAGAGCGATCACCGGTTGTATCTGGCACTTGGAAGGGTGCGTTTTATTAAGTATCCGGTTCTAGTTCTCATAAGGTCAAGGTACAACTCCAAGTTGTCCTGTTACCGAAGATCACGGCTACTCAAATAGATTAACTTCCCTGCAGGGGTGCACCACATTTCCGAACACGCTCGATCCCCTTTGTCCAGACACACTTTCCTGGGTCATGCCCGGCCTCAAAAGATCAACACGTCGCAGCCCTACCTAGGCACAACAGAGAGGTCAGCACGCCGGTCTAAATCCTATGGCGCAGGGGCGACGCTTCAAAATGACTTGGAATCTCTGATGGCTTGGCTCAACGAGATTCCTGGTCGAGTGCAAGAATGGAAGAAGTCCTCTGCCCGGTGTGGTGCTGATGTGGCGTTGTCCTTGGTCACAGTCCACTACAAGGAAGCTCGTGAAGACAAGCTGGCGGTGATCAAGGTCGCCAACACCAAAAGGCACGACTTCCAGTCCTTTATGGAGACTTTCAACGCTACTGCCACTCGGATCGCAGATGGAATCGACTTGGACGAATTCGTCGCACCCTCCAGCCCTCCTCCTGTGGAGTGAACAAACTATGAGATTTAAACATGTCTTAAATTTACCTCGGAATGCCGAGTGCTTGCCGTAACCATTAAACTCCTTCGGGCTTGATGCTCGAATACTTTTGATTTGTTGCTTGGAACTTTAGGATTTATCTGAACTATTTTTGAGTATACTTGCGATTGCTTTTGGGATCTGCTCCATTGTATTTGTGGCGTAGCTCGGAGGAGAAGGTTGCAGTTGACCTGCGCCTCGCCGTCCTTGCGGACAAGGATGGAGCGCACGTTGTATTTGTGGCGTAGCTCGGAGCAGAAGGTTGAAGTCGACCTGCGCCTCACCATCCTTGCAGACAAGGATGGAGCGCATGTTGTATTTATGGTGTAGTTCTTAGGGAAATGATTTTACAAACTTTGCCGAGTAATGGACTGCAGCTAAGCCCCCGAGTGGGAGGCTGGCTCACCACTCGGTAGGATTTTACAAACTTAGGCGAGTACTGGACTGCAGCTAAGCCCCCGAGTGGGAGGATTGCTCACCACTCGGTAGGATTTTACAAACTTAGGCGAGTACTTGGACTGCAGCTAAGCCCTCGAGTGGGAGGCTAGCTCACCACTCGGTAGGATTTTACAAACTTAGGCCAGTACTGGACTACAGCTAAGCCCTCGAGTGGGAGGATTGCTCATCACTCGGTAGGATTTTACAAACTTAGGCGAGTACTTTGACTGCAGCTAAGCCCCCGAGTGGGAGGCTGTCTCACCACTCGGTAGGATTTTACAAACTTAGGCGAGTACTGGACTGCAGCAAAGCCCCCGAGTGGGAGGATTGCTCGTCACTCGGAGGATTTTACAAACTTAGGCGAGTACTTGGACTGCAGGTAAGCCCCCGAGTGGGAGGATTGCTCACCACTCGGTAGGATTTTACAAACTTAGGCGAGTACTGGACTGCAGCTAAGCCCCCGAGTGGGAGGCTGGCTCACCACTCGGTAGGATTTTGAAAACTTAGGCGAAACGGGTTCGTAGCTAAGCCCCCGAGCGGGAGGCTGGCTCACCACTCGGTAGGTTGTTTGAAAACTTAGGTGAAACGGATTCACAGCTAAGTCACCCACTGGGGGTTTTCAGACGTAAACAAAAGAAACAACAATCTGTCAGAGGAGTGTAAAGCTCTTGTCTTTGATAAACAAATTACAAAGGTACTTCTTATTACACTTTATTCGAATGAGTACTTAAGTATAAAAGGGGCGGAGCAGCTCCGCATTCCAAGCTCGTGGCTCGTCTTTCTGATACTCGACACTGTAAAGATGGTATGCTCCATTGTGGAGAACTCTGGTGATGATGAAGGGGCCTTCCCAAGCAGGGGCGAGCTTGTGTGTCTTTTGTTGATCCACTCGAAGAACCAAGTCTCCCTCTTGAAAGGCTTGACCCCTCATGTTTCTGCCATGGAATCGATGCAAGTCTTGTTGATAAATGGTCGATCGGATCAAGGCCATCTCTCTTTCCTCCTCTAAGGGATCGACTGAATCTTGTCGGGCATGTTCTGCTTCTTCTTCAGAGAAGAGCTTGACTCGGGGTGCGTTTTGGAGCAGGTCACTTGGTAGAACAGCTTCGGCTCCATAGACCAAAAAGAAAGGAGTTCGTCCAGTCGGCTGATTAGGAGTTGTCCTCAAACCCCAGACAACTCATGGAAGTTCATCGACCCAAGCGCCTGCTGCGTGTCCATTGAGAATTAGGCCATTTGCTCTTTCTGCTTGTCCTTTCGACTGTGGGTGAGCGACCGAAGCATAGTCGACTCGTGTGCCTTGAGAAGCACAGAAAGCTCTAAACTCATCAGAATCGAAGTTCGACCCGTTGTCAGTGATGATGCTGTGTGGAACTCCATATCTGAATGTCAATTCCCTGATAAAACTGACAGCGTTGCTAGCTTCAAGATTCTTAATAGGTTTAGCTTCAATCCATTTGGTAAACTTGTCGACTGCTATGAGCACATGAGTGAAGCCGCTCCTACTAGTTCTCAGTGGTCCAACCATATCTAATCCCCAAACAGCAAAGGGCTAGACGAGGAGAATGGTCTTCAGGGCTGACGCTGGCTTGTGAGACATGTCAGAGTAAAACTGGCAGCCTTCACATCTGTCGACTATATCTTTCGCCATTTCATTTGCTCGTGGCCAATAAAATCCGGCTCGGTATGCTGTAGCCACGATGGCCCGAGAGGACGCATGGTGACCACAAGTCCCTGAGTGGATGTCGTTGAGGATCATTCGACCTTCTTCTGGTGTTATGCATTTCTGACTGGCTCCAGTCACGCTTTCCCTGAGAAGTTGTCCTCTTATCACAGTAAAGGCCTTGGATCGACGAACGATCTGTCGAGCCTCTTCTTCGTCCTCTGGGAGTTCCTTCCTAAGGATGTACGCAATGTATGGCACTGTCCAGTCGGGAGTAATGACCAGGACCTCCATGATTAGATCAACCACAGCTGGGATCTCGACTTCAGTCGGATCTGTGGCGCTCTTAGGCTGCGGGGGCTCTTCCGTCAAAGGATCTTCCTGAACTGTCGGTGTGAATATGTTCCAAAAACACATTGATGGGAATGGCTTCTCTCTTGGAACCTATCTTTGCTAAATCATCGGTTGCATGATTTTTCAGACGGGGTATGTGATGGAGCTCTAACCCCTCAAACTTTGCCGGGGTTTCTGATCCACGGGCACCTATGGGACCGGCGAACCGGGTCCCTTTTGGTTCGGCGGGGGGCGGAGGTGGCGCAAAGAGCAGATCGAGGCGGAGCAAGCGGGCGGTTGGTCGCGCGAGGGGTAAATCGAGGTGGAGCACACGAACGATTTACCCAGGTTCGGGCCGCAAGGATGCGTAAAACCTTACTCCTGCTTTGTGGATTGGTATTGATCTCTCGCCCGGGAGCGAGGGCGAGCGTGAGTGTGGAAATGCCAAACCTCGCAAGGGGTCTCGAGGTGGCCGACCCCCCCTACGTTGCACACGGGCCTCCTTTTATACTCAAGGGGTTACCGACATAGAGCAACGGGGGCCAAGGGCAAAAGTGGAAAGGGTGCCGTGGGTAGGCACAGCTAGGTGCTGTAGTAGGCACAGCTAGCTGCTACAGAGTTATCATACCTAACCCTGACGGCAGGGGACAAGGGCATTAAATGCCCGTCTGTGTCGCCTAGACAGCACCGAAAGGGACCGCTAGGGACGCCTCCGTCTTGCCACGGTGCTTGTCTTGTCAGCGCCTTCGTGCCACCGCACGCCCCTAGCTGCACAGCCTCCTACCACGTGCGCTCGGGAGGGGCCCCGGAGCAACACGTGGGTGGATGTGCTGGAGCGCGGGCGTGGAGTGGGGGCTTGCCGCGGCAAGCGCCTTGCCGCGGCTGTCGACTTGTCGCTTCCGGGAGCTTGTCGCTCACCGGGCCTTGTCGGGGCGCGTAGCGCGCCGCGGCAAGTTCCTTGGAATGCCTCGGACGGCCTTCCCGGCAAGCGCCTCTTGCCGGGGTCTTGGGACGCTTCTGATGGCCTTCCCGGCAAGCTCCTCTTGCCGAGGTCTTGTCTTGAGTACTTTGTTCTTGAATGGTCTTCAGGGACCACAAGGAATCTTGGCGGTGACCTGGCAGGCCTTGCCGCGGGACGCTGCAACTGCCCGTGCACAAGTTCGGGGTACAAGGGTACCCCTACTCTAGTACACCGACAGGAGCCCCCGGGCCTGGGCCAGACACGGTGTCGAGCTCTGTTGGGCCAGGCCCAAAACAGTGCACGGGCACGCGCGGCCTAGGTCGCGCCGCATATCTCTCCGCTTCCATCGCGCACGCTCGTAACGGCGCGCGTCGAACGCGGTGTCGTGGGTGACGCGGGCGGCGCGCGCGCGTGGGGCTAAGCCCCGCGAGCATGCGTCAAGCCATGATGAAGGGGAACAGCCCTCGCCCTCTCCTCCAAACAGAGATGCCGGGGTTTCTGATCCACGGGCACCTATGGGACCAGCGAACCGGGTCCCTTTTGGTTCGGCGGGGGGCGGAGGTGGCGCAAAGAGCAGATCGAGGCGGAGCAAGCGGGCAGTTGGTCGCGCGAGGGGTAAATCGAGGTGGAGCACACGAACGATTTAGCCAGGTTCGGGCCGCAAGGATGCGTAAAACCCTACTCCTGCTTTGTGGATTGGTATTGATCTCTCGCCCGGGAGCGAGGGCGAGCGTGAGTGTGGAAATGCCAAACCTCGCGAGGGGTCTCGAGGTGGCCGACCCCCCCTACGTTGCACACGGGCCTCCTTTTATACTCAAGGGGTTACCGACATAGAGCAACGGGGGCCAAGGGCAAAAGTGGAAAGGGTGCCGTGGGTAGGCACAGCTAGGTGCTGTAGTAGGCACAGCTAGCTGCTACAGAGTTATCATACCTAACCCTGACGGCAGGGGACAAGGGCATTAAATGCCCGTATGTGTCGCCTAGAAAGCACCGAAAGGGACCGCTAGGGACGCCTCCGTCTTGCCATGGTGGTTGTCTTGTCAGCGCCTTCGTGCCACCGCACGCCCCTAGCTGCACAGCCTCCTGCCACGTGCGCTCGGGAGGGGCCCCGGAGCGACACGTGGGTGGATGTGCTGGAGCGCGGGCGTGGAGTGGGGGCTTGCCGCGGCAAGCGCCTTGCCGCGGCTGTCGACTTGTCGCTTCCGGGAGCTTGTCGCTCACCGGGCCTTGTCGGGGCGCGTAGTGCGCCGCGGCAAGTTCCTTGGAATGCCTCGGACGGCCTTCCCGGCAAGCGCCTCTTGCCGGGGTCTTGGGACGCTTCTGATGGCCTTCCCGGCAAGCTCCTCTTGCCGGGGTCTTGCCTTTTTCCCGGCAAGCTCCTCTTGCCGGGGTCTTGTCTTGAGTACTTTGTTCTTGAATGGTCTTCAGAGGGACCACAAGGAATCTTGGCGGTGACCTGGCAGGCCTTGCCGCGGGACACTGCAACTGCCCGTGCACAAGTTCGGGGTACAAGGGTACCCCTACTCTAGTACGCCAACAAACTTTTTTCCAACTTCCTCACCGCATTGCAGTAACCAGTCATTGCTGGGCTTCTAACATCCCATTCTTTCATCACTTGATTGACCACCAAACCTGAGTCACCGTAAACCATGAGGCGGCGGACGCCGAATGAAATGGCCATACGTAACCCATATAGGAGTGCTTCATATTCTGCTTCATTATTGGAGGAATCAAAGTGAATCTGGAGGACGTATCTGAGATTGTCTCCTCTGGGGGATACCAGTACCACCCCAGCACCAGAACCATTCAGCATCTTGGACCCATCAAAGAACATGGTCCAGTGCTCCGAGTGAACTTGAGTCGGCAGTTGTTGTTCGATCCACTCGGCGAGGAAATCTGCCACTGCTTGGGACTTGATAGCTTTCTTTGCCAAAAACTTGATATCTAAAGGAAGGAGTTCAATCGCCCATTTTGCCACTCGACCAGTTGCATCTCTGTTGTGCAGAATCTCCGACAATGGAGCGTCGCTGACGACTGTAACAGAGTGATCAGAGAAATAGTGTGCAACCTTCTTCATGGTCATGTAAATCCCACAAACAAGCTTCTGATAGTGTGGATATCTCTGCTTTGACGGAGTCAGAACTTCAGAAACATAATGAACCGGGCGCTGAACTTTATAGGCTTTTCCCTCTTCTTCCCGCTCGACCGTAAGTACTGTACTGACGACTTGTCCAATGGCTGCTATATAAAGCAGTAAAGGCTCTTTGGTGACTTGGGCAGCAAGCACCGGCTGGGTGGAAAGCAGGGCTTTTAGCTCTGCAAATGTTGCATCAGCTTCGGGAGTCCACTCGAACTTATCTGATTTCGTCATCAGTCGGTAAAGAGGTAGTGCCTTTTCACCGAGGCGAGAAATGAATCGACTTAGGGCGGCCAAACAAACAGTAAGATTACAGACATCATGCACACGCACAGGGCGTTTCATCCGGAGTATGGCACCCACTTTCTCTGGGTTAGTGTCGATCCCTCGTTCGGAAACGAGAAAACCGAGTAATTTTCCGCCCGGAACTCCAAACATGCACTTTGATGGATTAAGGTTGATATCATACCTTCTAAGGTTGGCAAAGGTTTCAGCAAGGTCAGCCAGTAGGTCGGAACCTTTATGTGACTTGACCACAATGTAATCCATGTATGCTTCCACATTCCGACTGGTCTGAGTGAGCAAGCACTTCTGAATCATCCGCATGAATGTGGCTCCAGCATTATTCAAACTGAATGGCATAGTGACATAACAGAAGCACCCAAATGGGGTGATGAAAGCCGTTTTTATCTCATCGGGTCCGTACAGACGGATCTGGTGGTACACGGAATAAGCGTCCAAAAAGGACAAATGCTCGCACCCCGCGGTCGAGTCGACTATTTGGTCGATGCGAGGGAGAGGAAAGTGATCTTTCGGGCAGGCCCGATTGATATGTTTGAAGTCGATGCACATGCGAAGTGAATCTTCATTCTTTGGGACCATGACAACATTAGCTAACCACTCAGAGTGGTAAATCTCACAGATAAACTCAGCTGCCAGAAGCAGAGCCACCTCTTCACTGATTGCCTTCCTCTTCTGTACGGCGGACCTTCCAAGATGTTCTTTGACTGGTTTCACTTTTGGGTCGACTCGCAAACGATGCTCAGCCAGTCTCCTGGGAACACCTGGCATGTACGAAGGTTTCCATGCAAAGATGTCCCAGTTCTCATGGAGGAACTGAATGAGCGCTTCTTCCTATTTGGAGTCGAGTGTGGTTGAAATGTGAGTCGGAGCGGCATTGGGATCTGTCGGGTGAATGTGAATCGACTTTGTTTCGCCAGAAGACTAGAATGCTGAATCCGTGGCAGGCTTCTTGGCTCGCAACAAATCACTCGGATCTTCATTTTTTGATATTCTTGCAATTCCACTACGGCCATCTGTGCATCGGCGATCTTTGAGCCCTTCTGGAAGCACTCTTCCGCCTTCTTCCGACTACCAGTGATAGTGATCACCCCTTTGGGACCAGGCATCTTCAATTTGAGGTACACGTAACATGGTCGAGCCATAAAACGTGCATAAGCTGGCCTGCCCAGAATAGCATGATAGGCACTCTGGAAATCCACAACTTCAAATGTCAACTTTTCTTTGCGGTAATTCTTGGAGTCACCGAACACCACATCGAGAGTGCTCTGACCGAGTGATGCAGCCTTCTTGCCGGGAATGACTCCATGGAAACTCATATTGCTTTCACTAAGTCTGGACATCGGAATGCCCATTCCCTTCAACGTCTCTGCATACAGTATATTCAGGCCACTGCCACCATCCATCAGAACCTTAGTCAGTCGGGTGCCTTCGACTACTGGGTCGACCACCAACGCTTGCCTCCCAGGGGTGGCTATGTGCGCTGGGTGATCGGACTGGTCGAATGTAATGGCAGTCTGGGACCACTTCAAATAACTGGGTGTCATCGGAGCGACCATGTTCACTTCTCTGTTGATGACTTTCAATCGACTTTTACTCTCAACGTCAGCGAAAATTATCAGAATGGAATTCACGTGGGGATAACCATCATCATCCTCTTCCTCGTCCTCAACCTTGTCTGCTTCTTTCTCCTTTTCCTTGGGTTGTTTCTCTCAGAATTGCTGGATTAGGAGTCGACACTGTCGAGTGGTATGCTTCGGGTAAATGAAATTACCATCTTCATCTTTTTTGGTGTGAATGTGGCATGGTAAATCCAGCACCTCATTTCCATCTTGATCTTTTACTTTCTTGGGGTTCCACGGCCCTTTGGGCTTCCCCTTGAACTTCCCTTGAGTCACGGCTAAGGCTTCACCAGGAGCGGCTGGCTCGGCTTTGCGCTTCTGCTTCCGACTGGAGTTTCCTCCTCCGGTTTCGTGGGCGACTGTTTTGTGCTTGCCAATCCAGAGTCAGTCTTCTTCTTCACCGTTGGCGTACTTGGTGGAAATTTCCATCATTCGAGTCAGAGTCATATCTCCTGTCCGACCGAATTTCAGATTCAACTCCCAATATTTCACGCCTTCTTTAAAGGCACAAATTTCCTGATGATCAGACACATTCTCCACCGTGTGGTGCAATGTGATCCATCTCTGGATATAATCTCTCAAAGTTTCATTCGGTTTCTGAATGCAACATTGTAATTCTATCAGCCCTGCCGGCCATTTGCAAGTACCTTCAAATGTTCTGACAAATACTTGGGCAAGATCTTCCCAAGTATAAATGCTACCAGGCGCTAACTGATTCAGCCACGCTCTGGCTGAGCCCTCCAACATCAAAGGAACGTGTTTCATGGGCACCTCATCATTGCCACCACCAATCTGAACAGCCACTCGGTAATCTTCAAGCCAAGTATCAGGCTTGGACTCTCCAGTGAACTTACTGACTCCAGTCGCCAACCTGAAGTTGGGAGGAATCACCGCAGCCCTGATGGCTCTACTGAAGCACTCTGGAGATGAGACATGCACTCTGCTGCTGGTTGGAAAATCTCTGTCGGACCTTCTCTGTGGGCTCTGTTTCTGTCGACCATACCCTGAACGAGAATAGATCTCGCATCAAAGCCCGGTTACCTAGGGTCGACTGGAATCCTTCGCCCACCACTGTGAGGGCGTCTGTCATCCTGTTGCCGAGGCACGTACGATCCACTCCTTAGGGGAGGCGTGGGAACTCGACGATGATCGTCGTGATAGAGTCGGTGATCATACTGCTCGCGGCTTCTGTACTGATCTCGTCGATCTCCACGTCCCTCACACCTCGGGGCCGATCTTGGG
This sequence comes from Triticum urartu, assembly GCF_056163025.1. Classification (NCBI taxonomy): domain Eukaryota; kingdom Viridiplantae; phylum Streptophyta; class Magnoliopsida; order Poales; family Poaceae; genus Triticum; species Triticum urartu. The sequence goes on along the minus strand of NC_141877.1, from coordinate 218,953,236 downwards.
CTGTGAGCCGACTGGACCGTGTCTGCAACCACGGATCTGCTGTGAATCCTATTCCGCGACTGAGATACTACTGTGTTCTGCTCACCCGCGGCTCGGAGCAAGGCCCGGATCTGCACCAAACCTCAACCAGCTTTTGACTAGGAAGGTTGAGTTGACTCCGCTATTTGGGCCGCAGCTATGAGATTCTGGATTGGAGTCCGGTATACCTGAGTCGAAGGTGGAAAAAGTTGACGTCAACTGGATTCGGGAGCATGCTGCCAAGCACGCTCCTCTAGTGCCTCTTGGAGGTTCTCCAGTCGAGTGCGCTCAGCCAAGTTGGCCAGGCGCGCCTCCTCCAAGGCCTGGGCCTTAGGGGTTTCTCCAACGATAGGAGTGTGAAGTGCATCCATGTTCCGGCGGCGAAGTTCTTCCCTCCGCTGCGAAGAGAGGGGTTCGGGGCGGTACTCTTCGTGAACACGCAACGGATCGCCGCCCCCATCGCCTCCGTCTTCACGGGTGAAGCCAGGAGGACTGCGTGGTCCATTGACCATCAAAACTTCCGCCGCAGGGTCGCTGCTGTCGCACTCGGGTGCAGTCTCTATGGAGCCAGTCGACAGATCGAACAGGCCATAGAGAGTTTCGTCGGGCTCGATTGCCGTGACTTGGGGGTGGCCGACTGGCAAACCACCGCATTCCTCACCCACCGCTGAAGCCTCGATTGACCGGAACATTTAATCCGGCGGGCTGCAGGGAGGGGGAAGCTACAGGAGCCGACTGATACTGGGTGGACGGCTGCCGCAGGAGGACGCCGCGGACGCACGCGCGAAAGTGCGTTGCCCCGCGGATGGGGAGTGCGTCGACGTCGAGTGGAGCCTCCCAAAGCCAAGCGGAGTCGTTAGAGACAAACACGAGCGCGCCGAGACAGATCTCGCGGCCCTCAGCCAAACCTCCGCCTGAAACCATGATGAAGGGGATCGGAAAAATTGCAAATTCTCCAACAAGTCACTAAGACACCTGCCCCACGGTGGGCGCCAATTATCGTGGTTCTAAGTCTGACAGTAGAATGGGGGTAAAAATGTAGAGGCAAGATCCTAGCTATGGAGGAGTTGTACACACGAGTTTTACGAGTTCAGGCCCTTCTCAGAGGAAGTAACAGCCCTATGTCTCGGAGCCTGGAGGCGGTCGACTGGATTATATGCGTGTATGTTACAGGGGGTGCGAACCCTTGTCCCTAAGGAGGGGGGTGGCTTATATAGAGTTTGCCAGACCCCTCCCGCCCTCAGTTACAAAGGGTTTAAGGTACATAAAGATGGAGAGGTTACTGGTAACGCCTGTAATAAAAGTACATAATGACCATTAAGGCCATGACTTAAATCCCGACCGTTGCAGAGTGGAGTGGCTCTAGATCTTCTAGTAGTCGAGTGGTTGTCCGTACGGTCGAGTGTCTTCAAGACTGTCGAGTGGAACATGGCTTCCTGGTCGAGTGGATGATGATTTTTCTTTGACTGCTTCTGGTTCTTTTAGAGATATCCTTGGGGAGGGTATCTTGGACAGATCCATGACCCTACCCTAGGTACATGGCTTCATCATTAGCCCCCGAATGGATCAGGGTTTGAGTGAGGAAGAAGTTGAGAACGCTTCCGACCCATTTTTCATTGTTATGAATATATCTTGCTCGGGATCAATGAACTGAGGTGATGACACCAACTTCTTTTTCAGTCGCCTTGATCCGTTCTTAGTTTTTTGTCGAGTGAACTTTTACTGAAAAGCTTCGAGTGATGATGCGGACAATGTCTTCCGTCTGACAAGTTGTTCTGCCGCCCGGCGCGTCAACTGTCGTGGTTCTAAGTCTGACAGTAGAATGGGGGGTAGAAATGTATAGGCAAGATCCTAGCTATGGAGAAGTTGTACACACGAGTTTTACGAGTTCAGGCCCTTCTCGGAGGAAGTAACAAATCTATGTCTCAGAGCCTGGAGGCGGTCGACTGGATTATATGCGTGTGTGTATAGGGGGTGCGAACCCTTGTCCCTGAGGAGGGGGGTGGCTTATATAGAGTTTGCCAGACCCCTCCCGCCCTCAGTTACAAAGGGTTTAAGGTACATAAAGATGGAGGCGTTACTGGTAACGCCTGTAATAAAAGTACATAATGACCATTAAGGCCATGACTTAAATCTCGACCATTGCAGAGTGGAGTGGCCCTAGATCTTCTGGTAGTCGAGTGGTTGTCCGTACAGTCGAGTGTCTTCAAGACTGTCGAGTGGAACATGGCTTCATGGTCGAGTGGATGATGATTTTTCTTCGACTGCTTCTGGTTCTTTTAGAGATGTCCTTGGGGATGGTATATTGGACAGATCCATGACCCTACCCTAGGTACATGGCTTCATCATTAGCCCCCGAATGGATCAGGGTTTGAGTGAGGAAGAAGTTGAGAACGCTTCCGACCCATTTTTCGTTGTTATGAATATATCTTGCTCGGGATCAATGAACTGAGGTGATGACACCAACTTATTTTTCAGTCGCCTTGATCCATTCTTAGTTTTCTGTCGAGTGAACTTTTACTGAAAAGCTTCGAGTGATGATGCGGAGGATGTCTTCCGTCTGACAAGTTGTTCTACTGTCCGCGGATTTCACGGGATTCGAATTTTGGGAAGCGCGCCTGGCAGGGGAGGCCGTGGTAATCGGGACGGATTAGGCAGGTCGCCTGGTTCCCCATGCCACCTTTTTAGCCATGTATCGCGTGCGCGACTGTTGCGGGATTTGATGAGATCGTTCGGGCCTACCAGTCAGTCACTCGGAAGTATCTTTATAAAAGGCACCGGACCGGGCCTTTGGACAGTGCGCCCTCATTCTCCTTCTTCTTCCTCAGATTTCTCCGCTACCTCTGCTTTCGCTCTCGGCGTCGTAGCTCCGCTCGGACTCGATTTGCTGCCATGGGGAAGGAGAAGACAGTGGTGCTGGAGCGCGCAAAGAAGGCAACGGCGAAAGCAAAAGGGAAGCGGACCAGCCGAGGTGGATCCTCATTAAGGTCCGGCCTGCCGCCGGGCTGGATCCAGGGCAATTGGATCCGCTTGATGATTAGCCAGGATGACATCGATGATCTGGTGGAGGGGGGCTGATCCCCCACGAGTCGGCACGGCTCCCGGGGAACGAGACCGAACCGTGACTGTGGGAGGGTGAGTGTGTTCTCCTCACCACTCACGTCGACCGCGGGTTTTCTTTGCCTCCCCACCCTTTCTTTTGTGGTTTTTTGAATTTCTTCGGGGCTCAACTCCACCACTTTACTCCAAACACTATCGTGTACCTTGCTGCCTTCGTGTCGATGTGCGAAAATTTCTTGGGTTGTCGACCGCACTTGGGTCTCTTCAAGCACATATTCACCTGTCGCTCCCAGTCAGTCAAGAAGGCCAACCCAAGTGACGAGAGGACGCACGTGATTCAGATGTGCGAGGGCCTTGGAATCCCAATGAGGAATAAGAGCACCTTCCCGGCTATGATCCTTCCTGACTCGGTCCGGGGCTGGCAGTCGACCTGGTTTTACTGTAAGGACCAGCCGACTCCGGGTCAGTCGACTGGACTTCCCACCTTTTCCTTGGATCAAGTGGAGAATCCCTCCTCCTTGAGGGTTATCCCGGAAGAGAAGGCGCAGGTGAAGGCGTTGGTCGAGCGGGTCGTCCAACTTGTCCGTGACGGGGTGACTGGAATGGACGTGCTGGAGGTTTTTCTCAGTCGACGCATCCAACCACTTCAAGCCCGTGACCATCCGATGTGGATGTACTCGGGACTCGAGGACTCCACTCGGATCCACCCGGAGGACATTAGTGAAGACACGGTGGAGAAGTGGCTGAGAGGAATCACCAGCAACAAAGATAATCCCCGGGGGTCTAGGAGGATGATTCCATTCAACCATTCGCGCCAGCCGGAACAGGTATGATTCTGCTTTATCAAGTATCTTCTCGATTCACTGTGTAACACCTTGTTGACGGTCGACTGTATTTCTTTCGTTCATTGTCTTTTCAGGCTCTTATTGATATGTACTCGATGCCCAACGGAGTGTAGGAGCAAGACGTCAAGGAAGGGGCGAGCGTGGGTGCGAGTGGTGAGTGGCACTCGGATGCAGAGGAGGACGAGGAGACCGATGAATTGAGTGACAAGGAGGAGGTCGACTCGCCTCCTCGCAGAGAGAGAAGATCCAAGCACGCTCAAGACCCGGCGGGCACCCCGGTCCTGGCGGCTGCACCGACTGGGCCATCTTATAAGCGCCCTTGGACGTCTTCGCCAGCGCCGATTGAGAAGATAACGAAACAGCCCAAGATTGTGCCGCCTCCTGCGCCAAAAGCACCGAAAGCCACCTCCTCTAAACCACCGAAGGCTTTGCCCAAAATCAAAGTGACCGTCCCCACCATCTCCGGGTAATCATCTGATCTGTTCTTTTGGACGACTCGAGCAACAGAACGTAACCGACTGAATGTTGACATTTGCAGTGCTGCTACATCTGGAACTTCTTCCTACCAATATCGAGATGAGGAGATGGAAGACGCGGTTACTTCCAACCCAGGTAAAAACTCTTATGATCTTGTTCTTGATTACTTGGTCGATTAAATTCTAGGGATTCACTTGGGGTCGACTGATTTCTCTGCAGCTCCACCCAACGTCATCGATCTTCCAGATGATGATGAAGACATGGCCCCTAGGCCCAGAAAGAACAAAAAAGTAGCAGCTGGCAAGACGTCTCAGCAGGGACCGACGACCACACCAACCGCCCGGCAATCTAAAGACGTAGGCGGGGCCTCTGTAACTTTCGTTGTACCATTGTCGAGTGAGCGCCCTGCACCGTCGATTGAACCAGTGTTCTCTTCACTCGTCCAGCCTCATGCTTCGGAGCTCCAAGCTGCCGCACCTGGGTCGTCTGCCCCCTTCTTCACCAACTACCATGTTCCGGAAAACTAGTCGGACGCGGCTATAGAAGCCATCCGTCAGGCTAACGCGATGATGGAGCGGATGAAGATGGTGCACGAGCATAGCCAGGCTGCTTACGACGCCAGTGCTGCTCTCCGGGCCAATGTCCAGGTAAGTAAACTTCTGACTGACCTTGTTCTATTAGGATATGCTGCCCGAAATATTTTCTTCCATACAATCTCTTATTGTTTGCGTCAAATTTGTACACCCACTGGTTGTTTTGTTGTCTTTGGTATTTGCGCTCTTCCACTCGGTCTGGGTGAGTAGGATCTGAACCGGTGGGGGCACTCTAAGTGCACCCACTGGGTGTAGTCCCCGACACCGCGGTCGACTGCTGGTAGTTGGCCGGGGTCCGAATAGTTCTTTTCTCTTCTTTTTTTTACTTGACCCGGGCGGACTGGTCGAGTTGGGTCTGAATCAGTGGGGGCACGCCAAGTGCACCCGCTGGGTGTAGTCCCCGAGACCGCAGTCGACTGCAGGTAGTCGGCTGGGGTCTAAGTGAACTTTTCAGTTTTATTCACTCAGAAGTAAATAACCTTTGATCTTGTCAATTGACACGTCTTTTATCTCCTGCAGAAATCTTGTTCTCTCATTTCTAAGTTTGTCGAGTTTGAGGAGAAGCAGAGGTAACTCAACCTCGACTTGGAGTTGGCCCGGCAAAAGTTGAAGAAAGCCGAAGATGAATCTGCTGGTATGGAAGGTAGCTGCCTGTCAACTGTTCACGTTGATCGTCCTTTAAGATATTTTTTGATCTCCTGTTTGATCCGATTGCTTCTTTGGCAGAGAAAATGAGGTTGGCTCTGGAGGAGAAGGACTTGGACCTTGCAGCTGCACAGAACGAAGCTCAAGACAAGACTGCCCTTGCAGACCAGAAGCTGGCTTCGGTCGGAGCATTGGAAGGGGAGGTGAACAAGCTGAAGTCCTGTCTCAATTAGTCTAGCCGAGAAGTAAGTCGTGTGAAGAAGGACAAGATTGCTCTGAATGAGAAGCTAGAGTCTGTGGTCCGCAAGAGAAACGACATGGAAGCCAATCTGAGAACTCTTGCCAAGAAGCTCTATCTTATGCTGGAAGGTACTCCTTTTAATCCGACTGCTTTGCTGCTTGCAAGTTAATCCTGTCTAGTCAACTCACTAACTCTTTGACTGCAGAATTCTGCCAAAACTTTGACGAGGAAACCGGAAGGATCGAGACTGGTCTAGACCCTATCGTTTCTCCGGTTTGCGACGAGACTGCCATGAACGTGCTCCGACTGGAATCCCGTGTCGCCGGCGTCACAAGTTATCTCGCACGCCTGAAGGTGGAAGTTTCACGGATCGACTCATCGCTCTGGCCAGGGGCGACGCTTCAAAATGACTTGGAATCTCTAATGGCTCGGCTCAACGAGATTCCTGGTCGAGTGCGAGAATGGAAGAAGTCCTCTGCCTGGTGTGGTGCTGACGTGGCGTTGTCCTTGGTCAGAGTCCACTGCAAGGAAGCTCGTGAAGACAAGCTGGCGGTGATCAAGGTCGCCAACACCAAAAGGCACGACTTCTAGTCCTTTATGGAGACTTTCATCGCTACTGCCACCCGGATCGCAGATGGAATCGACTTGGACGAATTCGTCGCACCCTCCAGCCCTCCTCCTGCCGAGTGAACAAACTATGAGATTTAAACCTGTCTTAAATTTACCTCGGAATGCCGAGTGGTTGCTGTAACCATTAAACTCCTTCGGGCTTGATGCTCGAATACTTTTGATTTGTTGCTTGGAACTTTAGGATTTATCTGAACTGCTTTTGAGTATACTTGCGATTGCTTTTGGGATCTGCTCCATTCTATTTGTGGCGTAGCTCAGAGGAGAAGGTTGCAGTCGACCTGCGCCTCACCGTCCTTGCGGACAAGGATTGATCGCATGTTGTATTTGTGGCGTAGCTCGAAGGAGAAGGTTGAAGTCAACCTACGCCTCGCCGTCCTTGCGGACAAAGATGGAGCGCACGTTGTATTTGTGGTGCAGTTCTTAGGGAAAGGATTTTACAAACTTTGGCGAGTACTGGACTGTAGCTAAGCCCCGAGTGGGAGGCTGGCTCACCACTCAGTAGGATTTTACAAACTTAGGCGAGTACTGGACTTCAGCTAAGCCCCTGAGTGGGAGGATTGCTCACCACTCGGTAGGATTTTACAAACTTAGGCGAGTACTTGGACTGCAGCTAAGCCCCCGAGTGGGAGGCTGGCTCACCACTCGGTAGGGTTTTACAAACTTAGGCGAGTACTGGACTATAGCTAAGCCCCCGAGTGGGAGGATTGCTCATCACTCGGTAGGATTTTACAAACTTAGGCGAGTACTTGGACTGCAGCGAAGCCCCCGAGTGGGAGGCTGGCTCACCACTCGGTAGGATTTTACAAACTTAGGCGAGTACTGGACTGCAGCTAAGCCCCCGAGTGGGAGGATTTCTCACCACTCGGTAGGATTTTACAAACTTAGGAGAGTACTGGACTGCAGCTAGGCCCCCGAGTGGGAGGATTGCTCGTCACTCGGTAGGATTTTACAAACTTAGGCGAGTACTTGGACTGCAGCTAAGCCCCCGAGTGGGAGGATTGCTCACCACTCGGTAGGATTTTACAAACTTAGGCGAGTACTGGACTGCAGCTAAGCCCTCGAGTGGGAGGCTGGCTCACTACTCGGTAGGATTTTGAAAACTTAGGCGAAACGGGTTCGCAGCTAAGCCCCTGAGCGGGAGGCTGGCTCACCACTCGGTAGGATTTTGAAAACTTAGGCGAAACGGGTTCGTAGCTAAGCCCCCGAGCGGGAGGCTGGCTCACAACTCGGTAGGTTGTTTGAAAAATGGGCGAAACGGATTCACAGCTAAGTCACCCACTGGGGGTTTTCAGACGTAAACAAAAGCAACAACAATCGTGCTAGAGGACTGTAAAGCTCTTGTCTTTGATAAACAAATTACAAAGGTACTTCTTATTACACTTTATTCGAATGAGTACTTAAGTATAAAAGGGCGGAGCAGCTCCGCATTCCAAGCTCGTGGCTCGTCTTTCTGATGCTCGACGTTGTAAAGATGGCATGCTCCACTGTGGAGAACTCTGGTGATGATGAAGGGGCCTTCCCAAGCAGGGGCGAGCTTGTGTGGCTTATGTTGATCCACTCGAAGAACCAAGTCTCCCTCTTGAAAGGCTCGACCCCTCACGTTTCTGGCGTGGAATCGACGCAAGTCTTGTTGATAAATGGTCGATCGGATAAAGGCCATCTCTCTTTCCTCCTCTAAGAGATCGACTGAATCTTGCCAGGCCTGTTCTGCTTCTTCTTCAGAGAAGAGCTCGACTCGGGGTGTGTTGTGGAGCAGGTCACTTGGTAGAACAGCTTCGGCTCCATAGACCAAAAAGAAAGGAGTTCGTCCAGTCGACCGATTAGGAGTTGTCCTCAAACCCCAAAGAACTGATGGAAGTTCATCGACCCAAGCGCCTGCGGCGTGTTTGAGATCATGCATCAGTCGGGGTTTCAGTCCTTTAAGAATTAGGCCATTTGCTCTTTCTGCTTGTCCGTTCGACTGCGGGTGAGCGACCGAAGCATAGTCGACTCGTGTGCCTTGAGAAGCACAGAAAGCTCTAAACTCATCAGAATCGAAGTTCAACCCGTTGTCAGTGATGATGCTATGTGGAACTCCATATCTGAATTTCAATTCCCTGATAAAACTGAGAGCGGTGCTGGCTTCAAGATTCTTAATAGGTTTAGCTTCAATCCATTTGGTAAACTTGTCGACTGCTACGAGCACATGAGTGAAGCCGCTCCTACCAGTTCTCAGTGGTCCAACCATATCTAATCCCCAAACAGCAAAGGGCCAGACGAGGAGAATGGTCTTCAGGGCTGACGCTGGCTTGTGAGACATGTCAGAGTAAAACTGGCAGCCTTCACATCTGTCAACTATATCTTTCGCCATTTCATTTTCTCGTGGCCAATAAAATTCGGCTCGGTATGCTTTAGCCGCGATGGCCCGAGAGGACATATGGTGACCACAGGTCCCCGAGTGGATGTCATTGAGGATCATTCGACCTTCTTCTGGCGTTATGCATTTCTGACTGGCTCCAGTCACGCTTTCCCTGAGAAGTTGTCCTCTTATCACAGTAAAGGCCTTGGATCGACGGACAATCTGTCGAGCCTCTTCTTCGTCCTCTGGGAGTTTCGTCCTAAGGATGTACGCAATGTATGGCACTGTCCAGTCGGGAGTAATGACCAGGATCTCCATGATTAGATCGACCACGGCTGGATCTCGACTTCCGTCGGATCTGTGGCGCTCTTAGGCTGCGGGGGCTCTTTCGTGAAAGGATCTTCCTGAACTATTGGTGTGTGAATATGTTCCAAAAACACATTGCTGGGAATGGCTTGTCTCTTGGAACCAATCTTTGCCAAATCATCGGCTGCTTGATTTTTCAGACGGGGTATGTGATGGAGCTCTAACCCCTCAAACTTCTTTTCCAACTTCCTCACTGCATTGCAGTAACCAGTCATTGCTGGGCTTCTAACGTCCCATTCTTTCATCACTTGATTGACCACCAAACCTGAGTCACCGTAAACCTTGAGGCGGCGGACGCCAAATGAAATGGCCATACATAACCCATATAGGAGTGCTTCATATCCTGCTTCGTTATTGGAGGAATCAAAGTGAATCTGGAGGACGTATCTGAGCTTGTCTCCTCGGGGGGATACCAGTACCACCCCAGCACGAGAACCATTCAGCATCTTGGACCCATCAAAGAACATGGTCCAGTGCTCCGAGTGAACTTGAGTCGGCAGTTGTTGTTCGAGACACTCGGCGAGGAAATCTGCCACTGCTTGGGACTTGATAGCTTTCTTTGCCAAAAACTTGATATCTAAAGGAAGGAGTTCAATCGCCCATTTTGCCACTCGACCAGTTGCATCTCTGTTTTGCAGTATCTCCGACAATGGAGCGTCGTTGACGACTGTAATAGAGTGATTAGAGAAATAGTGTGCAACCTTCTTCATGGTCATGTAAATCCCACAAACAAGCTTCTGATAGTGTGGATATCTCTGCTTTGACGGAGTCAGAACTACAGAAACATAATAAACTGGGCGCTGAACTTTATAGGCTTTTCCCTCTTCTTCCCGCTCGACCGTAAGTACTGTATTGATGACTTGTCCAATGGCTGCTATATAAAGCAGTAAAGGCTCTTTGTTGACTGGGGTAGCAAGCACTGGCTGGGTGGAAAGCAGGGCTTTTAGCTCAGCAAATGTTGCATCAGCTTCAAGAGTCCACTCGAACTTATCTGATTTCGTCATCAGTCGGTAAAGAGGCAGTGCCTCTCCACCGAGGCGTGAAATGAATTGAGTTAGGGCGGCCAAACAACCAGTAAGCTTCTGGACATCATGCACACGCACAAGGCGTTTCATCCGGAGTATGGCACCCACTTTCTCTGGGTTAGCGTCAATCCCTCGTTCGGAAACGAGAAAACCGAGTAATTTTCCGCCCGAAACTCCAAACATGCACTTTGATGGATTAAGCTTGATATCATACCTTGTGAGGTTGGCAAAGGTTTCAGCAAGGTCAGCCAGTAGGTCGGAACCTTTACGTGACTTGACCACAATGTCATCCATGTATGCTTCCACATTCCGCCTGGTCTGAGTGAGCAGGCACTTCTGAATCATCCGCATGAATGAGGCTCCAGCGTTATTCAAACTGAATGGCCTAGTGACATAACAAAAGCACCCAAATGGGGTGATGAAAGCCGTTTTTATCTTGTCGGGTCCATACAGACGGATCTGGTGGTACCTGGAATAAGCGTCCAAAAAGGACAAACGCTCGCACCCCGCAGTCGAGTCGACTATTTGGTCGATGCGAGGGAGAGGAAAGTGATCTTTCGGGCAGGCCCGATTGATATGTTTGAAGTCGATGCACATGCGAAGTGAATCGTCCTTCTTTGGGACCATGACAACATTAGCTAACCACTCGGAGTGGTAAATCTCACAGATAAACTCAGCTGCCAGAAGCCGAGCCACCTCTTCACCGATTGCCTTCCTCTTCTGTACGGCGGACCGTCGAAGATGTTCTTTGACTGGTTTCACTTTCGGGTCGACTCGCAAACGATGCTCAGCCAGTCCCCTGGGAACACCTGGCATGTTCGAAGGTTTCCATGCAAAGATGTCCCAGTTCTCATGGAGGAACTGAATGAGCGCTTCTTCCTATTTGAAGTCGAGTGTGGTTGAAATGTGAGTCGGAGCGGCATTGGGATCTGTCAGGTGAATGTGAATCGACTTTGTTTCGCTAGACGACTAGAATGCTGAATCCATGGTAGGCTTCTTGGCTCGCAACAAATCACTCGGATCTGCATTTTTTTGATATTCTTGCAATTCCACTACGGCCATGTGCATCGGCGATCTTTGAGCCCTTCTGGAAGCACTCTTCTGCCTTCTTCTGACTACCAGTGATAGTGATCACCCCTTTGGGACCAGGCATCTTCAATTTGAGGTACACGTAACATGGTCGAGCCATAAAACGTGCATAAGCTGGCCTGCCCAGAATAGCATGATAGGCACTCTGGAAATCCACAACTTCAAATGTCAACTTTTCTTTGCGGTAATTCTTGGAGTCACCGAACACCACATCGAGAGCGCTCTGACCGAGTGATGCAGCCTTCTTGCCGGGAATGACTCCATGGAAACTCATATTGCTTTCACTAAGTCTGGACATCGGAATGCCCATTCCCTTCAACGTCTCTGCATACAGTATATTCAGGCCACTGCCACCATCCATCAGAACCTTAGTCAGTCGGGTGCCTTCGACTACTGCGTCGACCTCCAACGCTTGCCTCCCAGGGGTGGCTATGTGCACTGGGTGATTGCACTGGTCGAATGTAATGGCAGTCTGGGACCACTTCAAATAACTGGGTGTCACCGGAGCGACCATGTTCACTTCTCTGTTGATGACTTTCAATCAACTTTTACTCTCAACGCCAGCGAAAATCATCAGAGTGGAATTCACGTGGGGATAACCATCATCATCCTCTTCCTCGTCCTCAACCTTGTCTGCTTCTTTCTCCTTTTCCTTGGGTTGTTTCTCTCGGAATTGCTGGATTAGGAGTCGACACTGTCGAGTGGTATGCTTCGGGTAAATTAAATTACCCTCTTCATCTTTTTTTGTGTGGATGTGGCATGGTAAATCCAGCACATCATTTCCATCTTGATCTTTTACTTTCTTGGGGTTCCACGACCCTTTGGGCTTCCCCTTGAACTTCCCTTGAGTCATGGCTAAGGCTTCACCAGTAGCGGCTGGCTCGGCTTTGCGCTTCTGCTTCCGACTGGATTTTCTTCCTCCGGTTTCGTGGGCGACTGTTTTGTGCTTGCCAATCCGGAGTCGGTCTTCTTCTTCACCGTTGGCGTACTTGGTGGAAATTTCCATCATTCGAGTCAGAGTCATATCTCCTGTCTGACCGAATTTCAGATTCAACTCCCAATATTTCACGCCTTCTTTAAAGGCACAAATTTCCTGATGATCAGACACATTCTCCACCGTGTGGTGCAATGTGATCCATCTCTGGATATAATCTCTCAAAGTTTCATTCGGTTTCTGAATGCAACATTGTAATTCTATCAGCCCTGCCGGCCATTTGCAAGTACCTTCAAATGTTCTGACAAATACTCGGGCAAGATCTTCCCAAGTATAAATGCTACCAGGCGCTAACTGATTCAGCCACGCTCTGGCTGAGCCCTCCAACATCAAAGGAACGTGTTTCATGGGACCTCATCATTGCCACCACCAATCTGAACAGCCACTCGGTAATCTTCAAGCCAAGTATCAGGCTTGGACTCTCAAGTGAACTTACTGACTCCAGTCGCCAACCTGAAGTTGGGAGGAATCACCGCAGCCCTGATGGCTCTACTGAAGCACTCTGGAGATGAGACATGCACTCTGCTGCTGGTTGGAAAATCTCTGTCGGGACCTTCTCTGTGGGCTCTGTTTCTGTCGACCATACCCTGAACGAGAATAGATCTCGCATCAAAGCCCGGTTACCTAGGGCCGACTGGAATCCTTCGCCCACCACTGTGAGGGCGTCTGTCATCCTGTTGCCGAGGCACGTACGATCCACTCCTTGGGGGAGGCGTGGGAACTCGACGATGATCGTCGTGATAGAGTCGGTGATCATACTGCTCGCGGCTTCTGTACTGATCTCGTCGATCCCCACGTCCCTCACACCTCGGGGCCGATCTTGGGCTGTGAGCCGACTGGACCGTGTCTGCAACCACGGATCTGCTGTGAATCCTACTCCGCGACTGAGATACTACTGTGTTCTGCTCACCCGCGGCTCGGAGCAAGGCCCGGATCTGCACCAAACCTTGACCAGCTTCTGACTGGGAAGGTTGAATTGACTCCGCTATTCGGGCCGCAGCTACGAGATTCTGGATTGGAGTCCGGTATACCTGAGTCGGAGGTGGAAAAAGTTGACGTCAACTGGATTCGGGAGCACGCTGCCGAGAATGCTCGTCGAGTGCGTGCTGGAGGTTCTCCATTCGAGTGCGCTCAGCCAAGTTGGCTAGGCGCGCCTCCTCCAAGGCCTGGGCCTTAGGGGTTTCTCCAACGATAGGAGTCTGAAGTGCATCCATGTTCCGGTGGCGAAGTTCTTCCCTCCACTGCGAAGAGAGGGGTTCGGGGCGATAATCTTCGTGAACACGTGACGGATCGCCGCCCCCATCGCCTCCGTCTTCACGGGTGAAGCCAGGAGGACTGTGTAGTCCATTGACCATCAAAACTTCCGCCGCAGGGTCGCTGCTGTCGCACTCGGATGCAGTCTCTACGGAGCTAGTCGACAGATCGAACAGGCCGTAGAGAGTTTTGTTGGGCTCGATTGCCGCGACTTGGGGGTGGCCGACTGGCGAGCCACCGCATGCCTCACCCACCGCTGAAGCCTCGATCAACTGGAATGTTTGCTCCGGCGGGCTGCAGGGAGGGGGAAGCTACAGGAGCCAACCAATACTGGGTCGATGGCTGCCGCAGGAGGACGCCGCGGACACATGCGCGAAAGTGCGTTGCCCCACGGATGGGGAGTGCGTCGACGTTGAGTGGAGCCTCCCAAAGCCAAGCGGAGTCATCAGCGACAAACACGAGCGCGCCGAGACGGATCTCGCGGCCCTCAGCCAAACCTTCGCCTGAAACCATGATGAAGGGGATCGGAAAAATTGCAACTTCTCCAACAAGTCACTAAGACACCTACCCCACGGTGGGCGCCAATTATCGTGGTTCTAAGTCTGACAGTAGAATGGGGGGTAGAATTGTAGAGGCAAGATCCTAGCTATGGAGGAGTTGTTCACATGAGTTTTACGAGTTCAGGCCCATCTCATAGGAAGTAACAGCCCTACGTCTCGGAGCCCGGAGGTGGTCGACTGGATTATATGCGTGTATGTTACAGGGGGTGCGAACCCTTGTCCCTGAGGAGGGGGTGGCTTATATAGAGTTCGCCAGATCCCTCCCGCCCTCAGTTACAAAGGGTTTAAGGTACATAAAGATGGCGACGTTACTGCTAACGCATGTAATAAAAGTACATAATGACCATTAAGGCCATGACTTAAATCCCGACCGTTGCAGAGTGGAGTGGCTCTAGATCTTCTGGTAGTCGAGTGGTTGTCCGTACGGTCAAGTGTCTTCAAGTCTGTTGAGTGGAACATGGCTTCATGGTCGAGTGGATGATAATTTTTCTTCGACTGCTTCTGGTTCTTTTAGAGATGTCCTTGGGGAGGGTATCTTGGACAGATCCATGACCCTACCCTAGGTACATGGCTTCATCACAAGGAACTGCTTCAAAGAAATACCTGAAGAGATCAAAATGCGTGTGAACCCCAAAGAAGCATTCACAAAGAGTCGCAAAGCAAGACATATGCAACACACCGCTTGGAGTAAGGTGATGCAGCTGTTGCCTATAGAGGGTCAAGACACCTCTAGCGAAAGGACTCAAGGTGGAAGTCACAGCCCATGGTGGATAAAAGCCACGTGTACTACTTGGTTCCAATGTAGTGGTTGCGGAACCACATCCCTCTGTCAGGGTGCCAGCCAGGCCATTACGGTGAACTCCGACAGCCGGCTGTGACGCCCCCGATTCAATCGTACACTAATCATACATGCAAACATGTACGATCAAGATCAGGGACTCACGGGAAGATATCACAACACAACTCTACAAATAAAATAAGTCATACAAGCATCATATTACAAGCCAGGGGCCTCGAAGGCTCGAATATAAGAGCTTGATCATAGATGAGTCAGCGGAAGCAACAATATCTGAGTATAGACATAAGTTAAACAAGTTTGCCTTAAGAAGGCTAGAACAAACTGGGATACAGATCGAAAGAGGCGCAGGCCTCCTACCTGGGATCCTCCAAAACTACTCCTAGTCGTCGTCAGCGGCCTGCACGTAGTAGTAGGCCCCTCCAGAGTAGTAGGAGTCGTTGTCGACGGTGGCGTCTGGCTCCTGGACTCCATCGTCTGGTCACAGCAATCGGGTATAGGAAGGGGAAAATGGGGAACAAAGCAACCGTGAGTACTCATCTAAAGTACTCGCAAGCAAGGTGCTACACTACGTATGTATGCAATGGTATCAAATGGAATAAGGGTATCATATGTGGAATGAACTGCAGAATGCCGGAATAAGAGGGGGATAGCTGGTCCTATCGAAGACTATGCTTCTGGCCACCTCCATCTTGCAGCATGTAGAAGAGAGTAGAAGGTAAGTTCACCAAGTATCATCGCATAGCATAATCCTAACCGATGATCCTCCCCTCGTCGCCCTGTGAGAGAGCGATCACCGGTTGTATCTGGCACTTGGAAGGGTGTGTTTTATCAAGTATCCAGTTCTAGTTGTCATAAGGTCAAGGTACAACTCCAAGTCGTCCTGTTACTGACGATCACGGCTATTCGAATAGATTAACTTCCCTGTAGGGGTGCACCACATTTCCCAACACGCTCGATCCCCTTTGTGCGGACACACTTTCCTGGGTCATGCCCGGCCTCGAAAGATCAACACGTCGCAGCCCTACCTAGGCACAACAGAGAGGTCAGCACGCCGGTCTAAATCCTATGGCACAGGGTCTGGGCCCATCGCCCATTGCACACCTACACGTTGTGAATGCGGCCGGTGAGCAGACCTAGCCTCCCTTATACAAGAGCAGGCGTTCTAGTCCAACCCGGCGCGCGCCGCTCAGTCACTGATGTCATGAAGGCTTCGGCTGATACCATGACGTCGCGTGCCCATAACTGTCCCCGCGTAGTTGGTTAGTGCGTATAGGCCAGTAGCCAGACTCAGATCAAATAACCAGATCTCGTTAAGCGTGTTATTCTGAAGTAACCACAAACGCCGACCAGGGCCAGGCCCACCTCTCACCTAGGTGGTCTCAACCTGCCCTGTCGTTCCAACGCAAAGTAACAGTCGGGGGCCGTCTGGAACTCAGGCCCACCACTACCTGGATGGAGCCACCTGCCCCTTCAGCCCCCACATTAGAATCACCTGCGGGTACTCAACGAGCGGACCCGACTTTAGTCACCACCTGTATAGTATGTATGTATGTATGTATGTATGTATGTATGTATAGGTATATACCCGTTATCACCTCCCGGGTGATCACGGCCCGATAGTATAGCATGGCAGACTGACAAGAATGTAGGGCCACTGATGATAAACTAGCATCCTATACTAAGCATTTAGGATTGCAGGTAAGGTATCAACAGTTGTAGCAACAATGACATGCTATGGATCAGAATAGGTTTAACGGAAAGCAGTAACATGCTACACTACTCTAATGCAAGCAATAGAGAGAAGAGTAGCCGATATCTGATGATCAAGGGGGGGCTTGCCTGGTTGCTCTGGCAAGAGAGAGGGGTCGTCAACACCGTAGTTGAACTAGGGGTCTCCGGCAATCTCGGGGTCTACCGAAAAGAAGTAACGGAGGGGAACACAATAAATACAGAGCAATCAATGTAACAAAAAGCAATATGCGGCATTACGTTGTGCTATGGGTGACCTGACGCGGTACTAAGTGATACAGGCAAAAATGGGGGGAAACATCCAGGAAAGTATCCCCGTTGTTTCGTGTTTTCGAACAGGTGAACCGGAGGGGGAAAGTTGCGTGTTTGCTATGCTAGGGATGCGTGGCGGACGAACGGGCTGCGTATCCGGATTCGTCTCGTCGTTCTGAGCAACTTTCATGTACAAAGTTTTTCCATCGGATGGTACGGTTTATGTTATATTAATTTTAAAAGTTTTAAATCATTTTCTAAATTGTTTTAATTCAAAAATTAAATCTTAAATTGCTATGGGTACACAGAATTGTACCCAACAGAATGTATGTGTGGCTGGCAGGTGGGGTCAAGGGGGGTCCACTCAGCATTTGACCAGTCAATTGTTGACTAGTCAATAGGGTCAAACAGGGTCAAACAGGGCCCACCTGTCATAGACTGGGTCAACCCAGTCAACAGTTTGACTGGTCAAACTCGACAGGGGGCCCACCTGTCATTGACTGACAACTAATTAACCTAATTAATTGGTTTAGTTAACAGATTAATTAGGTTAAGTTAATTAGGTTAATCTAGTTAGGATTAATTAGTTTAATTAATCAAGATTAATTAAGTTAATTAATTATTATTATTTATTTATTTATTTATTTTTATATAAATTATTGTTTTTTTCATTTTTGTTCTCAGGGGCGTGGGCCCCGTTTATCATTGGCCCAGAGGGTCGATGTGGTTAGCGGGCGCCACGGGAGTAGCGGGAGGTGGGTGATGGGCGCCAGCCCGACTGGCGCCCGCCCAGTCCAGCCGCGGCACCGAGCGGCACGGCACGTGCAGACCAGAGAGGGCAAGGTCCGGCGAGGCATGGGCCAGCTAGGGCATGGCGGGCGCAGGGCATGGGAGGCATAGGGCAGCGGGGGAAGGGGGCGCGTCGGGAAAGGCCGACGAGCAAGGAGTGGCCGGCGAGGCGTGGCGTGGCCGGTAGCGGTGCAAGGCGCGGCGGGGCAGTGGAAGCAGTGGGGCGCCGGAGCGATGCGCGGATGGGTGCCGGCGCCGAAGGTGGCCGGAGTAGCACGGGGCCAGCGGAGCGGAGCGAGGCGCAGGACAACGCGTGCAACATTGGGGCGGCGGCAGTCGCGGCTGCCGGCAGCGCGTGGCCGGCACGGCTGCGGGATGGACTGTGTCGGTGTTCTGGGAACGGGGGTCCCCAGACTTGCCTACATGCGGCCTGCGGCGTGGCTCAAAGGGGGGCCCAGCACGGCCCATCTTCATCAACATAGACTCAAGACCCTCGCGAGGGGCCAAGCCTCACGGGGCGGACGACGCGGAGCTTCCTCGGGCACGGCCTCATCAGGCTGGCTCGCGAGGAGGCGGAGAGATCAAGGCGGGGTACCTCATGAGGTGCCCGTGAGGCAAGCCATGACGACCAAGGGCGCCAGGCGGGTGCCAGCCCGCGCAGTGTCCTCCTTTCCTCTTTGGTGCAAAGGGGGCAAGCGCAGCCGCGGAGTACCGAGGCATCAGGCAAAGGTTGCCATTTCGGTGCAACAAGACCAAGGCCAGGAGGACTGCAAGACGGAGGTCATCATGGAGCCCAAGACGGCATCACCACCAGAGCTTTATGCAGGCGAAGACTACTTTTGTCAGGATAACTGGTACTAGCTGTCCCCCTTCAAATTAGCCCACCATTGTTGGCTCCCTTCCCGCTCGATATTTGGGAAGAGGACCAGGGCCTCTATAAATAGGACCAGCCACCCACAGGGTTGGAGAGGAGAGAGGAGAGAGGTTGAGGGGGATCGAGATAAACAATCGAGAAGAGAGGGAGAGAGAAGGGTGACTGGACTCATCATCAGCCCAAGAGGCAATCCACCACACCACACACTGGAGTAGGGTATTACACCACAACGGTGGCCCGAACCAGTATAAACCCTGTGTCTCTCGTGTTGTTCTTTCCATAGCTTAGATCTTAGCGAGGCGGAGGGGTGCAGGTAGGTAGGAGGCGAAATCTCCACGCGCACCCCAGTGTTCGAACCTCAAGGGTCTGCCGGAACCCGAAATCCGACATTTGGCGCGCCAGGTAGGGGTGCACCGGAATTCGTCTTGAACCACCCCGTTCTCCCCCGACCATCGCGCCCATATCTGACGCTCGTCGGGCCCGTGCCGAGCACCGGGCCGCTCTCGCTTCCCGCGTCGCCCAGACGGCTCCTGTCGGCGGGCGTCCTCGCCGTTCCCCGTCACCTGCCGTCAACGCCGCCACCGGCTCGGCGGGGGACGAGCAGCAAGCATCGTCTCAGCATCCGTCCGTGCGGCAAGACGGCCGCACTGCAATTCCCTCGCTCACCCCGACTGGTTCTTCGTCCAGCGCGCTCCGTGCACCCATGGAGGCTCCAGCTGCGCTCATCGCGGCAAACGAGCTCCTGCGCTACCGTCCCGTCGACGACGTCTACGAAGAATGGCTCGACCGCGTCGCCGAGCTCATCCGCGCCGCAGGGGGCTCTCCTGCGCCGTCCGTTCCGCTGCACCACACCTCGCCCTGCGCGGGCGACGAAGCTCCAGCGGCGCCCCGGCCGCCTCCTCCTCAGGAAGGCGCCATGGCTCCAAGGCGCGTGGTCCCTGGGCGGAACCCACTCCGTCAGGTGCCAGTGCGGCAAGAGCAGAGCTGCCAAGAAGTCCCTCGCCCGCAAGAAGCTGCCCGGGCGCTCCCTGCTCCAGCACGTCGCGACCATGCTCCTGCTCCCGCACGTCAAGACCCCGCGCTGCTCCTAGCTGCAGCACGTGGGGACATGCAAGACCAAGCTCTCCATCACCCAAGGCCTCCCGTGGCCACAGCAGGCTGCCGTGCCTTCACCACCGAGCTACGCAGCGTCGCGTGGCCCGGCAAGTTCAAGCCAGACCTGCCTCCTTGTTATGACGGCACGGCTGACCCTGCGGAGTTCCTCCAGCTCTACGAGGTGGGCATCGAAGCTGCCAATGGAGACGAGAAGGTCATGGCGAACTGGTTTCCCATGGCGCTCAAGGACGGGGCCCGCACTTGGCTCCTGAACCTAGCTCCAGGCACGAATCTCCTCCTGGGACGTGATGCGCACCCGCTTCATCGCCAACTTCCAAGGTACTCGCGACCGGCCACCCGCCGTGAGCGACATGCGCCGCATCAAGCAACAACCCGGGGACACCCTGCAGAAGTACATCCAGCTTCAACAAGGCACGCCTCAAGATTCCCAAGGTGACTGAGGAGGCCATCATCTCAGCCTTCTCCGACGGCGTGCGCGATGTCAAGATGAAGGAGGAGCTGGCGATGCATGAAGACCTCTGCACTTCCTTGGAGCTGTTCAACTTGGCAACCAAGTGCGCCAGGGCTGAGGAAGGGCATCTCTCCCTCCTCGAGCTGCCGGCCGCAGACCCAGAAGAGAAGAAGCCCAAGGCCAAGGATGTGAAGCGCAAGGGGGATGCCATGCTCGCGGCAGAACTAGACACCAAGGGCAGTCGGTACTGTGTGTACCACGACCTCCACACCCACAACACCAACAAATGTCAAGAGCTCCAAGCCGTGCGAGAAGGAAGGATCGGTCGTCGCCCCGACCGTGGTGACCGGGGCTACGGTCGAGGAGGAGGAAGGAACGTAGGACGCTGGGAAGACCATGGCCCACGCCAAGGGTGGCACAATCAACCTCGCGAGGATCGCTGGCAAGACCCACCTCGCGAGGGAGACTGGAGGGATCAGCCTCGCAAGGATCGCCCGCAAGGCAACGCAGGCCTCCCTCCGCTGCCGCCGCAGCCAAGGAGAAACGAGGACCGCCACCAGGACGAGAGGGCTGGGGGCTTCCTGGAGCTGCGCGCGATTGACTGCATCCTGGGCGGGGCTCAGGTCCCAGCCTCTCAACGCATCTTCAAGCAGTTCGCCCGCGAAGGGAATGCAGTCCTCCCCAGGCTCGAAGCCGCGCGCCCTCTTAAGTGGTCGGCATGCGCCATCACGTTCAGCTCAGCAGATCAGCTCAAGTGTGCGGCTACAGCCGGAGTCCTCCCTATGCTTTGTTGCCCAATCATCAGCAACGCGGTGGTCACCAGGACCCTCATTGATGGCGGGGCAGGGCTCAACGTCCTGTCCGTGGAAACATTCAACAATCTCCAAGTGCCCTACAGCCAGCTTCAGCCAACCAAGCCTTTCTCCGGAATCACCGACGGCTCCACGGTCCCGATTGGGCAGGTCCGCCTCCCTGTCAACTTCGGGGCACGCGACAACTACCAAACCGAGCTCATCGACTTCGACGTCGCTCACATTCGCCTGCCGTACAACGCCATCCTTGGGTACCCAGCACTGGCCAAGTTCATGGTCGTAACTCACCACGGCTACAACGTCCTCAAGATGCCAGGAAGTGGTGGAATCATCACGGTGCCCTGTGAAGAGAAGGACGCGGTGTGTTCCCTGGAACGAGCCTTTCAGGCCGCGTCACTGGAAGACCCGGATCACGGAAGCAGGAGGCTTCCCGAGGACGCCCCAAAGAAGAAGAAGACATCGTCCGGCCCGGCCCCTCAGGAGGCAGGCCCCTCTGGGCCCGTGCCGGCCCAGGGGGAACCTCCTTCCATCGCATAGGAAAGTGCGCCTGGTGCCCTCCTCAGGCAGGGCTCGGGGGCTCTCCCCTGGAGGGCCACCGACCTAGCTAGGGTCACGAGGGAGGCGCTTGGGCACCACATGGAGGCGTGTTTCGAAGCACATTTCCCTCAAGAAGGAGCAAGGCAAGGAGAGCCAGACCCTCAGGAGTTCGTTAGCAAGGCCATTCAGGAGCTACAGGAGTCAAGAGTCATGAAAGGCGGCCGCCGCCTACCAGCAGTGGCTCCCCATCCAGGCGAGGATGGTGGGCTGCGCGTCTGCATCGACTTACCAGGGCTCAACCGAGTCACCTCTCTGGAGCGCCTCTGGCCCTCGCGAGTGGGGCGCTGCAGAGGTCCACCCCACAGCTACGTTCGCATGCCTTACAGCTTGCCGAACGCGGCTACCACGTACCAGCGCCTCATGAGGGGCATCACGGAGGCACAAGAGGCCAGGCGTTCCGCAGCCCTGGCGGAGATGGAGATGGTCCGCGAGGAGCCGCCAGCGCCTCCGGAGCCTCCCGAGGCCCCTGGGCCTGGGGGCTCGTGAGGATCGGCTTCCGCAGCCCACCGAGTCTGCTACACCAACACCCCTTCGTCCTCAACGTCATCAGGTGACATCTTTCAAGTTTCACTTCCAGCTGGGAGTGCCCCCAGGGCTGCATTATTCCCAGGCCGCGTGGGTCCATCCCTGCGGCGTGTATCCCTTTTATTACCTTGTTGGGGGCGCCCCTCGGGCTGCATGACCCCCAAGTCGCTCGGGCCTGACCCAGTGATGTCCGCCTTCCCAGCATCTATTTGAATGAATCCACTCCTCCGCGGCTAATGTGCTTGACCTAGTTGCCCGCTCAACTGACGGAACTGCTCCCAAACGGCACGATGCTCGCGCATGGGTCCGTCCCTGCAACGCCGACAAACCTGAATGGCTGAGCTCTGGCCACGGCAGCCCCGCATGGCGCCACCTCGTCAAGCCTTCAGTGCCTCATTACCCCTCGGAAGCAACCAACGGCTGACTGCCAATTGTCATGGCAACCCCTCGTTCTTTCTCTGATGGGTCTACAGGATCTCTTAAAGGAGCTGCATCAGGCGAGGCCCTTGCGGTGTCTCCTCCACTCTCATCCGCGCGAACCGCTTGCACGTTAAAGGGGGGTGCCTGAGCATCGCGACTCAGGGCTCCTACTGGCTCTCCAGCCCTCACCCTCTGGCCTTGTCCACGGCATCGCGACCTGGCATACCAGCAACGGCTGAGACTCGCTCGAGGGCCGGGACCCGAGGACGTAGAGCAGAAAGGGGAGCAAGGGCGAGAGGGGAGGGACACACGAGGACCTCGCCGAGCAACCTCGCGCCTGCCGATGCACAGACCCGGCAACACACCAGAGAGCGGCCCCTGATTCTCGAGATAAGTCACCACCCGGAAGCACCAGCTACCGTGGCACCATCCCCGCACCTAATGCAATCTCGTGTTAGTGACGCCGCTCTCCTTTCTCACCGAACGACGGCTGCTTGAGCGCCAAAGGGGACCTCCTGAGCATCGCGACTCAGGGGCTCTTACCGGACTCCGGGTCGCTCACCTCCTGGCCTTGACCACGGCATCGCGACCTGGCATACCAGCGACGGCTGAAGCTGCCTTGGGACTAGGACCTGTCAGCGCAGAGCACCAAGCCCTCGTGAGGTTCGAAAGGGAGGACTGAGCTAAGACGGAATGAGCAACTCGCACAATTCTACAACAAGGGTTATATTAACAAAACAGGATCACAGGCACCTTACAAGCCCCCACGGGATGCGTCTTTGATTCCTCGCAGGGAACAGATCCTAAACGGACACTAACTACGCGCGCCCCTGCAGAAGACGCCATCATCAACAGTGGGCCGTCAAGCACCGGCGCCAACCCCATCCAGATCAGAGTCGGCGGCGGCCTGACGAGCCCGCCCTGCTCCAGGAGCGGCGCCGGCTCGGGGACTCGTAGCTGTCGTCGCTCGTCTCCGGAGTCACGAAGAGCTCGCCGGAGTCGCTGGAACCTCCGACGCCTCCACCGCCTGAGGAGCCACCAAGGGAGCGGTTGGCGGGCCCAGTCCTCGCCGTAGCAGGGTCCTGGCCACCTCTCCCGGGGCAGCACTCCAGCCGGCGCCCGTTCGCATCGAAGACCTTGAAGAACATCGCCGAAGCACCGTCGTACTCCAAGTGGATCGCGAGGGCGCCTCTTGTCCTGCAAACCCGGGCGATTTCGCTCCAGCCCCAAGTCATGAAGACCTCGCCCGGGGCAACGACCGCGACCTCTGCCTCGGTCGCGAGGGTGCAGCAGCCGGCGTGCTGCAGCCAAAGCTCCAGGAGTTCTCCCTGCGGGATGATGGAGGCGAAGAAGGGAGGAAGGCGAATCCAAGACTGAGGAGGCATGGCGACGTGGAGCACGAACTCTTGGGAGGAGCCCTCGGTGTGGACCCCAGGGGGGACGACCCACACCTTCGTGACTCGTCGGCGCCGACGGCGGCGCCGCCCGTGGCGATCAACATCAGCTCCTTCAGGGCCCTCGATGTGAGCGTACAAGGGAAGCAGGAACCCCGGTGGTGCTCGCTCGCACCAAGGCCTCGACACCACCTGATGGGCCCCCTCGTCCGGGCCACGGAGGACGAGCCGTTTCTTCGGCGAGAGCAGGTCTGGTTCCTCTCGGGGAGCCTTTCCCTTCTCTGCCGTCGAGAACCGGCGGATCGGAGCCATCGCAGCAAGACGGAGCAAGGACCGGGAAGAAGGAGAAGCAAGGAGGGATGGACTGGAAGGGCGCGTGCTGTTCCATACTTATGGCCGGCGAAGGCCAACCGCCGACCTCCACGATCGTAGGTAATCATGACCCACTTTGCATGCATGGACTTGTCCAATCCGTGCAGTTGCCGAGGCGCCATGGGGAAGTGGAGGCGCCCACGTCCAATCAACCGCCACGCGGCGCCCAAGGCCGCAGGCTGTTAGGGCCTGCGGCGCTTCGCTCTTGCCCTTCCGCCTCCCTGCACGGCCAAGTCCGGGCGCGCCTTGGGCCCGGGGGCTACTGTCAACGTTTTGGGAACGGGGGTCCCCAGACTTGCCTGCCTGCGGCCTGTGGCGTGGCTCAAAGGGGGGCCCAGCACGGCCCATCTTCATCAACACAGACTCAAGACCCTCGCGAGGGGCCAAGCCTCGCGGGGCGGACGACGCGGAGCTTCCTCAGGCACAGCCTCATCAGGCTGGCTCGCGAGGAGGCGGAGAGATCAAGGCGGGGTACCTCATGAGGTGCCCGTGACGCAAGCCATGACGACCAAGGGCGCCAGGCAGGTGCCAGCCCGCGCAGTGTCCTCCTTTCCTCTTTGGTGCAAAGGGGGCAAGCACAGCCGCGGAGTACCGAGGCATCAGGCAAAGGTTGCCATTTCGGTGCAACAAGACCAAGGCCAGGAGGATTGCAAGGCGGAGGTCATCGTGGAGCCCAAGACGGCGTCACCACCAGAGCTTTGTGCAGGCGAAGACTACTTTTGTCAGGATAACTGGTACTAGCTGTCCCCCTTCAAATTAGCCCGCCATTGTTGGCTCCCTTCCCGCTCGATATTTGGGAAGAGGACCAGGGCCTCTATAAATAGGACCAGCCACCCACAGGGTTGGAGAGGAGAGAGGAGAGAGGTTGAGGGGGATCGAGATAAACAATCGAGAAGAGAGGGAGAGAGAAGGGTGACTGGACTCCTCCCAGCAGTTCATCGCCCCAGCCAAGAACAGACCCTCGCGAGGCTGTTCTTCCTTGTATTGTTCATCATCATCAGCCCAAGAGGCAATCCACCACACCACACACTGGAGTAGGGTATTACACCACAACGGTGGCCCGAACCAGTATAAACCCTGTGTCTCTCGTGTTGTTCTTTCCATAGCTTAGATCTTAGCGAGGCGGAGGGGTGCAGGTAGGTAGGAGGAGAAATCTCCGCACGCACCCCATTGTTCAAACCTCAAGGGTCTGCCGGAACCCGAAATCCGACAGACTGGAGGAGCGCCGAGCGGTGTTGGAGCGGGACATGGACGGCGAGCACGTGGAGGGCAACCGCAGGCGGAGGCTAGGCAAGCGTATGGGGCGGAGGGATCGCGAGGAGAGGGGGAGCTCACGGGGAGGTCGTAGGGAACTGGCAGTGGGCTCGGGGGGAGTCGAGGTCGCGTCCGGCAAGGAGGAGACGAGGACGGCAGGGCGGCGTCGGGGAGGCGGGCGCAGTCCGTCTGAGAGGAGGACGGGGATGCGGTGCAGGAGGTTGGGAGCCGCGAGGAGGAGGCCGGGGTGGTGGTGATCGGTGCCGGCGGGCGGCGGCCTCAGGGGAGCGGCGGCTCGGGTGCCCGCTCCACTGAGTGTGTGTGCGTGCGTGTGGCGGCACGGATGAGAGGACGAGGGGAGCGATGGGGGATCAAGTGAGCAGGTGGATCGGGTTAGGGTTAGGTGGGTGAGGCCATATAGGCCATGGGGTGGCCGGCTAGGCAGTTTGGCTGGGCCGCTTGGCCATCTATGCCAAGGCCCAGCGAGGGTGGGGGCTTCTTCTTCTTTTTTTGTTCTTTTTCCCTTTTACTTATTTTTTCTTTACTATTTTCTATTCATTTTAATATGTCAAATATTTTTTGTTGACTATGAAACGTTGCACATAATTCCTAGTCAACACTATAAGGTTGCACAAAAAGCTTGAGGCCAATTGGAACTGTTCAAATTTATAGTTGAATTTAATTGCTCTTATTTAATCTAGTTGTTCCACTAAATTAATTCCATGGGAAATTGGGAAACCAAATGAGGTTGATTCCAACATGATCATTACTTAGTGAAGATTTGCCGCCCAATGAACATTTTTATTTGATAGTTTAACGAAATAATAATTTGACTTGTTATTTGAAATTTGAATTTGACTCAGTTTTGGACTAACGCGAGATTAACAACAGTGACCGCGGTGACATGGCATCATTAGTAGTGATTACTGTAGCCTAGATATCCGGGCATCACACCGACCCATCTTCACCAACTGCTCCAAAATGGATTTAGACACGGAGGAGTGTTTCCAATCTCTCACCCACTCGGGCGGATTGGGCAAACATGGTAAGGACAACAATTGCACGCCTAGCTAACCCTCTTGGATTGGGATCTCCCTAGTAGGCACGGAAGAAGAAGCCATCTCCCTCTCGATGTTCGGTTATTTAAGCCTAGTAATGGCGGGCGAAGGCTATTTGGAGGAAGAAGAACTGGCGGACGAAGCACCACCTCCTACCTTTGCATTTATAATAGAAAAAGCATCTCAACCTTTCTAGTGACATCAACTGCCCATCGGTGACGAGCTAGCCCGCGACTGTTTTTAATCATGCAAAAGGCGAGGTAATAGCTCAAGCGGCCTGCTAAACAACCCCACCAGGATGGTTGATGCCGGAAGAGGGCGCACGGCGTGCGCGGGTCTCCCCTGCAAAAGGCAAGAGCTCCGAAACAAGGGATTCGCGTGCAGCGATGGAGGTCGCGTCTATGAGACAAAGGAGCTCGATGGAGGTCTAAAGCCGTGACCTAGGGTGGCTAACCAAGCCAGACCAAGTGAAGTGTTGGGCCGGTTATCAAGGCCCAACAATGGGCGAAACCGACCTTGCTATGACATGTTCCTCAAGACAAGGGAAGCGGCAGCCTAGATCGCATCTACCACCATGTAAACCCTAGACCTCCCTGTCCATATAAAGGGAGGTCAGGCAGCCCTCTAGGTCATCCTATCTCAGATGAGAAGACTCTGGTAGCAATCTCAAACACCGTTGTAATCCCTCACACGAGTTATCCCTCCACCATAAATAACAAGAAGCGGGATGTAGGGTATTACTCTTTGGAGGCCCAAACCTGGGTAACCTGTACGCACAGGCTCCGTCCTGGTACTTTCGACCTCGTCATGAACCCTAACGAGGGATCTAACGGTATTATGGGCTGTCGCAAGGAGTTGGTGGAGCCTCATCCGCTGGGAGGCAGCACTCCAGATGCGCCGGCATTAGCCCTATCTCCACGAGGCCCTAAAGTTCTTCGTCGGTGGTCGAGGAAGGGAACAACTTTCCCATTGTCTTGGGGATTTCTGACTGCGGTCTCTCACCGCCTTTGAGGATGACCCTCTTTTGTGTCATCCCTGCCCCAACGGGGCGCGCATCCTGGCTGGAAGCCCAAGGAACCCTCTCGCTCCTAGTGCGAGCCATCTTGGTGGCGAAAAGGGGCGGACTAGAGCTACAAACGCAATCGGTGACTTTGAGAGTAGGAGGCAAGGAAACGGAAATGCATGAGGGTGGAAGAAGAAGAAGAAGAAAACCCTTCGTACTTTTTCCCTCCTTATAGCAGGCATGAATCTGATGTGTTTACCCTAACGACACGACACTTGATCTCCATCCTCTGCAACTCCCCATTTTGCAAGGTAAGGTGCATGGATCCAGGAACCATTGTCATCACATCCCTTAATCAACGGGATCTGCACAAACATCCCTTTAAAGGACTCTAACTCAACCTAGTAAGTCAGATTGACGTTGTTTGGGGCTCCCGAAGGCCAGTAGAGCTCTCCTAGCACGGGTTACCACTCATGGAGGCCCCGAAGATGAGCTCTCTAAAGAAACACGAGGGCTAAAGCACCATCGGTAGTGAAGACCACCGGAGGTCTGAAGACCCACCCCTGCAACCTCAGCCACGCTTGATGACCCACAAGTATAGGGGATCTATCATAGTCCTTTCGATAAGTAAGAATGTCGAACCTAACGAGGAGCATAAGGAAATGACAAGCTGTTTTTAGCAAGGTATTCTCTGCAAGCACTGAAATTATCGATAATAGATAGTTGTATGATGAGATAATTCGTAACGGGTAACAAGTAACAAAAGTAAACAAGGTGCATCAAGGTGGCCCAATCCTTTTTGTAGCAAAGGACAAGCCTGAACGAACTCTTATATAAAGCAAAGCGCTCCCGAGGACACACGAGAATTGTTGTCAAGTTAGTTTTCATCATGCTCATATAATTCGCATTCGTTACTTTGATAATTTGATATGTGGGTGGACCGGTGCTTGGGTGCTTCCCTTCCTTGGACTAGCCTCCCACTTATGACTAACCGCTCTCGCAAGCATCCGCAACTACGAAAGAAGAATTAAGGTAAGCCTAACCATAACATGAAACATATGGATCCAAATCAGCCCCTTACGAAGCAACGCATAAACTAGGGTTTAAGCTTATGTCACTCTAGCAACTCATCATCTACTCATTACTTCCCAATGCCTTCCCCTAGGCCTAAATAATGGTGAAGTGTCATGTAGTCGATGTTCACATAACACCACTAGACGAGAGGCAACATACATCTCATCAAAATATCAAACGAATACCAAATTCACATGATTACATATAACAAGACTTCTCCCATGTCCTCAGGAACAAACATAACTACTCACAAATCATATTTATGATCAAGATCAAAGGAGTATTAATTATCAGTAAGGATCTGAAAATATGATCTTCCACCAGATAAACCAACTAGCATCAACTACAAGGAGTAATCAACACTACTAGCAACCCATTGGTACCAATCTGAGGTTTTGAGACAAAGATAGGATACAAGAGATGAACTAGGGTTTGAGAGGAGATGGTGCTGGTGAAGATGTTGATGGAGATTGACCCCCTCTCGATGAGAGGATCTTTGGTGATGACGATGGCTTCGATTTCCCCCTCCCGGAGGGATGTTTCCCCGGCAGAACAGCTCTGCCGGAGCCCTAGATTAGTTCTTCCCAGGTTCCACCTCGAGACGGCGGCGCTTCGTCCCGAAAGCTTCCTTTTGATTTTTTTCAGGTCAAAACACACCATATAGCAGAAGATGGGCGTCGGAGGCCAGCCAGGGTGCCCACAAGGACGGGGGCGCGCCCAGGGGGTAGGGTGCGCCCTCCACCCTTGTGGCTGGCTGGTAGCCCCTTCTGGTGCTTTCTTCGCCCAATATTTTTTATATATTCCAAAAATATTCTCCGTGAAGTTTCAGGACTTTTGGAGTTGTGCAGAATAGGTTTCTAATATTTGATCCTTTTCCAGTCCCGAATTCCAGTTGTCGGCATTCTCCTTCTACATGTAAACCTTATAAAATAAGAGAGAGAAGGCATAAGTATTGTGATATAATGCGTAATAACAGCCCATAATGCAATAAATATCAATATGAAAGCATGATGTAAAATGGACGTATCAACTCCTCCAAGATTAGACCTCGCTTGTCCTCAAGCGAAAGCCGATATCGAAAAATATGTCCACATGTTTAGAGATAGAGGTGTCGATAAAGAAAATACGGACATGGGGTATCATGATCATCTTTAGAACAGCAACATATAATACCATATAATTTCTCATATCAAAGTAGCAATTCATTCACAAGATAAAGTATGAATCGGAAACTTCATTGAAAACTAACAAACTATGATCTCAGTCATTGAAGAAATTGCAATTTATCATAACATCGGAAAGAGTCAATATAAGAGCTTTTCAGCAAGTCCACATATTAAACTATCATCTAATCTTTCACAATTGCTGACACTCACGCGATACTTATGGGTTCAAAGTTTCAATTAGACACAGAGAAAGATAGGGGCTATAGTTTCAGCCCCAACCTTTTACCTCAAGGGTAATGTCAACAATAATACTTTATGATAACCTACATCCGAGTGGATATATATATATGGATCTCTCCAACATATAGTGCTTCCCAAAGGAAAAAATTGTAAAAAGGAAAGGTGATGATCACCATGACTCTTGTATAAGGGTAGAAGATAAAAGTAAAAGATAGGCCCTTCGCAGAGGGAAGCAGAGGTTGTCATGCACTTTTATGTTTGGGCGCACAAAATCTTAATGCAAAAGAACGTCACTTTATATTACCGCTTGTGATAAAGACCATTATTATGCAGTCTATCGCTTTTATTTCTTCCATATCACAAGTTCGTATAAAGCTTATTTTCTTCACACTAATAGATCATACATATTTAGGGAGCAATTTTTATTGCTTGCACCGATGACAATTTACTTGAAGGATCTTACTCAATCCATAGGTAGGTATGGTAGACTCTCATGGCAAAACTGGTTTAAGGGATGTTTGGAAGCACAAGTAGTAGCTCTACTTGGTGCAAAGAATTTGGCTAGTATGAGAGGGAAAGGCAAGCTCAACATGTTGGAGGATCCATGACAATATAACTTCTATTCGGATATAAGAAAACATAACCTATTATGTTGTCTTCCTTGTCCAACATCAACTTTTAGCATGTCATATTTTAATGAGTGCTCACAATTACAAAAGATGTCCAAGATAGTACATTTATATGTGAAGCCCCTCTTTCTTTATTACTTCCTATTAATTGCAAGAATGACCAAAACTATGTTTGTCAACTCTCAACAACTTTTATTCATCATATTCTTTATATGTGAAGTCATTACTCTCCATAAGATCAATATATGATCTTTCTATTTCTTTTTATTCTTTATTTTATTTAATTCCCTCAAGATCATAGCAAGAAAGCAAAGCCCTCAACTCAAAACTACTCTTTATTATATAACTCATGGACTCGATTACATAGATAGAGATCGAACAAAACTCAAAGCTAGATCATACTAAAACTTTATTCTACTAGATCTACATATAACCAAAATGATCGAACTAAGAAAAATGAAAAAGATAAAGATGTGATGTTGATACGATACTGGGACACCTCCCCCAAGCTTGGCAGTTGTCAAGGGGGCTGCCCATACCCATGTAATTATGTCTCTTTCCTCGGAGGTGGTGATGATGGAGTTGTTGACGAAGTAGGCTTGTCGTCCATCTTCCAAGGCATAGACTCACCATCATATAAAGATAAACGAGTCTCCGGGGTCCTCAAATCTGCAGCCAAACTCATCCTCTTAAACATGTATTCATACTCACAGTTTTGGTTTTGCAGGTCATAGATCTGGGCTTGGAGATGCTCGATTTTCTCATGAAGCTTGAAGATAGCCTCCTCAATGTTCTTGGCATCTAGCTTGTGATTTTTGGTGAACTCCGTGATCATCAAGTGATTGGCGTTGAGTCCATGTTCCACCATCCCTTGGCACTTGAAAACTTGCCGCTCCATTGCTTCGAGTCTTGTATCCACGATTTCCGTCTTCTTCGGCCCCTCAACATCGCGGATGTGCAGCACCCCCTCACGCATCTCAATGGCTTGAGGGTGTCGCAACACCTCCGCAAGGTAGGGGTTGATGACCTTCTCGAAAAACTTGTCCTTGAGGACTCTTGGAGACGTCATCGTGATCTAGATCTGTCAGAAAAATAGCTCGAAACAAGAATAGGAGATATTGTCGTGGTACGGTGGTCAAAACCTTCGGGGGATTATATAATGAATTTTTACCGACCAAAAGAAGTATCATGCAATAAAACAGAGTCCGGAGGGCACACGAGGTGGCCACAAGGACGGGGGCACGCCCTCCACCCTTGTGGTGGCCTCGTGTCTCTTTCGGACTACTTTTAATTTTCCTATTTTTAAATATTGCAAAACAGAGAAAAATTGCAACTAGAAATGTTTTGGAGTCGTTTTACTTACCATACCACATACCTATTCCTTTTCGGAGTCTGAAACATTCTGGAAAGTGTCCCTTATGTACTCCTCCGGTGTTACGGTATTAATTATATTGGTCTCAACATTTATGGGAGTACCTGAGATATAATGTTTGATTCTTTGACCTTTTACCACCTTTGGATTTGTGCCTTCAGTGTTGTTGATTTTTATGGCATCGGAATGATAGACCTCCTCGATAATGTAAGGACCTTACCGTTTAGAGAGAAGCTTTCCTGCAAAAAATCTTAAACGAGGGTTGTATAGAAAAAAATGATCACCTACATTAAACTCATGCTTTTGTATCCTTTTGTCATGCCATCTTTTAACTTTCTCTTTAAACAACTTGGCATTCTCATAGGCTTGGGTTCTCCATTCATCAAGTGAGCTAATGTCAAATAACCTCTTCTCACCGGCAAGTTTGAAATCATAATTGAGCTCTTTAATAGCCCAATATGCCATATGTTCTAGTTCAAGAGGTAAGTGACATGCTTTTCCATAAACCATTTTATACAGAGACATACCCGTAGGATTCTTATAAGCAGTTCTATAAGACCATAATGCATCATCAAGTTTCTTAGACCAATTCTTTCTAGATCTATTAACAGTCTTTTGCAAAATTAATTTAATTTCCCTATTGCTCAATTCTACTTGACCACTAGACTGAGCATGATATGGAGATGCAATTCTATGGTTAACATCATACTTAGCAAGCATTTTACGGAAAGCGCCATGAATAAAATGTGAACCACCATCAGTCATTAAATATCTAGGGACTCCAAACCTCGGAAAAATAACTTCTTTAAGCATCTTAATAGAAGTGTTATGATCAGCACTACTAGTTGGAATAGCTTCTACCCACTTAGTAACATTATTAATAGCAACTAAAATATGTGTATACCCATTAGAGGAAGGAAAAGGTCCCATATAATCAAAGCCCCAAACATCAAATGGTTCAATAACAAGTGAATAGTTCATAGGCATTTCCTGACGTCTACTAATACTACCAATTCTCTGGCATTCATCACAAGACAAGACAAACTTACGAGCATCCTTGAAGAGAGTATGCCAATAAAAACCAGATTGCAATACCTTATGTGCAGTTCTATCTCCAGCATGGTGTCCTCCGTAAGACTCGGAGTTGCACTTGCATAGGATATGTTCCTGTTCATGCTCAGGTACACAACGTCTAATAACACCATCTACTCCTTCTTTATAAAGGTGTGGGTCATCCTAGAAGTAATGTATTAAATCATAGAAAAACTTTTTCTTTTGCTGGTATGTGAAACTAGGTGGTATAAATTTAGCAACAATGTAATTAGCATAATCAGTATACCATGGAGTATCACGAGAAGATAGCTAATTGTTCATCAAGAAAGCTATCATCAATAGGTAGTGGGTCATCAATAACATTTTCTAAACTAGACAAGTTGTCTGCAACGGGGTTCTCAGCTCCCTTTCTATCAATAATATGCAAATCAAATTCTTGTAGCAAGAGAACCCATCTAATAAGTCAAGGTTTAGCATCTTTCTTTTCCATAAGATATTTAATAGCAGCATGATCAGTGTGAATAGTTACTTTGGAATCATCAATATACGATCTGAACTTATCACAAGCAAAAACAACTGCTAAAAATTCTTTTTTCAGTAGTAGCATAATTTCTATGGGCACTATCTAGAGTTTTACTAGCATAATAGATAGCATTCGGTTTCTTATCAACTCTTTGTCCTAGAACAGCACTAATAGCATAATCACTAGCATCACACATAATTTCAAATGGTAAATTCCAATCAGGTGGCTGAACAATAGGAGCATAAATCAAGGCTTTCTTAAGTATTTCAAATGCTTCTACACAATCATCATCAAAAACAAAAGGAACATCTTTTTGTAAGAGATTAGTGAGAGGCCTAGAAATTTTAGAAAAGTCTTTAATAAACCTCCTATAGAAACCAGCATGACCAAAGACACTTCTTATACCTTGATATCTTTAGGACACGACATCTTTTCAATAGCATCTACTTTAGCTTTATGATGTAGGGTGGAACCCTATATGGCCGATCTTTCACGAAAGGAGCGGATCCCACGATGAACATGAAGAACACAAGGGGAAATCATGAGT
This sequence comes from Triticum urartu, assembly GCF_056163025.1. Taxonomy (NCBI): domain Eukaryota; kingdom Viridiplantae; phylum Streptophyta; class Magnoliopsida; order Poales; family Poaceae; genus Triticum; species Triticum urartu. The sequence continues at coordinate 218,919,032 of NC_141877.1, read as the reverse complement.
GGACACACAAGAGAATCACTCAAACCAACGATATTAGGTCACACATATGCTAGATCCTCGAAACACAAAGAGATACACGATCCAAATCCAACAAAGAACAATATATAGGTAACCGGTTCTTCTCCGTGAGGAGGTCTTGAGGTCTTCCCGTTACGGATCTTGCATCCAAGATGGATGTTCTCCGAAGAGGTGTCGGTCCCTCGCGATGGAGTAGATCCGGATGGATGAGCGAAGCTCTATATCACATATGAGCTAACACAATGCTAACCCTAACTAGGAGGAGGAGCAGGAGGTCTATTTATAGTCTTAGTGCAAATGGGGGTGAAGTGAAGGGGTACATGGGCCTCGGGCCCGAAACTGTGCGCAGACAGGTACCGGACATCTGGCGGGTTACGATCGTCCGGTGGCTCGTGGGTGTCCGGACGTCCAGTAGTCGCCGGACTTCCACTCGTTTTGGCTCGGTTGAGGTGGCACCAGATTTCTGGAGATGGCCGGTCGTCCGGTCGCCGGTCGTCCGGTGGCGTCGGACATCATCTGTTTCGGCTCGGGTGTGGTGATGCCGGTTGTCCGGTCCTGGCCGGACGTCCGCTCGATGGAGCTTGCGTTGACTGGGGCCTGGGCAGGCTGGGGCTTCAGGTGCCGGACGTCCGGTCCCGATCGGTCGTCCGGTGGATGTAGCTTTAGCGGCAACTCTTCTTCTTGTCCTTGGCACTTGGTGTCCTCGCTGTCTTGTCCGTCGGATGTAGCTGCTCCGTGGCCTTCCTTCGAGTACCTGATCACACATAGGGTCTCCGCATGAGGTAGTAGCCATGTCTCATATGTAGGAAGTGGAAGTTCGAAGAGGAGCGAGTTCACCTTATCTTCGATAGCCTTTGCTCGGGCTCTTGTCATTGGTCCAAGTGGTGTCATAGAAGACGTAGGTAGGTCCATGGGGATGACCTTGGGATGCTCCGCATCATCTCCCCCCTGGGAAAGATCCGACCTCGGATTGAAACCTTCATCACCATGGTAGGGCGAGAGATCCTTGACATTGAAGATGTCGCTCACGTTGTACTTGTCACGCGGGAGGTCGATCTTGTAAGCATTGTTGTTGTAGCGTGCTAGCACCTTGAAGGATCCATCGGCTCGTGGTAGAAGTTTGGACTTGCGTTCATTGGGGAAGCGTTCCTTGCAAAGGTGTAGCCAAACAAGATCTCCAATGTTGAATATCATGGGTTGCTTGTTGACGTTGAGCTTGGTCCCGAGTCGTTGTACTTGGCACTCGATTGCGTGCCTTGTATCTTCACGCATCTTCTTGAGATAGTTCACTCGTGCACTCGCGTCCATATTGATGCGCTCTTGTAGTGGTAGAGGAAGAATGTCCAATGGGGACAACGGGTTGAAACTGTAGACGACCTCGAAGGGGGACTTGCCGGTAGTCGAATGTCTAGCGTGGTTGTAGGCGTACTCGATGATCGGTAGGCACTCTTCCCACTCCTTGATGTTCCTCTTGATAAACACGCGTAGTAGAGTGGAGAGTGTTCGGTTCGTCACTTCTGTTTGGTCGTCTGTTTGTGGATGGTATGCCATGGAGAATAGTATCTTGATTCCGAGCTTGGCGCATAAGGTCTTCCAAAAGTAACTCAAGAACTTGACGTTGCGGTCCGAGACAATCGTCTTTGGCACTCCATGTAGGCGCAAAATTTCCCTACAAAAAAGATTTGCAAGATGTGAAGCATCGTCTATCTTGTTGCAAGGAATGAAATGAGCCATTTTAGAGAATCATTCCACAACAACAAACACGGAATCCTTTCCATTTCTAGTCCAAGGCAAACCAAGTACAAAATCCATGCTAATATATTCCCATGGGTGATATGGAATTGGAAGGGGTGTATAGATACCATGAGATTGAGCTTTGGACTTAGCTTTGCGACATGTCAAACATCGGGTGGTGAAGCGTGAGACGTCGCGTGACATATTGGGCCAATAGTAGTTCTTGGAGAGCGTAGAAAATGTCTTGTCGCGTCCAAAGTGTCACATGAGTCCTCCTCCATGAGATTCTTGCAAAGGTAACAAACGAAGAGAAGACTCGGGGTTGCAAAGTTTGTTTGCTCTCATAAGATAATCATCTTTGATGTAATAGCGTTCCCAAGATGTATGCGTCAAACATTTGGCATAAGGAATAGCTAAAGTAGGATCATGCGCATACAAGTCTTTTATGTGCTCAAAGCCTATGACATTCAATTCAAGTTTCCTAACAAGCATGCATATGCGGGAAAGAGCATCCGCCACAACATTTTCCTTACCTTTGATGTACTTGATGACATAAGGAAATGACTCAATGAATTCACTCCATTTAGCATGACGCTTGTTCAACTTAGTTTGACCCTCAAGATACTTAAGTGTTTCATGGTCGGTATGGATGACAAATTCATGAGGGCGAAGGTAATGTTCCCATTCATGCAAAACTCGCACTAAAGCATATAGCTCTTTGTCATAGATGGGGTAATTGAGTTGCGCTCTGGAAAGTTTCTCGCTAAAGTAAGCTATGGGGCGCTTCTCTTGCGTTAACACACCTCCTATGCCATTACCACTAGCATCGCAGTGAATTTCAAAAGGTTTGTCAAAGTTGGGTAATGCAAGCACGGGAGCATGAGTAAGAAAATTCTTAAGCTCATTGAATGTGGTATCTTGGGATGGTCCCCAAACAAAAGGCACATTCTTCTTGCTCAAAGCATGCAAAGATTAAGCAATGGTGCTAAAATCCTTCACAAATCGATGATAGAAACCGGCTAAACCAAGGAAGCTATGCACTTGTTGCAAGTTGGTTGGTTGAGGCCAAGTTTTAATAGCATTGATCTTAGATTCATCTACATGAACACCCTTAGAAGACACAACAAAACCCAAGAAAACAAGCTTGTCAACACCGAAAAGGCATTTGTCCATATTAGCATAAAGGTGCTCTTTTCTAAGAGTTTGTAGCACGATTCTAAGGTGGGTGACATGGTCTTTTAGAGATTTGCTGAAGACAAGAATATCATCAAAGTAGACCACAACAAATACACCAATATAAGGTCGAAAAACAAAATGCATGAGTCTCATGAAAGTACCGTGTGCTTCGGATAAACCCATTGGCATAACAAGCCATTCATATAAGCCAAACTTGGTCTTAAATGCGGTTTTCCATTCATCACCTTCTTGGAAGCGTATTTGACAGTAGCCACTCTTAAGATCAATCTTAGAGAAAATGGTGGATCCCCTAAGCTCATCAAGCATATCATCTAGGCGTGGAATGGGGTAACGATAACACACGGTAATAGCATTGACAGGATGACAATCGGAACACATGCGAAATGTACCATCTTTCTTGGGAGCAAGGATTACTGGGACGGCACAAGGGATCAAACTTTCTCGAACATGGCCGTTTCTGATTAATTGTTGTACTTGTCATTGGATCTCCTTAGTTTCCTCGGGGTTGACACAGTAGGGAGCCTTGTTAGGAAGAGGTGCTCCGGGGATGAGGTCGATTTGGTGCTCGATGCCTCATAGTGGAGGTAGACCCGGAGGTAGCTCGTCGGGGAAAACATTTTGGGATTCCTGCAAAAGAGAAGACAACACTTAAGCTAGATTGTGAGAGGTTTTAGCTTTTGGTGCCTCGTCCTTGCACAAAAGAACATAGTGCATGACACGCGATGGGTTTGCACACACTTCTCTCATCTCACTTTTGGTGGCAAATAGAACTAAGTTCTTTGTGTCGCTCATCGTGGAGGCACTCAATTTGGGCTTGTGGCGCTCACTCTCTTTTTGGTGGTTCGCTCTCTCACTATTCTCTCCATGATGGGCGGTTTTCTTGTCGGCGATCACTTGTCTTGGAGACATAGGTCGAAGTACGTACACCTTTCCTTTCATTTTGAAGCTATAGTAATTCATTCGGCCGTTGTGGATGACACCTCGATAAAATTGCCATGGTCGCCCAAGAAGAAGCTGGCAAACGGACATTGGAACGACATCACACTCCAAAGTGTCTTTGTAAGCTCTGATCTTTAAGGAAACTTGTACCCTATGCTCGACTTGGATAGTGCCAGAGTCGCTAAGCCATTGAACCTTGTAGGGATGTGGGTGCTTCATTTTGACCAATTGGAGCTTGGAGCATAGTTCTTCACTTGCCAAGTTATGACAACTCCCTCCATCGATGATGACCTTGACGGAGCTTCCGTTGATGCCGGCCTTGGTATGGAATATATGGCATCTTTGGTCTTCTTCCTATTGATGTTGAAGAGCCAAGACCTTGGAGACAACGAGAGCGGGGCTCGGATCTTCGTCACAAAAGACTTGATCATCTTCATCTTCATTCACTTGCCGGTGCATGGCCACTTTGTCAAGGGCGTCCATTTCTCCTTCGCTCATGGATTCATATGTACCATCATCGTTGAAGATCATGGTGCACTTGTTTGTGCATTCGAAGGACTTGTGGCCTCGGCCACCGCATGTAAAACATTTGAAGGAACTTATCTTGATGGTCTCATCGGTTGGGGTAGATGATGATGAAGCTCTCGGCTTGAAGTTGCTTGTAGTAGGAGGATGACTTGAGGTTGTCAAAGTTTTCTTGTAACTTGAATTGTCGATGTTGCTTGTAGATGGCTTGGTTGAGGTAGAAGATGTCAGAGTCGTTGAAGCTTGAGGGTTGGAGAAACCATAGGACTTGGATGAGAACTTGGCATATTTGAAGTCATCTTGCACTTGATGTTCCACCTTGGTAGCTTGATGCACTAGCTCGATGAGGTTCGAGTATGGATGGAAGTCAGCGATCTTCTTGATTGGGTGATTGAGTCATTTCAAGAAACGTGCCATAGTTTGCTCATCATCTTCCGTGACATTAGCTCGTATCATGGCAATCTTCATTTCCTTGTAATATTCTTCAACGCTCTTGGTTCCTTGCTTGAGGAGTTGGAGTTTCATGAAGAGGTCGCGGTTGTAGTATGTTGGCACGAAACGTGCTCTCATGACATCCTTCATTTGCACTCAAGTAGTGATGGGTGGTTCACCTCTTGCCTCACGGCGCTCAGTGACTTGTTCCCACCAAATGAGGATGTAGTCTTGGAACTCAAGAGATGCCATCGTGATCTTCTTCTCTTCCTCATAGTTGTGCAAATGAAATATTTTCTCAACCTTCAATGCCCATGAAAGGTACTCTTTGGGGTCATTGCTTCCATTGAACTTGGGCATGGTGAACTTTAGCTTGCCGTATCGTTGCTCTTCACTATGTTGGGGTTGAGGGTGATGACGTTCTTGACAAGGAGGATTGTCTCCCTCAACTTGCTCTTGTCATGGAGGATTTCCATTGTCTTCTTGCTCTTGGTGAACTTGGGGTTCTTGGCGAGGTGGTCGTGGAACTTGACGATGCATTCGAGCTTGATAGTTCCTCTCTTGAACTTCTTCATGAAGCGCTTCTCGGTGCTCATGATTTTGCTGTTTGCGCGTGGCTATAGATCGACTTGAATCTAGGAGGGCATGTTACGCCTCAAGTGCTTGAGCTTCACGTAGTTGTTGTTCTTCACGTTGTGCCTCGGCATCTTGTTCATGTTGATGTTGTCTTGCTCGCTCGCTCTTCCTCTTCCTGATGGCATTGGCATTGCCGTTCTCATGCTTGCGCAAAAGTAGCTTGGTTTTGATGGTGTCGTTGCTCTTGAGAGTCGTTGTCGTGCAGAGGATTGCGGTTTGCTTGACAATCTTGGCGTGTGGCACGTCGAAGAGTATTCGATGTCGGAGTACTTGAGCCAGAGATGGTGTCATCGGAGTGTCAACTTGAGCGGCTCCGTCTTGAGTAGGACGACGAGGTAGAAGAGCGGTTGGCCATCATTGTTCGAATATCCTCCTTAAGAGATGCCATGGATGTGTCGAAGTAGTATCTTGTACATTGCTCGGTGAGTCGCAAGTCGGTGGCGAGGTTGTCGATGCGTTCGGTCATTGCTTGTTGTTCTTCATGCAAAGCTCGTTGTGCACCAAAGAGGTGGCTCTTTGTGACGTAGGAGGACATGTCGTCGTCTTGCTTGATGAAGAGTGGGTTGGTAGAAGTACTTGGCCTATCCATGATTCCAAACAAAAATGTGAGTGGGAGAAAGATAAGAACTTATACCAAATGTACCTTGACCTATGTTGAAGATGGATCAATCATCACTCAAATGTGGAAGAAGGAAATAGCACAATTGGTACCAAATCTCATCAGTTTCTCACACCTACACCAGTAAAAGCTTATAGTGGAGCTCGGTTAGGATGGTGGCACAAAATTTGATGCAATTGTTAGTGAGCTTCAATAATGTTGGAAAAGATTCGCAAATTTGCAAATGCAACAAGTAGACCAATAGCAAGATATGGTACACGGAAACTCACACGTAAATAGATAAGTGGGGTCATGCAACCAAGGAATGAGCCAAAATGTGGAATCCACGAAAATGCTCTTGTTGCACAACACTAGAGAGACGCTAGCACGATTGCACAATAGGCGGATATGAAGACTTGTGCACAACCTACTAAGCAAAAATGCAACGACTTCTATCCCAAGTATGCTATAAGTATGGTATTCCGATGATATGATCCAAGATGATCTAGTATGACAAACTTAATGTAGTATGATGCTACGGTTCTTGCTTAAAAGCTCTTTGCTTATGTCTCCCTTTTTCTTAAAAGCTTGTTTGGCTCTTTCTCTTTTAAGCTCTTTTCTCATACAATGCTTCACGAACCAAGATAGCAATTGTGTATGCGATGACAACTTTGTGACACAAAATATGATACCAAGATATGCACCACGATGATATGGTATGTATGCTATGGGAAGTATGATCAGTAAGGTGCACAAGTCACGTTGCCAGCAATACTCAAAGGCTAGTCTCGATGGGCAAGATACGCAAAATTGGGCTATGGTGGTTATCAATGTAATTGCAAGATTGTATAATGATGGTGTATCGCGATACCAAGAAGAGGTTACTGATTCTTGCTTACGGTATGGTGTCAAAATGGTGAAGTGGTCGTTATTGATGACGAATCCGTGGCGAAGATGAGCGGCGGTGATGTTGATGTCGAACCATCCCTAAGTAGCCAAAACACGTTAGGAAACAGAAACCGCAACTCAAATTCTCAAAGGAAAATGTGTCAAAATTGCGTCGGAGTGCGAAGCGAGTAAGCAATGGTGGTTGCGGAAAAAGATTGTGGTATTGGGGTGCGGATGCGGATAGGAATGCGTATGCGGAAGTGGAAGTGGAGAGGTGGTGGTGGCCGAACTGAAATTTTTCAGTTTCGTCAGGATACATCACACGTCTGGTAGTGGTCGGACGATCGGTGCTGGTCGGACGTCCGGTGCCTGGGCGATTTCCGGGCACGGGATGAACAGCTAGGGTTCGTGGTGGTGGTGGCAAAATCGGTCAAATCCGGGAGATTTTGTGGATGGGAAAGGTGGGGATGATGGGGGAAATATAGATCCACTTGTGGCAAAGCAAATCCATTGATCAAATCCAACAAAACATCATCACACCAACAAATCACAAAAAAATTGGGGCTCTTTTGGGTGGGGATTTTTGAAATTAGGCTAGAAAATAACTAGGGGAGGCTCCGAAATCCTGATCAATGTGGCTCTGATACCAAAATGATGTAGGCTGGAACCCTATACGGCCGATCTTTCACGAAAGGAGCGGATCCCGTGATGAACACGAAGAACACAAGGGGAAATCACAAGGGGAAACTCAAGAGAATCATTCAAACCAACGAGATTAGGTCACACATATGCTAGATCCTAGAAACACAAAGAGATACACGATCCAAATCCAACAAAGGACGATACATAGGTAACCGGTTCTTCTCCGTGAGGAGGTCTTGAGGTCATCCCGTTAGGGGTCTTGAATCCAAGATGGATCTTCTCCGAAGAGGTGTCGGTCCCTCGCGATGGAGTAGATCCGGATGGATGAGCGAAGCTCTATCTCACATATGAGCTAACACAACGCTAACCCTAACTAGGAGGAGGAGGAGGAGGTCTATTTATAGTCTTAGTGCAAATGTGGGTGAAGTGAAGGGGCAGAAACTGTGCGTAGACAGGTACCGGACGTCCGGCGGGTTACGGTCGTCCGGTGGCTCGTGGGCGTCCGGACGTCCGGTAGTCGCCGGACTTCCGCTCATTTTGGCTCGGTTGAGGTGGCACCGGATTTCCGGAGATGGCCGGTCGTCTGGTGGCGTCGGACATCCGCTATTTCGGCTCAGGTGTGGTGATGCCAGTCATTCGGTCCTGGCCGGACGTCTGCTCATTGTAACTTGCGTTGGGTGGGGCCTGGGTAGGCTGGGGCTTCAGGTGCCGGATATCCGGTCCCGACCGGTCATCGGTGGCTGTAGCTTTAGCGGCGGCTCTTCTTCTTGTCCTCGGCACTTGGTGTCCTCGCTGTCTTGTCCGTCAGATGTAGCTGCTCCGTGGCCTTCCTCCAAGTACCTGATCACACATAGGGTCTCCGCATGAGGTAGTAGCCATGTATCATATGTAGAAAGTGGAAGTTCGTATAGGAGCAAGTTCACCTTATCTTCGATAGCCTTTGCTCGGGCTCTTGTCATTGGTCCAAGTGGTGTCGTAGGAGACATAGGTAGGTCCATGGGGATGACCATGGGTTGCTCCGCATCACTTTATCAATTTCAATACCTCTTTCAGAAATTTTTTATGACCCGGGACAATACCTTCATTAACCATAAAGTGGCACTTTTCCCACTTCAAGACAAGATTAGTTTCTTCACATCTCTGCAAAACTTGATCAAGGTTGCTTAAGCAATCATCAAAAGAAGTTCCGTAAACGGAGAAATCATCCATGAAAACCTCAACAATCTTTTCACAAAAATCAGAGAATATAGCAGTCATACATCTTTGAAAAGTAGCAGGTGCATTGCATAAACCAAAAGGCATACGTCTATAAGCAAAGGTACCGAAAGGGCAAGTAAAAGTGGTTTTCTCTTGATCATCTTTTGACACAGGTATTTGAGAAAAACCAGAATAACCATCTAGAAAGCAAAAATGTGTATGTTTGGAAAGTCTTTCTAGCATTTGATCAATAAAAGGTAGAGGGTAATGATATTCTGTAGTAGCTTTATGTAATTTGTGAAAATCAATTACCATTCTATAACCTGTAACAATTCTTTGTGGAATCAATTCATTCTTATCATTAGGAACAACAGTGATACATCCTTTCTTAGGGACACAATGAACAGGACTTACCCATTGACTATCAGCAATAGGATAAATTATACCTACCTCCAGAAGGTTTAGTATTTCATTGCTTACCACTTCCTTCATCTCAGGGTTTAACCATCGTTGATGATCAACAACTGGTTTAGCATCAATTTCCAAATTATTTTTGTGCTGCCATAGAGTGGGACTAATACCCTTAAGATCATCAAGAGTATATCCAATAGCGGCACGGTGCTTCTTCAGAGTTTTCAATAATTTCTCTTCTTCCTGCTCTGAAAGGTTAGCACTAATAATAACAGCATATATCTTCTTTTCATCAAGATAAGCATATTTAAGAGTATCAGGTAATGGTTTAAGCTCAAACACGGAATCACCCTTGGGTGGAGGAGGATCCCCTAGAATTTCAACAGGCAAGTTGTGTTTCAAAATAGGTCCCTGTTTAAAGAATACTTCATCTATTTCCCTTCTTTCATTCATAAACATATCATTTTCATGGTCTAGCAAATATTGTTCTAAAGGATCAGTAGGAGGCACGGCAATAGAAGCAAGACCAATAATTTCATCCTTACTAAGCAATTCTTTATCATGGGGTTGTCTATGAAATTTAGAGAAATTAAAATCATGAGACATATCCCCTAAACCAACAGTAACAATATCTTTCTCGCAGTTTATCTTAGCATTAATAGTGTTCAAGAAAGGTCTACCAAATATAATGGGACAAAATTTATCTTTTGGGGAACCAAGAACAAGAAAATCAGTAGGGTATTTAATTTTTCCACACAAGACTTCAACATCTCTAACGATCCCAATTGGTGAAATAGTATCCCTATTGGCAAGCTTAATAGTGACATCAATATCTTCTATCTCAGCAGGTGCAATATCCTTCATAATTTCTTCATACAAGGTATAAGTAATTGCACTCACACTAGCACCCACATCACATAAGACATGGTAACAATGATCTCCTATTTCAACAGAAACAACAGGCATGCCAACAATAGGTCTATGTTTATCTTTCATATCGGGTTTAGCAATTCTAGCAGCTTCATCACAGAAATAAATAACATGCCCATCAATATTATCAACCAAGAGATCTTTAACCATAGCAATACTAGGTTCAACTTTAATTTGCTCAGGGGGGTGTAGGTGTTCTAGTATAACTCTTATGAACCACAGTTGAAGCTTTAGCATGATCCTTTATTCTAATAGGAAAAGGTGGTTTCTCAATATAAGCAGTAGGAACAATAGGATCAACATTGTAAGTAATAGTTTCTTATTCAACTTTAATAGGTTCTACTACTTTAACTTCAATGGGAGGGTGATATTTAAACCACTTCTCCTTAGGGAGATCAACATGAGTAGCAAAAGATTCACAGAAAGAAGCTACTATCTCAGAGTCAAGTCCATATTTAGTGCTAAAAACACGAAAAGCATCGGTATCCATAAAAGATTTAACACAATCAAACTTAAGGTTTATACCTGATTCTTTACCTTCGTCGAGTTCCCAATATTCAGAGTTGCATTTAATTCTTTCCAATAAATCCCATTTGAATTCAATATCCTTCTTCATAGGAACTAGTACAAGAAGTATCGAGCATGGATCAATCATTATGAGAAAACCAAGCATAAAAATTTTGAATAATAATTTCTCTTGAGAGCTCATGATTGGGGCATGAATATAGCATTGGTTTAGGCCTCCCCCAAGCTTCAGCGATACTTTCTCCTTCACGAGGACAAAAATTATATATATAATTCCGATCACGATGAACTAGATGAAATAGGATAAAACTTCTGATAAAATTCCAATTTCAATCGGTTGGAGTTCCATGATCCAATATCATCACATAACCTATACCATGTCAATGCCTTTCCCTTCAAAGATAAAGGGAATACCTTCTTCTTGACAACATCCTCGGGCATACCTACAAGCTTAAATAATTCACAAACTTCATCCACATAGATTAGGTGCATATCAGGATGTAATGTTCCATCTCCTGCATAACGATTAGGTAGCAGTTTCTCTATCATACCCGAAGGAATTTCATAATAAATATTTTCAGTAGGTGCAGTAGGTTGAGGAGCAACTCTTTGCTCTTCCGGTCGAGGTGAAGATGCCTCGAACAAGCCCCTCAAAGGATTATTTTCCATACTAACAAGTGACAGTAAATTTCAGCACACTATATAAATTTTTCCTTACCAAAGGCGCTTCACTCCCCGGAAACAGTGCCAGAAAAGAGTCTTGATGACCCACAAGTATAGGGGATCTATCATAGTCCTTTCGATAAGTAAGAGTGTCGAACCCAACGAGGAGCAGAAGGAAATGACAAGCGGTTTTCAGCAAGGTATTCTCTGCATGCACTAAAATTATTGGTAACAGATAGTTCTATGATGAGATAATTCATAACGGGTAACAAGTAACAAAAGTATACAAGGTGCAGCAAGGTGGCCCAATCCTTTTTGTAGCAAAGGACAAGCCTGAACGAACTCTTATATAAAGCAAAGTGCTTCCCAGGACACATGGGAATTGTTGTCAAGTTAGTTTTCATCATGCTCATATGATTCGCGTTCGTAACTTTGATAATTTGATATGTGTTGGACCGGTGCTTGGGTGCTGCCCTTCCTTGGACAAGCCTCCCACTTATGATTAACCCCTCTGATACGTCTCCGTCATATCTACTTTTCCAAACACTTTTGCCCTCGTTTTGGACTCTAACTTGCAATGATTTGAATGGAACTAACCCGGACTGACACTGTTTTCAGCAGAATTATCATGGTGTTATTTATGTGCTGAAACAAAAGTTCTCGGAATGACCTGAAACTTCACGGAACACCTTTTCGGAAAATATAAAAAATCCTTGCAAAAGAGAAGGCCAAGGGGCCCACCACCTATCCACGAGAGTGGGGGGCACGCCCCCTACCTCTTGGGCCCCCTGGAGCTCCTCCGACTCCAACTCCAACTCTATATATTTGGTTTCGGGGAGAAAAAAATGAGAGAGAAGGATTCATCACGTTTTATGATACGGAGCCGCCGTCAAGCCCTAAAACATCTCGGGAGGGCTAATCTGGAGTCCGTTCGGGGCTCCGGAGAGGGGAATCCGTCGCCATCGTCATCATCAACCATCCTCCATCACCAATTTCATGATGCTCACCACCATGCATGAGTAATTCCATCATAGGCTTGCTGGACGGTGATGGGTTGGATGGGATCTATCATGTAATCGAGTTAGTTTTGTTAGGGTTTGATCCCTAGTATCCACTATGTTCTGAGATTGATGTTGCCATGACTTTGCTATGCTTAATGCTTGTCACTAGGGCCCGAGTGCCATGATTTCAGATCTGAACCTATTATGTTTTCATCAATATATGAGAGTTCTTGATCCTATCTTGCAAGTCTATAGTCACCTATTATGTGTTATGATCTGTTAACCCTGACGTGACAATAATCGGGATACTTACCGGTGATGACCATAGTTTGAGGAGTTCATGTATTCACTATGTGTTAATGCTTTGTTCTGGTACTCTATTAAAAGGAGGCCTTAATATCCCTTAGTTTCCGTAAGGACCCCGCTGCCACGGGAGGGTAGGACAAAAGATGTCATGCAAGTTATTTTCCATAAGCACGTATGACTATATTCAGAATACATGCCTACATTATATCAATGAACTGGAGCTAGTTCGGTGTCACCCTAGGTTATGATTGTTACATGATGAACCGCATCCGGCATAATTCTCCATCACTGATCCATTGCCTACGAGCTTTCCATATATTGTTCTTCGCTTATTTAATTTTCCGTTGCTATTGCTATCATCACTACAAAATACCAAAAACATTACTTTTGCTACTGTTACCTTTTGTTACCGTTACCACTACTATCATATTACTTTTCTACTAAACACTTTGCTGCGGATATAAAGTTTCCAAGTGTGGTTGAATTGACAACTCAGCTGCTAATACTTGATAATATTCTTTGGCTCCCCTTGTGTCGAATCAATAAATTTGGGTTGAATACTCTACCCTCGAAAATTGTTGCGATCCCCTATACTTGTGGGTTATCAAGACTATTTTTTGGCATCGTTGCCGAGGAGCATAGCTCTATTCTTTGAGTCACTTGGGATTTATATCTGCTTATCATTATGAAGAACTTGAGAGATCCAAAAACCAAGATTTATCCCTCAACTACGAGGGGAGGTAAGGAACTGCCATCTAGCTCTGCACTTGATTCACCTTCTGTTATGAGTAAGCTTGCGACACCTAAACCCGCTTCTGCTATTCGTTCTGATATGTCGCATGTTATTGATGATGCCACTTCTGCTATGCGTGATACTTATGATGAAACTACTTCTCTGCTTGATACTACTATGCCACTTGGTGAATTTCTTGATGAACAACTTGCTAGGGCTAGAGAGAATGAAAATGTTGAATCTGGTAATACTGATGAAATTGATGATGAAGACTTACCTGTTATTCCTAAGGGTTATGTTTTTGATAAAGAAGCTTCTTTAGCTATTTTTAGCTTGCAAATATAGATATGAACTCAAGAGGTTATTAGCTAAATAGAATCAGCAATCTCTAAATGCTAGAATGAAACCTGACCCTGCTTTTGCTACTTCACCTATCTGTGTTACCGATAAGGATTATGATTTCTCTGTTGATCCTGGTATAATTACTTTGGTTGAATCTGATCCTTTTCATGGCTATGAATCTGAAACTGTTGTGGCACATATTACTAAATTAAATGATATAGCTACCCTGTTCACTAATGATGAGAGAATTCATTACTTTTATATCCTTAAAATATTTCCATTCTCTTTAAAGGGTGATGCTCAGATATGGTTTAATTCTCTTGATCCTGGTTGTGTGCATAGTCCCCAGGATATGATTTATTACTTCTCTGCTAAATATTTCCCTGCTCATAAGAAACAAGCTGCTTTAAGGGATATATATAACTTTGTGCAAATTGAAGTAGAGAGTCTCCCACAAGCTTGGGGGAGGCTTCTCCAATTACTTAATGCTTTGCCTGATCATCCTCTTAAGAAAAATGAAATACTTGATACCTTTTATAATGGACTAACCGATGCTTCCAGAGATTACCTGGATAGTTGTGCTGGTTCTGTTTTCAGGGAAAGAACGCCGGATGAAGCTGAAATTCTATTGAATAATATGTTGGCAAATGATAATAATTGGACACTTCCTGAACCAGTTCCTGAACCAACTCCTGAGCCTATTCCTAAACCAACTCCAAAGAAAGAGGGGTATTCTATTTCTCAGTCCCGAAGATATGCAAGAGGCAAAGAAATATATGAAAGAAAAAGGTATTAAAGCTGAAGATGTTAAGAATTTACCTCCTATTGAAGAAATACATAGTCTTGATTTACCGTCTGTTGAAGAAAAACATGGTCTTGATAACCCAACATAGGTAGTAAAGGTAAATTCTCTGTATAGATACGATAAAGCTGAAATCCCATTTAATAAATTTGCTAGCCCATGCTTAGATGAGTTTGATAAATTTATGGCTAAGCAAGAAGATTTTAATGCTTATTTTGGTAGACAATTGAAATACAATTCAAATATGCTTGAACACTTGGGTGATTATATGGCTAATGTCAAAGGTGAACTTAAACTTATTAGTAAACATGCTTATATGGTTACCACTCAAGTAGAACAAGTAGTTAAGGCTCAAAATGATTTTCTCAATGAATTGAATAGTAAGAATAATGATTATGCTTTTAGAGTGGCTACTAGAACTGGTAGAATGACTCAGGAACCTTTGTATCCTGAAGGCCACCCTAAAAGAATTGAGCAAGATTCTCAGAGAAATAGTGTGGATGCACCTAGTCCTTCTAATAGGAAGAAAAAGGAAAATGATAGGACTTTGCATGCTTCTAGTGAACCTATTACTGAAACACCTGAGAATCCAAATGATATTTCTATCTCTGATGCTGAAACACAATCTGGTAATGAACTTGAAACTAGTGATAATGTTAATAAAAATGTTCATGATGATGCTCAACCAAGTAATGATAATGATATAGAAATTGAACCTGCTGTTGATCTTGATAACCCACAATCAAAGAATCAACATTATGATAAGAAAGACTTTGTTGCTAGGAAACATGGAAAAGAAAGAGAGCCTTGGGTTCAGAAACCCATGCATTTTCCTCCCAAACCATCCAACAAAAAGGATGATGAGGATTTTGAGCGCTTTGTTGAAATGATTAGACCTATCTTTTTGCGTATGCGATTAACTGTTATGCTCAAAATGAATCCTTGTGCTAAATACATGAAAGAAATTGTCGCTAATAAAAGAAAGATACCAGAAGCTGAAATTTCCACCATGCTTGCTAATTATACGTTTGAGGGTGGAATACCAAAGAAACTTGGAGATCCAGGAGTACCCACTATACCATGCTCCATTAAAAGAAACTATGTTAAAACTACTTTATGTGATCTTGGAGCCGGTGTTAGTGTTATGCCTCTCTCTTTATATCGTAGACTTGATTTGAATAAGTTGACACCTACTAAAATATCTTTGCAAATGGCCGATAAATTCAACTGCTATACCTGTCGGTATTTGTGAGGATGTGCCTGTTGTAGTTGCAAACGTTACTATTTTAACGGACTTTGTTATTCTTGATATTCCCGAGGACGATAGTATGTCTATTATTCTTGGAAGACCCTTTTTCAATACTGCAGGGGCTGTTATTGATTGCACTAAAGGCAATGTCACTTTTCATGTTAATGGTAATGAGCATACGGTACACTTTCCGAGGAAACAACCTCAAGTCCACAGTATCAATTCTATTGGAAAAATTCCATCGATTAAATTTGGAGGTTTTGAATTTACTCTTCCTACTTTCAAGAAGAAATATGATATTCTTATTATTGGGGATGTGCATATCCCCGTTGAGGTAACATAGTGTTATTCGAAATTTCTCCGGTTCCATGTTATTCGGAATGAGTTTGTTAACAAGACCTGATCAACCTTGTTAGTGAATTCCTTTTGATGAGCATGAGATGGATGAAACTAGAAGGGACAACCTTCTGTACCCCACTTTTACTTTCTGTTATTTATATTAAATAAAATAAAAATAAGTATTTTTCTGTCTGTTATCTGATTATCCGTGCAATATAAAAATACCCCTAAAATAAAAGTTCTCCAAATGCCCTGAAATTTAAATATGATTTTTTCTAGAATATTTGAGAATATTTGGCACTGAGAACACAGCAGGGGGGTCATGCACCTGGCCACGAGGGTGGAGGGCGCGCCCTACCCCCCTAGGCACGCCCCCCTGCCTCGTGGGCCCACGGTGGCCCTCCTCCACTTATCCTTTCACCCACACACTCCTTCCTCCCACAAACACGAATAACCAGCTCAAGCACGAGTTCAAGCTTGTTTTGGTGCCATTTTTGATCTCCTTGCTCAAAGCACCTCTCACAAAACTGCTTGGGGAGATTGTTCCTTGGTATGTGACTCCTCCATTGGTCCAATTAGTTTTTGTTCTAGTACTTTATTCATTGCAAATTTGTTCTGCCTAGGTGACCATGTTCTTGAGCTTGCATGTCAAATTTATATGGTTCCAAGTAATTTTGATGCATGATATAGGCTCTAGGCACTTGTAGGAGTAGTTGCTATCAATATTATTGAGTTTGGTTTACTTTTATTTTGAAGTTACTAAAAATTTCAGAATTTTTCAGAAAATAATGAAGAGACTTTTGAGGGGCTCAACGAGTCGAAGCTTGAAGGAAAAGGCACAGAAACCCAAGTATAATCTGCCTCGTACCGCGGAGGTTCGGTCGTGTGAATGGCCTTCTGATGATTTCTTGAGAGCGCCTGGGATTTATGAAGATTTTTATGAATTTGCTAAGAATGCAGGCCTCACCGCTTTCCTCCACGACCAACGTGATCAGTATCTCCTACTCACAAATATCTTTGTGCAAAACTTTCATTTCCATTCTAAGAGCTCACCACCTACGGTGGAGTTTTATTTATATGATGAGCATAAGGAGATGTCACTTTATGATTTTTGTCGGGTTTGTTTGGTCCCTTTCGAGGGCACGACAGAGGAACCACATCGCAGCGATGTGGATGGTTTTATTGATATCATCACTGTAGGGGAAACAAGGAAGGTTTCCCATGCACGAATCACTAGCATACATTTTCCTGTTTTACGCTATTTTGCATTATTTGCTAGTCGTTGCTTAATTGGTCGCGGAAACTATGGAAACCTTAGTGTTCCTGATATTATTATTTTGCTCCACAGTTTATTCAGTGATAATTCTGTTAGTATGGGCGGCATTATTGCTAATAAGTCTGAACCGTACAAAGGGCCCCATCTTTAGAGGCATCTATGCTTCACGCCTAGCTGCACATTTTAACATACCTATTAGGCATTATGAGAAGGAAGAAAAAGTGTTGCCTCGTGTTTATTTAGATTATAAGAGTATGGTGGCACATGATTTTATTGTTAAGAATAGGGAAGGAGAGCTTAAATACAAATTGTTCTTTGATAAACATCATCCTGAGACTATTACCCTGCCTGCTCCTTCCTTGTTTGATTTATCTACATGCCAGTACCTTGTTCCGTTGGAGGCTATTCACGTCTATTGGAACCCTACATCAGCCACAGAGCCAGAGCCGAAACCACAAGTTGATCCTCCATGATAGTCTAATTACCAGTGGGATCCGGAGATGATTGCCAACCAGTGGCAATCGGAGTCTTCTTCTGCGCAGTACGACCCCGACTACTATTATGGATATCCGCCAGGCCAGCCGTGGCCATAGACCAACTTAGGCCAAAAGCCTAAGCTTGGGGGAGTACGTATTTCCCACCAACATTACATTTATGTTCACACACTCATTGCTAGATGTCGGTGCTCATACTTTTTCATTGTATCATCCATGCTAGTTTACTTTCCTTTTTATGCTTTCTTCTTGTGTAGTTGTAGCTTTTAATTAGTTTACCTTCCATGCTTGTAGTAGTAATTAAAAAGAAAACCAAAAACGATTTCATGTTCTGCTTTTGCTTGTTGGGAACTTTCCCGTGTAAATAGTTTTATTTCTTTTATTTTCTTTGGGGGTCGATAGGAGAAGACCATGATTAAATTGTTGAAGTGGCTGTTATATGCATAATTGTTGATCTGACAAAAGAGCCCATATTGCCTTGTCTTCTCCTGTTTATTGAATGCTTGCAGATTCCAGCTTAGTCTAATGCATGTGCACTATTATTATTATTCACATCGTTCGGTCGTGCAAGTGAAAGGAAATTATGACGATATATGATGGACTGACTGAGACGAGAAAAGCTGGTATGAACTCGACCTCTTTTGTTTTTGTAAATATGATTAGTTCATCATTCCTGATTCGGCCTATTATGAATAAACATGTTTGCAATGACAACTAGAGATCATAGTTCTTGTGCCATGCTTGATTAGCTATGAGTTATAATGGTTTACCTTGTGTGCCAACATGCTATTAAGATGGTTATGATGTGGTATGATGGGGTGGTATCCTCCTTTGAATGATTTAAGTGACTTGACTTGGCACATGTTCACGCATGTAGTTGGAACAAATCAACATAGCCTTCACGATATTTATGTTCATGGTGGATTATATCCCACTCATGCTTGCATCCAATGTTTATTAATTTTAATGCATGTACATGGCTGTTGTCGCTCTCTAGTTGGTCGCTTCCCAGTCTTTTGCTAGCCTTCACTTGTACTAAGCGGGAATACTGCTTGTGCATCCAATCCCTTAAACCCCAAAGTTATTCCAGATGAGTCCACTATACCTTCCTATATGCGGTATCTACCTGCCGTTCCAAGTAAATTTGTATATGCCAAACTCTAAACCTTCAAATAAACATTCTGTTTTGTATGCTCGAATAGCTCATGTATCAACCAAGGCTGTCCTTATCTTCCGTGTTAGGCGGGTTATTCTCAAGAGTGGACTCCGCTCCTCACTCATGAGAAAATGGCTGGTCACCGGGATGCCCAGTCCCATGCTTTATGCAAACTAAATCAAAATTAATTGCAAACAAAACTCCCCCTGGGACCTGATGTATGTTGGAGGCACTCGTTGTTTCGAGCAAGCCATGGATTGATGCTTGTTGGTGGAGGGGGAGTATAAACTTTACCATTCTGTTTGGCAACCGCCTATAATGTGTGTAGCATGGAAGATATCGCCATCTCTTGGTTGTTATGTTGACAATGAAAGTATACCGCTCAAAATATTATTCATCTTTGTTTCAAAACCGAGCTCTGGCACCTCTATAAATCCCTGCTTCCCTCTGTGAAGGGCCTATCTATTTACTTTTATGCTAAGTCATCATCCTCTTATTGAAAAGCATCAGTTGGAGAGCACCGCTGTCATTTGCATTCATTATTGTTAGTTTACATTGGGTATGACTTGACTGGATCTCTTTTACCATGAATTACAATGTCTAGTCAGTCCTTGATCTTAAAAGGTGCTCTGCATTTATGTTTTGCGGTCTCAGAAAGGGCTAGCGAGATACCATCTTGTTATATCATATTATGATTGTTTTGAGAAAGTGTTGTCATCCAAAATTTATTATTATTGCTCACTAGTTGATTATGCCATTGATATGAGTAAATTTGAGACCTAAGCGTTATTGTGAATGTGGTTAGTTATAATTTTTTCTGAGAACTTGAATGCTGGCTTTACATATTTACAACAACAAGAGCAAACGGAGTTTGTAAAAATTTTCTTTATCACTTTCAGTTTGTCAACTGAAATGCTTGAGGACAAGCAAAGGTTTAAGCTTGGGGGAGTTGATACGTCTCCGTTGTATCTACTTTTCCAAACACTTTTGCCCTTATTTTGGACTCTAACTTGCATGATTTGAATGGAACTAACCCGGACTGACGTTGTTTTCAGCAGAATTATCGTGGTGTTATTTATGTGCAGAAACAAAAGTTCTCGGAATGACCTGAAACTTCACGGAACACCTTTTTGGAAAATATAAAAAATCCTTGCAAAAGATGAAGGCCAGGGGGCCCACCACCTGTCCACGAGGGTGGGGGCGCTCCTGCCCCCCTAGGGCGCGCCCCCTTCCTCGTGGGCCCCCTGGAGCTCCTCCGACTCCAACTCCAACTCTATATATTTGGTTTTGGGGAGAAAAAATCAGAGAGAAGGATTCATCACGTTTTACGATACGGAGCCGCCGCCAAGCCCTAAAACCTCTCAGGAGGGCTGATCTGGAGTCCGTTCGGGGCTCCGGAGAGGGGAATCCGTCGCCATCGTCATCATCAACCATCCTCCATCACCAATTTCATGATGCTCATCGCCGTGTGTGAGTAATTCCGGTGAACGTCAACTTCTGGGAAATGACTTGATCACAGAGGCAGAGGAGATGTGCAAAGTCATTCATGATAACCTCAAAGCAGCGCAATCGCGCCAGAAGAGCTACTATGATAGTAAGCATCGTGATTTGGCTTTCGAGATCGGAGATCATGTTTACCTCCGCGTCTCTCCAATGAAAGGTACTCGTCGCTTCGGTATCAAAGGGAAGCTTGCCCCTAGATACGTGGGTCCTTTCAAGATCGTCAGCAAGAGAGGCGATCTCGCCTATCAACTCGAGCTTCCTTCAAACTTTGCAAATGTGCACGACGTGTTCCATGTCTCTCAGCTCCGCAAGTGCTTCAAGACTCCTGACCGCACCGTCAACTTCGAAGTCATTGATCTCCAAGAAGACCTTTCTTATCGTGAGCACCTCGTTGCTATTCTTGAAGAAACTGAGCACAAGACTCGCAATAAGTCAATCAAAT
Organism: Triticum urartu; assembly: GCF_056163025.1. Classification (NCBI taxonomy): domain Eukaryota; kingdom Viridiplantae; phylum Streptophyta; class Magnoliopsida; order Poales; family Poaceae; genus Triticum; species Triticum urartu. Next base: position 218,898,054 of record NC_141877.1, on the reverse strand, counting down.
TCCTCAAAGTCAAGTGGCCACACCATTCCGACCGTGAAGCCACCTGGGAACGCGAGGATCACCTCCGTTCTAAGTACCCAGCGTTTTTCCAGTCCTAGATCTCGGGACGAGATCCTTTCGTAGTGGTGGAGTGTTGTAACACCCTGGATGTAATTTACCTTATCTGTACTCCAACTCTTGCCGTTTCTGGCCTAAGTTACTTTATTTTCCTCGGGTTCGGGTTTTTGTCTCCGTGTGTTGTTGCCTTTGTCATGCATCTCATATCATGTCATCATGTGCATTGCATTTGCATACGTATTCGTCTCATGCATTCGAACATTTTCCCCGTTGTCCATTTTGCATTCCGGTGCTCCTATCTCCTCCGGTGGTCCTTTCTACCTCTTTTCGTGTGTGGAGGTTAAACATTTCTGGATTGGACCGAGACTTGCCAAGCGGTCTTGGTTTACTACCGGTAGACCGCCTATCAAGTTTTGGGCCATTTGGACTTCGTTTGATACTCCAACGCTTAACCGTGGGACCGAGAAGGCCTCGTTTGTGTTGCAGCCCAACACCCTTCCAATTTGGCCCAAAACCCACCTAAACCCTCTCCATCATATAGAGCATTCGATCACGATCGCGTGGCCGAAAACCGCACTCCATTTGGAGCTTCCTAGCTCCTCCTACCTATAAAACTAGACCTCCCCCCGAAATTTCGGGTCAAAACACCTCTAACCCTAGTCTCTTTCGTCCTCCGCGCCGCCGGACAAAATCCGGACGGCCGGACAAGGTCCGCCACCGCCCGCAGCCTGTCAGGGGCCGCCACATCGCCTACACCGCCGTCCCGCCGACACGGCCCGCCGCAGCCCACGGCCGGCCCGCCCGAGCCGTCCTGGGCCCGAGCGCACCGTGAGCCGCGCGCCGCCCGCCCGCGTTCTTCTTCACCCGCGCCGGCGAGCTCCTAGCTCCGGCCACCGCCTGCCATCGCCGCCGGCGGAGCCGACCTCGCCGTCCTCCGCCGAGCCCCGCCGGTGACGCCGCTCCTTGCCGGGGAAGTGCCACCGCGTCGCCCGAGTCCAAGTCCGGCCATCTCCTCTCCGTCCTCCTCTTCCCGGCCGGCCACCGGAGCGCCAAGTCCGGCGACGACCCTCCTCTCCGGTGAACCTTGACGCGCCGGTGAACAGTAACCGCCAGAACCGGCCTCGGTTCGCGCGCCCGCGAGGAACCCTAGATCTGGAATTGGGTTGACTTTCCCCTCTCTCCTTTATTTTTTTTGCAAACTTTGGCATGTCGTATCTTTGCATCCTTAGCTCCGATTAGTGCGTGTAGCATATCAAAATGTTCGCCTCGACGAGTACATCATTTCATCTCATTGCATCATTTTCATTTGAGCTCATCTTGATGCCCGAAATGCTGTTGGAAAAGGGCTATGTGATAAATTTCTCAGATATGTTTCATCAAATAGCTTTTTGTCATTTTTTCCATGATTAATGTGTGCATGCTATGATCCTGAGCTCTACATGTGTTTTGTTATATGCCATGCCATCTTTACAGAGGTTCTTACCATGTATTTTTGTGACATTTGTGGTGACTAGAACAAGCTTGCAAAGTAGCGTAATCGGTAATGCTGATTTCAGGGACTTAGAATTTCACTAAGTCCTTGTTCTGTTTTTTCATTATGCCATATGTTCATGTTGTTTCCTAGTGATCCGTGCCTCTTTTGAGGATGACCATTAAGGATGTTTTGTTAACCTTGTGGTGCTCTATCCATCCATGTCTTTTTTTGCATTTATGGATCACCCTAGCTTGAGTCAATCGAGATCTACTTTTGCTATTTCGTGAATCCTGACAGATTGTTGACATGACTAGCGATTGTGCCGAGGATGTTGCTATTGATCCGTGCATGCTATGTTGTTGTTATTGCCATGTCTAGCTTCTGTGTTATGTATTCTTGATGTGTGTATGCTTAGTTTGTCATGCCATGCTCTGTAGTGAGTGCATCGAGCTCGTAAACATGCCTACTCGTTAACTGATGTGCATGCTCCAATTTTTCACTAAGTCCGAAATCTGTTTATGTTTTTGCCATGTTCACATGCTTGCAATTGTATTTTCTGATCCCTTTTGGCTCAAGGTCACTAAGGGACTTTTGTTAAGTTCTTTGAGTAGCTTCATTCCATGCCTTGATTTGCCATGTTAAGTTCCTGTAGCATGTATTTTGTTGTCATGTTTGAGTGCTATAGCATATTTATCTTGATGCATTTAGTTGGTCATTTGCTGATTATCGCAGACCGGTGCCATATTTGTTTTGCTTGCCATTTCCAAACCGTGCATCCGATTCCAGTGATCTTTATATCGATTTCAACCAAAATCACCTCACCTTTCCAGTGGCACTCTTGGATTTCCAAGTTGAGGCCAGGTTCAATTATTCCTTGTCAAATCTTGCATATGCATCGCATATCGCATCCCGCATATCATACCATGTTTGCATCATGTTGTTTGAGCATTGCACGTGGTTGATTGTGTTCCGTTTGCTTGTTGTTCTTGTTTGGGTAGAGCCAGGAGACGAGTTCGCGAATGAGGAGCCCGTTGAGTTCTCTTATGAGGATCAAGTCAACTCTGACAACTTTGCAGGCAAGATGAGCATACCCTCGAAATCACTTCTATCTTTGCTTGCTAGATGCTCGCTCTTTTGCTATGCCTATGCTATGATACCTACCACTTGATTATCATGCCTCCCAAATTGCCATGTCAAACCTCTAACCCACCATGTCCTAGCAAACCATTGATTGGCTATGTTACCGCTTTGCTCAGCCCCTCTTATATCGTTGCTAGTTGCAGGTGAAGATTGGAGATCGTTCCTTGTTGGAACATTGGTTATTGTTGGGATATCACTATATTAACTTGTTATCTTAATGCACCTATATACTTGGTAAAGGGTGGAAGGCTCGGCCTTATGCCTAGTGTTTTGTTCCACTCTTGCCGCCCTAGTTTCCGTCATATCGGTGTTATGTTCCCGGATTTTGCGTTCCTTACGCGGTTGGGTTATAATGGGAACCCTTCACAGTTCGCCTTGAATAAAACTCTTCCAGCAATGCCCAACATTGGTTTTACCATTCGCCACCTAGCCTTTTCCCTTGGGTTTCGCGGACTCAAGGGTCATCTTTATTTAACCCCCCCCCCCCGGGCCAGTGCTTCTCTAAGTGTTGGTCCAATTGAGCGATGTCCGGGGCTACCAGGGGCAACTCTGGGCTGGCCTACCCGACGTCTTGCTCATCCGGCGTACCCTGAGAACGAGATATGTGCAGCTCCTATCGGGATTTGTCGGCACATCTGGGTGGTGTTGCTGGTTTAGTTTTACCATTGTCGAGGATGTCTTGTAACCAGGATGCCGAGCCTGATCGGAATGTCTCGAGAGAAGGAATATCCTTCGTTGACTGTGAGAGCTTGTGATGGGCTAAGTTGGGACTCCTCTGCAGGGATTTGAACTTTCGAAAGCCGTGTCCGCGGTTATGGCTAGATGGGAATTTGTTAATGTCCGGTTGTACATAACTTGAAACTTAACTTAATTAAACTGAATCAACCGCGTGTGTAACCATGATGGTCTCTTCTCGGCAGATTCCGGGAAGTGAGCACGGTGTTGGAGTAATGCTTGACGTAGGTTGTTCTAGGGTCACTTCTTGATCATAGTTGTTCGACCGTGCTTTTGCCTTCTCTTCTCGCTCTCTTTTGCGAACAGGTTAGCCACCATATATGCTAGTCGCTTGCTACAGCTCCACATATTACCTTGCCTTTACCTATAAGCTTAAATAGTCTTGATCGCGAGGGTGCGAGATTGCTGAGTCCCCGTGACTCATAGATTACTTCCAAAACCAGATGCAGGAACCGATGATACCGTTCCAGAAGATGCGCGTGAGCTCAAGTGGGAGTTCGATGAAGACTCTCGTCGTTACTATGTGTCTTTCCCAGATGATCAGTAGTGGTGCCTAGTTGGGGCGATCGGGGACCGTGTCGCATGTGGGGGTTGATCTTTATTTTGGTACCGTAGTCGGGCCATGAGTGTATTGGATGATTGTAATGTTATTCATGTATTTGTGTGACGTGGCGAGTGTAAGCCAACTATGTACCTTTTCCCCTTTTATCTATTTACATGAGTTGTTGTGAAGATTACCTTACTTGCGACATTGCTTTCAATGTGGTTATGCCTCTAAGTCGTGCTTCGACACGTAGGATATATAGCCGCATCGAGGGCGTTGCAAGTTGGTAATCAGAGCCTTCCCCGACCTTAGGAGCCCCCTGCTTAATCGAATCGTTGGCGTTGTTGAGTCTAGAAAAATGTTTTGAGTCATTTACGATTTATATATCGGAGAGTTTAGGAATTCTTTTTACTCCCCAGTCCCTTCATCGCTCTGGTAAGGCATCCTGACATAGAGTTTTGACTCTTCTCTTCTCAAATTTCACTAAAAAAAATTTAGGATCACGCGGGTATCTTGGAATCATTCTGATCGATTTGTGACGAGAACATTGTTCTTGGTGCCTCCTGTCATTTAGGGGTTGTGGCAGTGTCCCGGGGAGTTGAGCTCCGAGGTGTTGTCGTCACAATTTTATCGTTGAGATTCTGGAATACCTGAGTTTCGCCGACATCGAAAATCTCTTTTATGCAGTTGTTGGTGAGATAACCTCAACGCCACCCAGTACTGGGGCAGGACTTCGGGAGTATTGCCATAACTTGTATAACGGATGCTTTTCGAAGGTTGAGGTAGATGATTTCCGAAGTTTTTCTCGGTTATGTGTTGAAGGATGGATACAGCTAGATGTAGGATTTGCTAGATTTGGGTGAGATATTATGCTTCCCCTGTATCCCCAACACCTGATTGCATAACCGGAAAGGTTCGGGAGTTTCATAGGTGGGAATTCTTGTAGCTCTAGTTCTTCTTCCGCAGATATTTGGTTTGGGATTGGGTAATCCTCACCAAGTATTCGTTCTTGTCCGTACCTTGTTGTTTTTCTTCTACCTCAATTCTAAGTGGCTTCTCAATTTATGGATATGTGACCATTTCAATTGGAATGCATTCGTTCATTTGGTTCGGATGTGAAGACTTTATGTTGCAATTTCAACTCGTTTGATTCAGCTTCAATATTTGTCTGTCAATGTGCTAATGGATGTCAACCTCTTCAGGATGGCTCCTCCAACGCGCACGACTCCGAATCCTGATCTGCCACCACCACCTCCACCTCCGGAGGCATGGCAAGCTGTGATGGCCGCTACCAATGCAAACACGCAGCTGATCATGCAACTTCTTTAAGAGCGCAACCAAGGGAACCAGGGCCATGGCAACAATCAGAATCAGTTTGCTACACTCAACCAGTTCCTCGCTAATCAGCCAAAGACCTTCAGCAATTGTGTTGAGGCAACAGACGTCAATGATTGGCTCGTGGACATATGCAAGCATTTCGAGTGCAGTAACGTCAGGCATGAGGACTTTGTCAAGTTCGCTTCCTTCCAACTCAAAGACCAAGCTGCAGAATGGTTTCAGCAGTACAAAGATTCCAGAGGAGGCCGTGTGATTACCTGGGATGAATTCCGTCAAGACTTCAAAGCTCATCATATTCCTCAGAGCGTGGTTGAAAGCAAGTGTGAGGAATTCCGCAACCTGAAGCAAGGCACTATGTCTGTTTACGAATACAGCAAGATGTTTCAGAAGCTCGCCCATTTTGCTAAGCAAGACGTCCCTGAGGAGAAGAGCATGATATACCAGTTCAAGGGTGGTCTCAGGGAAGAAATCCAGCTAGCTCTCGTCCTCTTTGAGCCCAAGAGGTACGATGAGTTTTACAACATGGCAATGAAGCAAGAGACTACTCAACTGAAGTGCGATGCTTCCAAGAAGCGAGTCAGAGATGCTACTCCTTCTTCCTCAACTCAAGTGGCTAAGCAGCAGAAGTATTGGCTTCCTCCTCCTCCGTTCCGTCAGCCTTATCAGCAGAAGAGCAAAGGTGGCAGTGGATCTTCCCACCCACCCAACCCTGGCTTTCAGAAAAAGACTTCGTCTCAAGCTCCAAGATCGAGTGCTCCGTATCACCGTCCGCTCTTGGAGGTCACGTGCAACAAGTGCCAATAGAAGGGTCAGTATGCCAACAAATGCTTCAATCAGAGGCGTTTCCCTCCTCCTCCTCCTGTGAGATCTGCAAGTACAGCTGTGGTCAAGCATAACCCCAAGTCTGCTAAGGTCAACTTGTTGAACGCAGCTCAGGTAAAGAACTCGCCAGATGTGATTATGGGTAACCTTTCTGTTAATGACATTCCCGCAAGAGTTCTTTTTGATACTGGTGCATCTTTGTCATTTTTATCGAAGCCTTTTGCATCCATGCATGATGTGCATACTATTGATTTGCCTAAGCCGATAGCGGTTTCTTCTCTGGGTTTGTTCATGAACACCAAAATGATGGCTCCGGATGTTACTATGACGTTGGGTGACTACAAGTTTCTTTCTTCTCCAATGGACCTTGGTAACTCGGATATTGATCTTATTCTTGGTATGGATTGGCTTTCTAAGAACAAGGCTCAGCTTGATTGTGCTGCCAGGCAGATTCAATTGACTCATTCGTTTGAGGATGTAATTATCTTTGCCGCAAGGGATGATACCATTCGTCTGTTTTCTCTCAATGAGAAGGATGAGATGGAGGTCATCTCGCAAATTCCAGTCGTTTGCGAATATCAAGACGTTTTTCCAGAAGAGCTTCCAGGAATGCCTCCGCACCGGCAAGTTGAATTTGTCATCGATCTTGAGCCTGGTACGGAACCTGTTTGCAAACGTCCTTATGAGCTTGGACCTGAAGAGTTGAAGGAGCTGAAGAAGCAACTCGATATTCAAGGGCGAATGGGTCTCATCCGACCTAGTTCTTCTCCGTGGGGTTTTGGAGTTCTTTTTGTGAAGAAGAAGAAGGATGGAACGGGCCGACTTTATGTTGACTACCGTCCATTGAACAAGAAGACTATAAAGAACAAGTACCCACTTCCCAACATCAACGAGCTGTTTGAACAACTCAAAGGTGCTCAGGTGTTCTCCAAGCTTGATCTCCGTATGGGCTATCACCAGATCCGAATTCGTGAGCAAGATATTCCCAAGACGGCTTTGAGAACAAGCTATGGTTCGTATGAATACACTATCATGTCTTTTGGCCTCGTCAACGCTCCTCCGACTTCCTCTCGCATGATGAACTTCATCTTCAATCCCTACACAAATGACTTCGTCTTGGTCTACCTCCATGACATTTTGGTCTTTTCAAAGAACAAGGAAGATCATGCCAAGCACTTGCGTTTAGTGCTCGATAAGCTCAGAGAACATCAGTTCTACGCCAAGTTCTCAAAGTGCGAGTTTTGGCTCGATGAGGTTCTCTATCTTGGGCATATCATCTCTGCCAAGGGCATAGCGGTGAATCCTGAGAAGGTGTCTGCAATTGTGAATTGGGAACCACCTCAGAACGTGAAACAACTCCGCAGCTTCCTTGGTCTCGCTAGCTACTGTCGAAGGTTCATTGAGAATTTCTCAAAGATCGCGAAGCCGCTTTCCAACCTTCTCTAGAAGCACGTGAAGTATGTTTGGTCTCCTGAATGTGACGTCGCTTTCAACACCCTGAAAGAGAAGTTAGTCACTGCTGCAGTTCTGACTCCTCCTGATGAATCCAAACCGTTCGAGGTCTTCTACGATGCCTCTCTTCAAGGTCTTGGTGCAGTGTTGATGCAAGAGAAGAAAGTTGTGGCTTATACTTCTCGCCAGTTGAAGCCCAACGAGAAGAACTACCCCACTCAAGACCTCGAGTTGGCGGCAGTTGTGCATGCTCTTTTGACTTGGAGACATCTCCTATTGGGAAGAAAAGTGGACATCTTCACTGACCACAAGAGTCTCAAGTACATCTTCACTCAGCCTAATCTCAACCTCAGGCAGACTCGTTGGGTCGAAATGATTCAAGAGTATAATCCGAGTATCGAATATACTCCAGGCAAGGTCAATGTAATTGCTGACGCATTGAGCAGGAAGGCTTACTGCAACAGTTTAATTCTCAAGCCTTACCAACCCGAGCTTTGTGAAGCTTTCCGCAAACTCAATTTGCTAGTTGTTCCTCAAGGTTTCCTCGCCAACCTTCAAGTCACTCCTATTTTGGAAGATCAGATTCGCGAGGCTCAACTTCTTGATGCTATGGTGAAGAAGGTGAAGATTGGGATTGCCAAGAGTCAATCCAAGTACAAGTGCTATCGCCTTGATGACAAGGATACTCTCTTCTTTGGGGATCGCATTGTTGTCCCTAAAGGTGACCTTCGTAAAGTCATTATGAACGAGGCTCACAATTCACTCCTCTCCATCCACTCTGGGAGTACGAAGATGTACCAGGACCTCAAGCAGGCGTATTGGTGGACTCGAATGAAGCGCGAGATTGCTCAGTTCGTGAATGAATGTGATGTTTGCAGAAGAGTGAAGGCAGAACACCAACGACCAGCTGGTCTCCTCCAACCTCTTGCCATTCCAGAATGGAAGTTTGACCACATTGATATGGACTTCGTGACGGGATTTCCAAAGTCCAAGCGTGGCAATGATGCTATATTCGTTATCATCGACAAACTCACTAAAGTGGCTCACTTTCTGCCTATCAAAGAGTCTATCACTGCAGCTCAATTGGCAGAGCTTTATACCTCTCGGATTGTCTCTTTGCACGGCATTCCACAGTTGATCTCTTCAGATCGTGGCAGCATCTTTACCTCCAAGTTTTGGGATTCTTTTCAGAAGGCCATGGGCACCAACATCCGTTTTAGCACAGCTTTTCATCCTCAAACTAGCGGTCAAGTCGAGCGTGTCAATCAGATTCTGGAAGACATGCTCAGGGCTTGTGTTATCTCTTTCGGTATGAAGTGGGAAGATTGTCTTCCATGTCCTGAGTTCTCCTACAACAACAGCTTCCAAGCGAGTTCGGGCAAGGCCCCATTTGAAATTCTCTATGGCAGGAAGTGCCGTACTCCTCTTAACTGGTCAGAGACCGGTGAACGTCAACTTCTTGGAAATGACTTGATCACAGAGGCAGAGGAGATGTGCAAAGTCATTCGTGATAACCTCAAAGCAGCGCAATCGCGCCAAAAGAGCTACTATGATAGTAAGCATCATGATTTCGCTTTCGAGATCGGAGATCATGTTTACCTCTGCGTCTCTCCAATGAAAGGTACTCGTCGCTTCGGTGTCAAAGGGAAGCTTGCCCCTAGATACATGGGTCCTTTCAAGATCGTCAGCAAGAGAGGCGATCTCGCCTATCAACTCGAGCTTCCTTCAAACTTTGCAAATGTGCACGACGTGTTCCATGTCTCTCAGCTCTGCAAGTGCTTCAAGACTCCTGACCGCACCGTCAACTTCGAAGTCATTGATCTCCAAGAAGACCTTTCTTATCGTGAGCACCCCGTTTCTATTCTTGAAGAAACTGAGCGCAAGACTCGCAATAAGTCAATCAAATTCCTCAAAGTCAAGTGGTCACACCATTCCGGCCGTGAAGCCACCTGGGAACGCGAGGATCACCTCCATTCTAAGTACCCGGCGTTTTTCCAGTCCTAGATCTCGGGACGAGATCCTTTCATAGTGGTGGAGTGTTGTAACACCCCGGATGTAATTTACCTTATCTGTACTCCAACTCTGTAACGCCCTCGATGCGGCTATATCTCCCACGTGTCGAAGCACAACTTAGAGGCATAACCGCATTGAAAGCAATGTCGCAAGTGAGGTAATTTTCACACAACCCATGTAATACATAAGGGAAAGAGATACATAGTTGGCTTACAATCGCCACTTCACACAATTACATGAATAAAACATTACAACATCCAAATACAATCAAGGTCCGACTATGGAACCAAAATAAAAGAAGAAACCCAAATGCAAGAAAGTCCCCGATTGACCCCAACTGGGCTCCACTACTGATCAACTAGAACGAAACAAAACAAAGGACAAGATCTTCTTCGAGCTCCTCCTGAGCTTGGTTGCGTCATCTGCATGGACTCATCGGCACCTGCAAGCTGGTTTTGGAAGTATCTGTGAGTCATGGGGACTCAGCAATCTCGCACCCTCGTGATCAAGACTATTTAAGCTCATGGGTAAGGTAAAGGTATGAGGTGGAGCTGTAGCAAGCGACTAGCATATATGGTGGCTAACATACGCAAATGAGAGCGAGAAGAAAAGGCAAAGCATGTTCGAGAAAGTATGATCAAGAAGTGATCCTAAAGCAACCTACGTCAACCTTAACTCCAACACCGTGTTCACTTCCCGGACTCCGCCGGAAAGAGACCATCATGGTTACACACGCGGTTGATGCATTTTAATTGAGTTAAGGTTCAAGTTATCTACAACCGGACATTAACAAATTCCCATCTGCCCATAACCGCGGGCACGACTTTCGAAGGTTCAAATCCCTGCAGGGGAGTCCCAACTTAGCCCATGACAAGCTCTCACGGTCAACGAAGGAATAGACCTCCTCCCGAGACATTCCGATCAGACTCGGTATCCCGGTTCTACAAGACATCCTCGACAATGGTAAAACAAGTCCAGCAAAGCCGCCCGATGTGCCGACATCCTGATGGGAGCTGCACATATCTCGTTCTCAAGGCAACACCGGATAGGTCAAGCTACGAGTAAAACCAGCCCTCAAGTTTCCCCGAGGTGGCCCCGCAGGCTGCCCATTTCGGACCAACACTTAGACAAGCACTGGCCCGGGGGGTTAAAATAAAGATGACCCTTGGGCTGGCCTAACCCAAGGGAAAAAGAGGCTAGGTGGCGAATGGTAAAACCAAGGTTGGGCCTTGCTGAAGGAGTTTTATTCAAAGCGAACTGTCAAGGGGTTCCCATTATAACCCAACCGCGTAAGGAACGCAAAATCCGGGAACATAACATCGATATGACGGAAACTAGGGCGGCAAGAGTGGAACAAAACACCAGGCATAAGGCCGAGCCTTCCACCCTTTACCAAGTATATAGATGCATTAATTAAATAAGAGATATTGTGATATCCCAACAAGTAAACATGTTCCAACAAGGAACAACATCTCCATGTTCCAACAAGGAACAAACTTCAATCTTCACCTGCAACTAACAACGCTATAAGAGGGGCTAAGCAAAGCGGTAACATAGCCAATCAATGGTTTGCTAGGACAAGGTGGGTTAGAGGCTTGGTTCAACAGTATAGGAGGCATGATAAGCAAGTGGTAGGTATCACAGCATAGGCATAGCAAAAGAGCGAGCATCTAGCAAGCAAAGATAGAAGTGATTTCGAGGGTATGATCATCTTGCATGAAATCCCGCAAGGAAGAAGAACGAGTCCATGAAGAAGACAAATGGATGTAGACGAACGGGTCCTCACAAATGCGACGTTACCGGAACCAACCCGAAGAAGCAAACACCGGAAAGAAGCACACAACGTAGTAAACAACCAACACATGAACATGGTATGATATGCGGGATGCGGGATGCGATGCATATGCATGATTTGACAAGGAATGATTGAACCTGGCCTCAACTTGGAAATCCAAGTGTGCCACTGGAAAGGTGAGGTGATTTCGCTTGAAAACGATATAAAGAACGTCGGAATCGGAGACACGGTTTGGAAATGGCAAGCAAAACACATATGGCACCGGTCTGCGATATACAGCAAGTAGCCATCTAAATGCAACAATATGAGCATGCTAAAGCACCCAAACATGGCATCAAAATACATGGAAGGGACCCATTCATAATGCTTAACAAAAGATGAACACTGAGCTACGACCAATTCATCAATTAACAGGTTCAAACAAGCATGGCAAAAGAGCAAACGGTAATCAGATTTCAGACTTAGTGAAATTAACACTTGTCTGGAATTTCAGATCAGGTAGCACACTTTGGAGCATGAAAACTATATACTAAAGGGCCTGAACATGGCAAAGTAAAACATGGCATGGAGCTACTCAAAGAGCTTAACAAAAGTCCCTTAGTGACCTTGAGCCAAAAGGGATCAGAGAAAACAATTGCAAGCATGTGAACATGGCAAAAACATAATCAGATCACAGACTTAGTGAAAAACTGGAGCATGCAAATCAGATATCAAGTAGGCATGTTTACGAGCTAGATGCACTCACTACAGAGCAAGGCATGACATACTAAGCATACACCCATCAAGAATACACATTATACAAGCTAGACATGGCAAGAGTAACAACATAGGATGCACGGATCAACTACAACATCCTCGGCAAAATCTCTAACAAGTAGACAATCTGCCCAGATTCACAAAATAGCAAAAGTAGAGCTCGATTGACTCAAGCTAGGGTGCTCCATAATTGGAAACAAAGGCATGGATGGATAGAGCACTACAAGATTAACAAATCATCCTTACTGATCATCCTCAAAAGAGGCACGGATCACTAGGAAATAACATGAACATATGGCATCTTGAAATAAACAGATCAAGGACTTGGTGAAATTCTAAGTCCCTGAAATCAGCATTAACGAATGCACCACTTTGCAAGCTTGTGCTAGTCACCACACACATCACAAAAAATACATGGATGGCACCTCTGGAAAGATGACAAAGCATATAACAAAACATATGTAGAGCTCAGGGGCATATCATGCACACAATAATCATGGCAAAAATGACAAATAGCTATTTGATGCAGCAGATCTGACAATTAACTCAAATAGCACTCTTCCAACAGCATTTCGGGCATCAAGATGAGCTCGAATGAAAATGATGCAATGAGATGAAATGATGTGCTCTCTGAGGCGAACATTTTGATATGCTATATGCCCAAAACAGAGCTACGGATGCAAAGTTACGATGCGATGAACATGTGCATATGAATCTGGGAATCTCGGGGACTTAGTGAAATTATACCTCCGCGAAAGTCAACGCGGGACGGAGGGATCCGGGACGGGAAGATCCGGATCTAGACGAGGCCGTTTGGATGGAGGGTGTGGTGGATCTGATCCACCCTCCGGGATCACGCCGGAGTAGAGGAAGAAAGTCGGCCGGAGTTGGCCGGAGCGGTGCGCTGGCGAGGAGGAGCTCGGCGAGAGGCTGGCGGGGAGGCGCGGTCCGGGACGACAGGGCGGCGCGGAGCCGCGGAGGATGGCGACGAAGTACAGAGGCCGGGCAGCGGCGCCGGCGAATGCGAGGCGGCGGCGCGGAGTAGCTCCGGCGAAGCTTGCCGGCGCGGGGACGGGTGAAGACGGCAGCGGCGAGGTGCGCTGTAGGCGGCGGGGAGGACGGCGCGCGGGGCGCGGGCTCGCAGGCGGCGGCGTTGAAGACCGGCGATGAGGCGCGGAGTTGCGGCCTCCGGCGATGGCGGTGGCGGCGCCGGGCGGCGCTCGCCGGCGAGGAAGGCAGCGGAACGAAGCTCGGGCGGCGCGTGGGGTCTGGCCCGGTTCGGCCCAGAGGCGGGCCGGCGATGGGCCTCGGGCGGGGCCGGCGGCGCGGCGAAGTGGGCATGCGGGCGCGCGAATCAGACGATGCCACGTGGCGGCGGACGGCGAAGTCGGACGTGTCCGTCGGCGGGATGTTTGTCCGGTGGCGAGGAGAGGGAGGGATCTAGGGTTTGCACCGCGAATTTCGGAGGGGAGCACATATATATAGCTAGAGGGAGCTAGGAGAGTCCAAATGAGGTGCGGTTTTTGGCCACGCGATCGGGATCGAACGACCGAGATGATGGAGAGGGTTTTGGTGGGTTTTGGGCCAAAATGGAGGGGTGTTGGGCTGCAACACATACGAGGCCTTCTCGGTCCCTCGGTTAACCGTTGGAGCATCAAACGAAGTCCAAATGGTACGAAACTTGACAGGCGGTCTACCGGTAGTAAACCAAGGCCGCTTGGCAAGTCTCGGTCCAATCCGGAAATGTTTAACCCCCACATATGAAAAGAAGGTAGAAATGACCACCGGAGGAGAACGGAGCGCCGGAATGCAAAACGGACAACGGGGAAAATGCTCGGATGCATGAGACGAACATGTATGCAAAAGAAATGCACATGATGACATGATATGCAATTCAAGACACGCAAGCAATGACAAGGCAACAACAGCGAATAACTGGACGACACCTGGCACATCGGTCTCGGGGCGTCACAAACTCTTGCCGTTTCTGGCCTAAGTTACTTTATTTTCCTCGGGTTCGGGTTTTTGTCTCCGTGTGTTGTTGCCTTTGTCATGCATCTCATGTCATGTCATCATGTGCATTGCATTTTCATACGTATTCATCTCATGCATTCGAGCATTTTCCCCGTTGTCCATTTTGCATTCCGGCGCTCCTATCTCCTCCTGTGGTCCTTTCTACCTCTTTTCGTGTGTGGGGGTTAAACATTTCCGGATTGGACCGAGACTTGCCAAGCGGCCTTGGTTTACTACCGGTAGACCGCCTATCAAGTTCCGGGCCATTTGGACTTCGTTTGATACTCCAACGGTTAACCGAGGGACCGAGAAGGCCTCGTTTGTGTTGAAGCCCAACACCCTTCCAATTTGACCCAAAACCCACCTAAACCCTCTCCATCATCTAGAGCGTTCGATCATGATTGCGTGGCCGAAAACCGCACTCCATTTGGAGCTTCCTAGCTCCTCCTACCTATAAAACTAGACCTCCCCCCGAAATTTCGGGTCAAAACACCTCTAACCCTAGTCTCTTTCGTCCTCCGTGCCGCCGGACAAAATCCGGACGGCCGGACAACGTCCGCCGCCTCCCGCAGCCTGTCAGGGGCCGCCACGTCGCCTCCACCGCCGTCCCGCCGACGCGGCCCGCCGCAGCCCACGGCCGGCCCGCCCGAGCCGCCCTGGGCCCGAGCGCACCGCGAGCCGCGCGCCGCCCACCCGCGTTCTTCTTCACCCACGCCAGCGAGCTCCTAGCTCCGGCAACCGCCCGCCATCGCCGCTGACGGAGCCGACCTCAGTGTCCTCCACCGAGCCCCGTCGGCGACGCCGCTCCTTGCCGGGGAAGTGCCACCGCGCCGCCCGAGTCCAAGTCCGGCCATCTGCTCTCCGTCCTCCTCTTCCCGGCCGGCCACCGGAGCGCCAAGTCCGGCGATGACCCTCCTCTCCGGCGAACCTCGACGCGCCGGTGAACAGTAACCGCCAGATCCAGCCTCGGTTCGCGCGCGCGTGAGGAACCCTAGATCTGGTATTGGGTTGACTTTCCGCTCTCTCCTTTATTTTTTTTTTGCAAACTTTGGCATATCGTATCTCTACATCCGTAGCTCCGATTCGTGCGTGTAGCATATCAAAATGTTCGCCTCGATGAGTACATCATTTAATATCATTGCATCATTTTCATTTGAGCTCATCTTGATGCCCGAAATGTTGTTGGAAGAGGACTATGTGATAAATTTCTCAGATCTGTTTCATTAAATAGCTTTTTGTCATTTTTGCCATGATTAATGTGTGCATGCTATGATCCTGAGCTCTACATGTGTTTTGTTATATGCCATGCCATCTTTACAGAGGTGCTTACCATGTATTTTTTTGACATTTTTGGTGACTAGAACAAGCTTGCAAAGTAGCGTAATCGGTAATGCTGATTTCAGGGACTTAGAATTTCACCAAGTCCTTGTTCTGTTTTTTTCATTATGCCAAATGTTCATGTTGTTTCCTTGTGATCAGTTCCTCTTTTAAGGATGATCAGTAAGGTTGTTTTGCTAACCTTGTGGTGCTCTATCCATCCATGTCTTTGTTTGCATTTATGGAGCACCCTAGCTTGAGTCAATCGAGCTCTACTTTTTCTATTTCGTGAATCCTGACAGATTGTTGACATGATTAGCGATTTTGCCGAGGATGTTGCTATTGATCCGTGCATGCTATGTTGTTGTTATTGCCATGTCTAGCTTCTGTGTTATGTATTCTTGATGTGTGTATGCTTAGTTTGTCATTCCATGCTCTGTAGTGAGTGCATCGAGCTCGTAAACATGCCTACTCGTTAACTGATGTGCATGCTCCAGTTTTTCACTAAGTCCGAAATCTATTTATGTTTTTGCCATGTTCACATGCTTGCAATTGTATTTTCTGATCCCTTTTGGCTCAAGGTCACTAAGGGACTTTCGTTAAGTGCTTTGAGTAGCTTCATTCCATGCCTTTCTTTGCCATGTTAAGTTCCTGTAGCATGTACTTTTCATGCTCTAAAGTGTGCTTCCTGATGATAAATTCCAGACTTGTGTTAATTTCACTAAGTCTGAAACCTGTTAGCATTTGGTCTTTTGCCATGCTTGTTTGAACCTGTTAATGGATGAATTAGCTGTAGCTCAGTGTTCATCTTTTGTCAAGCTTCATGATTGGATCCCTTCCATGTATTTTGTTCTCATGTTTGAGTGTTGTAGCATATTTATCTTGATGCATTTAGTTGGTCATTTGCTGATTATCGCAGACCAGTGCCATATTTGTTTTGCTTGCCATTTCCAAACCATGCATCCGATTCCGGTGATCTTTATATCGATTTCAACCGAAATCACCTCACCTTTCAAGTGGCACTCTTGGATTTCCATGTTGAGTCCAGGTTCAATCATTCCTTGTCAAATCTTGCATATGCATCGCATATCGCATCCCGCATATCAT
The DNA here is from genome assembly GCF_056163025.1 of Triticum urartu. NCBI lineage: Eukaryota > Viridiplantae > Streptophyta > Magnoliopsida > Poales > Poaceae > Triticum > Triticum urartu. Next base: position 218,881,491 of record NC_141877.1, on the reverse strand, counting down.
ACCATGTTTGCATCATGTTGTTTGAGCATTGCACGTGGTTGATTGTGTTCCGTTTGCTTGTTGTTCTTGTTTGGGTAGAGCCGGGAGACGAGTTCACGAACGAGGAGCCCGTTGAGTTCGCTTACGAGGATCAAGTCAACTCTGACAACTTTGCAGGCAAGATGATCATACCCTCAAAATCACTTCTATCTTTTCTTGCTAGATGCTCGCTCTTTTGCTATGCCTATGCTACGAAACCTACCACTTGCTTATCATGCCTCCCAAATTTCCATGTCAAACCTCCAACCCACCATGTCCTAGCAAACCGTTGATTGGCTATGTTACCGCTTTGCTCAGCCCCTCTTATATCGTTGCTAGTTGCAGGTGAAGATTGGAGATCGTTCCTTGTTGGAACATTGGTTATTGTTGGGATATCACTATATTACCTTGTTATCTTAATGCACCTATATACTTGGTAAAGGGTGGAAGGCTCGGCCTTATGCCTAGTGTTTTGTTCCACTCTTGCCGCCCTAGTTTCCGTCATATCGGTGTTATGTTCCCGGATTTTGCGTTCCTTACGCAGTTGGGTTATAATGGGAACCCCTTGACAGTTCGCCTTCAATAAAACTCTTCCAGCAATGCCCAACATTGGTTTTACCATTCGCCACCTAGCCTTTTCCCTTGGGTTTTGCGGACTCAAGGGTCATCTTTATTTTAACCCCCCCCCCCCCCGGGCCAGTGCTTCTCTAAGTGTTGGTCCAAATGAGCGATGTCCGGGGCTACCAGGGGCAACTCTGGGCTGGCCTACCCGACGTCTTGGTCATCCGGTGTGCCCTGAGAACGAGATATGTGCAGCTCCTATCGGGATTTGTCGGCACATCTGGGTGGTGTTGCTGGTTTAGTTTTACCATTGTCGAGGATGTCTTGTAACCGGGATGCCGAGCCTGATCGGAATGTCTCGGGAGAAAGAATATCCTTCGTTGACCGTGAGAGCTTATGATGGGCTAAGTTGGGACTCCCCTGCAGGGATTTGAACTTTCGAAAGCCGTGCCCGTGGTTATGGGCAGATGGGAATTTGTTAATGTCCGGTTGTAGATAACTTCAAACTTAACTTAATTAAAATGAATCAACCGCGTGTGTAACCGTGATGGTCTCTTCTCGGTGGAGTCCGGGAAGTGAACACGGTGTTGGAGTAATTCTTGACGTAGGTTGTTCTAGTATCACTTCTTGATCATAGTTGTTCGACCGTGTTTTTTTCTTCTCTTCTCGCTCTCTTTTGCGAACAGGTTAGCCACCATATATGCTAGTCGCTTGCTGCAGCTCCACATATTACCTTGCCTTTACCTATAAGCTTAAATAGTCTTCATCACGAGGGTGCGAGATTGCTGAGTCCCCGTGACTAACAGATTACTTCCAAAACCAGATGCAGGAACCGATGATACCGTTCTAGAAGATGCGCGTGAGCTCAAGTGGCAGTTTGATGAAGACTCTCGTCGTTACTATGTGTCTTTCCCAGATGATCAGTAGTGGTGCCCAGTTGGGGCGATCGGGGACCGTGTCGCATGTGGGGATTGATCTTTATTTTGGTACCGTAGTCGGACCATGAGTGTATTGGATGATTGTAATGTTATTGATGTATTTGTGTGGCGTGGCGAGTGTAAGCCAACTATGTACCTTTTCCCCTTTTATCTATTTACATGGGTTGTTGTGAAGATTACCTTATTTGTGACATTGCTTTCAATGCGGTTATGCCTCTAAGTCGTGCTTCGGCACGTAGGAGATATAGCCGCATCGAGGGCGTTACACTAGGGCCCGAGTGCCATGATTTCAGATCTGAACTTATTATGTTTTTATCAATATATGAGAGTTCTTGATCCTATCTTGCAAGTCTATAGTCACCTATTTTGTGTTATGATCCGTTAACCCCGAAGTGACAATAATCGGGATACTTACCGGTGATGACCGTAGTTTGAGGAGTTCATGTATTCACTATGTGTTAATGCTTTGTTCTGGTACTCTATTAAAAGGAGGCCTTAATATCCCTTAGTTTTCGTAAGGACCTCGCTGCCACGGGAGGGTAGGACAAAATATGTCATGCAAGTTCTTTTCCATAAGCATGTATGACTATATTCGGAATACATGCCTACATTATATCAATGAACTAGATCTAGTTCGGTGTCACCCTAGGTTTTGATTGTTACATGGTGAACCGCATCCGGCATAATTCTCCATCACTGATCCATTGCCTACGAGCTTTCCATATATTGTTCTTCGCTTATTTACTTTTCCGTTGCTATTGCTATCATCACTACAAAATATGAAAAACATTACTTTTGCTACTGTTACCTTTTGTTACCGTTACCACTACTATCATATTACTTTGCTACTAAACACTTTGCTGCAGATATTAAGTTTCCAAGTGTGGTTGAATTGACAACTCAACTACTAATACTTGAGAATATTCTTTGCTTCCCCTTGTGTCGAATCAATAAATTTGGGTTGAATACTCTACCCTTGAAAACTGTTGTGATCCCCTATACTTGTGGGTTATCACCCTCTCGCAAGCATTCACAACTATGAAAGAAGAATTAAGGTAAGCCTAACCATAGCATGAAACATATGGATCCAAATCAGCCCCTTATGAAGCAACGCATAAACTAGGGTTTAAGCTTCTGTCACTCTAGCAATCCATCATCTACTTATTACTTCCCAATGCCTTCCCCTAGGCCCAAATAATGGTGAAGTGCGATGTAGTCGACGTTCACATAACATCACTAGAGGAGAGACAACATACATCTCATCAAAATATCGAACGAATACCAAATTCACATGATTACTTATAACAAGACTTCTCCCATGTCCTCAGGAACAAACATAACTACTAACAAATCATATTTATGATCAAGATCAGAGGAGTATTAATTATCAGTAAGGGTCTGAAAATATAATCTTCCACCGGATAAACCAACTAGCATCAACTACAAGTAGTAATCAACACTACTAGTGACCCACAGGTACCAATCTGAGGTTTTGAGACAAAGATAGGATACAAGAGATGAACAATGGTTTGAGAGGAGATAGTGCTGGTGAAGATGTTGATGGAGATTGACGCCCTCTCGATGAGAGGATCGTTGGTGATGACGATGGCTTCAATTTCCCCCTCCGGGAGGGATGTTTCCCCTGCAGAACAGCTAAGTCGGAGCCCTAGATTGGTTCTGCCTAGGTTCTGCCTCGAGACGGCGGCGTTCATCCTGAAAGCTTCCTTCTGATTTTTTTTCAGGTCAAAACACACCATATAGCAGAAGATGGGCGTCGGAGGCCTATCAGGGGGCCCACAAGGACGGGGGGCGCGCCCAGGGGGTGGGGCACGCCCTCCACCCTTGTGGCTGGCTGGTGGGCCCCCTCTGGTGCTTTCTTCGCCCAATATTTTTTTATATATTCCAAAAGTATTCTCCATGAAGTTTCAGGACTTTTGGAGTTGTGCAAAATAGGTTTCTAATATTTGCTCCTTTTCAAGTCCAGAATTCCAGCTGCCGGCATTCTCCCTCTTCATGTAAATCTTATAAAATAAGAGAGAAAAGGCATAAGTATTGTGATATAATGTGTAATAACAGCCCATAATGCAATAAATATCAATATAAAAGCATGATGCAAAATGGACGTATCAACGCTTAGGGGCTACTGACGGTGTGGCGCACCAGGGGTGGCTCACCGAAGGGAGCCCGGCGGCAGGCCTGCTGGAGAGCCCACAAGGCCCAGCAACAAGAGGGAGCCCCAAGGAAAGGATAACCACCATGCGGCCAACTTTACCTCCAAGTTGATACGATGGCAACCCTAGATTGATTTCGCCTTTATGTAAAACCCTAGCCTCCTCGAGTATATGAGGGGAGGCTAGGGAGCTCTCGTTTCCATCTACTCCCGTAGAAACAACTCACGGTAGTCATCCCTCATTGCACGAGTTATCCCTCCATCATGAATAACAAACATGAGCAGGGTGGAGGCTATTACTCTCTGAAGGCCCGAACCTAGATAAACCATTTGTGCGACCTCCGCTCTGAGATTTTCAGCTACGCTAGGACCCCTACCAAGGGGTGTGATAGTTTTCTGCACCTTTAGGTGAAATCTTGTCAGACTATGGAGGATTTGGTGATGAAGAATTTGACTACCCAAACAACATCCTTGAAGGGGGGCAAGAAGACAAGTGTAGAGAAGAAGATTCACCTTTATATATATGAAGTAGATATTGCACGTGTGATGCGGAGCATCCCACGTTCATCCCCATGTACACTCCGACTACTCTCCAAGCCCCAAGGATACATAAGATGAGACCTCGACTATACACCATTGGACACAAGGTGAACTTGCTCCTCTTCGAACCATCACTTTCCATATGTGAGACATGCCTAGTACCACAAATATATGTGCTATGCATGACCAAGAACAAAGAGGAGGACCATGCACAAGACGGCGAGGACACCAAGTACAAGGAGCTGCCAAAGAAGCTCCAGCGAGCGGACGTCCGGCCTTCACCGGACGACCGGCGCATGAAGCACAGCCAACGCCAGCTACAGCACCTCCCAGCGAGCAGACGTCCGGCCCCCACCAGACGACCGGTAATATTAACGAAAGTCCGAAGACACCGGACGTCCGGTGCCTCTTCACAGAACATCTTCAGTGGACGTCCGGGGACTAGCGGACGACCGGTCCCTCCTGAGCCACCGGACGACCGGTACCAACCGGACAACCGGTACCTGCCTGTGCGCAGCCGGGCCTTTGGCCTTGTATCCCTCTCCCATTTACCCCTTCATGGCTCTAGACTATATATACTCCTCCACCCCCACCATTTGAGGGTTAGCATTGTGATAGCTCATTTGTGAGATAGAGCCTTGATCATCCATATGTATCTACTCCACGAGAGAGACCGCGGCCTCTACGGAGAAGATCCACCTTGGATTCAAGACCCCTCACGGGAAGATCCCCTCGTGGATTCAAGACCTCCTCATGGAGAAGAAACGATTACCGTGTATCGTCCCTTGTTGATCGTGGATCGTGTATCTCTTTGTGTTTCGAGGATCTAGCATATGTGTGACTATATCTTGTTGGTTTGAGTGTTTCCCACGTTTTTTCCCTCGTGTTCTTAGTGTTCCTTGTTAGGATCCGCTCCTTTCGTGAAAGATCGGCCATCTAAGGTTCCACCCTACATCATGTTGGTATCATGAGCCACGTTGATCATGATTTTGGAGCCTCCCCTCGTTGTTTTCTAGCCTAATTTTGTTGTGTTCTTCCCTAATTTCGAAAATCCCCACCAAAAATAGCCCCAATTTTTTTTGTGATTTGTTGGTGTGATGAAGTTTTGTTGGATTTGATCCATGGATTTGCTTGGTTTCAAGTGGATCTAGCATTTCCCCAAGTTTCCCATCTTTCATCCATGAAATCTCATCAATTTTGACCCGAAAATCTCCATTTTCCGCCCAAAATCGCGTCCCGAAACTCGCATCTCGCGTTGACCCAGACCCACCGGACGATCATCACTTTACCGGACGTCCGGAGCCCTAGGAAGCACTGGACGTCCGACCTTACCGGACGACCGGAACCTCTAACCCGAGCTGAAATTAGCGGATTTCCGACCCGACCGGACATCCGTCCATTTCCACACGTCCGCTACCAGTAAAAACTGACTGAAATTTTGTTTCAGCCATAACTAATTCATCCGAACTCCGATTTTGACGTTCTTTAGCCCGTTTTGAAGCTCTTGACATCCCCCTTCCCACGAAAATACTACCAACACCATTTGACTCCATCAATATTTTTGAACTTTGGCATCTTTGCCTAGGGCTTCCACCACATCATCCGCTACACCACCACCCACTTCCCCAACCTAACCAATTTTGTTTTCATATAGCATTAGTGGTTGTTTGACTTGTGATTTGAGTATCCTAAGGTGTTCTGGCTAATTAGGGACGGTTTCTTCTTCATCAACCACCACCATAACTCCCGCATAGGCTTACCCACCATACACTTCCGCCACCCCAACTTAATCCAATTTTGTTTGTGTTGTGAGTTGTGTATCCTAAGGTGTTTAGGTTACTTAGGGACCGTGCTTCCAACTCCGACACCATGTATAGTCCACCACCATAACCTCCACTTCCGCATTGCCTACTCGCATAACCCATCATTCCACCACCGCATCCCGCTACCACCATTTGACATTTGAGATTTTGAGTTCGCGGTTTTTTTCCATTTCCTAAGGTGTTTCGGCTACTTAGGGACGACTCTCCATCATCTTGGTATCCACATCAAGAACACCGCCACTCATCATCATCACGGACGGTAACCTCCATATCATCTTGGTCTCGTCGTATCCCTCCATTGTATATTCCATTGCCATTGCATTGATAACCCCTAGCCTATTTTACGTCACTTGCCTATTGAGACTAGCCATTTGAGTATTGTCAGCAACGTTACTTGTGCACATTAGTGATCTACACCATACATTGCATACATACCATACCATATCGGTATCATCTTGGTATCATATCATCTCGTGTGCCTCAAGTTTGTTCCAGCATATACACAATTGCTATCTTGGTTTGTGCATTGTGCAAAAGTGCCCATACAAAAAAAGAGAATAAGCTTTTAAGCAAAAGAGAAAGAGCAAAGAAGCTTGTAATCAAGAGTCATAGCATCATACCACATTGCATATAAGATTGTCGTATCCGATCATCTTGGATCATAACACGGGGAACCATACATACGTAGCATACTTGGGATAGAAAGCTCATACATTTTGCATCTTATAGGTTGTGCACAAGTGTCGTATCCGCCTATTGAGCAATCATGCTAGCGTCTCTCTTGAGTTGTGCAACACGAGCGTTTTTCGTGGATTCCACATTTTGTGCTCATCCTTGGTTGCATGAGCCCATTTATCTATCTGTGTGTGTGTATTTCCGTGTGCCATTCATTGCTATTGGTCTAGTAGTCTCACCTGCGAATTTGTGAATCTCTTTCAACATTATTGACTCTTGCTAACATTTTGCATCAAATTTTTGTGCCATTATCCTCACCAAGATCCACCATAAGCCTTATTTGTGTAGGTGTGAGAAAACGACAAGAATTGGTACCAATTATGCTATTTCCTTGTTACATCATTGAGTGATCAACATCGGTCAAGGTACATTTGGTATAGTTCTTCTCCTTTCTCCACTCATATTTGCTCGAGTATTTTGATGGATAGGCAAGTGAAAGTGCAACTATCCCTGGGTGGTTTTGGTAATTCCTAACAACATATAGCTCATTGAGCTAATGCTATTTTAAGATAAATATTTCAGGAAAACTCAATGATTGGCATGGCATGGATTAGAAAGTGGACCCCTCAAAATGCTAAGGACAAAATATTGGCTCAAGCTTAAAGCACAAGACTCTACATTTTACTTTTAGTGATCCAAGATCACATTGAGTCCATAGGAAAAGCCAGTACTATTAAAAGGGGGTGAGGTGTTGCTTAATGAGTTACTTGCTCACAATGCTTAGTGATATGCTCCAAAAACCCTCAACTACTTTCTCATGTCCACATATGTCCCAAACCAAAAGTCAAACTCGGCCCCACCGGAATCTTCTATCCGGCGCCACCGAGTTCACTTGACATAGCCACTGCCACAAACCCTAGTCACTTCAGTCTCACCGATAGGGATCTCGGTCTCACCGAGATGGGATTGCAACCTCTATGTTTCCCTTCGTAACGTTTTGGTCCAACCGAGATGAGGGATCGGTCCCACTGAGATTGCAATGCAAACTCTCTGTTTCCCCTTCGTAACGTTTTGGTCTAACCGAGATGAGCGAATCGGTCCCACCGAGTTTGCCTGACCAACTCTCTATTTGTCTATTACCAAAATCGGTCCCACCAAGTTTATGTAATTGGTCTCACCGAGATTACGTTATGCCCTAACCCTAATGGAATCGGTCCCACCGAGTTGACATGTCAGTCCCACCGAAAATCCTAACGTTCACATTTTGAACTAAATCAGTCTAACCGAGTTTTATAATTTGGTCCCACCGAGTTTGGTGATTTGTGTGTAACAGTTAGATTTTTGTGGAGGCTATATATACCCCTCCACCCACTCTTCATTCGTGGAGAGAACCATCAGAACATGCCTACACTTCCAACATACATTTTCTGAGAGAGAACCACCTACACTTGTGTTGAGGTCAAGATATTCCATTCCAACCACATAAATCTTGATCTCTAGCCTTCCCCAAGTTGCTTTCCACTCAAATCATCTTTCTACCAAATCCAATCCTATGAGAGAGAGTTGAGTGCTGGGGAGACTATCATTTGAAGCACAAGAGCAAGGAGTTCATCATCAACACACCATCTATTACCTTTTGGAGAGTGGTGTCTCCTAGATTGGCTAGGTGTCACTTGGGAGCCTCTGTCGAGATTGTGGAGTTCAACCAAGGAGTTTGTACGGGCAAGGAGATCGCCTACTTCATGAAGATCTACCCTAGTGAGGCAAGTCCTTCGTGGGCGATGTCGTGGACTCGCGCAACCGTTACCCTTCGTGGGTTGAAGTCTCCATCAACGTGGATGTATGATAGCACCACCTATCGGAACCACGGATAAAAAATCTCCGTGTCTACATTGTGTTTGCTCCCTCCAAACTCCTCCATTTACCTTCATATGCAATAGTTTTACATTCCGCTGCTATACTCTTAGAATTGCATGTGTAGGTTGATTACTTGAATTGTGCTAAGTTGCCAAAATCTTCCAAGACTTAAAATTGGGAAAAGGCTAGATTTTTGTTTGGTCAAGTATTCTAATCACCCCCCCCCCCTCTAGACATACTTTCGATCCTACAGGTGGTATCAGAGCTTTGGTCTCCATTTGCTTTGATTTCCGTAGCTTTTGGTGATCATAGCCTTGGTTTCACAACCTAGGAGAGTATGGCGTCTAGTGAGGGAAATTACCACCGTAGAGGTCCTTGCTTTGATGGTACTAATTTTGCCAGTTGGAGGCATAAGATGAAAACGCATATTCTTGGACATAACCCCGCTGTTTGGGCTATTGTGTGTATTGGCTTGCAAGGTGAATTCTTTGATGGGAGAGAACCGAGCCGTGAAGCTACTGCGGAAGAGTTGAAGATGATGCAATACAATGCTCAAGCTTGTGATATTCTCTTCAACGGATTGTGCCCTGAAGAATTCAACAAAATCAGCCGTCTTGAGAATGCAAAGGAAATATGGTATACTTTGATTGATATGCACGAAGGTACCGACACCGTCAAGGAATCCAAATTGGATGTGCTTCAAAGTCAACTTGACAAGTTCAAAATGAAGGATGGTGAAGGTGTCGCTGAAATGTACTCTAGGCTTGCTCTCATCACAAATGAGATTGCCGGCTTAGGAAGTGAAGAGATGACTGATAGATTCATCATCAACAAGATCCTAAGAGCCTTGGATGGAAAATATGATACTGTGTGCACATTGATCCAAATGATGCCCAATCACAAAGATCTCAAGCCAACGGAAGTCGTTGGAAGAATTGTTGCTCATGAGATGTCACTCAAGTATAAGGAAGAGCTTCACAACAAGTCAAGTGGTGCTTACAAAGCCTCATGTGATGCTCCCACATCATTAAGTGAGAAACAAACCTTCAACGAAGAATTGAGCCTAATCGTGAAGAACTTCAACAAGTTTTACAAGAGTAGAAGCAAGGAAAGAAGTTCCAAGTCAAGGTCCTACCATGACAAAAGATCTTCTAGTCATGAGCGCAATTGCTACAATTGTGGAAGACCTGGACACTATTCCAATGAGTGTACGGCTCCCTACAAAAAAAGAGAAGATTCTCCCAAAAGAAGAAGTAGAAGAGAAGAATCACCACCAAGAGAGAGAAGGAGTAGAGATGACCGTTATGAACGAAGAACATCACGAAGAAGCAAGGATTCAGAAAGGAAGGACAAGTCATCAAAGAGCTACACAAAACGAATACATCAAGCTCATGTTGGTGAATGGGTATCCGGCTCCGACTCCGACAATCACTCCGAAAGACGTTATCACTCCGACTCCGAATATACTCAAGATGAAGGTGTTGCCGGTCTACACTTGTGTCAACCAACTCCTATGACATATTTGACTCACCAAATGAAGGAGTTGAAAGATGCTTCATGGCTAAAGGTCCAAAGGTAACACACCCCGAGTATGTTGATTTTAATAGTGATGAAGATGATTTGCTAGGAGATGATGATTTACTTGTTGACAACTCTAGTTATGAAAACTATGATGAACTTGCTATTAATCGTGATAATCAAGATAAAACGAATGACAATGATAAGAAGGAGATTGGGCGTCTAACTAAATAACTAAACACTCTTAAGTTAGCTCATGAAACTACCTTGGAAGATCATCGAGAACTGTTAAAGACTCATGAGAAGCTACGCTTTGAAAAGCTCAACCTTGAGCAAGAGCATGAGTTCTTAAAAGCAATCAATGATGATATTCGCAAGAAAAGTTCTTCTTCCATTGCCAAGCGTTTACTCTTGTCTAATGACATGCCACAAGTTAAATCTAGCAACAAGAACAAGAAAGATTCTTCCTCTAGTAGTAACAACAATCATGCTAAATCCAATATTGTTGCTTCTAGTAGTTCTCTTGATTCCACTAATGATTCTCTTAGCCAAGTTACACTTGAGCAATAAAATAGCTTATTGAAGGGAATTATAGAGGAAGGTGTTTACAAGAGTCTTGCCAGAAGCAAGTAATTTAAGGAAATTGTACGCAAGCAAGGAAGACACCGGAAGAATCAAGGTGTTGGTTTTGAACGAAAGTTCAATGCCAATGGAGTTGAGTGGGAAGAAGATCAATACCCCAATACGAAGTTTGTTCCTCAACAAGAGAAGTATGATCCTACTTCTTTCCAAGGAACACAAGCTCAAGATGATCTTCCACCATAAGACCACAAGCTAAAAGGCAAGGAAAAGCTTCAAGAGGAGATTGATGCATTTGAAGAAGCACCTAAGGCCTTGGTCAAGTGGGTTCCCAAGACTACATCAAGTTCCACTTCATCAAGTACGACTACAACTCCAAGGATTCCCATCAAGATGGTGTGGATCCCTAAGAAGAACTAGAGAGTTCTTGAGGGTGACTCCGCCAACATACTTCACTCTTATCATCTTGGCAAGGACAAGTGCAAACAACTTCCATATCTTGCACTAGTTCAAGGAGTCACAAACCCTCTTGTTGGTAAGACAAGGGACAAGGTAACCTAATGCATTCATGGACGTCATCTCATGTGAATATCACTCTATGTCTATGGATATCCTTGTTTGTTCCTTGTGGGACTAACCCGTGTAGGTATTGAAAGTGCAACTCACTCCAAAGGATTGCTCTGAATGATCTACATCAACATTGAGCATCTACATCTTCAACACCTACATGAAGTCATCATCGACAAAACCCAAGGTTAGTTCATCCCTCTTAGGGGGGATATCACATCTAGGGGGAGCTTTATGTAAAAGTGGCAACCCCACTTGTGCTTTATGTAAAAGTGGCAACCCCACTTGTGCTTAAACGATGAGTATGACCTATGATCAAATGTTCTCATTTGACTCCTAAGTCAATATACTCATATATAGATGACCTAGTCATCGCTAAATTGCTTGATAGATGCTAGAGTGATTGTGCATGCTTTGTCACATATTTCATTTGTCATTTTATTGTGTTAGCATGTTGGATGCATATTTTACTCATTCAAGGACATCCATTTTTTGCTTTGATTGTTTGGCTTTTTATATTTTGCCAAATGGATGGACAAGAATGCCTAAGAACTCCCTCTAGCTATCTATGCTTTTCTCGTCTCAAACTCTATTCATGCTACATCACAAAGTTTGATCAAGTCAGATTCGAACCACTCTGTGTGAGGAGCACTTGGAGTCCCCGATTCGTCATAGACTTAAACTTCCAAAACCTCTTTGTGTATTTCAGTATGACCGAGTCATCCATTTCGGTCACACCGAGATCACTAAGTTGATCTAGGTTTTCAATCTCAGTGCAACTGATTTGAACTTTTCGGTCACACCGAGTTGCAGTAACCGCTTGCGATTCTGCATCTCGGTGCCACCAAGTTGTTCCACTCGGTCACACCAACAGGGTCGGAATATATAAACCCACGGGTGAGATTTTGGAAAAAAAATTGAAACCTCTCAGCCCGCGCATATCCTGCTCTGCCGCCTCGGGTCTCCGGATCGTCTTCTCACCGCCAGCGACCTCCCGCCGCTGGTTTCCATCGCCGTCAACGGAATTCTACCCTCCATTGTCGCCGTAGCGAACTCCGCCGAACTAGGGTACGAGTTCGATCCTTTGTGCTATTCTTTTAACTCTGATTCGTAGCACATTGCTCTGCCATGATCATCACTACGTATGCAAACACTCTATCCATTGAAAACATCCTTTGGGTTAGATTTGATTTGAAGATTTAGGGTTAGGTCTCCACCGAACTCATCTCGGACCGACCGAATTGTAGAAATCGGTCTCACCGATTTAGCTTAGGCCATTGCACTTGAACTTTCGGTCTGATCGAAAACTGCAAATCGGTGTGACCGAGTTTGATTCTTTGTGAAACCCTAGCAGTCTTGGTGCCACCGAACTGTGACTCGGTCTGACCAAGTTCACTAGTTTAGGTTCCAAAAGCTGCTTCGGTATCACGGAGTTTACAAATCGATAGCTCCGAAATGCTTTCTGTGGAGAACTAAAACTAAGTTTTTAAGTCATCTGTTTTGCAAAAACCCTGCACTTTGTGATGCTCATCCACTCTACCTCATCTATATCTATTCACAGGGTCTGTTGTTAGTAAGTTTGCAGAGATGTCTGATCAAAGTGACAGACAGAACCGGTCTGGAGAACAAGTGCAATTGAGTGAGGGCACTAGTCACTCAAGCAGTTATGATGAGGGCAGCAGGAGCACACCAAGTAACTTGCCCAAAGCAGCCACCAGGTCAAGGAAGAAGAAAACATCAGATTCTGAAGATGAGGACTATGTGGCTGTTGAGGAGGAAGTCGGCTCCAAGAATAAGGTGCTGAAGAAGGAATATGGCACAGCTGCAACAACTAAGCCTGGCTTGCACAAGAAGGCCCCTGCCAAGAGGGTGCCAACCTTAAAGGTTAGAGCCTCAACTGCTGAAACCTCCAAGCCAATTGGAGAGGCTGTTGGAGAAGGAAAGAAGAGGAAGGAAAGGGTCAAGAAGACCACTGCTAGAGTGCTTAGTAGATCCTCCATTATGAGAGATCCAGAAGAAGATGGTGAGGAAGAGGATGCTGCTCCAGCTCCCAAGTCTCAAAGGCTCATGGAAGATGCTATCAAATCAGGGGCTACTGCTTCAAAGCCCAAATCTACTCCCAAGGCTGCTGCTCAGAAGCCTTCTGCACCCAAGAGAAACACTAGAAGTATTCCTGCAACAGAGAAGAACAAGGCCCTAGTGCCTGAAGCTGAAGAAGAGGATGATGAATCCCATGTGTTGAGAAAGTTGAAACCCAAGATCCCAGACCACAATGATGCTCATCTAGTTGCTGAGGACATGCACATCAGGAAATATGCAGGACTGAGATTGTGGAGAGAGTCTGATCCCTATGCTGTTAGGAGGAGGACTGCAGTTGGCTACTGGTTCCACACAAAAGAACAGCAAGACTTCTATGAGACAGTTTTGCTCGACAAGAAGCCCATTGTGTATGACATGAGATGGGTTGATTGGGAATACATCAAGGAGAATGAATATCACTTCCCAGGAGTATATGACAGCTTCAAAGCATGTGGAGTAGATGAGTTTTTTCGACAGAAGCTCACAAAATGGAATGATGAGCTGATCATGCAGTTTTACTCCACTGCTCACTTTTACCCAGATGAGAAGATCACATGGATGTCTGAAGGTACTAGGTACCAATCCACTATTGAAGAATGGGCCAAGCTAATCAATGCCCCAGAGGAACATGAGGATGACTTGGATGTGTATGCCAAGAAGAAGGAAGACCACAACTCCATGGCAAACATGTACAAAGAGATCCCAGATAAAGCTTTGGAGACACATAAGCTTGGATCTGTACATTTCTTGTTGTCTGGTCTGCCTACCATCAACTGGATCTTAAGGCACACATTGCTACCCAACTTAGGAGATCACAAGATGATCAAAGGACACTCCATCAACATGCTGCAAATCTTTGATGTCCCTTAGAAGTTCAAGGTTATGAGTTTGATTATAGAAACAATCAAGAGGACAGCTGCTGATCAGAAGAGAAGATGTGGGTATGCTCCACATATTCAGGAGCTCATCAATTCTAAGATAGGCACAGGAACATACTTGCTGGACAAGGAGCATCTACCCTTATATCCTGAATTTGAAGACAACACAGTAGTGATGAATGAGGAGGAACCATCATCAGCTCAATCATAAGAGAGGAGAGACAAAGCTAAGGTAGAGAAAGCTGCAAGGATGCCAAGTGCGGAAGAATCATCTCAGGTGTTCATCAAGTCCAAACAAGATTGATTGGGATATCTGATTTAAGCTACACTGAGGATTGAGAAGGGCTTGGCCACCCTGACTCAGAATCAGGAGAGCCTGGAGAGGATTGTTGAGACAAAATTCTATGATCTTGACCTCAAGGTAGCTGAGATACAAACTGCAGTTGAGCAGCTTCAGGAGGAAGTAGAAGAGAGGAGAGGGAAGGAAACTACTGATGCTTTTCAGCGTGTGCCACGAGGTCCGAGGTCTGCTGCAGTGCCAGTTTCAGATGCTAGAGCTACATTGTCAGCACCAGCAGCTACAGCTCCAGTGCCACCTCCAGCACCCACTCCACTAGCTCCAACTACATCGACAGATGCCTTTGTCCTTGGAGTTCTCTCTACACCACCTCCCGAAGACCAAGCCTGCAAGACACATAGCACTATGTATATTTAAACTTTTTGGTAACTTGTTGCCAAAGGGGGAGAAATATGTATAGATCATAGGCTTCGAGAGAGAGTGTCTTGCTTTTATCTCTCTTGCTTTTGGTTGAACTTTATGTCTTTGTGTGAGATACTTTTTTGATCATGTGGTTGATCATTTGCTACCTTAATGCTTATTTGGATGATACTATCTTTCATATCTCATATATGATCATTCACTTGCTTGGTGATGAGTGCATGCTTTTAATTTCTATCATTTTGAGCGCTCCACCAAGATGTATATGACATGGAAGAGTAACCCATGATCCTAATCGATTGTGCATTTGCAATCAAAAGAAAATCTTAAATAATGCACAAATTTAGGGGGATCTCTTACTTATCACATACTTCTCAAAGCGACGATGTTTTTCAATCTTATGATCATTTGTCGAAGCTTTGATCTATATGTTGTCATCAATTACCAAAAAGGGGGAGATTAAAAATGCAACTATCCCTGGGTGGTTTTGGTAATTCCTAACAACATATAGCTCATTGAGCTAATGCTATTTTAAGATAAGTATTTCAGGAAAGCTCAATGATTGGCATGGCATGGATTAGAAAGTGGACCCCTCAAAATGCTAAGGACAAAAGATTGGCTCAAGCTTAAAGCACAAGACTCTACATTTTACTTTTAGTGATCCAAGATCACATTGAGTCCATAGGAAAAGCCAATACTATTAAAAGGGGGTGAGGTCTTGCTTAATGAGTTACTTGCTCAAAATGCTTAGTGATATGCTCCAAAAACCCTCAACTACTTTCTCATATCCACATATGTCCCAAACCAAAAGTCAAACTCAGCCCCACCGAAATCTTCTATCCGGCACCACCGAGTTCACTTGACATAGCCACTGCCACAAACCCTAGTCACTTCGATCTCACCGATAGGGATCTCGGTCTCACCAAGATGGGATTGCAACCTCTCTGTTTCCCTTTGTAATGTTTCGGTCCAACCGAGATGAGTGATCGGTCCCACCGAGATTGCAATGCAAACTCTCTGTTTCCCCTTCGTAACGTTTCGGTCTAACCGAGATGAGCGAATCGGTCCCACCGAGTTTGCCTGACCAACTCTCTGTTTGTTTATTACCAAAATCGGTCCCACCGAGTTTATGTAATCTGTCTCACCGAGATTACGTTATGCCCTAACCCTAATGGAATTGGTCCCACCGAGTTGACATGTCGGTCCCACCGAAAATCCTAACGTTCACATTTTGAACTAAATCGGTCTAACTGAGTTTTATAATTTGGTCCCGCCGAGTTTGGTGATTTGTGTGTAACGGTTAGATTTTGTGTGGAGGCTATATATACCCCTCCACCCACTCTTCATTCGTGGAGAGATCCATCAGAACATGCCTACACTTCCAACATACATTTTCTGAGAGAACCACCTACACTTGTGTTGAGGTCAAGATATTCCATTCCAACCACATAAATCTTGATCTCTAGCCTTCCCCAAGTTGCTTTCCACTCAACTATTTGCACCCATGACATGCTTGCCATGATTTCTTCTAGTACGTTGCATCTTCGCACTACTAGCTTGCTTGACTTGATCACTATTATTGCTTGCTTTGTCGCATCACCCATGTTCAACTCTTACTCGCTTTCTTGGGTTGATGACATATATGCTCTTGCCTCTCACTTGATTTGTCTTGATCATTGTCTCTTGTCTCCATTAGTGGAATCTCTCATATCCCCTATGCTTATTGATCGTGGAGACTTGTACATATTACTTGTGATGCATGCTTGTTTCATTGAGCCTATTGTCCTTGGTTGTTCTCGCATCATATGCCTCCTACTATGAAATGCTCCCTTGTCCTTTCTTATGATGAGCATGATGCATACACTTGTTGGGTATCTTACCACATGAATGATAGGTTTTGCACTTCCGCTAACCTCATTTGTTTTTCCAAGTGGTTGTCATGTTCTTTCATTTTGGAAGATTCACAAGACGGTGACGTTATGCGACAACTTGGTCATGCGAAGGCATACACGATGTGCAACACCAACATTTGTGAGAATCTCCCAAAGGTGAACTCCTTCCCTTTGAGCCATCCTCAAATACTCATATTGGATGGATCACTCCTAATCTTGGGGATGCCCAAGGCACCCCAAGGTAATATTCAAGGACAACCAAAAGCCAAAGCTTGGGGATGCCCCGGAAGGCATCCCCTCTTTCGTCTACTTCCATCGGTAACTTTACTTGGAGCTATATTTTTATTCACCACATGATATGTGTTTTTCTTGGAGCGTCTTGTATGATTTGAGTCTTTGCTTTTTAGTTTACCACAATCATATTTGCTGTACACACCTTTTGAGAGAGACACACATGATTCAGAAATTATTAGAATACTCTATGTGCTTCACTTATACCTTTTGAGTTATATAGTTTTGCTCTAGTACTTCACTTATATCTTTTAGAGCACGGTGGTGGATTTGTTTTATAGAAAATATTGATCTCTCATGCTTCACTTAGATTATTTTCAGAGTCTTAAATAGCATGGTAATTTGCTTAAATAATCCTAATATGCCAGGTATTCAAGATTAGTAAAAACTTTCTTATGAGTGTTTTGAATACTAAGAGAACTTTGATGCTTGATAATTGTTTTGAGATATGGAGATGGTGATATTAGAGTTATGCTAGTTGAGTAGTTGTGAATTTGAGAAATACTTGTGTTAAAGTTTGTGATTCCCGTAGCATGCACGTATGGTGAACCGTTATGTGATGAAGTCGGAGCATAATTTATTTATTGATTGTCTTCCTTATGAGTGGTGGTTGGGGACGAGTGATGGTCTTTTCCTACCAATCTATCCCCCTAGGATCATGCACGTAATACTTTGCTTTGATAAATTGTAGATTTTTGCAATAAGTATATGAGTTCTTTATGACTAAGGTTGAGTCCATGGATCATACGCACTTTTCTTCCTTCCACCATTGCTAGCCTCTCTAATACCGCGCACCTTTCGCCGGTATCATACACCCACCATATACCTTCCTCAAAACAGCCACCATACCTACCTATCATGGCATTTCCATAGCCATTCCGAGATATATTGCCATGCAACTTTCCACCGTTCCGTTCATCATGAGACACATCATCATTGTCATATTGCCTTGCATGATCATGTAGTTGACATCATATTTGTGGCAAAGCCACCATGCATAATTTATCATACATGTCACTCTTGATTCATTGCCCATCCCGGTACACCGCCGAAGGCATTCATATAGAGCCATACTATGTTCTAGTATTGAGTTGTAATCTTTGAGTTGTAAATAAATAGAAGTGTGATGATCATCATTAATAGAGCATTGTCCTAAAAAAATAAAGGCCAAATAAAGGCCAAATAAAAAATAATAATAAAAGGGACAATGCTACTATCCTTTTTTCCACACTTGTGCTTCAAAGTAGCACCATGATCTTCATGATAGAGAGTATCTTGTTTTGTCACTTTCATATACTAGTGGGAAATTTTCATTATAGAACTTGGCTTGTGTATTCCAACAATTGGCCTCCTCAAGTGCCCTAGGTCTTCGTGAGCAAGCAAGTTGGATGCACACCCACTTAGTTTCTTTTTGAGCTTTCATACACTTATAGCTCTAGTGCATCCGTTGCATGGCAATCCCTACTCACTCACATTGATATCTATTAATGGGCATCTCCATAGCCCGTTGATACGCATAGTTGATGTGAGACTATCTTCTCCCTTCTTGTCTTCTCCACAACCACCATTCTATTCCACATATAGAGTTATGTCCATGGCTCACGCTCATATATTGCGTGAAGATTGAAAAAGTTTGAGAACATCAAAAGTATGAAACAATTGCTTGGCTTGTCATCGGGGTTGTGCATGATTTAAATACGTTGTGTGGTGAAGATGGAGCATAGCCAGACTATATGATTTTGTAGGGATAGCTTTCTTTGGCCATGTTATTTTGAGAAGACATGATTACTTTGTTAGTATGCTTGAAGTATTATTATTTTTATGTCAATATTAAAATTTTGTCTTGAATCTTATGGATCTGAACATTCTTTTCACAATAAAGAGATTTACTTAGAGAAATATGTTAGTTAGCATTCCACATCAAAAATTCTGTTTTTATCATTTACCTACTCGAGGACGAGCAGGAATTAAGCTTGGGGATGCTGATACGTCTCCAACGTATCTATAATTTTTTATTGTTCCATGCTATTATATTATTTGTTTTGGATGTTTATGGGCTTTATTATTCACTTTTATATTATTTTTGGGACTAATCTATTAACCCAGAGCCCAGTGCCAGTTTCTGTTTTTTCCTTGTTTTAGAGTATCGTAGAAAAGGAAAATCAAACGGAGTCCAATTGACTTGAAACTTCACGGAACTTATTTTTGGACCAGAAGAAGCCCACGGAGTATCTGAGATGGACCAGGAGAGTCCCGGGCTGCCCACGAGAGTGGGGGGCGCGCCCACCCCCTGGGCATGCCCCCTGCCCCGTGGATAGCCCGGAGGTCCACCGACGTACTTCTTCCTCCCATATATACCCATATACCCTAAAAACTTCGAGGAGCACAATAGATCGGGATTTCCGCCACCAGAAGCCTCCGTAGCCACTGAAAGCCAATCTAAACCCGTTCCGGCACCCTGCCGGAGGGGGAATCCTTCTCCGGTGGCCATCTTCATCATCCCGGTGCTCTCCATGACGAGGAGGGAGTAGTTCTCCCTCGGGGCTGAGGGTATGTACCAGTAGCTATGTGTTTGATCTCTCTCTCTCTCGTGTTCTTGAGGTGATACAATCTTGATGTATCATGAGCTTTGCTATTATAGTTGGATCTTATGATGTTTCTCCCCCTCTACTCTCTTATAATGGATTGAGATTTTCCCTTTGAAGTTATCTTATCAGATTGAGTCTTTAAGGATTTGAGAACACTTGTTGTATGTCTTGCGTGGGATACCCGTGGTGACAATGGGGTATTCTATTGATCCACTTGATGTATGTTTTGGTGATCAACTTGCGGGTTCCATGACCTTGGGAATCTATGCATAGGGGTTTGCACACGTTTTCGTCTTGACTCTCTGGTAGAAACTTTGGGGCACTCTTTGAGGTTCTATGTGTTAGTTGAATAGATGAATCTGAGATTGTGTGATGCATATCGTATAATCATACCTGCGGATACTTGTGGTGACATTGGAGTATCTAGGTGACATTAGGGTTTTGGTTGATTTGCGTCTTAAGGTGTTATTTTACTACGAACTTTAGGGCTGTTTGTGACACTTATAGGAATAGCCCAACGGATTGATTGGAAAGAATAACTTTGAGGTGGTTTCGTACCCTACCATAATCTCTTCGTTTGTTCTCCACTATTAGTGACTTTGGAGTGACTCTTTGTTGCATGTTGAGGGATAGTTATATGATCCAATCATGTTATTATTGTTGAGAGAACTTGCACTAGTGAAAGTATGAACCCTAGGCCTTGTTTCCTAGCATTGCAATACCGTTTACGCTCACTTTTATCACTTGCTACCTTGCTGTTTTTATATTTTCAGATTACAAAAATCTATATCTACCATCCATATTGCACTTGTATCACCATCTCTTCGCCGAACTAGTGCACCTATACAATTTACCATTGTATTGGGTGTGTTGGGGATACAAGAGACTCTTTGTTATTTGGTTGCAGGGTTGCTTGAGAGAGACCATCTTCATCCTACGCCTCCTACGGATTGATAAACCTTAGATCATCCACTTGAGGGAAATTTGCTACTGTCCTACAAACCTCTGCACTTGGAGGCCCAACAACGTCTACAAGAAGAAGGTTGTGTAGTAGACATCACCTGCATGTGCGCAGCCGGGCCTTTGGCCTTGTATCCCTCCCCCATTTACCCCTTCGTGGCTCTAGACTATATATACTCCTCCACCCCCACCATTTGAGGGTTAGCGTTGTGATAGCTCATTTGTGAGATAGAGCCTCGCTCATCCATACGGATCTACTCCACGAGAGAGACCGCGGCCTCTACGGAGAAGATCCACCTTGGATTTAAGACCCCTCACGGGAAGATCCCCTCGTGGATTCAAGACCTCCTCACGGAGAAGAACCGGTTATCGTGTATCATCCCTTGTTGATCGTGGATCGTGTATCTCTTTGTGTTTCAAGGATCTAGCATATGTGTGACCATATCTTGTTGGTTTGAGTGTTTCTCTCGTATTTTCCCTCGTGTTTCCCCTCGTGTTCTTAGTGTTCCTCGTTGGGATCCGCTCCTTTCGTGAAAGATCGGCCATCTAGGGTTCCACCCTACATCATCTACGGAGAAGACCATCAGCGGCCCCTCTACGGAGAAGATCCGCGTTGGATTCAATACCTCCTCACAGAGAAGACCATCAAGACCTCCTCACGGGGAAGAACTAGTTACCTCTTGTATCGTCCTTTGTTGACTTTGGATCGTGTATCTCTCTTTGTGTTTCGAGGATCTAGCACATGTGTGATTGTTCTTGTTGGTTTGAGTGATTCTCTCGTGTTTCCCCTCATGTTCTTCGTGTTCTTCGCGGGATCCGCTCCTTTCGTGAAAGATCGGCCATCTAGGGTTCCACCCTACATCAACGTGTCTCTTGAAAATGAAGCGCTTGACATGATGATGTCCATAGGATGCTCTACACATCAGTTATGCTTGATATTGGAATAAAGGCAGAAATTAGGGAATCATCTTGGTTGGAAGGGCTAAGGCCCGAACCATTGCACCAAAAAAATTGAGCTATACCTCAAGAAAAAGTGCCACTGCAGATAAGTCTTCGAGAGATAATTACTGGGTTGAGCAGATTGCCACTCAAAGAGGCCTAACACTTGAGCACATTAATCAGTTCACCATCCTATGGGAGAAGTTTGCCAATGTCGTGATCCAACTAGCTAGGCATCCAAGATACCATCATGTGGAAGTTCACCCAGGAGGGGAACTACATTGCTTCATCGACCTACAAGGTCCAATTGGTCGGTTTTATCCACTCCAACTTGCAAGCCACGATTTGGAAGGTTTAGGCACCTTCCAAGTGTATTTCCTACACTTGGTCACTTGATTCCAATGGAGAGGGTGACCAGACTACGACTGATGCCCCCTTTGCATCCAAGTGCAAGAAACGACAGCTCACCTACTCTTTGAGTGTCATTTTGTAGTTAGAATTTGGAATGGTATGATCTTTTGGGTCAGTCTTCAAGTTAGTACGACGCTTTGGCATCACATTGAAATGGTGAAATCTTTGTGGATAGAGGTCCTCCTGAACAATGCACAACCAAGGAAAGCTATGTGTGATCTCTTGGCTCGGTCTTCAAGTTAGTACGACACTTTGGCATCACACTGAAATGGTGAAATCTTTGTGGGAAGAGGTCCTCCTGAACAATGCACAATGCAAGACCAAGAAAAGTTATCTTCTCCCTCAAAAAAACTATCTTGCCTTGCTTGGCTTTGTTGGATGAGAAATTTTGAAGGAAAGGAATGTGCACCTCTTCCAAAACAAAGCAGCGCCGGTGGCGGTCATTGTTAGAGCAACTCTAACAAATCATGTAAAACCTCGCGGGCCCTTATAATTCTGGATGTATTACTAGATCTGCTATTTTTTCCGCCCGTGCAGATCTGGTAAAAAAGGCCCGGGCCATAAAAAATATACAAGCGGCCCGGCTCCACCGCTATATTTACCGGACTCCAGGCGATTTAGGGTTCCTATCTGGCATTTCCCACACCCGCCTCCAACGCAATCGCCCCTACTCCCACGATCGATTCACGCGTGCACGCACCCGTTTGGAGCAAATCAATGGCTGATGGAGGTCGCTGGCATGGGGGGCTTGTGGCGGGTCACCACCGCACAAGCGTGCCCGACACGATGCTAAGGCTAAGGCCAAAGAGGGCAGTGCCCTCTCCAGTAGTGGCGTCCGAAAAGCGTGCAGCAACTTCCACGAGGTCGGGGACATGCTTTGGCCCACCACAAAGGGGCTCCGCGGGGCGGAGATTGAGCTCGCCGCCGCGAACGATGTCGTGCCAGCTGGTGAAGACGGCACCGCCGAGCGGCTCGTGGCGGCGAAGGCGGGGTACGAGCTTACGTACGTTCTCTACTGATCGGCGGCCGAGTTCTACCTCAATATAAAGCCCTAAACTATTTTAGATTAGATTTTATCTACTATGTTTTTAAGTTTGTATGTTTGAATGTATGAACTTCGGTGATGAACTTGTTGTTGCCAAACGACAACCATAGCTACCTGTAACACCCCGGATGTAACTTTCCTCGGGTTCGGGTTTTGTCTCCGTGTGTTGTTGTCGTTGTCATGCATCTCATATCATGTCATCATGTGCATTGCATCTGCATACGTGTTCGTCTCATGCATTCGAGCATTTTCCCCGTTGTCCGTTTTGCATTCCGGCGCTTCGTTCTCCTCCGGTGGTCATTTCTAGCTTTCTCTCGTGTGTGGGGATTAAACATTTCCAGATTGGACCGAGACTTGCCAAGCGGCCTTGGTTTACTACCGGTAGACCGCCTGTCAAGTTTCGTATCATTTGGACTTCGTTTGATACTCCAACGGTTAACCGAGGGACCGAAAAGGCCTCGTGTGTGTTGCAGCCCAACACCCCTCCAATTTGGCGCAAAACCCACCAAACTCTGCTCCATCATCTAGAGCGTTCGATCATGATCGCGTGGCCGAAAACCGCACCTCATTTGGACTCTCCTAACTCCCTCTACCTATAAAACTAGCCCCTCCTCTGAAATTCCGGATCAAACCCTAGATCCATTCGTCTTCACGCGCACCGGACACATTTCGCCACAGACGGACACGTTCGGACCGCCGTCCGCCGCCACGTGGAGCCCCGGGATTCATCCGCCCGGGCGCCCACATCGCCGCGTCTCCCCGCCGTGCGGGCCCGCCGCAGCCCAGGCCGGGCCCCCACGGCCCGCACCGCCACCCGCCTCGCCGCGCGCGCCCACCTCCTCTCGCCGCCTCCCCGCCACCGCGCCGCCCGCGCGCGCCCTCGCCGGCGGCCGCCTCGCCCCTCGCCGGCGACGACCGCGGCCGCGTCGCCCCGCGCCTCCCGGCCCGGATCCGGCCGCCCCTCGCCGCGCCTCCCCGCGCCGCTCCGGCCGGCCCCAGCTCCGGCAGCCGCCGCCCCCTCCTCCGCCGGAATCTCCAAGTCCAGCGACCCCCCTCCAACTCCGGCGAACAATGCATCTACGGCGATCCTCGATCCGCGTGCGATCCAGATCTGGGATATTTTCGTCTCGGTTGACTTTTCCCTCAGAAACCCTAGCCCATGTTGCATACTTTGACCTACCGTAACTTTGCATCCGTAGCTCCGATTCATGCATATAGCATATCAAAATGTTCATCTCAGAGAGTACATCATTTCATTCCATTGCATCATTTTCATTTGAGTTCATCTTGATGCCCGAAATACTGATAGAAGAGGGCTACTTGAGTTAATTGTCAGATCTGCTAATCCGTTTAGGTTTTTATCTTTTTTGCCATGATTAATGTGTGCATGATATGCCCTGAAGCTCTACATATGTTTTGTTAAGGGTTTTGTCATCTTTCCAGAGGTGCAACCCATGTATTTTCGTGATGTGTGTGGTGACTAGTGCAAGCTTGCAAAGTAGTGCACTTAGTAATTCTGTTTTCAGGGACTTAGCATTTTCACCAAGTCCTGGAGCTGTTTATCTCATGATGCCATATGTTCTTGTTGTTTCCTAGTGATCCGTGCCTCTTTTGAGGATGATCAGTAAGGGAGTTTTGTTAATATTGTAGTTCTCTATCCATCCATGTCTTTCTTTGCAATTATGGAGCACCCTAGATTGAGTCAATCGAGCTCTACTTTTGCTACTTTGTGAATCTGGGCAGATTGTCAACTTGTTTGCAATTTTGCCGGTGATGTTGTAGTTGATCCGTGCATTCTATGCTATTGTTATTGCCATGTCCAACTTGTATTTTGTGCCTTCTTGATGGGTGTATGATTTTCTTGCCATGACTTGCACCGTAGTGAGTGCATCGAGCTCGTAAACATGCCTACTTGAGTTATATTTCAGCATGTGTCAGTTTTCACTAAGTATGAAAACTGATTATGTTTTTGCTATGTTCACATGCTTGCAATTGTATTTTCTGATCCCTTTTGGCTCAAGGTCACTAACGGACTTTTGTTAATCTCTTTGAGTAGTTCCATGTCATGCTTTACTTTTCCATGTTCAGATCCTGTAGCATGTAGTTTTATTGCTCCGAAGAGGGCTACCTGATTTGAAATTCCAGACAAGTGTTGATTTCACTAAGTCTGAGATCTGTTCGCCATATGCATTTTTGCCATGCTTGTTTGAACCTGTTAATGGATGAATTGGCCGTAGCTCAATGCTAGACTTTTGTTAAGCATCTTGTGTGCATCCCTGCCATGTATTTTGTTGTCTTGTTTGGGTGCTGTAGCATGTTCATCTCATTGCATTTAGATGCCTACTTGCTGTAAATCGCAAACCGGTGTCATTTTTGAATCGCTTGCCATTTCCAAACCGTAACTCCGATTCCGGCGTTCTTTATATCGTTTTCAAGCAATTTCATCTCATCTTTCCAGTGGCACACTTGGAATTCCAAGTTGAGGCCAGGTTCATGCATTTCCTGTCATATCTTGCATTTTACATCCCGCATCGCATCCCGCATAGCATATCATCTTTGCATTGTGTTGTTTGAGTTTGCACGTGGTTGATTGTGTCCTTATTGATTGTTTTTCTTGTTTGGGTAGAGCCGGGAGACGAGTTCTCTAACGAGGAGCCCGTTGAGTTTGCTTTCGAGGATCCAATCAACTCTGACCACTGTGCAGGCAAGATGATCATACCCTCGAAATCACTACTATCCTTGCTATGTTAGTTTGCTCGCTCTTATGCTATGCCAATGCTACGATGCCTACCACTTGATTTCAAGCCTCCCAAATTGCCATGTCAAACCTCTAACCCACCATGTCCTAGCAAACCGTTGATTGGCTATGTTACCGCTTTGCTCAGCCCCTCTTATAGCGTTGCTAGTTGCAGGTGAAGATTGGAGGCCGTTCCTTGTTGGAACATTTATTTACTTGTTGGGATATCATTATATTATCTTGTTATCTTAATGCATCTATATACTTGGTAAAGGGTGGAAGTCTCGGCCTCTCGCCTAGTGTTTTGTTCCACTCTTGCCGCCCTAGTTTCCGTCATATCGGTGTTATATTTCCGGATTTTGCGTTCCTTACGCGGTTGGGTTATAATGGGAACCCCTTGATAGTTCGCCTTGATTAAAGCTTTTCCAGCAATGCCCAACATTGGTTTTACCATTTGCCACCTAGCCTTTTCTTTTCCTTGGGTTCTGCAGACTCAAGGGTCATCATTATTTTAACCCCCCCCCCCCCCGGGCCAGTGCTCCTCTGAGTGTTGGTCCACCTGTCAGCTACCGGTGGCCACCAGGGGCAACTCTGGGCTGGCCTACCCGTACCTAGGACAATCTGAGTGTGCCCTGAGAAAGAGATATGTGCAGCTCCTATCGGGATTTGTCGGCACATTCGGGCGGTGTTGCTGGTCTTGTTTTAACCTGTCGAAGTGTCTTGAAGAACCGAGATACCGAGCCTGATCGGAACGTCTTGGGAGGAGGTCTATTCCTTCGTTGACCGTGAGAGCTTGTCATGGGCTAAGTTGGGACTCCCCTGCAGGGATTTGAACTTTCGAAAGCCGTGCCCGCTGTTGGGGAACGTAGTAATTTCAAAAAAAATCCTACGTACACGCAAGATCATGGTGATGCATAGCAACGAGGGGAGAGTGTGATCTACGTACCCTTGGTAGATCGACAACGGAAGCGTTTGGTTGATGTAGTCGTACGTCTTCACGGCCCGACCGATCAAGCACCGAAACTACGGTACCTCCGAGTTTTAGCACACATTCAGCTCGATGACGATCCCCGGACTCCAGTCCAGCAAAGTGTCGGGGAAGAGTTCCGTCAGCACGACGGCGTGGTGACGATCTTGATGTACTACTGTCGCAGGGCTTCGCCTAAGCACCACTACAATATTATCAAGGACTATGGTGGCTGGGGGCGCCGCACACGGCTAAGAATAAGATCACGTGGATCAACTTGTGTGTCTCTGGGGTGCCCCTGCCTCCGTATATAAAGGACTAAAGGGGGGTGTAGCCGGCCTAGGAGAGGCGCGCCAGGAGAGTCCTACTCCCTTTGGGAGTAGGATCCCCCCCCCCCAATCCTAGTTGGAATAGGATTCGCGGAGGGGGGGGAAGAGAGAGAGGGGCCGGCCCCCTCTCCTTGTCCTATTCGGACCAAGGGAGGGGAGGGGCGCGTGGCCCATGTTGGGCTGCCTCTTCTCTTTTCCACTAAGGCCCACTATGGCCCATATAGCTCCCGGGGGGTTCCGGTAACCTCCCGGTACTCCGGTAAAATTCCGATTTCACCCGGAACACTTCCGATATCCAAACATAGGCTTCCAATATATCAATCTTTATGTCTCGACCATTTCAAGACTCCTCTTCATGTCCGTGATCACATCCGGGACTCCGAACAAACTTCGGTACATCAAAATGCATAAACTCATAATATAACTGTCATCGTAACCTTAAGCGTGCGGACCCTACGGGTTCGAGAACAATGTAGACATGACCGAGACACGTCTCTGGTCAATAACCAATAGCGGGACCTGGATGCCCATATTGGCTCCTACATATTCTACGAAGATCTTTATCGGTCAGACCGCATAACAACATACGTTGTTCCTTTTGTCATCGGTATGTTACTTGCCCGAGATTCGATCATCGGTATCTCAATACCTAGTTCAATCTCATTACCGGCAAGTCTCTTTACTCGTTCCATAATACATCATATCGCAACTAACTCATTAGTTGCAATGCTTGCAAGGCTTATGTGATGTGCATTACCGAGAGGGCCCAGAGATACCTCTCCGACAATCGGAGTGACAAATCCTAATCTCGAAATACGCCAACCCAACATGTACCTTTGGAGACACCTGTAGAGCACCTTTATAATCACCCAGTTACGTTGTGACGTTTGGTAGCACACAAAGTGTTCCTCCGGCAAACGGGAGTTGCATAATCTCATAGTCGTAGGAACATGTATAAGTCATGAAGAAAGCAATAGCAACATACTAAACGATCGGGTGCTAAGCTAATGGAATGGGTCATGTCAATCAGATCATTCACCTAATGATGTGATCCCGTTAATCAAATAACAACTCTTTGTCCATGGTTAGGAAACATAACCATCTTTGATTAACGAGCTAGTCAAGTAGAGGCATACTAGTGACACTCTGTTTGTCTATGTATTCACACATGTATTATGTTTCCGGTTAATACAATTCTAGCATGAATAATAAACATTTATCATGAAATAAGGAAATAAATAATAACTTTATTATTGCCTCTAGGGCATATTTCCTTCAGTCTCCCACTTGCACTAGAGTCAATAATCTAGATCACATTACCATGTGATTAACATCGATAGTTCACATCATCATGTGATTAACACCCATAGTTCACATCGCCATGTGACCAACACCCAAAGGGTTTACTAGATTCAGTAATCTAGTTCACATCGCTATGTGATTAACACCCAAAGAGTACTAAGGTGTGATCATGTTTTGCTTGTGAGAGAATCTTAATCAACGGGTCTGCGACATTCAGATCCGCATGTATTTTGCAAATTTCTATGTCAACAATGCTCTGCATGGAGCTACTCTAGCTAATTGCTCCCACTTTCAATATGTATCCAGATTGAGACTTAGAGTCATCTGGATCAGTGTCAAAGCTTGCATCGACGTAACCCTTTACGACGAACCTTTTGTCACCTCCATAATCGAGAAACATATCCTTATTCCAGTAAGGATAATTTTGATAGCTGTCCATTGATCTACTCTTAGATCACTATTGTACTCCCTCTCTTAACACAGTGTATGGTATACAATAGATCTGTTACACAGCATGGCATACTTTATAGAACCTATGACTGAGGCATAGGGAATGACTTTCATTCTCTTTCTATCTTCTGCCGTGGTCGGGCTTTGAGTCTTACTCAACTTCACACCTTGTAACACAGGCAAGAAACTTTTTCTTTGACTGTTCCATTTTGAACTACTTCAAAATCTTGTCAAGGTATGTACTCATTGAAAAACTTATCAAGCGTCTTGATCTATATCTATAGATCTTGATACTCAATATGTAAGCAGCTTTACCAAGGTCTTTCTTTGAAAAACTCCTTTCAAACACTCCTTTATGCTTTGCAGAATAATTCTACATTATTTCCGATCAACAATATGTCATACACATATACTTATCAGAAATGATGTAGTGCTCCCACTCACTTTCTTGTAAATACAGGCTTCACCGCAAGTCTGTATAAAACTATATGCTTTAATCAACTTATCAAAGCGTATATTCCAACTCCGAGATTCTTGCACCAGTCCATAGATGGATCGCTGGAGCTTGCATATTTAGTTAACACCTTTAGGATCGACAAAACCTTCTAGTTGCATCGTATACAACTCTTCTTTAGTAAATCCATTAAGGAATGCAGTTTTGTTTATCCATTTGCCAGATTTCATAAAATGCGGCAATTGCTAACATGATTCGGACAGACTTAAGCATAGATACGAGTGAGAAAATCTCATCGTAGTCAACACCTTGAACTTGTCGAAAACCTTTTGCGACAATTCTAGATTTGTAGATAGTAACACTACTATCAGCGTCCGTCTTCCTCTTGAAGATCCATTTATTTTCTATGGCTTGCCGATCATCGGGCAAATCCATCAAAGTCCATACTTTGTTCTCATACATGGATCATATCTCAGATTTCATGGCCTTAAACCATTTCGCGGAATCTGGGCTCATCATCGCTTCCTCATAGTTCGCAAGTTCGTCATGGTCTAGTAACATGACTTCCAGAACAGGATTACCGTACCACTCTGGTGCGGATCTCACTCTGGTTTACCTACGAGATTTGGTAGTAACTTGATCTGAAGTTACATGATTATCATCATTAGCTTCCTCACTAATTGGTGTAGTAGTCACAGGAACAGATTTCTGTGATGAACTACTTTCCAATAAGGGAGCAGGTACAGTTACCTCATCAAGTTCTACTTTCCTCCCACTCACTTCTTTCGAGAGAAACTCCTTCTCTAGAAAAACTCCGAATTTAGCAACAAAAGTCTTGCCTTCGGATTTGTGATAGAAGGTGTACCCAACAGTCTCCTTTGGGTATCCTATGAAGACATATTTCTCCGATTTGGGTTTGAGCTTATTAGGATGAAACTTTTTCATATAAGCATCACAACCCCAAACTTTAAGAAACGACAACTTAGGTTTCTTGCCAAACCATAGTTCATATGGTGTCGTCTCAACGGATTTAGATGGTGCCCTATTTAATGTGAATGCAGCTGTCTCTAATGCATAACCCCAAAACAATAGTGGTAGATTGGTAAGAGACATCATAGATTGCACTATATCCAATAAAGTACGGTTATGACATTCGGACACACCATTGTGCTGTGGTGTTCCAGGTGGCATGAGTTTGTGAAACTATTCCACATTGTTTTAGTTGAAGACCAAACTCGTAACTCAAATATTTTACTTCTGCGATCATATCGTAGAAACTTTCATTTTTGTTACGATGATTCTCCACTTCACTCTGAAATTCTTTGAACTTTTCAAATGTTTCAGACCTTTGTTTCATCAAGTAGATATACTCATATCTGCTCAAATCATCTGTGAAGATCAGAAAATAATGATACCTATCGCGAGCCTCAATATTCATCAGACCACATACATCAGTATGTATGATTTCCAAAAAATCTGTTGCTCGCTCCATTGTTCCAAAGAACAGAGTCTTAGTCATCTTGCCCATGAGGCATGGTTCGCAAGCATCAACTGATTCATAATCAAGTGATTCCAAAAGCCCATCAGCATGGAGTTTCTTCATGCGCTTTACACCAATATGACCTAAACGGCAGTGCTACAAATAAGTTGCACTATCATTATTAACTTTGCATCTTTTGGTTTCAATATTATGATTATGTGTATCACTACGATCGAGATCCGATGAACTATTTTCATTGGGTGTGTAACCATATAAGGTTTTATTCATGTAAACAGAACAACAATTTATTCTCTTACTTAAATGAATAACCGTATTACAATAAACATGATCAAATCATATTCATGCTTAACGCAAACACCAAATAACACTTATTCAGGTTCAACACTAATCCCGAAAGTATAGGGAGTGTGCGATGATGATCATATCAATCTTGGAACCACTTCCAACACACATCGTCACTTTACCCTTAACTAGTCTCTGTTTATTCTGCAACTCCTGTTTCGAGTTACTAATCTTAGCAACTGAACTAGTATCAAATACTGAGGGGTTGCTATAAACACTAGTAAAGTACACATCAATAACATGTATATCAAATATACTTATGTTCACTTTGCCATCCTTCTTATCTGCCAATCACTTGGGGTAGTTCCGCTTCCAGTAACCAGTCCCTTTGCAGTAGAAACACTTAGTCTCAGGCTTAGGACCAGACTTGGGCTTCTTCACTTGAGCAGCAACTTGCTTGCTGTTCTTCTTGAAGTTCCCCTTCTTCCCTCTGCCCTTTTCTTGAAACTAGTGGTCTTGTCTACCATCAACACTTGATGTTTTTCTCGATTTCTACCTTGGTCAATTTCCGCATTACGAAGAGCTTGGGAATCGTTTCCGTTATCCCTTGCATATCATAGTTCATCACAAAGTTCTACTAACTTGGTGATGGTGACTAAAGAATTCTGTCAATCACTATCTTATCTGGAAGATTAACTCCCACTTGATTCAAGTGATTGTTGTACTCAGACAATCTGGGCACATGCTCACTAGTTGAGCGATTCTCCTCCATCTTTTAGCTAT
Source organism: Triticum urartu (assembly GCF_056163025.1). Classification (NCBI taxonomy): domain Eukaryota; kingdom Viridiplantae; phylum Streptophyta; class Magnoliopsida; order Poales; family Poaceae; genus Triticum; species Triticum urartu. The sequence goes on along the minus strand of NC_141877.1, from coordinate 218,849,639 downwards.
AGAACTTGTTGGAGACTTTCATATCTCTCAACTCGGGTATTTGCTTGAAATATTAACTTCAACTCCTGGAACATCTCATATGCTCCATGACGTTCAAAACGTCTTTGAAGTCCCGATTCTAAGCCATTAAGCATGGTGCACTAAACTATCAAGTAGTCATCATATTGAGCCAGCCAAACGTTCATAACGTCTGCATCTGCTCCTACAATAGGTCCGTCACCTAGCGGTGCATCAAGGACATAATTCTTCTGTGCAGCAATGAGGATAAACCTCAGATCATGGATCCAATCTGCATCATTGCTACTAACATCTTTCAACACAATTTTCTCTAGGAACATATCAAAATAAACACAGGGAAGCAACAACGTGAGCTATTGATCTATAACATAATTTGCAAAATACTACCAGGACTAAGTTCATGATAAATTTAAGTTCAATTTAATCATATTACTTAAGAACTCCCACTTAGATAGACATCCCTCTAATCCTCTAAGTGATCATGTGATCCAAATCAACTAAACCATGTCCGATCATCACGTGAGATGGAGCAGTTTCATTGGTGAACATCACTATGTTGATCATATCTACTATATGATTCACGCTCGACCTTTCGGTCTCCGTGTTCCGAGGCCATATCTGTATATGCTTGGCTCGTCAAGTATAACCTGAGTATTCCGCGTGTGCAACTGTTTTGCACCCGTTGTATTTGAACGTAGAGCCTATCACACCCGATCATCGCGTGGTGTCTCAGCACGAAGAACTTTCGCAACGGTGCATACTCAGGGAGAACACTTCTTGATAATTAGTGAGAGATCATCTTAAAATGCTACCGTCAAACTAAGCAAAATAAGATGTATAAAAGATAAACATCATATGCAATCAAAATATGTGACATGATATGGCCATCATCATCTTGCGCCTTTGATCTCCATCTCCAAAGTACTGTCATGATCTCTATCGTCACCGGCATGACACCATGATCTCCATCATCTTGATCTATATCAATGTGTCGTCACACGGTCGTCTCGCCAACTATTGCTCTTGCAACTATTGCTATCGCATAGCGATAAAGTAAAGCAATTATTTGGCGCTTGCATCTTATGCAATAAAGAGACAACCATAAGGCTTTTGCCAGTTGCCGATAACTTTAACAAAACATGATCATCTCATACAACAACTTATATCTCATCACGTCTTGACCATATCACATCACAACATGCCCTGCAAAAACAAGTTAGACGTCCTCTACTTTGTTGTTGCAAGTTTTACGTGGCTGCTACGGGCTTAAGCAAGAACCAATCTTACCTACGCATCAAAACCACAACGATAGTTTGTCAAGTTGGTGCTGTTTTAACCTTCGCAAGGACCGGGCATAGCCACACTCGGCTCAACTAAAGTTGGAGAAACTGTCACCCGCTAGCCACCTTTGTGCAAAGCACGTCGGGAGAACCGGTCTCGCGTAAGCGTACGCGTAATGTCGGTCCGGGCCGCTTCGTCCAACAATACCGCCGAACCAAAGTATGACATGCTGGTAAGCAGTATGACTTATATCGCCCACAACTCACTTGTGTTCTACTCGTGCATATAACATCAACACATAAAACCTAGGCTCGGATGCCACTGTTGGGGAACGTAGTAATTTCAAAAAAATTCCTACGTACACGCAAGATCATGGTGATGCATAGCAACGAGGGGAGAGTGTGATCTACGTACCCTTGGTAGATCGACAACGGAAGCGTTTGGTTGATGTAGTCGTACGTCTTCACAGCCCGACCGATCAAGCACCGAAACTACGGCACCTCCGAGTTTTAGCACACGTTCAGCTCGATGACGATCCCCGGACTCCGATCCAGCAAAGTGTCGGGGAAGATTTCCGTCAGCACGACGGCGTGGTGATGATCTTGATGTACTACTGTCGCAGGGCTTCGCCTAAGCACCACTATAATATTATCGAGGACTATGGTGGCTGGGGGCGCCGCACACGGCTAAGAATAAGATCACGTGGATCAACTTGTGTGTCTCTGGGGTACCCCTGCCTCCGTATATAAAGGACTAAAGGGGGGTGCGGCCGGCCTAGGAGAGGCGCGCCAGGAGAGTCCTACTCCCTCTGGGAGTAGGATTCCCCCCCAATCCTAGTTGGAATAGGATTCACGGAGGGGGGAAAAGAGAGAGAGGGGCCGGCCCCCTCTCCTTGTCCTATTCGGACCAAGGGAGGGGAGGGGCGCGCGGCCCATGTTGGGCTGCCTCTTCGCTTTTCCACTAAGGCCCACTATGGCCCATATAGCTCCCGGGGGGTTCCGGTAACCTCCCGGTACTCCGGTAAAATCCCGATTTCACCCGGAACACTTCCGATATCCAAACATAGGCTTCCAATATATCAATCTTTATGTCTCGACCATTTCAAGACTCCTCGTCATGTCCGTGGTCACATCCGGGACTCCGAACAAACTTCGGTACATCAAAATGCATAAACTCATAATATAACTGTCACCGTAACCTTAAGCGTGCGGACCCTACGGGTTTGAGAACAATGTAGACATGACCGAGACACGTCTCCGGTCAATAACCAATAGCGGGACCTGGATGCCCATATTGGCTCCTACATATTCTACGAAGATCTTTATCGGTCAGACCGCATAACAACATACGTTGTTCCCTTTGTCATCGGTATGTTACTTGCCCGAGATTCGATCGTCGGTATCTCAATACCTAGTTCAATCTCATTACCGGTAAGTCTCTTTACTCGTTCCGTAATACATCATCTCGCAACTAACTCATTAGTTGCAATGCTTGCAAGGCTTATGTGATGTGCATTACCGAGAGGGCCCAGAGATACCTCTCCGACAATCGGAGTGACAAATCCTAATCTCGAAATACGCCAACCCAACATATACCTTTGGAGACACCTGTAGAGCACCTTTATAATCACCCAGTTACGTTGTGACGTTTGGTAGCACACAAAGTGTTCCTCCGGCAAACGGGAGTTGCATAATCTCATAGTCATAGGAACATGTATAAGTCATGAAGAAAGCAATAGCAACATACTAAACGATCGGGGTGCTAAGCTAATGGAATGGGTCATGTCAATCAGATCATTCACCTAATGATGTGATCCCGTTAATCAAATAACAACTCTTTGTCCATGGTTAGGAAACATAACCATCTTTGATTAACGAGCTAGTCAAGTAGAGGCATACTAGTGACACTCTGTTTGTCTATGTATTCACACATGTATTATGTTTCCGGTTAATACAATTCTAGCATGAATAATAAACATTTATCATGAAATAAGGAAATAAATAATAACTTTATTATTGCCTCTAGGGCATATTTCCTTCACCCGCGGTTATGGGCAGATGGGAATTTGTTAATGTCCGGTTGTAGATAACTTGAACCTTAACTTAATTAAAATGAATCAAGTGAGTGTGTTACCGTGATGGCCTCTTCTCGGCGGAGTCCGGGAAGCGGACGCGATGTTGGAGTAATGTTTGCGCAGGTTGTTCTCTAGTTTCTCGCTCGTGCTTTGCCTCCTCTTCTCGCTCTCTTTTGTGAATAAGTTAGCCATCATATTTGCTAGTCGCTCGCTGCAGCTCCACATATATTTACCTTGCCTTACCTATAAGCTTAAATAGTCTTGATCGCGAGGGTGCGAGATTGCTGAGTCCCTGTGGCTCACAGATTACTATTACACCAGATGCAGGGCCTGATGATTCCGCTCCAGAAGACGCGTTTGAGCTCAAGTGGGAGTTTGACGAAGACTCTCAACGATACTATGTTTCCTTTCCCGATGATCAGTTGTGGTGCCCGGTTGGGGGTGATTGGGACCTGTCGCTTGTTGGGTTATCTTTTATTTTGGCGCCGTAGTCGGGCCATGAGTGTTTGGATGATGTAATGTTATTTATGTACTTGATTGACGTGGCGAGTGTAAGCCAACTATGTTATCTCCCCTTTATTATTTATATTACATGAGATGTTGTAAAGATTGTCTAACTTGCAACATATGCCTTCAACGCGATTATGTCCCTAAGTCGTGCCTCGACACGTGGGAGCTATAGTCGCATCGAGGGTGTGACACTACCTCTCCCTCCCCTCACTCGCTCGAACAAGAAAGAAGGAAGGAGATGAACACAGTGGACACAAGTTTCTCCGGCCGGCGCACGAACACCGCCACGGGCGCACGAACGCCCGAATCTTTTTTCTCTTTGCAATGTCGACATGGTGCTCTACTCAGTACAAACACACACCCACGGCGGCCGCTTTGTAGTCCTACAGCAAACGCAATGCCCACGTTTCTCCAACTAGCTATCCGCTGCATGCGAACGATCAGCCCGGCCATGCACGCTACACGCTTGACACGGCCATCTCCACCGGCCGCTGCTAACAACCTGCTAAACACCGCAACTAATACATGCATGCATGCCCATCTAGCTAGCTCACGTGTTGACCACCACGCCACGCATACCACGAGCACACACGCACACCCATGCACACAGATCACACACACGAGCACATACTCATGCGTGGCTTATTTCTAACAGAACTATCATGGCACAAACTTTAAATTTCAAATATCCAGTATGGTTTAGCAGATCTATTCTGCCATGCCTTCCGCGGTACTGCAAATTCGTTTTATAGGATCCCTTAAACAAAATTTGCTGTACATCATTTTACATGATCTACTAGAGTTGCTCTCGTGCTTTACAGGATCCCTTAAACAAAATTTGCTGTACATCATTTTACATGATCTGCTAGAGTTGCTCTCGTGCGGGGGCTAAGCACTTGAGTATCTTGTGCTACTTTTGCGGTTGTTTTCTTGCAAATTCCTCTTCTTGATCAATAAAAATGGAAGACTTTTGCCTTGTTTCAAAATAAAATAAAATCAGACATAGATTTAGGAAATCTGTACAATTAGGAGCCCCACATTAGCGGCGGGTACAGTAGCTTGACCAGGTACGACTCCCAACTGCTGAACGTTTACATCATGAAATGGCTGTCTACTCTTCCGTCTATCTGTTCACTTATTACTCATCTAAGTCGGTGTCAAGCTGTTGGTGGCCTTTGCCAGTCGGCAGCAATCTTCTCCTTAGCAAGAACTGGACCAGTGATACGGCCACGACCAGAGCTATTTCCACATGGTCTGACGTGCTGATCTTGACACAGAGCCGGCCTAGATTTCTGCTGTTTACGTTTGCGCTGACCGATAATTTTGACCCATGGCCCACTCGGAAGACAGACTGAAGATTCGCCCCGATTACAGTCTCTTTCTCGAACGACAGAGCAGTGGCCGCCATGCTGGTGCTCCCTTCTCTCACAGGGTAGTCTTTCCCCCTTACTGTGACTTCCAGGCCACCTCCATCTGCCACTTGTCCACCGCCAACCATCCTCCCGGCATTGGCTACCAAGTGGATTCGTTTCCCAATGGTGATGGAGTCTTCTAATTTGGCCCCAGAAAAATACTTTGACCCGAATTTAGTAACAGAAATACCTCCTCCGGTGGTGTTCCAAGGCAGATTTTGGAACCTGGCATCCCCATGAACAGTAAAAACCAAATCCTTACTCGCTGTTTGCATATCCATGCCCCCCATCAATGAGTAGCGCCTTTGATCACTATAGCTTACTGAACATTCCGACTGGATATACATGTCTTCTTTGTCCTTCCTCATCTGTCCAGCAATAGATGTTGATATGTTCTTTTTTAAGTCATGACATGATTCAAAATTGATACCATTGAACCCAATATCATGGTCCCATCCTTGGGGATCCAAAACTGGTCTAAACAACTGATCATTAGTTATAACGTGACGGTAGCGGTGTGCTGGATAATCAGAGTCAAAACTTAATGGGATTTCCATATCTGATATGTGCACAACTGGGGATGTGCTCTCTTCATAATCATCAGCGACTGCAGATGATGCTTCGGTGTTTTGGGCTTCAGCAAGCTTTTGGCTCCGGATTCCCTCCTTCCACTGCTGTTTGAGGTATGAAGTCTCACGGTAGTCCAGTTCATCAAGATATGCAGTTCTCTGTTCTTTGGTCAACTTTTCATATTCAGATCTTTTTAGAACACGGAAAGGTGGTAGCTGATCATATTCATCCTCCTCATCTGATAGCTCAGTCATCTCATTGTCAACACCCTCAGTACTCAATGACACAGAAGGTTTAAGGAGTGATGAAAGAAGATGAGGGAGTGAAGGCAGCCTGGCATTTGCTTGTGACAGCAGAAAACTATCTTCGAACTTTAGTAAGGAATTTGCTTCTGCTAACAACTTGGTCGCCCCACACAGCAAAAGAAGTTCTGATACCCATACCTGCCCATTTGGCAAAACTCTTTCACCCCTGGTGTTCCGTCTGCACATTGGATGATTGTCAACCAGAACAATAGGGTTCTCCAGCTGTGTGTTAGAAGCTGCTAGCTGGATATGACGCTCCACGACATTCTTACAGTAACGGGTGTACGCGTCATATTCCAAAGGATGACCATCTGGTCCTTCAGGAGGAGATGAGGAACAGTGAGTCATTACAAGGACAGTGTTGAACCATATCGAAGAACCCAAGGTATCAGTTATAAGCTTCAGCAGAGGGTAGTCACTGCATCTGCTGTTAATATGGTCAAGCCGCTCAAAGTACAGGACGATATCAGGCGGGTTTCTTTTAATGAAACGCTTGACAGCATGCAAAATCTTCCTGTTCCTCCGTTGGCTATGGTAATGAGGTAGCAGACCAGGTGTGTCGATAACTGTAACTCTTACTCCTTTGATATTTCCATGAACCCTCTTTATCCTACTAGTACCAGGAACAAGTGCATTAGTAGCAACCTTTGTTTCATCAAACATGGAGTTTATTGTGGCGCTCTTTCCCACACCAGTCTTTCCCAGAAGAAGAATTCGCAAGGGGAGGTCCAAATCAGGTTCACCGGGTGCTTCTTGTTCTGCTGCTATAACTCTGGCTTTGTTGATAGCAAGGTTAGTTGTCTTCGCATCTGATTCACCAGCCTTGATCAAGTTGGCAAGCTGCAGTCTGTACAGTACCTGTGCAACTACATTGGTACTGGGAGGCACTCCAGTCCTGTGTACCAGCCGCAAAAACTTAATTTGAAGTGCCTCAACTTGCTTTAGTGGATCTGACTTGTTGTGATCATGATCTGGCTGAAGAAGACCAGAGGAAACAGCCTGTGGGTTGGATGTGACCTCTAGTGCACGGCTATCATTGGAAGGAAATCTGTTGGCGGATACGGTTTCTACAAACTCACTTTGTGTTGTACCTGAAACAGGAAATCCACCAATTTAGCTTAACATTTAACAGGAGGATGGCTTTATAACAAAATGTCGTCAGGAAATGTCTCCATGTGACGGAATAAAAAATAAAACAACAATTAGCAATAGGACCTTAAGCTATGCAAATGAAATCAACATAGACGGCACACTAAAGGGATATCACAACTGCAATAACAGCAAGTGAACATCCCCAAGTCCTATAACTTTACATCAGGAACATAGGGCTCCCGCTCCGCTCCGCTCTAAGCCCTCCGTCGTGCGTCACTCCGACGCCGGCGTCCACCCTCCCGCCGTCCGCCACTCCAGCGACGGTGGCCACCCCTCTCTCGCTCTCCCCCGACTAGGCCATGGCTGAGAGGCCGCTCTCTGTCACCTCCTCTTTCCCGCACAGGGAGCGGCTGTCTCTGGTATGGGACTTTCCTCGGCCTCGGAGAAGTCGGCTGCAGCTGCTGCGTAGGAGGCGGCGCAGGCGCCGGCGCCGGAGGTGGAGTCCTGCCGGCGGCCAATTCCCTCAAAGGAAGCCCCCCGATCGAGGAAGACCCTGTGGAAGCGCAGGCGCGGCGTTGGGCAGCCAAAGGTGGCGCCGCGCCCTCCCTCCCTGGTCTGCAAAGAGATCTCACCGGAGATGTGCGACAAATGCTTCCGGTGCCTCGAGAAGGGGCAATTCCGGCGAGACTGTACCAACGACCTTGTCTGCATTCGCTGTGGGTTGCCGGGTCACGAGGGCCGCGTGCAGCCCCTCTTTTGAAGACGAGCTCAGGCGGGAGGCAGCGGCCAAGGTGGCTTGCCGCTCAGATTCTGCTGGGGGTCGGGACGTTGCAGAGGCCTCGGACTCGGCGGCGGCTCGGCACAAGCCGGTCGCGGCCTGGCAACCTCCTCCACCCCCTCCGCCGCCCCCCTCGGCGGCGAGGCCAGTCTGGCCGTTGCTGTCGGCCCCCAGGCTGCAAACTCAAGATGATCTGGAGGTAGAGCCCTCGGAGCTCTGCGTCGTCAGCCGCTCTGCCGCCATGGCTGACCTGGAGCGGCGCCTTCAGCATGCCATGGTCGCGTATGTGAGCGGCGCCAGGCGAGATGTGTCACCACGGTTCGTGCTCGACGCACTGGAGACGGAGATGGGCATCTCTGCAGAGTGGGTCTCGGTCCACCCCTACAGGCCAGAGGATTTCTTGGTGGTGTTCACGAGGCAAGATCACCGTAACAGGCTGGGGCAGAGCCCGGTTGTGGAGCATCATGGAGTCTGGTTGTTCTTCCGCCAATGGAACAGGCAGCAGTTCATGCGGTGATGAGGTACAAGGTTCGGCTCGAGATTGAAGGTATTCCTCCGCACGCTTGGGACCGCAGCGTCGTGGAGGACTTGCTGGGCTCTGCTTGCATCGTCGACTTGGTGGTGCTGGAGACGAGTTCGTGCTCCAACCTTTCATCTTTCCAGCTGTCGGCTTGCACGGCGGACCCGGAATCTATTCCGACTCGTCGGTGGCTTGCAGTGCCAGAGCCCGCGAAGCACGTTTTTGAGCCGCAAATGCTGCAATGCAAGATTCTCATTCACCTGGATTCAGTGACAGACTACTTCGACGCCGACGAGCCCTTCTTCCTTGGTGGTTCTTCAGACAATGGACAAAGTGGCTTGCCGGACGATGATGAGATGGAGAGGCGGTGGGGTCACCACCAGGCACCGGCAGTTTGGGGTGAGGGACACACGCAATGGCGGCGTTCAGGAGCATGGGCAAGGCCGTGGTGGCGGACGGCAGTTCGCCGGCGGCGAGGGGCAGCCAGGGACACCCCAAGACTGGAGGCTCCCACCGATGAATGCCGACAAAGCAAAAAGCATTGTGAGGCCCACGCAGAGAGTTCAGGATAGGCTGATGGTTCGACAATCTGCTTTTGACCGTATCACCATGACAGCCAGTCCACGCGCCGCAACGGGAAGTTTGAATTGCCCAGGCGCCAACTCGGCGGCTCAGCAGGTGGAGCGCGCACCCACCATGCAAGACTCACGGGAGGGACGACCGGCTGGGGGGCCCGTGCTGGATCCGAGCCATCATTGGTTGGGGTTCGTGAGACCAGGACAGTTGCGGCAGGGCTAGATATAGACAAGGACATGGCTTCGAGACCAGCCACGGAGGGGGCACAACTGTTGCTGGTGGATCCCGCCCCGCAACCCACTGCGGATCTTTTCTGCGCAGTTCAGGCTTCGGTTGTGACGGGGCATGAGGAGGTGCCCGAGGGCCGCAGGGAAGGGCCGTCAAGTCGGACCGCAGAGGATCTAGCCTTGGTTTCTGTTTCGGCGGTGGAGACGGACAAGAGGGGCCCATCGGCGGCGTATGATACGGTGGATTCTCGAGTGGAGGCTGCCATCATGGAGCCCAGATACCCACTGTCGATCCCGAGGGAGATCACGACGGAGACCAACGCAGCTTCCAAAGATGGGGACAGCAGGGGACACGTGCCGGCCCAGAGTTCGCTGCTGCTGGTGGAGGTTAATCCAGACGCTAATCGCGACATGCAGATTGTCCAAGCTGCATGCAACCCAGGTATGACCCCCCAGGAAGCAGCTGCATATGAGAAGATGAAGTGGTTTTGCTCCAACCTGGTCAAGAAGCTAGCCCCATCGCTCCTCAAAGAAGTTCAGGCGACCACGCTCAGGCCAGAGGCGGAGCCCTATACCCCTCGCCGCATGACTAGAGCTACCAAACATGCGTCATCGACACAAAAAGGAAAGGCCTCCCCGGCTGAAAACGTCTTACTGCGGGCGTTAGGATTGGCCCCGGAAGACTTGGAAGTGGACCATGCAACCATAGAGGAACTCATGTGCTATTTGATTCACCGTTGAGAGAGCATCACATGAGGATCATTGCAGCCCTCTTCGCAAGGATATGCCAGCGAGGAGGGACCTCTTGGAGGAGCAGTCGTCGGGGATCGAGACGCATTGAGCGCTTGGTTGGAGGTGGGAGATCAATATGCTTTATGGATCTCAACCTGCAAGTGTTGTGCTGAAACGTTCGAGGCCTGAACGATCCAGCAAAGAAGAAGGCGGTGCGGAAATTTGTGACATCGATGGGTGTGAACATGGTGTGCTTACAAGAGACCAAATTAGATGTAATTGATCGTTTCTGTGTTATACAATGTTTGGGGCCATCGTTTGATGGCTTTGCGTATTTGCCTGCGTTGGAAACTAGAGAGGGGGTACTCCTTGCTTGGGACACCACGGTCATGGAGATAGATAACATACAGCTGGACACCAATTTTCTCACAGGGATGGTACACAGCAAGGACGGGGCCAAGTGGTGGATCTCGGTTGTCTATGGCCCTCAAGGAGATGAGCTCAAAACAAATTTCCTGTAGGAACTGAGAGTTAGAAGGGCAGGCTGTTTGGGACCGTGGATGGTTCTCGGGGACTTTAACATGATCCTTTGAGCTTCGGAAAAGAATAACACTAATCTGAACAGAGCGATGATGCGCAAGTTCAGGGACTTTGTGGACGACCATGAACTCAAAGAGTTATACATGCATGGTAGGAACTTCACCTGGACGAACAAGCGAGACAACCGGTTATGACCAAAATTGATAGAAATCTAGTTTCGTGGATTGGGAGCTGCACTTCACTGACTGTTTGCTCCAGGCTCTATCAACAAACGTGTCGGATCATGCGCCACTTCTACTCTCCACCTCCGCGGCGTTCTGCCCCAAAAAGAGGTTTAGATTCGAGCTTTTTTGGACTAAGCTTGATGGTTTCTTGGACGTGGTGCGGGACGCTTGGGTTTGCGATGGGAACATCACGGATCCCTTCAAACGGCTGGATGAATTGTTGCGGAGCACGGCACATGCACTCCAAGCATGGGGTCAAAGGAAGGTGGGCAACATCAAGATACAGATGACAGTGGCCAACTACGTTATCCTTCGGCTTGATAGAGCTCAGGAGCATCAAGTGTTGACTATCTAGGAGCTCTGGCTTAGGAGGACGCTGAAGTTGGCCCTGCTGGGCCTAGCCTCGCTCCAATGTACTATAGAAAGGCAGCGGTCTCGGTTAAGATGGATTAAAGAGGGTGACGCAAACACCAAGTTGTTTCAACTTGTGGCGAACGGAAGGCGCTCAAAAAACTTTATCCCGCGTATAAGCTTTGGAAATGACATTATCACCAATCAAGCTCGTAAGGAAGAGGTGTTCACCGAGGCTTTTTTTTTCGAGAAAACGCAAAAGCTTTGCGTTTCATTGTATTGAAAAGAAAGAGTGTTTTATGTTACAGTCCTCCTGGGAGGCGAATTACAGTCAGGGGACATGAGTTAGTGCACGTCCCAGGTCGGGGGCAAGACTACTCTGAGTCCAGCAGCGCCTGCCGTAGCCCAAAGTTTGGCCTCCTCCTTGATGCCGTGAACTAGCGCCCGGATGGAAGGGCGTGCGTCGTTGAAGACGCAATCGTTGCGGTGCTTCCAGATCATCCAGGAGGTAAGAAGTGTCGCGGATGCCAACCCCTTGCGCATCGCCTTGGGCATGACCTGCCGGGCATCATGCCACCAATCAAAGAGGGTAGCCTCATTGCTCGGGGGCCTGCATGTCATGCGCATCCAGGAAAGGATCTCGAACCAGACGTGCCTCGAGAAGGAACACCCAAGGAGGAGATGGCGCATTGTTTCAGGCTCCTGGCAGCAAAGAGGGCAACTGTTGTGGTGCTGCAGTCCATGCCAGGCGAGGCGGTCCGCCGTCCAACATCGATCCAAGCTGACAAGCCAGAGGAAGAACTTCACTCTGGGGGGTGCCCAACTCTTCCATGTGAGCCTCTAGTTGCCGCAGGTCATCGAGCCGTGGAAGGAAGCAGTGTATGCAGATTTAGCGGTGTAGATGCCCGACGCCATCCACTTCCACACGAGCTGGTCAGGCGCGTCAGAGAGCGTTGTGCTCTCGATCAAGCGCCATAGCAGGATGTACTGGCCGATTTCGTGAATGCCCACAGCTCCGTGGATGTCTCGCGCCCAAAGGTGCCCCGGCAAGCCGTCGGCAACCGTCGTGGCCTTCCTTCTCCTTTTGGGAATGCAGGAGTGCAGGAGAGGCGCGATTTCGCGGACAGAGCGTCCTCCAATCCATCTGTCCTCCCAGAACTTCGTGCTCTGACCGTTGCTTACAAGCAACTACTGGGCAAGGCTAACTTGAGGGAGGCCACCCTGGACCCTGGATTTCATTGGTGTTCAAGCATGTGACCTCCACGAACTGGAGGAAATATTCACGGAGGATGAGGTGTGGAACACGATAAAGGAAATGTCGTCGGACCGAGCGCCAGGACCAGATGGGTTCATTGGCGCCTTCTATCAGCGTGCTTGGCCGATCATTAAGCAAGATCTCATGGCGGTTATGCTGAAGCTGTACATCATGGCTTTGGGAAGCTCAATCGTGCGCACATCGTGCTGATTCCTAAGAAGTCGGACGCGGTGGAAGTGGGAGACTTCCAACCGATTAGTTTGACACGCGGTGCGGCCAAAGTCTTTGCTAAGATGCTTGCTAACAGAGCAAGGAAACAGATGAAAGAAGTGCTCGCGGCTGACCAATCCGCTTTCATCAAGACTAGGAGCTTACATGACAATTTCTTGCTAGTCAGACAAGTCGCACGGAAGATACACAATCGTAGGAAAGCTAGGCTCTTCCTTAATCTCGATATATCACGAGCGTTCGACTCGTTATCATGGCCGTTTCTATTTGAGATTTTGCGGGCTAAAGGATTTGGAAGAAAATGGATTGAATGGATCTCCATCCTACTGAGAACGGCAACTACGCGTGTGTTGGTAAATGGGGTGCCAGGGGAAGCGTTTGCGCATGCGTGTGGGATGAGGCAGGGCGACCCTATATCGCCACTTCTTTTCGTAATCGCCATGGACGTGCTAACTTTGATGATCACAAAGGCGACGAACGAGAACGTGGTCAGCTCATTCCATGGCATTAAGGCCGTGCAGAGGATATCTATTTACGCTGATGATGTTGCTCTCTTCATCAGGCCTTCGGTGGCTGGCCAGCATTTTGTTCGCTGCGCACTGCAAGCGTTCGGGGAAGCGTCAGGTCTTCGAGTTAACTACAGCAAATCCTCGGCTATTTTGATCCGTGGAAACAATCTGGACAAGGATAGGGTGGCCAACATGCTTCAGTGCGATACGACGGATTTTCCATGAAAGTACCTTGGCCTACAGTTGGCGATCAAGCAGCTTACAAGGAATGACTGGCAGCCGATGCTTGATCGTGCGAAGAAAGTGGTCTCGGCATGGCAGAGAGGCCTGATCACGAGGCCAGGAAGGCTCATTCTTGTGAAATTGATCATGTCAGCGAGGCCTATACACCATTTCCTGGTGATGGATGCACCACTATGGGTGTATGACCTTAACAAGTGGATGAGAGCCTTCTTTTGGACGGCCAAAGATAAGGCAAATGGAGGGCAATGTTTGGTGGCCTGGAACAACATATGCAAGCCGGTGGGCTATGGTGGCCTGGGGGTCAAGAATTTGCAAATCCAAGCCCTCGCTCTGCGGGTTAGGTGGGAATGGTTAAGAAGAGTATACCCAGAGAGGCCCTGGCAAGGAATTCCCCTGGTTGTGGACAAGGAGGCGAGACAGGTGTTTGACAGCTTGGTAAAGATCAAGGTCGGGAATGGCACAAGGGTCCTGTTTTGGCGTGACAGATGGATTCATGGCTTTGCGGCCTCGGATGTTGCCACGTTGGTGGTCAGTGCGGTGGAAAAGCGTACAAGGAAAAGACGGGCCATCCAGCAGGCCCTCACAGGAGCGACATGGCCGTTGGACGTGCAAGGAGAGTTGTCCTTCACAGCCCACATTCAACTACTGCACCTGCAACAGGCGATCACCACAGTCCAGCGAGATCCGACAGTGGATGATGAGTTCACTTGGCCTTGTGACGTGTCGGGGTCCTACACTGCTCGTTCGGTCTATGATAGACTATGCCTAGGCTTACAGAGAGTACCCTTTGCTACTTGCATCTGGCGCAATTGGGCCCCTCTGAAGTGTAAGATCTATACTTGGCTGACAGTGCAACATAGAATATGGACTTCCGATCGCCGAGCTAGGCATGGGCTACAGGATGCACCTTCTGCGTGCTATACTTGCCTTCAGGACGAGGATAACGCAGAGCACATTCACATACAATGTAGCTACGCGAGAGAAATATGGCATCGTTGCTTAAAGGACCTCAACATTACTGTGCAACGACCCGACAGGGATGATACTTTTCTGGAGTGGTGGCTTCGGGCCAGGGAGAGTTTTCACGGCGCAGACAATAGAGGTTTCGACACTTTAGCCACGGCAGTGGCTTGGGCACTCTGGAAGCAAAGGAATGCTAGAGTGTTCAATCGTGCGGATCAAGTCAAGACGGTGGCACAACAACTGCATAGGCACATCTTCGACGAGATCAAGGAATGGAAAGAAGCTGGTATGGGTGTTGGTGTACTCCACAAATTTGTGAGAGAGTAGCCTTAGTCTCTAGGTGTTGGTGTGGGTTGTATCCATGTGGGGATGTTCGCATGCTGCACAAGTTCTTGTAAATGTCTTTTTGCCTTCTATAAAAGTAAGGTATGCCTTTGGCATACTGTCGAGAAAAAAACATCAGGAACATATATTAGGACAGAGAAACTGGGACTAACCAACGATGAACCAACGTTGCATTCAAGCAGTAACAAGAAATAGGCTTAATTCCATTAAATCATTGTAAACAAGGCTAAAAATCACTAGCAATTCGATACGACCGGACAAGAACCCTCAGCTAGCACGCTGAATATATATATATATATACACACACACACGGTAAACCAAGCAAGGAGAGTACCTTCCCCATCGCCCTGGGAGGCGCCGGCGTCGGACCGGGAGATGGCGAACGGCCTCGCCGCCAGCAGCGACGACCCGAGCCGGTATGAGATCCAGTCCCTGAAGTTCATCATCATCCTTCGCCTGCACAGAGGTGGCAGCAACTAAATCAGCGATGTTTTCTCCGCCAACTCGCAACAGAAAAGCCCAATCGGATTGACCAAGGAAAAAGTTCGCAATGGGACGCTTGGAGGGATTCGGTCGACGGTACCTGGTCGGTCGGCGCCCACGGCCGGAGGCTTTCGCGTTCTCGAGATGAGGCGATAGATATCGTTGCTGGAGATGTGCTTTATTTTTCTTAATATAATTTGTATTTTTGGGGGTTTCCTGTTTTCGTGTGGCAGCCGAAAGAGAGGACGGAGAGGAGAGTGGCTCAGTCGGGGTCCTCAGCGGCGAACGCCCAACTCCAACGCAGCACGAGAAAACGGAGGTCCGTGCTCCGTGTCCGGTTTTTGTCTGACCGTGGTAGGTGCGCCCAACGCGGTCGACTCATCTTTCCCTAATTTTTTCTCTAATCTTTATTCTTTATACCTCTTTATCTTTATTTTTACCTACTAGTACAAATGCCCGTGCGTTGCAACGGGTTAAAAATATTATAAAACCTGCTCCATGTGACAGTACGCGTCATATCTTATATCTAGTTTCGATAAACATTAGTAATAAGTTCATAACATTATTGCTTTTCGGAGTATGACGTGTGGACGTAAATAAGCCACCCTAACATCTTTCATCCGATGGAAGAGTAGTAGTGCATGGAATAGTCTAGTAATCAGTTCTATTTTTTTACTTTTTGAAAAACAAAAGAATTTATTTATTTTAAAATAATTAAATATATTTTTTTATCTTTTTATTAGAATTGAAACTTATTTTGATGATGAATATTTTTTTGAACACATATTTTTTAAATATGAATTTGAAATTTTGTGATCATTTTTAAACGATTTTCCTAAAAAGGTTGGAGCATTTTTTGGAAGTTTTGTGCATTTAAAAAAAAGGTGAACATATTTAAAAGCATGAAGTTTTGTAAAGTAAAAAAAATTTGAAACACTCTTTATCTTAAAAAAAACACGCACGGTCGGTGTCCGCATCTAAAAAAAGGATTTTTGGTGTCCAGACGTAGTATAAAGTTGAGAAAATCGTCGGGATGTCCTTTGATGGCTTCTCCTTCATCTTGGCATTATCATCGGGTGGAAGAGGAATGATGTAAGTGTTTTTAGTGGGATATACAGACGGTGAAATTGTTGTATACTATCGAGAGTTTAATAACTAATCCAAAAGTTTTTTCTTAGAATTTTTATACGATTTAAATGCAAATGAATTTATTTTGGATGGAAGAATAGTGGTGCATTCAAACGGGATTGTTTATATACATTTTTTGTTGATATTCGAAAGCAAATAGGTTTTTACTATGCTAATTTTTTTATACAAAGTGTTGGTTGCTTGGCTCGCAAGATTATATTCCGTTCTTTTTCTTTTGCACTATTTGAACTTGGCCCAAAGATCGAACCTTGCGCATTCCCCATCATCACCATAAAAAGGAAAAAAATTCTAGTAAATTTCATGTTGAGGCCACGCCGTGTACGCCTTGTCTAATATTTCACTCACTTTTAATTACTATATCTGATAATGTGTTCATAAGATGTGGAAGGCTTGAATTTATTTTGGATGGAACAGTAGTGGTGCATTCAAGTGGGATTGTTTATATACATTTTTTTTGTTAATATTTGAAAGCAAATGGGTTTTTACTATGTTGATTTTTTTTAGAAAATGTTGGTTGCTTGGTTTGCAAGATTATGTTCCGTTCTTTTTCTTTTGCACTATTTGAACTTGGCCCAAGGATTGAACCTCACGCACTCCCCATCATCACCATAAAAAGGCATTTTTTTCTAGTAAATTCCATGTGGAGGTCATGCCATGTACGCTTTGTCTAATATTTCACTCAATTTTAATTATAGTATCTGATAATGTGTTCATAAGATGTGGTAGGCATGAATTTATTTTGGATGGAAGAGTAGTGGTGCATTCAAGTGAGATTGTTTATATACAACTTTTTTTTGTTAATATTCGAAAGCAAATAGGTTTTACTATGTTGAATTTTTTATAGAAAATGTTGGTCACTTGGTTTGCAAGCTTATATTCTGTTTTTTTTCTTTTGCACTATTTGAACTTAGCACAAAGATCAAACCTCGCGCATTCTCATCATCACCATAAAAAAGGCAAAAATTTCTGGTAAATTTCATGTGAAGGTCACGCCGTGTACGCTCTAATAGTTCACTCACTTTAATTTATTGTATGTGATAATGTGATAACATTTGATAAGCATGAACATTAAACAATGAAAGTGACAACGAGCAACAACAAGTACAATTATAATAGGTGTTCATCCAGGATTTTATTTTTTGCAATCCATAGCACACCTGGCGATATCCAACAGCTTCTGGTCGGTGGAGCCATTAAAAAAAGCAGCACCAAAAGAATCCCCATCAAGAGTTATCTCCTGCGTGGACCTCATCACCAGAGCACCCACAGGAGCGCTGGCTCCTCTTCTCCGCCCCTACCCACCTCCCACGCGTGATGTGCTACAGCCACACACAACACTTTTTTATACAAAGTGTTGGTTGCTTGGCTCGCAAGAATCCCCAGCACGTTCGCTCCCCGCAAGTTCGCTCCTGGTGGCCGGGGCCGGTCGGTGGCCGCGTCTTCGTCGGTCGATGGCTGGATTCGGATATCTCGGCGGCGGCGTAAGTCTGGTAAGTTTGCTGTTGCGTCACCTGATCTCGTTGTCCTGGGCAGTGCGCCTGATGGGGAGCTTGGTGGCCTCCCATCCCCCTCTCCTGCAGCCTCTGCGGCGGCCTTGTCGCCGGCGGCGGCGACGGCGGGGTCGCTGGTGGCTTCGTGTAACCTAGATCTCAATTTCTCCGCGGTGGCCATCAGGCCACGGGACGTCCCCTCGGGGTGGGCTTGATGGGCCTTGCGGTTTGCCGTTGCCCAATGGGCCTGCCTCTCCTCCCCCTCTTTCGTCGGTGGCAGATTTCCCCCCCTCTGGTACCGTCCGGCCCAGTTGGGCCCATCGTCCGGGTTCCTGCTCCTCAACCTTCTTTGGCACATGTGGCGAGTCGGGCCCAGGTGGGCACGGCTCGGACGGGCTATTTATGGATCCCCCGCGGCTCTTCCTCCCCTTTGCTAGGGTTTTCGGCTTTCGCTTCCGATCTGCGCCGTCACCGTCTTCCCATTCGTCGCCTCATTAGATCCTCCCCACCTCCACCCCTCCTCCTTCCTTTTGCTATGGTGCTATCCATGGACAAGTCGCGGGGCTCTTCCTGCGAGGCGCTCTCGGGCAGCAAGCGACGCCGTGAGGACTCCCCTTCCTCCGCGGTGGATCTGGAGCTCGAGGCTTCGCTCCGTTCCAAGTTGGAGGCGGAACAGGCGGCGCGCGAGCAGGTGGCTCGTGACCGCGAGGCTCGGGCTTCGGGTCCGAGTGGTCGCAGCGCTCGGAGAGGGTTGGTGTGCCCGGATCCGACCCGCAGGTCTCTGGATCTGGCCATTCTCTCTCACCGGTGCTGGACCCGTGGGAGGCGGCAGTGGCCTCTGGCGGTGGTGTTTCTTCGTCTTCTGCCTCCCTTCCTGCTCCGGGAGTGGGCCGCGGTCCATCTGCTCCGTCGCGCCCTCCTCCTCCTCCTCGCTCGGTTGGGGTTGGTGCTGGTGCTCGTCCGCCGCCTCGGTCCTTCGCGGGGCCGGCGCGTCGGCCGCCCGGTCCAGCCTCTGGGGCGTCCCCTTTTCCGGGGATGGGGGATGGGATCCTTCCTCCTCCTCCGTCGCTTTCGCAATCCCGCCCGTCCTCTGCTTCCCGTAACAACCCCTCGGCGCTCACCTGCTTCGCTTGTCACAGGCCTGGCCATTTCCAGTCTCGCTGCACCAACCCTCCTTTTTGCCTGATCTGTCGCTCTGATGGTCACCTCACGGTCAACTGCATGGCTAGGCAGAAACCTCCCGCGGTCATCCAGTTCAGCTCGGGCCTCCCCGGTTGCGCCTTTTTCGCGTTCGACGGTGACCTGCCTGTCCGGGAGGTGGCACCTGCTCTGTCTAATGCTGCGATTGTTACGGTCAAGGATCAAAAGATTTCGCCCCAAATTCTTCTGGAAGGGCTTCGCATTTGGGATGAGGCTGGATGGGACTGGCAAGTTGTGCAGATATCTGAATTTGAGTTCTCTGTGGTGTTTCCCTCCAAAGAATGTTTGCGGATGATTGCCTCATGCACTAGTTTCACCTTGCCCCTCAATCAATTGGTGGTTTCTGTTAAAGCGGCTTCTTGCAGTGGTACGGCAGTTGATCCTATCTCTCAAGTCTGGGTTTTGATTGACGATTTGCCTGCTGGTCTCCGTTCGTCTGCTTTTCTCATGTCTTTCGGGGTTCTGATTGGGAAGCCCATCAAGGTGGATGAAGACTCTCTGAACAAGGTTGGCCCTGCTAGGATGAAGGTTTGGTGTGTGGATCCTAAACGGGTTCATGGCTCGATTGATATCTTCCCTTCTCCCAATGGTATTAAGCTTCGGGTGCGGGTGGAGGGGGCGGCTGCTTTTCAGACTCCACCTCCCCCTCCTCCCCCTTCTAACCCTTCGGACAAGCATGATAAGGAGGGGGATGGATCTCTGGGTGGCCCTAATCAGAGCCATGGGTCTAACCTCCGCTTCACCCAATCTGAATGGGATGGTTTGGCAGATTCTGAACGTGAGTTGTTTCAATCCCAAGCTCCCTCTGGTGTTGCTCCTCGTGATGATTCGGTGATCCCGTCTGCTGCTCCCAATGTCCCTGCAGCTGGTGCTGATATGTCGAAGTTCCCGCCCTGCTCTGCTACCCCCATTTCTGGTGCTTGCTCCAATCTTCCTGTCCGCTCGCTCTCCCCCACTCGATCGGGAATTGAAGATCTTCCGGCCTCCCCGGCTCGCGATGTGGTGGAATCCCAGTCCCTCTGGAAGAAGAAATCCTCAGTGCGCAAATTCTCGGCTAAGAGCCGGAACTCGTCGGGCTCGAAGCACTCCATGACGGGGGTTTGTCGACGTCTTGATCAAGATTTGGGATCTATGTCCCGTTCGGGTCCCCATGTTGGCTCTCCTGCTGCGCGGTCGCCTGCGATTCGATCCCCTGTGTCCACGGCTCGCAAAGGAAGGCGGGTGGCGAATTCAGGTGTTTCTGTCCTGGAGCGGGCTGAAAAGCGGGCTGCGGTGAAGGATCTCCCTCCCCCAGGTACATCTCCCGTTCCCTCTGTTGTTGCTTCTCCGGTTCGGTTGGTTCTACCTTCTCTTTCAGATGATCATCTTTTAAATATTATGTCGGATGTGGGGGTGGTGGTTGATTCGTCGGTTGGTTCTCCTAGTTCTCTTCTTGCTATTATTCGGGCTAACGAGATGGCTCAGGCTGCCATTGCCAAAGCCAAAGAGGCCTTTGCCTCTCAGGTAGGGGCTTCTAGTAGTGGTCCGGTCATGGACGCGGGCGCTGGTAGTGGCCAGCCCCAATCCAACTTGTCTAAAAGGGGCACCAATAAGCGTGCTAAACCCTGCATGGCCCCTTGCAGGTTGAGCCTTCGAATCAAGAATCTTTCTTATAAATGAGGGCGTTATTCTGGAATATTAGGGGGTTCGGTGCTAGGGGGCGCCGTGACCAACTTAAAGATCTGGTTCATTCTAACTCTATTGACTTTGTGGGGCTGGTAGAAACCTTCAAGGAATCCTTCTCCCCTAATGACTTTTCTGCTATTGTGGGCATGGACAGATTTAATTGGAACTTTTTACCTGCTTTGGGGCACTCTGGCGGGATCTTGATAGGCTCCAATAAAGATATTTTTGATTTTGTTGCTTTTGATCATGGGATCTTTTGGGCCAGTGTTGTTCTCTCTCATAAAGCTCAGAATACTCTTTGTGAGTTTATCGTCGTCTATGGGCCTGCGGACCATTCCTTGTCGCCTTTATTTCTTAATGAACTTTCGTTGAAGATCGATGCTTGTAATTTACCGATGGTTATCGGGGGAGACTTTAACCTTCTGCGGTGCCCTAATGACAAAAGTAATGATAACTTCTCCTGGCTGCTGGCTAATGCCTTTAACGACTTCATTAGTGCCAATGCTATTCGTGAGCTGCCTCGGGGGGGAGCTCGTTATACCTGGTCCAATCATCAGTCAATCCCTATTAGATCAGTGCTTGACAGAGTCTTCCTTTTTCCCAGGTGGGATTCCTTGTTCCCTAGGGCCTCTCTTTACGCCAAATGCATTATCGGTTCCGATCATACCCCCTTAATTCTTGACGATGGTTCCATTAGCCTCAGGCCTCCGGCTAGATTTCAATTTGACGCCTCCTGGTTGGCTGTGGATGGCTTTGTCGATATGGTTGCGGCGAAGATCTCCCTTTCTTTATCATCCAATGCTCGCTCCTTTGGGCCTTTGGATGATTGGCATTCGTGTTCCTATAACCTGCGTAAATTCCTCAGAGGTTGGTCTCGTAATCGTGCGGCGGAGGATCGTCGCACCAAATCTTTCCTCGAAGACCAGATCTTGTCGCTGGATCGCGCGGCTGATTCTATTGCGCTCTCTGACGATGGTTGGGCGGTTCGTTATAATCTGGAGGCTGCTTTAATACAGTTACACCATCAGGCTGAGATTTATTGGCGTCAACGGGGTACTCTAAACTGGACTCTAAAAGGCGACTCCCCTACGGCGTATTTCTTTGCGATCGCGAACGGCAGGCGTAGAGATGTGGTATTAATAGCCTGCTCATTAATGGTGTGCGATCTTCGGAGTAGTCTGTTATTATGGCTCATGTGGTGGATTTCTTCTCTTTGTTGTTGGGGGCTAAACCTCCATCGGGCTTCTCCATTTCTCCCTCCCTTTGGAACTTAGGTCTTAAAATCTCACCCGAGGAGAATGCCTCTTTGATGATCCCTCTTTCTGATCAGGAAATTTGGGATGTTGTTAACACTGCCAATCCTAATGCTGCTTCTGGGCCAGACGGCTTCTCTATTCCTTTCTTTCGGAAATTCTGGCCCTAGTTGAAACAGCTGGTTTGTAATGTTATCCAGGGCTTCTGTCTTGGTACTGTCGATATCTCCCACCTGAACTATGCAGTGATAACCCTGATCCCCAAGGTTAAGGGTGCTGATGTTATTTCCCAATTCCGACCTATTGCTTTGACTAACAACTTCGCCAAATTCCCGGCTAAAGGCTTTGCGAATCGTTTGTCACCGGTTGCTCATAGAGTTATTAGTCCTTATCAATCTGCTTTCATCAAAGGGCATTTCATCCTTGATGGTATCCTATCCCTTCATGAGATTGTTCACGATCTTCACGCTCAGAGAGCTAAAGCGGTTATCCTTAAGCTAGACTTTGAGAAAGCCTATGACTCCGTTAGCTGGCCCTTCCTCAAGCAGGTCCTTCTTGTTAAAGGTTTCGACGGTGCTTATGTTCATCGTATCATGCAGTTGGTCTCGGGTGGCCATACTGCCGTTTCGGTTAATGGTTTTGTTAGCAATTTCTTCGCCAATGGTAGGGGCCTTCGCCAAGGGGATCCTGCTTCCCCTGTTCTTTTTAATTTTGTGGCCGACGCCTTCTCGTGCATGCTTTCTAGGGCGGCCTGTTGTGGGCACATTGCTCCTGTGGTCTCTCATTTACTTCCGGAGGGTGTTTCCCACTTGCAATATGCGGATGATACAATTATCTTGGTGGAGCTGGATGACACCTGCATTGCCAATCTTAAATTCATCCTGTTGTGTTTCGAAGCTGTTTCGGGTCTTAAGATTAATTTCGCTAAAAGTGAGGTCCTGGTGACGGGTGTGGATGAGGCGGAAGCCTTGCGGGTTGCCAGGCTTCTGAACTGTTCTTTGGGTTCCTTTCCCTTTAAATATCTAGGCCTTCCTATCTCTCCTGGCGTGCTCCATGCTAAAGATTTCGCTCCGGCGGTCGCTAAAGTGGGGAACAGGGTGCTCCCTTGGAGAGGCAGATATAATACCAATGCTGGCAAAGTTGCTCTAATTAACTCCTGCTTATCCTCTCTCCCCATGTTTCTTATGGGCTTCTATCTTCTTACGGATGGCGTGCATGCTGGCTTCGACAAACATAGGGGAGCCTTCTACTGGAATTCCGCGGATAACAAACGGAAATATAGGCTGGTCAAGTGGCAGCATATGTGTAAGCCTAAAAACCGTGGGGGGTTAGGTATTATTAATACTCGGGTGATGAAGATTTGTTTGCTTATCAAGTGGTGGTGGAAAATTTTAACTAGTGGTGCTGACTCGCTTTGGTTCTCGATTCTTAAGGCTAAATACTTCCCACATTCCAACCCGCTGTTTGCCACCGCGAGGCGCGGCTCTCAATTTTGGAAATCCCTTGTCAAAGTCAGACCTATTTTCCTAGAACATGTTAAATTTAATGTTGGTAATGGGATGGCAGTCCGCTTTTGGTTGGACTGGTGGTCGGGGGATGCCCCCCTCGCTGAGAGTTTTCCGGTTTTGTTCTCTTACTGTCCTAATCCGGGTATCTCCATCGCGGAGGTGGCGGCTAATAACTGGGATCTGGCCTTTCGTCGGGCCCTGTCTCCTGAAGAGTTGGAAGATTGGCAAAGTCTCTCTGCCCTCTTCCCCGTACTCTCGGAGTCGGCCGATTCTGTAGTCTGGCCTCATTCAGCCTCAGGTAGATTTACGGTCAAGTCGCTTTATTCTAGACTTATTGGTGGTACTCCTTCGACCAGATTCTCTTGTGTTTGGAAGTCCAAAGTTCCTCCTAAGATTAAAATTTTCCTTTGGCAAGCCTTTCGTGGTCGCCTGCCGGCTGCTGGCCAGATTAAAAAGCGCAATGGGCCTGGCTCGGATTTCTGTCATCTATGTGGGGCCTTGGAGAACTCTGATCACATCTTTTTCAATTGCGTGCTGGCCAAGCTAGTTTGGTGCTGTGTCAGATCTTGGCTTCAGGTCTCTTGGAACCCCTCCTCTTTCTCCGATATTCGAACCCTAGCCAAAGCTTTGGTTGGGGTCACCAAGAGGGTGTTTTGGGTTGGCCTGGGTGCCTTATGTTGGGCTTTGTGGACCATTAGGAAGAAATTTACTATTGAGCATATCTTCCCATCTAAGCCTGCTGACGTTCTTTTCAAATCATGTATATTATTGCAGCAGTGGAGATCATTGACTAAGGAGGTTGATCGGGATGCCCTGGACCTGCTCATCGACAAAATCCGGGCTTCGGCATCTCACATCTCTGGACGGGATCCTGTCGTCTAATCCTGGTGGTGCTGTTTGCGGAGTTTAGGTCTCACTCCTTTCCGGCCTGCGCGCCGTGTATGGCAGTTGCCTGTATCCATCCTTCCTTGCCTACTCTTATATACTTTTCGTTCCGTGCGCTGTGTGCGTTCTCCTCGTTAACTTGTCTCTTTCCTGTTTGGTCTCATGACACTGCCATGTGGCTTTATTTATAAAGTCGGGCTCTGGCCTTTTCTCTAAAAAATATTCCGTTCTTTTTCTTTTGCACTATTTGAACTTGGCCCAAAGATCGAACCTTGCGCATTCCCCATCATCACCATAAAAAGGAAAAAAATTCTAGTAAATTTCATGTTGAGGCCACGCCGTGTACGCCTTGTCTAATATTTCACTCACTTTTAATTACTGTATCTGATAATGTGTTCATAAGATGTGGAAGGCATGAATTTATTTTGGATGGAACAGTAGTGGTGCATTCAAATGGGATTGTTTACATACAATTTTTTTGTTAATATTCGAAAGCAAATGGGTTTTTACTATGTTGAATTTTTTTAAAAAATGTCGGTTGCTTGGTTTGCAAGATTATGTTCCGTTCTTTTTCTTTTGCACTATTTGAACTTGGCCCAAGGATTGAACCTCACGCACTCCCTATCATCATCATAAAAAGGCAATTTTTTCTAGTAAATTCCATGTGGAGGTCACGCCGTGTACGCCTTGTCTAATATTTCACTCAATTTTAATTATAGTATCTGATAATGTGTTCATAAGATGTGGTAGGCATGAATTTATTTTGGATGGAAGAGTAGTGGTGCATTCAAGTGAGATTGTTTATATACAACTTTTTTTTGTTAATATTCGAAAGCAAATAGGTTTTACTATGTTGAATTTTTTATAAAAAATGTTGGTCACTTGGTTTGCAAGCTTATATTCTGTTTTTTTTCTTTTGCACTATTTGAACTTAGCACAAAGATCAAACCTCGCGCATTCTCATCATCACCATAAAAAAGGCAAAATTTTCTGGTAAATTTCATGTGAAGGTCACGCCGTGTACGCTCTAATAGTTCACTCACTTTAATTTATTGTATGTGATAATGTGATAACATTTGATAAGCATGAACATTAAACAATGAAAGTGACAACGAACAACAGCAAGTACAATTATAATAGGTGTTCATCCAGGATTTTATATTTTGCAATCCGTAGCACACCTGGCGATATCCAGCAGCTTCTGGTCGGTGGAGCCATTAAAAAAAGCAGCACCAAAAGAATCCCCATCGAGAGTTATCTCCTACGTGGACCTCATCACCAGAGCACCCACAGGAGCGCTGGCTCCTCTTCTCCGCCCCTACCCACCTCCCACGCGTGATGTGCTGCAGCCACACACACCGATGCGCCCCGTGGTGTGCTCCAGCCATAGCCCCGTCGTCCCTCGGTGCCAAGAGAGGACGCCGGAGCTGGCGAGGGGCGGGGTCGGACCGGCCTGCTCTCCAATCGCGGGTCCATCGAGCAAAGCGCCCCGGGTAGTGTCCGCCGTGCAGGCCGTGCTCCTGGCCGGGCCCTGCCTTGCTGTTGGCTGCCGATTGCGCGCTTATCTGATTAAGAGTTGTTTCTTTGATCCTATGGATTGCGTGTATTCTCCCTCTTTCCTCTTTAAAGGATTGTAAGTTCCTTCGTTCTGTTCCACCTTCACTGGTTGATTTCTGATACGGCAAAGTCGCTCGTGTATATAAATTGATTGGATTGGATGCACAGGAGTGAGGTGGGACTATTTTTGAGTACTAATCCTCACCAAGAAATCATTGTTTTAACAAAAAAGAAGTGTGGGAGCCATGGAGGGGGCGCGCTGGAGGGACCAGCTTGGGTTCTCGCCGCCATGCTCGCCATGCCGTGCCACCCCTCGTTTCTCTCCCTTTTCTTGGTTTTCTTCCTCTCTCTTTTCCCCTCATGCTTCCTCGTTTTCTTTCAGGAGCACAGCGGCGCAACCATGGCGCCACCCAGGAGAACCCAGACGCCTTGCAAGGTCCATCTGCCGCTCGCCTGGATCTGGACGCCGTCATCGTTCCGCGTGTCCAGCCCATCTGCCACCGCCTTGTGCAGATCTCACTCGATCAGATCGAGCGGGAGAGCTGCCTGCCGTCCCACACGCTCGTTGACCCACCTCGATCCATAGATAGGGGTGGGCCCGCTGGCGATGCGCGACGGCGGCCGGCGGCGCACGGTGAGGCGGGACGGGCCATGGCAGGAGGTGGCGGCGGGCTAGAGGTGGGATCAAGAAGCAGACATGGTTGAGGAGGACGGGCTGTGGCTGTTTTCTTCCTTTTTCTCTCGCACGTACCGGGTTGTGTTTGTGACTTATTATGAGGACCGCGGGTTAATTTCATATAAACAAATGGGCTTTTATGCAAAATCACACGCAACGACGTAGGTCGAAACCCAATTCTCTTTATTATTAGGTAAAGATATATAATAATATAAAGTAAATTGGATTTCTTTTGTCCGTCATGGCATTTTTCAGAAAAGTCCCTCTATTTTAGAGAATTCAAACCGCATTCCTGTTTTAAGTTAAAACGAATCGTTATTTTCATAGTTTACACAAAAGTCCCTGTCTTTTCTTGAAATCAGCCCGCCGTCCGGATTTAAGTCACACCTGAAACGTTATTTTATGTTTTTTGAAAACCCCCCTGATGTTTTAGAAAATTCATCCGCGGATCATATATAAGTCAAACAAATGTTTTTAAAATCATCCATATCTTTTAAACCGTAACTCCGGTTTGAACATGTTATATATGAAATTTGATTAGAAAAATATGTAGAATATGAATATGAGATTGTTTTTACCTGTTAAGTATTTTTAAATATTATTTTGGAATATATTTGAGTCAAACCAAATGACTTTCTAAATTATCTGTATCTTTTAAATCGTAACTTCGATTTTAACATATTATATATGAAATTTTATTAGAAAAATGTGTGGAATCTAAATATGATGTTAATTTTACCTGTTAAATATTTTTAAAATATTGTTATGGAAGCGAACTTATAATTTATTGCGCAAGACTCGTTTTTTTTCATACCGACGGCGATCCGGATTGCAAATAAACACCCCACTATAACGATATACGAAAAAAAACATCGATAACTACACATGCATACCTCTGAAAAATGTCGTAGGGGGAAATAACAGATTTCTCATCGCGAGAGTGAGAGAAAGCGAGCGAGAGAGAGAGGGAGGAGAGAGGGGGAGAGAGAGGGAGGGAGAGAGGAGGAGAGAGAGAGGGAGTGAGAGGCGCCTTAGATTAACCATATTCAACACACGTTTTTTGTTGTTTTGTGTGAACACCGAGGCCATTGCCGGCGAGGGTGAGAAGGAGGATAAGCGGCAACACAAATATGACGCCTCGCAAAAATAAAGGAGATGGACCTATTGTGGTCTTGAGTGATGGTTGTTGAGTTAAGTGCGTGTGTTATGTTTTCTCTCCCGTTGCAACGCACGGGCTCTTTTGCTAGTAATAATAAAGCAAATTGGGTTTCTTTCGTCCGTCATGACATTTTTCCACAAAAGTCCCTCTATTTCAGAGAATTGAACCCATAGTCTTGTTTTAAGTTAAAACGAATCGTTATTTTCATATTTTACACAAAAGTCCTTGTCTATTCTTAAAATCAACCCGCCGTCCAGATTTAAGTCACACCTGAACCGTTATTTTACATTTTTCGAAACCCCCCTGATGTTTTAGATAATTCATCCACGGATCATATTTAAGTCAAATAAATGCTTTTTAAAATTATTCATATCTTTTAAACCGTACCTCCGATTTGAACATGTTATATATGAAATTTGATTAGAAAAAAAATGTAGAATATGAATATGAGATTATTTTTACCTGTTAAGTATTTTTAAATATTATTTTGGAATATATTTGAGTCAAACCAAATGACTTTCTAAATTATCTGTATCTTTTAAACCGTAACTTCGATTTTAACATACTATATATGAAATTTTATTAGAAAAATGTGTGGAATCTAAATATGATGTTAATTTTACCTGTTAAATATTTTTAAAATATTGTTATGGAAGCAAACTTATAATTTATTGTGAAAGACTCATTTTTTTATACCGACGGCGATCCAGATTGCAAATAAACACCCCACTATAACGATATACGGAAAAAAACATCGATAACTACACATGCATACCTCTGAAAAATGTCGTAGGGAGAAATAACAGATTTCTCATCGCGAGAGTGAGAGAAAGCGAGCAACAGAGAGAGGGAGGAGAGAGGGAGAGAGAGAGAGAGGGAGGGAGAGAGGAGGAGGGAGAGAGGGAGTGAGAGGCGCCTTAGATTAACCATATTCAACACACATTTTTTGTTGTTTTGTGTGAACACCGAGGCCATGGCCGGCGAGGATGAGAAGGAGGATAAGCGGCAACACAAATATGATGCCTCGCAAAAATAAAGGAGATGGACCTATCGTGGTCTTGAGTGATGGTTGTTGAGTTAAGTGCGTGTGTTATGTTTTCTCTCCCGTTGCAACGCACGGGCTCTTTTGCTAGTAATAATAAAGCAAATTGGGTTTCTTTCGTCCGTCATGACATTTTTCCACAAAAGTCCCTCTATTTCAGAGAATTGAACCCATAGTCTTGTTTTAAGTTAAAACGAATCGTTATTTTCGTATTTTACACAAAAGTCCCTGTCTTTTCTTAAAATCAACCCGCCGTCCGGATTTAAGTCACACCCGAACCGTTATTTTACATTTTTCGAAACCCCCCGTGATGATTTAGATAATTCATCCGCGGATCATATTTAAGTCAAATAAATGCTTTTTAAAATTATCCATATCTTTTAAACCGTACCTCCGATTTGAACATGTTATATATGAAATTTGATTAGAAAAAAATGTAGAATATGAATATGAGATTATTTTTACCTGTTAAGTATTTTTAAATATTATTTTGGAATATATTTGAGTCAAACCAAATGACTTTCTAAATTATCTGTATCTTTTAAACCGTAACTTCGATTTTAACATATTATATATGAAATTTTATTAGAAAAATGTGTGGAATCTAAATATGATGTTAATTTTACCTATTAAATATTTTTAAAATATTGTTATGGACGCAAACTTATAATTTATTGCGCAAGACTCATTTTTTTCATACCGACGGCGATCCGGATTGCAAATAAACACCCCACTATAACGATATACGGAAAAGAAAACATCGATAACTACACATGCATACCTCTGAAAAATGTCGTAGGGGGAAATAACAGATTTCTCATCGCGAGAGTGAGAGAAAGCGAGCGAGAGAGAGGGAGGAGAGAGGGAGAGAGAGAGGGAGGGAGAGAGGAGGAGAGAGAGAGGGAGTGAGAGGCGCCTTAGATTAACCATATTCAACACACATTTTTTTGTTGTTTTGTGTGAACATCGAGGCCATCGCCGGCGAGGGTGAGAAGGAGGATAAGCGGCAACACAAATATGATGCCTCGCAAAAATAAAGAAGGTGGACCTATTGTGGTCTTGAGTGATGGTTGTTGAGTTAAGTGCGTGTGTTATGTTTTGTCTCCCGTTGCAACGCACGGGCTCTTTTGCTAGTAATAATAAAGCAAATTGGGTTTCTTTCATCCGTCATGACATTTTTCCACAAAAGTCCCTCTATTTCAGAGAATTGAACCCATAGTCTTGTTTTAAGTTAAAACGAATCGTTATTTTCGTATTTTACACAAAAGTCCTTGTCTTTTCTTAAAATCAACCCGCCGTCCGGATTTAAGTCACACCCGAACCGTTATTTTACATTTTTCGAAACCCCCCGTGATGTTTTAGATAATTCATCTGCGGATCATATTTAAGTCAAATAAATGCTTTTTAAAATTATCCATATCTTTTAAACCGTACCTCCGATTTGAACATGTTATATATGAAATTTGATTAGAAAAAATGTAGAATATGAATATGAGATTATTTTTACCTGTTAAGTATTTTGGAATATATTTGAGTCAAACCAAATGACTTTCTAAATTATCTGTATCTTTTAAACCGTAACTTCGATATTAACATATTATATATGAAATTTTATTAGAAAAATGTGTGGAATCTAAATATGATGTTAATTTTACCTGTTAAATATTTTTAAAATATTGTTATGGAAGCAAACTTATAATTTATTGCGCAAGACTCGTTTTTTTCATACCGACGGCGATCCAGATTGCAAATAAACACCCCACTATAACGATATACGAAAAAACATTGATAACTACACATGCATACCTTTGAAAAATGTCGTAGGGGGAAATAACAGATTTCTCATCGCGAGAGTGAGAGAAAGTGAGCGAGAGAGAGAGAGGGAGGAGAGAAGGAGAGAGAGAGGAAGAGAGGGAGAGAAAGGCGCCTTAGGATTAACCATATTCAACACACTTTTTTGTTTTTTGTGTGAACACTGAGGCCATCGCCGGCGAGGGTGAGAAGGAGGATAAGCGGTAACACAAATATGATGCCTCCCAAAAATAAAGGAGATGGACCTATTGTGGTCTTGAGTGATGGTTGTTGAGTTAAGTGCGTGTGTTATGTTTTCTCTCCCGTTGCAATGCACGGGCTCTTTTGCTAGTAATAATAAAGCACGGGTTGAGTCTGTCGGATTTACCGTTGCGTCGTTTTTTACGAAAAAGTCCTTATACTTTCTGGTAATTGAACCCGCAATCCGTGTTTAAGTGGATCTAAGAAAACATTCTATTTTTACAAATTAACCCCTGAATTTGTGAGAATTCCCAGTCTCCCTCAGTCCCTCCCTCCCCTCCGGCTGACTCCCTCATCCTCTCCCTCCCCCGCCCTCGGGCTCCTGCTCTCCCCTTCGCCTCCGGCCATCTCGACCTCTCCTCCGCCTCCGGCCTCCGCGAACCACCCTGTAGGTTGTAGAAGAGGAGGCGTGCGCATTGCCTAGCAGGCCTCCAGCTTCAAGTGATTGACGGCGATCTGGATTCCGTCTGGATTAGTGCAGTGTAGCAGGAAGAGGATCAGGGGTGGTGGTGGTCCAGGCCGTGGGGCGGGAAGGTCGGACGGCGAGAAGAGAGATAGCCCTAAGGACGAGGTCCTCACCGGCTGAATCGAATAGAGAATTCGTCAGCTCGTCCCACCCCTGAGGTCACATCTCTCTTGGAGATCCTCTTCAACCCGGAGTTCCTCGTGGAGGGCACCCGCTCACCCCGGCGTGTGGAGAGGAGGTAGGACGCCCCTCCTTGCAGGCGTCGGTGGAGGAGACAGGGCGTGCGGGAACATCGGATGTGGAACAACTGCTGCCATGGTCCTCATCCGGCCTTAATTTCAAGATACAGTAATAACTAGCTTGCCTCCAAATTACCTCTACTCGAACTGATACATGTATGCTTAGTCAAGGTGTAGGTGCAGTGGACTAGGATGGGAAGGGAGGAGGCCGGCGCCAAGGAGGAAGAGCAGCGGGGTGATAGGGACCTGCAATGTGGGAACGAAGGTGTGCACTGGTCGGCACCCCATCATGGGAAAGACAAGAGGTGGAGACGTGGAGTGGCTGGTGCTGGGTGCAGGGACAAGATGATTGGGAATTTAGGAGATAGGAGAAATGATAAGGACAATGCTCTATTGCTTACCTGCTACTGTTTGTTGCTTGTAAAGTTCTTTGTCGCTGCTGATCTCTACAGGAAAATTGGGGATGCGATTTTTTGTTTTTTAATTTCACATTACTTAGTATATATCCTAAATGGAATAAATCTTGTGATGATAAATTTAGTTGATAGCAAGTCTCCTTTTCGTCATTCTGTCAGTTTGTTCGAAAATAAAACTGGCTTCCTTTATTAGCACACGAGTTCGTGATTTTCAGAAGTTGTGCTGCTGATTTAGGGGCGTAAGGTTGTGCTTTTGAGGGTTCAGATCAGGGTATTGTTTTCATTTAAATTTGATGTATTATCAGCGTTTAGTATATGTAGTCGATTTCTGTGAGGTTTACATGCCGAGATTTATGAACACTGGTGCGCGTCGGTCCTAAACAAACGGTTTTTAACCTCTTTCCGCGACGACATATGGAACCGTCTCCAAGTGAGTGTGGGCGATAGGGGGTCCTTCCCACACGACCCAGAAACCGTCGGAGATAGGGAGCCTTGATGCATACAGTTGTCCCTGTATAACTGTTTCCGATATCTCGAATATCCCAAACGCTTCATCCTTGTCACTCGTTTGTGCTTGCATTGCCATCGCAGTCGGAGTTTTGTGGTTCTGCCTAAAACCAGGCAGATTCCAGGCGCGGGAGTTTTCTAGGCAGATTCTAGACACGGGAGATTTACGATGCCCGGCACATCATAAACAGTTCATGATTATAAACCGTGTACGATAGGTAGACAATCACACACATTTAGTTTCTCCTCACCGTATGTGATAGTGTCTGACATCACAGACGCTTTGCAAACGGCAACTGTGTGCATGCTTGCACATGTTTCCTCTCTATGAACCGTCTCGGATTATGGTGTATGTCGCAAACGTTTGTGTTTTACCAACTGTGTGTGCCGTAATGACCTACACAACGTAATTTTGCCCTAATTTAATTGTTGCTATTTAAAATTGTATCTAATTTAAACTTGAAAGTAGGCTATAGATTTATTCATATCCATCAGGTTCAAACAACCAATGCATTATTCGATTCACAGGTACATATGTTTAAGAATTACAGAAGCACCAAATAAAGAATGATGTACCAGGGTTCTATATTTGTACTATTTACAGATGATAAAGAAAGAGGCGACAGACATTCCAGTTGCTGAACAAGGTGAGGCGGAATGGCCCTATTGTGCTTGTCTGGATGCAAAAGGCATGCAGGACTCTAGTCCAACCCCTTGTGATGGTCGGCCACCAATCATGTAGTTTGAGAGGTAATCTTGAGTAAACTTCTTCAGGATCCACTGCAAAAGAAAAAAGATTCAGATATTGTCATCTAACACAACTCATTACGGGCAGTAAAAAGAAGGCTACATGGTTCTTACTTACCATCCGACAGTTCACTCTTGTCTTGCATAAAGTGTAAACAAATAGTTCGATTGACATCTTTTGACCCATTTCAGTAACAATCTTTATCAGTTTCCTCACTTGATATTGGTTCATGAATATCTCATTGCCCCATACGCAGAAAGGGTCGAAGTGTGGATCTTTGGCAATGATATATGTACCTAAAAGCACCAAGTTAATATTAGAAGCTAAACAACAATTGAAAAATGATGTAGTACAACACTCCATCCATCCCATCTAGATCCATCCCATCTAGTATACCTAAGAGATTGATCCCCACTACATGTAATTATCTAAGCATGCAAGCTATCCACCTCATCAAAGCTTCCAACTCAGCAAATGGAGAGCTATCCACGGCCATGTCATCCTTTTTCCTGGTGCCACACGCACGGTGGAGTTTCCCTCAATGCATGGACTGTATGAATTCTGGCCAATTAACTCCCCCCCCATTGATTTCTATCAGTAGATCCTACCAATTCAACTTCTCCACTGCATAATGTAACATTTTCCTTTCTTTTTCAACAAACTGCGTGCTTTCTCTTCCATACGCATTGATTCCTGACCCTGTTCGTCTTCTGTAACTCAAGTCGCCCATCAATCATAAATAGACATCAAGCCGTTGGGAACAGACGAACGGTGGAGTCCCATCTCTTTCGAGTACGTGCTCAAGCATCCTCCCAGTTACAGCCAAGGAACGCCATGGTTTTATCTGGTGAGCGGCGGACCCTCGCACGCTTTACTTTTTTTTGTTTCGCAATCCCTGTTGTCTTCTTGCCAAGGTCTGGCAAGCGTAGGCACGCGCACGCTCGTGTCAAGTTGAGGAAGAACAAGTCGCAACACAGCGGAGAGGAAAAACACGGGTACGTCTCTATTCTCTCGGAGTATGTGCCACCTACTGGACAGTTGGTTGCAGCCTCTGCACCGCCGCAGAAATGCACGAGGAGTACGCCATGGTGCGATGCAAACGGTATGATGCGGTCGTCGAAGAGGACGGCGGCGCCCGATACGAAGGAGCTGAGCAGGGGACGGCCCGGGCGAAGGGCCTACTATGGCGCATGGACGAAGCAGAGCCGGCTGACCTTCCCCGTCGTGGTAGGGAGAAGCAGTAACAGGCACCCTCTAGCCAGCAGCGGCGGAGGAAGGATTACTCAATGAGAGGTCGGGCATGCCCAGCACGCGCGCCAGGATCGGCAACGTTAACTTTGACCAAATGTTAGGGCAATAATATATGACATGCAACTTACACAAAGCATACCATTAAATTCGTATGTGAAAGGAGATTTCAATGATATAATTTTCACATTATGCATGTCATGTACTATTAATCTTATCAATAGTCAAAGGCGGCCTTGAAAAAAGCATTAGGCCCTATATAGATGGAAGGAGGGAGTACATGCATAACTGATTAGCTATAAACTTAATTCCTCTAGATATGAATAGTACGTGAAATTCATGCCTCCTCTAACCAGATATGTTTGTATTTCCTTTTATCCTAAATTAGTTTATTGTTTATTTCCATTTGCTTATACTGAACTTTCTTTCTTCCTTTAAAAAAACTTATTTCCTACTATTTGTTTTCAGGCTATTACTACCATTGAATATTTTTTTAGAAACACTACCATCGAATATTTGAACAACATATTTTGTTAAATTTAACTTTTTATTTTCCGCAACAATGTGCGGGGTATCATCTAGTTATATAAGATTTTATTACATGTATATCTAGACATCATCAGAACATTAAGGTAACACTCTTCCTTGTTGCTATGTAGTCTGGGATTGCATATTTAGTCATTCAGTACAATGCATGTTGCTAAACAACAATTGAAAAACGAAAGGACATGTTAACTGCAATATCCTTAACAACAACCAAATATCGTAGTTCATAGTGGTATTGTTGAAACTGTTATTGATAAAATTAAACTACACAACAAATAGTTGCACATATAGAGCATCACATTGTGAAGAAGTAAAATAAACAAGTCATAAGGACATCTCTAGACGATCCTTAAAAAGTTAAAGGACTAAAACCCTTAGTGGATATATATATACTCCAGCAATTTTTGGCCTTTTCTAGTCGATCCCCTAAACTTAAGGTTGTAAACTTCAATTTGATCAAGTTCAAAGCAGGTTCAACCGAAAGTAGCATGCATTCAAACATAAACATAGATAGTTTTGCATAACCGAACATAAAACATAAATTTAAACTAAGCTAAACTACTTTCGATCGAAGTAGAGGTCGAGCCAATCCTTCCTTGTCATGTACGGTGTGCCGCGAGCCGGGTCCGGGCCAGTACCATCGTCGGGGTCTTCGGGAAGGCACTCCTCCACTCATCGACGTCGATCTCCTCGTCCTTGGGGCCCACCTCGACGCCCTCCGTGCCGTCGTCGCCGCCGCCTTCGACCTCGTCATCAGAGGATAGTGTGATAACCTCACCGCCCTCCGCGCCGCCGTCCTCGCCGCCTTCGACCTCGTCATCGGAGGAGAGCGCGATAACCTTGCCGCCCTCCGCGCCGGCAAAGATCGCCCATTCCGCCTCCACGAGCTCCGGGTGCTGCCGGTGGAGCTCTTGCATGTAGGCCTCGCTGGCGGCCTCGGCCTCGAGATGCTCCCATGCCTCGCGGTCCTCCCGTGCCATAGCCAAGCTCACCACCTCTGGCTCCGGCGGAACGAGGTGGACCGGACGTGTGCCGAAGGGGAAATTGAGCCTAGCCACCGCGCCATGGTAGCGGACCTGCCAGCGGTCATACTCCATGGCCGCAAGCTCACCCGTGTGGAAGCTACCGAGCCACCGGCGGGTGTGGGTCTCTCGATCTATAATCTCGGCGACCCACGTCCCCCACCGCCGCTGCCGGACCCCGAGGTAGGACTTCGTCGGCTGCCATGTCCGGGGAAGGACGGGGAAGTCCTCAAACCGGCATAGGGCGCGGCGGCGGGAAGATCAGGGGACCGACGACAGCGGATCGGGCCCGCAGAGGACGATGGGGACACCTCGGCGGCCACCTCGCCGGCATCGGGCGAAAAGGCCGCGATAAACCTCTTTTTGGACATTAGCTACTCGAGCTCCCCGACACACAGGTAGAGGTTGAGGATGGAGGCGCCGGCGATGGCGGCGACCTACCAATGGTTTCGAGGGTTGTGTGTGTCT
Organism: Triticum urartu; assembly: GCF_056163025.1. Lineage (NCBI taxonomy): Eukaryota > Viridiplantae > Streptophyta > Magnoliopsida > Poales > Poaceae > Triticum > Triticum urartu. The sequence continues at coordinate 218,813,107 of NC_141877.1, read as the reverse complement.
GTGTGAGCGGAGGTTGTGTTTGAGGAAATACTGCAGCAACTGAAAATTTTACTAGGCGAGAGTAACAAGGCGGGGCTACTGAAAATTTGGATCAAAGGCGAGCAGATATTTTTGACATTGCGATGGATGCAGAGGCGGGAGTAAAATGCCGGGGCTACTGAAAATTTGAATCAAGGGACTGAAGCAGAGTGGGAGTAACAGACATTGCACACGGTCCGCACATACTAATCCTGTGTTATCAAACATTAAAACCTTCCAGGCGGCAGATATTTTCGAGATTGGAGGGATGCAGAGGCGGGAGTTTTGGGGGAGCGAGCTAGTGTGCTTGACACGCCGGCTGTGGACTGTAGCCGACGCACCTTCTCGCGTAAGCCATAGACGTACTATACACCGACGGTGCTCCAAGATATTTTGTACTACATCTCACACGGTTGGTGAGAATAAACTGTGTGGGATCTAATTGATTTGAATTACAAAATAAAGGAAATATGCCCTAGAGGCAATAATAAAGTTATTATTTATTTCCTTATATCATGATAAATGTTTATTATTCATGCTAGAATTGGATTAACCGGAAACATAATACATGTGTGAATACATAGACAAACAAACTGTCACTAGTATGCCTCTACTTGACTAGCTCATTAATCAAAGATGGTTATGTTTCCTGACCATGAACAAAGAGTTGTTATTTGATTAATGGGATCACATCATTAGGTGAATGATCTGATTGACATGACCCATTTCCATTAGCTTAGCACCCGATCGTTTAGTATGTTGCTATTGCTTTCTTCATGACTTATACATGTTCCTATAACTATGAGATTATGCAACTCCCGTTTGCCGGAGGAACACTTTGTGTGCAACCAAACGCCACAACGTAAATGGGTGATTATAAAGGTGCTCTACAGGTGTCTCCAAAGGTAGATGTTGGGTTGGCGTATTTCGAGATTAGGATTTGTCACTCCGATTGTCGGAGAGGTATCTCTGGGCCCTCTCGGTAATGCACATCACATAAGCCTTGCAAGCATTACAACTAATAAGTTAGTTGTGAGATGATGTATTACGGAACGAGTAAAGAGACTTGCTGGTAACGAGATTGAACTAGGTATTGGATACCGACAATCGAATCTCGGGCAAGTAAAATACCGATGACAAAGGGAACAACGTATGTTGTTATGCGGTCTGACCGATAAAGATCTTCGTAGAATATGTAGGAGCCAATATGGGCATCCAGGTCCCGCTATTGGTTATTGACCGGAGATTTGTCTCAGTCATGTCTACATTGTTCTCGAACCGTAGGGTCCGCACGCTTAACGTTACGATGACAGTTATTATGAGTTTATGCATTTTGATGTACCGAAGTTAGTTCGGAGTCCCGGATGTGATCACGGACATGACGAGGAGTCTCAAAATGGTTGAGACATAAAGATTGATATATTGGACGACTATATTCGGACACCGGAAGGGTTCCGGGGAAGTTTCGGATAAAACCGGAGCACCGGGGGGTTACCGGAACCACCCGGGGGGTTAATGGGCCTTATGGGCCTAATGTGGAGAAGAGGAAGGGGCTGCCAGGGCAGGCCGCGCGCCCCCTCTCCCCCTAGTCCGAATTGGACTAGGAGGGAGGGGCGGCGCCCCCCCTTTCCTTCTCTCCCTCCACCTCTCCTAGTTGGACAAGGAACGGGAGGGGAGTCCTACTCCCGGTAGGAGTAGGACTCCTCCTGCGCGCCTCCTCTAGGCCGGCCGCACCCCCCCTTGGATCCTTTATATACGGAGGCAAGGGGGCACCCTAGAACACACAAGTTGATCTTCGTGATCGTTCCTCAGCCGTGTGCGGTGCCCCCTTCCACCATATTCCACCTCGGTCATATCGTAGTAGTGCTTAGGCGAAGCCCTGCGTCGGTAGAGCATCGTCATCGCCACCACGCCGTTGTGCTGACGAAACTCATCCCCAAAGCTTTGCTGGATCGGAGCCCGGGGAGCGTCATCGATCTGTACGTGTGCCAAGAACTCGGAGGTGCCGGAGTAACGGTGCTTGGATCGGTCGGATCGGAAGACGTACGACTACTTCCTCTATGTTGCGTCAACGCTTCCGTTGCGGTCTACAAGGGTACGTAGACAACACTCTCCCCTCTCGTTGCTATGCATCATCATGATCTTGCGTGTGCGTAGGAATTTTTTTGAAATTACTACGAAACCCACATTGGCATCCGAGCCTAGGTTTTATATGTTGATGTTATATGCATGAGTAGAACACAAGTGAGTTGTGGGCGATATAAGTCATACTGCTTACCAGCATGTCATACTTTGGTTCAGCGGTATTGTTGGACGAAGCGGCCCGGACCGACATTACGCGTACGCTTACGCGAGACCGGTTCTCCCGACGTGCTTTGCACATAGGTGGCTTGCGGGTGACAGTTTCTCCAACTTTAGTTGAATCGAGTGTGGCTACGCCCGATCCTTGCGAAGTTTAAAACAGCACCAACTTGACAAACTATCGTTGTGGTTTTGATGCTTAGGTAAGATTGGTTCTTGCTTAAGCCCGTAGCAGCCACGTAAAAACTTGCAACAACAAAGTAGAGGACGTCTAACTTGTTTTTGCAGGGCATGTTGTGATGTGATATGGTTAAGACATGATGCTAAATTTTATTGTATGAGATGATCATGTTTTGTAACCGAGTTATCGGCAACTGGCAGGAGCCATATGGTTGTCGCTTTATTGTATGCAATGCAATCGCGCTGTAATGCTTTACTTTATCACTAAACGGTAGCGATAGTCGTGGAAGCACAAGCTCGGTGAGACGACAACGATGCTACGATGGAGATCAAGGTGTCGCGCCGATGACGATGGTGATCACGACGGTGCTTAAGAGATGGAGATCACAAGCACAAGATGATGATGGCCATATCATATCACTTTTATTGATTGCATGTGATGTTTATCTTTTATGCGTCTTATCTTGCTTTGATTGACGGTAGCATTATAAGATGATCTCTCACTAAATTATCAAGTAGTGTTCTCCCTGAGTATGCACCGTTGCGAAAGTTCTTCGTGTTGAGACACCACGTGATGATCGGGTGTGATAGGCTCTACGTTCAAATACAACGGGTGCAAAACAGTTGCACACGCGGAATACTCAGGTTAAACTTGACGAGCCAAGCATATACAGATATGGCCTCGGAACACGGAGACCGAAAGGTCGAGCGTGAATCATATAGTAGATATGATCAACATAAAGATGTTCACCAATGAAACTACTCCATCTCACGTGATGATCGGACATGGTTTAGTTGATTTGGATCACGTAATCACTTAGAGGATTAGAGGGATGTCTATCTAAGTGGGAGTTCTTTAAGTGAATTAACTGACCTTAAATTTATCATGAAACTTAGTACCTGATTAGTATCTTGCTTGTTTATGTTTGATTGTAGATAGATGGCTCGTGCTGTTGTTCCGTTGAATTTTAATGCGTTCCTTGAGAAAGCAAAGTTGAAAGATGATGGTAGCAATTACACGGACTGGGTCCGTAACTTGAGGATTATCCTCATTGCTGCACAGAAGAATTACGTCCTGGAAGCACCGCTGGGTGCCAGGCCTGCTATAGGAGCAACGCCGGATGTTATGAACGTCTGGCAGAGCAAAGCTGATGAGTACTCAATAGTTCAGTGTGCCATGCTTTACAGCTTAGAATCGGGACTTCAACGACGTTTTGAACGTCATGGAGCATATGAGATGTTCCAGGAGTTGAAGTTAATATTTCAAGCAAATGCCCGGATTGAGAGATACGAAGTCTCCAATAAGTTCTATAGCTGCAAGATGGAGGAGAACAGTTCTGTCAGTGAGCATATACTCAAAATGTCTGGGTATAATAATCACTTGATTCAGTTGGGAGTTAATCTTCCAGATGACTGCGTCATTAACAGAATTCTCCAATCACTGCCACCAAGCTACAAGAGCTTCGTGATGAACTATAATATGCAAGGGATGAATAAGACTATTCCCGAGCTCTTCCCGATGTTGCAAGCTGCGGAGGTAGAAATCAAGAAGGAGCATCAAGTGTTGATGGTCAACAAGACCACTAGTTTCAAGAAAAAGGGCAAAGGGAAGAAGAAGGGGAACTTCAAAAAGAACGGCAAGCAAGTTGCTACTCAAGAGAAGAAACCCAAACCTGGACCTAAGCCTGAAACTGAGCGCTTCTATTGCAAGCAGACTGGTCACTGGAAGCGGAACTGCCCCAAGTATTTGGCGGATAAGAAGGATGGCAAGGTGAACAAAGGTATATGTGATATACATGTTATTGATGTGTACCTTACTAATGCTCGTAGTAGCACCTGGGTATTTGATACTGGTTCTGTTGCTAATATTTGCAACTCGAAACAGGGACTACGAATTAAGCGAAGATTGGCTAAGGACGAGGTGACGATGCGCGTGGGAAACGGTTCCAAAGTCGATGTGATCGCAGTCGGCACGCTACCTCTACATCTACCTTCGGGATTAATATTAGACCTGAATAATTGTTATTTGGTGCCAGCGTTAAGCATGAACATTATATCTGGATCTTGTTTGATGCGAGACGGTTATTCATTTAAATCAGAGAATAATGGTTGTTCTATTTATATGAGTAATATCTTTTATGGTCATGCACCCTTGAAGAGTGGTCTATTCTTGTTAAATCTTGATAGTAGTAGTACACATATTCATAATGTTGAAGCCAAAAGATGCAGAGTTGATAATGATAGTGCAACTTATTTGTGGCACTGCCGTTTAGGTCATATCGGTGTAAAGTGCATGAAGAAACTCCATACTGATGGACTTTTGGAACCACTTGATTATGAATCACTTGGTACTTGCGAACCGTGCCTCATGGGCAAGATGACTAAAACGCCGTTCTCCGGTACTATGGAGAGAGCAACAGATTTGTTGGAAATCATACATACAGATGTATGTGGTCCGATGAATATTGAGGCTCGTGGCGGATATCGTTATTTTCTCACCTTCACAGATGATTTAAGCAGATATGGGTATATCTACTTAATGAAACATAAGTCTGAAACGTTTGAAAAGTTCAAGGAATTTCAGAGTGAAGTTGAAAATCATCGTAACAAGAAAATAAAGTTTCTACGATCTGATCGTGGAGGAGAATATTTGAGTTATGAGTTTGGTGTACATTTGAAAAATTGTGGAATAGTTTCGCAACTCACGCCACCCGGAACACCACAGCGTAATGGTGTGTCCGAACGTCGTAATCGCACTTTACTAGATATGGTGCGATCTATGATGTCTCTTACTGATTTACCGCTATTGTTTTGGGGATACGCTCTAGAGACGACCGCATTCACGTTAAATAGGGCACCATCAAAATCCTTTGAGACGACGCCTTATGAACTGTGGTTTGGCAAGAAACCAAAGTTGTCATTTCTGAAAGTTTGGGGCTGCGATGCTTATGTGAAAAAGCTTCAACCTGATAAGCTCAAACCCAAATCGGAGAAATGTGTCTTCATAGGATATCCAAAGGAGACTATTGGATACACCTTCTATCACAGATCCGAAGGCAAGACTTTTGTTGCTAAATTCGGAAACTTTCTGAAGAAGGAGTTTCTCTCGAAAGAAATGAGTGGGAGGAAAGTAGAACTTGATGAGGTAACTGTACCTACTCCCTTATTGGAAAGTAGTGCATCACAGAAAACTGTTTCTGTGACACCTACACCAGTTAGTGAGGAAGCTAATGATGATGATCATGAAACTTCAGAACAAGATACTACTGAACCTCGTAGATCAACCAGAGTAAGATCCGCACCAGAGTGGTACGGTAATCCCGTTCTAGAAGTCATGCTACTAGATCATGATGAACCTACGAAGCGATGGTGAGCCCAGATTCCGCAAAGTGGCTTGAAGCCATGAAATCTGAGATGGGATCCATGTATGAGAACAAAGTATGGACTTTGGTTGACTTGCCCGATGATCGGCAAGCAATTGAGAATAAATGGATCTTCAAGAAGAAGATTGACGCTGATGGTAATATTACTGTCTACAAAGCTCGACTTGTCGCAAAAGGTTTTTCGGCAAGTTCAAGGGATTGACTACGATGAGACCTTCTCACCCGTAGCGATGCTTAAGTCTGTCCGAATCATGTTAGCAATTGCCGCATTTTATGATTATGAAATTTGGCAGATGGATGTCAAAACTGCATTCCTGAATGGATTTCTGGAAGAAGAATTGTATATGATGCAACCATAAGGTTTTGTCGATCCAAAGGGAGCTAACAAAGTGTGCAAGCTCCAGCGATCCATTTATGGACTGGTGCAAGCCTCTCGGAGTTGGAATAAACGCTTTGATAGTGTGATCAAAGCATTTGGTTTTATACAGACTTTTGGAGAAGCCTGTATTTACAAGAAAGTGAGTGGGAGCTCTGTAGCATTTCTAATATTATATGTAGATGACATATTACTAATTGGAAATGATATATAATTTCTGGATAGCATAAAGGGATACTTGAATAAGAGTTTTTCAATGAAAGACCTCGGTGAAGCTGCTTACATATTAGGCATTAAGATCTATAGAGATAGATCAAAACGCTTAATTGGACTTTCACAAACCACATACCTTGACAAAGTTTTGAAGAAGTTCAAAACGGATCAAGCAAAGAAAGGGTTCTTGCCTGTGTTACAAGGTGTGAAGTTGAGTAAGACTCAATGCCCGACCACTGCAGAAGATAGAGAGAATATGAAAGATGTTCCCTATGCATCAGCCATAGGATCTATCATGTATGCAATGCTGTGTACCAGACCTGATGTGTGCCTTGCTATAAGTCTAGCAGGGAGGTACCAAAGTAATCCAGGAGTGGATCACTGGACAGCGGTCAAGAACATCCTAAAATACCTGAAAAGGACTAAGGATATGTTTCTCATATATGGAGGTGACAAAGAGCTCATCGTAAAAGGTTAAGTTGATGCAAGCTTTGACACTGATCCGGACGATTCTAAATCGCAAACCGGATACATGTTTACATTAAACGGTGGAGCTGTCAGTTGGTGCAGTTCTAAACAAAGCGTTGTAGCGGGATCTACATGTGAAGCGGAGTACATAGCTGCTTCGGAAGCAGCAAATGAAGGAGTCTGGATGAAGGAGTTCATATCCGATCTAGGTGTCATACCTAGTGCATCGAGTCCAATGAAAATCTTTTGTGATAATACTGGTGCAATTGCCTTGGCAAAGGAATCCAGATTTCACAAGAGAACCAAGCACATCAAGAGACGCTTCAGTTCCATCCGGGATCTAGTCCAGGTGGGAGACATAGAGATTTGCAAGATACATACGGATCTGAATGTTGCAGACCCGTTGACTAAGCCTCTTCCACGAGCAAAACATGATCAGCACCAAGGCTCCATGGGTGTTAGAATCATTGCTGTGTAATCTAGATTATTGACTCTAGTGCAAGTGGGAGACTGAAGGAAATATGCCCTAGAGGCAATAATAAAGTTATTATTTATTTCCTTATATCATGATAAATGTTTATTATTCATGCTAGAATTGTATTAAGTGGAAACATAATACATGTGTGAATACATAGACAAACAAAGTGTCACTAGTATGCCTCTACTTGACTAGCTCATTAATCAAAGATGGTTATGTTTCCTGACCATGAACAAAGAGTTGTTATTTGATTAATGGGATCACATCATTAGGTGAATGATCTGATTGACATGACCCATTTCCATTAGCTTAGCACCCGATCGTTTAGTATGTTGCTATTGCTTTCTTCATGACTTATACATGTTCCTATAACTATGAGATTATGCAACTCCCGTTTGCCGAAGGAACACTTTGTGTGCAACCAAACGTCACAACGTAAATGGGTGATTATAAAGGTGCTCTACAGGTGTCTCCAAAGGTAGATGTTGGGTTGGCGTATTTCAAGATTAGGATTTATCACTCTGATTGTCGGAGAGGTATCTCTGGGCCCTCTCGGTAATGCACATCACATAAGCCTTGCAAGCATTACAACTAATAAGTTAGTTGTGAGATGATGTATTACGGAACGAGTAAAGAGACTTGCCGGTAATGAGATTGAACTAGGTATTGGATACCGACGATCGAATCTCGGACAAGTAACATACCGATGACAAAGGGAACAACGTATGTTGTTATGCGGTCTGACCGATAAAGATCTTTGTAGAATATGTAGGAGCCAATATGGGCATCTAGGTCCCGCTATTGGTTATTGACCGGAGATTTGTCTCAGTCATCTCTACATTGTTCTCGAACCGTAGGGTCCGCACGCTTAACGTTACGATGACAGTTATTATAAGTTTATGCATTTTGATGTACCGAAGTTAGTTCGGAGTCCCAGATGTGATCACGGACATGACGAGGAGTCTCGAAATGGTCGAGACATAAAGATTGATATATTGGACGACTATATTCGGACACCGGAAGGGTTCCTGGGAAGTTTCGGATAAAAACGGAGCACCGGGGGGTTACCGGAACCCCCCGGGGGGTTAATGGGCCTTATGGGCCTAATGTGGAGAAGAGGAAGGGGCTGCCAGGGCAGGCCGCGCGCCCCCTCTCCCCCTAGTCCGAATTGGACTAGGAGGGAGGGGCGGCGCCCCCCCCTTTCCTTCTCTCCCTCCACCTCTCCTAGTTGGACAAGGAACGGGAGGGGAGTCCTACTCCCGGTAGGAGTAGGACTCCTCTTGCGCGCCTCCTCTAGGCCGGCCGCACCCCCCCCTTGGATCCTTTATATACGGAGGCAAGGGGGCACCCTAGAACACACAAGTTGATCTTCGTGATCATTCCTCAGCCGTGTGCGGTGCCCCCTTCCACCATATTCCACCTCAGTCATATCGTAGTAGTGCTTAGGCGAAGCCCTGCGTCGGTAGAGCATCATCATCATCACCACACCGTTGTGCTGACGAAACTCATCCCCGAAGCTTTGCTGGATCGGAGCCCGGGGAGCGTCATCGAGCTGTACGTGTGCCAAAAACTCGGAGGTGCCGGAGTAACGGTGCTTGGATCGGTTGGATCGGAAGACGTACGACTACTTCCTCTACGTTGCGTCAACGCTTCCGTTGCGGTCTACAAGGGTACGTAGACAACACTCTCCCCTCTCGTTGCTATGCATCATCATGATCTTGCGTGTGCGTAGGAATTTTTTTGAAATTACTACGAAACCCAACACAAAATGGGGTCACATCGGCAATGGACGGTGTTTGAATTGCTAGACCTTTTATCTATAGTGAACATGCAACTGTATGTGTGTCGTAAAAGAATTGGAATTATCCAGGGTTCGTTTGGACATTTCATACATTAAACTGGTTTTCTAGCCATTTCAGGTGCACAATTCAAAATTAAACTACATGCACATGCTCCAGTGCATACAAATTGGTTGAGAAATCAAATGTGTCCTTCAGTGCATGCTTAGGTCCCATGGAAGAAATGGGAATGCGAGGGTGTTTGGCCTTTTTATACATTAACTGGGTTTTCTAGGCATTTTATGTGCATAATTCAAATTTGAACTACAAGCACATGCTCCAACGCACTAAAGTTGGTTGAAAAATCACATGTGTGTCCTTGGTGAATTTCTAGGTCCGATGCAAGAGATGGGAATGAATTTCAAACACCAGGGCACTGTTGATTGCCGGCAAAACATTGAGATACCTGGTTTTTAAATTCTAGTAAATCCAAAACTCGTCTGAAATTCATCTACATGCCGTGGTGAAAATTTTGTCCCATTTGGGGCAGGTTTGGGTATAAGATTCTCACAAACCAAAGCTTCTCACAACAAGCATGATGGTTTCGATAGGGAACGTACCACCTTTGGGGATGGGACGATATTCTTTGCCTCTTATTGCTTTCAAAAAATTTCTAGTGTCAACGTAGAACAACTGGAGCGTTGTGTTCAATCTTGGAATTTTTCGGGGTCCGTTTGACCTTTTTTATACATTAACTGGGTTTTCTAGGCATTTTATGTGCATAATTCAAATTTGAACTACAAGCACATGCTCCAATGCACCAAAGTTGGTTGAAAAATCACATGTGTGTCCTTGGGTCAATTTCTAGGTCTCATGCAAGAGATGGAATGAAATTCAAACACCAGGGCACTGTTGATTGCCGGCAAAACGTTGAGATGCCTGGTGTTTAAATTCTAGTAAATCCAAAACTCGTATGAAATTCATGAAACTTGGCATGCTATCATGGAGCGGCATCAACATGTCGTGGTGAAAATTTTGTCCCATTTGGGGCAGGTTCGGGTATAAGCTTCTCACAAACCAGAGCTTCTCACAACAAGCATGATGGTTTTGAAAGGGAACGTAACACCTTTGGTGACGGGACGATATCCGTTGCCTCTTATTGCTTCCAAAAAATTCCAGTGTCAACATAGAACAACAGGAGTGTTGTGTTCAATCTTGGAATTTTGTGGGGTTCGTTTGACCTTTTTTATACATTAACTGGGTTTTCTAGGCATTTTATGTGCATAATTCAAATTTGAACTACAAGCACATGCTCCAATGCACTAAAGTTGGTTGAAAAATCACATGTGTGTCCTTGGGTCAATTCTATGTCCCATGCAAGAGATGAGAATGAAATTCAAACACCAGGGCACTGTTGATTGTCGGCAAAACATTGAGATGCCTGGTGTTTAAATTCTAGTAAATCCAAAACTCGTATGAAATTCATGAAACTTGGCATGCTATCATGGAGCGGCATCAACATGTCGTGGTAAAAAAATTGTCCCATTTGGGGTAGGTTCGGGTATTAGCTTCTCACAAACCAGAGCTTCTCACAACAAGCATGATGGTTTCGATAGGGAACGTCCCACCTTTGGGGACGAAACGATATCCATTGCCTCTTATTGCTTTTAGAAATTTTCTAGTGTCAACATAGAACAACAGGAGTGTTGTGTCATTTTTGTGATTTTTCAGGGTTCGTTTGGACATTTTTATGCATTAACTGGGTTTTCTAGGCATTTTATGTGCATAATTCAAATTTGAACTACAAGCACATGCTCCAATGCACTAAGGTTGGTTGAAAAATCTAATCTGTGTCCTTGGGTGAATTTCTATGTCCCATGCAAGAGATGGGAAAGAAATTCAAACACCAGGGCACCACTGAGATGCCTGGTTTTTAAATTCTAGTAAATCCAAAACTCGTCTGAAATTCATGAAACTTGGCATTGCTATCATGGAGCGGCATCAACATGTCGTGTTAATTTTTTTCCAATTTGGGGCAGGTTCAGGTATATGCTTCTCACAAACCAGAGTTTCTCACTACAAGCATTATGGTTTTGGTAGAGAACGTCCCACCTTTGGGGACGAAATGATATTCATTGCCTCTTATTGCTTTCAAAAAATTTCTCGTGTCAACATAGAACAACAGGAGTGTTGTGTCAATTTTTGGGATTTTTCGGTGTTCGTTTGGACATTTTTATGCATTAACTGAGTTTTCAATGCATTTATGTGCATAATTCAAATTTGAACTACATGCACATGCTCCAGTGCATATAAATTGGTTGAAAAATCAAATCTGTGTCCTTGGGTGCATGCTTAGGTCCCATGCAAGAAATGAGAATGAATTTCAAACACCAGGGCACCGTTGATTGCCGGCAAAACATTGAGATGCCTCGTTTTTAAATTCTAGTAAATCCAAAACTTGTGTGAAATTGATGAAACTTGGCATGCTTTCAGGGAGCAGTATCAACATGCTGTGGTAAAATTTTTGTCCCGTTTGGGGTAGCTTTGGGTATATGCTTCTCACAAACCAGAGCTTCTCACAACAAAGCATCATGGTTTCAGTAGGGAACGTCCCACCTTTGGGGCAAAACGATATCCACTGCCTCTTATTGCTTCCAAAAAAATTTCGTGTCAACATAGAAGAACAGGAGTGTTGTGTTAGTTTTTGTGATTTTTTGGGGGTTCTTTTGGACATTTTTATGCATTAACTGAGTTTTCAATGCATTTATGTGCATAATTCAAATTTGAACTACATGCACATGCTCGAGTGCATATAAATTGGTTATAAAAATCAAATATGTGTCTTTGGGTGCATGCTTAGGTCCCATGCAAGAAATGGGAATGAATTCCAAACACCAGGACACCGTTGATTGCCGACAAAACATTGAGATGCCTGGTTTTTGAATTCTAGTAAATCCAAAACTCGTCTGAAATTCATGAAACTTGGCATGCTATCATGGAATGGCACATGACATAATGTGGTATTTTTCATGTCCATTTTGAGAGAAGGCGCACTCGAATAATGACAGCCAACAAAGGCATTTTGAAAAAACAACTGCCACTTTAATATTGATACATCTCCAACGTATCTATAATTTTTGATTGCTCCATGCTATATTATCTACTGTTTTGAATGTTTATGGGCTTTATTATACACTTTTATATCATTTTTGGGACTAACCTATTAACCCAGAGCCCAGTGCCAGTTTCTGTTTTTACCCTGTTTTAGGGTTTCGAAGAAAAGGAAAATCAAACGGAGTCCAATTGACCTGAAACTTCACGGAACTCATTTTTGGAAGGAAAGAAGCCCAGAAGACTTGGAGTGCACGTCGGGGGATCTGCGAGGAGGTCACGAGGCAGGGGGGCGCGCCCTCCACCCTCGTGAGCCCCTTGTGGCCCCCCTGACGTACTTCTTCCGCCTATATATCTCCATATACACTAAAAACATCCGGGAGCACAATAGTGAAAGCACAAGTGCTCCCTAGGTGGTTTTGATAATTGATGACAACATATCTCTTGTTGGACTAACATTTCGATCTAGCATGTTTCAGATAAGTTCAACAATGGAGTGGCATGGACTAAAGGTTGTGGGAACTCCTTCAAGATGCTAAGGACAAAGGATTGGCTAAAGCTTCAAGCTCAAGACTCTTCATTTTATATTTTAGTGATCCAAGATCACATTGAGTCTTTAGGAAAAGCCAATACTATCAAGGAGGGATGAGGTGTTGCTTAATGAGCCTCTTGCTTCATGTGCTTAATGATATGCTCCAAAATCCTCAACTACTTTCCCATATCCACATATGACCTAAACCCTAAGCCAAACTCGGTCCTACCGATTCTTCCTATCCGGCGCCACCGAGTTTCACTTGTCATTAGCCACTGCCAAACCCTAGCAATTCGGTTCTACCGATAAGGATCTCGGTCTCACTGAGATGGGGTTGCAAACTCTCTGTTTCCCTTTCGTAACTTTTCGGTCTTACCGAAAGAGCGAATCGGTCCCACCGAGATTGCAATGTAAACTCAGTGTTTCCCCTTTGTAACTTTTCGGTCTCACCGAGTTCCACTCGGTCTCACCGAAAGAGCAAATCGGTCCCACCGAGTTTGCCTAACCAACTCTCTGGTTAGCTAATTACCAAATTCGGTCTCACCGAGTTTGTGTAATCGGTCTCACCGAGATTACGTTATGCCCAAACCCTAACCATATCGGTCCTACCGAGTTGCATGTCAGTCCCATCGAAAATCACTAACGGTCACTAGGTTTACATTTTCGGTCCGACCGAGCTTATTGATTCGGTCCCACCGAGATTGGAAAACTGTGTAACGGTTGGATTTTGTGTGGAGGCTATATATACCCCTCCACCTCCTTCTCATTCGATGAGAGAGCCATCAAAACACACACACCATTCCAACTCATATGTTCTGATAGAGAACCACCTACTCATGTGTTGAGACCAAGACATTCCATTCCAACCATATGAATCTTGATCTCTAGCCTTCCCAAGTTGCTTTCCACTCGAACCTTCTTTCCACCAAATCCAAATCCTATGAGAGAGAGTTGAGTGTTGGGGAGACTATCATTTGAAGCACAAGAGCAAGGAGTTCATTACCTACACACCATTTGTTACTTCTTGGAGAGTGGTGTCTCCTAGATTGGCTAGGTGTCACTTGGGAGCCTCTGACAAGATTGTGGAGTTGAACCAAGGAGTTTGTAAGGGCAAGGAGATCGCCTACTTCGTGAAGATCTACCGCTAGTGAGGCAAGTCCTGTGTGGGCGATGGCCATGGTGGGATAGACAAGGTTGCTTCTTCGTGGACCCTTTGTGGGTGGTTGCTTCTTCGTGGAACCTTCGTGGGTGGAGCCCTGTGTGGACTCGCGCAACCGTTACCCTTGGGTGGAGCCCTGTGTGGACTCGCGCAACCGTTACCCTTCGTGGGTTGAAGTCTCCATCAACGTGGATGTAGGATAGCACCACCTATCCGAACCACGGGAAAAACATCCGTGTCTCCAATTGCGTTTGAATTCTCCAAACCCTTCTCTTTACATTCTTGCAAGTTGCATGCTTTACATTCCGCTGCTCATATACTCTTTGCATGCTTGCTTGATATGTATTGCGTGTGTTGAAATTGTGCCTAAACTCCACTTAAACCGAAAAAGCTTAAAAATTGCAACTTTAGCTCTAAGTGTCTAATTCCCCCCCTTTAGACACATCTACGTCTAGATCCTACAAGTGGTATCAGAGCTTTGGTCTCCATTGCCTTGGTTTAATCACCATTGGAGGAAGATGGACGTGTCTACATTAGGGAGTCTTAGACACAGAGTGCCTAGTCTTGAGGGAGAGTATTTTCATGAGTGGAAAAATGAGATGCTTGTAATCTTCAATCAATATCATTTGAACAAGTATATTGGTAGCCCTTGTGCACCCCATATTGATCCCTTGCATCCTACCCTAGATGAAGATATTGACATGATTCGCAATCTTAGAACTATTGAGCTCATCATTAGAGGATTGCCCAAAAATCTGATTGCTAGTTTGCCTACTCACAATTGTGCCTATACCATATGGAAATTTCTTGAGGAACGATTTCCCGATTATTTCTTGAAAACTTTGGATGAAATTCTCCATAAATCTATTGCCTTGAGTAAGATGAACTCTAGCGATCCTAGTTTTGGTAAATGTATTTTTGAACTTGCCAATCTTAAGCATGCTAAAGGAGATGTTGGAATCATTAATGATATCATATTCAAAGCTATAAGAATTCATAAAAGTAACCACTTTGATCATTTATCTAATGAATTACCCTCTCTAGGAAATGATGAGTCACAAGATCATGATGAACATGAATATTATTATTATGATGATGATAGTGAATTCGATCTTGATGATGCAATGAGACATTTTGGTCTTATGGCAAATCTTCGGGGATATGAATCAGGAGGAAAGGAATGGGTTCTTGATAGTGGATGCACTGATCATATGACCGGAGATGAAGAGATGTTTCGTGAGCTTGCTGAAAATGACGGCCCTCGAAAATATGTCACCTTTGGTGATAATTCAAAGGGTAAAGTGGTTGGCCTTGGTAAGGTGGCCATCTCACATGATAGTTCCATTCAAAATGTCATGCTCGTTGAATCTCTTGGCTACAACTTACTTTCAGTATCTAGACTTGCTGATTTCGGTTTGAATGTCCTATTTACTGAGGTAGATTGCCAAGTATTTCATCGAGACAATCATAAAATGGTCTTTACGTGTATGCGTAGAGGTGATCTTTACATTGTCGATTTCTCTAAAAAGGCACAACCTAAAACTTGCTTTGTTGCTAAATCCTCAAAAGGTTGGTTGTGGCATAGACGACTAGGTCAGGTTGGCATGAGAAACCTTGACAAGCTTATTAAAGGAAATCATATCCTTGGAGTCAACGATGTCATATTTGATAAGGATAGACTTTGCAGTGCTTGTCAAGCAGGTAAACAGGTTGGAGGAAGACATCCCGTGAAGAACATCATGACCACAAGGAGGCCACTCGAGCTACTTCACATGGATCTTTTTGGTCCCAACGCCTACAAGAGTCTCGGTGGAAATTCTTTTGGTCTAGTTATAGTTGATGACTTTTCAAGGTTTACGTGGGTATTCTTTCTTAATGACAAGTCGCAGGTCCAGAAGATCTTCAGAAACTTCGCTAGGAAAGCCCAAAATCAGTTTGATGTGAAGATCAAGAAGGTTCGGAGTGACAATGGAATGGAGTTCAAGAACGCAAATGTGGACACCTTTCTTGACGAAGAAGGGATTTCACACGAGTTCTCGGCTACGTACACACCTCAACAAAATGGAGTTGTTGAGAGGAAGAACCGGACACTCATCGAAATGGCCAGAACGATGCTTGATGAATACAAGACGCCAAAGCACTTTTGGGCAGAAGCGGTTGAGACAGCTTTTCACGCAACAAATCGCTTATATCTTCACAAGCTACTCGGCAAGACGACATACGAGCTCCTCACCGGTAACAAGCCTCAAGTTGGATACTTTCGAGTATTCGGCTCAAAGTGCTACATTCTTGATAAGCATCGTCGTTCAAAGTTTGCTCCTAAATCTCATGAAGGTTTTCTACTTGGTTATGGATCAAACTCTCACACTTACCGTGTCTACAACAATTTCACCCGAAAGGTTGAAGAGACGGTAGATGTGAAGTTTGATGAATCTAATGGCTCGCAAGTAGAGCAATTGCCAATTGATGTAGGAGACAAAGACCCTTCAGAAGCAATTCAAGACTTGTCCATTGGCAAAATTCGTCCAACGGAGGTGAAGGAGAGTACTTCATCCGTCCAAGTGGAAGCCTCTACTTCACGACAAGGTGAACCAAGAATCGACACGGAAGCATCCACAAGTGGGACACATCAAGATGAAGAAAACGAGGAAATACGTCAAGACGAACATCAACAACCTCCTTCTCCACCACGACAAGAAAACGACGACATCAACAATGAAGAAGGCCAAGAAGAAGAACAAGATGAAGAAGATGCTCAACGAAGACCCAAGCAAAAGCTCTCACGAGTTCGAGCAAGAATTGCCAAAGATCATCCCATCGAGCAAATCCTCAATGATATACAAACCGGGAGAATCACTCGCTCAAAAACTCGTTTAGCTAACTTTTGTGAAAACTATTCATTCATCTCTAGCATTGAACCTATGAAGGTTGAAGAAGCATTGGAAGATCCAGATTGGATAAACGCTATGCATGAAGAGCTACATAATTTTGAGAGAAACCAAGTTTGGACATTGGTCGAGAAGCCCGACAACAACCACAACATCATTGGTACCAAATGGGTGTTTCGTAACAAGCAAGATGAAGATGGCCAAGTGGTTCGCAACAAAGCACGTCTCGTCGCCCAAGGTTACACACAAGTCGAAGGTATGGACTATGGTGAGACATATGCTCCCGTTGCTAGACTTGAGTCCATTCATCTTATTTGCCTATGCTAATCACCATAATATCACCTTGTACCAAATGGACATTAAGAGTGCTTTTCTAAATGGTGAAATAGAGGAGGAGGTTTATGTCAAACAACCTCCCGGCTTTATCAATCCTAAGAAACCAAATCATGTTTACAAACTTCACAAAGCTCTTTATGGTCTTAAACAAGCTCCTAGAGCATGGTATAAATGCTTGACCAAGTTCCTTACTACAAGTGGTTTTGAAATTGGTAAAATTGATTCTACTCTTTTTACTAAAAGGGTTAATGGAGAACTATTCATATGCCAAATTTATGTTGACGATATCATATTTGGTTCAACTAACCCTCTCTTTAGTGAAAAGTTTGGAAAGCTAATGTCAGAGAAGTTTGAGATGTCTATGATGAGTGAACTCAAATTCTTTCTCGGGTTGCAAATCAAGCAAACTAAGGAAGGTACATTTGTCTCTCAAAAAAAGTACACCAAGGACTTATTCAAGAAGTTCAATATGCAAGAATGCAAAGGTGTGTCTACACCCATGCCTACTAGTGGACATAATGATTTGACCAAAGATGGTGAACCAGTTGATCAAAAGGTTTATCGCTCTATGATTGGTTCATTGTTATACCTATGTGCTTCACGTCCCGATATTATGCTAAGTGTGTGCATGTGTGCACGATATCAAGCTGGTCCTAAAGATTGTCATCTTAAGGCTGTGAAAAGGATAGTGAGATATTTAATCCATACACCAAATTTTGGCATTTGGTATCCTAAGAGGTCTTCTTTTGATCTTGTTGGCTATTCTGACTCGGATTATGCCAGAGACAAGGTTGATAGAAAGTCCACTTCGGGTACTTGTCAATTTCTTGGTAGATCTCTTGTGTCTTGGTCTTCCAAGAAACAAAACTCAGTATCCTTATCCACCGCCGAAGCGGAATACATTGCCGCTGGTTCATGTTGTGCTCAATTACTTTGGATGACCCAAACTCTTAAAGATTACGGGATTTATGTGAAACATGTTCCACTGCTTTGTGACAATGAAAGTGCTATCAAAATGGTCATAATCTTGTACAACATTCTCGAACTAAGCATATTGAAGTTCGTCATCATTTCATTCGAGATCATGTTGCTAAGGGTGACATCAATCTTAAGCATGTTCGCACTAATAAGCAACTAGCGGATATATTCACTAAACCACTTGATGAGAAAGCATTTTGCAGGTTGAGAGGAGAATTGAACATCATTGATGCTTCGAACTTGGAGTAGAAACTCCACTGGATACATGCAAGACATGAGCTTATGACTAATCCATGATATATCTCTTATGATAACTATCCTATGTCTTGGATATATTTGCACCTTGCATGTTGTCTAACCCATGTAGGTGCTTGGTTGAATCTAATTCCATGAGATTGCGACTCACTCATATCCTGAGCAATCTCTACATCACCAAGACGCTACACAACAGTGGTTGAAGACAAGGAAGCACAAAACCATTCAAACATATCCTTTGACAAACTCTATATTAAGCTTCATGATTGTCATTTTTGGATGTACAAGTGCTTTTCCTTGCAAGAACTAACCCATGTAGGTAGATTAACTCAAACTCCAAATGGTGCTCCCAACTCTCGATGAGCTACATCAACCTTGAGCACCCACACGAGTTCAACTACATGAGCAAGAACCACATCACCACCCAAGGTATGTTATTCCATCTTAGAGAAGCTTTACTCCAAGACATGAGTCAAAGCAACTCAATAAGATGTGAATACATCAAGATGCTTAAACGAAAAATGGTAACCCCATTTTGAGCCTAAACGATGAGTATGACCTATGGTCAAGTGTTCTCACTTGACTCCTAAGTCAATATACTCTAACATAGGTGACTATGTCACCGCCCAATTCTAGATGAAGTTCTCTTGTGTTCTTTTCTGAGTTATTGCATTTGTCTCTTGCATATTTGTCTCTTTCTTTTTCAAAAAAAAACTTCATCCAGAAACTTTCACTCTTTTCTCTTTGTTTTTGTTCTGCATATTTCTGCATCAAATTCATTGCAAATCTTTGTGAGATTTTACTTGACTAGTGAGCTGCGGTGACAAGTGTTTCTCTCTGTGATGAACTCGGTTTCACCGAATAGCTATTCTCGGTCCAACCGAATCCCTTCGGTACTACCAAAACATGCCACTCGGTGCCACCGATTTCGCAACAGGAAAAACAGTTTGCCACATATTCTATATTTCTTCTGACCCAGCTCCACTCAATGAATCTTATCCTCTACAAGCATCACAGTTTTATTCACTGCTTTGTACTGAATCTCAAGGACCAAACCTATTCGACGGATTCCAGGAAAAACCTTCTTGGAAATTGATGTCAAAGGGGGAGAGAGAGAACACATCACATCAAAGCTTATCATCAGAGAGAGAGAGATCACATCAAAAGCTTATCACCTACAAAGGAGAAAGTACTAAGGGGGAGAGAATACTCAAGGATCCCAGATGATTGATGTTCAAGAGGAGAGATGCCACATGTCTTTTTGGGGGAAAGACATGTTCATATGAGCTTATTTGAATTCAGTTCTATTCATATCCTTCAGCTCTGATTTTCTGTTTCCTATCTTCTCCAAATATCCCATGTCAGATTTAGGGGGAGCAAGACACCTAAGGAAAAGAAATCAGTCAAATTCATTGCACATCTTTATTCTTGGGGACATGTTGAATTCTATGTGGTACCTTGTACTCACTCTCTACATGTCATCCCAGTCTTTGTATTCTTGTGGTTTCTTTTGTTTGCTCTGGCTAGTGGATATACCTGTGTTATCTAACCTTGTTTGTGCAGGTTCATTCCATCCTAAGCCAACTCAAGACCACAAGGTAAGTATATGCATCAAAATCATGAGTATGAGGAGTTCTTGCTTATGTACATACTGTTTGCAAGAAGGACTCATGAGCATGAAGGTATTTTCCTTGATAATCTTTTGCTCTGATGCATATGGCCAAGATGCATGTAACACTTTGCCTACTCTGTCATGGTTATGCTCTCACATGCCTCTCTATTTCATAATTACATGAGTGCATACATGAAGGGGGAGCCTATGCTTGTTACATGTCCTTCCAAAGCTTTACTTGCTGTTCTTTATATCTTTATCCAAAGCTTTGATGTATGTTGCCATCAATTACCAAAAAGGGGGAGATTGAAAGCACAAGTGCTCCCTAGGTGGTTTTGATAATTGATGACAACATATCTCTTGTTGGACTAACATTTCGATCTAGCATGTTTCAGATAAGTTCAACAATGGAGTGGCATGGACTAAAGGTTGTGGGAACTCCTTCAAGATGCTAAGGACAAAGGATTGGCTAAAGCTTCAAGCTCAAGACTCTTCATTTTATATTTTAGTGATCCAAGATCACATTGAGTCTTTAGGAAAAGCCAATACTATCAAGGAGGGATGAGGTGTTGCTTAATGAGCCTCTTGCTTCATGTGCTTAATGATATGCTCCAAAATCCTCAACTACTTTCCCATATCCACATATGACCTAAACCCTAAGCCAAACTCGGTCCTACCGATTCTTCCTATCCGGCGCCACCGAGTTTCACTTGTCATTAGCCACTGCCAAACCCTAGCAATTTGGTTCTACCGATAAGGATCTCGGTCTCACCGAGATGGGGTTGCAAACTCTCTGTTTCCCTTTCGTAACTTTTCGGTCTTACCGAAAGAGCGAATCGGTCCCACCGAGATTGCAATGTAAACTCAGTGTTTCCCCTTTGTAACTTTTCGGTCTCACCGAGTTCCACTCGGTCTCACCGAAAGAGCAAATCGGTCCCACCGAGTTTGCCTGACCAACTCTCTGGTTAGCTAATTACCAAATTCGGTCTCACCGAGTTTGTGTAATCGGTCTCACTGAGATTACGTTATGCCCAAACCCTAACCATATCGGTCCTACCGAGTTGCATGTCAGTCCCATCGAAAATCACTAACGGTCACTAGGTTTACATTTTCGGTCCGACCGAGCTTATTGATTCGGTCCCACCGAGATTGGAAAACTGTGTAACGGTTGGATTTTGTGTGGAGGCTATATATACCCCTCCACCTCCTTCTCATTCGATGAGAGAGCCATCAAAACACACGCACCATTCCAACTCATATGTTCTGATAGAGAACCACCTACTCATGTGTTGAGACCAAGACATTCCATTCCAACCATATGAATCTTGATCTCTAGCCTTCCCAAGTTGCTTTCCACTCGAACCTTCTTTCCACCAAATCCAAATCCTATGAGAGAGAGTTGAGTGTTGGGGAGACTATCATTTGAAGCACAAGAGCAAGGAGTTCATTACCTACACACCATTTGTTACTTCTTGGAGAGTGGTGTCTCCTAGATTGGCTAGGTGTCACTTGGGAGCCTCCGACAAGATTGTGGAGTTGAACCAAGGAGTTTGTAAGGGCAAGGAGATCGCCTACTTCGTGAAGATCTACCGCTAGTGAGGCAAGTCCTGTGTGGGCGATGGCCATGGTGGGATAGACAAGGTTGCTTCTTCGTGGACCCTTTGTGGGTGGTTGCTTCTTCGTGGAACCTTCTTGGGTGGAGCCCTGTGTGGACTCGCGCAACCGTTACCCTTGGGTGGATCCCTGTGTGGACTCGCGCAACCGTTACCCTTCGTGGGTTGAAGTCTTCATCAACGTGGATGTAGGATAGCACCACCTATCCGAACCACGGGAAAAACATCCGTGTCTCCAATTGCGTTTGAATTCTCCAAACCCTTCTCTTTACATTCTTGCAAGTTGCATGCTTTACATTCCGCTGCTCATATACTCTTTGCATGCTTGCTTGATATGTATTGCGTGTGTTGAAATTGTGCCTAAACTCCACTTAAACCGAAAAAGCTTAAAAATTGCAACTTTAGCTCTAAGTGTCTAATCCCCCCCCCTTTAGACACATCTACTTCTAGATCCTACAAATAGATCGGGAGTTCCACCGCCAGAAGCCTCCGTAGCTACCGAAAACCAATCTAGACCCGTTCCGGCACCATGCCGGAGGGGGAATGTAACACCCCGGATATGATTTACCTAATATGTAATCCAACTCTTGCCATTTTCGGCTCTAAGTTATTTTATTTTCTCGGGTTCGGGTTTTTGTCTTCGTGTGTTGTTGTCGTTGTCATGCATCTCATATCATGTCATCATGTGCATTGCATTTGCATACGTGTTCGTCTCATGCATCCGAGCATTTTCCCCGTTGTCCGTTTTGCATTCCAGCGCTCCGTTCTCCTCTGATGGTCATTTCTACCTTTCTTTCGTGTGTGGGGGTTAAACATTTCCGGATTGGACCGAGACTTGCCAAGCGGCCTTGGTTTACTACCGGTAGACCGCCTGTCAAGTTTCGTACCATTTGGACTTCGTTTGATGCTCCAACGGTTAACCAAGGGACCGAAAAGGCCTCGTGTGTGTTGCAGCTGAACACCCCTCCATTTTGGCCCAAAACCCACCAAAACCCTCTCCATCATCTAGAGCGTTCGATCACGATCACATGGCCAAAAACCGCACCTCATTTGGACTCTCCTAGCTCCCTCTATGCCTATAAATACACCCCCTCCGAAATTCTCGTTTCCCCTCTCCCGAAACCCTAGATCCACCTCCACCCGCCGCCGCCGGACAAAAACCCGCAGGCCGGACATTGTCCGCTTCCCCGCCGGCCACTCCGGGAATGCCACGTGGCGCCCGAGGCGCCCACATCGCCGCCGACCGCACCGGCCCGCGCGGCCCGGGGCAGGCCCCCGCGGCCCAGCCGCTCGGCGCCCTCCTCCTCTCGCCGCCCCGCCGCCTCATTTCCCGCGCCGCCGCCCGGAGACCCGCGCCGACCACCGCCGCCATCGCCGTAGACTCGCCACGCGCCGCCGCCCGGAGCTCCGACGTCGCCCGACCCTGCCGCGCCGCCCCATCCTCGCGGTCACCCCCGGATCCGGCGCCCCCAAGCCCTCTCCGGCCTTCTACGTCGTCTCCGGCCACCGCGACCCTCAACTCCGGCGAAGACTCCGGCGGCCTCGTTTTCCGTGCGGCTGGATCTGGATCTGAGTTACCCCCTCGGTTGACTTTTCTCAGAAAACCCTAATTTTATTGCCATGTTCATCATGCCGTAACTTTGCACCCGTAGATCCGTTTTGGGCATATAGCATATCAAAATGTTCGTCTCAGAGAGTACATCATTTCGTCTCCTTGCATCATTTTCATTTGAGTTCATCTTGATGCCCGAAATGCTGTTGGAAGAGTGCTATTTGAGTTAAGTGTCAGATCTGCTGCACCAAATAGCTATTTGTCATTTTTTGCCATGATTATTGTGTGCATGATATTCCCCTGAGCTCTACATGAGTTTTGTTATATGCTTTGCCATCTTTCCAGAGGTGCTATCCATGTATTTCTGTGATGTGTGTGGTGACTAGCACAAGCTTGCAAAGTGGTGCATTCGTTAATGTTGATTCCAGGGACTTAGCAATTCCACTGTCCTTGGACTGTTTATAACAATATGCCATATGTTCATGTTGTTTCCTAGTGATACGTGCCTCTTTTGAGGATGGTCAGTAAGGGTGATTTTATAATCTTGTAGTGCTCTATCCATCCATGTCTTTGTTTGCAATTATGGAGCACCCTAGCTTGAGACAATCGAGCTCTACTTTTGTTATTTCGTGAATCTGGGCAGATTGTCTACTTGTTAGCGATTTTGCCGAGGATGTTGTAGTTGATCCGTGCATGCCATGTTGTTGTTCTTGCCATGTCTAGCTTGTATAATGTGTATTCTTGATGGATGTATGCTTATATTATCATGAATTGCTCTGTAGTGAGTGCATCGAGCTCGTAAACATGCCTACTTGATATCTGATTCGCATGCTCCAGTTTTTCACTAAGTCTGAGATCTGTTTATGTTTTTGCCATGTTCACATGCTTGCAATTGTATTTTATGATCCCTTTTGGCTCAAGGTAACTAAGGGACTTTTGTTAAGATCTTTGAGTAGATCCATGCCATGCTTTACTTTGCCATGTTAAGTTCCTGTAGCATATAGTTTTCATGCTTCAAAGTGTGCTACCTGATCTGAAATTCCAGACAAGTGTTAATTTCACTAAGTCTGAAATCTGTTTACCAATTGCACTTTTGCCATGCTTGTTTGAACCTGTTAATAGATGAATTGGCCGTAGCTCAGTGTTCATCTTTTGTTAAGCATCATGAATGGATCCCTGCCATGTATTTTGTTGCCATGTTTGGGTGCTGTAGCATGTTTAACTTGTTGCATTTAGATGGCTACTTGCTGTTTATCGCAGACCATTGCCATATTTGAATTGCTTGCCATTTCCAAACCGTGCATCCGATTCCGATGTTCTTTATATCGATTTCAACCGAAATCACCTCAGCTTTCCAGTGGCACTCTTGGATTTCCAAGTTGAGGCCAGGTTCATTCATTCCTTGTCAAATCTTGCATATGCATCACATACCGCATCCCGCATAGCATACCATGTTTGCATCATGTTGTTTGAGCTTTGCACGTGGTTGATTGTGTTCTTGTTGCTTGTTTGTCTTGCTTGGGTAGAGCCGGGAGACGAGTTCGCTAACGAGGAGCCCGTTGAGTTTGCTTTCGAGGATCCAGTCAACTCTGACAACTTTGCAGGCAAGATGATCATACCCTCGAAATCACTTCTATCTTTGCTTTGCTAGATGCTCGCTCTTTTGCTATGCATATGCTACGATGCCTACCACTTTCTTATCATGCCTCCCAAATTGCCATGTCAAACCTCTAACCCACCATGTCCTAGCAAACCGTTGATTGGCTATGTTACCGCTTTGCTCAGCCCCTCTTATAGCGTTGCTAGTTGCAGGTGAAGATTGGAGATCGTTCCTTGTCGGAACATTATTTACTTGTTGGGATGTCATTATATTATCTTGTTATCTTAATGCATCTATATACTTGGAAAAGGGTGGAAGGCTCGGCCTCTCGCCTAGTGTTTTGTTCCACTCTTGCCGCCCTAGTTTCCGTCATATCGGTGTTATGTTCCCGGATTTTGCGTTCCTTACGCGGTTGGGTAATAATGGGAACCCCTTGATAGTTCGCCTTGAATAAA
Organism: Triticum urartu; assembly: GCF_056163025.1. Lineage (NCBI taxonomy): Eukaryota > Viridiplantae > Streptophyta > Magnoliopsida > Poales > Poaceae > Triticum > Triticum urartu. The sequence continues at coordinate 218,787,821 of NC_141877.1, read as the reverse complement.
ACTCTTCCAGCAATGTCCAACCTTGGTTTTACCATTTGCCACCTAGCCTCTTTTTCCCTTGGGTTTCCGGAGCCCGAGGGTCATCTTATTTAAACCCCCCCGGGCCAGTGCTCCTCTGAGTGTTGGTCCAACCTAGAGCACCGTGCGGGGCCGTCCCTTGGCAACTTGGGTTACGTTGGCTCCCGTACGCTTAGCTTATCCAGTGTGCCCTGAGAACGAGATATGTGCAGCTCCTATCGGGATTTGTCAGCACATTCGGGCGGTGTTGCTGGATTTGTTTTAACTTGTCGAAGTGTCTTGTAGAACCGGGATGCCGAGTCTGATCGGAATGTCTCGGGAGAAGGTTTATCCTTCATTGACCGTGAGAGCTTGTCATGGGCTAAGTTGGGACTCCCCTGCAGGGATTTGAACTTTCGAAAGCCGTGCCCGCGGTTATGGGCAGATGGGAATTTGTTAATGTCCGGTTGTAGATAACTTGAACCTTAACTTAATTAAAATGAATCAACTGTGTGCGTTACCGTGATGGTCTCTTCTCGGTGGAGTCCGGGAAGTGAACACGGTGTTGGAGTAATGTTTGCCGTAGTTGGTTCTCTAGTGATTCGTTCGTGCTTTGCCTTCTCTTCTCGCTCTCTTTTGCGAACATGTTAGCCACCATATATGCTAGCCGCTTGCTGCAGCTCCACATATTACCTTGCCTTACCTATAAGCTTAAATAGTCTTGATCGCGAGGGTGCGAGATTGCTGAGTCCCTGTGGCTCATAGATTACTTCCAAACCAGATGCAGGGCCTGATGACTCCGTTCCAGATGACGCGCTTGAGCTCAAGTGGGAGTTCGACGAGGACTCACGCCGTTACTATGTGTCTTTCCCTGATGATCAGTAGTGGTGCCCAGTTGGGGCGATCGGGACCGTGTCGCATGTTGGGTTGATCTTTTATTTTGGCACCGTAGTCGGGCCATGAGTGATTGGATGATGTAATGCTATTTATGTACTTTGTTTGACGTGGCGAGTGTAAGCCAACTATGTACCTTCCCCTTTTATTATCTATATTACATGGGATGTTGTGAAGATTGCCTTACTTGCGACATTGCTTTCAATGCGGTTATGCCTCTAAGTCGTGCTTCGACACGTAGGAGATATAGCCGCATCGAGGGCATTACAAGTTGGTAATCAGAGCCTTCCCCGACCTTAAGAGCCCCCACTGCTTGATCGTTTTTAGCAGCCGTTGTTGAGTCTAGAAAAATGTTTTGTGTCATTTAGGAATTATATATCGGAGAGTTTAGGAATTCTTTTTACTCCCCAGTCCCTTCATCGCTCTGGTAAGGCTTCCTGAGTAGAGTTTTGACTCTTCTCTTCTCAAATTTCACTAATTTTTTTTAGGATCACGCGGGTATCTTGGAATCGTTCTGATGGATTTGTGACGAGAACATTGTTCTTGGTGCCTCCTGTCAGTTAGGGGTTGTGGCAGTGTCCCGGGGAGTTGAGCTCCGAGGTGTTGTCGTCACAATTTTATCGTTGCAGTTCTAGAATACCTGAGTTTAGTTCGCCAACATCGAAAATCTCTTTTATGCAGTTGTTGGTGAGATAACCTCGACGCCACCCAGTACTGGGGCGGGAGTTCGGGAGTGTTGCCATAACTTGTATAACGGATGCTTTTCGAAGGTTGAGGTAGATGGTTTTCGAAGTTTTTCTCGGTTATGTGTTGAAGGATGGATACAGCTGGATGTAGGATTTGCTAGATTTGGGTGAGATATTATGCTTCCCCTGTATCCCCAACACCTGATTGCATAACCGGAAAGGTTCGGGAGTTTCTTAGGTGGGAATTCTTGTAGCTCTAGTTCTTATTCCACGGATATTTGGTTTGAGATTGGGATTTCTTACCGAGTATTCGTTCTTGTTCCGTACCTTGTTGATTTATTCCTCTACCTAAATTCTAAGTGGCTTCTCAATTTATGGATATGTCACCATTTCAAGTGGAATGCATTCGTTCTTATGTTCGGATGTGAAGACTATATGTTGCAATTTCATCCCGCTTGATTCAGCTTCAATTTTATCTATCAATGTGCTAACGGATATCACCCTCTTCAAGATGGCTCCCGCTAAGAGCAGCAATCAGAATCAGAATCAGGATCCGCCACCACCTCCCCCTCCTTCGGAGGCATGGCAAGTTGTGATGGCCGCAACCAATGCAAACACGCAGTTGATCATGCAAATTCTTCAAGAGCGCAATCAAGCGAACCAAGGCAACCAAGGCAGCAATCAGAATCACTTTGCTACACTCAACCAGTTCCTGGCTAACCAGTCAAAGACCTTCAGCAATTGTGTTGAGGCAACTGATGCTGACGATTGGCTTGTGGACTTATGCAAGCATTTCGAGTGCAGTAACGTCAGGCCTGAGGACTTTGTCAAGTTCGCTTCCTTCCAACTCAAAAACCAAGCTGCAGAATGGTTCCAGCAGTACAAAGATTCCAGAGGAGGCCGTGTGATTACCTGGGATGAATTCCGTCAAGACTTCAAAGCTCATCATATTCCTCAGAGCGTGGTTGAAAGCAAGCGTGAGGAATTCCGCAACCTGAAGCAAGGCTCTTTGTCTGTCTATGACTACAACAAGTTGTTTCAGAAGCTCGCTCGCTTTGCTAAGCAGGACGTCCCTGACGAGAAGAGCATGATATACCAGTTCAGGGGTGGTCTTAGAGAAGAAATCCAGCTAGCTCTTATTCTCTTTGAGCCCTTGAGGTGCGTTGAGTTCTACAACATGGCATTGAAGCAAGAGGCTGCTCAACTGAAGTGTGATGCCTCCAAGAAGCGAGTCAGAGATGCTACTCCTTCTTCCTCTACTCAAGTGGCCAAGCAGTAGAAGTATTGGCTTCCTCCTCCTCCGTTCCGTCAGCCGTATCAGCAGAAGAGCAAAGGTGGCAGTGGATCTTCCCACCCACCCAACCCTGGCTTTCAGAACAAGACTTCATCTCAAGCTCCAAGATCGAGTGCTCTGTATCACCGTCCGCTTTCAGAGGTCACGTGCAACAAGTGTCAACAGAAGGGTCACTATGCCAACAAATGCTTCAATCAGAGGCGCCTCCCTCCTCCACTACAACAAAAACTGCATGTAGACACGCTCAATTTCATACGTAGAGACGTGTTATTTCATCTCTAAGCAACTATAGAGTCGCTTTAGTAAAGCGTCCTTGGAGCGTCTCCCCACGGACCGTCTCAAAACATGTAGACACGCTTGCTAAGCGTGTATACATGTCTTGAGACGCTATATTGAGACGTTGAAAATCGTCTATTTTACATAAAGACGTTTCTTGAGACGTTCATTCACGTCCAAAGAAACATACCATCATCATGAGCTTAATACTTATACATGCTATGTAGAGCTATGTAGAGACGTTTAGTTCGTCTTCAAATATACGCAAGCTTCCTTGTAGCTATGGAATATTTTAATTTAAATAATATTTTATTTATTTCGAATTTGTGTTCACCATTTCGATCACTTTTCATGCCACAAATGCATGTGCAGATTGATCAAACCACATCACCAAGTGCATTCTCACACTTGGCATTCAAAAAGAATTGCATTCTCACACAATTAGCATAAAGTGGATAAATTAATAGGAACAAATACCTCCACTGAAAGTGTGGAGCTCACAAATGAGATATTCATACAGAAGATACAAATAATTACGAAAACCCTACAAAGTAGAACTAAGTACTCCTTTGAAGCTAAAATCTATACATCATCTATAATATTTGTTCATTTGAAGATTATTCATCTGTAGTTGCTCCTGGCTCGTGCAATGCACTCCTTTTCTGAATCCTCTAACCTGAAAAAGGTAGATAACAAAGAAAAGTTTAGATGCAATAACCTTTTAGACTATCATGACATTGTAAGAGATGTACAGTACCAATATTTCGTGGTTGTGTTGGACTAGCAATGTTCTGTGTATGTGTTCGGAGGGGCTGGCTTAGATTGTTTTTTACCTAAACCACAAAGATTCTTCATCAATAATAAATCATAAGTACGGACATTGGAGAATACTCGATTGCTTTTATGCAAGTGGACTTAAATGTGACCGAGGCCAAGCAATAACATAACCAATAACATCACTTACTGTTTTGAATTTTTCATATGGTCACACCAGTCTCTCATCTCCAACATTTGAAACACGGCGAATAAAAATTACAAATATATTGCTCTCCAAGCATGTTTCCTCTGACCACATATGTTTAATCTTACTCACTAAAGCTCCTTTTGCCAGAAGTTTACTTTTGTTTCTCGATTTCATCAAATACAACAAGACTTCAGTTTTGCCTTATTATTAAAAGAAATGAAATAGTCATTATCACAAACCTGCTTAGTGACTTCGTGAAGCTGCACACTTTGTTCAAGGCTACTTTGCTTGGTTGCATTGCTAGTTTCAGCATGAGCATTCTGCGATTGACTGAGAATAGGTGCAAATGTAGACACGAGATCAGCTATAATCAGGGAAGATAAATTACAGGAGGTCTGATATGATGCATAGTAAATGCACTAACTAATCACCCTTATTATGTACATATTGATCCTATATTGTTCCTGGTTGTACCATAGACATGATTATGAACTCTTCTCTTTACCAGCTCCAGGATTTCTATAGTGCAATTGCTCGTCACTAAGATTATTACTATGACAAATAGACACCCTCATATTACTACATACTGCAGATTTCCATAATTATCACATTTTGTTGCATTAGAGTTACTTGCTACTGCTGCTGCTGGTAGTTCATGACGATATCACGTGCTAAAAAAATCAATGGCGAGCAAATACCCTACTTGTATGAAACAGTACACCACACTTCTTCTAATCCTTTGTTTGAATATACCTGGTTAGTGAACTGGTCGCTTAGTAAAGCTGATCGGCCCTATCTAACTTTTCAATGCGTGCTTTCTACAGTTGAGGCTTAGTTCAGCTGCAACTAAACATGGTAGAAAAAATGTTTGAGCTTACAAATCATTTTAATTTGACTAGTAGATTCAGGAGGATTTTTGGTAATGAATCATCAATCTCTGTAGGGCCTTGTAATTTTCCTTCATCTGGTTCTACATAAAGTCTTTGACAAAACAATGTTAAAATCATATGCTAATCAACAAGGCTAATGAAAGGAACGTGTGCATAGAAACATATGCCAAGTTCATGCATTTCACTTCCATTATCAAATAAAGAACTGAACTATGTGAGATCCAATATGAACATACCAAAAAGTAGAAGAAAATTGCATACATACAGCTTGAGCCATGTTCTTATGATCATGCAAAAAACCATAAAATTTATGCCAGATTTGGAGGCCACTTATGCTCACAGTGAAAGTGCATAATTTTATTAGTGCTATTGAGAGGCATCATGTTAGAAGTATAGTACAAGGGCAGCACTGCAGGCAACATTCTTACCAAGCTTAAGTCAGTAATATTGTCTGCAAGTGCCAATCATCATGCAAACCTTCGGTGTAACAAATTTTGACATATGCTGCTTGTGTCTATCACTACAAAAGTAAAAAAAAAAAACTATTCGACCAGCTTTTTTATCTTCAAATTGAAAATATCTACTTTTACATTGTTACCTGTTAACGAAGGCCAATTGTTCGTAATCTTTCACAGTTGCATCTTCAATCACATCCTAAGTATTGCTTTTTAACTCGTGAGACTGCATCAAACTATGAAAGGCAACTGTACAAAAGCCATATAATGCTATCTAATCTCATAACGGACAATATGAGAGATTTAGTATTAATAGTAGATTGTACATTCTTGCCACCAGGAATAAATGATGTAAAATACCATGCTAATACAGTTGACCACCTATGTTAGATGTGAACCTAAGGTGAGACAGTGTTGCGAAGTGCACTATATTATTTAGATTCAGACAATAATATAGATTATGCGTCAAAGGCTCACAGAACCAGCAATAGATTATGCGTCAGTAATTCAGTAACCTGATGCAGATCCTACGGTATTTCAACAAAGCATAGAAGATCACCACAAGAGAATGTGCACCCTGCTCAGAAGACATTTACGTGTTAAAACGACAAGATTTTACATCACATTTTCCATGTTTGATTTTACTTTTACCAGACTAACAAGCCACTTCCCAATTTTGATCTGCCGGACAAACATACCAACACCATGCCATGCATTACAGACTCAATTAGAGGAAATTGATTACTCATTGTACCAATCAACTACTACAGCAACCAGCTTTGACTTTATAATCCGCAACTACACTACATAGATCACGTTTCAGTAAAAAAGGATCCACTAGAAGTCAACAACGACAGGCATGTTCAATAGGAACATAGAAGAGAGTAGAAGAAAACTGAAAGAGGCTACTTTTTTAATGCTAAAAGTTGTACAGGAGATGTAATTCGAGGGAATACCTACTTGACGAGGTGGAGGCCTGAAGATATTGGATGGAGCCGACCGCTGCTTGCGGACGGTGTAGCCACGGAAAACGCGGCAGAGCTCCTGGTGGAGGATGACACTGGCGTGGATGCTTGGTGATGGTGCGGACGACGCCAGGAGGAGCGCGGCTTGGCGACGGCGAGGACGGACGCCGGCGGTATCCAACTGGCGAAGTCGCCGACGGAGGAGAATGGGAAGTCGCCAGCGGAGATAGGAGCTCGCGCCGGAGAGCAGGGCATGTGGGTGTGGCTTCTTCCGCGCGGGATGGCGGGATGAGGGGTGCACGGGGCGCGCTGCTGCCGGCGGAGATTGGAATAGATCTGGAGGTTGAAGAATTGGGGAGGTAGGGAGATGGCGGCGTGGGGAAAACATGCGGACAGGTATTGGAGCGAAAAAAAGTCCAATCGTAACGCGCGAAATCTAGGCGGTAAAGAAAAATAATTTAGAGCATCAAAACTAAAAAAGCGAGAAAAGTTTACGCGCGTCAAATTTTTATTCTTGTCATTTTTATGTGCGTATATAACACAGATAAATGGTACTCTCTCTGAATCAAATATAAAACGGCTTTTGACACTACTAGCAAATATGTCCGTGTGTTGCAACGGAAAAAAGAATAACCCGACATGATGACACCCTTCTAGTAAAAGAATACATCGTGCAAGGCTCGAGGATCGGGTTATAGAAACATGATAGGCATAAAGGAAAATTTTGAACATAGGTAAGAATGAGATAAGTACTTTTAAAAGGCCATTCAGAAAATATTAAATTTGAAGGTCTAATTTCCTAAGAACATTCACGTTATTGTCATTTTTAGTTTGAAGTTGCTTCTAAGCTACTTGTTCTAACTCCTAAACAAATTGACACGAAAAATTGACATTGGAATGACATACTAATGACCACGGCAAGGTGATGCCGAAATTGCCAACATTTGGTTCACGTCCACAGGTGGCACGGATCATGTGACAAAACCAACAATAACAATAGGAAAAGGAACAGTGTCTAGGAGATTGGCGACATCTAGGTGAATATATGGGTGCTAAAAAACATCATCGGGAGCGACGTACGATTGTAGTAGTCGATGTAGATTAAATAGCAAATTTGTCCTTCAAGTTGCACTCTTCGAGATTTTCTTCATTTGAATAGACTTTTCTTGCCGATACAATACTGGTGGCGTGTGGATTCGACCGAGGAAGCTCTGATGCGTTGCTGATGATAACAGCGGCTAGATGCTCCGAGATGACGACGGCGGCATCAGGTTCCTGTGGCGGCTAAGGGCAATGGCTATATGCCTGAGAAAGAAGTATATGAGTAGTATGGGAAAAGGCGTGGTTACTGCTGTATTGTATTTTAGGAAGAGGTTAGGGTGACCTATTCATGTTCATGTATTACGTGACAAAAGATTGTAGCCCCATACTGTATACTGTAGTGAAACTTTGCAATATACCAACGAGCGGCCAAGCAAACGATCGATTGATCACACGTGGAGGCCCTAGTACAACGGTGCACTTGGACGACCGTTAGGCTGTTTGGCCAAGTCTTCGTCAATGGTCACGTCCTTTCCTATTTGGCGAATAGGTCGCTGTCTAGCAACCTAGCTAGTGCATGCCCTCCTGCGCGCTTGTCGACAGTATAGGCCGGCCCGGTCTAGTTTTTTCCCACCCCATTTTGGAAGGTTCTAGAATGCTTCCATGAACTGGTTTTCTTCTTATTTTTCTTTGATATTTCTTCTGATTTTTTATTCTTTCTATATTTCTTGTTTCTCCCTTCCCCTCTTTTTTATTTTCACATTTTGCACTATTTACATATTTTTCATTTTCTTTTTACAAGTTTATTATTTATTAATTTTTTAAAAAAATTGTGAACATCATTTTCCAATTCAGGAACTTTTCTCAGATCCTGAACATATTTTTAAATCATTAACAATTTTTGAAATCATGAATATTTTTTATGAAACAATGAACGTTTTCAAATTCACGAACATTTTTTCAATTATTGTGAAAATTATTTTTGAAAGTTCTGAACATTGTTATGATTCTTCGAACATTTTTTGAGTCAATGAAGATTTTTCGAACGGAGACAATTTTTTCAAAGCTTGTGAAAATTTTATGTAAATCGGTGAATATTTTCGGAATAGCTGAACAATTTTTGAAACGATTAACAGCTTTTGAAATTCATGAATATTTTGCGTTTGATGTATTTTTTTGAAATGCATGAACCTTTTTTAATTCACAATAATTTTATTTTTGTGAACTGTGTTTTAAAAATTCATGAACATCCTTTGAATTCGCGTATTTTTTTTCAAATTCACGAAAAAAATCCATTATCATAAAAATTATTTTTAATCAAAAAACATTTTTTTCTACAAAAATTTCCAAAATTAACATTTTTCTGGAAATTTTGATTTTTTCTAAATTGTTTTAAAGACGAAAAACGAAAACAGAACAAAGCCCTAGAAAAAAAATAGGGGGCGTCCCTCCCCGTTTATGGCCTGGTCCAATAGGGCATGACGGACTCAATATCACGAGGTTCCTTCTTCTGACCAACAATTGTGTCGTAGATCAAATCTCTAACCTGTATACCAATGTTCGATTCCTGGCAGCCTCTCAAATTTTTGTCAGATTTGAACGGACTAAAACTGACGAAGGACGTATGAAGAAGAATAATTGGATGAAAAAAGGTTTAGAAACAATCCATCTTTTAATATTGTAAAATAAATATAAATAGTATAATAAATACAGAGAGGGTAATAAATACAAGCCTCTTAATAGTCATCCGATCTACCATACTAATAACTAGTATTTTTGACTTTTTTCCTTGTCAGATCAAATTGTATTCAATCAATAGAATTTTTTGTGAAAAATATATCATTCCAATATAAAATATTCACATACAATTTTTTTGGGAAACCCATATAGAAAAGACCCACAATTTTTTTAACTTTGACTCACTTCATTTACAAATACAAAACTATTGGTTTGGTTGATTTAGTTCTATTTGATAAGCCTAACATTGGTGCAGAGCGACGTCGGCTTGGTGGCAAACGTTTGGAAGTTATGGCTGGGAGGAGGAGCATGGGAGCTTTGTGGAAGGGGCGATTTGGTCGACCGACGAGGGAGCAAAGTCGAGTGACATGGGTGTTTGGCTTGGGGTTGAGCAACGACGGTGCGAGAGCTCTGACTGTGGAAGCAACAACTAGGTGGCAACAACTATGTATCCAATGTATGTTCGGTTCGGAAGATGAGCTCATGTGTGTTTCAGTTTTAGCACAGCTAATACTTTGTGACTATGCAATGAAAAAGATTACCATTATTCAAAGGTTTCTTAGGTCCAATAATAGCGCCGCATACTAAAACGTCTCAGAAATCGTCTCTAAGCTGAATTTCATATGCATATTTGTTTCTGCAAATGTCTAGTTATAATAAAAGGTTTGAGGCGCTTTGTAAGCGTCTTAGAAAACGTCTTTAATTTGCTCTGTTCACGAGCCTAGAGACGAATACAAAAAGCGTCTTAGGAAAAGCGACTATACGTGCCTATTTTGTTGTAGTGCTCCTCCTCCTGTGAGATCGGCAAGTACAGCTGTGGTCAAACATAACCCCAAGCACGCCAAGGTCAACTTGCTGAATGCAGCTCACGCAGAGGACTCGTCAGATGTCATCATGGGTAACTTTCCAGTTAACTCTATTCCCGCAAAAGTTCTTTTTGACACTGGTGCATCGCGTTGTTTCATGTCAAGATCATTTGTTTCCAAGCATGACTTCGTTTCGCAAATGTTGGGTAAACCTATGGGAGTGGTTTCTCCGGCTAAGTCTATGAGGGCTACTTCAATAGTCCCGGATGTTTCTATCATGCTGGGTGATTTCAAGTTTCTGGCTTCTCCAATGGTGCTTGGTAACTCGGATATTGATCTTATTCTCGGGATGGATTGACTTTCTAAGCACAAGGCTCAGCTTGATTGTGCAGCCAGGCAAATTCAATTGACTCATTCGTCTGAGGATGTAATTGTCTTTGCCGCTAATGACGATACAATCCGTCTGTTTTCTCTCAATGAGAAGGGTGAACTGGATGCCATCTTGCAAATTCCAGTCGTTTGCAAATATCAAGACGTCTTTCCAGAAGAGCTTCCAAGAATGCCTCCGCACCAGCCAGTTGAATTCGTCATCGATCTTGAGCCTGGCACGGAACCGGTTTGCAAGCGTCCTTACAAGCTCGGACCTGAAGAGTTGAAGGAGCTGAAGAAGCAACTCGATATTCAAGAGCGAATGGGCCTCATCCGACCCAGTTCCTCTCCGTGGGGTTGTGGAGTACTTTTTGTGAAGAAGAAGGATTGAGCGGACCGACTTTGTGTTGACTACCGTCCATTGAACAAGAAGACTATCAAGAACAAATACCCACTTCCCAACATCAACGAGCTGTTCGAACAACTCAAAGGTGCCCAAGTATTCTCCAAGCTTGATATCCGTATGGGTTATCATCAGATTCGAATCCATGAGCAAGATATTCCCAAGACGGCTTTCAGGACAACCTATGGTTCATATGAATACACTGTCATGTCTTTTGATCTCGTCAACGCTCCTCCGACTTTCTCTCGCATGATGAACTTCATCTTCAACGCCTACACCAATGAATTCGTTTTGGTCTATCTCGATGACATTCTGGTCTTTTCGAAGAACAAGGAAGATCACGCCAAGCACTTGCGTTTGGTGCTCGATAAGCTCAGGGAACACCAGTTCTACGCCAAGTTCTCAAAGTACGAGTTTTGGCTCGATGAGGTTCTTTATCTTGGGCATATCATCTCTGCCAAGGGCATTGCGGTGAATCCTGAGAAGGTGTCTGCAATTGTGAATTGGGAACCACCTCAGAACGTGAATCAACTACGTAGCTTCCTCGGTCTCGCAAGCTACTGTCGAAGGTTCGTTGAGAATTTTTCTAAGATCGCGAAGCCTCTTTCAAACCTTCTCCAGAAGCACGTCAAGTACGTTTGGTCTCCGGAATGTGACATCGCTTTCAACACTTTGAAAGAGAAATTGGTCACTGCTCCAGTTCTGACTCCTCCTAATGAATCCAAACCGTTCGAGGTCTTCTGCGATGCCTCTCTCCAAGGTCTTGGTGCAGTGTTGATGCAAGAGAAGAAAGTTGTGGCTTATACCTCTCGCCAGTTGAAGCCCAACGAGAAGAACTACCCCACTCATGACCTCGAGTTAGCGGCAGTTGTGCATGCTCTTTTGACTTGGAGACATCTCTTATTGGGAAGAAAAGTGGACATTTTCACTGACCACAAGAGTCTCAAGTACATCTTCACTCAGCCTAATCTCAACCTCAGGCAGACTCAATGGGTCGAAATGATTCAAGAGTATAATCCGAGTATCGAGTATACTCCAGGCAAGGCCAATGTGATTGCTGACGCATTGAGCAGGAAGGCTTACTGCAACAGTCTGATTCTCAAGTCTTATCAACCCGAGCTTTGTGAAGCTTTCCGCAAACTCAATCTGCAAGTTGTTCCTCAAGGTTTCCTCGCCAACCTTCAAGTCTCTCCTACCTAGGAAGACCAGATTCGCGAGGCTCAACTTCTTGATGCTATGGTGAAGAAGGTAAAGATTGGGATTGCCGAGAGTCAACCCAAGTACAAGTGCTACTGTCTTGATGACAAGGATACTCTCTTCCTCGAGGATCGTATTGTTGTGCCCAAAGGTGATCTTCGTAAGGTTATCATGAACGAGGCTCACAATTCACTCCTCTCCATCCACCCTGGGAGCATGAAGATGTATTAGGACCTCAAGCAGGCTTATTAGTGGACTCGAATGAAGCGCAAGATTGCTCAGTTCGTGAATGAGTGTGATGTCTGCAGAAGAGTGAAGGCAGAACACCAAAGGCCAGCTGGTCTCCTCCAACCTCTTGTCATTCCAGAATGGAAGTTTGACCACATTGAGATGGACTTCGTGACTGGGTTTCCAAAGTCCAAGCGTGGCAATGATGCTATATTCGTTGTCATCGACAAACTCACTAAAGTGGCTCACTTTCTGCCTATCAAAGAGTCTATCACTGCAGCTCAATTGGCAGAGCTCTATACCTCTCGGATTGTCTCTCTGCACGGTATTCCATAGGTGATCTCTTCAGACCGTGGCAGGATCTTTACCTCCAAGTTTTGGGAGTCTTTTCAGAAGGCCATGGGCACCAACATCCGCTTCAGTACAGCTTTCCATCCTCAAACTAGCGGTCAAGTCGAGCGTGTCAACCAGATTCTTGAAGATATGCTCAGGGCTTGTGTGATCTCCTTCGGCATGAAGTGGGAGGATTGTCTTCCATATGCTAAATTCTACTACAACAACAGTTTTCAAGCAAGTTCGGGCAAGGCCCCATTCGAAATTCTGTATGGCAGGAAGTGCCGTACCCCTCTCAACTGGTCTGAAACCGGTGAACGTCAACTTCTGGGAAATGACTTAACCACAGAGGCAGAGGAAATGTGTAAAGTCATTCGAGATAACCTCAAAGCAGCATTTGGCTTTCGAGATCAGAGATCATGTTTACCTCCGCGTCTCTCCAATGAAAGGTACTCGCCGCTTCGGTATCAAAGGGAAGCTTGCCCCTAAATACGTGGGACCTTTCAAGATCGTCAGCAAGAGAGGCGATCTCGCCTATCAACTCGAGCTTCGTTCAAACTTTGCAAATGTGCAGGACGTGTTCCATGTCTCTCAGCTCCGCAAGTGCTTCAAGACTCCTGACCGCACCGTCAAATTCGAAGTCATTGATCTCCAAGAAGACCTTTCTTACCATGAGCACCCTGTTGCTATTCTTGAAGAAACTGAGCGCAAGACTTGCAATAAGTCAATCAAATTCCTCAAAGTCAAGTGGTCACACCATTCCGACCGTGAAGCCACCTGGGAACGCGAGGATCACCTCCGTTCTAAGTACCCGACGTTTTTCCAGTCCTAGATCTCGGGATGAGATCCTTTCGTAGTGGTGGAGTGTTGCAACACCCCGGATGTAATTTACCTTATTTGTACTCCAACTCTTGCCGTTTCCGGCCTAAGTTACTTTATTTTCCTTGGGTTCGGGTTTTTGTCTTCGTGTGTTGTTGCCTTTGTCATGCATCTCATATCATGTCATCATGTGCATTGCATTTGCATACGTATTCGTCTCATGCATTCGAGCATTTTCCCCGTTGTCCATTTTGCATTCCGGCGCTCCTATCTCCTCCGGTGGTCCTTTCTACCTCTTTTCGTGTGTGGGGGTTAAACATTTCCGGATTGAACCGAGACTTGCCAAACGGCCTTGGTTTACTACTGGTAGACCGCCTGTCAAGTTTCGTACCATTTGGACTTCGTTTGATGCTCCAACGGTTAACCGAGGGACCGAAAAGGCCTCATGTGTGTTGCAGCCCAACACCCCTCCATTTTGGCCCCAAACCCACCAAAACCCTCTCCATCATCTAGAGCATTCGATCAGGATCGCATGGCAAAAAACAACACCTTATTTAGACTCTCCTAGCTCCCTCTATGCCTATAAATACACCCCCTCCAAAATTCTCGTTTCCCCTCTCCCAAAACCCTAGATCCGCCTCCACCCGCCGCCGCCGAACAAAAACCCGCAGGCTGGACATTGTCCGCTTCCCCGCCGGCCACTCCAAGAACGCCACGTGGCGCCCGAGGCGCCCACATCATCGCCGACCGCACCGGCCTGCGCGGCCCGGGGCAGGCCCCCGCGGCCCAGCCGCTCGGCGCCCTCCTCCTCTCGCCGCCCCGCCGCCTCAGCTCCCGCGCCGCCGCCCGGAGACCCGCGCCGACCACTGCCGCCATCGCCGTTGACTCGCCGCGCGCCGCCGCCCGGAGCTCCGGCACCGCCCGACCCTGCCGCGCCGCCCCATCCTCGCGGCCACCCCCGGATCCGGCGCCCCCAAGCCCTCTCCGGCCTTCTACGTCATCTCCGGCCACCGCGACCCTCAACTCCGGCGAAGACTCCGGCGGCCTCATTTTCCGTGCGGCTGGATCTGGATCTGAGTTACCCCCTCGGTTGACTTTTCTCAGAAAACCCTAATTTTATTGCCATGTTCATCGTGCCATAACTTTGCATCCGTAGATCTGTTTTGGGCATATAGCATATCAAAATGTTTGACTCAGAGAGTACATCATTTCATCTCATTGCATCATTTTTATTTGAGTTCATCTTGAGGCCCGAAATGCTGTTGGAAGAGTGCTATTTGAGTTAAGTGTCAGATCTGCTGCACCAAATAGCTATTTGTCATTTTTTGCCATGATTATTGTGTGCATGATATGCCCCTGAGCTCTACATGAGTTTTGTTATATGCTTTGCCATCTTTTCAGAGGTGCTATCCATGTATTTTTGTGATGTGTGTGGTGACTAGCACAAGCTTGCAAAGTAGTGCATTCGTTAATGCTGATTTCAGGGATTTAGCAATTCCACTGTCCTTGGACTGTTTATATCAATATGCCATATGTTCATGTTGTTTCTAGTGATACATGCCTCTTTTGAGGATGATTAGTAAGGGTGATTTGATAATCTTGCAGTGCTCTATCCATCCATGTCTTTGTTTGCAATTATGGAGCACCCTAGCTTGAGTCAATCGAGCTCTACTTTTGCTATTTCGTGAATCTGGGCAGATTGTCTACTTGTTAGCGATTTTGCCGAGGATGTTGTAGTTGATCCGTGCATGCCATGTTGTTGTTCTTGCCATGTCTAGATTGTATAATATGTATTCTTGATGGATGTATGCTTATATTGTCATGACTTGCTCTGTAGTGAGTGCATCGAGCTCGTAAACATGCCTACTTGATATCTGATTCGCATACTCCAGTTTTTCACTAAGTCTGAGATCTGTTTATGTTTTTGCCATGTTCACATGCTTGCAATTGTATTTTATGATCCCTTTTGGCTCAAGGTAACTAAGGGACTTTTGTTAAGATCTTTGAGTAGCTCCATGCCATGCTTTACTTTGCCATGTTAAGTTCCTGTAGCATATAGTTTTCATGCTTCAAAGTGTGCTACCTGATCTGAAATTCCAGACAAGTGTTAATTTCACTAAGTCTGAAATCTGTTTACCAATTGCACTTTTGCCATGCTTGTTTGAACCTGTTAATGGATGAATTGGCCGTAGCTCAGTGTTCATCTTTTGTTAAGCATCATGAATGGATCCCTGCCATGTATTTTGTTGCCATGTTTGGGTGCTGTAGCATGCTTAACTTGTTGCATTTAGATGGCTACTTGCTGTTTATCGCAGACCGTTGCCATATTTGAATTGCTTGCCATTTCCAAACCGTGCATCCGATTCCGGTGTTCTTTATATTGATTTCAACCGAAATCACCTCACCTTTCCAGTGGCGCTCTTATATTTCCAAGTTGAGGCCAGGTTCATTCATTCCTTGTCAAATCTTGCATATGCATCACATACCGCATCCCGCATAGCATACCATGTTTGCATCATGTTGTTTGAGCTTTGCACGTGGTTGATTGTGTTCTTGTTGCTTGTTTGTCTTGCTTGGGTAGAGCCGGGAGACGAGTTCGCTAACGAGGAGCCCGTTGAGTTTGCTTTCGAGGATCCAGTCAACTCTGACAACTTTGCAGGCAAGATGATCATACCCTCGAAATCACTTCTATCTTTGCTTTGCTAGATGCTCGCTCTTTTGCTATGCCTATGCTACGATGCCTACCACTTTATTATCATGCCTCCCAAATTGCCATGTCAAACCTCTAACCCACCATGTCCTAGCAAACCGTTGATTGGCTATGTTACCTCTTTGCTCAGCCCCTCTTATAGCGTTGCTAGTTGCAGGTGAAGATTGGAGATCGTTCCTTGTCGGAACATTATTTACTTGTTGGGATGTCATTATATTATCTTGTTATCTTAATGCATCTATATACTTGGAAAAGGGTGGAAGGCTCGGCCTCTCGCCTAGTGTTTTGTTCCACTCTTGCCGCCCTAGTTTCCGTCATATCGGTGTTATGTTCCCGGATTTTGCGTTCCTTACGCGGTTGGGTAATAATGGGAACCCCTTGATAGTTCGCCTTGAATAAAACTCTTCCAGCAATGCCCAACCTTGGTTTTACCATTTGCCACCTAGCCTCTTTTTCCCTTGGGTTTCCGGAGCCCGAGGGTCATCTTATTTAAACCCCCCGGGCCAGTGCTCCTCTGAGTGTTGGTCCAACCTAGAGCACCGTGCGGGGCCGTCCCTTGGCAACTTGGGTTACGTTGGCTCCCGTACGCTTAGCTTATCCAGTGTGCCCTGAGAACGAGATATGTGCAGCTCCTATCGGGATTTGTCGGCACATTCGGGCGGTGTTGCTGGATTTGTTTTAACTTGTCGAAGTGTCTTGTAGAACCGGGATGCCGAGTCTGATCGGAATGTCTCGAGAGAAGGTTTATCCTTCATTGATCGTGAGAGCTTGTCATGGGCTAAGTTGGGACTCCCCTGCAGGGATTTGAACTTTCGAAAGCCGTGCCCGCGGTTATGGGCAGATGGGAATTTGTTAATGTCCGGTTGTAGATAACTTGAACCTGAACTTAATTAAAATGAATCAACTGTGTGCGTTACCGTGGTGGTCTCTTCTCGGCGGAGTCCGGGAAGTGAACACGGTGTTGGAGTAATGTTTGCTGTAGTTGGTTCTCTAGTGATTCGTTCGTGCTTTGCCTTCTCTTATCGCTCTCTTTTGCGAACATGTTAGCCACCATATATGCTAGCCGCTTGCTGCAGCTCCACATATTACCTTGCCTTACCTATAAGCTTAAATAGTCTTGATCGCGAGGGTGCGAGATTGCTGAGTCCCTGTGGCTCACAGATTACTTCCAAACCACATGCAGGGCCTGATGACTCCGTTCCAGATGACGCGCTTGAGATCAAGTGGGAGTTCGACGAGGACTCACGCCGTTACTATGTGTCTTTCCCTGATGATCAGTAGTGGTGCCCAGTTGGGGCGATCGGGACCGTGTCGCATGTTGGGTTGATCTTTTATTTTGGCACCGTAGTCGGGCCATGAGTGATTGGATGATGTAATTCTATTTATGTACTTTGTTTGACATGGCGAGTGTAAGCCAACTATGTACCTTCCCCTTTTATTATCTATATTACATGGGATGTTGTGAAGATTGCCTTACTTGCGACATTGCTTTCAGTGCGGTTATGCCTCTAAGTCGTGCTTTGACACGTAGGAGATATAGCCGCATCGAGGGCGTTACAGGGAATCCCTCTCCGGTGGCCATCTTCATCATCCCGGTGCTCTTCATGACGAGGAGGGAGTAGTTCTCCCTCGGGGTTGAGGGTATGTACCAGTAGCTATGTGTTTGATCTCTCTCTCTCTCTCTCGTGTTCTTGAGATGATACGATTTTGATGTATCGCGAGCTTTGCTATTATATTTGGATCCTATGATGTTTCTTCCCCCCTCTACTCTCTTGTAATGGATTGAGTTTCCCCTCTGAAGTTATCTTATCGGATTGAGTCTTTAAAGATTTGAGAACACTTGATGTATGTCTTGCCGTGTGTATCTGTGGTGACAATGGGATACCACGTGATTCACTTGATGTATGTTTTGGTGATCAACTTGCGGGTTCCGCCCATGAACCTATGCATAGGGGTTGGCACACGTTTTCGTCGTGATTCTCCGGTAGAAACTTTGGGGCACTCTTTGGGGTTCTATGTGTTGGTTGAATAGATGAAACTAAGATTGTGTGACGCATATCGTATAATCATACCCACGGATACTTGAGGTGACATTGGAGTATCTAGGTGACATTAGAGTTTTTGTTGATGTGTGTCTTAAGGTGTTATTCTAGTACGAACTCTAGGGCTGTTTGTGACACTTATAGGAATAGCCCAACAGGCTGATTGGAAAGAATAACTTTGAGGTGGTTTCGTACCCTACCATAATCTCTTCGTTCGTTCTCCGCTATTAGTGACTTTGGAGTGACTCTTTGTTGCATGTTGAGGGATAGTTATGTGATCCAATTATGTTATCATTGTTGAGGGAACTTACACCAGCGAAAGTATGAACCCTAGGCCTTATTTCCTATCATTTCAATACTATTTACACTCACTTTTATCATTAGTTACCTTACTGTTTTTATAATTTCAGATTACAAATACCTTTATCTACCATCCATATTGCACTTGTATCACCATCTCTTCGCCGAACTAGTGCACCTATACAATTTACCATTGTATTGGGTGTGTTGGGGACACAAGAGACTCTTTGTTATTTGGTTGCAGGGTTGCTTGAGAGAGACCATCTTCATCCTACGCCTCCTACGGATTGATAAACCTTAGGTCATCCACTTGAGGGAAATTTGCTACTGTCCTACAAACCTCTGCACTTGGAGGCCCAACAACGTCTACAAGAAGAAGGTTGTGTAGTAGACATCAAATATCTCAAACGTTTTTATAATTCAAACTGTGTGCGTTCTGTTAACCATTCACGTGACACCACGTGTCTTGGTTTTAATGGTTGTAGGAGGTGCCGTGCGGACAGCTGCTTGACCTT
Organism: Triticum urartu; assembly: GCF_056163025.1. Lineage (NCBI taxonomy): Eukaryota > Viridiplantae > Streptophyta > Magnoliopsida > Poales > Poaceae > Triticum > Triticum urartu. Next base: position 218,768,900 of record NC_141877.1, on the reverse strand, counting down.
GACTGAACGGGAGGCGTGCGAGCGCAGTCCGGTGCGCAGGCTGACCGAGAGGCATGCAAGCTGCCCTCCAATGCGCAGGCTCACCGGGAAGCGTGCGAGATGTACGATGCGCAGGCTCATTGGGAAGCGAGCCCTTTGACTTCCATGGCCGCTCGCCTTCCTCTCCATTAATGGCGCCCGAGCCATTGTTTAATACGGGCGGCCTTACTGTTCACCTCCCATTCCCCTCCCCCCCGCAGACCTCCACCGCCATGGCGCAGAATGATCATCTGCAACTAGTCTTCATGTTTGGTGAAGTTGACTCCGAGCTGGAGGAGATAGAAAATAAGGAGGAATGGGGCCTCATGGACATGGCCCAGAATGAGCTAGCCGCGGCGGTTGCTGCCCCCGCTCTCGTCCCAGCTCCCATCCCCGCGCCCGCGCCAACGACCATCCCCGTAGCATTGACGGGCTGGTCGCCGAGCACTATCGCAGAGCTGGAAGCCGTGGGCGTGAGCGAGGTCTCCGCGGACCCGCACGAGCTCGTGTACATGCCAGCGCCAACGCTCGTGCCTGTGCCCGTGCGCGCCCCTCCACCCACCGTGGCGCCAGACCCCGTGCATTTGGCTGCACCCGCCGCGCCCGTGCGCGCCCCTCCACACATCACGGCACCGGTCCCCATGCGTTTGGCTGCACCCGTCGCGCCCGTGCCCGTGCCCGTGTGCCCCCTCCTCAGCAGCATGGGACGCTGCTGTCGACCGCTTCCTCTCAGCAGCGCCAGTTGCCGTCCTCCCATGCCCCGCCCGTCGATCGCGCGACAACATGATGTTTCATTTACAAGTGAAGAACATTTTGTGCTGCCTTGAAGACTTCAAAAATGGCGTCCCGGAGGACGACAACGGCAACGACGACACGGCACACTGACTCCACCGCCACCGAAAATAGTTTTTTTGGGGTTTAATACTGTATCTCAAATTCTCGATCATATGAATATAAATTCGCGGTGTGACTGAATGAAAGATATGGTTTGAACGAACTTGCATTTCTCTCTCTTAATGTATAGACTTATCAAACGATTTTCTTTTGAAAAAAACGTCAACGGTTTTTAAATATAAAACACTCATTGCAAACGTTTTAGTTAGAACACCCGTATGCAAACCGATAGCTTCCCCAGGAAGCCAAGGGAAAATGTGCCTAGCAGGATTTCTGCATCCCTTCAACGCAAACGGTTGTTTTGCATGACCCGTGTGCAACCACGTACAAACAGTTGGGTAAGATTTGCATATCTGTCATTTTGGGTATGTTGCTATTTCTCAAACTGGAAAGATTGACATTTGTTTATCTAGTAACATTGCCATTTGTCAACCTTGTAACACTGTGATTTGTCAAAATATGCAGCTACAAATCACTAGCACTATCTAATTTTTGCAACTAAAATCACTAGCACTATTCATATGGACACCACTAGCAGACGTGAGTTCATGGACGCATATGCAAATGTACCATTGATTACATACAACAAGTCATCAACCCACAACGACAACGAGGATACACGTTGGATTATAGATCATTTCCAACAAAACATTCTAGTAAAGTTTTTCTCACACAACAAATAACAAAGCGATGAAATGAATTTCAGCTCAACCACTCGTCGGCATTGGAAACGCTTGCTTTGAACCAAAAGTGATTCTCTAGGAAGGGCCAACTACTGTCAATCTGGAGACCAATGCAGGACTGATCATCGAGGCTGAAGCGGCCTATGTCAGGACCCATATTGGGACGGTAGGGAATCATAGTAATGTCCGAGGTATAGATACATTTGCTTCTCATAAATGGTAGTAACATTGTGTGAACAATAGTTGGATCGCCTTCGACCATCATTGGATAGTTTTGTCCAAGGAAGAGCGAGTTTCCTCCAAGACTTTCAATACTGAACTAGGGAGAAGATGTTGGCGCTAGTACACTAGTATCCATCACGAATACCCTGCAACGGATGTTAGAATAGGTCCGGAGAGTGGGACCATACGAGACAACACCTGCTTCCTTAGTAACATCAGCAGTGCCCCGTATACAGACAAGAAGAGGTGATCCATCGGAATAAGTTGCCAGGCGCCACTGAGTATATGGGTCCTGCTCGTCCTCGTGCTCGTGAATAAAATTTTCAATTATAAGTGGTGGAATGTTCACAGGACCTTGGAAACACAAGAAGGTTAATTATTAAAGGGAAACTAGCTAACCCGCATGCATGTGGATGAAACAATTATAATTACGGTGGAAGACAAACGTACCGAAATCATGATGATTCCATGCAAAAACGGTGCCATGAGTGGTGGCAGCAAACACAAGACCCTCATATTGAATTGCATCACAGTACTCATCTGTGTATAGAAACTGATTTTTGATCAATATCCATCGAGTCGAACCATGAAGGACGGCAACAAGCTTGTTAAAGATAGCGACAACATAAGCATTCCTATAACCCCAAGAGCTGTTGGGAACTCGACAAATTGCTATCTTCCGTAGACGATAGTCAGCATGATCGTATTTGAACTCACGTAGAATACCGGTGTACTCAACCTCTGGGCAGTCGTCTGAGATTTTTCGAAGTGGAACCCGGTGACGAGTATACACAACTACACATTCACAAATTCCCACTCGCAGTTGTACCCAATATGAACAACCCAATCTCCATTTGCGCCTGCCCAAGCCTTGCCCTCAAGCGATGGCATCTTAACATCATACGTATCATTATCAAGCGGCATCAACTTACACAAGGCGAGGTTTCCCTCGTCCCTGCGCCAGTCAGCAGGGTCACGGCGAAGAAGATAGGGGAGATCAAACCGCTCTTGGACCCTTGGGTTCCTTGTAATGATGTTATTAGTTGAGTCGAGAATGGTCTTGAACGAACCTGCCATGCTAGCCGAGGTGATGACGTCGCACCGATCAATGAGTTCCTCCACCGCATCATCATTCAAATTGGGGCAAGAATAATGGGGTTGTTTCCAGCTTATCCCCTCCATGAAGAAGACGATAAAACAATGGCAGAAGGAAGGGTGAAGGCAAATGGAGGAGGGAGGAAGAGCTAGCGTGCGACAACAGTTCCAAATCGAGAGGGAAGGGCGCAGAGTTGGTGGACGGTTGCCACAGTACACGAAGAGGCGCCTAGGGAGCAAACGGTTGCCATAGAGGTCACACACTGACGACAAGGGCCGAGTGAACCGCATGCAATCCCATCGCACAACACACACGTCTTGTTAAGTTGAACTGTTTCTGTTCTCTTATGTCAACGCAAATAGTTCATCCGAGTGAACCGCATGTCGTATATCGCACACACCTTGATTTGGCTGACCGTTTCTTTTGTGTTTCCTAATCACAAACAGTTCATCCGAGTGAACTGTATGTTGTATATCGCACACACCTTCATCTGGCTGCCCATTTCTTTTGTGCTTCCTAATCACAAACAGTTCATCCGAGTGAACCTTATGTTGTGTATCGCACACGCCTTCATGTGGCTGCCCATTTCTTTTGTTCCTCATCATCGCAAACGGTTAATTGAACTGAATCATATGCCCTTCATCACACATGCAACTAAAATTTGAACCGTGTTTGATGCATCCTCCATCGCAAATGTTTTCACCTTTTTTGACGGTTTTCATATACAACCGTTTGCGATTATTGCATCGCACACAGTTTCTCGAAGGGTCTCTAATCGTAGTGTCATGTTAGCAGCATCCCATAGTAGTGGAAGGTGGAGTATTTGACTGGTAGATCTCACTCTTTGCAGGTGTAGGTTCCGATCTGATCCTGTGACTAGAAGTAGCCGGGAGCTGCAAGGGCAAGTCAAAGATGAGTGTGGTTCAGTTCAGTTTAGGCAACAGGAGCTGCATTGTGATCATGGCATGGTAACTTGTCGTCGACATGTTTCTCAGTGAGTAATCCATATGGGAGACCCCTGCCATTGTCTTCTTTAGTGACAAGCAGTGGTTCATCAGCACTGCAAGCACTGCGAACTCCAGCATGAACCCAAAGACTTTAAGTTTGTTTTAAGTTCTAATGGTACATGTCTAGATTTCATCTATCATGCATGTCACTGACCACAACATCCCAACTGAGCTCATCGGCCAGCTGCGCAACGCCGACACTACCAAGAACAAGGAGGTGTATGCTAAACAATTCATCACGCCTCCTATTGTTGAAATGCCTATTATGAAAATTATTGGCATGTTTTCTTGTGGGTTTGTTTTGCCTCAATGGTACTATTATTCTGGAAGGTATGTTCTCAACTTTGAATTTTCATTTACTTCAAAAATTTCAAAGTAAACACTGAATTGCAACATGGCAAATTTTAATACCCAAAAACTTTGCAGATTTTGCTTCAAGTTTGCAGTTCGATTTGCAAACATAAAGATAGAAGGTTTGTAGTAGGCACGTGTGATTTTTGTTTAATGGTGATATGAAATAATCCTCTAAACATGTGATAACCTTCTCCTTGTGCGCTTCAGGATGGGAGATCAATATATTGATGTTTTCTCTGGTAAATGTGAAGTTCCGGTCTATCCAAAAAGCGACTAATGTCTAGCAATCTGCAGCAAGAACTTTATCCACTCATCTGGTCCAACTTACACCCATGGAATTCTCCATCCACACCTCTCTCTTCGTGAAAGCAATTGCTAGATTTGTATGGTAAGAGTGGTCCCTTACATGCATTCCATTGGCTACTAAATTAATTAATTTCCCGTGAATTCCAATAGAATTTAACTAGGAGGGCAAGTAATTATTGGCGATAGCTACTTAGTTTATTTTTGTAGGCATGATTGTAGTCTTAGACCTTTTTAGGATTTTGCAATGTGTTTTGCAGATCTACTGTCCTTACTTTACTTAAAGTTTTGAAATAAATCTTCGGAAACAATGATGTTATGTCTGAAACCGATCTAAGTAGTGAGCCAAATTAACAATTATTTTCTTTGTTATTAATCAGTATATAACACCTATTTTATCAGTTCTTAACTTAAGATTCGACCACTATGAGAAGCATTGCAGCAGTCAGCCAGAGGCTTCTAGTTTTTCCTCCATCTGAAGCCTAGCGCTTAGAGATCTTGTCCTCTGCATTACCTGGTATTTCATTTGTTTGAGGGTAGTGGATGAAAGCATGGTTTAGTCATTTAGTTGACTAAAATCAGCTTAGCTCTTCTTTCGTTTGGAAAGATATGTTCTGAAGCAAAATAAAGTCCGAACAACCTAAGCTTAGACATACATCAGTTTTGGTGTCCCAATCGGGGAATTATGAAGACAGGCATACGTGGAAATGTCTGATAATATGATAAATGGAAGATTTCCATGTGAAGCTAGATACAATGCTCTGTTGTATACATGATATATATATTGAAGGAATTTGACCAGTCACTTGATTTTCTTGCTGAGATGCAGTGGGAAAGTTAAAACCAAGCAAGATGTCCTTTGATATGCACGAGTGACCTTTGGTGCCATGGGAAGAAATGTTATGCCAAGAAGATTTCGGAGATGTTATTGACCTTTGGTTCTGTACCATCCTTTGGCATGTATAGAATTGTTTCTGATAACTACTGTAGGTCCAACCTGGAAGCTGCAGAACTTTTGCATCATGTGCAGCAAGAAGGACATGTACCCCACTTTGAGACGCAATGGTCTGTGATAAGCAATTTATAAGCAGTACTAATAGGAAGACTGAAGGACATGAACAATCTCTATTTCCAATCATGTGCATGGATCTCAAGCAATAAAATTGGGTGGTGGAGATAGGGTACAATGGTTGTTGGAGGGGCCCCTGATGTGTGGCGGTTGGAGTTGACAAAGATCTGGCCTCCTCGTCACCAGGCGACAGTCTAGATGTTGCAGATGACCTTCCATCACACTTTAGTTTGACCTGAAACTGCCTCAGGGGCAGCCACCAGTGCATTTTCACAGACCTTCTCTCCACTAATTGCATACGGTTGTTAAGGAGGCCAAAAAAGTACATATTCCACCTTTTCTACCCATATTTTTAATAGCCAGTTGTTCGACCCACGCTTTATATATACATGCGATGATTGATTTTATCTTCTATCAAATACTTGCTAGCAAAAATAATTAATAAACTGCAACATCTTGAATCCAAATGTACTTTTACTTGAAGTCTTTAACGATGCAGTTGATTAGATTTTAGAGTGCATATTTGTTTAAATTTCAATGAACACCAGGTTATTTCTCCCATTGCAATGCACGGGCATATGTACTAGTCTATCCCTAATAATAAAGTACGGATTGACTTCGTGGGTTCACCGTCACAATACGCTTCTTCCCGTAAGTTTACACTTTCACTTTGAATTTAAAACATATACGTGAGGTGGTACTAATTCACGGAACCACGTACCACGTCGTGTGCATCGAACGATGCCCGCCCGTGCGCTTCGGCCTAGTAAATCAGGCCCACATATCCCGTTTGAGCGCAGCCAGCAGCAAAGAATCACGAGGAGATGGCGACGGCGACGATGACGGTGCAGGCGCAGCCAGGACTCGACGCGCGCGAGTGGGACGAGGGGGCGTACCGGCAGGGCGCGTACCGGCAGGGCATCCTGCGGGAGCGCGACCTCTCCTGCTGCACCCTCTTCCGCGCCGTCTTCTACGACCACCACGACGAACCCGACCCACACATCCTCCTCGCCGCCGCCTCCAGCGACGGTCCTTCTCGCTGTCTTCCTGCATCTCCTCCTCTGCCTCCGCCCACGGCGCCCCCCCAGTTTTCGCCTCCCCCCTCCCCCTTCTCCCCCACTCCCTACTCTATTCTGTGTGTACAAACACCCCGTTCCCCTTGATTTGATTCAGCCCGCCTGCCACCGTGCTGGTCGACCTGTTTGCATCATCCAAGCACATAGTGGCGCCGTTTATGACGCCAAGTTCTACAACGATCTGATTCAGCCGCTACTCTTCAAGTAAAAGCCTCTTCTTTCTGCCAAGGGTGTTCCCAATCAAGAAGGAAAATTTACAACGTGGTCTATGATTTGTGACAGCTGTGGGGATGACGGCCACATTTGGGGTTGAAGATGGCATGAGATGTAGAGCTGCTTTCTGCCACTCTCTCTACAAATTAATGTACCAGAGCTCTCATTCGTGGCCCGGTTTGCTAGATTAGCTAGGATTGTGCTTAACCACCTGTTCTTACATAGATGTACTTTCAGTAAGAAGAAAAAGCTATTTTTTTACCATTGCATCCCCCCAGGAGATCATGTTGAACCAATACTTGACTTGGTTAACCCTCAGCATGAGCAGGATTCTATACTAAACAATAATGTAGTATGTTCCTGAGGAATACACCAGTTCTGGTAGTTCTTTGTTCCTGAGGAATACACCAGTTCTCTCGCCCTCCATACTTTGATATATGTTTCTGTCAATTTCTAGAGGCCATTGGGGTGCACGGTCTCCAGTATCAGAAAATAATGCCATTGCAATTAGCAAACAAGTCAGTACTTCATATTTGCATACTTTCACACTGTTTGAAGAAAGCAAGCAGCACACCAGCCTCTTATGTGCATTCTGTCCTCATTCTTCTTGTAGAATGCTTGATTCCTTATGCTTCTGTTGGGTATGATTTTCTCCACTATGCTTCTTTCAAACATGATGGATCTCTTTTCGCGGCAGCCGGTGATACACCAGTTCTCTCGTCCTAAAAATAAAGAAGGAAAGAAGGGTTTTCCGGGATTGACAGCAAAGAAAAATAGGAAAGTGGGAACCCTTCCGGTAATAAGAAGGAAAGGAGGGAATTCGGGGATTGAAAGCAAAAAAAAGGGAAAGTGGGAAGCTGTCCCATAATAACAAGGAAAGAGGGATTCCGGGAAAAAAGTGGGAAGCCAGACGTCCCGTAATAAGAAGAAAGTGTCCTAATAAGGAAGAATGCAGAGAACAAAGAAGGAAAGGAGGGATTCCAGAATTGATAATAAAGAAGGAAAGGGAGGGATTTCTGGGATTGACAGACAAACATAGCCTGGTTATTTTTTGTCATTTGTTTTGTCCTGTCATGAGTTGATTGATCTCTAAAAAGATTGTGGGAACAACGTAAACCACCTAGAAATCAATCAAAAGTCTCCCCCCTCAAAAAAAATTTCATCCTCTGCCACTAGCTATAATCCCATGAACGAAGTTTTACCCCGTCCATAACTCGAGAGAAAATTATTCTAGAATTATTTATTTATTGTTTATAATCACCGGGAAAAATTATGTTAGAAAATACTATGTCTAAGTCATAATAAAGAAATTGTTTATTTATTGTTCATGTACAATAAATTTTTGAGAATTATAATGAAAAAGATAGTACCAGTTAAAAATAGGTGCTTGATTGTTGGGCACGAATAGTGCTATGCTACAGTCCCTAAATCTAGCCAACATTGGTTCATGAAAATTCGTGTTACCTCCGTAGTGAAGCAAAAACATTGTACTAAAATTGACTTTACTATTTACGGTATAATGCGATATGTCTTGGACATCACTAAGCAACTCCAACAAAGGCATGAAGAGATACTCACAACCAGATAGATATTTCTATGGTTTAAATTCCACACACCTTTAGTACACTTCTGAAATACGTTCATATTTTTTCTGCAGTACATATTTTCATGGCAGGATGGAGGATTTCAAAGAGTTTGTTCATGTCATCATGCCTGGCGGTCTGTCCTGGAATGAGAGGGGGTCTTGAGCAATTGGGTTAGGAAAGTGTGGTTTTTTTTCACCCGATGCAACGCTTGGGCATTTGTGCTAGTATATTTCTTTCCCTAATAATAAAGCACGGATTGACTCCGTGGGTTCACCGTCACAATACGCTTCTTCCCGTGATTTTACGCTTTCAGTTTGAATTTAAAACATATTCAAGGTGGTACTAAATTTTGATACTATTCATGTGGCCCGCCACGCACAACTTCCGTCCGGAGGGATGAGACTCGAACGAAGCCTACGTGATGGAAAGCCGCATGCAGCTTGGGCTGTGGCCCAACTAATCTAGCCAACATAAAGGGCCTGGCAAAAATATTAGATGCTACTTGGAATTGAACTCACGACCTCATCTTCGCCTAGCTATTGTCGGCACCAACTGAGCTGGTTTGCTAAGAAGAAAAGTTTGTTTCATGTATTATTAATCCCACCTCGCGTCCTTAAATCCAATCCTACTAATTTATATAGGCCTTTCAATGTCCTGGTTATCAAGGAGCTGTCTGGGAATCAATAAGCAAAGGCTGAGAAAAGGAAGCAACTCATACATGCATGCACGGTGGGCCTGAAGGAGATTAACAGAAACAAGGAAGTGTAAATTCAGTCTCTGGCAGGCTAGCTTGCAGATATGCAGATGGGGGACATGAAATGAGCGAAGGAAAGGGAACGGAACGAGCGAAGAAAGGCTGGGACAGCGGTGACAGGGGTGAAAGAAGAAAAACGGCAGGGCGTGAGGGCGTGAGGGTCGGACCCGAGATGCTCGAGCGCTGCCTGCGCTGCTGCTCGGCTCTAGAGAAAGCTAGAGCAAGGAAGAAGCTCGCAGGTTGTTACAATGTTCATTTTGTTTTTAGAGAATAGGGCTTTGAAACGTGGCATCACTACAATGACGAGGCGTACACGCGGCCGGCCGGCCATGACTACAACGAGGCGTATGGGGTCTCTGGCCAGCGGCGGCGGTTTACTCGAGACAATAGAGAAAATAGTTCTTTTCTGTTCAAAGTGGCGGGAGAGAGAAAACATAGAAAAATAAATCTATTGCAAGGAGCTTGAAATTGATGAACAAATGAGATGTGTGCGTGCGGTTCTGGTCTCTCAACGTGCGCGTCTTTTTTAAAGAAAGAGCCTATCCGATGTCTACGTGAAATGCTTGTGTTTGGATCAAGTCCAAATTATGCAAAAAAGGAGAATGGAGTATAACCTTGCAAACCAAACAACCAATCTTCTCTAAAAATAACATAGCAAAAAACGGCTTGCATTTGAATATTTTTAAAAAAAATCTCTATAAAAAATTCCCATTCAATGCACCACTACTCTTCCATCTGATGGTAGTACGAAGCTGAAGGACGTGTCGTCAAAGTACATGAACGCGGCTTCATAATAAAACATTAATTGTGGATACCAAAAACCTTACCATCATCGACGAGAGGAGGACGTTGCGAATATTAAAAGTGCCAACATGAATAAATGACTCACTAGGAAAGTGCGATGATTTTTTCCTTAAAGCATGATATGCATTTGTTTTATACCTCGACATGCGATGGGTATTTGGTGGACACCTCAATTTTCTTTCTCGTTACAACGCACGGGCATATGTGCTATCATGAATAAACGAAAATCTATATTTAAAAGAGACCGTAAAATTGGCGTTGATCCCTGGTGGCTAATGGTGTACAAATAAAGGGGGACTTGAATTGGGTTGAAGTTGGATTAAATCCGTCATGCAGCGGTGGTGGGCTAGCAAAAGCAAAATTCATAACAACGTAGAGGAGGTGATGCTTCTAAATTCATAACACTGCAGTTTCTAGACTTATTTTAGCAATTTTTGATCATTAGTGGTACCCGGACCATCGAGGACATTAATGTTTGGGCTACATCTTCCAGGTTGCTATCATAGGATTGTGGCGATCTCACCATGGTTAAATTCTTACTCCAAATAAGGAGTTGTCGACCATTTTCCAAAGACATATGGTGTGTATACTGTAAACCGATGAGGCGATGAGACATTGTAGGAGACGAGGAAGCGGCTCACAGCTTCCACAATCGACATGCCCGACTAGCTCATTGCCACACTCATGAAACACATATGTATGGGTGATGGCATGCCAGGATGTCCACCAAAGCCCATACCTCTACGAACAAGCCTGACTCGTTGGACCCACTCGCATTAGTCCGCAACGAACGAGATGGAATCCAGCTCTGGTGTTTGTTTTATGGTAAAGCACATGCGTTCCGCCAAAGAAAAAAATCCAATTAATTTCGGTGATAAACACTATCTTTTTTCTCCCATTGCAACGCACGGACATTTTTGCTAGTATATTATAATAAATAAAGCACGGGTTGAGTCGGGGGGTTCACCGTCGCGGCGTTTTTGCAAAATAGCCCCTGTGATTTAGGGTATTCAACCTCGTATATAAGTCAACCGAACCGGTATATGGACGAGGTAAAAAAATCACCCTACCTCCCGATCCCATCTCAACCTCCAGCTTCCAGCGCGTCGCCACCCTCCCCCCGTCGCATGCGTCGCCACCCTCCCCCCGTCGCATGCGTCGCCACCGACGCCGCGGCCGTTGGAAGCTCCCCCGCTCATGCTACTATGGTGCCGCAAAGACAAACCAGAATGCCTACGACCCCGACTCCCTCCCGCGCCGTCGCCGCCCTTTGCGGCACCACCCCGGCAGCCCCTACCACCGACGACCACCACAGGTGCGCCTTCCTCTCTCAAGACTCCAGCTCCCCAGTGCCTCCCCTCCTTTCCCCCGAGTCCATGACCACCAGTTTGGTCGAATTCCCCGTCGCCGCAGGTCATGGTCGACCGCGCCGCCGCCCCTGGTCGATCCAAACGCCGCGGTGGATAACGGGCTGCTGTGGTGATGCACCGGGGTGTAGCGCAGCTCGGCGGCCTGGCTGTTTTGGTGGTGTTGGTCGCGGAGGACGGGGAACCAGTGGCAGGGAAGCCCAGCCTCTGCATGCAATGTCGACCTTAATTATAGATGTTTCTGTGTTTGTTTTGGATGAAGTGGACTGCTTGCTAGAGAGAGGATTCAGAGATTAGGCCATGCATATCTTTGGCACGCTCTCATGTCCACAGGTCATGATGTTTTCAGCAACAGTACATTCATAAATTGTCAAACTCTGTCTTACACCATGATTGATACATGGAGTATTTCTTGTGGGAACCTAGGTAAACCAAACAAATCAATTAGACAAGTGGTAATTTGGGTGGAGTCTAAGCAGAAGCAGAAGATTTTTGAGATAATGAAGAGTAAGCAGTACTTCAAACCTCCTGCTGTTGTATTTGTGAGTTCTAGAGTTGGTGATCTCTTGTCTGAAGCAATTACTGCTGCTACTGGGTTGGAGTAAGTTCCATTCAGGATGAGAAAGCAATGAAAAAGATAAGAGAAAGATTGAGACGGTTTCTCACTGGAGAAGTATCTGTTGTTGTTTGTACACGGGTCTTGGGATGTGGAATGGATCTTCTGAAACTACATCAAGTTTTTGCTTGACATGTCAAATTCCATTGATGAATATATTCACCAGTGACACATTCAAGCAGTTGAGTTACATTCATAAAGGTGCTACTGCCAAGCCTGGATTCGATTGGAGAATCCTCCAGTAGGAGCAGCGTCTGCCCACAACTGTTGTGGATCGGGAATGCAAGCCGGGTCGCCTCCACGTGGGCTATTGTTGCAAGGTCACGGTGCTGCACCTCAGCTAATTCAGTAGGGGTAGTTTATTCCCTGTCCAAGTGTTTATTATTGATCATTGTCGCTTCATCTGTTTATTCTCATCTAGCTCATATATTTGGTGACTTTTTCAACGTTTGGCTAATTCCTTTTTATCTTTTGGAGCTTTGTGGTGAAGGCGAGATGAATTTAGAAGAGTTCAATTTAGAGTCAGTGCAGTGTGTTGCCCGGAAAGAAAATAGATTGGTGCAGTGTCTCTCGCCTATTGGACTCAGTCTATTACGCTTACTAAATATATACATCTATGTTGCAGAGAATGGCCACATGGATGATTAGCATCTCTTCGCAAATGCATGTTAATTCAGTGAAAAAGTACTACTGTAACTATGACTATGAGCGTAGATGTCCACTCTTGATTTTCCACTTTAGATGTGATCATTAGTGTTGCTTCACACCTTCTTGACATAACATAATGTGTGTGTTACTAATCTGAAAGTCGAACCTAAGCACTGTTAAGTGGACTTCATGGACTTATGATATAATTGTTGATTATCTCTCTTCCATCACAAAATCCAACTTACTATGTTTTTTTTATCACATAATGATTGTTCAGCCACTGTCAGACTTTTGTGGTGTGCCCTGGCTGACAAACTGTGCTTTGCCAGCCTACTGGAGGGAAGGCAAGGTTCACCAAGGGATGATCCTTTCACCGGAAGGGTGATTAATTGTTGGGGAACATAGTATTTCAAAAATTTTCTATGATCACGCAAGATCTATCTAGAAGAAGCATAGCAACGAGCGGGGAGAGTGTGTCCATCTACCCTCGTAGACCGAAAGCGGATAGTACGGTTGATGTAGTCGAACGTCTTCGTTATCCAACCGATCCAAGTACCGAATGTATGGCACCTCCGCAAACAGCACACGTTCATCTCGATGACGTCCCTCGAACTCTTCATCCAGTTGAGGCCGAGGGAGAGTTCCGTCAGCACGACGGTGTGGTGACGGTGATGATGAAGTTACTGATGCAGGGCTTCACATAAGCACTACAACGATATGATCGATGTGTGTAACTGTGGAGGGGGGCACCGCACACGACTAAAAGATCAACTTGTGTGTCTTTGGGGTGCCCCTGCCTCCGTATATAAAGGAGGGAGAGGGAGAGGCAGCCGGCCCCAGGGGCGCGCGCCAAGGTGTGGAGTCCTACTAGGACTCTGTAGTCCTAGTAGGATTCCACCTCCCACATGGAGTAGGAAAGGGGGAAGTGAGAAGGAGAAGGGGGGCCGTCCCCCTTCTCCTAGTCCAAATCGGCCTCCTACCCAAGGGGGGGGGGGGCACACCAGCCCCTTGTGGGCTGGTGTGCTTCCCTCTTATTGCCCATAAGGCCCATAACTTCTCCCGGGGGGTTTCGGTAACCTCCCGGTACTCCAGAAAAATGCCTGAACCACTCAGAACCATTCCGATGTCCAAATGCAACCTTCCAATATATGAATCTTTACCTCTCAACCATTTCGAGACTCCTTGTCATGTCTGTGATCTCATCCGGGACTCCGAACAAGCTTCGGTCATCAAATCACATAACTCATAATACAAATCGTCATCGAACGTTAAGCGTGCGGACCCTGCGGGTTCGAGAACTATGTAGACATGACTGAGACACATCTCAGGTCAATAATCGATAGCGGAACCTAGATGCTCATATTGTCTCCTACATATTCTACGAAGATCTTTATCTGTCAAGCCGCATAACAACATACGTTATTCCCTTTGCCATCGGTATGTTATTTGCCCGAGATTCGATCGTCAGTATCACCATACCTAGTTCAATCTCGTTATTGGAAAGTCTCTTTACTCGTTCTATAATGCATCATCCCGCAACTAACTCATTAGTCACATTGCTTGCAAGGCTTATAGTGATGTGCATTACCGAGAGGGCCCAGAGATACCTCTCCGATACACGGAGTGACCAATCCTAATCTTGATCTATGCCAACTCGACAAACACCATCGGAGACACCTGTAGAGCATCTTTATAATCACCCAGTTACGTTGTGACGTTTGATAGCACACAAGGTGTTCCTCTGGTATTCGGGAGTTGCATAATCTCATAGTCAGAGGAACATGTATAAGTCATGAAGAAAGCAATAGCAATAAAACTAAACGATCATTATGCTAAGCTAACGGATGGGTCTTGTCCATCACATTATTCTCTAATGATGTGATCCCGTTCATCAAATGACAACATATGTCTATGGTCAGGAAACTTAACCATCTTTGATTAACAAGCTAGTCAAGTAGAGGCACACTAGGGACACTCTGTGTTGTCTATGTGTTCACACATGTACTAAGTTTTCGGCTAATACAATTCTAGAATGAATATTAAACATTTATCATGATATAAGGAAATATAAATAACAACTTTATTATTGCCTCTAGGGCATATTTCCTTCAGTCTCCCACTTGCACTAGAGTCAATAATCTAGTTCACATCGTCATGTGATTTAACACAAAAAGTTCACATATTTATGTGATTAGTTCACATCTCCATGTGACTAACTGTAGCGACCAGACCTCAAACAGTCTGATCTCTGTGCTCCGGTGTCATCCCTGGATCAGTAATGCTGACACCACACAGTACTCGGAGGATTTATAGCAGAGTAGCAATCACATACTTATTACATCGAGTGTCTCAAAAGAGAACTTATTACAATAAATATGGCTTAAGGCCATCTAATTACGATAACAGCGGAAGGCTTGGAAGATAAGTGAGTCCATCAACTCCAACGGCATCACTGAGTATAGAACCACGACCTAAAAACTCCTTAATCGTCGTCTGAAAAGTCTGCAACATTAACGTTGCAGCCCGAAAACGGGTCAGCACATGGAATATGCTGGCAAGGTAACACATAGAGAGTAGTGGAATGCAACAGCTATACTATATGCATATTTGGCTGGTGGAAAGCTCTATGGTTACAGTTTTGCATAAAGCCAATTTTTCCCTACTTCAAAAGGAATAAATTTAATTACTATCATGGTGGTTGTTAAACATTGAGAATGGTTGACAGCATTCTCAATCCCAATTAAGCATCATCATTAACCCAACAACATTAATTTTAGAGTAACATGTTGAGATTCACATGATAATCCAGATACTAGATACTCAAGATGTCCATAACCGGGGACACGGCTAATCATGATTAGTTTGTTACACTCTGCAGAGGTTTGCGCACTTTTCCCCACAAGACTCGATCGCCTCCGTTGGATTTCTCGCACTACATGGTGTCTGAGAAACGGATGACCGAGACACAGTCTTTCAGAAGCGCTAGCACCTTACGATGGATAGATCGGTACACCTACTTTCCCCTACATCTGCTAGTCTACCCTGTAAGAGTTCGCACGACTTAATCAACTATGCCAGAGCCCATAATGGCTTGTGGCTGCACACGGAAGTTTCTAGTTTGAAAAATCTCATGATCCCTTTGAGTCTGGGTGTCGGTCCAAAAGAAAGCAGGCATGTCCTGGAATACCCAGGTGCCTCAATCCACCCAGATGTGTATTTAAGTTGCCACCTTAGATAAACCATTAATTATCAATCTCACATCTGTCATGGATTTCACTCACCCAATCCACGTCTACTAGCATAGCATGGCATAATAAGCAAACGTAGAAGTAACTCCCAAAGGTTTGATAATAAACAGGTAATAGGTACTACCTCATCTACTTCCCATCCCACGGTTTAATTAGATCCTAATCATGCAATGTGTGAAGATTGATCTAATGCAAAAAAACTGGTTTGTAGAAAAGGTATGATCAAAGTGTTACTTGCCTTGCTGATGATCCGTGAAACCTAACGATTCGAAGTAACAGGCGGCGCACTCCGGGTACTCTATCGCAGGCAAACAAACAAGCATACAATAAGTACTCATCTAATGCACATGTAAAACTCAAATAAGAGATCTAACCAGAAGGTTCAACTTAAGAACTCCGGTTGGCAAAAGAATCAAATCGAACGAAGCAAAGAAAGTCAAACGGCGAAAGAAAACAACTTCGTTCTAGTAATCTGAACCTAAGTCAAATTTTATAGTAGCAAAAAACTTGTTTAAGTTGATTATTCGGATAGAGGGTTTCGAGACGAAACTCCAGGCGCTTGAATCGCCTGATTCCGATAAACGAGCGAAAAGTTAAACTAAAACGAAAATCGGATCAGAAATCGCGATCAGAAAATAACCGCGGAAAAATCCGACGAAAAAGAAAAACGACGAACGGAATTTTTTTTAAACGGCACGGATTTCGTGGTGCGGCGAACCTCGGGCGACGCGCGGCTCCGGCGGATCGGCGGCGGGGCGGCGGCGGCTGGCGGCTAGGGTTAGGGCGCGGCTAGGGTTTCGGGGCAGCTGGGCCTTCGGGCTGGCTTGCCCCGGCTTACAAAGGCCCCCGGCAGGCGGAGTCCTGGTCGAGTACGGCCCAAAGTCGGTTCCGTTTTTTTTTCGCTCGGAAGAAAAATAAAAAGAAATACTAAACGGACTCCAAAAATCCCGAAATAAATTTTCCCGAGCTTCTAAAATCAAGCCCGACAAAGTGAACATTTATTTGGGCCCTAAATGCAATTTTGAAAAACGCGCATTTTTCCTAATTCAAATAAAAACAACAAAAAAAAACTCTGAAATAAAACTATTTGATTTTTTTTATTAAATCCTCAATATTTCTATATTTTGGGAAAGTCATTTTATTCCCTCTCTCATATTTTTGTAATAGAAATAATTGATGATAAAATAAATAAAATCAAATGATCCTATTCTCAAAATTTGAGAAAAACTCAAATATGAAAATAACGAAATCCCCAACTCTCTTCGTGGGTCCTTGAGTTGCTTAGAATTTTCTAGGATCAAAACCCAAAGCAAATAAAATATGATATGCATGATGATCTAATGTATAACATTCCAAATTGAAAATTTGGGATGTTACAAACCTACCCCCCTTAAGATGAATCTCGCCCTCGAGATTCGGGTTGGCTAGAAAATAGGTGAGGGTGGTCTTTGAGCAAATCTTCCTCTAGTTCCCAGGTGGCTTCATCCTCCGTGTGGTGGCTCCACTGAACCTTGCAAAACTTGATAACTTTGCTGCGAGTAACTCGGCTGGCAAACTCGAGGATCTTAACTGGTTTCTCCTCGTAGGTCAAATCGTTATCCAACTGAATAGTTTCCAAAGGCACTGTGTCTCTCAATGGTATGTCAGCCATCTCCGCGTGACACTTCTTTAACTGAGAAACATGGAACACATCATGAATTCCTGACAATCCTTCGGGCAATTTCAACTTGTAGGCCACTTCTCCCATATGCTCCAAAATTCGATATGGTCCTACCAATCGTGGCGCTAACTTCCCTTTAACTCCAAAACGCTTTGTTCCCCGAAGTGGAGATACTCGAAGATAAGCTCTGTCTCCAACTTCGTAAACTGTCTCCTTGCGTTTAGAATCTGCATAACTCTTCTGTCTAGACTGGGCTACCTTGAGCCTATCGCGAATCAACTTCACTTTCTGTTCAGACTCCTTAATCAAGTCAGGTCCAAACAACTGACGGTCTCCAACTTCGTCCCACGACAACGGTGTCCTGCACCTCCTTCCATACAAAGCTTCGAAAGGGGCCATCTTCAAACTGGTTTGGTAACTGTTGTTGTAAGAGAACTCTGCATATGGCAAATTATCGTCCCAACTAGATCCATAATCTAGCGCACAAGCTCTCAACATATCCTCCAAAATCTGATTAACTCTCTCGGTCTGTCCATCTGTCTGCGGATGAAAAGCTGTACTGAATTCTAGCCTGGTTCCCAAGTTTCGTGCAACTGCTTCCAGAACTTTGAGGTAAACTGGGTTCCTCTATCTGATACGATACTCCTCGGAACTCCATGCAGACATACTATTCTGGTCATGTATATTTTTGCCAACTTAGCACTGGTATAAGTGGTCTTTACTGGGATGAAATGAGCTACTTTCATCAATCGATCGACTACAACCCAAATCGAGTCATAGCCTGAACGAGTCCTGGGCAATCCCGTGATAAAATCCATGCCTAACTTATCCCACTTCCATTCGGATATCGGCAATGGTTGTAACAATCCCGCTGGCTTCTGATGCTCTGCCTTTACTCTCTGGCATACATCACAAACTGTTACATACTCTGCTATTTCTTTCTTCATTCCGGTCCACCAGAAAATATCCTTCAAATCCAGATACATCTTGGTATTCCCTGGGTGAATCAAATAGGGTGAATCAGGGGCCTCTTGCAGAATTAACTTCCTGATCTCCGGGTCATTGGGCACATAGACACGGTCTTCAAACCATAGGGTATCGTGCTCATCCTCACGAAATCCTTTAGCTTTTCCTTCTTTCATTTTCTCCTTTGTGGAAGCAATCTCCTTGTCAGTCTTCTGAGCTTCCCTGATTCTGTCCATCAAAGTTGACTGAATCTCCAACGCTGCTACATAGCCTCTCGGAACTATTTCCAAACATAGTTCACGAAGATTTTCTGCTAACTCCTTGGGTATTTCTCCCGTCATTAACGTATTGACATGGCTCTTGCGGCTTAATGCATCAGCTACTACATTAGCCTTCCCGGGATGATAATGCAATTTCATATCATAATCCTTGATGAGCTCCAACCATCTCCTTTGTCTGAGGTTCAACTCCTTCTGTGTGAAAATGTACTTCAAACTCTTATGATCTGTGTACACCTCACAATGATTTCCGAAGAGGAAATGTCTCCATGTCTTCAAGGCATGCACTACGGCTGCTAACTCCAAATCATGCGTAGCGTAATTCAACTCATGGGGCTTCAGTTGTCTTGAGGCATATGAAACAACTCTCCCTTCCTGCATAAGCACTGCTCCAAGTCCTCGACGTGAAGTGTCGCAATACACCTCATAATCCTTGGTCTGATCTGGCAAAATCAACACTGGTGAGGTAACCAAGCGTTTCTTCAACTCCTGGAAACTAGCCTCACACTGCTCAGTCCATTTGAACTTGGTATCTTTCTTCAACAACTCCGTCATAGGCTTCGAAATCTTTGAAAAAATTTCAATAAACCTCCGGTAGTATCCTGCGAGTCCAAGAAAACTCCGGATCTCTCCAACGGTAGTTGGGGCTTCCCACTTGGTCACGGTATCAACTTTAGTGGGATCAACAGCTATACCTTCTCCAGATATAGCGTGTCCGAGGAATCCTACTTCCTTCAACCAAAACTCACATTTGCTGAACTTGGCATATAATTGATGTTCTCTGATCTTTTCAAGTACCAAACGCAAATGCTCCTTATGTTCCTCTTCATTCTTTGAATAAACCAGGATATCATCAATGAACACTACGACGAACTTATCCAAAAACTCCATAAACACTTTGTTCATCATGTTCATAAAATAGGCAGGCGCGTTAGTCAGACCAAATGACATAACGGTATACTCATACAGCCCATACCTGGTGGTAAAAGCTGTCTTCGGAATATCCTGTTCTCGAATCTTCAACTGGTGGTACCCTGATCGCAAATCGATCTTGGAAAACACTTTAGCTCCTTGCAATCGATCAAACAGATCATTGATCATTGGTAGCGGGTACTTGTTCTTGATTGTTACTTCATTCAATCCTCGATAATCAACAACCATCCTTAACGATCCATCCTTCTTCTCCACTAGTAGTACTGGTGATCCCCAAGGTGAAGAACTTGGCGAATGTAACCTTTATCCAGTAACTCCTTAATCTGTTTCTTAATTTCCACCAAATCCTTTGCTGGCATCCTATATGATCTCTTTGATATTGGCCCTGTGCCTGGCAATAGCTCAATCAAGAACTCAATATCTCTATCCGGTGGCATGCCTGGCAACTCCTCTGGAAATACATCAGGGAATTCCCTTACCACTGGTACTTCCTCCTGCACAACTCCTATTAATGAATTTACTTGTGTCTTGTTTGGCGGATGCCGATACATACTTGATCCTTCTCCCTTCTGGGTGGTAAGCAAAATTGACTTACTAGCACAATCGATGTTTCCTCCATACATCGACAACCAATCCATACCAAGAATCACATCCAGACCTTGGGATTCCAGAATAATTAAATCTGTTGGGAAAACATGCCGTCCTATACTTAATGACACTTGAAAGCATCCTTGACTGGCCATGTACTCTGCTCCTGGTGAGCTTACTAGCATAGGTGTTTTGATAACCCTAGTGGGTAGGCTATATTTTCCACAAATCCCCTTGATATGTATGAATGCGATGCACCAGTATCAAAAAGAACGAGTGCAGTAAATGACTTAACCAAAAACTTACCTATTACTGCATCGGGCTGAGCTTCAACCTCCTCCACATTAACGTGGTTCACCTTTCCCCTATTGAAAGGGTTCGGCTTCTTCCCAGAACTTCCATTGCCGTTTTGGCCTTCAGGACATTCATTGGCATAATGTCCGGTCTTGGAACACTTGAAACATGTGACTTGACTCAGATCTCTCTTGGCTGGGGTTGATGGGGTGCTACGGTTCTGGCCATTGCTTCCTCCATTCCCATTACCATTCTTGGTGCCATTGTGATTGTGCGAGCTACCTACTCCATGGGTATGCTGAAAATGTCCTCCCGGTCTAGGGGTAAAACGTGGCTTCTGCTGAGCTCCTGAATTATACTTTCCTTGTCCATACTTCCTCTTGCGGTTCTCAATTTGCTGCTGCTTCCCTTCAATCATAAGAGCACGGTCTACCAACTCCTGGTAGTTGTTGAAGGTGGCTACCATCAACTGCATACTCAACTCATCATTCAGTCCTTCCAGGAACTTCTCCTGCTTAGCTGCATCCGTAGCAACGTCGTCTGGGGCATAACGTGCTAGCTTACTAAACTCCTCCACATACTGGCCAACTGTCCGTCCTCCTTGGCGCAAGTTACGAAACTCACGCTTCTTCATGGCCATAGCTCCTGCTGAAACATGGGCAGTACGGAAAGCCTGCTGAAATTGATCCCATGTGACAGTGTCGACTGGAAAGGTGGCTGTGAAATTCTCCCACCATGATGTTGCGGGTCCTTCTAACTGATGTGCGGCAAACTTCACCTTCTTCGCATCTGTGCATCCTGCTGTGGTCAACTCCCTAGCTGTCTTGCGGAGCCAATCATCTGCTATTATTGGCTCGATGCTACTGGAAAACACCGGTGGATTCAGCCTAAGAAAGCGGGCTAAGTGGTCAACAGGTGGTGGTGGTGGTGGTGGGTTGTTGTTGTTGTTCCCCTGATTCTGATTCTGGACTAGCAACTGCATCAAGGTGTTCTGCTGCTGGATCAACTGGGTGAGCTCCGGCGGAAAGGCAAATCCGGGGTCACGTCTCGGAGGCATCTGAGGGTTTAGAAAAGATGAGATATAAGAATAGAGGGGGTCTAAAGAGAAAACACTACCCATATGCACATGAGGCAAAAGCAAACAATTCACTTCATTCAAACAAACAAAGGCATACAATCGATCTAACTATCGCAAAGTGCTCGGACTACTATATTTACATGATGGACTACTACTACTGATGAGGTGGTCTACTAGAAATATTCTACGGTTGTAGACTCCATGATATCTGCTCCTGCTTCATCAACATAATCATCATCGCTACTATCTGCTTCCGATTCGGTGCCGTCGATGATGATGTAGTCTTCCGGGCTAATCTCCTTGGGTTCTTCGTCTTCATCTACTGGTGTCGGGCCTCCCATAAATATTCCAATCTTCTTGATCAGGTCGTCATTCTTATCCACCAATACTTCAATTTCTTCTTCATAATCTTCGCGTGTAGCCTTGAGTTCTTCCTCCAGTTCCTTGATTCTAGTCTTAGTCTTCTTCAGGTCTATCATGTCGGCGCACATCTGATTCTCTTGTCGTCGAATGTGCTGATTTAACTCCCGAATAAAAGCTGCAATTGATCTATCTTTCCTGGTGTTAATCATCTCCCAATGTTCATCTCGACGCCCACAAATCTGGTATATAGTATCCTTAAGATCCTTGCGGTAGACTTCTCCAATGCGTCCCATGGCGATGTGAGCTGCCATGCTCTTTCCTAGACTCCAAGTTGGTGCATCAAAAGAAAACTCTATGGGCTCAGTGACTGGCATGAACGTCCTTCCTGGGATTTGAACTTGAATCATCCATCGCTCTTCTTCAGGTAAAGTGGCATTGTAGGTTCCCGTGAAGCTTGGTACTCCTATATTCAGGTATCTAGTGACTTCCTTCAAGTGGCGTCCAAAGGGTGTATCTTCATCCGGTTGGGTGAACTTGTTCCTTACATCCGCCATCCTTAAGAGTAGAAAAGATGAGAGGTCAGAAGAGAAGAGAGTGAGTAGTGATCTAGGTCTTTAGCTTAGTGGTCGTGTCCTACAGTCAGCGTGTGCTCTGATACCATCTCTGTAGCGACCAGACCTCAAACAGTCTGATCTCTGTGCTCCGGTGTCATCCCTGGATCAGTAATGCTGACACCACACAGTACTCGGAGGATTTATAGCAGAGTAGCAATCACACACTTATTACATCGAGTGTCTCAAAAGAGAACTTATTATAATAAATATGGCTTAAGGCCATCTAATTACGATAACAGCGAAATGCTTGGAAGCTAAGTGAGTCCATCAACTCCAACGACATCACTGAGTATAGAACCACGACCTAAAAACTCCTTAATCGTCGTTTGAAAAGTCTGCAACATTAACGTTGCAGCCCGAAAACGGGTCATCACATGGAATATGCTGGCAAGGTAACACATAGAGAGTAGTGGAATGCAACAGCTATACTATATGCATATTTGGCTGATGGAAAGCTCTATGGTTACAGTTTTGCATAAAGCCAATTTTTCCCTACTTCAAAAGGAATAAATTTAATTACTATCATGGTGGTTGTTAAACATTGAGAATGGTTGACAGCATTCTCAATCCCAATTAAGCATCATCATTAACCCAACAACATTAATTTTAGAGTAACATGTTGAGATTCACATGATAATCCAGATACTAGATACTCAAGATGTCCATAACCGGGGACACGACTAATCATGATTAGTTTGTTACACTCTGCAGAGGTTTGCGCACTTTTCCCCACAAGACTCGATCGCCTCCGTTGAATTTCTCACACTACATGGTGTTTGAGAAACGGATGACCGAGACACAGTCTTTCAGAAGCGCTAGCACCTTACGATGGATCTGTACACCTACTTTCCCCTACATCTGCTAGTCTACCCTGTAAGAGTTCGCACGACTTAATCAACTATGCCAGAGCCCATAATGGCTTGTGGCTGCACACGAAAGTTTCTAGTTTGAAAAATCTCATGATCCCTTTGAGTCTGGGTGGCGGTCCAAAAGAAAACAGGCATGTCCTGGAATACCCAGGTGCCTCAATCCACCCAGATGTGTATTTAAGTTGCCACCTTAGATAAACCATTAATTATCAATCTCACATCTGTCATGGATTTCACTCACCCAATCCACGTCTACTAGCATAGCATGGCATAATAAGCAAACGTAGAAGTAACTCCCAAAGGTTTGATAATAAACAGGTAATAGGTACTACCTCATCTACTTCCCACCCCATAGTTTAATTAGATCCTAATCATGCAATGTGTGAAGATTGATCTAATGCAAAAAAACTGGGTTGTAGAAAAGGTATGATCAAAGTGTTACTTGCCTTGCTGATGATACGTGAAACCTAACGATTCGAAGTAACATGCGGCGCACTACGGGTACTCTATCGCAGGCAAACAAACAAGCATACAATAAGTACTCATCTAATGCACAGGTAAAACTCAAATAAGAGACCTAACCAGAAGGTTCAACTTAAGAACTCCAGTTGGCAAAAGAATCAAATTGAACGAAGCAAAGAAAGTCAAACGGCGAAAGAAAACAACTTCATTCTAGTAATCTGAACCTAAGTCAAATTTTACAGTAGCAAAAACTTGTTTAAGTTGATTATTCGGATAGAGGGTTTCGAGACGAAACTCCAGGCGCTTGAATCGCCTGATTCCGATAAACGAGCGAAAAGTTAAACTAAAACGAAAATCGGATCAGAAATCGCGATCAGAAAATAACCGCGGAAAAATCCGACGAAAAAGAAAAACGACGAACGGAATTTTTTTTAAACGGCATGGATTTCGAGGTGCGGCGAACCTCGGGCGACGCGCAGCTCCGGCGGATCGGCGACGGCGGCGGCGGCTGGCTGGCGGCTGGCGGCTAGGGTTAGGGCGCAGCTAGGGTTTCAGGGCGGCTGGGCCTTCGGGCTGGCTTGCCCTGGCTTATAAAGGCCCCGGCCAGGCGGAGTCCTGGCCGAGTACGGCCCAAAGTCGGTTCCGTTTTTTTTTGCTCGGAAGAAAAATAAAAAGAAATACTAAACGGACTCCAAAAATTCCGAAATAAATTTTCCCGGGCTTCTAAAATCAAGCCCGACAAAGTGAACATTTATTTGGGCCCTAAATGCAATTTTGAAAAACGCGCATTTTTCCTAATTCAAATAAAAACAACAAAAAAAACTCTGAAATAAAACTATTTGATTTTCTTATTAAATCCTCAATATTTATATATTTTGGGAAAGTCATTTTATTCCCTCTCTCATATTTTTGTAATAGAAATAATTGATGATAAAATAAATAAAATCAAATGATCCTATTCTCAAAATTTGAGAAAAACTCAAATATGAAAATAACGAAATCCCCAACTCTCTCCGTGGGTCCTTGAGTTGCTTAGAATTTTCTAGGATCAAAACCCAAAGCAAATAAAATATGATATGCATGATGATCTAATGTATAACATTCCAAATTGAAAATTTGGGATGTTACACTAACACCCAAAGGGTTTACTAGAGTCAATAATCTAGTTCACATTGCTATGTGATTAACACCCAAAAAGTACTAAGGTGTGATCATGTTTTGCTTGTGAGAGAAGTTTAGTCAATGGGTCTGCCACATTCAGAGTCGTATGTATTTTTGCAAATTTCTATGTCTAGAATGCTCTGCACGGAGCTACTCTAGCTAATTGCTCCCACTTTCAATATGTATCCAGATTGAGACTTAGAGTCATCTGGATCAGTGTCAAAGCTTGCATCGACGTAACCCTTTACGACGAATTTTTTGTCACCTCCATGACTGAGAAACATGTCCTTATTCCACTAAGGATAATTTTGACCGCTGTCCATTGATCCACTCCTGGATCACTATTGTACCCTCTTGCCAAACTCATGGTGAGGTACACAATAGGTCTGGTACACATCATAACATACTTTATAGAACCTATGACTGAGGCATAGGGAATGAATTTTCATTATCTTTCTATTTTCTACCGTGGTCGGGTTTTGAGTCTTTACTCAACTTCACACCTTGCAACACAAGCAAGAACTCTTTCTTTGACTGTTCCATTTTAAACTACTTCAAAATCTTGTCAAGGTATGTACTCATTGAAAAAACTTATCAAGCGTCTTGATCTATCTCTATAGATCTTGATGCTCAATATGTAAGAAGCTTCACCGAGGTCTTTCTTTGAAAAACTCCTTTCAAACACTCCTTTATGCTTTCCAGAAAATTCTACATCATTTTTGATCAACAATATGTCATTCACATATACTTATCAGAAAGGCCATAGTGCTCCCACTCACTTTCTTGTAGATACAAGCCTCACCAAAAGTCTGTATAAAACCATATGCTTTCATCACCTTATCAAAGCGTATATTCCAACTCCGAGATGCTTGCACCAGTCCATAGATGGATCGCTGGAGCTTTCACACTTTGTTAGCACCTTTAGGATTGACAAAACCTTCTTGTTGCATCATATACAACTCTTCTTTAAGAAATTAAGGAATGTAGTTTTGACATCCATTTGCCAGATTTCATAAAATGTGGCAATTGCTAACATGATTCAGACAGACTTAAGCATCGCTACGAGTGAGAAAATCTTATCGTAATCAACACCTTGAACTTGTCGAAAACCTTTTGCAACAATTCGAGCTTCGTAGATAGTAACACTACTATCAGCGTCCGTCTTCCTCTTGAAGATCCATTGATTCTCAATGGCTCGCCGATCATCGGGCAAGTCAATCAAAGTCCATACTTTGTTCTCATACATGGATCCCATCTCAGATTTCATGGGCTCAAGCCATTTCGCGGAATCTAGGCTCATCATCGCTTCCTCATAGTTCATAGGTTCGTATGGTCAAGTAACATGACCTCCAGAACAGGATTACCACACCACTCTAGTGCGGACCTTACTCTGGTTGACCTACGAGGTTCGGTAGTAACTTGATCAAAAGTTTCATGATCATTATCATTAGCTTCCTCACTGATTGGTGTAGGAATCACTGGAACTGATTTCTGTGATGAACTACTTTCCAATAAGGGAGAAGGTACAATTACCTCATCAAGTTCTACTTTCCTCCCACTCACTTCTTTCAAGAGAAACTCCTTCTATAGAAAGGATCCATTCTTAGAAACGAACATCTTGCCTTTGGATCTGTGATAGAAGGTGTACCCAACTATTTCCCTTGGGTAACCTATGAAGACACATTTCTCCAATTTGGGTTCGAGCTTATCATGTTGAAGCTTTTTCACATAAGCATTGCATCCCCAAACTTTAAGAAACGACAGCTTAGGTTTCTTGCCAAACCACGGTTCATATGGTGTCGTCTCAACGGATTTAGATGGTGCCCTATTTAATGTGAATGCAGCTGTCTCTAATGCATAACCCCAAAACAATAGTGGTAAATCGGTAAGAGACATCATAGATCGCACCATATCTAATAAAGTACGGTTACGATGTTTGGACACACCATTACGCTGTGGTGTTCCAGGTGGCGTGAGTTGCGAAACTATTCCACATTGTTTCAAATGAAGAACAAACTCGTAACTCAAATATTCGCCTCCACGATCAGACCGTAGAAACTTTATTTTCTTGTTACGATGATTTTCCGCTTCACTCTAAAATTATTTGAACTTTTCAAACGTCTCAGAATTATGTTTCAGTAAGTAGACATACACATATCTACTCAAATCATCTGTGAAGGTCAGAAAATAATGATACTCACCGTGAGCCTCAACACTCATCGGACTGCATACATTGGTATGTATTATTTCCAACAAGTCAGTGGCTCACTCCATTGTTCCAGAGAATGGAGTCTTAGTCATTTTCCCCATGAGGCATGGTTCACAAGCATCAAATGATTCATAATCAAGTGATTCCAAAAATCCATCCGCATGGAGTTTCTTCATGCGCTTTACACCAATATGACCTAAACGGCAGTGCCACTAGTATGTTGCACTATCATTATCAACTTTGCATCTTTTGGCATCAATATTATGAATATGTGTATCACTACGATCGAGATTCAGTAAATCATTCACCTTGGGTGTATGACCATAGAAGGTTTTATTCATGTAAACAGAATAACAATTGTTCTTTAACATAAATGAATAACCGTATTGCGATAAACATGATCCGATCATATTATCCTCAACGCAAACACTAAATAACATTTATTTTAGGTTCAACACTAATCCCGAAGGTAAAGGGAGTGTGCGATGGTGATCTTATCAACCTTGGAATCACTTCCAACACACATCGTCACCTCGCCATCAACTAGTCTCTGTTCATTTTGTAAATCTTATTTCAAGGCACTAATCATAGCAACTGAACTAGTATCAAATACCCAGGGGCTACTATGAACACTAGTAAAGTACACATCAATAACATGTATATCATATATACTTTTGTTCACTTTGCCATCCTTCTTATCCATCAAGTATTTGGGGCAGTTCCGCTTCCAGTGACCATTTCCTTTGCAGTAGAAGCACTCAGTTTCAGGCTTGGGTCTAGCTTTGGGCTTCTTCATGGGAGTGGCAACTTGCTTGCCATTCTTCTTGAAGTTCCCTTTCTTTTCCTTGCCCTTTTACTCGAAACTAGTGGTCTTTTCAACCATCAACACTTGACGCTTTTCTTGATTTCTACTTTTGCCGATTTGGGCATCGCGAAGAGCTTGGGGAATCGTTTTCATCATCCCTTGCATATTATAGTTCATCACAAAGTTCTAGTAACTTGGTGATAGTGATTAGAGAACTTTGTCAATCACTATCTTATCTGGAAGATTAACTCCCACTTGATTCAAGCGATTGTTGTACTCAGACATTCTGAGCATGTGCTTACTGGTTGAGCTATTCTCCTCCATCTTGTAGGCAAAATACTTGTCAGAGGTCTTATACCTCTTGACTCGGGCATGAGTCTGAAATACCAATTTCAACTCTTGGAACATCTTATATGCTCCTTGGTGTTCAAAACGTTTTTGAAGTCCCGGTTCTAAGCCATAAAGCATGGCTCACTAAACTATCAAGTAGTCATCATACCGAGCTTGCCAAACGTTCATAACGTCTGTATCTGCTCCTGCAAAAGGTCCGTCACCTAGCGGTGCATCAAGGACATAATTCTTCTGTGCAGCAATGAGGATAATCCTCAGAGCACGGATCCAATCCGCATCATTGCTACTATCATCTTTCAACTTATTTTTTCTCTAGGAACATATCAAAAATAAACGGGGAGCTATAACGTGAGCTATTGATCTACAACATAATTTGGAAATACTATCAGGACTAAGTTCATTATAAATTAAAGTTCAATTAATCACATTACTTAAGAACTCCCACTTAGATAGACATCCCTCTAGTCATCTAAATGATCACGTGATCCATATCAACTAAACCATGTCCGATCATCACGCGAGATGGAGTAGTTTTCAATGGTGAACATCTCCATGTTGGTCATATCTACTATATGATTCACGTTCGACCTTTCGGTCTCAGTGTTCCAAGGCCATATCTGCATATGCTAGGCTCGTCAAGTTTAACCCGAGTATTCTGCACATGAAAAAACTGGCTTGCACCCCTTGTATGTGAACATAGAGCTTATCACACCCGATCTTTATGTGGTGTCTCGACACGATGAACTGTTGCAACGGTGCATACTCAGGGAGAACACTTATACCTTGAAATTTAGTGAGGGGTCATCTTATAATGCTACCGCCGTACTAAGCAAAATAAGATGCATAAAAGATGAACATCACATGCAATCAAAATAAGTGATATGATATGGCCATCATAATCTTGTGCCTTTGATCTCCATCTCCAAAGCACCGTCATGATCACCATCGTCATCGGCTTGACACCTTGATCTCCATCGTAGCATCGTTGTCGTCTCGCAAACTATTGCTTCTACGACTATCGCTGCCGCTCAGTGATAAAGT
Organism: Triticum urartu; assembly: GCF_056163025.1. Classification (NCBI taxonomy): domain Eukaryota; kingdom Viridiplantae; phylum Streptophyta; class Magnoliopsida; order Poales; family Poaceae; genus Triticum; species Triticum urartu. The sequence goes on along the minus strand of NC_141877.1, from coordinate 218,739,270 downwards.
AAAGCAATTACATCGTGATTGCATTTCATACAATAAAGCAACAACCATAAGGCTCCTGCCAGTTGCCAATAATGGTTACTAAACATGATCATCTCATACAACAATTTATATCTCATCACATCTTGACCATATCACATCACAACATGCCCTGCAAAAACAAGTTAGACGTCCTCTACTTTGTTGTTGCAAGTTTTACGTGGCTGCTACGGGCTTCTAGCAAGAACCGTTCTTACCTACGCATAAAAACCACAACGATTTTTCGTCAAGTGTGTTGTTTTAACCTTCAACAAGGACCGGGCGTAGTCAAACTCGATTCAACTAAAGTTGGAGAAACAGATACCCGCTAGCCACCTGTGTGCGAAGCACGTCGGTAGAACCAGTCTCATGAACGCGGTCATGTAATGTCGGCCCGGGCTGCTTCATCCAACAATACCGCCAAATCAAAGTAAGACGTTGCTGGTAAGCAGTATGACTATTATCCCCCACAACTCATTGTGTTCTACTCGTGCATATAACATCGACGCATAGACCTGGCTCTGATACCACTGTTGGGGAACGTAGTATTTCAAAATTTTCCTACGATCACGCAAGATCTATCTAGGAGAATCATAGCAACAAGCGGGGAGAGTGTGTCCACGTACCCTCGTAGACCAAAAGCGGATAGTAACACGGTTGATGGAGTCGAACGTCTTCGTGATCCAACCGATCCAAGTACTGGACGTACGACACCTCCACGATCAGCACACGTTCAGCTCGATGATGTCCCTCGAACTCTTGATCCAGTTGAGGCCGAGGGAGAGTTCCGTCAGCACAATGGTGTGGCGACAGTGATAAGTTACTGATGCAGGGCTTCACCTAAGCACTACAATGATATGACCGAGGTGTGTAACTGTGGAGGGGGGCACCGCACACGGCTAAAAGGTCAACTTGTGTGTCTTTGGGGTGCCCCTGCCTCCGTATATAAAGGAGGGAGAGGGAGAGGCAGCCGACCCTAGGGGGGCGCGCCAAGGTGTGGAGTCGTACTAGGACTCCCTAGTCCTAGTAGCATTCCACCTCCCACACAAAGTAGGAAAGGGGGAAGGGAGAAGGAGAAGGAAAGGGGAGCCGCCCCCCTACTCCTAGTCCTAATCGGCATCCTGCCCAAGGGGGGCGTACCCGCCCCTTGTGCGCTGGTGTGCTTCCCTCTTATCGCCCATAAGGCCCATAACTTCTCCTGGGGGGTTCCGGTAACCTCCCGGTACTCTGGAAAAATGCCCGAACCACTCAGAACCATTCCGATATCCAAATGCAACCTTCCAATATATGAATTTTTACCTATCGACCATTTCGAGACTCCTCGTCATGTCCGTGATCTCATACGGGAGTCCGAACAAGCTTCGGTCATCAAATCACATAACTCATAATACAATCGTCATCGAACGTTAAGCGTGCGGACCCTACGGGTTCGACAGCTATGTAGACATGACCGACACACATCTCAGGTCAATAACCAATAGTGGAACCTGGATGCTCATATTGGCTCCTACATATTCTACGAAGATCTTTATCGGTCAAACCTCATAACAACATACGTTATTCCCTTTGTCATTGGTATGTTACTTGTCCGAGATTCAGTTCAATCTCGTTACCGGCAAGTCTCTTTACTCATTCCGTAATGCATCATCCCTCAACTAACTCGTTAGTCACATTCCTTGCGAGGCTTATAGTGATGTGCATTACCGAGAGGGCCCAGAGATACTTCTCCGATACACGGAGTGACAAATCCTAATCTTGATCTATGCGAACTCAACATACACCACCGGAGACACCTTTAGAGCATCTTTATAATCACCCAATTACGTTGTGACGTTTGATAGCTCACAAGGTGTTCCTCCGGTATTCGGGAGTTGCATAATCTCATAGTCAGAGGAACATGTATAAGTCATGAAGAAAGCAATAGCAATAAAACTAAACCATGACTATGCTAAGCTAACAGATGGGTCTTGTCCATCACATCATGCTCTAATGATGTGATCCCGTTCATCAAATGACAACGTATGTCTATGGTCAGGAAACTTAACCATCTTTGATTAACGAGCTAGTCAAGTAGAGGCACACTAGGGACACACAGTTTGTCTATGTATTCACACATGTACTAAGTTTCCGGTTAATACAATTCTAGCATGAATAATAAACATTTATCATGATATAATGACATATAAATAACAACTTTATTATTGCCTCTAGGGCATATTTCCTTCATCAATTTGCATGCCTATTATGAAAAAATTAAGCCCTTCTGAACATTGCTTTCTAATACTTATCCTTGATGTTGGGAGGCCGGCCAAAAAGGGGTATGCTTGGGTGCTGAACTTGTAATGGGATAATAACACTATCTGTTGTTACATTCTGATTTCAGTTGCTTTCATATTTTAGTTTTTTTTACATTTTAGCATGGTAATTAACTTGGACCTGACACTTTTGATTTTAATTATTGCAGGATGTAATCAGTTTTATGTCGGTTTTATCTTCTCAGGAGAAAGCAAATTACTCAACGTTTTGAAATTCAGGATGTGCATACTACACTTTCAGAAGGTCAGTAATACCTAATGCATTGCCTTCCATGTACTATCTTGGTATGTTCTCATTGATGATCTGTACACCAACCCCATTATAATTTGGTGCCTATGTACTATTTTATTCGGCATCGAGTTTTAAAACATTCAGTACCATTGGTGCAGTTTGATACGCAAATGTTCGAGTTGCCAAGAAAATGTCTGAGATAATTCCCGAAACAAACTCATGTTTCTCATGTTTTCCTTTCTTGGTCAAGCAATGCAGGTTCGCAATAGAGTTTTCATTAAGGAAGCACCAAATCTTCTATAGCTGCAAATAAAACATTTTCTTCACAGATACACTTATTAGCTTTTCCTGATGAGTAGATGATTTAAGTCAAGACGAGAAACAAAAACTTCACTATTAAGAATATTATAATCATTCACTATCTGTTTTGAGTGATGAACTCCATGCTGATTGCCCTTTGAACAATCTGAATATGAGAGCATTACTCTATTTCTTGTTGCATCACAGAAAATGAATCACGGGAGTACTGTTGCCTGCCATCTTAGATGTAAAATAGATATATGGTTTAGAGAAATTCATGCTAAGCATTGATCATGAGATTTGATGTCTGAGCCACTAACTTAACTGTAAAACTGTGATATTTTTGTCCCGTTGCAACGCACAGGCACATTTACTAGTCCATACCAATATAAAAAGACCCAAAGGGGCAGATCCAATTAATCTCGACCATCAAATCATGTCAATCCAACGACCTAGACTGCTTCAATGTCGAGCGCTCAACAGGTTTAACGTGCAGTTAATTTAATGCCAAATATAGTGCTAATCATATAATAAAACGCAAATAATATCCTACTTAATATCCGCATGCATCTATACCAATATAAAAAGACCCAAAGGGGCAGATCCAAATAATCTTGGCCAACAAATCATGTCAATCCAAGGACCTAGACTGCTTCAATGTCAAGCGCTCAACACGTTTTACGTGCAGTTAATTTCATGCCAAATATAGTGCTAATCATATAATAACACGCAAATAGTATCCTACATAATATCCACATGCACTTAATATACTTCCAAATTAACGTGCATTGCACGTACACATTGACTAGTCTCAAAAAGTGTCCGACTATGTCTGGCTTTGGCATTTCATCGAACACAGCACGGACGGCCGCCGCCGGCGTCGACGACGAGCATAGGCACAACAACTTCTCCACCAATCGGGCTGGAGAGAGCTTCTAGTGGGCGCCGCGTGCGCAAGGAGGACCGGTGCCACCTCACTCCGCCATGGAGGTGCATGAAGAGAGCAACAAGAGGGTGCCGCGCACACCCTGCCAGCGCGGCCGCCACGCCCACCCCGCCCCAAAGCACACACCGGCGCGCCGCGGCTAGGTGAGCACGACCTCGGTGTCCCCGAGCCCCTCTCTCCCTCCTACGCGCCACATCTCCCCCGTCGTCATAGGGGATGTCGGGCCATGGGTGTGGGGAGCGCGAGTTGGATGGCAAGCTCCACACTCGCCAACTCCTTGGTCACCCCGTGCTCGTAGCCACCTCACTCTGTCGCCAGCCCGACATCCTCAGCCTGGCGCTGGTGGGAGTAGCGCACGGCATGGACACGACTGTGCGAACAGGAGGAAGGTTTGGTACAAGGAAGAGACGGAGCGATAGGTTCAGTGGCGGCTCCGCCACGTGGAGCCGATACCACGAGTCATTGATGTTGTTGCTGCGGGCTCCAGCATGACATGTTGTTGCTATTGCGGGTTAGTGCAGATACGTGGCACGATGAGCGAGGTGCAGGACGCGCGACAGTGGCAGGGCACCTGTAACACCCCGGATATGATTTACCTAATATGTAATCCAACTCTTGCCGTTTCCGGCGTTAAGTTATTTTATTTTCTCGGGTTCGGGTTTTTGTCTCTGTGTGTTGTTATTGTTGTCATGCATCTCATATCATGCTATCATGTGCATTTCTTTTGCATACATGTTTGTCTCATGCGTTCGAGCATTTTCCCCGTTGTCCGTTTTGCATTCCGGCGCTCCGTTCTCCTCCGGTGGTCATTTCTACCTTTCTTTCGTGTGTGGGGATTAAACATCTCCGGATTGGACCGAGACTTGCCAAGCGGCCTTGGTTTACTATCGGTAGACCGCCTGTCAAGTTTCGTACCATTTGGACTTCGTTTGATGCTCCAACGGTTAATCGAGGGACCGAAAAGGCCTCGTGTGTGTTGCAGCCCAACACCCCTCCAATTTGGCCCAAAACCCACCTGAACCATCTCCATCATCTAGAGCATTCGATCACGATCGCGTGGCCGAAAACCGCACCTCATTTGGACTCTCCTAGCTCCCTCTATGCCTATATATACACCTTCCCCTCCAAAATTTGCGGTGCAAAACCTACCCTAACTCTCCCCGCCGCCGCCGGACATCTTCTTCCACCGACGGACGTGTCCGCCCGCCGTGTCCGCCGCCACGTGGCAGCCGCCGATTCGCCCGCGCCCTCGCGCCCACATCGCCGCCGGTTGGCCCGCCCGGGCCCAGGAGGGGCCCTCTCGGCCCAGATCCAGGCGCCGCCCCGCGCCATCGTCCTCCCCGCGGCCGGGCCCGAGCTTCCCTCGCCGCGCCGCCGCTGCTCCTTGCCGGCGAGGGCTCGCCGGCCGCCGCACCCCGACGCCGCGCGCCGCACTCCGACTGACCGCCGTCTCCCCAAGACCTCGCCGGCGACGCCGCCCGCTTCTCCGGCCTCCCTCAAGTCTGGCCGGCGTGCCTCCCTCAAGTCCGGCGACGCTCCAGCACCGACTCCGGCCATCCTCGTTTTGCGTGCTCCGGCGAGATCCGATCTAGATCTGAAAACCCTAGGGGTTGACCTTTTTTTTCACTAAGTTCCTAGATTATTTTGCATACTTTGACCTGTGATAACTCCGCATCCGTAGCTCCGTTTTGGGCATATAGCATATCAAAATGTTCGTCTCAGAGAGCACATCATTTCTTCTCATTGCATTATTTTCATTTGAGTTCATCTTGATGCCCGAAATGCTGTTGGTAGAGTGCTATTTGAGATAATTGTCAGATCTGCTGCTCCAATTAGATATTTGTCATTTTTGCCATGATTATTGTGTGCATTATATGCCCCTGGGCTCTACATGAGTTTTGTTATATGTTTTGTTATATGTTTTGCCCATTTTTTTGATGTGTGTGGTGACTAACACAAGCTTGCAAAGTGGTGCATTTGTTAATGCCGATTTCAGGGACTTAGCAATTCCACTAAGTCCTTGATTTGTTTATCTCAATATGCCATATGTTCATGTTGTTTCCTAGTGATCCGTGCCTCTTTTGAGGATGATCAGCAAGGATGTTTTGTTAATCTTGTAGTGCTCTCTCCAGCCATGTATTTGTTTGCAATTATGGAGCACCCTAGCTTGAGTCAATCGAGCTCTACTTTTGCTATTTCGTGAATCTGGGCAGATTGTCTACTTGTTAGCGATTTTGCCGAGGATGTTGTAGTTGATCCGTGCATGCTATGTTATTGTTCTTGCTATGTCTAGCTTGTATAATGTGTATTCTTGGTGGGTGTATGCTTAGATTGTCATGACTTGCTCTGTAGTGAGTGCATCGAGCTCGTAAACATGCCTACTTGATATCTGATTTGCATGCTCCAGTTTTTCACTAAGTCTGTGATCTGATTATGTTTTTGCCATGTTCACATGCTTGCAAATGTATTTTCTGATCCCTTTTGGCTCAAGGTCACTAAGGGACTTTTGTTAAGCTCTTTGAGTAGCTCCATGCCATGCTTTATTTTGCCATGTTCAGGTCCTGTAGCATATAGTTTTCATGCTCCAAAGTGTGCTACCTGATCTGAGATTCCAGACAAGTGTTAATTTCACTAAGTCTGAAATCTGTTTACCAAATGCATTTTTGCCATGCTTGTTTGAACCTGTTAATGGATGAATTGGCCGTAGCGCAGTGTCCATCTTTTGTTAAGCATCATGAATGGATCCCTGCCATGTATTTTGTTGCCATGTTTGAGTGGTGTAGCATGTTCATATTGTTGCTTTTAGATGGCTACTTGCTATAAATCACAGAATTTGGCCATATTTGAATTGCTTGCCATTTCCTAACCGTAACTCCGATTCCGGTGATCTTGATATCGTTTTCAAGCGATTTCATCTCACCTTTCCAGTGGCACACTTGGATTTCCATGTTGAGGCCAGGTTCATTCATTCCTTGTCAAATCTTGCATATGCATCACATATCGCATCCCGCATAGCATACCATGTTTGCATCATATTGTTTGAGCTTGCACGTGGTTGATTGTGTTCCGTTTGCTTGTTTGTCTTGTTTGGGTAGAGCCGGGAGACGAGTTCACTAACGAGGAGCTCGTTGAGTTTGCTTTCGAGGATCCAGTCAACTCTGACAACTTTGCAGGCAAGATGATCACACCCTCGAAATCACTACTATCTTTGCTTTGCTAGATGCTCGCTCTTTTGCTATGCCTATGCTACGATGCCTACCACTTGCTTATCATGCCTCCCAAATTGCCATGTCAAACCTCTAACCCACCATGTCCTAGCAAACCGTTGATTGGCTATGTTACCGCTTTGCTCAACCCCTCTTATAGCGTTGCTAGTTGCAGGTGGAGATTGGAGACCGTTCCTTGTTGGAACATTATTTACTTGTTGGGATATCATTATATTGCCTTGTTATCTTAATGCATCTATATACTTGGTAAAGGGTGGAAGGCTCGGCCTCTCGCCTTGTGTTTTGTTCCACTCTTGCCGCCCTAGTTTCCGTCATATCGGTGTTATTTTCTCGGATTTTTGCGTTCCTTACGCGGTTGGGTTATAATGGGAACCCCTTGACAGTTCGCCTTGATTAAAGCTTTTCCAGCAATGCCCAACCTTGGTTTTATCATTTTCCACCTTGCCTCTTTTTCCCTTGGGTTTCCGGAGCCCGAGAGTCATCTTATTTAACCCCCCCGGGCCAGTGCTCCTCTGAGTGTTGGTCCACCTGTCAGCTGCCGGTGGCCACCAGGGGCAACCCTGGGCTGGCCTACCCGTACCTAAGACAATCTGAGTGTGCCCTGAGAATGAGATATGTGCAGCTCCTATCGGGATTTGTCGGCACATTCGGGCGGTGTTGCTGGATTTGTTTTAACTTGTTGAAGTGTCTGGTAGAACCGGGATACCGAGTCTGATCGGAATGTCTCGGGAGGAGGTCTATTCCTTCGTTGACTGTGAGAGCTTGTCATGGGCTAAGTTGGGACTCCGCTGCAGGGATTTGAACTTTCGAAAGCCGTGCCCGCGGTTATGGGCAGATGGGAATTTGTTAATGTCCGGTTGTAGATAACTTGAACCTTAACTTAATTAAATCGAATCAACTGTGTGAGTTACCGTGATTGTCTCTTCACGGCGGAGTCCGGGAAGTGAACACGGTGTTGGAGTAATGCTTGCCGCAGGTTGCCCTCTAGTCACTCGTTCGCGCTTTGCCCTCTCTTATCGCTCTCTTTTGCGAACAGGTTAGCCACCATATATGCTAGTCACTTGCTGCAGCTCCACATATTTACATTGCCTTACCTATAAGCTTAAATAGTCTTGATCACGAGGATGCGAGATTGCTGAGTCCCTGTGGCTCACAGATTACTTCCAAACCAGATGCAGGGCCTGATGACTCCATTCCTGATGACACGCTTGAGCTCAAGTGGGAGTTCGGCGAGGACTCACGCCGATACTATGTGTCTTTCCCTGATGATCAGTAGTGGTGCCTAGTTGGGGCAATCGGGACCGTGTCGCATGTTGGGTTTATCTTTTATTTTGGCGCCGTAGTCGGGCCATGAGTGTTTGAATGTTGTATTGCTATTTATGTACTTTGATTGACGTGGCGAGTGTAAGCCAACCATGTATCTCCCCTTTTATTATCTATATTACATGGGATGTTGTGAAGATTGCCTAACTTGCGACATTGCTTTCAATGCGGTTATGCCTCTAAGTCATGCCTCGATACGTGGGAGCTATAGCCACATCGAGGGCGTTACAGCACCCATGGCCAGCTGCGGCCAGGGAAGAAATAGAGAAAAGCAGGAGAGAGAGAGAGAATTGGGTGGGTGGGTGGGCCCCTTGTTTGAATGGGTGGATGTATTGCAGGTGGGCCAGGCCGGGCAAGCGGCAAACAGGGATGGACAAGGAGTCCTAGAAAACATCTGGTTTGTGTCCTCTGTAGACCCAGATTGCGAGCAAATTTGGTCTTGAAATAGGTCTGAACAGACACGAACCGGACAGAAAATCGGTATGCCACTAGTGCAGAGACGTGCTATACAAACGGTTTTTAACCCCTTTCCGCGACGGCGTTTCAAACCGTCACCAAGTGAGTGACTGCGATAGGGGGGTGCTTCCCACACGACCTAGAAACCATCGGGGATAGGCTCTCCTAGCACACAGGCTGGGGCAAAATGAGCTCGTGTGCGATCGGGTGAGGCATCAAAACCCAATCGTTTCCATTCGTATGTACATTCCACATGGTGAATCCTAGAAAAACATTTTCGTTCATATGTATATCACACACAGTTTTGTGTGTGGAAACGTTTGTGCAAGGTGGCCTAACGCAAACAGTTCTCTGCCGGAAGCCGTGTGTGATTGTTAGTTGATCGAACACGCCTACTTTCTAGAAACCATGTGGGTTGTTTGAGTTTGTTGGGGAACGTTGCAGAAAACAAAATTTTCCTACTCGTTTCACCAAGATCCATCTAGGAGTTCATCTAGCAACGAGTCATTGGATGCATCTACATACCTTTGTAGATTGCGCACGGAAGCATTCAAAAGAACGGTGATGATGTAGTCGTACACGACGTGATCCAAATCACCGATGACCAAGCGTCAAACGGACGGCACCTCCGCGTTCAACACACGTACGGGACGGGAGACGTCTCCTCCTTCTTGATCCAGCAAGGGGAGGAGGAGAAGTTGATGAAGATCCAGCAGCACGACGGCGTGGTGGTGGATGCAGGGCGTCACAGTAGCAGGGCTTCGCCTATACTACGAGGGAGAGACGTAACGGGGAGAGAGGGAGGCGCCAAGGCTCAGGTATGAAGTCCCTCCCTCTCCTCAACTATATATAGGGGTGCCAAGGGGGGGGGCGCCGGCCCTAGTAGATGGATCTACTAGGGGGGGGGGGCGCCGGCCAAGGGGTGGGGGGCTTGCCCCCCAAGCAAGGGGGCGCCCCCTCTAGGGTTTCCCCTCAACCCTAGCCGCATGGGCCCTTGGGGGGGTGGCGCCCCAGCCCACTTTGGGCTGGGTTCCCTCCTACTTCAGCCCATGGGGCCCCCCGGGATAGGTGGCCCCACCCGGTGGACCCCCGGGACCCTTCCGGTGGTCCCGGTACAATACCGGTGACCCCGAAACTTGTCCCGATGGCCGAAACAGCACTTCCTATATATAATTCTTTACCTCCGGACCATTCCGGAACTCCTCGTGACGTCCGGGATCTCATCCGGGACTCCGAACAATATTCGGGTTACTGCATATACATGTCTTCACAACCCTAGCGTCACCGAACCTTAAGTGTGTAGACCCTACGGGTTCGGGAGACAAGCAGACATGACCGAGACGACTCTCCGGTCAATAACCAACAGCGGGATCTGGATACCCATGTTGGCTCCCACATGCTCCACGATGATCTCATCGGATGAACCACGATGTCGAGGATTCAATCAACCCCGTATGCAATTCCCTTTGTCAATCGATATGTTACTTGCCCGAGATTCGATCGTCGGTATCCCAATACCTCGTTCAATCTCGTTACCGGCAAGTCACTTTACTCTTACCGCAATGCATGATCCCGTGACCAGACACTTGGTCACTTTGAGCTCATTATGATGATGCATTACCGAGTGGGCCCAGTGATACCTCTCCGTCACACGGAGTGACAAATCCCAGTCTTGATCCATGTCAACCCAACAGACACTTTCGGAGATACCCGTAGTCTACCTTTGTAGTCACCCAGTTACGTTGTGACGTTTGGTAGACCCAAAGCACTCTTACGGTATCCGGGAGTTACACGATCTCATGGTCTAAGGAAAAGATACTTGACATTGGAAAAGCTCTAGCAAACGAACTACACGATCTTTGTGCTATGCTTTAAGATTAGGTCTTGTCCATCACATCATTCTCCTAATGATGTGATCCCGTTATCAATGACATCCAATGTCCATAGCCAGGAAACCATGACTATCTATTGATCAATGAGCTAGTCAACTAGAGGCTTACTAGGGACATGTTGGTGTCTGTTATTCACACATGTATTACGATTTCCGGATAACACAATTATAGCATGAATAAAGACAATCATCATGAACAAGGAAATATAATAATAATGCTTTTATTATTGCCTCTAGGGCATATTTCAAACAGTCTCCCACTTGCACTAGAGTCAATAATCTAGTTACATTGTGATGAATCGAACACCCATGGAATTCTAGTGTTGATCATGTTTTGCTCTAGGGAGAGGTTTAGTCAACGGATCCGCTACATTCAGATCCGTATGTACTTTACAAATCTCTATGTCTCCATCTTGAACATTTTCACGAATGGAGTTGAAGCGACGCTTGATGTGCCTTGTCTTCTTGTGAAACCTGGGCTCCTTGGCAAGTGCAATAGCTCCAGTGTTGTCACAAAAGAGTTTGATTGGCCCCGACACATTGGGTATGACTCCTAGGTCGGTGATGAACTCCTTCACCCATATTGCTTCATGTGCTGCCTCCGAGGCTGCCATGTACTCCGCTTCACATGTAGATCCCGCCACGACACTTTGCTTGCAACTGCACCAGCTTACTGCCCCACCATTCAAAATATACACGTATCCGGTCTGTGACTTAGAGTCATCCAGATCTATGTCGAAGCTAGCGTCGACGTAACCCTTTACGACGAGCTCTTCGTCACCTCCATAAACGAGAAACATTTCCTTAGTCCTTTTCAGGTACTTCAGGATATTCTTGACCGCTGTCCAGTGTTCCTTGCCGGGATTACTTTGGTACCTTCCTACCAAACTGACGGCAAGGTTAACATCAGGTCTGGTACACAGCATGGCATACATAATAGAACCTATGGCTGATGCATAGGGGATGACGCTCATCTCTTCTATATCTTCTGCCGTGGTCGGACATTGAGCTGAACTCAATTTCACACCTTGTAATACAGGTAAGAACCCCTTCTTAGAATGATCCATATTGAACTTCTTCAATATCTTATCAAGGTATGTGCTTTGTGAAAGACCTATGAGGCGTCTTGATCTATCTCTATAGATTTTGATGCCTAATATATAAGCAGCTTCTCCAACATCCTTCATCGAAAAACTCTTATTCAAGTAGGCCTTGATGCTGTCCAAGAGTTCTATATCATTTCCCATCAATAGTATGTCATCTACATATAATATGAGAAATGCTACAGAGCTCCCACTCACTTTCTTGTAAACGCAGGCTTCTCCATAAGTCTGCGTAAACCCAAACGCTTTGATCATCTCATCAAAGCGAATGTTCCAACTCCGAGATGCTTGCACCAGCCCATAAGTCGAGCGTTGGAGCTTGCACACCTTGCCAGCATTCTTAGGATCGACAAAACCCTCCGGCTGCATCATATACAATTCTTCCTTAAGGAAACCATTAAGGAATGCCGTTTTGACGTCCATTTGCCAAATTTCATAATCATAAAATGCGGCAATTGCTAACATGATTCAGACGGACTTCATCTTCGCTACCGGTGAGAAAGTCTCATCGTAGTCAACCCCTTGAACTTGTCGATAACCCTTAGCGACAAGCCTAGCTTTATAGATGGTCACATTACCATCCGCGTCAGTCTTCCTCTTAAAGATCCATTTATTTTCTATGGCTCGCCGTTCAAGGGCAAGTCAGTCAAAGTCCATACTTCGTTTTCATACATGGATCCTATCTCGGATTTCATGGCTTCCAGCCATTTTTCGGAATCCGGGCCCGCCATCGCTTCTTCATAGTTCGAAGGTTCACCGTTGTCTAACAACATGATTTCCAAGACAGGGTTGCCGTACCACTCTGGTGCGGAACGTGTCCTTGTGGACCTTCGAATTTCAGTAGGAGCTTGATCAGAAGTATCTTGATCATTATCATTAACTTCCTCTCTAGTCGGTGCAGGCACCTCAGGAACATTTTCTTGAGTTGCGCCATTTCCCGGTTCAAGAGGTAATACTTCATCAAGCTCTACTTTCCTCCCACTTACTTCTTTCGAGAGAAACTCTTTCTCTAGAAAGGACCCATTCTTGGCAACAAAGATCTTGCCTTCGGATCTGAGGTAGAAGGTGTACCCAATAGTTTCTTTTGGGTATCCTATGAAGACGCATTTTTCCGACTTGGGTTCGAGCTTTTCAGGTTGAAGTTTCTTGACATAAGCATCGCATCCCCAAACTTTTAGAAACGACAGCTTAGGTTTCTTCCCAAACCATAATTCATACGGTGTCGTCTCAACGGATTTCGACGGAGCCCTATTTAAAGTGAATGCGGCAGTCTCTAAAGCATAGCCCCAAAAAGATAGCGGTAAATCAGTAAGAGACATCATAGACCGCACCATATCCAATAGAGTGCGATTACGACGTCCGGACACACCGTTACGATGAGGTGTTCCAGGCGGCGTGAGTTGTGAAACTATTCCACATTTTCTTAAGTGTGCACCAAATTCGTGACTCAAGTATTCTCCTCCACGATCTGATCGTAGAAACTTGATTTTCCTGTCACGTTGATTTTCAACCTCACTCTGAAATTCCTTGAACTTTTCAAAGGTTTCAGACTTGTGTTTCATTAAGTAGACATACCCATATCTACTCAAGTCATCAGTGAGGGTGAGAACATAACGATAGCCACCGCGAGCCTCAACACTCATTGGACCGCACACATCAGTATGTATGATTTCCAATAAGTTGGTTGCTCGCTCCATTGTTCCTGAGAACGGAGTCTTGGTCATTTTACCCATGAGGCATGGTTCGCACGTGTCAAATGATTCATAATCAAGAGACTCTAAAAGTCCATCTGCATGGAGCTTCTTCATGCGTTTGACACCTATGTGACCAAGGCGGCAGTGCCACAAGTATGTGGGACTATCATTATCAACCTTACATCTTTTGGTACTCACATTATGAACATGTGTAGTAATACGCCCGAGATTCATTAAGAATAAACCATTCACCATAGGAGCATGACCATAAAACATATCTCTCATATAAATGGAATAACCATTATTCTCAGATTTAAATGAGTAGCCATCTCGAATTAAACGAGATCCCGATACAATGTTCATGCTCAAAGCTGGCACTAAATAACAGTTATTGAGGTTTAAAACTAATCCCGTAGGTAAATGCAGAGGCAGCGTGCCGACGGCGATCACATCAACCTTGGAACCATTCCCGACGCGCATCGTCACCTCGTCCTTTGCCAGTCTCCGTTTATTCCGCCTGCTGTGAGTTACAAATATGAGCAACGGCACCGGTATCAAATACCCATGAGTCACTACGAGTACTGGTAAGGTACACATCAATTACATGTATATCAAATATACCTTTTGTTTTGCCGGCCTTCTTGTCTGCTAAGTATTTAGGGCAATTCCGCTTCCAGTGACCGCTTCCCTTGCAATAAAAGCACTCAGTCTCGGGCTTGGGTCCATTCTTTGGCTTCTTCCCGGCAGCTTGCTTGCCGGGCGCGGCAACCTCCTTGCCGTCCTTCTTGAAGTTCTTTTTACCCTTGCCTTTCTTAAACTTAGTGGTTTTATTGACCATCAACACTTGATGTTCCTTCTTGACTTCTACCTCCGCTGACTTCAGCATTGAGAACAACTCAGGAATGGTCTTTTGCATCCCCTGCATGTTGAAGTTCATCACAAAGCTCTTGTAGCTTGGTGGAAGCGACTGGAGGATTCTGTCAATGACCGCATCATCCGGGAGATTAAATGCCAGCTGAGACAAGCGGTTATGCAACCCAGACATAGTGAGTATGTGCTCACTGACAGAACTATTTTCCTCCATCTTACAGCTGAAGAATTTATCGGAGACTTCATATCTCTCGATCCAGGCATGAGCTTGAAAAACCATTTTTAGCTCTTCGAACATCTCATATGCTCCATGTCTCTCAAAACGCTTTTGGAGCCCCGGCTCTAAGCTGTAAAGCATGCCGCACTGAACGAGGGAGTAGTCGTCAACACGTGTCTGCCAAGCGTTCATAACGTCTTGGTTCTGTGGGACGGGTGGATCACCTAGCGGTGCTTGTAGGACATAATCTTTCTTGGCAGCTATGAGGATGATCCTCAGGTTCCGGACCCAGTCCGTATAGTTGCTGCCATCGTCTTTCAGCTTGGTTTTCTCTAGGAACGCGTTGAAGTTGAGGACTACGTGGGCCATTTGATCTACAAGACATATTGTAAAATATTTTAGAATAAGTTCATGATAATTAAGTTCATCTAATCAAATTATTAATGAACTCCCACTTAGATTAGACATCCCTCTAGTCATCTAAGTATTACATGATCCGGGTTGACTAGGCCGTGTCCGATCATCACGCGAGACGGACTAGTCAACGTCGGTGAACATCTTCATGTTGATCGTATCTTCTATACGACTCATGCTCGACCTTTCGGTCTTCTGTGTTCCGAGGCCATGTCTGTACATGCTAGGCTCGTCAAGTTAACCCTAAGTGTTTTTGCATGTGTTCCGAGGCCATGTCTGTACATGCTAGGCTCGTCAACACCCATTGTATGTGAACGTAAGGATCCATCACACCCGATCATCACGGCGTGCTTAGAAACGACGAACTTTAGGAACGGTGCACAGTTAGGGGAGAACACTTCTTGAAATTGTTATGAGGGATCATCTTATTTACTACCGTCGTACTAAGTAAACAAGATGCAAAACATGATAAACATCACATGTAATCAAATAATTAACGTGACATGATATGGCCAATATCACATAGCTCCTTTGATCTCCATCTTGGGGCTCCATGATCATCTTGTCACCAGCTTGACACCATGATCTCCATCATCATGATCTCCATCATCGTGTCTCCATGAAGTTGCTCGCCAACTATTACTTCTACTACTATGGCTAACGCGTTTAGCAACAAAGTAAAGTAATTTACATGGCGTTTCTCGATGACACGCAGGTCATATAAAAGAATAAAGACAACTCCTATGGCTCCTGCCGGTTGTCATACTCATCGACATGCAAGTCGTGATTCCTATTACAATAGCATGAACATCTCATACATCACATATAGATCATTCATCATTCATCACAACTTTGGCCATATCATATCACAAACCACTTGCTGCAAAAACAAGTTAGACGTCCTCTAATTGTTGTTGCAAGTTTTACGTGGCTGAATTAGGGTTCTAGCAAGAACGTCTTCTTACCTACGTTAAAGCCACAACGTGATTTGTCAACTTCTATTTACCCTTCATAAGGACCCTGTTCATCGAATCCGCTCCAACTAAAGTGGGAGAGACAGACACCCGCCAGCCACCTTATGCAACTAGTGCATGTTAGTCGGTGGAACCGGTCTCACGTAAGCGTACGTGTAAGGTTGGTCCGGGCCGCTTCATCCCACAATACTGCTGAAGCAAGAAAAGACTAGTAACGGCAAGAAAGTTGACAAATCTACGCCCACAACTAATTGTGTTCTACTCGCGCAAGAAGAACTACGCATAGACCTAGCTCTCATACCACTGTTGGGGAATGTTGCAGAAAACAAAATTTTCCTACTCGTTTCACCAAGATCCATCTAGGAGTTCATCTAGCAATGAGTCATTGGATGCATCTACATACCTTTGTAGATTGCGCACGGAAGCGTTCAAAAGAACGGTGATGATGTAGTCGTACACGACGTGATCCAAATCACCGATGACCAAGCGCCGAACGGACGGCACCTCCGCGTTCAACCGACGTACGGGACGGGAGACGTCCCCTCCTTCTTGATCCAGCAAGGGGAGGAGGAGAAGTTGATGAAGATCCAGCAGCACGACGGCGTGGTGGTGGATGCAGGGCGTCACAGTAGCAGGGCTTCGCCTATACTACGAGGGAGAGACGTAACAGGGAGAGAGGGAGGCGCCAAGGCTCAGGTATGAAGTCCCTCCCTCTCCTCAACTATATATAGGGGTGCCAAGGGGGGGGGGCGCCGGCCCTAGTAGATGGATCTACTAGGGGGGGCAGCGTCCAAGGGGTGGGGGGCTTGCCCCCCAAGCAAGGGGGCGCCCCCTCTAGGGTTTCCCCTCAACCCTAGCCGCATGGGCCCTTGGGGGGGTGGCGCCCCAGCCCACTTTGGGCTGGGTTCCCTCCTACTTCAGCCCATGGGGCCCCCCGGGATAGGTGGCCCCACCCGGTGGACCCCCGGGACCCTTCCGGTGGTCCCGGTACAATACCGGTGACCCCAAAACTTGTCCCGATGGCCGAAACAGCACTTCCTATATATAATTCTTTACCTCCGGACCATTCTGGAACTCCTCGTGACGTCCGGGATCTCATCCGGGACTCCAAACAATATTCGAGTTACTGCATATACATGTCTTCACAACCCTAGCGTCACCGAACCTTAAGTGTGTAGACCCTACGGGTTCGGGAGACAAGCAGACATGACCGAGACGACTCTCCGGTCAATAACCAACAGCGGGATCTGGATACCCATGTTGGCTCCCACATGCTCCACGATGATCTCATCGGATGAACCACGATGTCGAGGATTCAATCAACCCCGTGTGCAATTCCCTTTGTCAATCGATATGTTACTTGCCCGAGATTCGATCGTCGGTATCCCAATACCTCGTTCAATCTCATTACCGGCAAGTCACTTTACTCTTACCGCAATGCATGATCCCGTGACCAGACACTTGGTCACTTTGAGCTCATTATGATGATGCATTACCGAGTGGGCCCAGTGATACCTCTCCGTCACATGGAGTGACAAATCCCAGTCTTGATCCATGTCAACCCAACAGACACTTTCGGAGATACCCGTAGTCTACCTTTATAGTCACCCAGTTACGTTGTGACGTTTGGTAGACCCAAAGCACTCCTACGGTATCCGGGAGTTACACGATCTCATGGTCTAAGGAAAAGATACTTGACATTGGAAAAGCTCTAGCAAACGAACTACACGATCTTTGTGCTATGCTTTAAGATTAGGTCTTGTCCATCACATCATTCTCCTAATGATGTGATCCCGTTATCAATGACATCCAATGTCCATAGCCAGGAAACCATGACTATCTATTGATCAACGAGCTAGTCAACTAGAGGCTTACTAGGGACATGTTGGTGTCTGTTATTCACACATGTATTACGATTTCCGGATAACAGAATTATAGCCTGAATAAAGACAATCATCATGAACAAGGAAATATAATAATAATGCTTTTATTATTGCCTCTAGGGCATATTTCCAACAGAGTTCATCGCCCACGGTGTTGTCTCTGCAATAGAAAATCCCAATAAGTAGGGTAATTAGCCTATTATTGATAATCCATGTAGTAATCAAATTGACATTTCTTGTAAAACACACCAGATATTTCATATCCGTATAATGGCAACCAAGATTTCATAATCGAATTACATCAGATAGCCTCGGCACTCAGTTACGCCATTACACAACAGCACCATGTTTCACATGCAACATCGAAAACCTTTGAAAAGTAGCATCATACACGGTAAGTAGACAGATGAATCTCATCTGGGAAACTGCAAAACCGGAAGGCAAATATTGAGCCTTCAGTGATGTCAAATGTCCTTGCAACTTTAGGCCAGTGGCTATGGATAGTTGCCCACCCAACCTTCGTCCTCTTTAGGAAGACTTCAATATTGTACTCTGGGTGTTGAATGAATATCTTCCTCGCCTCTTGACCATGCAGGCAGTTTGAGAGGTAATCATCGGTGAACTGCTTTGAAAATTACTGAAAACAAAGATATGCACAAATCGTTGTTATAAATTTTGAAATGGCGCAAGGGGTAAAAACAAGGTAAAAGAGTTAGTACCATCCTAGTTGACTGATGTCTTCTTCATTGTGCAAACAAAGATCTTGTTGTTATTCGTCGCAAGTTTCTTTATCCTAACAATCTTTCTGAGTTTATTGACTTGACTAAAATTCATGGACATCTCATTTCCCCATATGCAAAATGGGTTGAATAGTGGGGCTAAGCCTCTGACAGCAGGACCTACATGTGCAAGACCAAATTGTAAGAGACCTAAATATTAGAATGATTCCTGCAACTGCACAATAATGTGTTGTTAGCTAAAGGACCATGCATGATCAAACCTCGATGGTACACAACAGTGTCTCCCATTGTTTCCCTGCAACACACATAAGGAAGATCTTGATCAGGTTAACTGAGAGTTGCCATACTATCAGTAGAATACAGATTGAGTACAGTCAAATTCGATTTATTTATCACATGCATAAAAAATACAAAACTGTACCCACAACAAATGAAAATCAATTCACAGAATTGAACCAAACAGTTAAATGGACAACAAACCAAATGAACCAAAACAGTTAACTGAGCACGACATTGCAGAATAGAAACATGTACTAGAAGATAAGACAATTAACAAAACAAAGAATGCTTGAGAACAGTACTACGAAATGTAGCAACTGTTGGACCAAAGTGTTAACTGAACATTACATTTCAAAGGACCAAACTGTTAACTGAACATCAGATTGCATATTAACATTACAGAGGACAAATCACTAGAAGGCATTTGCGGTGGCCTCGAGAAAACAGCATGAACTGTATTTTAAAGTAGACAACCGCGTGGCTGTATCGACGGTGGCCTCAAAGACAAGGTGCTCCTCCAAGATCTAGTGGTCGACACGCATGGCAGCCATAGCGACCTCGTGCGTGTGTGCGGCCGTGATTTGCTTCTCCGCTGCTAGATGCTATTGAGCTCCATGTTATGCTGCATGCAAAATGGATGTGGGCGGCGCTTAATTGGAGGACGAGGACAGTGATTTCAGCGGAAGGTGTCGCACCATCGGTCGTAGCATGTGGGACGAGGAAGGAGGAGGATGGTGTGTGGATTACCTGATGATACGTCTCCAACGTATCTATAATTTTTGATTCTTCCATGCTGTTCTATTATCATTCTTGGATGTTTTATAATCATTTTATATCTTTTTTGGGACTAACCTATTGACATAGTGCCCAGTGCCAGTTGTTGTTTTCTGCTTGTTTTTTACATCGCAGGAAATCAATACTAAACGGAGTCCAAACGCAGCGAAACGTTTTGTGGATTTTTCTGGACCAGAAGACACCAGATGGCCCAAGAAAGTACCTGAGGGGTGCTTCGAGGGGAGCACAACCCACCAGGGCGCGCCTGGGGGCCCAGGC
Organism: Triticum urartu; assembly: GCF_056163025.1. Taxonomy (NCBI): domain Eukaryota; kingdom Viridiplantae; phylum Streptophyta; class Magnoliopsida; order Poales; family Poaceae; genus Triticum; species Triticum urartu. Next base: position 218,719,338 of record NC_141877.1, on the reverse strand, counting down.
GCGCCCAGGTGGGTTGTGCCCACCTCGGTGGCCTCCCGCACCGCCTCTTTGCTCTATAAATACCCCAATATTCCAGAAACCCTAGGGGAGTCAATGAAAATCAATTCCACCCGTCGCAAGTTCCAGAACCACCAGATCCAATCTAGACACCATCATGGAGGGGTTCATCATCCTCATTGGTGCCTCTTCGATGATGCGTGAGTAGTTCATTGTAGACCTACAGGTCCATAGTTAGTAGCTAGATGGCTTCCTCTCTCTTTTGATTCTCAATACAATGGTCTTTTGGAGATCTATTTGATGTAACGCTTTTTGCGGTGTGTTTGTTGGGATCCGATGAACTTTGAGTTTATGATCAGGTTATTTGAGTCTTTTGATCTCTTATATGCATGATTACTTATAGCCTCGTATTTCCTCTTCGAATCTTTGGTTTTGTCGTGGAATTGTCACGGTAGATGTCCTAGTGAAAGGACTTAGTCGTGGAGCCATCGCAACCAGGAAGCTTAAAGGGGTTAATCGGGACAAAGGACACGAGAGGTTTATACTGGTTCGGCCCCTTGCGATGAAGGTAAAGCCTAGTCCAGTTGATGTGGTATTGCTAGGTTTCGATGACCAATGAGCGAATACGCTAGCTTGGCCCTCGATCTGTTGTTTCTTGCCCTAAGCCGTCGCCGGGTCGTCCCCTTATATACACGGGTTGACGCCATGCGGCCTACAGAGTCCCGGCCGGCTCATACAACGTGTCCGGCTCGGTGACATCTCTTACATGCCTTACATTACAAGTCTATTCATACATGGCGGTTTATACTTACGGGGCTTAAGCCGCCTCTGGGCTTGGGCCTATTATAAGCCTTATTGTAAACCGTCACCTTGTATACTCTTCGGGCTTCATTCAGGTAGCTCGCCGTTGTGGTTGACACGGCCCCTCCTGGGCGGGTCATACCTGGTAGTCATATCCCCAACATTAGGCCCAGGTTGATTTGAACTTTGTTCATGTCAATCTTCAACACTTAGAAGAAATCCATCTTCCACTGCTTGTAAAAGCTCTGTAACCCGCCATGACGTCACCTTCAGAAAATTTGGAAACCCTCCAGGACATCATCTTCACGGATCCTTATCTTAAATGCCTTCCGAAAATTGAGGTGTCTAATTAGCTAGATAATCATCATTTTAGCCTTCCTCGTTTTTCGCGCCTGTCTATTCACCTATCTCCTTATAAATAGGCACGGCTGATCTTCCTCATTCTTCTTCTTCCTTCTCTCGCAATCCCTCTGTCGCTCGAACTCTGCCGCCACTGCAGCGCTCACCGTCGTCCTCAACCTTGGCCGCTGCATCAACCTGAGCTTGTCCGGAGAACGGCGGCGATCCTCCATAGTAGAACTGTGTCCATAAGTTTTTGCTTTTCCGCACCTTAGATCCGCATTAGGGTTTGCAAGTTCTTCTGTGTTCTTCGCTGTTCATCACAAATTCTTCGTAATTTCTCCACCGCATCCTCTTTTGATCTAAAATAAGTATGGAACTCACACGGTAGCTGTTTCGCATCCATTTTTAGATGCTAGTAGATCCCCTTTTCTTGTACAAAGGCCTCCTTAGAACTGATGAACTCCTCTGTGCTGGTTTTTTAGGTCTATATTTATTTTCCCTTTTTGAACAGTCTTGATCCAAAATAATAACAACAGCCTGTGAAACTTGTTTATCTCAGTACTTAGCCAATTTTTTTGTCGCTGGCAACTTTTGAATACCTTTAGTCATGGTGGCTTATCATGCCGTCTCATTTTTCCTTCATATATCATTAGCCCTTACTTAAGCCGCCATTACTCATCTATATTGCAATCATTAACCTGTGATTCCACCAATTAACTTGAACCGGCAAATTACTTTCTTTTTAGCTTGTCGTTTTTCACCATGCCGCCAAAGACGACAACAGTCTGCAACTGGGTCCCTTCCACAGTCACTGATGACACCTTGAAGGATTTTGTCACCATCGGGTATATACCAGAGAAGAACATTATGTCCTATCGCGCCCCTGACCCGGCCGAAGAAAAACCTCAACCCAAAGATGGTGAAGTCATCGTCTTTACTGACCATATGAGCCGGGGATTTTCACCGCCCGGCTCAAAATTCTTCATAGATGTTCTGCACTTTTTCAAGCTTCATCCACAAGATCTTGGACCCAATTCCATATCAAATATCTGCAATTTCCAAGTTCTCTGCGAGGTTTATCTTCAAGAATAACCTACTGTTCAACTCTTCAGAGAGTATTTCTATTTAAACCGCCAGAATGAATACACCAACGATCCCAGCTTGGAACTTGGTGGAATTTCGATTCAGCGCAAATGGGATGCTATCTTTCCCTTAGTAGTCTTGCCAAGCCATCCCAAGGATTGGAACCAAACTTGGTTTTACTGCAAAGACACGTCGCCAGCTGATGAAAAATCAATGCTGAGTTATCGCGCGGAGCGTCTTGACGCGAAGTTTTTACTCTCTGACAAGCTTTCTGCCGCTGAACGTAAGAAGCTCATCCAAACCATCAAAAGGGTTCAAGCTTTGCTGGGAAACAGCTTAACTGGTGTTGACTTGATCCGCTATTGGATCGCATGGCGGATCACCCTTCTGAGCCGCCGGTCTGACTTAATGTACAATTACACCGGAGGAGCAGACGATCCTTGGTGTTATAGCTCTCTACGTCTGACTGAAGAAGCCATCGTTGAAATGTCAACTACCCTTGTAAACAGCAAATATGAAGATTGCAATGAAGTAGGATTGAATCCTTTTTGCAAACTTAACCCGGCACCAGAGGTAAATCCCCTTGACTCCTTTTTCCTTTAGTAGTTAAGCACTTGCATGATGTTTCAATCTGTTATTTGCCTACAGGCCAAATCTGACTTTTGGAAAGTCAAATATGATCATGAGGCCACCAAAAAAGCTAGACCGCCGCAATAGCCGCAAAGAAGACCACCAGAAAATCCAAAAAGAAACCAACTGCTTCTGATCTCCTCGAGCTGGATGATGCCTCTGAGTCGGAGGTAGCCCTTGACTCTCTTGGCCTACTTTTAACAACCTTATTGACACTGACTATTGCGAGGATGACACGGGGGCCAGCCAGGCAGTAGAAGAAGAGGTAATTATTTCCTCCAACTTAGAACCTTTGCCAAGAGAGAAACCTCGATTGGTAACCCGGAAAATAAGGTTTTCACACCCTTTGGCTTATTTGGATCCTCATTTTCTTTTGAAAAAACAGCAACATGAGAGCCGTCAGACCTGGACCAGTGATGACAATGAACTGCCCTCCGGCTTACCGAAAACTCCTCGGAAACCTCAGAATGAGGTTTCTTTCACCTTTGACTTTTGCCTTTATCAATGAATCTATTTCCTTGCTCTTTTTTATTATGATTTCACTTTTGCAAGAGGTCTCTCGTTCTTCTGGTGATTCTTCGCAAACTCAACTTCTGGCTTTCAAGACTGCCCCTAGGTAAAGATAATTATCCTTCTTCTGCATCTTTATGTCCGTAACATTATACTGATTCATCAAATTCCTCTTAGTGGTCAAGCAAAACCTAGGAAGGCTAGGGTGGTTAAGCCGGCTGAAAACCCAGAAGCCGCTGAACTGGCACTGCCAACTCCTGCCCCGGGACAACCTGAAGCACCAGAAGACCCTGTTGTCAACGTTCAAATTGATCCTCCTGAGCCGTCTATTGACGAAACTATTCTCAACCCATCTACCGTTGAACCGTCAAGCTCAGCTAACCCACCGGCGACTTGTGACAGTGACATTTTAATCACTGGTAGTAGATTTGTTGAACCGGGCAATCCAACTGTGCTAGCCAGACATTCCGCCAAGCAAGAGGCTTTGGAAAAGCAAAAAGTGCGGTTTGACATCTCTCACCATGCTCACCTGAGTATTAGTGATGTGCTTTCCGCCTACCTTAGTCATGTGCATTCCAGCTGTGACACTGAAATTGAGATGGTCAAACAGCTGCAACTAAAATATGAGGTATGTTCTCCGGCTTTCATTAGTTTATCTGCTCTGCCAGTCCCCAAGTCTCCTGATTATGATAAACTGAATGATCTGTAGACTTGTGATATAGGTTGATGAGCATAATATTACCTGTAGTCCCCAAGGGCCGGCTTAATTCATCATGAATAAGCCGATACTTAACTTCATAACCTTCTTGACCCAGTCCAAACTAATATTGCTTATCCGGCTTAAGAGAAAAACTTTCTGAATATCATGCATTAGCCCCCAAGTGCCAAGCGTTGTTACTTGTAAAACACTTGGGACTTTTCTAGGGTTATTTCTGCATTTTAAAATTGCTTTGGCAAACATTAGCCCCCAAGTGCCGAGTGGTGTTGCTTTGCAAAGTACTTGGGACTTTAATCATTATGTCCTCTATTGGAATAAACTTTGACACACGTGTGCATGTTTGCAGACCGCCATAACTGATTTGGATTCTCAGCTAGCTGATGCGAAAACCCGGTTGGCGGCTTAAGAGACTGAGATAAAGAATACCGAATCCAAACTCCAGTTGAGCCTATCTGAAGTGGAGAAACTGAAGACCGGTTTTGATGTAGAGAAAAAATCTTGGGCCGATGAAAAAACCTTGCTGACACAGCGTGCTGAAACGGCCGAGGCGGCTCTCATAGAGGTTACCGCTGAACTCACCGGTTTAAAAAGCCGCGTGTCTCAGATTGTAACACCCCGGATGTAACTTTCCCAATTTGTACTCCAACTCTTGCCGTTTCCGGCATTAAGTTATATTTATTTCCTCGGGTTCGGGTTCTTTGCCTCCGTGTGTTGTTGTCATTGTCATGCATCTCATATCATGTCATCATGTGCATTGCATTTGCATACGTGTTCGTCTCATGCATTCGAGCATTTTCCCCGTTGTCCGTTTTGCATTCCGGCGCTTCGTTCTCCTCCGGTGGTCATTTCTACCTTTCTTTCGTGTGTGGGGATTAAACATTTCCGGATTGGACCGAGACTTGCCAAGCGGCCTTGGTTTACTACCGGTAGACCACCTATCAAGTTTCGTAGCATTTGGACTTCGTTTGATAATCCAACGGTTAACCGAGGGACCGAAAAGGCCTCGTGTGTGTTGCAGCCCAACACCCCTCCAATTTGGCCCAAAACCCACCTAACTCTGCTCCATCATCTAGAGCGTTCGATCACAATCGCGTGGCCGAAAACCGCACCTCATTTGGACTCTCCTAGCTCCTCCTATGCCTATTTATACCCCCTCCCCGAAAAATCCGGATCCCCTCGTCCTCAAACCCTAAAAATCCGTCTCCGTCGCCGCCGGACGTGTCCGGGGGAGCTGGACAACATCCGCCCGTCACCACCGCCAACCGCCGGCCGCCAACTGTCCGCGCCCCGCGCCCACTTCCCCGCCGGCCCGCCGGGCCCGCCTCCGGCCCCCGCGGCCCAAAGGCCTCCGCCGCCCGCGCCCGTCTCCGCCCCGGCCGCCGCGCGCCGCCCCCAGGCCGAGCTCCGGCCGGTGCCGCCGCCGCGTCCGCGCCCGCCGCCACCAACCGCCGCCGCCGCGCCGTGGCCGCCGCCCTGCCGCCTCTCCGGCTCCCCGCCGGCCGGATCCGGCGAGATCCGGCCCGGGAGCACCTTGCCGCCGTCATCCCGCTCCGGCGAGCTCCATCCTCGTCGTGAACAGTGCCCGCCGCCACCTCGGTTCACGCGCCGTTCAAACCCTAGATCTGAGGGTTGTTTTTTTCCCAAGTCCCTAATATTTTCAGTCCAAGTGCTCATGTTCATGACCCCGTAACTTTGCATCTGTAGCTCCGATTCATGCATATATCATATCAAAATGTTCATCTCAGAGAGTACATCATTTCGTTCCATTGCTTCATTTTCATTTGAGTTCATCTTGATGCCCGAAGTGCTGTTAGAAGAGGGCTACTTGAGATAATTGTCAGATCTGCTATTCCATTTAGGTTTTTGTCATTTTTGCCATGATTATTGTGTGCATGCTATGCCCTGATGCTCTACATGTGTTTTGTTAAGGGTTTTGTCATCTTTCCAGAGGTGCAACCCATGTATTTTTGTGATGTTTGTGGTGACTAGTGCAAGCTTGCAAAGTGGTGCACTTGCTAATTCTGTTTTCAGGGACTTAGTAATTTCACTAAGTCCTTGACCTGTTTATCTCATGATGCCATATGTTCATGTTGTTTCCTAGTGATCCGTAAGGATGTTTTGTTAATATTGTAGTGCTCTATCCATTCATGTCTTTGTTTGCAATTATGGAGCACCCTAGCTTGAGTCAATCGAGCTCTACTTTTGCTACTTCGTGAATCTGGGCAGATTGTCAACTTGTTTGCAATTTTGCCGGTGATGTTGTAGTTGATCCGTGCATGCTATGCTATTGTTCTTGCCATGTCTAGCTTGCATTTTGTGCCTTCTTGATGGATGTATGCTTGTCTTGCCATGACTTACACCGTAGTGAGTGCATCGAGCTCCTAAACATGCCTACTTGAGTTATATTTCAGCATGTGTCAGTTTTTCACTAAGTCTGAAAACTGATTATGTTTTTGCTATGTTCACATGCTTGCAATTGTATTTTCTGATCCCTTTTGGCTCAAGGTCACTAAGGGACTTTTGTTAAGCTCTTTGATTAGCTCCATGCCATGCTTTACTTTGCCATGATCAGGTCCTGTAGCATGTAGTTTTGTTGCTTCGAAGAGTGCTACCTGATCTGAAATTCCAGACAAGTGTTAATTTCACTAAGTCTGAGATCTGTTTGTCATATGCATTTTTGTCATGCTTGTTTGAACCAGTTAATGGATGAATTGGCCGTAGCTCAGTGCTAGACTTTTGTTAAGCATCTTGTGTGCATCCCTGCCATGTATTTTTTGTCATGTTTGGGTGTTGTAGCATGTTCATCTCATTGCATTTAGATGGCTACTTGCTATAAATCGCAGACCGGTGTCATTTTTGAATCGCTTGCCATTTCCAAACCGTAACTACGATTCCGGCGTTCTTTATATCGTTTTCAAGCGATTTCATCTTATCTTTACAGTGGCACACTTGTATTTCTAAGTTGAGGCCAGGTTCATGCAATTCCTGTCATATCTTGCATTTTGCATCCCGCATCGCATCCCGCATAGCATATCATCTTTGCATTGTGTTGTTTGAGTTTGCACGTGGTTGATTGTATCCTTGTTGCTTGTTTGTCTTGTTTGGGTAGAGCCGGGAGACGAGTTCGCTAACGAGCAGCCCGTTGAGTTTGCTTTTGAGGATCCAGTCAACTCTGACAACTGTGCAGGCAAGATGATCATACCCTCGAAATCACTACTATCTTTGCTATGCTAGTTTGCTCGCTCTTTTTCTATGCCATTGCTACGATGCCTACCACTTGCTTTCAAGCCTCCCAAATTGCCATGTCAAACCTCTAACCCACCATTGTCCTAGCAAACCGTTGATTGGCTATGTTACCGCTTTGCTCAGCCCCTCTTATAGCGTTGCTAGTTGCAGGTGAAGATTGGGGGCCGTTCCTTGTTGGAACCTTTATTTACTTGTTGGGATATCATTATATTGCCATGTTATCTTAATGCATCTATATATTTGGTAAAGGGTGGAAGGCTCGGCCTCTCGCCTAGTGTTTTGTTCCACTCTTGCCGCCCTAGTTTCCGGCATATCGGTGTTATGTTCCCGAATTTTTGCGTTCCTTGCGCTGTTGGGTTATAATGGGAACCCATTGATAGTTCGCCTTGATTAAAGCTTTTCCAGCAATGCCCAACCTTGGTTTTACCATTTGCCACCTAGCCTTTTCTTTCCCTTGGGTTCTGCAGACTCAAGGGTCATCATTATTTTAACCCCCTCGGGCCAGTGCTCCTCTGAGTGTTGGTCCAAACTGTCAGCCGCCGGTGGTTACCAGGGGCAACTCTGGGCTGGCCTACCGGAAGTTTAGAAAATCTGAGTGTGCCCTGAGAAAGAGATATGTGCAGCTCCTATCGGGATTTGTCGGCACATTCGGGCGGTGTTGCTGGTCTTGTTTTAACCTATCAAAGTGTCTTGAAGAACCGAGATACCGAGTCTGATCGAAACGTCTTGGGAGGAGGTCTATTCCTTCATTGACCGTGAGAGCTTGTCATGGGCTAAGTTGGGACTCCCCTGCAGGGATTGAACTCTCGAAAGTCGTGCCCGCAGTTATGGGCAGATGGGAATTTGTTAATGTCCGGTTGTAGATAACTTGAACCTTAATCAATTAAAATGAATCAACTGAGTGTGTTACCGTGATGGCCTCTTCTCGGCGGTGTCCGGGAAGTGGACACGGTGTTGGAGTAATGTTTGCACAGGTTGCTCTCTAGTTTCTCGCTCGTGCTTTGCCTCCTCTTCTCGCTCTCTTTTGTGAATAAGTTCGCCACCATATTTGCTAGTCGCTTGCTGCAGCTCCACATATTTACCTTGCCTTACCTATAAGCTTAAATAGTCTTGATCGCGAGGGTGCGAGATTGCTGAGTCCCTATGGCTCACATATTACTATTACAACAGATGCAGGGCCTGATGATTCCACTCCAGGAGACGCGTATGAGCTCAAGTGGGAGTTCGACGAGGACTCTCAACGTTACTATGTTTCCTTTCCCGATGATCAGTAGTGGTGCCCAGTTGGGGGTGATTGGGACCATGTCGCTTGTTGGGTTATCTTTTATTTTGGCGCCGTAGTCGGGCCATGAGTGTTTGGTTGATGTAATGTTATTGATGTACTTGATTGACGTGGCGAGTGTAAGCCAACTATGTTATCTCCCCTTTATTAGTTATATTACATGGGATGTTGTGAAGATTGCCTAACTTGCGACATATGCCTTCAATGCGATTATGTCTCTAAGTCGTGCCTCGACACGTGGGAGCTATAGTCGCATCGAGGGTGTTACAAGTTGGTAATCAGAGCCTTCCCCGACCTTAGGAGCCCCATTGCTTGATCGTTTTTAGTGGCCGAGTTGTGTCTAGAAAAATGTTTTGAGTCTTTTAGGAATTATATATCAGAGAGCTTAGGAATTCTTTTACTTCCCAGTCTCCTCATCGCTCTGGTAAGGCATCCTGACGTAGAGTTTTGACTACTCTCTTCTCAAATTTCACTAAAAAAAATTTAGGATCACGCGGGTATCTTCCGATGGTTTTATGATGAGAACATTGTCTTGATGCCTCCTGTCAGGGGTTTAGTGGAAGTGTCCCGGGGAGTTGAGCTCTGAGGTGTTGTCATCATAATTTTATCGTTGCAGTTCTGGAATACCTGAATCTAGTACACCGACATCGAAAATCTCTTTTATGCAGTTCGTTCGTGAGATAACCTCGACGCCACCCAGTACTGGGGCGGGAGTTCGGGAGTATCGCCATAACTTGTATAACGGATGCTTTTCGAAGGTTGAGGTAGATGGTTTCCGATGGTTTCTTGGTTATGTGTTGAAGGATGGATACAGCTAGATGTAGGATTTGCTAGTTTGGGTGAGATATTATGCTTCCCCTGTATCCCCAACACCTGATTGCATAACCGGAAAGGTTCGGGAGTTCCATAGGTGGGAATTCTAGTGGCTCTAGTTCTTCTTCCACGGATATTGGTTTGAGATTGGGATTTCTTACCGATTATTCGTTCTTGATCCGTACCTTGTTGATTTATTTCTCTACCTTAATTCTGCATGGCTTCTCAATTTATGGAGATGTGACCATTTCAAGAGGAATGCATTCGTTCATTTTGTTCGGATGTGAAGACTATATGTTCCAATTTTACATTCCGTTGGATTCAGCTTCAATATTTGTCTATCAATGTGCTAATGGTGGTCAACCTCTTCAGGATGGCTCCTCCAACGCGCACGACTCCGAATCCTGATCCGCCACCACCTCCCCGTCCTCCGGAGGCATGGCAAGTTGTGATGGCCGCAACCAATGCAAACACACAGTTGATCATGCAAATTCTTCAAGAGCCCAATCAAGGCAACCAAGGGAATCAAGGCAGCAATCAGAATCACTTTGCTTCACTCAACCAGTTCCTTGCTAACGGGCCAAAGACTTTCAGCAATTGTGTTGAAGCAACCGATGCTGACGATTGGCTAGTGGATCTGTGCAAGCATTTCGAGTGCAGTAACGTCAGGCCTGAGGACTTTGTCAAGTTCGCTTCCTTCCAACTCAAAGACCAAGCTGCAGAATGGTTCCAGCAGTACAAGGACTCCAGAGGTGGACGTGTTATCATTTGGGATGATTTCCGTCGATATTTCTGAGCTCATCATATTCCCCAGAGCATGGTTGAAAGCAAGCGTGAGGAATTCCGCAATCTGAAGCAAGGCTCTTTGTCTGTCTATGACTACAACAAGTTGTTCCAGAAGCTCGCCCGCTTTGCCAAGCAGGACGTCCCTGATGAGAAGAGCATGATATACCAGTTCAGGGGTGGTCTCAGAGAAGAAATTCAGCTAGCTCTTGTTCTCTTCGAGCCCTTGAGATACGATGAGTTCTACAACATGGCACTGAAGCAAGAGGCTGCTCAGTTGAGGTGTGATGCTTCCAAGAAGCGAGTCAGAGATGTTACTCCTTCCTCTACTCAAGTGGCCAAGCAGCAGAAGTTTTGGCTTCCTCCTCCTCCGTTCCGTCAGCCGTATCAGCAGAAGAGCAAAGGTGGCAGTGGTTCTTCCCACCCACCCAACCCTGGCTTTCAGAACAAGACTTCGTCTCAACCTCCAAGATCAAGTGCTCCGTATCACCGTCCGCTTTCAGAGGTCACGTGCAACAAGTGCCAACAGAAGGGTCACTATGCCAACAAGTGTTTCAACCAGAGGCGTCTTCCTCCTCCTCCTGTCAGATCAGCAAGTACAGCTGTGGTCAAGCATAACCCCAAGTACGCCAAGGTCAATATGGTGAATGCAGCTCCGGCAGAGGACTCGTTAGATGTGATCATGGGTAACCTTCCTGTTAATGATGTTCCTGCAAAAGTTCTTTTTGACACGGGTGCATCGCATTGCTTTATCTCGAGACCTTTTGCATCTAAGCATGGGTGGTTTTCTCAAGTTATGCATAAGCCATTAGCAGTCGTCTCTCCGGGTAGATGCTTGCTTGCTAACTACGAAGTTCCGGATATTTCTATCTCGATGGGTGATTTCAAGTTTCTAGCTTCTCCAATGATCCTTGGTAACTCGGATATTGATCTTATTCTCGGGATGGATTGGCTTTCTAAGCACAAGGCTCAGCTTGATTGTGCAGCCAGGCAAATTCAAGTGACTCATTCGTTTGAGGATGTAATTGTCTTTGCCGCTCGGGATAATACCATCCGTCTGTTTTCTCTCAATGAGAAGGGTGAACTCGATGCCATCTCTCAAATTCCAGTCGTTTGCGAATATCAAGACGTCTTTCCAGAAGAGCTTCCAGGAATGCCTCCGCACTGGCCAGTCGAATTCGTTATTGATCTTGAGCCTGGCACGGAACCTGTGTGCAAACGTCCTTACAAGCTCGGACCTGAAGAGTTGAAGGAGCTGAAGAAGCAACTCGATATTAAAGAGAAAATGGGTCTCATCCGGCCTAGTTCTTCTCCGTGGGGTTGTGGCGTTCTTTTTGTGAAGAAGAAGGATGGAACGGACCGACTTTGTGTTGATTACCGTCCAGTGAACAAGAAGACCATCAAGAACAAATACCCACTTCCCAACATCAATGAGCTGTTCGAACAACTCAAAGGTGCCCAAGTATTCTCCAAGCTTGATCTCCGTATGGGTTATCATCAGATTCGAATCCGTGAGCAAGATATTCCCAAGACGGCTTTCAGGACAAGCTTTGGTTCATATGAATACACTGTCATGTCTTTTGGCCTCGTCAACGCTCCTCCGACGTTCTCTCGCATGATGAACTTCATCTTCAATGCCTACACCAATGACTTCGTTTTGGTCTATCTCGACAACATTCTGGTTTTCTCCAAGAACAAGGAAGATCATGCCAAGCACTTGCGTTTGGTTCTTGATAAGCTCAGGGAACATCAGTTCTACGCCAAGTTCTCCAAGTGTGAATTTTGGCTCGATGAGGTTCTTTATCTTGGTCATATCATCTCTGCCAAGGGCATTACCGTGAATCCTGAGAAGGTGTCTGCAATTGTGAATTGGGAACCTCCTCAGAACGTGAAGCAACTCCGCAGCTTCCTCGGTCTCGCAAGCTATTGCCGAAGATTCGTTGAAAACTTTTCTAAGATCGCGAAGCCTCTCTCAAATCTTCTCCAGAAGCATGTCAAGTACGTTTGGTCTACAGAGTGTGATATTGCTTTCAACACTTTGAAAGAGAAATTGATCACTGCTCCAGTTCTCCCTCCGCCTGATGAATCCAAGCCGTACGAGGTCTTTTGTGATGCCTCTCTCCAAGGTCTTGGCGTGGTATTGATGCAAGAGAAGAAAGTTGTTGCTTATACCTCCCGCCAGTTCAAGCCTAATGAGAAAAACTACCCCACTCATGATCTCGAGTTGGCGGCAGTTGTGCATGCTCTTTTGACTTGGAGACATCTTCTATTGGGAAGAAAAGTGGACATTTTCACTGATCACAAGAGTCTCAAGTACATCTTCACTCAGCCTAATCTCAACCTCAGGCAAACTCGATGGGTCGAAATGATTCAAGAGTATAATCCGAGTATCGAGTATACTCTAGGCAAGGCCAATGTGATTGCTGATGCATTGAGCAGGAAAGCTTACTGCAACAGTCTGATTCTCAAGCCTTATCAACCCGAGCTTTGTGAAGCTTTCCGCAAACTTAACCTGCAAGTTGTTCCTCAAGGTTTCCTCGCCAACCTTCAAGTCTCTCCTACCTTGGAAGACCAGATTCGCCAAGCCCAGCTTCTTGATGCTATGGTGAAAAAGGTGAAGATTGGGATTGCCAAGAGTAGTCCAAGTACAAGTGCTACCGCCTTGATGACAAGGACACTCTCTTCTTCGAGGATCGTATTGTTGTACCCAAAGGTGAACTTCGTAAAGTGATCATGAACAAGGCTCACAATTCTCTCCTCTCCATCCACCCTGGGAGCACGAAGATGTATCAGGACCTCAAGCAAGCTTATTGGTGGACTCGAATGAAGCGCGAGATTGCTCAATTCGTGAATGAATGTGATGTCTGCAGAAGAGTGAAGGCAGAACACCAAAGGCCAGCAGGTCTCCTCCAACCTTTTGCCATTCCAGAATGGAAGTTTGACCACATTGAAATGGACTTCGTGACTGGGTTCCCAAAGTCCAAGCGTGGCAATGATACTATATTCATTGTCATCAACAAACTCACCAAAGTGGCTCACTTTCTGCCTGTCAAAGAGTCGATCACTGCAGCTCAATTGGCGGAACTCTATACCTCTCGAATTGTCTCTCTGCACGGTATTCCTCAAGTGATCTCTTCAGACCGTGGCAGCATCTTTACCTCGAAGTTCTGGGATTCTTTTCAGAAGGCCCTGGGCACGAACATCCGCTTCAGCACAGCTTTCCATCCTCAAACTAGCGGTCAAGTCGAGCGTGTCAACCAGATTCTTGAAGATATGCTTAGGGCTTGTGTGATCTCCTTCGGCATGAAATGGGAGGATTGTCTTCCTTATGCTGAATTCTCCTACAACAATAGTTTTCAAGCAAGTTCGGGCAAGGCCCCATTTGAAATTCTGTATGGCAGGAAGTGCCGTACCCCTCTCAACTGGTCCGAAACCAGTGAACGTCAGGTTTTGGGTAATGACTTAATCACAGAGGCAGAGGAAATGTGCCAAGTCATTCGTGATAACCTCAAAGCAGCCCAATCCCGCCAGAAGAGCTACTATGATAGTAAGCACCGTGATTTGGCTTTCGAGATCGGAGATCATGTTTACCTCCGCGTCTCTCCTATGAAAGGTACTCGTCGCTTCGGTATCAAAGGGAAGCTTGCCCCTAGATACGTGGGACCTTTCAAGATTGTCAGCAAGAGAGGCGACCTCGCCTATCAACTCGAGCTTCCTTCAAACTTTGCAAATGTTCATGACGTGTTCCATGTCTCTCAGCTTCGAAAGTGCTTCAAGACTCCTGACCGCACCGTCAACTTCGAGGACATTGAGCTCCAAGAAGATCTCTCCTATCGTGAGCACCCAGTCGCTATTCTTGAAGAGACTGAACGCAAGACTCGCAACAAGTCAATCAAATTTCTCTAAGTCAAGTGGTCACACCATTCCGACCGTGAAGCTACCTGGGAACGCAAGGATCACCTCCGTTCTGAGTACCCGGCGTTCTTTTAGTCCTAGATCTCGGGACGAGATCCTTTCGTAGTGGTGGAGTGTTGTTACACCCCGGATGTAACTTTCCCAATTTGTACTCCAACTCTTGTCGTTTCCGGCGTTAAGTTATATTTATTTCCTCGGGTTCGGGTTCTTTGTCTCCGTGTGTTGTTGTCATTGTCATGCATCTCATATCATGTCATCATGTGCATTGCATTTGCATACGTGTTCGTCTCATGCATTCGAGCATTTTCCCCGTTGTCCGTTTTGCATTCCGGCGCTTCATTCTCCTCCGGTGGTCATTTCTACCTTTCTTTCGTGTGTGGGGATTAAACATTTCCGGATTGTACCGAGACTTTCCAAGCGGCCTTGGTTTACTACCGGTAGACCGCCTGTCAAGTTTCGTATCATTTGGACTTCGTTTGATACTCCAATAGTTAACCGAGGGACCGAAAAGGCCTCGTGTGTGTTGCAGCCCAACACCCCTCCAATTTGGCCCAAAACCCACCTAACTCTGCTCCATCATCTAGAGCGTTCGATCACGATCGCGTGGCCGAAAACCGCACCTCATTTGGACTCTCCTAGCTCCTCCTATGCCTATTTATACCCCCTCCCCGAAAAATCCGGATCCCCTCGTCCTCAAACCCTAAAAATCCGTCTCCGTCGCCGTCGGACGTGTCCGGGGAAGCCGGACAACGTCCGCCGTCAGCGCCGCCAACCGCCGGCCGCCACCTGTCCGCGCCCCGCGCCCACTTCCCCGCCGGCCCGCCGAGCCCGCTCCGGCCCCGTGGCCCAAAGGCCTCCGCCGCCCGCGCCCGATCTCCGCCGCCCGCGCCCGTCTCTGCCCCGGCGACCGGACCCCACCGGCCGCCGTGCACCGCTGCCTTGCCGGTCGAGCTCGCCGCGTCGCCCCCAAGCCGAGCTCCGGCCGCCGCCGCCGCCGCGTCCGCGCCCGCCGCCACCAAATGCCGCCGCTGCGCTGTGGCCGCCGCCCCGCCGCCTCTCCGGCTCCCCGCCGGCCGGATCCGGTGAGATCCGGCCCGGGAGCACCTCGCCGCCGTCATCCCGCTCCGGCAAGCTCCATCCCCGCAGTGAACAGTGCCCGCCGCCGCCTCGGTTCGCGCGCCAGTCAAACCCTAGATCTGAGGGTTGTTTTTTTTCTGAGTCCCTGATATTTTCAGTCCAAGTGCTCATGTTCATGACCCCGTAACTTTGCATCCGTAGCTCCGATTCATTCATATAGCGTACCAAAATGTTCATCTCAGAGAGTACATCATTCATTCCATTGCGTTATTTTCATTTGAGTTCATCTTGATGCCCGAAATGCTGTTAGAAGAGGGCTACTTGAGATAATTGTCAGATCTGCTATTCCATTTAGGTTTTTGTCATTTTTGCCATGATTATTGTGTGCATGCTATGCCCTGATGCTCTACATGTGTTTTGTTAAGGGTTTTGTCATCTTTCCAGAGGTGCAACCCATGTATTTTTGTGATGTGTGTGGTGACTAGTGCAAGCTTGCAAAGTGGTGCACTTGCTAATTCTGTTTTCAGGGACTTCGTAATTTCACTAAGTCCTTGACCTGTTTATCTCATGATGCCATATGTTCATGTTGTTTCCTAGTGATCCGTGCCTCTTTTGAGGATGATCAGTAAGGATGTTTTGTTAATATTGTAGTGCTCTATCGATACATGTATTTGTTTGCAATTATGGAGCACCCTAGCTTGAGTCAATCGAGCTCTACTTTTGCTACTTCGTGAATCTGGGCAGATTGTCAACTTGTTTGCAATTTTGCCGGTAATGTTGTAGTTGATCCGTGCATGCTATGCTATTGTTCTTGCCATGTCTAGCTTGCATTTTGTGCCTTCTTGATGGATGTATGCTTGTATTGCCATGACTTGCACCGTAGTGAGTGCATCGAGCTCGTAAATATGCCTACTTGAGTTATATTTCAGCATGTGTCAGTTTTTCACCAAGTCTGAAAACTGATTATGTTTTTGCTATGTTCACATGCTTGCAATTGTATTTTCTGATCCCTTTTGGCTCAAGGTCACTAAGGGACTTTTGTTAAGCTCTTTGATTATCTCCATGCCATGCTTTACTTTGCCATGATCAGGTCCTGTAGCATGTAGTTTTGTTGCTCCGAAGAGTGCTACCTGATCTGAAATTCCAGACAAGTGTTAATTTCACTAAGTCTGAGATCTGTTTGTCATATGCATTTTTGCCATGCTTGTTTGAACCAGTTAATGGATGAATTGGCCGTAGCTCAGTGCTAGACTTTTGTTAAGAATCTTGTGTGCATCCATGCCATGTATTTTGTTGTCATGTTTGGGTGTTGTAGCATGTTCATCTTGTTGCATTTAGATGGCTACTTGCTGTAAATCGCAGACCGGTGTCATTTTTGAATCGCTTGCCATTTCCAAACCGTAACTCCGATTCCGGCGTTCTTTATATCGTTTTCAAGCGATTTCATCTCATCTTTCAAGTGGCACACTTGTATTTCCAAGTTGAGGCCAGGTTCATGCAATTCCTGTCATATCTTGCATTTTGCATCCCGCATCGCATCCCGCATAGCATATCATCTTTGCATTGTGTTGTTTGAGTTTGCACGTGGTTGATTGTATCCTTGTTGCTTGTTTGTCTTGTTTGGGTAGAGCCGGGAGACGAGTTCGCTAATGAGGAGCCCGTTGAGTTTGCTTTTGAGGATCCAGTCAACTCTGACAACTGTGCAGGCAAGATGATCATACCCTCGAAATCACTACTATCTTTGCTATGCTAGTTTGCTCGCTCTTTTGCTATGCCATTGCTACGATGCCTACCACTTGCTTTAAAGCCTCCCAAATTGCCATGTCAAAGCTCTAACCCACCATTATCCTAGCAAACCGTTGATTGGCTATGTTACCGCTTTGCTCAGCCCCTCTTATAGCGTTGCTAGTTGCAGGTGAAGATTGGGGGCCGTTCCTTGTTGGAACCTTTATTTACTTGTTGGGATATCATTATATTGCCATGTTATCTTAATGCATCTATATATTTGGTAAAGGGTGGAAGGCTCGGCCTCTCGCGTAGTGTTTTGTTCCACTCTTGCCGCACTAGTTTCCGTCATATCGGTGTTATGTTCCCGGATTTTTGCGTTCCTTACGCGGTTCGGTTATAATGGGAACCCATTGATAGTTCGCCTTGATTAAAGCTTTTCCAGCAATGCCCAACCTTGGTTTTACCATTTGCCACCTAGCCTTTTCTTTCCCTTGGGTTCTGCAGACTCAAGGGTCATCATTATTTTAACCCCCCCGGGCCAGTGCTCCTCTGAGTGTTGGTCCAAACTGTCAGCCGCCGGTGGCTACCAGGGGCAACTCTGGGCTGGCCTACCGGAAGTTTAGACAATCTAAGTGTGCACTGAGAAAGAGATATGTGCAGCTCCTATCGGGATTTGTCGGCACATTCGGGCGGTGTTGTTGGTCTTGTTTTAACCTGTCGAAGTGTCTTGTAGAACCGAGATACCGAGTCTGATCGGAACGTCTTGGGAGGAGGTCTATTCCTTCGTTGACCGTGAGAGCTTATCATGGGCTAAGTTGGGACTCCCCTGCAGGGATTGAACTTTTGAAAGCCGTGCCCGCGGTTATGGACAGATGGGAATTTGTTAATGTCCGGTTGTAGATAACTTGAACCTTAATCAATTAAAATGAATCAACTGAGTGTGTTACCGTGATGGCCTACCGTGATGGGCTCTTCTCGGCGGAGTCCGGGAAGTGGACACGGTGTTGGAGTAATGTTTGCGCAGGTTGCTCTCTAGTTTCTCGCTCGTGCTTTGCCTCCTCTTCTCGCTCTCTTTTGCGAATAAGTTCGCCACCATATTTGCTAGTTGCTTGCTGCAGCTCCACATATTTACCTTGCCTTACCTATAAGCTTAAATAGTCTTGATCGCGAGGGTGCGAGATTGCTGAGTCCCTGTGGCTCACAGATTACTATTACACCAGATGCAGGGCCTGATGATTCCGCTCCAGGAGACGCGTATGAGCTCAAGTGGGAGTTCGACGAGGACTCTCAACGTTACTATGTTTCCTTTCCCGATGATCAGTAGTGGTGCCCAGTTGGGGGTGATTGGGACCGTGTCGCTAGTTGGGTTATCTTTTATTTTGGCGCCGCAGTCGGGCCATGAGTGTTTGGTTGATGTAATGTTATTTATGTACTTGATTGACGTGGCGATTGTAAGCCAACTATGTTATCTCCCCTTTATTAGTTATATTACATGGGATGTTGTGAATATTGCCTAACTTGCGACATATGCCTTCAATGCGATTATGTCTCTAAGTCGTGCCTCGACACGTGGGAGCTATAGTCGCATCGAGGGTGTTACACAGATGGTCTCTGCAATCTTTGGTGAGTTCTCATATTATTTATTTTTAAACTCTATTTTTGCCATCATAATGTAAGCCGTCTCCTTAACCTTTTAGAATTCCTCATAGGTCCACGGAGTAGCAATCTGAGCCAAAACAGCCTGATAAAACTCAAGGCAGTTTACACCCTGGTCGAGCAACTGTATACTGGAGCTCAATAGGCTCTTGAGATTATCTCCCCAGCCAACCAAGGACCAAAACTTTTGAGTGATGTCTTGAAGAAGTTATCTATCTTACCCGCCAGATTCCAAGAAGTCAAGCGGTCCTGTGCGAGAGCCGGAGCCCTAACTGCTCTAAGCCGCTCCAAAGCCTGGGTGTCGGAGCTAGACCCGGCGGATGTAGCCAAGGGGTATCCCAGTTTTAAGGAAGACGGGACTCCATTTGACCAAGAATATTTTGCTGCTTGCGTGAAGGAAATTCGTCCTCATGCTACCATCCTTGGCGACGAGACCAATGTTGATAAGTACCAGCCGGGTTTTGACGTTGAGAATAAAAAGATGTCGACTCCTTCGTATAAAGTGACAGATCTAGTCCCGCCGGTTCACCAGCACACCTTTGCCCCAGAAATTGACCCGTCTGGTCTAATTGATGATGAAGCTGAGTTCGTTGCTCTTCATGGATTTGATTGGTCCAAGCCCAATTTCCAAACGGTGGAGGAAGATGAACCGGCGAGGGAGGAGTCATAACCATCCAAATAACCCGGCCAAGATTTAATGAGTCGGCTTTAGTTTAACATCTGCTTAGGAGAAAAAACAGTGTTACCCTTTTGGGCTCCAAACGCCTTGTAATAGGATAGCTTAAAACTTCATGTTATGCCTATGCCATCGTGCATATAGTACGACACTTTTATCCATCATGTCAATATATGCTTTACATCCTTTATCATATCTGTAGCATTTGAATCTGTTCCTGCATGTAAAAGATGAAAAAACTGTCCTGGCGGTTTGTCGCTGGACGGGTCAAAATACCCAGTACATAACTATGGAAATGAACATAACTATTTAATTAAAGCTAGATGTAAGGAGAAATAAGGTTGGAGAGTCTTTTATTTGAAGAAAACACAGATAAGTCTGTCATGAATTTTAACGACAATATCATACCTGTGATCTTGAATCTGGACTGCAGGCTTATGTAACCCGAACAGTAAGGGTGCCAATCCAATCTTTAAAAGCCAATACTTCCATATGTATGATGACTGTTATACACTGACAATTCATTGTCAAAAACCAAGCATATGTACAGTTAGATTTAGACAAAAAAACCGAACATACAAAAGATTGTCTTTCAAACAATGTAAGTCAAATACCAAGAAAAATTTGGAGGCTTCTGATTCTAATACGATCAGTAAACCGGACCAAAGGGGTTAAGCTAGGATTTGAATACGATCATGTAGCTCCCAGTGGTTGTGGCGTTGCGCCGTTCAAGAGGGTACCGATAGCTATGTTCTCTTTGGTTCGAATACAACCTATGTCTGAACAGGAAGCCCCCAAATGACCTTGAGAGGTTTTTAACGACCCTGATTCAAATACGATCCAAGTCGGACCCAAAAGGGGTTAAGCTATGATTCGGATACGATCAAGAAGCCCCCTAGTGATCATGCTTTTTAACGGCCAGATTCAAATACGATCATGAGCCGGACCAAGAGGGTTAAGCTAGATTCAAATACGATCAACCCCCAATTGGTCGTTTTATACTTAAAATAACAAAGACATGTGATCATTAAGGATGAAAAGGACAGAGGTCCTGCTTTATTACTTATCATAATATATACAACGTCAAAGTATGCACATTATGAGAGCCGGTGGCTCAAGTGTAGTAAGGCCGAAGATGAGCAATATTCCATGGCCGGCGGGTCTCCTCCTCCGACTATGTGAGTCTTTGTGCTCTCGAACATCGATAAGGTAGTATGACCCGTTATTCAAGTTCTTGCTGACCACAAAGGGTCCTTCCCAAGGTGGGGATAGCTTGTGCGCATCAGACTGATCTTGGATGAGCCAGAGCACCAGGTCACCTTCTTGAAAGGTTCTTCACTTAACCTGATGACTGTGTTAACGGCGCAGGTCCTGTTGGTAAATCGCTGAGCGGGTTGCCGCTAAGTCACGCTCTTCATCCAATAAGTCAAGCGCATCCTGATGGGCTTGTTCGTTATCAGCTTCAACGTAAGCCGCCACTCGGGGCGAGTCATGACGGATGTCACTAGGCAGGACTGCCTCTGCTCCATAAACCATGAAGAAAGGCGTATAACCCATAGACCTGTTAGGGGTAGTATTGATGCTCCATATCACAGAGGGTAACTCTTCCACCCAACAACCCGGCGTCCGTTGTAAAGGGACCATAAGCCGGGGTTTTAGACCTTTCAAGATTTCCTGATTGGCTCTTTCAGCTTGACCATTGGATTGGGGTGAGCTACTGATGAAATATCAAGCCGGATATGTTCCCGTTGATAGAATTCTTCCATAGCTCCTTGAGACAAGTTAGTACCATTGTCGGTGATAATGCTGTGTGGAAAGCCAAAATAGAAGATCACTTTCTTCATGAATTGAACCGCCGTGGCCGCATCACACTTACTAACCGGCTCTGCCTCAACCCATTTTGTGAATTTGTCCACTGCCACCAAAAGGTGCGTCTTTTTATCTTTGGATCTTTTGAAAGGTCCAACCATATCAAACCCCAGACTGCAAACGGCCAAGTAATTGGAATCATCCGTAATTCCTGAGCCGGCACATGCACCCGTCGTGCGAACTTTTGACACCCATCGCACCTACTGACGAGATCCTCCGCATCGGCGTGAGCCGTTAGCCAGTAAAAACCATGACGGAAGGCTCATGATGCCACTGTTTGGGGAACGTAGCAGAAATTCAAAATTTTCCTACATGTCACCAAGATCTATCTATGGAGAAACCGGCAACGAGGGAAGGAGAGTGCATCTACATACCCTTGTAGATCACTACGCGGAAGCATTCAAGAGAACAGGGTTGATGGAGTCGTACGAGCTTCATAGGACACCCAAAACAGTTGGGTATACCTCCTGTCTCAGATCCGAAAGCAATAAGGGATTGTTTCTAGAATCGGGTCCTTTCTTGAGGAAAAGTTTCTCTCGAAAGAATTGAGTGGGAGGATGGTGGAGACTTGATGAGGTTATTGAACCGTCTCTTCAACTAGTGTGTGGCAGGGCATAGGGAGTTGTTCCTGTGCCACCTACACCAATTGAAGTGGAATCTTATGATAGTGATCATGAAACTTCAGATCAAGTCACTACCAAACCCTGTGGGATGACAAGGATGCGTACTACTTCAGAGTGGTACGTAATCCTTTCTTGGAAGTCATGTTGCTAGACAACAATGAACCTACGAGCTATGGAGAAGCGATGGTGGGCCCGGATTCCGATAAATGGCTCGAGGCCATAAAATCCGAGAGAGGATCCATGTATGAAAACAAAGTGTAGACTTTGGCAGAATGGCTAGATGGTCGTAAGGCTGTTGAGTACAGATGGATTTTAAAAGGAAGACGGACAATGATGGTAAGTATCACCATTAAGAAAGCTCGACTTGTCGTTAAGATGTTTTCCGACAAGTTCAAGGAGTTGACTACGATGAGACTTTATCACTCGTAGCGATGCTAAGAGTCTGTTGGAATTATATTAGCGATTACTTCATTATTTATGAAATCTTGCAGATAGGATGTCAAAACATTGTTTCCTCGATGATTTTTTGAGGAAAGGTTGTATGTGATACAACCAGAAAGTTTTTGCCAATCCTGGAAAAATGCTAACAAGTATGCAAAGCTCCAGCAATCCTTCTAAGGACTGGAGTAAGCATCTCGGAGTTGGAATGTACGCTTTGATGAGATGATCAAAGATTTTGGGTTTATACATAGTTTATGAGAAACTTGTATTTCCAAAGAAGTGAGTGGGAGCACTATAGAATTTCTGATGAATATATGTTGTTGACATATTGTTGATCAGAAATGACGTAGAATTTCTGGAAAGCATATAGGGTTATTTGAAAAGTGTTTTTCAATGGAAAACCTGGATTAATCCACTTGAACATTGAGCATCAAGATCTATAAGGATAGATCAAAACGCTTAATGGTACTTTCAAATGAGCACATACCTTGACATGATCTTGAAGGTGTTCAAGATGGATCAATCAAAGAAGGAGTTCTTGCCTGAGTTGTAAGGTATGAAGTTAAGACTTAAAGCTCGACCACGGCAGAAGAAAGAGGAAGGACGAAGGTCGTCCCCTATGCTTTTGTCATAGGCTCTATACGGTATGCCATGCTGAGTACTGCACCTGATGTGTGCCTTGCCACATGTCTGGCAAGAGGGTACAAAGGTGATCTAGGAGTAGATCACCAGATAGCGGTCTAAATTATCCTTAGAGGAATAAGGATACGTTTCTCGGTTATGGAGGTGATAAAGAGTTCGACGTAAAGAGTTACGTCGATGCAAGCTTAACACCTATCCGGATAGCTCTAAGTAGAGATACCGGATACGTATAATGGAGCAACAATTTAGAATAGCTCCAAGTAGAACAGTTATTTGAAATGGCTCCAAATGTAGCGTAGTAGTTGCATCTACAAGATGACATAGAAATTTGCAAAGTACATACGGATCTGAATGCTGCAGACCCGTTGACTGAAACCTCTCACAAGCATAACATGATCAAACCCAGAACTCTTTGGGTGTTAGTCACATGGGGATGTGACCTTGAGTGTTAATCACATATCGATGTGAACTGGATTATTGACTCTAGTGCAAGTGGGAGACTGTTGGAAATATGCCCTAGAGGCAATAATAAATTGGTTATTATTATATTTCCTTGTTCATGATAATCGTTTATTATCCATGCTAGAATTGTATTGATAGGAAACTCAGATACATGTGTGGATACATAGACAACACCATGTCCCTAGTAAGCCTCTAGTTGACTAGCTCGTTGATCAATAGATGGTTACGGTTTCCTGACCATGGACATTGGATGTCGTTGATAACGGGATCACATCATTAGGAGAATGATGTGATGGACAAGACCCAATCCTAAGCCTAGCACAAGATCATGTAGTTTGTATGCTAAAGCTTTTCTAATGTCAAGTATCATTTCCTTAGACCATGAGATTGTGCAACTCCCGGCTACCGTAGGAGTGCTTTGGGCGTGCCAAACGTCACAACGTAACTGGGTGGCTATAAAGGTACATTATAGGTATCTCCGAAAGTGTCTGTTGGGTTGGCACGAATCGAGACTGGGATTTGTCACTCCGTGTAAACGGAGAGGTATCTCTGGGCCCACTCGGTAGGACATCATCATAATGTGCATAATGTTATCAAGGAGTTGATCACGGGATGATGTGTTACGAAACGAGTAAAGAGACTTGCCGGTAACGAGATTGAACAAGGTATCAGAATACCGACGATCGAATCTCGGGCAAGTATCGTACCGCTAGACAAAGGGAATTGTATACGGGATTGATTAAGTCCTCGACATCGTGGTTCATCCGATGAGATCATCATGGAACATGTGGGAGCCAACATGGATATCCAGATCCCGCTGTTGGTTATTGACCGGAGAGTCATCTCGGTCATGTCTGCATGTCTCCCGAACTCGTAGGGTCTACACACTTAAGGTTCGATGACGCTAGGGTTATAGGGAATAGATATACGTGGTTACCGAATGTTTTTCAGAGTTCCGGATGAGATCCCGGACGTCACGAGGAGTTCCGGAATGGTCCGGAGGTAAAGATTTATATATGGGAAGTCCTGTTTTGGTCACCGGAAAAGTTTCGGGGTTTATCGGTAACGTACCGGGACCACCGGGAGGGTCCCGGGGGTCCACCAAGTGGGGCCACAAGCCCCGGAGGGCTGCATGGGCTAAGTGTGGGAGGGGACCAGCCCCAGGTGGGCTGGTGCGCACCCCCCCCCACAAGGGCCCAAGGCGCCTAAGGGGAGGAGGGGGGGCAAACCCTAAGGGCAGATGGGCCTTAGGGCCCATGCCTGGTGCGCCTCCCTCTCCCCTCCACCTGGCCGCCACCCAGATGGGATCTGGGGGCTGCCGCCACCCCTAGGGAGGGAACCCTAGGTGGGGGCGCAGCCCCTCCCCTCCCCCTATATATACTTGAGGTTTGGGCTGCCCAAGACACACGAGATCCTCTCCCTCTTGGCGCAGCCCTACCCCTCTCCCTCCTCGTCTCTTGCGGTGCTTGGCGAAGCCCTGCTGAAGTACCATGCTCCTCCACCACCACCACGCCGTTGTACTGCTGCTGGATGGAGTCTTCCTCAACCTCTCCTTCTCTCCTTGCTGGATCAAGGCATGGGAGACATCACCGGACTGTACGTGTGTTGAACACGGAGGTGCCGTCCGTTCGGCACTAGGATCATCGGTGATTTGGATCACAACGAGTACGACTCCATCAACCCCGTTCTCTTGAACGCTTCCGCGTAGCGATCTACAAGGGTATGTAGATGCACTCTCCTTCCCTCGTTGCTGGTTTCTCCATAGATAGATCTTGGTGACATGTAGGAAAATTTTGAATTTCTGCTACGTTCCCCAAACAGTGGCATCATGAGCCTTCCTTCATGGTTTTTACTAGCTAACGGATCACATAACAAAATTTGTCACCTCGAGGGGAAGTTAAAACAACTCCAGCCTCCGAGCCTTCCAATTGTCTGGACCCATCAAAATGAATCGTCCAATATGTGTTGTCTGACTTCTCTTCAGGTATCTGCAACTCCGTCCAATCGTTAATGAAGTCCACCAGTGCTTGAGATTTGATGGCAGTACGTGGCACATACTTTAAACCATGAGACCGAAGTTCAATGGCCCACTTGGCGACTTGTCCCGTGGCTTCTCTATTTTGAATAATGTCTCATAAAGGAGCAGAGCTAACCACAGTGATAGGATGACCCTGAAAGTAATGATTAAGCTTCCGTCTAGCTATGAACACCCCATAAACAAGTTTCTGCCAATGTGGATATCTCTGTTTGGACTCAATGAGCACCTCTCTGACGTAGTAAACCGTCCATTAAATCGGATATTCCTTGCCAGCCTCTTTGCACTCTACAACAATGGCCACACTGACAGCATGTGTGTTAGCAGCCACATATAACAACAGTGGCTCCTTATCAACGGGAGCAGCAAGAACCGGCGGCTCAGCGAGCTGCCTTTTCAGATCTTCAAAGGCAGAGTTAGCAGCATCACTCCAAATAAAATCATCCGTCTTCTTCATCATTTGATATAACGGCATAGCCTTCTCACCTAACCGTCTTATGAACCGGCTTAAAGCTGCAACACGACCTGCCAGCCGCTGAATGTCATTGATGCATGCCGGCTTAGCCAAAGACGTAATCACCTTGATTTTCTCAGGGTTAGCCTCAATGCCTCTGTTAGACACCAAATACCCAAAAGCTTGCCCGCCGGTACTCCAAAAATGCACTTGGCCGGGTTAAGCATCATCTTGTAGAACCGGAGGTTATCAAAGGTTTCCTTCAGATCATCTATCAAAGTTTCCTTCTCTCTGGATTTCACCACTATATCGTCCACATAAGCATGAACATTACGCCCAATCTGATTGTGAAGACAGTTCTGCACACACCGCTGATAAGTCGCATGGGCACTCTTAAGCCCAAAAGGCATGGACACGTAGCAAAAGGCTCCAAATGGAGTAATGAAAGTTGTCTTCTCCTAGTCCTTAACCGCCATCTTGATCTGATGGTAACCAGAATAAGCATCCAAAAAGCTCAAACGCTCACAACCTGCCATAGCATCAATGGTTTGATCAATACGAGGGAGAGTAAAAGGATCAGCCGGACAAGCTTTGTTTAAGTCCGTGTAATCCACACACATACGCCAGGTGCCGTTCTTTTTAAGCACGAGCACCGGGTTAGCCAAGCACTATGGATGAAAGACTACAATAATGAACCCGGCTGCCAAAAGCTGGGCCACCTCTTCTCCAATAGCCTTGCGCCTTTCCTCGTTGAACTGCCGAAGAAACTGCCTGACCGGCTTAAACTTTGGATCAATATTGAGAGTGTGCTCAGCGAGTTCTCTCGGTACACCCGGCATGTCAGAAGGCTTCCATGCAAAGATGTCCCAGTTCTCATGGATGAACTCAATGAGCGCGCCTTCCTATTTGGGATCCAAATTAGCACTGATAATAAATTGTTTGGATGAGTCGCCAGGCACAAAATCAATCATCTTGGTATCGCCAGCTGACTTAAACTTCAGCGCCAGCTCATGTTCCGTAGTTGGCTTCTTCAAAGATGTCATGTCTGCCAGGTCAACGTTGTCTTTGTAGAACTTTAACTCCTCCGTTGCGCAAACAGATTCCGCGTAAGCAGCATAGCCTTCCTCACACTCTAAGGCTATCTTCCGACTTCCATGTACTATGATAGTACCTTTATAACCCGGCATCTTGAGCTGCAGATAAACATAACACGGCCGTGCCATGAATTTTGCATAAGTCGGTCGTCTAAACAGGGCGTGATACGGGCTCTTGATTTTGACCACCTCAAAGGTTAATTTCTCAGCCCTGGAATCATGTTCATCTCCAAAAGCTACCTCCAGCTCAATCTTACCCACTGGGTATGCCGACTTACCAGGCACCACTCCATGAAAAACAGTGTTGGATGTCTTAAGACTTTTGTCAGTCAACCCCATTCGACAGAACGTCTCATAATAGAGGATGTTGATGCTACTGCCTCCGTCCGTGAGTACTTTAGTGAATTTATATCCACCAACCTGAGGCGCCACCACCAAAGCCAAATGACCCGAATTGTCAACCCGGGAAGGGTGATCCTCCCTACTCCACAGAATAGCCTGCTCAGACCATCTCAAATAACGAGGAACCGCCGTCTCAACAGCGTTGGCCGCTCTCTTATGAAGTTTTTGGTCCCTTTTGCATAAACTGGTGGTGAACACATGATACTGCCCACTACTTAGCTGCTTTTGGTTACTCTGAAATCCAGATTGCTGCTGCTGACCTCCTTGGAAAGATTGCTGATTATAACCACCTTGATTACCTTGAGGGCCCTTGCCATGAAAACCGCCACCGCCTATATTACCACCCGGACCATGATTATCGCCGAACATGTTAGAATTCTTGAAAGCCTTCATGATCGTACAGTCTTTCCATAGATGGGTGGCCGGCTTCTCCTGGGTGCCGTGTCTTGGACAGGGTTCATTTAGCAACTGCTTAAGGGTGGGACCTGACCCACCTGACCAAGGAGGTGGCCTCCCCTTACGCCGTTGATTGTTGCCTTGCGCATTCACCACAAACTCCGAGCTGCCGTCAGCCTTACGTTTATTATTACCTCCTTGATTTGCCGGGTTATGCTGAAGACCCTTAGCATTGCCGTTCTTCTTTCCCTTCCCTGTCTTCTCTTCATCAGACACAGGATCCTTGGTACTATCTGAATTGGCATATTTGACTAGAGCCGCCATCAGCTGGCCCATGTCATTACAATCGCGCTTGAGCCGCCCTAGCTTCTGTTTCAGAGGTTCAAAACGGCAATTTTTCTCCAACATTAAGACCGCGGAGCCGGCATCCATTTTATCAGATGAATGTATTATTTCCTTCACCCGGCGCACCCCAATGGGTCGTGGACTCACCTTGTTCTTGCTTGCAATTAGTCAAGTCCACAATCGACATGGGATGCTTGCATGTATCTTTGAAGTTCTGAATAAACCGGGCCTTTAACTCGGCCCAGGAACCAATGGAATTAGGGGGCAGTCCCTTTAACCAAGTGCGGGTCGTTCCATCCAGCATCATAGTGAAGTACCTAGCCATTGCTGCGTCACTAACCTCCAGCAATTCCATGGCCATCTCATAACTTTCAATCCATGCCCCGGGCTGTAAGTCGGCTGTGTAATTCGACACCTTCCGAGGCCCCTTGAAATCCTTTGGCAAGCGCTCATTACCCAGAGCCGACACCAAGCAAGGGACACCTCCTGCCCTTGTGGCCACACCTGCTTCAACAGAGGTCATCGGGTAAACCGGAAAAGCTTGGTGAGCCGCCTGCTCAGCTGCTTGTTGAACTGCCCGCTCAGCCTCTTGGCGGATCCTATCCTGGTCAACCAAGTTAAGAGCTCCATCATGTGCCGGGTCATGCCTGTGCGGCTGGTTACGGCACTGGGCGTTGCTTGACACGGCTGCTGAATCCATATGCCTGCTATAGCTCGGGCTCCGGCTTGGGCGAGGGGTCGAATGAATCCTGTCTCGACTATAAGAGTATGCCTCCTGCTGTGCTAGAGCCGTCTGAAGAAGATCTCTGACCCTTCGCGTCTCGATTGCCGTCGGAGAGTCGCCTTCCATCGAGAGAGCCGCCAAACGTGTCGATGCAGTGATCAGATTCTCCAAAGGGTTAGAAAAATGACCCGGTGGTGTTGGTGTATAATGAGGTGGAGCAGTATTCACACGAGGGGGTTCCATAGCCCATGGCTGAACCGGCGCCCCAGCCCCGGGTGTTGCAATCTGGTTCGCCTCTGGCGGGTTACTGGGACCGGCACCGGGTGTGTGGAAGAGGTTCCTAGGATCATAAGTCAGAAGTAGACGTGATTGAGTCTTTTGGTGCCTTCTCCTCATGACCTCGTTTGATGCATTCAGATTCATCGTGAGCCAAAAAGCCTCTGATTGAAGCTGCTGAGCCCGAGCATCCAAAGCCGCCCGCTCTGCAGCCATCCTGACGTCCTGCGCCGCCAAGTTTTCCTTGCCTTGTGCTACCTCCTCACGTAACCGTACCACCTCTGCATCATGTTGAGCCTAATCTGCCGGTTCAACTATGGCAGTCAACAGGGCCGTCATCCTATCCATGAGCTCCATTAGCACCTGAGTCGGTGGGCGCGCGGGGCCTCCTGACCCGGCCACTGCTAACCCGGTGGTTATTGCTGCCGCAGCCGTAGAGTTTTGAGCGGGCTGCGTGCCGGTCATGAAGACCCCCGCTCTGCTAGGTGGCTCGAAGGGGTCCGGAATACTGCTGCCATTGGAACAGCCCCCAAGCCCACCATCTTGTAGTTGATATAACGAATTTGTCTCACCCGTGGATGACTCACCATCAGACTGGATGACCGTCTCACCACCAAACATAGATCCTTCAGAAAATTCCCCTCCATGGATGCATCCCATGAAGGCACGCTTCATAGCGGGTTGAGCCCGGGCGGGTCTTGCGCGTTGAGCCGTCTCGATGATGTCGGTGCAGATGTCCAGCTCAGGACCTGGCTCACCAATCCGGCCGATGAAGACATGGATCCCGCCGAAGGGGACCCGGTACCCGTACTCAATTGAGCCGGCGTCGGGGCCCCAGCCCGCGTCGTCGATGTAGAGCTTGCCGCGACGACTCTTGGTCATCCGGCCCACAGCGTATCCCTTGAGCCCTTCGAAGCTGCTCTTCAAGAACTTGAATCTTTGGTTTAGTTAGGCCAACTAGATCGATTTTTCTTGCCATGGGAAGATGTGCTTTATGATGGGTTCAATCTTACTATGCTTGATCCCAGTGACAGAAAGGGGAACCGACATGTATGTATCGCTGCTATTAAGGATAACAAGATGGGATCTATTTCTACATAAATAGATTTTGTCTACATCATGTCATCGTTCTTATTACATTGCTCCGTTTCTCCATGAACTTAATACACTAGATGCATGCTGGATAGCGGTCGATGTGTGGAGTAATAGAAGTACATGCAGGCAGGAGTCGGTCTACTAATCTTGGACGTGATGCCTATATAATGATCATTGCCTGGATATCATCATGATTATTTGAAGTTCTATCAATTTCCCAACAGTAATTTATTTACCCACCGTATGGTATTTTTCTCGAGAGAAGCCACTACGGCCCCCGGGTCTCTTCTTTATTATATTTGCTTCCGTGATCTATTTTTATTTGCTTTTATTTTCAGATCTATTAATCCAAAAAATACAAAAATACCTTGCTGCAATTTATTGTTATATATTTTATCTCGCGTTCCCGCGACATTTATTTATCCAATCTACTACAATTTTAGCTATCCTTTTACCTGTGAGGGATTGACAACCCCTCTCCTATGTCGGGTTGCAAGTATTTGTTCTTTGTGTGCTGGAGCTGTTTACGTGGTGTTGTGTGGTTCTCCTACTGGTTCGATAACCTTGGTCTCATCACTGAGGGAAATATCTATCGTAGCTGTGCTGCATCATCCCTTCCTCTTTGGAGAAATACCGACGTAGTTCAAGCCGCATCAAAAGGAATTTCTGGTGCCGTTGCCGGGGAGACATCATCAACATCTACCACGTTCCTAATCACAAATCTCATCTTCTTGCAATTCACATTATTTACAATTTGCCTCTCGTTTTCCTCTCCCCCACTTCACAAAAATTTGTTGTTTTATTCGACCTCTTTTTCGTTCACCGTTTTCTCTTCAGATCTGTTTTTGAGTGCAATCTTGTTGCGTGGTCATGATGAATTAAGAGAACACCAAGTTGTGTGGTTTCTCCAATACCAACAACAATGATTTTATTAGCACTCCGATTGCTCCTCCCGTCACTAGTGCGTAGTCTTGTGATATTAATGCCGCTTTGTTAAATCTTGTTATGAAAGATTAATTTTCCGGTACTCCTAATGAGGATGCCGCATCCCATCTTAACACATTCGTGGAATCATGCGATATGCAAAAGAAAAAAGACGTGGACAATGATATTGTGAAGCTGAAATTATTTCCGTTTTCTTTGCGAGATCGTGCAAAAATTTGGTTTTCTTCTTTGCCTCGCAATAGTATCGATTCTTGGGATAAGTGCAAAGATGCCTTTATTACTAAGTATTTTCCGCCCGCGAAAATTATTTCCCTTAGAACACAGATCATAAATTTCAAGAAACTTGAACATGAGCATGTTGCACAATCTTGGGAAAGGATGAAATTGATGCTAAGGAATTGCCCAACTCATGGGTTAAATCTTTGGATGATCATACAAAATTTTTATGCGGGGTTGAATTTTGTTTCTCGTAATCTTTTAGATTCCACCGCGGTTGGTACTTTTATGAAAATTACTTTGGGTGAAGCCACCAAATTGCTTGATAATATTATGGCAAATTATTCGCAATGGCATACCGAAAGATCTCCTACTAGTAAAAAAGTTAATTCAGTTGAAGAAATTTCTTCTTTGAGTGAAAAAGTTAATGCTCTTATAAAATTGGTTGCTAATAAAAATGCTCTTATTAAGAACAGTAAAACTGCACCTAATCCCTGCAATCTCAGGGATTAGACGTTTTTGGCCGTTAGATTTCGTTGGTTAAACATTATTGATCATCAGATCTAAAGTAAACGCGATACGCGATGTTTGCTGGGAACTGGGCCTGAAGTCGTGAGGGCAGCTATTTCCATAGCTATTTTCGAGCCCTGTGATTAATTGGGCCCGTCTTCATACTCGGCCCAAGGCAGCAAAGCCCGCTTCAATGTTGCAGAATATAAAAACCAGCGAACGAGCACTGAGACTCGTCGTTGCTCACGCCGCCCGTTCCTCTCCCCGCCGCCGCACACGACGACATCTCCTCTCCTCCCTTCCCTGCACACCGCTATCGCCGCCTATGCCTCTGCGCCCTTGTCCGTCTTGTGGCAGACCCCCACCACCGCCGACTGGATCCCCGTCGCGCCCCAATCGACGGCGCCGCGGCCGTATTCTCGACAATGAGCCTGGATCCCGCCACATCCAGGCCATCCACCGTCCCATCGTCAATGCCTTCCCTCACCAAGCGCTTCCCCATCTCTCCTCTGCATTCTTGGTGGCGAAAGCCGGCCCCTCGAACTTTGGTTCTGGCTCTCTTCGAACGGATCGGATACATGTGCGATGATTCCTGCGTGAGCGATCTTAAACTATGTTGCCTTTTTGAAATGGAATCCAGCAACTAGACGGCAGGAATCAAG
Source organism: Triticum urartu (assembly GCF_056163025.1). Taxonomy (NCBI): domain Eukaryota; kingdom Viridiplantae; phylum Streptophyta; class Magnoliopsida; order Poales; family Poaceae; genus Triticum; species Triticum urartu. The sequence goes on along the minus strand of NC_141877.1, from coordinate 218,686,890 downwards.
CAGCAGCTCACCTCCATAGCCTACAGTGGCGGCAAGGTCCGTATGCTCATCCCAACCCCCGATGTTTTCTCTGCATTTTATTTATACATGCAGCGCCTACCATTTATGTCTGATGCTGAATTTTGGAGACTAAAATACACTAAACTCAGGACAAGTGCTACTTTCTATTCACGGATCTGCAGTGATTGATTCAATCTGTTAGAATAAATCCGAGGCATACCGTTGATCATCCGAGGACCAAGCAATCACACAAGCACGACATCGAGATTTGTTAACGAGGTTCGGCGAACTCGCCTACTCCCCGGGGCAATGACTACGGGCGCTCCTCCCCGAGATACCGCAACACCGGCCACCCGGGCGCCGGCACAAGCCGCCGGCACCCCCTTGCGAGCCTGTCGCTATCTAGTCGTCATGGGTTACAACGTGGGGTGCCTCCTCATATATAAGAGGCCAAGGGTACAACGTGTCCGACTCCGACACTACAAGTATCCTACCCACACTACAACACCAAGTCCAAGCGTAACCCAACTAGTACAAAATATTCGACACAAACACAACAAACTCCACCTTGGCGAATATTCTTCACCACCTTGAATTTGTCCATGCGTCAAACTTCCATGTACTCCGGACTTGTGTTGTCTTCTTTATAGCTTACTGAGAGCTACTCGACGAGTCTGCCCCAGACCCGCCGCCGCCGTGAGACCCCGCTGCTACTCCCGCAACTCCAGTCTCCGTGACTCCACCTGCAATAGTGCTCCCTTGCAGCTTATAAAGATGCGAAGCCGTCCTCCCTCCAATCATCACGGTCACCTCATCTTCCATGATTCTCATAGTCTTCCTATCCCGATCACAACGGAATACCATACCACCATCATGAAGAACACCAAGCGAAATTAGATTCCTCCTTAGCCCGGGCACATGCCTGACTCCCCGAAGCATCCGCTCAACTCCGTTTTTGATGTCACCTACTCCAGCAACACGATAACCTGTGTCATCGCCCACATAGGCTAAACCAAACTCACCAGACTTGTACGGAGAGAACCACTCCCTGTTGGGTGTTGCATGAAAAGAGCAAGCTGAATCCAACATCCACGCTTCACCTTTGGTTGACCGCCTGTTTGATACTATGAGAACATCACTACTGCTGTCTGAGTCATCACCATGGGTTGCCTTATTAGCACTGGCCCCACCATTGAGTTCTGGACAGTCCTTTCTCATATGTCCCCACTGCTTACACTTGTGACACTGTATATTCTTTTTCTTTTTCTTGTTCTTCCCAGCCTCATATCCCTTCCGCCACTGCTCACCCTTGACTAGCAAACCTTCACCATGAGAGACTTCCACCGCGTTCTTCTTTCTCATATCATAAGATAGCAATGCCGCAGTAATATCCTCATTCTTGACGGTCTCCTTGCCGTGCGTCAAAGTAGTGATCAAATGGTCATAGGATGATGGCAATGAACAAAGAAGCACAATTGCCCTATCCTCGTCGTCAACCGTCGCACCCAAGCGTGCTAGATCCGTCACGACTTGATTAAAGGCATTCATATACTCCACAAGATCAGACCCCTCCTGCATCCTCATCCCATACAACTTTTGCTTCAGATACACCTTGGTCGTCGCAGTCTTGGACATAAACTGACTTTCCAGCTTCTCCCAGATCTTCTTCGGCGAATTCTCATCCATCACATGATAAATAACCTGGTCCGACAGACACAACCGTATAGTTCCGGCTGCTTTCAACTGTAACTCCTCCCGGTCATCCGCCTCCATCTTAGCTGGCTTGGCTTCCTGCAACAACGCCTTCAAGCATCCCTGTTGTGCCAACAAATCTTTCACCCTTGTCTGCCATAACCCAAAGCTTCCAGTTCCGTTGAACTTCTCCACCTCAAACCTGGTACCCGTTGGTGCCATGATTCTTTATACGGCTGACCCTGTGAAAAATTATCCGAGCTTTGCACGCGATGCCCCAAGTACACGAACAGAACCTCCGGTCTTCCACGTACTACTAGCAATTCCAACCAAAAAATCCTTCTGGTCCTCACGTGTAGCAGCTCCTGTCTTGACTCAACTTCCTGATGCTAGCGCATGCTTTGCCTTGCCCTTGCTAATTCTGATGGATGTCACAACCAGCGATGGCCTTTTTCTTCTGCCGATTGGATCTGATCTGTTGCCTCGCCGTTGTCCCGTCTGGTTACCCGGTCCGTGCGACTAATTATACTAGCGCACCTGCAGGTTTCCATATCCAACATGACGCGAGGTCTTCCAGGACTCGGTCCCGTTTTTGTTTCCAAAACAGATCTCATATAACTTGGCCTGCATGCAACGCGCTGGACCGTGTCGTCACGCCTTGCTCCAGCCGCACGCCTTTGGAGTCCCTGGGCCGCACGCCCGTGCCCGACTTGGTCGGCAAGGCTAGCCCAGCTGGCCCTCACGTGCGCGTCCACGCCTTGGACTTCCATCGCTGCACGGCTCCACGCGCTTCCGATCCAAGCCGCTTCTGCTGCCACCGTTTGATGCTTTCCGATCTCGTCGAGTTCCCGTCGAATAAGTCGACCGCGGTACACAACTCCGCAACGAGCTCAACGATAATCTGCCTCGTCGATCAACGCACAACAACCTCTTCGTAACCTTGCTCATGATACCACTTGTTAGAATAAATCCGAGGCATACCGTTGATCATCCGAGGACCAAGCAATCACACGAGCACGACATCGAGATTTGTTAACGAGGTTCGGCGAACTCGCCTACTCCCCGGGGCAATGACTACGGGCGCTCCTCCCCGAGATACCGCAACACCGGCCACCCGGGCGCCGGCACAAGCCGCCGGCACCCCCTTGCGAGCCTGTCGCTATCTAGTCGTCATGGGTTACAACGTGGGGTGCCTCCTCATATATAAGAGGCCAAGGGTACAACGTGTCCGACTCCGACACTACAAGTATCCTACCCACACTACAACACCAAGTCCAAGCGTAACCCAACTAGTACAAAATATTCGACACAAACACAACACAATCCTCCTGGATGTGCTTTGGCAAAGAGTTTTGAGATAAAAGATTAATACTCACATATGATCAATTAGTGGATGTGCCTTGACGGTTGCATTGGATACAGGTTTGTTGATCCACTAATAGACGGTCAATACGCACAGATAATGCAAGACCTTGTGAAAGAGAGGTTGCCCAGGTTCACTCCTGATCAAGCTAAAGTGGTCAAGGGCTCACCAGACTATACCGGAGTCAATCAATATAGAACTAACTTCACAAAGGAGCCGAAATTGATGCAGCAGGCGCTGACTAGCTACTCAGTCGATTTGCGGGTTATGTGAGTTTCCTGTCTTAAGCTGCAGGTTTTACATCTATATATATAGCCAAAACTTTGCAGTTGAGCGAAATGGCAGACCGATTGGACCAAGGGTATGAAGCTCTTAGCTGAAACCTTTCTCAACTTTACTTTCTCCGAGCATAAGTTCAAAATTAACATGAAAACGGTACTGGAGCTCCATATCTCTTTGTTCTGTCTCATGCCTCTAAATCATCTTGTCATGCGTATATACTAATGTCGTTGTCATGTTGCCAGGAATGGAACAACCAGGGAACCACAACTCAATAGAGGAGGTGAGGCGATTGGCATGACATGCGACCAGATGGCCCTGCAACTTGGCCAAGCTGATCTAGTGGCAGTTTACTGGGCCTCGGAGGGAAGCTGTCGGAGGCCGCCACTCCTCGTTGCTGAAGTCAAACACCATTATGTCGCGTGCGTACACCTCCTTGAACTTGGCACTGGCATAAAGGGCCAGAAAGTTGGCGACCCCATTGATTACAGCGACGCCGTCGCTGTTGGGCACCACCTTTAAAGAAGCGCTCCCCGTATCCCTCCAGCCACTGTCACTGAGGCCAAGGGTGAGGATCTTGCAGATCTCTGGCTCGTGGTACCTACCCGAAGTGTTCTGGCAGAGTCTGACAAAGCGCTCCCCGTATCTGTATGTTCTGGCTAATCTCGATTTAATCTAGGTCATCTATGGAATGGAACTGAAAATCCGGAGTCATTTGAAATAACAGTTGAGGAACAAAAGAAGATACTACTTGACAGGTCAGTCAGGCTCAACTGCGTGGAGTTCCCTTTTTCCTGTTGTTAAAACTGATGTTGACTATTTTATGGTTTTTTCTTGGTCAGTTTTGTATTTGTTCAGTAAAGGATGGGTCACATATCTAGAGATAATGTTGTGGAGCAACTTCTACTTTGCCGAGCATGTTACAGAAACATTTTTCTTAGTTGAATTTAAAATCATTTTTTTAATTTCCATTTGAATTAGTTGTACAACTGAGTTTCCAACTTGACTTTGCTTATCTGAAGCCCTGCTATGCACTCCATAATTAATGGGTGTATTATCTAGAGGGCCAATGGTCCTTTTTTTGCAAATGGCACTTCTTCTGAAGTTTCCTCCAATCATCACACATGTTCTGGTTGATGCGCACATATATTTGCACAAATTTGAACATGTATACATCTATTTCATTTTTAAGTGAACCATATTTCTTTCCATTTGCATCAAGTGTTAGTGCCAGGCCGCATGACCTCAATTTGAGAAAGAGGTAATGGCAACAGTTACACCATCTATGCAGCATTGCATTGTCGTAACCTCTTTCTACTGAGTGTACTATGAATCTGTGATGGATACGCAAAGAAGATAATGGCCTACCCTTTATAAAGAGAGGATAATTATTGCCATGAAGTATACCTAAGGAATAGGAATGATTCCATAATAATGATGTGTTTCACCAACAGTTTTACTACCCATTCAGTGCTGGCATTTATGCACCTAAAAACCAACGTTCCTCTCCTCTCCCCAACTCTCCATCTTACAATGTAATTTTGTATATAAAAAAATCTCAAACAAAATTTGGTCCAACAGAAACATCGCCCCGAATGCCAACGGAGCAACTTACACTTGATTACGGTAACTTTTAAACAAACAAAGCACACGGACAATAGACAATATGCAAAAAAAAATTACAATCAGTTAATTATCTTCTTCCAAAAGATTGCAGAATTCAAGGGAGAAAATTTATAGCAAATTTAAAATATATAATCGTACCTATGACCGAGATCACTTAATACAAGAAGTTTCAACGGAGAATGTAACCACTGACGACAACAAGCAAGAAAGACCAAAGGATATTATAGATAGAGAGGAAGTAAGGTACTAACGTACCTCTACTTAATTCCACTATTTAGAAACAGAAGGGTCGATGAATTTATAACTAAGTCCAAAAAACCTACAGCTGTTCCTATCGTACTTAAAGCTTAAGGCTTGAAGATGCCTTCCTGAAAAGCCTTTTTAAATCCAAATCCAACTTTAAAAAGGTTTTAATCACCAAGCTAACACAAAAAAATCAGAATTAAGACGACAAGGGGCTAACAATGGGCCTCAAATAAGGAAATTCTATTATGTGGCCCATACCAGCACAATAATTATTTAAAAATAAAAGAAACTACATGTTTTTACAAAAATATTGCAAACCTATTTCATACCAAATTCCTAATACATGGGCGCGGCAACGCGCACCATTCATGATATAGTAGATTTTAATGACGTGCCTTTGTCTACTTTGATTGAGCAAAATAGTGATGTCATAGATGTGAATTTTATCTGGCGAAACAATTTCAATAACAATGCTTATAGAGATAATTTTAATCCTAGGCCTTTTCCTAGTAATTCCTCTAATAATTGTGGTAATACCTATGGCAATCCTTCTTATAATAATAATAGAAGAATAATATTAAAGAATTTATCAATACTCAAAAAGCTTTCAATCCTACAATAGAAGAAAAACCGAATAAGATTGATGATATGTCTAGAAGTATTGATAGAATTTCTCATGATGTAGAAAATCTCAAGATGAAATTTTTTGTACCTAAGGTTGAGGAATCAATTAAGGCTCTTTATGTTTCTATGGATGAAAGTAAGAGAAGAACCGCTATGCTTAGAGGTAGAAGAATTTTTTTAGAAAAAGCGTTTTCTAGTGATTGCTTTCATAAAAGTGATGAAGTTCTTAAAATGATCGGTGTTCCTTCTATTGATTCTTTGTTTAGTAAAATTAAGATTGATAATAAAGGGACTGAAGAAGAGTCAACTTTAGCTAGAAGGCGTCCTGATAATTCGGAGGGTGAAAATCTTGTTAAGAAAATTGATAAAAGTGGGTTTGAAGAGGTCAAAACTTTAACTAGTGATGTGCCCACTCTTTTGGATTACGAAGACTTTAATCATGATAGTTGCTCTTTGATTGATTGTATTTATTTGTTGCAATTCATGATAAATTCACCCCATGCTTATGAACAAAATAAAGCTTTTACTAAACATATTGTTGATGCTATGATGAAAGCTTTAGAAGAAAAGTTGGAATTAGAGATTTCAATTCCTAGAAAATTGCATGGTGAACGGAAACCTACTATCAAATTCAAGATTAAAAATTATGAGTGTTTTGCTTTATGTGATTTGGGCGCTAGTGTTTCTACAATTCCGAAATCTTTATGTGATGTGCTTGGTCTTACCGATATTGAAGAGTGTTCTCTAAATTTGCACTTGGCGGATTCCACTATTAAAAAGCCTATGGAAAGAATTAATGATGTTCTTATTCTTGCAAATAGGAATTGTGTGCCCATAGATTTTATTGTTCTTGATATTGATTGCAATCCGTCTTGTCCAATTATTCTTAGTAGACCGTTTTTACGTACTACTGGTGCCGTGATTGATATGAAAGAAGGCAATATTAAATTTAAATTTTCACTAAGGAATGGTATGGAACACTTCCCTAGAACTAGAATTAAGCCACCATATGAATCAATTACGAGGGCATCATATGGATCTAGAAACAAAGATGACAATACTTAGATCCTTCGCATTATGCCTAGCTAGGGGCGTAAAACTATAGCGCTTGTTGGGAGGCTACCCAATGAATAAAATTTATTTTCGTATTTTTCTTTCTATTCTTGAGTGTTTGCACTATTATGCTACTGTTATGATTGTGTTTTTTGTGTTTTAGTTAGTGTTTGTGCCAAGTAAAGCCTTTAGGATCATGTTGGGTAATAGTTGATTTGATCCTGCTGAAAAATAGAAACTTTTGCGCTCATGAAAATAATTTTCATTTTTAACCGAAGCGTGATAAAATACTGCTCGTTTGGAAGAAGATTAATATACAAATTTCTCACGTTGTCCTAATTTTTCAGAATTTTTGTAGTAAGAGAAGTATTCGAGATATCCAAATTCCTACAGACTGTTCTGTTTTTGACAAATCCTGTTTTCTTTGCGTTGTGTGCTTGTTTTGATGATTCTATGGTTTCCTTTGAAGAGTTTTTTTCCATAGAACAGTTGGAATTCATTAGATATAATGCAAAAATAAAATATAAATGGGTTTGTAGCAGTACTTATAGTAGTGATTTGCTTTCTTATACTAATGGATCTCATGAAGGTTTTGTTGAGTTTTGTGTGATTGAAGTTTTCAAGTTTTGGATGATATTGCGATGGATGAAGGAATAAGGAGTAAGAAGAGCCTAAGCTTGGGGATGCCCATGGCATCCCAAGCTATTATCCAAAGAGAAGCAAGCAACTAAGCTTGGGAATGCCCGAGTGGCATCCCTCTTTCTTCTAACGACCATCGGTATTTTACTCAGAGCTATATTTTTATTCGTCACATACTATGAGTTTTACTTGGAGCGTCTTGTATGATATGAGTCTTTTCTTGTTTTGCTTTTTAAGTCATGAATACTTGCTAGACACATCTATTTGAGAGAGCCAAAATTATGATATGACTTGTTAGAATTGTTGTCTCTATGCTTCACTTAAATCTTTATGAGCTATGGAATTGCTCTAGTGCTTCACTTATATCTTTTTGAGCATGGTGTGCTTTAGTATTTTTGAAGAATTGCTCTCATGCTTCACTTAGATTTATTTGAGAGTTAGTAAAAAGAATTAAAGAAATTCTCTCTTGCTTCACTTAAATTATTTTGAGAGAAGAAAATTTTTATGCTCATGTTCTTCACTTAGATTTGTTTGAGCTATCAAAAGCAACATATGAAATTAGTCCCAAAGTGATAGATATCCAAGGAGGATATAATAAAAACTTTCATGAAGATCATTGGACAAAATAAACTTGATTCTTTGTAATAGTTTTGAGATATGATGATAGTGATATATGAGTCATGTTGATGAGTAATTATGATTTAGTAAGAATATTGGTGTTAAGGTTTGTGATTCTCTATGCAAGCACGAAAGTCAATAGTTATGCAATGAAATTACGTCCTACTTGTGGTGAATTATTCAGTGTTAGTTATGCTTAATGCTCGCTTATGAGATTTTTCGTTTCTTGGTTGGATGCTTCTCAATCTTTTGCTAGCCTTCATTTGCACTAAGTATGATCACTACTTGTGCATCCAAAATCCTTTAAAACAGTTTTTGCCACATGAGTCCACTATATCTACCTATATGCGGTATTCTTTTGCCATTCTAAGCAAATTTGTATGTGTCATCTCTAATTTTCAAAATAAGTTTCTCTTTTGTGTGCTCATACCGCTCATGAATCGGTAGGGGGTGGCTAATATATTTCCATGCTAGATGTGTTATTCTCAAGATGAGTGTTTATTCACTTGTCATTGCACGAGAGTACGACAAAGGTATTAGGGATGCCCAGTCCCGAAATGAAAAATGAATTTACTTTATGTTGTCAAATAATAAATTCCTTGGAAAGTGTTGGTATGGAAGGCACTCGTGGATACTCTTAGCCATGAAAAGTGAAAGTATGATGGAAAAAGGAATAAACTTTATTTCCTGTTTGGGAACCACCTATGATATATCTAGCATGGAAAATATTGGGAACTACTCAATCGTTTTCGTTGACAGGAAAAGCATGCCTCCCAAAATGTTTTTATCTCTATCTTTTTCGCTTTGAGCTCTGGCACCTCTACAAATCCCTACTTCCCTCCGCGAAGGGCCTTTCTATTTACTTTATGCAATTTTTATTTTTACTTGAGTCTCCATCTTCTCTTATAAAGCACCAACTAAGGGGCACTATGATCGTACTTGAGCATTGTGTGTAGCTAATATGCGAGTGTGTTTCATGAATGGATCAATGATTGATCATAATGGGCTAGGGATAACTTGCTTTAGTGTTGATATTTTGAAAGACATCATTGCTTGTTGATATGCTTGAGTGTTGAAATCTTCATGTCAAAACTAAACTATTGCTTTGAATTATATAAAAGTCCAAATGTCCATGCTACAAAGAAAAGAATATGTGATGAACATGTTAGGCAACATTCCACATCAAAAATTCCGTTTTTATCATTTACCTACTTGAGGACGAGCAGGAATTAAGTTTGGGGATGCTGATACGTCTCCAATGTATCTATAATTTTTGATTGTTCCATGGTGTTATATTGTCATTCTTGGATATTTTACTATCATTTTGTATCATTTTTTTGGGACTAACCTATTGACATAGTGCCCAGTGCCAGTTGATGTTTCCTGCTTGTTTTTAACATCGCAGGAAATCAATACCAAACGGAGTCCAAATGCAGTGAAACCTTTTGTGGATTTTTTCTAGACCAGAAGACACCAGATGGGCCAAGAAAGTGAGGAAATATGCCCTAGAGGCAATAATAAAGTTGTTATTTATATATCCTTACATCATGATAAATATTTATTATTCATGCTAGAATTGTATTAAACGGAAACTTGATACATGTGTGAATACATAGACAAAACAAAGTGTCCCTAGTATGACTCTACTAGACTAGCTTGTTAATCAAAGATGGTTAAGTTTCCTGACCATAGACATGTGTTGTCATCTGATGAACGGGATCACATCATTAGGAGAATGATGTGATGGACAAGACCCATCCGTTAGCTTAGCATAATGATCGTTAAGTTTTATTGCTATTGCTTTCTTCATGACTTATACATATTCCTCTGACTATGATATTATGCAACTCCCGAATACCCGAGGAACACCTTGTGTGCTATCAAACGTCACAACATAACTGGGTGATTATAAAGATGCTCTACATGTGTCTTCGAAGGTGTTTGTTGGGTTGGCATATAGATCAAGATTAGGATTTGTCACTCCGAGTATCAGAGAGGTATGTGTGGGCCCTCTCGGTAATGCACATCCCTATAAGCCTTGCAACCAATGTGACTAATGTGTTATTTATAGGATGATGCATTATGGAACGAGTAAAGAGACTTGCCGGTAACGAGATTGAACTAGGTATGAGGATTGATAACCCACAAGTATAGGGGATCGCAACAATTTTCGAGGGTAGAGTATTCAGCCCAAATTTATTGATTCAACACAAGGGGAGCCAAAGATTATTCTTAAGTATTAGCAGCTGAGTTGTCAATTCAACCACAGCTGGAAACTTAATATCTGCAGCAAAGTATTTAGTAGCAAAGTAAGTAACGGTAGCAGTTTTGGTTTTATAGTGATTGTAACAGCAGCAACGAAAAACTAAATAAGCGAATAACAATATATGAAAAGCTCGTAGGCATTGGATTGGTGATGGAGAATTATGTCGGATGTGATCAATCATGCAACAGTTATAACATAGGGTGACACAGAACTAGCTTCAGTTCATCAATGTAATGTAGGCATGTATTCCGAATATAGTCATACGTGCTTATGGAAAAGAACTTGCATGACATCTTTTGTCCTACCCTCCCGTGGCAGCGGGGTCCTATTGGAAACTAAGGGATATTAAGGCCTCCTATTAATGGAGTACTGGACCAAAGCATTAACACATAGTGAATACATGAACTCCTCAAACTACGGTCATCACCGGTAAGTATCCCGATTATTGTCACTTCGGGGTTAACGGATCATAACACATAATAGGTGACTATAGACTTGCAAGATAGGATCAAGAACTCACATATATTCATGAAAACATAATAGGTTCAGATCTGAAATCATGGCACTCGGGCCCTAGTGACAAGCATTAAGCATAGCAAAGTCACAGCAACATCAATCTCAGAACATAGTGGATACTAGGGACCAAACCCTAACAAAACTAACTTGATTACATGATAAATCTCATCCAACCCATCACCGTCCAGCAAGCCTACGATGGAATTACTCATGCACGGCGGTGAGCATCATGAAATTTGTGATGGAGGAAGGTTGATGATGACGATGGCGATGGATTTGCCTCTCCGGAGCCCCGAACGGACTCCAGATCAGCCCTCCCGAGAGAGATTAGGGCTTAGAGGTGGCTCCGTATCGTAAAATGCGATGAATCCTTCTCTCTGATTTTTTCTCCCCGAACACGAACATATGGAGTTGGAGTTGAGGTCGGTGGAGCACCAGGGGGCCCACGAGGTAGGGGGCGCGCCCAGGGGGTAGGCACGCCCCCACCCTCATGGACAGGGTGTGGGCCCCCTAGCCTTGATTCTTTCGATAGTATTTTTTTATATATTCCAAAAATAATCTCCGTTGATTTTCAGGTCATCCCAAAAACTTTTATTTCTGCACAAAAATAATACCATGGCAATTCTGCTGAAAACAGTGCTAGTCCGGGTTAGTTCCATTCAAATCATGCAAATTAGAGTCCAAAACAAGGGCAAAAGTGTTTGGAAAAGTAGATACGACAGAGACGTATCAACTCCCCCAAGCTTAAACCTTTGCTTGTCCTCAAGCAATTCAGTTGATAAACAGAAAGTGATAAAGAAAAACTTTTACAAACTCTGTTTGCTCTTATTGTTGTAAATATGTAAAGCCAGCATTCAAGTTTTCAACAAAGATTATGAACTAACCATATTCATAATAACATTTAGGTCTCATGTTTACTCATATCAATGGCATAATCAACTAGCGAGCAATAATAATAAATCTCGGATGAAAACACTTTCTCAAAACAATCATAATATGATATAATAAGATGGTATCTCGCTAGCCCTTTCTGAGACCGCAAAACTTAAATGCAGAGCACCTTTAAAGATCAAGGACTACCTAGACATTGTAATTCATGGTAAAAGAGATCCAGTCAATTTATATTCAATGTAAACTAATGATAATACATGCAAATGACAGCGGTGCTCTCCAACTGGTGCTTTTTAATAAGAGGATGATGACTCAACATAAAAGTAAATAGATAGGCCCTTCGCAGAGGGAAGCAGGGATTTGTAGAGGTGCCAAAGCTCGATTTTGAAATAGAGATGAATAATATTTTGAGCGGTATACTTTCATTGTCAACATAACAACCGAGAGATCTCGATATCTTCCATGCTACACACGTTATAGGCGGTTCCCAAGTAGAATGGTAAAGTTTATACTCCCCCACCACCAACAAGCATCAATCCATGGCTTGCCCGAAACAATGGGTGCCTCCAACTAACAACAATCCTGGGGGAGTTTTCTTTGCAATTATTTTGATTTGATTTGAGCATGGGACTGGGCATCCCGGTGACCAGCCATTTTCTCGTGAGTGAGGAGCGGAGTCCACTCCTCTTGAGAATAACCCGCCTAGCATGGAAGATACAGACATCCCTAGTTGATACATGAGCTATTCGAGCATACAAAACATAATTTTTATTTGAAGGTTTAGAGTTTGGCACATACAAATTTACTTGAAACGGCAGGTAGATATCGTATATAGGAAGGTATGGTGGACTCATATGGAATAACTTTGGGGTTTATGAAGTTGGATGCACAAGCAGTATTCCCGCTTAGTACAAGTGAAGGCTAGAAAGAGACTGGGAAGCGACCAGCTAGAGAGCGACAACAGTCATGACCATGCATTAAAATTAATCAACACTGAATGCAAGCATGAGTCAGATATAAATCACCATGAACATAAATATCATGGAGGCTATGTTGATTTTGTTTCAACTACATGCGTGAATATGTGCCAAATCAAGCCACTCGAATCGTTCAAAGGAGGATACCACCCTATCATACCACATCACAACCATTTTAATAGCATGTTGGCACGCAAGGTAAACCATTATAAACTCCTAGCAAATTAAGCATGGCATGAGCAACTATAATCTCTAATTGTCATTGCAAACATGTTTCATTCATAATAGGCTGAATCAGGAATGATGAACTAATCATATTTACAAAAACAAGAGAGGTCGAGTTCATACCAGCTTTTCTCATCTCCACCAATTCATCATATATCGTCATTATTGCCTTTCACTTGCACAACCGAATAGTGTGGATAATAATAATAGTGCACGTGCATTGGACTAAGCTGGAATCTGCAAGCATTTAATACATGGGAGAAGACAAGGTAATATGGGCTTTTTGTTAGATCAACAATAATGCATATGAGAGCCACTCAACATTGTCATCGTGGTCTTCTCCTCTCAACTCCCAAAGAAAAGAAAAGAAACAAAACTATTTACACGGGAAAGCTCCCAACAAGCAAAAGAAGAACGAGAAATCTTTTGGGGTTTTCTTTTTAATTGCTACTACTACAGGCATGGAAAGTAAACTAGCTAAAAGCTACAACTAATTTTTTGTTTTTCTTAAGGTTTTTCAAACACACAAGAAGAAAGCTTAAAAAGAAAATAAACTAGCATGGATGATACAATGAAAAAGTATGAGCACCGTCAATTGGCATGAGTGTGTGAACATGATGTAATCTCGGTGAGAAATACGTACTCCCCCAAGCTTAGGCTTTTGGCCTAAGTTGGTCTATGCCCATGGATGGCCTGGTGGATATCCGAAGTTGAAGCTGGGGTCGTACTGAGATGCATGAGCTACTGCCCGAAGGGCTGCAGCTTGGAGGCGCACTACTAGGGAAAACCCTAGTAGTAGCGCGGGTAATTTCCTAGCAGTAGCGCGGGTGGTACTCGCGCTACTGCTACTTCTAGTAGTAGTAGCGTGATTGCCACCCACGCTACTAGTACTTAGTTGTAGCGCGGGTCAGGGCCCCGCGCTACTACTAACTAATTGAGAATTAAGAAAATAAATTCCATCCATGGTGGCTGCTTCTGCTGGGCGTCATCGTCCTCTCCATCCATGGCTGCTACTGGTCCTGGAGGGGACGAAGTTGTCCATGGTGATGGTGCTTCGCCACCCAACTTGTGCCCGCACCTCTCGTCTACTGCTGCTACAAAAGAAGAGAAAATTATTAGAAAGAGCAAGAGAGAGAGAGATAGAGATAGAGAGAGAGAGAGAGAGCAGCAGCAGGAGGAACTCACCGGTGGCCACCGGAGTTGGAGCCGACGCCAGAAACCCTAGATGAAGCCCGGTGACCTATTGCTGCTTGTCGTGGGACCCTTGACTCGGCGAGGAGGTATAAGTGGCTTTGTCCATGGCGGATCTGGCCGCCGCCATGGATGACGCTCTGCTGGTTTCCCTCTCCTTCCAACATCGGAGAAGAAGGAGGATCGAGGGGGAGGGGAGGGGTCTGCAGTGCGAGAGGAGGTCGCCGGATTTGTGAGTGGCGCCGAGGTGCGAGGCCGGCAGTGGTGCTGGGTGAGGAAGGGAATCACGGGTGGGAGGAGAAGGGGAATCAGAAGAGTGTGCGTTTGTATTTGGGCCTCCGCACGCTATGTGTACACATGTCTTGGTGGGTCGTTAGTAGTAGCGCGGGTTTATACCCCTTGCTACTACTATGGCATGTCCCGGGTGGGCACGGTAGAGACCACTTAGTAGTAGCGAGGGTTATAAACCCGCGCTACTACTATCAACTTAGTAGTAGCGCGGGTTTATACCCCTCGCTACTACTATGGCATGTCCCGGGGGGCACGACAGAGACCACTTAGTAGTAGCGAGGGTTATAAACCCGTGCTACCACTATCAACTTAGTGGTAGCGGGGGTTATAAACCCGCGCTACTACTATCAACTTAGTGGTAGCGGGGGTTATAAACCCGCGCTACTACTATCAACTTAGTGGTAGCGGGGGTTATAAACCTGCGCTACTAGTAAGTAGCAGCAGCGAGGGGTATAAACCCACGCTACTAGTAAGCGTCTGCCTATAAGCTTTTCCCTAGTAGTGGCGGGCTGCTGCCGTCCTCCTCTCGTACTCGTTCGCCTCCTCCCTGGTTATAACATATCTCCCTTTTGCCTGAAAGTCAAAGAAAGTAGGAGCAGGGAGAGCGACATGATAGGTACATCGTCTGTCAAAGATTATGTCAAAGATTAGTCGATACTGGAGGGACTGATCGTTCCTCTCAACAAACTGATGACGAACCATAGCATTATAATCTAAATAAGCAGGAGGCAACTCAATATCATCTCCACGTATGGGTATCTCAAGAAAATCGGCTAAATGGGTTGCATAAATTCCACCAAAGAAATCTCCCTTAATACTATTATTATGCAACCTACGTGCAACAATGGCCCCCAAGTTATATTGTCTATCTCCTAATACAACACTCTTGAGAACACTAAGACCGGGAACGCACATGTGACATACCTCGTCCTTACCGTTAATGCATCTACCTATAAAGAGAGCAAAATAATGTATGGCAAGAAAATTAATGCTCCCTATGGTAGCTTGCGTGATCTCCCTAGATTCCCCCACAGTTATACTAGCAAGAAAGTCTTTATATTCAGATTTGCGAGGCTCACTAGCACTACCCCACTGCGGGAGTTTACAGGCAGTATTAAAATCTTCTAAGTCCATGGTATAAGATTTATCATAAAGATCAAACATGACAGTTTGAGAATTGCGTGATGATGTAAATTTAAACCTTCTCACAAATGAATCAGTTAAATAGAGGTACTGCCGGCACTTATCTGACTCGAAGCTCTCAAGATTAGCTTTACACACATATGCTTCAAATTCCTCCTTAATTCCTGCCTGGACCATGAAATTTTTTGACGGCCATTCAAAAGGCCGCACTTGAGCTTCTCTGGGTAGTTCATGGTCCGGCTCACGTATCGCGGGCCTTGGTCCTTGCTTCCTTGAGGAACCACCTTGTACATTTTTCTAAACATATTTCTTCCTCTGAAAAATTTCTGAAATTTTTAGTAACTTAAAATAAAAGTGACCCAAACTCAACAAGATTGATAGCAACTACTCCTACAAGTGCCTAGAGGCCATATCATGCATTAAAACTACTTTTGACCACATAAATATGACATGCAAGCTCAAGAACAGGGTTACCTAAGCAGCAAAAATTTGCAATAAATAAAGCACCAGAACAAAAACTAATTGGACCATTGGAGGAGTCACATACCGAAGAACAATCCCCCAAAGCAGTTTTGTGAATGGAGCTTTGAGCAAGGAGATCGAAAATGGCAGCAAGATGAGCTAGAACACGGGTTTGAGCTGGTGGATGATTTTTCTGGAGGAAGACAAAGTGTGTGGGTGCAAGAATAAGTGGAGGGGACCCACGTGGGGTCCACGAGGCAGGGGGCACGCCCAGGGGGGTGGGCGCGCCCTCCACCCTCATGGGCATGTGGTGGGTCCCCCTGGTGTGTTCTCAGTGCCAGATATTCTCAAATATTCTAGAAAAAATCATATCAAATTTTCAGGGCATTTGGAGAATTTTTATTTTCAGGGTATTTTAAATTGCAAGGATAATTCAGAAAACAGACAAAAAAAATACTATTTTTATTTTATTTAATATAAATAACAGAAAGTAAAAGGATGGTACAGAAGATTGTGCTTTCTAACTTCATCCATCTCATGCTCATCAAAAGGAATCCATTAACAAGGTTGGTCAAGTCTTGTTAACACACTCTTTCCGAATAACATGAAACCGGAGAATTTTTGAATGACACTATGTTACCTCAACGGGGATATGCATGTCCCCAACAATAAGAATATCATATTTCTTCTTGACAGTAGGAAGAGGAAATTCAAAACCTCCAATAGTAATTATTGAAAAAATTTCAATAGAATTGATACTGTGGACTTGAGGCTATTTCCTCGGAAAGTGTACCATATGCTCATTACCATTAACATGAAAAGTGACATTGCCTTTGTTGCAATCAATAACAGTCCCTGCATTATTCAAAAAGGGTCTACCAAGGATAATCAACATACTATCGTCCTCAGGAATATCAAGAATAACAAAGTCCATTAAAATAGTAACGTTTACAACCACAACAGGCACATCCTCACAAATACCGACATGTATAACAGTTGATTTATCGGCCATTTGCAAAGATATTTCAGTAGGTGTCAACTTATTCAAATCAAGTCTACGATATAAAGAGAGAGGCATAACACTAACACTGGCTCCAAGATCACATAAAGCAGTTTTAACATAGTTTCTTTTAATGGAGCATGGTATAGTTGGTACTCCTGGATCTCCAAGTTTCTTTGGTATTCCACCCTTAAAAGTGTAATTAACAAGCATGGTGGAAATTTTAGCTTCTGGTATCTTTCTTTTATTAGTAACAATATCCTTCATGTACTTAACATAAGGATTCATTTTAAGCATATCAGTCAAACGCATACGCAAAAAGATAGGTCTAATCATTTCAGCAAAGCGCTCAAAATCCTCATCATCCTTTTTCTTGGATGGTTTGGGAGGAAAAGGCATGGGTTTCTGAACCCAGGGCTCTCTTTCTTTTCCATGTTTCCTAGCAACAAAGTCTTTCTTATAAGCATTGCGTTTCAATTGTCTACCAACATAAGCATTGAAGTTTTCTTTTTTAACAATAAAATTATCAAACTCATCTAAGCATTGGCTAGAAGACTTATAACGAGGAATATCACCTTCATCAAATCTATAGAGAGAATTTACCTTCACTACCTGTGTCGGGTTATCAAGACCATGTGTTTCTTCAATATGTGGTAAATTCTTAACATCTTCAGCTTTAATACCTTTTTCTTTCATAGATTTCTTTGCCTCTTGCATATCTTCAGGACTGAGAAATAGAATACCTCTTTTCTTTGGAGTTGGCTTAGGAGTTGGTTCAGGAAGTGTCCAATCATTTTCATTACTCAACATATTATTCAATAGAAATTCAGCTCGATCAACTGATCTTTCCCTGAAAACACAACCAGCACAACTATCCAGGTGGTCTCTGGAAGCATCAGTTAGTCCATTATAAAAGATATCAAGTATTTCATTTTTCTTGAGAGGATGATCAGGCAAAGCATTAAGTAATCAGAGAAGCCTCCCCCAAGCTTGTGGGAGACTCTCTTCTTCAATTTGCACAAAATTATATATTTCCCTTAAAGCAGCTTGTTTCTTATGAGCGGGGAAATATTTAGCAGATAAGTAATAAATCATATCCTGGGGACTACACACACAACCAGGATCAAGAGAATTAAACCATGTTTTAGCATCACCCTTTAATGAGAACGGAAACAACTTAAGGAAAAAGTAATAGCGAGTTTTCTCATCATGAGTAAACAGGGTGGCTATATCATTTAATTTAGTAAGATGTGCCACAACAGTTTCAGATTCATAACCATAGAAAGGATCAGATTCAACCAAAGTAATTAACTCAGGATCGACACAGAAATCATAATCCTTATCAGTGATAAAGATAGGTGAAGTAGCAAAACAGGGTCATATTTCATTCTAGCATTCGAAGACTTTTCTTTAAGCTTAGCTAATAATTTCTTAAGATTAGTCCTATCATTGCAAGCTAAGAAGTCTCTAGCAGTTTCTTCATCCATAACATAACCCTCAAGCACAACAGGCAATTCATATCTAGGGGGAGAATCTTCATCATCACCTTCATCAATATTATCAGTTTCAATAATTTCATTCTCTCTAACCCTAGCAAGTTGTTCATGAAGAAATTCACCTAGTGGCACAGTATTATCAAGCATAGAAGTAGTTTCATCATAAGTATCATGCAAAGTAGAAGTGGCATCATCAATAACATGCGATATATCAGAATGAATAGCAGGAGTAGGTGTCGCAAGTTTACTCAAAATAGAAGGTGAATAAAGTGCAGAGCTAGATGGCAGTTCCTTACCTCCCCTCGTAGTTGAGGGAAAAATCTTGGTTCTTTTATCTTTCAAGTTCTTCATATTGATCACCAGATATAAATCCCAAGTGAATCAAAGAATAGAGCTATGGTCCCCGGCAACGGCGCCAGAAAATAGTCTTGATAACCCACAAGTATAGGGGATCGCAACAGTTTTCGAGGGTAGAGTATTCAACCCAAATTTATTGATTCGACACAAGGGGAGCCAAAGAATATTCTTAAGTATTAGCAGCTGAGTTGTCAATTCAACCACACCTGGAAACTTAATATCTACAGCAAAGTATTTAGTAGCAAAGTAATATGATAGTAGTGGTAACAGTGGTGAAAGTAACGGTAGCACTTTTGGTTTTATAGTGATTGTAACAACAGCAACATAAAAGTAAATAAGCGCAAAATAATATATTAAAAGATCGTAGGCATTGGATCGGTGATGGAGAATTATGCCGGATGCGATCAATCATGCAACATTTATAACATAGGGTGACACAGAATTAGCTCCAGTTCATCAATGTAATGTAGGCATGTATTCCGAATATAGTCATACATGCTTATGCAAAAGAACTTGCATGGCATCTTTTGTCCTACCCTCCCATAGCAGCGGGGTCCTTACGGAAACTAAGGGATATTAAGGCCTCCTTTTAATAGAGTACCAGAACAAAGCATTAACACATAATGAATACGTGAACTCCTCAAACTACGGTCATCACCGGAAAGTATCCCGATTATTGTCACTTCGGGGTTAACGGATCATAACACATAATAGGTGACTATAGACTTGCAAGATAGGATCAAGAACTCACATATATTCATGAAAACATAATAGGTTCAGATCTGAAATCATGGCACTCGGGCCCTAGTGACAAGCATTGAGCATAACAAATTCATAGCAACATCAATCTCAGAACATAGTGGACACTAGGGATCAAACCCTAACAAAACTAACTCAATTAATTGATAAATCTCATCCAACCCATCACCGTCCAGCAAGCCTACGATGGAATTACTCACGCACGGCGGTGAGCATCATGAAATTGGTGATGGAGGAAGGTTGATGATGACGATGGCGACGGATTCCCCTCTCCGGAGCCCCGAACAGACTCCAGATCAGCCCTCCCGAGAGAGATTAGGGCTTGGCGGCGTCTTCGTATCGTAAAACGCGATGAATCCTTCTCTCTGATTTTTTTCTCCCCGAACACGAATATATGGAGTTGGAGTGGAGGTCGGTGGAGCACCAAGGGGCCCATGAGGCAGGGGGTAGGCGCGCCCCCACCCTTGTGGACAGGGTGTGAGCCCCCTGGCCTTGATTCTTTCGCTAGTAATTTTTATATATTCCAAAAATAATCTCCATTGTTTTTCAGGTCATTCCAAGAACTTTTATTTTTGCACAAAAATAACACCATGGCAATTCTGCTGAAAATAACGTCAGTCCGGTTAGTTCCATTCAAATCATGCAAATTAGAGTCCAAAACAATGGCAAAGTGTTTGGAAAAGTAGATACGACGGAGACGTATCAAGGATACCGATGATCGAATCTCGGGCAAGTAACATACCAATGACAACGGGAATAACGTATGTTGTTATTACATTTTGACCGATAAAGATCTTCATAGAATATGTAGGAACCAATATGAGCATCTAGGTTCCACTGTTGGTTATTGATCGGAGATGTGTCTCAATCATGTATACATAATTCTCGAACCCGTAGGGTCCGCACACTTAACGTTCGATGATTATTTGTATTATGAGTTATGTGTTTTGGTGACCGAAGATTGTTCGGAGTCCTGGATGAGATCACGGACAAGACGAGGAGTCTCGAAATAGTCGAGAGGTAAATATTGATATATTGGATGAAGGTATTCGAACACCGGAATGGTTTTGGGACGTTTCAGATATTTATCGGGGCACGGAGGGGTTACCGGAACCCCATGGGGAAGTAATGGGCCTTCATGGGCCATAGGGGAGAAAGAGAGGGGAGCCCGCAGGGTGGCACCCCCCAAGGGAGTTCGAATTGGACAAGGGGGAGGGGGCGCGGCCCCCTTTCCTCTTTCCCTCTCCCACTCCCTCTCCTTCCCTCTTTCCCCTCCATGAGAAAGGAAGGGGGGGGATCCTACTAGGTGTGTAGTCCTAGTAGGACTTCCCCCCTTGGCGCGCCCCTTGGTGGCCGACCTCCTCCTCCCCTCCTTTATATACGGGGGCAGGGGGCACCCCAAAGCACAACAATTATTCTCTTAGCTGTGTGCGGTGCCCCCTCCACAGTTTACTCCTCCGGTCATAGAATCGTAGTGCTTAGGAGAAGCCCTGCGCGGATCACATCACCATCACCGTCACCACACCGTCGTGCTGACGAAACTCTGAAGGAAATATGCCCTAGAGGCAATAATAAAGTTGTTATTTATATTTCCTTATATCATGATAAATTTTTATTATTCATGCTAGAATTGTATTGACCAGAAACTTAGTACATGTGTGAATACATAGACAAACAGAGTGTCCCTAGTATGCCTCTACTAGACTAGCTCGTTAATCAAACATGGTTAAGTTTCCTAACCATAGACATGTGTTTTCATTTGATGAACGGGATCATATCATTAGTGAATGATGTGATGGACAAGACCCATCTGTTAGCTTAGCATAATGATCGTTTAGTTTTATTGCTATTGCTTTCTTCATGACTTATACATGTTCCTCTGACTATGAGATTATGCAACTCCCGAATACCGTAGGAGCACCTTGTGTGCTATCAAATGTCACAACTTAATTGGGTGATTATAAAGATGATCTACAATGGTGTTTCTTGAGTTGGCATAGATCGAGATTAGGATTTGTCACTCCATGTATCAGACAGGTATCTTTGGGTCCTCTCGGTAATGCACATCACTATAAGCCTTGCAAGCAATGTGACTAATGTGTTAGTTGCAGGATGATGCATTACGGAACGAGTAAAGACAATTGCCGGCAACGAGATTGAACTAGGTATGAGGATACCAACGATCTAATCTTGGGCAAGTAACATACCGATGACAAAGGGAACAACGTATGTTGTTATGCGGTTTGACCGATAAAGATGTTCGTAGAATATGTAGGAGCCAATATGAGCATCCAGGTTCCGCTATTGGTTATTGACCGGAGATATGTCTCGGTCATGTCTACATAGTTCTCGAACCCGTAGGGTCCGCATGCTTAACGTTCAATGACGATTTGTATTATGAGTTATGTGATTTGATGACAGAAGTTTGTTCGGAGTCCCGGATGAGATCACGGACATGATGAGGAGTCTCGAAATGGTTGAGACATAAAGATTGATATATTGGACGAAGTTATTCGGATACTGGATGAGTTCCAAGAGGTACCGAATAACTATCGGAGTGCCAGAGGGTTATCGGAACCCCCCGGGGGAACTAATGGGCCTTCTTGGGCCTTAGTGGGGAGAGAGAAGGGCCACAAGGGGCTGGCCGCGTGCCCCCTCAGTGGGTCCAAATTGGACTAGGGGAAGGGGCGGCGCCCCCTTTCTTCCCTTCCCCCTCTCCCTTCCTTCTTCCCCCTTCCTCCAGGTGGAATCCTACTAGGACTCCTCTCTCCTGGCGCGCCCTACAGGGGCCAGCCGACCTCCCCCTCCCCTCCTTTATATACGGGGGCCAGGGGCACCCTAGAACACACAAGTTTCTCTTAACCGTGTGTGGTGCCCCCTCCAAAGTTACACACTTCGGTCATATCGTCGTAGTGCTTAGGCGAAGCCCTGCGCTGGTAACTTCATCATCACCATCGCCACGCCGTTGTGCTGACGGAACTCTCCCTCGTCCTCAACTAGATCAAGAGGTTGAGGTACGTCATCGAGCTGAACGTGTGCTGAACTTGGAGGTGCCGTACGTTCAATGCTTGGATCAGTTGGATCGCGAAGACGTTCGACTACATCAACCGCGTTACTAAACGCGTCCGCTTTCTGTCTACGAGGGTACGTGGACACACTCTCCCCACTCATTGCCATGCTTCTACTAGATAGATCTTGTGTGATCATAGGAATTTTTCTGAAATACTACGTTCCCCAACAGTGGCATCCGAGCCAGGTCTATGCGTAGATGTTACATGCACGAGTAGAACACAATGGGTTGTGGGCGATAATAGTCACACTGCTTACCAGCAATGTCTTACTTTGATTCGGCGGTATTGTTGGATGAAGCGGCCCGGACCGACATTACATGACCGCGTTCATGAGACTGGTTCTACCGACGTGCTTCGCACACAGGTGGCTAGCGGGTGTCTATTTCCCCAACTTCAGTTGAATCGAGTTTGACTACGCTGTCCTTGTTGAAGGTTAAAACATCATACTTGACAAAAAATCGTTTTGGTTTTGATGCGTAGGTAAGAATGGTTCTTGCTAGAAGCCCATAGCAGCCACGTAAAACTTGCGACAACAAAGTAGATGACATCTAACTTATTTTTGCAGGGCTTGTTGTGATGTGATATGGTCAAGACGTGATGATATATAAATTGTTGTATGAGATAATCATGTTTTGTAAAAGTTATCGGCAACTGGCAGGAGCCTTATGGTTGTCGCTTTATTGTATGAAATGCAATCGCCATGTAATTGCTTTACTTTATCACTATGTGGTAGCGATAGTTGTAGAAGCACTAGTTGGCGAGACGACAACGATGCTATAATGGAGATCAAGGTGTCAAGCCAGTGACGATGGAGATCATAACGGTGCTTTTGTTGATGGAGATCAAAGGCACAAGATGATGATGGCCATATCATATTACTTATTTTGATTGCATGTGATGTTTATCTTTTATGCATCTTATTTTGCTTAGTACGGCGGTAGCATTATAAGATGATCCCTCACTAAATTTCAAGGTATAAGTGTTCTCCCTGAGTATGCACCATTGCTACAGTTCGTCGTGCCAAGACACCACGTGATGATCGGGTGTGATAAGCTCTACGTTCACACACAAGAGGTGCAAGCTAGTTTTGCACACGCAGAATACTCGGGTTAAACTTGATGAGCCTAGCATATGCAGATATGGCCTCGGGACACTGAGACCGAAAGGTCGAACATGAATCATATAGTAGATATGATCAACATAGTGATGTTCACCATTGAAGACTACTCCATCTCACGTGATGATCGGACATGGTTTAGTTGATATGGATCACGTGATCATTTAGATGACTAGAGAGATGTCTATCTAAGTGGGAGTTCTGAAGTAATATGATTAAATTGAATTTTAATTTATCATGAACTTAGTACCTGATAGTATTTTGCCTGTCTATGTTGTTGTAGATCAATGGCCCGTGCTACCGTTCCTTTGAATTTTAATGCGTTCCTAGAGAAATATAAGTTGAAAGATGATAGTAGCAATGATGTGGACTTGATCCATGATCTAAGGATTATCCTCATTTATGCACAGAAGAATTATGTCCTTGATGCACCGCTAGGTGACAGACCTATTGCAGGAGCAGATGCAGACGTTATGAACGTTTGGCTAGCTCGGTATGATGACTACTTGATAGTTTAGTGCACCATGCTTTACGGCTTAGAATCGGGACTTCAAAAATGTTTTGAATGCCACAGAGCATATAAGATGTTCCAAGACCTTAAATTGGTATTTCATACTCATGCCCGAGTCGAGAGGTATGATACCTTTGACAAGTACTTTGCCTACAAGATGGAGGAGAATAGCTCGACCAATGAGCATGTGCTCAGAATGTCTGAGTACTACAATCGCTTGAATCAAGTAGGAGTTAATCTTCCAGATAAGATAGTTGATAGAGTTATCTAGTCACTATCACCAAGTTACTGGAACTTCATGATGAACTATAATATGCAAGGGATGACGAAAACAATTCCCGAGATCTTCGCGATGCTAAATCAGCGAAGGTAGAAATCAACAAAGAGCATCGAGTATTGATGGTTAACAAGACCAATAGTTTCAAGAAAAGGGGCAAAGGAAAAGAAAGGGAACTTCAAGAAAGAATGGCAAGCAAGTCGCCAATCCCATGAAGAAACCCAAAGCTAGACCTAAGCCTGAAACTGAGTGCTTCTACTACAAAGGGAATGGTAACGGGAAGCAGAACTACCCCAAATACTTGGCGGATAAGAAGGATGGCAAAGTGAAAGGTATATTTGATATACATGTTGATGTGTACTTTACTAGTGTTCATAGTAACCCCAGGGTATTTGATACCGGTTCAGTTGCTAAGATTAGTAACTCGAAAGAGGAGTTGCAAAATGAACAGAGACTAGTTAAGGGCGAGGTGACGATGTGTGTTGGAAATGAATCCAAGGTTGATAAGATCACCATCGCATGCTCCTTTTACCTTCGGTATTAGTGTTGAACCTAAAATAAATGTTATTTGGTGTTTTGCGTTAAGCATGAATATGATTGGATCATGTTTATTGCAATACAGTTATTCATTTAAGTCAAAGAATAATTGTTGTTCTATTTACATGAATAAAACCTTCTATGGTCATACAGTTAAATATAAATGGTTTATTGAATCTCGATCGTAGTCATACACATATTCAAAATATTGATGCCAAAAGATGCAAATTTGATAATGATAGTGCAACATACTTGTGGCACTGCCATTTAGGTCATATTGGTGTAAAGCACATGAAGAAACTCCATGCGGATGGACTTTTGGAATCACTTGATGCTTGCGAACCATGCCTCATGGGCAAGATGACTAAGACTCCGTTCTCCGTAACAATGGAGCGAGCCACTGACTTATTGGAAATAATACATACTATAGCGACCTGATCCCAATGGACCATAGTCTCTATGCTTAAGTGTCATCCCTTGATCGGTATTGCTGACACACACAGTACTCGAGGATTTATTGCAGAGTTCAATCACACACTTATTACATCGAGTGTCTCAAAATAGAGTACGATTACAATAATATGGCTAAAGGCCATCTAAATTAAGATAACCGTGGAAGGTTGAAGGTAAATGAGTCCACCCAACTCCATGGCAAAACTGAGTGCATGACAACGACCTGTCGCACATTACTCTTCATTTGAAAACTCTGCAACATGATACGTTGCAGCCACGTAGGTCAGCACATGGAATATGCTGGCAAGATAACACTATAGAGCAATGAACAAATAACATCTATCACTACATGCATATTTGGCTGCTGGAGGCTCTATGGTTATCATTTGCATAAAGCTAATTTTTCCCTACAACAAAGGAATAGATTTTATTTAACTACAAAGTTTATGTCATTATTGAGAAGGTACCCCCAACTCAATCCCAGATAGTAATTAATAACGCAACAAATTCATTAAGCAAAGTGATGAGATCAAACAATAATTCAAGTACCGGATACTCAAGATGTCCATAACTGGGGACACGGCTAACCATGATTAGTTTATACACTGTGTAGAGGTTTGCACACTTTTCCCCACAAGACACGATCTCCTCCGTTGTATTTCTCGCACTGCATGATGTTTGAGAAACGGATGATCGAGACATAGTCTTTCCGAAGAGGTCTCCTTAACCGATAGATAGGCCGGTACACCTACAATACCATACATCTTCTAGACCATCATGGAAAGGATTCCCACAACTTACTCAACTATGCCAGAGCCATAATGGCTTGTGGATGCACAGGGAAGTTTCTAGCATGAATAATCTTATGATCCTTTTGAGCCTGGGTGGCATTCCATAGGATGATCACATAGGTACCTCGGGATCTCCTCGGACAACTCTGGATTCCCCAGGTGCCCACAACCAATCCACTCAGATGTGTATTAAAGTAGCCACCTTAAGTTTCCCTTAGTTGAATACAACTCTCACATCTCTCATGAATCTCACATACCAATCCACGTCTACGAGCATAGCAAAACAGTATGAGCATAACGTGTAAACCCAGGGTTGATAAAAGATAATAGGTTCCTACCTCAACAACTACTTCCCACACCCACATGTTATTAAATCCTACTCATGCCATGTTTGAGGGTTGAAACTAATGCATAAAAACTGGGTAATAAAGGGATATGATCAAAGTGTTACTTGCCTTGCTGATGATCGGAAAACCCTAGAGATTCGTAGTAGCAAGCCTCACACTCCGAAAACTCTATCGTGAACAAACAATAGCATACATAAGCACTCAAGCATAAGATGCAGAGGTAAAACCAAAAGAAAAGATCTAAACAGAAAGTTCAAGTGCAGAGCTTCGATTTGCAAAAAGAATCAATCATATCAGAGTTACAAAACACAAACTACGATCAAAAGAAGTTCAAATTCAAATCTGCTTTAAACCACTTTTTAAATTTTCAAAATCACGTTCAAGTTGTTTAATTGGACAAAGGGAACAAGACGAAGATTTTGGCGTTGGTTTCATTGGATTCGGATAAACGAGCAACAAGTAGTGAGGGTTTAAAGATCAGGGACTAATCTATAAGAAAACTAATCACAGATAGGCCCCTAGCCGAAAATAAACTGAAAAAGAAACATCTATCAGACGAACGTCCGTTAACAGAGACTAACGAACGAATTCGTTCGTTAACAGAACCAATCGGGTGAACGCTCACTAATTAACTTAACCTAATAAATAAACCGACCTAAAAAAAAACAGAAACTATAAAAACGGGGCGGGTTAGTGGTTATACTGGTTTGGGAAAAGAACCAGTGGCAACTCCGGCGAGGTTCCGGCGACGCGGGGCGGCGACGGGGTGGTGTGGTGGCAGCGGCGAGCGGTGGCGCGGTGCGGGTGGGGGCGGCTCGGGGCGGCGACGATTCGTGAGGAGGGGGCAGCGGGGTCGGCTTATAAGGGAAGGGAGGGGGTGGTGGCCGACATGGGGAGGGGGTCAGCGGCGGCGGCTCCGACTCGGACTCCTAGCCGGAGTCTGGCGAGGACACGGGCGACGCTGTGAGGGAAGGGGGTCGGCGGCTCGGGGCTTGGCCTGGCTTCGGCTGGGCCGACCCAGTCGGCACGCGCGAGACTTTTTTTTAAATAATAATTTCGCCGCAGAGAAAAATCCAAAATAGAATAAAAATCCTAAAATTCCAAAAATAATTTTCACGGTCCTCTCCTAATATTTAGGACAAAGTGAACATTTTTTGGCCTAAATGCAAATTTTAAAAATGCACATTTCCCCTAATTTAACCGAATAAAATATCAAATAAAATATATTTTTATTCAAAATTAAATTTCCATTATTTCCTTGTTGTTTTGAAGAAGTCATATTATCTTCTCTCATCATTTTATTTATTTTGAAATAATTGGAAAAATAATTTCAAATAAAAATCACTTTGATCCAAATTACCAATTTTGAAAATTCAAAAAATGGAATTTTATGAAAACCTCCAACTCTCTCAAATGGTCCTTGAGTTGCTTAAGGTCTCTAGGATCAAAATATCCAAATAAATCAAATTAAAAAAAATTAAAAAATCAATGGATGCATATGATGACCTAATGATTAACATCCAAATTGAAAATTGGGATCTTACACATACTGATGTATGCGGTCCGATGAGTGTTGAGGCTCGCGGCGGGTATCGTTATTTTCTAACCTTCATAGATGATTTGAGCAGAAATGAGTATATCTACTTGATGAAATATAAGTTTGAAACATTTGAAAAGTTCAAAGAGTTTAAGAGTGAAGTGGAAAATCATCGTAACAAGAAAATAAAGTTTCTACGATCTGATCGTGGAGGTGAATATTTGAGTTATGAGTTTGTTCTTCATTTGAAACAATGCGGAATAGTTTCGCAACTCACGCCACCTGGAAGGCCACAGCATAATGGTGTGTCCGAACATCGTAATCGTAATTTATTACATATGGTGCGATCTATGATGTCTCTTACTGATTTACTGCTATCGTTTTGGGGTTATGCTTTAGAGACGACTGCATTCACGTTAAATAGGGCACCATCTAAATCCGTTGAGATGACACCATATGAACTGTAGTTTGGCAAGAAACCCAAGTTGTCGTTTCTTAAAGTTTGGAGCTGCGATGCTTATGTGAAAATGCTTCAACCTGGTAAGCTCGAACCCAAATCGGAGAAATGTGTCTTCATAGGATACCCAAAGGAGACTGTTGGGTACACCTTCTATTACAAATCCGAAGGCAAGATATTCATTGCTAAGAATGGATCCTTTCTAGAGAAGGAGTTTCTCTCAAAAGAAGTGAGTGGGAGGAAAGTAGAACTTGATGAGGTAATTGTACCTTCTCCCGAATTGGAAAGTAGTTCATCATAGAAATCAGATCCAATGATTCCTACACCAATTAGTGAGGAAGCTAATGGTGATGATCATGAAACTTCTGATCAAGTTACTACCGAACCTCGTAGGTCAACCAGAGTAAGATCCGCACCAGAGTGGTATGACAATCCTGTTCTGGAGGTCATGTTACTTGACCATGACGAACCTACGAACTATGAGGAAGCGATGATGAGCCCAGGTTTCGCGAAATGGCTTGAGGCCATGAAATCTGAGATGGGATCCATCTATGAGAACAAAGTGTGGACTTTGGTTGACTTTCCTAATGATCGGCAAGCAATAAGAGAATAAATGGATCTTCAAGAAGAAGACTGACGCTGATGGTAATGTTGCTGTCTACAAAGCTCGACTTGTTGCAAAAGGTTTTTGACAAGTTCAAGGTGTTGACTACAATGAGATTTTTTCACTCGTAGTGATGCTTAAGTCTATCCAAATCATGTTAGCAATTGCCACATTTTATGAAATTTGGCAAATGGATGTCAGAATTGCATTCCTTAATGGATATCTTAAAGAAGAGTTGTATATGATGCAACCAGAAGGTTTTGTCGATCCAAAAGGTGCTAACAAAGTGTGCAAGCTCCAGCTATTCATTTATGGACTGGTGCAAGCTTCTCAGAGTTAGAATATATGCTTTGATAGTGTGATCAAAGCATATGGTTTTATACAGACTTTCGGAGAAGCCTGTATTTACAAGAAAGTGAGTGGGAGCTCCGTAGCATTTCTGATATTATATGTGGATGCCATATTGTTGATTGGAAATGATATTGAATTTCTGAATAGCATAAAAGGATACTTGAATAAGAATTTTTCAAAGAAAGACCTCGGTGAAGCTACTTACATATTGGGCATCAAGATCTATAGAGATAGATCAAGACGCTTGATAAGATTTTTCAATGAGTACATACCTTGACAAGATTTTGAAGTAGTTCAAAATGGAACAGTCAAAGTAGGAGTTCTTCCGTGTATTGCAAGGTGTAAAAGTTGAGTAAGACTCAAAACACGACCACAACAGAAAATAGAAAGAGAATGTAAGTCATTCCCTATGCCGCAGCCATAGGTTCTATAAAGTATGCTATGCTGTGTACCAAACCTATTGTGTACCTTGCCATGAGTTTGGCAAGGGGATACGATATTGACCCAGGAGTGGATCACTAGATAGCGGTCAAAATTATCCTTAGAAGACTAAGGAGATATTTCTCGGTTATGGAGGTGATAAAGAGTTCGTCATAAAGAGTTACGTCGATGCAAGATTTTCACCGATCCAGATGACTCTGAGTCTCAATCTGGATACATATTGAAAGTGGGAGCAATTAGCTAGAGTAGCTCCATGCAGAGCATTGTAGACATACAAAATTTGCAAAATACATACGGCTCCGAATGTGACAGACCCATTGACTAAGTTTCTCTCACAAGCAAAACATGATCACGCCTTAGTACTCTTTGGGTGTTAATCACATAGCGATGTGAACTAGATTATTGACTCTAGTAAAACCTTTGGGTATTAGTCAAATGGCGATGTGAACTAATCACATAAAGATGTGAACTATTGGTGTTAAATCACATGATGATGTGAACTAGATTATTGACTCTAGTGCAAGTGGGAGACTGAAGGAAATATGCCCTAGAGTCAATAATAAAGTTGTTATTTATATTTCCTTATATCATGATAAATGTTTATTATTCATGCTAGCATTGTATTAACTGGAAACTTAGTACATGTGTGAATACATAGACAAACAGAGTGTCCCTAGTATGCCTCTACTAGACTAGCTCGTTAATCAAAGGTGGTTAAGTTTCCTAACCATAGATATGTGTTGTCATTTGATGAACGGGATCACATCATTAGTGAATGATGTGATGGACAAGACCCATCCATTGGCTTAGCATAATGATCGTTTAGTTTTATTGCTATTGCTTTCTTCATGACTTATACATGTTCCTCTGACTATGAGATTATGCAACTCCCGAATACCGGAGGAACACCTTGTGTGCTATCAAATGTCACAACGTAACTGGGTGATTATAAAGATGCTCTACAAGTGTCTCCGATGGTGTTTGTTGAGTTGGCGTAGATCAATATTAGGATTTGTCACTCCGTGTATTAGAGAGGTATCTCTAGGCCCTCTCGGTAATGCACATCACTATAAGCCTTGCAAGCAATGTGATTAATGAGTTATTTGCGGGATGATGCATTATGGAATGAGTAAAGAGACTTGTCGGTAACGAGATTGAACTAGGTATGAGGATACTGACGATCGAAAATCGGGCAAGTAACATACTGATGACAAAGGGAACAACGTATGTTGTTATGCGGTTTGACCTATAAAGATCTTCATAGAATATGTAGGTGCCAATATGATCATCCAGGTTCCGCTATTGGTTATTGACCGGAGATATGTCTCGGTAATGTCTATATAGTTCTCGAACCCGTAGGGTCCGCACGCTTAACATTCGATGACGATTTGTATTATGAGTTATGTGATTTGATGACCGAAGTTTGTTCGGAGTCCCGGATGAGATCACGGACATGACAAGGAGTCTAGAAATGGCCGAGACATAAAAGTTGATATATTGGACGATGTTATTCGGATACTGGATGAGTTCCGAGAGGTACCAGATAACTATCGGAGTGCCGGAGGGTTATCGGAAACCCCCGGGGGAACTAATGGGCCTTCATGGGCCTTAGTGGGGAGAGTGAAGGGACACAAGGGGCTGGCCGCGTGCCCCCCCGGCGCCCCCTTTCCTTCCCTTCCCCCTCTCCCTTCCTTCTTTCCCCTTCCTCTAGGTGGAATCCTACTAGGACTTGGAGTCCTATTAGGACTCCTTTCTCCTGGCGCACCCTATAGGGGCCGGCCGGCCTCCTCCTCCCCTGCTTTATATACGGGGGCAGGGGGCATCCTAGAACACATAAGTTTCTCTTAACCGTGTGCGGTGCCCCTCCAAAGTTACACACCTCGGTCATATCGTCGTAGTGCTTACGCGAAGCCCTGTGCCAGTAACTTCATCATCACCGTCGCCACGCCGTCGTGCTGACGAAACTCTCACTCGTCCTCAACTGGATCAAGAGCTCGAGGGACGTCATCGAGCTGAATGTGTGCTAAACTCGGAGGTGCCATAAATTCGGTGCTTGGATCGGTTGGATCGCGAAGACGTTCGACTACATCAACTGCATTACTAAACGCTTCCGCTTTCGGTCTATGAGGGAACATGGATACACTCTCCCCGCTCATTACTATGCTTCTGCTAGGTAGATCTTGCGTGATCGTAGGAATTTTTTTGAAATACTACGTTCCCCAACAAACTCTCCCTCAACCCTCTGCTGAATCAAGAGTTCGAGGGGCGTCATCGAGCTGAACGTGTGTTGAACTCAGAGGTGCTGTACGTTCCTTACTAGATCGGTTGGATCGTGAAGATGATCGACTACATCAACCACGTTAACCTAATGCTTCTGCTTTCGGTCTACGTGGGTATGTGGACACACTCTCCCCGTTGCTATGCATCTCCAAGATAGATCTTGCGTGATCGTAGGATTTTTTTTGAAATTGCATGCTATATTCCCCAACAGTGGCATCCGAGCCAGGTCTATGCGTAGATGATAAGCACGAGTAGAACACAAAGAGTTGTGGGCGATAATGGTCATACTACTTACCACCAACGTCTTATTTTGATTCAGCGGTATTGTTGGATGAAGCGGCCCGGACCAACCTAACATGACCACGTTCATGAGACCGGTTCCACCGATAGACATGCAACTTGTTTTGCATAAATGTGGCTGGCGGGTGTCCGTTTCTCCAACTTTAGTTGAATTGAATTTGACTACGGCCAGTCCTTGTTGAAGGTTAAAACAACACACTTGACGAAAAATCGTTGTGGTTTTGATGCGTAGGTAAGAATGGTTCTTGCTAGAAGCTCGTAGCAGCCACGTAAAACTTGGAACAACAAAGTAGAGGACGTCTAACTTGTTTTTGCAGGGCATGTTGTGATGTGATATGGTCAAGACATGATGTGATATAAGTTATTGTATGAGATGATCATGTTTTGTAGAAGTCATCGGCAACTGGCAGGAGCCTTATGGTTGTCGCTTTATTGTATGAAATGCAATCGCCATGTAATTGCTTTCTTTATCACTATGCGGTATCGATAGTTGTAGAAGCACTAGTTGGCGAGACGACAACGATGCTACAATGGAGATCAAGGTGTCAAGCCTATGACGATGGAGATCATAACGGTGCTTTAGAGATGGAGATCAAAGGCACAAGATGATGATGGCCATATCATGTCACATATTTTGATTGCATGTGATGTTTATCTTTTATGCATCTTATTTTGCTTAGTACGACGGTAGGATTATAAGATGATCCCTCACTAAAATTTCAAGGTATAAGTGTTCTCCCTGAGTATGCACCATTGCAATAGTTTGTCGTGCCGAGACACCACGTGATGATCGGGTGTGACAAGCTCTACGTTCACATACAACGGGTGCAAGACAGTATTACACGCACGGAATACTCGGGTTAAACTTGATGAGCCTAGCATATGCAGATATGGCCTCGGAACACTAAGGCCGAAAGGTCAAACATGAATCATATAGTAGATATGATCAACATAGAGATGTTCACCATTGAAAACTACTCCATCTCACGTGATGATCGGACATGGTTTAGTTGGTATGGATCACGTGATCATTTAGATGACTAGAGGGATGTCTATCTAAGTGGGAGTTCTTAAGTAATATGATTAACTGAACTTTAATTTATCATGAACTTAGTCCTGATAGTTTTTGCATATCTATGTTGTTGTAGATCAATGGCCCGTGCTACCGTTCCCTTGAATTTTAATGCGTTCCTAGAGAAAGCTAAGTTGAAAGATGATGGTAGAAACTACATGGACTGGGTTCGTAACTTGTGGATTATCCTCATTGCTACATAGAAGAATTACGTCCTTGAAGCACTGCTAGGTGCAAGGCCTGCTGTAGGAGCAACTCCAGACGTTATGAACGTTTGGCAAACTAAAGCTGATGACTACTCGATAGTTTAGTGTGCCATGCTTTACGACTTAGAATGGGGACTTCAAAGATGTTTTGAATGTCATGGATCATATGAGATGTTCCAGGAGTTGAAGTTAATATTTAAAGCAAATTCCTGAGTTGAGAGATATGAAGTCTCCAACAAGTTCTATAGCTGCAAGATGGAGGAGAATAGTTCTGTCAGTGAACACATACTCAAAATGTCTGGGTACCATAACCACTTGACTCAGCTAGGAGTTAATCTTCTTGATGATAGTGTCATTGATAGAGTTCTTCAATCACTGCCACCAAGCTATAATGGCTTCATGATGAACTATAATATGCAAGGGATGAATGATACGTCTCCGACGTATCTATAATTTTTGATTGCTCCATGCTATATTACCTACTGTTTTGGACTATATTGGGCTTTATTTTCCACTTTTATATTATTTTTGGGACTAACCTATTAACCGGAGGCCCAGCCCAGAATTGCTGTTTTTTTGCCTATTTCAGTGTTTCGGAGAAACAGAATATCAAACGGAGTCCAAATGGAATGAAACCTTCGGGAACACGATTTTCTCATCAGATAAGACCCAGGAGACTTGGACCCTCCGTCAAGAAAGCCACGAGGCGGTCACAAGGGTGGAGGGCGCGCCCCCTGCCTCGTGGGCCCCTCGAAGCTCCACCGACGTACTCCTTCCTCCTATATATACCTACGTACCCCAAACGATCAGATACGGAGCCAAAAACCTAATTCCACCGCCGCAACTTTCTGTATCCACAAGATCCCATCTTAGGGCCTGTTCCGGAGCTCTGCCGGAGGGGGCATCGATCACGGAGGGCTTCTACATCATCATCCAAGCCCCTCCGATGAAGTGTGAGTAGTTTACTTCAGACCTACGGGTCCATAGTTAGTAGCTATATGGCTTCTTCTCTCTTTTTGGATCTCAATACAATATTCTCCCCCTCTCTCGTGGAGATCTATTCGATGTAATCTTCTTTTTGCGGTGTGTTTGTTGAGACCGATGAATTGTGGGTTTATGATCCAGTCTATCTATGAATAATATTTGAATCTTCTCTGAATTCTTTTATGTATGATTGGTTATCTTTGCAAGTCTCTTTGAATTATCAGTTTGGTTTGGCCTACTAGATTGGTTTTTCTTGCCATGGGAGAAGTGCTTAGCTTTGAGTTCGATCTTGCGGTGTCCTTTCCCAGTGACAGAAGGGGCAGCAAGGCACGTATTGTATTGTTGCCATCGAGGATAACAAGATGTTTTTTTACCATATTGCATGAAACTATCCCTCTACATCATGTCATCTTGCTTAAGGCATTACTCTGTTTTTAACTTAATACTCTAGATGCATGCTGGATAGCGGTCGATGAGTGGAGTAATAGTACTAGATGCAGGCAGGAGTTAGTCTACTTGTCTCAGACGTGATGCCTATATACATGATCATACCTAGATATTCTCATAACTATGCTCAGTTCTGTCAATTGCTCAACAGTAATTTGTTCACCCACCGTAGAATACTTATGCTCTTGAGAGAAGCCACTAGTGAAACCTATGGCCCCCGGGTCTCTTTCTCATCATATCAATCTCCATCACTTTATTATTGCTTTGCTTTTTTACTTTGCCCTTTTACTTTTTTACTTTGCATCTCTATACCAAAAATATTATATATCATCTCTATCAGATCTCACTTTCATAAGTGACCATGAAGGGATTGACAACCCCTAAGCGCGTTGGTTGCATTGAGCTATTGTTTTTGTGTAGGTACGAGGGACTCGCGCGTAGCCTCCTACTGGATTGATACCTTGGTTCTCAAAAACTGAGGGAAATACTTACGCTACTTTGCTTCATCATTTTCTCCTCTTCGGGGAAATCCAACACAGTGCTCAAGAGGTAGCAAGAAGAATTTCTGGCGCCGTTGCCGGGGAGTCTGCGCAAAAGTCAATATACCAAGTACCCATCACAATCCCTATCTCCCGCATTACATTATTTGCCATTTGACTCTCGTTTTCCTCTCCCCCACTTCACCCTTGCCGTTTTATTCACCCCCTCTCTCTCTATCCTCCCTCTCTTTCTCTATTTGCCTCTTTTGCATGTTTGCCTTTTGTTTGCTCGCTTGTCGTCATGGCTAGTCTCATATCTTCTCCGTTGTCTCCCGAGAATGAAGTTCTAAATTTTAAACAAAGGGAGGGAGAAAATCTAAAAGATGCTTGGTATAGAATTTGCAATGCTCAAAATAGATCTACCAGGAAGCAATCTACTTCAGTTCTTCTCCGCAATTTTTATGCAGGTGCTGGTCCTTGGTATATATATATCCTTGATAACATTACCGGAGGGAATTTCTTGGGTAGCCATACTTTTGATTCTTATAATGCTATGTTAGATTTATTTGGCTCACCACCTCTTTGGGTTAATGGAACTATGTTAACTTTGGAGCATGTTATGCAAAGACTTGAAATTATTGAAAATAAAGTTGCTACCATTGAATTAATTTAAAATCTAGATAAAAAGATCCACAATCAAATTACCCAATATGGATCTAAGGTAGGAATGACTTTGAAAAATATTAAGGAAAAGGAACCCATAGTCAATGAGAAAATAAATCTAGATTCCACTAGAATCGATAAACTTGAGGGTATCATTACGAACTTGGGAACCGCTTTTTCTTCCGTAAAGAATACTCCAAGTCCTCCTACTAAAATTTCCAAGCTTATGTATGTTCCTAGAAATAAGGGTGAATCATCTAGTAAGGAAACTGCGGATCTTAAATCTATAAGTATTCATCCCAATCTTTTTGCTATCATTAAGGAACCAATTGCTACAAATGAATTTTTCGATCTTGTGCCTAAGAGTTTGATAATCACTATAAAGAAAGAAATTCCTAAGGGATATAGATGCCTCATTGAAGAATTGCCTGCCAAAGATGGCAATACCTAGATCTATTCTTGCTTGATATGCCTAGCTAGGGGCGTTAAACGATAGCGCTTGTTGGGAGGCAACCCAATTTTATTTTTATTCCTTGCTTTTTGCTCCTGTTTAGTAATAAATAAATTATTTAGCCTCTGTTTTGGTTGTGTTTTTGTGTTTAATTAGTGTTTGTGCCAAGTAGAACCGTTGGGAAGACTTGGGGAAAGTCTTGTTGAACTTGCTGTAAAAAACAGAAACTTTAGCGCTCACGAGAACTGCTGTCATTTTTATTTGGAGAGTGCTATTTAGTTAATTCTTTTTGAATATGATTAATAGATAAATTCCTCACGTCCAGCAATTTATTTTAGAATTTTTTTCGGTTTCAGATCTTGCGCTAGATACAGATTACTACAGACTGTTCTGTTTTTGACAGATTCTGTTTTTCGTGTGTTGTTTGCTTATTTTGATGAATCTATGGCTAGTAAAATAGTTTATAAACCATAGAGAATTTGGAATACAGTAGGTTTAACACCAATATAAATAAATAATGAGTTCATTACAGTACCTTGAAGTGGTCTTTTGTTTTCTTTCGCTAACGGAGCTCATGGGATTTTCTACTTTAAGTTTTGTGTTGTGAAGTTTTCAAGTTTTGGGTAAAGATTTGATGGATTATGTAACAAGGAGTGGCAAGAGCCTAAGCTTGGGGATGCCCATGGCATCCCCAAGATAATCTAAGGACACCTAAAAGCCAAAGCTTGGGGATGCCCTGGAAGGCATCCCCTCTTTCGTCTACTTCTATCGGTAACTTCACTTGGAGCTATATTTTTATTCACCACATGATATGTGTTTTGCTTGGAGAGTCTTTTATGATTTGAGTCTTTGCTTGTTAGTCTAACCCAATCATCCTTGCTGTACACACCTTTTGAGAGAGCCATACATAATTTGGAATTTGATAGAATACTCTATGTGCTTCACTTATATCTTTTGAGCTCTATAGTTTTACTCTAGTGCTTCACTTATATCTTCTGAGTTTTATAGTTTTGCTCTAGTGCTTCACTTAGATCTTTTAGAGCATGGTGGTGGATTTGTTTTATAGAAACTATTGATCTCTCAAGCTTCACTTAGATTATTTTGAGAGTCTTAATAGCATGGCAATTTGCTTAATAATAATATGCTTGGTATTCAAGATTTGTAAAACTTTCTTTTGAGTGCGTTGAATACTAAGAAAAAATTGATGCTTGATAATTGTTTTGAGATATGAGGATGGTGATATTATAGTCATGCTAGTTGAGTAGATGTGAATTTGAGAAATGCCTGTGTTAAAGTTTGTAATTCCCGTAGCATGCACGTATAATGAACCGTTATGTGATGAAGTCGAAGCATGATTTATTTATTGATTGTCTTCCTTATGAGTGGCGGTCAGGGACGAGCGATGGTCTTTTCCTACCAATCTATCCCGCTAGGAGCATGCGCGTAATACTTTGCTTTGATAACTTCTAGATTTTTGCAATAAGTATATGAGTTCTTTATGACTAATGTTGAGTCCATGGATTATACGCACTTTCCTTCCTTCCACCATTGCTAGCCTC
The DNA here is from genome assembly GCF_056163025.1 of Triticum urartu. Classification (NCBI taxonomy): domain Eukaryota; kingdom Viridiplantae; phylum Streptophyta; class Magnoliopsida; order Poales; family Poaceae; genus Triticum; species Triticum urartu. Next base: position 218,648,241 of record NC_141877.1, on the reverse strand, counting down.
TCTAATACCGCACACTTTTCGCCGGTATCATACACCCACCAAATACCTTCCTCAAAACAGCCACCATACCTACCTATCATGGCATTTCCATAGCCATTCCGAGATATATTGCCATGCAACTTTCCACCGCCCCGTTCATTATGACACGCTCCATCATTGTCATATTGCTAGCATGATCATGTAGTTGACATCGTATTTGTCGCAAAGCCACCGTTCATAATTCTTTCATACATGTCACTCTTGATTCATTGCATATCCCGGTACACCGCCGGAGGCATTCATATAGAGTCATATTTTGTTCTAAGTATTGAGTTGTAAGAAAAATAAAAAGTGTGATGATCATCATTTTTAGAGCATTGTCCCAAGTGAGGAAAGGATGATGGAGACTATGATTCCCCCACGAGTCGGGATGAGACTTCGGACGAAAATAAAGAGGCCATAAAAAAGGCCCAAACAAAAAAAATGAGAGAAAAAGAGAGAAGGGACAATGTTACTATCCTTTTACCACACTTGTGCTTCAAAGTAGCACCATGATCTTCATGATAGAGAGTCTCTCATTCTGTCACTTTCATATACTAGTGGGAATTTTTCATTATAGAACTTGGCTTGTATATTCCAATGATGGGATTCCTCAAAATGCCCTAGGTCTTCGTGAGCAAGCGAGTTGGATGCACACCCACTTAGTTTCTTTTGTTCAGCTTTCATATACTTATAGATCTAGTGCATCCGTTGCATGGCAATCCCTACTCACTCACATTGATATCTATTGATGGGCATCTCCATAGCTCGTTGATACACCTAGTTGATGTGAGACTATCTTCCCCTCTTTTTGTCTTCTCCACAACCACCATTCTATTCCACATATAGTGCTATATCCATGGCTCACGCTCATGTATTGTGTGAAGATCGAAAAAGTTTTGAAAATGTCAAAAGTATGAAACAATTGCTTGGCTTGTCATCGGGGTTGTGCATGATTTAAATACTTTGTGTGGTGAAGATAGAGCATAGCCAGACTATATGATTTTGTAGGGATAGCTTTCTTTGGCCATGTTATTTTGAGAAGACATAATTTCTTTGTTAGTATGCTTGAAGTATTATTATTTTTATGTCAACATGAACTTTTGTCTTGAATCTTTTGAATCTCAATATTCATACCACAATTAAGAAGATTTACATTGAAATTATGCCAAGTAGCACTTCACATCAAAAATTCTGTTTTTATCATTTACCTACTCGAGGACGAGCATGAATTAAGCTTAGGGATGCTTGATACGTCTCCAACGTATCTATAATTTTTGATTGCTCCATGCTATATTGCCTACTGTTTTGGACTATATTGGGCTTTATTTTCCACTTCTATATTATTTTTGGGACTAACCTATTAACCGGAGGCCCAACCCAGAATTGCTGTTTTTTTGCCTATTTCAGTGTTTTGGAGAAACAGAATATCAAACGGAGTCCAAATGGAATGAAACCTTCGGGAACGCGATTTTCTCATCAGATAAGACCCAGGAGACTTGGACCCTCCGTCAAGAAAGCCACGAGGCGGTCACGAGGGTGGAGGGCGCGCCCCCTGCCTCGTGGGCCCCTTGACGCTTCACTGACGTACTCCTTCCTCCTATATATACCTACGTACCCCCAACCGATCAAATACGGAGCCAAAAACCTAATTCCACTGCCGCAACTTTCTGTATCCATGAGATCCCATCTTGGGGCCTGTTCCGGAGCTCCCTCGGAGGGGGCATCGATCACAGAGGGCTTCTACATCATCATCCAAGCCCCTCCGATGAAGTGTGAGTAGTTTACTTCAGACCTACGGGTCCATAGTTAGTAGCTAGATGGCTTCTTCTCTCTTTTTGGATCTCAATACATTGTTCTCCCCCTCTCTCATGGAGATCTATTCGATGTAATCTTCTTTTTGCGGTGTGTTTGTTGAGCTCGATGAATTGTGGGTTTATGATCCAGTCTATCTATGAATAATATTTGAATCTTCTCTGAATTCTTTTATGTATGATTGGTTATCTTTGCAAGTGACTTTGAATTATCAGTTTGGTTTGGCCTACTAGATTGGTTTTTCTTGCCATGGGAGAAGTGCTTAGCTTTGGGTTTGATCTTGCGGGGTCCTTTCCCAGTGACAGAAGGGGTAGCAAGGCACATATTGTATTGTTGCCATCAAGGATAACAAGATGGTTTTTTTATCATATTGCATGAAACTATCCCTCTACATCATGTCATCTTGCTTAAGGCATTACTCTGTTTTTAACTTAATACTCTAGATGCATGCTGGATAGCAGTCGATGAGTGGAGTAATAGTAGTAGATGCAGGCAAGAGTCGGTCTACTTGTCTCGGACGTGATGCTTATATACATGATCATACCTAGATATTCTCATAACTATGCTCAATTCTATCAATTGCTCAACAGTAATTTGTTCACCCACCGTAGAATACTTATGCTCTTGAGAGAAGCCACTAGTGAAACCTATGGCCCCCGGGTCTCTTTCCCATCATATCAATCTCCATCACTTTATTATTGCTTTGCTTTTTTACTTTGCCCTTTTACTTTTTACTTTGCATCTCTATACCAAAAATACCAAAAATATTATCTATCATCTCTATCAGATCTCACTTTCGTAAGTGACCATGAAGGGATTGACAACCCCTAAGCGCGTTGGTTGTGTTGAGCTATTGTTTTTGTGTAGGTACGAGGGACTCGCGCGTAGCCTCCTACTGGATTGATACCTTGGTTCTCAAAAACTGAGGGAAATACTTATGCTACTTTGCTGCATCATCCTCTCCTCTTCGGGGAAATCCAACGCAGTGCTCAAGAGGTAGCAATGAACAAGACAATTCTCAAGTTCTTCGCAATGCTGAAGGCTGCGGAGGTAGAAATCAAGAAGGAGCATCAAGTGTTGATGGTTAACAAGACCACTAGTTTCAAGAAAAAGGGCAAAGGGAAGAGGGGGAACTTCAAGAAGAATAGCAAGCAAGTTGCTGCTCAAGGGAATAAGCCCAAGTCTGGACCTAAGCATGAAACTGAGTGCTTCTACTTCAAAGGGACTGGTCACTGGAAGCGGAACTGCCCCAAGTATTTGGCGGATAAGAAGGATGGCAATGTGAAACGTATATTTGATATACATGTTATTGACGTGTACCTTACTAATGCTCGTAGTAGCGCCAGTGTATTTGATATTGGTTCTGTTGCTCATATTTGCAACTCGAACCAGGGGCTAGGGATTAGACGAAGATTGGCTAAGGACGAGGTGACGATGCGCGTCGGAAATGGTTCCAAGGTCGATGTGATCGCTGTCGGCACACTACCTATACATCTACCTTCGGGATTAGTTTTAGACGTGAATAATTGTTATTTGGTGCCAGTGTTGAGCGTGAACATTACATCTGGATCTTATTTGATGCGATATGGTTATTCATTTAAATCAGAGAATAATGGTTGTTCTATTTATATGAGTAATATCTTTTATGGTGATGCACCCTTGATGAGTGGTCTATTTTTATTGAATCTCGATCGTAGTGATAAACATATTCATAATATTGAAGCCAAAAGATGCAGAGCTAATAATGATAGTGCAACTTATTTGTGGCACTACCGTTTAGGTCATATTGGTGTAAAGCGCATGAAAAAACTCTATGTAGATGTGCTTTTGGAATCACTTGATTATGAATCACTTGATGCTTGCGAACCATGCCTCATGGGCAAGATGACCAAGACTCCGTTCCCCGGAACAATGGAGCGAGCCACTGACTTATTGGAAATAATACATACTGATGTATGCGGTACGATGAGTGTTGAGGCTTGCGGCGGGTATCGTTATTTTCTGACCTTCACAGATGATTTGAGCAGATATGGGTATATCTACTTAATGAAACATAATTCCGAAACATTTGAAAAGTTCAAAGAATTTCAGAGTGAAGTGGAAAATCATCATAACAAGAAAATAAAGTTTCTATGATCTGATCGTGGACGCAAATATTTGAGTTACGAGTTTGGTCTTCATTTGAAACAATGTGGAATAGTTTCGCAACTCACGCCACCTGGAACACCACAGCGTAATGGTGTGTGACGCCCCCGATTTGATCATACACTAGTCATACACGCAAATGTGTACGATCAAGATCAAGGACTCACAGGAAGATATCACAACACAACCCTAGACACACATAAAATAATAAAAGCTTTATGTTACAAGCTAGGGGCCTCGAAGGCTCGAATAAAAATGCTCGAAGACACAAGAGTCAGTGGAAGCAATAATATATGAGTACAGAAATAAGTTAAACAAGTTTGCCTTAAGTGGGCTAGCACAAAAGTAGCAACGATCGAAAAGGCAAGGCCTCCTGCCTGGGACCTCCTAACTACTCCTTGAAGTTGAACTCCACATAGAATCATCCGCGGGATCCTCTGGCTCCTGGATTCCATCATATGATCGCAATAACCGAGAAAAGGGAAAAAATAAGTAGCAAAGCAACCGTGAGTACTCATCCAAAGTACTCGCAAGCAAGGATCTACACTACATATGCATTGGTATCTGTATAAAGGGGTAATATCTATGGGCTAAATTGCAGAATGCCACAGTATGAGGGGGAAAGCTAGTCCTATCAAAGACTACGCTTCTAGCAGCCTCCATCTTGAAGCATGTAGAAGAGACTAGCTGGTAAGTTCACCAAGTATCATCGTATAGCATAATCCTACCCGGCGATCCTCTCATCGTCGCCCTGTGAGAGAGCGATCACAGAGTTGTATCTGGCACTTGAAAGGGTGTGTTTTATTAAGTATCCGGTTCTAGTTGTCATAAGGTCGAGGTACAACTCCGGGTCATCCTTTTATCAAGGGACACGACTATTCGAATAGATAAACTTGCCTGCAGGGGTGCACCACATTACCCAAAATGCTCGGTCCCTTCGGTAGGACACACTTTCCTGGGACATGCCCGGCATCGGAAGATCAACATATGCTCGAAGACACAAGAGTCAGTGGAAGAAATAATATCTGAGTACTGACATAAGTTAAACAAGTTTTCCTTAAGAAGGCTAGCACAAAAGTAGCAACGATCGAAAAGGCAAGGCCTCCTGCCTGGGACCTCCTAACTACTCCTCGAAGTCGAACTCCATGTAGAATCATACGCGGGATTCTCTGGCTCCTGGACTCCATCATATGATCGCAATAACCGGGAAAGGGGAAAAAGAAGTAGCAAAGCAACTGTGAGTACTCATCCAAAGTACTCACAACCAAGGATTTACACTACATATGCATTGGTATCTGTATAAAGGGGTAATATCTGTGGGCTAAACTGCAGAATGCCAGAATATGGGGGGGGGAAGCTAGTCCTATCGAAGACTACGCTTCTGGCAGCCTCCATCTTGAAGCATGTAGAAGAGAGTAGCTGGTAAGTTCACCAAGTATCATCGTATAGCATAATCCTACCCGACGATCCTCTCCTTGTCGCCCTGTGAGAGAGCGATCACCGAGTTGTATCTGGCACTTGAAAGGGTGTGTTTTATTAAGTATCCGGTTCTGGTTGTCATAAGGTTGAGGTACAACTCCGGGTCGTCCTTTTACCGAGGGACACGTCTATTCGAATAGATAAACTTCGCTGCAGGGGTGCGCCACATTACCCAATACGCTCGATCCCTCTGGCCGGACACACTTTCCTGGATCATGCCCGGCCTCGAAAGAGCAACACGTCACAACCCCACCTAGGCACAATAGAGAGGTCAGCACGCCGGTCTAAATCCTATGTGCGCAGGGGTCTGGGCCCATCGCCCATTGCACACATGCACACTACGAGGGCGGCCGGTGAGCAGACCTAGCAACCTCCATTACAAAGGAAGTTGCGTTACGCGGTCCAACTGGGCGCGCGCCGCTTAGTCGCTGACGTCAAGAAGGCTTCGGCTGATACCACGACATCGAGTGCCCATAACTGTTCCCGCATAGTTGGTCAGTGCGTATAGGCTAGTGGCTAGACTCAGATCAAATACCAAGATCTCATTAAGCGTGTTATTTTGAAGTAATCGCGGACACCAACCAGGGCCAGGCCCACCTCTCACCTAGGTGGTCTCAACCTGCCCTGTCGCTCTGCCACAAAGATCCACCCAGAGGGCCGTCGAGACAAAGGTCCTTTCAGCCCCCAATCTGTTAATCACTCACGGGTAGTCTATGAGCCGACCCGTCTTTAGTCACCACATGTATCATATATTATGTATATAGGTACATACCCGTGATCACCTCCCGAGTGATCATGGCCCCATAGTATAGCATGGAAGACGGACAAGAATGCAGGGCCACTGATGATAAACTAGCATCCTATAGTAAGAATTTAGGATTGCAGGTAAAGGCAACAATAGTAGTAGCAAAGACAAGCTATGCATCAGAATAGGATCAACGGAAAGCAGTAACATGCTACACTACTCTAATGCAAGCAATAGAGAGAAGCAATAGGCGATATCGGGTTGATCAGGGGGGGGGGGGCTTGCCTGGTTGCTCTGGCAAGAAGGAGGGGTCGTTGTCGATGCAGTCAATCATAGGGGTATCGACAGCGGTCTTGGGGTCTACCAGAAGGAAACAACGAAGGGGGAACACAATAAATAACAGAGCAATCAAAGCATCACAAAATATAACAAGGCAATATGCGGTGCCAGGGGTGAGCTAACGCAGGGATAGGTGATACCGGCGAAAGGGGAAAACATCCGGGAAAGTATCCCTGGTGTTCGGCGTTTTCGGACAGACGAACCAGGGGAAAGGTTGCACGTTTTCTATGCTAGGGACGCGTGATGGACGAACGGACTTCGTATTCGGATTCGTCTCGTCGTTCTAAGCAACTTTCATGTATAAAGTATTTTCATCTGAGTTATGGTTTATTTTATATGAATTTTGAAAGTTTCAAAGTTTTCTGAAATTATTTATTAATTTGAATTAAATAAGAAAAAGCTATGTGTACCCAGTGGCAGTCTAGCTCCGGAGGTTGACATTCGGGCCCGTTGACTGCTGAGTCAGTAGTCAACGTTTGACTGGTCAGACTATGAACAGTGCTGTTGGTCCCACCCGTAAGTGACTCACTGTATATTTTAAACTAAATCCTTTTTATATTTAATCCTGATGGCCTTGGGCCCACTGTCATTGACTTCCAGGGGGTTAGCACAAAAAGGGGATTACCCCCAATTAAGCTAGCAGGGCCCGCGGGGGATTTATACGTGCGCGCCCACGGAGGCGTGCCGGCGGCCACGGCGTTCGGCCGGCCGGCCGTGGTAGGCGGAGGCGGGCGCCGGGGCTGGGGAGGCCGGCGCGTGCGACCCACGACGGGGTGGCGACGATGCAGCGGGCGAGCGAGGACGCATGCGGGGGAGTAGCGCGGCCATCGGCGGACAGAGCCGACGAGGGTGAGCGGTGGCGCAGGAGAGGAGCAGCGGTGCTAGGGGGAGTGGGGCACAAGCGGGCGAACCAGCGCAGCAAAGCAGCGTGGTAGAGGAGCAGGCTGGGGCGTGAGCAGGGATGCATGGCAGCCGGCGGCGAGCACGGCAGTGGGAAGGCGCGATAGCTTATAGAGGCAGCAGCAGCTTCGTGCGAGTGGCGGCAGCGGCACTGGGCAGCAGTATGGCAGCCGCAGCAGCACAGGGCATGATTGGGGATGGCTAGGCGCGTGCGCTGTGGCTCGCGAGCGCGAAGCATCAGACACGGCGACGACGAGCATGGGTTTGGTCGGGCGCAACGCTATAGGGCAAAACTGAGCGAACCTAGATGCTAGGCTGCATCTACATGGGCACGGGAGCACTCCCGTGTGCCTAGCTGGCCCCGGGACGGCCGGTAGCCACGACGGGGAGAACCACAGCAGCGGCGGGGCATTTTGGCCGAAGCAAAGAGAAGACAACGACGGGACTACGACTATGGATCGAGAGAGCTTAGGGAGGGGAAACGTAGCGTAGCTCACCGAGAACTGGAAGAGGAGCTCGCGGAGGCCTGGGATGCAGTGAAGGTGATGAATTCGTCGATGGAGTCGCGGTGGCCGGAGGTTGAAGAAGACTTCAATACCCGGACTTGGCGGCATACTGGCTTGATCTCGAAGGCACGGGCGAGATGGACGAGCCCGGCGGAGCTAACGGACATGCTCAGAGGGCGCAGGGTGGACGACATATGTGAGAATGAGGTGAGCCATGGCGACAGTGACGGCGGGCATGTCCGGATCGGGACGAGGGAGAACGAGGGATGGGGATAGGCGGCTATGGTTCGACAGCCGTGTCGGGGACACGCCCTTATCCGCGAGGGGGGCATGGGATGGCTGCCCCGTGGCCATCGGCGGTCATGGCGGCCTGGATGGCCGCCATGCCTTCCCCCGCCTCTCCTGTCGAGACGTGGAAGGGAAGGCCATGGGTGTTGGGCCAGGCTACACTATTACATGATTAGGCCAAGTGCACAGTACTGCATTTACTCTTAATCCTTTTCTCTTTTTTTGTTTATTTCCTTTTTATGTTTTATTTTAGTTTTAACAAAATACCAAAGTGGTCCCTAAATTGATGTTACTAATTAGGTCACAGCCACAAAAAGTTTTATCCCAAAATAAAAATAGTTTATTATTTTATAATAATAAAAGGCATTTAATTAATGGTTTTAGCTACTGTTTTAATTGTCTTAGTGCATTTAAACATTTTATAAATACTTGGTTTCTCCACCAATATTACTTATGAATTATTTGTCACATCCTGAACATTTTAGCTTTAACATCTGAAAACTTTACTGTTTGACTCAATTTTGAATTTGAATTCGAACGGGATTTGAATCATCGTGAGATTAACATCAATAATCATGGTGACATGGCATCATTAGGAGAGAGTTACTGTAGCTTAATTATCTGGGCGTCACATGGTGTGTCCGAATGTCGTAACCACACTTTATTTGATATGGTGCGATCTATGATGTCTCTTACCAATTTACCACTATCGTTTGCGGTTATGCATTAGAGACGGCTCCATTCACGTTAAATAGGGCACCATCTAAATCTGTTGAGAAGACATCATATGAACTGTAGTTTGGCAAGAAACCTAAGCTGTCGTTTCTTAAAGTTTGTGGTTGCGATGCTTATGTGAAAAAGCTTCACACTGGTGCGCGTTGGTCCTAAACAAACGGGTTTTAACCCCTTTCCATGATGGCATTTGGAACCGTCGCCAAGTGAGTGTGGGTGATAGGGGGGGTCCTTCCCACACGACCCAGAAACTGTCGGGGATGGGGACCCTACAGTACTCCAACTCGTTTCTGCTCGCATTGCCATCGCAATTGGTATTCTGTGGTGCTACATTTACGATGCGTGGCCCATCACAAACGGCTCACTATTATGGTACGTGTATGATGCACGGCCCATCACAAACGGTTCACTGTTAAGAATATTAGCTTATCATCGTATGAGTGTCGGACAGGATTACGAAACGTCGGACAGTCGTAACATCGTCGTCCACGACAACTATCATAGACCCTATTCTGTGGTGCAACATTTATGATGCCTACTTCATCAGAAACAATTCATGGTTGCGAATCGTGTACGATAAGGCAACAAACACAAACGTTTAGTTTGCCCGCACCATTTTTGATATTGTCTGACATCGCACACGCTTTGGAAACGTCAACTGTGTGCATGCTTGCACATGTTTCCTCTCTGTGAACCGTCTCGGATTATGGTGTATATCACAAACGTTTGTGTTTTACCATCCGTGTGTGCCGTAACAACCTGGAGAGCATAATTTCACCGTAATTTATTTGCTGCTATTTCAAATTGTACCGGATTTGAATTTGAATTTGAATGTATGCTACAACTTTATTCATATCAATCAGGTTCAAACAACCAATGCATTATTCGATTCATAGGTACATATGTTCAAGAATTGCATAAGAACCAAATAAAGAATGATGAACCACAGTTGTATACTTGTACTATTAAAGACCATAAAGAAAGAGGCAGAATATATTCTGGTTGCTGAATAAGGTGAAGCGGAATGCCCATATTGTGCCCTCCTCCATGCAGAAGGCACGCACGACTCTAGTCCAACCCCTTGTGATGGCCGACCGCCCATCCTTCATGGTCTTCATGAAAACATCTATATAATCATCGTGTTCTGGTAGAAATACTTTAACCTTTGCATGCCCACCAATCATGTAATTTGAGAGGTAATCTTGAGTAAACTACTTTGGCAACCACTACAAAGGAAAAAGATTCAGACATTGTCATCTAACACAATCATTATGGGCAGTAAAAAGAAGGCTGCAGAGTTCTTACTTACCATCCCGCAGTTCGCTGTTGTCTTGGATAAAGTGTAAACAAATAGTTTAATTGCCATCTTTGGACCCATTTTACTAACAATCTTTATCAGCTTCCTCAATTGATGTTGTTCATCGATATCTCATTACCCCATACACAGAAAGGGTAGAAGCGCGGATCTTTACCAATGACATATGTACCTAAAAGCACCAAGTTAATATTAGAAGCTAAACAACAATTGCACAATGATGTAGTACAACACTCTTTTATAATATGTCTATATACATCCGCATGTGATAGTCTATTTGAAATCTTTAAAAAGACAAATATTTAGGAACAGATGGAGTATCTTATAACATCCAATATGCTCACATATTAGATGAATTAACCCACCCAAAAAAACTATCCAACCCAAGAGGTGCTAATTGGAACTAGTTCTCCTAGTGCATTTATTGTCAATCTAACCCTGCCATCCAAACAACTCTTTGGATGGAGTTAGTTCAGGGTTAGTAATGAGCTAGAAACTAACTCTAACCTCTAGCTAAGTTGAGTATCCAAACAAGGCTGTGTTGTTGTTGTTGTTGTTGTTGCTGCTGCTGCTGCTCTTCTACGTATATATAGACATCATTAGAACATTAATGTAATACTCTTCCTTGTTGCTATGTAGCCTAGGATTGCACATTTAGACATTAAGTACAATGCATGTTGCTATGTAGCCTAGATATATTACATATGGCCCTAGTTAACCTAACGATAAATGGGTTGCAGATATATTCAGTTAAAAGTCCGATTCATCGATTAGTCCCTTATCAGCCACTGGCCTATATGGTACCAGCTACCGATATCCTGAACAGTGAGCAGATATAAGCCATGGGATGAAACTAACCTCGATGGAAAATAGCAGTCGTTCCCAAAATTGTCCTGTGTAGGTACATCGAGAAGCATGTTAAGCACACCAGTTCATACTTGCACATATAGAACATCACTTTGTGAATAACTGGAATAAACAAGGCATACTACGAACAACCAAAGATAGCATTTGAAATTGGACATATGCTAACTACAAAAAACCAAACAATAAAAAAACTTTAAAAGAGGCATATGCTAGCTATAACAGGCTTAACAGCAAGCAAATATATGCATTCCTATCGGTATGTTTAAAACTGGATTGATGAAATGTACTGCACAATAAATAATTGCACATATAGAGCATCACATTATGAAAAACTGAAATAAACAAGGCATACTGCAAACAACCAGATATAGCAACTAAAACTCGACATATTCTCACTACACTACAAATGGGACTCGACAAAACAAATCATGGGTTTCCCCCTGTGAAGAGGCACGACAAAACAAATCATGGGTTTCCTCACTTATCACAGATGGGCTCGTTCCCGTGGGAAGAGCACGGACCCTGGATGCGCTCCATGTTGTCGCAGATGGGCTCCTTCCCCTTGGAAGAGCACGGCTGTAGGGTTCCCTCCTTGATGTCGATGACGGGCGCTTTCCCCTTGGAAGAGTAGATGGGCTCTTTCCCCTTGGAAGAGCCAGAGAGGGTGCCCTCCTCGTGGTCGCCATCGATGAGGTCTGACTTGGAAGCTGTGGATCCTAAGCCAGCATCGCAGAACGTGTCCTTCAGAAATGACAAAAGGGGCTCAACGGCGATGTAGAATGGAAAATTGTTGACAGCGAGCCAGAGGAGATCAGCGGCTGGGCCATGGATGAGATCGACGGCGGTTGAACCCGAGGGGTTGGGGGTGGGCCACTTAACCTCTGACATAGCCCGCCTCAGGCCGTCGCAGTCACTGTCGACGACCTCGATGTCATAGCCGGCGGCCGAGACATGCCCGCATACTCTAGCCAGCTACTTGAGTGCATGCCGCCAGTAATGGTCGTCAGCTTCCTCGGCGACGTCGGGAGAAGAGACCAGTATACACCTCTTTTGGGCCAGTCGCTCCTCGAACTCCACGGGAAGAGTAGCCGGGCTTAGGTTGTGACGCTCTGGAGTGGGGGCGGGGATGGGGATCTGTGGGAAAGGGGGCATTTGGTAGGCGTCATCTAAGAAACTCAGGGCGTCCTGGGTATGGAGATCGGTGGGTAAGTTGCACGGGCAAACCGGTAGATGTTGACAATGGAGGCCTTGCAGCGGAGGTGGGGACCTTGCTAGGGTTTCGAGCGAGGGAGTGTGTGTGAGTGTGTGCGCACGCCCAAGGAGGTTTTGGTGTGTGTGTGTGTGTGTGTGGAGGGGGGGGGTGTTTTGAGGAAATGACGCGGGTACTGAAAATTTTACTACGCGGTAGTCAAACGCGAGAGTGAAATGCCGGGCTATTGAAATTTTTGATGATTGTGCATTGCACACGGTTCGGAGATAACAACCGTGTGTTATGAAACAGAAATCACCTCGAGGCGGGCAGATATTTTCTAGGGATGCAGGCGGGATTGGGAACAAGAAACATCGCACACAGTCCGGAGATAACAACCGTGTGTTATGAAACAGAAAAACCCTCGAGGTGGGCAGATATTTTTGAGAGGGGGAGCCTCATGGAGCCCAATGTATTGTGCGGATGTGGTGTGCGTGACAAGGGCACCGGCGTGGCACACGGTTAGTTTGAGTGAACCATGTCGGTTGCGTCATCCGACTTATCTAATGTCCATAAATTTGGCGAAAAATGATGCGGGAGAGGGTCAGGACACGAACAAACTTGCATGTGGACCAAATTTATGTATCAAAAGGGTGGTTTGATTTTCAAATACCAAATGCAACTTCGATCTGGCACCTCTCTCGCAAAGCGCACGGTATTGCTTGCCCCCACCCCCCTCGTGTCGGCATGAATTGGGAATCCTAAGCTATGAATGCATGCCCCCTCCCCCCAATCGAGGTTCACCTAGCAAAGTGGGAAGTAGCTTGCAGACCCCCTCCTTCCTCATGTCGCCACGAAGGGAATCCTAAGCTATGAATGCATGCCCCCCAACCGATTTTCATTCACCTAGCAAACTGCGAAGTAGCTAGCAGCCCCCTCCCTCGTGTCGGCACGAAGGGAATCCTAAGCTATGAATGCATTCCCCCCAACCGAGGTTCACCCTAGCAAAGTGCGAAGTAGCTAGCAGCCCCCCTCCCTTGTGTCGGCACGAAGGGAATCCTAAGCTATGAATGCATGCCTCCCCAACCAAGGTTCACCCTAGCAAAGTGCGAAGTAGCTAGAAGCCCCCCTCCCTCGTGTCAGCATGAAGGGGATCCTAAGCTATGAATTCATGCCCCCCAACCGAGGTTCACCTAGCAAAGTGCGAAGTAGCTAGCATCCCCCCTCCCTCGTGAAAGCATGAAGGGAATCCTAAGCTATGAATGCATGCCCCCCAACTGAGGTTCACCTAGCAAAGTGCGAAGTAGCTAGCAGGCCCCCCTCGCGTCGGCACGAAGGGAATCCTAAGCTATGAATGCATGCCCCTCCCCCCAACCGAGGTTCACCTAGCAAAGTGCGAAGTAGCTAGCAGGCCCCCTCCCTCGTGTCGCTACGAAGGGAATCCTAAGCTATGAATGCATGCCCCCCAACCGAGGTTCACCTAGCAAAGTGCGAAGTAGCACCCTCACACACTTTCAGTCGGCGGGTCAGAGATGCATATCTCACCAAGATGGATCGTAAAACGGACCAAGAATAATCCACCTTGGTCGTACAACCTCTCTCTTGTTGTTGGTCAAAGTGATGGCCGTCCATGCAACCCTAGAGATGGGCTAGCTCGCCAATAATCACGCAAGTAGCTAGTCCCCAAAGACAACCGCTGCATGCGTGTAGCCCAAACATATGTATGGAGAGGTGTGTTTTTGAGTAACAATGGAACAACTTTGATGTGGCACTGTGATTTCGAACTAGAAATCCCCACACTGAGTGAGGGTTAGGTTGACGATGCATATGTATGTTACACCACACTTCAAGCCAATGACGGGGATTCATGCATGCATGCGTGCATAGTATATGTGCCCAAACTTAAGGTCTGAATCTCACCATGAACTATACTATGATAACACGAACCAAATGAAGAATCCGCCATGGTAACCTATCTTGTTGTTGGTCAAGGTGATCATGGATGTCCATGCGGGCCCACGAATATATAGTCTTGTCGCCGATAACCACATGAGGGAGTGTACCGTTCGAAGGCAACCACTACATGCATATGTATGGAGGTGATGTGTACATGCATGTTTGAATACACAACATTGATGTGGCGCATGCGTCAAAAATCATACACTAGCTCCCCACACAGAGCGAGATCGGTTCATGATGTGTCGTTGTACTAGCCACTTCGACTCGATGGGAGGGATTCATGCGTACACATGCATGTGTGTGTGCTCAAACTGTATCATGCATGTCATCCCAGAGCAAAAATAATAATCCCCTGCTAAGTCAAATTAACCTCTCTTGTTGTCAGGCAAAAAGTAGTAATGGACCAAGCGGGCCCACAGATGGAAAGCATCGATATCGTTGATAACCGCTTAAGTGGGTGCGAGAGGACAACCACCACCGCTTTGCATGTGGGCCAAACATATATATGGTGAATACCCAAAATGCACAACTTTGATGTGCCACATGCCTCAAAAACCGTAAACCATGCACCCACACAGAGCGAGGTTCATCAAGCATACTACATATGATGGTCCCCTTCCTCCCTCTTCACTGCGTACTATATGCTCCTGCTGTAATATATGTACAACCCAAAAGAATCCTCATCGATGGTGAAATTAATTAACCTCTCCTGATGTAGATCAAAGTGATGCATGCATGCATTGACGATTGCCTCGTGGGCCCACAAATGGAAGCCTCACACATGAGTGTCCTAGCTAGGATATGCATGTGTCCCAAAAAGGTGTTGTATGATGTTTGAATAGCCAATTTCACAATTTTGATGTGGCACGTGCCTCGGAAACCAAAAAGTCCCGACATTGAGTGAGGTGTACTTGTTCACGGACGCATACATATAGTACATATGCTAGTCCCCTCCCATCTCTTCGACGCATACTATATACCACCATAACACAAACAAAAATGATTCTACCTTGCTGGTCAAATTAACCTCACTGTCGGCTGTTCATCAAAGTGATGGACGACGACCTCGCGGGCCCACAGAAAGCGTCACACGCGAGTACCGAGTGTCATGTAGGACAACCATCGACTGCATGTGGCCAAAACATTTATGTATGAAAGGGTTGTGTAATGTTTTAAATAATGATTTCACGACTCTGATGTGGCATCGACTTGTCTAACAAAATAGCCAACCCACACGGTGGCTCACAACTCATAGTGTACTGCGAGCTACCCGCCACCCCCAGCCGCACACACCCACACACACACCGCGAATCCACCACAACTACGATGCATGTTAAATTAATTATCCCACAGTGAACATATATGTTACCAAAGGAGGGACGTTTTAATTTCAGAAAAATCACAGAGATCATTAAAGACGTTTTAGTATATTGATTGTTTGATTTTCAACGGGTATAATGTGCAAAAATCAAATTTGAGCTACATGCACATGTGATAGTGCACCTAAATGGATTGCAAGAACACATGTGTCTCACTGGGTGCATGTTTACTCCCAGTGCAACAAATTTCAAACATTGAGAATCTTGATTTTTAAATTCTAGTACATCCAAAACTTATTTGAAGTTCATGAAACTTATCGTGTTGTCATATGGACACCAATAGAAAGTGGAACTGTATTTTTTTTGTCAAATTTGAGACCAGTTGTGATGTAATCTTTATCTAATTACAGACAAGAGATTATTAATAATTGGGAACCAATATCCCAAACAGAATATTTATTCGAATTGTGAGCGTTAGACCAACAATGGATACGTGCCATGCTTCGGTAGCATTAATCATCCAAATAGAAAAACAATATACGTGCCGCCGCGCAACCCGTGTGCCGTGCAAGCAGGCGTGAGTTGACGGGATGCGTCCGCCGTGTAGGCAGACGGGGAGGCATGCGTGCAGGTGTGTGAATTGATGGAGGCGTGCTCGCTGCGCGCTGTCATCGGGAGGCATGTGAGTAGCTGTGTGAAACTTTGGTAGGCATGCCAGCAGTCTGATGCACAGGCTCACCGGGAGGCGAGCCATCGGTTTGACCACCGCCCGCCTCTCTCCCACAACTCCCACTACTCCATATTAATGGTGCGCCTGAGCGACCGCAACCCCATCCTCTCTACACACACAATCCTCTCTCTCCGCTTGCATCCTTGACGCCGCTCTCAGTCCTCAAAGCCGTCCGTGTATGAGGATGCCCCCGAAGCGCCCCATCGGAGGGAGTGGCGACGCCGGGGCTGCTAAAGCACCGGAGCACAGCGTGGAGATGGAGACAGAGGTTGCCATCACCGCCGACGAGTTATTGCTGCACCCTGACGTCGTCGAGCTTCCACAGCTGGAGGCGGAGTTCCACACAGACTCCGACGACCACTCCGGCGACGACTCCGACGACCACTCCAGGGACGACTCCGACAACGACGGATAGCTGGTTAGTCATCTGTACCCATTTGTGTCAAATAGATCATAGGGTTTCTCTGGTTACTCCTTCCTCCCCCTTTTTGGAATAGAAATCCTATGGTTATGTCCTCCCAATCCATGAAATCTGAGCAAGTTTCGTTAGATCCTTGTAGTGTATTGATTGTTTGAATGGTACAGGTGATAAGTGATTAGTTGTTTCATCTGTGCAAATGAATTCTGCTAGTAATCTGACTAGGGTTAGTGTTCGTGCTAATAATTCCTAGCCAGGGCTTGACAATTGATTTTGAATGACCTACATATGTTTATGCCATTATTTTCTTCAAGATTGGTCTGTACATAGATGACTGTGCTTAAAAATCGAACCATAATCTCCGGATATGTATAAATAAATAGCCATAAATTCCTAATCCTACTTCATGTCATGTAATCATTGATTTGATGCCAAATTTGTTTTATTATTTGTATAGGTGATGTCTGACGATGTGGACAGCGAGGATGAAGATGTCCAGAGGAGGTACAACAGGCAAATCCCGAGGGAGCTTTATGCGGGAATGCATAACAGGCGTATTAGGACTTGGAACGACGGCTATGGATGCCCATTTTGCAACCAGAAGCTTCATGACACATATCTAAGTATTCTGGCACATGCAAGAGGACGGGCCATTGGCTCCTTCAAGCAGAAGTATTCTCGCAGGGTGGCACATGACGCGTATGTCGGTGTACTAGAGTAGGGGTACCCTAGTATCCCGAACTTGTGCACGGGCAGTCGCAGCATCCCGCGGCAAGGCTTGCCGGGTGACCGCCAAGGTCCTCCGTGGTTCCTTTGGAGCTATTCAAGAACAAAGTATCCAAGCCAAGGAGACAAGACCCCGGCAAGAGGAGCTTGCCGGGAAGGCCAACAAAGGCATCTGAAGACCCCGGCAAGAGGAGCTTGCCGGGAAGACCAACCAAGGCACCTCAAGGAACTTGCCGCGACGCGCCACGCATCCCGGCAAGGCCTGGTGAGCGACAAGCTCCCGGACGCGACAAGACAACGACCGCGGCAAGGCGCTTGCCGCGGCAAGCCACCACTCTGTGCCCGAGCTCCAGCACATCCACCAACATGTCGCTCTGGGACCATTCTAGGCGTACGTGGCAGGAGGCTGTGCAGCCAGCGGTGCGCGGAGGCAAGCGGCGCTGACAAGATTGCCGTCGTGGCGAGCGGTGGTGTCCCTGACGGTCCCTTTTGCACTATTTAGGCGACACGGACGGGCATTTAATGCCCTTGTCCCCTGCCGTCAGGGTTAGGTATGATACACTGTAGCAGGTAGCTGTACCAACCGCAGCACCTTTCCATTTTTACCCTTGTTTACGTTGCCACCTGTCGGTGACCCCTTGAGCATATAAAAGGAGGCCCATGCGCAACGTAGAGGGGGAGCTAGTTCAGAGAACACTCACGCTCGGTCTTGTTAGCCGCTGGTGTGTACTGTAGCACTCCGCGCTCCTGAGCGAGAACTCAATACAAACCACAAAGCAGGAGTAGGGTTTTACGCATCCGTGCGGCCCGAACCTGGGTAAACTTCTCGTGTGCTTCGCCTGGATCTGCTCTTCGTGCGACCTCCGCCCCCGCCGAACCGAAAGGGACTCGGCCCGCCGGTCCCATAGGTGCTCGTGGATCAGTCCCCCGACATCTTTGGCGCGCCAGGTAGGGGGCGTCGAGATTGTGTGAACCAGATCCGGCGTTCACGCGAGCTAGATCTTCATCACCTTCATCGACATGCCGCCGAAGAAGAAGGCTTCGGAGGCGGCTGCTCCGTCCGCCCCGCTACCACCGGAGCAAACGGCTGATGGGGCGGACGCCGGTGGAAGAACGGGCGTCGACGAGGGAGCTCACGGTGCTGCCAGGTCCAAGGACAAGGCTGCGCTGCCCATCGGCGGCGTAGCCGCCTCCCACAACGACCGAGCGCACTCCAAGACCTCGGCGTCCGTACATGCACCGCGCCCATCTCAGGAGGCGCGGGACCGGCAGCGTCATGGTGCTCACAGTACCATGCGCTTGTTGGACCAAGATCGAGCTGGTGGATCTCGGAGTGCTCAAGACCAGCATGCACGCCAACCTGCTGGTGCGAGCGAGACACGGTCGCCTGGACGGGATACTGCTCCTTCTAACATAGTTAGGAGTCCGAGCATATCCCGCTCCTCGCACCGTTCGCCACCACCACCCGCCACTGCAGCAGAAGCTTTGGCGCGAGCTCAACTGCTCCTGGACTACCCTCCAACGGCAGACAAGATCGACGACTGGAGGGCCACCATTCAGAGTCTCATCGGCTTCGCCAACGGCGACACTCAACGGCTGCCGAGCACGTCGCAGCCGCGGCAAGTCAGCCAAGCACGAGCCGGTGACGACAAGACCGGTGGGGGTGCAACCACTGTGCACTCTCCGCCCCGAAGGCCAAGATCGCCGACTCGCCGGATCCACCTCGACAGCGACTCCACCGCGTCATCAGATCCACGAGCTCGTCGCGATCAGCGCCAAGTTCTTCACGAACGACAGCAAGAAGACGCTCGAACTCGCATCGAGCGCCGAAGAGAAGCGCGACGTCAATCGGACCAGTGCGCTGGGCCCTCTGTCGACACGCATGCGCCAGGGG
The DNA here is from genome assembly GCF_056163025.1 of Triticum urartu. Taxonomy (NCBI): domain Eukaryota; kingdom Viridiplantae; phylum Streptophyta; class Magnoliopsida; order Poales; family Poaceae; genus Triticum; species Triticum urartu. Next base: position 218,628,857 of record NC_141877.1, on the reverse strand, counting down.
AACCAGGCGACTTGCCGTACGCGGTAGGTTGCCCTACGTTCACTCATGAGCTGCGGCAAGTCCAGTGGCCCAGCACGAAGAATTTCAAGCCAGACGTACCAGAGAAGTACGACGGCAAGTCGCATCCGTCGGAGTTCCTTAGCACCTACACCATCGCGGTGCAGGCTTCCGGGGGGCGGGACGACAAGATCCTTGCCAACTACTTCCCGCTGGTGCTCAAGCCCAACGTCAGGTCCTGGCTCATGCACTTGCCGGACAACTCCATATCCTCCTGGGCAGACCTATGCCATCAGTTTGTCGGCGCCTTTACAGGCAGCCACAAACCTCATGGCCAAGAGAGTGACCTTCACCTGCTCTCCCAGAAGGAAGGGGAGCCCCTGCGCAAGTACATTCAGAGGTTCAGCCGTGTATAGTACAACATCCCAGATGTCCACCCCGCCGCGGTCATCAGCGTGTTCCATCAGAACGTGCGTAACCGCAGGATGCGGGAGGAGATGGCGATGTGCAGGATCAGAGACATCAGTGAGCTGTATGCCCTGGCCGACAAGTGTGCACGTGCTGAGGAAGGGAGGAAACTCCCCGGAGAGAATGCAGGAGCAGAAGGATCTGACAGCGAGGATGCTGCCCCGGCAAGGAAAAACCGGCAGCGGAACAGGAAGAAGAAAGGCAAAGATGTACTAGTCGTTGAGCAGTCCGGCAACGAAGGTGGCGCCAAGAAAGCCAAAGTTGGTAGCTCCGGCAAGGAGATTGCCGCATGCACCAACTGCCAGGCTGTGGCGGTCGCCGACAAGTAGGACGGCACCGACAAGCAGTACTGCAAGATCCACCGCACCAAGGGCCATGACCTCCAGAGCTGCAAGAAGGTCGAGCAGCTTGTCCAGCAGCAAAAGGCTGAGTATGAGCGACGAGACAAGGAGAGGGCCCAAGGAGGCGCTGGAGAATCTGGCAAGAAGCGTGCCGGCCGGGGAGAACGCCGCGGCAAGGCCAAGCAGCGGCAAGGAGACAGACCTCCCCGCGGTCACGACAAGGATGAAGATGACGACGACGACGAAGACATGGATGATGTCGAGACCAGTGAGCAGGAGTTTCAGAAAGCCACAGAGGTCTTGTGCGTTGACGGCGGTGCTTCTCTGCAAACTTCGCACCGCCAACTCAAGCAGTGGGTGCGGGAAGTCAATGCGGCAGAGCCACCTGTCGAGTCACGCAAGCTTCTGAAATGGTCCAGCACGCCTATCATCTTTGATATTGAGGACCACCCTGATCGCACAACTGCGGCCGGGTGCTTGCCGATGTTGGTTTCACCAACTATCCGCAACCTCAAAGTCACTAAGATGCTAGTTGACGGCGGGGCCGGCTTGAATCTGATCTCCTCCGCTGTACTCCAGAAACTCCAGATCCCTGACAGCGAGCTTGAAGAGACCGGCACATTCCAAGGAATCAACCTGGGAAGGAGCGGGCCGAAGGGGAAGGTCACGTTGCCAGTAACATTCGGCAGCGAGCTGAACTTCAGGACTGAGAGGGTCACTTTTGACGTCGCCGATTTTCCATTGCCTTATAATGGGATACTCGGCCGTCCAGCACTCGCCAAGTTCATGGCAGCCTCTCACTACGCATACAACATGCTGAAGATGCCAGGCCCGATAAGCGTCATCTCTGTCCCCGGCGACAAGAAGGATGCTCTTATCTGCGCCGACAAGATCTATAGGGAAGCGGCAGCCGCAACAGATCACAAGTCACTTGCCGTTGAAGCTCCCGGGGGGGAAGAAAAAGACCAAGTCTGGCAAGAGTTCTGATGCCCACTCCAGCAAGCGCACCTCTTCGGAGTGCTATGCTGCCGTCGAGGACGCACCATCGAGCTCCACCGGCAAGTGTAAGAAGACAATGGCAGCTCCGCCAGAGACTAAGAAGGTGTCCGCCAAGGAGGACGGCACTGGTGGTACCTTCACCATCAGTGCCACTCTCGACCCTAAATAGGAAAACGCGCTCATTGCTTTCCTGCGGGCGAATGTCGACGTGTTTGCGTGGCAACCGTCTGACATCCCCGGTGTTCCCAGGAAAGTAATTGAGCACCATCTTGCTGTTTGTCCTCATGCGCGGCCCGTCAAGCAGAAGGTCAGGAAGCAAGCAGTGGAGCGCCAAGAATTCATCACAGAAGAGATCAAGAAGTTGGAAGCAGCAGGCCTTGTCAGAGGAGTGCTCCATCCTACGTGGTTGGCCAATCCTGTAGTCGTGCGCAAGGCAAACGGGAAATGGAGACTTTGTATTGACTTTACCGATGTTAACAAAGCTTGTCCCAAAGACCCATTTCCTTTGCCGCGCATTGACCAGATTGTTGACTCCACGGCCGGATGTGACTTGCTTTCATTTCTTGACGCATACTCAGGATACCATCAGATCTTCATGGCAGAAGAGGATGAGGAGAAGACCGCATTCATTACTCCATGTGGCACGTACTGTTTCATACGAATGCCTTTCGGATTAAAAAATGCTGGTTCAACATTTGCAAGAGTAGTCCATGTCGCTCTTGAGCCGCAAATACACAGAAATGTGGAAGCCTACATGGATGACATAGTGGTCAAGAGCAAGGACAAGGCAACTCTAATCCAAAATTTAGACGAGACCTTTGCAAATCTGCGCAAGATCAACCTCAAGCTCAACCCCGAGAAGTGTGTGTTTGGAGTCCCCTCCGGCAAGCTTCTCGGGTTCTTCGTGTCTCAGCGGGGAATTGAAGCCAATCCCGACAAGATCAAGGCCATTGAGCAGATTGAAGCACCAAAGCGCGTCAAGGATGTACGAAGACTTGCCGGTTGCATGGCTGCTCTCAGCAGGTTTATCTCTAGGTCTACTGAGCGCGCCCTGCTGTTTTTCAAAATATTGAAAAAGGCAGGTCCAATGAAATGGACTCCGGAAGCGGAGGCTGCGCTGAAAGACTTGAAGAGATACCTGTCATCCACTCCAATACTTGTCGCACCTAAGCCACAAGAGAAGTTGCTGCTGTATATAGCGGCAACCAATCAAGTGGTTAGTGCTACGTTAGTAGCAGAGAGGGAGGCAGATGACGAGCCAGCAACCACGGTAGGCGCATCCAGCGACAAGCAGGGGGCTTCCCCGGCAAGCTCTGGTCCCGACAAAGATGGATCTGCGCAGATCCGCGAGGAGATACAGAAGAAAATGGTGCAGCGCCCAGTTTACTTTGTCAGTTCCCTTCTGCAGGGGGCTAGGTCAAGGTACTCTGGCGTGCAGAAATTTCTTTTCGGCCTTCTCATGGCCTCAAGAAAGCTGCGCCATTACTTCCAAGCACATGAGATCACAGTTGTCACTCGCTTTCCGCGACAGGCAGGATTGTTGAGTGGGCATTGGAACTGTCAAGCTTTGGCCTCAAGTTTGAGAGTACTTCAACTATCCAAAGCAGAGCATTGGCAGAATTCATAGCAGAATGGACGCCAATGCCAGATGAAGAAATTCCAGAAACGAGCGTCCCCCTCAAGGAAGCAAGCGAAGAGTGGCTGATGTACTTTGATGGTGCCTTTTCGCTGCAAGGCGCCGGCGCTGGCGTGCTGCTTGTCACACCCGCCGGAGAGCACCTCAAGTACATAGTCCAGATGCACTTTCCCAAGGAGCAAGCAACAAACAATACTGCAGAGTATGAAGGCTTGCTTGCCGGTCTCAGGATCGCGGCAGACCTTGGGATCAAGAAGCTCATCGTCAGGGGTGACTCGCAGCTTGTCGTCCGCCAAGTGAACAAGAGCTATCAAATTCCGTTGATGGAAGCTTACGTCGACGAAGTGAGAAAGCTAGAAGAGCACTTTGACGGCCTACAAATGGAGCATGTTCCAAGAGCTCAGAACGCCATTGCCGATGGCCTGTCAAAGTGCGCCGCACTTAAGTTACCTGTGGAACCAGGGATCTTTGTGCTCAAGTTGACTCAACCGTCTGTAACGCCATCAACTGGACAGAGCAAGAAGAGGAAGTTGATTTCTGGTGACTATTTTCCGGTAGAGCTTCCCCAAGCCGCCGCCAAGAAGGTCCCCAAGATCAACGCCAAGAGCGCTGAGGAGCAGTCTGCTCCGGCAAGCCCTAGGGTTTGTTCCGTTGAAGCAGAAGCTCCCGACAAGTTTTGCTCCGGCAAGCTTGCCGGGGAACGTCAAGCTCCGGCAGAGCCGCAGGTTCTCGCCGTAGAAGCGGATGTTCCCACAGTAGCAGATTTGCCTTTAGTCCTTGTTGTCGAGCCGCAAGCTCCAGCATGGGCGCAACAGATTGTCCATTTCCTTCAGACAGGAGAACTTCCCGAAGAGCAAAAAGAAGCGAAAAGAGTAGCCCGGCAGTCAAGTATGTACCAGTTTGTCGACAAGACACTGTACAGAAGAAGACTCAACGGTGTGAAATTGAAGTGTATTCACCGGGAAGACGGACAAAAGCTGTTGGCAGAGATACATGGAGGCATATGTGGTCATCACATTGGCGCAAGAGCACTTGTCAGCAAAGCATTCCGGCAAGGTTTCTTTTGGCCGACAGCCCTCCAAGATGCAACTACACAAGTAACCAAGTGTGAAGCGTGCCAGTTCCATTCCAAGCAGATACACCAACCAGCTCAAGCTCTCCAGACGATCCCTTTATCCTGGCCATTTTCGGTCTGGGGGCTTGACATCCTCGGCCCCTTTCCCCGAGCAGTCGGGGGCTTTGAGTACTTGTACGTAGCAATCGACAAGTTCACAAAGTGGCCGGAAGTGGAACCAGTGAGGAAGGTGACAGCACAGTCAGCAGTCAAGTTCTTCAGGTCGATTGTTTGCCGCTTCGGGATCCCTAACAGGATAATCACCGACAACGGTACACAATTCACGAGCCGCACCTTCATGCAGTACGTCCAAGATCTTGGCGCCAAGGTCTGCTTCGCTTCTGTTGCTCACCCGAGAAGCAACGGTCAAGCGGAGAGGGCAAATGCTGAAGTGCTGCGCGGGCTCAAGACCAGAACTTTCGACAGGCTGCACAAGTGCGGAAGAAACTGGATCGAGGAGCTGCCGGTGGTTCTTTGGTCGATCAGGACGACGCCAAATCGAGCCACTGGCCAGACACCTTTCGCTCTAGTCTATGGAGCAGAGGCAGTTCTCCCCACAGAACTCGTATACGGGTCACCTCGAGTGCTCGCTTATGATGAGCTTGAGCAAGAGCAGCAGCGACAAGATGACGCGCTGCTCCTTGAGGAAGACCGTCTTCAGGCTGCTGTGCGAGCTGCTCGCTACCAGCAAGCTTTGCGCCGCTACCATAGCCGGAAAGTTAATGCCAGAAGTCTCGAGGAAGGCGACCTTCGGCGTGTTCAGTCCGCCAAGAATTCCAACAAGTTGACGCCGAAGTGGGAAGGCCCTTACCGGGTGAAACGAGTCACTAGGCCTGGCGCTGTCCGCCTTGAGACTGAAGATGCCATTCCGGTGAGCAACTCCTGGAACATTGAGCATCTTCGTAAGTTTTACCTGTAAGGTGCGGTTGCCGGAACCTGTTCCGGCAACCACCTTTTGTACAAGTCTTGCCGCTGTTGCATGTAATCCTTTGTACAAAGCCGGGCGCAGACCCCGTGCATAAGTAAAGCTCATGTGCTCCGCACATTTTGTCAATTTCATGCATTCTATTTTTTGCATATGTGATCTGACACTTTGTGCAGCACCTACTCCCCGGTAAGCAATAACGAGCCGTAAGGCTCCATATCTTTATTTTCTCTTCTTTCTTTTTTCTCAAGGAAAGGAAGGTTCCCTCGCCCACAAGTTTGCCGGGAGGGAAAGGAGAAGATAATGGTATGGACCAGGCGTCGTTCAAGAAAGTTTTGCCTTGCCGGGAAGCAAACAACAGAAAAGCTAAGTTGCCAAAGTTTGAGCAATCAGATTTTTTAAAATTTTTGAGTTATCTCCCTTGAACGACCGCACTTTGTATGGAAAACCTGTGCGCGGAGGAACCAACTCGTAGCTAGTTGCGCCCTTACTTTGTTTCGAGTCCGCTCAACAACTTAAGTGAGCTGCAACTAGTTGCGACAAGGTTTCTTGTCGGTAGTGGCATCGCCAGCAGGCTGCTGACGTCCCGCACTCAGCGCTCGCGGCTCAGGTGCCTGCACCGGCAAGTTCCCTAAAAGCGTAGGGCAAAAACATACAAAGGAAGGAATCAAGTAAAGGGAATAACATTGCAATCATTACCCAGAATAGACTTATATTACAAAGATAGCTTGTCGCGGCTCTAACAATTTTTTTTCATAACATGACAAACAACGACAAGAAAAGAAGAAACGGGCGGCCTAGTCTACGCGATCGCCCTCGATCCTCTTGATCCCGCTCACCTTGTCCACAATGGGTGTGACAAGGGTCTTGAGCGCCTCCAGATCAGCATCCGGCGGCAGGGTCTTGAGGACGTTGGTGAGGTTGAGGCCAGGATTGTGGAAGGCCACCTTCACCAACACTTTTTGAAGAGCTCCCGCGCAGATCTTGCGCGATTCGTCGGCCAGCTGCTTTGGGATCTTCTCCCGGAGTCGCTGGAGGGCCGTCGCCACGCCCTTGAAGAACAAAGTGAGCTTGGCGCTGGGTTGGAGGTTCTCGTCGGAGGGATACCCGAGATCCCCCATCCCCAGCTGCGCCAGCTCCCTGTCAATATCTGCGGCAGCACTCACGAGACTCTCCGTCCAGTGCTCCACAGTCTCCCTGAAAGCATTCTGGGTGGCGGCAGCACTCTCCAGCAGCGCCTTGTCGGCCTTGATCTCCTCCTTCAAGGCCACTTCCTGCTCCTTGGCGCCATCCAGCGTCTTGGTCAAAGTGGTCAGCTTCAACTCAAGATCTACGTTGGAGACCTTGGCGGCGCTGAGCTCTTTGCCCTTCTCGGCGAGATCGGCCTCCAGCTGCGCCACCTTCGTCTCCAGCTCCTTCTTGGCGGCCTCGGCGGCTGTGGCAGCACCCTCCGCTTGCTTGAGGGCTCCGCCAAATTTTTCTTCGCGCGCGGCAAGCTCCTCCTCGTGGGCGTCAAGATTGACCTTCCGCTGCGCCAGCTCGCCCTCCTGCGCGGACAGCTTCTCAGCGGCAAGCCGCTGTTGCTCTCTGACTTCAGCCTTCTCGAGGAGGAAGGCCTTCTGCGCTTCGGCGAGCTGCTCCCGCTCCTCCGCCAAGGACCGGAGAGCTTCCTGGTGGAGGCCCCGGAGCTCCTCCGCGCGCTTCTCGATGTCTGCTCCCGCCTTCGCGACAAGCGCCTCGCGGGATTCCAGCTTGGCTTGCCGCGCATGGTAGAGCGACAACAACTTCCGCAGCAGCCGCTCCTCCTCAGGCTCGTTGCTGCTGCTGCTCAGCGCGTCAACCAGCGTCAGCCCAGCGGAGGCGAGCACCTCCCCGTCGAAGATCTCTCCCTCGACCGGCGCCCTGGAGCTTGACGCCCAGGGGAGGTTGATGAAGACGCCATCGCCGGCCTTCAAGTAGATGCCTGGCTGGGGCTCTTCGGAGCCTGGCGCTGCGGCAGCGGCGGACGGGTCAGCGGTCGACGTAGCGCCTGGCGCTCCTGCGGCCTCAGGGCCGTCAGTGCGATCGCCAGATCCCTCGCCAGTTGCTGCGGCGGTAGCCTTGGCGGCCTCTGCGCCGGCGGGATCGTCAGCACCGGCTTCTCCCTCGGTGGCAGCGGCGTCGTCGGCAGCAACCTCGTTCTCCATCGGCTCCGTAGCAGATGGGTCTGACAGCCGGAAGAGGGAGAAGAGTCAAGCAAAATCCAACAAAAACCCAAGAAGATCAAAAGAAGAAGAACCCAAGGGAAATCTTGCAGCGAAAGGATTACCTGTACCGGGTTCTGCAGTCATGGTCTCCGCCGTCGGGGGGCCGCTGGTGCTGTCCCTTGCCGGAGACCTCTCCCTTACCGGAAAGCTCTCCCTTGCCGGAGGACTCTCCCTTGGCTCCTGGTGGGGCTGCTCTGCTCCTACACTAACCAACAGTCAAATATCAGCAAAGACAGAGTATCCATGCGCACCTCACAATGGAAAGCAAACCATATACTTACGCTGGGGGCTGCTCTGGAGAAAAGTTGCCGGGTCCGGCAAGGTTGTCTCGGGCGCACCCCCTGCTGTCGCAGTGGGTTCGTCCTCGATGATGATCACCGGGACCTTGGCTCTCTTCGCTGCTCTCTGGGCCAGAGTCCTAAAAAGGAACAAGTTCAGAGTAAAGCAAATGAGATACAAGACAAAACAACAAGAATTGAAGAACTACAAGTACAACAAGAGAATCTTACTCTTCTTCTTCCTCGTCGGAGCTGAACACGGAGAAGTCGAAGTCCGACTCACATCCGGCGCGAGGAGGCGGAAGAGTAGGTTCCCTTGGCCGCTTGGCGGGAATGGTGGCGGTGGTCTGAGACGACCCCGCTCCAGTTGCCGTCGCGGCGTGAGAAGCGGTAGGAGCAGAAGCGGTGGTCCGGGAGGGCCCCGCTCCAGTTGCCGTCGCAGCGTGAGGTGCTCCCGCAGCAACAGTGCTTGCCGCGGTGGAGCGTGTCTGCTTGCGGCGAGCTGCCTGAAGATGAGGAGGAAGAGGAGTTGATGTCCAGCGAGCCGCTCGTATCCTTGGCGGGCTCGCTCTGCTCGACGTCATGCCCGGCAAGCCTTTTCTCGCCGGCGGACTCCCCTCGCTCGGCACAGCTTGCCGCCTCTGCTGCATCTGCCTCCTCCACGGTGAATCGAAATTCGCCCGCGGCTGCGGCTGCCGCCGCCTCTTCCAGTCTAGTGGCGATGAGCGCCATCTCCGCATCGGTGGTGTCGCGGGTGAGGCCGTCCTTCTCGTCAGGACGGATCGGCACTTATACCAAGCCATCGAAGAATTGCTGCACGACATCGTCTGCAGGATCTTGCCAAGTTGGCACAATTCCATGCGAATTGCACAGCGGCATCATTGCACGGATGCGGTCGAGCGCGGAATTGTTGCACAACGGAACGACACCCCCCGACAACCTGAACACTTTGGGATGTTGTGGGTCATACTTGAAAAGCTCCTGGAGCATCGCGTTGAGCTCCAGAACAGTGAAGTTGAAGTTGAGGCCCGGCCGCAGCCTCATGATGTCTGCTGCATTCTTGAACTCCCAGGCGGGTCTCCCTCGTTCTTGCAGGGGGGCGATGCGGCGGCGAAGAAAATCTGCGCCAACAGCGCCTACAGTGAGCCCGGCAAGCCTGAGGCGTAGGATCCGGGTGACAGCAATCTTCAGCCTGTCGTCTTCCGGGGCCACGTCACTCCAATCGCTGCCGCGTGCTACTGGGGTTTGGCGCCGGGTGGTGAATGGCTGCGGGTTCTCCTCGTCAATCCAGCACCAGTCTGCTCTCCACTCCTCCCACTTGCCGCGGAATTCTCCCTCCAGATAAGTTTCCTTCTTGCCGGCCCTTGAGATCCAGGCGATTCCGCCGGATAAAGGCTCTCCTCTCTCTACTCGGGGTATGAAGAAGTGGCGAAAGAGGGCTACATTGGGATGGACTCCGACAAAGTTTTCGCAGAGATGTGCGAAAACTGCCATGGTCAGAACGGCATTGGGGGTGAAGTCAAGGAGGTGGAACCCGTAGGTGTTCATGATATCGCAGAAGAATTCAGAGAAAGGCGGGCAGAGCCCGCAATAGAAGAACAAGGCGAAGAAAGGGTATCCATTTGGGGCCTTCTTCCAAGCGGCAGCGGGAAGTACCTTCGTGCGCGGATGCGCTCGTGTCTCCGTCGACCAGAAGAGGTAGTAGTTCTCCCTCAGCTCCCTCGCGGCGAGCTTGGGGGGGGGGGGGAAGACTGCCCGCTCCTTTCGCAGCACCGCAAGCCGCTGCGCCTCGGTTGACTTCACAACCTTCCCCTTGTCGTCTTTTGGAGCCATGGCGGAAGTGGTGGAGGAGGTCGACGGCGTTGGTGGTGCTGGTGGCGATGGGGGGCGGAGCGCTGCTCTCTTTCGGCTTTGGGCAGATGAGGGAGCGGCGGAGAATTCCGAGATTGAAGCAGCAACGAGCGAATGGGCGAACTTCCCCTGTTTCCCCTGCTTATAAAGGGGGAGGGGGCGGACGTTCCGCATTTCCGAATAAAGAAACCACCCACGATCTCTCCCACGACGCCGCATTCAACGCGTGCCGTTCGGGGAGGGCGCGGTGGATACGGAGAGAGATACGGCATAACCTAGACCGCGCGTGCCCGTGCCCTGTTTTGGGCCTGGCCCAACAGTGCTCGGCACCGTGTATTGCCCAGGCCCGGGGGCTCCTGTCGGTGTACTAGAGTAGGGGTACGCTAGTATCCCGAACTTGTGCACGGGCAGTCGTAGCATCCCGCAGCAAGGCTTGCCGGGTGACCGCCAAGGTCCTCCGTGGTTCCTTTGGAGCCATTCAAGAACAAAGTATCCAAGCCAAGGAGACAAGACCCCGGCAAGAGGAGCTTGCCGGGAAGGCCAACAAAGGCATCTCAAGACCCCGGCAAGAGGAGCTTGCCGGGAAGGCCAACCAAGGCACCTCAAGGAACTTGCCGCGATGCGCCACGCGTCCCGGCAAGGCCCGGTGAGCGACAAGCTCCCGGACGCGACAAGACAACGACCGTGGCAAGGCGCTTGCCGCGGCAAGCCACCACTCTGTGCCCGTGCTCCAGCACATCCACCAACGTGTCGCTCTGGGACCCTTCTAGGCGTACGTGGCGGGAGGCTGTGCAGCCAGCGGCGCGCGGTGGCAAGCGGCACTGACAAGATTGCCATCGTGGCGAGCGGTGGCGCCCCTGACGGTCCCTTTTGCACTATTTAGGCGACACAGACGGGCATTTAATGCCCTTGTCCCCTGCCGTCAGGGTTAGGTATGATACACTATAGCAGGTAGCTGTACCTACCGCAGCACCTTTCCATTTTTACCCTTGTCTACGTTGCCACCTGTCAGTGACCCCTTGAGCATATAAAAGGAGGCCCATGCGCCACGTAGAGAAGGTTAGCGAGTTCGGAGAACACTCGCGCTCGGTCTCGTTAGCTGCTGGTGTGTACTGTAGCACTCCGCGCTCCCGAGCAAGAACTCAATACAAACCACAAAGCAGGAGTAGGGTTTTACGCATCCGTGCGGCCCGAACCTGGGTAAACTGCTCGTGTGCTTTGCCTCGATCTGCTCTTTGTGCGACCTCCGCCCCCGCCGAACCGAAAGGGACTCGGCCCGCCGGTCCCATAGGTGCTCGTGGATCAGTCCCACGACAGCGTACGCATAGTACCTGGAGAGGCTTCAGGATCGTGCCGGCTGCATGTGACATGAGATGTGGGATGGATCGAACTATGTACGCTTGAGTATGCTTAATGCAGTTGAACTATGTACTACTTATGGTTGAACTATGCTTATGTACATGTACGCTTATTATCTATGTCTGAGTATGTTAAGTATTTGGTCAAAATTACAAAACGGGACCAATAAACCAGGACAGAGGTAGTACGTCAATCACACATGGTTCACAAAATTGGAACCGTGTGCAATGACTTTCATTTTTCCTGTTGCGTCAATCACACGTGGTTCGCTCTAGCAAACCGTCACCCCCAAAGTTCTTTGTGGGACAGAAAACCCTCACCACCCAATTCAAAAAAGAAAAAAAGAAAACCCTCACCATCCCCATGTCACAAAAACCCTTACCCCGCCCTCCACCCCCTCGGCCCCTACGGTACATTCCCCATTCACACCTGCACAAGCTCCTCCGCGTCTATGCCATGGCACCGCCTATCGCGGCGGTAAACACTTAGCTTGCCGCCTGCCGCCGCCGCTAGGCTGCTGGCAAAGCCCACTGCATTTCGCCACTTCCGCTTGCCGCCGCCTATCGCCATCGACTTTCTCGACGCTGCTCGCGGTCGAACCAGCTTCGCTCGGTTGGGGAATCTACCGTACTGAGGGTTCTTTCTCATGGACGATAAGGTATTATCTCATCTCTTATCCCAGTTCATCTGCCTCCTTTAATTACCCAGGGGAAATCGCCATGAATTCATTTTTATTCGAGCTGATTTGAGGGTTTTCTTCCATTCATATAATGTACAGTGCGCCGACACTTCAGGACTTTGCGACCTCCGCCAGAGATTCCATCTCACCGTATCAGATAACTTGAGGACGTGCGCGTTATGTTCAATCTCATCCTAAATCGGTTGGCATGGCCTACTTTCCTGAAAATATTCTAAATATTGCTACATTTGGATAAAAGGTGCCACATGCACCATATGCATGAAAGGGGATTTTCCCCTCTTCTTACTATATTAGGCAAATTAATGATGTATTGTTCTTTCGATTACTCTCATATTTCCATGACATCATGTTTACCCTATCTGTTTAATTATAGATTTTTGTCTTTCGATTTCAACTGCTATACAATTCTTTCAATTTGGGCCCATATTTGCATGTTACCATATTTTCTTTAACAATCCTACCGTTTTCTGCAGAACATCCCTTATTATGCAACAGATTATGTAGTGCACAATTTTTCCCTTTACATAGATGAAGGCTCCATGGATGTCATACTGCACACAAACCATGGATTTACAATCGTTGCTATTATAAGACTTGATGAACGCGGTGACTCCTATTTTGGCACTGGCTTTTGGAAAGAAATTGCAGAGTTTTATGTACTGAAAGCTGGCACTAAAATTGCACTACACATAAAAGGGCCTGGTCATGAGATCTATGCTAACTTCCCCGACAAAATCATCCGTCCAGACTTTTTTCGAAGTAAGTTTTCTTTTCAACTATCTGCATGTTGACTTACCCAGCAATGTCAAATGAATTGTGTAGTATTTAAGCAACCAATGGTTATTCCCTTTTCTTACTATATTCCTACCTAATAACTACTAGTTACCAATACACTTTTCTATTGCCCTGTTTTAACTAAATATTCCATGTACTCCCATTTCTATCAGAAAGCGCCACTGACAAGGAGACTCCGGAGGTGGAGAATGGGGCTGCCAACAAGCAGAGGCGGGGCGAGCTAGAACCGCAAGCGACTCCAGCAGACCAAAACTTCATCAGCAGCCTCCCCTATGATATGTTGAGAGTCATCATCTCCCTCCTCCCAATCAAATATGGGGCATGGACAACCGTCCTTTCTCTGCGGTGGCACCCCCTATGGAACTCTAGCCCTCTCGACCTCATCGACACCCACAAGCTCTGCCATGGCTATCGCAAAAGCTTGGATGTGTTCTCCAAGATCCTCGGCAGTCACCTTGGCCCAACCAAAGGCCTTAGAATGGGAAAGTTCTATTCCAACGGCAAGGACCGAGCCAAGCTTGACGACAGGTTTTGATCCCCCGCCCTAGATCAGCTCGAGGAGATCACTTTTGATGATGGGCATATGCGATCGCTATCAATGTCTGCACTCTGCCTCGCGCCCACGCTGCGCGTTGCCAAGTTCAGGAACTGCCATCCCCCCTTAATGACGCGCCCGCTCTTATTCTACCATGACTAAAGCACCTCGAGCTCGTCGCCATCTGCCTCTCAAACGGTGACATGGAGCGCCTGCTCCTGGCTGTACTGCACTCGAGTACCTTCGTCTTCAGGCGATCAATGGGTTGAGTACCTACCACATCACCTCCATGACTCTCCGGACTATTTATGTGTGTTGCTGGTGCGGCAGGAAGACATCACAAGATGTGTACGACGGTATGGTCATTGAGGACACACCTGCACTTCAGAGATTACTTGTAGTTGATCAAGAAGGTCCAACAAGAATCAATGTCATTTCTGTGCCGAAATTGACAGTGGTGGGCTACTCGTCTCACAAATACTCCGAACTTGTTATTGGATCCACAACTGTTCGGGTACAACAGCCGCCTTCTACCTCTCCTTCTACAAATTAACATTATTTCTAATTTTGAAGATGTTTGTTCGTATGCCATTCAGAAAATGATTCCGACAAGCTTGACCCCGAAACTGCGCACAGTGAAGGTCTTGGCACTAGAATCTATCAGCCCCAACCTGATATGCTTTCCGTGCCTCGAGAAGCTATATATCGAGGTGATGCTCCTTTCCTGTTAAATGTTAACCATAAGGGAGTTCATGTTTTCTTAGGGAACTTTTCATCCACTCCAACCTCTTGTGAAGAAGGCTACATTTTTCTAGAATGTAATCAAATGCCCATGTTAATCATGTCAGATCGAAGATGGCATGTTAGTGCATTTTACAAATCCTGCAAACCAAATAGGCCTGTAGTAATGTTCAAAACTGCATGTAGGCACTAACATGTTTTCTTCTTTTGCAGATAAGATTAGGCCCAGTGGTGGATAATCTGATACAATATAACAATCACGTCGAATGCCTAGATCTACATCTCTCAGAAATTACTTTGAACTCCTACCTAGGGACCTTATGGGAGATTATATTCGCCAGGTTCTTTGTTCTCAGAGCAAGGGTGCTAAAGGAAATGAGGTTTGCCCTACATTTATTTCGCAAAAATGAATGGTTTGTTGATCAGCGCCAGTGCGTGCGGCAGAATGGAGTAAGCTCCAAAAATGCTAAATTTCATTTTGGAACTTCATATGATAGAGTAATCAGAATCATCGGGTCAAACCCATACATGACTTCTCAGTGGCTGACCCCTTTGCAAAAATTGTGAGGTTTCGAAACCAGACTTAGAAGCGGTGATATTAGTTTGAACCTCTCTGATATCCATGTTCAGCGGATCAGCGCGAGCGTTTGCAGCTGATGAGCTGAATTTCATTTCTAATATTAGTTTGAACCTTGTAATCTTCGAATTTGAGCCATATAACTCTGGAATTTGAACCTTGTAACATTTCGAACTTTTGTGGTACAATCATTGAAATGGCATCGTATGAGACTTGTATATTGCTAACACTATTTTGAACTTAATATGCGATGGTCTTAGATTTTATTAACCATTCTCAAATCAGTTTACCTTGTCAATCTCACAGCACATGATCTGTGTAGCTAACTCGACTATGATCTTCGACATTATTGCACATAGTTGGTTTCTTCCACTATGTCCACTTGAGTGTCCATCATCACCCTTCTGTGTAACTTTGACCTCAGCACCCACGGGTAAACTTATGATCGAAGTCATTCCACACACTTTGTTTTTACAAATATTTTTGCCAATAAATGCCCATGATTTTTCCCTCTTCTAGCCGACGCGTGGCCAAACAAGCCGGGCTGGAAGCTTGCACGGTAAACAACGCGGTAGCGCGGGAACAGGCTCACCGACAATACATTTGGTGCCTCTTTGAGTCCACGTGTGCGGGGCAGTGTTGTCAAGCGTGCACTGGAATGCTCCGCTATGAACATCGTGACAAGACGTGACGATTACAGGCCGGCCGGCCCCCATTTATTACAGCGGCCATTTAACCCTTGTGTCTCTTCAACCTTTTGATCGCGCCCCACCATTGCAAGAAGCACACCCACCACGAGAAATTCTTAGAGGGTATCCTGCGCCGCTCCAATGGTGCTCCGAGCGGCTGCCGACGACGAGCAACAGTTCACCATGCGTGCCGTGGTGGACACCCACAGAAGGTTCATGGACCTCTCGGTGGTGTACACCAAGGACCCCGTATGGGTGGAGCACTCCATCCACATCATGGAGCTGTTGCTTGCCGTGGAGAAGTACAAGGTGGTCGGGTTCGACCTGAGGACACCCTTGCTCGTGCCGGATCTCATTCCAAGGTCGTCGTCACCCAGATGTGTGTGCGCCACCACATCCTTGTATACCACTACTTCCTGGCCACAAGGCCTTGCGAGCATTTCGCCAGGTTTGTGAACAACCCCCACTACATGTTTGCTACGGTGGACATCACCAACGATGTAAATGCGCTCGAGAATTCGGGCATCGCCTGCCAGAATCTTGTCGACATCCAGGGCCAATACAAGATCTGGGGCAGCAAGGAGTATGAGAAGGACTCACTGGTTCACCTCGCTGAGGCCATCATCGACCCCTACTACAGGGACATGAAGGATTCATGCAACAAGGACAAGCATGCCTGGCACTCAGCCTGGATGGAGAAACTCAACAAAGCTCATGTCGTGTATGCGGCCAAGGAGGCGTACATGAGCTACGACATGTACAGGCAGATCGTTGACATGAGGAAGTGCCTCCTTCCCCAAAACGGCCAGGGATCCAGCCGGAAGCAGAGCAATGGCAAGCGTCGTTGCAACAATAAATAGATGATTAGATCCTCATTTCTCCTACTTTAGTATGCATGTAATTGCTTGCTTTGGTGTGTGTAAATGTTATGTGTGTAGTCACTTGTGTAATTGTATGCTTAATTTGGTTATGCAATGCTGTCTTTTTAAGTATATATGTTGATGCTCTGTAGATAGAGCGCAGATGTTGTGCGGACAAAGAAAATCACATCACACACGGACTAAACAATGTAACCCGTCGGTGATGTTTTCATCAATCACTCACAATTGTATACCAGCAATTGTTTGCTCACAACACACCCGACTTGTTAGCAGTAATCGTCTGTGTTGTTATGGGTCTTTGCACACGTTTTGGATTACACACCTGTTTGCCTCGTATCACACACATCTTGTTCATTTGAACTATTTCTGCTCTCATGTCTCAATGCAAACAGTTCATCCGAGTGAACTGCGTGCCGTGTATCGCACACACCTTTGATCTGGCTGTCCATTTCTTTTGTGTTGCCTGATCACAAACAGTTCATCCGAGTGAACCGTATGCTGTACATCACACACAACATCATCTGGCTGCCCATTTCTTTTGTTCCTCCTCATCGCAAACAGTTAATTGAGCTGAATCGTATGCCCTGCATCGCACACACAACTAAAATCTGAACCGTGTTTGATGCATCCTCCATCGCAAATGTTTTGCACATTTTTGACGGTTTTTACACCACCATTTGTGATTATGGCATCACACACAGTTTCATCGAAGGGTCTCTGATCATAGTGTCGCGTTAGCAGCATCCTGCAGTAGTGTCAGCCTAATAAGCTCGAACTCGAATCGGAGAAATGCGTCTTCATAGGATACCCAAAGGAAACTGTTGGGTACACCTTCTACCAAAGATCCTAAGGCAAGATATTCATTGCTAAGAATGGATCCTTTCTAGAGAAGGATTTTCTCTCGAAAGAAGTGAGTGGGAGGAAAGTAGAACTTGATGAGGTAGTTGTACCTTCTCCCGAATTGAAAAGTAGTTCATCACAGAAATCAGTTCCAATGATGCCTACACCAATTAGTGAGGAAGTTAGTGATGATGATCATGAAACTTCAAGATCAAATTACTACCGAACCTCGTAGGTCAACCAGAGTACGTTCTGCACCAGAGTGGTACGGTAATCCTGTTCTGGAAGTCATGTTACTAGACCATGACAAACCTACGAAATATGAGGAAGTGATGATGAGCCAAGATTCCACGAAATGGTTCGAGGCCATGAAATCTAAGATGGGATCCATGTATGAGAACAAAGTATGGACTTTGGTTGACTTGCCGATGATCGACAAGCCATAGAGAATAAATGAATCTTCAAGAAGAAGACTGACGCTGACGGTAATGTTACTGTCTACAAAGCTCGATTTGTTGCAAAAGGTTTTCAATAAGTTCAAGGAGTTGACTACGATGAGACCTTCTCACCCATAGCGATGCTTAAGTTTGTCCGAATCATGTTAGCAATTGCCGCATTTTATGATTATGAAATTTGGCAAATGGATGTCAAAACTGCATTCCTTAATTGATTTCTTAAAGAAGAGTTGTATATGATGCAACCATAAGGTTTGATTGATCCTAAAGGTGCTAACAAAGTGTGCAAGCTCCAGCGATCCATTTCTGGACTGGTGCAACCATCTCGGAGTTGGAATATACGCTTTGATAGTGTGATCAAAGCATATGGTTTTATACAGACTTTTGGAGAAGCCTGTATTTACAAGAAAGTGAGTGGGAGCTCTATAGCATTTCTAATATTATATGTGGATGACATATTGTTGATTGGAAATAATATAGAATTTTTGGATAGCATAAAAGGATACTTGAATAAGAATTTTTCAATGAAAGACCTTGGTAAAGCTGCTTATATATTGGGCATCAAGATCTATAGAGATGGATCAAGGCGCTTAATTGGACTTTCACAAAGCACATACCTTGATAAAGTTTTGAAGAAGTTCAAAATGGATCAGTCAAAGAAAGGGTTCTTGCCTGTGTTACAATGTGTGAAGTTGAGTCAGACTCAATGCCCAACCACTGTAGAAGATAGAGAGGAAATGAAAGTCATTCCCTATGCCTCAGCCATAGGTTCTATCATGTATGCAATGCTGTGTACCAGACCTAATGTGTGCCTTGCTATAAGTTTAGCAGGGAGGTACCAAAGTAATCAAGGAGTGGACCACTGGACAATGGTCAAGAACATCCTGAAATACATAAAAAAGACTAAGGATATGTTTCTCGTTTATGGAGGTGACAAAGAGCTTGTCGTAAATGGTTACGTTGATGCAAACTTTGACACTGATTGGGATGACTCTAAGTCGCAAACCAGATACATATTTATATTGAATGGTGGAGCTGTAAGTTGGTGCAGTTCCAAGCAGAGCGTCGTAGCGGGATCTACGTGTGAAGCGGAGTACATAGCTGCTTCGGAAGCAGCAAATGAAGGAGTCTGGATGAAGGATTTCATATCCGATCTAGGTGTAACACCTAGTGCATCGGGTCCAATGAAAATCTTTTGTGACAATACTGGATCAATTGCCTTAGCGAAGGAATCCAGATTTCACAAGAGAACCAAACACATCAAGAGACGCTTCAACTCCATCCACGATCAAGTCAAGGAGGGAGACATAGAGATTTGGAAAATACATATGGATCTGAATGTTGCAGACCCTTGACTAAGCCTCTTCCACGAGGAAAACATGATCAGCACCAAGACTCCATGGGTGTTAGATTCATTATAGCGTAATCTAGATTATTGACTCTAGTGCAAGTGGGAGACTGACGGAAATATGCCCTACAGGCAATAATAAAGTTGTTATTTATATTTCCTTATATCATGATAAATATTTATTATTCATGCTATAATTGTATTAAATGGAAACTTGATACATGTGTGAATACATAGACAAAACAAAGTGTACCTAGTATGCCTCTACTAGACTAGCTCGTTAATCAAAGATGGTTAAGTTTCATGACCATAGACTTGTGCTATCATTTGATGAACGGGATCACATCATTAGGAGAAAGATGTGATGGACAAGCCCATCCGTTAGCTTAGCATAACGATCGTTAAGTTTTATTGCTATTGCTTTCTTCATGACTTATACATATTCCTCTGACTATGAGATTATGCAACTCCCGAATACCGGAGGAACACCATGTGTGCTATCAAATGTCATGACATAACTGGATGATTGTAAAGATGCTCTACAGGCGCCTCCAAAGGTGTTTATTTCGTTGGCATAGATCAAGATTATGATTTGTCACTCCGAGTATCGGAGAGGTATGTTTGGGCCCTCTCGGTAATGCACATCACTATAAGCCTTGCAAGCAATGTGACTAATGGGTTAGTTACGGGATAATGCATTACGAAACGAGTAAAGAGGCTTGCCAGTAACGAAATTGAACTAGGTATGAGGATACCGATGATCGAATCTTGGGCATGTAACATACCGATGACAAAGGGAATAACGTATGTTGTTATTACGATTTGACCGATAAAGATCTTCGTAGAATATGTAGGAACCAATATGAGCATCCAGGTTCCGCTATTGGTTATTGATGGGAGATGTGTCTCGGTCATGTCTACATAGTTCTTGAACCCGTGGGTCCGCACGCTTAACATACGATGACGATTTGTATTATGAGTTATGTGTTTTGGTGACCAAAGATTGTTCGGAGTCCCGGATGAGATCACGGACATGACGAGGAGTTTTGAAATAGTCGAGAGGTAAAGATTGATATATTGGACGAAGGTATTCAGACACCGGAATGGTTTCGGGACGTTTCAGATATTTATCGGGGTACCGAGGGGTTACCGAAACCCCCTGGGGAAGTAATGGGCCTTCATGGGCCATAGGGGAGAAAGAGAGGGGAGCCCGCCGGGTGGCGTGCGCCCCCCAAGGGAATCCGAATTGGACAAGGGGGAGGGGGCGCGGCCCCCTTTCTGTTGGGGAACATATTAATTTTCAAAAAATTCCTACGCACACACAAGATCATGGTGATGCATAGCAACGAGAGGGGAGAGTATGCCTACGTACCCTCGTGGACCGAAAGCAGAAGCATTTATCAACGCGGTTGATGTAGTTGTACACCTTCACGATCCATCCCGATCAAGTACCGAACGTACGGCACCTCCGCGTTCAGCACACGTTCAGTTCGATGACGTCCTCGCCTTCTTGATCGAGCAAGAGGGGCGAAGTAGTAGATGAGTTCCGGCAGCACGACGGCGTGGTGACGGTGTTGGTGAAGAACAATCTTTGCAGGGCTTCGCCTAAGGACTACGAAAAATATGACGGAGGATAAACTAGAGGGGACGGGGTTGCCGGCACACGGCTTGGTGTTTCTTGATGTCTCTTGGGTGCTAGCCCTACCCCTCTATTTATATGTTGCGCCTTGGGGTCGAAACTTGGAGTAAAAGCCTCCACAAAGTCGGTTTCACCCGAAAGTCAAGAGTCCTTCTCGGACTCCAGGGCCAGACGCCAGGGTTCCCGGCGTCTGGACCCAGACGCCAGGGTTCCCGGCGTCTGGACCCAGACGATAGGGACCCTGGTGTATGGCCCCTGGACTCCGCAAAACTTCCTTTTGCGCTTTCCAAAAACCTTGTGGGCTTTCCCCTTTGGACCAAATAAAGTGTTATCGTATCCAAACATTTCGGGAAGCATCCGGAACCCCTTTCGGTGAATTCCGGAACCCTTCCGGAGACCAAACACTATTATCCCATATATCAATCTTTATCTCCGGACCATTCCGGAATTCCTCGTCATGTCCGTGATCTTATCCGGAACTCCGAACAACATTCGGTTACCAACATACACAACTCATAAATACTATATCGTCAATGAATGTTAAGCGTGCGGACCCTACGGGTTCGAGAACTATGTAGACATGACTGAGACACTTCTCTGGTCAATAACCAATACCGGAACCTGGATGCCCATATTGGCTCCTACATATTCTACGAAGATCTTTATCGGTCGAACCGCATAACAACATACGTTGTTCCCTTTGTCATCGGTATGTTACTTGCCCGAGATTCGATCGTCGGTATCTCAATACCTAGTTCAATCTCGTTACCGGAAAGTCTCTTTACTCGTTCCAAAATACATCATGCCGCAACTAACTTATTAGTTACAATGCTTGCAAGGCTTATAGTGATGTGCATTACCGAGTGGGCCCAGAGATACCTTTCCGACAATCGGAGTGACAAATCCTAATCTCAAAATACGCCAACTCAACAAGTACCTTCGGAGACACCTGTAGAGCACCTTTATACTCACCCAGTTACGTTGTGACGTTTGTAGCACACAAAGTGTTCCTCCGGTAAACGGGAGTTGCATAATCTCATAGTCATAGGAACATGTATAAGTCATGAAGAAAGCAATAACAACATACTAAATGATCAAATGCTAAGCTAACGGAATGGGTCAAGTCAATCACATCATTCTCCCAATGGTGTGATCCCGTTAATCAAATGACAACTCATGTCTATGGTTAGGAAACTTAACCATCTTTGATTATTGAGCTAGTCAAGTAGAGGCATACTAGTGACACTATGTTTGTCTATGTATTCACACATGTATTATGTTTCTGGTTAATTCAATTCTAGCATGAATAATAAACATTTATCATGAAATAAGGAAATAAATAATAACTTTATTATTGCCTCTAGGGCATATTTCCTTCAGTCTCCCACTTGCACTAGAGTCAATAATCTAGTTCACATCTTTATGTGATTAGTTCACATCTCCATGTGACTAATACCCAAAGGGTTTACTAGAGTCCATAATCTAGTTCACATCGCTATGTGATTAACACGCAAAGAGTGATCATGTTTTTCTTGTGAGAGAAGTTTAGTCTATGGGTCTGCAACATTCAGATCCGTATGTATTTTGCAAATTTCTATGTCTACAATGCTCTGCACGTAGCTATTCTAGCTAATTGCTCCCACTTTCAATATGTATCCAGATCGAGACTTAGAGTCATCTAGATCGATGTAAAAAGCTTGCATCGACGTAACTCTTTACGACGAACTCTTTGTCACCTCCATAACCGAGAAACATTTCCTTATTCCACTAAGGATATTTTTCACCGCTGTCCAGTGATCTACTCCTAGATCACTATTGTACTCCCTTGCCATAATCATGCTAAGGTATACAATAGGACTGGTAAACAGCATAGCATACTTTATAGAACCTATGACTGAGGCATAGGGAATGACTTTTCATTCTCTTTCTATTTTCTGTGGTGGTCGGCTTTTGAGTCTTTACTCAACTTCACACCTTGCAACACAGACAAGAACTTCTTCTTTGACTGTTCCATTTTGAACTACTTCAAAATCTTGTCAAGGTATGTACTCATTGAAAAAACTTATCAAGCGTCTTGATCTATCTCTATAGATCTTGATGCTCAATGTGTAAGCAGCTTCATCGAGGTCTTTCTTTTGAAAAACTCTTTTCAAACACTCCTTTATGCTTTCCAGAAAATTCTACATTATTTCTGATCAACAATATGTCATTAAGATATACTTATCAGAAATGCTGTAGTGCTCCCACTCACTTTCTTGTAAATATAGGCTTCACCGCAAGTCTGTATAAAACCATATGCTTTGATCACACTATCAAAGTGCATATTCCAACTCCGAGAAGCTTGCACCAGTCCATAAATGGATCGCTGGAGCTTACACACTTTGTTAGCACCTTTTGGATTGACCAAACCTTCTAGTTGCATCATATACAACTCTTCTTTAAGAAATCCATTAAGGAATGTAGTTTTGACATCCATTTGCCAGATTTCATAAAATGTGGCAATTTGCTAACATGTTTCGGACAGACTTAAGCATCGATACGAGTGAGAAAATCTCATCGTAGTCAACACCTTGTACTTTGTCAAAACCTTTTTCGACAAGTCTAGCTTTGTAGATAGTAACACTACTATCAGCGTCCGTCTTCCTCTTGAAGATCCATTTATTTTCTATGGCTTGCCGACCGTCGGGCAAGTCAACCAAAGTCCACACTTTGTTCTCATACATGGACCCCATCTTAGATTTCATGGCCTCAAGACATTTTGCGGAATCTGGGCTCATCATCGCTTCCTCATAGTTCGTAGGTTCGTCATGGTCAAGTAACATGACCTCCAGAACAGGATTACCGTACCACTCTGGTGCAGATCTTGCTCTGCTTGACCTACAAGATTCAGTAGTAACTTGATCTGAAGTTTCATGATCATCATCATTAGCTTCCTCACTAATTGGTGTAGGTGCCATAGGAACCGGTTTCTGTGATGAACTACTTTCCAATAAGGTAGCATGTGCAGTTACCTCATCAAGTTCTAGTTTCCTCCCACTCACTTCTTTCGAGAGAAACTCCTTCTCTAGAAAGGATCCATTCTTAGCAACAAATGTCTTGCCTTCGGATCTGTGATAGAAGGTGTACCCAACAGTTTCCTTTGGGTATCCTATGAAGACACATTTCTCCGATTTGGGTTTGAGCTTATCAGGTTGAAGCTTTTTCACATAAGCATTGCAGCCCCAAACTTTAAGAAACGACAACTTTGGTTTCTTGCCAAACCATAGTTCATAAGGTGTCATCTCAACAGATTTTGATGGTGCCCTATTGAATGTGAATGCAGCCATCTCTAAAGGATAACCCCAAAACGATAGTGGTAAATCAGTAAGAGACATCATAGATTGCACTATATCAAATAAAGTATGGTTATGACGTTCGGGCACACCATTATGCTGTGGTGTTCTAGGTGGAATGAATTTGTGAAACTATTCCACATTGTTTTAATTGAAGACCAAACTCGTAACTCAAATATTCGCCTTTGCGATCAGATCATAGAAACTTTATTTTCTTGTTACGATAATTTTCCACTTCACTCTGAATTTCTTTGAACTTTTCAAATGTTTCAGACTTATGTTTCTTCAAGTAGATATACCCATATCTGCTCAAATCATCTGTGAAGTTCAGAAAATAATGATACCCGCCACGAGCCTCAACACTCATCGGACCTCATACATCAGTATGTATTATATCCAATAAGTCAGTTGCTCGCTCCATTGTTCTGGAGAACGGAGTCTTAGTCATCTTTGCCCATGAGGCATGGTTCGCAAGCATCAACTGATTCATAATCAAGTGATTCCAAAAACCCATCAGCATGGATTTTCTTCATGCGCTTTACACTAATATGACCTAAACGGCAGTGCCACAAATAAGTTGCACTATCATTATTAACTTTGCATCTTTTGGCATCAATATTATGAATGTGTGTATCGCTACAATCGAGATTCAACAAACATTTTCATTGGGTGTATAACCATAGAAGGTTTTATTCATGTAAACAGAATAACAATTATTCTCTAACTTAAATGAATAACCGTATTGCAATAAACATGATCAAATCATATTCATGCTCAACGCAAACACCAAATAACACTTATTTAGGTTCAACACTAATCCCGAAAGTATAGGGAGTATGCGATGATGATCATATCATTCTTGGAACTACTTCCAACACAAATTGTTACATCGCCCTTAACTAGTCTCTGTTCATTCTGCAACTCCCGTTTCAAGTTACTACTCTTAGCAACTGAACTAGTATCAAATACCGAGGGGTTGCTATAAACACTAGTAAAGTACACATCAATAACATGTATATCCAATATACCTTTGTTCACTTTGCCATCCTTCTTATCCGCCAAATACTTGGGGCAGTTCCGCTTCCAGTGACTAGTCCCTTTGCAGTAAAAGCACTTAGTCTCAGGCTTAGGTCCAGACTTAGGCTTCTTCACTTGAGCAGCAACTTGCTTGCCGTTCTTCTTGAAGTTCCCCTTCTTCCCTTTGCCATTTTCTTGAAACTAGTGGTTTTGTTAACCATCAACACTTGATGCTTTTCTTAATTTCTACCTTTGTTGATTTCAGCATCACGAAGAGCTTGGAAATCGTTTCCGTTATCCCTTGCATATTATAGTTCATCACGAAGTTCTAGCAACTTGGTGATAGTGACTAGAGAACTCTGTCAATCACTATCTTATTTGGAAGATTAACTCCCACTTGATTCAAGTGATTGTAGTACTTAGACAATCTGAGCACATGCTTACTGGTTGAGCTATTCTCCTCCATCTTGTAGGCAAATTAATGTCAGAGGTCTCATACCACTCGACACGGGCATGAGTATGAAATACCAATTTCAACTCTTGGAACATCTTATATGCTCTGTGGCGTTCAAAACATTTTTGAAGTACCAGTTCTAAGCTGTAAAGCATGGTGTACTAAACTATCAAATAGGTATCATACCGAGCTTTTGTCAAAACGTTTAAAACGTCTGCATCTGCTCCTGCAATAGTTCTATCACCTAGCGGTGCATCAAGGACATAATACTTCTGTGCAGCAATGAGGATAATCCTTAGATCACGGATCTAGTCAGCATCTTTGCTACTAACATCTTTCAACTTATTTTTCTCTAGGAACATATTAAAAATAAAACAGGGGAGCTAAACGTGAGCTATTGATCTACAACATAGATATGCTAATACTACCAGGACTAAGTTCATGATAAATTAAAGTTTAATTAATCATATTACTTAAGAACTCCCACTTAGATAGACATCCCTCTAATCATCTAAGTGATCACGTGATCCAAATCAACTAAAACATGTCCGATCATCACGTGAGATGGAGTAGTTTTCAATGGTGAACATCACTATGTTGATCATATCTACTATATGATTCACACTTGACCTTTCGGTCTCAGTGTTCCGAGGCCATATCTGCATATTCTAGGCTCATCAAGTTTAACCCGAGTATTCTACGTGTGCAAAACTGGCTTGCACATGTTGAGAGGAATGTAGAGCTTATCAGACCCGATCATCACGTGGTGTCTCGGCACGACGAACTTTGGCAATGGTGCATACTCAGGGAGAACACTTGTACCTTGAAATTTAGTGAGAGATCATCTTATAATGCTACCATCGATCTAAGCAAAATAAGATGCATAAAAGATAAACATCACATGCAATCTAAATAAGTGATATGATATGGCCATCATCATCTTGTGCTTGTGATCTCCATCTCCGAAGCACTGTCATAATCACCATCATCACCAGCGCGACACCTTGATCTCCATCGTAGCATCGTTGTCGTCTCGCCAACTATTGCTTCAACGACTATCGCTACCGCTTAGTGATAAAGTAAAGCAATTACAGGGCGATTGCATTGCATACAATAAAGCGACAACCATATGGCTCCTGCCAGTTGCCGATAACTCGGTCACAAAACATGATCATCTCATACAACAAAATATAGCGTCATGTCTTGACCATATCACATCACAACATGCCCTGCAAAAACAAGTTAGACATCCTCTACTTTGTTGTTGCAAGTTTTACGTGGCTGCTACGGGCTGAGCAAGAACCGTTCTTACCAACGCATCAAAACCACAATGATAGTTCATCAAGTTAGTGTTGTTTTAACATTCACAAGGACCGGGCGTAGCCACACTCGGTTCAACTAAAGTTGGAGAAACTGACACCCGCCAGCCACCTGTGTGCAAAGCACGTCGGTAGAACCAGTCTCATGTAAGCATACGCGTAATGTCGGTCCGGGCCGCTTCATCCAACAATACCGCCGAACCAAAGTATGACATGCTGGTAAGAAGTATGACTTGTAGCCCACAACTCACTTGTGTTCTACTCGTGCATATAACATCTACGCATAAACCTGGCTCGGATGCCACTGTTGGGGAACGTAGTAATTTCAAAAAAATTCATACGCACACGCAAGATCATGGTGATGCATAGCAACGAGAGGGGAGAGTATGTCTACGTCCCTCGTAGACCGAAAGCAACGTTTATCAACGCGGTTGATGTAGTCGTACACCTTCACGATCCCTCCCGATCAAGTACTGAACATACGGCACCTCCGCATTCAGCACACGTTCAGCTCGATGACGTCCTCGCCTTCTTGATCTAGCAAGAGGGGCGAAGTAGTAGATGAATTCCGGCAGCACGACAGCGTGGTGACGGTGTTGGTGAAGAACAATCTTTGCAGGGCTTCGCCTAAGCACTACGAAAACTATGACGGAGGATAAACTAGAGGGGATGGGGTTGCCGACACACGGCTTGGTGTTTCTTGATGTCTTTTGGGTGCTAGCCCTACCCCTCTATTTATATGTTGAGCCATGGGGTCGAAACTTGGAGTAAAAGCCTCCACAAAGTTGGTTTCACCCGAAAGGCAAGAGTCCTTCTCGGACTCCAAGGCCAGATGCCAGGGTTCCCGGTGTCTGGACCCATACGCCAGAGACCCTGGCGTCTGGCCCCAGGACTCCGCAAAACTTCCTTTTGCGCTTTCCAAAAACCTTGTGGGCTTTCCCCTTTGGCCCAAATAAAGTGTTCTCGTACCCAAACATTTTGGGAAACATTCGGAACCCCTTTCGGTGAATTCCGGAACCCTTCCGGAGACCAAACACTATTATCCCATATATCAAACTTTATCTCTGGACCATTTCGGTGTTCCTTGTCATGTCCGTGATCTTATCCGGAACTCCGAACAACATTCAGTTACCAACATACATAACTCATAAATATTATATCGTCAATGAACGTTAAGCGTGCGGACCCTACGGGTTCGAGAATTATGTAGACATGACCGAGACACATCTCTGGTCAATAACCAATAGCGGAACCCGGATGCTCATATTGGCTCCTACATATTCTACGAAGATCTTTATCAGTCGAACCGCATAACAACATACGTTGTTCCCTTTGTCATCGGTATGTTACTTGCCCGAGATTCGATCGTCGGTATCTCAATACCTAGTTCAATCTCGTTACCGGCAAGTCTCTTTACTCGTTCCGTAATACATCATCCCGCAACTAACTCATTAGTTACAATGCTTGCAAGGCTTATAGTGATGTGCATTACCGAGTGGGCCCGGAGATACCTCTCCACAATCGAAGTGACAAATCCTAATCTCAAAATACGCCAACTCAACAAGTACCTTCAGAGACACCTATAGAGCACCTTTATACTCACCCAGTTATGTTGTGACGTTTGGTAGCACACAAAGTGTTCCTTCGGTAAAAGGGAGTTGCATAATCTCATAGTCATAGGAACATGTATAAGTCATGAAGAAAGCAATAGCAACATACTGAACGATAAAATGCTAAGCTAACAGAATGGGTCAAGTCAATCACATCATTCACCTAATGGTGTGATCCCGTTAATCAAATGACAACTCATGTCTATGGTTAGGAAACTTAACCATCTTTGATTAATGAGCTAGTCAAGTAGAGGCATACTAGTGACACTATGTTTGTCTATGTATTCACACATGTATTACGTTTCTGGTTAATACAATTCTAGCATGAATAATAAACATTTATCATGAAATAAGAAAATAAATAATAACTTTATTATTGCCTCTAGGGAATATTTCCTTCACTTTCCTCTTTCCCTCTCCCACTCCCTCTCCTTCCCTTTTCCCCCTCCACGAGAAAGGAAAAAGGGGGGGGGGTCCTACTAGGAGTGTAGTCCTAGTAGGACTTTCCCCCTTGGCGCGCCCCTTGGTGGCCGGCCTCCTCCTCCCCTCCTTTATATACGGGGCGGGGGGGGGGGGGAGCACAACAGTTATTCTCCTAGCATGTGCGGTGCCCCCCTCCATAGTTTACTCCTCCAGTCATAGCGTCGTAGTGCTTAGGCGAAGCCCTGTGAGGGAGTCCTGGATTAGGGGGTCCTTGGGTAGCCGGACTATATCCTTCGGCCGGACTGTTGGATTATGAAGATACAAGATTGAAGACTTCGTCTCGTGTCCGGGTGGGACTCTCCTTTGCGTGGAAGGCAAGCTTGGCAATTGGATATGTAGATCTCCTCCCTTGTAATCGACTCTATGTAACCCTAGCCCCCTCCAGTGTCTATATAAACCGGAGGGTTTAGTTCGTAGGACAACAACAATCGTAATCATAGGCTAGCTTCTAGGTTTTAGCCTCTACGATCTCGTGGTAGATCAACTCTTATAATACTCATATCATCAAGATCAATCAAGCAGGAAGTAGGGTATTACCTCCATCGAGAGGGCCCGAAACTGGGTAAACTTTGTGTCCCTTGCCTCCTGTTACCATCCGCCTTAGATGCACAATTCGGGACCCCCTTACCCGAGATCCGCCGGTTTTGACACTGACATTGGTGCTTTCATTGAGAGTTCCACTGTGTCGTCACCATAAGGTTTGATGGCTCCTTCGATCATCGGCAATGATGCGATACAGGGTGAGGTTTTTCTTCCTGAACAGATCTTCGTATTCGGTGGCTTAGCACTGCGGGCCAACTCGCTTGGCTATCTGGAGCAGATCGAGAGCTATGCCCCCGGCCGTTAGGTCAGGTTTGGAAACTTAAACTATACTGCCGACATCTGCAGAGACTTGATCTTCGACGGATTCGAGCCCGTGTCAGGTGTGTCGCACAGCCACAACGAGCATGACTTAGCTCTGCCACCGGAGAGTGTTCGGGAGATCACACCTGTGGCAACTCTGGCCCTTCATCCGGAGCAGATCACGCTGTCCGAGGACGGGTGGATGGACCCCGCCACAGAGGCCGCACACCCAGCGGCAATAGAGCCGAATACTGACTTCACCTCCTATGAGACCTGTGTTGCCGGATCATTGGATTCGTCCCCGGCCACAGGCTCCAAATCGCCCGCGTCCGTGCCTATCAAATCTGATTGGGCACCGATCATGGAGCTTTCCTCCGCGGATATCTTTCAGCACTCGCCCTTGGGCGATGTGCTAAATTCATTAAGGTGTCTCTCCTTGTCAGGAGGCCCTTGGCCGAACTATGACCGGCTGGAGTGGGAAGCGGACGACGAAGAAATTCGTTCCCCACCCACCACCCAATTAATAGCCACTGTCGACGACTTAACCGACATGCTTGATTTCGACTCCAAAGACATCGACGGTATGGACGACGATGCAGGAGAGGAACAGGAACCACCGCCCACAGGGCGCTGGATAGCCACTTCATCACATGATATATACATGGTGGATACACCCCCAAAAAAACAATGACGAGGAACAGAAGGATCCAGCGAAGGATAACCCCCTCGAGAAGCAACCAAAGCGACGACGTAGGCACCGCTCCAAATCCCGCCTCGGCAAAAACAGCGATAACAACGCAAGAAAGAACAATACCCCGGTCGACTCCAAAGCAAATGATGACCACATGGACCTAGCGATAGAGCAGGATGAACCAGCGGACGGCGAACATAGTACGGAGCCACTGTCCCATCACGACAACGCCGAGGGTAAAGCTCATCAACCTGTCTCCGGAGAGGAGAATAGTCAAGACGAAGATGCACACATCATCCCGGAAAGGCACTTGGAGCAAGAGGACCTCCACAGAAGGCTTATTGCCACCGTGAGGAGTCTGAAGAAGCAGAAGAAAAGGCTTAAGGCCGTGCAAAATACACTCAATAGTAGATGGAACAAAGTGCTCGACACTGAAGAAGAGTACGGTGGCAGCCGCCACACAAAGAGCTATCCAAAGTGCAAGCTGCTGCCTGAATTCGATGACGAGGCTTTAGAGCCTATACAACCGAAAAATAAAACGGCCGATCAGCCGGATCGACCACCCCGTGGCTGCGATAAGGCGGCTAACGATGTCACACATAAGTCAGCACACGATTTATGTGAGGACTTGCACCAAAAAGCCGGTATGACCAGGTCCATCTACGGATCTAGGAAGCGCGCTCCGACACAGAATCAAAACCGGAAACTACAACCGTCAGAATGCCATGACACATCCAAATACAGGGGTGCCGCGCACCCCCTATGCTTCACCGATGAGGTTCTGGATCATGAATTTCCAGAAGTATTCAAACCCGTGAATATAGAGGCATACGACGGAACGACAGACCCTGGGGTCTGGATTGAGGACTTTATCCTTCATATCCACATGGCTCGCGGAGATGATCTCCACGCCATCAATACTTGCCCCTCAAGTTGAAAGGACCAGCTCGGCACTGGCTGAAGAGCCTCCCGAAAACTCAATTGGATGTTGGGAAGAGCTCGAAGATGCTTTTAGGGCTAATTTTCAAGGGACCTATGTCCGACCTCCGGATGCACACGATTTAAGTCATATAATTCAACAGCCCGGAGAGTCAGCCCGAAAGCTTTGGAACAGATTCCTCACTAAGAAGAATCTAATTGTCGACTGCCCGGACGCCGAAGCCTTAGCGGCTTTCAAACACAGTGTACGGGACCAATGGCTCGCCAGACACCTCGGCCAGGAAAAACCGAGGACAATGGCAGCCCTAACAAGCCTTATGACCCGCTTTTGCACTGGCGAAGACAGCTGGCTGGCCCGTAGCGGCACCAGCGATCCAGGCACATCCGAAGTCAGGGATGGTAATGGAAAACCGCGATGAAATAAAAGCAAGCATCAAAACAATGAAGACAGCCCAGACAACACGGCGGTAAACGCCGGATTCAGGGGCTCTCGACCCGGTCAACGGAAAAATGCATTCAAAGGTAGAAGAGATGGACCGTCCAGCCTAAACAAGATTCTAGACAGATTATGTCAGATTCATGGCACCTCCGACAAACCGGCAAATCACACCAACAGAGAATGTTGGGTTTTCAAGCAGGCCGACAAGCTAAACGCCGAACACAAGGGGAGGGAGACACCAAGCGAAGACGAGGATGAGCCTCGCCAGCCGAACAGTGGGGGACAGAAAAAATTCCCATCGGAGGTCAAAACAGTGAACATGATTCACGTAATGAAGAGGAGGAGCAAACACACACTCCGAGACGTATGTGCCATGGAGCCTTCTACCCCAAGTTCAACCCTTGGTCGGCCTGCCCGATCACTTTTGATCACGGGGATTACCCGACTAGTATCCGGCACGGAGGATCGGTTGCCTTGGTACTAGACCCAATAATTGACGGATACCATCTCACCTGAGTCCTTATGGACGGCGGAGTAGTCTTAATCTGATATATTAGGACACAGTCCGCAAAATGGGGATAGACCCGACAAGAATCAGCCAAAGCAATACTACCTTTAAAGGAGTAATACCAGGCCTAGAGGCCCGCTGCACGGGCTCTCAAGTACTAGAGGTTGTATTCGGTTCTCCCGACAACTTCCGAAGTGAGAAGTTAACCTTCGATATCGCTCCATTCTGAAGCAGCTATCAAGCACTACTCGGAAGAATGACCTTCGCTCGTTTTAGTGCAATACCGCATTACACTTATCTTAAGCTTAAGATGCCCGGTCCACGTGGCATCATCATAGTTAGCGGAAACACAGAGTGTTCCTTACGTGCGGAAGAATGTGTGGCGGCTTTAGCAGCCGAACACTGAACGGCCTCTCCAACCAGAGTAAATGATCGGTCGTCAATATCGCGGACATGGCTAGACGAGTCCGGCACACCACTAGTTGTAACAGCTCAGATAAACCTAAGACTGGGTCGATGGATATACCCCCATAGGTGGTGCTAGGGGCTTCCCACATGTAAAAAGGACTACAGTTCGGCTTGACCTTATTTAGATTGAATTTTAATGGTTTATTAAGAATAACCAATTTTTCGCATGAAAACTTTCACCTAGGCTTTTCTCTCTTACAGATGATCATCGTGCTACACCCTTCCAGGATACGGCACAACGGAGACACAGGCGCAGACGTGCAGCAGGGCCCCGTTCAAAGGTTTGTTTTTAGATTAAGACCCTATGTAAACCTTTTTTACTGTCTCTTGTTGCTTCACACCCTCCGGATACTCAACATAACCAAGAGGGATGCTGGCGTTATTGACATTTTGTCACGTCAGACTAATGCACGCACCTGGAAATTCAGGGCTTATTATCAAGGGCGTTACTCAGCCCAGTATACGTTCTAAAGACCGAATACCTTAGGGAGTGTTCGGCGTCGCCAGTTTGGCCTTATATGCATCAGCTCCGAATCATGTCTTTAGTCAATAGTTGGGTTTGCCCAACTCCCATGTTTTGCTACCTTACGTTCCGCTCTATCGGCTAAGGTGGCATCGGGAGAACTACTACGATAGTGCCCTGGTTCATCTGGATGAGCACCTCAGTAGAGAAAGCCAAAAACTGACTGTCATGATAAAGCACGAGACTGGTCAACCACTCGAGGACTCAGCGGAATCTTCGTGATTCCTCCGCATTAACGAAGGACCGGTTTTCGGGTGATGTATGTACGCGCATCGTATTCGGATAAGCGCAGAAGTACCAGGGGCTATATAGTAGCCCCACTGTCAAACTCCTATGGCTAAGTGAAAGTGTTAAAGCAATATAGTCCGATTGCCTTGTTCTCCGCGCTATCACCTCCTTAATGGACCAAGACGTTGGATCAAGTGTGAATACGCGTTTGTCCGAACACCCCCGCATTATACGCGTGGGGGCTGAAGCCGACGACTGCAAACTTTCAGGTTATATACATACATAAATGGCCGCACAGGAGGTATCACAATACTTTCAGGCAAAAGTATAAACACAGCCTTTATAATCCAAATAGCATTGTTTTTACAATTGGGATACAAGTCACTCGAACATGATACTCTTCGAGCACTGAGCCCCTATTAAACGAGCGCCTTCTAGGACTTCTTCAAAATAGGGCTCGGTTGAGACCTGGCCTATAGCCAGACCCCGGGTTGCAATAGCGGTGGCATCAATCTCTGCCCAGTATGTCTTAACACGGGCAAGAGCCATCCGCGCACCCTCTATGCATGCCGACCTCTTTACGGCATCGATATGCGGCACAATACCAAGGAATCGTTGCACTAAACCAAAATAACAATTCGGTCTTGGTCCTTCCAGCCAAAGATGATCCACGACAGACCTCATGGCAAGCCCGGACAACCTATGGAGCTCAGCCCACTCGGCCATTTGCTCATTTAACAGCACCGGACACGTTGGAGCACTGAACTGCGACCAGAACAACTTTTCCACTTCGTGATCTTTCTGATCTTTGAAAAACTCAGTCGCATCAGCAACACTCATTGCTAGGTCCGAATACGCATCTGCAACACTCCATAATTGATCCAGACGGGCATACTTCGGATCTCTGAACTTTGTCCGCAACAAAAATTGCTTCCTAGCCGTGATATCTCCGGCCTGACGGAGCTCCTCCTTTGCCGCTCTGATTTTAGAGCAGGTTTCCTTGGCTGCTACCATGTCTTTCTTCAGGTCCGTCGCTTTCGCTTGGCTTTCCTTTTCAAGAAGCTCATACCGGTCGGCGGCATCCTTCATCTTAATAGCCATCTTGGCTATTTTATCTTCGCTCTAGTGATAAGCAGCCCGTTCGGCTCTTAATTCTTCAGACGCCTTTAGGGCAGCCGCATCACTTCTCCTGGCTTGTTCCTTGGCTCGGGCAAGCTCCGCCCGAAGGGTCTCCACGGCGGCAGCTCCATCTGCAACCATAGCATGTTATAGATACTAGCATCATGCTCCTCTTAATATCTGTTGACCACCGGAGAATACATACCCTGTGCCTCGTCAAGCCGCTTGTTCACAAGCATGATGTCGGCATCTGCCGTATCAAGTTGCCGCCTCAATCCGGCAAACGCAGCAGTCTGGCCAGCCACCGGACCGTCAGCCGCATGGGACTACGATCCTCTGTTTGCCGCCTCTGGACAGCAACCAGAGTATCAGAGGCTACTATCTGTATAGAGCACACCTAGCATGTGCGGTACCATCAAAAACTTTATATATTACTTTGCGTACCTCAAAGCCTCTTAGCAGACTCATAAAAGCTTCATGCAACCCACTTTTGGCAGATGAAATCCTCTCAACCACCTTACCCATTAAAGTACGATGCGCCTCTGAGATAGCCGCTTGCTCCAAAAGACCCATCAGTGCGTCCGGTTGCGCACCGGACAGTCCCAGACTCTTTTTGTTGCTCTCCTTAGGAGACGAATGCTCCAGACTTTGGGTGGCCGAAGGGTTACCTTCTGGCCTCGACGGATCAGGAGAAATCCTCCGTGAGGACACCGCAGGGTCGTCCGCCCCAGGAGGCGGGGAGACAGGGGGAGGCGTTTCGCTCTCCATCATCTCCAGAAGAAGACCCCCCTAAGACGAACTCTGTTGAGAAGGGCTATGAGCCGGACTGCAAGATATATGTCTCGGTTTTTGTCCTTAGAGATAAAGCAAGATATATTTACCAAAAGTACTCTCGATTCACTTACAGCTCGGTGGAGGGCTGGCCCCCTTGCGGGCACTATGCGGTAAGGACGCCCTCTGGGGCAGGGCCCCCTGACGAAGGTTTCTTCCCTCGTTTGGAAAC
This sequence comes from Triticum urartu, assembly GCF_056163025.1. Classification (NCBI taxonomy): domain Eukaryota; kingdom Viridiplantae; phylum Streptophyta; class Magnoliopsida; order Poales; family Poaceae; genus Triticum; species Triticum urartu. The sequence continues at coordinate 218,593,467 of NC_141877.1, read as the reverse complement.
CTTCGTTTCCAAGTCTTCAGGGGCGGTCCTTTTCCTTCCTTGGGGAGAGGGGATTCTAGATTCTTCTCCCCGATTATCCTCCTTCGCGGAGTCACTAATTCCCCCTGTTTGGATGAGTAATGCATGAGGCCCTCTTTCGGCTTCTTTATCCCTCCCTTTATCTTCCCCTGATGGCACTTGATAAAGTGTGTGCTCAAGCATCCTGGCTAGTACAGGATCCAGTGAGCCTTCAGGAAGGGGGGGGGGGCGAACACCTGATCATCTTCGCCTTTCTTATCTAGTCCTGGCCAAGAGTAATTTTTTCAGAATGATGTTATGACAAATGAAAAGACGACATGTTCGGCCACAGAATTACTTACATGGGTATCTGGACGATTGCAGTTTAGACCCGCATCCTCGGTGGTGTCCAGACACTTTATTCATGATCCGAAGAACAATCCATACATCCCTTCGAGCGTCATGCCGAAGAATACTGAATAGTTCACGGTCCTTCCCGGTTGAACTCCCACATACGGAGAGATCGACGTTGGCATGACAAGACCCGACGAACTAGCATAACTTGCATTACCTTGACGAGACTGACATCCCTCTTGAGGAGATCTCGGATGCAACTTTGCAACGTCGGCACGTCATTAACTGGCCCCTAGTCCAGCCACTTGTTGACCCATGACGCCAGTTGTGGCGGGGGGCCCGAACGGAAGGCGGGGGCAGCTACCCACTCAGTACTTCGGGGAGCTGTGATGTAAAACCACTCCCGCTGCCATAAGTTGGACACCTTCGGGAAGGAACCCTTTGGCCATGGAGCATCGGCGCCTTTGCTTATTATGGCGCCTCCGCATTTTGCGTGTCTCCCATCGATCATCTTCGGCTTCACATTGAAGGTCTTGAGCCATAATACGAAGTGTAGGGTGATGCGGAGGAAGGCCTCACACATGACGATAAACGATGAGATGTGAAGGATGGAATCCGGGGCTAGATCATGGAAATCGAGCCCGTAATAGAACATAAGCCCTCTAACAAAGGGATCAAGACTAAAGCCTAGCCCTCGGAGGATGTGGGAAACAAACACAACACTCTCGTTGGGTTCAGGAGTAGGGATGACCTGCCCTTGAGCGGGCAGCCTGTGCGAGATTTCGGCGGTCAGATACCTTAGCTTCTTGATGTCCTCCTCTCTGACAGAAGAGGCCATCCACCGGCCTTGAAGGTTGGATCCTGACATGGTTGAAGGTCCGAAGCACTTAGCCTGAGCCATGAGTGTTGGAACTCAAGGTGGGGGAAGGGAAGGATCGAGCGCGACAAGAAAATGACAGGCCTTGGCCCCTTTATAAAGAGGATGAATATCAAGCGTCCTCCGTGTGGCCGTTCGAAACTTGCCTAAAATCGAGGAGTCATACCAGCAGTCGCAGTTGGGTTACCCACACCCGTATTGATGAGAATCCCGTGATAAGGGGACACGATCTCTGCTTTGACAAGACATGCCAAGAAAACCGCCTCGCAATATGTGAAGTAGCTGGTTGGGAAAAACGGTTCGTAATGACCGGGCCACGGCAGGACGTCACATTATGAAAAGTTGTCAGCACATTAGATTTGTGGAAATATTATACTCTCTAAGGTGGTATGTGGAATTTGTTTTGTAGAGCCGGACACTATCCTTGTGTTCGAATCTTCTATGGAGTATTCGGAGGAAGAACCCGCCTTGCAATGCCGAAGAAAATCTGCGTGCCGGACTCATCGTCATTGAAGCCTGGTTCATGGGCTACTGAGGGAGTCCTGGATTAGGGGGCCCTCGGACAGCCGGACTATATCCTTCGGCCGGACTGTTGGATTATGAAGATACAAGATTGAATACTTCGTCCCGTGTCCAGGTGGAACTCTCCTTTGCGTGGAACGCAAGCTTGGCAATTCGGATATGTAGATCTCCTCCCTTGTAACCGACTCTATGTAACCCTAGCCCCCTCCGGTGTCTATATAAACTGGAGGGTTTAGTCCGTAGGACAACAACAATCATAATCATAGGCTAGCTTCTAGGGTTTAGCCTCTATGATCTTGTGGTAGATCAACTCTTGTAATACTCATATGTTCAAGAGCAATCAAGCAGGAAGTAGGGTTTTACCTCCATCGAGAGGGCCCGAACCTGGGTAAACATTGTGTCCCCTGCCTCCTGTTACCATCCGCCTTAGACGCACAGTTTGGGACCCCCTACCCGAGATCCACCTGTTTTGACACCGACACCCTGCGCGGATCACATCACCATCACTGTCACCACGCCGTCGTGCTGACGAAACTCTCCCTCAACCCTCTGTTGGATCAAGAGCTCGAGGGAGACTGAAGGAAATATGCCCTAGAGGCAATAATAAACTTGTTATTAATATTTTCTTATATCATGATAAATGCTTATTATTCATGCTAGAATTGTATTAATCAGAAACTTAGTGCATGTGTGAATACATAGACAAACAGAGTGTCCCTAGTATGCCTCTACTAGACTAGCTCGTTAATCAAAGATGGTTAAGCTTCCTAACCATAGACATGTGTTGTCATTTGATGAACATGATCACATCATTAGTGAATGATGTGATGGACAAGACCCATCCGTTAGCTTAGCATAATGATCGTTTAGTTTTATTGCTATTGCTTTCTTCATGACTTATACATGTTCCTCTGACTATAAGATTATGCAACTCCCTAATACCGGAGGAACACCTTGTGTGCTATCAAACATCACAACTTAACTGGGTGATTATAAATATGCTCTACAGGTGTCTCCGATGGTGTGTGTTGAGTTGGCATAGATCGAGATTAGGATTTGTCACTCCGTGTATCAGAGAGGTATCTCTGGGCCCTCTCCGTAATGCACATCACTATAAGATTTGCAAGCAATGTGACTAATGAGTTGGTTGTGCGATGATGCATTACGGAACAAGTAAAGAGACTTACCGGTAACGAGATTGAACTAGGTATGAGGATATCGACGATCGAATCTCGGGCAAGTAACATACCGATGACAAAGGGAACAACATATGTTGTTATGCGGTTTGAGCGATAAAGATTTTCGTAGAATATGTCGGAGCCAATATGAGCATCCAGGTTCCTCTATTGGTTATTGACCGGAGATATGTCTCAGTCATGTCTACATAGTTCTCGAACCCGTAGGGTCCGCACGCTTAACGTTCGTTGACGATTTGTATTATGGGCTATGTGATTTGATGACCGAAGTTTGTTCGGAGTCCTGGATGAGATCACAGAAATGACGAGGAGTCTCAAAATGGTCGAGACATAAAGATTGATATATTGGACGATGTTATTCGGATACCGGATGAGTTCCGAGAGGTACCGGGTAACTATCTGAGTGCCGGAGGGTTATCGGAACCCCCCGGGGGAACTAATGGGCCTTCATGGGCCTTAGTGGGGAGAGAGAAGGGCCACAAGGGGCTGGCCGTGCGCCCCCCATCTTGGGTCCGAATTGGACTAGGGGAAGGGGGTGGCGCCCCCCTTTCCTTCCCTTCCCCCTCTCCCTTCCTTCTTCCCCCTTCCTCCAGGTGGAATCCTACTAGGACTTGGAGTCCTAGTAGGACTCCTGTCTCCTGGTGCGCGCTACAGGGGCTGACTGGCCTCCCTCTCCACTCCTTTATATACGGGGGCCGGGGGGCACCCTAGAACACACAAGTTTCTCTTAACCGTGTGCGGTGCCCCCTCCAAAGTTACACACCTTGGTCATATCGTCGTAGTGCTTAGGTGAAGCCCTGGGTCGGTAACTTCATCATCATCGTCGCCACGCCGTTGTGCTGACGGAACTCTCCCTCGTCCTCAACTCATTGAAGAGCTCGAGGGATGTCATCGAGCTGAACGTGTGCTAAACTCGGAGGTGTCGTACGTTCGGTGCTTGGATCAGTTGGATCACGAAGACGTTTGATTACATCAACCATGTTACTAAATGCTTCTGCTTTCAGTCTACGAGGGTACGTGGACACACTCTCCCCGCTCATTGCTATGCTTCTCCTGGATAGATCTTGCGTGATTGTAGGAATTTTTTTGACATACTACGTTCCCCAACAGTGGCACCCGAGCCAGGTCTATGCGTAGATGTTATATACACAATTAGAACACAATGAGTTGTGGGCGATAATAGTCATATTGCTTACCAGCAACGTCTTACTTTGATTCGGCGATATTGTTGGATGAAGCGGCCCGGACGAACATTACATGACCGCGTTCATGAGACTTGTTCTACTGACGTGCTTCGCATACAGGTGGCTAGCGGGTGTCTGTTTCTCCAACTTTAGTTGAATCGAGTTTGAGTACGCCCGGTCCTAGTTGAAGGTTAAAACATCACATTTGACGAAAAATCATTGTGGTTTTGATGCGTAGGTAAGGTTCTTGCTAGAAGCCCGTAGCAGCCATGTAAAACTTGCAACAACAAAGTAGAGGACATCTAACTTGTTTTTGCAGGGCTTGTTGTGATGTGATATGGTCAAGATGTGATGATATATAAATTGTTGTATGAGATGATCATGTTTTGTAAAAGTTATCGGCAACTGGCAGGAGCCTTATGGTTGTCGCTTTATTGTATGAAATGCAATCGCCATGTAATTGCTTTACTTTATCACTATAGGGTAGCGATAGTCATAGAAGCAATAGTTGGTAAGACGAGAACGATGCTACCATGGAGATCAAGGTGTCAAGCCGGCGATGATGGTGATCATGGCCGTGGTTTGGAGATGGAGATCAAAGGCACAAGATGATGATGGCCATATCATATCACTTATTTTGATTGCATGTGATGTTTATCTTTTATGCATCTTATTTTGCTTAGTATGGCGGTAGCATTATCAGATGATCCCTCACTAAATTTCAAGGTATAAGTGTTCTCCCTGATTATTCACCGTTGCTACAGTTCGTCGTGCCGAGACACCACGTGATGATCGGGTGTGATAAGCTCTACATTCACATACAACCGGTGCAAGCCAGTTTTGCACAGGCAGAATACTCGGGTTAAACTTGACGAGCCTAGCATATGCAAATATGGCCTCGGAACACTGAGACCAAAAGGTCAAACGTGAATCATATAGTAGATATGATCAACATAGTGATGTCCACCATTCAAGACTACTCCATCTCACGTGATGATCGGACATGGTTTAGTTGATATGGATCACGTGATCATTTAGATGACTAGAGAGATGTCTAACTAAGTGGGAGTTCTTAAGTAATATGATTAAATTGAACTTTAATTTATCATGAACTTAGTACCTGATAGTATTTTGTCTGTCTATGTTGTTGTAGATCAATGGCCCGTGCTACCGTTCCTTTGAATTTTAATGCGTTCCTAGAGAAATATAAGTTGAAAGATGATAGTAGTAATGATGCACACCGGATCCGTGATCTGAGGATTATCCTCATTTTTGCACAGAAGAATTATGTCCTTGATGCACTGCTAGGTGACAGACCTATTGCAGGAGAAAATGCAGACGTTATGAACGTTTGGCAAACTCGGCATGATGACTACTTGATAGTTTAGTGCGCCATGCTTTACAGCTTAGAACTGGGACTTCAAAAACGTTTTGAATGCCACGGAGCATATAAGATGTTCCAAGAGCTGAAATTGGTATTTCATACTCATGCCCGATTTGAGAGGTATGAGACCTCTGACAAGTACTTTGCCTACAAGATGGAGGAGAATAGCTCAACCAATGAGCATGTGCTCAGAATGTCTGAATACTACAATCGCTTGAATCAAGTGGAAGTTAATCTTTCAGATAAGATAGTGATTGGTAGATTTCTCTAGTCACTATCACCAAGTTACTGGAACTTCGTGATGAAATATAATATGCAAGGGATGACGAAAACGATTCCCGAGCTCTTCACGATGCTAAATCGGCGAAGGTAGAAATCAAGAAAGAGCATCAAGTGTTGATGGTTAACAAAACCACTAGTTTCAAGAAAAGGGGCAAAGGAAAAGAAAGGCAAGCAAGTTGCCACTCTCCTGAAGAAACCCAAAGCTAGACCTAAGCTTGAAACTGAGTGCTTCTACTGCAAATGGAATGTTCACTGGAAGCGAAACTACCCCAAATACTTGGCGGATAAGAAGGATGGCAAAGTGAAAGGTATATTCGATATGCATGTTATTGATGTGTACTTTACTAGTGTTCATAGTAACCCTAGGATTTTTGATACCGGTTCAGTTGCTAAGATTAGTAACTCGAAACAGGAGTTGCAAAATGAACAAAGACTAGTTAAGGGCGAGGTGACGATGTGTGTTGGAAATGAATCCAAGGTTTATAACATCACCATCGCACACTCCTTTTACCTTCAGGATTAGTGTTGAACCTAAAATAAATTTTATTTGGTGTTTTGAGTTGAGCATGAATATGATTGGATCATGTTTATTGCAATACGGTTAATCATTTAAGTCAAAGAATAATTGTTGTTCTATTTACATGAATAAGACCTTCTATGGTCATACACTTAAATATAAATGGTTTATTGAATCTCGATCGTAGTGATACACATATTCATAATACTGATGCCAAAAGATGCAAAGTTGATAATGATAGTGCAACATACTTGTGGCACAGCCGTTTAGGTCATATTGGTGTAAAGCGCATGAAGAAACTCCATGCGGATGGACTTTTGGAATCACTTGATGCTTGCAAACCATGCCTCATGGGGAAGATGACTAAGACTCCGTTCTCCGGAACAATGGAGCGGGCCACTGACTCATTGGAAATAATACATACTGATGTATGCGGTCCGATGAGTGTTGAGGCTCTCGGCGGGTATCGTTATTTTCTAACCTTCACAGATGATTTGAGAAGATATGGGTATATCTACTTGATGAAACATAAGTATGAAACATTTGAAAAGTTCAAAGAATTTCAGAGTGAAATGGAAAATCAACGGAACAAGAAAGTAAAGTTTCTACAATCTGATCGTGGAGGTGAATATTTGAGTTACGAGTTTGGTCTTCATTTGAAACAATGTGGAATAGTTTCGCAACTCACGCCACCTGGAACACCACAGCGTAATGGTGTGTCCGAACGTCGTAAACATACTTTATTAGATATGGTGCGATCTATGATGTCTCTTACTGATTTAACGCTATCGTTATGGGGTTATGCTTTAGAGACGGTTGCATTCACGTTAAATAGGGCACCATCTAAATCCGTTGAGATGACACCATATGAACTATGGTTTTGCAAGAAACCCAAGTTGTCGTTTCTTAAAGTTTGGGGCTGCGATGCTTATGTGAAAAAGCTTCAACCTGATAAGCTCGAACCCATATCGAAGAAATGTGTCTTCATAGGATACCCAAAGGAGATTGTTGGTACACCTTCTATCACAGATCCGAAGGAAAGATATTCGTTGCTAAGAATGGATCCTTTCTAGAAAAGGAGTTTCTCTCAAAAGAAGTGAGTGGGAGGAAAGTAGAACTTGATGAGGTAATTGTACCTTCTCCTGAATTGGAAAGTAGTTCATCACAAAAATCAGATCCAGTGATTCCTACACCAATTAGTGAGGAAGCTAATGATGATGATCATGAAACTTCTGATCAAGTTACTACCGAACCTCTAGGTCAAACAGAGTAAGATCCGCACCAGAGTGGTACGACAATCCTGTTCTGGAGGTCATGTTACTTGACCATGACGAACCTACGAACTATGAGGAAGCGATGATGAGCCTAGATTCTGCGAAATGGCTTGAGGACATGAAATCTGAGATGGGATCCATGTATAAGAACAAAGTGTGGACTTTGGTTGACTTGCCTGATGATTGGTAAGCAATAGAGAATAAACGGATCTTCAAGAAGAAGACTGACGCTGACGGTAATGTTACTGTCTACAAAGCTCGACTTGTTGCAAAAGGTTTTTGACAAGTTCAAGGTGTTGACTAATGAGATTTTCGCACTTGTAGCGATGCTTAAGTCTATCTAAATCATGTTAGCAATTTCCACATTTTATGAAATTTGGCAAATGGATGTCAAAACTGCATTCCTTAATGGATATCTTAAAGAAGAGTTGTATATGATGCAACCAGAAGGTTTTGTCGATCCAAAAGGTGCTAACAAAGTGTGCAAGCTCCAGCGATCCATTTATGGACTGGTGCAAGCCTCTCAGAGTTGGAATATACTCTTTGATAGTGTGATCAAAGCATATGGTTTTATACAGACTTTTGGAGAAGCCTGTATTTACAAGAAAGTGAGTGGGAGCTCTGTAGCATTTCTGATATTATATGTGGATGACATATTGTTGATTGGAAATGATACTGAATTTCTGAATACCATAAAAGGATACTTGAATAAGAATTTTTCGAAGAAAGACCTCAGTGCAGCTACTTACATATTGGGCATCAAGATCTATAGAGATAGATCAAGACACTTGATAAGATTTTTCAATGAGTACATACCTTGAAAAGATTTTGAATTAGTTCAAAATGGAATAGTCAAAGAAGGATTTGTTGCATGTATTGCAAGGTGTAAAAGTTGAGTAAGACTCAAAACAAGACCATGGCAGAAGAAAGAAAGAGAATGAAAGTCATTCCCTATGCCTCAGCCATAGGTTCTATAAAGTATGTTATGTTGTGTACCAAACCTATTGTGTACATTGACATGAGTTTGGCAAGGGGGTACGATATTGATCCAGGAGTGGATCACTAGACTACAGTCAAAATTAGAAGACTAAGGTGATATTTCTCAGTTATGGAGGTGATAAAGAGTTCGTCATAAAGAGTTGCGTCGATGCAAGCTTTTACACCGAGCCAGATGACTCTGAGTCTCAATATGGATACATATTGAAAGTGGGAGCAATTCGCTAGAGTAGCTCCATGCAGAGCATTGTAGACATAGAAAATTTGCAAAATACATACGACTCTGAATGTGACAGACCCATTGACTAAGCTTCTCTCACAAGCAAAACATGATCACACCTTAGTACTCTTTGGGTGTTAAAATCACATAGCAATGTGAACTAGATTATTGACGCTAGTAAAACCCTTTGGGTATTAGTCACATGGTGATGTGAACTAATCACATAAATATGTGAACTATTGGTGTTAAATCACATGACGTTGTGAACTAGATTATTGACTCTAGTGCAAGTGGGAGACTGAAGGAAATATGCCCTAGAGGCAATAATAAAGTTGTTATTTATATTTTCTTATATCATGATAAATGTTTATTAATCATGCTAGAATTGTATTAACCGAAAACTTAGTACATGTGTGAATACATAGACAAACAGAGTGTCCCTAGTATGCCTATACTAGACTAGCTCGTTAATCAAAGATGGTTAAGTTTCCTAACCATAGACATGTGTTATCATTTGATGAACGAGATCACATCATTAGTGAATGATGTGATGGACAAGACCCATCCGTTAGCTTAGCATAATGATCATTGAATTTTATTGCTATTGCTTTTTTCATGACTTATACATGTTCCTCTGACTATGAGATTATGCAACTACCGAATACTGAAGGAACACCTTGTGTGCTATCAAACGTCACAACATAACTGGGTGATTATAAAGATGCTCTACAGGTGTCTCCGATGGTGTTTGTTGAGTTGGAATAGATCGAGATTAGGATTTGTCACTCCATGTATCGGAGAGGTATCTCCGGGCCCTCTCGGTAATGCACATCACTATACGGCTTGCAAGCAATGTGACTAATGAGTTAGTTGCGGGATGATGCATTACGGAATGAGTAAAGAGACTTGTGGTAACGAGATTGAACTAGGTATGAGGATACCGACGATCCAATCTCGGGCAAGTAACATACCAATGACAAAGGGAACAACGTATGTTGTTATGCGGTTTAACCGATAAAGATCTACGTAGGATATGTAGGAGCCAATATGAGCATCCAGGTTCCGCTATTGGTTATTGACCGAAGATATGTCTCAGTCATGTCTACATAGTCCTCGAACCCATAGGGTCCACACGCTTAACGTTCGATGACGATTTGAATTATGAGTTATGTGATTTGATGACCGAAGTTTGTTCGGAGTCCCGGATGAGATCACAGACATGATGAGGACTCACGAAATGGTCGAGACATAAAGATTGATACATTGGACGGTGTTATTCGGATACCGGATGTGTTCCGAGAGGTACCGGATAACTATCGGAGTGCCGGAGGGTTATCGGAACCCCCCGGGGGAACTAATGGGCCTTCATGGGCCTTAGTGGGGAGAGAGAAGGGCCACAAGGGGCTGGCCGCGCACCCCCCTCCTTGGGTTCGAATTGGAATAGGGGAAGGGGCGGCGCCCCCTTTCCTTCCCTTCCCCCTCTCCCTTCCTTCTTCCCCCTTCCTCTAGGTGGAATCCTACTAGGACTTGGAGTCCTAGTAGGACTCCTCTCTCCTGGCGCACCCTACAGGGGCCGGCTGGCCTCCCCCTCCCCTCCTTTATATACGGGGGCAGGGGGCACCCTAGAACACACAAGTTTCTCTTAACCGTGTGCGGTGCCCCCTCCAAAGTTACACACCTCGGTCATATCGTCGTAGTGCTTAGGCGAAGCCCTGCTCCGGCAACTTCATCATCACCGTCGCCACGCCGTCGTGCTGATAGAACTCTCCCTCGTCCTCAACTGGATCAAGAGCTCGAGGGACGTCATCGAGCTGAACATGTGCTGAACTCGGAGGTGCCGTACGTTCGGTGCTTGGATCGGTTGGATCACGAAGACGTTTGACTACATCTAACACGTTACTAAACGCTTCCGCTTTCGGTCTACGAGGGTACGTGGACAGACTCTCCGAACTCGTTGCTATGCTTCTCCTAGATAGGTCTTGCCTGATCGTAGGATATTTTTTGAAATACTACATTCCCCAACAAACTCTCCCTCAACCCTCTGCTGGATCAAGAGTTAGAAGGACGTCATTGTAACGCCCTCGATGTGGCTATATCTCCTACATGTCGAAGCACGACTTAGAGGCATAACCGCATTGAAAGCAATGTCGCAAGTGAGGTAATCTTCACAACAACCCATGTAAATAAATAAAGGGGAAAGGTACATAGTTGGCTTACACTCGCCACGTCACACAAATACATAAATAAGTCATTACATTCATCCAATACACTCAGGGTCCGACTACGGAACCAAAATAAAGATCAACCCCCAAATGCGACAAAGTCCCCGATCGCCCCAACTGGGCACCACTACTGATCATCTGGGAAAGACACATAGTAACGACGAGAGTCTTCATCGAACTCCCACTTGAGCTCAAACGCGTCACCTGGAGCGGAATCATCGGTCCCTGAATCTGGTTTTGGAAGGAATCTGTGAGTCACGGGGACTCAGCAATCTCACACCCTCGCGATCAAGACTATTTAAGTTTATGGGTAAAGCAAAGGTATGATGTGGAGCTGCAGCAAGCGACTAGCATATATGGTGGCTAACATACGCAAAAGAGAGCGAGAAGAGAAGGCAAAAGCACGGTCGAACAACTATGATCAAGAAGTGATCCTAGAACCACCTGCGGCAAAGATTACTCCAACACCGTGTTCACTTCCCGGACTCCGCCGAGAAGAGACCATCACGGTAACACACGCGGTTGATGTATTTTAGTTAAGTCACGTGTCAAGTTCTCTACAACCGGACATTAACAAATTCCCATCTGCCCATAACCGCGGGCACGGCTTTCGAAAGTTCAAATCCCTACAGGGGAGTCCCAACTTAGCCCATCACAAGCTCTCACGGTCAATGAAGGATATTCCTTCTAGCGGGAAGACCCGATCAGACTCGGAATCCCGGTTACAAGACATTTCGATAGGTAAAACAAGACCAGCAAAGCCACCCGGATGTGCCGACAAATCCCGATAGGAGCTGCACATATCTCATTCTCAGGGCACACCGGATTGTCCAAACTTCCGGTAGGCCAGCCCAGAGTTTCCCCAGGTGGCCACCGGCGGTTGACAGGTTGGACCAACACTCAGAGGAGCACTGGCCCGGGGGTTTAAAATAAAGATGACCCTTGAGTCCGCGAAACCCAAGGGAAAAAGGCTTAGGTGGCAAATGGTAAAACCAAGGTTAGGCCTTGCTGGAGGAGTTTTATTCAAGACGAACTATTAAGGGGTTCCCATTATCACCCAACTGCGTAAGGAACGCAAAATCAAGGAACATGACACCAGTATGACGGAAACTAGGGCGGCAAGAGTGGAACAAAACACCAGGCATAAGGCTGAGCCTTCCACCCTTTACCAAGTATATAGGTGCATTAAGATAAACAAGATAATATTGTGATATCCCAACAATAAACAAGTTCCAACAAGGAACGATCTCCAATCTTCACCTGCAACTAGCAACGCTATAAGAGGGGCTGAGCAAAGCGGTAACATAGCCAAACAACGGTTTGCTAGGACAAGGTGGGTTAGAGGTTTGACATGGCAATATGGGAGGCATGATGAGCAAGTGGTAGGTATCGTAGCATAGGCATAGCAAAAGAGCGAGCATCTAGCAAGCAAAGATAGAAGTGATTTCGAGGGTATGGTCATCTTGCCTGCAAAGTTCTCAGAGTTGCCTTGATCCTCGTAAGCGAATTCAACGGGCTCCTCATTCACGTACTCGTCTCCCGGCTCTACCCAAACAAGAACAACAAGCAAAAAGGAACACAATCAACCACGTGCAATGCACAAGCAACATGATGCAAACATGGTATGATATGCGGGATGCGGTATGCAATGCATATGCAAGATTTGGAAAGGAATGATTGGGCCTGGCCTCAACTTGGAAAACCAAGAGTGCCACTGTAAAGAGGAGATGATATCGGTTGAAATCGATATAAAGACCACCGGAATCGGATGCACGGTTTGGAAATGGCAAGCAAAACAAATATGGCACCGGTCTGCGATAATCAGCAAGTGACCAACTAAATGCATCAAGTTAAATATGCTACAACACTCAAAAATAGCAACAAAATATATATTAGGGATCCACTCATGATGCTTGACAAAAGATGACACTGAGCTACGGCTAATTCACTTATTAATAGGTTTAAACAAGCATGGCAAAAGTGCAAATGATAACATGTTTCAGACTTAGTGAAAATAACAGGAATTTAACATCAGGAATCAATGTTTAGAGCATGAAAACTACATGCTACAGGAACATATCATGGCAAAGCAAGGTATGACATGATGCTACTCAAAGCATATAACAAAAGTCCCTTAGTGACCATAAGCCAAAAGGGATCACAGAACACATTTGCAAGCATGTGAACATAGCAAAAACATAAACAGATTCAGATTTAGTGCAAAACTAGAGCATGCAAAACAAATTAACAAGTAGGCATGTTTACGAGCTCGATGCACTCACTACAGAGCATGGCATGACAAACTAAGCATACACCCATCAAGAAGGCATGTCATAGAAGCTAGAAATGGCAAGAACAACATCATACAATGCACGGATCAATAGCAACATCCTCGGCAAAATCGCTAAACATGTTAACAATCCGCCAGGAACATTTTATAGCAAAAGTAGAGCTCGATTGACTCAAGCTAGGTTGCTACATAATTGCAAACAAATACATGGATGGATAGAGCACAACAATATTAACAAAACATCCTTACTGATCATCCTCAAAAGAGGCATGGATCACTAGGAAACAACATGAACATATGGCATAAAGACAAAAACAGGACAAGGACTTAGTGAAATACTAAGTCCCTGAAATCAGCATCATCGAGTAAGCTACTTTGCATGCTTGTGCTAGTCACCACATAGATCACAAAAATACATGGCATACACCCCTATAAAGATGGCATGGCATACATCAAAACACATGTAGAGCTCAAGATCATAGCATGCACGCATTAATCATGGCAAAAATGACAAAAGGCTATTTGCTGAAATAGATCTGAAACTTTCCTCACATAGCCCTCTTCCAACAGTATTTCAGGAAACAAGATGAGCTCAAATGAAAATTATGCAATGAGATGAAATGATGTACTCGTCGAGACGAACATTTTGATATGCTACACGCATGAATCGGAGCTACGGATGCACAGTAATGGCAAGTCAAAGATAGCAAAAAAAATCTAGGGTTTCGGGCAAAATTAGGTCAACCTCAAGATCTAGATCTGGATCTAGATCGTGCACGGGAATCGAGGTCGCCGGAACAATGGGGGTTCGCCGGAGTAGCCCAGAATGTCGCCGGACTTGTAGGGGGCTCGCCGGAGGGGTTCGTCCGAACTTCCCGGAGCTCGCCGGAGACGTCGAGGAGGAGGAGGCGACTCGGGGCGACGAGGTAGGTGCGGGCGCGGGGCAGCCCGGTGGCGACGCGGCTCGCCAGCGGCAAGGCGGAACAGGGCAGCGATGCCGGAGATGCGGCAGGCTGGCGCGGGCGCGGGGCGCGGCTCCTCTCGCGCGGGCACGACGGAGGCAGGCGGCGCCGCGCGCGGGCCCTCGGGGGCTGGAGGCGGGCCGAGCGAGCCGGAGTGGGAGCGAGGCGACGGCGACACTTGGCGGCGCCCGATTGGCCGCGATGAAGTGTCTGGCCGGAGCGGACGTTGTCCGGCGGCGGCGTGAGCAGATTTTAGGGTTAGTGGAGAAGAGACCCGGGATTTTCATGGGGGGATCTTTATATAGGGTAGAGGGAGCTAGAAAGCTCCAAATGGAGTGCGGTTTTTGGCCACGCGATCGTGATCGAACGCTCTAGACGATGGGAGAGGTTTTCGTGGGTTTTGGGCCAAATTGGAAGGGTGTTGGGCTGCAACACACATGAGGCCTTTTCGGTCCCTCGGTTAACCGTTGGAGTATCAAACGAAGTCCAAATAGTACGAAACTTGACAAGCGGTCTACCGGTAGTAAACCAAGGCCGCATGACAAGTATCGGTCCAATCCGAAAATGTTTAACCCCTACACACGGAAAGAGGTAGAAAGGACCACCAGAGGGCATAGGAGCGCCGGAATGCAAAACGGACAACGGGGAAAATGCTCGGATGCATGAGACGAACACGTATGCAAATGCAATGCACATGATGGCATGATATGAGATGCATGACAAAGACAAAACACACGGAGACAAAAACCCAACAACGAGGAAATAATATAATGGCAAGAGTTGGGATACATATAAGGTAAATTACCTCCGAGGTGTTACAACAATCCACCACTACGAAAGGATCTTGTCCCGAGATCTAGGACTGGAAAACTCCGGGTACTCAGAACGGAGGTGATCCTCGTGTTCGTAGGTGGCTTCACGGTCGGAATGATGTGACCACTTGACTTTGAGGAATTTGATCAACTTGTTGCGAGTCTTGCGCTCAGTTTCTTCAAGAATAGCAACTGGGTGCTCCTGATAAGAAAAGTCTTCTTGGAGATCAATGTCTTCGAAATTGACGGTGCGGTCAGGAGTCTTGAAGCACTTGCGGAGTTGAGACACGTGAAACACGTCGTGCACGTTTGCAAAGTTGGAGGGAAGCTCAAGTTGATAGGCGAGATCGCCTCTCTTGCTGACGATCTTGAAAGGACCCACATATCTAGGGGCAAGCTTCCCTTTGATACCGAAGCGATGAGTAACTTTCATTGGAGAGACGCGGAGGTAGGCATGGTCTCCGATCTCGAAAGCCAAATCACGATGCTTACTATCATAGTAACTCTTCTGGCACGATTGCGCAGCCTTGAGATTCTCGCGAATGACTTTGCACATCTCTTTTGCCTCTGTGATCAAGTCATTACCAAGAAGTTGATGTTCACCAGTCTCTGACCAGTTAAGAGGAGAACGACACTTCCTGCCATAGAGAATTTCAAATGGGGCCTTGCCCGAACTCGCTTGAAAGCTGTTGTTGTAGGAGAACTCGGCATATGGAAGAAAATCTTCCCACTTAATACCGAAAGAGATGACGCAAGCCCTAAGCATATCTTTAAGAATCTGATTAACTCGCTCGACTTGGCAACTAGTTTGAGGATGAAAAGCTGTGCTGAAACGGATGTTGGTGCCCATGGCCTTCTGAAAAGAATCCCAAAACTTGGAGGTGAAGATGCTGCCACGATCTGAAGAAATCAACTGCGGGATGCCGTGCAGAGAGACAATCCGAGAGGTATATAGCCCTGCCAATTGAGCTGCTGTGATGGATTCTTTGATAGGCAGAAAGTGAGCCACTTTAGTGAGTTTGTCGATGACAACGAAGATAGCATGATTGCCACGCTTGGACTTTGGAAACCCAGTCACGAAGTCCATCTCAATGTGGTCAAACTTCCATCTGGAATGGCAAGAGGTTGGAGGAGACCAGCTGGTCGTTGGTGTTCTGCTTTCACTCTTCTGCAGACATCACATTCATTCACGAACTGAGCAATCTCGCGCTTCATTCGAGTCCACCAATACGACTGCTTGAGGTCATGGTAAATCTTTGTACTTCCAGGGTGAATAGAGAGGAGTGAATTGTGAGCCTCGTTCATAATGACTTTGCGAAGGTCACCTTTAGGCACAACAATGCGATCCTCGAAGAATAGTGTATCTTTGTCATCAAGACGATAGCACTTGTACTCGGGTTGACTCTTGGCAATCCCAATCTTCACCTTCTTCACCATAGCATCAAGAAGTTGAGCTTCGCAACTCTGATCTTCCAAAGTAGGAGAGACTAGGAGGTTGGCGAGGAAGCCTTGATGAACAACTTGAAGATTAAGCTTGCGGAAAGCTTCACAAAGCTCGAGTTGGTAAGGCTTGAGAATCAGACTGTTGCAGTAAGCCTTCCTGCTCAATGCGCCAGCAATTACATTGGCCTTGCCTGGAGTATATTCGATACTCGGATTATACTCTTGAATCATTTCGACCCAACGAGTCCGCCTGAGGTTGAGATTAGGCTGAGTGAAGATGTACTTGAGACTCTTATGATCAGTGAATATGTCCACTTTTCTTCCCAATAAGAGATGTCTCCAAGTTAAAAGAGCATGAACAACTGCCGCCAACTCGAGGTCATGAGTGGGGTAGTTCTTTTCGTTGGGCTTCAACTGGCGAGAGGTATAAGCCACAACTTTCTTCTCTTGCATCAACACTACTCCAAGACCTTGAAGGGAAGCATCACAGAAGACCTCGAACGGTTTGGATTCATCAGGAGGACTCAGAACTGGAGCAGTGACTAATTTCTCTTTCAGGGTGTTGAAAGCGATGTCACAATCAGGAGACCAGACGTACTTCACGTGCTTCTGGAGAAGGTTGGAAAGAGGCTTCGCGATCTGTGAAAAGTTCTCAACGAACCTTCTGCAATAACTTGTGAGCCCAAGGAAGCTGCGGAGTTGCTTCACATTCTGAGGTGGTTCCCAATTCACAATTGCAGACACCTTCTCAGGATTAACAGCGATGCCCTTGGCAGAAATGATATGCCCAAGCTAGAGAACCTCATCAGTCAAAACTCACACTTAGAAAACTTGGCATAGAACTGATGTTCTCTAAGATTATCGAGCACCAAACGCAAGTGCTTGGCATGATCCTCCTTGTTCTTGGAAAAAACCAAAATGTCATCGAGGTAGACCAAGAAAAACTCATTTTTGTAGGGGTTGAAGATGAAGTTCATCATGCGAGAGAATGTTGGAGGAGCGTTGATGAGGCCGAAAGACACGATAGTGTATTCATATGAACCATAGCTTGTTCTGAATGCTGTCTTGGGGATATCCTCTTCATGAATGCGAATCTAGTGATAGCCCATACGGAGGTCAAGCTTGGAGAATACTTTAGCACCTTTGAGTTGTTCGAAAAGCTCATTGATGTTGGGAAGTGGGTACTTGTTCTTTATGGTCTTCTTGTTCAATGGACGGTAGTCGACACAAAGTCGGTCCATTCCATCCTTCTTCTTCACAAAAAGAACTCCATAACCGCACGGAGAAGAACTAGGTCGGATGAGACCCAAACGCTCTTGATGATCGAGCTGTTTCTTCAATTCCTTCAACTCTTTTGGTACCAGCTTGTAAGGACGTTTGCAAACAGGTTCCGTGCCAGGCTCAAGTTCGATGACAAATTCAACTTGCCGGTGCGGAGGCATTCCTGGAAGCTCTTCTGGAAAGACGTCTTGATATTCACAAACGACTGGAATTTGAGAGATGGCATCCAATTCACCCTTCTCATTGAGATAAAACAGACGAATGGTATTATCCCTTGCGGCAAAAACAATTACATCCTCGGATGAATGAGTCAATTGAATCTGCCTGGCAGCACAATCAAGGTGAGCCTTGTGCTTAGAAAGCCAATCCATTCCCAGAATAAGATCAATATCCGAGTTACCAAGGACCACTGGAGAGGATAGAAACTTATAGTCGCCCAACGTGATAGTAACATCTGGGATCATAGCACTTGCATTCATGAATTTACCCGGAGAAACAACTGCTAGCGGTTTATGCAAATCTTGGAAAGGCAACTCATGCTTAGATGCAAATGGTCTTGAGATGAAACAATGCGATGCACCAGTGTCAGAAAGAACTTTTGCAGGAACATCGTTAACATGAAGGTTACCCATGATGACATCTGACAATTCCTCTGCCTGAGCTGCATTCACCATGTTGACCTTTGCGAACTTGGGGTTATGCTTGACCACTGCGGTACTGGCAGATCTCACATGAGGAGGAGGGGGAAGATGCCTTTGATTGAAGCATTTGTTGGCAAGAACAACATCATAGCATGCACGGATCAATAGCAACATCCTCGGCAAAATTGCTAAACATGTTAACAATCTGCCAGGAACATTTTATAGCAAAAGTAGAGCTCGATTGACTCAAGCTAGGTTGCTACATAATTGCAAACAAAGACATGGATGGATAGAGCACAACAATATTAACAAAACATCCTTACTGATCATCCTCAAAAGAGGCATGGATCACTAGGAAACAACACGAACATATGGCATAAAGACAAAAATAGGACAAGGACTTAGTGAAATACTACGTCCCTGAAATCAGCATCATCGAATAAGCTACTTTGCATGCTTGTGCTAGTCACCACATAGATCACAAAAATACATGGCATACACCCCTGTAAAGATGGCATGGCATACATCAAAACACATGTAGAGCTTAAGATCATAGCATGCACGCATTAATCATGGCAAAAATGACAAAAGGCTATTTGCTGAAACAGATCTGAAACTTTCTTCACATAGCCCTCTTCCAACAGCATTTCGGGAAACAAGATCAGCTCAAATGAAAATGATGCAATGAGATGAAATGATGTACTCGTTGAGAAAAACATTTTTCTATTCTACACACATGAATCGGAGCTACGGATGCAGAGTAATCGCAAGTCAAAGATAGAAAAAAAATCTAGGGTTTCGGGCAAAATTAGGTCAACCTCAAGATCCATATTTGGATCTAGATCGTGCACGGGAACCGAGGTCGCCGGAACAGTGGGGGTTCGTCGGAGTAGCCGAGAACGTCGCCGGACTTGGAGGGGGGCTCGCCGGAGGGGTTCGTCCGAACTTGCCGGAGCTCGCCGGAGACGTCGAGGAGGAGGAGGCGACTCGGGGCGACGAGGTAGGTGCGGGTGCGGGGCGACCCAGTGGCGACGCGGCTCACCGGCGGCGAGGCGGGACAGGGCGGCGACGCCGGAGATGCGGCAGGCCGGCGCGGGCGTGGGGCGCGACTCCTCTCGCGCGGGCACATCGGAGGCAGGCGGTGATGAAGCTATGTACCTAGGGTAGGGTCATGGACCTGTCCTAACCACCCTACCCATGGACATCTCTAGGAGAAATCACCTTTCAATCGACTTAGAGGTATTCCACTCGACAGACTCGAAGACACTCGACCAAGAAGCGACCACTCGACCAAGACCCAACCACTCGACGGTCAGGAGACCTAAAGTCACTCCGCACGCTAACGGTCGGTCATTAAGTAGCCTTTATGGTCATGATAGCACTTTATTAGGGGCGTTACCAGTAACCCCCAACCTTAATGTATTTGAAACCCTGCATAACTCATGGCAGGAGGGGTCTGGCGAACTCTATATAAGCCACCCCCTCCTTAGTGTAAAGGGTTCGCACGCCTGTAATTTACACACGCATAATCCAGTCGACCGCCTCCGGGCTCCGAGACGTAGGGTATTACTTCCTCCGAGAAGGGCCTGAACTCGTAAACCTCGTGTGCTTACAACTTCTCCATAGCTAAGATCTTGCCTCTCCATACCTACCCCCCTACATTACTGTCAGGCTTAGAACCACGACAGTTGGCGCACACCGTGGGTCAGGTGTTTTAGCGTTTTGTTGGAGGAGTTGCGATCTTTTCTGACCCAAATCATCATGGTTTTCGGCGGAGTTTTGGTGGAGGGCCGCGAGATCCGTCTCGGCGCGCTCATGTTCATCGCCGACGACTCCGCGTGGCTTCAGGAGGCTCTGCTCGACGTGGATGCACTCCCTGTCCGCGGGGCAACGCACTTTAGCGCGTGCGTCCGCGGCGTTCTACTGCGGCAACCGTCGACCCCCTACCAGGTGGCTCCTATGTTGTCCTCCCTCCCAGTTTCCCGCTGGCGCAAACGCTCTGGTCGGTGGAGACTCCAGCGGTGGGTGAGACACGCGGTGGCACGCCAGTCAGCCACCCCTCAAGTCGCGGCGATCGAGCCTGACGAATCCCTCTACGGCCTGTTCGACCTGTCGACTGGCTCCACAGAGACCGCATCCGAGTGCGACAGCAGCGATCCAGCGGCGGAGGTTCTGATGGTCGATGGACCTCCCAGTCCTCCCGGTTTTCCCTGCACCGACGGAGGCGCGGGTGGAGGCGACCCGTCGCGTCCTCATGAGGAATATCTTCCCGAGCCTCTCACGTTGCTGCAGAGAGAAGAACTTCACCGCCGGAACATGGATGCATTACACACTCCTATCATTGGAGAAATCCCCGAGGCTCGCGCCTTGGAGGACGCGCACCTGGCAAACTTAGCCGAGCGCACTCGACTGGAGAACCTCCAGCGAGCACTCGACGAGCGTGCGCAACAACGGGTTCCCGAATCCAGTCAACGTCAGCTCTTCCCGCCCCCGCAGGTATATCAAACTCTGATTTAGAATTTAGCAGCTGCAGCCCGCATAGCAGAGTCGATTCAGCCTTCCCAGTCGGAGGCTGGCAGAGGCTTGCTGCAGATCAGAGCGTTGCTCCGGGCAGTAGGAGACCAGAATTCCGTTGTTTCTCAGTCGCGGAACAGGATTCACAGTAGATCCGTTGCCGCAGACACAGTCCAGTCGGCTCATAGCCCAAGATCGCCCCCGAGGCGTGAAGGACGTGGGGACCGGCGTTATCAGCATGGTAACCATGAGCAATATGATCACTGATTCGATCGTGATGATCGATGTCGAGTGCCCACCCCTCCCCCGAGGAGCGGGTCTTATGCGCCTCGACAACGGGATGTTAGGCGCCCTCGTAGTGTTGGGCAAAGGATTCCAGTCGACTCCAGGGAGCCAGGCTTCGATGCGAGATCCATTCTCGTTCAAGGTTTGGTTGACAGGAACAGAGCTCACCGGGAAGGACACGACAGAGATGCTCCTAGCAGCAGCAGAGCACATGTTTCGGGGCCAGAGTGCTTTAGTAGGGCCATCAGGGCCGCTGTGATTCCTCCCAACTTCAGGTTGGCGACTGGAGTCAGCAAGTTCACCGGCGAGTCCAAGCCCGATACTTGGCTTGAAGACTACCGAGTGGCCATCCAGATTGGCGGTGGCAATGATGAGGTGGCCATGAAGCACCTGCCTCTCATGTTGGAGGGCTCGGCCAGAGCGTGGCTGAACCAGTTAGCACCCAGCAGCATTTACACTTGGAAATATCTCGCCCGAGTGTTTGTCACCACATTCGAAGGAACGTGCAAACGACCGGCAGGGTTGACGGAACTGCGGTCCTGCGTGCAGAAGCCGAATGAAACCTTGAGGGATTACATCCAGAGATGGATCACGTTGCACCACATGGTAGAGAATGTGCCTGACCACCAAGCAGTCTGTGCCTTCAAAGAAGGCGTCAAGTACAGAGAACTAAATCTGAAATTCGGTCGAACCGGAGATATGTCTCTGAACCGAATGATGGAGATTGCCACCAAGTACGCTAATGGAGAAGATGAAGATCGACTTCGGAGTGGCAAGCTGAAGTCAGTCGCCCAAGAAACCGGGGGAAATTCCAATCGGAAACAGAAGCGGAAAGCCGAGCCAGCTGCTCCTGGGGAAGCTTTGGCTGTGACTCAAGGAAAGTTTAAGAGGAAACCCAAAGGACCTTGGAACCCTAAGAAAGTTAAAGACCAGGACGGAAATGATGTGTTGGATTTGCCGTGCCTCGTCCACACCAAGAAAGACGAAGAGGGTAATTTTATTTACCCAAAACACACCACTCGACAGTGTCGACTCTTGATCCAGCAATTCCAGGGCAAGCAGCCCAAAGATAAAGAAAAGGAGTCAGACAAAGTTGAGGACAAAGAAGATAGCGACGATGGATACCCCCAAGTCAATTCCACCCTGATGATTTTTGCTGATGTTGAGAGCAAAAGTCGATTGAAAGTCATCAACCGAGAGGTGAATATGGTTTCTCCGGCGACACCAAGTTATTTGAAATGGTCTCAGACTGCCATCACGTTCGACCAGTCCGATCACCCAACGCATATTGCCACCCCTGGGAGGCAAGCTCTGGTGGTCGACCCAGTGGTTGAAGGCACTCGACTGACCAAAGTCTTGATGGATGGTGGCAGTGGTTTGAACATATTGTATGCTGAGACGTTGAAAGGGATGGGCATTCCGATGTCCAGACTCAGTGCCAGCAACATGAGTTTCCATGGAGTCATTCCTGGGAAGAAGGCTGAATCACTCGGCCAGATTGCTCTTGATGTGGTTTTCGGCGATTCCAAGAATTACCGCAAAGAAAAGTTAACATTTGAAGTTGTAGACTTCCAGAGTGCCTACCACGCTATTTTGGGCAGGCCGGCTTATGCACGCTTCATGGCCCGACCATGTTATGTGTATCTCAAATTGAAGATGCCTGGCCCCAAAGGTGTGATCACTATTACGGGCAATCGGAAGAAAGCGGAAGAATGTTTTCAGAAAGGTTCGAAGATCGCTGATGCTCAGATGGCAGTGGTGGAGTTGCAGGAATACCAGAAGACTGTAGACCCGAGTGATTTGTTGCGAGCCAAGAAGCCCGCCACAGAATCGGCTTTTCAGTCGACTGGCGATACGAAGACAGCTCACATCCACCCGACCGATAGCGCTCATCCAGTTCCTCCGTGAGGACTGGGACATTTTCGCATGGAAGCCTTCTAACATGCCAGGTGTTCCCAGAGAGCTGGCTGAGCATCGCCTGAGAGTCGACCCAAAAGTAAAACCTGTCAAGGAACATCTCCGACGGTCCGCCGTCCAGAAGAGAAAGGCCATCGGCGAGGAGGTGGCTCGGCTCTTAGCAGCGGAGTTCATCCGAGAAATTTACCACTCCGAGTGGCTCGCCAACGTTGTTATGGTCCCCAAGAAGGACAAGTCACTTCGCATGTGCATTGACTTTAAACATATCAATCGGGCCTGCCCGAAAGATCATTTTCATCTCCCCCGCATCGATCAGATAGTCGACTCGACTGCGGGATGTGAGCGATTGTCTTTTTTAGACGCCTATTCCGGGTACCATCAGATCCGTCTGTATGGACCCGGCGAGATCAAAATAGCTTTCATCACTCCATTCGGGTGCTTCTGTTATGTTACCATGCCATTCGGCCTCAAGAATGCCGGGGCCACATTCATGAGGATGATTCAGAAGTGTTTGCTCACTCAAATCAGTCGGAATGTGGAGGCGTATATGGATGATATTGTGGTCAAGTCACAGAAGGGTTCCGACCTGCTGGCTGACCTTACTGAAACCTTTGCCAACCTCAGGGGGTATGATATCAAGCTTAATCCATCAAAGTGCACATTTGGAGTTCCTGGCAGAAAATTACTCGGTTTTCTCGTTTCCGAACGGGGAATCGACGCCAATCCAGAAAAAGTCGGCACTATACTCCGAATGAAAATTCATGTGCGAGTGCACGACATCCAGAAGCTTACTGGTTGCTTGGCCGCTTTAAGTCGATTCATATCTCGTCTCAGTGAAAAGGCATTCCCCTTTACCGATTGATGAAGAAGTCCGACAAGTTCGAGTGGACTCTTGAAGCTGATGCAGTGTTTGCAGATCTCAAAGCTTTGCTCTCCACCCAGCCGGTGCTTGCTGTCCCAATCAGTAAGGAGCCTTTGCTGCTTTACATTGCAGCCACGAGACAAGTCATCAGTACGGTACTTACGGTCGAGCGGGAAGAAGAAGGAAAAGCCTTCAAAGTTCAGCGCCCAGTATATTATATTTCTGAAGTTTTGACCCCGTCAAAGCAAAGATATCCTCATTATCAGAAGCTTGTATACGGGATTTATATGACCACAAAGAAAGTTGTTCATTACTTCTCTGATCATTCCATTACAGTCGTCAGCGACGCTCCATTGTCAGAGATCCTGCATAATAGGGATGCAACCGGTCGAGTGGCAAAATGGGCGATTGAACTCCTTCCTCTAGATATCAAGTTTGAGGCAAAGAAAGCTATTAAGTCCCAGGCAATCACAGATTTCATCGCCGAGTGGATTGAACAGCAGCTGCCGACTCAGGTTCACTCGGAGCATTGGACTATGTTCTTCGACGGTTCCAAGATGCTGAATGGTTCCAGTGCCGGAGTAGTGTTGGTCTCCCCCAGAGGAGATAAACTCAGTTATGTTCTTCAAATCCACTTTGATTCCTCCAACAATGAGGCAGAATACGAAGCACTTTTGTATGGGTTGCGCATGGCCATTTCACTCGGCGTCCGTCACCTCATGGTCTATGGCGACTCAGATTTAGTGGTTAATCAGGTGATGAAGGAATGGGACGTCAGAAGTCCAGCCATGACTGGTTATTGCAATGCAGTGAGAAAGCTGGAGGAAAAATTTGAGGGGTTAGAGCTTCACCACATACCCCGACTGAAAAATCAAGTAGCTGATGATCTGGCAAAAATAGGTTCCAAAAGAGAAGCCATCCCCAGCAACGTGTTTTTGGAACACATTCACATACCATCAGTTCAGGAGGATCCCTTCAGTGAAGAGGCCCCATAGCCAAAAAGCGCCACGGATCCGACTGAAGTTGAAATTCCAGCTGTAATCGACCTGATCATGGAAGTCTTGGTCATCACTCTCGACTGGACAGTACCGTACATTGCGTACATCCTAAGGAAAGAGCTCCCAGAGGACAAAGAAGAGGCTCGACAGATCGTCCGACGATCCAAGGCCTTTACAGTCATAAAAGGACAGTTATATAAAGAAAGCGCGACTGGAGTCAGTCAGAGGTGTATTACACCAGAAGAAGGTCGGATGATCCTTGATGATGTCCACTCGGGGACCTGTGGTCACCATGCATCCTCTCGGACCATTGTGGCTAAAGCATACTGAGCGGGATTCTGCTGGCCAAGAGCCAATGAAATGGCAAAAGAGATAGTCGACAAGTGTGAAGGATGTCAGTATTACTCCAATATGTCGCACAAGCCCGCGTTAGCCCTGAAAACCATTCCACTCGTCTGGCCCTTCGCTGTTTGGGGGATGGACATGGTTGGACCACTGAGAATGGGCAGGAGCGGCTTCACTCATGTGCTAGTAGCAGCGAACAAGTTCACCAAATGGATTGAAGCCAAGCCTATCAAGAATCTTGACGCTTGCACTGCTATCAGTTTTGTCAGAGGGTTGGTATTCAAATATGGAGTTCCGCACAGCATCATCACTGACAATGGGTCAAACTTCGATCTGACAAATTCAGGGCCTTTTGTGCCTCTCAGGGTACCCGAGTCGACTATGCTTCGGTCGCTCACCCCCAGTCGAATGGGCAAGCAAAAAAGGCAAACGGCCTAATTCTCAAAGGACTGAAACCCCGGTTGATGCGAGATCTGAAGCACGCAGCAGGTGCATGGGTCGACGAGCTTCCATCAGTCCTTTGGGGATTGAGGACAACCCTAAACCAATCGACCGGAAGAACCCCATTCTTTCTAGTCTACGGAGCCGAGGCAGTCTTGCCGAGTGACCTGCTTCACAACGCTCCCCCGAGTCGAGCTCTACTCTGAAGATGAAGCAGAACAATCCTGGCAGGACGCAGTCGACCTCCTGGAAGAAGAAATAGAAATGGCCATGATCCGATCGACCGTCGACCAACAAGACTTGCGTCGATTCCATGCCAGAAATGTGAAGGGTCGAGCCTTCCAAGAGGGAGACTTAGTCCTCCGAGTGGATTAGCAGAAACCACACAAACTGGCCCCCACTTGGGAAGGCCCTTCATAGTAACCAGAGTCGTTCTCAATGGAGCATACCACCTCTACAATGTCGATCACCAGATTGATGAGCCGCGAGCCTGGAATGCGGAGCTTCTCCGCCCCTTTTATACTTGAATCCTCACTCGGATGAGATGTAATAAGAAAAAACTCCTGTAGTTTATTTTTCAAAGACAAGAGCGTTATAATTTTCCTAGTGATTGTTATTGTTTTTTGTTTGCGAATGAAATCCCCCAGTGGGTGGCTTAGCTGTGAATCCATTTCGCCTAAGTTTAAAAAAATCCTACCGAGTGGAGAGCAGTCCTCCCACTCGGGGGCTTAGCTGCAGTCCAGTACTCGCCTAAGTTCTCTCACTTGAGGACCTAGCTGCAGTCAGGTACTCGCCTAAGTTTGAAAAATCCTACCGAGTGGAGAGCAATCCTCCCACTCAAGGGCTTAGCTGCAGTCCAGTACTCGCTTAAGTTCTCTCACTTGAGGACCTAGCTGCAGTCAGGTACTCGCCTAAGTTTGAAAAAATCCTACCGAGTGGAGAGCAGTCCTCCCACTCGGGGGCTTAGCTGGAGTCTAGTACTCGCCTAAGTTCTCTCACTTGAGGACCTAGCTGCTGTCAGGTACTCGCCTAAGTTTGAAAAAAATCCTACCGAGTGGAGAGCAGTCCTACCACTCGGGGGCTTAGCTGCAGTCCAGTACTCGCCTAAGTTTTCCCACTCAGAGAATTAGCTGTAGTCCGGCACTCGCCTAAGTTTGAAAAATCCAACCAAGTGGAGAGCAATCCTCCCACTCGGGGGCTTAGTTGCAGTCCAGTACTCGCCTAAGTTTTTCCCACTCGGGGACTTAGCTGTAGTCCGACACTCGCCTAAGTTTGAAAAATCCTACCAAGTGGAGAGCAATCCTCCCACTCGGGGGCTTAGCTACAGTCCAGTACTCGCCTAAGTTTTCCCACTCGGAGACTTAGCTGTAGTCCGGCACTCGCCTAAGTTTGAAAAATCCTACCAAGTGGAGAGCAATCCTCCCACTCGGGGGCTTAGCTGCAGTCCAGTACTCGCCTAAGTTTTTCCCACTCGGGACTTAGCTACAGTCCAACACTCGCCTAAGTTTGAAAAATCCTACCGAGTGGAGAGCAGTCCTCCCACTTGGGGGCTTAGCTGCAGTCCAGTACTCGCCTAAGTTTTCCCACTCGGAGACTTAGCTGCAGTCCGGCACTCGCCTAAGTTTGAAAAATCCTACCAAGTGGAGAGCAATCCTCCCACTCGGGGGCTTAGCTGCAGTCCAGTACTCGCCTAAGTTTTCCCACTCGGAGACTTAGCTGCAGTCCGACACTCGCCTAAGTTTGAAAAAATCCTACCGAGTGGGGAGCAATCCTCCCACTCGGGGGCTTAGCTGCAGTCCCGTACTCGCCTAAGCACGAAACACATCTCAATCCTCAAGGACGACGAGGGGCAGGTCGACTGCCGCCTTCTCCTGGGGAGCTTCGCCACAAATACAATGTGCGCTCTGTCCCGCTCTATAGTAACGAGGTGCGGGTCGACTGCCACCTTCTCCTGGAGAGCTTCGCCACAAATACGATGCGCACTCTGTCGCCGACCCGCAAGGGCGACAAGGCACGGGTCGACTGCGTCCCTCTCCTTCGGAGTTGTGCTACGAATACAAAACTTGTCTCGAATGAAGAACGGGTTCACTCAGCAGGAGATTAATGAAGATATTCAACGGTAAACCAAGTTCAGATAAATCCTAAAGGTTCCGGACCACAGATCAAAGTACTCGGGAATTCCACCCGAAAGAGTTTAACGGTTACAAAAACCACTCGGCATTCTGAGGCGAATTTAAAGTGAGGCATAAAAGTTTGTTCACTCCGCAGGAGGAGGGCTGGCAGGCTCGACGAACTCATCCAGGTCGACACCGTCGGCTATCCGAGTGGCTGCAGCAATGAAAGTCTCCATAAAAGTCCGGAAGTCATGTTTCTGGGTGTTGGCGACCTTGATTGCTGCCAGTTTGTCTTGTCGCACCTCCTTGCAGTGGACACGAACCAAAGACAGAGCCACATCAGCGCCACACCGAGCAGCAGACTTCTTCCACTCTTGCACTCGGTCAGGGATTTCACGTCGAATCATCAGGGACTCAAGATCATTTTGGAGCACAGCCTCTGGCCAAAGTGCCGGGTCGATCCGCGACATGGCGACCTTCAGTCGAGCCAAGTAGTCCACGACACCGTCAATGCGGGATTCTAGTAGGAGCAGATTCATGGCAGTTTCATCTTTCACAGGAGAATTGATTGGATCTAAACCAGGTTCGATCCGCCCAGTCTCCTCCTCGAAGTTCTGGCAAAACTCTGCATTCACGATCCAAGAATAAGTAAATTTTCATACGCTGAGTCAACACAAAAAAAACATCAGTCGGAACTAAATGTTCACCTTCAAGCTTGATGAACAATTTCTTGGCAAGGCTCCTCAGATAGCTCTCCAGATCGTCCCTCCTGCGAGCGATGCCTTCCATCTTCTCGCCCAGGTTGAGGTTCTCCTTCTTCCAGCATGTACACTCCTTGTTGGCTTCGTTCAGAGCAGATTTCAGCTTGGTATTCTCTTCTTCCAACTGGCCGACCGAAGCCAGTTTCTGTTCAGCCAGAGCGGTCCTGTCGTCAGCCTCCTTACGAGCAGCAGCCAAATCCTGATCCTTCTTCGCCAGAGCTTCTCTCAGTTTTTCTGCAAAGAAATGATGATTAATTCAGAAATAGCAGAAGGGTACTCAAGCCTAAAATTGACCAGTCGACAAACTCGTCTTACCAGTGGCGCCGTCTCTGACCTTTTGCAGCTCTGTCCTGGCCAGCTCCAAGTCAAGGTTGAATTGAATCTGCTGCCTCTCCAAATCAGCAAAGCGAGCTCCAAGATAACAAGATTTCTAAAATCAAAGGGGAGAAATTATTTCACAGCAAAAAATGACAAAGACAATAAGTACTAAGACTACGGTCGACTGCCCGCAGTCCACCATAGTCTCGGGGACTACACCCAGTGGGTGCACTTTGCGTGCCCCCACCGGTTCTGATCCCACTCGACCGGCCCACCGGAGTCGAGTCCAAAAAAAAGGGGAGAGAAAGTAGAACTCAGACCACAGTCAACTGCCAGCAGTCGACCGCGGTCTCGGGGACTACACCCAGTGGGTGCACTTTGCGTGCCCCCACCGGTTCTGATCCCACTCGACCAGATCGAGTGGAAGAAACAAACTACCAGTTCGGTTTTCACTCGACAAAATACAAAGACTACAGTCGACTGCCAGCAGTCCACCGTAGTCTCGGGGACTACACCCAGTGGGTGCACTCAGCGTGCCCCCACTAGTCCAAAAAATCAATCGACGCACCCAGTGGGTGTACAGATGCAAAGATTTTCGAAAAGAGTCTTCAGATAGCATATCCTAACAGAACAAGCGGCGACCAACTAACCTGAACGTTGCTCTGGAGAGCCGAGCTGGCATCATAGGCGGCTTGGCTGGCGTCCCGCACCATCTTCATCTTCTCCATCTTAATGCCCGCCTGGCGTATGGCTTCCCTAGCAGCATTCACCTCGTCCTCTGGGACATGATGAGTCGCAAAAACTGAAGGCGGGTCGACAGGGGCCCGAGCAGTCGACGGGGAAGGCAAGGCACTCGACAATGGCACATCGAAGGTGACGGAACCCCGATTGGCGTCGCCAGCGTCCTGAACGACTCGCTCCTCCCTCGGCGTCGAGTGTGGCACCTCGCCCGCAGGAGCTCGCCTATTTTTCCTTGTCAAAGGCCTCTCGGGCTCTTCATCATCATCATCAGGGAGGTCAATAATGTTAGGAGCTGTTCAAAGTTCAATCGGCAAAGTCACATCACCCAATGGTACACATTGCAGTTGAATCGACCAAAATAAAGACAGTATGGCAGAAATCATACCCAGATTAGAAGTGACCGCATCCTCCATCACCTCATCGTCGTCCCTGTAAGCTGAAGTCCCAAAAGTAGCAGCACTGACAGTCCCAAAGTTCGTCCGGTTAAAAACAAGAAAAACAAACAACATGGGGCGTCGAGTGAAGGTAAAAGGAGACACTCATGCAGAAGCGACGGGGATGTCAATCTTAATTTTCGGCAATGCCTTCCGAAGCTTCGGCTCTGCGACTTTGGGATGCTTTGACGCTTTTTCGGTCGGAGTTGGCGAAGAGGTCCGAGGACGCTTTGAAGACTGACCAGCTTGAGTAATCGCCTTTTCACGGGCGCTCGGTCGTTCTTGGTCAAGTTTAGACCGCCTCTCCCTGCGAGGAGGCGACTCAACTTCTTCTTCGTCACTTGGATCGTCATCTCTTCGTCCCCTCCACCATCAGACTCCCATTCACCACTGTCGTCGCCGCTCGCTTCTCCTTCCGGGTCCTGCTCTTGCTCTCCGTTGGGCATTGAATACATTTCGATAAGGGCCTGAAAGAAAGCAGGAAGAGTAAAGTCAGTCGACGTGGTATAAACAGCTGCGCGAGTGAATTCAGATTACAATCAAAAGCTCGGAATCGGACCTTCTCTAGTACATGGGACTGGTCGAATGGAGGAACTCTCCTGGCTCCCTTGGGGTTGTCCTTGTTTCCGGTCATGCCCGACAGCCACTTCTCCAGTGTGTCGTCATCAACCTCCTCTGGGTGAATCCGACTGGAGTCGTCAAGACCCGAATACATCCACATCGGATGGTCTCGGGCTTGAAGAGGCTGGATGCTCCGCTGAAGGAAGACCTCCAAGAGATCCATACCAGTGACCCCGTCACGGATAAGCTGGACCACTCACTCGACCAGCACCCTCACCTGCGCCTTCTCCTCCGGGAGCACCTTCAAAGAAGAAGGTTTCCTCACTCGGTCCATGGTAAAAGGAGGGAGGCCAGTCGACTGCCCTGGCATTGACTGGTCCTTGCAGTAGAACCAGGTCGACTGCCACCCGCGAACCGAGTCGGGGAGAATCATGGCCGGAAAGGAACTTTTCCCTCTCATCTGAACACCAAGACCTCCACACATTTGAATCACTTGAGTCCTCTTGTCACTCGGGTTGGCCTTTTTCACCGTCTGAGAGCGACAAGTGAAAATGTGCTTGAACAGATCCCAGTGAGGCTGACAACCCAGGAAATTCTCACACAAAGAAATAAAGGCAGCGAGATAAACAATTGTGTTGGGAGTGAAGTGGTGGAGTTGTGCCCCAAAGAAGTTCAGAAATCCCCGAAAGAAGGGGTGAGGAGGCAAGGAAAATCCACGGTTGACGTGGGTGGCGAGGAGGACACGCTCACCCTCCCGAGGCTGCGGCTCGGATTCCTTCCCCGGAAGGCACGCCGATTCGTGGGGGATCAGCCCTCCTTTGACTAGGTCATCGAGGTCCTCTTGGGTGATCGTCGAGCGGATCCAGTCACCCTGGATCCAGCCCTTCGGCAGGCCGGTTCACGAGGAAGATCTGCCTCGACTGGTCGCTTTCCCCTTCGCCTTTGCCGTCTCCTTCTTCGCCCGCTCCAGAGCCGCCATCTTCTCCTTCCACATCGTCGTCGGTGAGACGCGTACGGAGCGGTGGAGCTGGGGCGAGAGAGAGCACGGCGAGGGAGCATGAAGGGGGGAAGAGATAATGGGGACGCACCGTTCGAAGAGACACCAGTCCGGCGCCTTATATGAGGCCACTTCCGAGTGGCTCACTGGTAGGTCCGGGCGGCCTGGTCATATCCCGTAACAATCACGCGCGCGATACGTGGCAAAAAAGGTGGCGTGGGGATCGAGGCGGCTCCGTTCTATCCCATCCGATTGCGGCGGCCTCCCCCGTCCCGCACGCTTCCCAAAATTCGGATCCCGTGAAATCTGCGGGCAGCAGAACAACTTGTCAGACCGAAGATCTCCTCCGCACCTTCACTCGGAGCCTTACAAGTAAAGAAACTCACTCGACGAACACTAAGAATGGATCAAGGCGACTGAAAAGGAAGTTGCTGTCATCACTCAGGTCCGTTGATCCGAAACAAGATATGCTCATGGCATGAAAAACAAGTCAGAGAAGTTCTCAACCCCTTCCCCACTCAAACCTCGATCCATTTGGGGGCTAATGATGAAGCTATGTACCTAGGGTAGGGTCATGGACCTGTCCTAACCGCCCTACCCAAGGACATCTCTAGGAGAAATCACCTTTCAATCGACTTAGAGGTATTCCACTCGAAAGACTCGAAGACACTCGACCAAGACCCAACCACTCGACGGTCAGGAGACCTAAAGTCACTCCGCACGCTAACGGTCGGTCACTAAGTAGTTTTTATGGTCATGATAGCACTTTATTAGGGGCGTTACCAGTAACCCCCGACCTTAATGTATTTGAAACCCTGCATAACTGAGGGTGGGAGGGGTCTGCCGAACTCTATATAAGCCACCCCCCTCCTCAGTGTAAAGGGTTCGCACGCCTGTAATTCACACACGCATAATCCAGTCGACTGCCTCCGGGCTCCGAGACGTAGGGCTATTACTTCCTCCGAGAAGGGCCTGAACTCGTAAACCTCGTGTGCTTACAACTTCTCCATAAATAAGATCTTGCCTCTCCATACCTACCCCCCTACATTACTGTCAGGCTTAGAACCACGACAGGCGGCGCCGCGCGCGGGCCCTCGGGGGCTGGAGGCGGGCCGAGCGGGCCGGAGTGGGAGCGAGGTGACGGCGACACTTGGTGGCGCCTGATTGGCCGCGATGAAGTGTCCGGCCGGAGCGGACATTGTCCGGTGGCGGCGTGAGCAGATTTTAGGGTTTGGGGGAGAAGAGACCCGGGATTTTCGTGGGGGGATCTTTATATAGGGGTAGAGGGAGCTAGGAAGCTCCAAATGTAGTACCGTTTTCGGCCACGCGATCGTGATCGAACGCTCTAGATGATGGGAGAGGTTTTCGTGGGTTTTGGGCCAAATTGGAAGGGTGTTGGGCTGCAACACACACGAGGCCTTTTCGGTCCGTCGGTTAGCCGCTGGAGTATCAAACGAAGTCCAAATGGTACGAAACTTGACAGGCGGTCTACCAGTAGTAAACCAAGGCCGCATGACAAGTATCGGTCCAATCTGAAAATGTTTAACCCCCACACACGAAAAGAGGTAGAAAGGACCACCGGAGGGCATAGGAGCGCCGGAATGCAAAATGGACAACGGGGAAAATGCTCGGATGCATGAGACGAACACGTATGCAAATGCAATGCACATGATGACATGATATGAGATGCATGACAAAGACAAAGACAAAACACACGGAGACAAACCCAACAACGAGGAAATAATATAACTTAGGGCCGGAAACGGCAAGAGTTGGGATACATATAAGGTAAATTACATCCGGGGTGTTACAATCATTGAGCTGAACGTGTGCTGAACTCGGAGGTGCCTTACGTTCGGTACTAGATCGGTTGGATCGTGAAGACGTTCGACTACATCAACCGCGTTAACCTAACGCTTCCGCTTTCGGTGTACGAGGGTACGTGGACACACTGTCCCCCTCTCCTTGCTATGCATCTCCTAGATAGATCTTGCGTGATCGTAGGAATTTTTTTGAATTGCATGCTACGTTCCCCAATAGTGGCATCCGAGCCAGGTCTATGCGTAGATGATATGCACGGGTAGAACACAAAGAGTTGTGGGCGATAATAGTCATACTGCTTACCACCAATGTCTTATTTTGATTCAGCGGAATTGTTGGATGAAGCGGCCCGGACCAACCTTACATGACAACGTTCATGAGACTGGTTCCACCGACAGACATGCAACTTGTTTTGCATAAATGTGGCTGGCGGGTGTCTATTTCTCCAACATTAGTTGAATCGAATTTGACTATGGAGAGTCCTTGTTGAAGGTTAAAACAACACACTTGACGAAAAATCATTGTGGTTTTGATGCGTAGGTAAGAACGGTTCTTTCTAGAAGCCCGTAGCAGCCACATAAAACTTGCAACAACAAAGTAGAGGACGTCTAACTTGTTTTTTCAGGGCATGTTGTGATGTGATATGGTCAAGACATGATGTGATATAAGTTATTGTATGAGATGATCATGTTTTTTAGAAGTTATCGGCAACTGGCAGGAGCCTTATGGTTGTCACTTTATTATATGAAATGCAATCGCCATGTAATTGCTTTACTTTATCACTATGCGGTAGCAATAGTTGTAGAAGCAATAGTTGGTGAGACGACAATGATGCTACGATGGAGATCAAGGTGTGAAGCCGGTGATGATGGAGATCACGATGGTGCTTTGGAGATGGAGATCAAAGGCACAAGATGATGATGGCCATATCATGTTACATATTTTGATTGCATGTGATGTTTATCTTTTATGGATCTTATTTTGCTTAGTATGATGGTAGCATTATAAGATGATCCATCACTAAAATTTCAAGGTATAAGTGTTCTCCCTGAGTATGCACCATTGCGATAGTTCATCATGCCGAGACACCACGTGATGATCGGGTGTGATAAGCTCCACGTTCACATACAAAGTGTGCAAGACAGTTTTTCACGCGCGGAATACTCGGGTTAAACTTGACGAGCCTAGCATATGTAGCTATGGCCTCGGAACACTGAGACTGAAAGTTCAAACGTGAATCATATAGTAGATATGATCAACATAGAGATGTTCACCATTGTAAACTACTCCATCTCACGTGACGATCAGACATGGTTTAGTTGGTATGGATCACGTGATCATTTAGATGACTATAGGGATGTATATCTAAGTGGGAGTTCTTAAGTAATATGATTAATTGAACTTTAATTTATCACGAACTTAGTCCTGATAATTTTTGCATATCTATGTTGTTGTAGATCAATGGCCCGTGCTACCGTTCCCTTGAATTTTCATGTGTTCCTAGAGAAAGTTAAGTTGAAAGCTGATGGTAGCAACTGCACAGACCGGGTCCATAATTTGAGGATTATCCTCATTGCTGCATAGAAGAATTACATCCTTGATGCACCGCTAGGTGCAAGGCTTGTTGTAGGAGCAACTCCGGACGTTATGAACGTTTGGCAAACTAAAGCGGATGATTACTCGATAGTTCAGTGTGCCATGCTTTACGGCTTAGAATGGGGACTTCAAAGATGTTTTGAACGTCATGGAGCATATGAGATGTTCCGGGAGTTGAAGTTAATATTTCAAGCAAATGCCCGAGTTGAGAGAATGAAGTCTCCAACAAGTTCTATAGCTGCAAGACGGAGGAGAATAGTTCTGTCAGTGAACACATACTCAGAATGTCTGGGTACCATAACCACTTGATTCAGCTTGGAGTTAATCTTCCTGATGATAGTGTCATTGACAGAGTTCTTCAATCACTGCCATGAAGCTATAAAGGCTTCATGATGAACAATAATATGCAAGGGATGAACAAGACGATTCTCGAGCTCTTCACAATGCTGAAGGCTGCGGAGGTAGAAATCAATAAGGAGCATCAAGTGTTGATGGTTAACAAGACCACTAGTTTCAAGAAAAAGTTCAAAGGGAAGAAGGGGAACTTCAAGAAGAATAGCAAGCAAGTTGCTGCTCAAGGGAAGAAGACCAAGTCCGGACCTAACCATGAAACTGAGTGCTTCTACTTCAAAGGGACTGGTCACTAGAAGCGGAACTGCCCCAAGTATTTGGTGGATAAGAAGGATGGCAAAGTGAAAGGTATATTTGATATACATTTTATGGATGTGTACCTTACTAATGCTCGTAGTAGCACCAGGGTATTTGATATTGGTTTTGTTGCTCATAGTTGCAACTCGAAGCAGGGTCTATGGATTAAACGAAGATTGGCTAAGGACGAGGTGACGATGCGCGTCAGAAATGGTTCCAAGGTCGATGTGATCGCGGTCCGCACGCTACCTGCACATCTAACTTCGGGATTAGTTTTAGACCTGAATAATTGTTATTTGGTTCCAGCGTTGAGCATGAACATTATATCTGGAACTTGTTTGATGTGAGATGGTTATTCATTTAACTCAGAGAATAATGGTTGTTCTATTTATATGAGTAATATCTTTTGTGGTCATGCACCCTTGATGAGTGATCTATTTTTATTGAATCTCGATCGTTGTGATACACATATTCATAATATTGAAGCCAAAAGATGCAAAGTTAATAATGATAGTGTAACTAATTTGTGGCACTGCTGTTTAGGCCATATTGGTGTAAAGCGCATGAAGAAACTCCATGCAGATGGGCTTTTGGAATCACTTTATTATGAATCAATTGATGCTTGCGAACCATGACTCATGGGCAGGATGACTAAAACTCCGTTGTCCGGAACAATGGAGCGAGCTACTGACTTATTGCAAATAATACATACTGATGTATGCGGTCCGATGAGTGTTGAGGATCGCGACAGGTATCGCTATATTCTGACCTTCACAGATGATTTGAGCAGATATGGGTATATCCACTTAATGAAACATAAGTCTGAAACATGTGAAAAGTTCAAAGAATTTCAGAGTGAAGTGGAAATCATCATAACAAGAAAATAAAGTTTCTACGATCGGATCGCAGAGGCGAATATTTGAGTTACGAGTTTGGGCTTCATTTGAAACAATGTGGAATAGTTTCGCAACTCACGCCACCTGAAACACCATAGCGTAATGGTGTGCTTTTGGCTAGCAAGGATAGGGGCAAGCACCACATGTTGATGGATCTATGACAATATGACTTCTATGTGAATATAAACAAACATAAACCATTAAGTTGTCTTCCTTGTCCAATGTCAACAATTTTGGCATATAATATTTTGATGAGGGTTCACAATCACAAAAGATTTCTAGGATAGTATATCTATATGTGAATCTTCTCTTCACTTAATAATTGATTCATGAGTTGCATCATTGACTAATGCTATGTTTGCCCCCGATTTGATCGTACACAAATCATACACGCAAATGTGTACGATCAAGATCAAGGACTCACGAGAAGATATCACAACAAAATTCTAAGCACAAATAAAATAATACAAGCTTTATATTACAAGCCAGGGGCCTTGAAGGCTCGAATACAAATGCTCGAAGACACAAGAGTCAGCAGAAGCAATAATATCTAAGTACACACATAAGTTAAACAAGTTTGCCTTAAGAGGGCTAGCACAAAAGTAGCAACGATCGAAAAGGCAAGGCTGTCGGTGTCAAAACCGGCAGATCTCGGGTAGGGGGTCCCAAGCTGTGTATCATGGATCGATGGGTAACAGGAAACAGGGGACACGATGTTTACCCAGGTTCTGGACCTCTTGATGGAGGTAAAATCCTATGTCCTGCTCTTGTTTATATTGATAGAGTATCAAGTACAGAGTTGATCTACCTCGAGATCATATGTTGTGGTCTAAAACCTAAGGGTACGATGAATAATGTCATAATAACCTACCGACTAGCCTGGCCTCGGCTTATATAATGTACCAGAGGCCTAGGATAACAGGAGTCCTAGTCGAATACGTTGATGGAGAGGAGTTGTTGTCTTGATCACCAAGTCTTATGGAATCTTCCTCGTATGTGTCTTCAGCTGTCCGAATTGGCCCATGAGTAAATGGCCATGGGGGTCCTCAGCCCAATCCAACTGATCGGGAGACGATGTGGTGAGTACCCCCTAGTCCAGGACATCGTCAGTAGCCCCCTGAACCGGTCTTCAAGTTGGGGACGCTCCTCGGTTCTTCCGAACTGTTCTTCGTCTTCGATCGTCGGTCTTGAAAACTGGTTCAACAAATCTTCCCATCTTCTATCTTGAGGATTGCCGAGCTAAATCTAAAAATCTCACACGTCGGGTATCCGAGGAGCCCTTTAAATCTTCGGCCTTTATTAATGCCTTGTTATTTTTATGCCACACCTCGGGTTTGGAGTTGTTCCCGGGTGGCAGCGTCCTCTTGCGTCCGAGCTCCAACGCTGGACTGCATTCGAGGTATCTTTTGCAGCCGAGCACCAACGCTGGACCGCTTTCCGAGCTCCAATGCCGGAATGTATCCGAGCTCCAACGCCGGACTATGTCCAAGATCAAACACCGGACTGTATCCGGGCTCCAACACCGGACTATATCCGAGGTGTCATAAATCACCTTGGTTAAAAAAGTTGAAGGAGTTTAGACGAGCTTAATGCCGGAAATGCCCTCTATGGAGCCAGCCATTCACGCCTGAGCTTTATGCCGGACTGCTTCCGAGGTGGTGCACCACCCCGACTGTGGGCCAATTTTTTTTCAATATTTTTGATTGGTGCAATTTATTCTCTGCTGAGATATATAGCCAGTAGCCCTCAAGGTGTGTATCGGTCTAAAATCCGATATGCAACTGAAGGATGACATAAGACCTCTGATCCTAGTAGCCGCTGAGACTCAGGTTGATTTGCAAAATCGGTCTGAGGATCAATTCCTAGCTCGGCAAAATACTTCGGGACATAAAAAGCAGTGTGCAGAGTCCTCGAGACTCAGGTTGGGTGCCGCCGACCAACCTGAGGATCATAATCTCCTCGAAAACTATATTGCACTTAAATTTTCTGCACTGGATTGCCAATGTAGTAGCCCACGAGACACTGGTCGGGTGGCAACACCAGATCAGGGAATCAATGTGCCCTTTTAATATTAGTAAATGATAAGCCCGAAGCCCAGTAGCCCCCGAGCCTTAATGCGGGCATGGGTGGCTGAATTAAGGATCAATATCCAGAGGAAAATCACAAATTATGTGTAATGATTCTATGTATCCAAGTACTTTGCATCATTAATGCTCGGATCCGCATTGTACAAAACTTTGTTGACCGACCATCGGCTTCAACCTCTTCGGCTAGTAGCCGAGGAGTGTTTTCCTACTTTATAAAGCCTTTATGAGGACAAAGATTTACGACAAACAAGGCAATCTGGCCATACGGTTTTATAAACAAAGGTACACAGAGAGATATGTTCTATTATTGTTTAACATAAGAAATGTCTTCCAAGAAAATAGTCCCACTATCGGTTCCTTTCTTTGGGTTGTCATGCTAGGCATGATCATGAAACCTCAGCTCTAATGTAAGAGCAAAATATTGAGGATTTAGTTTGGGAGGCCAGTTACTAGCCCCCGGTAGTGTTTGGCAATAGTCGAGGTCAAGCCGTAAAAACTTCGGCCAATGTTATGAATGGCCCGTCATTTAACATGGGGTGACCTCTATCGATCTTATAGTTTAACACAGTCATCGGATCGCTGGCCAGTTTGCGCTTATTGTGAAAGTCAGTTTTCGGCTTTCTTCACTGAGGCGCTTAACCATGCTAGCTGGAAGCACAATCGCAGTGGTTCTCCCTTTGCACACCTAGCCGAACAAAGCGGAACGTAGGAGGCAAGCACAGGAGCCGGGCAACCCAACTATTGACCGAAGACACAATTCGAAACCGATGCATATATAGCAATATCCAAGAATGTTTTTGCCAAATCTCTAAAGGTGTCCGGCGTTGCACTGCGAGACTTATGCTGAAAACACACAAATAGTTTAAAAGTGCCATAAGCTTGGAAAACCAAAAAACGCCAGTAAAAACTTGACGTCCGAACAAGATCAAGTGTTCGGTGCCAATCCGAAAATTGGAAAAAAAATTGTGCTTTTGTCGTGCTTTAACATGACACACCCGGTCTCAAGACTTCACGCGGGTCAGCCTACGGCTTCAAGCTCATTAACCCAAAGGCGGAGTACTTCTCCGAGGCCAGTTTAGCAAATTAAACTCGAGCGAATTTTAGAGAGAAGACAGGCCACCCGGCTATTGATCATACACACGAGTCGAAAAAGGAGCGGTAGAAAAAGACTTTGCAATGACCAAGAAGAAAACACATTTACTATAAAACAACTCATATAAATTTTAAGAGCCCCCAAGTGACTTGGGTAAAAGAATTTTATGCATAATGATTGTATGTAACGAAGTACTTATATCATATCTGTGTTCACCCGAACTTTAAACACGTCTTAACTGACCGTCGGCTTCTCCCTCTTCAGCCAAGGGCCGAAAAGTGTCATGTACTCCACCTGTC
Source organism: Triticum urartu (assembly GCF_056163025.1). Taxonomy (NCBI): domain Eukaryota; kingdom Viridiplantae; phylum Streptophyta; class Magnoliopsida; order Poales; family Poaceae; genus Triticum; species Triticum urartu. The sequence goes on along the minus strand of NC_141877.1, from coordinate 218,553,285 downwards.
GAGAGTATCGACGGTGTTTCCGATGACTAGGCAATCGGGCCATAAGGCTGTAAGAGACAAAGCGCGCTCAGGGAACTTATGCTATATTACTAATGAAGTGTAAGAAGCATCTTCGAAGAAAATAGTACCTCCACCGATACCTTTCTTTGGTTGCTCATTGTTACTATGAGACTTGTGCAATAGATTTTTTGTACTCATGAGTTCCGTTGTGTGTCGACCATAATTGAAAACAATAAGAGCGCTAGCTTTCGGCTTCACCCAGTTTGAGGTACTAACTCGGATGACCCGGTAGTAACAATCGCAGAGGTGCTCCCTTTACTCCCTAGCCGAACAATTGGGAACATAGGGGTAAGCATAGGAGCCAGGCAACCCAGCTTGCGAAACACTTAAGTCAACATGGTGCATATTGTGGCGTAATACACGAACAAGGAACAAAGTCGTACAAGTATAATCATATGCAAGAGGAAAGGCTTCATAAAGGAAGCCCCTAAATAAACGGGGTATTTGAATTTGTGTGTCACAAACAAAGGTTGGACAAGGAATTTTTCACAAACAACTTCTTTCCAAAAATGTATAATGCTTGGTCGAACCGAACAAAATTTAAAACTGAAAGTTTTTGAGCATGAAAGCAACTTAGCTGGTTAATATGCTCGATGTTGATGATGCAGGCCGAGATTGTGGCGGGACGAGATCCCAGCCCAAGACGGTCCCGAGATGTCCGAGTAAAGAGCTCGGCTTGATTAAGTGGTGATGCAACATAGTCGATGGGCGAGGTGAAACCCCAGTACGACCGCGGCGACAGAGCAGGCCAGCAGTGTGACGCCGAAGCCCCCAGCATGTGTTAATGAGGTGATGACAAAGCCCCCAGTCAGCCGAGGTGACGTGGTACGTCGGTACGCCGAGGTGACAGCGCTGCCTGGCCCGGATTATCTACATGTGCACAAAAAATAGTGCAAGCCAGAGATAATAGGAAAAAAAATTCTTGCATAATAATAATATACGCAAAGTGAGTAATAAAAGAAATATGGCCCGTGTGCCAAACACTTGATGAGGTAGAGCTCTCTCGGTGATGCCGAAGTCCCCGAGGCAACCGAACACGTCGGTATGGCAACACGACCAACAAGGTGATCACGCGAGCCGATTTACGCCGATTGGGATGACGGCGTCAGCTTGCCGAAGAGACCACGTGATGGAGTCAAAGTCGATCACCTACACACATAAAATAGTGCGGTCCAAAAAGGATAATTTCTTTCCGCAAAAAATGATTTATTGAAAGAGATGTGGCCTGGCGCCGAAGTCATGTCGATGCAGGGTGTTGGCGTGACGCGGTGAAGGCGTGGCCAAGCCCGAATTCGCAGGCCGGTGTGAGTTCCGGATGCGGCATTCGCCGAACTGTATATGGAAACTGACCGAACCACTACGCCACCTTTGTTAATGCGGCCACCATTTGATAGACCTATGTATAGATGATGAAACAAACCGGAGTAATAATTCCTTGGGAAAAATAAACCCAAGCAAGAAAAATACTAGGATTAATAGCACCTGGTTTGTTTGTTGTAGCAATCTGAAGAAAGGTTACTCCCAAACATGGGACTCGATCCGCACACCCATTGCCTGATGGGTGATGAAGCGGTGGTGTGGTGATGCTGGCAAAGGTTGGCTCGCCGAGGAAAAGCCCGTGGTCCAGCTAATGTGATGAAGCTGGTCGGCTGGTGACGCCGAAGTCTCCGAAGTAAGTTGATGAAGAGATGGTGAAGCCCTCGGTCTAGCCGAGGAGACAGAGTAGGTCGGTAAGGAGACGTTGCAGCTGCCGTGTCGGCCGAGGTGTTGAAGCAGTTTGGCGTGATGGACATCGGCTTGAAGAAGCAACAGTGTGGCCATGTCGACGCAGGTCGTAACTTGTGACGCGGTCAATGCCGGTTGGATGAAGTGACCATGCGGCGATGCATGTGTGCCCGCTCCGTGTAATCCGTGGGGCGGCGATGTTGGTGATGATTTATCCTTGTTGATTCCGAACTCTTGTTCGCTCGCCGAGATGATGATCCGAAGAAGTTGAGCTCGGCTCAAAAGGCGACGACGTGTCTAGCGCAGGTCGGCAGCCGTGGAGCAATATTGTCAGACTGGTTTGACACCAGCATGATAGTGAAGATTACCTCAGAGGAGGCTTAAAACTTTATGGGCACGTGTTTAAAAACAATGCACAATACCCTAGGAGAAAATTCCTTTAAAAAGGTTGTCCCATATCACGTTCATAAAGAAACATGAATTCGGGTCAGATCCGTATTCATGCAGGAAACAGATCCGAAAAGTGATGCACTAATAGAAAGGTTCCCGGACTTTGGACGGTCGTATCGAGCTGAAACTTTTAGGGGTATTAGATATAGGAATTCCGCAGCCAATCAACGGTTGGATCTTCCAAAGGATGTCCAATCTAGGTGCTAGAGACCACGCCCTAAACTCGTCCAGATTCTCGTCCAGATTTGACAGGGCTCCGGTATATCGTAGATTGGCGGAGATTCCTCCATCGGAACTCGACGAAATTTTGCATGGTTATTGTAGACTCAATTCCGCACAATTCAATGGAAGGGATCGTCAAAGCGATGCTCGAAGAGGTGGTGGCAGCGGATACAAGTTCGCTGTTCGGAAAAACAACATGGTAGCCCGAGGGCGATGTTGATGTTGAGCCCCTGAGCTCCATGGATGATTACTCCATGATCTTGATAGAGATCGGAGTTGATGTTGAGGAAGGCCCTCATTAGAACATGACGATCGGAGAAGGAGCGCGGTCCTCGGTTGAGCCAAGGTGACCAGTCGAGCCGGCGATGAAGATGCCGGCATCGCAGTTGACCTGCGGGAAAGCCATTGATCCTTTGCTGATCACACATCGGAACTCTCAATGAAAGCACCATTGTCGGTGTAAAAACCGGCAGATCTTGGGTAGGGGTCCCAAGCTGTGTATCATAGATCGATGGGTAACAGGAAACAGGGGACCTCTTGATGGAGGTAAAATCCAATGTCCTGCTCTTGATGGAGGTAAAATTCTACGTCCTGCTCTTGTTTATATTGATGGAGTATCAAGTACAGAGTTGATCTACCTCGAGATCATATGTTGTGTTCTAAAACCTGAGGGTATGATGAATAATGTCATAATAATCTATCGACTAGCCTGGCCTCGGCTTATATAACGTACCAGAGGCATAGGATAACAAGAGTCCTAGTCGAATACGTCGATGGAGAGGAGTCCTTGTCTTGATCACCAAGTCTTGTGGAATCTTCCTTGTATGTGTCTTTGGCTGTCCGAACTGGCCCATGAGTAAACGGCCATGGGGGTCCTCGGCCCACTCCAACTGATCGGGAGACGATGTGGTGAGTACCCCCTAGTCTAGGACACCGTCAAAGGCCTCCTGCCTGGGACCTCCTAACTACTCCTCGAAGTCGAACTCCATGTAGAATCATCCGTGGGATCCTCTGGCTCCTGGACTCCATCATATGATCGCAATAACCGAGAAAAGGGAAAAAATAAGTAGCAAAGCAACCGTGAGTACTCATTCAAAGTACTCGCAAGCAAGGATCTACACTAGATATGCATTGGTATCTGTATAATGGGGTAATATCTGTGGGCTAAACTGTAGAATGATAGAATATGAGGGGAAAGCTAGTCCTATCGAAGACTACGCTTCTGGCAGCCTCCATGTTGAAGCATGTAGAAGAGAGTAGCTGGTAAGTTCACCAAGTATCATTGTATAACATAATCCTACCCGGCGATCCTCTCCTCGTCGCCCTGTCAGAGAGCGATCACCGACTTGTATATGGCACTTGAAAGGGTGTGTTTTATTAAGTATCCGTTTCTAGTTGTCATAAGGTCGAGGTACAACTCCGGGTCATCCTTTTATCGAGGGACACGGCTATTCGAATAGATAAACTTCCCTACAGGGGTGCACCACATTACCCAACACGCTCGGTCCCTCTGGCCGGACACACTTTCCTTGGTCATGCCCGACCTCATAAGATCAACACGTGCAGCCCCACCTAGGCAGAACAAAGAGGTTAGTACGCCGGTCTAAATCCTATGCGCGTAGGGGTCTAGGCCCATCTCCCATTGCACACTTGCACGTTGCGAGGGCGGCCGGTGAGCAGACCTAGCAACCTCCATTACAAAGGAAGTTGCGTTACACGGTCCAACCCGGCGCGCGCCACTCAGTCGCTGACGTCAAGAAGGCTTCGGCTAATACCACGACATCGAGTGCCCATAACTGTTCTCGGGTAGTTGGTTAGTGCGTGTAGGCCAGTGGCCAGACTCAGATAAAATACCAAGATCTCATTAAGCGTGTTATTTTGAAGTAATCGCAGACGCCGACCAGGGCCAGGCCCACCTCTCACCTAGTTGGTCTCAACCTGCCCTGTCACTCCGCCACAAAGATCCACCCAAAGGCCGTCAGGACAAAGGTCCTTTCAGCCCCCAATCCGTGAATCACTCTTGAGTACTCTACAAGCCGACCCGTCTTTAGTCACAACATGTATCATATATAATGTATATAGGTACATACCCGTGATCACCTCCCAAGTGATCACGGCCCGATCGTATAGCATGGCAGACGGACAAGAATGTAGGGCCACTGACGATAATCTAGCATCCTATAGTAAGCATTTAGCATTGCAGGTAAAACTAACAACAGTAGTAGCAAAGACAGGCGATGCATCAGAATAGGATTAACGGAAAGAAGTAACATGCTACACTACTCTAATGCAAGTAGTAGAGAGAAGGAATAGGTGATATCGGGTTGATCAAGGGGGGGGGGCTTGCCTGGTTGCTCTCGCAAGAAGGAGGGGTCGTCGTCGATGTAGTCGATCATAGGTATCGACAGCGGTCTCGGGGTCGACCGGAAAGAAGTAACGGAGGGGGAACACAATATATAACAGAGTAATCAAAGCATCAGAAAATATAACAAGGCAATACGCAGTGCCAGGGGTGAGCTAACGCAGGGATAGGTGATACCGGCGAATGGGGAAAACATCCGAGAAAGTATCCCCGGTGTTCGGCGTTTTTGGACAAACGAACCGGGGGAAAGGTTGCACGTTTGCTATGCTAGGGACGCGTGTAGGAAGAACGGACTGCGTATTCGGATTTGTGTCGTCGTTCTGAGCAACTTTAATGTATAAAGTATTTTCATCCGAGTACGGTTTATTTTATATGAATTTTCAAAGTTTTATAGTTTTTCTGAAATTATTTATTAATTCGAATTAAATAAGAAAAAGCCATGTGTACCCAGTGGCAGTCTAGCCCCAGAGGCTCACATGCAGGCCCGTTGACTGCTGAGTCTGTAGTCAACATTTGACTCGTCAGACTATGAACAGTGCCGTTGGTCCCACCAGTAAGTGACTCAGTGTATATTTTAAACTAAATACTTTTTTAATTTAATCCTAATGGCCTTGGGCCCACTGTCATTGACTTCCAGGGGGTTAGCACTAAAAGGGGATTACCCCCAATTAAGCTAGGAGGGCTCATGGGGGGCTTTATACGCGCGCGCCAACGGAGGTGTGCTGGCGGCCACGGCGTTCGGCCGACCGGCCGCGGTAGGCGGAGGCGGACGCCGGAGCTAGGGAGGCCAGCGCATGCGGCCCACGGCGGCCCGATGACGGTGCTGCGGGGCGAGCGAGGACACAGGCGGGGGAGCAGTGCGGCAACAACGGGACCAGCGGTGGAGCCGATGAGGGCAAGCGGTGGCGTAGGAGAGGAGCAGCGGCGCCGGGGGGAGTAGGGCCCGAGCGGGCGACCTGGCGCACCAGAGCAGTGCGGTAGAGGAGCAGGCTGGGGCGGGAGCGGGGAGGCATGGCAGCCGGCGGCGAGCGCGGTAGTGGGAAGGCGCGATAGCGTACAGAGGCTGCATCAGCTTCATGCGAGCGGCGGTAGCGGCGCTGGGCTGCAGTATGGGCAGCCGCAGCAGCATAGGGCATGACCGCAGATGGCTAGGCGCGTGCGCTAGGGCTCGTGAGTGCGAAGCGTTGGACGCGACGACAGTGAGCATGGGTTTGGTCAGGCACAACGCTATAGGGCAAAACATAACGAACCTAGATGCTAGGCTGCATCTACATGGGCACGAGAGCACTGCCGTGTGCCTAGCTGGCCCCGGGACAGCCGGTAGCCACGATGGGGATGATGCAGAGCATCCTATGGACATCACCATGTCAAGAGTCTGTTTGGCAAGTGACACGTGCGACCTCTACTTCACATACACAAATGTGAATCATCTCCTTTACACGTGCTCACTTGACCGCTTCGAGGATGGTACACCACTTGACACTTCTCCCATGTGCATGCATAGGTATTGTCGGAGCGTCACGGATGTTGAGGAGGAGTGCAAGTGCCAAGGAACAACTACACCATCCGCGAGGGAAGCATGGAAGCGACGACGGAAGAATGCAGACACAGCTGCCATGACCCGGACATCCGGCCTTGGCCCGGACATCCGGCCCCTGAAGATGTCAACAGCAGCAGCAGCCTGGCAGCCGAAGTGCTACAGACCCCGGACATCCGGCGTCAGCCCCGGAGATCCGGCACCTCGCCAACACCCGAACATCCGACCTCGCCCCCGGAAATACGGATAAGTCAATCCAGAGAGCACTATGACCAGCCCCGTCAGCCCAGACATCTGGCCTGCCAGCCCGGACATCCGGCTCCCCGTGAAGCCCCAGACATCCGGCCAGACGCCCGAACATCTGCCCCCTGCTTGCATGCAGTGCCCCACCTTGCATCCACGAAATCCATCAAATTTTGTCCCCGAAATCATCAATTTCCACCCCCAATTCGATTTTTTTGCCCCAAACGAGATCTGGAATCATCGGGCCGGACATTCGGGCCCCAGGCCGACATCCAGGCCATCGGGCCGGACATCCGGCTCCTGGAGCACAAAATCCGCACGGTTCTGGACATACACCCCTAGATATCCGGCCCCCACCCTTGGATTTCTGACCCCTGGGATTTCAGCCTTCCCCGTTTCACCGTTTTGACCATAACTTTCACATTCGGAGTCCGATTTTCGCATACTTTAGCTCATTGAGTAGCTATTGACATCCTCTATCCCTCTAGATAGGTTCCATCACCATTAGACTGCATCAAAGTTTTTGCACTTTGGCATCTTTGCCTAGGGCTTCCACCATATCACCCGCATAACCACCACCGACTTCCGCAACCTAACCCATTTTGTTCCTTATAGCATTTGAGGTTGTTTGAGTTGTGATTAGAATCTCCTAAGGTGTTTTGGCTACTTAGGGATGGTCGCTTCTTCATAAGCCACCACCATAACTTCCGCATAGGCTTACCCACGATACACTTCCACCACCTTAACCCATTTTGACCAGGTTTCCACCAATACTTCCGCAACCACCACCGCATTCCGCTACCACCATTTTGACATTTGACGTTTGAGATTTTGAGTTCACGGTTTTCCGTTTCCTAAGGTGTTTTGGCTAATTAGGGATGGTTCTACATCAAGAACACCGCCACTCATCATCGCTAAGGACGGTAACCTCAACGACACTATTGTATATTGACCTTGCCATTGCATTGATAACCCATAACCCATTTTGCGTCACTTGCCTATCGAGACTAGCCATTTGAGTATTGCCGACAATGTTACTTGTGCACATTAGTGATCATCGATCTATACCTTCCATTGCATACATACCATATCATCTTGGTATCATATCATCTCTTGTGTCACAAGATTGTTCCCGAATATAAACAATTGCTATCTTGGTTTGTGCATTTCGCATTATGGCCATATTAAAAAAGAAGAAGAAAGAATAAGCTTTTAAGAAAAAGAGAAAGAGCGGAGAAGCTTGTAAGAAAGAGCCATAACTTCGTATCATAGTGCATTACAATATATCATATGGTATCATACTTGATCATCTTGGATCATCGTGTGAGAAACACAGGGAACCATACATATATAGCATACTTGGGATAGAAAGTTTATCCATTTTGCATCTTATAGGTGGTGCAAAAGTGTCGTATCTGCCTATTGAGCAATCATGCTAGCGTATCTCTTGAGTTGTGCAACACGAGCATTTTCCGTGGACTCCACATTTTGCGCTCATTCCTTGGTTGCACGACCCCATTTATCTATCCGTGTGTGCGTTTCCGTGTACCATTCTTTGCTATTGGTCTACTTGTTGCACTTGCGAATTTGTGAATCTCTTTCAACATTATTTACTCTTGCTAACATTTTGCATCAATTTTTTGTGGCACTATCCTCAGCGAGCTCCACAATAAGCCTTATTTTGTGTAGGTGTGAGAAACTGACAAGATCTGGTACCAATTGTGCTATTTCCTTGTTACATTATTGAGTGATCATTGATCCATCTTCAACATTGGTTAAGGTACATTTGGTCTAGTTCCTCTCTTTCTCCCACTCACATTTGCCCGAGTCTTGTGATGGATAGGCAAGGCATTTCACCTTCGGTCTACACCAACAACGACGAGTCCGATGCCACGAAAAACTCTACCGACGCCAAGATGCAAGCTCAAATGGAGGAGATCAAAGCCCTCATCAAGTCCTATAAGCGATCTTCCTCATCTTCGAGAAGACACTCAAGAGCACATGCTTCCGAGCTACCATCTCCGGCAAGATCACATCTGCATCGACACAATCACCGACGAGAACGTGAAGGTCAAGAGCTCTACAGCAACAACCGCTCAATGACTTCACCACCTCCCTTGGCATCTTCGCCAAGCAACTTCAAGGCATCTTTGTCTACGTACAAATGGAATCTTCGCCAACAAGCACCCCAAGACTACACTCAAGAGAAGCTCCCCAAGCTCAAGTCCGCGACTTCCTTGAGCTACTACGACCTCGACACCGACCACAAGATTCCTTTCTATGGGACTCAAGAACCCGAGGAGTATCTCGAGTGGGAGCACCTAATGGAGGACTACCTCAAGCTACATCAAGTTCCTCCCAAAGATCAAGAGAAGTGCGCCACAACAAACTTCCACGACTACGCATCAGCATGGTGGCTTCACACACCTTCGGAGAGCTACGACATGAGTTGGCCCAAGACGAAGAGAGCTTTGCGGTGAGAGTTCGTGCCTCCAACCTACACGGAACAACTTCTACGACAATTGGAGAACACCACCCAAGGATCCAAGTCCATCGATGGGTACTTCAAGGAGATGAAGATTGCCTTGCGACGAGCCAGAGTGGATGACCCCATTTTGATGATGTTCTACTTCATGATGGGATTGAACAATGACATCTCCAAGACTATCTTCCTCGAGAACTACAAGTCCCTTGACGACAACTACATTGGTGCTCTCAAGGCGGAACTAGAACTCATGAAGACCAAGGCTTCTCCACCCCAAGCACACTTCGCGGTGACCAATCTCTACGACAACGAGCATGAGGATAGTACCACCAAGATGTCCAAGCCCGATCAGCTCCAAGACGATGCTCCCAAGTTCGACTTCACAGCCATCCCTCTTTTGGGCATTGATGGTGCCGAATTTACTTCGACTCTTTTTCAAGACGGTGTGGCGACGACTATGACTATGGAGCCAATCAAGGAACATCAAGCGACATGTTGACGAGCAAGGATGATGCTTTCATCTTAGGAGGCGAGAGTGATGATGTGCCATCTTCGGCCTTCATCCACGGCGACGACAACGAGATGGTTGAGCATGGGATTTTCCCTTCGACCACAATGACATATGATGACTTGAGTGACTTTAGCCACCATATTGAGAGTGAGAGTGACTTCACCACTAGCCCGATATATGATGTGTTGCTACAATTCCCATGTGAGGAGAGCCACAACCCCCACCACTTGAGTGAGATGAGTGACTCCACCATATGTGACCTTGAGTGCACCTACCTTGAGAGAGTGAGTGAACCACCACATAGAGAGAGTGAGATAGTTGATAGGTCATGTAAGGCCAATTTCAACACTAACGACTTGACCTCTACCTCTATTGTGTATTCTCATTTGGTGCTAGGTCCAATATATGATGACGCGCCGATTCTCGACGACTCTATCCTTCCTTTGGATAAGATGATGGCCATGGTGGAATATGATGCACCCCCCACATGGTTCCATCAAGATGAAGATGACCACCATTTGGTCTTTCCCACCTCACTATACCACTTGAGTGGAATGAGAACGGTAACATAGGTGACGGTTATGCTCTAGTCCCACTAGTGGACATTCTTGACATTGATTGCTTGCATGATGTTTATCAACCTATTACCATGCTTCATGCTAGCGCTACTTCCTTTTGTGATGATTTCTTGCCCATTTATGATGAGTATGATCATTCTCATGTGGATTCTATTAGTTGTGATGCCATGTTACATAGGATTTCTTGTGACAATTCTTTAGGTCACATCATGTTTGACAACCTGCTTGACTTGTCATTTGCTATGCATGAGATCAATCATATGTCATATTTGCAATCTCTTCCTAGTGACTATGCATATGCCATTAAAATAAACCCAATTTGCACATATGGCATAGATGACAAGCCCATGATTATTGACATTTGTTTCTCTTGTGATGATATTGATATGCTCCCTTTGCATCATTCATCTCATATGCCACGCCATGACCAACTAGCTTCGGATATGCATTGTTTTGGATGTTGTCCATATTTTCCGTATGATGTTTCAAATATTGCACATGAGGAGACCCCCATAGTTTCCTCATACATTTTTGGAGATTTTGATCACTCCCATCCATTGCATGATCCCAATACTTGTGTGCACCATATGCTCCCCATGAATAAAAATGCTATTGTTGTGCCTTATACTTGTACGCACAATTTACATCCCCATCGTGTTATACACAATAACTATTCTTTCATGATGGATGACATGTTCTTATACCATGCATAAAATTTCTTTGAGCGATGCTTATCTTGTGCTTACTCTCACGTGAACATACACATCATGATGGATGATGTGTACATTTACCACACACACAATTTTCTTTCGTTTGTGTAGGTACCCATGCTTACTTATCAACCTCACAATCCCATGAGTTGAAAAAACAAGCTCTAGAGAGCAATGATGACTTGGGATCCCATGGATTGTCTTTCCCACCACTCTCTTCGCACAAAGACTTCACGCATTTCTTCTACATGGCCCTCACTTGGTTATGGGTTATTGTCCAATACATATTCTATGCCCATCTTGCCATGTTCACTTTGCATGATATGCCCATTCCTATGCCTTTGCCATGCATTTGTGACCCATGCTTTGCATTACACATGATGATTGATTCTAGTACTTGTATGTGTACTTGCAAGCTTGGTGGAGATATTGCTTATCGCCATGTTACACCTATGGCCCATACCTATGATGATATCTTGACCATGATTTCCTTTCGTGCTTGCGATATGTCATGTGCTTTATCTATGCCTACTATTTTCTCACATGACATGATTGCCATGATTTCCTCTAGTATGTTGCATCTTCGCACTACTATCTTGCACGACTTGATTACTATGCTTGCTTATGTTTCATCACCAACGATTCATACTTTCTCACTTCATGCGGTTGATGACAACCCTTTACATGCTTTTCACATGATTGTTATTGCTTCTTTTCATATATCTCCATATGTTGCCTCTCTCATGTTAGACAATTTGCCATGTATTGAGTGCAACAATGATTCTAATCTTCCTCATGAGATTGCCCCCATAGCATTCTCACATATATTTGGAGATTTTTGACATATTTCTTGTGAAGCATGCTTGTCTTACCTCTTTGAACCATATACCCAGTGCCATGAATATTGTCATTGTTGCATCATATTATTCATGCACTTGTGCTTCTAATGGTTATGTGCAAGAGAAGAGAACCATCATGATGGATGATGTGTTTATCTACCATGCGCCTACGTTCTTTCTTTTGTTGTGTGCATGTGTAGTATACTTGGATTTCTTATCAACTTCCACGTCACGTGAGTTGACAATCCGAGCTCTTGAGAGCGAACCACCTTCTACCACGACGATTCTACATTGCACTTGCTTGTACTTCGGCATTGTGAAGGACGCACAAGGACACGCCTTCAAGGTGACATCTTTCTTGAGCATGGATATGATGGATCATACTACTTGTGTTGTTTGCACCATGAGACTTATTGTTCATCTTGGACCACTTGATTGCACACTTGTTAGAGATCTTGCTTTGACTTGTCATTTTCACCATTCCATGCATCATGATATATACGCCTTGTGTGTTGCATCCAATTCTTGGATTTCTTGCTCCTCTCATATGTTTGGTTGCAACAATGTCATCACTTCACATATGCCATGTCCCATTGACTGCTACATGCTTTCCTTGATTGCCTCACACATTATGAACAATTTCTCTTTCCATTGTGTTGAGTGCCACACGATATTCACTACACCCCATGCACATTATGCTTGGATTATCTTGCAATTGACCCATGTGTTTAGACACTTCATTTTATTTGCTGTTGTGAATGCTTCTTATGCCTACCATATACCTTTCATTGAGCGCTTTGCCCATGCTTGCTATGACTTTGAGGTAGATGCTTATTTTCTTGTTACACATATTTGCATCACTACCTCACATTTACATGCTTGTCCCCATGATATCCTTACTTGTGCTCGACTCATATGCTTAGATGCCATGCCACAATCCTTTGTCACACCATATGCTATGCTTGATGATGACACTTGTTCGGTGACTCACCTCTCGAATGCTTGGTTTTGCACTAACGCTAACCACATTTGTTTTTCCAAGTGTTTGTTGTCCTTGCTCCTTTTGAAGGAACCACTAGATGGTGCGACATTGGAGAGTTCCCATTTCGAGCTTCAAGATGACAAGTAATTGGTGAACGTCCACTTCACCACGGAGAAGCCATCTCTTCATGGTGATTTGGTTTTCGATCTGAGGTCGGATCTTTCCCAAGGGGGGGGGAGATGATGCAGAGCATCCTACGGACATCACCATGTCAAGAGTCCGTTTGGCAAGTGACACGTGTGACCTGTACTTCACATACACAAAGGTGAATCATCTCCTTTACACGTGCTCACTTGACCCCTTCGAGGATGGTATACTACTTGACACTTCTCCCGTGTGCATCGTCCTTTGTTGGATTTAGATAGTGTATCTCTTTGTGTTTCGAGGATCTAGCGCATGTGTGACCGCTTCTTGTCTATTTGTGTGTTTCCTCTCGTTTCCCTTCGTGATTTCCCTCGCGTTTCCCCTCGTGTTCTTCGTAGAATCCCCTCCAATCGTGAAAGATCGGGCGTCTAGGGTTCTACCCTACATCAGGGGAGAACCACAGCAGCGGCGGGGCGTTTTGGCCAAAGCAAAGCGAAGACGACGACGGGACTACAGCTATGCATCAAGAGCAGTTGGGGACGGGAAACGTAGCGTAGCTCACCATGAACTGGAAGAGGAGCTCGTGGAGGCCCGAGATGCAGTGAAGGCGACGAATTCGTCGATGGAGTCGCGGTGGCCGGAGGTTGAAGACGACATCAGTCCCCGGACTTGGCAGCATACTGGCTTGATCTCGAAGGCACGGGCGAGGTGGACGAGCTTGGCGGAGCTATCGGACATGCTTAGAGGGCACAGGGTGGACGACGTACACAAGAATGAGGTGAGCCATGGCGACGGCGATGGCCGGCGAGTCCGGATTGGGATGAGGGAGCACGAGGGATGGGGAAAGGCGGCTAGGGTTTGACAGCGGCATTGGGGATGCGCCCTTATCCGCGAGGGGGCCGTGGGATGGCTGCCCCGTAGCCATCGGCGGCCATGGTCGCCTGGATGGCCGCCACGCCTTCCCCGTCTCTCCTGTAGAGAGGTGGAAGGAAAGGCCGTGGGTGTTAAGCCGAGCTACACTGTTACACGACTGGGCCAATTTTACAGTACTGCATTTAGTCTAAATCCTTTTTCCTTTTTTGTTTGTTTATTTCCTTTTTCTATTTTATTTTAATTTTAACAAAATACCAAAGTGGTCCCTAAATTGATGTTACAAATTAGGTCACAACCACAGAAAGTTTTATCCCAAAATAAAAATATTTTATTATTTTATAATAATAAAAATGCATTTAAATAATGGTTTTAGCTACTGTTTAATTGTTTTAGTGCATTTAAACATTTTATAAAGACTTGGTTTCTCCACCAATATTACTTATGAATTATTTGTCACATCTAGAATATTTTAGTTTTAACATCTGAAAACTTTACTGTTTGACTCGATTTTGAATTTGAATTCAAATGGGATTTGAATCATCGTGAGATTAACATCAGTAATCGTAGTGATGTGGCATCATTAGGAGAGGGTTACTGTAGCTTAATTACCCGGGCGTCACAATTCTCCTCCACTAGAAGAAATCTCGTCCCAAGATTTAAAGGGTGGAGTAAGGGGGAAAGGTTCTGGTTACGAAATTCTAGCGAGTGTTCTCGGTCTTTGTTGCTCTTCTCGAAGAGATCAATCCATGACATTGATGTCTTCATTTCTCCGCTTTAGGTCATCAGGATGAAGTCCGCATCCTTTCTTCGGGAACTCCATCGTACTTACGAAAGAATAAGGGGTGGGTATTCTGGGAGAACGGACGTCCGCAAGGTTGACTATCTGGTTGAAAATATCAAGGAAGGTGTCATAAAGTAACTCTCGAATTGAAACTTAAGAAAATATCGAGAGAAAATTAAGGAGGTATCATGGAAATTTTCAGGCAGGCAGGCAATCATTCGATGCGTGAAACAGGGCGTGGAAGGGGTTCAAAGCAATGAGTTTAAGTATTGTGTCTGATGCCAGAATTGATTAACTCGCGGAAGGTGGCTTGTGAATTACCTACGAGGCCACGTGCAAGGAATAAATTTGAGGGACATGGGGGTGTACACGAGAGTCAGGTTTTTATCCTATGGAACTGTGGGTTATGGGCCCACCATGTGGTTAAAAGTAGGAAATGTGTTGACACCTTGCACGGTCATGATAGCAAGACATGTCAGAGGGTAGCCTATCAATTATGTCGGCAACAATGTCGATACCAAGGGCGAGGGATGAAGAGAACCATTTTCCTACTCGTTGAACGAGGCAGACCATTAGGCAAAGTTCTCATCCATCGGTGGCTACCGGAATGTCATCAACTATAGTAACAGGGTCTTGCTGACAGAATTGTACACCGAGATGTTTACATAAGCAGGAGAATATTACTGCTTAGATCATATAGACCTCGAGAAAGGTTAAACCAAACAATGGAAAGGATAATATGATTATCAAATTAAACAGAACAATGGAAAGGAAAATATGTTTAAACACATATTTTAGGGGTATATCCTTCCCAAGGACAAATAGAGCATGTTATCCATGACATGATAGAAGTAGAAAACCATTTAGGTAAGGGGAGAGGAATTTCATGACATTACCCAAACAACAATGTTTGAATAATTGATAAAGAAAATTTAGCATTGTGCTTCAAATGTTCTTATTGATGATAGGAGTACCACATCCATTCTTCGAGACAACATTGACATGGTCTTCAAGCAAAGGTTGGACTTTGGATACACAAAGGATCCATCAAGAACAAATTATAAAATAAGACTTATGATTTCCTAATGGAAGAATCGCTAATCTTGCTAAAAAGGAAATTATAACAATAGGTCCTCCGACCAGGTGTGCTAGGCACGACATCATCTTACCGGGTCATATAAAGACCAATGATATAACTCTTGGATATATGCTCCAACCATCATATCTGACCGAGATTTAGATCTGATTGGTGTCAGGATACCTCAGACTCAGGATGCCCGAGGAGAAAAGGTGTGACACAAATTGACGAGATGACATCGAAGATTCTTGGGAAATGAACTATGGAAGCGAGTCCCGAAACAAGAGTTCATCATTAAACCAAGGAGAGGACGAGGAGGCGGCGGATGGACTTGGCGACAACTCATCAAGATTTCCAAAAAGGATGGATTTCCACAATCATGTGAACAAGGAGATAACATTTGTCCGATCAAATGATATAATGATGTATGCTCCAGGAAAACATACAAAATTAAACATTGGTTGAAAGGTGCACCCGAAATATGGGCTTAGGTAGCATGATCAATGTTAGAATGGTGATTCAATAACCAATAGTCTAAGAATGAACTGTCAACCATTAACTTCAAACCGTAGGGTTGCTAGAAGTTTTGAAATTAGACCTCACATTTCATTTGTCGGTATTCCGGTTAGCAACATGGGGACCAAGAAAATGAATGGAGATTACGAGAAGTATTACCACATCAAGAATTCTCAAGAGATGGAGCAATTCTCACAACATCCTTGACGTAAAGGATGGTAATACTCCAAAGTAGAACATAATACAAACTGGATAGGAAGTTACATCGATAACAAGAACAAGTTCGTGATGAAAGGAAGGTAAGGATGTTGTCGATGGTAACTCCAATTAACAAGGGACGAGGATGGCACTTATCATCATGAATTCGATTGATATTATGGTAGGAGTCAAAACGTTGATGATGATCACGACAAATTTTGTCGAGAGGCTCCACGAAGAAGCAATTGAATAGTGATTGCATCAAGCAAAAGGAATGGTGAAGCGAAAGGTTATTGGAACCAAGGGTACGACACAAACTCAAAATCAAGCTTGTTGTTCAAGGCGAAATGATACGGCGAGGAAGATCGACATAAGGTTATCTCATCGTCAAAATTTGTGCTCCGGGGAGAAGGTCCAGGCAGCACAGTTAAAATTTGCACGATAATGATGTAGCCGATCAAGCTAGGATTGACATGATGGAGTATTAAACTTCTCAACAACAAAGTACTGGGAGTATTGAATCTCAGTGTTGATTCGATTCACAAATCGGTGTTCTCGATTGACGACAACCCAGAACCCGTGGAGTGACTATGATAGGGAAAGGTACTACTTCATCGAAAATTCATAAGATGATGTGCAATGGGTTGATATCCTCGAGATACTAGGGGGTAATACTCGAAGGTAGAACAAAATAGAGGTTGGGCAGGCATATTGATCTGCAGAAGGCAAGTACTTTAACTTGTCCGAGAAATAGAATCAAAGGAGAACAATCATGGTCAGAACCACGGTTGCAAAGGATTAATTCACAGATACCAGATGATATTTATCAAATAAATAGTTATTATTAAAAGAAGCTTCCATGATAGGATCTACATCGTGTCCATGGGCATGAACACAAAGTTCAAGGTGGACTCCCACTTCTCTAATGCATAACCTTTCATTCACTTCTTGCCTTCGACGAAGTTGTAGTGTTGAAATTTTATCCGACATAACAACAGTAGAGTACGACCCATCGTAGTTTCCCGGTTCACACAGATAAGAAAAGGCATAGGTTCAACCCATCAGGGCCTCTTAGGAACATATACCACAAACTTCATGTAGCAACCCGACCTCGGACGGTCAAGTCTCTGTGTTTCAGTGTCATCCCTGGATCGGTAATGCTGACACACACAGTACTCGAAGGATTTATAACAGAGTAGCAATCACACACTTATTACATAGAATGTCTCAAAAGAGAACTTATTACAATAAATATGTCTTAAGGCCATCTAAATATGATAACATCGGAAGACTTGGAAGATAAAGTGAGTCCATCAACTCCAACGGCATAGCCGAGTGCATGACAAATGACCTATGGCACCTTACTCGTCATCTGAAAAGTCTACAACATAATATGTTGCAGCCCAAAAATGAGTCAACACATGGAATATGCTGGCAATGTAACACGGTAGAGCAATGAACAAGTAAACGCTATCACTACATGCATATATGGCTGGTCGAGGCTCTATGGTTACAAAGTTTTTTTGCGAAAAGCCAATTTTTCCCTACCACAAAGGAATATATTTTATTTAGCTATCATGGTAGTTGAAACAACGTTGAGAACGGCAACTCCATCTCAATCCCAATTAAAAGTAATTATGAACCCAACAAATTAAGTTAAAAGTGATGAGATCCATATGATAATCCAAGAACCAGATACTCAAGATGTCCATAACTGGGGACACGGCTAACCATGATTAGTTTGTACACTCTACAAAGGTTTGCGCACTTTTCCCCACAAGACTCGATCTCCTCCGTTGGATTTCTCAAACTACAAGGTGTTTGAGAAACGGATGACCGACACACAGTCTTTCAGAAGCATTAACTCTAACCCCGGGTAGACCGTATCAACCTACATCCCCTACATCTGCTAGTCTACCACTGGAAGAGGTCATGCAACTTACTCCACTATGCTAGAGCCCATAATAGCTTGTGGCTGCACATGGAAGTTTCTATCATGAATAATTTTATGATCCCTTTGAGCTTGGGTGGCGGACCATAGGAGGATCACACGGTATAACCCCGGGATCTCCTAGGACAACACTGGTATAACCCCAGGTGCCCACAAGCAATCCACCCAGATGTGTATTATAGTTGCCACCTTAAGTTGAACCATTAATTAACAATCTCACATCTGTCATGGATACTCTCAAACCCAATCCATGTCTACGAGCATAGCATGTCAATAAGCATAATGTAGCAGTAACTCCCCAGGGTTTGATAATAAACAGGTAATAGGTTCTACCTCATCATCTACTTCCCAGACCCACATTTTAAGAGATCCTACTCATGCAATGTGTGAGGGTTGAAACTAATGTATAAAAACTGGGTATGAAAGAGTATGATCAATGTGTTACTTGCCTTGCTGATGATCTGCAAATCCTAAAGACTCGTAGTAGCACGCTTCACACTCCGGGGGTTCTGTCGCAAACAAGCAATAGCATACATAAGCAAACAAGTAAAGATGCACGGGGGAAACTTCTTATAAAAGATCTAACCAGAAAGTTCAACTGAAGAACTCCGGTTTGCAAAAAGAATCAAATCAAATGGAGCAGCGAAATTCAAACTACGAAAGAAACAAGATCCGATTACTAATCTAGACTAAAGTCAAATTTTACAGTATCAAAATCTTGTTCAAGTCGGTTAAACAGAAAGAGGGCTTCGAGACGAAGATCTAGGCGCTTGTTTCACTCGATTTGGATAAACGAGCGAAAAGATATACTAGATCGAAGATTAGGACAGAAATCGCGATCGAAAATAATCGTGAAAAAACCCTGGAAAATAAAACGAGACAAACAGGCTAACGCACGTTCACTGTCTGCGGCTTACGGATGAACGGTGTTCATTAAAATGAACGTACGGACGAACGTCCGCTATTTAACTAAACCGAAGAAAAACCAAACAAAAACTGATCTAAAAAAACCAAACTAGGGTTTCTAAAAAAACCGAACGATTTCTCGCGAAAACCGGCAGCGTCGGCGGTTACCTCTGGCGAGATCGGGTTCGGCGGCGGGACAGCGGCTCCGGTGGCTAGCAGCGGCGGCGGGCGGCGGGACGGGGCGGCGGCGGCGGTGGCGCGGGCGGGCGACGCGGGCGGCTAGGGTTTCGGGCGCGGGGCTGGGGTTTGGCGGGGTCGGCCCTCCTGGCTTATAATACCGGCCGGGCCAGGAGTCCTAGTCGGGCACGGCCCGGTTAGGTCGGTTCACTTTTTTTTAAAATAAATCCTGACGCGGAAACACAAATAAAAGAAATACTAAACGGAGTCCAAAAATCCTGAAATAAATTTTCACGGTCCCCTCATAATTTTGAAAAACGCATATTTTTCCTAATTCAAATAAAATTGCAATAACATCCGAATAAAATAACTTATTTGATTTTAATTTTTTTCCTCTAATATTTCCTTTATTTTGGAGAAGTCATATTATCTCCTCTCATATATTTTAATTAGAAATATTTTCTGAGAGGAAAAATAATCAAAACCAAATGATCCTCTTTTCAAAATTTGAGAAAACTAAAATATGAAAATAACGGAATTCCCAACTCTCTCCGTGGGTCCTTGAGTTGCTTAGAATTTTGAGGATTCGGGAAACGAAATGCGATAAAAAATGATATGCATGAATGACCTATGTATAACATTCCAAATTGAAAATTTGGGATGTTACACTTCAGGAGTAAATAACACAAGCTTGAAAGCAGAACATATTCGACAAAGCAGAGGGTACAATTTTCCGAAGGCATTATGTACCAGGGAAAGAACTTCTTGGATTTTTTTGTATACGAAGGACACAGTTAGATGATAATTCAACAAAGGATCAAATGATCCATAACAGAGCTGATGTGAGCATCGACGCACAACCAGAGGAAGAAGCAATGCAAAGGCATTGGATTATACAAGCATCTGACTAATTCAAAGCTCACATGCAAATGAATTATGATTTCCAAATCAAGGGATCATAAGCGAACACTCTGATTAAGGATGGATAAGCTGAGTAGGCTTAGGGGGTACAATCGATGGCAATTTGATTGGTCGAGAACCAGCTCCTGTTCAAAATGGCGAGGAATTATCCGTAGGGGGTATTCATGAGGAAAGAACTACATGGAAGTAAGCTCAAAGAGTTCTCGGAACAACGGAGAGCAGTTCTGGGCATCTTGTAATAACAAGATCAATGTGATTGAATGTAGGAAAATCTATGCACTTATCCATGCGGATATAATAGTGGTGGGGAATTTGCAAAGGCGGTGGGCACAAGTGTCTGGAGAAAACATTAAATAGCATCTTCGGAACCTTCTGGTGAAGCAGTCGACCATCTAGAATGAAATGGCTCTCCGAAATAAAGTGGTAACAAGAACCTAGAGTTATAATTAGTAAAATTATTTAACCCGAATAGAAGAGAGATCAGAGTCCTAGAGTATAGACGAGGAATAAAAGATCCTAATACAACCCAATGGCGACGTGGGCCCGTAAGCCACACAGCCATGTTAGTAGAAGTTTTGCAATGACTAGACTCAACTTCGGCCAAGGAGTCGGAAGGGGGATTCCTACAGGCAGTCGGCTCTGATACCAACTTGTGACGCCCGTGATTTGATCGTACATTAATCATACACGCAAATGTATACGATCAAGATCAAGGACTCACGGGAAGATATCACAACACAACTCTAGACACAAATAAAATAATACAAGCTTTATATTACAAGCCAGGGGCCTCGAAGGCTCGAATACAAATGCCCAAAGACACAAGAGTCAGCAAAAGCAATAATATCTGAGTACAAACATAAGTTAAACAAGTTTGCCTTAAGAAGGCTAGCACAAAGGTAGCAACGATCGAAAAGGCAAGGCCTCCTGCCTGGGACCTCCCAACTACTCCTCGAAGTCGAACTCCACGTAGAATCATCCACGGGATCCTCTTTCTCCTAGACTCCATCAAATGATCGCAATAACCAGGAAAAGGGGAAAACTAAGTAGAAAGCAACCGTGAGTACTCATCCAAAGAACTCGCAAGCAAGGATCTACACTACATATGCATTGGTATATGTATAATGGGGTAATATCTGTGGGCTAAACTACAGAATGCCAGAATATGAGGGGGGGAAGCTAGTCCTATCGAAGACTACACTTCTGGCAGCCTCCATCTTGAAGCATGTAGAAGAGAGTAGCTGGTAAGTTCACCAAGTATCATCGTATAGCATAATCCTACCTGGCGATCCTCTCATTGTCTCCCTGTGAGAGAGTGATCACCGAGTTGTATCTAGCACTTGAAAGGGTGTGTTTTATTAAGTATCCGGTTCTAGTTGTCATAAGGTCGAGGTACAACTCCGGGTCATCCCTTTACTGAGGGACACGACTGTTCGAATAGATAAACTTCCCTGCAAGGGTGCACCACATTACCCAACACGCTCGATCCCTCTGGCCGGACACACTTTCCTGGGTCATGCCCGGCCATGGAAGAGCAACACGTCGCAGCCCAACCTAGGCACAACAAAGAGGTCAACACGTCGGTCTAAATCCTATGAGCGCAAGGGTCTGGGCCCATCGCTCATTGCACACCTGCATGTTGTGAGGGCGGCCGGTGAGCATACCTAGCAACCTCCATTACAAAGGAAGTTGCGTTATGCGGTCAAACCCGGCGCGCCGCTCAGTCGTTGACATCAAGAAGGCTTTGGCTGATACCACGACATCGAGTGCCCATAACTGTTCCCGCGTAGTTGGTTAGTGCGTATAGGCCAGTGGCCAGACTCAGATCAAATACCAAGATCTCATTAAGCGTGTTATTTTTAAGTAACCGCGGACGCCGATCAGGGTCATGCCCACCTCTCACCTAGGTGGTCTCAACCTGCCCCGTCGCTCCGCCACAAAGATCCACCCAGAGGGCGGTCGGGACAAAGGCCCTTTCAGCCCCCAATCCGTGAATCACTCGCGGGTACTCTACGAGCCGACCCGTCTTTAGTCACCACATGTATCATATATTATGTATATAGGTACATACCCGTGATCACCTCCCGAGTGATCATGGCCCGATAGTATAGCATGGTAGAGGGACAAGAATGTAGGGCCACTGGTGATAAACTAGCATCCTATAGTAAGCATTTAGGATTGCAGGTAAAGGTAACAACAGTAGTAGCAAAGACAGGCTATGCATCAGAATAGGATCAACGGAAAGTAGTAACATGCTACACTACTCTAATGCAAGCAGTAGAGAGAAGGAATAGGCGATATCAGGTTGATCAAGGGGGGGGGCTTGCCTGGTTGCTCTGGCAAGAAGGAGGGGTCGTTGTTGATGTAGTCGATCACAAGGGTATGGACAGCGACCTCGGGGTCTATCGGAAAGAAGTAAAGGAGGGGGAACATAATAAATAACAGAGCAATCAAAGCATCAAAAAATATAACAATGCAATACGCGGTGCCAGGGATGAGCTAACGTAGGTATAGGGGATACCGTCGAAAGGGGAAAACATCCGAGAAAGTATCCCGGTGTTCGGCATTTTCGGGCAGATGAACCGGGGGAAAGGTTGCATGTTCGCTATGCTAGAGAGGTGTGACGGACGAATAGACTCCGTATTCAGATTCGTCTCCTCGTTCTGAGAAACTTTCATGTATAAAGTATTTTCATCCGAGTTACAGATTATTTTAAATGAATTTTCAAAGTTATAAAGTTTTTCTGAAATTATTTATTAATTCGAATTAAATAAGAAAAATCTATGTGTACCCAGTGGCAGTCTAGCCCCAGAGGCTGACATGCGGGACCGTTGACTGCTGAGTCAGCAGTCAACGTTTGGCTGGTCAGACTATGAACAGTGTCGTTGGTCCCACCGGTAAGTGACTTAGTGTATATTTTAAACTAAATCCTTTTTTAAATTTAATCCAGATGGCCTTGGGCCCACTGTCATTGACTTCAAGGGGGGTTACCACTAAAAGGGGATTACCCCCAATTAAGCTAGGAGGGCCCGTGGGGGATTTATACGCGCGCGCCCACGAAGGCATGCCGGCTGCCACGACGTTCGGCCGGCCAGCCGTGGTAGGCGGAGGCGGGCGCCAGAGTTGGGGAGGCCGGCGCGTGCGGCCCACGGCGGGGCGGCGACGGTGTAGCGGGGCGGGCGAGGACACAGGCGGGGGAGCAGCGCGGCAGCATCAGGGCCAGTGCCGGACAGAGCCGATGAGGGTGTGCGGTGGCGCAGGAGAGGAGCAGCGGCGCCGGGGGGGAGTGGGGCGCGAGCAGGTGACCCGGCGCAGCAGAGCAGCATGGTAGAGGAGCAGGCTGGGGCGTGAGCGAGGAGGCATGGCAGCCAGCGGCGAGCGTGATAGTGGGAAGCCGCAACAGTGTAGATAGGCAAGCTTTGTGCGAGCGGCGGCAGCGGCGCTGGGCAGCAGTATGGGCAGCCGAGCAGCACATGGCATGACCGCGGATAGCTAGGTGCGTGCGCTAAGGCTCGTGAGCGCGAAGCGTCGGACGCGGCGACGGCGAGCATGGGTTTGGTCGGTGTAGGATCGAAAGTATGTCTAGAGGGGGGGTGATTAGACTACTTGACCAAATAAAAACTTAACCTTTTCCCAATTTTAGTTCTTGGCAGATTTTAGCTATTGTAGGACAAGTCAAGCAATCATCACACAATTCAAGCAAGCATGCAAAGAGTATATTGGCAGCGGCAAGTAAAGCATGCAACTTGCAAGAATGTAAAGGGAAGGGTTTGGAGAATTCAAACGCAATTGGAGACACGGATATTTTTCCCGTGGTTCGGATAGGTGGTGCTATCCTACATCCACGTTTATGGAGACTTCAACCCACGAAGGGTAACGGTTGCGCGAGTGCACGGAGGGATCCACCCACGAAGGGTAATGGTTGCGCGAGTCCACGGAGGGCTCCACCCACGAAGGGTCCACGAAGAAGCAACCACCCACGAAGGGTCCACGAAGAAGCAACCTTGTCTATCCCACCATGGCCATCGCCCACGAAGGACTTGCCTCACTAGCAGTAGATCTTCACGAAGTAGGCGATCTCCTTGCCCTTACAAACTCCTTGGTTCAACTCCACAATCTTGTCGGAGGCTCCCAAGTAACACCTAGCCAATCTAGGAGACACCACTCTCCAAGAAGTAACAAATGGTGTGTAGGTAATGAACTCCTTGCTCTTGTGCTTCAAATGATAGTCTCCCCAACACTCAGCTCTCTCTCATAGGATTTGGATTTTGTGGAAAGAAGATTTGAGTGGAAAGCAACTTGGGGAAGGCTAGAGATCAAGATTCATATGGTAGGAATGGAATATCTTGGTCTCAACACATGAGTAGGTGGTTCTCTCTCAGAACATATGAGTTGGAATTGTGTATGTGTTCTGATGGCTCTCTCCACGAATGAAGAGGAGGTGGAGGGGTATATATAGCCTCCACATAAAATCCAACCGTTACACACAGTTTTCCAATCTCGGTGGGACCGAATCAACAAACTTGGTCGGACCGAAAAGGTAAACCTAGTGACCGTTAGAGATTTTCGGTGGGACTGACATGCAACTCGGTAGGACCGATATGGTTAGGGTTTGGGCATAACGTAATCTCGGTGAGACCGATTACACAAACTCGGTGAGACCGATTTTGGTAATTAGCTAACTAGAGAGTTGGTCAGGCAAACTCGGTGGGACCGATTTGCTCTTTCGGTGAGACCGAAAAGTTACAAAAAGGAAACACTGAATTTACATTGCAATCTCGGTGGGACCGATTCGCTCTTTCGGTGAGACCGAAAAGTTACGAAAGGGAAACAGAGACTTTGCAATCCCATCTCAGTGAGACCGAGATCCCTATCGGTAGAACCGAATTGCTAGGGTTTGGCAGTGGCTTATGACAAGTGAAACTCGGTGGCGCCGGATAGAAAGAATCAGTAGGACCGAGTTTGGCTTAGGGTTTAGGTCATATATGGATATGGGAAAGTAGTTGAGGGTTTTGGAGCATATCACTAAGCACATGAAGCAAAAGGCTCATTAAGCAACACCTCATCCCTCCTTGATAGTATTGGCTTTTCCTAAAGACTCAATGTGATCTTGGATCACTAAAATATAAAATGAAGAGTCTTGAGCTTTTGAGCTTGAGCCAATCCTTTGTCCTTAGCATTTTGAGGGTTCCACTTTCACATCCATGCCATGCCAATCATTGAGCTTTCCTGAAATAGTCATCTTGGAATAGCATTAGCTCAATGAGCTATATGTTGTTATGAATTACCAAAACCACCTAGGGATAGTTGCACTTTCAGTCGGGCGCAGCGCTATAGGGCAAAACCGAGCGAACCTAGATGCTAGGCTGCATCTACATGGGCACGGGAGCACTCACGTGTGCCTAGCTGGCCCCGGGACAGCCGGTAGCCACGGCGGGGAGCACCACATCAGCGGCGGGGCGTTTTGGCCAAAGCAAAGCAAAGAGAACGACGGGACTACGACTATGGATCGATATCAGTTAGGGAGGGGAAACGTAGCACAACTCACCGGGAACTGGAAGAGGAGCTCGTGGAGGCCTTGGATGCAGTTAAGGCGACGAATTTGTTGATGGAGTGGCGGTGGCCGAAGGTTGAAGACGACATCAGTCCCCGGACTTGGCAGCGTACTGGCTTGATCTCGAAGGCACAGGCGAGGTGGACGAGCCCGACGGAGCTATCAGGCATGCTCTGAGGGCGCAGGGTGGACGGCGTATGCGAGAATGAGGTGAGCCCTGGCGACTGCGACGACGGGCATGTCTGGATCGGGACGAGGGAGCAGGAGGGATCGGGAGAGGCGGCTAGGGTTCGACAGCGGCATCGAGGACGCGCCCTTATTCGCGAGGGGAGTCGTGGGATGGCTGCCCCGTGGCCATCGACGACCATGGTGGCCTGGATGGCCGCCACGCCTTCCCCCGACTCTCCTGTCGAGAGGTGGAAGGAAAGGCCGTGGGTGTTGCGCCGGGCTACACTGTTACATGACTGGGCCAAGTGCACAGTACTGCATTTAGTCTTAATCCTTTTCCCTTTTTTGTTTGTTTATTTCCTTTTTTTGTTTTATTTTAGTTTTAACAAAATGCCAAAGTGGTCCCTAAATTGATGTTACAAATTAGGTCACAGCCACAAAAAGTTTTATCCCAAAATAAAAATAGTTTATTATTTTGTAATAATAAAAAGGAATTTAATTAATCGTTTTAGCTACTATATTTTAATTGTTTTAGTGCATTTAAACATTTTATAAAGACTTCGTTTCTCCACCAATATTACTTATGAATTATTTGTCACATCAAGAACATTTTAGCTTTAATATCTGAAAACTTTACTGTTTGACTCGATTTTTAATTTGAATTTGAACGGGATTTGAATCATCATGAGATTAACATCAATAATCATGGTGACATGGCATCATTAGGAGAGGGCTACTATAGCTTAATTATCCGGGCGTCACATGGTGTGTCCAAACATCGTAACCGCAGTTTATTTGATATGCTGCGATCTATGTTGTCTCTTACCAATTTACCACTATCGTTTTGCGGTTATGCTTTAGAGACGGCTACATTCACGTTAAAAAGGCACCATCTAAATCCATTGAGACGACACCATATGAACTATGGTTTGGCAAGAAACCTAAGCTGTCGTTTCTTAAAGTTTGGGGTTGTGATGCTTATGTGAAAAAGCTTCAGCCTGATAAGCTCGAATCCGAATAGGAGAAATGCGTCTTCGTAGGATACCCAAAGGAAACTGTTGGGTACACCTTCTATCACAGATCTGAAGGCAAAATATTCATTGCTAAGAATGGATCCTTTCTAGAGAAGGAGTTTCTCTGAAAAGAACTGAGTGGGAGGAAAGTAGAACTTGATGAGGTAGTTGTACCTTCTCTCGAATTGAAAAGTATTTCATCACAGAAATCAGTTCCAGTGATGCCTACACCAATTAGTGAGGAAGTTAATGATGATGATCATGAAACTTCAAGATCAAATTACTACCGAACCTAGTAGGTCAACCAGAGTACGTTCTACACCAGAGTGGTATGGTAATCCTGTTCTGGAAGTCATGTTACTAGACCATGACGAACCTACGAACTATGAGGAAGCAATGATGAGCCTAGATTCCACAAAATGGCTTGAGGCCACGAAATCTGAGATGGGATCCATGTATGAGAACAAAGTATGGACTTTGGTTGGCTTGCCCAATGGTCGACAAGCCATAAAGAAGAAGACTGACGCTGACGGTAATGTTACTGTCTACAAAGCTCGACTTGTAGCGAAAGGTTTTCGACAAGTTCAAGGAGTTGACTACGATGAGACCTTATCACCCGTAGCAATTGCCGCATTTTATGATTATGAAATTTGATAAATGGATGTCAAAACTGCATTCCTTAATGGATTTCTTAAAGAAGAGTTTTATATGTTGCAACCAGAAGGTTTTGTCGATCCTAAAGGTGCTAACAAAGTGTGCAAGCTCGCGATCCATTCATGGACTGGGGCAAGCATCTCAAAGTTGGAATATACGCTTTGATAGTGTGATCAAAGCATATGGTTTTATACAGACTTTTGGAGAAGCCTTTATTTACAAGAAAGTGAGTGGGAGCTCTGTAGCATTTCTAATATTATATGTGGATGACATATTGTTGATTGGAAATAATACAGAATTTTTGGATAGCATAAAAGGATACTTGAATAAGAATTTTTCAATGAAAGACCTCAGTGAAGCTGCTTATATATTGGGCATCAAGATCTATAGAGATAGATCAAGACGCTTAATTGGACTTTCACAAAGCACATACTTTGATAAAGTTTTGAAGAAGTCCAAAATGGATCAGTCAAAGAAAGGGTTCTTGCCTGTGTTACAAGGTGTGAAGTTGAGTCAGACTCAATGCCCGACCACTATAGAAGATAGAGAGAAAATGAAAGTCATTCCCTATGCCTCAGCCATAGGTTCTATCATGTATATATGCAATGCTATGTACCAGACCTGATGTGTACCTTGCTATATGTTTAGTAGGGAGGTACCAAAGTAATCCAGGAATGGATCACTAGACAGCGGTCAAGAACATCCTGAAATACCTGAAAAAGACTAAGGACATGTTTCTCATTTATGGAGGTGACAAAGAGCTTGTTGTAAATGGTTATGTCGATGCAAACTTTGACACTGATCCAGATGACTCTAAGTCGCAAACCGGATACATATTTATATTGAATGGTGGAGCTGTAAGTTGGTGCAGTTCCAAGCAGAGCGTCATGGCGGGATCTACTTGTGAAGTGGAGTACATGGTGCTTCAGAAGTAGCAAGTGAAGGAGTCTGGATGAAGGAGTTCATATCCGATCTAGGTGTAATACCTAGTGCATCGGGTCCAATGAAAATCTTTTGTGACAATACTGGAGCAATTGCCTTAGCGAAGGAATCTATATTTCACAAGAGAACCAAACACATCAAGAGACGCTTCAACTCCATCCGCGATCAAGTCAAGGAGGGAGACATAGATATTTGCAAAATAGATATGGATCTGAATGTTGCAGACCTGTTTACTAAGGCTCTTCCACGAGCAAAACATGATCAGCACCAAGACTCCATAGGTGTTAGAATCATTACAGTGTAATTTAGATTATTGACTCTAGTGCAAGTGGGAGACTGAAGGAAATATGCCCTAGAGGCAATAATAAAGTTGTTATTTATATTTCCTTATATCATGATAAATGTTTATTTTTCATGCTATAATTGTATTAAACGAAAACTTGATACATGTGTGAATACATAGACAAAACAAAGTGTCCCTGGTATGCCTATACTAGACTAGCTCGTTAATCAAAGATGGTTAAGTTTCCTGACCATAGACATGTGTTGTCATTTGATGAACGGGATCACATCATTAGGAGAATGATGTGATGGACCCATCCGTTAGCTTAGCATAATGATCGTTAAGTTTTATTGCTATTGCTTTCTTCATGACTTATACATATTCCTCTAACTATGAGATTATGCAACTCCCGAATACTAGAGGAACACCTTGTGTGCTATCAAAAATCACAAGTAACTGGGTGATTATAAAGATGCTATACAGGTGCCTCCGAAGGTGTTTATTGGGTTGGGATAGATCAAGATTAGGATTTGTCACTTCGATTATCGGAGAGGTATGTGGGCCCTCTCGATAATGCACATCACTATAAGCCTTGCAAGCAATGTGACTAATGAGTTAGTTACTAGATGATGCATTACGGAACGAGTAAAGAGGCTTGCCAGTAACGAGATTGAACTAGGTATGAGGATACCGACGAACGGATGTCGGGCAAGTAACATACCGATGACAGAGGGAATAACGTATGTTATTATTACTGTTTGACCGATAAAGATGTTCGTATAATATGTAGGAACCAATATGAGCATCCAGGTTCTGCTGTTGGTTATTGATTGGAGATGTGTATTGGTCATGTCTACATAGTTCTCGAACCCGTAGGGTTGGCACGCTTAACATTTGATGATGAATTGTATTATGAGTTATGTGTTTTGGTGACCGAAAACTGTTCAGAGTCCCGGATGACATCACGGACATGACGAGGAGTTTCGAAATAGTCGAGAGGTAAAGACTGATATATTGGATGAAGGTATTCAGACGAAATGGTTTCGGGACGTTTCGGATATTTATCGGGGTACCGAGGGGTTACGGGAACCCCCTGGGGAAGTAATGGGCCTTCATGGGCCATAGGGGAGAAAGAGAGGGGAGCCCGCAGGGAGGCACGCGCCCCCAAGGGAGTCCGAATTGGACAAGGGGGAGGGGGCGCGACCCCCTTTCCTCTTTCCCTCTCCCACTCCCTCTCCTTCCCTCTTTCCCCTCCACGAGAAAGGAAAAAAGGGGGCGAATCCTACTAGGAGTGGAGTCCTAGTAGGACTCCCCCCCTTGGCGCGCCCCTTGGTGGCCGGCCTCCTCCTCCCATCCTTATATACGGGGGCAGGGGGCAACCCAAAGCACAACAGTTATTCTCTTAGCCATGTGTGGTGCCCCGTCCACAGTTTACTCCTCCGGTCATAGCGTCGTAGTGCTTAGGCGAAGCCCTGCGTGGATCACATCACCATCACCGTCATCACACCATCGTGCTGACGAAACTCTCCCTCAAACCTCTGCTGGATCAACAGTTCAAAATATGCCCTACAGACAATAATAAAGTTGTTATTTATATTTCCTTATATCATGATAAATGTTTATTATTCATGATAGAATTGTATTAACCGGAAACTTAGTACATGTGTGAATACATAGACAAACAGACTGTCCCTAGTATGCCTCTACTAGACTAGCTCGTTAATCAAAGATGGTTAAGTTTCCTAACCATAGACATGTGTTGTCATTTGATGAATGGGATCACATCATTAGTGAATGATGTGATGGGCTAGACCCATCCCTTAGCTTAGCATAATGATCGTTTAGTTTTATTGTTATTGCTTTCTTCATGACTTATACATGTTCCTCTGACTATGAGATTATGCAACTCCGAATACCGGAGGAACACCTTGTGTGCTATCAGACGTCACAACGTAACTGGATGATTATAAAGATGCTCTACAGGTGTCTCCGATGGTGTTTGTTGAGTTGGCATAGATCGAGATTAGCATTTGTCACTCCGTGTATCAGAGAGGTATCTCTGGGCCCTCTCGGTAATGCACATCACTATAAGCCTTGCAAGCAATGTGACTAATGAGTTAGTTGCGGGATGATGCATTACGGAACGAGTAAATAGACTTTCCTGTATCGAGGTTGAGCTTGGTATGAGGATACCGACGATCGGATATCAGGCGAGTAACATACTGATGACAAAGCGAACAACATATGTTGTTATGCGGTTTGATTGATAAAGATCTTCATAGAATATGTAGGAGCCAATATGAGCATCCAGATTCCGCTATTGGTTATTGCCCGGAGATATGTCTCGGTCATGTCTACATAGTTCTCAAACCCGTAGGGTCGGCACACTTAATGTTTGATGACGATTTGTATTATGAGTTATGTGATTTGATGACCGAAATTTGTTTGGACTCCCGTATGAGATCACGAACATGACGAGGAGTCTCAAAATGGTCGATACATAAAGATTGATATATTGGATGATGTTATTCAGATACCGAATGAGTTCCGAGACGTACCGGATAACTATCGGAGTGCCTGAGGGTTATCGGAACCGCTCGGGGGAACTAATGGGCCTTCATGGGCCTTAGTGGGGGAGAGAGAAGGGCCACAAGGGGCTGTCCGCACGCCCCTCCACCTTGGGTCCAAATTGGACTAAGGGAAGGGGGCGGCGCCCCCTTTCCTTCCTTTCCCCCTTTCCCTTCCTTCTTGCCCCTTCCTCTAGGTGGAATCCTACTAGGACTTGGAGTCCTAGTAGGACTCCTCTCTCCTAGCGCGCCCTACAGGGGCCGGCTGGCCTCCCCCTCCCCTCCTTTATATACGGGGACAGGGGGCACCCTAGAACACACAAGTTTCTCTTAACCGTGTGCGGTGCCCCCTCCAAAGTTAGACACCTCGGTCATATCGTCGTAGTGCTTAGGCGAAGCCCTGCGCCGGTAACTTCATCATCACTATCGCCACACCGTCGTGCTGACGAAACTCTCCCTCATCCTCAACTAGATCAAGAGATCGAGGGATGTCATCGAGCTAAACGTGTGTGAACTTGGAGGTGCGGTACTTTCGGTGCTTGGATCGGTTGGATCGCAAAGACGTTTGACTACATCAACCGCGTTACTAAACGCTTCCACTTTCGGTCTAGGAGGGTACGTGGACACACTCTCCCTGCTCATTGCTATGCTTCTCCTAGATAGATCTTGCGTGATCGTACAATTTTTTTTGAAATACCATGTTCCCCAACAAACTCTCCCTCAACCCTCTGCTGAATCAAGAGTTCGAGGGACGTCATCGATCTGAACGTGTGCTAAACTCGGAGGTGCCGTACGTTTGGTACTAGATCAGTTGGATCATGAAGACGTTCGACTACATCAACCACATTAACCTAACGCTTCCGCTTTCGGTCTACGTGGGTACGTGGACACACTCCCCCCCTCTCGTTGCTATGCATCTCCTAGATAGATCTTGCATGATCGTAGGAATTTTTTTGAAATTGCATGCTACATTCCCAACATAAAGTACCTGAGGGGTGCTCCGAGGGGAGCACAACCCACTAGGGCGCGCCTGGGGCGCCTAGGTGGGCTGTGCCCACCTCAATGGCCTTCCGCACCGCCTCTTTGCTCTATAAATACCCCAATATTTCAAAAACCCTAGGGGAGTCTACGAAAATCAATTCCAACCGCCGCAAGTTCCAGAACCACCTGATCCAATCTAGACACCATCGCGGAGGGGTTCATCATACTCATTGGTGCCTCTCTGATGATGCGTGAGTAGTTCAATGTAGACCTACGGGTATGTAGTTAGTAGCTAGATGGCTTCCACTCTCTCTTTTGATTCTCAATACAATGGTCTCTTGGAGATCTATTTGATGTAACTCTTTTTGCGGTGTGTTTGTTGGGATCCGATGAACTTTGAGTTTATGATTAGATATATGTTTTTATCCATGAAATTTATTTGAGTCTTTTGATCTCTTATATGCATGATTACTTATAGCATCGTATTTCTTCTTTGAATCTTTGGTTTAGTTAGGCCAACTAGATCAATTTTTCTTGCCATCGGAAGAGGTGCTTTGTGATGGGTTTGATCTTATGGTGCTTGATCCCAGTGACAGAAGGGGAACCGACACGTATGTATCATTGCTATTAAGGATAACAAGATGGGGTATATTTCTACATAAATAGATCTTGTCTATATCATGTCATCGTTCTTATTGGATTACTCTGTTTCTCCATGAACTTAATACACTAGGTGCATGCTGGATAGCGGTCGATGTGTGGAGTAATAGTAGTAGATGCAGGCAGGAGTCGGTCTACTAATCTTGGACATGATGCCTATATAATGATCATTTCCTAGATATCGTCATGATTATTTGAAGTTCTATCAATTGCCCAACAGTTATTTGTTTACCCACCGTATGCTATTTTTCTCGAAAGAAGCCACTAGTGAAATCTACGACCCCCAGGTCTCTTCTTTATTATATTTGCCTCCGCGATCTATTTTTATTTGCTTTTATTTTCAGATCTATTAATCCAAAAATACAAAAATACATTGCTGCAATTTATTGTTATTTATTTTATCTCGCGTTCCCGCGAGATCTATTTATCCAATCTACTACAATTTTACCTATCTTTTTACCCATGAGGGATTGACAACCCCTCTCTTACGTCGGGTTGCAAGTATTTGTTCTTTGTGTGCATGAGATGTTTACATGGTGTTGCGTGGTTCTCTCACTGGTTTGATAACCTTGGTCTCATCATTGAGGGAAATACCTAACGTAGTTGTGTGTAACGCCCACGATGCGGCTATAGCTCCCACGTGTCGAGGCACGACTTAGAGGCATAACCACATAGTGGTTTGTCGCAAGAAGGGTCATCTTCACAACATCCCATGTAATGAACAAGAAAGGGATAACTAGAGAGTTGGCTTACAATTGCCACATGACACAATACTTAAATAAGTCATACATCATCAGAATACACTCATAGTCCGACTACAGACAACCAAATGAAAAGGAAGATAAACCCAACTGCTAGATCCCCGATCGTCCCAACTGGCACCACTACTGATCATCAGGAAACGACACGTTGTAACGACCAAGGTCCTCATCGAACTCCCACTTGAGTTTGGTAGCATCACCTGCACTGGTATCATCAGCACCTGCAACTATTTTGGAAGTATCCATGAGTCACGAGGACTCAGCAATCTCACACCCGCGAGATCAAGACTATTTATGTTTATGGGTAGGATAAGGTAATGAGGTGGAGTTGAGAAAGTGCTAACCAAATATGGTGGCTAACATATGCAAATAAGAGTAAGGTGAGAAGCTACACAACGGTCGTGAAGCTAGAAGTGATCAAGAAGTGGTCCTGAAACTACTTACGTTCAAACGTAACACAAACCGTGTTCACTTCCCAGACCATCACGGCTACACATGTGGTTGATTCATTTTATTTAAATCAAGTGTCAAGTTCTCTACAACCGGATATTAACAAATTCTCATCTGCCACATAACTGTGGGGACGGCTCTCGAAAGTTTATACCCTGATGGGGTATCCCAACTTAGCCCATCACAAGCTCTCATGATCAACAAAGGATATTCCTTCTCCCAGACAGACCCGATCAGTCTCGGAACCCCGGTTACAAGACATTTCGACAATGGTAAAACAAGACCAGAAGGACCGGCCGATGTGCCGACAAATCCCGATAGGAGTCGCATGTATCTCGTTCTCAGGGCATAGTGGATGGGACAAGCTACGAGTAAAACCATCCCTCAAGTTTCCCCAAGGTGGCCCCACAGGCTGCCTGTTTCAGACCAACACTCAGGGGAGCACTGGCCCGGGGGGGTTAAAATAAAGATGACCCTCGGGTCTGCAGAACCCAAGGGAAATTTATAGGTTGTTAGGCAAATGTAAAACCAAGGTTGGGCCTTGCTGGCGGAGTTTTATTCAAGGTGAACTGTCAAGGGGGTCCCATAACCCCAACCGCGTAAGGAACACAAAATCTAGGAACATAACACCGGTATGACGGAAACTAGGGGGGAAAGAGTGGAACAAAACACCAAGCATAAGGCCGAGCCTTCCACCCTTTACCAAGTATATAGATGCATTAATTAAATAAGAGATAAAGTGATATCCCAACATATCCATGTTCCAACATGGAACAACCTGCAAGGCACCTGCAACTAGCAACGCTATAAGAGGGGCTGAGCAAAAGCGGTAACTTAGCCAAACAACAGTTTGCTAGAAAGGTGGGTTAGAGGCTTGACATGGCAATAGGGCAGGCATGAGAAACAAGTGGTAGGTAGCGCGACATAGCGATAGAACAAACAACTAGCAAGCAAAGATAGAAGTGATATCGACGGTAATGGTCATCTTGTCTGCAATGTTCTCAAAGTTGTTGAAAGCTTGCTCCTCGTTAGCATACTCAACAGGTTCCTCATTCACGTACTCGTCTCCTGGCTCTACCCTAATCAAGAACACAAGCAACGGAACAACAATCAATCACGATGCAATGCACAAGCAACATGATGCAAGACATGTCATGGACTGCAAGATATGATGTGCAATGCATATGGGTACACCGGAAGGAAAAGAATGTACGAGGCATCAACTTGTCAAAAAAAGTACGCCGCTGGAGAGATGAGGTGATTTCGGTCGAAATCGATATAAGGATCACCGGAAACGGATGCACGGTTTGCAAATGACGAGCAAAACAAGAATGACGCAAATGTGCGATTAACAACATCATAGCACTTAGAATGCAACAAGAAACTATTCTACATCACTCCAACATGGCAAAAAAGCATATGAGCATAAAGTATAGGTGAAGCTCTACAAATCATGAACACTGAGCTCCTGCTAGTTCTCACTAGAACAAGCTCAAAATAGCATGGCAAAAATGCAAATGATAACAGATTCACAGACTTAGAGGAAATACTAAACATGTCAAAATAGCAACATATAGCAATGTTTAGAGCTAGCAAACAACATGCTACAGGAACATATCATGGCAAAAAAAGGCATGGCATGCTAGTACTAAAGACATAGAACAAAACTACCTTACTGAAATTTACCCAAAGATGCATAAAAAATGATGTGGCACCCATGCAAACATGGCAAGTTATATGAATAGTTTGCAAGCTCAATTCACTCACCACAAAGCATTTCATGGAATAAAAAGGTAACCAACATGAAGTAGACATGTTCAAGAAGCTAAGCATGGCAAGAGCAAGCTCATAGGGTACATGCATCACTAGCAACACCCGTGGCAAAGTGGAATCGCATGTTAACAATCTGCCAGGAATAATATTTAGCAAAAGTAGAGCAAGGAAATGACATGCTATATTGCTCCATAATTACAACCAGAGGCATGAATCGATAGAGCAATACCACATCTTCAAAACATGCTTACTGAACTATCTCAAAATGTGCATGGATCTCATGGTAGCAACATGGCAACACAACATCACTAAGTGCCTGAAATCAGCAACATCACATAGCCTACTTTGCATGCTTGTCCTAGTCACCACATAGCTCATAAAAATACAAGACTTGCACCTCTGTAAAGATGGCATGATGGAGCTCATAAAATATATAGACATCATGCTCATAGGATGCACACACAAAATGCAAAGAAAATGACAAATCATCAAGTTCTGTTAAATTCTAGTAGACAACATCATATAGCACTTTTGCAACGAGGATTTAGGCATCAATATGAACAGTAACATGCATGAAAATGACACTAACATGAATGGAATAACGAGACGAACATTTTGATATATCATATGCATGAATCGGAGCACCGAACACAGAGATATAGCATGATGAAGAGGGCACAAAATTATGAGGATTTTTGGGACTTAGCCAAATCTCACCCTCCGGATCTAGGGTTTCCGGGCACGGTTTATGAGGTTCGACGGGGGAGCCACCGGACTTGGTGATCGGAGGCGATGGTCGGAGCTGGGGAGAGGTGGCCGAAGTCGCCGGAGGAAGGAGCCGACGACGAGGGTGACCTGATCCGGGACCGGAGTCGCGGGAGGGCGGTGGACGGCTGCGGCGGTCGGAGGAGGCGGCGACCGGCGAGAAGG
Organism: Triticum urartu; assembly: GCF_056163025.1. NCBI lineage: Eukaryota > Viridiplantae > Streptophyta > Magnoliopsida > Poales > Poaceae > Triticum > Triticum urartu. The sequence goes on along the minus strand of NC_141877.1, from coordinate 218,516,300 downwards.
CGCGGGCGGCGCGGTTGCACGTCGGCGAAGGGCGGCGGCGCGGGCGGAGAGCGCGGGCGAGGTTGCGGGCCTAGGGGGCCGAATGCGGGCTCTCCAGGCCGCGGCGGGCGGCTTCCATGTGGCAGACGCCGGTTGGTGCGGAGGCGGCGGCACGGAGTGTCCGGCGAGCGAGAGGATCGGGGCTAGGGTTTCGAAACCCGGAATTTTTGGAGGGGGTGCATATTTATAGGTAGGGGGAGCTAGGAGTGTACAAATGAGGTGCGGTTTTCGCCCACACGAACGTGATCCAACGGCGGAGAGCATGGAGGGGGTTTAGATGGGTTAGTGGGCTGTTTTGGAGGGGTGTTGGGATGCGAAACGAGAGGGGCTTTTACGGTTACCCAGTTAACCGTTGGGGCATCAAACGACCTCCAAATGGAACGAACTTTGACAGGCGGCCTACCAGTGATGTACCAAGGCCACTCGTCAAATCTCGACCCATTCCAAGAACGTTTTTCTCTCGCTCACGAAACGAGATTTGAGGGGTGCGATGGGTGCATGTGGGAGTGTCGGATCGTGAAACAGACAACGGGGAAAAATGACCGGATGCATGAGACGAGCACGAATGCAAATGAGATGCACATGATGACATGATATGAAATGCATGACATGAACAAAATGCCAAATGAAGACAAAAACTGAACCACAAAGGAAATAGCATGTCACATAGCCGGAAATGGCAAGAGTTGGAGTTACAAATACGGAAAGTTACATCCGGGGTGTTACAACACTCCACCACTACAAGAGGATCTCATCCCGAGATCTAGGACTGAAAGAACTCCGGATATTCAGAACGGAGGCGATCCTCGTGTTCCCAGGTGGCTTCTCGGTTGGAATGGTGTGACCACTTCACTTTCAGGAATTTGATTGAATTGTTGCGAGTTTTGCGCTCGGTTTCTTCAAGAATGGCAACATGATGCTCCTGATGAGACAAATCTTCTTGGAGATCAATCTCTTCGAAGTTGATAGTGCGCTCGGGGGTCTTGAGGCACTTGCGAAGCTGTGACACGTGAAACACATTGTGCACGTTTGCGAAGTTGGATGGAAACTCGAGTTTCTTTTGCCAATGATCTTGAAAGGACCCATGTATCTCGGGGCAAGCTTCCCTTTGATACCAAAGCGACGAGTGCCTTTCATTGGAGAGACACGAAGGTAGACATGGTCTCCAATCTCGAAAGCCAAGTCACGGTGCTTGCTATCGTAGTAACTCTTCTCGCGCGATTGCGCGGCTTTGAGATTTTCACGGATGACTTTACACATTTCTTCAGCTTCTGTGATCAAGTCGTTGCCAGGAAGTTGGCGTTCACCAGTCTCTGACCAATTGAGAGCAGTACGACACTCTTTGCAATAAAGAATTTCGAACGGGGCCTTGCCCGAACTCGCTTGGAAGCTATTGTTGTAGGAGAACTCGGCATAAGGGGGACAATCTTCCCACTTCATACCGAAAGAGATGACACAAGCCCTAAGCATGTGTTCGTGGATTTGATTGACTCGCTCGACTTGGCCACTTGTTTGGGGATGGAAAGCTGTGCTGAAACGAATGCTGGTGTCCATGGCCTTCTAGAAGGAGTCCCAGAACTTAGAAGTGAAAATGCCTTCGCGGCCTGAAGAGATCAATTGCGGACTACCATGCAATGAGACAATTCTGGAGGTGTATAGCTCTGCCAACTGAGCTGCCATGATAGATTCTTTGATTGGAAGGAAATGAGCCACTTTTGTAAGCTTGTCAATGACAATGAAGATAGCATCATTCCCACGCTTGGACTTTGGAAATCCAGTAACGAAGTCCATTTCGATATGATCAAACTTCCATTCTGGCATAGCAAGAGGTTAGACGAGACCAGCTAGTCGTTGGTGTTCTGCTTTCACCCTTCGACAGATATCACATTCATTCACGAATTGAGCAATCTCTCGCTTCATTCGGGTCCACCAGTACGACTGCTTTAGGTCATGGTACATCTTCGAACTGCCTGGATGAATGGAAAGGAGATAATTGTGCACTTCTTTAATTATGACCTTCCTTAGATCAGCTTTAGGAACCACAATCCGGTCCTCGGGGAATAAAGTGTCTTTGTCATCAATGCGATAGCACTTGTATTTGGGTAAGCCCTTGGCAATACCATGTTTCACCTTCTTCACCATGGTATCAAGGAGTTGTGCCTCACGAATTTGGTCTTCCAAAGTTGGAGTGACTTGAAGGTTGGCAAGAAAACCTTGAGGAACAACTTGGAGATTCAGTTTGCGGAAAGCTTCACAAAGATCCGGTTGGAATGGCTTGAGGATTAAGCTGTTGCAATAAGCCTTCCTGCTCAAAGCATCTGCAATGACATTGGCCTTCCCTGGAGTATATTCAATACTTGGATTGTATTCTTGAATCACTTCGACCCAACGAGTTTGCCTGAGGTTGAGGTTGGGTTGAGTGAAGATATACTTGAGGCTCTTGTGATCTGTGAAAATTTCCAGCTGCCTTCCCAACAAGAGATGTAAGCCAGACAAGACGATGCGCCAAGATATTTTATAACGCATCCCACATGATTCTTTCTAGTAAACTGTTTGTGGTATACGTTATTTTTTTAATTATGTTCGGAAAGACAAAATGGTGTTACAGAGGGAAAGGATGGTGTTTGAAATGCTAGAATATTTACGTACAGTGAACATGCAACTACATGAGTGTCATGTTTAAATTTAGAATTATTCCAGGTTCGTTTGGCATTTTTATGCATTAATTGAGTTTCTAGGCATTTAATGTGCATAATTAAAATTTGAACTACAAGCACATGCTCCAGTGCACCAAAGTTTGTTGGAAAATCACATGTATGTCTTTGGGTGAATTTATAGGTCCCATGCAAGAAATGGGTATGAAATTCAAACATCTGGGCGTCGTGGCATAGCCGGGAACATTGAGAAACTTGGTTTTTAAATTCCTGGAAATTCAAAAATTGCCTGGAAATCATGAAACTTGGCATGGTGTCATTTCATGGAACCAACATGTTGTGATAAAAAAATTGGCCGCATTTGGACAAGTTTTCGTATAAGCTTCTTGCAAACCGGAGCTTCTCTCGAGAAGACTCGTGGTTCCCGAGGGGGACGTGTCACCTTTGTGTGCGAAATGATATACACCGCCTCCCCCCTTGATTTTTTACATAGGCAATATAGAACTATATGAGTGTCGTGTTAAAATTTGGAATTATTCCGGGTTCGTTTGGCCTTTCTTATACATTAATCGAATTTCTAGTCATCTAATGTGCATAATTCAAATTTGAACTACAAGCACATGCTCCAGTGCACCAAAGTTGGTTGAAAAATCACACGCGTGCCCTTGGGTGAATTTCTAGGTCCCATGCAAGAAATGGGAATGAAATTCAAACATCTTGGCGTCGTGGCTCGGCCGGAAAGATTGAGAAACTTGGTTTTTTAATTCATGTAAATCCAAAACACGCCTGAAAATCATGAAACTTGGCATGGTGTCATGGCATGGCACCAACATGCTGTGGTAATTTTTTTGGCCGAGTTGAGACAAACTTTGGTATAAGCTTCTTGCAAACCAGAGCTTCTCTCAAGAAGACTCGTGGTTCCGAGAGGGAACGTGTCACCTCCGTGTGCGAAACGACATACACTGCCTTCTCCCGCCTTAATTTTTTAACACAACAGCTTAGACCAAATAGGAGTATCATGCCAAATTTTGGAATTATTCCGGGTTCGTTTGGCCTTTTTACACATTAATTGAATTTCTAGGCATTTAATGTGGTTAATTCAAATTTGAACTACAAGCACATGCTCCAGTGCACCAAAGTTGGTTGAAAAGTCACATGCGTGTCCTTGGGTGAATTTGTAGGTCCCGTGCAAGAAATGGGAATGGAATTCAAACATATGGGCGTCGTGGCTTGGCCGGAAATATTGAGAAACTTAGTTTTTTAATTCCTATAAATCCAAAACACGCCTGAAAATCATGAAAGTCGGCATGGTGTCATGACATGGCACCGATATGTTGTGCTAATTTTTTTGGCCGAATTGGTTTAAACTTTGGTATAAGATTCTTGCAAATCGGAGCTTCTCTCAAGAAGGCTCGTGGTTTTGAGAGGGAACATGTGTCACCTCCGTGTGTGAAATGACATACACTGCCTTGTCCCACCTTGATTTTTTACACAGGAAGCTTAGACCAGATAGGAGTTTCATGCTAAATTTTGGAATTATTCCAGGTTCGTTTGGACTTTTTATACATTAATTGATTTTCTAGGCATTTGATGCACATAATTCAAATTTGAAGTACAAGCACATGCTCCAGTGCGCAAAGTTGGTTGGAAAATCATTTATGTGTACTTGAGCGAACTTCTAGGTCCCATGGAAGAAGTGGGAATGGAATTCAAACATCTGGGCGTCTTGGCTTGGCCGAAAACATCGAGAAACTTGGTTTTCAAATTGCCGTAAATCCAAAACTCGCCTGAAAATCATGAAACTTGGCATGGTGTCATGACATGCCACCAACATGTTGCGGTAATTTTTTTGTCTGATTTGCGAAGGCGCACACATTAACAACCAACGAAGTCATTTTGAAACAAGTGTTGGCATGTAATAAATCGGAAACACAAGTATTATTGAAACCGTGGGCGTTCTACTTACCATCTACGTGCCGCCACGCGTCCCCGTTTTTATTGGCTAGGAGGTGCCATGCGGGCTAGCTATTTGAGTTCGGGAGGCGTGCGATCAGACCCCCATGTGTGCTCATCGGGAGGAGAGCCCTTTGACCTCTATCCGCGCCCACCTCCCTCCCAACGTCTCCATTAATGGCGCCCGAGCCCCTGTTTCATGGCGTGGCTATGTCTGACTCGACTAAGATTTAAGATAGAAAAAGAAAATCTGAAAATAAAGTTTGTCACGGATCTTGATGTAAGATCTGATGGACATATATAGCATTGACTGCAACTTATAGCAAGACTGATGAATATAAGGATGATGACAACGGATACTAATTGTCTTACATATTTAGGAAGATAATTTAAAAAGCCACATGCAGCAATGCCCGAAATACACAAGGGCAAAAGAAGAAGGAAGACAATGATCTGGCTTGCTGATCTCTACTCTCTTGATGCGTTGCTACAGGACACGAGAACTAGTATCTGTGGTGAGTGGCGATGAGCTCTTTCGGGTCCTCAAAACGCTGCTTGAGAGCATCCATGAATTCCTCCACCAGCCTTTGGCGCTCGATGCGGAGCATGTCATTCTTGTCCATAAGTTTCTTGACGATGATGTTGGTCCTCTTCAGCAAGGCAGTGGTCTCCTCCTGCTGCTCCGCACTTCCGACGATCTTCGCCCTCAGCAGCTCGTGCTCGGCCCGGAGCTTCGCATTGCCCTCACTTAGTTGCCGGATGACACCGGTAGCCTGTTGAAATGAGACTTTTATTTCATCCTGCAACCTCGCCCAGCTGGAGATCTGATCCATCTGCCTATGGACGATCGCATTCATGCGCCTGTAAGAGTCCTCGCCTTCACGCGCGACATTTTCTTAGGCTGCCGTGGGGTGGGAGGACATCTCGGCTGCATTGGCGGCCCGGTGGGATATCTCTGCTGCTTCTGCTGTGCCGCCGGACCAGTCTGCTACATCGACGGCGTGGCGGGACCTTCGTGCTGCTTCGGTGGCATAGCGGGACCTCTGTGCTGCTACGGCTGCGTGGCGGGACATGTTTGCTGCTTTTATGGCGAGGCGGGACATCTCTCGTGCTTCCGCTTCTATGCTCGCCTCTCCCTGGTGGTACTCTCTGGACCCAGAACTCACACTGGCCATGGCAGACACGAGGGAACGATGATGAATGACTTGTTTGTTTTTGTGGATGAGGAGTTGATGAGGAATGTGCAGTCATCTTAGAGTAGTAGTATTTATAATCGAGTACTAATATGCTCCTAAGTGGGAAACCGTTTAGGTTTTGATTGGTGTCAACAGGTTCGCAATTAAATATAGCGTGGTAGTAATTTGGAATGTGACGGGACGCAGGCTCAAAATTTATTGACGGTTCTATAATTTGTAAATGTGTCACTATTCTCGGATGGCGTAACGTGGGCATGCTTTCTCGGTCGCGTATGTGGCGTTTGCACCATAGGGTGCACCACAATAGACGATGACAACGCACGTCTTGTTCCAACAACCGTGCGCGCTCGTTATTACCATCGCACACACTTCTTTTAATTAGAATGTGAGCCTGTCTAGCGCACACACGTTGATCTATCTAACTGTTTCTGTTTGTTGTGGCTAATCGCAAACAGTTCATCCGTGTGAAGTGTATGCCGTCAATCATAGACACTTAGATCTGGTTGACCGTTTCTGTTCTATTGCCTAATCGCAAACAGTTAATCCTTATGAAGCGTATGCCCTCAATCACACACCTTCATCTGGCTGCCCATTTCTGTTGTTCTGCCTCATCACAAACAGTTAATCCAAGTGAACTATATGCCGTATATCGCACACGCCTTCATCTGGCTGCCCGTTTCTGTTCTTCTTCCTCATCGCAAACAGTTAATTGAACTGAACCGTATGCCCTACATCGCACACGCAACAAATCGGAACCGTGTTTGATGGCTCCGCCATCACAAACGTTTTGCATCTTTTTGACAGTTTTTTACATCACCGTTTGCGATTAATGCATCGCATACAGTTTCGTCAAACGGTCTCTGATCGTAGTGTCGCGCTAGCAGCATCCTGCAGTAGTGTGCTCCCGCACATTCGGCCATTGGTTTGTCCATTTGGATCAAAGTGGACACACCCAGATGAAATGGGGTCGCCTATTGGATTTGGCCTAAGAGCATCTACTACAACCGGAATTGCCTAATTAGGGTCCCTATACGTTAGCACACGAGCCCATAGACAGCGAGCAGACTGTGTCGGTGTCAAAACCGGCGGATCTCGGGTAGGGGGTCCTGAACTATGGACCTTGGATCGATGGGGAACAATAACGTAGGACACGATGTTTACCCAGGTTCAGGCCCTCTCTAAGAAGTAAAACCCTACATCCTGCTTGATTGTATTGCTTGTGTATAAGGGGGTTACAGAGTAGATCTACCATGACATGTGACAAAATAAACCCTAACTAGTAGGATGGTGATTGTTCTCCTAGCCTCTATGGAACAAGCCCCCTGGTTTATATAGACACAAGGGGTGCTAGGGTTTACAGATAGTCGTTTACATCAAGGAAACTCTAGATCTTCCGTCTTGACTTGGGGTGCACACCAAGGCACAAAAGGTCTTCGGTTCAGATACAATGCGACCCACCAATCCGGCCCATACAAGACAGGCTGACATCCCGAGGACCCCCTAATCCAGGACTCCTTCAGTAGCCCCCGAACTTGCCTTCAACGCCGGAGCCTACAACCGTTGGTCGTCCCGTGATTCTGAAAATCTTTGGCTTGCGAGGGGAGTTCCTCATATTCACCTTGTTCGGCTAACTTCAACAATTCGGTTTCCGATGACTCCTCGACCTACCAAATCATGGTGGGCCCCCCTTACCATTAACTTTGTCAGAGGCGACTCTCGATTTTTGTGCAGCCACTTGAAGGCGAGCAGTCTTGTGTCTTCTTACAAGAACACCCCCCAGGACCACAAACATGTCTATTAAACAGGCCAAGGGTGCATCAAGTGGTCCATCCATACCCAAGAAAGGAACCCCACACTGCCCAGAGAAAATCCTCATGGCCGGCATCCCTGGCTCATCATCGCGTCCTCACAGCCATCTCCTGGTGACTAGCCCAGTTGCTCATATTGCAGCTTCAGCTATGCAACCTCCAACAGCAGATCTCTTGCCCGTTCGCGCCGGACTGACTTCAGACTATGGTGAAGCCTTCGCAGAGAGCTTTCCCAATCCAAATAAGGATGAGAGGATATGTTTTGTATCCTTCCTTCTAAGAGGTCTAGGATTCCCCAATCACCCATTCTTAAGGGGCCTGCTAGAGTTTTATGGGATCCAACTCCACCACCTCACCCCGGGATCAATTCTGCATATTTTCGGCTTTGTTGCTCTCTTTGAGATGTTCCTGGGCTGCGAGGCCCATTTCGAACTATGGAGGAAGTTTTTCTGCCTTATTCCTCGCACCCATCGAGGGCCAATCTTTGAAGTAGGCAGAGCTAAGGTGTGTCGCATAGCCGGTACTAGATATCCCATTGGAACTCCAAAGAGAGACTCTGAAGAGTGGTCTTCGGAGTGGTTTTATATCGAAGATGTCCCTCTGTTCAACCCAGTTCAGAGGGTTTGCCCGTATATTCAGATGCCCTACTTAAGAAACGACTTAACTGGCATCCCAAGGGCCCTTCCTAGGAAGAGTTTGCCAAGGTACAGTGCCTGGCCGCGAAGGTAAGGGTGCTGGCCCATGGAGGATTGACCATACTTGACATAATGGCCGCGGCGATCAAACGATGCGTGCAACCTCTCCAACAAAGGACACACCCCGTGTGGAGCTATAACGGGGCAAGCGACATGGCCCGCTACGAGCAACAGGGCCCGAACAATCCAACAGCAATGGTCACCATATTGGCGGATCTATTCAAAGGCGAGGAAGAAGAGTTCGCCCGCCTAAGAAACTAGAAAGGCTACTCGGGCTACAACCCTATTGAATGGGTAAGTTTAAAATTGTGTTCATAGCGTGAATATTACACCTGAATACTGATTGGTTCAACCATTTTTCTGAACATAGCTGGAGATGCCAAATTGAGGGCATCAGCTGCCCCGCCCCTCAACCAGAGGACCATTCTCGTGACGACGATCCGGTCTTTCTCGAGGACCCAGAGACATCGATTGACTTTGAGGACGGGGTTTTCTTTCAGGAAAGCCTCGATAGTTCTAAGGTTCCCATCACAGACGATCATCTTGGGCTCCTCGCCTCCTCCATAGTAAGTAGCGAGAAGGCCTCCTCTCCAACAAAGTGCTCGCCTTGCACTAACTTCTACTCCCAAGGGGCTGAACCTCACGCCGAACACCAATGGAGGCAGCTCCAAATCTAGCCAACAAAGAAGCCTCCAAACTGAAAGCCACCATGTGAAACATCCATTTTCAATCATGCTTTTATATTGACTAGCAAAAGGGCCCGTACGTTGCAACGGGAGAAAAAAATCCTCTCATATCTCTAGCCAGGTCAGTTGGACAAACTATGTGTGGCCGATTGGCAGGTTATGAGATCGAACCCTCCCACCAGCAATATTATTTTTTGCTAGCTCTCCGGACCTGGCCACAGTGCGCCGTAGGATGGGCTTCCTTCATTGGGCCAAAACAGGTGGCAAGTAATGAAACCAAATAGCGTGCGCCATCAGATGGGCTTCCTCTGTTGGGCCAAAACGGATGCCAAGTAACAAAACCAAATAGTGTACGTAAAATGAATTGGAGCAGGACGAAACCAAGAATATCACCTCCCTTTAATAGTAGGTATAGATATAGATATTTATTGCATTATGGGCTGTTATTACACATTATATCACAATACTTATGCCTTTTGCAGACTAAGGCATAGCCTAGTGGTGTGAAGGGGCTGATGCCTTCCCACCCACCCAGGTTCAAGGCATGGTACTTGCAATTTGGGTTTGTTGCACCAATTATACTGTAGGGGGTTCCCTTATAGTCTTTCTATCAAAAAAATACTTATGCCTTTTCTCTCTTATTTTATAAAGTTTACATGAAGAGGGAGAATGCCGGCAGCTGGAATTCTAGACTGGAAAAGAGCAAATATTAGATACCTATTCTGAAAAGTCCTGGAACTTCACGGAGAGTAGTTTTGACCTGGAAAAAATAAGAAGGAAGCTTTCGAGACGAAGCGCTGCCATCTCGAGGCGGAACCTGGGCAGAACCAATCTAGGGTTCCGAAGGAGCTATTCTGCCAGGGAAACATCCCTCCAGGAGGGGGAAATCGAAGCCATCGTCATCACCAACGATCCTCTCATCGAGAGGGGGTCAATCTCCAACAACATCTTCACCAGAACCATCTCCTATCAAACGCTAGTTCATCTCCTGTATCCGATCTCTGTCTCAAAACCTCAGATTGGTACCTATGGGTTGCTAGTAGTGTTGATTACTCCTTATAGTTGATGCTAGTTGGTTTATTCGGTGGAAGATCATATGTTCAGATCCTTAATGATAATTAATACTCCTCTGATTATGAACATGAATATGCTTTGTGAGTAGTTACGTTTGTTCCTGAGGACATGGGAGAAGTCTTGTTATAAGTAATCACGTGAATTTGGTATTCGTTCGATATTTTGATGAGATGTATGTTGTCTTTCCTCTAGTGGTGTTATGTGAACGTCGACTATATGACACTTCACCATGATTTGGGCCTAGGGGAAGGCATTGGGAGGTAAAGTAGATGATGGGTTGCTAGAGTGACAGAAGCTAAAACCCTAGGTATGCATTGCTGCGTAAGGGGCTGATTTGGATCCATATGTTTCATGCTATGGTTAGATTTATCTTAATTTTTATTTCGTAGTTGCAGATGCTTGCGAGAGGGGTTAATCATAAGTGGGAGTCTTGTTCAAGGGAGGGAAGCACCCAAGCACCGGTCCACCCACATATCAAATTATCAAAGTAACGAACACGAATCATATGAGCATGATGAAAACTAGCTTGACAACAATTCCCATGAGTCCTCGGAGCGCTTTGCTTTATATAAGAGTTCGTGCAGGCTTGTCCTTTGATACAAAAAGGATTGGGCCACCTTTCTGCACTTTATTTTTACTTTTGTTACTAGTTACCCATTACGAATTATCTTATCACACAACTATCTGTTACCGATAATTTCAGTGCTTGTAGAGAGTACCTTGGTGAAAACTGCTTCTCATTTCCTTCTGATCCACATTGGGTTCGACACTCTTACTTATCGAAAGGACTAAGATAGATCCCCTATACTTGTGGTTCATCAAGACTCTTTTCTGGCGCCGTTGCCAGGGAGTGAAGCGCCTTTGGTAAGGAAACATTTATAGTGTGCTGAAATTTACTGTCACTTGTCACTATGGAAAATAATCCTTTGAGGGGCTTGTTCGGGTTATCTTCACCTCAACTGGAAGAGCAAAGAGTTTCTCCTCAACCTGCTGCACCTACTGAATATATTTATTATGAAATTCCTTCAGGTATGATAGAGAAACTGCTAGCTAATCCTTATGTAGGAGATGGAACATTACATCCTGATATGCACCTAATCTATGTGGATGAAGTTTGTGGATTATTTAGGCCTGCAGGTTTGCCCGAGGATGTTGTCAAGAAGAAGGTCTTCCCTCTATCTTCGAAGGGAAAGGCGTTGACATGGTATAGGCTACGTGATGATATTGTATCATGGAACTACAACCGATTGAAATTAGAATTTCATCAGAAGTTTTATCCTATGCATCTGGTTCATCGTGATCGGAATTATATATATACTTTTTGTCCTCATGAAGGGGAAAGTATCGCTCAAGCTTGGGGGAGGCTTAAGTCAATTTTATATTCATACTCCAATCATGAGCTCTCAGGAGGAATTATTATTCAGAATTTTTATGCTCGACTTTCTCATAATGATCGATCCATGCTCGATACTTCTTGTACTAGTTCTTTTATTAAGAAGGATATTGAATTCAAATGGGATTTATTGGAAAGAATTAAACGCAACTCTAAAGATTGGGAACTCGACGAAGGTAAGGAGTCAGGTATAAACCTTAAGTTTGATTGTGTTAAATCTTTGATGGATACCGATGGTAAGATAGACAGCGAGAAAGATATTGTTACTGTTGGTTTAGGAGATATGTCTCATGATTTTAACTTCTGTAAATTTCATAGACAACCCCATGATAAAGAATTGCCTAGTAAGGATGAAATTATTGGTCTTGCTTCTATTGTCATGCCTCCTACTGTTCCTTTAGAACAATATTTGCTAGACCATGAAAAATATATGTTTATGAATGAAAGAAGGGAAATAGATGAAATATTCTTTAATCAAGGGCCTGTTTTGAAACACAACTTGCCTATTGAAATCCTTGGGGATCCTCCTCCACCCAAGGGTGATCCCGTGTTTGTGCTTAAACAATTACTTGATACTTTGAAATATGCTTATCTTGGTGAAAATAAGATATATCCTGTTATTATTAGCGCTAACCTTTCAAAGCATGAAGAAAAGAAATTATTGAAAACTCTAAAGAAGCACCGTGCCGCTATTGGATATACTCTGTATGATCTTAAGGCTTTTGGAGGCATGATGCTAAACCAGTCGTTGATCACCGACGACGGTTAAATCCTAAGATGAAAGAAGTGGAAACAAATGAAATACTAAAGCTTTTGGAGGCAGGTATAATTTATCCTATTGCTGATAGTAGATGGGTAAGCCCTGTTCATTGTGTCCCTAAGAAGGGAGGTATTATTGTTGTTCCTAATGATAAGAATGAATTGATTCCACAATGAATTGTTACAGGTTATAGAATTGTAATTGAGTTTCACAAATTGAACAAAGATACTAGAAATGATCATTACCCTCTACCTTTTATTGATCAAATGCCAGAAAGGCTGTCCAAACATACACATTTTTGCTTTCTAGATGGTTATGCTGGTTTTTCTCATATACCCGTGTCAAAAGATGATCAGGAAAATACCACGTTCACTTGCCCTTTCGGTACCTTCGCTTATAGATGTATGACTTTTGGTTTATGCAATGCACCTGCTACCTTTCAAAGATGTATGTCTTCTATATTCTCTGAGTTTTGTGAATAGATTGTTGAGGTTTTCATGGATGATTTCTCCATTTACGAACTACTTTTGATGATTGCTTAAGCAACCTTGATCGAGTTTTGCAGAGATGTGAAGAAACTAATCTTTGTCTTGAATTGAGAGAAGTGCCACTTTATAGTTAATGAAGGTATTGTCTTGGGGCATAATATTTCTAAAAGAAGTATTAAAGTTGATAAAGCTAAAGTAGATGCTATTAAAAAGATGTTGTGTCCTAAAGATATCAAAGGTATGAAAAGTTTCCTTGGTCATGCTGGTTTCTATAGTAGGTTTATTAAAGACTTCTCTAAAATTTCTAGGCCTCTCACTAATCTCTTGCAAAAATATGTTCCTTTTGTTTTTGAAGATGATTGTGTAGAAGAATTCAAAATACTTAAGAAAGCCTTGATTTCGGCACCTATTGTTCAACCGCCTGATTGGAATTTACCCTTCAAAATTATGTGCGATGCTAGTGATTATGTTGCTGGTGCTGTTCTAGGACAAAGAGTTGATAAGAAATTGAATGTTATTCATTACGCTAGTAAAACTCTAGATAGTGCTAAGAGAAATTATGCTACTACTGTAAAAGAATTCTTAGCAGTTGTTTTAGCTTGCGATAAGTTTAGATCTTATATTGTTGATTCCAAAGTAACCGTTCATACTGATCATGCTGCTATCAAATATCTTATGGAAAATAAAGATGCTAAACCTAGGCTTATTAGATGGGTTCTCTTGTTTCAAGAATTTGATTTGCATATTATTGATAGAAAGGGGGTTGAGAATCCCGTTGCAGACAACTTGTCTAGGTTCGAAAATGTTCTGGATGACCCACTGCCTATTGATGATAGCTTGCCTGATTAGCAATTAGCTGTCATAAATGTTTCACGTAATACTCCATGGTATTCTGATTATGCTAATTACATTGTTGCTAAATTTATACCACCTAGTTTCACATACCAGCAAAAGAGAAAGTTTTTCTATGATTTAAGACATTACTTTTGGGACGACCCACACCTTTATAAAGAAGGAGTAGTTGGTGTTATTAGATCTTGTGTACCTGAGCATGAACAGGAACAGATCCTACGCAAGTGCCACTCCGAGTCTTACAGAGGACACCATGCTGGAGATAGAACTGCACACAAGGTATTGCAATCTGGTTTTTATTGGCCTACTCTCTTCAAGGATGCTCGTAAGTTTTTCTTGTCTTATGATGAATGCCAAAGAATTGGTAATATTACTAGACGTTAGGAAATGCTTGTGGATTATTCACTTGTTATTGTTCCATTTGATGTTTGGGGCTTTGATTATATGGGACCTTTTCCTTCCTCTAATGGGTATACACATATTTTAGTTGCTATTGATTATGTTACTAAGTGGGTAGAAGGTATTCCAACTAGTAGTGCTGATCATAACATGTCTATTAAGATGCTTAAAGAAGTAAATTTTCTGAGGTTTGGAGTCCCTAGATATTTAATGACTGCTAGTGGTTCACATTTTATTCATGGTGCTTTCTGTAAAATGCTTGCTAAGTATGATGTTAACCATAGAATTGCATCTCCATATCATCATCAGTCTAGTGGTCAAGTAGAATTGAGCAATAGAGAGATTAAATTGATTTTGCAAAAGACTGTTAATAGATCTAGAAAGAATTGGTCTAAGAAACTTGATGATGCATTATGGGCTTATAGAACTGCTTATTAAAACCCTATGGGTATGTCTCCGTATAAAATGGTTTATGGAAAAGCATGTCACTTACCTCTCGAACTAGAACATAAAGCTTATTGGGCTACTAAAGAGCTCAACTATGATTTCAAACTTGCCGGTGAGAAGAGGTTATTTGACATTAGCTTGCTTGATGAATGGAGAACCCAAGCCTATGAGAATGCCAAGTTTTTTAAAGAAAAGGTTAAAAGATGACATGATAAAAGGATACAAAAGTGTGTGTTTTAATATAGGTGATCATGTTTTGCTATAGAACTCTCATTTAAGATTTTTTGCAGGAAAGCTTCTCTCTAAATGGGAAGGTCCTTACATTATCGAGGAGGTCTATTGTTCCGGTGCCATAAAAATCAACAACGCCAAAGGTACAAATCCGAAGGTGGTAAACGGTCAAAGAATCAAACATTATATTTCAGGTAATCCCATAAATGTTGAGACCAATATAATTTACACCGTAACACCGGAGGAGTACATAAGGGACACTTTCCAGAATGTTTCAGACTCCGAAAAGGAATGGGTATGTGGTACGGTAAGTAAACCGACTCCGAAACTGCTCTAACGGCAATTTTCTCCGTTTTGGAATATTTAAAAATCAGGAAAATTAAAAGTAGTCTGAAAGATGCACGAGGAGACCACAAGGGTGGAGGGCGCGCCCTAACCCCTATGCGCGCCCCCTGCCTTGTGGCCGCCTCGTGTGCCCTCAGAACTCCGTTATCTTACACAATACTTCTTTTGGTTGGTAAAAATTCATTATATAATCTCCTGAAGGTTTTGACCACTGTACCACGACAAAATCCTCTGTTCTTGTTTTGAGCTGTTTATTTGACAGATCTAGATCACCATGACGTCTCCAAGCACCCCCAAGGACAAGTTTGCTGAGAAGGTTAACAACCCTTACCTTGCAGGGGTGCTGCAACACCCTCAAACCATTGAGGTGCGTGAGGGGGTGCTGCACATCCGTGATGTTGAGGGGCCAAAGAAGACCGGAAGCATGGAGGCAAGACTCAAAGCAACGGAGCAGCAAGTTTTCAAGTGCCAAGGGATGGTGGAAGGTGGACTCAACGCCAATCACATGATGATCATGGAGTTCACCAACAATCACAAGCTGGATGCCAAGAATATTGAGGAGGCCATCTTCAAGCTTCATGAGAAAATCGAGCATCTCCAAGCCCAAATCTATGACCTGCAAAACCAAAATTGTGAGTATGAATACATATTTAAGAGGATGAGTTTTGCTACAGATTTGAGGATCCCGGAGACTCGTTCATCTTTCTATGATGTTGAGCCTATGCCTTGGAAGATGCATGACCAGTCTACCACATCAACAACTCCATCATCACCACCTCTGAAGAAATAGTCCTAAATATATGGGTATGGGCACTCCCCTTGGAAACTATCAAGCTCGGGGGAGGTGCCCCGGTATTGTATTACCGGCACACCTTTACCTTTATCGTTTTTCTTAGTTCGATCCTTTTGGTTATATCTTGATCTAGTAGAATAAAGTTTTAGTATGATCTAGCGTTGAGTTTTGCTTTATGTTCCCTCTATGTAATCAAGTCCAAGTTATATATAATAAAGAGTAGTTTTGAGATGAGGGCTTTGCTTTCTTGCTATGATCTTGAGGGAATAAAAGAAAGAATAAAAAGAAATAAAAAGATCATATATTGATCTTATGGAGAGTAATGACTTCACATATAAAGAGTATGATGAATAAAAATTGTTGAAAGTTGACAAACATAGTATTGGTCATTGTTGCAATTAATAGGAAGTAATAAAGAAAGAGAGGCTTCACATATAAATATACTATCTTGGACATCTTTTGTAATTGTGAGCACTCATTAAAATATGACATGCTAAAAAGTTGATGTTGGAGAAGGAAGACAACACAATGAGTTATGTTTTCTACATCTGATTAGAAGTTATATTGTCATGGATCCTCCAACATGTTGAGCTTGCTTTTCCCTCTCATGCTAGCCAAATTCTTCACACCAAGTAGAGATACTACTTGTGCTTCCAAACATCCCTTAAACCAGTTTTTCCATGAGAGTCTACCATACCTACCTATGTATTGAGTAAGATCCTTCAAGTAAGTTCTCCTCGGTGCAAGCAATAAAAATTGCTCTCTGAATATGTATGATCTATTATGTGAAGAAAATAAGCTTTATACAAACTTGTGATATGGAAGAAATAAAAGCGACAGACTGCATAATAAAGTTCTTTATCACAAGCGGCAATATAAAGTGATGTTATTTTGCATTAAGATTTTGTGCATCCAACCATAAAAGCACATGACAACCTCTGCTCCCCTCTGTGAAGGGCCTATCTTTTATTTTTACCTTCTACCATTATACAAGAGTCATGGTGATCTTCACCTTTTCTTTTACACTTTTTTACTTTGTCAAGCACTATGTTTTGGAGAGATCCGGATATATATCCACTCGGATGTAGGAGAGATCCTTATACAAGAGTCATTGTGAATGAATTGTTACTTTAGCATGAGAAATTATATGGCATTATATGTTGTTTTTCTAAAGATGATCATGTCTGTATTTTACTTTATCGACACCTCCATCTCTAAACATGTGGACTTATTTTTTGATTTCGGCTTTCGCCTAAGGACAAGTGAGGTCTAACCTTGGGGGAGTTGATACGTCCATTTTTCATCATGGTTTTATATTGATATTTATTGCATTATGAGCTGTTATTACACATTATATCACAATACTTATGCCTTTTCTCTCTTATTTTATAAGGTTTACATGAAGAGGGAGAATGCTGGCAGTTGGAATTCTGGACTTAAAAAGGAGCAACTATTAGAGACCTATTTTGTACAACTCCAAAAGTCCTGAAACTTCACGGAGAATATTTTTGGAATATATAAAAAATATTGGGTGAAGAAAGTACCAGAGAGGGGCCACCTGCCATCCACAAGGGTTGAGGGCGCGCCCCCTTACCTTGTGGGCCACATGGCAGGCCCCCAATGCCCATCTTCTGCTATATCATGTGTTTTAACCTGGAAAAAATAAGAAGGAAGCTTTCGGGAGGAAGCACCGCCGTCTCGAGGCGGAACCTAGGTAGAACCAATCTGGGGCTCCGGTGGAGCTGTTCTGTCGGGGAAACTTCCCTCTGGGAGGGTGAAATCAAAACCTTCGTCATCACCAACGATCCTCTCGTCAAGAGGGGGTTAATCTCCATCAACATCTTCACTAGAACCATCTCCTCTCAAACCCTAGTTCATCTATTGTATCCGATCTCTGTCTCAAAACCTCAGATTGGTACTTGTGGGTTTCTAGTAGTGTTGATTACTCCTTGTAGTTAATGCTAGTTGGTATATTTGGTGGAAGATCATATGTTCAAATCCTTAGTGATAATTAATACTCCTCTGATTATGAACATGAATATGCTATGTAAGTAGTTACGTTTTGTCGGGGGACTGATCCACGAGCACCTATGGGACCGGCGGGCCGAGTCCCTTTTGGTTCGGCGGGGGCGGAGGTCGCACGAAGAGCAGATCGAGGCGAAGCACACAAGCAGTTTACCCAGGTTCGGGCCGCACGGATGCGTAAAACCCTACTCCTGCTTTGTGGTTTGTATTGAGTTCTCGCTCAGGAGCGCGGAGTGCTACAGTACACACCAGCGGCTAACAAGACCGAGCGTGAGTGTTCTCTGAACTAGCTCCCCCTCTACGTTGCGCATGGGCCTCCTTTTATATGCTCAAGGGGTCATCGACAGGTGGCAACGTAAACAAGGGTAAAAATGGAAAGGTGCTGCGGTTGGTACAGCTACCTGCTACAGTGTATCATACCTAACCCTGACGGCAGGGGACAAGGGCATTAAATGCCCGTCCGCCTAAATAGTGCAAAAGGGACCGTCAGGGACGCCACCGCTCGCCACGACGGCAATCTTGTCAGCGCCGCTTGCCTCCGCGCGCCGCTGGCTGCACAGCCTCCCGCCACGTACGCCTGGAATGGTCCCAGAGCGACACGTTGGTGGATGTGCTGGAGCGCGGGCACAGAGTGGTGGCTTGCCGCAGCAAGCGCCTTGCCGTGGTCGTTGTCTTGTCGCGTCCGGGAGCTTGTCGCTCACCAGGCCTTGCCGGGACGCGTGGCGCGCCGCGGCAAGTTCCTTGAGATGCCTTGCCAGGACGCGTGGCGCGCCGCGGCAAGTTCCTTGAGATGCCTTGGTTGGCCTTCCCGGCAAGCTCCTCTTGTCGGGGTCTTGTCTCCTTGGCTTGGATACTTTGTTCTTGAATGGCTCCAAAGGAACCACGGAGGACCTTGGCGGTCACCCGGCAAGCCTTGCCGCGGGATGCTGCGACTGCCCGTGCACAAGTTCAGGATACTAAGGTACCCCTACTCTAGTACACCGAGAGGAGCCCCCGGGCCTGGGCCATACACGGTGCCGAGCACTGTTGGGCCAGGCCCAAAACAGGGCACGGGCACGCGCGGCCTAGGTCACGCCGTATCTCTCTCCGTATCCACCGCGCCCTCCCCGAACGGCACGCGTTGAATGCGGCGTCGTGGGAGAGATCGTGGGTGGTTTCTTTATTTGGAAATGCGGAACGTCCGCCCCCTCCCCCTTTATAAGCAGGGGAAACAGGGGCAGTTCGCCCATTCGCCCGTTGCTGCTTCAATCTCGGAAATCTCCGCCGCTCCCTCATCTTCCCAAAGTCGAAAGAGAGCAGCGCTCCGCCCCCCATCGCCACCAGCACCACCAACGCCGTCGACCTCCTCCACCGCTTCCACCATGGCTCCAAAAGCCGACAAGGGGAAGGTCGTGAAGTCGACCGAGGCGCAGCGGCTTGCGGCACTGCGGAAGGAGCGGGCCGTCTTCCCCCCCAAGCTTGCCGCGAGGGAGCTGAGGGAGAACTACTACCTCTTCTGGTCGACGGAGACACGAGCGCATCCGCGCACGAAGGTACTTCCCGCCGCCGCTTGGAAGA
The DNA here is from genome assembly GCF_056163025.1 of Triticum urartu. Taxonomy (NCBI): domain Eukaryota; kingdom Viridiplantae; phylum Streptophyta; class Magnoliopsida; order Poales; family Poaceae; genus Triticum; species Triticum urartu. Next base: position 218,496,905 of record NC_141877.1, on the reverse strand, counting down.
AGGCCCCAAACGGATACCCTTTCTTCGCCTTGTTCTTCTACTGCAGGCTCTGCCCGCCCTTCTCTGAGTTCTTTTGCGACATCATGAATACCTACGGATTCCACCTCCTTGACTTCACCCCCAATGCCGTTCTGACCATGGCAGTTTTCGCACACCTCTGCGAAAACTTCGTCGGAGTCCACCTCAATGTAGCCCTTTTTCGCCATTTCTTTATACCCCGGGCAGAGAGAGGAGAGCCTTTATCCGGAGGAATCGCCTGGATCTCAAGGGTCGGCAAGAAGGAAACTTACTTGGAGGGAGAGTTCCGCGGCAAGTGGGAGGAATGGAGAGCAGACTAGTGCTGGATTGACGAGGAGAACCCGTAGCCATTCACCACTCGGGGCCAAACCCCAGTGGCGCGCAGCAGCGATTGGAGTGACGTGGCCCCGGAAGACGACAGGCTGAAGATTGCTGTCACCCGGATCCTATGCCTCAGGCTTGCCGGGCTCACTGTAGGCGCTGTTGGCGCAGATTTTCTTCGCCGCCGCATCGCCCCCCTGCAGGAACGGGGGAGACCCGCCTGGGAGTTCAAGAATGCGGCAGATATCATGAGGCTGCGGCCGGGCCTCAACTTTAACTTCACTGTTCTGGAGCTCAACGCGATGCTCCAGGAGCTTTTCAAGTATGACCCTCAACATCCCGAAGTGTTCAGGTTGCCGGGGGGTGTCGTTCCGTTGTGCAACAATTCTGCGCTCGACCGCATCCGTGCAATGATGCCGCTGTGCGACTCGCATGGAATCGTGCCAACTTGGCAAGAGCCTGCAGACGACGTCGTGCAGCAATCCTTCGATGGCTTGGTAGAAGTGCCGATCCGTCCCGACGAGAAGGATGGCCTCACCCGCGACACCACCGATGCGGAGATGACACGCATCGCCACTAGGCTTGAAGAGGCAGCGGCAGCCGCAGCCGCGAGCGAATTTGGATTCACCGTGGAGGAGGCAGATGCAGCAGAAGCGGCAAGCCGTGCCGAGCGAGGGGACCCCGCCGGCAAGAAAGAGCTTGCCGGGCGTGACGTCGAGTCGAGCGAGCACGCCAAGGACACGAGCGGCTCGCTGGAAATCAACTCCTCTTCCTCCTCATCTTCAGGCAGCTCGCCGCAAGCAAAGCCTCCGTCCCCACCAAGAAGGCGTCTCCGCAAGGCTGGTGACGTAGCGAAGTGGCAGGCGGGTCAACAGTCGCCGCGCCGCATGACACGCTCCACCGCGGCAAACACCGTTGCCGCGGGAGCACCTCATGCTGCGGCGGCAACTGGAGCGGGGTCTAGCCGGACCACCGCTTCTGCTCCTGCCGCTTCTCACGCCGCGACGGCAACCGGAGCGGGGTCGTCCCAGACCACCGCCACTGTTCCCGCCAAGCGGCCAAGGGAAACTTCTCCTCCGCCTCATCGCGCTGGGCGTGAGCCGGATTTCGACTTCTCCGCGTTCAGCTCCGACGAGGAAGAAGAAGAGTAAGATTCTCTTGTTGTACTTGTAGTTCTTCAATCCTTGCTGTTTTGTCTTGTATCTCATTTGCTTTATTCTGAATTTGTTCCTCTTTAGGACTCTGGCCCAGAGAGCAGCAAAGAGAGCCAAGGTCCCGATGATCGTCATCGAGGACGAACCCACTGCGACAGCAGGAGGTGCGCCCGAGACAACCTTGCCGGACCCGGCCAATTTTCTCCAGAGCAGCCTCTAGCGTGAGTATATGGTTTGCTTTCCGCTGTGAGGTGCGCATGGATACTCTGTCTTTGCTGATATTTGACTGTTGGTTTGTGTAGGAGCAGAGCAGCCCCACCAGGAGCCAAGGGAGAGTCCTCCGGCAAGGGAGAGCTTTCCGGTAAGGGAGAAGTCTCCGGCAAGGGACAGCACCAGCGGCCCCCCGACGGCGGAGACCACGACTGCAGAACCCGGTACAGGTAATCCTTTCACTACAAGACTTCCCTTGGGTTCTTCTTCTCTTGATCTTCTTTTTGTTGGATTTTGCTTGACTCTTCTCCCTTTTCCTGCTGTCAGACCCATCTGCTACGGAGCCGATGGAGACCGAGGTTGCCGCCGACGACGCCGCTGCCACCGAAGAAGCAGCCGGTGCTGACGATCCCGCCGGCGCAGAGGCCGCCAAGGCTGCCGCCGCAGCAACTGGCGAGGGGTCTGGCGATCGCACTGACGGCCCTGAGGCCGCAGGAGCGCCAGGCGCTACACCGACCGCCGACCCGTCCACCGCTGCCGCAGCGCCAGGCTCCGAAGAGCCCCAGCGAGGCGTCTACTTGAAGGCCGGCGATGGCGTCTTCATCAACCTCCCCTAGGCGTCAAGCTCCAGGGCGCCAGTCGAGGGAGAGATCTTCGACGGGGAGGTGCTTGCCTCTGCTGGGCTGACGCTGGTTGACGCGCCGAGCAGCAGCAGCAACGAGCCTGAGGAGGAGCGGCTGCTGCGGAAGTTGTTGTCGCTCTACCGTGTGCGGCAAGCCGAGTTGGAATCCCGTGAGGCGCTTGTCGCGAAGGCGGGAGCAGACATCGAGAAGCGCGCGGAGGAGCTCCGGGGTCTCCACGAGGAAGCTCTCCGGTCCCTGGCGGAGGAGCGGGAGCAGCTCGCCGAAGCGCAGAAGGCCTTCTTCCTTGAGCAGGCCAAAGTTGAAGAGCAACGGTGGCTTGCCACTGAGAAGCTGTTTGCGCAGGAGGGCGAGCTGGCGCAGCGGAAGGTCAATCTTGACGCCCACGAGGAGGAGCTTGCCGCGCGCGAGGAAAAATTTGGCGGAGCCCTCAAGCAAGCGGAGGATGCTGCCGCAGCCGCCGAGGCCGCCAAGAAGGAGCTGGAGACGAAGGTGGCGCAGCTGGAGGCCGATCTCGCCGAGAAGGGCAAAGAGCTCAGCGCCGCCAAGGTCTCCAACGTGGATCTTGAGTTGAAGCTGACCACTTTGACCAAGACGCTGGACGGCGCCAAGGAGCAGGAAGTGGCCTTGAAGGAGGAGATCAAGGCTGACAAGGCGCTGCTGGAGAGTGCTGCCGCCACCCAGAATGCTTTCAAGGAGACTGTGGAGCACTGGACGGAGAGTCTTGTGAGTGCTGCCGCAGATATTGACAGGGAGCTGGCGCAGCTGGGGATGGGGGATCTCAGGTATCCCTCCGACGAGAACCTCCAACCCAGCGCCAAGCTCACTTTGTTCTTCAAGGGCGTGGCGACGACCCTCCAGCGACTCCGGGAGGAGATCCCCAAGCAGCTGGCCGACGAGTCGCGCAAGATCTGCGTGGGAGCTCTTCAGAAAGTGTTGGTGAAGGTGGCCTTCCGCAATCCGGGCCTCAACCTCACCAACATCCTCAAGACCCTGCCGTCGGATGCTGATCTGGAGGTGCTCAAGACCCTTGTCGCACCCATTGTGGACAAGGTGAGCGGGATCAAGAGGATCGAGGGCGATCGCGTAGACTAGGCCGCCCGTTTCTTCTTTTCTTGTCGCTGTTTGTCATGTTATGAAAACAATCTGTTAGAGCCGCGACAAGCTATCTTTGTAATATAAGTCTATTCTGGGCAATGATTGCAATGTTATTCCCTTTACTTGATTCCTTCCTTTGTATGTTTTTGCCCTACGCTTTTAGGGAACTTGCCGGTGCAGGCACCTGAGCCGCGAGCGCTGAGTGCGGGACGTCAGCAGCCTGCTGGCGGTGCCGCTACCGACAAGAAACCTTGTCGCAACTAGTTGCAGCTCACTTAAGTTGTTGAGTGGACTCGAAACAAAGTAAGGGCGCAACTAGCTACGAGTTGGTTCCTCCGCGCACAGGTTTTCCATACAAAGTGCGGTTGTTCAAGGGAGATAACTCAAAAATTTTAAAAAATCTGATTGCTCAAACTTTGGCAACTTAGCTTTTCTGTTCTTTGCTTCCCGGCAAGGCGAAACTTTCTTGAACGACGCCTGGTCCATACCATTATCTTCTCCTCCCCCCCGGCAAACTTGTGGGCGAGGGAACCTTCCTTTCCTTGAGAAAAAAAGAAAGAAGAGAAAATAAAGATATGGAGCCTTACGGCTCGTTATTGCTTACCGGGGAGTAGGTGCTGCACAAAGTGTCAGATCACATATGCAAAAAATAGAATGCATGAAATTGACAAAACCTGTGCGCGGAGGAACCAACTTGTAGCTAGTTGCGCACTTACTTTGTTTCGAGTCCGCTCAACAACTTAAGTGAGCTGCAACTAGTTGCGACAAGGTTTCTTGTCGGTAGCGGCACCGCCAGCAGGCTGCTGACGTCCCGCACTCAGCGCTCGCGGCTCAGGTGCCTGCACCGGCAAGTTCCCTAAAAGTGTAGGGCAAAAACATACAAAGGAAGGAATCAAGTAAAGGGAATAACATTGCAATCATTGCCCAGAATAGACTTATATTACAAAGATAGCTTGTCGCGGCTCTAACAGATTGTTTTCATAACATGACAAACAGCGACAAGAAAAGAAGAAACGGGCGGCCTAGTCTACGTGATCGCCCTCGATCGTCTTGATCCCACTCACCTTGTCCACAATGGGTGCGACAAGGGTCTTGAGCGCCTCCAGATCAGCATCCGACGGCAGGGTCTTGAGGACGTTGGTGAGGTTGAGGCCCGGATTGCGGAAGGCCACCTTCACCAACACTTTCTGAAGAGCTCCCGCGCAGATCTTGTGCGACTCGTCGGCCAGCTGCTTGGGGATCTCCTCCCGGAGTCGCTGGAGGGTCGTCGCCACGCCCTTGAAGAACAAAGTGAGCTTGGCGCTGGGTTGGAGGTTCTCGTCGGAGGGATACCTGAGATCCCCCATCCCCAGCTGCGCCAGCTCCCTGTCAATATCTGCGGCAGCACTCACAAGACTCTTCGTCCAGTGCTCCACAGTCTCCCTGAAAGCATTCTGGGTGGCGGCAGCACTCTCCAGCAGCGCCTTGTCGGCCTTGATCTCCTCCTTCAAGGCCACTTCCTGCTCCTTGGCGCCGTCCAGCGTCTTGGTCAAAGTGGTCAGCTTCAACTTTGTCGCGGCCGCGGGGAGGTCTGTCTCCTTGCCGCTGCTTGGCCTTGCCGCGGCGTCCTCCCTGGCCGGCGCGCTTCTTGTCGGATTCTCCAGCGCCTCCTTGGGCCCTCTCCTTGTCGCATCGCTCATACTCAGCTTTTTGCTGCTGGACAAGCTGCTCGACCTTCTTGCAGCTCTGGAGGTCATGGCCCTTGGCGCGGTGGATCTTGCAGTACTGCTTGTCGGTGCCGTCCTGCTTGTCGGCGACCGCCACAGCCTGGCAGTTGGTGCATGCGGCAATCTCCTTGCCGGAGCTACCAACTTTGGCTTTCTTGGCGCCACCTTCATTGCCGGACTGCTCAACGACTAGTACATCTTTGCCTTTCTTCTTCCTGTTCCGCCGCCGGTTTTTCCTTGCCAGGGCAGCATCCTCGCTGTCAGATCCTTCTGCTCCTGCATTCTCTCCAGGGAGTTTCCTCCCTTCCTCAGCACGTGCACACTTGTCGGCCAGGGCATACAGCTCACTGACGTCAATGATCCTGCACATCGCCATCTCCTCCCGCATCCTGCGGTTACGCACGTTCTGATGGAATGCGCTGATGACCGCGGCGGGGTGGACATCTGGGATGTTGTACTGTACACGGCTGAACCTCTGAATGTACTTGCGCAGGGGCTCCCCTTCCTTTTGGGCGAGCAGGTGAAGGTCACTCTCTTGGCCATGAGGTTTGTGGCCGCCTGTAAAGGCGCCGACAAACTGATGGCATAGGTCTGCCCAGGAGGATATGGAGTTGGCCGGCAAGTGCATGAGCCAGGACCTGACGTTGGGCTTGAGCACCAGCGGGAAGTAGTTGGCAAGGATCTTGTCGTCCCGCCCCCCGGCAGCCTGCACCGCGATGGTGTAGATGCTGAGGAACTCCGACGGATGCGACTTGCCATCGTACTTCTCTAGTACATCTGGCTTGAAATTCTTCGTGCTGGGCCACTGGACTTGCCGCAGCTCATGAGTGAACGCAGGGCAACCTACTGCGTACGGCAAGTCGCCTGGTTCCCCTGGCGCATGCATGTCGACAGAGGGCCCAGCGCGCTGGTCCGATTGACGTCGCGCTTCTCTTCGGCGCTCGATGCGAGTTTGAGCGTCTTCTTGCTGTCGTTCGTACAGAACTTGGCGCTGATCGCGACGAGCTCGTGGATCTGATGACGCGGTGGAGTCGCTGTCGAGGTGGATCCGGCGAGTCGGCGATCTTGGCCTTCGGGGCGGAGAGTGCACAGTGGTTGCACCCCCACCGGTCTTGTCGTCACCGACTCGTGCTTGGCTGACTTGCCGCGGCTGTGACGTGCTCGGCAGCCGTTGAGTGTCGCCGTTGGCGAAGCCGATGAGACTCTGAATGGTGGCCCTCCAGTCATCGATCTTGTCTGCCGTTGGAGGGTAGTCCAGGAGCAGTTGAGCTCGCGCCAAAGCTTCTGCTGCAGTGGCGGGTGGTGGTGGCGAACGGTGCGAGGAGCGGGATATGCTCGGACTCCTAACTATGTTAGAAGGAGCAGTATCCCGTCCAGGCGACCGTGTCTCGCTTGCACCAGCAGGTTGGCGTGCATGCTGGTCTTGAGCACTCCGAGATCCACCATCTCGATCTTGGTCCAACAAGCTCATGGTACTGTGAGCACCATGACGCTGCCGGTCCCGCGCCTCCTGAGATGGGCGCGGTGCATGTACGGACGCCGAGGTCTTGGAGTGCGCCCGGTCGTTGTGGGAGCCGGCTACGCCGCCGATGGGCAGCGCAGCCTTGTCCTTGGACCTGGCAGCACTGTGAGCTCCCTCGTCGACGCCCGTTCTTCCGCCGGCGTCCGCCCCATCAGCCGTTTGCTCCGGTGGTAGCGGGGCGGACGGAGCAGCCGCCTCCGAAGCCTTCTTCTTCGGCGGCATGTCGATGAAGGTGATGAAGATCTAGCTCGCGTGAACGCCGGATCTGGTTCACACAACCTCGACGCCCCCTACCTAGCGCGCCAAAGATGTCGGGGGACTGATCCACGAGCACCTATGGGACCGGCGGGCCGAGTCCCTTTCGGTTCGGCGAGGGCGGAGGTCGCACGAAGAGCAGATCGAGGCGAAGCACACGAGCAGTTTACCCAGGTTCGGGCCGCACGGATGCGTAAAACCCTACTCCTGCTTTGTGGTTTGTATTGAGTTCTCGCTCAGGAGCGCGGAGTGCTACAGTACACACCAGCGGCTAATAAGACCGAGCGTGAGTGTTCTCTGAACTAGCTCCCCCTCTACGTTGTGCATGGGCCTCCTTTTATATGCTCAAGGGGTCACCGACAGGTGGCAACGTAAACAAGGGTAAAAATGGAAAGGTGCCGCGGTTGGTACAGCTACCTGCTACAGTGTATCATACCTAACCCTGACGGCAGGGGACAAGGGCATTAAATGCCTGTCCGTGTCGCCTAAATAGTGCAAAAGGGACCGTCAGGGACACCACCGCTCGCCACGATGGCAATCTTGTCAGCGCCGCTTGCCTCCGCGCGCCGCTGGCTGCACAGCCTCCTGCCACGTACGCCTGGAATGGTCCCAGAGCGACACGTTGGTGGATGTGCTAGAGCGCGGGCACAGAGTGGTGGCTTGCCGCGGCAAGCGCCTTGCCGCGGTCGTTGTCTTGTCGCGTCCGGGAGCTTGTCGCTCACCAGGCCTTGCCGGGACGCGTGGCGCGCCGCGGCAAGTTCCTTGAGATGCCTTGGTTGGCCTTCCCGGCAAGCTCCTCTTGCCGGGGTCTTGTCTCCTTGGCTTGGATACTTTGTTCTTGAATGGCTCCAAAGGAACCACGGAGGACCTTGGCGGTCACCCGGCAAGCCTTGCCGCGGGATGCTGCGACTGCCCGTGCACAAGTTCGGGATACTAAGGTACCCCTACTCTAGTACACCGACACGTTTGTTCCCGAGGACATGGGAGAAGTCTTGTTATAAGTAATCATGTGAATTTGGTATTCGTTCGATATTTTGATCAGATGTATATTTTCTTTCCTCTAGTGGTGTTATGTGAACATCGACTACATGACACTTCACCATAATTTGGGCCTAGGGGGAGGCATTATGAAGTAATAAGTAGATGATGGGTTGCTAGAGTGACAGAAGCTTAAACCCTAGTTTATGCGTTGCTTCGTAAGGGGCTTATTTGGATCCATATGTTTCATGCTATGGTTAGATTTATCTTAATTCTTCTTTCGTAGTTGCGGATGCTTGTGAGAGGGGTTAATCATAAATGGGAGGATTTTCCAAGGAAGGGCAGCACCCAAGCACCGTTCCACCCACATATCAAATTATCAAAGTAACGAACGTGAACCATATGAGCATGATGAAAACTAGCTTGACAACAATTCCCATGTGTCCTCGGGAGCGCTTTGCTTTATATAAGACTTCGTCCAGGATTGTCCATTGCTACAAAAGGATTGGGCCACCTTTCTGCACTTTGTTTACTTTTGTTACTTGTTACCCGTTACGAATTATCTTATCACACAACTATCTGTTGCCGATAATTTCAATGCTTGTAGAGAATACCTTGATGAAAACCGTTTGACATTTCCTTCTGCTCCTCGTTGGGTTCGACACTCTTACTTATCGAAAGGACTACGATACATCCCCTATAGTTCTGGATCATCACCATGCCAATCGCATGTTCGGGAAAAAGGTAATATGCTCTAGAATTGCCATAAGTTCATCCCGGGCCTTATCTATGAGGGGCTCCGCTTAAATTCAATTTGGGTTAACAGGAAGAAGGTACCACCCCCACAATCTGAAGACATCAAGGAAGTGTTAGGGAGTGGCCAAAGACCCTTGGTGCAGGCGAAGGTTAATGTGGGGGATCCCACAATACATCAGCCTGGAAGATCCACAGGATGTTTCGGTTACCAATTCGGAAGTTGAAAGTGTGATGAATCACCGTCGACGGAAGGAATCCCTGCACCAGACAGTCTTTACCTACCAAGAATTTAATGCTTTCAATTCGGCCGACGCATATCACGGAGCAGCTCAAATAGGTCTCGAGGGAATTGCCAATCTTCTGTCAATCGATATGAAGGTAAGGAATGGTTTCCAACAGCCAAATGTAAATACTAACCCAGTAGCCCCCGAGCCTTGAATCAGGCGAGACGGCTGAGTTAAGGGTCTGAGAGTCGTGTATCGCTTGCTGCAGGCCTTAAAGGACCAAAAAATATGTTTTCCAAGGACCTTGAGGCAAGCCGAACACAATTGGCTGATGCGAGGGCCGAATTGGAGGCGGCGAAAAAGTTCACCAGCGAGGCCCATGGTGAGTTAAAGCTATGGACATGTATTACTAATGCTAAAGCACCCTGTCTAACACTGGCCTTATTTATAGCAGCCGAATCCATAGGTCAACTTCAAAAGGACCTAGATGCCGCCAAAGAATCCCAATGGTATGCTGAATCACAACATCAAGCAGGTGTGTGGGTTTAGAAACGAAGCCACGAGGAAAACAACAAGCTGAAGGCAGAGAACCAGCAACAGGTCGAGGAACTGGAGAGTTTAGAAGCTCAGCTAGAGCAGGCTTTGGGAGATAACCTGAGATTTAAAAGCGACATGTTCAGTAAGTGTTAGTTAAGCATTGGGTGTAAATTGCCATCCGCAATGCTCGATTATAACAAATGTGCCATTCTTGATGCTAGGTCTCCTAACTGGTCATCCCGAAGAAGAGGCCAGTTCCTTTGGCGGAGATCTTTTATAAGAATTGTCTATGATTCATGAGAGAGATCAATAAGCTATGAAAAGTATGGTCAAGGTGCTATGGCCGACCGAAGCGGCGCCGAACGATATGGCCGGACTAGCGAAGTGCTTTAAGGGAGCTCAACGACAGCTAGAATTATGGAAAATATCAGCTTGTCGGGAAGGGGCACGAGAAGCATGGGCCATGGTGAAGACCCGATTCAGGAAACTTGAGCTGGAGCATATGGCTCGTGTTGGACCAGGAGGGCGAGATGGACAGGAGATACCTCTTCACTTCGTTTATGACCAGGTGATGCCTGTAGCTCGGCTCTCACAGCAGGATTGCACTTTGGATAGCATAATAGACAATGTGGACAAAGAGTGATATGTTTGATTCTATGTATCTATGTACTTTACATCAAACATGCTCTATCCGCACTAAAGACGTTGTCATAACCGGCCATCGGCTTCGACCTCCCTGACTAGGGGTCGGGAAGTGTTCCATACTATGTGACCTGATGTAAGTAGGAAAATCACTTCTGGTAACAAGGTAACCCACCCTTTGGGTGTTAACAGACAAAAACCCATGCGAAGAGTTATGTTATATTACCGTGTAATGTAAGAAACATCTTCTGAAGAAAATACTTCCTCGATGGGTTCCTTTCCGTAGGTCTGTCATGTCAAGTGTAGACGTTTGTATTTGGATTTCCGAGGTATGCAAATAATTGATGTGGGGGTCGAATCCCCAAGCATTGGTGACGAACACCAAGAGTATTATAGTTTTCCTCTTTGCCAACCCATTGTGTTCTTAGGAACGCTAGCTTTCGGCTTCACCTGTCTGAGGTACGTACACGACTGACCCAGTCGTAACAATCGCAGAGGTGCTCCCTTTACCCCCTAGCCGAATGATCGGGAACGTAGGGGGTAAGAACAGGAGCGAGGCAACCCAACTTGCAAAAACATAAGTCATATCGGTGCATATAATGGTAGGAGAGGTATTCGGGAAGTGTAGACATGACGGAGACAATTACATGCACCGAAATATATTGATTGGCTGCTCTAAAGGATCCCCCGGGTAATATCTGGGTGTTACATTTGAAAATGTGCGATGAAGAGGGCCTAAATAGAATTTATTTTATCTAAACAAAGGCCAGGAGGTACTAATTCTCCAGAAGAAAAAAAGAAAATAAATTTACAATGAGGAAAGGGGTAGTGGAGAGAAATGGGCATTTTTAGCCGTAGAAACATCTGGAGCCGATCCGCGTTCCAGGTGTTCAGTCCGAGGCGGTTATCAGCCGGGTTGCAAAGAAGATACTATAGGAACGAAGTATGTCTACCAGAGGGGGGTGAATTGGAGTTTCAAATTTTCTTTGGAAAACTTAAATCTCTCAAAACCCAGCAGCGGAAAGAATAAAAAACAAACTATAATGAACTAAAATAGAGTACCAAAAGGAAACTAAGGTATGCATTGATACTAGCCATACGAATGAAAATGCATGGAAGGTAAACATGGGTGACAAATATAACCGAATATGCTCAAAGGAGACAAGGTATTTGTTCGACCAGTTCGTCCTTCTGCACAAGGACTACGTCTGGTAGGAGGGGCTGTGACTTAACACAAAATATAAACTCTCTTCACCCTATTCTCCTCAACAATCGATTCGTTGACCGATGTTGATTACTCATGGTAGATACTTGAAGGCGATCTTCGAACCTTTACAGACTTCTTTGAGAACCACAATCACTCTTGGTCTCTGAAGAAATTAACCCCTAACCGTCTGGAAAGTTTGCAGCTCTCAAGAGTAATAGGCGGAGCATACTAAACTTAGATTCCAATGATGCTGAACCACTATCTAATTCTTCGGCTCTAGTGTTTTACTCTCGGTAGATTTTAAAATAAAATCGCTCAGAGAGTGAGTTTCTCAACAATCTTCTCAGAATCAAATGGAGCAGCCACCAGTCAAAGCCGACGCAGGGTGGCTATTTATAGCCGCAACCTTCCCAGATGGGAAATGACCATTTTGGACACGAGGTCTAGCTAATGGCCAACTGACACATTTGCAATGGTCGGATTTTGGAGCGACGGTAACATTACTTGAGGAACAAGCAATGCTAACTCCTCGGCCCGAGTCAAATCTCTCGTTTAGAATAAGATCACAGTCTCTTGCTGGCAAGTATTTGCTCAAAGCATAGAGAGATTTCTCTCACAACTTCCATAGGATTTGGGTTTAGCATCAGAGAATCAAAGCTTCAAATGCTACACCCCTCTTAATAGTATGGTGGTCCTATGACTCAAGGAAAGAAGAAGAATAACAAAACAAAAGCTACGTCTTCACTTCGTCTTCATTCTTCCTCAAACACAGTCATATTCTTTGAACAGACACCGAACCAATTGCTTGAACTTCAGCAATTTTTAGGGGTCACTCTTGTTAGCTTCAACTTCGTTGATAACCTTAGATGTCGTGCAAAGAGATTATCTTCGTCGTTTGCATCAAACTCCTCGATACTTCAAGGACATGTTACTCTGTGTGCACTACAAACACATAAGTCCCATACTGTTTATGTCAACAATCTCCAAAACATAAGGGACCTATCATTGCACCAACAATCTCCCCCTTTTTGGACGCTTGTTGACAAAATAGATAATCATCAAAGTGAAGATAGATAAGTGAAATGTAAATTGAACAATAGTGAACTTGCGTTACTTGACTCGATGATGAAATATACTCCCCCTTGATGCATGCAGGGTCAATGATATACAGTGAAATTCCTTGCAATTCATTTATGTAAGTGGAGGATTTTTCAACCATTCAAGGTAATGATTCACACTGATGATATGTAATCCATCGAGTGTATAGTGCAATCATTCATGACTTCTGACAATAATTCTACCTTCAAAACAAATGCTTCGAGAAAATATAGTGCAGCGGGCGGGGTTAATAATATTACAACGCATATCAGAAGTTTTACATTGGAGCACATAAGGTGGCATAGATAGTCTTTGAAGCGTATAGAGCAAAAGTCTCATAAACCAGAGCAAATACACACAGAGACCAAAACAAACAGAGCAAATATTTTGAAACTCTCGATGTAATTATCCCCCTTTTGTCAACTAGTGTCAAAAAGGTGACGAATAACATGAGTGCGAAAAGAGGTGAATTTGATTCACTCTGAGGCATTGCTTGAAAAACTGCCCGAAGATGTTTCTTATTCGAAGGTGGCTAGAAAATCTTCATCATCAGCAGCAACAGAAGTTCCTTCAATACTAGCTTGGGGCTGAGAAGACGATGGCACATTGGGATCAACCTGTTGAATCTTGCGAGATAGAACATTTCATTCAGCAGGTTTCTCAGTGGGCGAGGTTGCTTCTGATTCGTCGAGCAATTTGCATAGCTGAAATCGAAGTAGGTCTGGTGTTGGTTCATGAGCGGGCAAAGGTAGAGTAATGCGATCTTGAAAATCTTCAGCTGAAAACCCTTGATCAATATACTCATAGAGTTCTTTGAGATGGCAAGTTGCTCAATTGCTTCCTAGAGAAGAACTTCCAAAGCAATTTCCATAAGCATTTCTTGTTTTCAACCATGATCATGTGCATAACTTTTGTTTGGTTGTTGATTGCATTCAGTTCAGCAGCCAGGTGTTCTTTCTCTTGGCGACCCTCAACCATATGCTTCAGCAGTAGCTGTTCGGTGCGCAAACTCACTTCAAGATGTGAAGGAGGTTGAGTATTCGGTTGTCGATCACGGTGAGGTAGCCGTGGCCCATTGAAAGTATTATGATAGTCTGGAGGGCTTGATACTGGTGCTTTCCACGAAGAAAAATCTTCCGTGACATACAACGTATCACACATGGGAGGAATGAAGCTTCTGTGACTAACTTTGGCTAAATATTCGGTTTTCATTGCATAGTCAACCACCTGAATCCAGGGCACAAATACCTTGATAGTTTTCGGGTAATGAGCATAGTCCATCAGTATGCGTAGGAACATGTCTTCGACATCAAAGATGTATCCTTGAGAGATGGCATGGATGGTGTTTCGAAGAACATCAGAATTAGCATTGTCTGAATTCCTCCCTGCCAGCGGATAGAGGGTAAGTGAGAATATGATATAAAGTTTGGTTGCCAAATGTCAAGTGCTCAGGCAGGGGAGGACCATTGTAGTCATGAATTTTATCTTCGTCCATTGTGCATCGGAAATCTTCATCGGAGATTGCATCAATGTTGTGAACTCGAATCTCAGTCTTGCCATGCTCGAACCGAGGTAAATGGAAGTGGGAGACAAAGTCTATTGCAGAACATTTTATGTGTTTCCCTTCGGTCATTCATTCCGAGATTCACTTGGTGCTATCGACTTCATCACCTGAGATGTATAGTGTGGCATAAAATTGAAGAATAATTTCTCTGTTCCATGGGTGCTGAAATGCAAAGACATGCGTGAGGCCAAAATCTTCAATGTCTTGCAAGACACGATTGAAGCAACCAATGTTCTTTATTGCAGCGATATGCGGGAACTCATGAGGAAAAATCTTGCAGTTGTCATAAAGAATCCGGGGATAAAATATTGCCTATTCCTGAGTCCAGAACCGAGGAGATTCAGAAGTGTGGGGCTTGCTGTATGGAGTCTCTTGAAAGAATTGGGGATGAGTGTTCTGATTGAAAAGTGGTCCTTTGACGCCAACGTCGATGGAGAATAATGACAGTTGCTCGCGAGGATTGGGCTATTTGAGCTCATCTTCAACGGAGATCACTTCATCGGCATAAATGGTTGAATCTGAGTGATGAGCAGAAGCTGATTTTGCTGCAGAAGGACCAACATCTGAAGTTCTTCGTGCAGTATTGAGTGAAATTCGCAGAGGAGAGGGATCAAACACTTTGTCAGGTACTGAATCTTTATCAGCCACTAGGGACCATTGAGGATTTGCTTCAGCAGATGGTTTAGGAGCAGAGGGAGGAACCAAATAATTTGGTTCAACACAGGCTGGAGAAGCCTGGGGAGCAGTCTCAGGAATTTCACCTTCTTCCAAAACATTTTATTGAGGTGGATTTGCTTCATGAACTGGGGAATCCACATGCACTGTTTCAGTTGGCCTTGGTGAACTAGGAGCATCTGCATTTGATATAGGAACTTGCGAGGGAATTGCAGGCTTTGGTGAGTTTTCCTTCTATGGTACAACATCTAGTGATTTTTCATTTGTGGGAGGAAGAGCATTTTTCTTTGCAATTCTCTTCTTCTTCTTTTGCTTTGATGGATCAATATGCCCCTTGACAAGATCATTATATCCGGTGGCTGGGGCTTGATGATCGAGGCATATCTTGTGAACGATTTGATCCAGATCAGGATGAAATCCTAATCGTCTGTTCCGAAGGATTGACAAGACTCGATTGACATCCACATATGATTCTTCAAGCTGTTTGATGACAAACTTGGATTTTATAGCTTTCATTCGGTTGTCAAGATCATCGAGCTAGGAAGTGAGGTTATTGATCTCAATAGTCATCTCTCATGTCCTGAACCAGAGTAGAAGCTTGAGCAATAACTTTAGAGGGAATGGGCAAAGATGCCACTTCTCCATCAAACAGGTTCTCCACAAATTTGTCAAGTTACTCCATGAAGAATACTTGATTGAAGTAATGTGGTACATCAGAGCCATCATTAGTCTGTGCAGCAGGAGCTATCTGAACTAGATTTTGCTCTGTTGGAGGCATTGAAGCCAAAGGTTGTGTCAGTTTTAGAGCAAATTGAGGTGCTTTTTCCTTCAATGTATTGCCTTATGGAGCACTTGACTTGGTAGAGGGAGCAGTGATTTTCTTCACCTTTTGCTTCATGAGCTTTTCTCCTGCCTACTGGGGCATCAACTACCGAATCATGTAGATCAATTGCATCAGGATGAGTAGCTGTGTTTACTTTGTCAACCATTGTGATAGTGGTAGGAGGAGTCTTTCTCTTCAAAGGGCTCTTATTTGGAGGTGCGTTTGGGACAACACTTGCTCAAAGATCAGGTAGAATAGTGGATGTAGTGATATTCACTTGTTCTGAAAGAGTTGCATCAATTTCTTATCTTGTGAGTGGAGGATCATCTTGATTGGAAGAATCACTTTCAGGCTCAACTGGTTTAGTAGGCCTTCTCTTCAGCGCGCTCTTTTTCTTCAAAGTAGCAGATCTGGGATCATGTTTGTGCTCTGAGCATCCTTCTAATTTTCCTTCAGCCTTTTTCTTTTCGATGTCTGATTTGATGAGATGATGATTTTCTTCTTTTCTTGCCTGCTCCATTTCAGCCTTCTTGGCTCTCCTTTCATCATTCTTAAGGCGCTTGGCCTTTCTTTCAGGATAGGAGTTAGGTGTCTTGAGAGACGACTCATTAGTATTAGGAGGTGGTGGAGGCCTCTCTTGGGGATCACAAGCACGGAAGAGTCCAATTTCACGGCAGTCACCCCAAGGAGGATGGAAGGCAAAATTCTTGGCATATCGAGGATAAACCATTTTGTAGTTGAACCACTTCCGTACCTAGTGATGTCGAATCTTTTGCACTTGCCTTTTCTATGCTGTTAAATTTTCTCCTGGAACAGTGTTGTATTTGTCGTGAGATATATATTAAGCTGAATTGGTGAAGGGTTGCCTACCACCTTTCCTTTTCTTTTGAGCATCTGCTTCTTGCTCGTTGTCATTTTGTTCGGCTCTCTTTCTTTTGCTGGAAGATGGGCCTACCGTTGGGCCCTTAGCATTTGGTGATTTAGATTCATCAGATGTTCCCATGAATACCTCTTCTTCATCGGCCATACTATGTGGTCTAGCAGAATCCTCAACAGACTGCATATACCTCTAAATAAGAGTAGGTACAATGGAAAATGGGGACAGGGTTACAAATGCTCACACCGAATGTTTTTCTGAACAAATAGGATTTTGAAGAAGAAATAGATACAAAATTTGAGAAATGTTTTGAATGAAGGAAACATATAGAACGAGCCAGTAGTTCTGATGAAAATACTAGACAACATGCTAGGCATTTCATTCGAGCGATACACAACAAAAACCCTAGATCTGAAAAGATTCGGATGTGAGGAACGACTACAAATCACATCCGCACTAGTAAAGGTGAATACTAGATCTAAGATATGCGGTAAAATCAGAGAAAAATAACTGCAAACAAACTCAAATCGATAAAGACGGGACCCGAGTTCGAACCACACGTACCCTAGCTCGGTGACATGCAACAACTATGGTGGCGCGGGGAAGAAGATGTCCCACAGCGGCGTGGAAGGACTCCGGTGACCACTTTTCGGCAGTGAAGCGGCGAAGATGTCGTCGGCGTCAAGCTCAAGGTGGACTGCTACGGCGAGGGTTTCGGCGGGGAGGAGGTGGGGAGAAAGACGAAGTGAACTGGAAGAATGAGTGGTGCGGGTTTGATATGCGAATGGAAATAACCGCACGCAGAGGATTTTGATCGAACTGCCTCTAAGCAGAGATGATTGTGATTCAATGGACATGATGGAATGGCAGTTGATGTATCACACGTGGCAACCTCATAAAAGTGAAGGAAATATGCCCTAGAGGCAATAATAAAGTTTTTATTTATATTTCCTTATATCATGATAAATATTTATTATTCATGCTAGAATTGTATTAATCGGAAACTTAGTACATGTGTGAATACATGGACAAACAAAGTGTCCCTAGTATGCCTCTACTTGACTAGCTCGTTAATCAAAGATGGTCAAGTTTCCTAGCCATGGACATGTTTTGTCATTTGATGAACGGGATCACATCATAAGAGAATGATGCGATGGAAAAGACCCATCCGTTAGCTTAGCATTATGATCGTTCAGTTTTATTACTACTGCTCTCTTCATGACTTATACTGTTATACATGTCCTCTGACTATGAGATTATGCAACTCCCGAATACCGGAGGAACACCTTGTGTGCTATCAAACGTCACAACGTAACTGGGTGGTTATAAAGATGCTCTAAAGGTGTCTCGGATGGTGTTTGTTGAATTGGCATAGACCAAGATTAAGATTTTTCACTCCGTCTATCGGAGAGGTATCTCTAGGCCCTCTCAGCAATGTACATCACTATGAGCCTTGCAAGCAAAGTGACTAATGAGTTAGTTGTGGGATGATGCATTACAGAATGAGTAAAGAGACTTGCCGGTAACGAGATTGAACTAGGTATGATGATACCGACGATCGAATCTCGGGCAAGTAACATACCGATGACAAAGGGAACAACGTATGTTGTTATGCGGTTTGACCGATAAAGATATTCACAGAATATGTAGGAGCCAATATGAGCATCCAGGTTCCGCTATTGGTTATTGACCGAAGATGTGTCTCGGTCATGTCTGCATAGTTCTCGAACCCGTAGGGTCCGCACGCTTAACGTGCGATGACGATTTGTATTATGAGTTATGTGATTTGATGTACCGGAGGTTGTTCGGAGTCCCGGATAAGACCACGGACATGTCAAGGTGTTTCGAAATGGTCGAGATGTAAAGATCTATATATTGGAAGGCTATATTCGGACATCGGAAAGGTTCCGAGTGATTCGGGTATTTTTCGGAGTACCGGAGAGTTACGGGAATTCGCCGGGGAAGTAATGGGCCTTAATGGGCCATACAGGAAAGGAGAGAAGGACCTCAAGGGGTGGCTGCACCCCCCATTGGCTGGTCCAAATTGGACTAGGGAGGGATGGCGCCCCCCTCTTTCCTTCTCTCCCTCTTCCCCCTCCTTTTTCTCCTACTCCAACTAGGGAAGGGGGGAACCTACTCCTACTAGGAGTAGGAATCCCCCTTGGGGCGCGCCATATAGAGGTCCGACCCTCCCCTCCTCCACTCCTTTATATACGGGGAAGGGGGCACCCCATAGACACACAAGTTGATTGTTTAGCCGTGTGCGGTGCCCCCTCCATAGATTTCCACCTCGGTCATATCATTGCAGTGCTTAGGCAAAGCCCTGCGCCGGTAGATTCATCATCACCGTCACCACGCCGTCGTGCTGACAAAACTCTCCCCCGACCTCACCTGGATCTAGAGTTCGTGGGACGTCATCGAGCTGAACATGTGCAGATCGCGAAGGTGCCGTATCTTCGGTGCTAGGATCGGTCGGATCATGAAGACGTACGACTACAACAACCGCGTTGTCACAAGGCTTCCGCTTAAGGTCTACGAGGGTATGTAGACAACACTCTTCCCTCTCGTTGCTATGCATCACCTAGATGGATCTTGCGTGTGCGTAGGATTTTTTTTGAAATTACTGCGTTCCCCAACAGTGGCATGCGAGCCAGGACTATGCGTAGATGTTATATGTGCGAGTAGCTAGAACACAAAGGAGTTGTCGGCGTGAGTATATACATATTGCTTGCCGTTACTAGTTGATTCTTGATTCGGCGGTATTGTTGGATGAAGCGGCCCGGACCGACATTATGCGTACGCTTACACGAGACTGCTTCTACCGCCGTGCTTCGCACACAGGTTGCTAGTGGGTGTCTGTTTCTCCAACTTTAGTTGAATCGGTTTCAATGAACAAGGTTCTTTCTGAAGATCAAAAAGCAATCACTATACTATGTTGTGGTTTTTGATGCGTAGGTAAGAATGGTTCTTGCACAGCCCGTAGCAGCCACGTAAAACTTGCAACAACAAAGTAGAGGACGTCTAACTTGTTTTTCCAAGGCATGTTGTGATGTGATATGGTCAAGACATGATGAGATATAAATTGTTGTATGAGATGATAATGTTTTGTTAAAGTTATCGGCAACTGGCAGGAGCCTTATGGTTGTCTCTTTATTGCATAAGATGCAAGCGCCATATAATTTCTTTACTTTATCGCTATGCGATAGCAATAGTTGCAAAAGTAATAATTGGCAAGACGACCATGTGACGACACGTTGATAAAAATCAAGATGATGGAGATCATAGTGTCATGCCGGTGACGATGGACATCATGATGGTACTTTGGAGATGGAGATGAAAGGCACAAGATGATGATGGCCATATCATGTCACATATTTTGATTGCATGTGATGTTTATATTTTATGCATCTTATTTTGCTAAATACGACGGTAGCTGTATAAGATGATCCCTTACTAAAATTTCAAGGTATAAGTGTTCTCCCTAAGTATGCACCGTTGCGATAGTTCTTCGTGCTGAGACACCCCGTGATGATCGGGTGTGATAAGCTCTACGTTCACATACAACGGGTGCAAGCCAGTTCTGCACATGCAGAATACTCGGGGTAAACTTGACGAGCCTAGCATATGCGGATATGGCCTCGGAACACTAAGACCAAAAGGTCGAACGTGAATCATATAGTAGATATGATCAACATAGAGATGTTCACCATTGAAAACTACTCCATCTCACTTGATGATCGGACATGGTTTAGTCGATATGGATCACGTGATCACTTAGATGATTAGAGGGATGTCTATCTAAGTGGGAGTTCTTAAGTAATATGATTAATTGAACTTAATTTATCATGAACTTAGTCCTGATAGTTTTTGCATATCTATGTTGTAGATGAATAGCTTGCGATGTAGCTCCCCGTTTATTTTTTGATATGTTCCTAGAGAAAAATAAGTTGAAAGATGATAGTAGCAATGATGCGTACTTGGTCCGTGATCCGAGGATTATCCTCATTGCTGCACAGAAGAATTATGTCCTTGATACACCGCTAGGTGACAGACCTATTGCAGGAGCAAATGCACACGTTATGAACGTTTGACAATGCTCGGTATGATGACTACTTAATAGTTTAGTGCACCATGCTTTACGGCTTAGAACCGGGACTTCAAAAACATTTTGAACGCCATAGAACATATAAGATGTTCCGAGAGTTGAAATTGGTATTTCATACTCATGCCCGTGTCGAGAGGTATGAGACCTCTGATAAGTACTTTGCCTACAAGATGGAAGAGAATAGCTCAACCAGTGAGCATGTGCTCAGAATGCCTGAGTACTACAATCGCTTGAATCAAGTGGGAGCTAATATTCCAGATAAGATAGTAATTGACAGAATTCTCTAGTCACTATCACCAAGTTACTAGAACTTCGTGATGAACTATAATATGCAAGGGATAACGAAAACGATTCCCTGAGCTCTTCGCGACGCTGAAATCAGCGAACGTAGAAATCAAGAAAAGCATCAAGTGTTGATGGTTGAAAATACCACTAGTTTCAAGTAAAATGGCAAGGGAAATAAAGGAAACTTCAAGAAGAATGGCAAGCAAGTTGCCACTCCCATGAAGAAGTCCAAAGCTAGACCCAAGCCTGAAACTGAGTGCTTCTACTGCAAAGGAAATGGTCACTAGAAGTGGAACTGCCTTAGATACTTGGCGGGTAAGAAGGATGGTGATGACCCACAAGTATAGGGGATCTATTGTAGTACTTTCGATAAGTAAGAGTGTCGAACCCAACGAGGAGCAGAAGGAAATGATAAGCGGTTTTCAGCAAGGTATTCTCTGCAAGTACTGAAATAAGTGGTAACAGATAGTTTTATGATAAGATAAATTGTAATGAGCAACAAGTAACAAAGTAAATAAAGTGCAGCAAGGTGGCCCAATCCTTTTTGTAGCAAAGGACAAGCCGGAACAAACTCTTATAATAGGAAAAGCGCTCCCGAGGACACATGGGAATATCATCAAGCTAGTTTTCATCACATTTAAATGATTCACGTTCGATACTTTGATAATTTGATATGTGGGTGGACCGGTGCTTGGGTGTTGTTCTTACTTGAACAAGCATCCCACTTATGATTAACCTCTATTGCAAGCATCCGCAACTACAACAAAAGTATTAAGGTAAACCTAACCATAGCATGAAACATGTGGATTCAAATCAGCCCCTTACGAAGCAACGCATAAACTAGGGTTTAAGCTTCTGTCACTCTAGCAACCCATCATCTACTTATTACTTCCCAATGCCTTCCTCTAGGCCCAAATAATGGTGAAGTGTAGTCGACGTTCAGATAACACCACTAGAGGCTAGACAACATACATCTTATCAAAATATCAAACGAATACCAAATTCACATGACTACTAATAGCAAGAATTCTCCCTTGTCCTCAGGAACAAACATAACTACTCACAAAGCATAAACATGTTCATAATCAGAGGGGTAATAATATGCATATAGGATCTGAACATATGATCTTCCACCAAATAAACCAACTAGCATCAACTACAAGGAGTAATCAACACTACTAGCAACCTACTAGCACCAATCCCAGACTTTGAGACAAGAATTGGATACAAGAGCTGAACTAGGGTTTGGAGATGAGATGGTGCTGCTGAAGATGTTGATGGAGATTGCCCTCTCCCAATGAGAGGAGTGTTGGTGATGACGATGGTGATGATTTCCCCCTCCCGGAGGGAAGTATCCCCGACAGAACAGCTCTGCCGGAGCTCTAGATTGGATCCGCCAAGGTTCCGCCTCGTGGCGGCGGAGTCTCGTCCTGAAAAGTTCCTCCCTCTTTTTTTCTCATCGAAAGACTTCATATAGGAGAAGATGGACGTCGGAGAGCCACCAGGGGGCCCATGAGGTAGGGGCGCACCCTAGGGGGGGCGCCCCCCACCCTCGTGAGCAGGGTGTGGGCCCCTTGGTCTTCATCTTTGGCGAGGATTTTTCTTTATTTATTTTAAGATGTTCCGTGGATTTTCAGGACTTTTGGAGTTGCGCAGAATAGGTCTCTAATATTTGCTCCTTTTCCAGCCCAGAACTCCAGCTGTCGGCATTCTCCCTCCTTATGTATACCTTGTAAAATAAGAGAGAATAGCCATAAGTATTGTGACATAAAGTGAAATAACAGCCCATAATGCAATAAATATTGATATAAAAGTATGATGCAAAATGGACGTATCAACTCCCCCAAGCTTAGACCTCGCTTGTCCTCAAGCGAAAAGCCGATAACAATAAATATGTCCTCATGTTTAGAGGTAAAGGTGTCGATAAAAATAAAATACGGACATGAAGGCATCATGATTATTCTCATAACAGCAACTTATATAGATTTTGTCATATGATTACTTATGTTCAAGTGATGATCTATTCACAATGCAAAAGTATAAATCATAAACCTTATTGGGTTCCGACAAACCATAATCTCAGTCATTGAAGCAATTGAAATTTATCATAACATCAGAAAGAGTCTATGTCAGAGCTAAAAAGCAAGTCCACATACTCAGCTATCATTTAGTCCTCCATAATTGCTAACACTCACGCAATATTTGTGGTTACGGATTTTTAATCGGACACAGAGAAAGATAGGGGCTTATAGTTTTGCCCCACAACCTTTTACCTCAAGGGTAATGTCAACAATAATGGTTCATGCTCCCCTACATCCAATTAGATATATATATCATGTTCTTTCCAACATGCTGAGCTTGCCAAAGGATAAAATGAAAAAGAAAAGGTGAAGATCACCATGACTCTTGCATAAGGTAGAAGATAGTGATAAAGGATAGGCCCTTCGCAAAGGGAAGCAGAGGTTGCCATGCGCTTTTATGGTTGGATGCATAAAATCTCAATGCGAAAGAACGTCACTTTATATTGCCCCTTGTGATATGAACCTTTATTATGCAGTCCGTCGCTTTTATTACTTCCACATCACAAGATCGTATAAAGCTTATTTCTCCCACACCAATCAATCATACATATTTAGAGCAATTTTTATTGCTTTGCACCGATGACAACTTACTTGAAGGATCTTACTCAATCCATAGGTAGATATGGTGGACTCTCATGGCAAAACTGGTTTAGGGATTTTGGCTAGCATGAGGGGGAAAGGCAAGCTCAACAAGTTAGAGGATCCATGACAACATACTTTATCTCAGATATAAGAAAGACACAACTCATTACGTTGTCTTCCTTGTCCAACATCAACTCTTTAGCATGTCATATTTTAATGAGTGCTCCCAATCATAAAAGATGCCAATGATAATATATCTATATGTGAAAACCTCTCTTTACTTATTACTTCCTATTAATTGCAACAATGACCAAAGCTATGTCTGCCAACTCCCAACAACTTTTAGTCATCATACTCTTTTTATGTGAAGTCATTACTCTCAATAAGATCAATATGAACTTTTTGTTTCTTTTTATTCTTTTTCTCTTTTCTTTTATTCACCCAAGATCATGGCAAAATAATAAAGCCCTTGACTCAACACTAATCTTTATTATATAGCTCACGGACTCGATTACAGATAGAGATCATAAAACAAAACTCAAAACTAGATCATGCCATAAACTTTATTCTACTAGATCAAGATACTTCTAATAGGATCGAACTAAGAAAAACAATAAAGATAGGAGTTGTGATGGTGATACGATACCGGGGCACCTCCCCCAAGCTTGGCAGTTGCCAAGGGGAGTGCCCATACCCATGTGATTATGTCTCCTTCTTTGTCGTCGGTGTAATATTCTTGGCGATGATTCCCCTCAGGATGCGGTTCTCCTCCTCGAGCTTATTGACTTGCTATTTGAGGTCCATTATTTCCTTACGGAGCTTTCCTGTGATAGCTAAAGCTCCTTGCACCCAAGGGTGTTGCATAGCTGCGGGGGAACAAGTGACACTCCTCTTCATATTTTCATAAGAAAGAAATCTAACATTAGAAGGGATAACCAAGTTTGGAATAGCTGAGCTCTGTAGTTCCCCCATCGTGAACCCAGCTCGGGGGTGAGAGGTGACTTCTTGATCCTCCATGGCATCTACTCTCATCAAGTCAGCCTCCATCTCTTCCTCCGTTGCTGGCCCAAAGTGGTTAGTGTCGCTGTTTGCCCTTGGTTCCGGTGCCGGATTAGATACCCGGCTCTCCCCGATTGACTCTTGAGAAGACATCTTGTTCTAATCTATAGCAGCAATAGCTCGAAAACAAAAACAGAGGAAATTTGCATGATACAGGAGTCAAAACCTTCGGGAGAATATATAATGAATTTTTACCGACCAAAATACGTATCGTGCAAGAAAACGGAGGCCAAAAGGCACACGAGGTGCTCACGAGGTAGGGGGCACACCCAGGGGGTAGGGCGCGCCCACCACCCTCGTGGGGCCCTTGTGTCCTTTCCGGACTGCTACTTATTTTTCTATTTTTCTAAATATTCCAAAACGGAGAGATATTGCCTTAAAAATTGTTTTGGAGTCGGTTTACTTACCGTACCACATACCTATTCCTTTTCGGAGTCTGAAACGTTCCGGAAAGTGTCCCTTATGTATTCCTCCGGGGTTACGGTTTCAATAATATTGGTTTCAACATTTATGGGATTACCTGAGATATAATGTTTAATTCTTTGACCGTTTACCACCTTCGGATTTGTGCCCTCGAAGTTGTTGATTTTTATGGCACCGGAACGATAGACCTCCTCGATAACATAGGGGCCTTCCCATTTAGAGAGAAGTTTTCCTGCAAAAAATCTTAAACGAGAGTTGTATAGCAATACATAATCACCTACATTAAACTCACGCTTTTGTATCCTTTTGTCATGCCATCTTTTAACTTTTTTTAAACAACTTGGCATTTTCATAAGCCTGGGTTCTCCATTCATCATGTGAGCTAATATCAAATAACCTCTTCTTGCTGGCAAGTTTGAAATCATAGTTAAGCTCTTTAATAGCCCAATATGCCTTATGTTCTAGTTCAAGAGGTAAGTGACATGCTTTTCCATAAACCATTTTATACGGAGACATACCCATAGGATTTTTGTATGCAGTTCTATATGCCCATAATGCATTATCAAGTTTCTTAGACCAATTCTTTCTAGACCTATTAATAGTCTTTTGCAAAATTAGTTTGAGCTCTCTATTGCTCAACTCTACCTGACCACTAGACTGTGGGTGATAAGGAGATGTAATTCTATGATTAACATCATATTTAGCAAGCATTTTACGGAAGGCACCATGAATAAAGTGTGAACCACCATCAGTCATTAAATATCTAGGGACTCCAAACCTCGGAAAAATAACTTCTTTAAGCATTTTAATAGAAGTGTTATGATCAGCATTACTAGTTGGAATAGCTTCTACCCACTTAGTAACGTAATCAACAGCAACTAGAATATGTGTGTATCCATTAGAGGCAGGAAAAGGTCCCATATAATCAAAGCCCCAAACATCAAACGGTTCAATAACAAGAGAATAATTCATTGGCATTTCTTGACGTCTACTAATATTACCAATTCTTTGACATTCATCACAAGACAAGACGAACTTACGGGCATCCTTGAAGAGAGTAGGCCAATAAAAACCAGATTGCAATACCTTATGTGCAGTTCTATCTCCGGCGTGGTGTCCTCCATAAGTCTCGGAATGACACTTGCGTAGGATCTATTCCTGTTCATGCTCAGGTACACAACGACTAATAACACCATCTACTCCTTCTTTATAAAGATGTGGGTCATCCCAAAATTAATGTCTCAAGTCATAGAAAAACTTTTTCTTTTGCTGGTATGTGAAGCTAGGTGGTATAAAGTTAGCAACAATATAATTAGCATAATCAGCATACCATGGAGTACTAAGAGAAGTACTTATAACATTTAATTGTTCATCAGGAAAGTTATCATTAATAGGCAGTGGGTCATCAAGAATATTTTCTAACCTAGACAAGTTGTCTGCAACGGGGTTCTCAGCTCCCTTTCTATCAACAATATGCAAATCAAATTCTTGTAGCAAGAGAACCCATCTAATAAGTCTAGGTTTAGCATCTTTCTTTTCCATAAGGTATTTAATAGCAGCATGATCAGTTTGAATAGTTACTTTAGAATCAACAATATAAGATCTGAACTTATCACAAGCAAATACAACTGCTAAAAGCTCTTTTTCAGTAGTAGCATAATTTCTTTGAGCATTGTCTAGAGTCTTACTAGCATAATGAATAACATTTAATTTCTTATCAACTCTTTGCCCTAGAACAACACTTACAACATAATCACTAGCATCACACATAATTTCAAAGGGTAAATTCCAATCAGGTGGCTAAACAACAGGTGCAGAGACTAATGCTTTCTTAAGTATTTCAAATGCTTCTACACAATCATCATCAAAGACAAATGGTATATCTTTTTGCAATAAATTAGTCAGAGGCCGAGAAATTTTTGAGAAGTCCTTAATGAACCTCCTATAAAATCCAGCGTGACCAAGGAAACTTCTTATACCTTTGATGTCCTTGGGACATGGCATCTTTTCAATAGCATCAACCTTGGCTTTATCAACTTCAATACCACTTTCAGAAACTTTGTGCCCTAAGACAATACCTTCATTAACCATAAAGTGGCACTTTTCCCAATTCAAGACAAGATTAGTTTCTTCACATCTCTGCAAAACTCGATCAAGATTGCTCAAGCAATCATCAAAAGAAGAACCATAGACGGAAAAATCGTCCATGAAAACCTCACAAATCTTTTCACAAAAGTCAGAGAATATAGCCATCATGCATATTTGAAAAGTAGCAAGTGCATTACATAAACCAAAAGGCATACGTCTATAAGCAAAAGTACCAAAAGGGCATGTAAAAGTAGTCTTAGATTAATCTCTAGCCGACACAGGTATTTTAGAGAAACCAGAATAACAATCTAGAAAGCAATAGTGTGTATGTTTGCATAATCTTTCTAGCATTTGATCAATAAAAGGTAAGGGGTAATGATCTTTCTTAGTAACTTTATTTAATTTGCGAAAATCAATTACCATCCTATAACCTGTGATAATTCTTTGTGGAATCAATTCATCTTTATCATTAGGAACAACAGTAATACCTCCCTTCTTAGGGACACAATGGACAGGACTTACCCACTCACTATCAGCAACGGGATAGATTATACCTGCCTCCAGAAGCTTAAGTATTTCTTTTCTTACCACTTCTTTCATTTTAGGATTCAGACGTCGCTGAGGATCATGAACTGGTTTGGCATCTACTTCCAAATTTATTTTATGTTGACATAGAGTGGGACTAATGCCCTTAAGATCATCAAGAGTATATCCAATAGCAGCACGATGCTTCTTCAGAGTTTTCAATAATCTTTCTTCTTCATGCTCTGAAAGGTTAGCACTAATAATAATAGGATATATCTTCTTTTTATCAGGATAAGCATATTTAAGATTATCAGGCAACGGTTCAAGCTCAAACACGGGATCACCCTTGGGTGGAGGAGGATCCCCTAAAATTTCAATAGGCAAATTCTGTTGCAGTATAGGTTCCTGTTTAAAGAATATTTCATCTATTTCCCTTCTTTCATTCATGAACATATTATTTTCATGGTCTAGAAAATAGTGTTCTAAAGGATCACTAGGAGGTACGACAATAGAAGCAAGACCAGTAATTTCATCCTTACTAGGTAATTCTTCCTCACAATGTTGTTTACTAAATTTAGAGAAATTAAACTCATGAACCATAACATCCAAGCCAATAGTAACAACATTCTTTTCGCAATCTATCCTAGCATTAACAGTGTTCAAGAAGGTTCTACCAAATATAATGGGACAAAAGCTATCTTGCGGAGAAGTAAGAACAAGAAAATCGGCAGGATATTTAGTTTTCCCACAAAAGACTTCAACATCTCTAACAATTCCAATTGGTGAAATAGTATCTCTATTAGCAAGTTTAATTGTGACATCAATATCTTCTAACTCAACAGGTGCAATATCATGCATAATTTCTTTGTATAAGTCATGAGGTATAACACTAGCACTGGCACCCATATCACATAAGCCATGATAACAATGATCTCCTATTTTAACAGAAATAACAGGCATACCTACCACGGGTCTAGGTTTATCTGTATCACGGGGTTTAGCAATTCTAGCAGTTTCATCATAGAAATAAATAACATGCCCATCTATATTATCATACAAGAGATCTTTAACAATAGCAATATTAGGTTCAACTTTAACTTGCTCAGGAGGTGTATATGTTCTAATATTGCTTTTACGAACAATAGTTGAAGCTTTAGCATGATCCTTTACTCTAACAGGGAAAGGTGGTTTCTCAACATAAGCAGTAGGAACAATAGGATCAGTATAAGTGACAGTCTTTTCTTCAACTTTAATAGGCGCATCTACTTTTACTTCTATGGAAGGATGATATTTAAACCACTTCTCCTTAGGGAGATCAACATAAGTAGCAAAAGATTCACAGAAAGAAGCTACTATCTAAGAGTCAAGTCCATATTTAGTGCTAAACTTACGGAAAATATCGGTGTCCATAAAAGATTTAACACAATCAAACTTAGGTGTCATACCCGACTCCTTACCTTCATCGAGATCCCAATCTTTAGAGTTGCGTTTAATTCTATCCAATAAATTCCATCTGAATTCAATAGTCTTCATCATAAAAGAGCCAGCACAAGAAGTATCGAGCATGGTGCGATTGTTTTCAGAAAGCCGAGCATATACATTTTGAATAATCATTTCTCTTGAGAGCTCATGATTGGGGCATGAATATAACATTGATTTAAGCCTCCCCCAAGCTTGAGCGATGCTTTCTCCTTCGCGAGGCCAGAAATTATATATATAATTGCGATCACAATGAACAAGATGCATAGCGTAATACTTTTGATGAAATTCCAACTTCAATCTTTTATAGTCCCATGATCTCATATCATCACATAGCCTATACCATATCAATGCATCTCCCTTCAAAGATAAAGGGAAGACCTTCTTCTTAGTAACATCACCGGTATACCTGCAAGCTTAAATAATCCACAAACTTCATCCACATATATTAAGTGCTCATTAGGATGCTTTGTTCCATCTCCTGTAAAAGGGTCAGCTAGCAGTTTTTCCATCATACCCGAAGGAAATTCAAAAGGAGTTTCATTTTCAATAGGTTCAGTAGGTTGAGGAGCAACTCTTTGCTCTACTGGACGGGGTGAAGATACCCCGAACAAGCCCCTCATAGAATTACTTTCCATAGTAACAAGTGACAGTAAATTTCATCATAATATATAAATTTTTCCTTACCAAATTCCACCTACCAAAGGCGCTACACTCCCCGGCAATGGCACCAGAAAAGAGTCTTGATGACACACAAGTATAGGGGATCTATCGTAGTCCTTCCGATAAGTAAGAGTGTCGAACCCAACGAGGAGCAGAAGGAAATGATAAGCGGTTTTCAGCAAGGTATTCTCTGCAAGTACTGAAATAAGTGGTAATAGATAGTTTTATGATAAGATAAATTGTAACGAGCAACAAGTAACAAAAGTAAATAAAGTGCAGCAAGGTGGCCCAATCCTTTTTGTAGAAAAGGACAAGCCGGAACAAACTCTTATAATAGCAAAAGCGCTCTCGAGGACACATGGGAATATCGTCAAGCTAGTTTTCATCACGTTTAAATGATTCGCGTTCAATACTTTGATAATTTGATATGTGGGTGGACCGGTGCTTGGGTGCTGTTCTTACTTGAACAAGCATCCCACTTATGACCTGTATTGCAAGCATCCGCAACTACAACAAAAGTATTAAGGTAAACCTAACCATAGCATGAAACATGTGGATCCAAATCAGCCCCTTACGAAGCAACGCATAAACTAGGGTTTAAGCTTCTGTCACTCTAGCAACCCATCATCTACTTATTACTTCCCAATGCCTTCCTCTAGGCCCAAATAATGGTGAAGTGTTATGTAGTCGACGTTCACATAACACCACTAGAGGCTAGACAACATACATCTTATCAAAATATCCAACGAATACCAAATTCACATGACTACTAATAGCAAGACTTCTCCATTGTCCTCAGGAACAAACGTAACTACTCACAAAGCATAAACATGTTCATAATCAGAGGGGTAATAATATGCATATAGGATCTGAACATATGATCTTCCACCAAATAAACCAACTAGCATCAACTACAAGGAGTAATCAACACTACTAGCAACATACTAGCACCAATCCCGGACTTTGAGACAAGAATTGGATACAGGAGATGAACTAGGGTTTGGAGATGAGATGGTGCTGGTGAAGATGTTGATGGAGATTGCCCTCTCCCGATGAGAGGAGCGTTGGTGATGACGATGGTGATGATTTCCCCCTCCCGGAGGGAAGTATCCCCGGCAAAACAGCTCTGCCGAAGCTCTAGATTGGATCCGCCAAGGTTCCGCCTCGTGGCGGCGGAGTCTCGTCCCAAAAAGTTCCTCCCTCTTTTTTTATCATTGAAAGACTTCATATAGGAGAAGATGGACGACGGAGAGCCACCAGGGGGCCCACGAGGTAGGGGGGCGCACCCTAGGGGGGGCACCCCCCACCCTCGTGAGCAGGGTGTGGGCCCCCTAGCCTTCATCTTTGGCGAGGATTTTTCTTTATTTATTTTAAGACGTTCTGTGGAGTTTCAGGACTTTTGGAGTTGTGCAGAATAGGTCTCTAATATTTGCTCCTTTTCCAGCCCAGAATTCCAGCTGCTGGCATTCTCCCTCCTTATGTAAACCTTGTAAAATATGAGAGAATAGCCATAAGTATTGTGACATAAAGTGAAATAACAGCCCATAATGCAATAAATATCGATATAAAAGTATGACGCAAAATGGACGTATCAGATGGCAAAGTGAACAAAGGTATATTTGATATACATGTTATTGATGCGTACTTTACTACTGTTTATAGCAATCCATCAGTGTTTAATACTGGTTCAGTTGCTAAGAGTAGTAACTCGAAATGAGAGTTGCAAAATAAACAGAGACTAGTTAAGGGCGAGGTGATGATGAGAGTTGGAAGTGATTCCAAGGTTGATAAGATCACCATCACACACTCCCTTTATCTTCGGGATTAGTGTTGAACCTAAAATAAATGTTATTTGGTGTTTGCGTTCAGCATAAATATGATTGGATCATGTTTATTGCAATACAGTTATTCATTTAAGTCAAAGAATAATTGTTGTTCTATTTACATGAATAAAACCTTCTATGGTCATACACTCAATATAATATTGAATCTCGAGCATAGTAATACACATATTCATAATATTAAAGCCAAAAAGATGCAAAGTTAGTAATGTGATGTAGGGTAGGAACCCTATAGTCCGATCTTTCACGAAAGGAGCGGAATCCTGCGAAGAACACGAAGAACACAAGGGGAAAACGAGGGAAACACGAGGGGAAGAATGAGAGGAACACTCAAACTAACAAGAACAAGTCACACATGTGCTAGATCCTCGGATACATAAGAGTTCACACGTTCCACAATCAACTAAGGACGATACAAGTAGCACGATCTTCTCCGTGAGGAGGTTTTGAGGGGGGCGCCCAAGAGGAGGTCTTGATGTCTTCTCCGCAAGGAGGTCTTGAATCCAAAGGGATCATCTCTGAAGGGGCCGCGGTCTCTCACGAGGAGTAGATCTGATGTGGATGAGCGAAGCTCTATCTCTCAAAATGAGCTAAACCAATGCTAACCCTAGAAAGTGGGACGGGGTGGAGTATATAGAGTCTTAGTGCAAAAGAGGGTGGTGAAGGGGTACATAGGTGGTGGCCCAACACGAACCAGTGCACTGGCGTCGGACGTCTGGGGGTCACTGGTCATCCGGAGGCTCGCGAGGGTCTGGACGTCCGGTGCCTGTCGGACGTCCGTAAATTCGGCTCGGGTTGTCTTTGGTCGATCGTCCGGTCGGGGTTGGACGTCCGGGCGTCGGTCTTCCGTAGGGCGTCGGATGTCCGTCTATTTTGGCTCGGATGTGGAAGTGACGATCGTCCGGAGGAGGCCGGACGTCCGGAGCATGGAGGTCGTCGGACGTCCGGGGCTCGTCGGTTGTCCGGAGCCTGGAGACTTGGAACAACCCTTCTTCTTTGTCTCCATCTTCATGTACATATTCCTCTTCTTCTTCTTCTTCTTCTTCTTCTTCTTCTCCTTGCTCCTTAGCTTCTCCATGGTACATGAGCATGCACAAAGTATCCATATGAGGTAGTATCCATGTCTCATGTGCATCAAAGTGGAAATGTGAGAGGAGAGATGTCACCTCGGTTTCAAGAGCTCTTGCACGTGCTCGTGTCATAGGTCCAAGAGGTGTCATAGGATATTTAGTAGGGTCCATGGGGATGGCCTTGGGATGCTCCGCATCATCTCCCCTCCCTTGGGGAAGATCCGTCCTCGGATCAAATTCTTCATCACCATGGAAGGGAGAGAGATCTTTGACATTGAAGATGTTGCTCACATTGTACTTGTCGCGTGGGAGGTCGATCTTGTAAGCGTTGTCGTTGTATCATGCGAGCACCTTGAAGGGTCCATCCGCTCGTGGTCGAAGCTTGGACTTGCGTTCTTGTGGAAAGCGATCCTTGCGAAGGTGTAGCCACACGAGATCACCAATGTTGAAGACCATAGGTTGCTTGTTGAAGTTGAGCTTGGTCGCAAGGCGTTGAACTTGGCGCTCGATGGTGTTTCTTATATCTTCATGCACCTTCTTGAGATGTGTCACACGTGCACTTGCGTCAAAATTGATGCGCTCTTGGAGTGGTACAGGGAGAATGTCCAAAGGGGACAAAGGGTTGAACCCGTAGACGACCTCGAAGGGGGACTTGCCGGTTGTTGAGTGTCCTGCTCGGTTGTAAGCGAACTCGACGATAGGTAGGCACTCCTCCAACTCCTTGATGTTCTTCTTGATGAGTACTCGAAGTAGAGCAGAGAGTGTGCGGTTGGTAACTTCCGTTTGGCCATCGGTTTGGGGATGATACGCCGTGGAGAAAAGTAGCTTGATTCCGAGCTTGGCGCATAGGGTCTTCCAAAAGTAGCTAAGGAACTTGACGTCGTGGTCCGAGACGATCGTCTTTGGCACTCCGTGTAGACGCAATATTTCCCAACAAAAGAGAGTAGCAACATGTGAAGCATCGTCTATCTTGTTGCAAGGAATGAAATGTGCCATTTTTGAGAAATGGTCCACAACTAAAAACACCGAATCCTTCCCATTTCGAGTCCTAGGCAAACCAAGTACAAAGTCCATGCTAATGTCTTCCCATGGATGATATGGAATTGGTAGAGGCATATAAAGGCCATGAGATTGAGCTTTGGACTTAGCTTTGCGACAGGTAGAGCATCGGTTGGTGAAGCGGTTGACGCCGCGAAACATCTTGGGCCAAAAGTAGTTCTTCGAGAGCATGGCGAACATCGTGTCTCGTCCAAAATGTCCCATTAAGCATCCTCCATGAGATTCCTGCAAAAGCAACAAATGAAGAGAAGACTCGGGGATGCAAAGTTTGTTAGCTCTCATAAGATATCCATCTTTGATGTAATAGCGTTCAAGAGGTGTGCGACAAACACTTGGCATAAGGAGTAGCAAAAGTAGGATCATGCTCATACAAGTCATTGTTATGCTCAAATCCAATGACATCCAATTCAAGTTGATTAACAAGCATGCATCTGCGAGAAAGGGCATCCGCCACAATGTTGTATTTACCTTTAATGTACTTGATGACATAAGGAAAAGAATCAATAAATTCACTCCATTTAGCATGACACTTGTTCAATTTTGTTTGGCCCTTAAGGTACTTGAGCGTTTCATGATCGGTATGAATGATAAACTCATGAGGGCGAAGATAGTGTTCCCATTCATGCAAGACACGGACTAAAGCATATAGCTCTTTGTCGTAGATGGGGTAATTGAGTTGTGCGCCGGAGAGTTTCTCACTAAAGTAAGCTATGGGTCGCTTCTCTTGCATTAACACACCTCCTATGACATTACCGCTAGCATCGCAATGAATCTCAAAGGGTTTGTCAAAGTTGGGTAATGCAAGCACGGGAGCATGAGCAAGCAAATTCTTAAGCTCATTGAAAGTGGTATCTTGGGATGGTCTCCAATCAAAAGGCACATTCTTGCTCAAAGCATGCAAAGGCGAAGCAATGGTGCTAAAATCTTTCATAAAGCGACCATAGAAACCCGCAAGGCCAAGAAAGCTATGCACTTTATGCAAATTGGTTGGTTGTGGCCAAGTCTTAATAGCATTGATCTTGGAATCATCAACATGAACACCCTTAGAAGAAACAAGAAAACCCAAGAAAACGAGCTTGTCAACGCAAAAAAGGCATTTCTCCATATTAGCATAGAGATGCTCTTTTCGAAGAGTTTGCAACACGGTTCGAACATGGGTGACATGATCTCTAAGAGATTTGCTATAAACAAGGATATCATCAAAGTAGACCACAACAAACACACCAATGTAAGGGCGAAAGACATGATTCATAAGACGCATAAAAGTACCCGATGCTTTCGAGAGACCCATAGACATGACTAACCACTCATACAAGCCAAACTTGGTTTTGAAAGCGGTTTTCCATTCATCACCCTCTTGTTTGTGGATTTGATAGTAACCACTCTTAAGATCAATTTTTGAAAAAGATAGTAGCACCACTAAGTTCATCAAGCATATCATCAAGGCATGGAATGGGATACCTATAACGAATGGTAATAGCATTGATAGGTCTACAATCGGAGCAGATGCGAAAGCTACCATCTCGTTTTGGCACAAGAATGACCGGGACGGCACAAGGGCTCAAAATTTCATGCACATGTCCATGGTCTATGAGATGCTTTACTTGCCTTTGTATTTCTTTGGTTTCTTCGGGGTTGACGCGGTAGGGAGCTTTGTTCGGAAGCGGTGCTCCAGGGATGAGGTCGATGCGGTGCTCAATGCCTCGTAGTGGAGGTAGTCCCGGAGGTAGCTCGTCGGGGAAAACATCGTGAAATTCCTGCAAAAGAGAAGACAACACTAGAGGAAGAGTGTGAGAAGTGTTAGTTTGTGGGGCATTGTCCTTGCACACAATGACGTAGTGTAGGACACTAGATGGGTTCTCACACACTCCTCTTGTCTCACTTTTGGTGGCAAATAGGACTAAGTTCTTCTTTTCGCTCATCGTGGAGGTGTTCGATTTGGGCTTGTGGCGCTCACTCTCTTTTTGGTGGCTCGCTCTCTCACTATGATCTCCACGATGGGTGGCTTGCTTGTCGACGATCACTTGGCTAGGCAACATTGGACGAAGGACATATTCCTTGCCCTTCATCTTGAAGATGTAGTGGTTCGTTCGGCCGTTGTGGATGACTCCTCTATCAAATTGCCATGGGCGTCCAAGGAGAAGATGGCAAACTGTCATTGGAATGATGTCGCACTCCAAGGTGTCTTCATAGGCGCCAATTTTGAAGGAGACTTGTACTCAGTGCTCGACTTGGATAGTGCCGGAGTCGCTAAGCCATTGCACTTTGTATGGATGAGGGTGCTTCGTCTTGGGCAATTGGAGCTTGGAGCAAAGTTCTTCACTTGCGAGATTATGACAACTCCCTCCATCGATGATGACCTTGACGGATCTTCCATTGATGCCGGCCTTGGTGTGGAATATGTGGCATCTTTGGTCTTCTTCTTGGTGATGTTGGAGTGTCAAGACTTTGGATACAACAAGAGCGGGACTTGAGTATTCATCGCAAAAGACTTGTTCCTCTTCATCTTCACTTGACGGTGCATGGCGACTTGCTCAAGAGCGTCCATTTCTCCTTCACTCATCGAATCATAGGTGCCGTCGTCGTTGAGGATCATGGTTCACTTATTGGTGCACTCATAGGACTTGTCGCCTCGGCCTCCGCATGTGAAGCATTTGATGGAACTTGTCTTGACGGTCTCATCGGTTGGAGTTGAAGATGATGAAGCTCTTGGCTTGGAGTTGCTCGTAGTATGAGGATGACTTGGAGTTGACGAAGCTTTCTTGGAACTCGACTTGTCAATGTTGCTTGTAGAAGGCTTGATAGATGGTGTTGGAGTCGTTGAACCTTGGTTGTTGGAGAAGCCGTAGGATTTGGATGATAACTTGGCATACTTGAAATCGTCTTGCACTTGACGTTCCGCTTTGGTAGCTTGATGCACTAGCTCGACGAGGTTCGAGTATGGTTGGAAGTCGGCAGTCTTCTTGATAGGATGGTTGAGTCCATTCAAGAAACGTGCCATTGTTTGCTCATCATCTTCCATGACATTGGCTCTTATCATGGCAATCTCCATTTCCTTGTTGTACTCTTCAACGCTCTTGGTTCCTTGCTTGAGTAGTTGGAGTTTCTTGAAAAGGTCGTAGTTGTAGTAGGTAGGCACAAAGCATGCTCTCATGACATACTTCATTTGCGCCCACATGGTGATGGGTGGTTCACCTCTTGCCTCTTGGCGCTCGATAACTTGTTCCAACCAAATGAGGACATAGTCTTGGAATTCAAGGGATTCCATCGCGATCTTCTTCTCTTCATCGTAGTTGTGCAAACGGAAGATCTTGTAAACTTTCAATGCCCATGAAAGGTAATATTCGGGATCGTTGCTTCCGTTGAACTTGGTCATGGTGAACTTGAGCTTGCCAGAGCGTTGCTCTTTATTGTGTTGGGGTCGGGGATGATGACACCCGTGTTGTAGATGATTGTCAAACTCGTGTCGCTCTTGGTGAGAAGGATTGTGAACCTCATGTTGAACTTGTCCTGGAGGATGTCCATTCTCTTCATGCTCTTGATGAACTTGATGTTGTTGGCGAGCTTGTGGAAGAGCTTGTCGAGCTCGAGGAGGAACTTGAGGGACGTGACAGTGCATGCGAGCTTGGTGTCGTCGTTCATGAAGTTCTTCGGGAAATGCTTTTTCTTGTTCTCATGCTTGTCGGCCTCGGTTGGCGACGACTCGACTTGAATCTTAGAGGGCTTGTTGCGCCTCAAGTGCTTGAGCTTCATGGAGTTGTTGTTCTTGGCGTTGTGCTTCGGCATCTTGTGCTACTTGGTGTAGACGCACTCGCTATTCCTCTTCATGTTGGCGTTGTCGTTGCCGTTCTCGTTCTAGCACAAAGGCCTCTTGAGTTTGACGTTGTCCGCGCTCTTGATAGTTGGTATCGCGTAGAGGATTGAGGCTTGCTTGACGATCATTGCGCGCGGCACGGCGAAGAGTGTTCGATGTCGGTGTACTTGAGCCGGAGAGGGTGAAGTCGGAGTGTCGACTTGAGCGAGTCCTTCTTGATGAAGACGAAGTGGAAGAAAAGCGATTGAGCAACAAAGCGCGAATTTCGTCCATCCTTGTGTCATTCTCTTGCTTGTGATCATCGAGCTTGTGGTCGAAGTAGTCCCTTGTACGTTGCTCGGAGAGTCACAAGTCAGCGGCGAGGTTGCCGATGCGTTCACTCATTGCTTGTTGATCTTGATGCAAAGCACGTTGTGCACCAAAGAGGTGACTCTTGGTGACGTAGGAATTCATGTCGTCGTCGTGCTCAATGAGGAGTGGGTCGGTATAATTACTTGGCCTATCCATCATTCCAAGACAAATGCGAGTGGTAGAAAGAGAAGAACAAATACCAAATGTACCTTGACCGAAGTTGAAAGTGGATCGATGATCACTCCAATGTAGGACAAGGAAATTGGTACTAGCTCTTGTCGGTTTCTCACACCTACACAAGTAAAAGCTTATGGTGGAGCTTGGTTAGGATGGTGGCACAAAATTTGATGCAATCGTAAGTGAGCTTCAATAATGTTGGAAAAGATTCGCAAGATGCAATGTAACAAGTAGACCAAGCATATAAGGTACATAGAAACACACACGCAAAAAGATAAGTGGGGTCGTGCAACCAAGGGTGAGCCAAAATGTGGAATCCACAAAAATGCTCTTGTTGCACAACACTAGAGAGACACTAGCACGATTGCACAATAGGCGGATACAAAGAACTTGTGCACAACCTACTTAGCAAAAATGCAAGGACTTCTATCCCAAGTATGCTCTATGCAAGGTGTTTCTATGATATGATCCAAGATGATCTAGTATGACAATCTTAATGTTGTATGATGCTATGGTTCTTGCTTAAAAGCTCTTTTCTTATCTTTCCTCTTTGCTTAAAAGCTTGTTTGGCTCTTTGATGTTGGAGCTCTTTTCTCATGCAATGCTTGACAACCAAGATAGCAATTGTGTATGCGATGACAACTTTGTCACACAAGAGATGATACCAATTTATGCAACAATGATGTATGTATGCTATGGGAAGTATGATCACTAATGTGCACAAGTCTCGTTGCCGGCAATACTCAATGGCTTGTCTCGATGGGTAAGCAATGCAAAGGAGTAAGGCTATGATGGCTATCAATGTAATGGCAAGAGTGATATGTACAATACCAAGACGAGGTTATCGTTCTTGATTATGGTATGGTGTCAAAATGGAAGACCGAATACCAAGATGTAGTCAAGGTGGTCGTTGTTGATGACGCGTCCATGGCGAAGATTAGCGGCGGTGATGTTGATGTCGAACCGTACCTAGATAGCCGAAACACAAAAGGATACAGAACCACAACTCGAATTCTCAAAGCTCGAAGTGGCAACACATGTCAGAGAGCGAAACAGTCCAAATGGTGGTCGTATGCGGAAGTGGTGATGGTGTATTGGTGGTAGGAGTGCGTATGCGGAAATGTGGGGCGGTGGTGGTGACTACACTAAAAAAATGCAGTTTCGTCAGGGTTGGTCGGACGTCCGGGCTGGGCCGAACATTCGGTGCCTGGGCGAATTTCGGGCACGGGATGAACTTCACGTTTTCGTGATGGGGATGATGAAATTGGTCAAATCTAGAGGATTTTGTGGATGGAAAGGGTGGGGAAAGGAGGGAAAAGCTAGATCCACTCAAAACAAAGCAAATCCACAGATCCAAACCAACAAAATCTCAACACACTAACAAATCACAAAAAAATTGGACTATTTTTGGTGGGGAATTTTTGAATTTAGGACGAAATCAACAAAACAAGGCTAGAAAACACAACGGGGGGGGCTCTGAAATCGTGATCAACATGGCTCATGATACCAAAATGATGTAGGGTAGGAACCCTATAGGCCGATCTTTCATGAAAGGAGCGGAATGCCACGAAGAATACGAAGAACACATGGGAAAAAACAAGGGAAAAACGAGGGCAAGAACAAGAGCAACACTCAAACTAACAAGAACAAGTCACACATGTGCTAGATCCTCGGATACATACGAGTTCACACGATCCACAATCAACTAAGGACGATACAAGTAGCATGATCTTCTCCGTGAGGAGGTTTCGAAGGGGGCCCCCAAGAGGGGGTCTTGATGTCTTCTCCGCAAGGAGGTCTTGAATCCAAAGGGATCTTCTCCGAAGAGGTCGCGGTCTCTCACGAGGAGTAGATCCGATGTGGATGAGCGAAGCTCTATCTCTCAAAATGAGCTAAACCAACGCTAACCCTAGAAAGTGGGATGAGGTGGAATATATATAGTCTTAGTGCAAAAGAGGGGGCGAAGGGGTACATGGGATGTGGCCCAACACAAATCAGTGCACAGGCGTCGGACGTCCGAGGGTAACCGGTCGCCCGGAGGCTCGCGAGGGTCCGGACGTCCGGTGCCTGTCGGATGTCCACAAATTCGGCTCGGGTTGTCTCCGGTCGGTTGTCCGGTCGGGGTCGGACGTCCGGGCGTCGGTCGTCCTTAGGGCGTCGGATGTCCGTCTAGTTTGGCTCAGATGTGGAAGTGTCGGTCGTCCGGAGGAGGCCGGACGTCCGGAGCCTGGAGGTCGTCGGACATCCGGGGCTCGTCGGTCGTCCGGAGCCTGGAGACTTGGAACAACCCTTCTTCTTCATCTCCGTCTTCATGTCCATCTTCCTCGTCTTATTCTCCTTGCTCCTTAGCTTCTCCATGGTACCTGAGCATGCACAAAGTATCCGTATGAGGTAGTAGCCATGTCTCATGTGCATCAAAGTGGAAATGTGAGAGGAGAGATGTCACCTCGGTTTCAAGAGCTCTTGCACGTGCTCGTGTCATGGGTCCAAGAGGTGTCGTAGGAGATGTAGTTGGGTCCATGGGGATGGCCTTGGGATGCTCCACATCATAATGATAGTGCAACTCATATGTGGCACTGCCGTTTAGGTCATATTGGTGTAAAGCGCATGAAGAAACTCCATGCTGATGGACTTTTGGAATCACTTGATGCTTGCGAACCATGCCTCATGGGCAAGATGACTAAGACACCGTTCTCTCGAACAATGGAGCGAGCAACTGACTTATTGGAAATAATACATACTGATGTATGCGATCCGATAAGTGTTGTGGCTCGCGGCGGGTAACGTTATTTTCTGACCTTCACAGATGATTTGAGCAGATATGGGTATATCTACTTAATGAAACATAAGTCTAAAACATTTGAAAAGTTCAAAGAATTTCAGAGTGAAGTGGAAAATCATCGTAACAAGAAAATAAAGTTTCTACGATCTAATCACAGAGGCGAATATTTTAGTTACGAGTTTGGTCTTCAGTTGAAACAATGTGGAATAGTTTCGCAACTCACGCCACCTATCACACCACAGTATAATGGTGTGTCCGGATGTTGTAATCATACTTTATTGGATATGGTGCGATCTATGATGTCTCTTACCGATTTACCACTATCATTTTGGGGTTATGCATTAGAGACAGCTGCATTCACGTTAAATAGGGCACCATCTAAATCTGTTGAGCTGACGCCGTATGAACTATGGTTTGGGAAGAAACCAAAGTTGTCATTTCTTAAAGTATGGGGTTGTGATGCTTATGTGAAAAAGTTTCAAACTGATAAGATCGAACCCAAATCGGAGTAGTGCGTCTTCATGGGATACCCAAAAGAAACTGTTGGGTACACCTTCATAGGATACCCAAAAGATCTGAAGGAAAGATATTTTGTTGCTAAGAATGGATCCTTTCTAGAGAAGGAGTTTCTCTCGAAAGAAGTGAGTGGTAGGAAAGTAGAACTTGATGAGGTAATTGTACCTTATCCTGAATTGGAAAGTAGTTCATCACAGAAGTCAGTTCTAGTGATTCCTACACCAATTAGTGAGGAAGCTAATGATGATGTTCATGAAACTTCATATCAAGTTACTACCGGACCTCGTAGGTCAAGTAGAGTATGGTCCGCACCAGAGTGGTACAGTAATCCTGTTCTGGAAGTCATGTTACTAGACCATGACGAACCTACAAACTATGAGGAAGCGATGATGAGCCCAGATTCCGCAAAATGGCTTGAGGCCATGAAATCTAAGATGGGATCCATGTATGAGAACAAACTATGGACTTTGATTGACTTTCCCGTTGATCGGCCAGTCGTTGAGAATAAATGGATCTTCAAGAGGAATACGGACGCTGATAGTAGTGTTACTATCTACAAAGCTCGAATTGTCGCAAAATGTTTTCGACAAGTTCAAGGTGTTGACTACGATGAGATTTTCTCACTCGTATCGATTCTTAAAAGTTTGTCCGAATCATATTAGTAGTTGCCGCATTTTATGAAATCTGGCAAATGGATGTCAAAACTGCATTCCTTAATGGATTTCTTAAAGAAGAGTTGTATATGATGCAACCAGAAGGTTTTGTCGATCCTAAAGGTGCTAACAAAGTGAGCATGCTCCAGCAATCCATCTATGGACTGGTGCAAGCATCTCAAAGTTGGAATATATGCTTTGATAAAGTGATCAAAGCATATGGTTTTATACAGACTTGCGGTGAAGCCTATATTTACAAGAAAGTGAGTGGGAGCACTACACATTTCTGATAAGTATATGTGAATGCCATATTGTTGATCAGAAATAATGTAGCATTGTCTGGAAAGCATAAAGGAGTGTTTGAAAGGATTTTTTCAAAGAAAGACCTCGGTGAAGCTACTTACATATTGAGCATCAAGATCTATAGAGATATATCAAGACGCTTGATATATTTTCAATGAGTACATACCTTGACGAGATTTTGAAGTAGTTCAAAATGGAACGGTGAAAGAAGGAATTCTTGCCTATGTTGCAAGGTGTGAAGTTGAGTAAAGACTCAAAACCCGACCACGACAGAAAATAGAAAGAGAATGAGAAGTCATTCCCTATGCCTCAGTCATAGGTTCTATAAAGTATGCTATGCTGTGTACCAGACCTATTGTGTACCTCATCATAAGTTTGGCAAGAGGGTAAAATAGTGATCCAGGAGTGGGTCACTGGACAGCGGTCAAAAATATCCTTAGTGCAATAAGGAAATGTTTCTCGGTTATAGAGGTGACAAAGAGTTCGTCGTAAAGAGTTACGTCGATGCAAGCTTTTACACTAATCTGGATGACTGTAAGTCTCGATCTAGATACATATTGAAAGTGGGAGCAATTATCTAGAATAGCTCCGTGCAAAGCATTGTTGACATAGAAAATTTGCAAAATACATACGGCTCCGAATGTGGCAGACCCGTTGACTAAATTTCTCTCACAAGCAAAACATGATCACTCTTTGGGATTTAATCACATAGCGATGTGAAGTAGATTGTTGACTCTAGTAAACTCTTTGGGTGTTAGTCACATGGAGATGTGAAGTAATCACATAAATATGTAAACTATTGGTGTTAAATCAGATGAAGATGTGAACTAGATTATTGACTGAAGGAAATATGCCCTAGAGGCAATAAGAAATTTGTTATTTATATTTCCTTATATCATGATAAATGTTTATTATTCATGGTAGAATTGTATTAATTAGAAACTTAGTACAAGTGTGAATACATAGACAAACAGAGTGTCCTTAGTATGCCTCTACTTGACTAGCTCGTTAATCAAAGATGGTTAAGTTCCCTAGCCATGGACATGTGTTGTTATTTGATGAACGGGATCACATCAGTAGAGAACGATGTGATGGACAAGACCCATCCATTAGCTTAGCATAATGATCATTCAGTTTTATTGCTACTGCTTTCTTCATAACTTATACATGTTCCTCTAACTATGAGATTATGCAACTCCCGAATACCGGAGGAACACCTTATGTGCTATCAAACGTCACAACATAACTGGGTGATTATAAAGATTCTCTAAAGGTGTCTCCTATGGTGTTTGTTGAATTGGCATAGATCGAGATTAGGATTTGTCACTCCGTATATCGGAGAGGTATCTCTAGGCCCTCTCGGTAATGTACATCACTATGAGCCTAGCAAGCAATGTGACTAATGAGTTAGTTGCGGGGTGATGCATTACGGAACGGGTAAAGAGACTTGCCAGTAACGAGATTGAACTAGGTATGATGATACTGACGATCGAATCTCGGGCAAGTAACATACCGATGACAAAGGGAACAACGTATGTTGTTATGCGGTTTGACCGATAAAGATCTTCGTAGAATATGTAGGAGCCAATATGAGCATCAAGTTCCGCTATTGGTTATTAACTGGTGATGTGTCTCGGTCATGTCTACATAGTTCTCGAACCCGTAGAGTCCGCACGCTTAACGTTCGAGGACGATTTGTATTATGAGTTATGTGATTTGATGCATCGAAGGTTGTTTGGAGTCCTGGATGAGATCACGGACATGACAAGGAGTCTCGAAATGGTCGAGACGTAAAGATCGATATATTGGAAGGCTATATTCGGACGTCGGAAAGGTTCCGAGTGATTCGGGTATTTTTCGGAGTACCGGAGAGTTACGGGAATTCGCCAGGGAAGTAATGGGCCTTAATGGGCCATACGGGAAAGGAGAGAAGGGCCTCAAGGGGTGGCTGCGCGCCCCCCCATTGGCTAGTCCGAATTGGACTAGGGAGGGGGCGGCGCCCCCCTCTTTCCTTCTCTCCCTCTTCCCCTTCCTTCTTCTCCTACGCC
The DNA here is from genome assembly GCF_056163025.1 of Triticum urartu. Taxonomy (NCBI): domain Eukaryota; kingdom Viridiplantae; phylum Streptophyta; class Magnoliopsida; order Poales; family Poaceae; genus Triticum; species Triticum urartu. Next base: position 218,452,695 of record NC_141877.1, on the reverse strand, counting down.
AACTAGGGAAGGGGGGGAACCTTCTCCTACTAGGAGTAGGAATCCCCCTTGGGGCGCGCCATAGAGAGGGCCGGCCCTCCCCTCCTCCACTCCTTTATATACGGGGAAGGGGGTCACCCCATAGACACACAAGTTGATTGTTTAGCCGTGTGCAGTGTCCCCCTCCACAGATTTCCACCTCGGTCCTATCGTTGTAGTGCTTAGGTGAAGCCATCCGCTGGTAGCTTCATCATCACTGTCACCACGCCGTCGTGCTGACGAAACTCTCCCCCGACCTCAGCTGGATCTAGAGTTTGTGGGACGTCACCAAGATGAACGTGTGCAGATCGTGGAGTTGTCGTATCTTAGATGCTAGGATCAGTCGGATCGTGAAGACGTACGACTACATCAACCGCGTTGTCATAAGGCTTCCGCTTACAGTCTACGAGGGTACGTGGACAACACTCTCCCCTCTCGTTGCTATGCATCACCTAGATGGATCTTGCGTGTGCGTAGGATTTTTTTGAAATTGCTGCATTCCCCAATAGTGGCATCCGGGCCAGGTCTACGCTTAGATGTTATATGCGCGAGTAGAACACAAAGGAGTTGTGGCCGTGAGTATATACATATTGCTTGCCGTTACTAGTTGATTCTTGATTCAGCTGTATTGTTGGATGAAGAGGCCCAGACCGACATTACGCGTACGCTTAGGTGAGACTGGTTCTACCGCCGTGGTTCGCACACAAGTGGCTAGTGGGTGTCTATTTTTCCAACTTTAGTTGAATCGGTTTCAATGAATAGGGTTCTTTCTGAAGATCAAAAAGCAATCACTATACTACGTTGTGGTTTTTGATGCATAGGTAAGAACGGTTCTTGCTCAGCCCGTACCAGCCACGTAAAACTTGCAACAACAAAGTAGAGGACGTCTAACTTGTTTTTGCAGGGCATGTTGTGATGTGATATGGTCAAGACATGATGAGATATAAATTGTTGTATGAGATGATCATGTTTTGTTAAAGTTATCGGCAACTCGCAGGAGCCTTATGGCTGTCTCTTTATTGCATAAGATGCAAGCGCCATATAATTGCTTTACTTTATCGCTATGTGATAGCAATAGTTGCAGAAATAATAATTGGCAAGACGACCATGTGACGACACGTTGATAAAGATCAAGATGATGGAGATCATAGTGTCATGCCGGTGACGATGGAGATCATGATGGTACTTTGGAGATGGAGATCAAAGTCACAAGATGATGATGGCCATATCATGTCACATATTTTGATTGCATGTGATGTTTATCTTTTGTGTATCTTATTTTGCTCAGTACGACGGTAGCTTTATAAGATGACCCCTTACTAAAATTTCAAGGTATAAGTGTTCTCCCTAAGTATGCATCGTTGCGACAGTTCTTCGTGCTAAGACACCACATGATGATCGGGTGTGATAAGCTCTACGCTCACATACAACGGGTCTGAATGAGTTGTAGGTCAACAACCTATATTCTCAATTGCATCGAGAATTATGAGGGATCAACTCGATTAGCCACTCGAGGATGAGCATTTTCTTCATGATTTTCATTGTCATTCTCATCAGCATCAGCATTTATATCATCATTCCCTTCGGGAGTGCCATTTTGATCGGAATTTTTATTTGATTGCCATTTCCATTTGGAGGAGCATTTGCTTCGGCAATGGCTTGACGAGTTATTCTTCAAGTCATAGTAGCATCATCATCAGAGTACTCAGGTGCATTTCCTTCAACAGGCTTGACGCTCCAAATGTCCATTTGCTGAATAGCATCCGATATCAGCGGTTCATCTATCACATTTGGCAGGTGCTCCTTTTGGGAGCCGTTAGATTCATCAAGCCACACATTTACTGTTTCCATAACTTTCATGTCGTGAGATTATAGAAACGATACGTATTGAGTTTGAGCCATAACTAAGAACAAAACCTTCATGTGCCTTGGGTGCAAGCTTGGAAGAATGATTCATATCAAGAATGTAACAAGGTGCACCAAAAACACGTACATAGGAAACATTTGGTTTCTTGCCAGTGATAAGCTCATATGAAGTTTTCCTCAGGAATTTGTGAAGATAAACACGATTGATAACATGACAAGCAGTGTTAATTGCATCAGCCTAGAAGCGAATGGGAGCTTTGTACCCACTGAGCATTGTTTTCACCATTTCAATGAGAGTTCTGTTCTTTCGTTCAACAACTCCATTCTGTTGTGGAGTGTATGCGGTAGAGAACTCACGAGTAATACCATGTTCATCGAGAAATTCAGCAATATGAATATTTTTTAACTCAGTTCCATTGTCACTTCTGACATGCTTAATTCACACATCACACTCATTTTGGGCCTTCTTAGCGAAGCTTTTGAAGATATCTTGAGTGCAGGTCTTGTCTTCGAGAAAGAATACCCATGTGTATCGAGAGAAATCATCAACAATAACCAGACCATAATGACTGCCACCAAAGCTTGCATAATTTTGAGGAGAAAATAAATCCATATGAAGAACTTCCAACGCCTTGTTGTGGTCATGACTATTTTTGATGAGTGATGCTTCTTGGCTAATTTACCAGCCTCACATGCAGCACAGAGACGATTCTTCTCGAATTTTACATCAGGAATGCCACGGAGATGATTTTTCTTCACAGGGCCTGCATATTTCTCATACCTGCATGACCAAGTCTTCGGTGCCATAGCCAACCTTCGGTTGCTTTTGCAAGCAAAAAAGTTTGGACTGAGGGACCCTTAGAGAAATCCACAATATAAAGGATCACCCTTTCTAATTCCCTCAAAGATGAAGGAATTGTCGGAGGCCATGAAGACAATGCATTTGGATATGGAAAATAGAACTAGCATGCCTAAATTACAAAGCTTGCCAACAGACATGAGATTGAATCCAAGATACTAAATAAGTAAAACATCATCAATGGACTTGTCTTTGGATATAGTAATTTTAGCTAGCCCAAATACCTTTCCCTTGTTGTTGTAGCCAAAAGTGATATACTTTAGAGGAGAAGAAGTTAAGTTGGGGTCTACAAAGAACGACTTATCTCCGGTCATATGACTAGTGCATCCACTGTCCATTATCCATTCTGTGCACCCGGAGACATAGTCATTTACTTTTGAAGCCTTGGCCATGAAGAAGTAGGAAGGAGTTTCATCGTCGCTTGACGGGTTCTCGAAGAAATTCATGGTAGGAGAGGAGGCACATGCTATGCCAGCCATGCCCGAGTCGGAATCCTCATCAGACTCATTTTCTTCTTCGGAGGCAGATGATTCTTGTGCTTCTTCTTCAGAATCCATCTCCTTGCCGATCAATGCCTTGGTCTTGTGAGAAGTATTCTTGCGGTTGGAGGAGGACTTGGATGGGTTCCTCGATGAAGATTTTGAAGTGGATTTGTCCTTCATCTTGAAGAATTTCTTCGTTTTCTTTTCCTCATCGGAGTCGTAGTTCTTGCTCTTGCTTTTGCCTCGATAGTTGCCCGAATCATATCTCCCACTGGCACGGATTTCAGCTTCCCAGAGAGGGCAGTCTGAAATGAAGTGTCCAGGCTTTTTGCACTTGAAATAGGTGTATTCTCTGGCAGGTTTGGATGGAGATTTTGAACCCCCAGAGTTGCTTGAACTTCTTTTCTGGAACTGACTCTTCTTGTGGAAACGTTGGAATCTTTTCATGACCAGTGCGAGATCTTTGCTAAGTCGTTTTGGGTCATCTCACTGGTACAGCAAGGTGCTATACAAACGGTTTTTAACGCCTTTCCATGACGCCATTTGGAACCATCGCCAAGTGAGTGACTGCGATGGGGGTCCTTCCCACACGACCAAAAAACCGTCGGGGATAGGGAGCCACCCAAATGCTGCATCCTTGCAACTCATTTGTGCTCGCATTGCCATCACAGTCGGTATTCTATGGTGCTATGTTTATGATGGGCGGCCCATCACAAATGGTTAACAATTATAGAAATTTTATGATAAGCAGACAATCACACACATTCACTTTTCCCGAACCGTATGCGATAACTAATTAAGAATATTAGCCAATCATCGTACGTGTGTCGGATAGGATTACAAGACGGAGGACAGTCGTAACTTTGTCGTACGTGACAACTATTGCACACGCCATTCTGTGGTGCAACGTTTACGATGCGTACCACATCAGAAACAGTACATGGTTGCAAATCGTGTGCGATAAGGAAACTATCACAAACATTTAGTTTGCCCGTACCATTTGTGATATTGTGTGACATTGCACACGCTTTGCAAACGGCAAATGTGTGCATGCTTGCACACGTTTCCTCTCTGTGAACCGTGTTGGATTGTGGTGTATATCACAAACATTTGTGTTTTACCAACCGTATGCGCCGTAATGACCTACAGAGTGTAATATCACCGTAATTTAACTACTGCAATTTCAAATTATACCAGATTTGAATTTGAAAGTATGTTATAGCTTTATTCATATCCATCAGGTTCAAACAACCAATGCATTATACGATTCATAGGTACATATGTTCAAGAATTACATAAGCACCAAATAAAGAATGATGAACCACAGTTGTATACTTGTACTTTTAAAGACGGTAAAGAAAGAGGCGAAATACATTCTGGTTGCTGAACAAGGTGAAGCAGAATGCCCATAATGTGACCTCCTCCATGCAGAAGGCACACACGACTCTAGTCCAACCCCTTGTGATTGCTGACTGCCCATCCTTCACGGTCTTCATGAAAACATCTAAATAATGATCATGTTCTGGTAGAAATACAGTAACCTTTCCATGTCCACCAATGATGTAGTTTGAGAGGTAATCTTGACTAAACTGCTTTGGGAACCACTACAAAGGAAAAAGATTCATACATTGTTATATAACACAACTGATAGAGGCGGGGGTCCCGATCTTTCTATGAGATGATAACTATCGATTTCCTGGAGAACGACTTTGACGATCCGACTACAAATGTGCATGATGTTGTGCCTTAGCAATCGCTGAACCAATCTCCTGAGGTTATTGACCACGTCAGAGCATGATCAACCTGACCACGAAGGTCTATTCCTGCAAGTGATTAAAGAACAAGCAAGAATATGATAAAATAAATATGAATATTGCGAATATGTATGAAGTATTGATAAAGGTGGGGATCCGAAAGCGGTCTTGGTCTGGTCGTTGGACACAAATGAAGTACATGAAGTTGCAATGGCTAACCTCAAACTAAACAAATCCCAAGGAAAAAACTACTAGATGGATCTACTTATATAGGAGTAAGGGGTGGCGAGCAAGGAGGTGGGAGGACTTACCAAGGCAGCCTAGAACTAACCCTAGGTCGTACAAGTCTCATGGGCCCAAGTGGAGGTGATGCAACACCTTGGACTTGTAGTTTGACTCAGATTCTGCTATAGTGTTAGATTGTCTCATCGATAACTCAATGCTCCGGATGAATTTTAAGGTGAATCCAATTGGGTCGGAAAGAGCACGAAATCTACTTTCCACCAAAAAACAATCACCCAATTCGAAGCCCGTATGAAAAGTTCTTGGTGTTTTGAGTCAGGTATGTTTGTGTCGGAGTAAACGACCACGGGTAGCCTCACCTGCTCCCCATGGCGATTCAAGACATCGGGGCTGGCTGCGCTCCTCAAACCTCAAGGATGAAGTACTGCCTTCTCTGGGGCGGCAGGTGGCATTGGCCGGCTGACCGGAGGGCGGTGCTCTTCAGAAGAAAGCCATGAGATGGGCCGACTCCTGGCAGGCGGCCTCCAGAGAGGCCGGCTTCTAGCAGGCGGCCCCTCATGCACTCAAAGTTTGCACCACATTAAGGCGACGAGACGGGTGTGGCTACAGGGCACCCATGCAAAGGGTTCCGACTTTAGTCATCCCACACACACATAGAGAGAGGAAGCTAGGGCTAGCCTTGTCCTTCTTCCCCCTCTAGAGAAATAGCTCAAGGAGCAAGCTTGTAGCTACCATTGTTGCTTGAGTGATCATGTGGAGACCCCGCAGAGCAGGACTAGGGGTGTTATCTGCTAGGAGAGCCCCGAACCTGGGTAAAGTTCGCCGGCGTACGTGTCTACGTCTCATCCCGTTTCCTGGCACCGGCGACGTCTTACTATCCCCCATCATGATAAGCCATCCTTTGGCATATGTCGCACGACACCCCCGACATTTGGCGCCCACGGTGGGGCCTGGTGCACCATCGCCCGGAGATCTATTCTGGACAGGAACCTTGTTCCTCCCTAGCAAGTGCAGCCAGCCTCGCACGCCCGATGGCGCTTGCACCAATGTGCTGCATGTCATGGAAGTCGCCTGCGCAGCAGCCTGCCTCGCCGATCTTGTTGGCGAGATTCGCCTATCCGACGAGCCCGTGCCCATCGCGGGCGCACTTAGCTTCGAGAGCTGATTCATCGACCTCCTTGACAAGCTCCACGTCGCCAACGAGCCCGCTACCGACCTGGAGTCGGTTGGCTCCACCGACCCGATGCTTGTTGACACTGATACAGTCTCCTTCAACTCCTTCCCCACCAATGTGGTGGTCATAGACGACCCGCTCCCTTGCGCGGAGAGCGCGGAAGCACCATCACGGAGGTGCTTCTCATCAGCCACGATGGGGCCTCCGGAGGAGCCGGCTAGGACCCATTGCAGGTAGCATGCGGGACCTGTCCATGCTGATTGCGTCAGACGCTGATGTCGAGATGCTGGAAGCCTGTCGTGTCTCGCTTGTTGAAAATGCCAAGAAGCTGGCTACCATGAGACGCCTCTCCGAGGCCTTCTAGCGCGAGGTCGACCGCGCCGTTGGCGGCATGCCGACTGCTGGCGGGCCCAGCCACGTGGGCACGGTACGGCAGCAAGGCGGCGCTGTTGCCAGCATGTTTGGAGTAGACTACCCTATCTATGCCACGCCCATGGAGAACATACGCGCTTCCCAGGCGGCTGCAGATGAGCTGGACAAACTGGAGGGCGGCGAGCGTCACTACATGACGGAGTGCGTTCAACAGCTTATTGATGCGGTGGCCACCCTACAAGAGGCCGACTGCCGTGTGGAAGAGCCCGACCAACACGTGAAGAACCCGCCCCTTCGCCAAGAGCATGGCGCAACCTCCGGGCGCCGATAGGCGGCGTCCGCGACAGACGAGAAAAGTAGCCGGCTGCCAGCCACAGACGGACTTGCATCACCATCGAGCGCGACCAAGACAGCCGCCCACGAGCGGTAGATCAACGGGGCGACTACCCGCCACCTCCGCCTCCTCGAAGGGAGAGGCGTGTTTCCCCGCCGCCTGTTGACCACCCGACACTCGGGACCGGCTAGGTCGCCGAGAGGGGGTCGGAGAGAATGACTCCCGCCACCGGATTGACCATCTGGCATGATCCCTGACATTGGAAGAAGAAGACGCGATGGGCTCACCTTGCTTCGGCCCCCGCATTCGGGACAAGCACTTCACCAAAGTGTTCTTGCTCCCAAGAGAGACGCCCAAGTACAACGGCTCCATGAAGCCGGAGGATTGGTTGGTGGACTACTCCACAGCCGTCAGCATAGCAATTGGCAACAAGCGTGTTGCCATGAAGTACATCCCGCTCATGCTCCAGGGCACGACCCAGAGGTGGCTTAACAGCCTCAAGCCCTACAACGTCAACAGCTGGGTGGGTTTCACCAAAGTGTTCATCCACAACTTCACCAGCACCTACAAATAGCCGCCCAAGCTCGTCCAGCTCTCGCTGTGCGTCCAGTGCACGAATGAGTCCACTCGCGACAAGCTGATGTGGTGGGCTGAATTGCGCAACTCCTGCGAAGGGGTGCACGAGGTCCAGGCGATTGAGTACTTCACAGCCGGATGTCGAGAGGGCACCCTTCTCAAGCACCGACTCCTCTGCGACAAGCCTGCTACACTCGATGAACTGTTGATCATAGCAGACAAGTACGCCACTGCCGACCCCTCCATGAAGTCGGAGCTGTGAGTGGACACTTCTAGGAAAGTGCGCCCTCCAGCCCCCAGAATGCCAGCCGGCAAAAACAGTCGGCGATAGCAGCCGAACGACAACAACCGCAAGGCCCCGCTGTCGGCTCCCACTAGCCGACAGGTGGCGATAGTCGAAGATCAGCAGCCTGAAGGACAACCCGGCCCCAAGCGCCAGAAGGGCGGCAAGCCTGCTTGGCTGCCCACCTTCTCCTATGAGAAGACCCTTCATGCTCACTACAAATTCCACAGTGGTGCGAAGCCGTCCAACCACACCACCCAGAAGTGCCACTAGCTCGCCCGAATCTCCAAGGGCGAAGGACTGCTGGCCCGCCACCGCCTCCCCCTCAGTAGCCGGCGGCCCGACCAGCAGTCGGTGCAATCCAAGATGATTACCCTGAAGAACATGGATCTTACGTTGGCTTCACCAGTGTGGCTGATGATCGGCACACTCGACATCAGCAGCACCGAGAGGTGAACACCGTTGCCTCAAGTGCTCCAGAATTCATGCATTGGTCCGAGAAGCCCATCAGCTGGGGCCGAGCTGACCACCCAGAGGTGATGCCCTCTCCGGGTTCTTATGCTCTGGTGCTGGATGCCACCCTTGCAACAGAGAGGCGAGCTGCTCATTTCTCCCAAATTCTGATAGATGGCGGTATCAGCATCAACATCCTATACCGCGATACCATGGAAAAGTTATGCACTAAAGAGGGGCAGCTCCAGCCCAGTTGGACTGTTTTTCATGGTATTGTGCCCGGCCTGTCCTGTTCACCAATCGGCAAGGTCAAGATAGATGTCATCCTCGGAGACAAAGATCATTTCCGCCATGAGGCGATTTGGTTTGAGGTGGTGGACCTCGAGAGCCCTTATCATGTGCTCTTGGGCCAGCCAGCTCTAACCAAGTTCATGGCGGCGCCACACTATGACTACCTCAAGATGAATATGCCAGGAACCAAGGGCATTATCACGATATCTGGAGACTATGAAAAGTCGGCCGATTGTGCCGCAGCCAGCAGCCGGCTGGTCAAGTCCCTTGTGATTGTTGCTGAGAAGAAGCTCCTGGACTGCGTGGTGGCCATGACCAGCAAGCAGCCGGACATGTCACCAGAGCCCAAAGAGTCAGAGACCCAGGGCTCCTTCCAGCTGGCCAAATAGACGAAGAAGATTCCCTTGGACCCAGACCACCCAGAAAGGCATGCTATCATAGGGGCCAACCTTGACAGCAAATAGGAAAGCGAGCTCGTCGATTTCCTCCATGAGAATTGGGACATCTTCGCATGGCCTCCCAAGGACATGCCGGGTGTTCCGACGGATTTCGCCGAGCACAAGCTACATGTCAGATCAGATGCCAAGCCGGTCAAACAACCCCTCCGCTGACTGCCGGAGGAGAAAAGAAGAATTGTTGTGAAGAGATAGCCCGGCTTCTGGCAGCCAGATTCAGGATGGAAGTATTTTTCCAAAGTGGCTCGTCAACCCAATCCTTGTACTGAAAAAGAACAACAAGTGGCGCATGTGCATTGATTACACCAGCCTCAATAAATCTTGTCCCAAGGATCCGTTTGCTTTGCCTCGGATTGACCAAGCGATAGACTCCACAGCCGGATGTGAGCTGTTGAGTTTTTTGGATGCTTATTCAGGATACCACCAGATCAAGTTGAACCTGGCAGACCGCCTGAAGACCGCTTTCATCACACCATCCGGAGCCTTCTGTTACCTGACCATGACATTCGGCTTGAGAAATGCCGATGCCACCTTTCGGCGTTGCATGCAGAAGTGCCTCCTCAAGCAACTCGGCAGAAATGCCCACGTCTATGTAAACGATATTGTGGTGAAGACGAAGAAGCGTGGCACCCTCTTGGAAGATCTCAAGGAAACTTTTGAAAATCTACGCCGGATTCAGATCAAGCTCAACCCGAAGAAATGCGTCTTCAGGGTACCAGCTGGCCAACTCCTTGGTTTCCTGGTCTCATAACACGGCATCGAGTGCAACCCTATGAAGATCAAAGCCATTGAGAGGATGGAGAAGCCCACCCGACTATGAGACGTTTAGAAGATCACCGGCTGCTTGGCATCCATCAGCCGCTTCATCAGTCAGCTGGGTGAGAAGGCTCTTCCCCTGTACCAAATCATGAAGAAAACCACTCACTTCGAGTGGAACGATAAGGCGGATGAGGCCTTTCTCCAGCTGAAGAAGATGCTGACTACCCCTCCTGTCCTGGCGGCCCCGGCGGCTAAAGAGCCCATGTACCTCTACCTTGCCGCCTCCAATAGGGTGGTCAGCACTGTCATAGTAGTGGAGCGCCTAGAGGCCGGCAGGGCTCAGCCGGTCCAGAGGCATGTGTATTACTTGAGTGAGGTGATGTCCACCTCAAAGTAGAAGTACCCCCACTACCAGAAGATGTGCTACAGCGTGCACTTTGCTGCCAAGTAGCTGAAGCCCTATTTTCAAGAGCACCCCATCACAGTTGTCTGCATTGCTCTACTTGCCGAGATCATAGGCAACAGAGATGCGTCTGGCCAAGTTGCCAAATGGGCCATCGAGTTGGCCCCCTAGACCATCTTCTATCAGCCACACACCGCCATCAAGTCCCAAGCACTGGCCGGCTTCCTCGTCAACTGGGCCGAGACCCAGTACCTGCCGCCAGCTCCAGACTCCACCCATTGGCAGATGCGCTTTGATGGCTCAAAGATGCGCACCGGCTTGGGGGTCGGCGTTGTCCTCACTTCTCCCAAAGGTGACAAGCTCAGATGCACATTGCAAATTCACTCCGCCGCCTCCAACAACGTGGCCGAGTATGATGTGCTAGTACACGGCCTCTGGCTGGCCAAAGAGATCGGCATCCACCGGATCCTGTGCTACGGCGACTCTGATTTGGTGGTACAACAGTCATCTGGGGACTGGGATGCCAAGGATGCAAATATGGCAAGTTACTGCTTCCTTGTTCAGTGGCTCAGCGGATATTTTGAAGGGTACGAGTTCCTTGACGTGCCACGGAATGAAAACAAGCCAGCTGATGCCCTGGAACGGATCGGCTCTACCCGTCAAGCAATACCAGCGGACGTCTCCCTTCAATGCCTCCGCAAGCCGTTGATCAAGCCTTCTACAGAATCTGAGTCTATCTTAGTGCCGGCTGCTCTTGAAGCAGTCGGATCCGACTCAAGAGCTTCGGCAGCCGGCCCGGGGACTGCGACAGTCACTCCCGGCCCAGGAACTTCACAGCCCGTCCCGGGGACTGCAGTAATCAGCTCGGGGAGTTCACCAGACGACTCGGAAACTACAGCTGCCGCACCTGGCCCGGGGGCTGCGACAGTCGGCCCAGAGACTTCAACAACGCCATCTTTTGTACTAAACAATAAGACATCAGGACCCTCGAGAAACACTCGAGGGCTACCCTCTTTATCTATATGACGAGTTCTATGTCTATAAATGTGTTATTTGTTATTATACCTGGCACCGGGTTCGACCAGTCGGCCCGGGGGCTTGCCGCCTTATGCTATGCCTATGCTACCTACAGTTGGACAAGTAATGTGCCGGCACCTAAGCCCTCTCTTGCCATTAGCCGCAGCTCGCAGAGCGATTGTCCGGCTGGCAAGAGTTAAAGGCAGGAAAGGGTGCCCACATGAAAAATGGCTAAGGACCAAAGCATTTGCATAGGCCAAGCCATCTCCCCGCCTTGTCGACCGGCTGTTGAGCAGTCAGCCGGCCAGTTTCTACAACTTAAACTTGCTATGCTTTACAAAGGCTAAGTACCTGCCTTCCCAAAAAATGGCCAAGTACTTGACCCAACCACAAACCGCAGAGCGGCTGGCCGGTTGACAAGACGGCAGTTAAGGGAAGGCGGCCAAGGAAAAAGTAAAAAAGAGTAGAAGAGCAAGGCAAGTTGGAAATTGGCAAAGATAATTTACATAGCAAAAGGCCCTTGGCCGGCATTCAACAGAGTTTGAATACACCCCAGCAAGTGGAACTGCGTGAATCTAACAAGTCTGTTTGAAAGAAATTACAAAACAGCAAGAAAAAGATAACTTGGCCACCTAGGCCAGTGGAGTAGAAGCCGGATCAAAGGGGTCGGCGGAGGTCGAGGCTCCGGGTGGTGGAGCGGCCGCCTGGTTGATCTTGGCCTGGTCAACACCAGCGGCAGTCTGCTCGTCGGCGTGCCGCCCGTTGGTCGAGATCTGGTCAGGATGAGGCTGGATGTTGCCTCCATCATCCGACGCGTTGTCTCCGCCATCCTCGTCCTCTTCCTCCTATTCTTCGCCTTCATCACTTGAGGCAATCTCCTCCACCAAGTCCTCGCCGCCTTCAGGGTTCAGCGCGAACCAGTTGGGCGGCGCCTCGATGCCCTCCTCATTCATCTCGGGGAGGAAAACGCTGGTGTCTGTATACTCGGCTATCGCCGCAGCACAACGATAGAGGTCGGGCGCCACCACCACCAGCTCTTCGGCAGCTTCAGCACGGAGGGTGGCCAGTTGGTCCAGGTTTGATATGTCCATTTTGCATCATGCTTTTATACCGATATTTATTGCATTAGGGCTGTTATTACACATTATGTCACAATACTTATGCCTATTCTCTCTTATTTTACAAGGTTTACATAAAGAGGGAGAATGCCGGCAGCTGGAATTCTGGGCTGGAAAAGGAGCAAATATTAGAGACCTATTCTGGATAGCTCCAAAAGTCTTGAAACATCAGGGAAGACGTTTTCAGAATATATAAAAAATACTCAGCGGAAGAGATTCACCAGGGGGGCCACACCCTGCCCACGAGGGTGGGGGGCACGCCCTACCCCCCTGGGCGCGCCCCCTACCTCGTGGGCCCCATGGTGGCCCTCTTGTGGCCATCTTCTGCTATATGAAGTCTTTCGATGGGAAAAAAATCATAAGCCTTCTTCTCGGACGAAACTCCGTCGCCATGAGGCGGAACCTTGGCGGAACCAATCTAGGGTTCTGGCGGAGCTGTTCTGCCAGGGAAACTTCCCTCCCAGAGGGGGAAATCAAAGCCATCGTCACCACCCATGCTCCTCTCATCGGGAGAGGGCAATCTCCATCAACATCTTCATCAGCACCATCTCCTCTCAAAACCCTAGTTCATCTCTTGTGTCCAATTCTTGTCTCCAAGTCCGGGATTGGTGCTAGTAAGTTGTTGTAGTGTTAATTACTCCTTGTAGTTGATGCTAGTTGGTTTAATTGGTGGAAGATCATATGTTCAGATCCTATATTCATATTAATACCCCTCTGATTATGAACATGTTTATGCTTTGTGAGTAGTTACTTTTGTTCCTGAGGACATGGGAGAAGTCTTGCTATTAGTAGTCAAGTGAATTTGGTATTCGTTCGATATTTTGATGAGATGTATGTTGTCTCTCCTCTAGTGGTGTTATGTGAACGTCGACTACATGACACTTAACCATTGTTTGGGCCTAGAGGAAGGCATTGGGGAGTAATAAGTAGATGATGGGTTGCTAGAGTGACAGAAGCTTAAACCCTAGTTTATGCGTTGCTTCGTAAGGGGCTGATTTGGATCCATATGTTTCATGCTATGGTTAGGTTTACCTTAATACTTTTGTTGTAGTTGCGGATGCTTGCAATAGAGGTTAATCATAAGTGGGATGCTTGTCCAAGTAAGAGAAGTACCCAAGCACCGGTCCACCCACATACCAAATTATCAAAGTACCGAACGCGAATCATATGAGCGTGATGAAAACTAGCTTGACGATATTCCCATGTGACCTCGGGAGCACTTTTCTCTATATAAGAGTTTGTCCAGGCTTGTACTTTGCTACAAAAAGGATTGGGCCACCTTGCTGCACTTTATTTACCTTTGTTACTTGTTGCTCGTTACAAATTGTCCTATCACAAAACTATCTGTTACCACTTATTTCAGAACTTGCAGAGAATACCTTGCTGGAAACCGCTTATCATTTCCTTCTGCTCCTCATTGGGTTCAACACTCTTACTTATCGAAAGTACTACGATAGATCCCCTATACTTGTGGGTCATCAAGACTCTTTTCTGGCGCCGTTGCTAGGGATTGAAGCGCCTTTGGTAGGTGGAATTTGGTAAGGAAAAATTTATATAGTGTGCTGAAATTTACTGTCACTTGTTACTATGGAAATTAATCCTCTGAGGGGCTTGTTCGGGGTATCTTCACCCCGACCAGTAGAGCAAAGAGTTGCTCCTCAACCTACTGAACCTACTAAAAATGAAAATGTCTGCTTTGAAATTCCTTCGGGTATGGTAGAAAAATTGCTAGCTAATCCCTTTTTTGGAGATGGAACAAAACATCCTGATGAGCTTCTAATATATGTGGATGAAGTTTGTGGATTATTTAAGCTTGCAGGTGTACCCGGAGATGTTGTTAAGAAGAAGGTCTTCCCTTTATCTTTGAAGGGAGACGCATCGACATGGTATAGGCTATGTGATGATATGGGGTCTTGGAATTACAAACGATTGAAATTGGAATTTCTTCAGAAGTTTAATCCTATGCATCTTGTTCATCGTGATTGCAATTACATATATAATTTTTGGCCTCACGAAGGAGAAAGCATCGCTCAAGCTTGGGGGAGGCTTAAATCAATGTTATATTCATGCCCCAATCATGAGCTCTCAAGAGAAATGAGTATTCAAAATTTTTATGCTCGGCTCTCTGATAACAATCGCACCATGCTTGATACTTCTTGTGCTGGCTCTTTTATGATGAAGACTATTGAATTCAAATGGGATTTATTGGAAAGAATTAAACGCAACTCTTAAGATTGGGATCTCGACAAAGGTAAGGAGTCAGGTATGACACTTAGTTTTTATTATTTTAAATCTTTTATGGATACTGATATTTTTCGTAAATTTAGCACTAAATATGGACTTGACTCTGAGATAGTAGCTTCTTTCTGTGAATCTTTTGCTACTTATGTCGATCTCCCCAAGGAGAAGTGGTTTAAATATCATCCTCCCATAGAAGTAAAAGTAGCTGCACCTATTAAAGTTGAAGAAAAGATTGTCACTTATAATGATCCTATTGTTCCTACTGCATATGTTGAGAAACCACCTTTTCCTATTAGGATAAAGGATCATGCTAAAGCTTCAACTGTGGTTCGTAAAAGCAATATTAAAACTTATACACCTCCTGAGCAAGTTAAAGTTGAACCTAATATTTCTATTGTTAAAGATCTCTTGTCTGATAATATTGATGGGCATGTTATTTATTTCTGTGATGAAACTGCTAGAATTGCTAAACCCTGTGCTAAAGATAAACGTAGACCTGTGGTAGGCATGCCTGTTATTCTATTAAAATAGGAGATCATTGTTATCATGGCTTATGTGATATGGGTGCCAGTGCTAGTGCAATACCTATTAGTCTATATAGAGAAATTATGCATGATATTGCACCTCTTGAGTTAGAAGATATTGATGTCACAATTAAACTTGCCAATAGAGATACTATTTCACCAATGGGAATTGTTAGAGATGTTGAAGTATTGTGTGGCAAAACTAAATATCATGCTGATTTTCTTGTTCTTGGTTCCCCATAAGATAGCTTTTGTCCCATTATATTTGGTAGACCTTTCTTGAACACTGTTAATGCTACTATAGATTGCAAAAGGGATGTTGTTACTGTCGGTTTAGATGATATGACTAATGAATTTAATTTGTCTAAATTTAGTAGACAACACCGTGAAGAAGAATTGCCTATTAAGGATGAAATTATTGGTATTGCTTCTATTGCCGTACCTCCTAGTGATCCTTTAGAGCATTATTTGCTAGATCATGAAAATGATATGTTTATGAATGAAAGAAGGGAAATAGATGAAGTATTCTTTAAACAGGAACCTATTCTGAAAAACAATTTACCTGTTGAAATCCTAGGGGATCCTCCTCCACCCAAGGGTGATCCCGTGTTTGAGCTTAAACCGTTGCCTGATACTCTTAAATATGCTTATCTTGATGAGAAAAGGATATATCCTGTTATTATTAGTGCTAACCTTTCAGAGCATGAGGAAGAGAGATTATTGAAAACTCTGAAGAAGCACCGTGCTGCTATTGGGTATACTCTTGATGATCTTAACACTACAGGAATCAGCTACTTTGCCATCTTCCACGGCAGACGGCAAAGGCAGGAACGGTGGACGACAAAGGTCTTTGTCGTCTACCGTAGATGGCAAACGGCTCCAGCAAAGTAAGGATCGGCAAAGAGCTACTTTGCCATCCGCTTTCGGTCGCTGACTGCAAAGGGGCCTTTGCCATCAGCAGCTGAGGGCAAAGAAAGCAGACGGCAATAATTACGCTGTTAGTCCGTTAGGTGGCTAACGACAGCCTTTGTCGTCCACCTCCGATGGAAAAATTTGTCCTGCCTTTACCGTCCGCCGAATGATGTCAGCTGGACGTCACAACACATCAAGCCTTTGCTGTCCGCGGCTGTAGGCAAAGTTGTTTACTCTTTGCCATCCGCCGATGTAGGCAAAGCCTTTGCCGTCCGCCGCTGTAGGCAAACTGGCCAAATGGGTCACTTCCCAGGAGGCACAGGTGTCCGCCGCGTGGCTGCTTTGCCATCCGCGGCTGTTGGCAAAGTTGCCTTTGCCATCCGTGGCTGTCGGCAAAGGTGGCTTTGCCATCAGTGGCTGATGGCAAAGATCCTACTTTGCCCCGTTTTTTCTGTTTTTTTAAATGCAACAATTTTGACAGCAAATATATATGACATATATATATATATATTTCACAGGGCTATTTAACAGCAAACATATCACATATCCAGCACATAAGTTTCATCGTACATACATATATAGTTCCATCCATTCATACATAGCAAGTTCCATCAAGTTGCACATACATTGTTCCATCCATACATATTACAATGCAAAGTTTCATCAAGATAGCAAGTTCCATCATAGCAAGCTAGAAGAATACTTGAAGAGAGTGAAAGAAAAAACAAGCACTCCATCATAGCAAGCTAGCTTCCGTGAAGTGAATGAAATCTGCAAAATGGCAAATAAGAAAGTTAGAAAAAGGTGACTAGAATAAGAAGACTAGAACAAGAATTATATGTCATTTATGAGCTAACTTAGGTGAAATGGATCATATATGAGC
Source organism: Triticum urartu (assembly GCF_056163025.1). NCBI lineage: Eukaryota > Viridiplantae > Streptophyta > Magnoliopsida > Poales > Poaceae > Triticum > Triticum urartu. The sequence continues at coordinate 218,435,678 of NC_141877.1, read as the reverse complement.
TAACTAAGTTGAAATGGGTCGTTTATGAGCTAACTAAGGTGAAATGGATCATTTATGAGCTAACTTAGGTGAAACGGATTGTTTATGAGCTAACTTAGTTGAAATGGATCATTTATGAGCTAACTTAGATGAAATGGATCGTTTATGAGCTAACTAAGGTGAAATGGATCATTTATGAGCTAACTTAGGTGAAATGGATCGTTTATGAGCTAACTAAGGTGAAATGGATCCTTTATGAGCTAACTTAGGTGAAATGGATCGTTTATGAACTAACTTAGTTGAAATGGATCATTTATGAGCTAACTTAGTTGAAATGGATTGTTTATGAGCTAACTAAGGTGAAATGGATTGTTTATGAGCTAACTAAGGTGAAATGGATCGTTTATGAGCTAACGAAGGTGAAATGGATCATTTTTGAGCTAACTTAGGTGAAATGGATCATTTATGAGCTAACTTAGTTGAAATGGATCGTTTATGAGCTAACTTAGGTGAAATGGATCATTTAAGAGCTAATTTAGGTGAAATGGATCGTTTTTGAGCTAACTTAGGTGAAATGGATCGTTTATGAGCTAACTAAGTTGAAATGGATTTTTTATGAGCTAACTTAGAAAAATCATCATTTTAGTGCTAACCTAGGTGTGATGGGTCATTTTGGATCTAACCTAGGTAAGATGGTTCATTTTGGAGCTAACCTAGGTGAAATGGGTCATTTAAAAGCTAACGTAGGTAAAATGGATCATTTAGGAGCTAATCTAGGTAAAAATGGGTCATTTTAGAGCTAACTTGGATAAAATGGACCGTTTATGAGCGAACTAAGGTGAAATGGATCCTTTTTGAGCTAACTTAGGTGAAATGGATCATTTATGAGCTAACTTAGTTGAAATGGATCGTTTATGAGCTACCGTAGGTGAAATGGATCATTTAAGAGCTAATTTAGGTGAAATGGATCGTTTTTGAGCTAACTTAGGTGAAATGGATTGTTTATGAGCTAACTTAGTTGAAATGGATCGTTTATGAGCTAACTTAGTAAAAAGCATCATTTTAGAGCTAACCTAGGTGTGATGGGTCATTTTGGAGCTAACCTAGGTAAGATGGTTCATTTCGGAGCTAACCTAGGTGAAATGGGTCATTTTAAAGCTAACGTAGGTAAAATGGATCATTTAGGAGCTAATCTAGGTAAAATGGGTCATTTTAGAGCTAACTTGGATAAAATGGATCATTTATAAGCTAACTAAGGTAAAATGGGTCATTTTAGAGCTAACTTAGGTAAAATGGATCGTTTATGAGCTAACTAAGCTAATTATGCAATTTTTGACACAAGTAAGCTAAGTACAGATCGTTTTAGAGCTAACTTAGGTAAAATGGATGGTTTTGGAGGTCAGTAAGCTTATTAATTCATTTTGGAGGAAAAGAAGCTAACTCTAGGTCATTATGGTAAGCTTATTGGAGGAAATAAATCTAAGTCTAGGTCTTTATGCATTTGTTAAGCAAAACACTAGAGAAACTTATAGTGATCATGGAGGTGTAGGAGCGGGCTGGCTTGTGCCAGTAGCTGGAGAAGGATCGTGCGATGCTTGTCTGGAGTTACGCTGCACCAAAGATCATTTCTAATGTCTCGTTAGCATGATGACACTCAAATGTTAAGACTAGCAAGTAATGTACATTCAAATTAAACTCATCGTGGTCCCAGGAGCAATCACTAGCATCGGCGGAGCGGTCTGACCGGACTTCTCGCACACAGACTGCACATTTGGTTTTGACAACTCAGTCATACTAGTTAGTAATGAGAGAAACACTACATAAATGTTTTGGCTAATCTGAAGAAGAAACTTACCACAAGGAGCTCGTACATGGCCCTTACCTGCATGTCATTCCGTGCCCTCTCCTCCTCCAACATCTTTGTTCTCCTCTCCTCCAACTCCCGCTGCCTCTCCGCCGCCTCCACCAGAAGTTTCTCCGTTCTATCTCTCTCACTCTGTATAGCAGCCTGCAACACCACTCACATGACCATTTGTAATCATTGATGGAAGCGCACACAATGTAATGGAGAAAGATAGCTGAGTACGTATAACTAACCTTGACGGCGAGTTGGACTGGCTGTTCACGAGGCCTTATCTTAGGAGCGGAGCTCGACTGGTGCGCCTTGATCTCCGGGAGAGTGCTAGGACAATGGATAAGTCCATCTCCCATGGCTATGGAGCCATAGGACCTCCCGCCACCAGATATCATCAGCAGCTCTGTATCAATGGGACCCTTGGTCGGGTTAAAGTCCTCCCCTTTCCTAGCCTTCCCCTCATGTCTATATTTCACGAGCTTGTCATGGGAGGAGATGTTGGTGAAGTTCTTTGGATCATCGAGGTCAGACGGAGAGAATGCCTTGGCTTTCTTGTAAGAGGCAGTGTGGGCCATGGCATACAGGTCGTACACCTCTGGCACCTTATCCGCCTTATTGTAGTGTGCCTGAAAGAGAGAAACAAAGTAAGTTAGTAATTAAAGGGCTAAAGCTAGCATGATGAATGAATTGCATGAATCATGAAGCAGACCACATACCCAGTTCCGCCCGAACTGATATAAGTTGGAGCTGCCTCGATGGTGTGGCACACCTTCCATTTGGGCATGTTTGTCCTTGGCCTCGTTGTGGAGGGATAGCCATTCTTTTGAGCACCACTCATTGACCAACACCTCCCAACAATCCATCCAATCCGCACACCATCTTGGAGGGGCCTAAGTTAGCAAATAGAAACTTGAGAGCTACGGCTATGAATTACTAAATGAAGGAAGTAAGTACAAGGCCTTAAGAATTACCTTCATGTACTCCTCCTTACTCAAGAACTTCTCACGGCACGCCGACTTGGTCTTCTTGATACCACGCGAGGCGTAGTAGTCTCAAACAGCCTACACCCGAGCCTCGTGACGTAAGTTCTGTAGTAGGTGCTTGCAGACGTTATCGATAACATTTGCCGCTTCCTCCTCTTATCCCTCCTCACACCTGTAGAATGTCTGCAATCAAATGAGACAATATTGATTAGTACAATTAATAACTAGCTAGTTGAAGATTTTTAATTGTGTAAAGGAGAAATTACCCAGAACTTTCCGATCACCACGTCTGCCCTCGTCTTGCACAAGACACCGTCGATAATCTCACCCGGCGGGGCCGAGGCAGCCAAGTAGTGCTCCCAACTCAATCCAAGCTCTGGAAACTGACCCTCACCAGGCAACGTGACAAACCCCGGGAAGTTTTGCCAACAAAGAACTCCAAGGACGAAGTTGGGCCGACAGACACTATGATGGTGGTCCCAACCCTGCATCATGACAAGGCCAACACATTAGTTATTTGAAGAAACGTGAATGCAGAAGGTACAAACAGATTAAATGCACTTACCTCTCCCCATTAGGGAAAATCAACCACCTCTGCTCGCGGGTCGCCGGCACGGACGGGAGCCGTGTACAACCACACTGGTAGACGGTGCTCCCCTCCTCCTCAATATCAGTCAGCTCCCCGCCATCATCAGCATGGCCACTCAGCTCCTCAGGCTGATCCGGCCAGGTACCCCATCCAGACGTGTGCTCCTCCGGGATCCCGTGGGCCGAAGGCCCGTCGATCTGAGGCTCATGGGCCGAAGGCCCGTGGACCTGAGGCTTGTGGACCGGAGTCCGTGTACCTCCTCCTCGGACGAGTCCACCCTAGCAGTCACGTGCTCGGGTGAAACAGCTGGGGGTAGCGGTGAGGAAGGCGCCCTAGCTGTCACCGTACGTCCTCTCCCGCGACCACGTGCTCCAGCTGCTCTCTTCTTCTTACCTCATCCCCTGCTGGGCACCGCGGTCGACGAAGAAGGGCCCGACGGTGTCGCCATATTGTCCAGCAACGCTCAGCGGAGAGGTGCGTGTGGAATGGAAGACCTCACACCACGCGCCGACGAAGAAGGGGCCTCGGAGCGCTCCCGACTAGCGCCCACCATCTTTCAACACCTGCCATGACAAAGAGTAATGAAATTAGTACAACATAAAAAAATACCGACATGAATAATAATATGTATATCACTTAAGTGTATCATCATCAAGTACAACATAAAAAGATTGAATACCTGACACTACTAATAATCTCGATCAGTATCATCAATAAATCCATAATCATCATCATCACTATAATCATGACGGGCTCATAGGGTTCGGTGGCATCAACATGTGGAAGGCCACCTTGACGTAATTGGTCAAGCATTGACAGGTCATCCGCAGCAGTAACCTCTTCTTGTTCCGGCTCTTCATGTTCCTCCTCTAGGGTGATGTCGGATTCACTGTCACTGTCTACTTCAATGTTTTGGGGTGAAGTATAGCGGTTCTTGAAACTCTTGTTGGAAAGACACTTTGTCGGTGTCAAAACCGGCGGATCTCGGGTAGGGGGTCCCGAACTGTGCGTCTAGGCGGATGGTAACAGGAGGCAGGGGACATGATTTTTACCCAGGTTCGGGCCCTCTTGATGGAGGTAAAACCCTACGTCCTGCTTGGTTAATATTGATGATATGGGTAGTACAAGATTAGATCTACCACGAGATCAGAGAGGCTAAACCCTAGAAGCTAGCCTATGGTATGATTGTTGTTCGTCCTACGGACTAAAACCCTCTGGTTTATATAGACACCGGAGAGGGCTAGGGTTACACAGAGTCAGTTACAATGGTAGGAGATCTACATATCCGTATCGCCAAGCTTGCCTTCCACGCCAAGGAAGGTCCCTTCCGGACACGGGACGAAGTCTTCAATCTTGTATCTTCATAGTCCAGGAGTCCGGCCGAAGGTATAGTCCGGCTATCTGGACACCCCCTAATCCAGGGTTCCTCCTCCAAGTACTTCATAGAAGATTTTGAACACAAAGGTAGTGTCCGGCTCTGCAAAATAAGTTTCCACACATTGCCATAGAGAGAATAATATTTACACAAATCTAATCTGTTGACATATTCCATAGCGTGACATCATACCACGGCCAAGTCTTCATTCGAATAGTTTTACTGTCCCACCTCAGCGCGTTTAGTGAGGCGGTTTCCTTGGCACGTCTGGTCAAAGCAGAGATCGTGTCCCCCTATTTCGGGATTCTCATCAATACGGGTGTGGGTAACCCAACCGCGCCATTGATTACGGCGCTTGGGAGATAAGCGAGTTTTACCAGGCTGGTGGGGGCGCATAGTCGCGTCCACCCATATAAGGGGATAAGGATCCACCTTTTCATCCATGCCTTCTTCCTCCTTTGCCTATCCATTTCCGCGCACTCGAGATCCAGCGCCTAAGTCCGCACACCCCACCTCAACCTTCTCCAGTCATGTCCGGAGCGGGAGGCAAGTGGATGGTCTCCTCCGTCACGGAGGGACACATCAAAAAACTGAGGAAGGCCGGATACTTGTCTAACGACATTGCGCACCGGCTTCCCAAAGAGGGGCAGCTCATCCCCACTCCTAGGCCCCATGAGAGGGTGGTGTTCCTCCCCCATTTCCTCCACGGACTGGGCTTCCCTCTCCACCCATTTGTCCGGGGGCTCATGTTCTACTATGGCCTGGATTTCCACGATCTGGCCCCGAACATTGTCCTCAATATCTCGGCATTTATCGTCGTGTGCGAGGCTTTCTTCTGCATCCGCCCCCATTTCGGCCTATGGCTCAAGACTTTCAATGTCAAGCCGAAGGTGGTGCACGGCACCCAGGCGGAGTGCGGAGGCGCCATGGTGGGCAAGATGCCCAACGTCCTATGGCTCGAGGGCTCCTTCGTGGAGTCCATAAAGGGGTGGCAATCGGGGTGGTTTTACATCACCGAGCCGCGCGATCCTGAATGGGTCACAGCCCCCGAGTTCCGATCCGGACCCCCTACGCGGCTCACCTCCTAGAAATAGACGGGCCTGTCATGGGGTAAAGAAGGAGAGATGACCGGCCTCCAAACATGCGTCCAAACCCTGGTAGACAAGAAGCTCAAACTTGTCAACGTAGTCCGGCTTATGCTCATCCGCCAGATCCTCCCGTGTCAACAACGGGGTTTCAACCTGTGGGAGTTCGACCCGGCGCAGCACCGAACTCTGAGTAGGCTCTTTGACACGATGTACGAAGATGCCTGGAAGGTGCTTTTCAAGGGCGCCGAGGCCCCCGCATCTGCTACCGAGGATCACGGATTCAGCACACAGCATCATGCTCGTGCGGTGAGCTGTCTTTACCTTTTATAGGGTATTAGTTTTTCATAGTTTGACTCCATTCGGGATCTAAGCTCCCTTACCTTTGACAGGATTGACAGGAGAGTCCGGACAGATCAACTGTCCGGCTCCTTTGCCCGAAGGCCCAGCGGACGCTCGCTTGGCGAAGCTGCTGGTTCCGGCATCCTATGTGGTGCCGAAGAAGAAGGCCAAGAAGAAGGCCATGGGGACTCGAAAGAGTGCCCGGCGCCTGGCGGTGTTGGATTCATCATCTGACGACTCCAAGACGCACTCCTCCCGTGAAGACGAGGAGGAGGAAGAAGAGACCTCTCCCCCTCCAGCGGGGGGAGAGAAGAAAAGGAAGGCCGCCCCAACCGGGGAGGCCGAAGGGTCCAAGAAGGGGAAGATCCTTCCTCCGGACTGCTCCACCAACGCCGACGACGGCGAAGAGGAGTGGCCGCACAGGGCCAAGCCCCTAGCGAAATCATAAGTATCCGGATACCAGAGTGATTCATAGTATTCCTCCATTGCACAGCTTTTCCTTATGTCGAACATGTTTATGCAGTCCACCCAAAGACCGGCTCGACGTGTCGTCGAGCGGTTCCCTGGATTCGTCGGATGTGAATTTGCTTCCGACGGCTACCTCCCCCCACCCTACAGACGACGCCGAGGTGCTGTCCCAATAGGTTCCAAGCCAGGAGGAGGTGGTCCTGGTGGTGCCGCAAGGCGACCTCCCGGACTCCAGGCGCAAAGGGGATAAAACCCCCAAGGGCTCCGAGTCCGACCTTGAGCCGGACACCGCACCGGAACCTTCAATGGTTCCGGACTCCGGTAGGAAGCCTCCTTCCAAGAGGAGCAATCCTACCAAGCCAGTGAATTCCGTTCAACCGGAGGCACCAGACAATTTGCTGGAGGTGCTTAACGGCGCCTCCATCGACGAGGAGCACCGCACTATTATGAGTGCGGTGATCCAGAAGGTTCAGTCCGCCAAGAGCGGACTGACTGAAGCTTGTGCCAGCCTTCTAACAGGCTTTGAGGTAGGTAAAGAATATGTAAAAATATTACCGCATAGACAGTAGCCCCTGATGCTCTGTTCGGCATTCGGAAAGAAAAGCCGAATAGAGGATCTAATAACATTCGCAGGAGTCTAACATAATCAGGTCAATATGCGTATGCAGGCTTCGCTGTTGGCCTCCGCCGCACTGACTGCGGAGGTGGATACGCTGAAGCAAAACCTCGCGCGGTCCGAGAACGAGCTCGGCCATGCCAAGAGGCAACTCGAGGAGTAGGAAGGTAAGTAATACCTTGCGCAAGTATATAGAGAAGATGTGGTTGCAAAAAATGATAGGATCAACGTGCTATTATAGGGGCCACGATCGAGGTGGCAACCCTTAAGCAAGCGCTGTACGAGGTCGAAAACAGAGCGGTCGCGGAGTGCACAGAGAGAGGGAAGCAGGAGGCGCAGGTGGAGGAGGTGCAGAAAGAGCTCCAGGCTCTCGTGAAAAAACACGAGAGTTTGGAGCTTGACTCAAAGATGCAAGCGTCCGAGCTTGCGGCAGCCCTCAAAAGCACGAAGTCTGCCAAGGCCGAAGCCCAGAAAGCCCTCCAAGAAATTGAAGTGATGAAGAAGGTAGCGGCGGGTAAGGCATTCATTATGCAAAGCAAGCACGTGAAAGTGAATTACTTGTTACTTACCCGAGTCCAGAGCTCTCCAGGAGCATTCGCAGATTTGCCCCGCAGTGTGCCTGATGCCGCCGCCTACTACTGAGCCGAGTAGGGGAGCTCGACGGAGAAGGTGTTCTGGTCTCAGTATGCTGAGGCCGGACACCTGGTGCCTTTGAGCGACCAGCTAAAGCAAATGGTCGAGCTCCACAAGGTGGCCGAATAGGCCATAAAGGGCTTCATAGTTCGGCTTTGGCCTGGGGAGGCTCTGCCTGGGAGCTACTTTGGGCTGGTGAGGCGGCTGGTGGATGCCTGTCCATAGCTTGAAATAATCAAGCGCTCCGTCTGCATCGAAGGTGCCCGTAGGGCGCTTGCCCGTGCTAAAGTGCACTGGGGCAAGATGGATGCGGAGAAGTTAGTGAAGGACGGGCCGCCGCCGGGCAAGGAGCATCACGTCCCGGAAGCTTATTATGAGGGCGTCCTGATGGGTGCCCTCCTTATAGCGGATGAATGCTCCAAAGATGTAATTTTTGAGTAAACTCGCATTTGGGATCCTGTACGCTGAAAACTTGTTCATATGCGCTAAGCAACGCTTTTGAATTTAAAATATTACCTTCTGCCCCCATGCCACGAGTGCTGGGGTGTTTGGGATAAACATGAGCGCTCTTTTTCCCATTCTTGGGTCCTTCGAGGGAGGCGCTCAACACAACGAACAAGGCAATCGGACTATAATGCTTGAACACTCTCACTTAGCCATAGAATTCTATAATTTTAAATTTCGGCGAAGCCCCGAGTGTTTGAAAGACCGAGTTCGGGGCGCTATCCACGCCTAGGTCAGACAAAGCCGACTCCTCGCTCTAAGCGGCATAAGACTTTAGGGACTCGAAAACCTCTTGAATAGCGACCAGCTCTCGCCCCATCATGACGGTCAGTTTTAGCTTTCTCTATTGAGGTGCTTAGCCCAGCTCAACTGGGGCACAATCGCAGTAGTTCTCCTAGTGCTACCTTAGCCGATATAACGGAACGTAAGGTACCAAAACATAGGAGCCGGGCAAACCCAACTATTGACCGAAGACATGATTCGGAGCCGATGCATATAATGCTATATGTTCGGGGTGCCGCACTTGTGAAAGTGTTCGGACTTCTCACACCGTATTGTGGGGTACTTAAGCCCCTGGCATATTGGTCGTACCAAAGTGTACGGGTGCAACATGTCATTAATGAACATATATTCATAAAATAAGGTAATGCAATAATAGACGAAAGCTATGCATTATTTATTTTAAAAAGCTGCGATCAAAGCAGAACGATACAAATAGTGCAATAAGCAAAAGATGGGACTATTTAACCTGTCCTTTCCAGGGGCAAGCTGTGGAATGGTATGTGAAACAGGTATACTGCTCGTTATAGATACCACCTTAGAGTTCCATAGTGCGGCGTAGCTTTCTGCTTCCCTGGTTGTATCATTTGTGCGGCAATTGTACTGCTCGTTATAGAGACCACCTTAGAGTTCCATAGTCCTGAAAATAAGAGAAAATTAAGAAATCGGCAGCCCCTAGTGCGGTTTAAGCCGCGATTCGGGCGTGCTGTGATGGTGCCCCTCCCCCTGTGCCCATGATATTTCCAGAGCATAGTTATGTACGCGCAACACTGGTTTCACAAGTTCGCGAGGGCTGGGGTTGGGGCCGCATTGCTATGCTTGCTTGGAACGTGCTAGGCGGTCTTATTGTAGGTTACTCCGGGCGCGCTTGATGGTGTCCAGACGTTTAATGGCCGGACTGGAGAATTGCCTTGAGAGGTTGCTTTGTACTTCCGCTGCGATAGCCGCCGTATGCTCCTCCGTTCGGAGAGAGCCTTCGGTGTTTCCATTGACCGTGATGACTCCTCGAGGGCCTGGCATCTTGAGCTTGAGGTATGCGCAGTGCGGCACCGCATTGAACTTAGCAAATGCGGTTTGCCCTAGCAGTGCGTGATAACCACTGCGGAACGGGACTATGTCGAAGATTAACTCCTCGCTTCAGAAGTTATCCGGAGATCCGAAGACCACTTCAAGTGTAATTGAGCCTGTACAGTTGGCCTCTACACCTGGTATGACGCCTTTAAAGGTCGTTTTAGTGGGTTTAATCCTCGAGGGATCGATGCCCATTTTCCGCACTGTATCCTGGTAAAGCAGGTTCAGGCTACTGCCGCCGTCCATAAGGACTCTTGTGAGGTGAAATCCGTCAATAATTGGGTCTAGAACCAATGCAGCGAATCTGCCATGACGGATGCTAGTGGGGTGGTCCCTTCGATCAAAAGTGATCGGGCAGGAAGACCATGGGTTGAACTTTGGGGCGACTGGCTCCTTCGCGTATACGTCCCTTAGCGCACGCTTCCGCTCCCTCTTGGAGACGTGGGTTGCGTATATCATGTTCACCGTCCACACTTGTGGGGGAAAACCTTTCTGTCCACTGTTGTTCAGCGGCCGGGGCTCCTCCTCATCATCGCTATGCAACCCCTTGTCTCTGCTTTCGGCATTTAACTTTCCTGCCTGCTTGAACACCCAACAATCCCTGTTGGTGTGATTGGCTGGTTTTTCGGGGGTGCCATGTATCTGGCATGAGCGGTCGAGTGTTCGGTCCAAACTGGACGGGCCCGAAGTATTTCTTTTGAATGGCTTTTTCCGCTGACCTGGTTTAGAGCCTCTGAATCCGTCATTAACTGCCGTATCCTCAGCATTGTCGCCGTTAATGCGGCGCTTTTGCTTGTTGCGACGCGACCTGCCACTGCTGTCCTTGGTATCCGAATTACCAGGGCTCTTGGTCATGTTATTGCTGCGAGCTAGCCAGCTGTCTTCTCCCGCGCAAAAGCGGGTCATAAGTGTCGTGAGGGCTGCCATAGATTTCGGCTTTTCCTGTCCTGGGTGCCATGCAAGCCACTCATCGCGGATGTTATGCTTGAAGGCTGCTAGGGCCTCTGTGTCCGGACAGTCGACGATTTGATTTTTCTTGGTTAGGAACCGTGTCCAGAATTTTCTGGCCGATTCCTCTGGCTGCTGAATTATGTGGTGTCGGGCGTTTGGTGTGACATATGCCAACGGATGGCTTATCATGGTGGGGGCGAGTAGAACATCGCTGGTGCCTGGAAACGGGATGAGACAGTGCCTTCGACCTCCGACTTCTCCGCCGACTGCTGGGGCCCGCCGACTGGTCTGGTACGGAGCCGACAGGCCGCGTCCGCCATAGGCGGGCCTTGCCGGCTGCTGATTACTGTAGCCGTGCTTCTGATGGCGCAGGCTTGGTCAAGGGCTCATGGCAACAGCCCCGCCGCCTAGCGGGTGATCACTTAGGCCACTCCCCATCTCATCTTGATTAATGGCACATGGGCCCTGGGGGAGGGCTCTGCCGACTCCCCCGGGCCGACTCCCGATGGGTCCGACTGGCAGTTCTCCCGCCGTCTCCCGAGGTCTCGCTGACTGGTGGGCCCCGCTGCCTCCGGGCCATACAGACAAGCCGTCATGGGCGCAGGACTCGGTACTGTGGTGCTGATGTCAGGGCCGGTCGGGCAATAGTGCCACGCCGCACGGAGATCTTCCCGGGTATGGCGTGATGTGGCCATGCCTGCCCTTGGTAAGGGGCGGGAGTGGGCTTCACTATAGCCACGCCTCTGCCCCGTCCCCTTCGATGAGGTCATGGGTTTGTTGGATTCTTCAGCCGACTCCCCAAAGCCGGCTTCTCTGGAAGTCATCCCTAGAACTCGGCCATGAGCGGGCAGTCGGCTGCCCTGCCATCGACTCCTCAGGAGGCGGCTCTTCGCCCTGGGGTCTTGAGGGGCGCAGCCTGCCCCGATGTCCTGAAAGGTTATGGGACTCGGGTTGGCCTACCCGTGGCCCATTACTCCGACAGTAGTCCCCGAAGCTGGTGAGGCGCCGCGGACGATCAGCCGAGAAGCCTCAGCAGTTTCTCTTTCTGGGTGCTCAACACATGGTCTTTGATTGACTTCTGCCGGGCCATCTAGAAGGAGTCGGAGTTGCTCAACTCGGACTCACTCAATTCCGACTTGCTCAGTATTTCGAACGTCGCGGAGGGGTTTTAAGTGGCGTGCTAGCTAAGCCTCCAGGCCGCCGCCCGTTCTTGGCCTGTCACGCGAGGGCACGTGGCCAGGCCGTCCTGCCAGCCTACACGTGCGACGGGACAGGCCCATAGGCGGGGCCTGCCACTACCGCGCCTCGGCGTCCGAGCGGATCCGCTGCGGCCCTGGTGGACGGTTGGGATTCCCGTGGAGTTACTGCGCGCAGTAACTTTATGTGGATCGTGGGGGTCGTGGGGTTGTGGGCGCAGTAAATCCCCACGTCCGCGCCCTCGGCTTCGCAGCCCACAGGGCTATAAGTAGGGGGAAGAGGGGGGCACGCGCGCCCCTCCTTCCCACTACTCCTCGTTCTCTTCCTCCTTCCTGCTCCTCGCTCTCCTCCTTCCTCTTCTCTTCTTCGCTCCGCCGCACACCCAAGCTCCGGCGAACGCCACGGTGACAGCTCGCGATGAGTTCTTCCTCCACTGCCGCGCCTCCCCCAGTGCGCTCCGGCACCTGGGACGGTTCCGAAGTTCATGAAGACCACATTGAGTTCCTCCGCCGGACCCGTCGGCTTCCCGGCGAGGATCGCGTGCAGGTGCGCCTTGTGCCGGAGGGGGAGATTTCCCCTGCCCGCAGGAGGGCGAGCGGGTCATCTTCCGCTTGCACTGCCTGCGCGGGCTGGGGCTGCCGGCGAGCAGCTTTTTCCAGTCTTTCTTGGAGTTCTACGGCCTCCAGCCGCACCACCTCACCCCCAACACAGTGGTGCTGTTGTCCGCCTTCGTGGCCTTGTGCGAAGGCTTCCTCGGAGTCCTCCCCACCCTCGAGCTCTGGGGGGAGTTCTTCTTCTCCAAGCTCGGCACCTAGGCCACGGGCGTGTCGGCTCAATGCGGCGCCTTCATCGTCGGGCAAAGGTCAGGAGCCGACAACCCCTTCCCCTCCATCTCGCTGATAAAGTCGGTGAAGATGTGGCAGAGGTCCTACTTCTACGTCAGGAACGTCGCCACGAGGGGCGACTGGGTCAACCTGCCGGCTTTCGAAGCCGGCCCGCCGGCTGGGAGACTGCCCAACTGGTCGTACCGGGCCAGGTCGCTGATGCCTGCGGGAGCCGGCGCCATCACGTGACTCTGAGTGCTGACACAGTCGGAGGGTCTGACTGGTCCGGACCTGTTGGCCGCCTTCGTTTCGCGCCGAGTTCTTCCACTCCAAGGCCGCCCTCACATGACATGCCAGATGAGTGGGCGCCGCGACCCGAGTCGGATGTGCACCAAGGACATGCCTCACGAAGAGGTGGCCCTCATGGTGAACTACCTCTCGGACAGCAGGCTCCCGGAGGACTGGCGATTCGGCAAGGAGCCGTACTCCCGCGCCAACCCCCCGCTCATGGTGAGTCGCCTTTCTTTTCTTTCTTTAGATTGTCTTCTTCTTGCCGAGTTTTGTTTTGACCAGTCGGCTTTGGTTAGAATCCCCTTCTTCATCCACCAGCCGGCACCTCGGGGCCGGCCCGTGAGTTCCTCGCCGACCGGGCGGAGAGCCACGTCGACGACCCCGATCTGGGGGCGGGGCTCTGGAAGACGACGCCGAGGGAGGAGGAGGGACAGCAGGCGACTTCAGGCCTTCGGCTACCTTCGCCGACTGACCTGAAGATAGCGCCGAGGGAGAAGTCGCCCCTCGCCATCGGCCAGGAGCCAGCTAGCCTGGCGCAGGCTCTTCTGCCGCACCGGGCGCTCCAGGCGGCGGGAAGAAGCGCAGGGCCGTGCCGACCATGTTCGGCAGTCGGCCGAAGAAGCCCAAGGGCTCTGCTGCGGCGACCCGGCGGGACGAGGCAGCCACGAAGGCCATCCGCTTCCGTAAGGAAGTGAAGAAGCCGCCGATGGTCTCCGCATAAGTATTCTCTCTTCAAAGTATTATTCTTTCTTCGTGATTTGTCTGAGTCTCTGCTTTCCCCTCTTTCTTCAGGGCTCCCCTCTCTCTTGAGCGGGTCGCCACCGCCTCCGTCATGGGGTCAGCGGAGACGTCCGCCACCACTCGGCGGATTGACCCCGCTGCTGACCTCCGGGAGGCGACGGAGCGGAATGCGCAGGAGAGGCGCAACGAAGAAGAGGCCCTCCGCCTGGAGAAGGCGGAGGCCGACAGGGCGGAGGCCTCCGCTAACAAAAAACTAGCGGAGGCCGAAGCCGCCGCCGCGGCGAAGCAGCAGGCTGAGGAAGCCGCACGCCGCCAGTTGGCCTTGCTCGTCACCCTGCTGAACTCTGCGCCGCCGCCTCCGGAGTTCACGGGGCCAACTGGAGAAGCCGGCAGGGAGAACCTCATCGAGGAGAGGGAAGGCGGCGACCCCTCTACTCCAAAAGCGAACGTTCCGCCGCCGCCTCCGCCGCCATCTGAAGGCGCGCAAGGCGAGCAGCCGGCGGACCCTCCGGTGCCGCCGACCGAAGACAAGGCCGTGGCAAGGCTACTCCTCCAAGTCGGCTCACAAACGCGCCGTCGTCTGGAGAAGGCGACTTCGGCACCCCGCCCCCTGGAAGCCGGCACCGCCAGCTCGGCGGCCCCAGACGCTGAAGCGACGAGCGCCGCACCTGTTGGGTGGGTGCGAGGAGGCGGCACAGGGCCGTTGAACCGGGCGCTCCTGGACGTCCAGGCGAAGCTCCGTGCTGAGGGCGACGCTCTCCAGAGTTGCACCAAGGCGTTCCTAGCGTCGCGGGCAGCCGTCCGGGTATGTTTTTTTCCTTGGTCTTTGTTTTCTTGCTCCTCTTTGTGGGGGCGCGCCAGCGCACCCACTGGGTGTAGTCCCTGAGTTTCGGGCCGGCTGCTGAGCAGGCGGCCTGGAACTCCAATTGATGATCTTCTGGGTACTAACTTTGTCTGAAATGCTTGTCACAGGATTACCACAACCTCCACGTCACTGCCTTCAATCGTAACGTTGAAGAGCTGGGCAAGCGGACCGCCGACTTGGCGGAGAGCCGGAGTAAGCCCCCCTTTTTTTCTCTGCGGGGGCGCGCTAGCGCACCCGCAGGCTGTAGTCCCTGAGATTCGGGCCGACTGCTGAGCAGTCGGGCCGGATCTCCCCGGCGACCTACTTTATTGACGACTGTTATCTTTCTTCCTTTTCTTCAGGAGCCAACGCTGCTCTTCAACAGCAGCTGAGCGAAGCCAACTCCGCCCTGTGCGCCAAAGGGGAGGAGTGCAGCAAGCTCGCCACAGAGCGCGATCTGATGGCCAACTCCGCCCTGTGCGCCAAAGGGGAGGAGTGCAGCAAGCTCGCCACAGAGCGCGATCTGATGGCCACTCAATTGGCAGAGCAGAAGGAGCTGCTTGTGAAGTCACAAAGGGAGGCGAAGGAGATGGAAACCACCCTCTTGGCCGAGTTTACGAGCGAGCGCTCCTCCTAGTTTGACAAGGAGGCGCTGCTGTCCTCCGGCTTCCACGAGATTGAAGACATCGTTGATGGTGAGTCTCTTTATTTTCTTTCCTCGAGCTGCTGATTTAAATCGTGCCGACTCCTGGTTTTTGACTGGCTTCTTCGTTTCTTCGCGTCTTTGCTGACTTCTTCCCTGGGCAGTCGCAGGCCGCCATCCGAGCCATCGAGGCTGACCGTGAAGGTCGAAGGATGGAGGGCACAGAGATCGCTGCCGATGCCCCCCGAACTCTTGACGAGCACATCCTGAGCATCGAGGCTCGCCTTCGGCCGGCTCACCGGATGCTGCGCCGGCTCCAGTGCGTCGGTGCCCAGGCGATTGCCGCCCTTTGGTCGGATATGCAGGCTCCGCGCACCCCCAGCCTGACGGCCAACTGGCTGGAGGTCGCGGCTGGTCGTCTTGAGGCCTGGAAGGGCTCTTCGGCCCGGGCTGGAGCGCGCCGGGCCTTGGAGTTCGTCAAGGCATGGTATCCGGGGCTGGATCTACACCGGTTGGCCAAGCTTCAGTCGGAGGCCCAGTCGGAGCTGGCGGCTGTGGAAGATGCCCTCGTCAAACGTGCTGCGGCGATCGCCGAGTACACCGACACCAGCATCTTCGTCCCCGAGCGGTCTGAAGACGGCGAGGAGGTACCGCCGGAGTGGTTTGGGATGAACCCAGACTACGGCGAAGACTCTGCGCAGGTGATTGGCTCTAGCGTCGAGGAGGACAAAGCGGAGGATGGAGGTGAGGCGGAGGCACCAGAAGACGGAGCAGACGGCCAGCCTCAGCCCAACCGCGCCTCCAGCAATGAGCCGCGTGCGACCGAGTCGACTTCCGCCGGAGGTGATCAAGCCGAGACTAGCCAGCCGGCTGCCCCGACACCTGACGCTGGCGCCTCCTCCGACCCTCCGAATCCGTCTGCTGCCTCCTAAGCTGCCGCTGTATCTTTTATTTTATCTGCTTCAGTAGTCTTTGAAGAACTTGTTAATTCGCACAATTCCACCTGCGGGGTGTATTTTGAACCTCTACTCGACAATTCGGCCAAGGGCCTATGTTATGTAAATATACATATCTATATTTTCTTGCTCATTGTTCTCTTGGCTTTTTTCCTTTGCCGCTTTCTCTTAGTTGCCTGCCTTGCCAATCGGACAGCCGCTCTGCGGACTGCCGCTGGATCAAGTGCTAGGCTATTTTGGGAAAGCAAGTACTTAGCCGATTTCAAGATTGTTTGAGCAAGTTGGATAGAAGACGACAATCCGACTATCTGAGAGTCGGTTTGCGAGAAAGGCTGGAAGCCATCTTGAGCTATGTTTTATGCTTTGAGTCCTTAGCCATTTTTCATGCGAACACCCATTCTACCTTACCTCTGCCCACCGTACAGTCGCTCTGCGAGCTGCGGCTTTTGACAGAAGACGGTTTAGGTGTTACACACTACTTGTCCGGCTGCAGGAAGCATTTCATAGTGCAAGGCGGCAAGTCCCCGGGTCGACTTGTCGAGCCCAGTGCCAAACGGCATGACGAAGAGTAACACACTTGTAGGCATAATTTTTATCATACAGACAAAAGAGGGCAGTCCCCGAGCTCGTCTCGAGGGGCCCAAAGTCTTGGTACTTTAATACAAAAGGTAGCGTGGTACATACTGCATCAACTGTAAAATCTTCGGAGGAGATTTGCATTCCATGGCCGCTCTATCTCTTTGCCGGAGTCATCCCTCTTGCGTGCTCGGGGCTTCTGAGCGTTGATCAGGTAGTAGGAATCGTTGCCCAGTACTTTGCTGACGATGAAAGGGCCTTCCCAAGGCGCCGACAGCTTGTGCTGGCCGGCTATTCACTGGATCAGCCGGAGCACAAGGTCGCCTTCTTGGAAAGATCTTGGCCTGACCTTCCTGTTGTGGTATTGACACAGGCTCTGCTGGTAGATGCTGTACCGGCTGAGTGCCAATAGCTGGCCCTCTTCTAGCAGATTGACACCGTCTTGTCGTGCTTCTTCTGCTTCCTCCTCGGTGTACATGGTGACTCGTGGGGAGTCAAACTCTATGTCCGTTGGGATGACGGCTTCGGCACCGTAGACGAGGAAGAAGGGCCTGAAGCCGGTTGACTTGTTTGGAGTTGTGCACAGACTCCAGAGGACGGCTGGCAGCTCGTCGAGCTAGCAGCCAGCCGAGCGCTCTAGAGGTTCGATCAACCGAGGCTTGATGCCGGACAGGATGAGGCCGTTTGCTCGCTCCACTTGGCCGTTTGACTGCGGATGGGCGACGGATGCTAGGTCCAGTCGGATGCCCTGTGTTGTGCAGAAACGGGCCAAGGCGCCTTTGGCAAAATTTGTGTCGTTGTCGGTGATGATGTTGTGCGGTATGCCGTACCGAATTGTGATATCGGTGATGAAGGTCATGGTAGTCGGACCGTTCAGTTTCTTAATTGGCTTTGCTTCCACCCACTTGGTGAACTTGTCCACTGCGACAAGTAGGTGAGTTAAACCACCTCGTGCTGTCTTGAATGGTCCCACCATGCCTAGACCCCAAACTGTGAAAGGCCAGGCAATGGGGATGGTCTTGAGCGCAGAAGCCGGCTGGTGCGGCTTGGAGCTGAACTTCTGGCACCCTTTGCATTTTTGGACCAACTCCTTGGCCTCTTCCAAGGCAGTCGGCCAGAAGAAACCGTGCCGAAAGGCTTTGGCGACGAGTGCTCTTGAAGCCACATGGTGGCCGCATTCGCCTTGATGGATGTCTTTCAGAATCGCCTGGCCTTGCTCTGGCTCTACGCAGCGCTGGTAGACACGAGTGACGCTGCGCCTGACCAGCTCTCTGTTGATTATGGTATAGGCTGCCGCCCGGCGTTGTACTTGCCGAGCTGAGGTCTCATCAGTTGGTAGCTCTTTGTTCACCAGGAATTTGAGGATGGGCTGGGCCCATGAGGGTGCTGCTATTTCTTCGACTACCAGAACTGCGACTTGGACGAGGGCGGCTGGGCTAGGAGGTGGCGGGTTGGAGTCAACAGCCGCTTGCTGGGTTGATGAAGTCCCCAGGCTGACTGGCGCAGTCCTTGGGCCGAGTTCTGGAATCTTCGAGTCCGCCACCGTAGTCCCGGGGCCGGGCTCTACTATGGCGGCTTTGGAGTCATACGCCAAAGTCCCCGTTCCGTCTGCCGGAGCTCTAGAGTCGGATCCGCCATCTTCGGGAGGAGCCGGCACAAAAATGGAGTCTGATTCTGGTGAAGGCTTGACAGACGGCTTGAGGAGGCATTGAAGGGCGACGCCAGATGGTATTGCTTGGCGGGTAGAGCCGATTCGTGCCAAGGCGTCTGCTTGGTCGTTGTCATTTCTTGGCACATGGAGGAACTCGCACCCTTCGAAATACCCGCTGAGCTGCTCTACGAGGAAATGGTAGCTCGCCATGTTTGCATCTTTCGCGTCCCAGTCGCCAGATGACTGCTGGACCACTATGTCCGAGTCGCCATAACACAAGATCCGGCGAATGCCAAGTTCTTTGGCAAGCCGGAGCTCGTGAATGAGCGCCTCGTACTCGGCAACGTTGCTGGAGGCGCCAAAATGGATTTGCAGTGCATATTTGAGCTTGTCGCCTTTAGGAGAGGTGAGGACGACGTCGGCTCCCAAGCCGGTGCGCATCTTGGAGCCGTCGAAGTGCATCCGCCAATGAGTGGAGTCAGGCGCTGGAGGCAGGTACTGGGTCTCGGCCCAGTCGACGAGGAAGTCGGCTAGTGCTTGTGATTTGATAGCGGTGCGGGGCTGGTAGTAGATGGTGTAAGGAGCCAGCTCTATGGCCCACTTGGCCAGTCGACTAGAGGCATCTC
This sequence comes from Triticum urartu, assembly GCF_056163025.1. Lineage (NCBI taxonomy): Eukaryota > Viridiplantae > Streptophyta > Magnoliopsida > Poales > Poaceae > Triticum > Triticum urartu. The sequence goes on along the minus strand of NC_141877.1, from coordinate 218,416,599 downwards.
GGCTACCGATGATCTCGGCAAGTGGGGCCGTGCAGACCATTGTGATTGGATGCTCTTGAAAGTAAGGCTTCAATTTCTTGGTAGCAAAGTGTACGCCATAGCACATCTTCTGGTAGTGGTGGTAGTTCTGCTTGGAGGTCGACAGTACCTCGCTCATGTAATATACTGGTCTCTGGACAGGCAGCGCCTTGCCTTCCTCCTTGCTCTCCACTACAATGACTGTGCTGACTACCCGCTGGTGGCGGCGATGTACAGGAGCATAGGTTCCTTGGGAGTCGGAGCCGCCAGGACAGGCGGAGTAGTCAACATCTTCTTCAACTGGTGAAAAGCTTCGTCTGCCTTATGGTTCCACTCGAAAAAATTGGTCTTCTTCACGAGTTGGTATAAGGGGAGAGCTTTCTCGCCCAGCCGACTGATGAATCAGCTGATGGACGCTAAGCAGCCAGTGAACTTCTGCACATCCAGCAGCCGGCTGGGTACCTCCATTCTCTCGATGGCCTTGATTTTTACTGGGTTGCATTCTATGCCGCGTTCAGAGACCAGGAAACCTAGCAGCTGGCCGGCTGGTACTCCGAAGACACACTTCTCAGGGTTGAGCTTGATCTGGAACCGGCGTAGGTTCTCAAAGGTCTCCTTGAGGTCTTCCAATAGTGTTCCACGCTTTTCCGTCTTCACCACCACGTCATCCACGTAGACGTGCGCGTTCCTGCCGAGCTGTTTGAGGAGGCACTTCTGCATGCAACGCTGAAAGGTGGCGCCGGCATTCCTTAAGCCAAACGTCATGGTGAGGTAGCAGAATGCTCCAAACGGCGTGATGAAGGCGGTCTTCAATCTGTCAGCCGGGTTCAGCTTGATCTGGTGATATCCTGAGTATGCATCCAAGAAACTCAACAGCTCGCATCCGGCTGTGGAGTCTATCACCTGATCGATTCTTGGTAGAGCAAATGGGTCCTTGGGGCAGGCCTTGTTGAGGCTCGTGTAGTCAATACACATTCACCACTGCTTGTTCTTCTTTAGTACCGGGACCGGATTTGCCAGCCACTCCGGAAAGAAAACTTCCATAATGAAGCTGGCTGCTAGGAGTCGGGCTATCTCTTCTCTAACAACTCTTCTCTTCTCTTCTGATAAGCGGCGCAGGGGCTGCCTGACCAGCTTTGCATCAGATCGGACATGTAACTTGTGCTCGGCGAAATCCGTCGGTACACCTGGCATGTCTTTGGGGGACCATGCGAAGATGTCCTGATTCTCACGGAGGAAATCGACGAGCTCGCCTTCCTATTTGCTGTCAAGGTTCGCACCTATGACAGCGTACCTCTCCGGGTGCTCCGGATCCAAGGGTATCTTCTTTGTCTCTTTGGGCGGCTTGAACGAACCTTCGGCTTCCGACTCCTTTGGGTCGGGCGATATCTCCGGCTGCTTGCCGGCCATCGCCACAACTCGTTCAAGGAGTCGCTTCTCGGCTGCGATCACCAGGGACTCGGCCAGCCGGCTGCTCTCGGCCGCGCAAGCGGACGACTTCCGGTAGTCGCCGGCCACAGTCAGAATTCCCCTAGAACTGGGCATCTTCATCTTGAGGTAGGCATAGTGGGGGACCGCCATGAACTTGGCCAAGGCGGGTCGGCCAAGTAGCTCATGGTATGGGCTCTCAAGGTCCACCACCTCAAACCAAACAGACTCTCTTCGGAAGGGATCTTTGTCCCCAAAGAGGACGTCCATCAGGATCTTGCCGATTGGTGAGCAGGAAAGCCCAGGAACAATGCCATGGAACACAGTCCGGCTGTTCCGAACCTGTCTTTGCTTGATTCCTAACTTCTCCATGGTGTCCTTGTACAGGATATTGATGTTGCTGCCCCCGTCTATCAGAACTCGCGAGAAACGCGCGACCCATTTGTCCGTAGCAAAGGTGGCGTCCAGGACCAAGGCGTAGGAGCCCGGACTCGGCATCACTTCTGGGTGGTCAGCCCTGCTCCAGCTGATGGGCTTCTCAGACCAGTGCATGAACTCTGGCGTCTCTGAGGCTACTGCGTTCACCTCTTGTCGCTGCAGCCGCCTGTTGCGTCGATCATCAGCCACACTGGTGAACACCACATAGGCTCCATGCTCTTCAGGGTATTCGTCTTGTACTGTGCCGACTGGCCTGACTGCCGGCTGCTGGGGCGGAGGCGGCCTCCCAGCAGGTGGGGGTGGTAGGAGATCGTCTACCTTGGCGATCCTGGTGAGCCAGTGGCACTTCCGGGTGGTGTGATTCGACGGCTTCGCGCCGCTGTGGAACTTGCAAGGTCCATCCAAGGTCTGCTAATAGGAGAAGGCCGGTAACCAGTTCGGCTTGCCGCCTTTCTGTCGCTTGGGCGGAGGCTGCTCTTCTGGCTGCTGGGCTTCAACGGTCACGACCTGCCGGCTGCCGGAAGCCGGCTACGGGGCCTTGCGCTTGTTATCGCCCTGCTGTTGTCGCCGGCCGGCGTCTGCCGCCGAAGTTCTTGGAGCCTGAGGAGCTACTTTGCGAGTCGTGCTGATTTGAATTTCCGCCTTCATGGAGGAGTCGGCCGTGGCGTACTTGTCCGCTATGATCAGCAGCTTGTCGAGGGTTTCTGGCTCGTCGCAAAGGAGCTTTTGCTTGAGGAGGGTGCCTTCTCGGCACCCGGCTGTGAAGTACTCGATGGCCTACACCTCGTGCACGCCCTCGCAGGAGTTCCGGAGCTTAGCCCAACGCGTGAGGTAGTCGCGAGTCGACTCGTCAGGACCTTGCACGCACAAGGAGAGCTGACGAGGCTTGGGAGGACGCTTGTACGTGCTGGTGAAGTTGCGGATGAATGCTTCAGTGAAGTCGACCCAGCTGTTGATGCTGCGGGGCTTTAGGCTGTTCAGCCATGTCCGGGCTGTGCCCTGGAGCATGAGCGGAACGTACTTTACGACGACACGCTTGTTGTCGTTTGCTATGCTGACAACAGTGGAGTAGTCGACTAGCCAGTCTTCCGGCTTCACGGAGCCGGTATACTTGGGCGTGTCTCTTGGGAGCGTGAACCCTCTGGGAAAGGGCTCGTCCTGAATGCGGGGCCCGAAACAAGGCGGACCCAGCTCGTCTTCTTCTTCCAGCGCCAGGGACCGGTGAAGTCGGTCGATCCGGTGGCGGGCGTCATTCTCTCCAACGCCCTCTCGGCGGCCAAGGCGGTCACCGAGAGTCGGATGGTCAACAGGCGGCGGCGAGACTCGCCTCTCCTTGCGGGGAGGGGGAGGCGGACAGTTGTCCCGTCGTTCCACTGCTCTTGGGCGGCCATCTTGGTCGCGCTCTATGGTAATGCGAGTCCGACTGTGGCTGTCAGCCGGCTCCTTGTCCTTTCTTCCTCGGGCGCCGCCAGTCGGCGTCTGAGACGTCGCGCCTTGATCTCGGTGCGGGTCGTCGTTTGGCCGCTGCGGCGCCTCCGTGCGGCAGCCGGCCTCGTTCTGCGCAGCGGCCGCGTCGAGGAGCCGCTGGACTCGCTCCATCATGAGGCGGCGTTCTTCACCCTCGAAATTGTCCTGCTCATCCGCCGCTGCCTGGGCGGCTCGGATGTTCTCCGCTGGTGTAGCGTACACGGGGCGGCTAGCCCCAAACAGGCTGGCGATGGCTACGCTGCGCTGCTAGACCGCGCCAAGGCGGCTGGGCCCTGCCGGGGCCGGCGAGCCGCCAATGGCGCGATCCATCTCCCGCTGGTAAGCTTCTGACAAGCGTCTCATGCTGGCCAGCTTCTTCGCGCCTTCAACGAGCTGAAGGCGGCGCGCTTCTAGCGTCTCTGCGTCAGCATCTTCCGGAATGGGCGCAGCTAGGTCTTGCAGCGCCGCGTCGATTGAGTCGGGCGCTCCTCCACCAGGGAACTCGTCATGACTGATGACTATCACCTCAGTGACGGTGCTTCCGTCGCTCTCTGCGTTGGGGAGAGTTTCATCGTAGACCACCACGTTGGTGGGGAACGCGTCGATCGACGCGGTGTCGGAGTCGACCAGCATCAGGTCGGTGGAGCCTACGGACTCCAAGTCTACGGCAGGCCCGCCGGAAACGTGGAGTTGATCGAGGAGGCCCGCGAGGAGGTTCTCGGGGCCGCCCGTGCCTGTGTTGGACGCAGTTCGTCGGAGAGGCGGACCTCGCCGACAAGTTCGGCCAAGGAGCTGGCTGCGCAGGCGATCTCAACGCCGCGCAGCGCGTCGATGCAGACTTCGCCTGGCATGCCTAGCTGGCTGCGCTCGCCAGGGAGGAAAAGGGTTGCCGTCCAGAACAGATCTCCGGACGGCGGTGCACCATGCCCCACGGTGGGCGCCAAATGTCGGGGGTTTGGTGCGACATATGCCAACGGATGGCTTATCATGGTGGGGGCGAGTAGAACGTCGCCGGTGCCTGGAAACAGGATGAGGCGAAGACATGCACGCCGGCGAATCTTACCCAGCTACGGGGCTCTCCGGGGAGATAATACCCCTACTGCTGCTCTACGGGGTCTCCGCATGATCACTATGGCCAAGTGTTTACACGTTTGCTCCTTGAGCTGTTTCTGGTGGTAGAAGAGGGCAAGACTAGCTCTCTCCTTCTATCTGGTATGGTCTAGAACTACTAGGATCCAACCCTTTGCATGGGTGCCCTGGGGGGTTTATATAGGCCTACCCCCCAGGGGTACAATGGTAATTCAACTGGGCGCGGGCCCAGCCTTCAGTGCCTTCGACCTCCGACTTCTCCGCCGACTGCTGGGGCCCGCCGATCGGTGGGCCCCGCCGACTGGTCTGGTACGGAGCCGACAGGCCGCGTCCACCGCAGGCGGGCCTTGCCGGCTGCTGATTACTGTAGTCGTGCTTCTGATGACGCAGGCTTGGTCAAGGGGTCGAGGCAACAGCCCCACCGCCTGGCGGGCGATCATTGTGGCCACTACCCATCTCATCTTGATTAATGGCACGTTGGCCCCGGGGGAGGGCTCTGCCGACTCCCCCGGGCCGACTCCAACGGGTCCGACTGGCGGTTCTCCCGCCGTCTCCCGAGGTCTCGCTGACAGGTGGGCCCCGCTGCCTCCGGGCCATACAGACAAGCCGTCGTGGGTGCAGGACTCGGTACTGTGGTGCTGATGTCAGGGCCGGCCGGGCAACAGTGCCACGCCACACGGAGATATTCTGGGGTACGGCGTGTTGTGGCCATGCCTGCCCTTGGTAAGGGGCGGGAGTGAGCTTCACTGTAGCCACACCTCTGCCCCGTCCCCTTCGATGAGGTCATGGGTTTGCTGGAGTCGCCAGCCGACTCCCCAAAGCCGGCTTCTCTGGAAGTCGTCCCTGGAACTCGGCCGTGAGCGAGCAGTCGGCTGCCCTGCCGTCGACTCCTCAGGAGACGGCTCTTCGCCCTGGGGTCTTGAGGGGCGCAGCCTGCCCCGATGTCCTGAAAGGTTATGGGACTCGGATTGGCTTACCCGTGGCCCATTACTCCGACATGTGGCTTAGGTCATCGGCGTCTGGTGGTCGCACATAAGTGCCCTGGAAATTGTCAAGGAATGCGGCTTCCAGGTCCTCCCAACAACCTATTGATTCTGCTGGCAAGCTGTTAAGCCAATGCCGAGCTGGTCCTTTAAGCTTGAGTGGGAGGTATTTGATGGCGTGTAGGTCATCACCGCGGGCCATGTGGATATGAAGGAGATAGTCCTCGATCCATACCGTAGGATCTGTTGTGCCATCGTATGATTCGATGTTCACGGGTTTGAAACCATCGGGGATTTGATGATCCATTACTTCATCTGTGAAGCATAGTGGGTGTGCGGCGCCTCTGTATTGGGCTATATCACGACGCAGCTCAAACGAGCTTTGTCTACTGTGTTCGGCCCGGCCGGATTTACTGTATCCGGCGTGACGAGTACCATGTCGTGCCGTGGGGCACCCACGTGATCCGTAGATCGATCTTGTTTGCCTTGCCTTGTCCTCCAATATATCTCACAGGTCTGGCATATTTTCTCGTGCCTTGGTATTTTTTGAGCGGCGCCGGGGTGCGGCTTGAGTGGAGGGCCGAGAGGCTTCTCTGTCACGGCCACGGGGTGGCCGGTCGGCTGCATCATGCGCTGGTGATGTAGGTTTAGGTGATTCCTCCTCTAATTGGGGTAGCAACCTGCACTTTGGGTAGCTCTTGGAGGGGCGTTCGAGTTCATACTCTTCGGCCGCAAGGACTTCAGTCCATCTGTCGGCTAGCAAATCTTGATCAGCTCTAAGCTGTTGCTGTTTTTTCTTAAGGCTACTCGCCGTGGCCATAAGCCTGCGTTTGAAACGCTCTTGTTCGACGGGATCCTCCGGCACGACAAATTCGTCGTCGTCGAGGCTTGCCTCGTCTTCGGAGGGAGGTATGTAATTATCGTCCTCGACCTCTCTGTCTGCCGCCCTCTCATGAGGGCTGGCTTCTCCATCCTCCTGTGCTGAATCTTGCTGGAGGTGGTTGTCTTCGGCACTGTTCGGGGTGTTATTATATCCCATGCCGGAATCACCATTTTTCCTTTGGCGGGATTTAGAGTGGCGCCGCTGACACCGGCGCTTAGGCTGCTTCTTGGAGGGGTCATCCTCCGCTGTTCCATTGCCATTGCCTTCTTTTGGGGTGTCCACCATGTATATATCATACGACGAGGTGGCTTTCCAGTGCCCTATAGGCGCTGGTTCTTGATCGTCTCCTGCATCGGCGTCCATACCGTCGATGTCTTCGGAGTCGAAGTCGAGCATGTCGGTTAAATCATCAACAGTGGATAGAAGTGGGTGGTGGGTGGGCTTTGAATTTCATCATCATCCGCATCCCAACCCTGCTGACCATAGTCCGGCCAGGGCTCTCCTGACAAGGAGAGAGATTTTAGTGAATTCAGAATATCGCCGAAGGGCGAGAGCTGAAAGATGTCCGCGGCGGTGAACTCCATGATCGGCGCCCAATCGGGTTCGATCAGTAGGGGCGCGGAGGGCTCGGAGTCTGGAGAGGAGTCCGGCTCCTTGGAGTCACGGGCTTCGCAGAGAATAGGGCTGGTGTTCGGCTTGATCGCCATAGAGATTGCAGCCCCCGAGGCGGTGTCCAACCACCCATCCTCGATTGGCGCAGTTGGCTCCGAATTAAGGGTCGGAGCTGATGCGGGTGCGGCCTCCAGGGCACTGTTCGGTGGCAGAGCTAGATCATGCCCATCGTGATAGTGCGGCACACTCGGCTATGGCTCGAATCCGTTGAAGATCAAGTCTCTGCGGATGTCGGCCGTGTAGTTCAAACTTCCAAATCTGACCTGATGGCCAGGGGCGTAGCTTTTGATCTGCTCCAGATGACCAAGCGAATTGGCCTGTAGTGCAAAGCCGCCGAATACGAAGATCTGTCCGGGGAGAAAAGTCTCACCCTAGATCGCATCGCTGTTGATGATCGGAGAGGCCATCGGGCCTAAAAGTGACGACACAGAGGAACTCTCAATGAAAGCACCAATGTTGGTGTCAAAACCGGCGGATCTCGGGTAGGGGGTCCCGAACTGTGCGTCTAGGTGGATGGTAACAGGAGGCAGGGGACACGATGTTTTACCCAGGTTCGGGCCCTCTTGATGGAGGTAAAACCCTACGTCCTGCTTGGTTAATATTGATGATATGGGTAGTACAAGAGTAGATCTACCACGAGATCAGAGAGGCTAAACCCTAGAAGCTAGCCTATGGTATGATTGTTGTTCATCCTACGGACTAAAACCCTCCAGTTTATATAGACACCGGAGAGGGCTAGGGTTACACAGAGTCGGTTACAATGGTAGGAGATCTACATATCCGTATCGCCAAGCTTTCCTTCCACGCCAAGGAAGTCCCTTCCGGACACGGGACGAAGTCTTCAATCTTGTATCTTCATAGTCCAGGAGTCCGGCCGAAGGTATAGTCCGGCTATCCGGACACCCCCTAATCTAGGACTCCCTCACTCTTGGAAGAATTCTCCTTCATATGTGTCTGGGTTAATGTGAGGTTCATAATCCTCTTACTTTAGGGGAGATAGTCTAGCACCTGGTGGCACTTCATAAACGACATCCCAACCTTTCAGATTTGGATTTGTTTGGCAGGCCCAGGGTAGATAGAATACTTGGGTCGCCTGTTGAGCCGTAATATAGACATCAGGAACATCTAAATGGGTGCTTTGGTTGATTTCAACTAGCCCTATATGTTCATGAGTCCTTCTAGTCTCCTTCGCCTGAAACCAATAACATTTGAAGACTACGACATTCTGTGGGTTTTCACCATAGAATAGAAGTTCATAAATTGCATCAACTCTCCCATAATACTCGGAACCTCCTTCGCCGATAGCAGATACACAACAATTTGTAGACTTTCAGTCGGCCATAGATAACTCTTTGCCATCGGTACGAAAGCGATAATTGTTGATGTCGTATTTCTCAAATGAACGGACCTTATAGTCAAAACCATTAGCGACTTGTCTCAATTCGGCGTCCATAGACTCCGAATTAGCCTACAAGTTTAATACGAAAGGATTGTTGCATTATGCACAAATTAGCGAATGAAATGAAATTGTCTAATAGAAATTACCGTTTGTTTGAACCAAGAGATGAAACCGGGATAGCCGCCTTCTTGCTTTGCGAGAAGCTCATACTCTTCGACGGAATCCTTTTGGATCACCGCTCCATACGAGAATATGGCGACCTATCGACTGTATGAAATATCCAGGAATAAGTGCAGTTCAAAGGAAATAGAAGTTGCGAAACAACATACCGAGAACTTACTCGATGTACGGCCGCACTTCTATCAGGTTGTTGAAGATATACAACGAAATGGTCCGCCATTCTTCGTTATCCAAAGATACTGGATTTGAAACACTGGCTGGTGCGAGATTCCCTTTGAATAGGATGAGGTTGGATCCACCCTTTTTAGGGTCGTCAGCATTGTACCGAGGCTTCGGATTATGCAAATGACGATTTTTGGCTTCGTAGTGTGTTGTCACCAAGTTTGCTGCCTCCTCAGTGATGAATGCCTCAGCCATTGATGCTTCTATTCTATGTTTATTTTTACATTTTTCTCGAAGCATCTTCTGCATCCTCTCAGTTGGGTAGCACCAATGATTTTGCACGCCCCCTCCCCAATCTTGCCTCGGTCAGGAGATGCAAAATCAAATGTTGCATTGGACTAAAGAAGCCCGGTGGAAAGATCTTCTCTAACTTGCAGATCAACTCCGGCGCCAACTCTTCCATTTCTTCAAGCAAGCCAGGCGATAGTTCTTTCGCACCAAGAACACGGAAGAAATAGTTGAGTTCTGCCAGTACTAGTCATTCATCCTCAGGGATGAAGCCACGCAACATCACCGGCATTACCCGCTCAATCCATATGTGCCAATCATGACTCTTGAGACCAAATATCTTCAATTTTTCAAGACTCGCTCCCCTCTTTAGATTCGCTGCATTCCCATCGGGGAACATCAACTGCATTTTCACCCACAAGATAATTTCCCTCATAGCTGGCCTTCCAAGATTGAACCATGCCTTTGGCTTCGTCTAGTTCTGCTTTCCTTTCGGTTCTTTCATGTTTTGTAACGGCCTATCACATAGCGCCTCCAGATCGACTCTAGCCTTAGTATTATCCTTTGACTTCCCATCTATGTCGAACAATGTACCAAAAAGTGCCTCGGCGATATTCTTCTCAGTGTGCATCACGTCGATGTTGTGTGGGCAAAGGAGGTCTTTGAAGTAAGGCAGATCCCATAAGCATGTCTTGTGAGTCCAGGCGTGCTTAGAATTATACCCCTTGAAGTACCCTGGACACTCTGGATCTAGCTCAAGAGCGCTTAACTGATCCAAGGTCTGTTGGCCTGTCAACGCAGGTGGTGCAGAGTTTTTGACAACTCTACCTCTGATGAAGTTCTTCTTGTCGTTCCTGAACTTATGGCGAGGATTCAGGAACTGTCTATGCATGTCGAAGCAAGAAAACGTGCGACCGGCCTGAAGCCAACAAAACTCAAGAGCTCCCTTGCATGTGGGGCACGGGAACCTTCCATGCACATACCAGCCAATGAATAGCGCATACGCCGGCAAGTCATGCGTCGAGTACATGTACCAGACACGCATTATGAAGTTCCGTTTGCTATAGGCGTCGTATGTCTTGAACCCATTACCCCAGGCTTCTTGCAATTCGTCCTTAAGCGGCTACATGTACACATTCATATTTTTCCCCGGATAGTTGGGCCCTGGAATTATCAACGTCAGGAAAATTTTCTTTCTTTGCATAATCTGTCCGGGGGGAAGATTGAGTGGAAAGAAAAAATACGGGCCAACAACTGTATTGGGCTGCCGTCATATCAAACACGCTGAACCCATCCGTGTTGATGCCGACTCGAGGATGCCTCGGATCTGCCGCTTTGTCAGCATGTAATTCATCAAACTTTTTCCACGCAACACCATCCGATGTGTGTACCATCATCAGATTCCCATCTGCATCTAGTTCGGTTCTTTTGCATGTTTTGTGCCATGTCATCTGTCTGGCCGTCTCTTCGACCATGAAAAGATGTTGAAGTCTTGGTACGATTGGCATATACCGAAGAACACTAACGGGGATTTTGGTCTGTGTCTTCTCACCCATACCGTTGTCTACCACAACATACCTGGAAGACTTGCAAATGTGATAATAGTTCAAGTCCGCATAGTCAGGCCTAAATAAGGCACATCCTTTCTCACAGGTATGTATCTTCTCATAGGGCATCTTCAGTGCACGGAGGATTTTGTCCGACTGGTATAGGTTTGCAGGCATTACATGGCCTTTAGGTAGAAAGCGTCCAAATACTGTCATCATTGCGTCGTAGCATTCTCTGCCCAAGTTGAACTGAGCCTTCAGTGCCATTACTTGTGAGATGGCATCCAACTGACAAAGCTCAGTGTGCTCGTGGAGCGGACGTTTTGAAGACTCCAACATTTCATTGAAGGCCTTTGCAGATTCCTCCATCTCCTCGTCCGAATCCCGAGCAAAATCATAGTCTTGCACCATGTTTTCCATCACGGTACCATGCTCGTCGGTGCGACGATGATCCACTTCAGCTCGGTCATGTTTGGCAGACTCACCATGATATGTCCACACCGTATAATCGGGCGTAAAACCACTCTTCTGCATGTGTTTGCCCATTTCAGCCTCTGTCCTCTTTTCCCAATTGCCGCACCGAAAACAGGGGCACCAGGTTTTCCTCTGGCCATTTGCAAATGCGGCTTGCACAAACCCCTTGGTTTTTGTGAACCATTCAGCGCTCCATTTGGTCTGACCAGTGTGACCAGTATACATCCACGCACGATCACTCATCTTGACTTTCAGAGCTACTGGACACACCACAAATATATATATATATATAATGCACCATGTATATATTCATCAGTTGATCTACTTTGTCAATTTTATTACATCCATGCAACCTACACTCTAATAGGTAATGATAGGTCCTAATCCCACCCGACTATGTGTAGATTGGGTTCATTTTCCCATGCTATGCTCTGGATCCGACGCAAAATTTCGGCAGCACCTCCCCCCTGTTCTCCAGATACATGTCTCTGCAATAAACAGAGAGGATGTGTACCCGGAGAACAATAGGGGAGGCACTGACGAAATTTATGCGTCAGATCCGGAGCAAAGCATATCGGAAAACGAACCCAATCTACACATACTCGGGCTATCCATGGATAGCATTGGATAATTCGAAAGAATCAAGGTTATAAATATGCAAATGCATGCATATTTATAACTATAACACTTTCGAACGGGAGACACATATTGGTTATGCATACTGATGATTCAAGACACATGTATAGCTAGCTATCAAGTTTCATCGGCAGGAACACCAGAACAGAGCAAATAATTAATGGGGGAGGAGGACATGTCATTTGTGCTCACCCACGAACGAAGGGGCAGAGCTCGTCAAACGCTCGGCAAGGTCGTCGAACACCAAACCTCGCAGCGATGAAACAACTACACATTTAAATCTACCCGATCAACACAATTATATATGATGTTTTTCATAACAAAATCGAAAAACATATGACCTAACTCATAAGTCACAAATACATGACCCCGTCGGCCTCTGGAAGGCCAAAGAGCACCTTTTCGGGAGGTGTCGGGGGTCGGGGTGTCGTGTCGGTGTCGGGGTGCCGTGTCGGGGTCGGGTGCTGTTTCGGGGTCGGGGGGTCGGGGTGTGGTGTCGGGGTCGGGGTGTCGGGGTCAGGGGGTCAGGGGGTCGGGGTGTTGGGGTCGAGGTGTCGGGGTCAGGGGGTCGGGGTGTGGTGTTGGGGTCGGGGTGTCGGGGTCAGGGGGTCGGGGTGTGGTCTCGGGGTGTTTCCTTCTATCCTTCTTATTTCTTTCTCTTCTTCTTCTTCTTTACTTTCTTCTTCTTCTTTCATCTTTTTTCTACTTCTTTTACTTCTTTTCGTTTCTTCTTTTCTTCTTCTTCTACTTCTTCTTCTTCTTTTTTCATCTTTTTTCTACTTGTTTTCTTTTCTTCCTTTCTTCTTCTTCTACTTCTTTTCTTCTTCTTCTTTTTTCATCTTTTTTCTACTTCTTTTCTTTTCTTCCTTTCTTCTTCTTCTACTTCTTTTCTTCTTCTTCTTTTTTCATCTTTTTTCTACTTCTTTTCTTTTCTTCTTTTTCTACTTCTACTTCTTCTACTTCTTTTCTTCTTCTTCTTTTCTTCTACATATTCTTTTTTCTTCCACTTCTTTTCTTCTTCTTCTTTTTTCATCTTTTTTCATCTAAAACCCATGCACTAAATCTAACACTAACACATATGTTGCACTAAATCTAACACAAACACTAACACATATCTAGCACTAAATCTAACACTAACAATTAAACAGCAAAAAATATGAAAAAACAGAAGAAAAAAAAGAAAAAAAAGAAAAAACTCACCGGAGCAATGGGACGGTCGGGGCAGTGGGGCAGGTGGGCCGGCGACGTGGCGGCGCGTTGGGGCAGTGGGGCGGGTGGGCCGGCGACTGGCGGCAGGGGCGGCGCCGGGCAGCGGGATGGTGGGGCGACACCGGGCGGCAGGGGCGGGGGCGGTGGCGGGGGCGGCTTCGGGCGGCGCCGGGGCGGCGGCGGGTGGGGTGGGGGCGGTGGGGTGGTGGGGCGAAGGGGTAAGCGGGGGCGGGGGGCGGCGGCGAGCAACGGGGGAGGCGCCGGGCGGCGGGGGCGGCGGTGGGTGGATCTGGTGGCGGCCGGGCGTCGGGGAGGAGAGAGGGAGAGAAGAGAGAGTAACGGGCAGGGGGTGGCTCAATCGGCCGAGCGTTAGGTTAGGTTAGGTTAGTTAGCCTTTGCCGTCCGCCGAACCTTTGCTGTCCGCTTGCTTTTTATCTTTGCCGTCTGCTAGCGGACGGCAAAGAGGGGGCCAATAAGTATTTCTAATCGGCTCGTTAGTGGGGGCCACCTCCCTCTTTGCCGTCAGCCGACTGACGGTAAAGAAGTAACAGATGGCAAAGACCTTCTTTGCCGTCTGCTTTTTGGTAGCTGATGGCAAATACCTTCTTTGCCGTCAGCTGGCAGACGGCAAAGAACTGGCAGACGGCAGAATCCCTGATTCCAGTAGTGTAAGGGCATTAGTCCCACTCTATGTCAACATAAAATTAATTTGGAAGAAGATGCTAAAACTAGTCCGTGATCATCAACGACGGTTGAATCCTAAAATGAAAGAAGTGGTAAGAAAGGAAATACTAAAGCTCCTTGAGGCAGGTATAATCTATCCCGTTGCTGATAGTCAGTGGGTAAGCCCTGTCCATTGTGTCCCTAAGAAGGGAGGTATTACTGTTGTTCCTAATGATAAAGATGAATTGATCCCGCCAAGAATTATTACAGGTTATAGGATGGTAATTGATTTTCCGCAAATTAAATAAGGCTACTAAAAAGGATCATTACCCCTTACCTTTTATCGATCAAATGCTAGAAAGATTATCCAAACATACACATTTTTGCTTTCTAGATGGTTATTCTAGTTTCTCTCAAATACCTATGTCAGCCAAAGATCAATAAAAGACTACTTTTACATGTCCTTTTGGTACTTTTGCTTATAGACGTATGCCTTTTGATCTATGTAATGCACCTACTACCTTTCAAAGGTGCATGATGGCTATATTCTCTGACTTATGTGGAAAAATTTGTGAGGTTTTCATGGACGATTTCTCCGTCTATGGATCTTCTTTTGATGATTGCTTGAGCAACCTTGATCGAGTTTTGCAGAGATGTGAAGAAACTAATCTTGTCTTGAATTGGGAAAAGTGCCACTTTATGGTTAATGAAGGTATTGTCTTGGGGCACAAAGTTTCTGAAAGAGGTATTGAAGTTGATAAAGCCAAGGTTGATGCTATTGAAAAGATACCATGTCCCAAGGACATCAAAGGTATAAGAAGTTTCCTTGGTCATGCCGGATTTTATAGGAGGTTCATTAAGGACTTCTCAAAAATTTCTCGGCCTCCGACTAATTTATTACAAAAAGATATACCATTTGTCTTTGATGATGATTGTGTAGAAGCATTTGAAATACTTAAGAAAGCATTGATCTCTGCACCTATTGTTCAGCCACCTGATTGGAATTTACCCTTTAAAATTATGTGTGATGCTAGTGATTATGCTGTAGGTGCTTTTCTAGGACAAAGAGTTGATAAGAAATTAAACGTTATTCAATATGCTAGTAAAACCCTAGACAATGCTCAAAGAAATTATGATAGTTCTACTGAAAAAGAATTCTTAGCGGTTGTATTTGCTTGTGATAAGTTCAGACCTTATATTGTTGATTCTAAAGTAACTAGTCACACTGATCATGCTGCTATTAAATATCTTATGGAAAAGAAAGATGCTAAACCTAGACTTCGTAGATGGGTTCTCTTGCTACAAGAATTTGATTTGCATATTGTTGATAGAAAGGGAGCTGAGAACCCCGTTGCAGACAACTTGTCTAGGTTAGAAAATGTGCTTGATGACCCACTACCTATTGATGATAGCTTTCCTGATGAGCAATTAAATGTCATAAATGCTTCTCATACTGCTCCATGGTATGCTGATTATGCTAATTATATTGTTCTAAGTTTATACCACCTAGTTTCACATACCAGCAAAAGAAAAAGTTCTTCTATGATTTGAGGCATTACTTTTGGGATGATCCACATCTTTATAAAGAAGGAGTAGATGATGTTATTAGACGTTGTGTACCTGAGCATGAACAGGAACAGATCCTACGCAAGTGTCACTCCGAAGCTTATGGAGGACACCATGCTGGAGATAGAACTGCACATAAGGTATTGCAATCTGGTTTTTATTGGCCTACTCTCTTCAAGGATGCCCGTAAGTTTGTCTTATCTTGTGATGAATGTCAAAGAATTGGTAATATTAGTAGACGTCAAGAAATGCCTGTGAACTATTCACTCGTTATTGAACCATTTGATGTTTGGGGCTTTGACTATATGGGACCCTTTCCTTCCTCTAATGGATATACACATATTTTAGTTGCTGTTGATTACGTTACTAAGTGGGTAGAAGCTATTCCAACTAGTAGTGTTGATCATAACACTTCTATTAAAATGCTTAAAGAAGCTATTTTTCCAAGATTTGGAGTCCCTAGATATTTAATGACTGATGGTGGTTCACATTTTATTCATGGTGCTTTCCGTAAAATGCTTGCTAAATATGATGTTAATCATAGAATTGCATCCCCTTATCATCCTCAGTCTAGTGGTCAAGTGGAATTGAGTAATAGAGAGCTCAAATTAATTTTGCAAAAGACCGTTAATAGATCTAGAAAAAATTGGTCCAAGAAACTTGATGATGCATTATGGGCCTATGGAACTGCATATAAAAATCCTATGGGTATGTCTCCGTATAAAATGGTTTATGGAAAAGCATGTCACTTACCTCTCGAACTAGAACACAAGGCATATTGGGCCATTAAAGAACTCAATTATGATTTGAAACTTGCCGGTGAGAAGAGGTTATTTGATATTAGCTCACTTGATGAATCGAGAACCCAAGCCTATGAAAATGCCAAGTTGTTTAAAGAAAAAGTTAAAAGATGGCATGACAAAAGGATACAAAAGCGTGAGTTTAATGTAGGTGATTATGTATTGCTATACAACTCTCGTTTAATATTTTTTGCAGGAAAATTTCTCTCTAAATGGGAAGGTCCTTACGTCATCGAGGAGGTCTATCGTTCCGGTGCCATAAAAATCAACAACTTCGAAGGCACAAACCCAAAGGTGGTGAACGGTCAAAGAATCAAACATTATATCTCAGGTAATCCCATAAATGTTGAAACCAATATTATTGAAACCGTAACCCTGGAGGAATACATAAGGGACACTTTCCGGAACGTTTCAGACTCCGAAAAGGAATAGGTATGTGGTACGGTAAGTAAACCGACTCCAAAATAGTTTATAAGGCAATATTTGTCCGTTTTGGAATATTTAGAAAAATAGAACAATAAGTAGCAGTCCGGGAAGGACACGAGGGCTCCACGAGGGTGGACGGCGCACCCTACCCTCCTGGTCGCGCCCCCCTACCTCGTGGGCACCTCGTGTGCTCTCCGGACTCCGTTTTCGTACACGACACGTATTTTGGTCGGTAAAAATTCATAATATAACCTCCCGGGGGTTTTGACTCCCGTATCACGCAAAAATCTCCTATCTTTGTTTCGAGCTGTTTTCTGTCAGGGTTGTCAAGGCCAGGCACTATGTCGTCTCCCTCCTCCTCCAAACATGAGGGCAACGATGCTTGGGTAATGAATATATAGCTGAAGAGAGAAGAACCCATGGAGATCAACAAGGATGAAGGGATCAAGAAGGCCATGGAGGACCAAGTTCCGGCAGCAGAAGACACCCTTCAACTGGAGCACAATTGAGTTAGCTCGTGTACAAAATAAGTATCTCACACATGAAAATATTTTGTTGAAGGAGCATATCATCGCACTTAAGGGCATTATCCGCAAGTTAGAAGACCTCCTACGCTCGATATGTGACTATCCATCATCAACAACTCCACGTTCTTCACCAACAAAGAAGAATTGAGTATCTGGTATGGGCACTCCCTTGGCAATTGCCAAGCTTGGGGGAGTCCCCCGGTATCGTATCACCATCACTTTTATCTTTACCGTTTTCCTTAGTTCGATCCTTTTGCTAATATCTTGATCTAGTAGAATAAAAGTTCTTAGTATGATCTAGTCGTGAGTTTTGCTTTATAATTCCTCTTTGTAATCGAGTCCGTGAGCTATATAATAAAGATTAGTGTTGAGTCAAGGGCTCGATTATTTTGCCATGATCTTAAGTGAATAAAAGAAAAGAGAATGAAATAAAAAGAAACAAAGAGATCATATTGATCTCATGGAGAGTAATGAGCTCACATAGAAAAAGTATGATGCATAAAAGTTGTTGAGGGTTGACAAACATAGTTTTGGTCATCGTTGCAATTAATAGGAAGTAATAAAGAAAGAGAGGTCTTCACATATAGATATACTATCTTGGACATCTTTGATGATTGTGAGCACTCATTAAAATATGACATGCTAAAGAGTTGACATTGGACATGTTTTCTTACATCTGAGATAAATTATATTGTCATGGACCATCCAACATGGTTGATCTTGCCTTTCCCCCTCATGCTAGCCAAATTCATCGCACTAAGTACAGATACTACTTGTGCTTCTAAATACCCTTAAACCAGTTTTGCCATGAGAGTCCACTATACCTACCTATGGATTGAGTAAGATCCTCTAAGTAAGTTGTCATCGGTGCAAAGCAATAAAAATTGCTCTCTAAATATGTATGACTTATTAGTGTGGGAGAAATAAGCTTTATACGATCGTGTGATATGGAAGAAATAACAGCGACAGACTGCATAATAAAGGTCCATATTACAAGTGGCAATATAAAGTGACGCTCTTTCGCATTAAGATTTTGTGCATCCAACTATAAAAGCGCATGACAACCTCTGCTTCCCTCTGCGAAGGGCCTATCTTTTACTTTTATCTCCTACATTGCATATGAGTCATGGTGATCTTCACATTTCCTTTTTACATTTTATACTTTGGCAAGCACAGTATGTTGGAAAGATCCTGGTATATATGGCTAATTGGATGGGAGTTTTCATGAACTATTATTGTTGACATTACCCTTGAGGTAAAACGTTGGGAGGCAAAACTATAAGCCCCTATCTTTCTCTGTGTCTGATTAAAACTCCATACCCATGAGTATTGTGTGAGTGTCAACAATTGTGAAAGACTATATGATAGTTGAGTATGTGGACTAGCTGAAAAGCTCTTATATGTTGACTCTTTCCTATGTTATGATAAATGCAATTGCTCCAATGACTGAGATTATAGTTTGTTAGTTTTCAATGAAGTTTACTATTCATACTTGAAATTGTGATTGAATTATGACTCTAGCATAAGAAATTATATGACAAGAATTACATAAGTTGTTGTTCTAAGAATGATCATGATGCCCTCATGTCTGTATTTTATTTTTATCGACACCTCTATCTCTAAACATGTGGACATATTTTTCGATTTCGGCTTTCGCTTAAGGACAAGCGAGGTCTAAGCTTGGGGGAGTTGATACGTCCATTTTGCATCATGCTTTTATACCGATATTTATTGCATTATGGGCTGTTATTACACATTATGTCACAATACTTATGCCTATTCTCTCTTATTTTACAAGGTTTACATAAAGAGGGAGAATGCCGGCAGCTGGGATTCTGGGCTGGAAAAGGAGAAAATATTAGAGACCTATTCTGCACAGCTCCAAAAGTCCTAAAACTTCACGGAAGACATTTTCGGAATATATAAAAAAATACTTAGCGGAAGAGATTCACCAGGGGGGCCACACCCTGCCCACGAGGGTGGGGGGCACGCCCCCCTACCTCGTGGGCCCCCTGGTGGCCCTCCGGTGGCCATCTTCTTCTATATGAAGTCTTTCGATGGGAACAAAATCATAAGCCTTCTTCTGGGACGAAACTCTGCCGCCACGAGGTGGAACCTTGGCGGAACCAATCTAGGGTTCTAGCAGAGCTGTTCTGCCAGGGAAACTTCCCTCCCGGAGGGGGAAATCATCGCCATCATCATCACCAACGCTTCTCTCATCAGGAGAGGGCAATCTCCATCAACATCTTCATCAGCACCATCTCCTCTCAAAACCCTAGTTCATCATTCACTTAATTATTTCAGGTTTATCCTCCATTTCGACCAAGACCCGATAGTGTGACCTACTACGAACCGTGCTGCTACCGATAGACTTTATAAACACTCTGCAGAGGTAGCGCACTATACCCACACCACGGTACCCATGGCCTCGCACTCCCATTCTGGTGGACCAATGGCGTTCCGACAAAACCGACCTACTGCCATGACACTCTCCCGGCCACTCCGACTCCCCACTGGGCTAAGTCCTGGGTGGCCCCGTGTCTACCAAAGACACCAACGGCCACCGTCATGGCAAAACGGCCACCATCGTGGCGAACAAAACGGTCCCAAACAGGGACATGAGCTCAAAAACCAAACCCGGGTACACAAGGCTTATGTACGCCTACCTGATCAGGGTAGCGCGCGCCCATAACCTTCCCTCGTTGGAGGTGTCAGGACCCCGATCCTAAGTCACACTGCTCTAGCATGTAACACATCATATCACTTTGCGGCCTCACGCACGGTATTCCCACGGGTGCCACCTTACCTGGCCCAGGACCGTTTGCGCCTTTTGGCTCACATATATGATAGTGTCGCTAGCATCCATATGACAAAGAACCCGGGCCGACATGACTAGTCGTAAACCAAAAGTGGCCCTAACTTACAGGGACAAGCATACATGACCCAGCAATGAACGTGTCGGTCATCAGCAAGTTAATCCGGGCTGTAGCAGCTGGGCTAACAGGACTCCGGAGAATCCGGGCTGTAGCAGGATAACAGGACTCCGAAGACACCACTGACATTTCCCCGAAGGGACCGACACCAGAACGAAGGACACATGCCGGCCAGCCTAAGTGTTCTGGAGCAGTAGCAAGCTACCATGGCTCACTGGAAGCACTAGGAGACATTTCCCGGTAATAGAGGATACCAAGGATAAACAACTAGGTTGTCGGATCCCACAAATACCAAGCATTTCAAATCATACACACAATATGCTCGATATGTGCAAATACAACATGGCAATGCTCGTCCTGCTAGCTCCGGAACTGTCGGCGCCTTCAGCTGTTCCTGAAGTCGCGGTTTCCCAGGCCCTGGTTACGACGTCGCCTCCCCCAACTGCTACACCTCCACTCCCAGGTTCTTCTGCTCCTGCTGCTACTCTGGAACGTGCTCTCTCGGAGATGACCCGGCTGCAGGCGGATCTCCTGGGCGTAGACCCACGCCTTGTGGCCGGGCGTCTGGAGCTGGCCTCAGGCTGGCTCCATTCTGACTTGGCGGTTCGCGCGGCGCTAGGCTAGGACGCTGCGGCTTCTGAGAAGGAGAAGTAGAGTGCCGCCAATGACGCAGCCGATCATGAGATGGCGTTGAAAGACGTCGAGGCCGCCCGCGACCGCTGCCAGGTGCTGGAGGACGAGCTGCAGGGCCTGCGCGCCAAGCACACTGAAGAAGCACACCGCCACCACGCGAAGGAGGAGGAAATGAAGGCCCGGGAGGACGCTGTCAAGAACCGTGATGCTGAGCTGGCGGAGTTGGGGCGGACATAGGCTGCCGAGCGCAACCGGTTGGAAGAGTTGGGGCGGGAGGCGAAGGTGAGGGAGGCCGATCTCGACGCCAAGGCGTGAGTCCTGACCGAAGACCGTGCGGCCTTTGCCGATCTCGAGAAGAGGTCCCACAAGGCACTGAAGACGCTCTACGAGCACGGCCTGGAGAAGCCGCTGGCCGCCGACGAGGACGGCCCCGCCTGGCTGCATCCTCTCCTGGTGCAGGTGCTCGAGGAAGTCGTTGATGGCGTCGGTCCTATGGCGGAGGCGGAAGCTCGCGTCCTGTCTTCAGCTGCATTGACTCGCGTCTTCAGCCACTTGCACCTTCGCGACCCCAACGCTTGCCTTGACGAGCTGCTGGAGCCTGTGGCTCAAGACCAATACGAGGCTGCCGCCGCAGCCGTGCAAGGTCAGGTGGAGGCCTTGCTGAAAAAGTACCGCGGCTTTGTCTCCGCTGCTCTATCTGGTGATGTCGCCGATCCTACGGCTGGTGGTGAAGGTGAAGACAACGTCGCTCATGAGGTAGCTCCTTCAGCAGGTGATGGCGGCGTCCGGGGGTGACCTGTGGCTACCCTCCTGTTTCGTTCCTGCAACATGCATTAGGCCTCGGGCAGGCGTTTAGACTTTTCATTTGATATCGTGAAGACAATGTGTGAGGACAATGTGTTTGTAATATTTGCTTCGAGATTTTGCGATTTTCCTTCCTATTTTCTTTGCGTTCTGCGTCGGCAGAGCCCGGCCTCGCGCATACCTCAACCGCCATTGGGCCGACCGGAGACCAGGACGGACCAAGGAGTGAGGGGCTACAAGACCAGTTAGGCTCCTGAGTCGCGATGCTCAAGAGTCCCCCTTGACGCGCAAACAGCTTATAGGGAGAGTTCGCGAGGATAGACTGACGTTCTATGTTGGCAGGGCCCGGCCCCGCGCATACCTTAACCACCATTGGGCCGACCGGAGACCAAGACGGACCAAGGAGTGAGGGGCTACGTGACCAGTTAGGCTCCTGAGTCGCGATGCTCAGTAGTCCCCCTTGACGTGCAAACAATTTCCATACCTGCCCTCGCCGAGGCCTCGGGAGGGGCACGCGACGCCCAGGTCCGGGAGACCTAGGTGGGTGGCGTGCACTTGAGTGTGGCCCGAGCGCAGCCCCCGTGCCCAGCCCCCTCACGCGGCTCTCCCGAGGGGAGGCATTGCGGTGAGGCCGGACGCTGAGCTCAGGGCTCCCTGAGGTTGGTACGATTGTGGGGCCGCCCTCAGTTGTTTATCACCAGCGCGGAGCATAGTGCTTCCGCTTGTGCACGGGCATAGCCGCTCCTCGGCAGTGTCGTCGGCCAGTGCGGAGCATGGTGCTTCCACTTGTGCGTGGGATGGGGACCCCCCTCCGGGAGGAGCCCCCGGGGCGTGTACAGCCCCGCCCTGACATGTGGCTTGCACGGAAGGGCTGCGAGGTGTATCTGGGCACTTGTGAGCCAGCGCGGGACTCACGAGGCCCTACCTCAAGGCGGGTTGCGCCTGGTCTTGAGTCTTGGTGGCTGCGTGTTCCTGCAAGGCGGTTAGGTGCAAGCACTCTACGTCCTCAGGTCCCGGCCCTCGAGCGAGCTCAGCCGTCCCTGGTATGCCAGGTCGCGATGCCGTGGTCAAGGCCAGGGGGTGAGGGCTGGAGAGCCAGTAAGAGCTCCTGAGTCGCGATGCTCAGGAGCCCCCCTTTTAACATGCAAGTGAATTGCACGGGGTGAATGTACCTGCAGTGGGTGGCAATCGAGCAGGCGATAACCGTAGGCAGGTTAAGCAAGGAAGGCAAATCAGCTTGGGTAAATGCAGGAAGATACATGCCACTGGGTCCGACCCGAGCGGCTTGGGGATGATGCAGCCCGAGGGGCGCCCCCAGCAAGGTAAGCTAAAGACATGATCAAAAGGGATACATGCGGCAGGGATGGACCCACGCGGCCTCGGAATAATGCAGCCCAAGGGGTGCTCCCAGCTTAAACAAGCTTGGAAGATGTCACCTGGTTCTGTAGATGAGGCAGAGTTGGTGCAGCTGAAGGCGTGCGTCGAAGAAATGACTCATGAGACACCGCAGCCCTGAGCCTCGGGAGGCTCTGGGGCTCAGGAGGCTCCCTGAAGACCGTGTCTGTTTCCTCCAGGAGGGCGCGGTACCTGGCCTCTCGAGCCGCCAGGTCATGCCGCATGTTGCGCTGATAGGACGACGCCATGCTCGGCATGCCGAGGGGCATGCAAACGTAGCTGTGTGGCGGGCCCTCGCAACGGCCCACATGCAAAGGCCAGAAGCGCTCCTGAGACGCGGCCCTGTTGAGCCCTGGGACGTCGATGCAGATGCGCAGCTCAACACCCTCGCCTGGGTGGTGAGCTGCGCCCTGTGAGCGGCTGTCGCCGCGCATGGCTCTTGCGTCTTGCAGTTCCTGTGTGGTCTTGATGATAAACTCCTGAGTGGTGGGCACCCCTTGCACTGTATTCTCCTGAGGAAAACGTGCCGCGTAGCATGCCTCCAAGTGGTGCCCGAGCGCCTCCCTCATGAGGTTGGCAAGGCCTGAGGCCCTCCAGAAGATAGCCCCCGAGCCCTGCCCGAGGAGGGCGCTGGGCGTGCCTTCCTATACGATGGAGGGAGGCGCCCCTGGGACGGACGCTGATCCTGACGAGGCTCCTGCCGCGACGCCATCCTCCTGAGGTCCTGCGCGGCGCAGCTGCTTCTTCTTGGGGATGGCCTCCGGAGGGCCCTCACTTCTACTCTCGGGGTCGTCGATTGCTGCAGCTTGGAAGGCGCGCTTGAGGGAGCACACCACATCCCTTTCTTCACATGGGACCGTGATGACCCTGCCGCTTCCAGGCATCTTGAGGACGTTGTAGCCGTGGTGGGCGGCCACCATGAACTTGGCCAGGGCCGGATACCCAAGGATAGCGTTGTACGGCAGGCAGATGTATGCGACGTCGAAGTCGATGAGCTCGGTGCGGTAGTTTTCACGTGTGCCGAAGGTGACAGGTAGGCGGACCTGCCCTATCAGTGTGGTGGAGCCGTTAGTCACTCCCGAGAAAGGTTTCGTAGGCTGGAGCTCCTCATATGGCACTTGAGGTTGTCGAATGTGTCGACGGACAGGACGTCGAGCCCTGCACCGCCGTTGATGAGTGTCTTGGTAACATACACATTGCTGATGACTGGGGAACACAACATCGGGAGGACGCCAGCGCTGGATGCACACTTGAGCTGCTCTGCCGAGTTGAAAGTGATGGTGCACTAGGACCACTTGAGCGAGCGCACGGCCTCAAGCTTGGGGAGCACCGCGTTCACCTCGCGAGCGAACCGTTTGAAGATGCGCTGAGAGGCTGGGGCCTGGGCACTGCCCAAGATGCAGGCGATTGCACGCGGCTCCTGGAAGCCCCCAGCCCCCTCGTCCTAATGATGATCGTCGTTCCTTCTTGGTGGCAGGAGCAGGGGAAGACCGGCGTTTCTCTGGGGGCGATCCTCATGAGGCTGGTCCCTCCAGGCCCCCTCGCGAGGATGGTCTTGCTAGCGGTCCTCACGAGGCCTGGCACGCTATTCCTAGCGTGGGCCACGATCGTCCCAGCGTCCACCTCCACATCCTCCTCCACGGCCGTAGCCCCGGTCGCTGCGCTCGGGGCGTCGACCGTAGCGTCCTTCTCGTATGGCTCTGAGCTCTTTGCAGTCGCTAGTGTTGTGGGTGTTCAGGTTGTGGAAGGCGCAGAATGGTCGGCTGTTCTTGGTTGACTCGGGCTGATCTCTGCCCCGTTTGGTGTCGGGCTCCGCTGCTAGCACCGCTGCTTCTTTGCGCTTCACGTCCTTGGCCTTGGCCTTCTTCTCCTCTGTGCCCGAGGCTGGCAGCTCAAGGAGAGAGAGGTGCCCCTCCTCAGCTCTTGCGCACTTGGTCGCCAGGTTGAACAGCTCCTGAGATGTGCAGAGCTCCTCGTGGATAGCGAGCTCTTCCTTCATCTTGATGTCACGGACGCTGTCGGAGAATGCGGAGATGATGGCCTCATCCGTGACCTTGGGGATCTTGAGGCGGGTGTTGTTCAAGCGCTGGATGTACTTCTGGAGGGTCTCCCCTGGCTGTTGCTTGATACAACACAGGTCGCCCGCGGCCGGTGCGAGTGCCCTGGAAGTTGGCGACGAAGCGGTCGTGCATCTCGTCCCAGGAGGAGATCGAGCCGTGCTGCAGGTTCAGGAGCCAGGAGCGGGCCCCGTCCTTGAGAGCCATGGGAAACCAGTTTGCCCTGACTTTCTCGTCGCCGTTGGCTGCTTCGATGCTCACCTCGTAGAGCTGTAGGAACTCCACGAGGTCGGCGATGCTGTCGTAGCGAGGAGGCAGATCCGGCTTGAACTTGCCTGGCCAGGCGATGCTGCGCAGCTTGGGGGTGAAGGTGCGGTAGCCGGCGGTAGTTATTGGGGCCCGCTTCGGAGGTGGCGCTTGGTCTTGATGAGGTCCGCGTGGAGCCTCCGCAGGCGGCACGCGGTCTTGATGAGGCGGTGCGGGAAGCGCGGGTGCAGCTCCTCACGGCCGAGGGATTTCTTGGCAGCTTCTCTCTTCGCGCGCGGGCACCGGGTGTGGCGGATCACACCGCGGGGCCACATGCCTTGGTGCCAACGCGCCGTCTTTGGGCTGGGGTGGTGGAGGTACGCCCCGGGCCTTGTCGCTCATGGCCGGCTGAGGGTGAGGCAGAGAGACGGATAGCGTCGGGGAGCCCCCTGCGGCGCAGACGAGCTCGGCGACGCGGTCGAGCCACCCCTCGTAGAGGTCGTCGACTGGGTGGTAGCGCAGGAGTTCGTTTGCGGCGAGGAGTGCGGCCTGCGCCTCCATGGGAGCGTGGAAGAACCGGTTGGGGTCAGCGATGGAGTGGCGGTGTGGCCGTCCTGCTGTACTGAAGGATGCAGCGAAGACGCTTGCTGCTCGTTCCCCACCGGGCCAGTGGTAGCATTGGTGGCGGGAGACGGAGAACGACAAGGTGGCCCGCCGATGGGGGCCGTCTGAGCAACGCGGGCGGTGAGGGCAGCCCGACGCTCAGCTCGAGCACGGCGAGCGTCCGCCATGGAGACGATGGAGTGACGGAGTGACGAACTAATGGAAGGGAAGCTACGTCGCACCCCTACCTGGCGCGCCAAATGTCGGATGTGGGGTTCCGGCAAACCCTTAAGGTTCGAACACTGGGGTGCACGCGAAGCCTTTTCCTCCCACCGATATGCGCCCTAGCTCGCTAATATCTCGCGGACGAACTCGACGACCTCGCAACATAGAAAGACACAAGATTTATACTGGTTCAGGCCACCATTGTGGTGTAATACCCTACTCCAGTGTGGTGGTGGTGGATTGCCTCTAGGGATGATGATGAACAATACAAGGGGAAGAACAACCTCCTGAGGTTGAGGTGTTCTCGTGCTTGGTGCACTTGTGTGGCTGGGGATGATCTTGATGATCCGTCCACTCTTGTCCCTCTATCTTGTCCGTCTCCCCTTTCCCTCTGTCTCTCTTTTTTCTTGCTCTTTTTCGTCTCCTGTCTGTCTCTCTCTTTCGTGGTGGTGGCTAGCTCTACTTATATAGGCCCTGGTCCTCTTCTAAAATATTGAGCGAGAAGGGAGCCACCAACGGCGGGCAAATTTGAAGGGGGACAGCTAGTACAAGCTATCCTGACAAAGATGGTCTCCGCCTGCGAAATGCTCTGGTGGTGACGCCGTCTTGGGCTCCACAATGACCTCCATCTTGTCGTCCTTCTGGTCTTGGTCTTGTTGCACCGATATGGCAACCTTTGCCTGATGCCTCGGTACTCCTCGCCTGCGCTGGCCTCCTTAGCACCAAAGAGGAAACAAGGACGCTGCGCGCGCTGGCGCCCGCCTGGTGTCGATCGTCATGGCTCACGTCACGAGAGTCTCGTGAGGTTTGCCTCGCCTTGTTATCTCCGCCCCTCGTGAGCCTGCCTGACTAGGCCACTCCAGAGGAGGTCGCATGTCGTCCGCCTCGCGAGGCTTGGCCCCTCGCGAGGGTCTTGGATACCTTGTTTATGAAGATGGGTCGTCCGGCCTGCTGGCTTAGCCACGTCGCGGGCTGCAGGCAGGCAAGTCTGGGGACCCCCATTCCTAGAATGCCGATAGTTGTGGCGCCTCCAGGTGCATCAGGGCAGCGGCGGGAAGCAGGAGGTGGCGCGCGCGTGTGCGCGCACGGCAGCCACACGCCCTCCTTCCCACGGGAAGGAGGTTGAAGACAGTAGGAGGGAGGAGGAGGTGGGCTGGGCCGGCTGGCCTGCGGGTAAGTTGCCAGGTAAGTGGCCCAGGTGATGTTCTCTCTCTCTCTGTTAATTCTATTTCTGTTTTCTATTTTTGTTCCTCTGTTTTGATTATTTTCTAAACCAAATCATTTGTGTAGCTTCTGAAAATTATTATGTGGCCTGATAAAAAAAATTCAGAGCTACTCACAAGTTTTCAGAATTATTGGAGTTATAGAAGTATTTACAGGAATTTATATCTCTAATTCAAATAAGTGTTGATTTAATTCATAGACCCAAAATAAATATTTCTGTGATTCCAAAAATATTGGTTGGAATTTTACATCTTGCCAATATTTCCAAAGGATAACAGGAACATTTTCTTGGACTTATTTGAAGCAGATTTGTCTTGATCATTCTTTTAAAAGGATTCTGAGGCTTTGAAAATTCCTCAATTCAAATTTCATTTGAATTTAAACATGATGCAACAACCAAGCTAGTCCAAGGCCAAGGCAAAGCTAGGGATGTGACAGGAGGCACCGATAAGAGGCACGACAATAGATCGCATTAGGGCCTTCCCATGAAGGCAAAATGTGGCTGCAGTGAAGAAGTTCGATTTGGTGGCACTATGACTCGATCCCATCGATGAAGAAGGAGGTTTTTTATTATTAAGTAATTTTATTACCTTCTCCACCATCATGAACATGGATGCAACAATGAGCATGCAGCATACAAATTCATGGACAAAATGTCAAACTTCTCAAGTGCACAACTATAACATAAGGAACATGACATTACCAAGTACTAGCATATCAACAGTGCACTACAATCATCATAGCATTTTATAATGATGTCATGAAAATAAAGTAGAGTAGTGACATGGCATTATCAATAATAACATTCTAATTAGCATGGCAAGAGATATCATGAAAACAGAAGCATGCATGATAATCATAATAGAATAACTGCAGATGAAAACGATAAGGAACAACTGTAACTACACACACACACGAGGTGCAAGCAAAGTCAACATGCAAGTTCTAGGTTCATGATAAGAGGTTGGCTTGCCTGGGGTTGATAAATACTCTGAGAAAGAGTGTGAAACGACTGCGGAAAAAGTTGCTAGAAACAGTTCTCTCTCGGAGGGGGCTGTTTATGGGCAAGGGCAAAATGATCATTTTCACTGTGTGAAAACATTATGAAAATGATACCTGATGATCCACAAGTGTAGGGGATCTATCGTAGCCTCTTCGGTAAGTAAGAGTGTCGAACCCAATGAGGAGCAGAAGGAAATGATAAGCAGTTTTCAGTAAGGTATTCTCTGCAAGCACTAAAATTATCGGTAACAGATAGTTTTGTGATAACATAATTTGTAACGAGTAGCAAGTAATAAAAGTAAATAAGGTGCAGCAAGATGGCCCAATCCTTTTTGTAGCAAAGGACAAGCCTGGACAAACTCTTATATGAAGGAAAGTGCTCCCGAGGACACATGGGAATTATCGTCAAGCTAGTTTTCATCATGTTCATATGATTCGCGTTCGGTACTTTGATAATTTGATATGTGGGTGGAATGGTGCTTGGGTACTGTCCTTACTTGGACAAGCATCCCACTTATGATTAACCCCCATTGCAAGCATTCGCAACTACTATTGGGGATCGTTGCAGAAATTACAAAATTTCTATGCATCACCAAGATCAATCTATGGAGAGACTAGCAACGAGAGAGAGGGGAGTGTATCTTCATACCCTTGAAGGTTGCGAAACGGAAGCGTTACAAGAATGCGGATGAAGGAGTCATACTCGCAGCGATTCAGATCACGGTTGATTCCGATCTAAGCGCCGAACAACAGCGCCTCCGTGTTCAACACACATAAAGCCTAGGGACATCTCCTCCTTCTTGATCCAGCAAGGGGAGAGGAGAAGTTGAGGAAGAACTCTGGCAGCACGACAGCGTGGTGTTGGAGTTTGCAGTTCTCCGGCAGGGCTTCGCCAAGCACTACTATGGAGGAGGAGGTGTTGGGGAGGGAGAGGGTTGCGCCAGGCGAAGGGTGCGGCAGCCCTCCCACCTCCCCTCTATTTATAGTGGCAAGGGAGAGGGGGGCCGACCCCCTCCAGATGGATCTAGAGGGGAGGGGGGGCGACGGCCAAGGAGGGTGGCTTGCCCCCCAAGCCAAGGGGGGCGCCCCCTTTAGGGTTTCCCCTAAACCCTAGGCGCATGGGCCCTAGGGGGGTTCGGCGCCCATCCCACTTAGGGGCTGGTTCCCCTCCATATTCAGCACATAGGGCCCTCCGGGGTAGGTGGACCCTCCCGGTGGACCCCTGGAACCCCTTCGGTGGTCCCGGTACAATACCGATAAACCCCCGAACACTTCCGGCGACCGAATAAGGACTTCCATATACAAATCTTTATCTCCGGACCATTCCGGAACTCCTCGTGATGTCCGGGATCTCATCCAGGACTGCGAACAACATTCGGTAACCTCATACTAATTTCAATAACAACTCTAGCGTCACCGAACCTTATGTGTGTAGACCCTACGGGTTAGGGAACCATGCAGACATGACCGAGACATCTCTTCGGTCAATAACCAACAGCGGGATCTAGATACCCATGTTGGCTCCCACATGTTCCACGATGATCTCATCGGAAAAAGCCACGATGTCGAGGATTCAATCAATCCTGTATACAATTCCCTTTGTCAATCGGTACGTTACTTTCCCGAGATTCGATCGTCGGTATCCCAATACCTCGTTCAATCTCGTTACCGGCAAGTCACTTTACTCGTTCCACAATGCATGATCTCGTGACTAACTTCTTAGACACATTGAGCTCATTATGATGATGCATTACCGAGTGGGCCCATAGATACCTCTCCGTCATACGGAGTGACAAATCCCAATCTCGATTCGTGCCAACCCAACAGACACTTTCGGAGATACCCGTAGTGCACCTTTATAGCCACCCAGTTACGTTGTGACATTTGGCACACCCAAAGCATCCCTATGGTATCCGGGAGTTGCACAATCTCGTGGTCTAAGGAAATGATACTTGACATTAGAAAAGCTTTAGCAGACGAACTACACGATCTTGTGCTATGCTTAGGATTGGGTCTTGTCCATCACATCATTCTACTAATGATGTGATCCCTTTATCAATGACATCCAACATCCATGGTCAGGAAACCGTAACCATCTATTTATCAACGAGCTAGTCAACTAGAGGCTCACTAGGGACATGTTGTGGTCTATGTATTCACACATGTATTACGATTTCCGGATAACACAATTATAGCATGAACAATAGACAATTATCATGAACAAGGAAATATAATAATAACCATTTTATTATTGCCTCTAGGGAATATTTCCAATAGTCTCCCACTTGCACTAGTGTCAATAATCTAGTTACATTCTGATGAATCGAACACCCATAGAGTTCTGGTGTTGATCATGTTTTGCTCGTGGAAGAGGTTTAGTCAACGGATTTGCGACATTCAGGCCCGTATGCACTTTACAAATATCCATGTCTCCATTTTGAACATTTTCACGAATGGAGTTGAAGCGACGCTTGATATGCCTGGTCTTCTTGTGAAACCTGGGCTCCTTGGCAAGGGAAATGGCTCCAGTGTTGTCACAGAAGAGAGTCATCGAGCCCGACGCATTGGGAATAACTCCTAGGTCGGTAATGAAATCCTTCATCCAGATTGCTTCATGTGCTGCCTTTGAGGCTGCCATGTACTCCGCTTCACATGTAGATCCCGCCACGACGCTCTGCTTGCAACTGCACCAGTTGACTGCCCCACCATTCAGAATATACATGTATCCGGTTTGTGACTTGGAGCCATCTAGATCTGTGTTGAAGCTAGCATCGAGGTAACCCTTTACGACGAGCTCTTTGTCAACTCCATAAACAAGAAACATATCCTTAGTCCTTTTCAGGTACTTCAGGATGTTCTTGACCGTTGTCTAGTGTTCCATGCCGGGATTACTTTGGTACCTTCCTACCAAACTTACGGCAAGGTTCACATCAGGTCTGGTACACAGCATGGCATACATAATAGACCCTATGGCCGAGGCATAGGGGATGACACTCATCTTTTATCTATCTTTTGCCGTGGTCAGGGTCGTTCTCAATATCACACCTTGCAATACAGGCAAGAACCCCTTCTTGGACTGATCCATATTGAACTTCTTCAATATCTTGTCAAGGTATGTGCTTTGTGAAAGACCAATGAGGCGTCTCGATCTATCTCTATAGATCTTGATGCCTAATATGTAAGCAGCTTCTCCAAGGTCCTTCATTGGAAAACACTTATTCAAGTAGGCTTTATGCTTTCCAAGAATTCTATATCATTTCCCATCAATAGTATGTCATCCACATATAATATGAGAAATGCCACAGAGCTCCCACTCACTTTCTTGTAAACACATGCTTCTCCATAAGTCTGTGTAAACCCAAACGCTTTGATCATCTCATCAAAGCGAATGTTCCAACTCCGAGATGCTTGCACCATCCCATAGATTGAGCGCTGGAGCTTGCACACCTTGTCAGCATTCTTAGGATCAACAAAACCTTCCGGCTGCATCGTATACAATTCTTCCTTAAGGAAACCATTAAGGAATGCCATTTTGACGTCCATCTGCCATATCTCATAATCATAGAATGCGGCAATTGCTAACATGATTCAGACGGACTTCAGCTTTGCGACGGGTGAGAAGGTCTCATCGTAGTCGACCCCTTGAACTTGTCGGTAACCCTTAGTGACAAGCCGAGCCTTATAGTTGGTCACATTACCATCCGCGTCTGTCTTCTTCTTAAAGATCCATTTATTTCCTATGGCTCGCCAATCATCGGGCAAGTTAGTCAAATTCCATATTTCGTTTTCATACATGGATCCTATCTCGGATTTCATGGCTTCAAGCCATTTGTTGGAATCTAGGCCCGCCATCGCTTCTTCATAGTTTGAAGGTTCACCGTTGTCTAACAACATTATTTCTAGGACAGGGTTGCCATACCATTTTGGTGTGGAACATGTCCTTGTGGACCTACGAAGTTCAGTAGTAACTTGATCCAAAGTTCCTTGATCATCATCATTAACCTCCTCTCTAGTCGGTGCAGGCACCATAGAAACATTTTCTTGAGCTACGCTACTTTCCGGTTCAAGAGGTAGTACTTCATCAAGTTCTACTTTCCTCCCACTTACTTCTTTCAAGAGAAACTCTTTCTCTAGAAAGGATCCATTCTTGGCAACAAAGATCTTGCCTTCGGATCTGAGGTAGAAGGTATACCAAATAGTTTCCTTAGGGTATCCTATGAAGACGCATCTTTCCGACTTGGGTTCGAGCTTTTCAGGTTGATGTTTCTTGACATAAGCATCGCATCCCCAAACTTTGAGAAACGACAGCTTAGGTTTCTTTCCGAACCATAATTCATACGGTGTCGTCTCAACGGATTTCGACGGAGCCCTATTTAAAGTGAATGCGGCAGTCTCTAAAGCATAACCCCAAAATGATAGCGGTAGATCGGTAAGAGACATCATAGATCGCACCATATCCAATAGAGTGCGATTACGACGTTCGGACACACCATTACGCTGAGGTGTTCCAGGCGGCGTGAGTTGTGAAACAATTCCACATTTCCTTAAGTGCGTGCCAAATTCGTGACTCAAATATTCTCCCCCACGATCTGATCGTAAGAACTTTATTTTCCTATCACGTTGATTCTCTACCTCATTCTGAAATTCCTTGAACTTTTCAAAGGTCTCAGACTTGTGTTTCATTAAGTAGACATACCCATATCTACTCAAGTCATCAGTGAGGGTGAGAACATAACGATAGCCATCGGGAGCCTAAACGCTCATTGGACCGCACACATCAGTATGTATGATTTCTAATAAGTTTGTTGCTCGCTCCATTGTTCCGGAGAACGGAGTCTTGGTCATTTTGCCCATGAGGCATGGTTCGCATGTGTCAAATGATTCATAATCAAGGGACCCCAAAAGTCCATCTGCATGGAGTTTCTTCATGCGTTTGACACCAATGTGACCAAGGCGGCAGTGCCACAAGTATGTGGGACTATCATTATCAACGTTACACTTCTTGGCATTCACACTGTGAATATGTGTAACATCACGTTCGAGATTCAATAATAATAAACCATTAACCAGCGGGGCATGACCATAAAACATATCTCTCATATAAATAGAACAACCATTATTCTCAGATTAAAATGAGTTGCCATCTCGCATTAAATGAGATCTAGATACAATGGTCATGCTCAAAGCTGGCACTAAATAACACTTATTGAGGTTTAAAACTAATCTCATAGGTAAATGTAGAGGTAGCATGCCGACGGCGATCACATCGACCTTGGAACCATTCCCGACGCGCATCGTCACCTCATCCTTCGCCAGCCTCCGCTTATTCCGCAGCTCCTGTTTTGAGTTACAAATATGAGCAACCGCACCGGTATCAAATACCCAGGAGCTACTACGAGTGCTGGTAAGGTACACATCAATAACATGTATATCATATATACCTTTGGTATTGCCGGCCTTCTTATCCGCTAAGTACTTGGGGCAGTTCCGCTTCCGGTGACCGTTTCCCTTGCAATAAAAGCACTCAGTCTCAGCTTGGGTCCATGCTTTGACTTCTTCCAGGGAACTGGCTTACCGGGTGCGGCAACTCCCTTGCTATCTTTCTTGAAGTTCTTCTTACCCTTGCCTTTCTTGAAACTAGAGGTTTTATTGACTATCAACACTTGATGTTCCTTTTTGATCTCCACCTCCGCTGATTTCAGCATTGAATATACCTCAGGAATGGTTTTCTCCATCCCCTGCATATTGAAATTCATCACAAAGCTCTGGTAGCTAGGTGGGAGCGACTGAAGGATTCTGTCAACGACCCCGCCATCTGGGAGATTGACTCCCAGCTGAGACAAGCGGTTGTGCAACCCAGACATTTTGAGTATCTGCTCGCTGACAGAACTATTCTCCTCCATCTTACAACTGTGGAACTTGTCGGAGACTTCATATGTCTCGACCCGGGCATGAGCATGGAAAACCATTTTCAGCTCTTGGAACATCTCATATGCTCCGTGTTGCTCAAAACACTTTTGGAGCCCCAGTTCTAAGCTGTAAAGCATGCCGCACTGAACCAGGGAGTAATCACCACTACGCGGCTGCCAGGCGTTCATAACGTCTTGTGTTGCTGGGAAAATGGGCGCTTCACCTAGCGGTGCTTCCAGGACATATGCTTTCTTGGCAGCTATGAGGATGATCCTCAAGTTACGGACCCAGTCCGTGTAGTTGCTACCATCGTCTTTCAGCTTGGTTTTCTCTAGGAACGCATTGAAGTTGAGGGCAACATTAGCGTGGGCCATTTGATCTACAAGACATATTGTAAAGGTATTTACACTAAGTTCATGATAATTAAGTTCATCTAATCAAATTATTTAATGAACT
The DNA here is from genome assembly GCF_056163025.1 of Triticum urartu. NCBI lineage: Eukaryota > Viridiplantae > Streptophyta > Magnoliopsida > Poales > Poaceae > Triticum > Triticum urartu. The sequence continues at coordinate 218,382,256 of NC_141877.1, read as the reverse complement.
CCCACTCAGATAGACATCCCTCTAGTCATCCAAGTGATACATGATCCGAATCGACTAGGCCATGTCCGATCATCATGTGAGACGGACTAGTCATCATCGGTGAACATCTCCATATTGATCGTATCTACTATACGACTCATGTTCGACCTTTCGGTCTCTTGTGTTCTGAGGGCATGTCTGTACATGCTAGTCTCGTCAAGTCAACCTAAGTGTTTTGCATGTGTAAATCTGGCTTACACCCGTTGTATTCGAACGTTAGAATCTATCACACCCGATCATCATGTGGTGCTTCGAAACAACAAACCTTCGCAATGGTACACAGTTAGGGGGAACACTTTCTTGAAAATTTAGTGAGGGATCATCTTATTTATGCTACCGTCGTTCTACACAATTATAAACATGATAAACATCACATGCAATCAAATAGTGACATGATATGGACAATATCATTTTGCTCCTTTTGATCTCCATCTTCAGGGCGCCATGATCATCATCGTCACCGGCATGACACCATCATCATGATCTCCATCATCGTGCCTTCATGAAGTTGCCTCGCCAACTATTGCTTCTACTACTATGGCTAACGGTTAGCAACAAAGTAAAGTAATTACATGGCGTTTTCATTGACATGCAGGTCATATAATAAATTAAGACAACTCCTATGGCTCCTGCCGGTTGTCATACTCATCGACATGCAAGTCGTGATTCCTATTACAAGAACATGATCAATCTCATACATCAATATATCATTCATCACATCCTTTTGGCCATATCACATCACACGGCATATGCTACAAGAACAAGTTAGACGTCCTCTAATTGTTGTTGCAAGTTTTTACGTGGCTTATATAGGTTTCTAGCAAGAACATTTCTTACCTACGCCAAAACCACGACGTGATATGCCAATTTATATTTACCCTTCATAAGGACCTTTTTTATCGAATCCGATCCAACTAAAGTGGGAGAGACAGACACCTGCTAGCCACCTTATGCAACTAGTGCATGTCAGTCGGTGGAACCAGTCTCACGTAAGCGTACGTGTAAGGTCAGTCCAGGCCGCTTCATCCCACGATGCCGCCGAATCAAGATAAGACTAGTAACGGCAAGTAAATTGACAAAATCGACGCCCACAACATCTTGAGTTCTACTCGTGCATAGAAACTACGCATAGACCTAGCTCATGATGACACTGTAGGGGATCGTTGCAGAAATTAAAAAAATTCTACGCATCACCAAGATCAATCTATGGAGAGACTAGCAACGAGATAGAGGGAAGTGTATCTTCATACCCTTGAAGATCGCGAAATGGAAGCGTTACAAGAACGCGGATGAAGGAGTCATACTCGCAGCGATTCAGATCGCGGTTGATTCCCATCTAAGTGCCGAACAACGGCGCCTCCGTGTTCAACACACGTACAACTAGGGGAAGTCTCCTCCTTCTTGATCCAGCAAGGGGAGAGGAGAAGTTGAGGAAGAACTCTGGCAGCACGACGACGTGGCGGTGGAGTTTGCAGTTCTCTGGCAGGGCTTCGCCAAGCACTACTATGGAGGAGGAGGTGTTGGGGAGGGAGAGGGTTGCGCCAGGGGAAGGGTGCGGTAGCCCTCCCACCTCCCCTCTATTTATAGTGGCAAGGGAGAGGGGGGCCGGCCCCCTCCAGATGGATCTAGAGGGGAGGGGGCGGCGGCCAAGGAGGGTGGCTTGCCCCCCAAGCCAAGGGGAGTACCCCCTTTAGGGTTTCCCCTAAACCCTAGGCGCATGGGCCCTAGGGGGGTTTGGCGCCCAGCCCACTTAGGGGCTGGTTCCCCTCCATATTCAGCCCATAGGGCCCTCTGGGGCAGGTGGACCCTCCCGGTGGACCTCTGGAACCCCTTCGGTGGTCCCGGTACAATACCGATAAACCCCTGAACACTTCCAGCAACCGAATAAGGACTTCCCATATATAAATCTTTATCTCCGGACCATTCCGGAACTCCTCGTGACATCCGGGATCTCATCCGGGACTCCGAACAGCATTCGGTAACCACACACTAATTTCCATAACAACTCTAGCGTCACCGAACCTTAAGTGTGTAAACCCTACGGGTTCGGGAACCATGCAGACATGACCGAGACATCTCTCCGGCCAATAACCAACAGCGAGATCTGGATACCCATATTGGCTCCCACATGTTCCACGACGATCTCATCGGATGAACCACGATGTCGAGGATTCAATCAATCCCGTATACAATTCCCTTTGTCAATCGGTATGTTACTTGCCCGAGATTCGATCGTCGGTAGCCCAATACCTCGTTCAATCTCGTTACCGGCAAGTCACTTTACTCGTTCCGCAATGCATGATCCCATGACTAACTTCTTAGACACATCGAGATCATTATGATGATGCATTACCGAGTGGGCCCAGAGATACCTCTCCGTCATACGGAGTGACAAATCCCAGTCTCGATTCGTGCCAACCCAACAGACACTTTCGGAGATACCCGTAGGGCACCTTTATAGCCACCCAATTACGTTGTGAAGTTTGGCACACCCAAAGAATCCCTACGGTATCTGGGAGTTGCATAATCTCATGGTCTATGGAAATGATACTTGACATTAGAAAAGCTTAAGCAGACGAACTACACGATCTTGTGCTATGCTTAGGATTGGGTCTTGTCCATCACATCATTCTCCTAATGATGTGATCCCGTTATCAATGACATCCAATGTCCATGGTTAGGAAACCATAACCATCTATTAATCAACGAGCTAGTCAACTAGAGGCTCACTAGGGACATGTTGTGGTCTATGTATTCAGACATGTATTACGATTTCCGGGTAACACAATTATAGCATGAACAATAGACAATTATCATGAACAAGGAAATATAATAATAACCATTTTATTATTGCCTCTAGGGCATATTTCCAACAACTACAACAGAAGTATTAAGGTAAACCTAACCATAGCATGAAACAAATGGATCCAAATCAGCCCCTTACGAAGCAACGCATAAACTAGGGTTTAAGCTTCTGTCACTCTAGCAACCCATCATCTACTTATTACTTCCCAATGCCTCCCTCTAGGCCCAAACAATGGTGAAGTGTCATGTAGTCAATGTTCACATGAAACCACTGGAGGGATGACAACATACATCTCATCAAAATATCGAACGAACACCAAATTCACATGACTAATTATAGCAAGACTTCTCCCATGTCCTCAGGAACAAACGTAACTACTCACAAAGCATATTCATGTTCATAATCAGAGGTGTATTAATATGCATAATGGATCTGAACATATGATCTTCCACCATGTAAACCAACTAGCATCAACTACAAGGAGTAATCAACACTACTAGCAACCCACAGGTACCAATCTGAGGTTTTTGGATACAAGAGATGAACTAGGGTTTGAGATGAGATGGTGCTGGTGAAGATGTTGATGGAGATTGACCCCCTCCCAATGAGAGGATCGTTGGTGATGATGATGGTGATGATTTCCTCCTCCCGGAGGGAAGTTTCCCCGGCAAAACAGCTCTACTGGAGCCCTAGATTGGTTCCGCCAAGGTTCCGCCTTGTGGCGGCGGAGTTTCTTCCCAAAAGCTTGCTTATGATTTTTTCCTTGACGAAAGACTCCATATAGCCAAAGATGTGCATCGGAGGGCCACCAAGGGGCCCATGAGGCAGGGGGCGCGCCCCCACCCTCGTGGACGGTGGGTGGCCCCCCTCTGGTACTTCTTTCGCCCAATATTATTTATATATTCTGAAAATAATTCCCGTGGAGTTTCAGGACTTTTGGAGATGTGCAGAATAGGTCTCTAATATTTGCTCCTTTTCCAGCCCAGAATTCCAGCTGTCGGCATTCTCCCTCTTCATGTAAACCTTGTAAAATAAGAGAGAATAGGCATAAGTATTGTGACATAATGTGTAATAACAGCCCATAGTGCAATAAATATCGATATAAAAGCATGATGCAAAATGGACGTATCAACTCCCCCAAGCTTAGACCTCGCTTGTCCTCAAGCGAAAGTCGATATCAAAAAATATGTCCACATGTTTAGATATAGAGGTGTCGATAAAATAAAATACAGACATGAGGGCATCATGATCATTCTTAGAACAACAACAACAACACACACACACATATATATATTGTCATATGATCTCTTATGCTAAAGTAACCATTCATTCACATACTAAGGTATGAGTCAGAAACTTCATTGAAAACTAACAAACTATGATCTTAGTCATTGAAGCAATTGCAATTTATCGTAACATAGGAAAGAGTCAATATAAGAGCTTCTTAGCAAGTCCACATACTCAACCATCATTTAGTCTTTCACAATTGCTAACACATGCGATATTTATGGTTATGAAGTTTTAATCAGACACAGAGAAAGATAGGGGCTTATAGTTTTGCCTCCCAACCTTTTACCTCAAGGGTAATGTCAACAATAATAGTTTGTGAAAACCCACATCCAATTAGCCATATATATCAGGATCTTTCCAACACATTGTGCTTGCCAAAGGATAAAATGTAAAAGGAAAGGTGAATATCACCATGACTCTTTGCATGAAGTATAAGACAAGAATAAAATATAGGCCCTTCGCAGAGAGAAGCTGAGGTTGTCGTGTGCTTTTATGGTTGGATGCATGAAATCTTAATGCAAAAGAACGTCACTTTATATTGCCACTTGTGATATGGACCTTTATTATGCAGTCCATCGCTTTTATTTCTTCCACATCACAAGATCGTATAAAGCTTATTTTCTTCACACTAACAAGTCATACATATTTAGAGAGCAATTCTTATTGCTTGCAACGATGACAACTTACTTGAGGGATCTTACTCAATCCATAGGTAGATATGGTGGACTCTCATGGCTGTAGCGACCCGACCCGAATGGATCAAGTCTTTGTGCTTAAGTGTCATCCCTGGATCAGTATGCTGACACACATAGTACACGAGGATTTATAACAGAGGTAAATCACATGTATAAAGTAACGTAAATACTATTACCTCAATCCAAAATAGCGGAAGTAACAAGGTTGTGGATTCCCATCAACACCAATGGCAAAGTTGAGTGTAGAAATCGTAACCCTAACGTATCACTTACTCGTCGTAAGAAAATCCTGCAACATGAGACGTTGCAGCCACAAAGGGTCAGAACATCGAATGTACTGGCAAATTCACACCATAGAGAGAAATGATGAACAATGGCTATCACTACATGCATATATGGCTGGTGGAAAAGCTCTATGGTTATAAGGTTTTTTCCAAAAGCCAATTTTTCCCTACTGCAAAGGGATAAATTTTATTTAACTATCATGGTGGTTGTTGAACATTGAGAATGGTTGAAAGCATTCTCAATCCCAATTAAGTAACATCATTAAACCCAACAAAATTAATTTAAAGTAACATGATGAGATTCACGTGATAATCCAAGCACTAGATACTCAAGACGTCCATAACCGGGGACACGGCTAATCATGATTAGTTTATACACTCTGCATAGGTTTGTGCACTTTTCCCCACAAGACTCGATCTCCTTCGTTGGGATTTCTCGCACTTCATGGTGTTTGAGAAACGGATGACCGAGACATAGTCTTTCAGAAGCGCTAGCACCTTACGATCGGGTAGACCATTACACCTACTTTCCCCTACATCTGCTAGTCTACCACTGTAAGAGTTCGCACAACTTAATCAACTATGCTAGAGCCCATAATAGTTTGTGGCTGCACATGGAAGTTTCTAGTATGAATAATCTCATGATCCCTTTGAGCCTGGGTGGCGGTCCATAAAAAAACAGGCAATCCTGGAATACCCAGGTGCCTAGACAGGCAATCGCTGGAATACCCAGGTGCCTCAATCCACCCAGATGTGTGTTAAAGTTGCCACCTTAAGTAAACCATTAATTAACAATCTCACATCTGTCATGAAATACTCTCAAACCCAATCCACGTCTACGAGCATAGCATGGCAATATAAGCATAACGTAAAAGTAACTCCCAAGGTTTGAATGCAGGGCAATAGGTTCCTACCTCATCAACTACTTCCCAAATACCCACATGTTAAAATCACATCCTAACCATGCAATGTTTGAGGATTGGAACTAATGCATAAAAACTGGGTGATAAAGGGGTATGATCAAAGTGTGAACTTGCCTGCAATGTTGATGAAGATGATTCACACTCAAAACTCTTAATAGATCTACTCGTCACACTCCGGTCAATCTATCGTAAGCAAGCAATAGTAACCACACATAAGCAATCACTCAAAGATCGGAAAACCCCAAAACCAAGAAAATAACTCTTGCAACATAAAACAATTTCTAACAGTACCAAAATTCGGTGAATTTGGCCTTATCAGAAAGTTTAGGTCAAGAGCTTCGATTTGCAAAAAGAATCACCTCAAACGGAGCTACGAAACTCAAGTTATGAACAAACGAAGTTTGAATACAAATCTGATCTAATTCAAATTTTAAACTTTCAAAAACAAGTTTAAGTTGTTTTACTGGATAGAGGGGTTCATAACGAAGACGTGGGCGTTGGTTTTGTTGGATTTGGACAAACGAGTAAAAAGATGTGAGGGTTTGAAGATTAGGGACTAATCTGTAAAACTTTAATCACAGACGGGTCCCTGACAGAAATAAAATAAAACGAAAAGGCTATATAACAAACGTTGGCTAACGAACGCTAACGAACGAACCGTTCGCTAGATTAGAAAAAAACGAACGAATCTAATCCGTTAGATCTGAATCCAACGGACAAGAGGCGGGGAGGAGTACCGCGGAGGCGGGCGGCGTCGGCGGCGAGGAAGACGGCGGCGGCTTCGGTGTTGAACGAGGGGGGGGGCGACTCCGGTGGCTCTCCGGCTCAGGCGGCACCACCGGAAGGAGCGGGGCGACGAGGCGGAGACGAGGGAGGCGGCGGCTTCGGTCGAGGGCGACGGCGGCGGATCTCGTCGGAGCTCGAACTCCGGCGAGTGCGGGCGGTGGCTGCAAACGGCGCGGCGGAGGCTCGGCTTCGAGCGACGAGATGTGGGAGAGAGAGGGGTGTCCGGGTGGCGGCTTTATTGGAGGAGGGGATGCGCGGTGGCGTGGGGAAGGGGCGGCCGGTGGCGGGGCGGCGCCGGACTCGGGGAGGAGTCCCGGTCGGGGACGACGGGCGAGGCGGCGCGGAGCTGGGCCTTGGCCTGGCTGGGTGCTGGGCCGGCCTAGTTAGCGAAGTATTTTTTTCAGAGAACTAAAATAATAAAGCAAAATAACTAAAAATATTATATAGGCATATAATATATCAACATTTTCAGAAAAAGATTTTCTACGACATGAACATTTTTCACGCATTAAATAAAATACACACAAATTCAGATAATTCAAAGAGTGCTACTGGTGCAATAAAAGTTCAATAAAATCATTTTAAAAATACCAAAATTAATTCAAATTTATTTCTCTCCAATTTTTTGATGTAGGGAATCATTTTACCCTAATTTCCTTATATTTTATTTTTGGAGAAAAATAATTTGAATAAAACCCAAATAACTCCAAATTGAAAATAATTCCCAAAAGGACATTGAATTTGATCCTTTTAACTTCCAACTCATATTTCATACATTTTGAAGAGATCATTTTATCTTATCTCATGAAAATCATTGAGTTGCTTGAAGTTTATGAATTTGAAATATTTTCAAATGAAATTCAAATATTTTCAACAACGCTTTTCATTTAATTTAAATGGAAGAAGTCATGTCATCTTCTCTCTAGGGTTTGGTGTTGAAAAGCATTTGAATTCCTGGAGATCACGAATCAAAAATGGAAGTTTGGGAAAGTCCTTTTATTCCCTCTCATTTAACTTTCAAAAGTTTCGAATTCAGTCACTTTCACACAATCAATCAAACAATCAATCAAAGCTATCTATTTATTATAACATTCCAAAATTTAAAATTTTTAGGATGTTACAATGGCAAAACTAGGTTTAGGGATATTTGGAAACACAAGTAGTATCTCTACTTGGTGCAAAGAAATTGGCTAGCAAGAGAGGGAAAGGCAAGATCAACATGTTGGATGATCCATGACAATATAATTTATCTCAGATATAAGAAAACACAACCCATTACGTTGTCTTCCTTGCCCAACATCAACTCTTTAGCATATCATACTTTAATGAGTGCTCAAAATTATAAAAGATGTCAAAGATAGTATATTTATATGTGAAAACCTCTCTTTCTTTATTACTTCCTATTAATTGCAACGATGCCAAAACTATGTTTGTCAACTCTCAACAACTTTTATTCATCATACTTTTTATATGTGAAGTCACTACTCTCCATAAGATCCATATGATCTCTTTATTTTTTTTCTTTTTTTTATTCTATTCCCTCAAGGTCATAGCAAAATAATCAAGCCCTTGACTCAACACTAATTTCTATACAAAGGCTAGCCAACTCGCTCCCACGACTGTCCCTCGTGATGGGCTATTTGTGGCCATTAGATCTGGTCAACTAGGTCGTTTCAGCCGTCAGATTTTCACTAGCTGGTAATAAATTGTTTTCACCGCATAGTGTTTTGAATGCCCAATGACGGGTGGGCTCGTTTCAGATGTCTATTGGCTGGGTGAGCCTTTCCCCGATGCCAATTAGCTCCTCGTGTGCCGCACTGGCAACGTGCGGGCCTGTGGTTGGGCGTGGGTGTGAACCCTAGCCCCCAGTCCCCAACTGTCACACCCCTCCCTCCTCCTCACTCCCTCGCCACACCGTCGCACCATCTCCCTCCTCCCTCATCATCAGCCACAGCACTAGGAGATTTGCCGCCGACGAGATCCAGCGCCTGGCAAGGTCCTCGGGTCGGCTGTCGCGCCCGCCACACTGTCGACCAGATCTGCGCCCTTGACTCCCTCTTCTCTCGCGTCGCGCGGTGCCTCTGCTCCACCATGCCGCGGTTACCTCGTGGATGACGGGGCCATGGACCTGTCCTTGAAGGAGAGAAGGAATATGACGGAGAGAGAACAGAGAAGGAAGGAGAGGCAGGAGAAGGAGAGAGGAAAGAGGAGAGGGAGGTGCAGCGGCAGATGGGAGATGGTCATCGGCCGACATTAGTCATTCATCCATTCGCATCTCTCCTCCTCTCCTGCTCTCAACCACCAATGTGCCCCCTCCTCCTTCCCTTCTCTTCTCACAATCTCCTCTTGTTTGGAGCTAGCTGAGTGATCCACGGCGAGGAAGATGGGGAAGACAGAGCCAACACCGCCGATGCCCACGGGCCACTTCAGTCAGGTGCCTTCCATACTTCCTCCTTCAGGATTTCCAATCCAAGGTTAGTTTTGCTCTGAATCTATATATGCTTCTACATGATATTTAGTTTATGCACTATGCGCTTGACAAAATGACAAGGTCATGCAGCAGAGCATAAAATGGAGCCAGCAACAGGGATGATGGGAGAAACAATGGTGGCTGAATAGTGGACACCCGAAGCTGGCTGAGAAAGAGGGAGGCAGTGCGTGGCGGAAGAGGGCGTCCATGTGGTATCTGTTTCTGGTCATCTTTAGCTTCCAGGTTGCTGAATTTTCTCCTCTTTTGCCGCTTCTCTTTGATGAGTAGAACAAGTCACACAGCATGTGTTTGCATAAATGCTTCTCACAGATGAAGGCTTCTAGGTGTAGGTGAGCGGTTTACTAAAATTGTAGCCAGTCCATACTACATGCTCCCAGAGGTATTAAAGCACAAGTGTGGCCCTGAAATCGATGTCTAGATTGTAGGAGTTATACTTTACATACTCCCTCCGTCACGGTTTAGAAGGCGCGCTTGGAAATTCTCTCGGACCTAGGTGGTTATCTATTGGTTATGAGATGGGCTAGAAAATAGCATTCACACTATGCATGCATATAGAAATAGTATATAGCAGTACTAATTAGCTACTAGACATAAATGCAATGCGTCCTAAACCTTGTCTATTGTGGAAACGCACGCAAATTTAACTGTGCCTTCTAAACTGTGACGGAGGAAGTACTTCTTTGTGGTGTGCAAATATTTTTGGAAGGTACTTACTTTCCTTGATTGGACAGAATATATGTTGTGAAGAAATTATAAATCACCTTACAAATTGTTGTGATGTTGTGCAGATTCTGAACAGGGAGTAGCACAAGCAATTATGTGCTCTGTGGTAGATTTCAAAAGAGACCCAAGGCCCGGAGTATCTGAGCCTGCTGAAGACTTTGTTCGACAAATGCTGGATCCAGATCCAATCACACGGTTTACTACAACACACGTACTCGGCGAGCATTAGTGATGTTACCTTTCCCATTGTGTAATAGCATACAAAATGTTTTCTCTCTCTCATAATGGTGAATTCAATCTTACATTGGGGTATGTATTTTTTATGCCATAGCCATGACCAATTGATAATTATCTTGCAGGTTTTTAATAATTGCATCAAATGATTTCACTATTTATTTTGTGGCATTGTTGATTGCATCAGTAGAACATCCATGGTTACATGATTCTAAAAAGAATCCTGACATTTCTCAATATAATAGGTGGTGTCTGTCGGTAGGGTCTCCCTAAACACGCGTCATCAAATCCAACTACAAGCTACACGACAAGCTATGATTGAATACCATGTACAAGTATGGGGACAGAATAGTAAACAGCAAATAAAGGATACTAGACGGAGATACTGGACGGACGCATGGAGCATGAACTCCTCTTTTTCAGGGGCCACCTTACTTGTGTGCCCTCAGGCCGAGGAGACCTTTCTAAGGTACGTACTACTTCCTTGATGATTTCAACCAAGAATAGAATGTTATTTCGTTCAATATAATTAGTGGTGTCTGTCATTAGGATCTCATGTTTGATCTACATTTCTTTATTCACTGAATTGTAGACCACTTGCAAGTCGGTACCTAGGAAAATAAACATTTTTCTACCTCAAATTTGCAGATCAATATCCTTGCCTAAATATTTCCCTGGGCAGAATACACTTCTTATCCCAAAGCGATAAACATGCCTATGTGAGCATCACGACCCACATAGCACCAGCAAACAGTTCTGTATGAAATCCTGGAAGCATTTCATTTTCTCAGCAATTATTTTCTTTAGATCTTTCAACAAAAAGGTGACTGTTCATGTCCTTAATTAATCCAAACCTACATCCCTTGTTAAATCTAAAGACGTATTTGCATAATGTTGTGAGTTTTTTCCCATGCTTTGTTGATTTTTTCCCCTCTTAATCTTTTATTGTCTATAAGTCAACAAATGCAGAAGATAGATATAGTTGTGAAGATAATGAAAACTTAATAGTTTTATATGGTGAAGCAACCATTTTAAGGACAACTGATAAGGAAAAGTCGAACAAGGATTAGTAGTCCAGTGTTTGGTTACTATGCAACTATCTTCAGCTTGAGTAAATGCACATTGTTCAGTTCAAGCCATGTTTTTTAGGTATCTTCCTTTACATTTTCTTTACAAAATGGTTTGTTGATCTAGCCGAGGGCTTCACTTCATTCAATTCACTATATTTCATTTACTAAGATAAAAATTCAAGTAGCTGCTGTTGCTATGGTCAATGGCTTGCACACTGTTTTTATAGTGCACAATGAGCGTTGCAAACCATAAGAAAAACACACATTCTTGTTCTATTCAGTGTCCTTTTTACGCCATACTCCGCCAATATATAAATGTTTTATGTCCAATTCATAGAAATTCTTGACACCTAAGTGTGCGTGTGAGTCCCCTACAAAATCTCTCTCTCTCTCTCTCTCTTTCTAATTATCTCGATTTGCCTTTGAGATTGGAGATGCGAACACTAGCTGTTTGTAAATGCACAAGGAGGAGTGCTTAGGGGAGGACGATAGCTTTCAGGTGTGTTTTCTTAGCACTAGCAGTATGAGATGCCAAATGTTAGTTAAGAAGCTTATGATTTTTGCCTTTTGTTCTTGACATAAGTGTACATGGAGGATGTGAAAGCAACGACAGAGGAGCTCGCTGTAGCTGCTCGCCTACTCCGGGAATCGTCCCTCTTGACAGAAGCAAGCACGATGCCATGTCCTAGAGTATGTTCACGTACTTCTATCTGCCTAATGCATGCAAGCATGGATCGATCCACGCATGTATGTGTATATACTGAAAATTATATGTGACTGATTAATTAACTAAAATTTGAGAGGTTAAAAGGACAAGTGTTTTCAAATGAAGGAATGTATTGTATGTGCAGCTAACAACATACACATTTGCATCAGTCCATAATAGTTGAAAGTTTGGATATTAGGTATATGTTAAAGATCAGGGATCCTAATTGGCCATTCCCATACCACAATTTTCGCTGTATGTATCTCATGAACATTATGCTCTGTACCAGAATTGTCACTGTATCTCATCATTGTTTGGAGTATATCTTTGCAGCTCCATAGAGTTATTAGAATGATTTTACTTCCACATAATAGGCTTTTCAAATTAAATCACAAGATCTTCGTAAGCTTGCTTGGTTACTATGTAGAAGGGTCTTCCTTCAAGGAGCTGTAGATTTTTTCACACTACAAATATACAATGCCCTTTGAGTCGTTTATTTTATTTTCTGAGTAATCCTTTATTATTTGTCAACTGAGGCGTGATTGTCGTGTGCACTTCTTACTGAAATAATCATGGTGTTATTTTCTTTGAGAAAAGAAATAGACAGCTCTATGTGTGCTTCTTAGCATCACATCAAATGGAATAATCGAATAGGGTTATATATTATCATATTTGCATACATAATATCTTCTATAATTATATACCAGTGTAGGCTCTTGTTGTTAGATGATGAACTTGTCTTATTTTATGCCAAGTAGTTAACTTTATGTGCACCTTCTCATGTGTTTACTTGTTTCTGCATTTATGGTATGGCTTGGTCCTGTTGTGGAAAAAGATCGTGATATGTTTGACCATTCTGTTTTTTCTTAATCTAATGACGTATTAATGTGACAATTGTTTCCTCACTATATTAGATTAGCAGCAATCCTTCTTTTATGTTTCTGCAATTTCAGTTCGTGATGTTTGCCTTTTGAAATTTCCTTCGCATTCTGTATCTGCACATCCCCTCTTGTGGTCTGTTGTAATGGTCTACTGAACAGACATATCATCCTATGATTGCATCGTTGCATTATAATGTACCATATGCTCATGCATTTCTTTTCTTACCGACATTGTCCTGATGAGTTGGCTGGCTTACATGTAGTCTGTTGTGCAGGTCTACTTGTTTTAGGTAGCATTGCTTTCTGGAATACATCATTGGAACCTGGTAACATTCACTGCTTACAGTCAGCAAGACAAGAAGAACATGATTGTGTGTGAGTTCATGCACAACGAAAGCATCACCTTAGCTGATGTTAAATTTGCTCTGTGGAATCAACAACACGCTATTGTATATACACGTATGGTTCTTTCGCAGCAAAATTTTGTCCTTGCGGTTGTATTTCAGATCTTTAGAACTGCAGGGTAATTTCTATATTTGCTGATTTAGGTTGTCTTAGGCTGCAGCTTCCTGTCCAGGCTACCGTGTAGCCCATATCCTTTGAAGAGGATACATCTAAATGAAAACTTGGAATTACCTAGGTGCATACATAATCTATTGATGATGTGAATAGAAACACCCGCAGTAGCGCTGACCTTTGGCAACCTTCATGTCGTGCATCCAAGGCAGGCCATGAGTGATGGCTGTCGTGATGTCGGCCTTGCAAAAAAATAGGGCTTTGTAATTGGTTACTGGCTATAGGTTGTGTTTGTTGTTTACATGTCAGTTTTTAACCATTTGACCTATCTTTTATAGACAGTATAGTTCACAAAAATGAAACTTTTGATAGAAAATATATGGGTTTATAGTAGACCATTATTATATATATGAGAGTGCACATCTTACTTAGTGGCATTGCTATGCTTCACAGTATACAATATTTTGCATGCCAGTATAATTCATAAGTGGTTTTTCTTATTCAGGTGTTATTAATATGGTGAGTGATTGAAGAGGAGGCATGAGGAGAAGAGCAGTCCAATGGGCGGGTGGAGCATGTGACTTGTTGATGTTAGTTTTCATTTCCGGGAAGAATAAATTTTCTATGATTTGAGTGTATGCTGATGTGTGAAAGTCAATCATTTGGATCCCCAACTAGACTATTGTGTGTGTTCAATATTTTATTGTGCATTGATAAAATGTTTAAGTGCCAGTGTGCACAAGTTGAATTTTGAAACAGATGAGAGGACAACTCTGCATAAAGCTTTCTTCGGTTACACCTCTTCCCACAAGGATTGGAGGGGATTTGACTTGTAGGAGATCTAATCCCCCCTCCATCCCTGCCAAACCTCTTCAATTCCCTGTGAACCGAACACAGCCTAAGGGAGTTTTCCCTAAAGGTTCTTGTTTGCTGCTGTGATTAAAAGTAGGAAATTTATATACCTATATCAGTTGCTCAAGCTAAAGTCTTATGTAACATGTAACATCTGAACTCTGTTTGTGCTAATAATTTTTCCTGTTGTGAAAGGCCATGTTGCTAAAGTCTTTATGATATGCAAGGTAATCAGCCACATAGATTTCTCCCCCCGAATCTTGGGATGACATATTGCTCCAATCTGCAGCAGAAACAACTCGAAACAAGGACAGAGGATTTTTGCGTGATACGGTGGTCAAAACCTTCGGGAGATTATATAATGAATTTTTACTGACCAAAAGAAGTATCATGCAAGAAAATTGAGTCCGGAGAGCACACGGGGTGTCCACGAGGCATGGGGCGTGCCCAAGGGGGTACGGCGCACCCTCCACCCTCATGGAAGCCTCGTGTCCTTTCCGGTCTACTTCTTATTTTCCTATTTTCTTAAATATTCCAAAACGGAGAAAAATTGCCATTAGAACTGTTTTGGACTCGGTTTACTTATCGTACCATGTACCTGTTCATTTTCGGAGTCTGAAACGTTCTGGAAAGTGTCCCTTATGTATTCCTCCGGGGTTACGGTTTCAATAACATTAGTTTCAAAATTTATGGGATTACCTGAGATGTAATGTTTGATTCTTTGATCGTTCACCATCCTCGGATTTGTGCCTTCGAAGTTGTTGATTTTTATGGCACAGGAACGATAGACCTCCTCGATGATGTAAGGACCTTCCCATTTGGAGAGAAGTTTGCCTGCAAAAAAATCTTAAACGATAGTTGTATAGCAATACATAATCACCTACATTAAACTCACGCTTTTGTATCATTTTATCATGCCATCTTTTAACTTTTTCTTTAAACAGTTTGGCATTCTCGTAGGCCCGGGTTCTCCTGTCACCAAGTGAGCTAATGTCAAAAAGTCTCTTCTCACCGACAAGTTTGAAGTAATAGTTGAGCTCTTTAATAGCCCAATATGCCTTATGTTCTTATTCAAGAGGTAAGTGACATGCTTTACCATAAACCATTTTATACGGAGACATACTGTCATGGAATTGTCACGGCAGATGTCCTAGCGAAAGGACTTAGTCATAGGGCCATCACAACTAGGAATCTTAAAGGGGTTAATCGGGACAAAGGACACGAGAGGTTTTATACTAGTTCGTCCCCTTACGATGAAGGTAAAAGCCTACGTCTAGTTGTGTTGGTATTGCTGGGGTGTCGATCACCAAGAGGCTTAACTCGCCGGCTTGGTTATCGATCTCTGTTTCTTGCCCTAAGCCGCCACCGGGTCGTCCCCTTATATACACGGGTTGACGCCTGGTGGCCTACAGAGTCCCGGCCGGCTCATAATCGTGTCCGGCTCGGTGGATTCCTTTACATGCCTTTCTTTACAAGTCTTTCCTTACATACAGCGGTTTGCAATATTGGGCCTTAAGCCGCCTCTAGGATTTTGGGCCTTCTATAATATTTGATAAACTATCATCTTAATGCTTACTGGGCTTCTTGTGTAACCCGCCATTGGGGCTGACTCGGCCCCTCCTGGGCGGGTCATAACTGATAGCTACATCCCCAACATTAGGCCCCAGGTTGGCTTTGAACTTCGTTCTTTGTCAATCTTCAAAACTTAGACAAAATCCATCTTCTTCTCCTCGCAGAAGTTCTTGTAACCCGCCATGACGTCATCTCTTGAAAATGGAAAAAACTTTTATGACGTCATCTCCCAACGGATCTTCATCTTTAATGTCTTCCGAGAATCAAGGCGTCTGTGTAGTTGGATAATCATTATTGGGCTCCCCCTCGATTTTCGCGCCCGTCTGTTCACATTTTCCTTATAAATAGGCACGCCTCGGCCTTCCTCATTCTTCTCTCTCTCTGTCCTCTTCCTCTTGCAACCCTCCTGCTGCTTGAGCCTCACCGCCGTCGCGCTTCTCCTCCGTCTCCGTCGACCTTGGCCGCTGCATCAACCTGTATCAGTCCAGAGAACGTCGGCGACTTCCGCAGAAGATCTGTAAGCTGTATGTGTTCTCCTTTTCACTTCTCAGATCCGCATTAGGGTTTCCAGACTTCTTCTTGTTCTTCATAGTTCATCATAGTTCTTCGTAGTTCTTCCACCGCAGGCCTCTTCTTGATCCAAAAATATATGTACGCTTGTGCGGTAGTGTTTTTGTGCCTACTTTTGATGCCCACAGATCCCTTTCTCTGGTTCAAAGATCTCATTAGAGCTCACAGACTCATCTGCACTAAACTTTTTAGGTCTAGAATTTTTCCCATTTTGAATAGCCATTTGATCCAGAATAATACCAAGCATTTAGGAAACTTGTTTGTCTCAACACTTAGCTGAATTTGCTTTTCTCGAATACCTGTAGTCATGGCGGCTTACTGTGCCGGCTTACTTTTCCTTATATGACATTAGCCCTTAACTAAGCCGCCATTACTTCCCTGTATTATCATCATTCAACTGTTAATTTCACCATTGAATTGAACTGGCATGTTGCCTTTCTTTTCAGTTTGTTTTTGAACATCATGCCGTCCAAAGCGCCAACCATCTGCAACTGGGTTCCCTCAACTGTAACTAAGGAACTTTTGAAAGAGTTCTTTACCATAGGGTTTTTGCCAGCGAAAACCGTCATGTCTTACCGTGCTCCTGTCCCGGAGGAACAACGGCCCAATCCAAGAGACGACGAAGTGATTGTTTTTACTGACCATATGAACCGTGGCTTTTCACCGCCCGGCTCAAAGTTCTTCAGAGATGTCCTCTACTTTTTCAAACTCCATCCTCAAGATATCGGGCCCAACTCCATATCTAATATCTGCAATTTCCATGTGCTCTGTGAAGTGTACCTTCAGAAAGAGCCGACTGTGGAGCTGTTTAGAGAATACTTTTATCTGAATTGGCAGAATGAGTGCACCAACGGCCTTAGCTTGGAGCTTGGAGGCATCTCAATTCAGCGTCGGCAGGGCGCTGTCTTCCCCCTCATAGTCTTACCGAGTCATCCCAAATACTGGAACCAGACTTGGTTCTACTGTCAAGATATCTCACCAGCAAATGAGAAGCCACTACCGGGTTATCGCGCTGAGCGTCTTGACTCCAAATTTGCGCTCCCTGACAAGCTTACGGCTGCCGAACATAGGAAGCTAATCCCATCCATACAAAGCATTAACACCTTATTAGGAAACGGCTTGACTGGAGTTGACCTGACCCGCTGCTGGATCTCATGGTGGGTTATTCCTCTCAGTCGTTGATCAAAGTTGATGTAGGAGTATGGTGGAGGCCCAGACGACTCTCTTCGTCACAGCCCTGTTCAATTAATGGAAGCAGATATTGTTTCAATGTCAACCCTTCTGGTGAACGAGAAGTATGAAGATTGCAGTATCGTCGGGTTATACCCTTTCTGCAAGCTTAACCCGGCGCCAGAAGTAAGGAGACTCTGATCTCTCTCCTTTATATTTTTCTCAGCCGTATTATTTAACACTTGCCTAACCTTTCATTTTGTTTTTACCTGTTTGTAGGCCAAATCTGACTTCTGGAAGGTGAAATATGACCACGAAGCTGCCAAGAAAGCAAGAGTCGCTACCATAACCGCCAAGAAAACGACCCGGAGGTCAAAAAAGAAGAAGAGGAGCATTGTTGAAGACATGATGAAACTCGACGAAACTTCTGAGTCAGAGGTAGCCCTTGACTCCCTTTGCCGATTCTTTAATAATCTTATTAACACTGATCATTACCAGGATGACATGGGGGCCAGTCAGGCTGTGGAAGAAGAGGTAACTATTTCCTCCGACTCAGCACATTTTCCAAGATAGAAACTTCGAGTCGTAACCCGGAAAGTAAGGTTTTCACACCCTTTGGCTTATCTGGACCCTATCTTTCTTTTGAAAAAGCAGCAACATGAGAGCCGCCGTCAAGCTCGGACCAAAGAAGAATCGGTTGTTGCTCTTCAACAAACTCCCCAAAAGCACCGGAATGAGGTTTTCTTCTTTTGTCTTTAACTCTGTTTAATGGATCCTTTCCCTTGCATTACTTTAACTTTATTTTATTTTTTCAGGAGGTGTCTCGCTCTTCTGGTGACTCATCGCAGACCCAATTTCCATCCTTCAAGACTGCCCCTGGGTAATGAAAAATCCTCCTTTTTCCGGGTTGTTCAAATTGTATCTTTGTACTGACAGTCCTGCAACATTTCTCTTAGTGGCCAAGCTAAGTCCAAGAAGGCAAAGGCAGCTAAACCGGCGAAAGACCCGCCAATCCTTGCATCTGAACCGGCCAGGCCACCTTCTCCTCCATTAACTGACGCTCCAGAAGAACCGCCTGTCGATGCATAAGCAAATCCTCCTGAGCCGTCGTTTGATGAGACCACCGTGAATCCTTCCGCAACTGGACCATCAAGCTCATCTAACCCGCCATCACCGTCTGCACAAGACGTTTTGATCACCGGGAGCCATTTTATTGAACCGGGGAATCCAACCGTGCTGGCTCGCCACACGGTGAAACAAGAAGCATTGGAGAAGCAGAAAGTGCATTTTGACGTTGCCAATTATGATCATCTAAATGCCAACGATATTTTATCCGGCTATCTCAGCCATGTGCACTCCAGTCGTGACTCCGAGATCGAAATGGTCAAACAGTTGCAGCTGAAATACGAGGTATGTTCTTCCGTATTATCTATATTCCGCCGGCCCCCAAGTCTTCAGATTATAAGAGAACCGGCATGATTTGTAGACTTTATAATATAGGCCAAGACTTTTACCTTTGAAACTTTTCTTGAGTTCAATAAAATAGAATAAAGCTTCACTTGTAGTCCCCAAGGGCCGGTTCATTTTGATCATAGATGAGCCGGTACTTTAAATTGTCTTGTACCATATTCAAAGAACTTCATAATCCAGCTTAACCTTGAGAAACTTGCTGAATAGCATACATTAGCCCCAAGTGCCAAGTGTTGTTACTTTGTAAAGTACTTGGGACTTAAAGTATGTCTTTAGAGTCATAAGAAATTGTTTTGGCATACATTAGCCCCCAAGTGTCAAGTGGTTTTTTGTAAAGTACTTGAGACTTGAATCTTGATGTTTGAACCTTTGAGCGAAATCTTGACTCATCTGAATACGTTTTCTTGCAGAATGCCTTATCTAAACTGAACTCGCAATTGACTGATGCGAAGACCCGACTAGCAGGTCAGGAAGCAGAAATCAAGTCTACTAACTCCAAATTGCAAATAAGTCTCTCTGAGACGGAAAATTTAAAGACCAGCTTCACTGCCAAGAAGAAAACGTGGGCATAGGAAAAAACGCTTCTGACACAACGCGCCGAGAATGCCGAAGCAACCCTTGAAGAGGTTTCCACAGAACTAAACGGTTTAAAGGGCCAGGTGTCTCAAATGGTGGCCGCCATCTTTGGTAAGTCGTCTATCTTCAATCCTGTGTACTTTTTTTGTTGATCCGGAATATAAGCCACCAGCTGACTTTGTTTATAAAATATGTGCAGGCCCACGAAGCAAGAATCTGAGCCAAGATCATGTGATTAAACTGAAGGCACTGTATACTTTAGTAGAGCAACTATATATTGGCGCACAACGGGCGCTTGCTGCCATCTCTCCTGCCAATCAAGGACCCAACCGGCTCAGCGATGTTTTAAAGAAGCTATCAATTTTGCCCGCCAGGTTCCAAGAGGTTAAGCGCTCCTGCGCGAGAGCCGGAGCTTTGACTGCCGTGAGCCGCTCCAATGCTCTGGTGCCAGATCTAGACCCGGCTGATGTAGCCACAGGGTACCCCACGGTAAAGGAAGACGGGTCACTGTTTGAACAGGACGACTTCGTTGCTTGCGTGAGGGAGGTGCGACCTCAGGCGACTATTCTTGGAGATGAAACCAACATCGACAAGTACCAGCCGGGTTTTGATGTTGAAAATAAGAAGATGGCAACTCCCTCGTACAAGGTGACAGATTTAATCCCGCCTGTTCATGAAAATACATTTGCCCCGGAAGTTGACCCGGCCGGCCTGATTGACGAAGAAGCAGAATTTGTCGCCGTGAATGGTTTTGACTAGTCAAAACCCAGCTTCCAGTTATCAGAGGGCGGTGATCCGGCGAGGGAGGAGCAATAACCATCTTCATGGGCTTTAAAAGCCTTGTAATAGTTTAGCTGTGAAAACACTGCATGCTTTGCTTATGCCATCGCGCATAAAACACTTGTATGTGATTCTGTGTTTCCTGATGTCAATATATGCATCATATTTATGGTTATCCCTGTAATACTTCAGCTCTGTTCCTGTAAATACAAGAGAAAAAACCTGGCTTGGTGGCTTAGTACCGAACGAGTTAAAATACCCGGCTTGTAGCCAATATGAAAACAGAAACAGATATAAAAAGAGAACAAGGCTGAAACTAACCCTTTGGTTAATGCAGCAGTCAATTGCATATAAACAACAGCCATACTTGTACCTTTAATCCTTAGACCACCGGTTTAAATAACCCAGGTGATGAAGTTGATAACTCAATCTTTGAGAGGTCAATGCTTCTGAATACTTAATGATCATCATACCTTAGCGGCTTTGTTGTCAAATAGTCCAGCCGGCGAAGAAGATCATGCTAATTATTTGTGAAATTGAGACAACAAAAAACTAAAAAGCAAATAGCAGGTAATAAGTATGATTTAACTTTGTATTTGGGGGTTTCTGATTCGAATACGATCAGTAAACCAGACCAAAGTGGTTAAGCTAAGGTTCGAATACGACCATATAGCCCCCAGTGGCTTTGGCATTGCGCCGATCAAGAGGGTATCGACAGCTATGTTCTCTTTGGTTCGAATACGACCTATGTTTGAACAGGAAGCCCCCAAATGATCCTGAGATGTTTTTAACGACCCTGATTCTAATACGATCCAAGTCGGACCCAAAAGGGGTTAAGCTATGATTCAGATACGATCAAGAAGCCCCCTAGTGAGTTTGGCCTTGAGCCGATCAAGAGGGTTACGACAGCTATGTTCTCTTTGGTTCGAATACGACCTATGTTTGAACAGGAAGCCCCAAAATGACCATGAGAGTTGCAGCTAGATTCGAATACGATCATAAGCCGGACCAAAAAAGGTTAAACTTGATTCAAATATGATCAGCTCCTTAATGGTCATTTGAAAATAAGAAATAACAAAGATGCATAATCTTTTGAAAAAGGAAAAAGACCGATGGTCTTGCTTTATTACTTATCATGGTATATACAATGTTAAAGTATGTACATGATGAGAGCCGATGGCTCAGGTGTAGTATGGCCGAAGTTGAGCAATGTTCCACGGCCGGCGGGTCTCTTCCTCCGACTTACGTGAGTCCTTGTGCTCTCGAACGTCAATGAGGTAATATGACCCGTTATTTAAGTTCTTGCTGACCAAAAAAGGTCCTTCCCAAGGTGGGGATAGCTTGTGTGCATCTGACAGATCCTGGATGAGCCGAAGCACCAGGTCACCCAGAGTGATAAAAGCCGTCTTCTCCTGATCTTTGACTACCATCTTGATCTGATGATAACCTGAATAAGCATCCAAGAAACTCAAATTTGCGCAACCCGCCGTAGCATCGATGATCTGATCAATACGGGGGAGGGCAAAAGGGTCAGCCGGATAAGCCCTATTTAGATCGGTGTAGTCCACACACATACGCCAGGTGCCGTTCTTTTTGAGTACAAGCACCGGGTTGGATAACCACTCTGGGTGAAAGACTTCTACAATGAACCCGGCCACCAAGAGCCGGGCCACCTCTTCTCCAATGGCCTTGCGCCTTTCTTCATTGAACCATCGGAGAAACTGTCTAACGGGTTTAAACTTTGGATCAATATTGAGAGTGTGCTCAGCAAGTTCCCTTGGGACACCCGTCATGTCGGAAGGTTTCCATGCAAAGATGTCCCGGTTCTCACGGATGAACTCGATGAGCGCGCTTTCCTATTTTGGATCCAAGTTTGCACTGATGATGAACTGTTTGGATGAGTCGCCAGGCACAAAGTCAACCATCTTGGTGTCATCAGCTGATTTGAACTTCAACACCAGCTCATGCTCTGTTGTTGGTTTCCTTAACGACGTCATGTCTGCCGGGTCAACGTGATCCTTGTAAAACTTTAACTCCTCTGTTGTACAAATAGACTCAGCATAGGAAGCATCACCTTCTTCACACTCCAAAGCTATTTTCCGGCTCCCATGTACTGTAATGGTGCCCTTATAGCCCAGCATCTTGAGCTGCAAATATACATAACACGGCCGAGCCATGAACTTGGCATAAGCCGGCCGTTCAAACAGAGCATGATATGGGATTTTGATCTTAACCACCTGAAAGGTTAATTTTCTGCTCTGGAGTCATACTCATCTCCAAAGGCTACTTCCAGTTCAATCTTACCAACTGGGTGTGCCGACTTGCCAGGTACCACACCGTGAAAAATAGTGTTGGACTGTTTAAGACTCTTATCAGTCAACCCCATCCGGCGGAACGTCTCATAGTAGAGGATGTTGATGCTGCTGCCTCCATCCATGAGTACCTTAGTGAATTTATATCCACCAACCTGAGGTGCCACTACCAAGGCCAAGTGACCCGGATTATCAACCCGGGGTGGGTGATCCTCTCTACTCCACACAATAGGCTGCTCTGACCAACGTAAGTAACGTGGAATCATTGGCTCAACGACATTGACAGCCCTCTTGTGAAGCTTCTGGTCCCTCTTACATAAACTAGTGGTGAACACATGGTATTGCCCACTATTCAGCTGTTTTGGATTGCTCTGATATCCGGACTGTTGCTGCTGATTACCTTGGTCGGGTTGTGGATTATATCCTCCTTGGTTACCAGGATGGCCCTAACCGTGAAATCCTCCTCCACCTGAACCGGCACCCGGGCCATGGAAACCGCCTCCACCTGAACCGCCACCTGGACCGTGACCTCCATCAAACGTGTTTGAATTTTTAAACGCCTTCATGATTGTACAATCTTTCCATAGGTGGGTGGCTGGCTTCTCCCAGGTGTCGTGCCTTGGACAAGGCTCATTCAATAGTTGCTCAAGGGTGGGACCTGACCCACCCGACCGAGGGGGTTTCCTGCCCTTGCGCCATTGATTTCCGCCCTGCACATTGGTGTTAGCAAAAAACTCATCAGCATTACGTTTATTACCTCCTTGATTTGCCGGGTTATGCTGGTGACCCTTGCCGTTGTCGTTCTTCTTTCCCTTCGCTGTCTTTTCTTCGTCAGACACCGGGTCTTTGGTACTATCAGAATCAGCATACTTGACGAGAGCCGCCATCAACTGGCCCATGTCATTGCAGTCATGCTTGAGCCATCCCAACTTCTGCTTCAGAGGTTCAAAACGGCAATTTTTCTCCAACATCAAGACTGCTGAGCCGGCATCCATCTTATCAGACGACTGTATTATCTCCTTGACCCAGCGCACCCAATGGGTTGTAGACTCACCGTCCTCTTCCTTACAATTAGTCAGGTCCACAATCGACATATGCTTCTTACACGTGTCTTTGAAGTTCTGGATGAACCGGGCCTTCAACTCCGCCCATGAGCCGATGGAATTGGGTGGCAACCCCTTCAACCAAGTACGAGTTGTTCCATCTAGCATCATAGTGTAATACTTGTCCATCGCCGCATCGCTGACCTCCAACAACTCCATAGCCATCTCATAACTCTCAATCCAAGCCCAGGCTGTAAGTCAGCCATGTAATTAGGCACCTTACGGGGCCCCTTGAAGTCTTTTGGCAAACGCTCATTATGTATGGCTGGCACCAGGTGAGGGACACCTCCAGTTATTGTGGTCACCCCTGCCTCAACTGAGGTTGTTGGGTAAGCCGAAAAGGTCTGATGAGCCGCCTGCTCTGCTGCCAGTTGAACCGCTCGCTCCGCCTCTTGCCAGATCCTCTCCTGATCCGCCAAGTTAACGGCTCCAGCACGCACCGGCTCATATCTGTGCGGCCGGTTGCGGCGTTGAGCATTGCTTGACATGTCAGCTGACTCCATATGCCTACTGTAGCTTAGGCTCCGGCTTGGGCGAGGAGTTGAATGGATCATGTCTCGACTGTAGGAGTATGCATCCTGCTGTGCCAGAGCTGTTTGAAGAAGTTCTCTCACCCTTCGTGTTTCGATCGCTGCCGGAGAGTCACCTTCCATCGGGAGAGCCGCCAAACAGGCCGAAACTGCAATGAGGTTCTCCAGGGGATTGGAGAAGTGACCCGGCAGTGTTGGCACATAAAGAGGTGGAGCGGTGTGTATACGAGGTGGTTCCATGGTGCGTGGCTGAGTTGGTGCTCCGGGCATCGTGATCCAATTTGCCTCCGGCGGGTTACTTGCCCCGGCCCCGGGTGTATGAAAAAGGTTCCTAGGATCGAGTGTCAGAGGCAGATGTGACTGAGTTTTCTGGTGCCTTCTCCTCATGACCTCGTTCGATGCGTTCAGGTCCACCGAGAGCCGAAAAGTCTCTGCCTGAAGCTGCTGAGCACGTGCGTCCAAAGCTGCCCGCTCCGCGGCCATCCTGACCTCCTCTGCTACTAAGTTTTCCTTGGCTTGTACCATCTCCTCACGTATACGTGCCACCTCTGCATCATGCTGAGCTTGATTCGCCGGTTCTACCACAGCAGTCAACAACGTCATCAGTTTATCCATGAGGTCCATCAGAATCTGAGCTGGGGGGGCGTGGGGTCTCCTGACCCGTCGGCAGCTGACCCGGTGGCTGGTGCTGCTACTCCTGTGGAGTTCTGTCTGGGCTATGTTCCTGCCATGAAGACGCCGGCCCAATTTGGCGGCTCAAGGGGGTCCGAAATACTACTGCCATCGGAACAACCCCCGAACATGCCATCCTGCAGCTGATACAAAGAGTCCGTCTCACCTGTTGATGATGTAGCGTCAGAACAGATGGCCATTTCAGCGCCCTCCACCAATCCTTCAGAGTATTCACCACCGTGGATGCATCCTACGAAAGCATGCTTCATGATAGATTGAACATGGGTGGTCCTCGCGTGCTGAGCCGTCTCGACGAGGTTGGTGTGGATGTCCAGCTCAGGGCCTGACCTGCCGATCCGGCCGATGAAGACGTGAATTTCACCGAAGGGGACCCAGTACCCATACTCAATTGAGCCGGCCTCGGGGCCCTAGCCTTCGTCGTCAATGTAGAGCTTATCGCGACGACTCTTGGTTATCCGCCCCACAGCGTATCCCTTGAGCCCTTCGAAGTTACCCTTCAAGAACTCAAATCCACCATGCGCTGGACCCACGGTGGGTGCCAACTGTCGTGGAATTGTCACGACAGATGTCCTAGCGAAAGGACTTAGTCGTAGGGCCATCGTAACTAGGAAGCTTAAAGGGGTTAATCGGGACAAAGGACACGAGAGGTTTTATACTAGTTCGGCCCCTTACGATGAAGGTAAAAGCCTATGTCTAGTTGTGTTGGTATTGCTGGGGTTTCGATCACCAAGAGGCTTAACTCGCCGGCTTGGTTATCGATCTCTTTTTTCTTGCCCTAAGCCGCCACCGGGGCGTCCCCTTATATACACGGGTTGACGCCTGGTGGCCTACAAAGTCCCGGCCGGCTCATAATCGTGTCCGGCTCGGTGGCTTCCTTTACATGCCTTTCTTTACAAGTCTTTCCTTACATATGGCGGTTTGCAATATTGGGCCTTAAGCCGCCTCTAGGCTTTTGGGCCTCCTATAATATTTGATAAACTATCATCTTAATGTTTACTAGGCTTCTTGTGTAACCCGCCATTGGGGCTGACCCGCCCCCCCTGGGCGGGTCATAACTAATAGCTACATCCCGAACACATGGTGTCCTCCATAAGCTTCAGAGTGACACTTGCGTAGGATCTGTTCCTGTTCATGCGTCTAATAGCACCATCTACTCCTTCTTTATAAAGGTGTGGGTCATCCCAGAAGTAATGTCTTAAATCATAGAAAACCTTTTTCTTTTGCTGGTATGTGAAACTAGGTGGTATAAATTTAGCAACAATGTAATTAGCATAATCAACATACCATGGAGCAGTGCGAGAAGCATTTATGACAGCTAATTGTTTATCAGGAAAGCTATCATCAATTGGTTGTGGGTCATCAAGAACATTCTCTAACCTAGACAAGTTGTCTGCAACGGGATTCTCAGCTCCCTTTCTATCAATAATATGCAAATCAAATTCTTGTAGCAGGAGAACCCATCCAATAAGTCTAGGTTTAGCATCTTTCTTTTCCATAAGATATTTAATAGCAGCATGATCAGTGTGAATAGTTACTTTAGAATCGACAATATAAGGTCTGAACTTATCACAAGCAAATACAACTGCTAAGAATTCCTTTTTAGTAGTAGCATAATTTCTCTAGGCATTGTCAAGAGTTTTACTAGCATATTGAATAACATTTAATTTTTTATCAACTCGTTATCCTAGAATAGCACCTACAACATAGTCACTAGCATCACACATGATTTCAAAGGGTAAATTCCAATCAGGTGGCTGAACAATAGGTGCAAACATCAAGGCTTTCTTAAGTATTTCAAATGCTTCTACACAATCATCATCAAATACAAAAGGAATATCTTTTTGTAATAGGTTAGTCAGAGGCCGGGAAATTTTTGAGAAGTCCTTAATGAACCTCCTATAAAAACCGGCATGACCAAGGAAACTTCTTATACCTTTGATGTCCTTGGGACACGACATCTTTTCAATAGCTTCAACTTTAGCTTTGTCAACTTCAATACCTCTTTCAGAAATTTTATGCCCCAAGACAATACCTTCATTAACCATAAAGTGGCACTTCTCCCAATTCAAGACAAGGTTAGTTTCTTCACATCTTTGCAAAACTCGATCAAGGTTGCTCAAGCAATCATCAAAAGAGGATCCATAAACAGAGAAATCATCCATGAAAACTTCACAAATCTTTTCACAAAAGTCAGAGAATATAGCCATCATGCATCTTTGAAAGGTAGCAGGTGCATTACATAAACCAAAAGGCATACCTCTAGAAGCAAAGGTACCAAAAGGGAAAGTAAAAGTAGACTTTTCTTGATCATCAGCTGACACATGTATTTGAGAGAAACCAGAGTAACCATCTAGAAAGCAAACTGTTTATGTTTGGATAATCTTTCTAGCATTTGATCAATGAAAGGCAAATGGTAATGATCTTTTTAGTAGCTTTATTTAATTTGCGGAAATCAATCACCATCCTATAACCTGTAATAATTCTTTGCGGAATCAATTCATCTTTATCATTAGGAACGGCAGTAATACCTCCCTTCTTAGGGACACAATGGACAGGACTTACCCACTGACTATCAGCAATGGGATAAATTATACCTTCTTCAAGGAGCTTTAATATTTCCTTTCTTACCACTTCTTTCATCTTAGAATTTAGCCGTCGTTGGTGATCAATAACTGGTTTGGCATCTTTCTCCAAATTTATTTTGTGTTGACATAGAGTGGGACTAATGTCCTTAAGATCATCAAGAGTATATCCAATAGCAGCACAATGCTTCTTCAGAGTTTTCAATAATTTCTCTTCTTCATGCTCTGAAAGGTTAGCACTAATAATAATAGGATATATCTTCTTTTCATCAAGATAAGCATATTTAAGAGTATCAGGCAATGGTTTAAGCTCAAACACGGGATCACCCTTGGGTGGAGGAGGATCCCCTAGGATTTCAACAGGCAAGTTGTGTTTCAGAATAGGTCCCTGTTTAAAGAATACTTCATCTATTTCCCTTCTTTCATTCATATACGTATCATTTTCATGGTCTAGCAAATATTGTTCTAAAGGATCACTAGGAGGCATGACAATAGAAGCAAGACCAACAATTTCATCTTTACTAGGCAATTCCTCATCACGGGGTTTTCTACTAAATTTAGCAAAATTAAACTCATGAGACATATCACCCAGACAAATAGTAACAACATCCTTTTCGCAGTCTATCCTAGCATTAACAGTGTTGAAGAAGGGTCTACCAAATATAATGGGAAAAAAGCTATCTTGTGGGGAACCAAGAACAAGAAAATCAGCAGGATATTTAACCTTCCCACACAAGACTTCAACATCTCTAACAATCCCAACCGGTGAAATAGTATCTCTATTGGCAAGTTTAATGGTAACATCGATATCTTCTATGTCAGCAGGTGCAATATCATGCATAATTTCTTCGTATAAGGAATAAGGTCTTGCACTTGCACTAGCACCCATATCACATAAGCCATGATAACAATGATCTCCTATTTTAACAGAAATAACAGGCATGCCTACAACAGGTCTATGTTTATTTTTAGCATTAGGTCTAGCAATTCTAGCACCTTCATTGCAGAAGTAAATAACATGCCCATCAATATTATTGGTCAAGAGATCTTTAACCATAGCAATTTTAGGTTCAACTTTAACTTGCTCAGGGGGTTTGTGTGTCCTAATATTACTTTTGTTGACTACAGTTGAAGCTTTAGCATGAACCTTTATTCTAACAGGGAAAGGTGGCTTCTCAATATAAGCAGCACGAACAACATGATCATCATAACTGATAGTCTTTTCTTCAACTTTAATAGGAGCAACTACTTTTACCTCAGTGGGAGTATTATATTTAAACCACTCCTCCTTTGGGAGATCAACATGAGTAGCAAAGGATTCACAAAAATAAGCTACTATCTCAGAGTCAAGTCCATATTGATTGCTAAATTCGTGGAAAACATCGGTATCCATAAAAGATTTAACACAATCAAACGTAGGTGTTATACCTGACTCCTTTCCTTCGTCGAGGTCCCAATCTTTAGAGTTGCGTTTAATTCTTTCCAATAAATCCCATTTGAATTCAATAGTCTTCATCATAAAAGATCTAGTACAAGAAGTATCGAGCATGGAGCGATTATTGAGAGAAAGCGGAGCATAAAATTTTTGAATAATCATTTCTCTTGAGAGCTCATGACTGGGGCATGAATATAACATTGAATTAAGCCTCCCCCAAGCTTGAGCGATCCTTTCTCCTTCACGAGGCCAAAAATTATATATATAATTATGATCACGATGAACAAGATGCATAGGATAAAACTTCTGATGAAATTCCAATTCAATTGTTTGTAGTTCTATGATCCCATATCATCACATAGCCTATACCATGTCAATTCATCTCCCTTCAAATATAAAGGGAAGACCTTCTTCTTGATAACATCTTCGGGCATACCCGCAAGCTTAAATAATCCACAAACTTCATCCACGTAGATTAAGTGTTAATCGGGATGCAATGTTCCATCTCCTGCAAAAGGATTAGCTAGCAGTTTCTCTATCATACCCGAAGGAATTTCAAAGTAAACATTTTCAGTAGGTTCACTAGGTTGAGGAGCAACTCTTTGCTCTACTAGTCGGGGTGAAGATACCCCGAACAAGCCCCTCAAAGGATTATGTTCCATAGCAACAAGTGACAGCAAATTTTAGCACACTATATAAATTTTTCCTTACCAGTTTCCACCTACCAAAGGCATTTCACTCCCCGGCAACGGCGCCAGAAAAGAGTCTTAATGACCCACAAGTGCAGGGGATCTATCATAGGCTTTTCGATAAGTAAGAGTGTCAAACCCAACGAGGAGCGGAAGGAAATGATAAGCAATTTTCAGTAAGGTATTCTCTGCAAGCACTGGAATTATTGGTAACAGATAGTTTTGTGATAAGGTAATTTGTAACGCTTAGCAAGTAATAAAAGTAAATAAGGTGCAACAAGATGGCCCAATCCTTTTTGTAGCAAAGGACAAGCCTGGACAAACTCTTATATGAAGGAAAGCGCTCCCGAGGACACATGGGAATTATCGTCAAGCTAATTTTCATCACGTTCATAGGATTCACGTTCGGTACTTTGATAATTTGATATGTGGGTGGACCGGTGCTTGGGTACTGTCCTTACTTGGACAAGCATCCCACTTATGATTAACCCCCATTGCAAGCATCCGCAACTACAATAGAAGTATTAAGGTAAACCTAACCATAGCATGAAACATATGGATCCAAATCAGCCCCTTACGAAGCAACGCATAAACTAGGGTTTAAGCTTTTGTCACTCTAGCAACCCATCATCTACTTATTACTTCCCAATGCCTCCCTCTAGGCCCAAACAATGGTGAAGTGTCATGTAGTCGACGTTCACATGACACCACTAGAGGGATGACAACATACATCTCATCAAAATATCGAACGGATACCAAATTCACATGACTACTTATAGCAAGACTTCTCCCGTGTCCTCAGGAACAAACGTAACTACTCACAAAGAATATTCATGTTCATAATCAGAGGGGTATTAATATGCATGATGGATATGAACATATGATCTTCCACCAAGTAAACCAACTAGCATCAACTACAAGGAGTAATCAACACTACTAGCAACCCACAGGTACCAATATGAGGTTTGGATACAAAGATTGGATACAAGAGATGAACTAGGGTTTGAGATGAGATGGTGCTGGTGAAGATGTTGATGGAGATTGACCCCCTCCTGATGATAGGATCGTTGGTGATGACGATGGTGATGATTTCCCCCTCTCGGAGGGAAGTTTCCCCGGCAGAACAGCTCTACCGGAGCCCTAGATTGGTTCCGCCAAGGTTCCGCCTCGTGGCGGTGGAGTTTCTTCCCGAAAGCTTGCTTATGATTTTTTCCTCGACGACAGACTCCATATAGCCAAAGATGGGAATTGTAGGGGCAACAGGGGGCCCATAAGGCAGGGGGCGCGCTAGGGGGGTAGGGCGTGCCCCACCCTCGGGACAGTGGGTGGCCCCCCTTTGGTACTTCTTTCGCCTAATATTTTTTATATATTCTGAAAATAATTCCCGTGGAGTTTCAGGACTTTTGGAGATGTACAGAATAGGTCTCTAATATTTGCTGCTTTTCCAGCCCAGAATTCCAGCTGCCGGTATTCT
Source organism: Triticum urartu (assembly GCF_056163025.1). Lineage (NCBI taxonomy): Eukaryota > Viridiplantae > Streptophyta > Magnoliopsida > Poales > Poaceae > Triticum > Triticum urartu. The sequence goes on along the minus strand of NC_141877.1, from coordinate 218,351,004 downwards.
CCCTCTTTATGTAAACCTTGTAAAATAAGAGAGAATAGGCATAAGTATTGTGACACAATGTGTAATAACAGCCCATAGTGCAATAAATATCGATATAAAAGCATGATGAAAAATGCACGTATTAATACCAACGGAAAGAGCTCGATGAACAGAGAACGTCAGCATTGGAATCACATCAATCGGAGTTACGAGCGCAAGGTTGTGGCCGTTCACTTTTTAGGTAGAAAAGTAACTAAAGCAGTGAACGTTCACAAAATAAGCACTTCGGCCAGCTGAGCTGAAAAAGAGAAAGCGCCCTTATGAGAATATGCCTTCAGATAAGTGAAAACGTATTTTCATCTAAAAGAACAAAAGAATGCACTTTCTAACCTGGGAAATGTACTCATGGAAGAATACGTTTTTAGAGCGGGGAAACGGCTTCGCGGCGGAGGCGCCGCCACTTAACTGACGTGGCGCTGGGCCAGGGCCTACGGTCGCCGACAGGTGGGCCGCGTGGGAAGGGGCCCGCCTGGCCTGGCGCCTTCAACCTCGCACTCGGGCACGCGACTGGCCGAGGGAGACACCTGCCCCGATGGCTCTCATTGATGCATCCGTTCACAGCAGAAGGCGCATGACCTACCGATCTATTCGGGTGACAGAGGCGCATCGGATGGCGGCGAGCTCTGCCGCCGAGGGGCGCTGGACTAGCTGCGGTTGAGCTCGCAGCAGAGAGGAGTTTCGTCCACCATCGAGCAAGGTGCTCTGGTAGGGGAGAGGAAGGGCCGAGGCCATGGGGAGGCTTGACAGACTCCGGGTGAGGCTATGGTGGATTCTAAATGGCAAGGAGCGCGCGGGATCGCCGGAATCGAGAGGGACCCGAGGCGGTGACCACGGTGGCGATGGAAGTGGAGGAGCGACTCCGGGGACGAGAGGAGGGGTTGGGGAGGCGTACAGAGGTGGGAGAGGTTGCTGATGATCTCCAGAGGGTCGAGGGCGGGCTATATATAGCCAGGGAAAAGGCACCCGAGCCGGTCGCCGCCGAGCGCGTCCGGCCATGGCCCTGCCAGCTACAGCAGTCACAGGGGCGCACGGGAAGGCGGCGAGGAGGGTGCGGACGAGCGCCAGAGATTCATGAAGACGAGCAGCGCTCACGGACGAGAGGAGGAAGAGTACACCGGGGAGGAAGGCGACGGTGCACATGAGCGCACTGTTCGGCCGTTGGCACGGCTTGCCGGAGAAGAAAACAGAGGGGGCAAGAGGTCCAGGGGGAAGGCGACGGCAAGGGGGGACTGTAGGACATTAATGGCGAGGCTAGAGTCGGTCGGAGAAGCGTTGCCGACGAGAACAGTGGACAGACCACCGTTTTGGGCTGGCTACACTCGTGATCACCATGGACAAGGTGCGCTCCGGAGTTTTTACTGATGCCAGCTCATGTTTACCGTGTAGTACATCCAAGGTAGAGAACTACCACGGTGAAGATACGAGCAATGACATAGGGAGTGGAGTAAACCAAGCTCCACAAGTTTGTTGTTGCAAACTTGGCCACACTCTAGAGAGTAAACCAGAGAGGGTAAATGGTAAATTTGTTGTCTGAGAGGCTTAGGGTAGAAAGGACTACGGTCCTGGGAGTTATGAGGTCATTCGGACAATGATTTAGCATAGTTGTAGTACAACTGCTAAATCTGACCCAGAAACTAAATCAGGAAGAAGCACTCATTATGGGTGTTGGATTGGGATAAAACATGGCAGAGCTTAATGATTTGGACATACAATGATTTTTCCAAAAGTTCATAACAAATGGTCTTGCCAAAATGGTACTTCTTTCACAAACATCCCCTCTGTCCAGAAACTTGAGAAAATTCCTCAGGGCAAATGGTTAACTGAAATGAGGCAAAATTTTGTGGAGACATGTTATAAAGATATTAGAATACATAATGGAGCAAGATCAGATGCACTTGCTTCACAAACTAAAAAATTGGACATAAACCAAGAATTGCTTCTGTGCTCACATAGTTCAATGAAATGAACTAAATTTAGGTGGAGGCTAATGATTTCAGATACATGAGAGGATGGAGAAGTTTCATCCCATTTGGAAACTCTATGAAGGTAGTTCCTTCACAAAGTTGTGTCTGGTCAGAAACTTTGAAAATTGCACAGGGAGCTAGGATGAATGGATTGAGCTCATATTTGGCATCAATGGGTTATTTAACAATGTTAATCACCCTGCCAAATTGCAGCTCCATTGGAATTAGGAATAAAGCACTTCCTTTGCAAAATTTCAGAGAAGGCAGAAACTTGCATTTGATCATGTGCCTAATTTTGAACTGTAGAATCATAAGATTAGGATGGAACTAGTTAATATATATAGCAAGGACAAGCTCCACAATTTATGTGGGAATTTTCTCTACTATAAAAATAGTAGTTCCTTTGGAAAATGGCAGAAATGCAATATTGGCATTAAATAGGAAAATGCAACTTTCCTTATTTAATTATGGCCAATATATTTGCCAGAGCTTGGATTAGGCATAAGTATCAACTCCACCAATTTTCATGAATTTAGGAGATGGCTAGCTATGCCTTTGGATTTTATTCCTCAGAAAGGCAATAAAAGGAATAAATCACAATTCAAAAATATTGCATGGGACTTAGCAATATTTTTGCACATCCAAGGATCAGAAAGATAGGAGGATCTCTAGGAACAATTGGGAGGATCAACAGATCAAAGAAAATGATGGCTACTTTGTAAGCACAATGGACATATCCAAATTCAAAAATTTGGAATTTAGGGTTTGAGAGGATTTGAGCTGATGCAAATGAGGTCTTGCCCACTGACAAAGACATGAGCAAGGTTTTGAAAGGTTGAAAATGACAAGAATCATTAGCGTCATCCAACGAACTCAGGAGAAAGATTTGAAAAATGATTGCCAGGAAGGAATAACAGCACAAAAATTGATAACCCAATTTTGGGGCTGTTACAGTTGGCGGTGAGAAGTGTGCAATGAGGCACCACCGTCGACGCACATGGCCTCCGTAGCCTTCTGGAATTCGTGCTCGCCAGACTCGTCATCCTCGTCATGATCATCATCTCCTTGCTTCTTGTCGCGGCCCCGGGTGGGCCTCTCTTGCTGATTATCCTTCCCTCGGCAACCTCCATGGCCGCCACGCTTCTTGCCAGACCCCTCGGCACCACCCTGGACCTTCTAATTGTCCAGCCTCTCATACTTGGCTTTTTGCTTCTCAGCAAGCAGCTCGACTTGCCGGCAATTCTGGAGGTCGTGGCCCTTGGTGCGGTGGATCTTGCAATATGGCTTGTCGGAGCCTCCTGGCTTGTCGGCGGCCGCCAAGGCCCGGCAAGCGACGCACCCGGCAATTTCCTTGCCGGGGTCGTCTGCCTTGGCCTTCTTGGCAGCGTTGGCATCCTCGGATCCCTCGACAGCAAGCACGATCTTGCCCTTGCGCTTCTGTTGCGGCGCCGGCCCTTTTTTGTCGGGGTGGCCATGTCTTCGTCTATGGAGCCTTTTTCCGCACCGGCGTCCTCGCCGAGGTACTTCCTCCCCTCTTCCGCTCGAGCGCACCTATCGGCCAGAACATAAAGTTCGGCCACATCTCTGACCTTGTTCATCCCCAGCTCTTCACGCATCTTGCGGTTGCGCACATTCTGATGGAATGCACTGATCACGGCGGCGGGATGAACATCTGGGATGTTGTATTGCACCTGGCTGAACCTCTGTATGTACTTGCGCAGGGTTTCACCTTCCTTCTAGGGGATGATATGCAAATTGCTTGCCTGGCCATGAGCTTGGTGGCCTCCGGTAAAGGTGCCAACGAAGTCATGACACAACTCCGACCAAGAAGAAATGGAATCTGCCGGAAAGTGCATGAGCCATGACATGACATTGGGTTTGAGCGCTAGCGGGAAGTAATTGGCAAGCACCTTGTCGTCGCGGGCTCCAGCAGCTTGCATCGCAATGGTGTAGATGCTGAGGAACTTTGACGGGTGGGTCTTGCCGTTGTACTTCTCGCCAACGTCTGGCTTGAACGTGTGGTGGGAGGGCCACTGGAACTGCCGCAGCTCATGGGTAAAGGCCAGGCAACCCACCTCGTAGGGTAGGTCGCGAGAGCCCCCCAGTGCTGGGTGGTCCATAGTGGGCCCCGCCTGCCGATCTGACTGGTGGCACACATCGCGCCAACGTTCGATGGTGGTTCGAGCGTCTTCATGGGCTCGCTCCCGAAGAACTTGGTGCTGATCATGGTGGGCCCGTGGGTCGGACGACGCTACGGAAACATTATTACAAGTGTCGTCATGACGGACTGACACCCGCGGTGGCTGGCGTGGAGGAGGAGAGTGCACCATGGCTGCAGCGCCCCTGATCCTTCCACCACTGGCATGCGACGGCTCGACGGAGCACCGGCCAGAAGGCCCCGTTAGTCGTGGCTCATCTTATTTGCAATGCCGACGAGGCTTCGGATGGTGGCTCTCCACTCATCGAGTTTCTCTGCGGCAGGAGGAAAATCAAGGAATAACTGCGTGCGTGCCAAAGCTTCTGCTAGTGTGGGTGGTGGTGAAAGCTGCGTGGACCGTGATGCGCTCTGACTTCTAACACCGTTAGAAGGAGCTCTATCACAGCCTAGAGGTTGTATGCCGTTTTCACCAGCACTTCGGCGCGCGTGCTGGCCTTCTACATCCCGCGAATGATGCACATGACTCTTCCCACGACGGTGCCCAGGGTCGTCAGCGTGGCGACGCTCCTCGTCGCGCACAACCTTGGAAGAGCGCGTCGGGAGCGCCGGCGTAGGCGCCTCGGAAGTCACCGCGCCGCCCGTGGGTGGTACGACACCGCCCCTGGAGGTCCCCGTGCCGACTGCGGGGGGCCTGGCTCCGTCTTTGGACTTGGTGGCATGTGGCCCATCGTCTTGCGCACGGACGACGCCGCTTGCCAGGCTTTGGCTGCAAGAGCAGTGCGTGTGTTCGCGAGCCGCGCCTTGGCTTCCGTCCGCGACCACCCCACCACTCGCCTGCATTGGTACGGGCCGTTCGGCCCCCGATGAGCCGATCTCCATGATCTTGGGATCCATGGAGATGAAGAACTGCTAAACTAACTGCTAGACCGGATTCTCACAACTGCGCACCCCCTACCTGGCGCACCAGAGATGTCGGTGGGAAACGACACCTATGGGGTCACTAGGATCCCTTCTACGGTTGGCGGGCGTGGGGTTCTGCGAAGAGCGGGTCTGGCGGTCAGCACACAAATCGTTTACCCAGGTTCGGGCCACGGAGACGCGTAAAACCCTAGTCCTGCTTTAACGTGTATTGAGGTGTTCTTGTGTTCTTGAACTAGCTGAAGTGGCTCTCTAGTCCAAAAGATCTGAATCCCCCTCCAGTATGCCTCGGACTTCCTTTTATAGATGAAAAGGGGTTGCCACAGTGGCACACAGGAGGTGGAAAGGTGTACAGGGCCCGAGTCTATCCCTTGGCACAGTCGGACAAATGCATTTAATGCACAACCGACGTGCCCCTCTCGCTTTATTGGGGACGGCAAGGAAGCTCGTCCTAGCTGTCGTCGCCTCACCTGGCTCCGACGTGTGTCCAAGCTGATGAGGCGTTGTAGCGCTATGTTGGCTGGCCGTTGGGCTGGCGCGGTGGTGGAGCCTTCACGAAGATCTGCATGCCACCACGCAGGTGCTTGCTGAGTTGGTGTAGAGGCCGCATGCTGCCACGCAAATGCCTGTTCAGTTGGTCGAGCTGGCAGCTGTATGGGAGCGGCAGTGGAGTCTTTGGCAGACGCAGGCCTGGCTGCGGCCCCACAGGCGTCCTTGGCAAGGGTCTTGCCGAGGGCCCGGCAAGGGTCTTGCTGCGGCACCGCGGTCGTCCCCGGCAAGGACCTTGCCGGGGGTCTCGTGGATTTCCATGGCAAGGATCTCACCAAGGATCGTCGCCTTCTAGTTTCCATCTGATCTTGTGTGTCTACGATCTCTACAAAGATCTGCATGCCACCACGGAGGCGCCTCCCGAGCCTCGGTTCCAATATGGCATAGGAACCCCTTAGTCTCAAGGGTGGCGCGCTCTGCTGGCGTCAGGCAAGTTGCCTCGGCAAGGATCCTCCCGAGGCTGCGGAAGCCACCCCAGCAAGAGTCTTGCTAGGGGAGTCCACCTCGCCCTCTTGCTCTCTTTGTGTCTCTGGCCTTGGCGTTGCTCCGGCATCCCTCCCCTGCCATGCTTAGTGTGGCCGTGGGCGCGGCTCTGACTGCCCGTGCACAAGTTAAGGGGTGCAAAAGGAGAGCCCCTACTTTTGTACACCGACAGCTTGACGAACCACCAAGAGCTAAGTACCAATCATTTTGGACTAGTCTTTGCTACGATGAGACGAGGAGAGTGACGCAAGGTAGAATAAAGAGCATTCATTTTCCCGCAATTCAGTACTTCGCATTATTTAATGGAAAATGTATTGTAGGCAAATAAGATTGTAGTACACTTTGTGCTCCAGACTTGAGCCTCATATGCGCCGCTCTCACCCCGTGATAGGAGTTATAATCTTGGAGAGATTGTTGCACGCGGGTTCCAACACAATGCTAATAGTGGTTATTTCTATGGTGGCATTTATGCCACACGTTTAGCACGAGAGCTGGGCGTTACACCTTTTCCCTATGACCCTATTCTACCCACACAGTATTTAGATTTTGATGCTGTTAAACGCCATAAGATCCTTAAAGGTGAACCTCATAATTTCACTTACAAACTGCCATTTAACCAAGAATCCGTTGTGCACATATTCGCCTGTGCCTGCTATTTTTGATTATCACAGCAAGGGAAGATATTTTGTTCTTGAGAGCGAGGCCCGAGCTCACACTGCGGTGGTTTTGGCGGCACGGCAGGCCGAGGCATCTGCACCGGGAGCCTACGTGAGCTACCACTCCAACTATTATCCAGGCTACTGATCGATTACCAAGTTAGGCCAAAAGCATAAGCTTGGGGGAGTACGTATTTCCACCGACATTACATTCATGTTCACACATTTCATTCTAGTTGTCGGTGTCCACACTTTTCCATTGTACTATCCATGTTAACTTTATTTTCTCGCTTTCTTCGAGAAAATCCAAAAAATATTTCCTTCTTCCTTTTTCATTTTTCTTTCTAGGGTAGTTAGCTGTAGCACTAAAAAGAAAACCCAAAAAGATTTCCTTGTTCTTCTTTTGCTTGTCGGGAGCTTTCCCATGTAAATAGTTTATCATGTTTTTGCTTTTCCCTTTTTATTTGCTTGTTCAAGAAAACCAAAAAACTCCAAAAATATTTCAATGTGTTTCTGTGAGTTTATTTTCTTTTTATTTGAGTCGAACCGAGGAGAAGACCACGATGAAAATGTTGAGTGGCTCTCATATGCATTATTGTTGATCTAACAAAGAGCCCATTTTACCTTGTATTCTCCTGTTGAATAAAATGTTTGTAGATTCCAGCTTAGTCCATGGCACTCTTGCACTATTATTATTTTCATATTGTTCGGTCATGCAAGTGAAAGGCAATAATGACGATATTTGATGAACTGGTCGTGGCAGAGAGAAACGGGTATGAACTTGACTTGTTCTGTTTTTGTAAATATGTTTAACCTAGTATTCATGCTTCAACCCATTATGATCAAACATGTCTGCAATGACAGTTAGAGATTATAGTTTCTCATGCCATGCATAAGTAGCTAGGAGTGGATAATGATTTATCTTGGATATCAACATTGCGTTAAAATGATTGTGATGTAGTATGATGATATGGTATCCTCCTCTGAATGTTCGAGTGGCTTGACTTGGCACATGTTCATGCATGTAGTTGAATCAAAACCAACATAGCATCTATGATATTTATGTTCATGGTGTTCATATCCTACTCATGCTAGTGTCCAATGTTACTTATGCATAATGCATGTTCGTGACCGTTGTTGCTCTCTAGCTGGCCGCTTCTCAACCTATTTGCTAGCCTTCACCTATACTAAGTGGGAATTCTTCCTGTACATCAAAAACCTTGAACCCAAGTTATTCCAGATGAGTCCACCATACCTACCTATATGCGGTATTACCCTACCATCCTAAGTAAATTTGCATGTTCCACCTCTAAAAACTTCAAATAAATATCCTTTTTGTGTACCTGAATCATTTATGGAACGACAGGAGGTGTTCGGTATCTTCCATGCTAAGCAGGTTATTCTCAGGTTGAGTGTTTATTCACTTGCCACTACACGAGAAAAAGGGTGGTAATAGGGATTCCCAGTCCTGAACTCAAAATTGCAAATAATTAAACAAAACTCCCCCGGGACTATTGTTGGTATGGATGACACGCGTTGTTTCAGACAAGCCATGGAGTGTAATTGTTGGTGGAGGGGGAGTAAACCTTTACTTTTATCGCTTGGGAACCGCCGCTAGTGTGCTTAGCATGGAAGATATTGATAACTGATGGTCATGAAGTAAACAAGAAGGGTGCATATCTCAAAATATCATTTGCCTCTGTTTTAAAAACTTGAGCTCTGGCACCTCTGCAAATCACTGCTTCCCTCTGCGAAGGGACTATCTATTTACTTCTATGTTGTGTCATCACCTTCTAAAATAAGCGCCGGAACCTGAGAGCACTGCTGTCATGCTGATGCATTGTGTGTAGCTAATGTTGGGTGCATCATGACTGGATCTTTTCTACCATGAATTACAATGTTTAGTTGATGCTTGAACTTTGGAGGTGCTCTGCATTTATGTTTTGTGGTCTCAGAAAGGGCTAGCGAGATACCACTATTGTCATATTATATCATGGTTGTTTTGACAACGTGTTGCTATTTGAGATATCTTATTATTGCTCGCTAGCTAATTATCTCATTGATATGAGTTAATATACTTCTTAAGAGTTATTGTCGGCATGGTTAGTTATAATGTTGGCTGAAAACCTAGGTGTTGTTTAAGCTAATTCATGCAAACAAGAGCAAAAGAGTTCATAAAAGTTTTTCTTTTTCATTTTCAGTTTATCAACTGAATTGCTTGAGGACAAGCAAATGTTTAAGCTTGGGGGAGTTGATACATCTCCAACGTATCTACTTTTCCTAACGCTTTTCCTCTTGTTTTGGACTCTAATTTGCATGATTTGAATGAAACTAACCCCAGATTGACACTGTTTTCAGCAGAACTACCATGGTGTTGTCTTTGTGCAGAAATAAAAGTTATTGGAATGGAAAGAAACTTTGCAAGGATTTTTTATACAATAAAAGAGTATTTCTGGAGCCAAGAACCACCGGAGCGGGGCACCTGGTTGGGCACAATCCACCAGGGCGCGTCTGCCCCCCCCCCCCCCCCAGGCGTGCCTAGGTGGGTTGTCCCCACCTGGTGGCCCCGCAGACCCTAAAACCGACGCTATAAAATCACATATTCCCAGAAAAAATCAGGGGAAAGAATTATCGCATTCCACGAGGCGAAGCCATCGTCACCTCCTATTCTTCATTGGGAGGCCAGATCTGGAGTCCATTTGGGGCTCCGAAGAGGGGGATCTTCGTCCTTCGTCATCACCAACCCTACTCCATCGCCAATTCCATGATGCTCCCCACCAGGAGTGAGTAATTCCTTCATAGGATCGCTGCTCGGTGAGGAGTTGGATGAGATTCATCATGTAATCTAGTTAGTTTGGTTAGGGCTTGATCCCTAGTATCGACTATGTTCTGAGATTGATGTTGCTATGACTTTACCATGCTTAATGCTTGTCACTTTGGGTCCGGGTGCCATGATTTCAGATATGAACCGTTTATGTTATCACTATTATATCCATGATCTAGATCTGATCTTGCAAGTTATAGTCACCTACTACGTGTTATGATCCGGCAACCCCGGAGTGACAATAGTCGGGACCACTCCCGGTGATGACCGTAATTTGAGGTGTTCATGTATTCACCTTGTGTTAATGCTTTGTTCCAATTTTCTATTAAAATGAGGCCTTAATATCCCTTAGTTTCCAATTGGACCCCGCTTGCATGGGAGGGTACGACAAAATATGTCATGCACGTTCTTTCCATAAGCATGTATGACTATTTACAGAATACATGCCTACATTATATTTATGAACTGGAGCTAGTGCCGTGTCGCCCTAGGTTATGACTGTCACATGATGAATATCATCCAAAAAATCACCGATCCAATGCCTACGAATTTCTATCATATTGTTTCTTCTAAGTTACTACTACTATAGTTACTATTTCACTTGGTACAAAATTACTGCTATCATTGTTACCGTTGCTATTGCTATTGTCACTACTATCAAAACTATCATATTACTGTGCTAACTGATCACTTTGTTGCAGATAATTAATCTCCAGGTGTGACTGAATTGACAACTCAGTTGCTAATACTTGCAAATATTCTTTGGCTCCCCTTGTGTCGAATCTATAAATTTGGGTTGAATACTCTACCTGCGAAAACTGTTGCGATCCCATATACGTGTGGGTTATCATAAGGACATGCTTAATAGACAGATGTACTATGTATGAAAAATAGGAAGGAATGTCACATTAATAGGTATAATGTATAAACTAAGCAGAATAGCACATGCAATTTAACCAGATTGGAAGAATTACAATCTAGACACCATATGCAACATGCAACCACATATCACGCTGTCAAGTTAGAGCAAGCACCTGCGATGCTGGTGTAGGGGAAATGCGGTCATCAACTACAGAGCTACGTTCCCTATCTTCATCTAGCCTTGCTTTTTCTTGAGAATCATGTGGGGAGGCTGACGCTGCATTCTTTAAAAGAGCATATTTTCTCACAGTAATCCCCTGGCGTGGCTGTCTTATCATAAGTGATTGATGAGGGATACAAAAGAACATTAGTTTGATGTAAGAACATGGATAATAGACATATGTACTAGTATGCACCAAAAACAGGAAGACATGTCATATTCAAAGGTATAATGTGTAAGCTAAGCAGATGCAATTTAACCAAATTGAAAGCAATACAAGCTAGACATCCAGCTGGAGTGGTGAGCATGATCATCGAGGACCTAAGAGCCTGGTTGGAGGCGGGTTGCTTCGCCACCATCGTGGTTTTTTAGTTCGCTTCCAGGTGATGCATGTCTGTGTTGGGCTTGTCACTGGCTCGGCCAGTGCCCTGACTAGCTATTTGTCTTCTGGTGCTCCCAGGATGGTGGTACATGTAAAAAATATCTTTCCTTATCTTAATAAATACCAAATTCGGCCTTTAGAATACAAGCTAGACACCATATGCAACATGCAACCACATATGACACCGCAAAGTTAAAGCTAGCACCTGGGATGGTCGTTCATGGCAAGTGAGATCATCAATTCCAGAGCTACGTTTACCATCTCCATCTGTTGAACATCCAACCTTTAAAGCGCCGACACGTGTCTTGCCTACCGAGAAGAAAGCAGGAACGACTTCTCTCTTTTATTTCGTGCTTCTGTCAAGGGAGAGTCTGAAATACACATGCATAAAAACACAATGGTGAGAGTATGGGTGATGTGTGTGCAGAACTAGTGCACTGTAAAAGTAGCAAATAGCAGGTGGCTGAAAAATAAATGACAGGAGACATATGATAGCTCTACAACATTACATGTCAAACAAAATTAGATTCTACTTTGTATGATTTTGTAATATATGAGCACAGAGATGGCTGGGAAATGCAGGTATTCCTCCAGCACACCACCACATGTGGTCCTATCAAAATAACAGTCGACTGAAAATATACAGGTCAGTCTATTTTTTATGAACCGTCTGATCTATAAGGAACGGGCAGATGGCCTTCATCTACCTCCCGCCAGTCACTGTTGATGATCTTTCTCGAACCGCCAGCAACCACCGGCCCAGACCCCGGCCTCCGAAGCCCCGCCCTCCCCTCGACCTCACACCACCACCATGCTTGGCAGTGCCCCCCCGGCCATCCCTTTAATCTCGGCCGACCTCCAGATCAGGCGCTAGCAGCTCCTAGGACCCACATACCCCTGAGATAAACACCGAGGTGCTGCTTCCCCAGCGTAATTGGTGGACTAGCTCCTGTTATGTCGGGGAATGCTTCCTTTAATTGGGAATCAAGTGACCAGGAATTGAAATCCAGGGGGGCGATGGACCTCTAGCTAAGGTGAAATAGTATATGAGGAGAAACCTTGTGCATCGCGAGTTACTAGGAACATCTAATATCAGGAAGAAGCGGTCAACCAGTGTCTTCTATGGGATGAATACTGTGCAAGCATACACATAAGAGTTGCACGAACAAGGGAAGAGGAGTACCATTTCCGGTTGCCAGTGCTGTGTTTGTTGGGGAACATAGCATGCAGTTTAAAAAAAATCTTATGATCACGCAAGATCTATCTAGGAGATGCATAGCAACGAGACGGGGAGAGTGTGTCCATGTACCCTCATAGACCATAAGCGGAAGCATTAGGTTAATGCACTTGATGTAGTCGAACGTCTTCACAATCCAACCGATCCAAGTACCGAACGTACGACACCTCCATGTTCAGCACACGTTCAGCTCGATGATGTCCCTCGAGCTCTAGATCTAGTACAGGGTCGAGGGAGAGTTACGACAGCACGACGGCGTGGTGATGGTGATGGTGATGTGATCCGCGCAGGGCTTCGCCTAAGCACTACGACATTATGAATGGAGGAGTAAACTGTGGAGGGGGGCACTGCACACGGCTAAGAGAAATCTTGGTGTGCCTTTGGGGTGCCCCCCGCCCTTGTATATAAAGGGGGGAGGAGGAGGTGGCCGGCCCAAGGGGGGAGCGCCGAGGGGGAGTCCTACTTGGACTCATAGTCCAAGTAGGATTCGGCCCCCCTCCTTCCAACCAACGAAAAGGGAAAGGAGGGAGAAGGAGAAGGAAAGAGGGGGCCGCGCCCCCTCCCGTTGTCCAATTCAGATTGGGCAAGGGGGGGTGCCACCTCCAGTGGCCTGCCTCCTCTCCTCCACTATGTCCCATTAGACCCATTAAATTTCCGGGGGGGGGAGGGTCCGGTAACCTCCCGATACTCTAAAAATCCCCGATCTTCTTTGGAACCATTCCGGTGTCCGTATATGACCTTCCAATATATCAATCTTTACCTCTCGAGCATTTTGAGACTCCTCGTCATATCCGTGATCTCATCCGGGACTCCGAACAAAATTCGGTCACCAAAACACATACCTCATAATACAAATCGTCATCGAATGTTAAGCATGCGAACCCTACGGGTTCGAGAACTATGTAGACATAACCAAGACACATCTCCGGTCAATAACCAATAGCGGAACCTGGATGCTCATATTGGCTCCTGGATGCTCATATTGGCTCCTACATATTCTACGAAGATCTTTATCGGTCAAACCGCATAACAACATACGTCATTCCCTTTGTCATCGGTATGTTACTTGCCCGAGATTCGATCGTCGGTATCATCATACCTAGTTCAATCTCGTTACCGGCAAGTCTCTTTAGTCATTATGTAATGTATCAGCCTGCAACTTACTCATTAGTCACATTGCTTGCAAGGCTTATAGTGATGTGCATTACCGAGAGGGCCCAAAGATACCTCTCCGATACACGAAGTGACGAATCCTAATCTCGATCTACGCCAACTCAACAAACACCATAGGAGACACCTGTAGAGCATCTTTATAATCACCCAGTTACATTGTGATGTTTGATAGCACACAAAGTGTTCCTCCGGTATTCAGGAGTTGCATAATCTCATAGTCAGAGGAATATGTATATGTCATGAAGAAAGCAATAGCAATACAACTAAATGATCATAATGCTAAGCTAACGGATGGGTCTTGTCCATCACATCATTCTCTAATGATGTGATCCCATTAATCAAATGACAACACATGTCTATGGTTAGGAAACTTAACCATCTTTGATTAACGAGCTAGTCAAGTAGTGGCATACTGGGGACACTCAGTTTTGTCTATGTATTCACACATGTACTAAGTTTCTGGTTAATACAATTCTAGCATGAATAATAAACATTTATCATGATATAAGGAAATATAAATAACAACTTTATTATTGCCTCTAGGGCATATTTTTTCAGTCTCCCACTTGCACTAGAGTCAATAATCTAGATTACATAGTAATGATTCTAACACCCATGGAGTCTTGGTGCTGATCATGTTTTGCTTGTGGAAGAGGCTTAGTCAACAGGTCTGCAACATTCAGATCCGTATGTGTCTTGCAAATCTCTATGTCTCCCTCCTTGACTTGATCGCGGATGGAATTGAAGCATCTCTTGATGTGTTTGGTTCTCCTGTGAAATCCGGATTCCTTCACGAAGGCTATTGCTCCAGTATTGTCACAAAAGATTTTCATTGGACCCAATGCACTAGGTATTTCACCTAGATCGGACATGAACTCCTTCATTTGCTGCTTCCAAAGCAACTATGTACTCTGCTTCACACGTAGATCCCACCACGACGCTCTGCTTGGAACTGCACCAACTGATAGCTGCACCATTCAATATAAATACGTATCCAGTTTGTGACTTAGAGTCATCCGGATCAGTTTCAAAGCTTGAATTGATGTAACCATTTACGACAAGTTCTTTGTCACCTCCATAAACAAGAAACATATCCTTAGTCCTTTTCAGGTATTTCAGGATGTTCTTGACCTGCTGTCCAGTGATCCACTCTTGGATTACTTTGGTACCTCCCTGCTAAACTTATAGCAAGGCACACATCAGGTCTGGTACATAGCTTTGCATACATGATAGAACCTATGGCTGAGGCATAGGGAATGACTTCCATTTTCTCTCTATCTTCTACAGTGGTCGGGCATTGAGTCTGACTCAACTTCACACCTTGTAACACATGCAAGAACCCTTTCTTTGACGGATCCATTTTGAACTTCTTCAACACTTTATCAAGGTATGTGCTTTGTGAAAGTCCAATTTAGCGTCTTGATCTATCTCTATAGATCTTGATGCCCAATATATAAGCAGCTTCACCGAGGCCTTTCATTGAAAAATTCTTATTCAAGTACCCTTTTATGCTATCAGGAAATTCTGTATTATTTCCAATCAACAATATGTCATCCACATATAATATTAAAAATGCTACAGAGCTCCCACTCACTTTCTTGTAAATACAGGCTTCTCCAAAAGTCTATATAAAACCATATGCTCTGTTCACACTACCAAAGCGTATATTCCAACTTCGAGAGGCTTGCACCTGTCCATAAATGGATCGCTGGAGCTTGCACACTTTGTTAGCACCTTTAGGATCGACAACACCTTATGGTTGCATCATATACAACTCTTCTTTAAGATATCCATTAAGGAATGCAGTTCTGACATCCATTTGCCAAATTTCATAATCATAAAATGTGGCAATTGCTAACATGATTCGGACAGACTTAAGCATCGCTATGGGTGAGAAGGTCTCATCGTAGTCAACTCCTTGAACTTGTCAAAAACCTTTCGCAACAAGTCGAGCTTTGTAGACAGTAACATTACCGTCAGCGTCAGTCTTCTTAAAGATCCATTTATTCTCTATGGCTTGCCGATCATCGGGCAAGTCAACCAAAGTCCACACTTTGTTCTCATACATGGATCCCATCTTTGATATCATGGCCTTAAGCCATTTTGCAGAATCTCGACTCATCATTGCTTCCTCATAGTTTGTAGGTTCATCATGGTCTAGTAACATGACTTCCAGAACAGGAATACC
Organism: Triticum urartu; assembly: GCF_056163025.1. Taxonomy (NCBI): domain Eukaryota; kingdom Viridiplantae; phylum Streptophyta; class Magnoliopsida; order Poales; family Poaceae; genus Triticum; species Triticum urartu. Next base: position 218,335,352 of record NC_141877.1, on the reverse strand, counting down.
ATTCCACTCTGGTGCGGACCATACTCTGGTTGACCTACGAGGTTCGGTAGTAACTTGATCTGTAGTTTCATGATCATCATCATTAACTTCCTCACTAATTGGTGTAGGAATCACTGGAACAGATTTTTGTGATTAACTACTTTTCAATTTGGGAGAAGGTACAATTACCTCATCAAGTTCTACTTTCCTCCCACTCACTTCTTTCAAGAGAAACTCCTTCTCTAGAAAGGATCCATTCTTAGCAATGCATATCTTGCCTTTTGGATATGTGATAGAACGTGTACCGAGCAGTCTCCTTTGGGTATCCTATGAAGACACATTTTATCAGGTTGAAGCTTTTTCAAATAAGCATCGCAGCCCAAACTTTAAGAAACGACAGCTTTGGTTTCTTGCTAAACCACAATTCATATGGTGTTGTCTCAACGGATTGAGATGGTGCCCTATTTAACGTGAATACAACCGTCTCTAAAGAATAACCCCAAAACGATAGCGGTAAATTGGTAAAAGACATCATAGATCGCACCATGTCCAATAAAGTACGGTTACGACGTTCGGGCACACCATTACGCCGTGGTGTTCCAGGTGGCGTGAGTTGCGAAACTATTCCATGTTGTTTCAAATGAAGACCAAACTCATAACTCAAATATGCACCTCCATGATCAGATCATAGAAACTTTATTTTCTTGTTACGATGGTTTTTCACTTCACTCTGAAATTCTTTGAACTTTTCAAATGTTTCAGACTTATGTTTCATTAAGTAGATACACCCACATATATGCTCAAATCATCTATGAAGGTTAAAAAATAACAATACTTGCCGCGAGCCTCAACACTGATCAGACCGCATACATCAGTATGTATTATTTCCAATAAGTCAGTTTCTTGCTCCATTGTTTCGGAGAACGGAGTCTTAGTCATCTTGCCCATGAGGCATGATTCGCAAGCATCAAGTGATTCATAATCAGGAGATTCCAAAAGCCCATCAGCATGGAGTTTCTTCATGCGCTTCACACCAATATGACTTAAACGGCGGTGCCACAAATAAGTTGTACTATCATTATTAACTTTGCATCTTTTGGCTTCAATGTTATGAATATGTGTATCACTACAATCGAGATTCAACAAAATAGACCACTCTTCAAGGGTGCACGACCATAAAAGATATTACTCATATAAATTGTACAACCATTATTCTTTGATTTAAATGAATAACCGTCTCGCATCAAACAAGATCCAGATATAATGTTCATTCTCAACGCTGGCACCAAATAACAATTATTTAGGTCTAAAACTAATCCTGGCAATAGATGTAGAGGTAGCGTGCCGACGGCGATCACATCGACTTTGGAACCATTTCCCACGCGCATCGTCACCTCGTCCTTAGACAATCTTTGCTTAATTCATAGCCCCTGTTTTGAGTTGCAAATATGAGCAACAGAACCAGTGTCAAATACCCAGGCGCTACTGCGAGCATTAGTAAGGTACACATCAATAACAAGTGTATCAAATATATCTTTCACTTTGCCATCCTTCTTATCCGCCAAATACTTGGAACAGTTCCGCTTCCAGTGACCAGTCCCTTTGTAGTAGAAGCACTCAGTTTCAGGCTTAGGTCCAGACTTGGGCTTCTTCCCTTGAGCAGCAACTTGCTTGCTGTTCTTCTTGAAGTTCCCCTTCTTCCCTTTGCCCTTTTTCTTAAACTAGTGGTCTTGTTAAGCATCAATACTTGATGCTCCTTCTTGATTTCTACCTCCGTAGCCTTTAGCATTGTGAAGAGCTCGAGAATGGTCTTTTCCATCCCTTGCATGTTATAGTTCATCACGAAGCCTTTATAGCTTGGTGGCAGTGATTGAAGAACTCTGTCAATGACACTATCATCAAGAAGATTAACTCCTAGTTGAGTCAAGTGGTTATGGTACCCAGACATTCTGAGTATGTGTTCACTGGCAGAGCTATTCTCCTCCATTTTGCAGTTGTAAAACTTGTTGGAGACTGCATATCTCTCAAATCGGGCATTTGCTTGAAATATTAAGTTCAACTCTTGGAACATCTCATATGCCCCATGACGTTCAAAAAATCTTTGAAGTCCCGATTCTAAGCCGTAAAGCATGGCACACTAAACTATCGAGTAGTCATCAGCTTTGCTCTGCCAGACGTTCATAACATGCGGAGTTGCTCCTGCAGCGGGTGTTGCACCTAGCGGTGCTTCTAGGACGTAATTCTTCTATGCAGCAATGAGGATAATCCTTAGGTTATGGACCTGGTCCATGTAGTTGCTACCATCATCTTTCAACTTAGCTTTCTCTAGGAACGCATTAAAATTCAAGGGAACGGTAGCACGGGTCATTGATCTACAACAACATGGATATGCAAAGACTGTCAGGTACTAAGTTCATGATAAATTAAAGTTCAATTAATCATATTACTAAAGAACTCCGACTTAGATAGACATCCCTCTAGTCATCTAAATGATCACGTGATCCATATCAACTAAACCATGTCCGATCATCATGTGAGATTATACCTGGCCATGGGAAGCCCGGCCCGAAAAAGCCTGACCCGGCCCGGCCCGACGCTGCTCCCGGGTCGGGCTTGGGCCTAGATTTTGAGCCCGATGACCGGGCCGGGCCGAGCCTGGGCCTGTCATTTTTGTACTTTTCTGAAGGTCGGGCCGGGCCGGCCCTGAGCACGACAGACTTTTACATGTTCGGGCCGGGCTCGGGCCCAGAAAACAGGCCCGATGGCCGGCCTGGGCCAAGCCCGGACCTGGGTTTTTTGCATCGGGCATAGCTAGGCCCGGCCCGAAGCCCGGCCCATCCCGAGGTATGGCCAGATATACGTGAGATGGAGTAGTTTTCAATGGTGAACATCACTATGTTGATCATGTCTACTATATGGTTCACGTTTGACCTTTCGGTCTCAGTGTTTTGAGCCCATATCTGCATATGCTAGGCTCGTTAAGTTTAACCTGAGTATTCTACATGTGCAAAACCGTCTTGCACACATTGTATCTGAATGTAGAGCTTATCACACCTGATCATCACGTGGTGTCTCGGCACGACGAACTATAGCAATGGTGCATACTCAGGGAGAACACTTATACCTTGAAATTTAGTGAGGGATCATCTTATAATGCTACCGCCATACTAAGCAAAATAAGATGCATAAAGGATAAACATCACATGCAATCAAAATATGTCACATGATATGACCATCATCATCTTGTGCCTTTGATCTCCATCTCCAAAGCATCGTCATGATATCCATCCACTACAAAAAAATACACTTCCGTGATGATACGTGTTTGTCACAGTAGGTCGCATTTTTTGTCATGCATGTACATCCATGACGATTTTATGACAGAATCAAGATAGTCATACATGTGCTGTCGTAGAAGTGTTCCATGACATTACCAAAATTATCATCACGGAAGTGTCCACTTCCATGACGATAAATCGCGTGTCACAGAAGTGCTTTCGTCAAGGGTGACCGACACGTGGCATCCACCGTAACGGAACACCGTTAAGCTATCGGGTCGGATTTTGGATCCGATAACCCGTTAACAGCCCTGACCAATGCGAAATTTCCATGTGTAAAATTCGGATTGGCCGAAGGGAACACCTGTCAGCTCATCAGTGGGCCAGATGTTGCCCCGTCCATTGGAGCAGACCTTCCTATGATACGTCGACACGTGGCTGGGCCCAACAGAGGCCCATATAGGTTAAAAAGGCCGGCCCAGTCAAAGGCCCGTAGAACTTAATCAGGTACTAGTGGGCCAGCCCAATAACGGCCTCCTTAATAAAGGGCCATTTACGACCCGAAGCCAGATCTGGCCCGTTAATTGTTCGCCCAATATTTGGGCCATTTACGACCTAAAGCCAGATCTGGCCCGTTAATTGTTCGCCCAATATTTGGGCCCATTTGTGGCCCGAAGCCAGATCTGGCCCGTTAATTGTTCGCCGAATATTTGGGCCCAACTACAGCCTAGTGACTTTCGACCTGTTAGAGGCCTGATGTAGACATGGGCCCATTTCAGCCCGGTGTGACTTTCAGCCTAGGAATGGCCCGTGCTGCCCATGGGCCACATATGGTCCGACGGGACATCGGGCCCACTAACTGCCCGTGCTAAAGGTGGCAATAGTTAATCCCAACGTGACTTTGGGCCTGTTAAAGGCCTGTCGCGTAATTCGGCCCATTGATGCCTGTGCTAAGCTTTGAGCCTCTTAAAGGCCCGTGATATCAGTGGGCCAACTAAGGCCCAAGATATGTTTCGGCCTGGTAACGACCTGTGAGCTAACTGGGCCCAAAACGGCCCGGTCTACATTTCGGCCTGCTCAAGGCCCGTCGACGACTAGTGAAAATTGAGGCCCAACATGCATTTTGGCCTGCTAAAGGCCCGTGGTTTCATCTCGGCCGTAACAGACCAGTACAATATTCAGCCTGTTAATGGCCCAACACTACTTGGGCCAAACTAAGCGCTGGGTCGACAAAAGGCCCAACTAAAATATAGGCCGGTGTAAGTTTGGGCCTGGCGCAATGTGTGAAGGCCCCAATCATTCAGGCCCAAGAAAGACGCAGGCCGACCCAATTGTGGCCCGCTAAAAACCTGGCCCGTTAGAGTCGAATGTTTCGGTCCGGTCGACTACATCTGATTTTTTTTCAGATAGCGAATGATGGCAATAACTAGTAGGAATTAAGAACAAACCTACTCTATACAATAAAGAAATTACGGCATAGTAACTAAGAATAAACCTACACTATACAATAAAGGATTTAAGGTATATTACATCCACTAGGCATCGAAGTTCACCACCAGTGATCATAAAGCGCAACGAAGAAGCAGATTACAAAAATTGGGCACCATTGCAGTGTAACAAAATAATACTGAACCGAGACCACTTCCAAGACAGTACAAGAAAGGTTAGCCTTGCGGGGGAACTGATGCACAAGCTGCTGAGCAAGGCTGTGAGACCAGCCTAGCATGTCGGTCATAGCTTCCAAGTGTAGCTGTTTAGCGATGAGGTTCTCATTGGTGTTCTCCGCAATCTTTCTTAGAGATAGGACTTCAAGTCGAAGTTGAGTTGCAGAATGCCTTTCTGCTAGAACTTGGGATTGAAGAAGTCGAACTGATTCAGCCAACGAATTCTGTGAGCTTGTCTGACTGTTAGTCTCAAGTAACTTGAACACTGCATCAAGACAAGACTTTGGGGTTGTCTCGCTATCTTGAAGATGTTTTGCCTTCTTTGCTGCAATATATGTTGGGTTTATCTCACAGCCTTTAGCAGACTTGTGCATGCCATCAGGCATATCACCCTGAAACAAAGTAGAGAGATGACAGGTTTTGCACGTGTATAAACAAAGATGATAACTGTTCTGTCAATTCTATCCAATTTCAAATTAGAAAATAAAGAGTAAGTTCAAAATATCAATAGCATAATTTGGCATTGTTCATAATGCGGGGAGCCTCACCACACTACTGGATTACCATGTCAACATAACAAGAATAGATGAAGGGCAAAGAAAATCATTCTATCTATTTTGGATAATGTGCATGGCATGTTGTTCATATCATCAGCCACATCAGTAAGATAAAACAGGAGATGACAAGGTGCAAACATGGGCTGCTTCACCACACAATGGATTATAGATCCACAAAAACAAGCGTAGATATAGGGAGTATTAAGTAATGTGCATGGTATGAATAAGGAATTTGGTTTTACAAGTAAAACTTAGAACTTACGGTTCTTACGAACATGCATTTTGGTAGAAACAGCAAACTAAACAGCAGTAAACGATAGGGAGTATGAGCAGATTAAACAGCAGTTGAGGATAAAGGCTTTAGAAGGACTGACTTACATTAACAGTTAACCTCGGCTTTATAATGCCCTTCTCCATGTCAAGGGAAGGATAACTCAAGAATTTCAGCACAGAATCTTCTTCATAAGCATTGCATGTACTCTACATTTTGTAGAGAGTAATTATAGATATGATAATACTGGAAGGGATAGAGGATAATGAAGATAAGATGCAGATTGATGCTACATAATCAACTACCAATCCCTGGAAGTACAAGCGTTACACGACAAAATGTATTGACAAGAGCAATGGGCTATACTTCTGCACTGGCATTGTCTGTGTATTCTACTTGTTGGTAAGATTAAATATAGATCTGATCTTTTTTAGTAAATGGTGGGCGAGGGAGATAAGATGCAGAATGATACAAAATGAACCAATCCCTCTTCCCATAATACAAGAGTGTTTTGAACACTGGTGTACTGTACAAAACGTTCTTATATTATGGGACGAAGGGAGTAGCTGTAAATGTAAGTATAGTGATAGACCATGTTCAGTCCTTACAAGAGGACTGCAGAGCTAAACCTCTTCAAAAGCATTCGGTTGATTCTAGATTTATGTAAGAGTCCATACGGATCTTATAATGTCCACCAAATGGACGATTACGAGGCTAACATGTGCAGTGATGCTACATAATCAAACAACTATGAAAGTAAGTATGGTCATACAGGGCAAGAGGTACTCACAAGAGCAATGTAGTGTGCAGTATAGTTGCGAGATTCTGTGGTCCCTTGAGAATGAATGTTCTTCTGCTAACAGTTTTCGTGCAAGTGAGACATTAAGGCAAATGCATAAATGTAGTTCAAATTGTGATGTGATATCATAGACACACCTTACGCTGCAGCCGAGACCAATGTGTAACAAGATTATTCCAGTCACCGTCGGATAAATGTAGCACCGGAGACTTTACGGAAATTTTGTTCAAAGGGTTGCCATCGAAGTGCGCTTGCCTCAGGTAGGAATGATACTTCATCAATGAGCTTGAAAAGCGCAACCAACCCTTGCTCGTCATCACAATCCAGTTTGCTCCTCGCCTATTTAAAAGAATGAAATCTTGTGTCTTCTGTCAGCAGAAACATATGCAGTAATGACCATGAATAACATCAGTACATTACTTACGCGTAAGTTGCGGAGGAAGACTGGAAATTGTTCTGTGTCTGCGGTATAATCTTTCCACAAAGGAAAGATGCGCACAAAGTTTGTGACAACACCATAAGCTTCATCTTCTAAACTGGGAAGAAATGGAACAGGGGTCCTATTTGCTGCAATTGGGGCTCTCTCTGGTTCGAAAAGGGATTTGGCAACTGGATTTGGTGAACTCTTTGCTGGAATGGGGGTTTTGCGTCGTACAGCTGGTGCCATGTCAACTGGCATAATCATACTGTTTGCTGCAGTTGGGGTCTGCTGAGTTGGGGCATCAGAAATGACCAGTGTAGTAGGGCTAGAGTCTGCTAGAGTTGGGGTATTTTGTGGGTCAGGTGATATTGCAACTACACCTAATGGGCTATTTGATTTATCAGGTGCCACTACCTTTTCCAAATATTTTGCTTGTGCTCCTCCACGATCAGCAATCGCCCTCTTCCTTTTGAACGTCTAATACATAAGAACATCATTTGAATGGATAAATATGGTATGATGACAGATGTAATATGTACTGAAAATGGATAGGCATGGCGTATTCACATAGACGATGTGTAAACTAAGCTAATGGCAGTTCAACAAAGTAGAAGCAATGCAAAGCATCAGCTGAAAGATATGTGTGAGCAATGTAACCTTGGAAAGTTAGAGCAAGTACCTTGATGGGTGAATAAGATAGGGCATCTTCCTCTGACTCCTCCACTAGGGAGCTACATTGACTTAGGTCTCCCTCTAGCTTAGAATCACTGTTAGGATCATATTCTGAGCATGAATATGTAGGTGGAGAGCGTTTGCATTGCATTGCATCCAGACTTTATTTCAGTCCCTTAATGCCAACTTTGACAGCCATGGCATTGTTCTGCTTTATTCTTTTCATGCGCGCAAGCTCATAATCATTATGATGTTGTTCAGAATCATAGATTCATGAAAACATAAAAAGTAGTCAGATTATCTATAGAATGCATTGCGGATTCAACTCGGAGAGTGTCTCCCTATAAACCCCTGCATATGCAAAGTTCACCTCCCCAACCGTGCTGACCAGACCACACACAGAAATACAAACCCCTTATGTCTCTATAACAGGCAGGCACACATTTTCAAAACTGAAGTAGGAACATTAGAATCATATGAAATTCGTATTTGAACAAATAAACTAAGCAATTATGAGTGGTGTAATGTTTAGCTTCAAGGGTGGAGTGTTGGTAGTGCGACACAAAGCAAGTAGGCAGATTGTATTCCATGTACAAGATCGAAACCTATGTAAAAGCTGGAAATGACACTTTCTTTCTATACAATGCAATGTTCGTTACCCACACATGATTGAAGAGATCACATAGAGAAATACTATTCACTCATGTCTACGGTTCCAGTATTTAGAAATAGGGTGGTCCACCCTAAAAGAATATTGACAACAAATATGACAAGGCAAGCATAGATGTAGTGAATCAATCATTTACTTGTGAGATTACTAGGACAAGTATGCAGAATTGTAACTGCGGTAAGAGACCTCCAAAATCTGAATGAAGAAGTTTGTCTAGCACGTATTGTTTGCAACTAATCAATGTGAATAATTGGATATTATATCGAATGAGTAAGAAAGACAAGTAAAATTGTCAACAAACCTGGCTTGCAGTAGTAATCTGGGTCAATGTCACTACGACCAACAATCCAAAATGACTAGTTTTTTTCTGAGGGCCGGAATTTTGAAAACCCTGTGAACTTTAGAGGTACTAAAGATTACCGAAATACATCTGAACCATTAAGTGTAGGTAGCACTGAGCACACAACAAACCCTAATGATAGTCCTGCCTAATGAGTAATGAATCAATTAGAAAATGGGTGATGAGGAGTGGCTGCTGAGTGTTGAGGACGTATCTCAGGATAAATCGGGTTGGCTTGATTGGTGTTGCAAGCCTGAGCCCTGAACGGACTGGGAAGGTAGGCACGGCGGCGCGCCCGGGTAGCGGTGACGCTGTTGGGTGAGCGGCTCCTGGCCTCCTGTTAGTCCAGCATCTCCTCCTAGAGTCATGCCGTCCGGGGACGGCAAGTCGCCGACGAGGCAGGCGGCTGGGGGCGAGTAGAGATCGGAAGCGCGCAGCAGAACAGAGGGGAATTGGGGCCTGGGACGACCCAAAATCCCAGGGTGGGCCGGCCCACCGTGGGCACCCTATAGAGATACACACCCGAGCGGCGAACATGCATTTTCGAAACTAATTTAGGAACATTTAGCTGACCAATTAAACAACTCCGTTTTAATAATATCAGATTCGTATTTGAACAACTAAGATTGTTTAGCTTGATGGGTGGAGCATTGTTATTATGACACGAAGCACGTATTCTGATCGTATAGTGATCATAAAAGGGGGAAACTCTAAGCATATTTTTTTAGCAAAAGAGGGTTTCCCCTCTGATTTCTATTAAAGAAACCACCACGGAACCAACATGATCAATTAAACCCTAAGCATGATCAATTAAATCGTATTATGGTTGTGCCATGGCAGATTTGAAGCTGCAAACCGGAGAAATGATATTTAGCATCCATTGTTTGCTTCGAACTAAGAACTAAATTCTAAGAGCTGAAAAGAAAGTAGAGTAACCAAGTTAAGATCTATTTTCTGGTTGAGATCAAAAAGTTGAGGAGATATGAACTACCACCTCTCTTGCGGTGCCGTGTAGGCATCGGGGGTGCGATGGCTGTCGGTGGCATGGAAGCAGATTTGCAATGGTAGACGGGTGCATAGGGGGATAAGTCCCATTGCGGTGGAAGAGAAGGTCATGTGAGCGGCCCCGGAAAAGAGGACGACGGCGCCGATGAAGCGAGAGGACGCGATGCAAGGCTATTGGTCCGTCGCCGTGGATGAGAAACATCCATCTCTAGCAGTGGACGACGAGGTCTTGGTAGGCGCTCCGGCATGGTGGAGGACGGTGGCGATGGATGTGGTGGAGGACGGCGGCGATGGATGGGGTGGCGGATGGAGGCTGGTGTGGGGATGGGGTGTTCTAGCGCGGACGGTGTATGAATGGGAAAATTGAGGGAGAGGTACGAGGAACCATGTTTTTGGGACGCGCCTGTCTGAAATATGGGAAAGTTACGAACTTAGCCCCCGTTTAAAATTTGGATGTCTCGTCAGTTGGGGATAGGACGGTAATCTCGCATCTCGCCAATATTTGCCCAGAGCGATTTCGGGCGAGGAGAGGGTGGTTGGCGCCCATGGTTGGCGCCCATGGTGTATGAATGGGGCTGACAGGTAGGGCGGTTGTGTCATGTCTGAGTGAAGTTACAAACCTGCCCCTATTGAAAATATTTGCCTACATCGATTTCGGCCGAGTCGAGTTTGTTTTGCCGCCCACCATGTATGAATGGGGAATGGAGGGAGAAACAGAGGTATTTTGGACGAGCTTGAATCAAATGAGTTTTGCCACCCATGTTTGACACCCACCATGTCGGAATGGGCTCAGAGGCGGTCGTGTCACGTCTAATTGAAGTTACTAACCTACCCCTATTTAGAGCAGTGGAAATTGGGCCGATGGATTGTCTGTGTAATGGGTAGACAATAATTTCCATCTCCCAAACACTTGGCTTCGGGCAGCCGACATGGGAGTGGACATTTTGCCGCTTCTTTTGAATTTTGGGACAATAAGCATCCACGTTTACCCTGGCAACTAAATTCGAATCCATTTTGTATTCCTATATGAATCTTTATAAATCATTCTATGTGTTTTTATATATCTTCAAAAGGACGACAAAGATGTATTCCACTGTCATATATGAATATGGTTTACAAATGCCGATACTCAAATTCAGAAACTAGAATCTAGTTTAAGGTGAATTCGAATATTTGGAACAATTCATGTCCAACTCAAATGTCACACGTAGCATAATGTGTACTCCCATTTAGATATGTACACAAACGATGTATCAAGATTCAAATACCGAGTCAATCAACCAAGAATGTATAGAACTAACAGACATATAAACACTTATAGAGTATATGGATCAATAATATCAACTAACATACATAAGCCAGGCCGTTGTACTTTTTTTGGCTACAACAGCATCCTTTTTTTAGCCATCATCTTGGCCCTTTCCGATGCGTGCCACTTTTGGTCCATCTATACTACTACTATTGCCGAATGCACATTCAACCCGATTGGCATATTTGTAGGTCTGGCACAGCAATCCAAATGAAATGTCTCCGAGTCTTATCAATTAATACAGAGTTGTGCTCAAATAAAATTACAAACCAAAAAAATAATTATTACATGATCTCTAAAACAAATGGTTTGATTCATTACATGAACAGACAACACAAAGGTTATTCAACTATGGAAAGAACATTTCACCTATGATTTACCAAGTAAGAATTTAATTTCCTTTTTTCCTTCAGGACCTTAACAATCTGGTCAGTCTCAGCTTGCTTCATTTTGAAATCCACCAAATATTTAATGGTTGTCTTGAGTACTGCTTGTGATTGTGCTGTTTGCTTCCTCAACATGTCAACTTCATCTCTAAGTGCAGAAGCAGAATGTCTATCTACCACTAGTTTAGCCTCTAGAGCATCAGTAGTTGGCAATTCATAATGCACGGTTGGGCCGGTGCCACTGCTGTGGGATGTTGCAATGTCCATGGGGACCTCGCTCTTTGATCTTGGGCTAACCTATTTTGCCATTAAAGTTCCGATTGGATTCAGAAAAGTTGAAGTTAGCAAAACATCTCAACTGGGAGTTATAACAGCAAACCAGTTAAACAAACAAGGAATTAAAGAGTTTCAATTGGATGCTGAAGAGTAGTTATTAACATCATTGTAACCCGCTGTTGCAGCAACAAAGCAGCTAAACAGACAAGTAGATATTTAAGTTAAGGTAAACAGGTAATTCTTAACAGTAAGTATCAAACACATAGATAGGCGCAGTCTACAATATGATTAACAGGCTGTGCCATTATATAATCAGTAGCAAACTAAATTAAGCCAAGCAACGTAATTGAACAATTTTGCAATAAGTGGCTAACTAAAATTCCGAGAAGCAGGTAACTGAACTTGCGCTAGTTCTTTGTACAGGCACACTGCAACTTTTTTTTCGCTTACAAGGTTGTACGAAGGAGTCCATGGCATCAATTGCTTGGATACGCAGTCCCAATACTTCTTTCTTCCCACACTGCATGGGTAAGTCGAATGGTTAATCTGGTAAGATGGTGCGTCCTTGATATGTTATATGAGGATGTGTAGTCAGACTAGTTGTAGCCAAACACATCACACTGGCTTTTACTGTATATTTCATGCGATTACTTTTGGCATATCGAGATCTAAGCAATCTATAATAGGATGAAAAGACTGGCATCCTTCACATTATTGGCGAACTCAGTTCATAGAAACAAGCAACTCAACCATTCTGTGGGTAAATCAAAAGCGCCACTGGAATATTTTTCACTATCCAATCATACACACAAAAAGGGGCGACGCCACCATAGGGGCTGGTATGGGCGGCCGCCTCAGGTGGCTGGAAAGTGTGCACCTAGTTTGAGTCATCCAGGTTGGCCCATGCTAGTTTTGTTCGTCCCAACTCATGAGCAGGCAATGTAAAAAATGAAGAAAAATGTTTCAATTTGGATGGGCCAATAACGTAAGTGCAAGGCAGGCCCTATAGCAGGCTCGCGGCCCAAACGAGTGCGTCCCATATCGATCGACAGTAGGAAAATCCCAATTCATTCGCTCCAGCCTCCAGTCTGGTTCGCTCCTAACCTAGCCGCCGCTGGACAGACCGACACAACACTTCCTCACGCCCTCGTTGGAGGGCGGTCGCCGGGCTTCAAGCGAACGGAAAGACAAGAAGATGAAGATCCAACCCTGGGTGTAGCCTGCGTGGGAGGCAGCGGCGGCAGCACGGGCATGGCATCGAGCTTGCGCAAACGGACAGTCGCAGCTTGCAAGAGTAGCATGCGCAACGAGCAGGTACATCACATCCCTGATTATATCTAATTCAACTCTTCAATTTCTGGCCAATAGTTAAACCTGACGGTGTTGTAAAACTGCTTGTATGTAGGGAATCTATGAGAAAATGAAACCAATTTCTACTTATTTTATAACTCCCCCAATTAATACTGAACTGACTGAATCTGATGTATCTAATCAAGTTTCCGGTGCAAACATACAAGCTCATGTTGTTCTTGAGCCTGAAGTGTCTAATGAAAAGACTCCTAATGAAGGATTTGATGCAAACATTTTACATGCTCCTGGTGATGAACATATAGTGTCTAATGAGGGATCTAATGCAAGCATTTTGCAAGCTCATTGAAGGATTTAGTGTCTAATGATGATCTACTATGTTGAGAGAGACAGAGATTTGCAGGCATTGATGACAAGCAAATTATAGTGCATTTTCATAGCTTGAGGAAATGTTGAGGCCATCTACCAGAAAGTCTCCGTATCATGACAACATAGCATAAATACTTTTCTAATCTGTTGTTTGAAACTATTGGCATACTTGTGCAGGATAGATATATTGATATGCAGTTTGTGCACTGGTTTATGTGCAATTACACTTCGATATTTTCCGCGAGAGAACAAATAATTCAAGCAGGTACAGACCATGTTTGTAGTCCTTGTACACCATGTTGCATTTTGTGTTTTTTGGTGCTTGCATCATTTAGTGTTTATAATCTGAACTACTTTGGATCATTAGCTGGTTTTCAAAGTGCATGTAGCTTCACATTTCTCAAGTTATGTTGATTTCCGGAGTGCAAGTGCCTTCGTATTTTTTAAGTTAAATGTTCGCCCCTAGTAACTTGAATTCGTGGATCAGCCACTGCACACAAATCATACACGAATGCTAGTACGAATTAAATGAAATGCAGAGACTTACGCTAGCTCGTTGTACATGCTCAGTGCAGCTCTGCTTGCGTTTGGGATGTTCCATGTACAAGTCCATGTTACCACTTGCTTGGATGTGCAGGCCTTGTGCTCCTTGCATCCACCTATGCATTTTTGACATGGCGAATGGTTGATCAAATAAGAGGAATCGACCTTGATGTTGTACCGGCGGACAGATACTTACAAGGTTATACGGGTGTGCAGGATGTGTACCAGATCCCGAAGCACTGTCATGCTTCACTAAAAAATGGATTTGCTTGTTTCAGATGATATCTCTAGAAGAAATAAGAGTTAAAGTCAGAGTTGCATAGGCGTGTAAGCTAAGAGAGCCGTGAAAGGATATACAAACATCGTCGAAATAGTGCACAAGGGAGTGATGTGTGGATACCTAGTTCGGGCCGGCGTTTGGGCATGCTCGCCTAGCTAGAGTGTGGGTCACTTCAGAGCCGTTGAGGGTGATGCACTGGCGTTGGCTGGCCGCGCACAGATGCAGATCTTGAGTGGCAGCTGAAAGTGCATTATATCGACTAGAGGGGGGGTGAATAGGCGATTTTTATGAAAGTCTTCAAAACGTGAGAGTTGTGAAGACAAACAGTTAAGATCATGCCTATTACTATGCAGCGGAAGTTAGATTACACTAGGCCAGCCATGGTCATGTATTCAATAGAGTGAAAGCGCAATGACAAACAGCTTCAGTGTAATAAGGATCAGGTAGGAAGAAGTTATGAAGCCGAACAGATCATACATTCATGTTGTGAAGACAAAAGATAAAGCAAGCATGCAATGGCTTCACAAAGAATAACTGTAAGCGAAAGGAAGTGAAGATGAAACCAGTGACACGTTGAAGACAATGATTTGTTGGACCAGTTCCAGTTGTTGTGACAACTGTACGTCTGGTTGGAGCGGCTAGGTATTTAAACCAAAGGACACACAGTCCCGGACACCCAGTCAAGGACACTTAGTCCAAGACACCCAGTCCTCACCGTTTTCTCCTTGAGCTAAGGTCACACAGACCTCTCCCAATCACTCAGGTAAGTCTTCAAGGTAGACTCCCAAACCTTCATAGACTTCGTTCACTGACAATCCACAATTTCTCTTGGATGCACAGAACGCAACGCCTAACCGTCTGGAGGATGCACAGTCCTCAAGTGTAATAAGTCTTCAAATCACACAGACACGAAGACTTAAGTGATGCCCAATTTACTCTGGCTCTGGGTGGTTAGGGCTTTTCTCCTCACTGGGAATTTTTCTTTCAAAGGCTTCGAGGTGGGTTGCTCTCAAACGACAAAAGCCGTGCACTGAAATCTGAGCAGCCAACCGTTTATGGTTGTGGGGGGTGGACTATTTATAGCCACTTGGCAACCCGACCTGATCTGTCCGAAATGACCCTGGGTCACTAAGGAACTGACACGTGTACCAACGGTCGAATTTTGAACTCACACGGCAACTTCACTTGGGCTACAAGTAAAGCTGACTTGTCTGACTCTGGACAAGATTTTCTCTCCAAGTCTTCGCTCGAAGACATAGGATTTGAATTAGGCATCACTTCAGTCATTCTGACTGGTTCTCTTCGACCCCACTTAACAGTACGGTGGTTCCTATGACACAACATGAATGAAATAAAACTACGAAGGATCTAGGTCTTCGAGTTCCAAAAGCTTCATAGGGAGTCTTCTCATGTCATTGTCTTCAATATGAATATCTTCATAAACCACCATTGTCTTCAATGTCTTCGTACATTTTTAGGGGTCATCTATGGCACTAAAACCGAATCAATGAGGGACTTCTACCTGTGTTTTCCTGCAATTCTCACAAACACATTAGTCCCTCAACTAGGTTTGTCTTCAATACTCCAAAACCAACTAGGGGTGGCACTAGATGCACTTACAATCTCCCCCTTTTTGGTGATTGATGACAAACTAGTTGAAGTTTTCAACGGGAAACATAATTTGTGAAATTGTAAAAGAATTGTCTTCATAAGTTGCAAGGGCTCCCCCTGAAGATGTGCATATAAGTAATTTGCTTCTTGAATGCAAATGCACATGGCAGGTTGTACTTGTGGAGATCCACTTCAACTTATGACAATCCACTATGCATGTGAAAGTATATGAAGATAATGACATGCATAATGGAAAATGGACGTCTGCAGAATGAGATGAGTGCGAAATTTATCGTCGCACATGCGGAATTTATCTTCGCAAAACGGAGTGACAAACAGGTAGCAGACGACCATCAAGGCTAAGTGTTACAACTCAATGAAGCAAATGTAGCAAAAAACGGGAGTTGTAAGCACGAAGCAAAATGTAGCAAAATATGAAGACACCCGCCCATAGTGACCCGCTTGAAGACTATTACCATCATATGCTTCTCCCCCTTTTGTCAGTGATGACCAAAAAGGTTTGAAGACATAGAGGTTTCTACGCGTTCCCAGGCGCAACAGGGTCGGTGGAGTTGTTTGGCGGCGGTGCAGACGAGCTTGGTGCAGATTCGACGCGCGTTGAAGCAGGTGGAGATGATGTCGCGTTGTCTTCTTCTTCAATAATCCGGGCAGACACGGTGGCAGCAGACGAAGAGAACTCTGACTCTTCAAGTGATGGTGTGCTGCGCATCACCGCTCTTCTCGGAGGCGTGGAGTCAAATTTGAAGTGCTCTGTGAAGCCATCCTCATGCAGTTCAGCTTCAGGGCACATCATGGTGAGGCCCTTCCAAGTGCGGCGACAGGTCTCGTGTGTGACAAATGCATTCTTGGTTGCCAGATTTCTGATGCGATTGACTTCTTGCATGATGCTTCTCATCTGCCTCTTGAGCCAGTCGTGATGCCTATCTTGCTTTTGGTGAAGAGCCACAAGAAGCTCTCTGTCATTGAGTGCACGAGCGCGCTTCTTGGGTCTCTTTGCAGCTGTGCTGTTGGTGGCTTCAGTTGATGCAGGGGCACGTGTGGTGCCAGCCATTGGATACACTCGGGAGAGAGCTTCAACACCTTCAATATTTTGAGTGAAGCTCTGGTGTTCTGCATTCTGAAGACTTAGTGGTTGCTTGGCCGGCTCTGGATATATTGCTTCAGCAGATGTGTCCACATCTGGCAAAAATATCCTATGATTGTGGGCTGAGGGTTGATAGGAGATTGCAGAGTGAAGCTTGATCAGCCTCATAACCCAAGGAGCATAAAACTTTAATCCAAACAGTTCTGAAGCAGATGCTGCAAATTGACGGATGAAGAGATCCTGTGCATTGAAGCATTTGCCATGAAGAATGCAGAAGATGAGAGTCTTCATTGCACCATCAATTGTCGCATATCGAGAGTGTCCCTTGACAGGCCATAGAGTCCGCCTTATGATATGATATATTGTTCTGGGCAAGTACTCTAAGTCTTCAACGAAGAACCTAGTTGGATAGGGTGCATTCGGAGGCAGTGGCTTCATCATTGAGAGCATCTGACTGATATCTGGCTCAGGATGCTGAAATATGCTCTCAATTGCTTCAGCATGGAGTTGGCACCCTTCTTCAAAGAATTCGCCAGGAGTGGGAAGGCCGGTAAGCTCAATTAGGTCGAAAGCATTGGCTTCATGATGGATATTGCCTGTCATCCACTCCAGGATCCATGTCTTTGGATCTCTGTTATAGCCTTTGATATGCAAAGTGGCATAGAACTGGAGCAGAAGCTCTTCGTTCCAGTGCTCTTCGTCAGTGATAAATGGCAGCAAACCCACTTGCTTGAAGCAATCCAGTGCTTCTTCCAGACCAGGCAGACCAGCAACAGCTTCAACCTCAAGGCGCTTGTGAGGAAAGATGCGGCCTTGGTTGTAAAGAATGCATGAATAATAGCTGCGCTGTTGATGGCTCCAGAACCTATCTGATACAATCCGTTCCCTTGAATAAGGGTTCTTGGAGCGGTCGAAAAACGTGTTATCTGCCCTGAAGCCGTTGATGTTGAAGGAACCAGGAGTTGATGCAGGACCTGGGAACCTTGGTAGTCGTGGGATCGGCTTCTGGACCTGGGGCCTGTGCGCAATATGATAGTTGAATTGTGGTCCGGCAGCAGACTCAGGCACAGAATGTTCAGGAGCAGTAGTTTCGGTGTCTTCTGAAGCTGTTGTTGGGGAGGGCTCCACACTTGCTTCGGCGTTGTTTGTGGCAACCTCAACATTTTCAGCTTCAGGCACGTTCTCCTTGAGAACTGCTTCTTGTTGGTGCGGGGGAGTTGGAGCTTGTGGTATTTCTGCTTGCTCTTCGGCTGATGCAGCCGGAATGTCTTTAGCAGCCTGAGCCCTTGGCCCTTTGCGAAGCCTATGGAGTGTAGGCGCCAGTGGAGTTGCAGTGGGTTGGGGCTCATCTTCCTCCTGTGGGCGATCTGCCCACGACGCATCTTGTGTGATTGGCGTCAATGGACGACCAATACTGATCTGTTCGCTTGTCTCAAGCTGAGGAAGGGATGCATCACCTTGCACATTGTCTTGGAGACCAATGTCTTCAGCAGCGTAAGGTTCGTCTGCTGGAATGTCTTCAGTGTTGGGTTCATGCACAGTCAACTGACGATCTGTGTCAGGATAGCGGACGCAGAGGGGTTCAACTATCAGGGGCTCTGTGGGAGCAGCCCGAGATTTCTTGGTCTTGCGCTTCTTGATGATGGGTTCAGAAGGAGAGGCTTCAGAATGTTTTCTCTTCTTAGCTTCAGCCTCTGCAGTCCGTGTCTTCTTGTGCTGTGAGGCGGTTGATTGACTCTTTGGCTTCGAGCCAGTCGTTGCAGCGGGGAAGACAATGGGAGCATCAGGTTATGACCTTGGCGCTTCAGGTTCGGGCACAACCGCCTTCTTTTTCTTCTTCGCGGCCATCCTGGGGTCAATGCCGGGACGCCCAAGTGCCTTGCGCTTTTCTGCCTCATTGTAGGCTTGCACGCAGCGATCAGCCAAAGTCTTCATGCGTTCTCGCGAGCCTTGAGCTTCGGCACGCGTCTTCAGGAAGTTTTCTTTCAGCTCGTGCAACATGATCTTGAAGTTTTTCACTTCTTGCACACTGAGCTTGGCCACGTGCTTCTTGAACTGAGCCTTTTCATGATCAATTTTCTGCTTCAGTTCTACAATTCGCTGGGCTATTGCAAGTTCTGAAGCGATTGCACCTTGAAAGGCAACGCTGAGGCCTATGGGTAGCTGCAGATCATTGAAGCTTATGTCTGGTGTGTCAAACCATTCATCGATGAAGTTGTGGATGATGGCGACATCAAACAGAGGCAGATTGTTGAAGATTTCAGCCTCCTCCTTGCTCTTGATGAGCTGCTCAAGAGCATCATCTCCAAGATCTTCATCGCTTGAGAGATCAATGGCTTCGCAGCACAGAATGTCAGCAGCTGTGAGCTCTTTGCCTGTGTGTGGCTAAGGCTTCTTGGCTTCTTGGGGCTTGGACACTCGTGATAAGCCTTCTGACTGCACACTGGCTTCAGGAGGTGCAGTTGCTAAAGGCTTCACTCTTGCGATCTTGGGAGAAGCGGCTGGCTTTGAAGCTTTTGGAGCTTTTGGCTTCTTCTGCTTTGGCTTCGGAGCAGCGGGGGCGTCATCAGACTCAGTATCTGCTGTAGGGTCATTCACAGCAGTCCCTTGGACTAGGATGCGAGTGATGAGGCCTGCAAGATTGGCATACGGCCCGATGATATTGGGATCGGCGTTGCGTGTGCCATCTGCCCTTGGTGAGGAGGGACCAGGGTTGAAGTCAAGCCCAAATTTCTTCTTGTTTATCTTCGCTGAATGTTGTGCAAACTGAAAGTTGCGCTTGAAGAGATTATCATCGTGGCACCAGAGAAGTGATGACGGATGTGCCTCAGCTGGTTGTGGTCCTCTCACCATGCATGGATAGAAGCCTTGAGCAATGGCTTCGTCTCTGGACCTGGGTACGAGATTTTTGTATAATACATCTCCCCATGGTCTCTTGATGGCGCACTTCTCCGCATATTCCTGAGTGATGAAGCGGTAGTGGAACCATTGCTCTGCCCAATATCTTCGAATCCATTGGATTCGTGTCTTGCGCTGACCATAGCTTTCTTCAGGATCTGTTTTGTACATCTCTGCCAATTCATCAGGCAGATCTTTGGACGTTTCACCACGTCGCTGTCTGCCTCCCTTCCTTGCTGCTGTTTCTGAAGCCATGAATAACTTGGAAGGCTTCAAGATGTTCAAAGGCTTCAAAGGCTTCCTTTTGCAAGAACTGGCTTCAGGCGAGTTGATGTGATGCTGCAAGTACTCTGCAAATGAATGCAGACTATGAGAACCAAAGGATTCTCCCACGGACATGTACCTGTGACAGCATTAAGGTGCGAGGGAAGGGGAAGAGGTCATATGCATTCTCAGAAGATTTTGAAGATAAATCGGTTTAGAAGACATTGACCTCATTATGCGAAGACATTCACTTGTAGATAAGAAGTTGGTTCCAGATTTGTACGAACCCATAGATCAGTACAAGTGAGGAATCTAACTACTTTATGAAGCACAAGTGAATATACTAGGCATGTTATGAGATGCAGCGAGAGATTTAACTGGTGTGAAGAGAAACTTCTTATGGCAGAAAGTGACTGAACTGTAGGATCAAAAGAAGCTGTAAAAAGAGGTTTTATTTACCACACTTGGAACTGCTAGACGAAGTGAGAGTTGAGGCCGAGCAGTTCGATCCTCCGTGCCCTAACTTGGCGACGGAAGACACCTACGGCGACGGCGGAGAGAGCGATGTCCGCTGTCGGCGTGAAAACGGCGTCGGAGAGGTTGCGGCAGTGAAGCGCTTCGTCGCCGGCGTCGTTGAGTGCTAGCGGTGGCGCTAGGGTTCGTGCGAGGGTGGAAGAAGGAGATAATGACCGCAGTGAATCGTGTATTTATAGGGATAGAGGCGGCACTGCGCTATTACGCAGGTACCCCTGGCGGTTCGCATTTGAGGCACGCGTGGCCAGTTAGAGGAAGATTGGGATTTGTTCCATGTCCCACGCACGCCTAAATTGTCGGGCGGTCATTCCTTCTTCTCCGGATCTTATGTGGAGGAATGAGCATTAAAAACAGACTTTTATGGTTGTCACTATGTCTTCAGCTGACAAGGACACAGTGAAGACATTTGACAGTTTCAACAGAATGCATATGACTTGGAGAGATAGAGTTTGAGATAGAAAGCATAGAGAGGTTAGGGTCCGATCACATTCACTTAGTTCAAAAGATTCAACCAAGAAGACATAGCTATAAGTGAATGCTGTAGAGGATAGAACATCAGTACATATATATCCATATAATCAACGCAGTGAAGATAATCATGAAGACATATTGAGAATGAAACCAAACCAATTGTGAAGACATTGAGAGGTAACGCCATGAGAGAAACACTTCAAAATGGAACGTTTGGTGGTGACGTTACCCACCGTATAGGAAGTATTAGATCCAGACACGGCGCACAATTATCGTGGCGCTCCGAAGTCAAATTCCACATTAATGTATTCACACTTAGAATGTATGTCTTCATTGTTTGAAGATATACGCTACTTCGTGTGTTGCACATCTAAGTCATCAATATGCTTAAGTGTTAGGATGTGTGCTTGATCACAGGACATTTGAGGATTCCAAGATATTTAGCTCACACCGTAACTTGCAAAATCTCTTCTCATCCAAGGGCTTTGTGAAGATATCTGCCAATTGCTCTTCAGTGTTGACGTGTATGATATCAATGTCTTCCTTCACAACATGATCTCTGAGAAAGTGATGGCGAATTTCAATGTGCATTGTCTTCAAGTGCTGAACTGGGTTGTTGGCAATCTTGATGGCGCTTTCGTTGTCGCAGTAAAGTGGCACTTGCTTCAGATGAATGCCATAATCCTTGAGTGTTTGCTTCATCCACAGAAGCTGAGCGCAGCAAGATCCAGCAGCAATGTATTCAGATTCAGCAGTGGAGAGAGATACACAGTTCTGCTTCTTTGAAGACCAACATACAAGTGATCGTCCCAGAAAATGACATGTGCCTGATGTAGATTTGCGATCAACTTTGTCACCAGCATAGTCAGCATCCGAAAATCCAACCAGATCAAACTCTGAGCCCTTTGGATACCATAATCCTAGAGTTGGGGTGTGAGCCAAATATCGAAGAATTCGCTTCACAGCTAAGTGATGCGACTCCTTTGGTGTCGCTTGAAATCGAGCACACATGCAAACACTAAGCATGATATTTGGCCTAGATGCACATAAATAAAGCAAAGACCCAATCATGGAGCGGTATACCTTTTGATCGAACTCTTTACCATTGTCGTCGGGACCCAGATGATGCTTGGCTGGCATTGGTGTTGTGAAGCCTTTGCAGTCTTGCATACCGAACTTCTTCAGGCACTCTTTAAGATATTTCTCTTGAGATATGAAGATGCCGTTGCGTTGTTGCCGTATTTGAAGACCGAGAAAGAACTTCAGCTCCCCCATCATGGACATCTGATATTGCTCTTGCATCATGTATCCAAACTCTTCACTATACTTCTGATTGGTGCTGCCGAAGATAATGTCATCCACATATATTTGGCACACAAACAGTTCACCATCATATGTCTTCGTGAAAAGAGTGGGATCCAGGGAACCAGGTATGAAGCCTTTGCTCTTCAGAAAGTACTTGAGTGTATCATACCAGGCCCTGGGGGCTTTTTTGAGGCCATACAGTGCCTTGTTGAGCTTGTATACCATATCAGGATGTTTTGGATTTTCAAATCCAGGTGGTTGTGCAACATACACTTCTTCTTCAATCTTGCCATTGAGAAAGGCACTTTTCACATCCATTTGATATAGAAGTATGTTATGATGATTTGCATAGGCCAGCAGTATGCGTATGGCTTCAAGCCTAGCCACAGGAGCAAATGTTTCATCGAAGTCAATGCCCTCCACTTGAGTATATCCTTGAGCAACTAGACGAGCTTTGTTTCTGACAACTTGACCATGCTCATCTTGCTTGTTGCGGTATATCCATTTGGTGCCTATTATGTTGTGCTTCCGTGGATCAGGACGCTTAACCAGTTCCCATACATTATTCAGCTCAAACTGTTGAAGCTCTTCTTGCATAGCTTGAATCCATTCAGGTTCCATGAAGGCTTCTTCAACTTTCTTGGGTTCTGATATTGAGACGAATGCGAAATGCCCACAGAAGTTTGTTAGCTGAGTTGCCCTTGAACGAGTGAGTGGACCAGGTGCATTGATGCTGTCCAGTATTTTGTCAATTTGCACTTCATTTGCAACACGAGGGTGTGTGGGGCGAAGACTTTGCTCTTGCTGATCTATGTGGTCATTTGAAGGTATATCTTCAGGCTGAGCATTGTCTTCATGTGGATCAGGTGCTGAGATGATAAGTTCTTCTTCAGGTTGAGCTTCAGAAGGTACAATTTCTCCAGTTCCCATAAGCTTGATTGATTCATTTGCTGGAACTTCATCTAGCACATTTGGCAATTGCTCTCTTTGTGATCCATTGGTTTCATCAAATCGCACATCCACTGTTTCAACCACTTTGTAGTGGAAGAGATTGAAGACTCTGTAGGAGTGCGAATCCTTTCCATATCCAAGCATGAAACCTTCATGTGCTTTTGGTGCAAACTTTGAGGTGTGGTGTGGGTCCTTGATCCAGCATTTTGCGCCAAATACTCTGAAATAACTGACATTTGGCTTCTTGCCAGTTAGGAGTTCATAGGATGTCTTGTTCAGAAGCTTGTGAAGATAAACACGATTGATTGTATGGCATGCAGTATCAATGGCTTCAGTCCAGAATTTTCTTGGAGTCTTGTATTCATCTAGCATTGTTCTGGCCATCTCAATGAGTGTTCTGTTCTTGCATTCGACGACGCCATTCTGCTGTGGCGTGTATGGAGCTGGGAATTCATGTGTGATGCCCAAGGTATCCAGATATGTATCAAGGCCAGTGTTCTTGAATTCAGTGCCATTGTCACTTCTGATGTGCTTTATCTTGGCGCCAAAATTGTTCATAGCTCGATTTGCGAAGCGTCTGAAGACATCCTGCACTTCAGTCTTGTAAAGGATTATGTGCACCCAAGTATATCTAGAATAATCATCAACAATTACGAAGCCATAGAGGCATGCAGAAGTAGTAAAAGTTGAGTAGTGAGTGGGACCGAAAAGATCCATGTGAAGCAGTTCGAAGGGTTGAGTAGTGGTCATGATTGTCTTCGAAGGATGTTTTGCCCTTGTCATCTTCCCTGCTTCACAGGCACCGCATAAGTGATCTTTCTTGAACTTGACGCCTTGGATGCCTATGACGTGCTTTTTCTTCGCAAGGGTGTGGAGGTTCCTCATGCCAGCATGCCCAAGCCTTCGATGCCAAAGCCAGCATTCTGAAGCTTTTGCAAGAAGACATACTGCAAGTTGTGGTCCTGCTAAGAAATCTACCACATACAAATCACCTTTCCTATACCCTTCAAACACTAGAGATTTGTCAGATTCCATTAGCACCAGGCGGCGATATTTGCCAAACATTACAATCATATTAAAATCGCAAAGCATTGAGACAGACATTAAGTTGAAGCCAAGGGATTCAACAAGCATGACTTTATCCATGTGTTGATCCTTTGAGATTGCAACTCTACCTAGACCCAATACCTTACTTTTACCAGTGTCAGCGAATGTAATGTGGCTCTTGTCGGATGGACGTAAAGTTGAGTCCATAAGAAGGCTTCTTCTGCCAGTCATGTGATTTGTACACCCACTGTCAATAATCCATTCTGAAGACTTTGAAGTCGCTGGTATCGTACCCTACAGTGCAGTTAGGGGGATAGGCTTCACGAAGAGTGTTGTGAAGCATAAACATTTGACGAACCAGTGGGTTATGAAAACTTAGATCCAGATTAGGACTAATGGGGAGAGTAGCATGCGATTCAGGAACGAAGTACATAATGATGCCATTTGGGCAGTTTATCTTGCGCCCCACAAGATTTTTATGGTCCCCAGCAATAGCATCAGAAGATTTTATTTTTGTGCTGGAGACCTTTCCCTACAAAAAAAAGTTAAGCTTTCTTAACCACCCACATCTTCAAGGCTGGCTTAGAAGCTATGAGTCTAAGAGCAGCATCTAAGAATTTTGGCTTTGAAGCCTTAGCAAACAGTCTAGCAGGGGGACAATAATACTCATAGGCATAAGCAGAATAATTTTTGGTCATATGAATATGACGGTTCGATGAACCGCTCTCATATTCATATGCCTGAGTATGGTTTCCCTGCAAAACATTTGCGTTAGTGTGACTCAGGTGAGTCCTCTGTCTGTATGAAGCATTTGGACCATATGAAGCCTTTGGTCTGAGGTTTGTCTTCTTCAAGTGAGGTGTCATGAAGACATTCACAGGAAGATTTTCCAGACATGTTTTCGGAACCCAGATCTTCTTCATAGGCGGTCCATTCCTGCAGTTAGTACCAATGTACCTGGCAAACACTTCATCATTCTGATTCTTAAACAGTTTATAGTTTGCATCAAAGGATTCATCAATGATAATTGGGTTAGCACAAGTGAAGCCAGACAGATTGGATGGATCTGCTGAGGATTCCTTTGCAGCAACCCATGTGGTTTTGGGGTACTGCTCAGGTTTCCAGTAAGACCCATCTGCATTAATTTTCCTCACGAACCCAACACCCTCTTTCCTAGGGTTTCAGTTCAGAATCTGCTTCTTAAGGACATTACATAATGTCTGATGCCCTTTCAGACTTTTGTACATCCCTGTTTCAAGCAATGTCTTCAACCTAGCATTCTCATCAGCAATAGCAGTGGTATCCTCAGCAGAGGGGTTAGTTACCACATCAACAGTTGAAGATATTGAAACAGTAGTAGCAGTGGAACATTCAGCAACAGAAGCAGCATTATCACGCTCAATGCATTTAAGACATGGTGGTTCAAATCCTTCCTGAGCGGGACTGATCTATTCAGCGCGAAGTGACTCGTTTTCCTTTTGAAGATCTTCATGAGCCACCCTCAATTTCTCAAGTTCTTGCTTCCTTTGAAGATAATCATAGGAAAGCTTTTCATGAGTTGTTGAGAGAGTATCATGACGATCTTCAAGTTCCTGATACTTAACGTGAAGGTTTTTTATGTCTTCAATTAAGGATTCAGATCGAGTCATTTCAGCACCCAACAGATCATCGCTTCTGTCTAACAATTTTTGAATATGTTCCATAGCTTTCTGTTGTTCAGTTGCAATTTTAGCAAGTGTTTTGTAGCTAGGTTTTGAATCACATTCAGAGTCATCGTCACTAGATGTTTCATAGTGAGTTGTGCGTGTGTTTACCTTGGCACCGCGTGCCATGAAGCAGTAGGTAGGAGTGGAGTCGTTCTTTTCATTTGCGTCGGTGTCGGTGATGCAGTCATTGTCTTCAGTATTGAAGATGGACTGGGCGACGTATGCTGTAGCCAGACTCGCAATGCCAGAATCAGACTCCTCTTCAGACTCCACCTCTGCCTCCTCAGATGCGGACTCCTCCTCTGAATCCATCTCTTTTCCAACAAATGCACGTGCCTTGCCAGATGAGCTCTTCTTGTGTGATGAAGACCTTGATGAAGTTTTGGAAGAAGACTTTGAGTATTTCTTCTTCTTCTTGTCGTCAGAATCATATTCCTTGCTCTTCTTCTTCCTTCTGTTCTCATTGTCCCACCGTGGACACTCAGAGATGAAGTGTCCAGTTTTCTTGCACTTGTGACATGTTTTCTTCTTGTATTCATGAGCAGAAGCTTCATCATTCCTTGAGCTTGATCGTGAAGATTTTCCGAAGCCTTTCTTTTTGGTGAATTTTTGAAACTTCTTCACTAGCATTGCAAGTTCTCTTCCAATGTCTTCAGGATCATCAGAACTGTAGTCAGATTCTTCTTCAGATGAGGAGACAACTTTTGCCTTCAAGGCACGAGTTCGCCCATAGTTTGGACCGTAGATATCTCTTTTCTCAGAAAGCTGAAACTCATGTGTGTTGAGCCTCTCAAGTATGTCAGACGGATCGAGTGTCTTGAAATCAGGACGTTCTTGAATCATCAGGGCCAGAATGTCAAAAGAACTATCAAGTGATCTCAGCAGGGTCTTGACGATTTCATGTTTGGTGATCTCAGTAGCGCCGAGGGCTTGAAGCTCATTTGTGATGTCAGTGAGCCGATCAAAGGTGTGCTGGACATTCTCATTGTCATTTTGTTTGAAGTGGTTGAAGAGATTGCGAAGGACACTAATTCTTTGATCTCTCTGGGTTGATATGCCTTCATTAACTTTGGAGAGCCAATCCCAGACCAGTTTGGATGTCTTCAAGGCACTCACACGGCCATACTGTCCTTTGGTCAGATGACCACAGATGATATTCTTGGCAGTAGAGTCCAGTTGAACGAACTTCTTGACATCAGCAGCAGTGACACCTTCTCCAGCCTTGGGAACGCCGTTTTCGACGACATACCATAGGTCGACGTCAATGGCTTCAAGATGCATGCGCATCTTATTCTTCCAGTAGGGATATTCAGTTCCATCGAAGACGGGACAAACAGCGGAGACTTTGATTATCCCTGCAGTCGACATAGCTAAAACTCCAGGTGGTTAAACCGAATCACACAGAACAAGGGAGCACCTTGCTCTGATACCAATTGAAAGTGCGTTATATCGACTAGAGGGGGGGGTGAATAGGCGATTTTTATGGAAGTCTTCAAAACGTGAGAGTTGTGAAGACAAACAGTTAAGATCATGCCTATTACTATGCAGCGGAAGTTAGATTACACTAGGCCAGCCATGGTCATGTATTCAATAGAGTGAAAGCGCAATGACAAACAGCTTCAGTGTAATAAGGATCAGGTAGGAAGAAGTTATGAAGCCGAACAGATCATACATTCATGTTGTGAAGACAAAAGATAAAGCAAGCATGCAATGGCTTCACAAAGAATAACTGTAAGCGAAAGGAAGTGAAGATGAAACCAGTGACACGTTGAAGACAATGATTTGTTGGACCAGTTCCAGTTGCTGTGACAACTGTACGTCTGGTTGGAGCGGCTAGGTATTTAAACCAAAGGACACACAGTCCCGGACACCCAGTCAAGGACACTTAGTCCAAGACACCCAGTCCTCACCGTTTTCTCCTTGAGCTAAGGTCACACAGACCTCGCCCAATCACTCAGGTAAGTCTTCAAGGTAGACTCCCAAACCTTCACAGACTTCGTTCACTGACAATCCACAATTTCTCTTGGATGCTCAGAACGCGACGCCTAACCGTCTGGAGGATGCACAATCCTCAAGTGTAATAAGTCTTCAAATCACACAGACACGAAGACTTAAGTGATGCCCAATTTACTCTGGCTCTGGGTGGTTAGGGCTTTTCTCCTCACTGGGAATTTTTCTTTCAAAGGCTTCGAGGTGGGTTGCTCTCAAACGACAAAAGCCGTGCACTGAAATCTGAGCAGCCAACCGTTTATGGTTGTGGGGGTGGACTATTTATAGCCACTTGGCAACCCGACCTGATCTGTCCGAAATGACCCTGGGTCACTAAGGAACTGACACGTGTACCAACGGTCGAATTTTGAACTCACACGTCAACTTTACTTGGGCTACAAGTAAAGCTGACTTGTCTGACTCTGGACAAGATTTTCTCTCAAAGTCTTCGCTCGAAGACATAGGATTTGAATTAGGCATCACTTCAGTCATTCTGACTGGTTCTCTTCGACCCCACTTAACAGTACGGTGGTTCCTATGACACAACATGAATGAAATAAAACTACGAAGGATCTAGGTCTTCGAGTTCCAAAAGCTTCATAGGGAGTCTTCTCATGTCATTGTCTTCAATATGAATATCTTCATAAACCACCATTGTCTTCAATGTCTTCGTACATTTTTAGGGGTCATCTCTGGCAGTAAAACCGAATCAATGAGGGACTTCTACCTGTGTTTTCCTGCAATTCTCACAAACACATTAGTCCCTCAACTAGGTTTGTCGTCAATACTCCAAAACCAACTAGGGGTGGCACTAGATGCACTTACAGCAGCGGAGCGCTACAATGCGGTGGACGAGACCGTTGGTGAAGCCCCAATGGCCTCGGGGGGCGGAGGTGCGACGATGTGCTCGGTGAAGTAGCCCCGGTGAGCTGGGAGACGGCGTCGGTGAAGCGCACCTGATGTGGTGGAACTCGGTGTCTGTGAGGCACGTCGATTGCGGCGGCCGACATTGTCGGTGGACCACCCGGTGCGGTGGACGAGGGCGTAGATGAGGTAGCTCCGGTGTGGTGGTGAAGAGCGACCGTCGTCTTCATCGTCGTCGTCCGGCACAGAGGTGGGGAATGGTGGGGAAAGAGACGAGACGAGGGGCGATTCGAGGGTTGGCGGCGAATTAGGGATTTGAGCAATATGGGCGCGGAAGGGGATGGTGGAGAAGAGAGATTTTGCAGGGCTGGAATTGGGGCCGCCAGATATTTCAATCCGAAACGTGGAAGCGCGAACTTATATTGTCGTCGTGGCGCCGAAGCATAGTCCTGTCGGGGTGGTCGCGTGTGTCAGACGGACACATAGCACCCAGCCACCCACCCCCCTCCCCCCCAAAAAAAAGGACGACGACTATATAAGTTCGCGCTTCCACGTTTCGGACTATGCTTCGGTGCCTTAAGGCACCTGCCTTTGTGTCCATGACATGTGGGCCCATCAGGTGGCTGGCCCACATGTCAGTGACCCAAAGGCAGTTGCCTTCAAGGAACCGATGCAGCGTCCACCCCGACACGACCCTGGTTTGCCTGGTGCGCCTACATTTGAGAATGCAAACAAATCTTCTTTCATTTCCAAACGAATCTGTATGTATTACCATGCCCATGTTTTCTGTGCAATAATTAGTCATTCGAAACGAGATACTCCATCCGTTCACTTTTGTAAGTCGTTTTAGACAACTTAAAATGAACTGTTTTGCACATTGTCTGAAATGTCTTCAAGGTCTTATAAAAGTGAACAGAGGGAGTACTATAAATTAATTAATGAGGAGTTATTTGTAAGAAATCAAAACGGTACCCATGCTAACGTGGATTAGATTGTGTGTCACATAATTAGTTATTTGAATTAGAGTGTGTGTCACATAGTTAGTTATTTGAATTAGAGTGTGTGTCACGTAGCGATCTCCAGTTCTAACGTGGATTTCGTATTTCACTGTATCCATGCTACTTTTTAATACAAATTCATATGTATATGATGAATACCATGGTAGTTAGAAAACTTTTGGATGGATTCAAACATATGACCTACAAAATAGCACAACAAACTGAGTCAATGTCAACTTTTCGAAACTTAGTATGGCATGAATTCGAAATAATTACCCGTATGCCTGGTCCTCGGTTCAAATCTTACAATGTACACCGAATTGAAACATCGATATTAAGTCTCGTACTATGTACATTCAAATGTTGTTTTTAGCCCCCCTGCACAAACGCTACATACTTCCTGTATCGGTCAATCTTCCTCTCCTAACCACCTTAGGAAGCTATCAGTTTCCAACACACGTTCATTCTTTCTCTCCATGTTTCGATCTCTAAGTCTCTCAACTACACAACCCCTTTTTCCACTCTGTTGCCAAATGTATTTACCTCACACACCCACCATTGCACCCCATGCCGAGCTCTCTCTCCCCCCCCTCTCCCCCTCACCCTCTTGCGCTAAATACATGCATTGCCTATCTAGCCCCCCTAACCTCTCGTGCGCACGCACGCACGTTGTATATCTAGGTCACTCCCTCGAGACTGTCTCACTCTTTCTTCCGCACAGCAGGCCACATTCGCTCAATCTCGCTCTCTTTATCTGTGTCTCGTTTAACCTCGTTTTCTTTCACACACAAATGATATATCTCCCTGTTCGGGCCTCGATCGACACACTCTATACTCTCTCACGTAGATTGTCTATCTAGGTCAGTCCATCCAAGCTGCCGCCACTCTTTCGACCTCATGGTGGGCCACGCTCACTCTCTCTCTCTCTCTCCGTATGTCTCGATTGACCTCGCTCTTTCTTGGACAAAAACGATATATCACCATGTTTTAGCCCAATTCAACCTATTCACATTGTATACTCTCTCACGCACGTCGTCTATCTAGGTCACTCTCTCCAACCCGTCTCACTCTTTCGATCGCACGGCGACCCTATGTGATCGGTTGACCTTGCTTCCTCCCACGCACAAAATATATCTACACGTCTATGACTGGATCATCTCTCAAGCTCTATATTACAACCCTCACCCTTGCCCAAAAGCTCAATCAGACAATATCTCTCCAGAGCATATATATTTGTTCAATGAATGTCGGACCACACTCACTTTGTCTCTCTATCTATATGTCTCTCAATTGACCTCGCTTTCTCACACCATATCTTCCACGCGTTGAAGCTACTACCTCTCCATACCTCGCAAAGCTGGAGCTATTTTCATTGCGAGGGGCACTCCAACCTTGGATTAATTTGTGTAGGCATTTGTTCCGGTCGGTTTAGATTATATTTTCGTAGCATTCGGCCCACAACTACTCCAAACACCGTTGCAACCCACGCAACTCCCCTAGTTGATTTACCTCTGGCTCGGTCATCGCTCTCTCGCACGTCCTTTCTCGCCTTCAACGTCGCACCATGGTATTATTAAAAAAACTATGTTGTTCTCTTTAATTATTATAAATAAGCTACAAAACTACACACTGATAGTCCACTTGGAATGGAACAAATTTTGACCCACAAATTAAAGTGCTACAAACTACACACCGATGGCCCCACATGTCATGAAACAAATTTGGACCCATATACAAATTAAAAAATAAAGGACGAGGATCGAAAATGCGACCGAGCCTTCAAGCCGCACGTCAATAGGCAACATACGTAGAATTGTACCCCCTTTGTTCACATAATGTTTTTATATTACCACAGCCTAATTAATGGATAACATGTAATATTATTTTTAGTACTATTTGCCTTCACTTACTGGTGGGTTCCATGTGTGCTCTCTCTCTCCTCCCCTTCTGCGTTTAGATGCACGGGCAAACAGGAAGAACTCGCGGGTGATGTTGCCGTTGACCATATCTGGACGCGTTCACAAGTCACGGCACTAGTTTCACGTACTAGCAGCACTAGTCAGTGTGTACGTGCAATGCACATTAATTTGGAAGTATATTAAGTGCATGCGGATATTAACTACTACTAGGATATTTTTTGCGTGTTGTCATGTGATTAGCACTATTTTTGGCATGAAATTAACTGCACGCTAAATGTGTTGACGCTCGACATTGAAGCAGTCTAGGTCGTTGGATGACAAGGAATACATGTGGCTTAATGACGTTTTATATTTAATTTGATACAGCTCTAGCAGAACATTCAATCGATCAAACCATACATTTCGTTCAATCTGACTCCGACTTTAAATTATACGACGATCGATATAAAATAAACAGAAATGATAAACGTTCAGATTTTAAGCATGGCAATCCAAACATTTTTCGTGGCAAATTTAGATTACGCGGCGGCGGCGGGGGCGTCTCACGGTGGGAAGCAGCTCCTCTGCCGTGCTCTGTGTGTCGTCGGGCCACTGACCAACGGCGGCGTCTTGCGCCGTTGTTGGCGTACTCCTGGACGTTGGCCTAGCTTCAAGGAAGGCCAAAATGTTCTAGACTTCGGAGCAAGTCAACTGGCGGGAGGAGGCGACTGGCGTTGGTGTAAGGAAGCGGTCGACAACGGCCATCCATGCCGCTGAGGGGGGCACTGGCACCCGCGCGGGGACAGGCGTGATACGTCTCCAACGTATCTATAATTTTTAATTGCTCCATGCTATATTATCTACTGTTTTGGACATTATTGGGATTATTATCCACTTTTATATTATTTTTGGGACTAACCTATTAACCGGAGGCCCAACCCAGAATTGTTGTTTTTTGCCTGTTTTAGGGTTTCAAAGAAAAGGAATATCAAACGGAGTCCAATCGGAATGAAACCTTCGGAAACGTGATTTTCTCATCAGATAAGATCCAGGAGACTTGGACCCTCCGTCAAGAAAGCCACGAGGCGGTCACGAGGGTGGACGCCCCCCTAGGGTATGCCCCCTGCCTCGTGGGCCCCTCGAAGCTCCATCGACGTACTTCTTCCTCCTATATATATCCACATACCCCCAAACGATCAGAGACGGAGGCAAAAACCTATTTCCACCGCCGCAACTTTCTGTATCCACGAGATCTCATCTTGGGGCCTGTTCCGGAGCTCCGCTGGAGGGGGCATCGATCACAGAGGGCTTCTACATCATCATCCAAGCCCCTCCGATGAAGTGTGAGTAGTTTACTTAAGACCTACGGGTCCATAGCTAGTAGCTAGATGGCTTCTTCTCTCTTTTTGGATCTCAATACAATGTTCTCCCCCTCTCTCGTGGAGATCTATTCTATGTAATCTTCTTTTTGCGGTGTGTTTGTTGAGACCGATGAATTGTTGGTTTATGATCAAGTCTATTTATGAATAATATTTGAATCTTCTCTGAATTCTTTTATGTATGATTGGTTATCTTTGCAAGTCTCTTCGAATTATCAGTTTGGTTTGGCCTACTACATTGGTTGTTCTTGCCATGGGAGAAGTGCTTAGCTTTGGGTTCGATCTTGCGGTGTCCTTTCCCAGTGACAGAAGGGGCAGCAAGGCACGTATTGTATTGTTGCCATCGAGTATAACAAGATGGGGTTTTTATCATATTGCATGAAACTATCCCTCTACATCATGTCATCTTGCTTAAGGCGTTACTCTGTTTTTAACTTAATACTCTAGATGCATGCTGGATAGCGGTCGATGAGTGGAGTAATAGTAGTAGATGCAGGCAGGAGTTGGTCTACTTGTCTCGGACGTGATGCATATATACATGATCATACCTAGATATTCTCATAACTATGCTCAATTCTGTCAATTGCTCAAGAGTAATTTGTTCACCCACTGTAGAATACTTATGCTCTTGAGAGAAGCCAGTAGTGAAACCTATGGCCCCTGGGTCTCTTTCTCATAATATCAATCTCCATCAATTTATTATTTCTTTGCTTTTACTTTTTACTTTGCATCTCTATACCAAAAATACCAAAAATATTATTTATGATCTCTATCAGATATCACTTTCGTAAGTGACCATGACGGGATTGACAACCCCTAAGCGCGTTGGTTGCGTTGAGCTATTGTTTTTGTGTAGGTACGTGGGACTCGCGTGTAGCCTCCTACTGGATTGATACCTTGGTTCTCAAAACCTGAGGGAAATACTTACGCTACTTTGCTGCATCATCCTCTCCTCCTCGGGGAAATCCAACGCAGTGCTCAAGAGGTAGCAAGAAGAATTTCTGGCGCCGTTGCCGGGGAGGTTCGCGCAAGTCAAGATTTGACTCCCGACAACGAGCCATTTCTGGCGCCGTTGCCAGGGAGTCTGCGCAAAAGTCAACATACCAAGTACCCATCACAATCCCTATCTCCCGCATTACATTATTTGCCATTTGACTCTCGTTTTCCTCTCCCCCCAATTCACCCTTGCCGTTTTTTGCACTCTCTCTCTCTATCCTCCCTCTCTTTCTCCATTTGCCTTTTTGTTTGCTCGTGTATTAGTTTGCTTGTTTGTCGTGATGGCTCTTCCTAGATTCAGTGATCTTCACCTTAAAAGGTTAGAGGAGATCGAAAACAACGTCAGGAAGTTTATGGTTTTGCAATTTGAGCATAATAATTTCTTTAGAAATGAGCTTAAGGAACAAAATGGTTTTATGAGTTATATGAATAAAGAGCTCGATGATATGTCTAAAGAATTTGATGGTATAAGATCCCAAATTGCCCGTCTTGAAAAATTAACTGCTGAAATTTCGGATATGCAAGCTACCTTAGTCAATAAGATGGCCGCTAAACCTGATTCTATGAAAATAATGATGAAGATCTAAAAGTTATTGATGTGTCCCCTATTAAATCTTTGTTTTGCAATATGAATCTTGATAATGATGGGACTGAATATGATCCACCTTTACCTAGAAGGCGTTCTAAGAATCCAAAATTTGTTGATCTTGATGCTAAATTTGATAAAAGTGGGATTGAAGAAATTAAAACCCTAGATGTTGCTAAACCCACTATTATGGATTTTAAGGAATTTAATTATGAAAATTGCTCTTTAATTGATTGTATTTCCTTGTTGCAATCCATGCTAAAATCTCCTCACGCTTATAGTCAAAATAAAGCGTTTACTAAACATATCGTTGATGCCTTGATGCAATCTTATGAAGAAAAACTTGAATTGGAAGTTTCTATTCCTAGAAAACTTTATGATGAGTGGGAACCTACTATTAAAATTAAAATTAAAAATTATGAGTTTTATGCTTTGTGTGATTTGGGTGCTAGTGTCTCTACTATTCCCAAAACTTTGTGTGATTTGCTAGATTTCCGTGATTTTGATGATTGCTCTCTAAACTTGCATCTTGCGGATCCCACTATTAAGAAACCTATCGGAAGAATTAATGATGTTCTTATTGTTCCAAATAGGAATTATGTGCCCGTAGATTTTATCGTTCTTGATATAGATTGCAATCCTTCTTGCCCTATTATTCTCGGTAGACCTTTCCTCAGAACGGTTGGTGCAATTATTGATATGAAGGAAGGGAATATTAGATTCCAATTTCCATTAAAAAAGGGCATGGAACACTTCCCTAGAAAGAAAATAAAATTACCATATTAATCTATTATGAGAGCCACTTATTAATTGCCTACCAAAGATGGCAATACCTAGATCTATTCTTGCTTGTTATGCCTAGCTAGGGGCGTTAAACGATAGCGCTTGTTGGGAGGCAACCCAATTTTATTTTTATTCCTTGCTTTTTGCTCCTGTTTAGTAATAAATAAATTATTTAGCCTCTATTTTGGTTGTGTTTTTTGTGTTTAATTAGTGTTTTTGCCAAGTAGAACCGTTGGGAAGACTTGGGGAAAGTCTTCTTGAACTTGCTGTAAAAAAACAGAAACTTTAGCGCTCACGAGAACTGCTGTCATTTGTATTTGGAGCGTGCTATTTAGTTAATTCTTTTTGAACATGATTAATAGATAAATTCCTCACTTCCAGAAATTTATTTTAGAATTTTTGGTGTTCCAGATCTTGCGCTAGCTACAGATTACTACAGACTGTTCTGTTTTTTTTGACAGATTCTGTTTTTCGTGTGTTGTTTGCTTATTTTGATGAATATATGGCTAGTAAAATAGTTTATAATCCATAGAGAAGTTGGAATACAGTAGGTTTAACACCAATATAAATAAATAATGAGTTCATTACAGTACCTTGAAGTGGTCTTTTGTTTTCTTTCGCTAACGGAGCTCACGAGTTTTCTACTTTAAGTTTTGTGTTGTGAAGTTTTCAAGTTTTGGGTAAAGATTTGATGAATTATGGAACATGGAGTGGCAAGAGCCTAAGCTTGGGGATGCCCATGGCACCCCCAAGATAATCTAAGGACACCTAAAAGCTAAATCTTGGGGATGCCCTGGAAGGCATCCCCTCTTTCGTCTACTTCTATCGGTAACTTTACTTGGAGCTATATTTTTATTCACCACATGATATGTGTTATGCTTGGAGCATCTTTTATGATTTGAGTCTTTGGTTATTAGTTTACCACAATCATCCTTGCTGTACACACCTTTTGAGAGAGCCATACATAATTTGGAATTTGATAGAATACTCTTTATGCTTCACTTATATCTTTTGAGTTATATAATTTTGCTCTAGTGCTTCACTTATATCTTTTAGAGCATGGTGGTGGATTTGTTTTATAGAAACTATTGATCGCTCATGCTTCACTTAGATTATTTTGAGAGTCTTAATAGCATGGTATTGCTTAGTAATAATATGCTTGGTATTCAAGATTTGAAAAACTTTCTTTTGAGTGCGGTGAATACTAAGAAAAAAATTGATGCTTGATAATTGTTTTGAGATATGAGGATGGTGATATTAGAGTCATGCTAGTTGAGTAGTTGTGAATTTGAGAAATGCATGTGTTAAAGTTTGTGATTCCCATAGCATGCACGTATGGTGAACCATTATGTGATGAAGTCAGAGCATGATTTATTTATTGATTGTCTTCCTTATCAGTGGCGGTCGGGGACGAGCGATGGTATTTTCCTACCAACCTACCCCCCTAGGAGCATGCGCGTAATACTTTGCTTTGATAACTTCTATATTTTTGCAATAAGTATATGAGTTCTTTATGACTAATGTTGAGTCCATGGATTATACGCACTTTCCTTCCTTCCACCATTGCTAGCCTCTCTAATACTGCACACTTTTCGCCGGTATCATACACCCATCAAATACCTTCCTCAAAACAGCCACCATACCACCTATCATGGCATTTCCATAGCCATTCCGAGATATATTGCCATGCAACTTTCCACCGTTCCGTTCATTATGACACGCTCCATCATTGTCATATTGCTAGCATGATCATGTAGTTGACATCGTATTTGTGGCAAAGCCACCGTTGATAATTCTTTCATACATGTCACTCTTGATTCATTGCATATCCCGGTACACCGTCGGAGGCATTAAGATAGAGTCATATTTTGTTCTAAGTATTGAGTTGTAAGAAAAATAAAAAGTGTGATGATCATCATTTTTAGCATACTGTCCCAAGTGAGGAAAGGATGATGGAGACTATGATTCCCCCACAAGTCGGGATGAGACTCCGGACGAAAAAAAGAGAGAAAAAGAGGCCATAAAAAAAGAAGGCCCAAAAAATGAGAGAAAAAGAGAGAAGGGACAATGTTACTATCCTATTACCACACTTGTGCTTCAAAGTAGTTGATGTGAGACTATCTTCCCCTCTTTTTGTCTTGTCTACAGCCACCATTCTATTCCACATATAGTGCTATATCCATGGCTCACGCTCATGTATTGCGTGAAGATCGAAAAAGTTTTGAAAATGTCAAAAGTATGAAACAATTGCTTGGCTTGTCATCGGGGTTGTGCATGATTTAAATACTTTGTGTGGTGAAGATAGAGCATAGCCAGACTATATGATTTTGTAGGGATAGCTTTCTTTGCTCATGTTATTTTGAGAAGACATAATTGCTTTGTTAGTATGCTTGAAGTATTATTATTTTTATGTCAACATGAACTTTTGTCTTGAATCTTTTGAATCTGAATATTCATACCACAATTAAGAAGATTTACATTGAAATTATGCCAAGTAGCACTCCGCATCAAAAATTCTGTTTTTATCATTTACCTACTCGAGGACGAGCAGGAATTAAGCTTGGGGATGCTTGATACGTCTCCAACATATCTATAATTTTTGATTGCTCCATGCTATATTATCTACTGTTTTGGACATTATTGGGCTTTATTATCCACTTTTATATTATTTTTGGGACTAACCTATTAACCAGAGGCCCAGCCCAGAATTGTTGTTTTTTACTTGTTTTAGGGTTTCGGAGAAAAGGAATATCAAACAGAGTCCAAACGGAATGAAACCTTCGGAAACGTGATTTTCTCATCAGATAAGATCCAGGAGACTTGGACCCTCCGTCAAGAAAGCCACGAGGCGGTCACGAGGGTGGAGGGCGCCCCCCTGCCTCATGGGCCCCTCGAAGCTCCACCGGCGTACTTCTTCCTCCTATATATATCCACGTACCCCCAAACGATTAGAGACGGAGCCAAAAACCTAATTCCACCGCTGCAACTTTCTGTATCCACGAGATCCCATCTTGGGGCCTGGTCCGGAGCTCCGCCGGAGGGGGCATGGATCACAGAGGGATTCTACATCA
This sequence comes from Triticum urartu, assembly GCF_056163025.1. NCBI lineage: Eukaryota > Viridiplantae > Streptophyta > Magnoliopsida > Poales > Poaceae > Triticum > Triticum urartu. The sequence continues at coordinate 218,296,769 of NC_141877.1, read as the reverse complement.
TCATCCAAGCCCCTCCGATGAGGTGTGAGTAGTTTACTTCAGACCTACGGGTCCATAGCTAGTAGCTAGATGGCTTCTTCTCTCTTTTTGGATCTCAATACAATGTTCTCCCCCTCTCTCGTGGAGATCTATTCGATGTAATCTTCTTTTTGCGGTGTGTTTGTTGAGACCGATGAATTGTGGGTTTATGATCAAGTCTATCTATGAATAATATTTGAATCTTCTCTAAATTCTTTTATGTATGATTGGTTATCTTTGCAAGTCTCTTCAAATTATCAGTTTGGTTTGGCCTACTACATTGGTTGTTCTTGCCATGGGAGAAGTGCTTATCTTTGGGTTCGATCTTGCGGTGTCCTTTCCCAGTGACAGAAGGGGCAGCAAGGCACGTATTGTATTGTTGCCATCGAGGATAAAAAGATGGGGTTTTTATCATATTGCATGAAACTATCCCTCTACATCATGTCATCTTGCTTAAGGCGTTACTCTGTTTTTAACTTAATACTCTAGATGCATGCTGGATAGCGGTCGAGGAGTGGAGTAATAGTAGTAGATGCAGGCAGGAGTCGGTCTACTTGTCTCGGACGTGATGCCTATATACATGATCATACCTAGATATTCTCATAACTATGCTCAATTCTGTCAATTGCTCAACAGTAATTTGTTCACCCACCGTAGAATACTTATGCTCTTGAGAGAAGCCACTACTGAAACCTATGGCCCCCGGGTCTCTTTCTCATCATATCAATCTCCATCACTTTATTATTGCGCTGGCAGGTGCACAGGCACCGGCACGGGCGTGCGCGTTAGTGCACGCGCAGGTGCATGCGCTGGCAGGTGCACGGGGATGGGCGCTGGCGTAGTCGGGGCGACGGGAGCTGGAACGGGAGCGGGGACAGGCGCGGCGTCTTCCCGCAAGGCCAGTTCAAGCTCATCCCAAAGCGCCTTATGTTCTTGAGACTCCGGCTGGGTGTCTTCCTCAGGAAACTTGAACACTAAGGGCATACCATCGTGATGCGGCATGGCGTACGTTTAGGTCAGGCTAGTTCGAGGTAGACGACAGGAGAATCGGAGAGGAAGAGAGAGGATTGTAGCGATACCAGGTAGTGCGGGGTTGATTTTAAACAGCGGCGCCGGCAACATTAAAAGTGGGAGCAGTTGGGACGACGGTGGGCGGCGGAGCCTGGTCAAAGGGCTCGCCTCCCGGTGAGCCTGCACAGCGGTCTACTCGCATGCCTCCCTGACAGCCAGCGCAGCGGTCTGCTCGCACGCCTCCCGTCGACTCACACGCTTGCTCGGACGGCACCTGCCGATGAGAAGCGGGGACTCGTGGTGGCACGTAAACGCCCACAGTTTCAATAGTGAAAGCATTCGCCTTAACATGACAGGTCTTTGTTCCAAAATACCTTGGCTCTTCATTTGTGCAACTTGTCATAAACAGCTTGTCTCAAATTAAAGAAAAAACTTACGAAGTAATATTTGTGCCATATAACGTGACCATGCTTAGTTTCAAGAATTTATGCTCACTTTTGGATTTTATGAAATTTAAGATGCAGGATTCGAAACAATATCATAACCTGCATCATGCAATAAATTTTCAAGCCATACATCTGTCCTGTTGTATTTCTTAAGAAAGGATTTGGTCAAACATTTTGCTTAGTTAGACTTCAGACAAGTTATATATGCAGAGTAAAAGGATCATCCCCCCGTACCAGTGCATTGCTTGATATATTAACTCAAGTACTAGGCATGAACAAACTGGCTCAATTCTGTGTTCATCCTGGTGCAGTAGTAGTAGTACTAGGCAATGCAGTTGACGGGTGACCTTGACAAGCGGCGACCTAGGGAATTGAGCCGTGCTCGGCACGGTAGGTAACGTTGTCTAGTTACTAAAGCATCCCTCCTATGGGGACCCCGACTCATAAGTCGTGATCACCGAATGCACGTGTACAGTGATCCCAAAGATCAATGCTCACTAAACACAAAGAGGCTGAATAACAAGAGTCTTACATCCATACATATCGTCTTACACAAATTATGACCATTTTGGTCAAGTCTTACATAGATAAAGCCACAAGGGCTGAATACCAAATAAACTTAAGCAGCGGAAATCATCGTCGATAAGTAGAACCCATGCCATCTGCCTTAACCCTACAGGCATTCTGACTGGGAAACATCCTAGTTCGCATGTTCGTCTTCAAAGAACTCTTCTTCGAACTCCTGTTCTTCCATGCCTGGCCAATTAAATAACCAGTGGCAAGACAATGAGTACTTTGAATGTACTCGCAAGCAACCCATGTTTTGGTTCAAGGTACAACAATGCATGATATAGGTAAATCTTTGCGGAAAGCTAGTTTTGAGTGTAATGACATTTTCAACAACTTGCAAGACATCCATAAGGAGAATTCAAGTAACCATGAGGGCAGGTTACAGATATCAACATAAATAGAGTGGGCATCAACCCAACTCAGTCATGTCAAGTCCCTTGACTTGACCCAAGTAGCTCTTCCCACTTATCCAAACACACACACTGGTTTGCAAACATGTGGACGTAGTTTAAGCAGCACCGCCCAACTGTCCGTGACCGTGGACACGGCTATTCGAATAGTTTTACACTCTGTAGAGGTTGCACACTTTACCCACAAGATCTGGGGAGCTTCCGTGTCATCCACGACCCGCGGTACCTCAAGTACCCGGGGTAAGCACCCGATCACTATCTTTCCCTAGACGACACTAACATGGAGTCCACTCGATTGGTAGTAACCCCCGTGCCCAACATTTCACAACTTTAAAAATGGTGGAGCCTCGCTCCCATATTCATCACATACCACTGGCACAGGGTACCAACGGTGTGTCCGGTGCCCCATAAAAATGTTCTTGGCCGCCCTACCTGGCACGGCCCCGTCCCGAGAGAGAGCGCCAACAACTCTCCCGTCACTAGTAATGCGGGCTCCAAGCTAGTATCGGCCTAGGTAATCAATAATGCCCTTTCCCATACAAGGGTAGAGTGGTTGCGCATGTAAGGTTGGGACAGTCGACAAATCTTAAATCTAATCCGTTTTTTGAAAACAACACACACACTTACCTCGGTATACCACTTCGTCATCAAGTGGTTACCCATCTCATTATCTCCCTCGGGCATAAGTGGCACCCGACGGGGTTTTGGAAAGTCTTTTGAAAGTACCTTGTCTCCATCACCATGCACATTCCCGTCCCTTTTTGCGTAGCAACTACTTTAGCATCGTATATCTACTCCCACCGGCATAACCCTCATAAGAAGGTAGGGTCATGCACGATGCAAGTATCAACAAGGAGGAAATGGAGGCAACCCACCAAAGTGGCTACCATCTCATCATGATTCCGATGCAACAATAATAAAGTGCTATGTGAAATGCATAAAAAGGGTTTCATAGGCATGGTCAAAGGGCTGCTTGCCTGGCTCAACAAAGTCTTCTGCGTCTTCAAAGTCTTCTGGTCCAACTCCTTCGTCAGCTACGCAATCTATCGTCACAAAATAATAACGAGAAAATAAGGCAATAATAAAACAGAAAAACCAAAGTGCTCAGAAAAATGTCAACTCATTTTTGTTAAATACTAGGTTGAAAACTAAGAAGGGGAAAATTCCTAGTTTTGGATTTGGAGCAGCAGAATAGGAGAAATGGGTTTTCAAAGGTTTATTTAAATGCTTAAAATCACATTTAAATATTTACAGTGAAGAAAAGGTTGTTGGATTTGAATGAAAGTTGCACCATAAATAGGTGGGATTATTACAAGAATTTAGGAGTTGGAATTATTGCATTTGGATAAATAATTAATTCTGTGGAATTTTTGGAAAAGCCACAGAAAAGAAAACGAAAAAGGGCACTGTGCCTGCCGGGCCAGAACAGCTGAGGGGCAGCAGGCCCAGCCAGCGGGCTGACCCAGCCGAGCCAACGCACAGCGCGCGCGCCCGCCCATTTCAAACCTGACGGCTGGGGCCCGCAGGACAGAGAGAGAGAGGGGCGTGGGAACGAGGGAGAGGATGACAGGCGGGGCCTGCCTGTCATCACTAACCCGTGGACAGGGGGGTCGCGGTGCTCACCGGCGACGATGCAGGCCACGACGATCTCCGGCGAGTGCGGGGATGGCTGCAGGAGGCTGCCGCACGTTGGTGGGTGGTGGACTTGGCCGGCGGGGGTGCCTGGTTCGCCGGCGACGAGGAGCTGCGGCGGAGGAGCTTCGGGAGGCAGTGACTCCGGCCGTTTCCGGCAGCTACAGAGAGGGAGACAAGGGGGGAAATGATCAGTAGGGCGTGGTGGCTCCAGATCGGGGCAGAGGAGGAGCGGGGGAGCCCTGTACCTCGCGAACTCTGGCGAGCCGAGGCGGCGGAGCTCAAGCTCGACCTCGACCTCGAGCGGCTCTGGGGACCAAATGGGTGGTGCGTGACGTGGATTAGGGGTGTGCGGGAGCGACAGGGAGTGATAGAGAGGCTCGGGGTCGCCTTTTATAGGCTGGCCGAGGTCCACCATAGGCGCGGCCTACGGGTGTCCACGGGATCGGCTCGGGTGTCCGTTAGAGAGGGAATGGAGGGCTCAGGGGTGTTCCTGAGAGTGGTCTAGGGTGCCAGGGAGAGAGAGGAGGAGCAGGGCGAGCTGCAGGCGGGCCATAGGAGCGGCGCGAGTATTGGCCGAATGGGGCGGCGTTCTGGCGCGAGCTGCAGGAGAGAGAGGAAGGCGCGGGAGCAAGTGGGCGGCCTGCTGGCGTGGAGCGGACGTCGAGGGGCATTGACTGGCGCGCGGGGGAGGCTCGAGGTGGCCGGCAGGCGCGGCGTCAACGGTCGGGTGCCCTGCCAGGCGCTCCAGAGCGCGACTTTGGCCGGCATCCGCGGCTTTCCCGCATCCGCGCACGTCCACTCGCTTCTGGCAGCTGAAGGGGGCATGGGCAAAAGCTGGGGAGTGCCTTGGATGCTCTGAAAGGCTGAGAGGAGAGAGGGAGGCTGAGAGAGAGAGGAATCCACCGTCCATAGAAGAAAAATGGGGTTCTCCCCCCTTCATCATTGCTTCCTCGGGCAGCAAAGCTCCAAGGTGCTAGAGGGGGACTAGGAGGGGTCATGGTAGAAAGTTGAGCCTACAAAGATTAGTGGAAGAGGCCAAAAAAGGGATTTTTGTAAAGTGGCAGAAGGTGTTTGATGCTGGTTTGGGCAAGTAGATGGTTTCCGTTTGCCATGAGACTCCACAGGGTGGAATGACACATATAATTAGGGTCTTCCACCAATTTTGAGCTTATTTGGGCAAAGTTTCCAATGCAACTTTTGTAAACCCTAGAAATTAGCAGAAATGAACTTGTGCAGATCTAGTTGATCAAATCATCTCTCCTTGATGCACCACTTGGTGTAGTGGCCTCATTTGGTCATATGAGCATGATCACAAAAGGTGGGGTCAAGGAGAGAAAGTTGGTAGTACAATGTTGTTCAAATTTGATTCTGGTCAGAGAGGGTTTTGGTGCATTTTGGTGAACCAAACTGACCTTAATTGAGATGAGGATTTGCAAGGTGACCACAATATGCATTTGTGACTTGCTGGATTTTCCTTGGATTTTTATGAAAATATTTCCTGTAGAAATATTTCAAATCCTTGAAATGGGCAGAAATAGTTTTGGGAGGTTTTGTCCAATATCCTGAACATGACCATGTGTTGAAAGTCCTATATATGGAAAATATATGTCCACTGAGTTTCCCTGATTTCTGTCAAATATTTTTGAAACATTAAAATAATTTTTCCCTATTAAAGACCATTTCTGGCCTTAAGAAAAAGCTTTTAAATAAAATAGGAAAATAACTGTTAAAATTATATTTTTGTGGTTTATGGGAATCCTATATCTAATAGGTTTCAAATATACTCTTTGAAATATTTTTGTTACCCCAAATCAAGTACTTGTAGTGCAAACCTCAACTCAGGGTTTTTTGGAAAACTAAATTTTGGAAATACTATTTGGCCAAATTATTTTTGTAGGAAAATACTATACTGTACTATACACATGGCATGATCATTGGGCAGAAGTTTTGGGCAAGGAGATGAAGTACAGAAGGTGGATTAGTTGACTTTAAAGAGCACTTAAAAAATCACTCAGAGAAAACCAACTGCAAAATAAAAGCCAAATAATGCAGAAGTTTTTGTTGGTCCAATTTTTTTCATGTTTTAATAATGAAAATGACATGTTACAAAATGCAGGGTGTGAGAGACCTACCCCCTTACAAGAATCTCATCCCCGAGATTCCTAAACTAGGCTTTAAAGAGATACGGAAACTCGGATCTAAGGTAGTCGTCACGTTCCCAGGTTGCTTGTGCTTCAGTGTGGTTGCTCCAATGGACCTTGAAGTACTTGATGGTGCGGCTTCGAGTGCGTCGTTCAGCCTCGTCCAAAATACAGATGGCTCTCTCGCGGTAGGTCAAATCGGGCTGAAGGTCAATGGCTTGGTGATCGACGTCCTTGTAAAGATCAGGTTTGTCTGGAACTTGGAGACACTTCCGGAGTTGTGACACGTGGAATACGTTGTGCACATCAGATAGTTCAGGTGGCAGTTCCAACTGGTAAGCCACTTCTCCGCGTCGTGCGGTGATCTCGAAGGGGCCGATAAACCTTGGTGCAAGCTTTCCCTTAACGTGGAAATGCTTGGTTCCCTTAAGAGGAGTTACTCGCAGGTATACATGGTCTCCGACTTGGAAGTCTACTTGTCGGCGACGAGTGTCAGCATAGCTCTTCTGCCTCGACTTGGCGGTCTTCAGTTGCTCTCTGACTAGCTGAACTTGCTCTTCTGCTTCACGGAGGATATCGGGCCCAAATACTAGTCCTTCTCCGGTTTCTGACCAATTGAGGGGTGTGCGACACTTCCGTCCGTATAACACCTCAAATGGTGCCATCTGAAGGCTTGACTGATAACTGTTGTTGTAGGAGAACTCGGCAAAAGGGAGGCAATCTTCCCACTTAGCTCCATATGCTAAGACACAGGCTCGAAGCATGTCTTCGAGTATCTGATTCACTTGTTTTGTCTGACCTCCAGTCTGTGGGTGGAAGGCAGTGCTGAAGGACAACTTGGTCCGCATGGCCTCTAGGAACTTCTTCCAGAACCTTGAGGTAAACTGGGTTCCTCGATCTGACACAATCTCCTTGGGAATACCATGAAGACTTACGATTCTGTTGATGTATAGAGTCGCTAGCTGGTTGCCATCATAGGTAGTCTTCACAGGAATGAAATGGGCTACTTTAGTCAAATGATCGACTATGACCCAGATGGAGTCATGTCCCTTGTTTGACCTAGGTAGTCCAGTGATGAAATCCATTCCAACTTTATCCCATTTCCACTCGGGTACCTTGAGTGGTTGGAGCAATCCAGCAGGTCGCTGATATTCAGCTTTGACCGTTTGGCATACATCACACTTTGCAACATAGGTGGCAATCTCCCCTTTCATCCCGTGCCACCAAAATCTTTCCTTCAGATCTTGATACATCTTGGTCCCTCCAGGATGGATGGAATACGGGGTGTCATGAGCTTCTTGCAAGATCAATTTCTTGAGCTCAAACTTATTGGGTACGCAAATGCGATTCCCAAACCACACAATTCCTTGCTCATCCTCTGAGAATCCTGGGGCCTTGCCTGCCTTGATCTTCCTCTTGATGCCTTCAATACTTTCGTGTCCCTTCTGAGCTTCCTTAATATCATCCATCAGGGTAGGCTTGACTTCAAGGTTGGCTAAGAATCCTGGTGCAACCAGTTCCAACCCGAAGCTTTCAAGTTCTACATACAAGGTGGGTAGCCTGTCCTTAAGCATAGCATTTAGGGAACAAGCCTTCCTGCTTAATGCATCTGCTACCACATTAGCCTTTCCAGGGTGGTATTGAACACTAAGGTCATAATCCTTGATCAACTCTAGCCATCTTCGTTGCCTCATGTTCAATTCCTTCTGAGTGAAAATATACTTCAGACTTTTGTGATCCGTGTATATCTCACACCGCTTCCCTAGGAGGTAATTTCGCCATGTTTTCAGGGCATGAACTACAGCTGCCAACTCGAGGTCATGAGTAGCATAGTTCTCTTCATGAGGCCGTAGTTGCCTTGAAAGGTTAGCTACGACTTTGCCCTCTTGCATCAGAACACCTCCCAGTCCGGTTCTTGACGCATCACAATATATCACAAACTCCTTGTGTATATCTGGTGTGGCCAGCACTGGGGCGGTGGTCAGTCTCTTCTTCAGCTCCTGGAAGCTCTCTTCACACTTCGGCGTCCATTCAAACTTCTTGTCCTTCTTCAAGAGCTGAGTCATGGGTCGGGCAATGCTTGAGAATCCTTCAACGAACTTGCGGTAATATCCTGCAAGTCCAAGGAAGCTTCTGACTTCCTTCACATTGCTTGGGGATTGCCATTCAGTTATGGCTTCAATCTTAGCGGGATCGACCAACAATCCTTCTTCGGTCAAAACATGACCCAAGAATCCAACTTCACGCAGCCAAAATTCGCACTTGCTGAACTTGGCATACAGTCGGTGCTCTCGAAGCTTGTCTAGGACCATCCTCAAGTGTTGCTCGTGCTCTTCTTCCGTCTTCGAGAAAACAAGAATGTCATCAATGAAGACAACGACAAACTTGTCCAAATATTCCATGAAGACCTTATTCATTAGATACATGAAGTAAGCTGGGGCATTGGTCAATCCAATGGACATGACCGTGCACTCATATAGGCCATATCTGGTTACAAATGCCGTCTTCGGAATATCTTGGGGTCTGATTTTCAGCTGGTAGTACCCAGATCTGAGGTCAATCTTGGAGAACACCTTGGCCCCATTGAGTTGATCAAACAGATCTTCAATCTTGGGAAGTGGATACTTGTTCTTGATTGTAACTTCATTGAGGGAGCGATAGTCAATGCATAAGCGGATGGTACCGTCCTTCTTTGCCACAAACAGAACAGGTGATCCCCAAGGGGAGGCACTAGGGCGGATAAATCCCTTCCTCAACTGCTCTTCTAGTTGCTTCTTCAACTCTGCTAACTCTTCCGATCCCATTCTATAAGGCTTCTTATAGATGGGTCCAGCTCCGGGTATGAGCTCGATGATGAACTCAATGTCTCGGTCTGGAGGCATTCCCGGTAGCTCATCAGGAAAGACATTGGGGTATTCGCATACCACCGGCACTTGCTCCAATCCGACTTCAGTCACACAGTTGACTTGGTTGGCTTGAGCAGAGGAGCAGTTGGAGGCAAATTTAACTTCGACTCCTTGGTCATTGGTTACAGTGACGGTCCGGTTGGCGCAATCTAACAAGCCATGGTGCTTGATGAGCCAATTCATTCCTAAGATCACATCCAAGCCTTGTGATCTTAAGACGATAAGGTCTGCTAGGAAGTCTACCCCATTAATGACAATCCCAACTCCTTTACATCCTATCTTGGCTCTCATCTCTGCTCCGGGGGTTTGTACCACCATAGGGTTATTCAGGGGTGTAGGGGTCATGCCACTCTTTAATGCAAACTCATGGGTGACAAATGAATGCGTGGCTCCAGAATCAAACAAGACAGTTGCAGGTGCTGAGTTGACAAGGAACGTACCCAGCACGACGTCCGGGTCTTCCTGGGCTTCTTCTGCAGTGACATGATTCACACGACCCTTGCCATTGTTGGGCGGGTTGCGAGGAGCTTGGTTCCTTGGTGGCATTCCACGGCCTTGCCCTGGGTTCTGTGCATTGGGGCACGGGGCGCCGGGCTTCTTGTTGGGGCAATACTTGGAGTAGTGTCCTGCCTGACCACATCCGAAGCAAGTGACTTGATTGGGGTTGCTGCCCTTGCTGGCATTGTTATTGGGGTTGTTGAAGGCTGGCCTGGGGTTGGCATACTGTTGAGGCTGATAGTTGGTGCGGGGTGCAGGGGCTCTTGGCTGCTGATAGGTTGGCTTAACCGGGGCTGGCTGCCTCGGGCGAGGTTTCTGGTTGCTGGAGCTACCCTTGTTGATCATCTTGCGCTTATGGGTATCACCCAAAGCACGTCGCTTGTCCTCAAGCATGAGTGCCTTGTTAACCAGATCAGGAAAGGTTGGGCAGTCACACACAACAAGCGAGTACTGCAGAGTCTGGTTAAGGCCTTCCATGAAGTGCTCTCTTTTGGCAGCATCAGTGCTGACATCCTCAGGAGCATACCTAGACAGAACACTGAATTTCTGCATGTACTCCTTGACAGTGCTACTTCCTTGCTTCAGGGCTCGGAACTAACGCTTCTTGATGGCCATGATTCCGGAAGGAATATGGGCCTTACGGAATTCTGTCTTGAAGTCATTCCAAGTTATGTTTTGCCCAGCATGCATGACCTTGAATCCATCCCACCAAGCTCTGGTAGTTCCCCCGAGAAAGTGGGCAGCATATGCCACCCTCTCACGGTCTTCAGTGCAGCCGACTAGTTCCAACAGATCCTCAATGGTGCGGACCCAGTCATCTGCATCCAGGGGTTCAGCAGTCTCGATGAAGGTGGGTGGTGCATGCTTCTTGAACTCTGCCAACGTGGAACGTCCATTGCCGTTCCCCGCCAGCTGGCGGTTGACAGCCTGGGCAATCATCTGGAGGGCTGCAGTGTTGGCTTGGCGTTCCTCTCGGAAGGCTTGGAGAAGCTGAGCCATGTCCATGTTTGGAGGTGGTGGCGGTGGTGGAGCCTGCCCTTGGGTTTGGTCCTGACTAGCTCCTGCTCCGGCTTCTTGCTGCTGAGTAGAGGCACCAGTACGTGTTACAACAGGCATCCTGTTGGAGCGGTCAAGGTCTCTTGATTGGGAAAGATGAGGAAAAGCAGTATAGATGGAATGCCTAGTGAGGGGGTGGGCATGACACAATTTTAAGTTAAGCAAGGGCCAGAAGGGCCAAACTCATGCAATAAGACCAAATGGGTGATGTAGTCGTTTACAAGTTCCCGAAGGAAAGCACGTCTTCCATCAAAACAAGTTGAAAGCAAACATAACACAACATGGTTTCATTTGAACCATTACATGGACTCGACTTCGCACAAGGGGTACACGACCTATCCTACCTTAAGGGTTGCGGACTGGCCCATCCTAGTCCCGAACGGTGTCTAAGTGGTGGAATGCTCGGTCGCGTAGTCCGGCTCCTCTGGGTCTTCCTCCTCATCTTCATCTGTCTCAGTATCTTCGTCACTTGAGGGAATGAGGGAGTGGAGGAGCTGAACACGGCGCTGCTTCGCCGGTGGCACCATGAAGAGGTTGCGATATTCCTTCGCCGTCATACGGCGTGGCCGAGATGATCCCTTGGCATGCGTAGCCTGTGGGGGTCGCCCGCCTCGATAGGCAACAACGGGCTGTCCAGGGGGTGCACCATCCTTCTTGATCATGTCCGCCTTGGTCTGAGCTAGGCGGAGGAGTTCCTTGGTCTCATGGAGTTCCCTCCGAAGCTCCATCGACTCCGAGGCCAAGTGTTGTGCCAGACTATCAGCACACAAGTTGAAGTAGGTCTGGAAATGGAGGGGAAGCCCCTTGTCCATGGGTGGAGCTGGTGCGCTGCTCTCGTCATCACCCTCCTTACGATAAGGTAGGTAACGAGTGGCTGGCTCACTTGCCATCCCTGGCAGAAGATCTCGAAGGCAAGTCAGCGCCTTGAGTGCAGCAATCTCAACGGCGAGGAGCAGGGTCACCATCTGTGGTCCGTCAAAGAACCAGCTTGTCGGAGAGTCGTTCGCCCTCACGACTACCTCCACGTGATACTCCTTCGTGGTGCTGTCGATCCAGTGCTCGTGATAGGAGAAGGTGGGGGCTCGAGTGAACTGGCACTTCTTGAGGCTGTCCTCAAGGAGCACGGGAAATCCAGTGGTCAGGAGGTCCTCGGGTACGACAGCCATCTACAAAAGTGGAAAGGGAAGGGTCAATAGAGGAGATACGACCCATGTTTGGGATATTACTAGAATGCGTAGGTATATAGGTAATTTTGGAGATAGTCTCACTCTAACTAACGTCCATGCTAACTAAGGTTTCCTATAGTCAGGATGCCTCTGATACCAGCTCTGTGGGGACCCCGACTCATAAGTCGTGATCACCGAATGCACGTGTACAGTGATCCCAGAGATCAATGCTCACTGAACACACAGAGGCTGAATAACAAGAGTCTTACATCCATACATATCGTCTTACACAAATTATGACCATTTTGGTCAAGTCTTACATAGATAAAGCCACAAGGGCTGAATACCAAATAAACTTAAGCAGCGGAAATCTTCGTCGATAAGTAGAACCCATGCCATCTGCCTTAACCCTACAGGCATTCTGACTGGGAAACGTCCTAGTTCGCATGTTCGTCTTCAAATAACTCTTCTTCGAACTCCTATTCTTCCATGCCTGGACAATTAAATAACCAGTGGCAAGCCAATGAGTACTTTGAATGTACTCGCAAGCAACCCATGTTTTGGTTCAAGGTACAACAATGCATGATATAGGTAAATCTTTGCGGAAAGCTAGTTTTGAGTGTAATGACATTTTCAACAACTTGCAAGACATCCATAAGGAGAATTCAAGTAACCATGAGGGCAGGTTACAGATATCAACATAAATAGAGTGGGCATCAACCCAACTCAGTCATGTCAAGTCCCTTGACTTGACCCAAGTAGCTCTTCCCACTTATCCAAACACACACACTGGTTTGCAAACATGTGGACGTAGTTTAAGCAGCACCGCCCAACTGTCCGTGACCGTGGACACGGCTATTCGAATAGTTTTACACTCTGTAGAGGTTGCACACTTTACCCACAAGATCTGGGGAGCTTCCGTGTCATCCACGACCCGCGGTACCTCAAGTACCCGGGGTAAGCACCCGATCACTATCTTTCCCTAGACGACACTAACATGGAGTCCACTCGATTGGTAGTAACCCCCGTGCCCAACATTTCACAACTTTAAAAATGGTGGAGCCTCGCTCCCATATTCATCACATACCACTGGCACGGGGTACCAACGGTGTGTCCGGTGCCCCATAAAAATGTTCTTGGCCGCCCTACCTGGCACGGCCCCGTCCCGAGAGAGCGCGCCAACAACTCTCCCGTCACTAGTAATGCGGGCTCCAAGCTAGTATCGGCCTAGGTAATCAATAATGCCCTTTCCCATACAAGGGTAGAGTGGTTGCGCATGTAAGGTTGGGACAGTCGACAAATCTTAAATCTAATCCGTTTTTGAAAACAACACACACACTTGCCTCGGTATACCACTTCGTCTTCAAGTGGTTACCCATCTCATTATCTCCCTCAGGCATAAGTGGCACCCGACGGGGTTTTGGAAAGTCTTTTGAAAGTACCTTGTCTCCATCACCATGCACATTCCCGTCCCTTTTTGCGTAGCAACTACTTTAGCATCGTATATCTACTCCCACCGGCATAACCCTCATAAGAAGGTAGGGTCATGCACGATGCAAGTATCAACAAGGAGGAAATGGAGGCAACCCACCAAAGTGGCTACCATCTCATCATGATTCCGATGCAACAATAATAAAGTGCTATGTGAAATGCATAAAAAGGGTTTCATAGGCATGGTCAAAGGGCTGCTTTCCTGGCTCAACAAAGTCTTCTGGTCCAACTCCTTCGTCAGCTACGCAATCTATCGTCACAAAATAATAACGAGAAAATAAGGCAATAATAAAACAGAAAAACCAAAGTGCTCAGAAAAATGTCAACTCATTTTTGTTAAATACTAGGTTGAAAACTAAGAAGGGGAAAATTCCTAGTTTTGGATTTGGAGTAGCAGAATAGGAGAAATGGGTTTTCAAAGGTTTATTTAAATGCTTAAAATCACATTTAAATATTTACAGTGAAGAAAAGGTTGTTGGATTTGAATGAAAGTTGCACCATAAATAGGTGGGATTATTACAAGAATTTAGGAGTTGGAATTATTGCATTTGGATAAATAATTAATTCTGTGGAATTTTTGGAAAAGCCACAGAAAAGAAAAAGAAAAAGGGCACTGTGCCTGCCGGGCCAGAACAGCTGCGGGGCAGCAGGCCCAGCCAGCGGGCCAACCCAGCCGAGCCAGCGCACAGCGCGCGCACCCGCCCATTTCAAACCTGACGGCTGGGGCCCGCGGGACAGAGAGAGAGGGGCGCGGGAACGAGGGAGAGGATGACAGGCGGGGCCCGCCTGTCATCACTAACCCGTGGACAGGGGGGTCACGGTGCTCACCGGTGATGATGTAGGCCACGACGAGCTCCGGCAAGTGCGGGGATGGCTTCAGGAGGCTGCCGCACGTCGGTGGGTGGTGGACTTGGCCGGCGGGGGTGCCTGGTTCGCCGGTGACGAGGAGCTGCGGCGGAGGAGCTTCGGGAGGCAGTGACTCCGGCCGTTTCCGGCAGCTACAGAGAGGGAGACAAGGGGGAAATGATCAGTAGGGCGCAGTGGCTCCAGATCGGGGCAGAGGAGGAACGGGGGAGGCCTGTACCTCGCGAACTCCGGCGAGCCGAGGCGGCGGAGCTCGATCTTGAGCTCGAGCGGCTCTGGGGACAAATGGGTGGTGCGGGAGGTGGATTAGGAGTGTGGGGGAGCGACAGGGAGTGATAGAGAGGCTCGGGGTCGCCTTTTATAGGCTGGCCGAGGTCCACCATAGGCGCGGCCTACGGGTGTCCGCGGGATCGGCTCGGGTGTCCGTTAGAGAGGGAATGGATGGCTCGGGGGTGTTCGTGAGAGTGGTCTAGGGTGCCAGTGAGAGAGAGGAGGAGCGGGGCGAGCTGCAGGCGGGCCATAGGAGCGGCGCGAGTATTGGCCGAATGGGGTGGCGTTCTGGCGCGAGCTGCAGGAGAGAGAGGAAGGCGCAGGAGCAAGTGGGCGGCCTGCTGGCGTGGAGCGGACGTCGAGGGGCATCGACTGGCACACGGGGGAGGCTCGAGGTGGCCGGGAGGCGCGGCGTCAACGGTCGGGTGCCCTGCCAGGCGCTCCAGAGCGCGACTTTGGCCGGCATCCGCGGCTTTCCCGCGTCCGCGCGCGTCCACTCGTGTCTGGCAGCTGAAGGGGGCATGGGCAAAAGCTGGGGAGTGCCTTGGATGCTCTGAAAGGCTGAGAGGAGAGAGGGAGGCTGAGAGAGAGAGAGGAATCCACCGTCCAAAGAAGAAAAATGGGGTTCTCCCCCCCTTCATCATTGCTTCCTCGGGCAGCAAAGCTCACAGGTGATAGAGGGGGACTAGGAGGGGTCGTGGTAGAAAGTTGAGCCTACAGAGATTAGTGGAAGAGGCCAAAAATGGGATTTTTGTAAAGTGGCAGAAGGTGTTTGATGCTGGTTTGGGCAAGTAGATGGTTTTCGTTTGCCATGAGACTCCACAGGGTGGAATGACACATACAATTAGGGTCTTCCACCAATTTTGAGCTTATTTGGGCAAAGTTGCCAATGCAACTTTTGTAAACCCTAGAAATTAGCAGAAATGAACTTGTGCAGATCTAGTTGATCAAATCATTTCACCTTGATGCACCACTTGGTGTAGTGGCCTCATTTGGTCATATGAACATGAGCACAAAATTTGGGGTCAAGGAGAGAAAGTTGTTAGTACAAAGTTGTTCAAATTTGATTCTGGTCAGAGAGGGTTTTGGTGCATTTTGGTGAACCAAACTGACCTTAATTGAGATGAGGATTTGTAAGGTGACCACAATATGCATTTGTGACTTGCTGGATTTTCCTTGGATTTTTATGAAAATATTTCCTGTAGAAATATTTCAAATCCTTGAAATGGGCAGAAATAGTTTTGGGAGGTTTTGTCCAATATTCTGAACATGACCATGTGTTGAAACTCCTATATATGGAAAATATATGTCCACTAAGTTTCCCTGATTTTTGTCAAATATTTTTGAAACATTAAAATATTTTTCCCTATTAAAGACCATTTCTGGCCTTAAGAAAAAGCTTTTAAATAAAATAGGAAAATAACTGTTAAAATTATATTTTTGTGGTTTATGGGAATCCTATATCTAATAGGTTTCAAATATACTCTTTGAAATATTTTTGTTACCCCAAATCAAGTACTTGTAGTGCAAACCTCAACTCAGGGGTTTTTGGAAAACTAAATTTTGGAAATACTATTTGGCCAAATTATTTTTGTAGGAAAATACTATACTGTACTATACACATGGCATGATCATTGGGCAGAAGTTTGGGGCAAGGAGATGAAGTACAGAAGGTGGATTAGTTGACTTTAAAGAGCACTTAAAAAATCAAAATCACTCAGAGAAAACCAACTCCAAAATAAAAGCCAAATAATGCAGAAGTTTTTGTTGGTCCAATTTTTTTCATGTTTTAATAATGAAAATGACATGTTACAAAATGCAGTGTGTGACACCTCCGTTGTTCATCGGTAGTCATTATGGACTGGGGACATGAGGGGAATTTCCTAGGGCTGGAATTCTGGCCGCCAGATATTTTGACTTGAAACACTGAGGCTTGATTGGTTAGGGTTGCCTAATGTGCGTACCCTGCACGCCACCGAAGGACACGAGCCCGGTTTTTTTGAGGATCAACACGAGCCAAGGTCTGGCTGGTACGCCGTTGGGTCCTACCATAAGAGAATACGAAAGGAACCTTTTAAATTGCCGAACGAATCTATGTGTATTACAATACCCGTATTTTCCTTGAAAATACTAATGTCAACATGATAATTGATTTATGACGAGTTGTTGAATTAGAGTGAGTTTGTGATATAGTGATCTCAACGTGGATTTCACATTTCATGGTATCCCTAGTAAGTTTTCCAATGCAAATTCAAATTTAAAAGATGAACAATATGGAGGTGAGAAAACTTTGTATGTATCAAGCATATGACCACACACACACACACAGAGACACACACGCACGAACACAACAACAATCCAATAAGTATAGTGCATCTATTTTTTCCAAACCATGCATGTATGACACGAATTGAAAAATATGTAGGGGAACGTAGTAATTTCAAAAAATTTCCTACGCACATGCAAGATCATGGTGATGCATAGCAACGAGAGGGGAGAGTGTGATCTACGTACCCTTGTAGATCGACAACGGAAGCGTTAGCACAACGTGGTTGATGTAGTCATACGTCTTCACGGCCCGACCGATCAAGCACCGAAACTACGGCACCTCCGAGTTCTAGCACACGTTCAGCTCGATGACGATCCCCGGACTCCGATCCAGCAAAGTGTCGGGGAAGAGTTCCATCAGCACGATGGCGTGGTGACGATCTTGATGTTCTACCGTTGCAGGGCTTCGCCTAAGCACCGCTACAATATTATCGAGGATTATGGTGGAAGGGGGCACCGCACACGGCTAAGAATATGATCACGTGGATCAACGCGTGTCTAGGGGTGCTCCCTGCCTATGTATATAAAGGATCAAAGGGGGGTGCGGCCGGCCAGGAGAGGGCGCGCCAGGAGGAGTCCCACTCCCTCCGGGAGTAGGATTCCCCCCCTTTCATAGTTGGAATAGGATTCGGGAGGGGGGAAAGAGGAGATAGAGAAGGAAGGGGGGCGCCGGCCCCCTCTCCTTGTCCTATTCGGACTAGGGGGGGGAGGGGCACGCGGCCCAGCCCTGGCCACCTCTCCTCTCTTCCACTAAGGCCCACTAAGGCCCGTATACCTCCCGGGGGGTTCCGGTAACCTCCCGGTACTTCGGTAAAATCCCGGTTTCACCCGGAACACTTCCGATATCCAAATATAGGCTTCCAATATATCAATCTTTATGTCTCGACCATTTCGAGACTCCTCGTCATGTCCGTGATCACATCCGGGACTCCGAACAAACTTCGATACATCAAAATGCATAAACTCATAATATAACTATCATCGAAACCTTAAGCGTGCGGACCCTACGGGTTCAAGAACAATGTAGACATGACCGAGAGACGTCTTCGGTCAATAACCAATAGCGGAACCTGGATGCTCATATTGGCTCCTACATATTCTACGAAGATCTTTTATCGGTCAGACCGCATAACAACATACGTTGTTCCCTTTGTCATCGGTATGTTACTTGCCCGAGATTCGATCGTCGGTATCTCAATACCTAGTTCAATCTCGTTACCGGCAAGTCTCTTTACTCATTCCGTAATGCATCATCTCACAACTAACTCATTAGTTGCAATGCTTGCAAGGCTTATGTGATGTGCATTACCGAGAGGGCCCAGAGATACCTCTCCGACAATCGGAGTGACAAATCCTAATCTCGAAATATGCCAACCCAACATGTACCTTTGGAGACACCTTAGAGCACCTTTATAATCACCCAGTTACGTTGTGACGTTTGGTAGCACACAAAGTGTTCCTCCGGCAAACGGGAGTTGCATAATCTCATAGTCATAGGAACATGTATAAGTCATGAAGAAAGCAATAGCAACATACTAAATGATCGGGTGCTAAGCTAATAGAATGGGTCATGTCAATCACATCATTCTTCTAATGATGTGATCCCGTTAATCAAATAACAACTCTTTTGTTCATGGTTAGGAAACATAACCATCTTCGATTAACGAGCTAGTCAAGTAGAGGCATACCAGTGACACTCTGTTTGTCTATGTATTCACACATGTATTATGTTTCCGGTTAATACAATTCTAGCATGAATAATAAACATTTATCATGATATAAGGAAATAAATAATAACTTTAATATTGCCTCTAGGGCATATTTCCTTCAGTCTCCCACTTGCACTAGAGTCAATAATCTAGTTCACATCGCCATGTGATTCAACACTAATAGTTCACATCGCCATGTGATTCAACACTAATAGTTAACACCCATAGTTCACATTGTCATGTGACCTATACTCAAAGGGTTTACTAGAGTCAGTAATCTAGTTCACATTGTTTATGTGATTAACACCCAAAGAGTACTAAGGTGTGATCATGTTTTGCTTGTGAGATAATTTTACTCAGCGGGTCTGTCACATACAGATCCGTAAGTATTTTGCGAATTCTATGTCTACAATGCTCTGCACGGAGCTACTCTAGCTAATTGCTCCCACTTTCAATATGTATCTAGATCGAGACTTAGAGTCATCCAGATCTGTGTCAAAACTTGCATCGACGTAACTTCTTACGACGAACCTTTTTGTCACCTCCATAATTGAGAAATATTTCCTTATTCCACTAAGGATAATTTTGACCGCTGTCCAGTGATCTACTCTTAGTTCACTATTGTACTCCCTTGCTTAACACAGTGTAGGGTATACAATAGATCTGGTACACAGCATGGCATACTTTATAGAACCTATGGCTGAGGCATAGGGAATGACTTTCATTCTCTTTCTATCTTCTGCCATGGTCGGGCTTTGAGTCTTACTCAATTTCACACCTTGTAACACAGCCAAGAACTCTTTCTTTGACCGTTCCAATTTTTGAACTACTTCAAAATATTGTCAAGGTATGTACTCATTGAAAAACTTGTCAAGCATCTTGATCTAGCTCTATAGATCTTGATGCTTAATATGTAAGCAGCTTCACCGAGGTCTTTCTTTGAAAAAACTCTTTTCAAACATTCCTTTATGCTTTGTAGAATAATTCTACATCATCTCCAATCAACAATATGTCATACATATACTTATCAGAAATGCTGTAGTGCTCCCACTCACTTTCTTGTAAATACAGGCTTCACCGCAAGTTTGTATAAAACTATATGCTTTGATCAACTTATCAAAGCGTATATTCCAACTCCGAGATGCTGGCACCAATCCATAGATGGATCGCTGGAGCTTGCATATTTAGTTAACACCTTTAGGATCGACAAAACCTTCTAGTTGCATCGTATACAACTCTTCTTTAATAAATCCATTAAGGAATGAAGTTTTGTTTATCCATTTGCTAGATTTCATAAAATGCGGCAATTGCTAACATGATTCGGACAGACTTAAGCATAGATACGAGTGAGAAACTCTCATCGTAGTCAACACCTTGAACTTGTCGAAAACCTTTTTCGACAATTCTAGATTTGTAGATAGTAACACTACTATTAGCGTCCGTCTTCCTCTTGAAGATCCATTTATTTTCTATGGCTTGCCGATCAACGGGCAAATCCATCAAAGTCCATACTTTGTTCTCATACATGGATCATATCTCAGATTTCATGGTCTCAAACCATTTCGCAGAATCTGGGCTCATCATCGCTTCCTCATAGTTTGTAGGTTCGTCATGGTCTAGTAACATGACTTCCAGAATAGGATTACCGTACCACTCTGGTGCGGATCTCACTCTGGTTTACCTACGAGATTCGGTAGTAACTTGATCTGAAGTTACATGATTATCATCATTAGCTTCCTCACAAATTGGTGTAGTAGTTACAAGAACAGATTTCTGTGATGAACTAGTTTCCAATAAGGGAGAAGGTACAATTACCTTATCAAGTTTTCTACTTTCCTCCCACTCACTTCTTTCGTGAGAAACTCCTTCTCTAGAAAGGATCCATTCTCAGCAATGAATAACTTGCCTTCGAATCTGTGATAGAAGGTGTACCCAACATTTTCTTTTGGGTAACCTATGAAGATTTACTTCTCCGATTTGGGTTCGAGCTTATCATGTTGAAACTTTTTCACATAAGCATCGCAGTCCCAAACTTTAAGAAACGACAGCTTAGGTTTCTTGCCAAACCATAGTTCATACAGTGTCGTCTCAACGGATTTAGATGGTGCCCTATTTAACGTGAATGTAGCTGTCTCTAATGCATAACCCCAAAACGATAGCGGTAAATCTGTAAGAGACATCATAGATCGCACCATATCAAGTAAAGTACGATTACGACGTTCGGACACACCATTACACTGTGGTGTTCCAGGTGGCGTGAGTAGTGAAACTATTTCACATTGTTTTAACTGAAGGCCAAACTCGTAACTCAAATATGATCGCAGAAACTTTTATTTTTGTTACGATGATTCTCCACTTCACTCTAAAATTCTTTGAACTTTTCAAATATTTCAGACTTGTGTTTCATCAAGTAGATATACTCATATCTGCTCAAATCATCTGTGAAGATCAGAAAATAATGATACCTTCTACGAGCTTCAATATTCATCGGTCCACATACATCAGTATGCATGATTTCCAACAAATCTGTTGCTTGCTGCATTGTTCCGGAGAACGGAGTTTTAGTCATCGTGTCCATGAGGCATGGTTCGTAAGCATCAACTGATTCATACTCAAGTTATTCCAAAAGTCCATCAGCATGGAGTTTCTTCATGCGCTTTACACCAATATGACCTAAACGGCAGTGCCACAAATAAGTTGCGCTATCATTATTAACTTTGCATCTTTTGGTTTCAATATTATGAATATGTGTATCACTACGATCGAGATCCAATGAACCATTTTCATTGGGTGTGTAACCATATATGTAAACAGAACAACAATTTATTCTCTTACTTAAATGAATAACCGTATTGCAATAAACATGATCAAATCATATTCATGCTCAACGCAAACACCAAATAACACTTATTTAGGTTCAATACTATTCCCGAAAGTATAGGGAGTGTGCGATGATGATCATATCAATCTTGGAACCACTTCCAACACACATCGTCACTTCACCCTTAACTAGTCTCTATTCATTCTGCAACTCCCGTTTCGAGTTACTACTCTTAGCAACTGAACTAGTATCAAATACTGAGGGGTTGCTATAAACACTAGTAAAGTACACATCAATAACATGTATATCAAATATACCTATGTTCACTTTGCCATCCTTCTTATCCGCCAAATACTTGGGGTAGTTCCGCTTCCAGTGACCAGTTCCTTTGCAGTAGAAGCACTTAGTCTCAGGCTCAGGACCAGACTTGGGCTTCTTCATTTGAGTAGCAACTTGCTTGCCGTTCTTCTTGAAGTTCCCCTTCTTCCCTTTGCCCTTTTTCTTGAAACTAGTGGTTTCGTCAACCATCAACACTTGATGTTTTTCTTGATTTCTACCTTCGTTGATTTCAGCATCACGAAAAGCTTGGGAATCGTTTCTGTTATCCCTTGCATATTATAGTTCATCACGAAGTTCTACTAACTTGGTGATGGTGACTAGAGAATTCTGTCAATCACTATCTTATCTGGAAGATTAACTCCCACTTGATTCAAGCGATTGTAGTACCCAGACAATCTGAGCACATGCTCACTAGTTGAGCGATTCTCCTCCATCTTTTAGCTATAGAACTTGTTGGAGACTTCATATCTCTCAACTCGGGTATTTGCTTGAAATATTAACTTCAACTCCTGGAACATCTCATATGGTCCATGACGTTCAAAACGTCTTTGAAGTCCCGATTCTAAGCCGTTAAGCATGGTGCACTAAACTATCAAGTAGTCATCATATTTAGCTAGCCAAACGTTCATAACGTCTGCATCTGCTCCTGCAATAGGTCCGTCACCTAGCGGTGCATCAAGGACATAATTCTTCTGTGCAGCAATGAGGATAAACCTCAGATCACGGATCCAATCCGCACCATTGCTACTAACATCTTTCAACACAATTTTCTCTAGGAACATATCAAAATAAACACAAGGAAGCAACAATGTGAGCTATTGATCTACAACATAATTTGCAAAATACTACCAGGACTAAGTTCATGATAAATTTAAGTTCAATTAATCATATTACTTAAGAACTCCCACTTAGATAGACATCCCTCTAATCCTCTAAGTGATTACGTGATCCAAATCAACTAAACCATGTCCGATCATCACGTGAGATGGAGTAGTTTCATTGGTGAACATCGCTATGTTGATCATATCTGCTATATGATTCATGCTTGACCTTTCGGTCTCCATGTTCCGAGGCCATATCTGTATATGCTTGGCTCGTCAAGTATAACCTGAGTATTCCGCGTGTGCAACTGTTTTGCACCCGTTGTATTTGATCGTAGAGCCTATCACACCCGATCATCACGTGGTGTCTCAGCACGAAGAACTTTCGCAACGGTGCATACTCAGGGAGAACACTTCTTGATAATTAGTGAGAGATCATCTTATAATGCTACCGTCAATCAAAGAAAGATAAGATGCATAAAAGATAAACATCACATGCAATCAATATAAGTGATATGATATGGCCATCATCATCTTGTGCTTGTGATCTCCATCTTCGAAGCACCGTCGTGATCACCATCGTCACCGGCGCGACACCTTGATCTCCATCGTAGCATCGTTGTCGTCTCGCCAATCTTATGCTTCCACGACTATCGCTACCGCTTAGTGATAAAGTAAAGCATTACAGCGCGATTGCATTGCATACAATAAAGCGACAACCATATGGCTCCTGCCAGTTGCCGATAACTCGGTTACAAAACATGATCATCTCATACAATAAAATTTAGCATCATGTCTTGACCATATCACATCACAACATGCCCTGCAAAAACAAGTTAGATGTCCTCTACTTTGTTGTTGCAAGTTTTACGTGGCTGCTACGGGCTTAAGCAAGAACCAATCTTACCTACGCATCAAAACCACAACGATAGTTTGTCAAGTTGGTGCTGTTTTAACCTTCGCAAGGACCGAGCGTAGCCACACTCGGTTCAACTAAAGTTGGAGAAACTGTCACCCGCTAGCCACCTTTGTGCAAATCACGTCGGGAGAACCGGTCTCGCGTAAGCGTACGCGTAATGTCGGTCCGGGCCGTTTCGTCCAACAATACCGCCGAACCAAAGTATGACATGCTGGTAAGAGTATGACTTAAATCGCCCACAACTCACTTGTGTTCTACTCGTGCATATAACATCGACATATAAAACATAGGCTCTGATACCACTGTTGGGGAACGTAGTAATTTCAAAAAATTTCCTACGCACACGCAAGATCATGGTGATGCATAGCAACGAGAGGGGAGAGTGTGATCTACGTACCCTTGTAGATCGACAATGGAAGCGTTAGCACAACGTGGTTGATGTAGTCGTACGTCTCCACGGCCCGACCGATCAAGCACCAAAACTACGACACCTCCGAGTTCTAGCACACGTTCAGCTCGATGACGATCCCCGGACTCCGATCCAACAAAGTGTCGGGGAAGAGTTCCGTCAGCACGACGGCGTGGTGACGATCTTGATGTTCTACCGTTGCAGGGCTTCGCCTAAGCACCGCTACAATATTATCGAGGATTATGGTGGAAGGGGGCACCGCACATGGCTAAGAATATGATCACGTGGATCAACTTGTGTCTAGGGGTGCTCCCTGCCTCCGTATATAAAGGATCAAAGGGGGGGGGGTGCGGCCGGCCAGGAGAGGGCGCGCCAGGAGGAGTCCTACTCCCTCCGGGAGTAGGATTCCTCCCCTTTCCTAGTTGGAATAGGATTCGGGAGGGGGGAAAGAGGAGATAGAGAAGGAAGGGGGGCTCCGGCCCCCTCTCCTTGTACTATTCGGACTAGGGGGGGAGGGGCGCGCAGCCCAGCCCTGGCCACCTCTCCTCTCTTCCACTAAGGCCCACTAAGGCCCATATACCTCCCGGGGGGTTCCGGTAACCTCCCAGTACTCCGGTAAAATCCCGATTTCACCCGGAACACTTCCGATATCCAAATATAGGCTTCCAATATATCAATCTTTATGTCTCGACCATTTCAAGACTCCTCGTCATGTCCGTGATCACATCCGGGACTCCGAACAAACTTCGGTACATCAAAATGCATAAACTCATAATATAACTGTCATCGAAACCTTAAGCGTGCGGACCCTACGGGTTCGAGAACAATGTAGACATGACCGAGACACGTCTTCGGTCAATAACCAATAGCGGAACCTGGATGCTCATATTGGATCCTACATATTCTACGAAGATCTTTTATCGGTCAGAGCGCATAACAACATACGTTGTTCCCTTTGTCATCGATATGTTACTTGCCCGAGATTCGATCGTCGGTATCTCAATACCTAGTTCAATCTCGTTATCGGCAAGTCTCTTTACTCGTTCCGTAATGCACCATCTCACAACTAACTCATTAGTTGCAATGCTTGCAAGGCTTATGTGATGTGCATTACTGAGAGGGCCCAGAGATACCTCTCCGATAATCGGAGTGACAAATCCTAATCTCGAAATACGCCAACCCAACATGTACCTTTGGAGACACCTATAGAGCACCTTTATAATCACCCAGTTACGTTGTGACGTTTGGTAGCACACAAAGTGTTCCTCCGGCAAACGGGAGTTGCATAATCTCATAGTCATAGGAACATGTATAAGTTATGGAGAAAGCAATAGCAACATACTAAACGATCGGGTGCTAAGCTAATAGAATGGGTCATGTCAATCACATCATTCTTCTAATGATGTGATCCCGTTAATCAAATAACAACTCTTTTGTTCATGGTTAGGAAACATAACCATCTTCGATTAACGAGCTAGTCAAGTAGAGGCATACTAGTGACACTCTGTTTGTCTATGTATTCACACATGTATTATGTTTCTGGTTAATACAATTCTAGCATGAATAATAAACATTTATCATGATATAAGGAAATAAATAATAACTTTAATATTGCCTCTAGGGCATATTTCCTTGAAAATACTCCTTCTATTCCTAAATATTAGTCTTTTAGAGAGTTCAACAAGTGACTACATACGGAGCAAAATGAGTGAATCTAGACTCTAAAATATGTCTATATACATCCGTATGTGCCAGTCCATTTGAAGCCTCTAAAAAGACTAATATTTAGGAACGAAGGGAGTAAAATGTAAGACATCCACGGTCATCAGTTCAATATTTAAAATGAACATGAAACTGAAACATGAATATTAAGTCTAGTACTACAGTACTTGCAAATGTTGTGTTTAGGCGGAGGTATGATTATCGGGGGTCAACCCCTCGACCTTAGATAAAATTGTGGAGCTCTATTTAGGGTTGTTTAGATTATATTTGTCCCCACCCTCCCAGCCACCGATTGGTTGTGCACTCCCACCCCTCCTCCCCGGCAGAATATCATGTGCCCCCATACCTTAGATGCTATATGCCGATACGAGTTGCTTGGAGCTTGTAGATCTGAGATATAGCAGTTCACATGATGTATCTTAATATTTTTGCAGGAAACCTTGATGAGTTTGAGAATTGCACACAATTTGTACAAAAACTACTTAGATGCCCTTTGATCCCATATCCAACAACCTCGAAGCTCGTATCACCGTAGCATCTAAGATGAAGGAGGACATCATATTCTCTTGTATTTAAGAATATCATGTGCTACCACACCTTAGATGCTTTGGTGATACAAGCTCTTCGGAGGCATTGGATTTGTGACCCAACACCTCCTCGGTGGTTTGAACGGTTTTTTGCAGAAAAGTCCCAAAAGAGTTCGGCCACTGCTTGCAAGCACAAAGACTGCTCAGATGCCATTGGATCTCAGATCAAACGACCTCCAAGCTCGTATCACCGTAGCATCCAAGCTGCGATAGCACCTTATGTTTTCTCGCACGGGAGAGGATGAGGTGCTCCCGCACCGTAGATTCTATGGTGATACGAGTTCACTGAGATCTAACGGCCCACAGTAGGAGGTTTGAATGTTTTTGCAATATACGGCTGATAGAGTTTGGGAAATGCAGAAAGTACAAGTACTACACATGTGCCATCTGATCACTAATCATACGACCAAGATGCTCATATCAACATAGCGGGTAATTAAGCTACGGGGAGCACCTAATATGAGCACCGGGGAGCCGTTGGATCGAAGATGCAGCGGCACACATCAGGCCTAAATGTTTTATTTGCAAAAAAACCCTTTGGAGAGTTTGGAAATTGCGCATAATTACAAAGACTACTCCCAAGCCATTGGATCTCACTTCCAACGGTGTAAAAACTCGTATCACCATAGTATCTAAGCTGCGGGGTGGATGTGATATTCTATGCCGCTGTCACTTTTGTTCGTAAACTTGCAAAATACGTGTAACTCGTGCCGTTACTTGTCTAACCGCGCAAAGTGTTTGTTCAAAAAAACCATCCTACACTGAAATATCAGAACAACACATGGGGGTCCCACTTGTCATTAATCAAATTTGGACCTAAAACTAACAAATCTAAAAGACGAGATTCGAACTGGTAACCTGGACTACAAAGCATAAGTTGATAGCCTGAAAAAACGGAAGGTTGTTGGCTTTGTCCCATAACTTGATTTTAGACAGTACTTGCATTGAGTAGAGTAGAGGGAGTGCCTCGTCAACACATGCATGACCGTTGTCTCACTTACTGGTGGGTCCCAGGTCTGCAATCTCAATATCTCTTCTCTCCATCGTCTAACCTTTGCACGGGCACACACGAAGAGTGGCGCTAGCTTGCCGTGGTGTTATTACAACTAAAAAAAAGCTTGGAAAATAGAAGAATCGCCTAGAACAAGAGACGTTGTGGCTGGTCGAGACGGAGCTAACCACATCTATCCTCCGTGCCATGTTTGCATGATGAAGCTGTGTGGCTAGTGGGGTGTTTTCGACCGACTGGCTAGGTCCCGAGGTCGAACCATAGGTACTACGTCCGATACAGTATATTTTTACAAGCATATTTTTCCTCCGTGCCGAGGCGTGGCACACCCTACCGCGCGGTTTCGGGGTCCTCCCGGGTGGTGCACGCATATATTCTTCCTGACGTGGGACGCCCTACCGCGTGTTTTCTGGGTCCTCCTCGGTCGTAGCGCCGAAGCAAGTAAATGAGTCGTCAAATCACGAAAGACCACCTTTCCCGCCGAGTACATCAGTGAAGCACAGTGGCTAGCTAGTTGGGCTAGTTCGACCGATTAGCTAGGTCACCACCACATTTGTTTTTTCACCCCTTTTTTTATCTACTTGCCGGCAGGTAAATTTAAATATCCACCGCGGCATTGCTTTGGTGTTTGGGTGCGGCAGGATTTTTAATTTTTTGATTGACGGGAGCAGGCGTGGCAGGATTTTTAATTTTTTGATTGATGGGAGCAGGCGCGGCAGCAATTAGTCATGATGACTCCGCCTGTAAAAACCCACTGCTCCCTGATGTGAGAAGTCGTCGACTGGTGTTTTACCATGGTGAAAACCAAAAGATTCCCCGCTCCCTCTGCCTTCCCGTAGATTGCATTGCCTTTCAGCCGTTTCGCCCCCTTTGCTTCCTCTCCCCATTGCTTCTACCTGGTGGCATGGCGGCGCAGCAGATCACGGAGTCTGAGGTGAGGCGCCTGACACTGGCTCCCGTCGACCGGGAGTGGGCGGTTGCAGCCTGCATCACCAACGTCGTGCGCCTCAAGAAGCAGAGGGACTTCAGTGGTGTTTAGGCGCCCTCTTAATGGGTATGTCCATGTCTTGGTGCAACATGACCGTTGGATCAAACTCAGACGGTGCAGATCAGTCACTGTAGCGCAAAGAGTGTGGGTGTGTTTGGTTGCATTCTCATCTCAATATAGTTGTTTCCTCTTCATGTATTTTTGTCAACCTACTAGTGTGGACTCATGCACCCTTCATGCACTCTGCCAAACAACCAAAAGTGGGTCGAGAAGGGAACTTTTGCTCCCATCCCGTGCACCCTTCATACACCCTTCCTAACACTATTCGTGCTTCATATGGTTCATGTTTCATGGAGTACTGTAGCACCGTACTCTCCGTGCGATGTGGACCTAGTTCTGTTAACATTGATCTCACCGTTCATTCTCGGCCGGACAGTCGAAAAAGTGGTACTATGTTACATATAGGAGTAGTTGACATGCGCACAACATCATTTGTTATCGGCATATCTTACTACACTAGCAACAAGATTGTGTAGTACTGGCGTATGAACCACTACACATGCCTAGTAGTAGGAGCACTTAGTATGTTCAAGTGGCTACCGTGTTTTGCATTCCTCCGTCGTAAGAGCGAAAACGCTTGCTGTAATCATTTTTTTCTTCAGAAAAACAGTGGACACGCTCTACCGTGCGGATCCTCCTCCAGCCATGCACTAACTTACTCACTTTCGCCGACGTGTGGGACAGCCAGTACCTGGGTCCACCAGCCATGCACTAAATTACTCCGTAGTAGAGTGACGGTAGACTACCCCGATCGAACCACCGCAGTAATGCCCAATGAGCCGTCAAATCACAAAGCCCCCTCCTTTCCAGCAGTAAGTTGGACGGACGAAGCAACCATCATTTCACTCTTCTCTCTTAGCTTCCTCTCTTGAAGAAAACCCCCACTCGCTTCACTTCTCCCCCATCTCGTTCCTCCTTTCACTCTTCTCTCTCAACTTCCTCTCTTAGATGGACGCCGGAGCACCGGCCGACGTGATGTCTATGGCTCTGGCCAAAACCATCGATGCTCATGGTACGAAGAAGCGCAAGCACCCCGCCGAGACTACCGCAGACAAGCTCAAAGCCATCGCCCTGTCCAAGCCCCCCTCTCCGGGATCCCTCATTAAGCAAGTCCAGGTATTGTCTCTTGTTGACGATCTTTTTCTCGATATTGATCGTGTTTTTCATCTAACACACAGTACTAGTACTGGTAGTACAACTTTCTGGGTGATCTTGCATGTGATTTTAGTGTGCCAAATGACGGTTCTAAATTCCTCTTTTGACCAAAACATGCGAGAGGTTGACACTGATTTCTTATAGACTTCTTTCAACTACTCCCTCTGCCCCAAATTTCTTGTCTTAGATTTGTATAGATATGGATGTATCTAATACTAAAATGTGACTTGATACATCCGTATCTAGACAAATCTAAGACAAGATTTTTGGGACGGAGGGAGTACTTTATGCACATCAATGCTACATTTTAAGAGGGTATATTTGCCTGAGTAACTTGTGTTATGGATATTGCATGTAATCCCTCTGCTCTCATGCCTTTGAAGACATGTTCTAGTGCCTTTGTTCACTCATTTCTGTGCGTATATGTAGTCATATATGGAGTATAATATCGAAAATCATCTTATATTTCTGAACGGAGGTAGTAATAAAATATGGTTTCTGTTTGAATTAGAACCAGGTCCGCGGTGGAGATGAAGTTCTCAAAGTCATGCCATGTGAACTGGAAGACCTGAAGATGAGTTCTACTGCTAAACTATCGAGCTGCTGTGTCCTTGTCGCCACGTGTCCTGAACTAGTGTTTTCCTGTAGCATTGTTGTCAGGCGTGTTCTCGAGGCTGTACTTGACCACAACAATTTCCTGGATGTGACTTTGATTACGAATGGTGTGGTTCTTGTAAAGCTTCCCAACAAATCTGATGCGGCCTGGCTTCATCATCATGTTTATGAGTGGAAAGACCACTCTGTTAGGTTCTCCAAGGTTGACAAGATGGTGATGGTGCATGTAGACATCTCACACGAAGTCCATGGCCTAGTCAGTTATGCGGGGTTCATCCCGTAGGTCGGTGGCAAGAAATAGTCTGCAGAGTTTAGTTAGTGCAACTTTGCTTGTCTGTAGTAAGTACTATTGTTCAGTACTTGATTTGTGTTTGTGAACCCTGTATTGTTTATTAGTACTACCGCTTTTGGTGTCTGGTTAGTCCTGAGAACGATCTATGTTAATGTCTGTCCACTTAATTCAGTCTGTATATTTTGAAGTATCCAGATCATATTTTTTGTGAGGACGGTTTATCAATTATGGTTACACTCCAATATTTGTATGCATTGCAGGGTTTATCGCACCCACCAGGATTTCCAGTCCCATGGATGTTCGGTCCATACGATTTGTCACGACCTTTAGACTGTCCTGCTTGTGGGAGTAGGCGGGGCCCCTGCATGCCACACGTAGTTGGACGATCAATCTTCTATTCAATACTTCAACATAGTGATTTCCTGGTAAGGATTCACTCGTGTCACATCAAGTAAATCTTATTGATTTACTGTCTAAATCTTATTGATTTAATGTCATGTTTTCTTTCTTTTCCTGCAATTTTACGATGTAGGTTTTTCCATGTGATATTCATCACAGAATAAACCATTTGGTTTGCTCTATGATTGCTATTTTTGCAGGTTTCACTTCTTATGTCGTGTCAGTAATGAAGGCATTGTCCATCACTTATATTACTGGAAAAAATTGTATCAGTCTGTTGTCTGAGTACAAGCTGAATCCCTATGATGAACTGCAGTTTGGTTTAACAAAAACGGCACAATTAGTCCTTCTCCCGTTTAAAAGAAATGATGAAAAAACTGGATCACTGTCATGGATCCTAGTCAAGTTAGAAAGCTAATCATAGCAGACCAGACACGATCGCCGCTGTCTCGCATAGATCGAGCACCGGCAGTTGCTCTAGCACTGATAGCGGCAGCAGCTCAGTCTGATCCAGCTTAGGATTGGGCACGGACCGCATCAGCGAATCCGTCTGATCTACCGGAGGATCGGGCATTAACACCGGCACCTGCTCCGACACCGGCACCAGCTCTACAAGGAGCACCATCTCCGGCAGCAGCGGCTTCGACACCTGCACCAACACTTGCACTTGCATCTGCTCCGGCCCGTGCAGTTGCACCGGCAACAGACTGGGCTGCAGTTCGCACTTCATATACCAAAGTCCTTACAAAAACCAACATGTCCACCTTCTTGGTAAGCATTGGCCGCCCAAGTGCTTCGGTCTTTTTCTTTCCATGTTGTTTCACATGATTCACTGTGTTGATCTAACTTTTTGGGTATGTCTTCTTGTTTGCAAACAGAGAATTCCTAGAGCAACGAGGGAGTCATTCAACAATCCGGGCGACCGCGGCCAAGTTTCTCTTACCATGCGTAGCCTTGGTGTGAATGAACCTGCTCAATATACCGTAAGTACAAAGGATGGTCGCATGATGATTGATGCTAAAGGATGGTCAAGGTTCAAATCTAAATCATATCTTGCGGTAGGGGATGATGTCAAAATCGAACTTTCTCGGCAAGGAGAGCTGGTCCAAATCAACTTTGAAATTCTTCAGTAGCAGCACGCAACTGCCGAACTGATCTATCCTCCGAGAGATTTCGATGTAATAATCTGGCATGGTGAAACAAGTGTCATGTGTGTATAAGTAGTACGACAGTATTATTTATCACAGGTATATCGTTGATAGAATTCCAACTCTGATTGCTGTTTAGGAACTGTCGTTCGATTTCATTCCAACAACTGTCGTGCTTTATTCAATTTTGTGTATTCTCCTTGCGACGACATCTAAAACCAGCGATGTACCGATCACTTGCAATATGAAAAGCGCTGAGGTAGAACACATGGGCCCCCAAACATGCAGGGTCAGCCTGCGGCCCAAAGTCTAGAGCCGTGAGCCTATCTGAGTATTATATTCTTAGCTGAACCCCATAAAAAAGCTGAACCCCCATAATGCTCGTGCGTTGCAGAGGGAGTATATTTCTCGGCAAGGTGAGCCTGTGATATAAAAGATTTGTATATTTCTTTACAGAGGGAGTATCTCTCTGTCAAAATATATATTTATGTGTAACTAGTTACTCCTGTCTTTCTACTTCCTTTCACTGATATGTGGGGCAACCGACAATGGGGTCCACGTGCCATATGCACAAATTAGAGTGCACAACTTCATGGTAGACACACCCCGGTCGTAGCGCTGCAGTAATGCCTAATGAGCCATCAAATCACACCCCCCTTTCCAGCTTTAGCAGTAAGCTGGATGGACAAAGCGACAATATTTCACTGGGCCTGAATCCCCTTCTCCCTCGTCTTCTTGTTCAGAGAAAACCCCCTCTCAGTGATTGCATAGGGTTTTCTCATGGAGAAACAGGTACGAATTCTTCATCCATCCCCGATAAATCCAAGTCCCTTGGTCACAGGTAATCCTAGGATGGCAGCTGCCGCCGTTGATGCATTCTTCTTCCTACTGAATCTAGTGTGTTTCATTTGCAGTGCCCAAAGTGTGAGTACCCTACAGGTTTCTGCGCCCTCGGCGAGATGCCACACTTGTTCCTTCTCATCCTAACACAGCATTTTGAAACGTGCATAGTATGTTCCTAGAATCCTCTTCTCTATCCAGGAGGGTGGGTTTTTTTTAACATGTTGTGTTCTCATATTATTTTTCCTGCAGTGTATTATTTGCTCTGCTAGAACACATGTACTCAAGATGCTCGGCCTTGCCATAACTGAATACACTAGTTTAATGGTCACAGTGAAGACAAGCCATGGATATAAGTTCCGAGTTGGGTTCATGAACCAAGAAGATCGCTGCTTTTTTTATGGCCGAACTTGGATAAACTTTCTCAAGTGTTACGGACTGAAAGTTGGCGCACGAATATTGATGGAAATAGCAGAACCTGGTCTCATCTTCACTGCGATCTTCCACCCCGACGTTGTTCCAATTGTTCATCCATGTTAGTTTTGTATCTGGTTCTTTCTTGTTGCCTCGATTACTTCTTAATCCACCTATTCTGTCTAACTAATCACAATTTACCTTTAGAAGTAGCAACGAATCTCTCACGAAGATGCTACTTCTAACTAATATTTTCTTATAATTGGTGGCACGTGTAGGTTTTTTCAGAGTTAAGCAGTCTGCTCGTTTGTTACTCTGTAATAACTCGGCTGTTACTAATGGCACTGAAGTTGACTGGATCGACATCCACAAGTTCCTACACTTTATTGATCATCTTGAGGTCCTTGTGGGGCGTTTCAATGGTGGAAGGCCATGTGGGATATCTGTGCCACTGCTGCACTCGTTGAACAGGTCCAACTGTGTCGATAAACTTATGGTACGAGGTGTTTTCTGTTATATATGTTGTTAATAAACTATTGCTTATACACAGTTTTACAGCTGTGATCTTCTTGAAACAGGAACTGCCGAGTTCTGTTGTTCCTATATAGAGGCCTAACCATGGTCGGGTCAGACTTGCGCTTGGTCACAACATGATGTTTATGTCGACCTACTCAATTCCCCTTGCAGGTGAAAAGATACTTATTCATGGGTGGTCTCAAATAATGAAGGCCCGCCCATCTTGGAGAATAGGACAGAAGATTATGTTCATGCTTTTCCACGGCTCTAAAGCGAATATCCTGTTTATTGACCATGTTGCGAGATGAAGCCGCTTTCAGAAGGTTGTGGATGCACGGGGTGGCACCTGGGCCTTGTCCTGGGGCTTGGCGGCCTCACCCTTGGTTAAGTGTAGGCAAAGTAGCACTATTTGAGGCGTGCTTTGTACGGTTGAACCTGTATAAGCACTCATACTGCTTTCAGCTTTGGTTGTTAAGTGGCCCTGCTGGTTTCAGTTAAGTACTCCTGCTGCTTTTACAGTCTGTCGTGTTTCTTCAGTCCTGTCTTCCTCAAGCCGCCAAAACCAAACCAGCGCCAGCGGGGCCGCCTGCTTCCGCCTCCCACGGCTAGGTGCGCCTCAGCGCATGCATCGCCGCCCCACCATCTCCAAAATCATTAACGCCTACATCCTCCGCGTGCTTTGGTGCGCTCGCCACGACGCCGCCCTCTCACGTTGTCAACATGGTCAAAAAACAACAGGAATCGGCAGAAGTACATGGAGAGGATGACAGTAGGGGCCCACCACGTCAGCGTATGGAAAAATAAAATGCTTCCTCCTAGTGTTTTCCTGACATCTGGGACCCACGACATTGTGAGCGTATATAGTCAATAGACAAGAGAACAACACAAGATCGGCTGACACCTGGGACGTAGCTACTCGAGCAGTATTTTTTTTGTTCGGTATTGTTGAGACGGAGTAGGGTTTGAACTGGGCTGTGGCCCATCTAGCCCATGCTTATATTTTATGTTCACCATGTGACCAGCCCAGCTATTTTTCTTTGTGAAAATGAGACCAGTTTATTTTTCTGAAGAATACCCAATCCAGGCCTACTTATTTTTCTACGCCCTGATGGGCTGCAACTCTTTCAAGACGCCTACAAATCTTGAAAGTAATATGAAATGGGTTGTAAATATAAAAATAGATGACAAATTGACAATTACTTTATAATTTCTGAATTTTTTCACATTTTCATATTCCTATTTCACTAGGCATTAACCTAATTTAAATATATCTTCAAAGTACTTTAAATCTGGCTCGACATTTCGGTATTAAAAATAGTTTGGAACCCACAGAAATATGTGAAATTGGCCCTGGCCAACCAAAAAAAACGACTGCAATAAATTGCATAAGAAGTTGCCATGAGCTATATATAAATTATTAAAAAAAAGAGGGAGTGATCTGACTTGTGGGCCTGTTTAGTTGACGCGTATGCAAGATTTTTTTAGTTATTATATACATCAACAAACGATTATAGCAGACGTAACCGTTGGATTTCAATCTAACGGCCGTCGTGTTTCTTCAATCTCTGATCTTCTTGCTCCAGCCGCCAAAGCAGCGCCGGCAGGACCGCCTAATCCCGCCTCCCGTGACCGGTTGTGCTGCCGCGGAGGCCTCAGCGCCCCCCTACTACTCCCATCGCTGGCCAGGGCATCCCTGTACTCACCCACACCCCCTGTTATTCTGCGGCGACGGCAGCCTCACAACGCAGTCGAACCGTTGAACCCTCGTACTCCTCTCTGCGCGGGCTTCCACTGCCGCGTCTTCCCCGGCTCCGCGTCGTCCCCTTCCTAGGCCTCGCCGTCGTCCACCGCCGTGGTGCTCTCGGCACGGAGTGGTCAATGTGGTCAATGACCGACTTCCATCGGAGAGGCTGACAGCTGGGTCCACGACAGCCGCATGGAAGTGCCTCCTTATTACACGGAAAATAATTATTCCTCCACCTGACAGCAGGGACCCACCGGATGGGCCACCAGTATTTCGTGAAAAAAACGTTTCCCCTGACTATTGGGACCCACAGGACGGGCCACCGTATTTCGTGAAAAAATGTTCCCCCCGCTGTTAGCTTGGACCCACCGGAAGTGTCTCCTTATTACGCACAAAAAAATGAATACCCCCTGCTACCTGGGACCCACCTTGGCGGGAGGCTGACTTGTGGGCCTACTAAGTTGACTGGGACGGAGGCCTTTGTCAACTTTAGTCAATATATGAACGATTCTAGCTCTAGTGACCGTACGATGTCCATCCAACGGCCGTAGTGCTTCTTCAACCTCTGGTCTTCTTGCTCCAGCCGCCCAAAGCAGCGCCGGTCGTGCTGCCTGCTCCTGCCACCGAGGCCTCACCGCCCCCTACTACTCCCACCGCTTGCCAGGCCATCCCTCTATGCACCCACACCCCCTGTTATTCTGCGGCGACGACAGCCTGACACTGAAGCCGAACGAGTGAACCCTCATACTCCTCTACGCGTGGGCATCCACTGCTGCGTCTTCCCCGGCTCCGCGTCGTCCCCTTCCTAGGCCTCGCCGTTGTCCACCGCCCTGGTGCTCTCGGCACGGTGTGGTCAACGTGGTCAAGGAATGGGTTCCATCAGACATGGACTGTACGTGGAGAGGCTGACAGCTGGGTCCACGGCCGCAGCAAGGAAGTGCCTCCTTATTACACGCAAAATAATTATTCCTCCACCTGATAGCGGGGACCCACCGGACGGGCCACCGTATTTCGCGAAAAAAACATTTCCCCCTGACTGCAGGGACCCACCAGCTACATCTTCGCACGCAAGGAAGTGCGTCCGAAAAAACAGTTCGCCCCCTGACTGCTGGGACCCACCAGCTACATCTTCGCACGCAAGGAAGTGCGTCCGAAAAAAAATATTCGCCCCCTAACTGCTGGGACCCACCAGCTACATCTTCGCACGCAAGGAAGTGTGCCCGAGCAAAAAAAAAGCAAAATGATTCCCCCTGACTGCTGGGACCCATCAGCTACATCTTCGCACGCAAGGAAGTGCGTCCGGGCAAAAACAAAAATAAAATGATTCGCCCCCTGACTGCTGGGACCCACTAGCTACATCTTCGCAGGCAAGGAAGTGCCTGACAGTGGGGACCCACCTGGTCGAAGCATACGTAGCGTTGTCATTCTGGTCGCGAACGTGTACGTACATATATACTCGTCGATGTAGAGGCGCGCACGTGTCGTAGTAGAGGCGCGTACGTGTCGTAGTAGAGGCGCGCACGTAGCATGTACATGTATGTACAAAGGCCAGGGTGCAAGAAAGAAAATACGGCCACGTACGTACATATGGGCAGGGTCTCGAACGCCTACTCGTGCATACGTACGGCCAGGGCTCATGTACCTGGCTGGGTCGGAATAGAGAAACAGCGTCGTCGTCGTGTTCATGGGGAGGCAACGGAATGCATCGTGTTCATGGGGAGGCAACGGAATGCGTCATGTTCATCGGGGGGCAACGGAACGCGTGGGAGCCAACCGACTGGGTCGGAACGGAATGCATGGTCGTGTTCATCGGGAGGGCTTGGACGGAACATGCGATGGAAACGAGGCCTGGCGTACCGCAAAACGGAGGAAACGGCCTTGTGTTCCACCGGCCATGTTTGAAACGGGATCCTGTTCATCGGGAGGGGTCTGGCGTACCGCAAAACGAAGGAAACGGACCTCCTACGGTCGAAACGGGGGTCCTGTTGCTCGGGAGGTGTGTGGAGTACCGCAAAACGGAGGAAACGGACCTCCTATGGTCGAAACGGGGGTCCTGTTGATCGGGAGTGGTGTGGCGTACCGCAAAACGGACGAAACAAACTTGTGTTGGAGCACTACGGTCGAAATGGGGGTCCTGTTCATCGGGAGGGGTGTGGCGTACCACAAAACGGGACTCCACAGGATACTGTTCATCTGCACCGTCGACCTCCTCCAGCCTCCACGGGCTACCGTCGACCTCCTCCAGCCTCCACGGGCTCCTGTTCATCCAACCTCCACCGCGCGCAACTCCACTGGCTACTATTCAACCACCCCTCCACGGGCGCCCCTCCATCGTCTATTGTTCATCCGGCCCTCCACACCACGGGGTCCTGTTCAACCACCCCTCCACGGGCACCCCTCCACCGTCTACTATTCATCCAGCCCTCCACCACACCACGGGGTCCTGTTCATCCAAAGGCAACGCCACCGCTCACTGTTCATCCAAACCCCCCCGCAACGCTCACTGTTCGTCCCAGAGGCAGCATCGATCGGCTTCAGTTAGCAGCAGTAGCGAAGGAATCTCTCAATCGGGTTCAGTTAACATCCATTGATCGATCGCTCGGGTTCAGTAATGCATAGCCTACAGTGCAATCGCTCGGGTTCAGTTAGAGCCCAACGCCTCGCTCGGGTTTAGTTAGAGCCAACGCCTCGCACACACGCGTGTACGTGTACGAGAGAAACACGCATCGCTCAGCCCCCGACCTCCCACCGTAACTGGGAACTCCCCGAAATTTTCCTCCCCCTCGCTTCTACCACGGTTTTTTCCGTCATGGACGGCCCAAAGAATGGCATGCAGCTGCGTCTCTGGCCCGCCCAGGACGAAAAGCCCATTTTCTATCATGATTTTTTGTCATAGAAGTAGGAGCCCACCACATCTATGATGATACCGGGTTTTGTCATCATCATAGAAGTGTCATATGTATGACAAAAAAAATTTTGTTCGGCCCAAAATGTCACGGATGTGTCTTTTTTGTAGTGATCGTCACCGTCTTGACACCTTGATCTCCATCTTAGCATCGTTGTCGTCTCGCCAACTATTGCTTCTACGACTATCGCTACCGCTTAGTGATAAAATAAAGCAATTACATGGCGATTGCATTTCCTACAATAAAGCGACAACCATAAGGCTCCTGCCAGTTGCTGATAACTTTTACAAAACATGATCATATCATACAACAATTTATATCTCATCACGTCTTGACCATATCACATCACAACATGCCCTACAAAAACAAGTTAGACATCCTCTACTTTGTTGTTGCAAGTTTTACGTGGCTGCTACCAGCTTCTAGCAAGAACCGTTCTTACCTACGCATCAAAACCTCAACGATTTTTCGTCAGGTGTGTTGTTTTAACCTTCAACAAGGACTAGCCGTAGTGAAACTCGATTCAACTAAAGTTGGAGAAACAAACACCCGCCAGCCACCTGTGTGGGAAGCATGTTGGTAGAAACAGTCTCATGAACCCGGTCATGTAATGTCGATTCAGACCGCTTCATCCAACAATATCGCCAAATCAAAGTAAGATGTTGGTGGTAAGCGGTATGACTATTATCGCCCACGACTCTTTGTGTTCTACTCATGCATATCATCTACACATAGACCTGGCTTTGATACCACTATTGGGGAACGTAGCATGCAATTTCGAAAACAATTCCTATGATCACGCAAGAAATATCTAGGAGATGCATAGCAACGAGACAGGGAGAGCATGTCCATGTACCCTCATAGACCAAAAGCAGAAGCGTTAGGTTAACACGGTTGATGTAGTCGAACGTCTTCATGATCCAACCGATCCATGTACCGAACGTACGACACCTCCGTGTTCAGCACATGTTCAGCTCGATGACTTCCCTCGAGCTCTTGATCCAGTTGAGGGTCGAGGGAGAGTTCCGACAGCACGACGGCGTGGTGACGGTGATGGTGATGTGATCCGCGCAGGGCTTCGCCTAAGCACTACGACAATATGACCGGAGGAGTAAACTATGGAGGGGGCACCGCACACGGCTAAGAGAAATCTTGGTGTGCCTTTGGGGTGCCCCCGCCCCCGAATATAAAGGGGGGAGGAGGAGGAAAGAGGGGGGCCGCGCCCCCTCCCCTTGTCCAATTCGGATTGGGTAAGGGGGGGGCACCACCTCCTGTGGCATTCCTCCTCTCCTCCACTATGTCCCATTAGGCCCATTAACTTTCCCGGGGGTTCCGGTAACCTCCCGGTACTCCGAAAAATCTTCGACCTTCTTCGGAACCATTCCGGTGTCCGTATATAACCTTCCAATATGACAATCTTTACCTCTCGACCATTTTGAGACTCCTCGTCATGTCCATGATCTCATCCGGGACTCTGAACAAACTTCGGTCACCAAAACACATAACTCATAATACAAATCGTCATCGAACGTTAAGCGTGCGGAACCTACGGGTTCAAGAACTATGTAGACATGACCAAGACACATCTCCAGTCAATAACCAATGGCGGAACCTGGATGCTCATATTGGCTCCTACATATTCTACGAATATCTATGTCGGTCAAACCACATAACAACATACGTCATTCCCTTTGTCATCGGCATGTAATGACCCACAAGTGTAGGGGATCTATCATAGCCTTTTCAATAAGTAAGAGTGTCGAACCCAACAAGGAGCAGAAGGAAATGTTAAGCAATTTTCAGTAAGGTATTCTCTGCAAGCATTGAAATTATCGGTAACAGATAGTCTTGTGATAAGGTAATTTGTAACGGGTAACCAGTAATAAAAGTAAATAAGGTGCAGAAATATGGCCCAATCCTTTTTGTAGCAAAGGACAAGCCTGGACAAACTCTTATATAAAGGAAAGTGCTCCCGAGGACACATGGGAATTATCATCAAGCTAGTTTTCATCACGTTCATATGATTCGCGTTCGGTACTTTGATAATTTGATATGTGGGTGGACCGGTGCTAGGGTACTGCCCTTACTTGGCAAAGCATCCCATTTATGATTAACCCCTATTGCAAGCATCCGCAACTACAACATAAGTATTAAGGTAAACCTGACCATAGCATGAAACATATGGATCCAAATCAGCCCCTTACGAAGCAACACATAAACTAGGGTTTAAGCTTCTGTCACTCTAGCAACCCATCATCTACTTATTACTTCCCAATGCCTTCCTCTAGGCCCAAATAATGGTGAAGTGTCATGTAGTCGACGTTCACATGACACCACTAATGGGATGACAACATACATCTCATCAAAATATCGAACGAATACCAAATTCACATGACTACTTATAGCAAGACTTCTCCCATGTCCTCAGGAACAAACGTAACTACTCACAAAGCATATTCATATTCATAATCAGAGGGGTATTAATATGCATAATGGATCTGATCTTCCACCAAGTAAACCAACTAGCATCAACTACAAGGAGTAATCAACACTACTAGCAACCCATAGGTAACAATCTGAGGTTTGGATACAAAGATTAGATACAAGAGATGAACTAGGGTTTGAGAGGAGATGGTGCTTGTGAAGATGTTGATGGAGATTGACCCCTCCCGATGAGAGGATCGTTGGTGGTGACGATGGTGATGATTCCCCCCTCCCGGAGGGAAGTTTCCCCGGTAGAACAGCTCCACCGGAGCCCTAGATTGGTTCTGCCAAGGTTCCGCCTCGTGGCGGTGGAGTTTCGTCCCGTGAGCTTGCTTATGATTTTTTCCTCGACGAAAGACTCCATATAGCCAAAGATGGGCATTGGAGGGCCACCAGGGGCCCCACGAGGCAGGGGACGCCCAGGGGGTTAGGGCGCGCCCCCACCCTCGTGGACGGTGGGTGGCCCCCTCTGGTACTTCTTTCGCTCAATATTTTTTATATATTCTGAAACGTGCCCCCGTGAAGTTTCAGGACTTTTGGAGATGTGCAGAATAGGTCTCTAATATTTGCTCCTTTTCCAGCCTAGAATTCCAGTTACCGGCATTCCCCCTCTTCATGTAGACCTTGTAAAATAAGAGAGAATATGCATAAGTATTGTGACATAATGTGTAATAACAACCCATAATGCAATGAATATCGATATAAAAGCATGATGCAAAATGGACATATCAGTATGTTACTTGCCTGAGATTCGATCATCGGTATCATCATACCTAGTGCACTCTCATTACCGGCAAGTCTCTTTACTCATTCTGCAATGCATTATCCCGCAACTAACTCATTAGTCACATTGCTTGCAAGGCTTATAGTGATGTGCATTACCGAGCGGGCCTAGAGATACCTCTCCGATACACGGAGTGACAAATCCTAATCTCAATTTATGCCAACTCAACAAACACCATCGGAGACACGTGTAGAGCATCTTTATAATCATCCAGTTACATTGTGACATTTGATAGCACACAAAGTGTTCCTCCTGTATCCGGGAGTTGCATAATCTCATAGTCAGAGGAATATGTGTAAGTCATGAAGAACGTAATAGCAATAAAACTAAGCGATCATAATGCTAAGCTAACGGATGGGTCTTGTCCATCACATCATTCTCTAATGATGTGATCCCATTCATCAAATGACAACACATGTCTATGCTCAGGAAACTTAACCATCTTTGATTAACGAGCTAGTCAAGTAGAGGCATACTAGGGACACTAAGTTTTTTCTATGTATTCAAACATGTACTAAGTTTCCGGTTAATACAATTCTAGCATGAATAATAAACAACTTTATTATTGCCTCTAGGGCATATTTCCTTCAGTGTCCTCCAGATGTCGCGGCGATTTTCTTGTTTTTACCAGGGGAACTGATGTTTTGGAGGTGGGTGGAGCCTTTGACGAACCCATGGCCAAATTGTTGACTGTGTTGCGGTGGCCGTTTGTCAGTGGAGGGGAAGTAGATCCGAGGCGGCGATGGACGACGTAGCAGGAACAACTCTAGTGCGATGGATAGTGGCGAAGTTGGAGCAGCAACGGTGAGGCGCAGGACGACGTGGTTGAAATGGCTCGGGTACGGCGCACGTCTGCGTCCTGGAGGCAGCTCGACCTCGACTTCAACTACTAGCCATGGAGGGCGTTGCGGTGGACGACGATGTCGGGGTATCTGCTGCGGTGCGGCGGAGGAGGGCGGCGGTTGATGGGTGGGATGGGGTGGCAGACGGAGGACGCGGGGGTTTCGCGGCTGGTGGAGAGGTAGTGTAACGCCTCGGATACAACTTTCCATATTTGTAACTCCGGCTCTTGCCTTTTCCGGAGATGCGACATGAGATTCCCTTCGTGGTTGGGTTTTGTCTTCGTTTTGCATTTTGTTCATGTCATGCATTTCATATCATGTCATCATGTGCATCGCATTTGCATACGTGTTCGTCTCATCCATCCGAGCATTTTCCCCGTTGTCTGTTTTGCAATCTGACACTCCTACGTCCTTCGGCGTACCCCTTTTGTCTCTTTTCGTGTGCGGGTGTTAAACGTTCTCGGAATGAACCGAGATTTTGCAAGTGGCCTTGGTACACTACCAGAAGACCGCCTGTCAAATTTCATGCCATTTGGAGTCCGTTTGATACTCCAACAGTTAACCGGGGAACCGCAAAGGCCGCGTGTGTGTTGCAGTCGAACACCTCTCCAAAACGGCCCAATAACCCTTCCAAACCACTCCCATGTCCTCCGCCGTCGGATCACGATCTCGTGGGCGAAAGCTACACCCCTTTTGGACACTCCTACCTCCTCCTAGCTATAAATACGTGCACCCCTCCTCCAAATCCAGGTCCAAAACCCTACTCTAGCCTCCCCCGCCGCCACCAGACGCGTCTGCGACGGCCGGACACGTCCTCCGTCGCCGCCCGCCGAATCACGCGCCGCCACCTCAGCCTCCGCCGCCCGCGCGCCGCTCCTCCTCCCCAGCGCCGGCCACCGCGCGTCGCTGCCGCCTCGTAAAGCCCGACGCCGCCGGGCCAGTGCCGCGCCCCTCGTCGCTGGTCGGCCACCGGACGACATCGCCGCCGCTTCGCCTCATCACCGCCGTCGCCTCCGGTCGCTTCCCCAGCGAGATCCGGTTGCTGGGACCAGATCTACCAGCCACGGCAACCAAACACACGCGTCCCGCATCTCGGATCCCTCCGTCCCGCTCGAGCTCATCCCGTTTTTCCCGAGGGTAAGTTTCTGCTAAGTCCCTGATTTTCCTACATTCTGGTGCCCTGTTCAACTTGCCATAACTTCTTGTGTGATGCTCCGTTTTGTGCGCATGATATATCAAAATGTTTAGAATGATGTGCTCTTCATTTTGTTCCATTGTGACATGCTTGTTTGAGTCCATCTTGATGGCCAAATCGTCGATGCAAAAGTGCT
Source organism: Triticum urartu (assembly GCF_056163025.1). Taxonomy (NCBI): domain Eukaryota; kingdom Viridiplantae; phylum Streptophyta; class Magnoliopsida; order Poales; family Poaceae; genus Triticum; species Triticum urartu. The sequence goes on along the minus strand of NC_141877.1, from coordinate 218,253,105 downwards.
ATAAATTGTTAGGTGATGATTCTTACCAGAGTATGAGGATTTGTCATTTTTGCTACATTTGTTGTGTGCTGCATATGGGCATGAGCTCTACATGTGTTTTGGTCTATGCCATGCCATATTTGCAGAGGTGCTTTCCATGTATTTTTGTGATCTTTTTGGTGACTAGCAGAAGCATGCAAAGTAGCCTTCGTGATATTGCTGATTTCAGGGACTTCAGATTCTACTAAGTCATTTTCCTGCTGTTATTTTTATGCCATGTAACCATGATGATACAGTGAGATCCATGCTTGTTTTGAGTTTCTTCAGTAAGGATGATTTGAACATATGGTTGTGATCTATCCATCCATGCCCATTTTGGGAATTATGGAGTACCCTAGCATGCCTTAATCTTGCTCTACTTTTGCTATAAAATGTTCCTGGCAGATTGTTTACATGTTAATCAATTTTGCCACGGTTGTTGTAGTTGAACCATGCATGCTATGAACTTGATCTTGCCTTGTTTATCTTCATGAACATGTCTTCTTTCTATTTCTATGCTTATTGTGTCATGGAAGGCTTTGTGATGAGTGAATCAAGCTCGCAAAGATGCCTTCATAACTCTGTTTTTGCCATGCTCAGTTTTCTGCTAAGTCTGAATCTGTTAACGAAACTTGCTATGTTTACATGGGTGCCATAATATCTTCTGTGACTTTTTGATCTTGATCAGTAAGGGACTTTTGATCTATGCATTTAGTTGATTCATGCCATGCCTTTGTTTGCTATGATATGTTCCTGTAGCATGTTTGTTTGCTTGCTCTAAGTATGTGAAGCTGATATCTTTTGCACTTTTGCCATGCTTGTTTGAACCCGTTCTAGTGTGATTTAGCCATAGCTCAGTGTTCATGTTTTGTCAAGCATATGGAGTAGATCACTGCCATATGCTTTGTTGATATGTTGGAGTGTAGTAGCTTAGTTTCTTGTTGCATTCTAGATGGCGTCGTGTTGTTAATCGCAGAATTGTGCCATTCTTGTTTTGCTTGACTTTTGCAAACCGTGCATCCGATTCCGGTGATTTTTATATCGATTTCGACCGAAATCATCTCATCTTTCCAGAGGCACACTTGGTTTGCCAATTTGATGCCTAGTTCACTCTTTTCCTTCCGAAACACGCATATGCATTGCATATCACATCTCGCATATCATGCCATGTTTTGCATCATGTTGCTTGCGCATTGCACCGTGATTGATTGTTGGTACTTTTATTCTGTTCTTGCTTTGGGTAGAGTCGGGAGACGAGTACGTGATCGAGGAACCTGTTGAGTACGCTTACGAGGCTCAAGCTTTCGTCAACTCTGAGAACATTGCAGGCAAGATGACCATACCCTCGAAATCACTTCTATCTTTGCTTGCTAGTTGTTCGCTCTATTGCTATGCCGCGATACCTACCACTTGCTATATCATGCCTCCCATATTTCCATGTCAAGCCTCTAACCCACCTTTCCTAGCAAACTGTTGTTTGTCTAAGTTACCGCTTTGCTCAGCCCCTCTTATAGCGTTGCTAGTTGCAGGTGAAGCTGAAGTTTGTTCCTTGTTGGAACATGGATTTTGTTGGGATATCATTATTATATCCTGATTACTTTAATGCACCTATATATTTGGTAAAGGGTGGAAGGCTCGGCCTTATGCCTGGTGTTTTGTTCCACTCTTGCCGCCCTAGTTTCCGCCATACCGGTGTTATGTTCCTTGATTTTGTGTTCCTTACGCGGTTGGGTGTTATGAGAACCCCTTGACAGTTCGCTTTGAATAAAACTCCTCCAGCAAGGCCCAACCTTGGTTTTACCATTTTCCACCTAAGGCTTTTTCCCTTGGGTTCCGTGGACTCAAGGGTCATCTTTATTTTAAGCCCCCGGGCCAGTGCTCCTCTGAGTGTTGAACCAAACTAGAGCATCGTGCGGGACCGTCCCTTGGCAACTTGGGTTATGTTGGTTCCTGTACGCTTAGCTTATCCGGTGTGCCCTGAGAATGAGATATGTGCAGCTCCTATCGGGATTTGTTGGCACAACGGGTGGTTTTGCTGGTCTTGTTTTACCATTGTCGAAATGTCTTGTAACCGGGATTCCGAGTCTGATCGGGTCTTCCTGGGAGAAGGAATATCCTTCATTGACCGTGAGAGCTTGTGATGGGCTAAGTTGGGACACCCCTATAGGGTTTGAAATTTCAAAAGCCGTGCCGCGGTTATGGGCAGATGGGAATTTGTTAATATCTGATTGTAGAGAACTTGACACTTAACTTAATTAAAATGAATCAACCGCGTGTGTAGCCGTGATGGTCTCTTTTCGGCGGAGTCCGGGAAGAGAACACGGTCTTGTGTTATGCTTGAATGTAAGTAGCTACAGGATCACTTCTTGATCACTTTTAGCTTCTCGACCGTGCTTTGCTTCTCTTCTCGCTCTATTTTGCGTAAGTTAGCCACCATATATGCTAGTGCTTGCTGCAGCTCCACCTCACTAGCCTTTCCTACCTTTAAGCTTAAATAGTTTTGATCGCGAGGGTGTGAGATTGCTGAGTCCCCGTGACTCACAGATACTTCCAATCTGATCCAGGTGCCGATGATGCCAATGCAGGGACGCTACCGAACTCAAGTGGGATTTTGACGAGGATTCGGGCCGTTACTATGTGTCTTTTCCGGATGATCAGTACAGGAGCCTAGTTGGGTCGATCGGGGATCTAGCAATTGGGGTTGTCTTTCTTTATTTTGGTTCCGTAGTCGAACCTTGATTGTATTCTTGATGATGTATGATATATTTATGTATTGTGTGAAGTGGCGATTGTAAGCCAACTCCTTATCCCTTTCTTATTCAGTACATGGGATGTGTAAAGATTACCCCTCTTGCGACATGCCTACCATGCGGTTATGCCTCTAAGTCGTGCCCCGGCACGTGGGAGATATAGCCGCATCGTGGGTGTTACAGGTAGTTTTGGCACCCACGGAGTACGAATGGGGAATGAGACCGGGGTGGAGCTAAGGGAGAACCATGTTTCGGTCTGGTACGCGCTTGTTTTTTGTTTCTTTGAACAGATGGAATGCGCTTGTTTGAAATTTGGGGAAAGTACAAACTTTGCCCCCTCTTAAATTTCAGACCTACTGCGGGTCGGGGGTAGGATTGTAATCCCTGGTGTCCCAAATAGTGGGCGGGAGCGATTTCAGCCGCTTGCATGTGTGCTTCGGCGGCCATTGTGTATGAATGTTTTTCGGAGGCGGTTGCATGGCGTCTAGATGAAGTACAAACCTACCCAGGTTTAGACCTTTAGACGTCGGGCCGGTAGGTTTCATGGGTTGGAGTTAGAAAAGTAATTTCATTGAGTAGAGGCTCTTTTGGCGCTTTGTTTGAAATTTTGAAACAGAAGCATTCACGTTTAGAGTACTCTTGAACTTTGAGGATTGACCTAAATAGACAACGTTAAATTTGACCTTGTATGTTTGAAAACCTCATTAAATTATGCGCTTCTTTTTGAAATTTTGACACCTGAAAATCCTATAACTACGATTATTTTGGAATGGAGGTGGTAAATTTGAATATATTCTGTACACGACTATATATGCTATTATATACAAAAGCATAGCAAAGATTGGTGCCCCCATAATTTAGGTATGATTTACAAATGCCATGATATCGAATTCAAAGAATCGAATGGACCTCATGTTGAATTCAAATTTTTTAAACCACCTTAAGTTGAATTCAAATGTATGCTAGTTCATAGCTAGCTATATATAATGTTCATTGTGTAACTTTTGTAGGTATAATGTTCTTTACACACACAACATGAACTATACTCACGTTTATATTTGATTGCTAAAACGATGCATACTATTATAGCTCTGTGGATCAATTATGTCGAATAATAACATAGACATGCTCAAATTCGATAGAATATAGATGTCTGACGGATCAATGATCGTTCGTTATGCGAATTGCAAATATCATGATCCCATCCTAATATTTGGATACAATTTATATTTCTAATCAATGTGTACATCAGTCTTTTACGTGTAGTTTCACTCTCCATCGGTGGTCTCTCACACATGCTCACACAATCTCTCCCAAGGAGTCTTTCTCGCAGACATGCTCTCGATATAACCCTCCCTCCATCTCGTAACCATTTACAACTATTTTCACTAACCTTTATAACAAGCACTCTTCCTCTCACAAGCATACACACGCATAATCCCCATCGACCCTTTTTATATACATAGACTTGCCTATGTGTCTCCCGCACGCACATTATCTTTAGGCCTGTCTCTCATGCATTGTCTCCACCTCTCTTCCTAATCGACGAGTATGATTATAGAAGAGCATTTTGTAGGATTCCCCTTAAAGTTAGGTTGGATGAATAGTAATATAAGAGATAAGGGGTTACCTTAGTCCGAGGACCTAGGGTTACAAATCCTAGCCGGCTTTGTCATTGGACACAAAGTCCTTCACAACTCTGATATCTTTGTCTTGTACGACTAGTCCACCATGGGTCTCCCTAAATGCTTCATGAGCCGACCAATGTGGCGCAGGACGGAACCGAACCGAGGGCCTCACCTCGGTCCACCGAACTTCACGCGGTGACACACCCTCTGCCCCCAGGTCTCGTTATCTTCTCACACCCACACATACCAACACAGACACCACACAAAATATTTTCTCCTCGTGCCTCTATCCCCTCCCCCTTGCATATACACACTCAAGGGCATCTCTCGTCGTGACATCATATTCGTCTCTCTCTCTCTAGAACTTTCTCATTTCTCATGCTATCTCTCCCACGTCCCCCGCCGGCCCCTCTATCCATGCCTCTCTCGAATACGTAATACACACACATACCTCTCTAGGCCCTACCAAATACATCAACTACACATTCACACATGTTACATCACGTACCCCATTGATCTAAAAAGCAATGTCTTCACATTTATTTCGCATACAAAATTCCTTTTGAATAAAACCACACAAAGTGTGGCCAAAAAATTATTTTAGAATTTCTACATATATACAACATTACAAAGTTATTTGGAGGAGAATGAATGTTAATTTGCATTGCATGGTGCCCACAATGATATTTATTCCGCACTGTGAATTTTTATATTTTTATACTATATATAGTTAGTCATAATAAAGAGAAACGAAGAGCATCTCTCTCTCTGTCGCATACTCCCCTCTACGCCCCTTTCACGTACGCACACAAACTATCTCCAGGTCCTCTAAAAGTACGCCCCAGCACATTCACGCATATCTCTTGATGTGTTTGGTTCTCCTGTGAAATCCGGATTCCTTCACCAAGGCTATTGCTCCAGTATTGTCACAAAAGATTTTCATTGGACCCAATGCACTAGGTATTTCACCTAGATCGGACATGAACTCTTTCATTTGCTGCTTCCAAAGCAACTATGTACTCCGCTTCACACATAGATCCCACCACGACGCTCTGCTTGGAACTGCACCAACTGATAGCTCCACCACTCAATATAAATATGTATCCAGTTTGGGACTTAGAGTCATCCGGATCAGTTTCAAAGCTTGAATCAACGTAACTATTTACGACAAGTTCTTTGTCACCTCCATAAACGAGAAACATATCCTTGGTCATTTTCAGGTATTTCAGGATGTTCTTGACCTTCTGTCCAGTGATCCACTCCTCGATTACTTTGGTACCTCCCTGCTAAACTTATAGCAAGGCACACATCAGGTCTGGTACATAGCATTGCATACATGATAGAACCTATGGCTGAGGCATAGGGAATGACTTCCATTTTCTCTCTATCTTCTGAAGTGGTCGGGCATTGAGTCTGACTCAACTTCACCTTGTAACACATGCAAGAACCCTTCCTTTGACGGATCCATTTTGAACTTCTTCAACACTTTATCAAGGTATGTGCTTTGTGGAAGTCCAATTAAATGTCTTGATCTACCTCTATAGATCTTGATGCCCAATATATAAGCAGCTTCACCGAGGCCTTTCATTGAAAAATTCTTATTCAAGTATCCTTTTATGCTATCAGGAAATTCTGTATTATTTCCAATCAACAATATGTCATCCACCTATAATATTAAAAATGCTACAGAGCTCCCATTCACTTTCTTGCAAATACAGGCTTCTCCAAAAGTCTATATAAAACCATATGCTCTGATCACACTACCAAAGCGTATATTTCAACTCCGAGAAGCTTGCACCAGTCCATAAATGGATCGCTGGAGCTTGCACACTTTGTTAGCACCTTTAGGGTCGACAAAACCTTATGGTTGCATCATATACAATTATTATTTAAGATATCCATTAAGGAATGCAGTTTTGACATCCATTTGCCAAATTTCATAATCATAAAATGTGGCAATTGCAAACATGATTCAGACAGACTTAAGCATCGCTACGGGTGAGAAGGTCTCATCATAGTCAACTCCTTGAACTTGTCTAAAACCTTTCGCAACAAGTCAAGCTTTGTAGACAGTAACATTACCGTTAGCGTCAGTCTTCTTCTTAAAGATCCATTTATTCTCTATGGCTTGCCGATCATCGGGCAAGTCAACCAAAGTCCACACTTTGTTCTCATACATGGATCCCATCTTTGATATTATGGCCTCAAGCCATTTTGCGGAATCTCGACTCATCATCGCTTCCTCATAGTTTGTAGGTTCGTCATGGTCTAGTAACATGACTTCCAGAACAGGAATACCATTCCACTCTGGTGCGGACCGTACTCTGGTTGACCTATGAGGTTCGGTAGTAACTTGATCTGTAGTTTCATGATCATCATCATTAACTTCCTCACTAATTGGTGTAGGAATCACTGGAACTGATTTTTGTGATTAACTACTTGCCAATTTGGGAGAAGGTACAATTACCTCATCACGTTCTACTTTCCTCCCACTCACTTCTTTCAAGAGAAACTCCTTCTCTAGAAAGGATCCATTCTTAGCAATGCATATCTTGCCTTTTGGATATGTGATAGAACGTGTACCGAGCAGTCTCCTTTGGGTATCCTATGAAGACACATTTCTCCGATTTGGGTTCGAGCTTATCAGGTTGAAGCTTTTTCAAATAAGCATCGCAACCCCAAACTTTAAGAAATGACAGCTTTGGTTTCTTGCAAAACCACAATTCATATGGTGTTGTCTCAACGGATTGAGATGGTGCCCTATTTAACGTGAATACAGCCGTCTCTAAAGAATAACCCCAAAACGATAGCGGTAAATTGCTAAAAGACATCATAGATCGCACCATGTCCAATAAAGTACGGTTACGACGTTCGGGCACACCATTACGCCGTGGTGTTCCAGGTGGCGTGAGTTGCGAAACTATTCCACGTTGTTTCAAATGAAGACCAAACTCATAACTCAAATATGCACCTCCACGATCAGATCATAGAAACTTTATTTTCTTGTTACGATGGTTTTTCACTTCACTCTGAAATTCTTTGAACTTTTCAAATGTTTCAGACTTATGTTTCATTAAGTAGATATACCCATATATATGCTCAAATCATCTATGAAGTTAGAAAATAACAATGCCCGCCGCGAGCCTCAACACTCATCAGACCGCATACATCAGTATGTATTATTTCCAATAAGTCAGTTTCTCGCTCCATTGTTCCGAAGAACGGAGTCTTAGTCATCTTGCCCATGAGGCATGATTCGCAAGCATCAAGTGATTCATAATCAAGAGATTCCAAAAGCCCATCAACATGGAGTTTCTTCATGTGCTTTACACCAATATGACCTAAACGGCAGTGCCACAAATAAGTTGTACTATCATTATTAACTTTGCATCTTTTGGCTCCAATATTATGAATATGTGTATCACTACAATCGAGATTCAACAAAATAGACCACTCTTCAAGGGTGCATGACCATAAAAGATATTACTCATATAAATTGAACAACCATTATTCTCTGATTTAAATGAATAACCGTCTTGCATCAAACAAGATCTAGATATAATGTTCATTCTCAACGCTGGCACCAAATAACAATTATTTAGGTCTAAAACTAATCCTGGCGGTAGATGTAGAGGTAGCGTGCCGACGGCGATCACATCAACTTTGGAACCATTTCCCATTCGCATCGTCACCTCTTCCTTAGACAATCTTTGTTTAATCCATAGCCCCTGTTTCGAGTTGCAAATATGAGCAACAGAACAAGTGTCAAATACCCAGGCGCTACTACGAGCATTAGTAAGGTACACATCAATAACAAGTGTATCAAATATATCTTTCACTTTGCCATCCTTCTTATCCGCCAAATACTTAGGGCAGTTCCGCTTCCAGTGACCAGTCCCTTTGCAGTAGAAGCACTCAGTTTCAGGCTTAGGTCCAGACTTGGGCTTCTTCCCTTGAGCAGCAACTTGCTTGCTGTTCTTCTTGAAGTTCCCCTTCTTCCCTTTGACCTTTTTCTTAAACTAGTGGTCTTGTTAACCATCAACACTTGACGCTCCTTCTTGATTTCTACCTCCGCAGCCTTTAGCATTGTGAAGAGCTCGGGAATGGTCTTTTCCATCCCTTGCATTTTATAGTTCATCACGAAGCCTTTATAGCTTGGTGGCAGTGATTGAAGAACTCTATCAATGACACTATCATCAGGAAGATTAACTCCAAGTTGAGTCAAGTGGTTATGGTACCCAGACATTCTGAGTATGTGTTTACTGACAGAACTATTCTCCTCCATTTTGCAGTTGTAAAACTTGTTGGAGACTGCATATCTCTCAACTCGAGCATTTGCTTGAAATATTAAGTTCAACTCTTGGAACATCTCATATGCCCCATGACGTTCAAAACGTCTTTGAAGTCCCGATTCTAAGCCGTAAAGCATGGCACACTAAACTATCGAGTAGTCATCAGCTTTGCTCCTCCAGACGTTCATAATGTGCGGAGTTGCTCCTGCAGCGGGTGTTGCACCTAGCGGTGCTTCTAGGACGTAATTCTGCTATGCAGCAATGAGGATAATCCTTAGGTTATGGACCCAGTCCATGTAGTTGCTACCATCATCTTTCAACTTAGCTTTCTCTAGGAACGCATTAAAATTCAAGGGAATGGTAGCACGGGTCATTGATCTACAACAACATGGATATGCAAAGACTATCAGGTACTAAGTTCATGATAAATTAAAGTTCAATTAATCATATTACTAAAGAACTCTGACTTAGATAGACATCCCTCTAGTCATCTAAATGATCACGTGATCCATATCAACTAAACCATGTCCGATCATCATGTGAGATTATACCTGGCCATGGGAAGCCCGGCCCGAAAAAGCATGACCCGGCCCGGCCGGACACTGCTCTCAGGCCGGGCTTGGGCCTAAATTTTGAGACCGATGGCCGGGCCAGGCCGGGCCCGGGCCCGTCGTTTTTGTACTTTTATGAAGGTCGGGCCGGGCCGGCCCGGAGCCCGACAGACTTTTACATGTTCGGGCCAAGCTCGGGCCTAGAAAACAGGCCCGATGGCCGGGCCGGGCCAGGCCCGGGCCTGGGTTTTTTGCGTCGGGCTTAGCTAGGCCCGGCCCGAAGCCCGGCCCGTCCCGAGGTATGGCCAGGTATACGTGAGATGGAGTAGTTTTCAGTGGTGAACATCACTATGTTGATCATATCTACTATATGGTTCACGTTTGACCTTTCGGTCTCAGTGTTTTGAGCCCATATCTGCATATGCTAGGATCGTCAAGTTTAACCCGAGTATTCTGCATGTGCAAAACCGGCTTGCACACATTGTATCTGAATGTAGAGCTTATCACACCCGATGATCATGTGGTGTCTCGGCACGACAAACTGTAGCAATGGTGCATACTCAGGGAGAACACTTATACCTTGAAATTTAGTGAGGGATCATCTTATAATGCTACCGCCGTACTAAGCAAAATAAGATGCATAGATAAACATCACATGCAATCAAAATATGTGACATGATATGGCCATCATCATCTTGTGCCTTTGATCTCCATCTCCAAAGCATCGTCATGATCTCCATCCACTACAAAAAAATACACTTCCGTGATGATACGTGTTTGTCACAGTAGGTCGCGTTTTTCGTCATGCATGTACATCCATGACGATTTTATGACAGAATCAAGATAGTCATACCTGTGCTGTCGTAGAAGTGTTCCATGTCATTACCAAAATTATCATCACGGAAGTGTCCACTTCCATGACGATAAATCGCGCGTCACCGAAGTGCTTTCGTCAAGGGTGACCGACACGTGGCATCCACCGTAACGGAACACCGTTAAGCTATCGGGTCGGATTTTGGATCCGATAACCCGTTAACAGCCCTGACCAATGGGAAATTTCCACGTGTAAAATTCTGATTGGCCGAAGGGAACACCTGTCAGCTCGTCAGTGGGCCAGATGTCGCCCGTCCATTGGGGCAAACCTTCCTATGATATGTCGACACGTGGCTGGGCCCAATAGAGGCCCATATAGGTTAAAAAGGCCGTCCCAGTCAAAGGCCCGTAGAACTTAATCATGTACTAGTGGGCCAGCCCAATAACGGCCTGCTTAATAAAGGCCCATTTACGACCCGAAGCCAGATCTGGCCCGTTAATTGTTCGCCTAATATTTGGGCCCATTTACAACCCGAAGCCAGATCTGGCCCGTTAATTGTTTGCCCAATATTTGGGCCCATTTGCGGCCCGAAGCCATATCTGGGCCGTTAATTGTTCGCCGAATATTTGGGCCCAACTACAGCCCAGTGACTTTCGGCCTGTTAGAGGCCTGATGTAGACATGGGCCCATTTCAGCCCGGTGTGACTTTCGGCCTAGGAATGGCCCATGCTACCCATGGGCCATATATGGTCCGACGGGACATCGGGCCCACTAACGGCCCGTGCTAAAGGTGGCAATAGTTAAGCCCAACGTGACTTTGGGCCTGTTAAAGGCCTGTCGCCTAATTCGGCCCGTTGATGCCTATGCTAAGCTTTCGGCCTCTTAAAGGCCCATGATATCAGTGGGCCAACTAAGGCCCGAGATATGTTTCGGCCTGGTAACGGCCCGTGAGCTAACTGGGCCCAAAACGGCCCGGTCTACATTTCGGCCTGCTGAAGGCCCGTCGACGACTAGTGAAAATTGAGGCCCAACATACATTTTGGCCTGCTAAAGGCCCGTGGTTTCATCTCGGCCATAACAGGCCAGTACAATATTCAGCCTGTTAATGGCCCAACGCTACCTGGGCCAAACTAAGCATTGGGTCGACAAAAGGCCCAACTAAAATATAGGCCGGTGTAAGTTTGGGCCTGGCGCAATGTGTGAAGGCCCCAATCATTCGGGCCCAAGAAAGACGCAGGCTGGCCCAATTGTGGCCCGCTAAAAACCTGGCCCGTTAGAGTCGAATGTTTCGGTCCGGTCGACTACATCTGATTTTTTTTCAGATAGCGAATGATGGCAATAACTAGTAGGAATTAACAACAAACCTACTCTATACAATAAAGAAATTACGGCATAGTAACTAAGAATAAACCTACACTATACAATAAAGGATTTAAGGTATATTACATCCACTTGGCATCGAAGTTCACCACCAGTGATCATAAAGCGCAACGAAGAAGCAGATTACAAAAACTGGGCACCATTGCAGCGTAACAAAATAATACTAAACCGAGACCACTTCCAAGACAGTTCAAGAAAGGTTAGCCTTGCGGGGGAACTGCTGCGCAAGCTGCTGAGCAAGGCTGTGAGACCGGCCTAGCATGTCGGTCATAGCTTCCAGGTGCAGCTGTTTAGCGATGAGGTTCTCATTGGTGTTCTCCGCAATCTTAGAGATAGGACTTCAAGTCGAAGTTGAGTTGCAGAATGCCTTTCTGCTAGAACTTGGGACTAAAGAAGTCGAACTGATTCAGACAATGAATTCTGTGAGCTTGTATGACTATTAGTCTCAAGTAACTTGAACACTGCATCAAGACAAGACTTTGGGGTTGTCTCGCTATCTTGAAGATGTTTTGCCTTCTTTGCTGCAATATATGTTGGGTTTGTCTCACAGCCTTCAGCAGACTTGTGCATGCCATCAGGCATATCACCCTGAAACAAAGCAGAGAGATGACAGGTTTTGCACGTGTATAAACAAAGATGATAACTGTCCTGTCAATTCTATCCAATTTCAAATTAGAAAATAAAGAGTAAGTTCAAAATATCAATAGCATAATTTGGCATTGTTCATAATGCGGGAGCTTCACCACACTACTGGATTACCATGTCAACATAACAAGCATAGATGAAGGGCAAAGGAAATCATTGTATCTATTTTGGATAATGTGCATGACATGTTGTTCATATCATCAGCCACATCAGTAAGATAAAACAGGAGATGGCAAGGTGCAAACGTGGGCTGCTTCACCACACACTGGATTATAGATCCACAAAAACAATCATACATATAGGGAGTATTAAGTATTGTTCATGGTATGAATAAGGAATTTGGTTTTACAAGTAAAACTTAGAACTTACGGTTCTTACGAACATGCATTTTGGTAGAAACAGCAAACTAAACAGCAGTAAACAATAGGGAGTATGAGAAAATTAAACAGCAGTTGAGGATAAAGGCTTTAGAAGGACTGACTTACATTAACAGTTAACACCAGCTTTATAATGCCCTTCTCCATGTCAAGGGAAGGATAACTCAAGAATTTCAGCACAGAATATTCTTCGTAAGCATTACCTGTACTCTACATCTTGTAGAGAGTAATTATAGATATGATAATACTGGAAGGGGTAGAGGATAATGAAGATAAGATGCAGATTGATGCTACATAATCAACTACCAATCCCTGGAAGTACAAGCGTTGCAGGACAAAATGTACTGACAAGAGCAATGGGCTACACTTCTGCACTGGCATTGTCTGTGTATTCTACTTGTTGGTAAGATTAAATATAGATCTGATCTTTTTTAGTAAATGGTGGGCGAGGGAGATAAGATGCAGAATGCTACAAAATGAACCAATCCCTCTTCCCATAATACAAGAGTGTTTTGAACACTGGTGTACTGTACAAAACGTTATTATATTATGGGACGAAGGGAGTAGCTGTTAATGTAAGTATAGTGATAGAACACGTTCAGTCCTTACAAGAGGACTGCAGAGCTAAACCTCTTCAAAAGCATTGGGTTGATTCTAAATTTATGTAAGAGTCCATACGGATCTTATAATGTCCACCAAATGGACGATTACGAGGCTAACATGTGCAGTGATGCTACATAATCAAATAGCTATGAAAGTAAGTATGGTCATACAGGGCAAGAGGTACTCACAAGAGCAATGCAGTGTGCAGTATAGTTGCGAGATTTTGTGGTCCCTTGAGAACGAATGTTCTTCTGCTAACAGTTTTCATACAAGTGAGACATTAAGGCAAATGTAGAAATGTAGTTCAAATTGTGATGTGATATCATAGACAGTACCTTACACTGCAGCCGAGACCAATGTGTAACAAGATTATTCCAGTCACCGTCGGATAAATGTAGCACCGGAGACTTTTCAGAAATTTTGTTCAGAGGCTTGCCATTGAAGTGCGCTTGCCTCAGGTAGGAACGATACTTCATCAACGAGCTTGAAAAGCGCAACCAACCCTTGCTCGTCATCACAATCTAGTTTGCTCCTCGCCTATTTAAAAGAATGAAATCTTGTGTATTCTGTCAGCAGAAACATATGCAGTAATGACCATGAATAACATTAGTACATTACTTACGCGTAAGTTGCGGAGGAAGACTGGAAATTGTTCTATGTCTGTGGTATAATCTTTCCATGAAGGAAAGATGCGCACAAAGTTCGTGACAACACCATAAGCTTCGTCTTCTAAACTGGGAAGAAATGGAACAAGGGTCCTATTTGCTGCAATTGGGGCTCTCTCTGGTTCGAAAAGGGATTTGGCAACTGGATTTGGTGTACTCTTTGCTGGAATGGGGGTTTTGCGTCGTACAACTGGTGCCATGTCAACTGGCACAATCATACTGTTTGCTGCAGTTGGGGTCTGCTGAGTTGGAGCATCAGAAATGACCAGTGTAGTAGGTCTAGAGTCTGCTAGAGTTGGGGTATTTTGTGGGTCAGGTGATATTGCAACTACACCTAATGGGCTATTTGATTTATCAGGTGCCACTACCTTTTCCAAATACTTTGCTTGTGTTCCTCCATGATCAGCAATCACCCTCTTCCTTTTGAACGTTTGATACACAAGAACATCATTTGAATGGATAAATATGGTATGATGACAGATGTAATATGTACTGAAAATAGATAGGCAGGGCGTATTCACATACACGATGTGTAAACTAAGCTAATGGTAGTTCAACAAAGTAGAAGCAATGCAAAGCATCAATTGAAAGATATGTGCGAGCAATGTAACCTTGGAAAGTTAGAGCAAGTACCTTGATGGGTGAATAAGATAGGGCATCTTCCTCTAACTCCTCCACTAGGGACCTATATTGACTTAGGTCTCCCTCTAACTCAGAATCACTGTTAGGATCATATTCTGAGCATGAATATGTAGGTGGAGAGCGTTTGCATTACATTGCATCCAGACTTGATTTCAGTCCCTTAATGCCAAGTTTGACAGCCATGGCATTGTTCTGCTTTATTCTTTTCATGCGTGCAAGCTCATAATCATTATGATGCTGTTCAGAATCTGAGATTCATGAAAACATAAAAAGTAGTCAGATTATCTATAGAATGCATTGCGGATTCAACTCGGAGAGTGTCTCCCTATAAACCCCTGCATATGCAAAGTTCACCTCCCCAACCGTGCTGACCAGACCACACACATAAATACAAACCCCTTATGTCTCTATAACAGGCAGGCACACATTTCAAAACTGAAGTAGGAACATTAGAATCATATGAAATTCGTATTTGAACAAATAAACTAAGCAATTATGAGTGGTGTAATGTTTAGCTTCAAGGATGGAGTGATTGTAGTGCGACACAAAGCAAGTAGGCAGATTGTATTCCATGTAAAAGATCGAAACCTATGTAAAAGCTGGAAATGACACTTTCTTTCTATACAGTGCAGTGTTCGTTACCCACACATGATGGAAGAGATCACATAGAGAAATACTATTCACTCATGTCTATGGTTCGAGTATTTAGAAACAGGGTGGTCCACCCTAAAAGAATATTGACAACAAATATGACAAGGCAAGCATAGATGTAGTGAATCAATCATTTACTTGTGAGCTTACTAGGACAAGTATGCAGAATTGTAACTGCGGTAAGAGACCGTCCAAAATCTGAATGAAGAAGTTTGTCTAGCACGTATTGTTTGCAACTAATCGAAGTGAATAATTGGATATTATATCGAATGAGTAAGAAAGACAAGTAAAATTGTCAACAAACTTGGCTTGCAGTAGTAATCTGGGTCAATGTCACTACGACCAACAATCCAAAATGACTAGTTTCTGTTCCGAGGGCCGGAATTTTGAAAACCCTGTGAACTTTAGAGGTACTAAAGATTACCGAAATACATCTGAACCATTCAGTGTAGGTAGCACTGAGCACACAACAAACCCTAATGATAGTCCTGTCTAATGCGTAATGAATCAATTAGAAAATGGGTGATGAGGAGTGGCTGCTGAGTGTTGAGGATGTATCTCAGGATAAATTGGGTTGGCTTGGTGGGTGCTGCACACCTGAGCCCTGAACGGACTGGGAAGGTAGGCATGGCGGCGCGCCTGGGCAGCGGTGACGCTGTTGGGAGAGCCGCTCCTGGCCTCCTGTTAGTCCAACGTCTCCTCCTAGAGTCATGCCGTCCGGGGACGGCAAGTCGCCGGCGAGGCAGGCGGCTGGGGGCGAGTAGAGATCGGAAGTGCGCAGCAGAACAGAGGGGAATCGGGGCCTGGGACAACCCAAAATCCCAGGGTGGGCCGGCCCATCGTGGGCACCCTATAGAGATACACACCCGAGCGGCGAACATGCATTTTCGAAACTAATTTAGGAACATTTAGCTGACCAATTAAACAACTCTGTTTTAATAATATCAGATTCGTATTTGAACAACTAAGGTTGTTAATCTTGATGGGTGGAGCAGTGTTATTATGACACGAACCACGTATTTTGATCGTATAGTGATCATAAAAGGGGGAAACTCTAAGCATATTTTTTTAGCAAAAGAGGGTTTCCCCTCCGATTTCTATTAAAGAAACCACCACGGAACTAACATGATCAATTAAACCCTAAGCATGATCAATTAAATCGTATTATGGTTGTGCCATGGTAGATTTGAAGCTGCAAACCGGAGAAATGATATTTAGCATCCATTGTTTGCTTTGAACTAAGAACTAAATTCTAAGAGCTGAAAAGAAAGTAGAGTAACCAAGTTAAGATCTATTTTCTGGTTGAGATCAAAAAGTTGAGGAGATATGAAGTACCACCTCTCTTGCGGTGCCGTGTAGGCATCGTGGGTGCGATGGCTGTCGGTGGCATTGAAGCAGATCTGCGACGGTAGACGGGTGCATCGGGGGATAAGTCCCGTTGCGGTGGAAGAGAAGGTCGTGTGAGCGGCCCCGGCAAAGAGGGCGACGACGCTAATGAAGCGAGAGGACGCGATGCAAGGCTATTGGTCCGTCACCATGGGTGAGAAACGTCCATCTCTAGCAGTGGATGACGCGGTCTTGGTAGGCGCTCCGGCATGGTGGAGGACGGTGGCGATGGATGTGGTGGAGGACGACGGTGATGGATGGGGTGGCGGACAGAGGCTGGTGTGGGGATGGGGTGTTCTAGCGCGAATGGTGTATGAATGGGAAAATGGAGGGAGAGGTACGGGGAACCATGTTTTTGGGACGCGCCTGTCTGAAATATGGGAAAGTTACGAACTTTGCCCCCCCTTTAAAATTTGGACATCTCGTCGGTTGGGGATAGGACGGTAATCTCGCATCTCGCCAATATTTGCCTAGAGCGATTTCGGGCAAGGAGAGGGTGGTTGGCACCCATGGTTGGTGCCCACGGTGTATGAACGGGGCTGACAGGTAGGGCGGTTGTGTCATGTCTGAGTGAAGTTACAAACCTGCCCCTATTGAAAATATTTTCCTACATCAATTTCGGCCGAGTCGAGTTTGTTTTGCCGCCCACCGTGTATGAATGGGGAATGGAGGGAGAAACAGAGGTCTTTCAGACGAGCTTGAATCAAATGATTTTTGCCACCCATGTTTGAAGCCCACCATGTCGGAATGGGCTCAGAGGCGGTCGTGTCACATCTAATTGAAGTTACTAACCTACCCCTATTTAGAGCAGTGGAAATCAAGCGATGGATTGTCTCTGTAATGGGTAGACAATAATTTCCATCTCCCAAACACTTGGCTTCGGGCAGCCGACGTGGGAGTGGACATTTTGCTACTTCTTTCGAATTTTGGGACAATAAGCATCCACGTTTACCCTGGCAACTAAATTCGAATCCATTTTGTATTCCTATATGAATCTTTATAAATCATTCTATGTGTTTTTATATATCTTCAAAAGGACGACAAAGATGTATTCCACTATCATATATGAATATGGTTTACAAATGCCGATACTCAAATTCAGAAACTAGAATCTAGTTTAAGGTGAATTCGAATATTTGGAACACTTCATGTCCAACTCAAATGTCACAGGCAGCATAATGTGTACTCCCATTTAGATATGTACGCAAGCGATGTATCAAGATTCAAATACCGAGTCAATCAACCAAGAATGCACAGAACTAACAGACATATAAACACTTATAGAGTATATGGATCAATAATATCAACTAACATACATAAGCCAGGCCGCTATACTTTTTTTTGGCTACAACAGCATCCTTTTTTTAGCCATCATCTTGTCCCTTTCCGATGCGTGCCACTTATGGTCCATCTATACTACTACTATTGTTGAATGCACATTCAGCCCGATTGGCATATTTGTAGGTCTGGCACAGCAATCCAAATGAAATGTCTCCGAGTCTTATCAATTAATACAGAGTTGTGCTCAAATAAAATTACAAACCAAAAAAAACAATTATTACATGATCTATAAAACAAATGGTTTGATTCATTACATGAACAGACAACACAAAGGTTATTCAACTATGGAAAGAACATTTCACCTATGATTTACCAAGTAGGAATTTAATTTCCTTTTTTCCTTCAGGACCTTAACAATCTGGTCAGTCTCAGCTTGCTTCGTTTTGAAATCCACCAAATATTTAATGGTTGTCTTGAGTACTGCTTGTGGTTGTGTTGTTTGCTTCCTCAACATGTGAACTTCATCTCTAAGTGCAGAAGCAGAATCTCTTTCTACCACTAGTTTAGCCTCTAGAGCATCAGCAGTTGGCAATTCATAATGCACGGTTGGGATGGTGCCACTGCTGTGGGATGATGCAACATCCATGGGGACCTCGCTCTTTGATCTTGGGCTAACCTGTTTTGCCATTAAAGTTCCGATTGGATTCAGAAAAGTTGAAGTTAGCAAAACATCTCAACTAGGAGTTATAATAGCAAACCAGTTAAACAAACAAAGAATTAAAGAGTTTCAATTCGATGCTGAAAACTAGTTATTAACATCATTGTAACCCGCTGTTGCGGCAGCAAAGCAGCTAAACAGACAAGTAGATATTTAAGTTAAGGCAAACAGGTAATTCTTAACAGTAAGTATCAAACACATAGATAGGCGCAGTCTACAATATGATTAACAGGCTGTGCCATTATATAATCAGTAGCAAACTAAATTAAGCCAAGCAACGTAATTGAACAATTTTGCAATAAGTGGCTAACTAAAATTCCGAGAAGCAGGTAACTGAACTTGCGCTAGTTCTTTGTACAGGCACACTGCAACTTCTTTTTCGCTTACAAGGTTGTACGAAGGAGTCCATGGCATCAATTGCTTGGATACGCAGTCCCAATATTTCTTTCTTCCCACACTGCATGGGTAAGTCGAATGGTTAATCTGGTAAGATGGTGCGTCCTTGATATGTTATATGAGGACGTGTAGTCAGACTAGTTGTAGCCAAACACATCACACTGGCTTTTACTGTATATTTCATGCGATTACTTTTGGCATATCGAGATCTAAGCAATCTATAATAGGATGAAAAGACTGGCATCCTTCACATTATTGGCGAACTCAGTTCATAGAAACAAGCAACTCAACCATTCTGTGGGTAAATCAAAAGCGCCACTGGAATATTTTTCACTATCCAATCATACACGCAAAAAGGGGCGACGCCACCATAGGGGCTGGTATGGGCGGCCGCCTCAGGTGGCTGGAAAGTGTGCACCTAGTTTGAGTCATCCAGGTTGGCCCATGCTAGTTTTGTTCGTCCCAACTCATGAGCAGGCAATGTAAAAAATGAAGAAAAATGTTTCAATTTGGATGGGCCAATAACGTAAGTGCAAGGCAGGCCCTATAGCAGGCTCGCGGCCCAAACGAGTGCGTCCCATATCGATCGACAGTAGGAAAATCCCAATTCATTTGCTCCAGCCTCCAGTCTGGTTCGCTCCTAACCTTGCCGCCGCTGGACAGACCGACACAACACTTCCTCACGCCCTCGTTGGAGGGCGGTCGCCGGGCTTCAAGCGAATGGAAAGACAAGAAGATGAAGATCCAACCCTGGGTGTAGCCTGCGTGGGAGGCAGCGGTGGCAGCACGGGCATGGCATCGAGCTTGCGCAAACGGACAGTCGCAGCTTGCAAGAGTAGCATGCGCAACGAGCAGGTACATCACATCCCTGATTATATCTAATTCAACTCTTCAATTTCTGGCCAATAGTTAAACCTGACGGTGTTGTAAAACTGCTTGTATGTAGGGAATCTATGAGAAAATGAAACCAATTTCTACTTATTTTATAACTCCCCCAATCAATACTGAACTGATTGAATCTGATGTATCTAATCAAGTTTCCGGTGCAAACATACAAGCTCATGTTGTTCTTGAGCCTGAAGTGTCTAATGAAAAGACTGCTAATGAAGGATTTGATGCAAACATTTTACATGCTCCTGGTGATGAACATATAGTGTCTAATGAGGGATCTAATGCAAGCATTTTGCAAGCTCATTGAAGGATTTAGTGTCTAATGATGATCTACTATGTTGAGAGAGACAGAGATTTGCAGGCATTGATGACAAGCAAATTATAGTGCATTTTCATAGCTTGAGGAAACGTCGAGGCCATCTACCAGAAAGTCCCCGTATCATGACAACATAGCATAAATACTTTTCTAATCTGTTGTTTGAAACTATTGGCATACTTGTGCAGGATAGATATATTGATATGCAGTTTGTGCACTGGTTATATGTGTAATTACACTTCGATATTTTCAGCCAGAGAATGAATAATTCAAGCAGGTACAGACCATGTTTGTAGTCCTTGTACACCATGTTGCATTTTGTGTTTTTTGGTGCTTGCATCATTTAGTGTTTATAACCTGAACTACTTTGGATCATTAGCTGGTTTTCAAAGTGCATGTAGCTTCACATTTCTCAAGTTATGTTGATTTCCGGAGTGCAAGTGCCTTCGTATTTTTTAAGTTAAATGTTCGCCCCTGGTAACTTGAATTCGTGGATCAGCCACTGCAAACAAATCATACATGAATGCCAGTACGAATTAAATGAAATGCAGGGACTTACGCTAGCTCGTTGTACATGCTCACGACAGCTCTGCTTGCGCTTGGGATGCTCCATGTACAAGTCCATGTTACCACTTGCTTGGATGTGCAGGCCTTGTGCTCCTTGCATCCACCTCTGCATTTTTGACACGGCGAATGGTTGATCAAATAAGAGGAATTGACCTTGATGTTGTACCGGAGGACAGATACTTACAAGGTTATACGGGTGTGCAGGATGTGTACCAGATCTCGTAGCACCGTCATGCTTCGCTAAAAAATGGATTTGCTTGTTTCAGATGATATCTCCAGAAGAAATAAGAGTTAAAGTCAGAGTTGCATAGGCGTGTAAGCTAAGAGAGCAGTGAAAGGATATCCAAACATCGTCAAAACAGTGCACAAGGGAGTGATGTGTGGATACCTAGTTCGGGCCGGCGTTTGGGCATGCTCGCCTAGCTAGAGTGTGGGTCACTTCAGAGCTGTTGAGGGTGATGCACTGGTGTTGGCTGGCCGCGCACGGATGCAGATCTTGAGTGGCAGCGGAGCACTACAATGCGGTGGACGAGACCGTTGGTGAAGCCCCAACGGCCTCGGGGGGCGGAGGTGCGACGATGTGCTCGGTGAAGTAGCCCCGGTGAGCTGGGAGATGGCGTCGGTGAAGCACACCTGATGCGGTGGAACTCGGTGTCTGTGAGGCACGTCGATTGCGGCGGCCAACATTGTCAGTGGACCACCGGTGCGGTGGACGAGGGCGTAGATGAGGTAGCTCTGGTGCGGTGGTGAAGCGTGACCGTCGTCTTCATCGTCGTCGTCTGGCACAGAGGTGGGGAACGGTGGGGAAAGAGACGAGACGAGGGGCGATTCGTGGGTTGGCGGCGAATTAGGGATTTGAGCAATATGGGCGCGGAAGAGGACGGTGGAGAAGAGAGATTTTGCAGGGCTGGAATTGGGGCCGCCAGATATTTCAATCCGAAACGTGGAAGCGCGAACTTATATTGTCGTCGTGGCGCCGAAGCATAGTCCTGTCGGGGTGGTCGCGTGTGTCGGACGGACGCGTAGCACCCAGCCACCCACCCCCTCCCCCCCAAAAAGGACGACGGCAATATAAGTTTGCGCTTCCACGTTTCGGACTATGCTTCGGTGCCTTAAGGCACCTGCCTTTATGTCCATGACATGTGGTCCCAACAGGTGGCTGGCCCACATGTCAGTGACCCAAAGGCAGTTGCCTTTAAGGCACCGAAGCAGCGTCCACCCCGACACGACCCTGGTTTTCTTGGTGCGCCTACATTTGAGAATGCAAACAAATCTTCTTTCATTTCCAAATGAATCTGTATGTATTACCATGCCCGTGTTTTCCTTGCAATAATTAGTCATTCGAAACGAGATACACCATCTGTTCACTTTTGTAAGTCGTTTCAGACAACTTAAAATGAACTGTTTTGCACATTGTCTAAAATGTCTTCAAGGTCTTATAAAAGTGAACAGAGGGAGTACTATAAATTAATTAATGAGGAGTTATTTGAAAAAAATGAAAACGGTACCCACGCTAACGTGGATTAGAGTGTGTGTCACATAATTAGTTATTTGAATTAGAGTGTGTGTGTCACATAGTTAGTTATTTGAATTAGAGTGTGTGTCACGTAGCGATCTCCAATTCTAACGTGGATTTCGCATTTCACTATATCCACGCTACTTTTTTAATACAAATTCATATGTATATGATGAATACCATGGTAGTGAGAAAACTTTTGGATGGATTCAAACATATGACCTACAAAATAGCATAACAAATTGAGTCAATGTCAACTTCTCGAAACTTAGTATGGCACGAATTCGGAATAATTACCCGTATTCCTGGTCCTCGGTTCAAATCTTACAATGTACACCGAATTGAAACATCGATATTAAGTCTCGTACTATGTACATTCAAATGTTGTTTTTAGCCCCCCCCCCCCCCCCCGCACAAACGCTACATACTTCCTGTATCGGTCAATCTTCGTCTCCTAACCACCTTAGGAAGCTATCAGTTTCCAACAGACGTTCATTCTTTCTCTCCATGTTTCGATCTCTAAGTCTCTCAACTACACAACCCCTTTTTCCACTCTGTTGCCAAATGTATTTACCTCACACACCCGCCATTGCACCCCATGCCGAGCTCTCTCTCCCCCCCCCCCTCTCCCCCTCACCCTCTTGCGCTAAATACATGCATTGCCTATCTAGCCCCCCTAACCTCTCGTGCGCACGCACGCACGTTGTATATCTAGGTCACTCCCTCGAGACTGTCTCACTCTTTCTTCCGCACAGCAGGCCACATTCGCTCAATCTCGCTCTCTTTATCTGTGTCTCGTTTAACCTCATTTTCTTTCACACACAAATGATATATCTCCCTGTTCGGGCCTCGATCGACACACTCTATACTCTCTCACGCAGATTGTCTATCTAGGTCAGTCCATCCAAGCCGCCGCCACTCTTTTGCCCTCATGGTGGGCCACTCTCTCTCTCTCTCTCTGTATGTCTTGATTGACCTCACTCTTTCTCGGACAAAAATGATATATCACCATGTTTGAGCCCAATCCAACCTATTCACATTGTATACTCTCTCTCACGCACGTCGTCTATCTAGGTCACTCTCTCCAACCCGTCTCACTCTTTCGATTGCACGGGGACCCTATGTGATCGGTTGACCTTGCTTCCTCCCACGCACAAAATATATCTACACATCTGTGACTGGATCATCTCTCAAGCTCTATCTTACAACCCTCACCCTTGCCAAAAAGCTCAATCGGACAATATCTCTCCAGAGCATATATATTTGTTCAATGAATGTCGGACCACACTCACTTTGTCTCTCTATCTATATGTCTCTCGATTGACCTCGCTTTCTCACACCATATCTTCCACGCGTTGAAGCTACTAACTCTCCATCCCTTGAAAAGCCGGAGCTATTTACATTGCGAGGGGCACTCCAACCTTGGATTAATTTGTGTAGGCATTTGTTCCGGTCGGTTTAGATTATATTTTCGTAGCATTCGGCCCACAACTACTCCAAACACCGTTGCAACCCACGCAACTCCCCTAGTTGATTTCCCTCTAGCTCGGTCATCGCTCTCTCGCACGTCCTTTCTCGCCTTCAACGTCGCACCATGGTATTATTAAAAAAACTATGTTGTTCTCTTTAATTATTATAGATAAGCTACAAAACTACACACAAATAGTCCACTTGGTATGGAACAAATTTCGACCCACAAATTAAAGTGCTACAAACTACACACCGAGGGGCCCACATGTCATGAAACAAATGTGGACCCATATACAAATTAAAAAATAAAGGACGAGGATCAAACATGCGTCCGGGCCTTCAAGCCGCACGTCAATAGGCAACATACGTAGAATTGTACCCCCTTTGTTCACATAATGTTTTTATATTACCACAGCATAATTAATGGATAACATGTAATATTATTTTTAGTACTATTCACCTTCACTTACTGGTGGGTTCCATGTGTGGTCTCTCTCCCTCTCCTCCCCTTCTGCGTTTAGATGCACGGGCAAACAGGAAGAACTCGCGAGCGATGTTGCCGTTGACCATATCTGGACGCATTCACAAGTCACGGCACCAGTTTCACGTACTAGCAGCACTAGTCAGTGTGTACTTGCAATGCACGTTAATTTGGAAGTATATTAAGTGCATGCGGATATTAACTACTACTAGGATATTATTTGCGTGTTGTCATGTGATTAGCACTATTTTTGGCATGAAATTAACTGCACGCTAAATGTGCTGATGCTCGACATTGAAGCAGTCTAGGTCGTTGGATGACAAGGAATACATGTGGCTTGATGACATTTTATATTTAATTTGATACGGCTCTAGCAGAACATTCAATCGATCAAACCATACATTTCGTTTAGTCTGACTCCGACTTTAAATTATACGACCATCGATATAAAATAAACGGAAATGATAAACATTTGGATTTTAAGCATGGCAATCCGAACATTTTTCATGGCAAATTTAGATTACGCGGCGGCGGCGGGGACGTCTCACGGTGGGAAGCGGCTCCTCTGCCGTGCTCTGTGTGTCGTCGGGCCACTGACCAATGGCGGCGTCTTGCGCCGTTGTTGGCGTACTCCTGGACGTTGGCCTAGCTTCAAGGAAGGCCAAAATGTTCTGGACTTCGGAGCGAGTCAACTGGCGGGAGGAGGCGACTGGCGTTGGTGCAAGGAAGTGGTCGACGATGGCCATCCATGCCACTGAGGGGGGGCACTGGCACCCGCGCGGGGACAGGCGTGATACGTCTCCAACGTATCTATAATTTTTGATTGCTCCATGCTATATTATCTACTGTTTTGGACATTATTGGGTTTATTATCCACTTTTATATTATTTTTGGGACTAACCTATTAACCGGAGGCCCAGCCCAGAATTATTGTTTTTTGCCTGTTTTAGGGTTTCGAAGAAAAGGAATATCAAACGGAGTCCAAACGGAATGAAACCTTCGGAAATGTGATTTTCTCATCAGATAAGATCCAGGAGACTTGGACCCTCCGTCAAGAGAGCCACAAGGCAGTCACCAGGGTGGAGCCCCCCCTAGGGCGCGCCCCCTGCCTCGTGGGCCCCTCGAAGCTCCATCGACGTACTTCTTCCTCCTATATATATATATCCACATACCCCCAAACGATCAGAGACGGAGCCAAAAACCTATTTCCACTGCCGCAATTTTATGTATCCACGAGATCCCATCTTGGGGCCTGTTCCGGAGCTCCGCCGGAGGGGGCATCGATCACGGAGGGCTTCTACATCATCATCCAAGCCCCTCCGATGAAGTGTGAGTAGTTTACTTCAGACCTACGGTTCCATAGCTAGTAGCTAGATGGCTTCTTCTCTCTTTTTGGATCTCAATACAATGTTCTCCCCCTCTCTCATGGAGATCTATTCGATGTAATCTTCTTTTTGCGGTGTGTTTGTTGAGATCGATGAATTGTGGGTTTATGATCAAGTCTATCTATGAATAATATTTGAATCTTCTCTGAATTCTTTTATGTATGATTGGTTATCTTTGCAAGTCTCTTCGAATTATCAGTTTGGTTTGGCTTACTAGCTTGGTTGTTCTTGCCATGGGAGAAGTGCTTAGCTTTGGGTTCAATCTTGCGGTGTCCTTTCCCAGTGATAGAAGGGGCATCAAGGCACGTATTGTATCGTTGCCATCGAGGATAACAAGATGGGGTTTCTATCATATTGCATGAAACTATCCCTCTACATCATGTCATCTTGCTTAAGGCGTTACTCAATTTTTAACTTAATACTCTAGATGCATGCTAGATAGCGGTCGATGAGTGGAGTAATGGTAGTAGATGCAGGCAGGACTCGGTCTACTTGTCTCAGACGTGATGCCTATATACATGATCATACCTAGATATTCTCATAACTATGCTCAATTCTGTCAATTGCTCAACATTAATTTGTTCACCCATCGTAGAATATTTATGCTCTTGAGAGAAGCCACTAGTGCAACCTATGGCCCCCGGGTCTCTTTCTCATCATATCAATCTCCATCACTTTATTATTGCTTTGCTTTTACGTTGCTTTTACTTTTTACTTTGCATCTCTATACCAAAAATACCAAAAATATTATTTATGATCTCTATCAGATCTCACTTTCGTAAGTGACCGTGTAGGGATTGACAACCCCTAAGCGTGTTGGTTGCGTTGAGCTATTGTTTTTGTGTAGGTACGAGGGACTCGCGCGTAGCCTCCTACTAGATTGATACCTTGGTTCTCAAAAACTGAGGGAAATGCTTACGCTACTTTGCTGCATCATCCTCTCCTCTTTGGGGAAATCCAACGCAGTGCTCAAGAGGTAGCAAGAAAAATTTCTGGCGCCGTTGCCGGGGAGGTTCGCGCAAGTCAAGATTTGACTCCCGACAACGAGCCATTTCTGACACAGTTGCCGGCGAGTCTGCGCAAAAGTCAACATACCAAGTACCCATCACAATCCCTATCTCCCGCATTACATTATTTGCCATTTGCCTCTCATTTTCCTCTCCCCCCAATTCACCCTTGCCATTTTATTTGCCCTCTCTCTCTATCCTCCCTCTCTTTCTCCATTTGCCTTTTTGTTTGCTCGTGTGTTAGTTTGCCTGTTCATCGCGATGGCTCTTCCTAGATTCGGTGATCTTCACCTTAAAAGGTTAGAGGAGATCGAAAACAACGTCAGGAAGTTTATGGTTTTGCAATTGGAGCATAATAATTTCTTTAGAAATGAGCTTAAGGAACAAAAATGTTTTATGAGTTATATGAATAAAGAGCTCGATGGTATGTCTAAAGAATTTGATGGTATAAGATCCCAAATTGCTCGTCTTGAAAAATTAACTGCTGAAATTTCGGATATGCAAGCTACCTTAGTCAATAAGATGGCCGCTAAACCGGATTCCTATGAAAATAATGATGAAGATCTAAGAGTTATTAATGTGTCCCCTATTAAATCTTTGTTTTGTAATATGAATCTTGATAATGATGGGACTGAATATGATCCACCTTTACCTAGAAGGCGTTCTAAGAATCCGGAATTTGTTGATCTTGATGCTAAATTTGATAAAAGTGGGATTGAAGAAATTAAAACCCTAGATGTTGCTAAACCCACTATTATGTATTTTAAGGAATTTAATTATGAAAATTTCTCTTTAATTGATTGTATTTCCTTGTTGCAATCCGTGCTAAAATCTCCTCACGCTTATAGTCAAAATAAAGCGTTTACTAAACATATCGTTGATGCCTTGATGCAATCTTATGAAGAAAAACTTGAATTGGAAGTTTCTATCCCTAGATAACTTTATGATGAGTGGGAACCTACTACTAAAACTAAAATTAAAAATTATGAGTTTTATGCTTTGTGTTATTTGGGTGCTAGTATCTCTACTATTCCCAAAACTTTGTGTGATTTGCTAGATTTCCGTGATTTTGATGATTGCTCTCTAAACTTGCATCTTGCGGATCCCACTATTAAGAAACCTATGGGAAGGATTAATGATGTTCTTATTGTTGCAAATAGGAATTATGTGCCTGTAGATTTTATCGTTCTTGATATAGATTGCAATCCTTCTTGCCCTATTATTCTCGGTAGACCTTTCCTTAGAACGGTTGGTGCAATTATTGATATGAAGGAAGGGAATATTAGATTCTAATTTCCATTAAAAAGGGCATGGAACAATTCCCTAGAAAGAAAATAAAATTACCATATTAATCTATTATGAGAGCCACTTATGAATTGCCTACCAAAGATGGCAATACCTAGATCTATTCTTGCTTGTTATGCCTAGCTAGGGGCGTTAAACGATAGCGCTTGTTGGGAGGCAACCCAATTTTATTTTTATTCCTTGATTTTTGCTCCTGTTTAGTAATAAATAAATTATTTATCCTCTGTTTTGGTTGTGTTTTTTGTGTTTAATTAGTGTTTGTGCCAAGTAGAACCGTTGGGAAGACTTGGGGAAAGTCTTGTTGAACTTGCTGTAAAAAAACAGAAACTTTAGCGCTCACGAGAACTGCTGTCGTTTTTATTTGGAGCGTGATATTTAGTTAATTATTTTTGAAGATGGTTAATAGATAAATTCCTCACGTCCAGCAATTTATTTTAGAATTTTTGGGGTTCCAGATCTTGTGCTAGCTACAGATTACTACAGACTGTTCTGTTTTTGACAGATTCTGTTTTTCGTGTGTTGTTTGCTTATTTTGATGAATCTATGGCTAGTAAAATAGTTTATAATCCATAGAGAAGTTGGAATACAGTAGGTTTAACACCAATATAAATAAAGAATGAGTTCATTATAGTACCTTGAAGTGGTCTTTTGTTTTCTTTCGCTAACGGAGCTCACGAGATTTCTACTTTAAGTTTTGTGTTGTGATGTTTTCAAGTTTTGGGTAAAGATTTGATGGATTATGGAACAAGGAGTGGAAAGAGCCTAAGCTTGGGGATTCCCATGGCACCCCCAAGATAATCTAAGGACACCTAAAAGCCAAAGCTTGGGGATGCCCCAGAAGGCATCCCCTCTTTTGTCTACTTCTATCGTTAACTTTACTTGGAGCTATATTTTTATTCACCACATGATATGTGTTATGCTTGGAGCGTCTTTTATGATTTGAGTCTTTGCTTATTAGTTTACCACAATCATCCTTGCTGTACACACCTTTTGAGAGAGCCATACATAATTTGGAATTTGATAGAATACTCTTTATGCTTGACTTATATCTTTTGAGTTATATAATTTTGCTCTAGTGCTTCACTTATATCTTTTAGAGCACGGTGGTGGATTTGTTCTATAGAAACTATTGATCTCTCATGCTTCACTTAGATTATTTTGAGAGTCTTAATAGCATGGTAATTTGCTTAATAATAATATGCTTGGTATTCAAGATTTGAAAAACTTTCTTTTGAGTGTGGTGAATACTAAGAAAAAATTGATGCTTGATAATTGTTTTGAGATATGAGGATGGTGATATTAGAGTCATGCTAGTTGAGTAGTTGTGAATTTTAGAAATTCTTGTGATAAAGTTTGTTATTCCCGTAGCATGCACGTATGGTGAACCGTTATGTGATGAAGTCGGAGCATGATTTATTTATTGATTGTCTTCCTTATGAGTGGCAGTCGGGGACGAGCAATGGTCTTTTCCTACCAATCTATACCCCTAGGAGCATGCGCGTAATACTTTGCTTTAATAACTTCTATATTTTTGCAATAAGTATATGAGTTCTTTATGACTAATGTTGAGTCCATGGAATATACGCACTTTCCTTCCCTCCACCATTGCTAGCCTCTCTAATACCGCGTACTTTTCGCCGGTATCATACACCCACCAAATACCTTCCTCAAAACAGCCACCATACCTACCTATCATGGCATTTCCATAGCCATTCCGAGATATATTGCCATGCAACTTTCCACCGTTCCTTTCATTATGACACGCTCCATCATTATCATATTGCTAGCATGATCATGTAGTTGACATCGTATTTGTGGCAAAGCCACCTTTCATAATTCTTTCATACATGTCACTCTTGATTCATTGCATATCCCGGTACACCGCCGGAGGCATTCATATAGAGTCATATTTTTTTTCTAAGTATTGAGTTGTAATTGTTGAGTTGTAAGAAAAATAAATAGTGTGATGATCATCATTTTTAGAGCATTGTCCCAAGTGAGGAAAGGATGATGGAGACTATGATTCCCCCACAAGTCGGGATGAGACTCCTGACGGAAAAAAGAGAAAAAGAGGCCATAAAAAAAGAAGGCCCAAAAAATGAGAGAAAAATAGAGAAGGGACAATGTTACTATCCTTTTACCACACTTGAGCTTCAAAGTAACACCATGATCTTCATGATAGAGAGTCTCTCATTTTGTCACTTTCATATACTAGTGGGAATTTTTCATTATAGAAGTTGGCTTGTATATTCCAACAATGGGCTTCCTCAAAATGCCCTAGGTCTTCGTGAGCAAGCAAGTTGGATGCACACCCACCTAGTTTCTTTTGTTGAGCTTTCATATACTTATAGCTCTAGTGCATCCGTTGCATGGCAATCCCTACTCACTCACATTGATATCTATTGATGGGCGTCTCCATAGCCCGTTGATATGCCTAGTTGATGTGAGACTATCTTCCCCTCTTTTTGTCTTCTCCACAGCCACCATTCTATTCCACATATAGTGCTATATCCATGGCTCACGCTCATGTATTGCGTGAAGATCAAAAAAGTTTTGAAAATGTCAAAAGTATGAAACAATTTCTTGGCCTGTCATTGGGGTTGTGCATGATTTAAATACTTTTTGTGGTGAAGATAGAGCATAGCCAGACTATATGATTTTGTAGGGATAGCTTTCTTTGGCCATGTTATTTTGAGAAGACATAATTGCTTTGTTAGTATGCTTGAAGTATTATTATTTTTATGTCAACATGAACTTTTGTCTTGAATCTTTTGAATCTGAATATTCATACCACAATTAAGAAGATTTACATTGAAATTATGCCAAGTAGCACTCCGCATCAAAAATTCTGTTTTTATCATTTACCTACTCGAGGACGAGCAGGAATTAAGCTTGGGGATGCTTGATACGTCTCCAACGTATCTATAATTTTTGATTGCTCCATGCTATATTATCTACTGTTTCGGACATTATTGGGCTTTATTATCCACTTTTATATTATTTTTGGGACTAACCTATTAACCGGAGGCCCAGCCCAGAATTGCTGTTTTTTGCCTGTTTTAGGGTTTCGAAGAAAAGGAATATCAAACGGAATCCAAACGGAATGAAACTTTCGGAAACGTGATTTTCTCATCAGATAAGATCCAGGAGACTTGGACCCTCCACCAAGAAAGCCACGAGGCGGTCACGAGGGTGGAGGGCGCCCCCCCTAGGGCGCGCCCCCTGCCTCGTGGGACCCTCGAAGCTCCACCGACGTACTTCTTCCTCCTATATATATCCACGTACCCCCAAACGATCAGAGACGGAGCCAAAAACCTAATTCCACCACCGCAACTTTCTGTATCCACGAGATCCCATCTTGGGGCCTATTCCGGAGCTCCGCCGGAGGGGGCATCGATCACGGAGGGCTTCTACATCATTATCCAAGCCCCTCCGATGAAGTGTGAGTAGTTTACTTCAGACCGATGGGTCCATAGCTAGTAGCTAGATGGCTTCTTCTCTCTTTTTGGATCTCAATACAATGTTCTCCCCCTCTCTCGTGGATATCTGTTTGATGTAATCTTCTTTTTGCAGTGTGTTTGTTGAGACCGATGAATTGTGGGTTTATGATCAAGTCTATCTATGAATAATATTTGAATCTTCTCTGAATTCTTTTATGTATGATTGGTTATCTTTGCAAGTCCCTTCAAATTATCAGTTTGGTTTGGCCTACTAGATTGGTTGTTCTTGCCATGGGAGAAGTTCTTAGCTTTGGGTTCGATCTTGCGGTGTCCTTTCCCAGTGACAGAAGGGGCAGCAAGACACATATTGCATCGTTGCCATCGAGGATAACAAGATGGGTTTTTTATCATTGTGGGAGTCCTGGATTAGGGGTTCTCCGGACAGCCGGACTATCTCCATTGGCCGGACTATTGGACTATGAAGATACAAGAGTGAAGACTTCGTCTCGTGTCTGGATGGGACTCTACTTGGCGTGGAAGGCAAGCTAGGCAATATGGATATGGATATCTCCTCCTTTGTAACCGACCTTGTGTAACCCTAATCCTCTCTGGTGTCTATATAAACCGGAGGGTTTTAGTCCGTAGGACAACAACAACTACAACATACAATCAAACCATAGGCTAGCTTCTAGGGTTTAGCCTCTCTGATCTTGTGGTAGATCTACTCTTGTACTACCTATATCATCAATATTAATCAAGCAGGACGTAGGGTTTTACCTCCATCAAGAGGGCCCAAAACTGGGTAAAACATCGTGTCCCCTGCCTCCTGTTATCATCCGGCCTAGACGCACAGTTCGGGACCCCCTACCCGAGATCCGCTGGTTTTGACAACAACATTGGTGCTTTCATTGAGAGTTCCTCTATGTCGTCACTTTTAGGCCCGATGGCTCCTCCAATTATCAACAACGATGCGGTCCAGGGTGAGACCTTTCTCCCCGGACAGATCTTCATGTTCGGCGGCTTTGCACTGCGGGCCAATTCGCTTGGCCATCTGGAGCAGATTGAAAGCTATGCCCCTGGCCATCAGGTCAGATTTGGAAGTTTGAACTACACGGCTGACATCCATGGAGAATTGATCTTCGACGGATTCGAGCCACAGCCGAGCGTGCTGCAATGTCACTATGGGTATGACCTAGCTCTGCCACCAAACAGTGCCCTGGAGGCCGCGCCCACACCAGCTCTGACCCTTAGCTCGGAGCCAACTGTGCCGATCGAGGACGGGTGGCTAGACACCGCCTCGGGGGT
The DNA here is from genome assembly GCF_056163025.1 of Triticum urartu. NCBI lineage: Eukaryota > Viridiplantae > Streptophyta > Magnoliopsida > Poales > Poaceae > Triticum > Triticum urartu. The sequence goes on along the minus strand of NC_141877.1, from coordinate 218,220,625 downwards.
TGCGGTCTCAACGGCGATCGAGCCGAACACCAGCCTCATCCTCTGTGAAGCCCGTGACTCCAAGGTGTCGGACTCTTTTCCGGACTCCGAGCCTTCAGCGCCCCTGCCAATCGAATCCGATTGGGCGCTGATCATGGAATCCACCGCCGCATATATCCTTCAGCACTCGCCCTTCGGCGACATTCTGAATTCACTAAGGTCTCTCTCTTTGTTAGGAGAGCCCTGGCCAGATTATGGCCAACATGATTGGGATGCGGACGACGAAGAAATTCGACGCCCACCCACCACCCACTTCGTAGCCACTATTGATGATCTAACCGACATGCTCGACTTCGACTCCGAAGACATCAACGGTATGGACGACGATGTAGGAGACGAACATGAACCAGTGCCTATAGGGCACTTGAAAGCCACCTCATCATATGATACATACATGGTGGATACACCCAAAGAAGGCAATGGCGACGAGATAGTGGAGGATGACCCCTCCAAGAAGCAACCCAAGCGCCGACGTCAGCGGCGCCGCTCTAAGTCCTGCTAAAGCAAAAGTGGTGATACCAGCACAGGAGATAATAACACTCCGAATAGTGTCGAAGACAACAACAACCCCCTCCAGCAAGATTTAGAGCAGGAGGATGGAGGAGCCATCCCTCCTGAGAGAGCGCCAGACGGAGAGGAGGAGGATGATAATTACATGCCCCCCCCCCCGTAGAAGAGGCAAGCCTCGGCGACGACGAATTCACCGTGCCAGAGGATTCCATCGAACAAGAGCGCTTCAAGCGTCGGCTTATGGCCACGGCAAATAGCCTGAAGAAAAAGCAGCAGCAGCTTCAAGCTGATCAAGATCTGCTAGCTGACAGATGGACTGAAGTCCTCGCTACCGAGGAATATAAACTAGAGTGCCCCTCCAAGAGTTACCCAAAGTGCAGGTTGCTACCCTAACTAGAGGAAGAAGCGTATGATGCGGCTGATCGGCCACCTCGTGGCCCTGATAGAGAGGCATTCCAGCCAAAAACTCAGCCCGCACCCCGATGCCATTCAAATAAAAAGGCATGGGGAAACATGCCAGACCTGCGAGACGTATTGGAGGACAAAGCAAAGCATGCAAGATCGATCTACGGATCACGAGGGCCTGCCACTATGCGAGACGATAAACATCACGCCGGATACAGTAAAAATAAATCCGGCCGGGCCGAACAAAGCAGGCAAGACCCATTCGAGTTGTGTCGCGATACAGCCCAATACAGAGGCGCCGCACACCCTCTATGCTTCACAGACAAAGTAATGGATCATCAAATCCCAGAAGGTTTCAAACCTGTAAATATTGAATCATACGACGGCACTACAGACCCTACGGTATGGATCGAGGATTTCCTCCTCCACATCCACATGGCCCGCGGTGATGACTTACACGCCATCAAATACCTCCCGCTAAAGCTCAAAGGACCAGCGCGGCATTGGCTTAACAGCTTGCCAGCAGATTCCATTAGCTATTGGGAAGATCTAAAAGCCGCATTCCTCGACAACTTTCAGGGCACTTATGTGCGACCGCCAGATGCCGATGACTTGAGCCACATAATTCAGCAGCCAGAAGAGTCGGCTAGACAATTCTGGACTCAGTTCCTTACAAAGAAAAATCAAATCATCGACTGTCCAGATGCAAAGGCCTTAGCGGCTTTCAAACACAACATCCGTGACGAGTGGCTAGCCTGGCACCTTGGTCAGGAAAAGCCGAAATCTATGGCAGCCCTCACGACACTCATGAGCCGCTTTTGTGCGGGAGAAGACAGCTGGCTGGCTTGCAGCAATAACATGTCAAAAAACCATGGTACTTCGGATACCAAGGACGGCAATAACAGGTCACGTCGCAACAAACATAAGCGCCGTATTAACAGCGATAATACTGAAGACACGGCAGTCAATGCCGGATTCAAAGGCTCTAAACCCGGTCAGCGGAAAAAGCCATTTAAACAAAGTACGCCGGGCCCGTCCAGTTTGGACCGCATACTCGATCGCTCGTGTCAAATACACGGCACCCCCGACAAGCCAGCCAACCACACCAATAGGGATTGTTGGGTATTCAAGAAGGACGACAAGTTAATTGCCGAAAACAAAGGTAAGGGGCCACATAGCGATGACGAGGAAGAGACACGGCAGCCGAACACTGGAGGACAAAAGAGGTTCCCCCCACAAGTGCGGACGGTGAACATGATATATGCAACGCACATCCCCAAACGGCAACGGAAGCGTGCGCTCAGGGACGTATATGCGTTGGAGCCAGTCGCCCCAAAGTTCAACCCATGGTCCTCCTATCTGATCACCTTCGATCGCAGGGACCACCCCACTAGTACCCGTCATGGCGGATTCGCCACACTGGTCCTAGACCCAATCATTGACGGATTTCACCTCACTCGAGTCCTTATGGATGGCGGCAGCAGCCTGAACCTGCTTTATCAGGACACAGTGCGCAAAATGGGTATAGACCCCTCAAGGATCAAACCCACAAAAACGACCTTTAAAGGTGTCATTCCAGGTGTAGAGGCCCATTGCACAGGCTCAATTACACTGGAAGTGGTCTTCGGATCCCCGGATAACTTCCGAAGCGAAGAGTTAATCTTCGATATAGTCCCGTTCCGCAGTGGTTATCATGCACTGCTCGGGCGAACAACATTTGCTAGATTCAATGCGATACCGCATTATGCATACCTCAAGCTCAAGATGCCAGGACCTCACAGAGTTATTACTGTAAATGGAAACACAGAACGCTCTCTCCGAACAGAGGAGCACACCGCGGCCCTCGCGGTAGAAGCACAAAGCAGCCTCTCAAGGCAATCTCCTAGTTTGGCGTTTCAAAACCCGGACACCTCCAAGCGCGCTCGGAGTAATCGGCAATTAGACCGCTGGCGCGATCTGAGCTCGCGTAGCAATGCGGCCCCCACCCCAGTCCCATCCAAACAGCGAAATCCGTGCCACGCGTACATAATTACGCATTAAAAATACCATGGGCGCAGGTGGGGAGGGGGGCACACCTGCGGCACGCCCCAAGACGCGGCCTAAACCGCACTAGGGGCTTCCCGCTTTATTATTTTTTCTCTTTTTTTTTCAGGACTTTAATCTCTGGAAACCCTGTCCGGCAGCACTATTGCCGAACACATGATGCAGCAACCAAGGAGGCAGAAAGCTACGTCACACCATGGAATTCCCAGGTGGATTACAGTAATGAGCGAAATATTTAATTTAGTACTATTCCTCAGCCTGCCCTTGGAAGGGACATAGTCCTACTCTTTGCTTATCGCACTATCTGCATCATTCTGCTTTAACGCACATTTTTGAATAAACAATGCATAGCACTGCGCCTATTATTGCATTCTTGTTTTATATATATGTGTTCATTTATGACGCCTTGCAACCGTACACTTTGGTACGGCCGATACACCAGGTGCTTAAGTACCCACAATATGGTGTGAGAAGTCTGAACACTTTCACAAAGTGCGGCACCCCGAACTTATAGCATTATATGCATCAGCTCCGAATCATGTCTTTGGTCAAATGTTGGGTTTGCCCCGCTCCTATGTTTTGGTACCTTACGTTCCGCTCTATCGGCTAAGGTAGCACTAGGAGAACTACTGCGATTGTGCCCCGGTTCTGCTGGGCTGAGCACCTCAGTAGAGAAAGCTAAAACTAACTGTCATGATAAGGCGAGAGACTGGTCGTTGTTCGGCGAGGTTTTCGAGTCCCTAAAGACTTATGCCGCTTAGGGCGAGGGGCCGGCCCTGTCCGGCTTAAAGGCGTGTATCGCGCCCCGAACTCGGCCTTTCGAATACCAGGGGCTTCGCCGAAATTTAAAATTATAGAATTCTATGGCTAAGTGAGAGTGATAAAGCATTATTAGTCCGGTTGCCTTGTTCGCTGTGCTGAGCACCTCCCTCGAAGGACCCAAACATGGGAACAAGAGTGCTCAGGTTTATCCCGAACACCCCAGCACTCGTGGCATGGGGGCAGAAGCCGAGGACAAGCCATCTCTCAGATTGGATAAAATTCCAGATAGAAGGCAATATTTTAATTCAAACAAGCGTTGCATAGCACATATGAAACAAGTTTTCATAAATACAGGATAAAACGAGCAAGCTCACTCAAATATTACATCTTTTGTGCACTCGTCCGCTATAAGACAGGCACCCGGTGGAACACCCTCATAGTACATTTCGGGGTGGCGGTGCTCCTTGCCCTCCGGCGGCCCTTCCTTGATCAGCTTCACGACGTCAAGCTTGACCCTCTGCAATTTGACACGGGCGAAAGCCCGGCGTGCAGCTTCAATGGAGACGGATCGCTTGACGACCTCCAGCCATGGGCAGGCATCCACAAGCCGCCTCACCAGGCCGAAGAATCTGTTCGGAAGGGCGTCGCCAGGCCATAGCCGGACTATAAAGCCCTTCATGGCCTGTTCGGCCGCCTTATGTAGCTCTGTAGCGACCAGACCTCAAACAGTCTGATCTCTGTACTCAGGTGTAATCCCTGGATCAGTAATGCTGACACCACACAGTACTCAAAGGATTTATAACAGAGTAGGAATCACACACTTATTACATTGAGTGTCTCAAAAGAGAACTTATTACAATGAATATGGCTTAAGGCCATCTAATAACGATAACATCGGAAGGCTTGGAAGATAAGTGAGTCCATCAACTCCAACGGCATCACTGAGTATAGAACCATGACCTAAAAACTCCTTAATCGTCGTCTGAAAAGTCTGCAACATTAACGTTGCAGCCCGAAACGGGTCAGCACATGGAATATGCAAGCAAGGTAACACATAGAGAGTAATGGAATGAAACAGCTATACTATATGCATATTTGGCTGGTGGAAAGCTCTATGGTTACAGTTTTGCGTAAAGCCAATTTTTCCCTACTGCAAAGGAATACATTTTATTTAACTAACATGGTAGTTGTTAAACATTGAGAATGGTTGACAGCATTCTCAATCCCAATTAAGCATCATCATTAAACAAAACCCAACAAAATTAATTTAAAGTAACATGTTGAGATTCACATGATAATCCAAGTACTAGATACTCAACTTGTCCATAACCGGGGACACGGCTAACCATGATTAGTTTATACACTCTGCAGAGGTTTGCGCACTTTTCCCCACAAGACTCGATCGCCTCCGTTTGGTATCTCGCACTACATGGTGTTTGAGAAACGGATGACCGAGACATAGTCTTTCAGAAGCGCTAGCACCTTACGATGGATAGACCGTTACACCTACTTTCCCCTACATCTGCTAATCTACCCTGTAAGAGTTCGCACGACTTAATCAACTATGCTAGAGCCCATAATAGCTTGCAGCTGCACACAGAAGTTTCTAGTATGAAAAATCTCATGATCCCTTTGGGCCTGGGTGGCGGTCCATAAAAAAACAGGCAATCCTGGAATATCCAGGTACCTCAATCCACCCAGATGTGTGTTTAAGTTGCCACCTTAGATAAACCGTTAATTAACACTCTCACATCTGTCATGGATATCACTCACCCAATCCACGTCTACTAGCATAGCATGGCATAATAGGCAAACGTAGAAGTAACTCCCAAAGGTTTGATAATATAACAGGTAATAGGTACTACCTCAACTACTTCCCATCCCACAATTTAATTAGATCCTAATCATGCAATGTTTGAGGATTGATCTAATGCAATAAAACTGGGTAGTAGGAGGTATGATCAAAGTGTTACTGGCCTTGCTGATGATCCGCGAAACCTAGAGATTCAAAGTAACAGGCGGCGCACCCCGGGTATTCTATTGCAGACAAACAAACAAGCATACAATAAGTATTCATATAATGCACATGTAAAACTCAAATAAGAGATCTAACCAGAAGGTTCAACTTAAGAACTCTGGTTTGCAAAAAGAATCGAATCAAACGAAGCAACGAAAGTCAAACGGCAAAAGAAACAAGTTTCGTTTACTATTCTGGATCTAGGGCAATTTTTACAGTGGAAAAAACTTGTTTAACTTGGTTAAACGGTTAGAGGGTTTCGAGACGAAACTCCAGGTGCTTGAATCGCCTGATTCCGATAACCGAGCGAAAAGTTATACTAAAACGAAAATCGGATCAGGAATCGCGATCAGAAAAATCACGGATTTAATCCGAGAAAAAGAAAAACGACGAACGTTCGCTAGAACGAACGAACGGGCAAACGCTCGCTAAATAAATAAATCGGAAAACCGATCTATTTAACAAAACCGAAACAAAAAAACCGCGACTTTTTTTTTAACCGCGACTTTTTTAAAAAAAACGGCGGCGAAAATGAGGTTGACCTGGGTCCGGCGGAGGTGGCGGCGGGCGGCAGCGGCGGCGGCGGCTCTGATTTCGGGTGCGGTGAGCTGCGGCGGCTCGGGGCGGCGGTATTTAAAGGCTGCCCCCGGGCGGTGTCCCGCTCGGGTACGGCCCGAAGTCGGTTCGCGTTTTTTTATTATTCCGCGCAGAAAAACAAATAAAAGAAATACTAAACGGACTCCAAAAATCCCGAAATAAATTTTCCCGGGCTTCTAAAATCAAGCCGCACAAGGTGAACATTTATTTGGGGCCTAAATGCAATTTTGATAAACATGCATTTTTCCTAAATTGAAATAAAATACCAAAAAACTCCGAAATAATTTCTTATTTGATTTTATTATTAAATCCTCAATATTTCTTTATTTTTGGAAAGTCATTTTATTCCCTCTCTCATATTTTTGTAATAGAAATAATTGATGATAAAATAATTAAAATCAGATGATCCTATTCGCTTGAGAAAACTCAAATATGAAAATAACGAAATCCCCAACTCTCTCCATGGGTCCTTGAGTTGCGTGGAATTTCTAGGATCAAAACCAAAAGCAAATAAATTATGATATGCAATGATGGTCTAATGTATAACATTCCAAATTGGAAATTTGGGATGTTACAAACCTACCCCCCTTAAGATGAATCTCGCCCTCGAGATTCAGGTTGGCTAGAAAATAGGTGAGGGTGGTCCTTGATCAAATCTTCCTCTCGCTCCCAGGTGGCTTCATCCTCTGTGTGGTGGATCCACTGAACCTTACAAAACTTCATAACCTTGCTGCGGGTGACTCGGCTGGCAAACTCTAGAATCTTAACTGGTTTCTCCTCATAGGTCAAATCACTGTCCAACCGAATTGCTTCCAATGGCACTGTGTCTCTCACGGGTATGTCAGCCATCTCTACGTGACACTTCTTCAACTGAGAAACGTGGAACACATCATGAACTCCTGACAATCCTTTAGGCAATTCCAACTTGTAGGACACTTCTCCCATACGTTCCAATACTCGGTATGGTCCTACAAATCGTGGTGCTAACTTTCCCTTAACACCAAAGAGCTTTGTTCCCCAAAGTGGGGATACTCGAAGATAAGCTCTATCTCCAACTTCCTAAACTGTCTCCTTGCGCTTAGAATCTGCATAACTCTTTTGCCTGGATTGAGCTACCTTGAGCCTATCGTGAATCAATTTCACTTTCTGTTCAGACTCCTTAATCGAATCAGGTCCAAACAACTGGCGGTCTCCAACTTCATCCCATGACAATGGTGTTCGGCACCTTCTTCCGTACAAGGCTTCGAAAGGGGCCATCTTTAAACTGGATTGATAGCTATTGTTGTAAGAGAACTCTGCATACGGCAAACTCTCGTCCCAACTAGATCCATAATCTAGCGCACAAGCTCTCAGCATGTCCTCCAAAATCTAATTGACTCTCTCGGTCTGTCCATCTGTCAGCGGATGGAAAGCTGTGCTGAACTCTAGCCTGGTACCCAAAGTTTCGTGCAACTGATTCCAAAACTTTGAGGTAAACTGGGTTCCTCTATCTGATACTATGCTCCTTGGAACTCCATGTAAGCATACAATCCTGGTCATGTATATCTTTGCCAACTTAGCACTGGTGTAAGTGGTCTTTAGTGGGATGAAATGAGCTACTTTCGTCAACCGATCGACTACAACCCAAATCGAGTCATAGCCTGAACGAGTCCTAGGTAATCCCGTGATAAAATCCATGCCTAACTTATCCCACTTACATTCGGGTATCGGCAATGGTTGTAGCAATCCTGCTGGCTTCTGATGCTCTGCCTTTACTCTCTGACATACATCACAAACTGCTACATACTCCGCAATATCTTTCTTCATTCCGGTCCACCAGAAAATATCCTTCAAATCCAAATACATCTTGGTATTTCCTGGGTGAATCGAATATGGTGAATCGTGTGCCTCTTGCAGAATCAACTTCCTGATCTCCGGGTCATTGGGCACATAAACACGGTCTTCAAACCATAGGGTGTCGTGCTCATCCTCACGAAATCCTTTAGCCTTTCCTTTGCTTATTTTCTCCTTTATAGAGGCAATCTCCTTGTCAGCCTTCTGAGCTTCTCTAATTCTATCCATCAAAGTTGACGGAATCTCCAATGCTGCTACATAGCCTCTCGGAACTATTTCCAAACATAACTCTCGAAGATTTTTGGCTAACTCCCTTGGTATTTCTCTCGTCATTAATGTATTGGCATGGCTTTTACGGCTCAGTGCGTCAGCTACTACATTAGCCTTTCCGGGATGGTAATGCAATCTCATATCATAGTCCTTGATGAGCTCCAACCATCTCCTTTGTCTGAGGTTTAACTCCTTCTACATGAAAATGTACTTCAAACTCTTGTGATCCGTGTACACCTCACAATGATTTCCAATGAGGAAATGTCTCCATGTTTTCAATGCATGCACTACGGCTGCTAACTCCAAATCATGCGTAGCATAATTCAAATCATGGGGCTTAAGCTGTCTTGAGGCATATGAAACAACTCTCCCTTCCTGCATAAGCACTGCTCCAAGTCCTCGACATGAAGCATCGCAATACACCTCATAGTCCTTGGTCTGGTCTGGCAAAATCAACACTGGTGAAGTAACCAAGCGTTTCTTCAACTCCTGGAAACTAGCCTCACATTCCTCAGTCCATTTGAACTTGGTATCCTTCTTTAATAACTCCGTCATAGGCTTTGCAATCTTGGAGAAGTTCTCAATGAATCTCCGGTAGTATCCTGCGAGTCCAAGAAAACTCCGGATCTCTCCAACCGTTGTTGGGGCTTCCTAATTTGTCACGGTATCAACCTTAGTGGGATCTACTGCTATACCTTCTCTGGATATAACGTGTCCGAGGAATCCTACTTCCTTCAACCAAAACTCACATTTGCTAAACTTGGCATATAGTTGATGTTCTCTGAGCTTCTCAAGTACCAAACACAAATGTTCCTTATGCTCCTATTCATTCTTCGAGTAAACCAGAATATCATCAATGAACACCACGACGAACTTATCCAAGAACTCCATAAACACTTTGTTCATCATGTTCATAAAATAGGCAGGTGCGTTAGTCAGACCAAATGACATAACGGTATACTCATACAATCCATACCTGGTGGTAAAAGCTGTCTTAGGTATATCCTGTTCTCGAATCTTCAACTGGTGGTATCCTGATCGTAGATCGATCTTGGAAAACACTTTAGCTCCTTGCAATCGATCAAACAGATCATTGATCATTGGTAGTGGGTACTTGTTCTTGATCGTTACATCATTCAATCCTCGATAATCTACAACCATCCTTAACGATCCATCCTTTTTCTCCACTAGAAGTACTGGTGATCCCCAAGTCGACGAACTTGGGAAAATATATCCTTTATCCAGTAACTCCTTAATCTGCTTCTTAATTTCCACCAAATCCTTTGCAGGCATCCTGTATGGTCTCTTTGATATTGGCCCTGTTCCTGGCAATAGCTCAATCAAAAACTCAATATCTCTATCCGGTGGCATGCCTGACAACTCTTCGGGAAATACGTCAGGGAAATCCCTTACCACTGGTACTTCCTCCTGCACAACTCCTGATAAGGAATTTACTTGTGTCCTATTTGACGCATGCCGGGATACATACTTGATCCTTCTCCGTTCTGGGGTAGTAAGCAAAATTGTCATACTGGCGCAATCGATGTTTCCTCCGTACATCAACAGCCAATCCATACCCAGAATTACATCCAATCCTTATCATTCAAAAATGATTAAATCTGAGGGAAACACATGCCTACCTATACTCAATGGCACTTGAAAACATCCTTACTAGCCATATATTCCGCTCCTGGTGAGCTTACTAGCATAGGTGTTCTAAGAACCTTAGTGAGGAGGTTATACTTGTCCACAAATCCCCTTGATATGTATGAATGCGATGCACCAGTATCAAAAAGAACGAGTGCAGTAAATGACTTAACCAAAAACTTACCAATTACGGCATCCGGCTGCTCTTCAACCTCCTCCACATTAACGTGGTTCACCTGTCCCCTGTTGAAAGGGTTCGGCTTCTTCCCAGAGCTTCCATTGCCATTCTGGCCTTCAGGACATTCATTGGCATAATGTCCGGTCTTCTAACACTTAAAGCAAGTGACTTGGCTCAGGTCCTTCTTGGCTGGGGTTGATGGGTTGGTACGGTTCTGGCCGTTGCTTCCTCCATTGCCATTAGCATTCTTGGTGCCGTTGTGATTGTGCGAGCTACCTCCTCCATGGGTATGCTGAAAATGTCCTCCCGGTCTAGGGGTAAACGTGGCTTCTGCTGAGCTCCAGAATTGTACTTTCCTTGTCCATACTACCTCTTGCGGTTCTTAATTTGCTACTGCTTGCCTTCAATCATAAGAGCACGGTCTACCAACTCCTGGTAGTTGTTGAAGGTTGCTACCATCAACTGCATGCTCAACTCATCATTCAGTCCTTCCAGAAACTTCTCCTGCTTAGCTGCATCCGTAGCAACGTCATCTTGGGCATAACGTGCTAATTTACTAAAGTCCTCCACATACTTGCCAACTGTCCGTCCTCCTTGGTGCAAGTTGTGAAACTCACGCTTCTTCATGGCCATAGCTCCTGCTAAAACATGGGCAGTTCGAAAAGCCTGCTGAAACTGGTCCCACGTGACAGTGTCGACAGGGAAAGTGGCTGTGAAATTCTCCCACAATGATGCTGCGGGTCCTTCAAGGTGATGTGCGGCAAACTTCACCTTCTCCGCATCTGTGCATCCTGCTGTGGTCAACTCCCTAGCTGTCTTGCGGAGCCAATCATCTGCTACTATCGGCTCGGTGCTACTGGAAAACACCAGCGGATTCAGCCTAAGAAAACGGGCTAAGTGATCAACAAGTGGTGGTGGTGGTGGGTTGTTGTTGTTGTTCCCCTGATTGTGGTTCTGAACTAGCAACTGCATCAATGTGTTCTGCTGCTAGATCAACTAGGTGAGCTCCGGTGGAAAGGTAAATCCGGGGTCACGTCTCGGAGGCATCTGAGGGTTTAGAAAAGATGAGATTTAAGAATAGAGGGGGTCTAAAAAGAAAACACTACCCATATGCACATGAGGCAAAAGCAAACAATTCACTTCATTCAATCAAACAAGGGCATACAATCAATCTAACTATCGTAAAAGTGCTCGGACTACTGTATTTACATGGTGGACTACTACTACTGATGAGGTGGTCTACTAGAAATATTCTTCGGTTGCAGACTCCATGATATCTGCTCCGGCTTCATCAACATAGTCATCATCGCTATCATCTGGGCCCGAGTCGGTGTCGTCGATGATGATGTAGTCTTCTGGGCGAATCTCCTTGGGTTCTTCGTCTTCTTCTACTGGTATAGGACCTCCCATAAATATCCCGATCTTCTTGATCAGATCGTCATTCTTCTCCACCAATACTTCAATTTTCTCTTCATAATCTTCATGTGTAGCCTTGAGTTCTTCCTCCAGTTCCTTGATTCTTGTCCTTGCCTTCTTCAGGTCTATCATGTCGGTGCACATCTGGTTCTCCTGGCGTCGAATGTGCTGGTTTAATTCCTGGATAAAAGCTGCAGTTGATCTATCCTTTCTGGTGCTGATCATCTCCCAGTGTTCATCTCGGCGCCCACAAATCTGGTAGAGAGTATCCTTGAGATCATTGCGGTAGACTTCTCCAATGCGTCCCATGGCGATGTGAGCTGCCATGCTCTTCCCTAGACTCCAAGTTGGTGCATCAAAAGAAAACTCTATGGGCTCAATGACTGGCATGAACATCCTTCCTGGAACTTGAACTTGAATCATCCAGCGCTCTTCTTCAGGTAAAGTGGCATTGTAGGTTCCGGTGAAGCTTGGTACTCCTATGTTCAGGTATCTAGTGACTTCCTTCAAGTGACGTCCAAAGGGTGTATCTTCATCCGGTTGCGTGAACTTGTTCCTTGCATCCGCCATCCTAAAGAGTAGAAAAGATGAGAGGTCAGAAGAGAAGAGAGTGAATAGTGATCTAGGTCTTTAGCTTAGTGGTCGTGTCCTACAGTCAGCGTGTGCTCTGATACCATCTCTGTAGTGACCAGACCTCAAACGGTCTGATCTCTATGCTCAGGTGTCATCCCTGGATCAGTAATGCTGACACCACACAGTACTCGGAGGATTTATAACAGAGTAGCAATCACACACTTATTACATTGAGTGTCTCAAAAGAGAACTTATTACAATGAATATGGCTTAAGGCCATCTAATAACGATAACAGCGGAAGGCTTGGAAGATAAGTGAGTACATCAACTCCAACGGCATCACTGAGTATAGAACCACGACCTAAAAACTCCTTAATCGTCGTCTGAAAAGTCTGCAATATTAACGTTGCAGCCTGAAACGGGTCAGCACATGGAATATGCTGGCAAGGTAACACATAGAGAGTAATGGAATGAAACAGCTATACTATATGCATATTTGGCTGGTGGAAAGCTCTGTGGTTACAGTTTTGCGTAAAGCCAATTTTTCCCTACTGCAAAGGAATAAATTTTATTTAACTAACATGGTAGTTGTTAAACATTGAGAATGGTTGACAGCATTCTCAATCCCAATTAAGCATCATCATTAAACAAAACCCAACAAAATTAATTTAAAGTAACATGTTGAGATTCACATGATAATCCAAGTACTAGATACTCAAGTTGTCCATAACCGGGGACACGGCTAACCATGATTAGTTTATATACTCTGCAGAGGTTTGCGCACTTTTCCCCACAAGACTCGATCGCCTCCGTTTGGTATCTCGCACTACATGGTGTTTGAGAAACGGATGACCGAGACATAGTCTTTCAGAAGCGCTAGCACCTTACGATGGATAGACCGTTACACCTACTTTCCCCTACATCTGCTAGTCTACCCTGTAAGAGTTCGCACGACTTAATCAACTGTGCTAAAGCCCATAATAGCTTGTGGCTGCACACAGAAGTTTCTAGTATGAAAAATCTCATGATCCCTTTGGGCCTGGGTGGCGGTCCATAAAAAAACAGGCAATCCTGGAATACCCAGGTACCTCAATCCACCCAGATGTGTGTTTAAGTTGCCACCTTAGATAAACCGTTAATTAACACTCTCACATCTGTCATGGATATCACTCACCCAATCCACGTCTACTAGCATAGCATGGCATAATAGGCAAACGTAGAAGTAACTCCCAAAGTTTTGATAATATAACAGGTAATAGGTACTACCTCAACTACTTCCCATCCCACAATTTAATTAGATCCTAATCATGCAATGTTTGAGGATTGATCTAATGCAATAAAACTGGGTAGTAGGAGGTATGATCAAAGTGTTACTTGCCTTGCTAATGATCCGCGAAACCTAGAGATTCGAAGTAACAGGCGGCGCACTCCGGGTATTCTATCGCAGACAAACAAACAAGCATACAATAGGTATTCATCTAATGCACAGGTAAAACTCAAATAAGAGATCTAACCAGAAGTTTCAACTTAAGAACTCCGGTTTGCAAAAAGAATCGAATCAAACGAAGCAACGAAAGTCAAATGGCAAAAGAAACAAGCTTCGTTTACTATTCTGGATCTAGGGCAATTTTTACAGTGGCAAAAACTTGTTTAAGTTGGTTAAATGGTTAGAGGTTTCGAGACGAAACTCCAGGCACTTGAATCGCCTAATTCCGATAACCGAGCGAAAAGTTATACTAAAACGAAAATCGGATCAGGAATCGCGATCAGAAAAATCACGGATTTAATCCGAGAAAAAGAAAAACGACGAACGTTCGCTAGAATGAATGAACGGACGAACGCTCGCTAAATAAATAAACCGGAAAAACCGATCTATTTAAAAAACCGAAACTAAAAAAACCATGACTTTTTTTAACCGCGACTTAAAAAAACGGCGGCGAAAACGAGGTTGAGATGGGTCCGGCGGCGGCGGCTCTGATTTCGGGTGCGGTGGGCTGGGGCGGCTCGGGGCGGCGGTATGGGCGGTGTCCCGCTCGGGTACGGCCCGAAGTCGGTTCGCGTTTTTTTTAATTATTCCACGCAGAAAAACAAATAAAATAAATACTGAACGGACTTCAAAAATCCCAAAATAAATTTTCCCGGGCTTCTAAAATCAAACCGCACAAGGTGAACATTTATTTGGGGCCTAAATGCAATTTTGAAAAACGCGCATTTTTACTAAATTCAAATAAAATACCGAAAAACTCCGAAATAAAATCTTATTTGATTTTATTATGAAATCCTCAATATTTCTTTATTTTGGGAAAGTCATTTTATTCCCTCTCTCATATTTTTGTAATAGAAATAATTGATGATAAGATAATTAAAATCAAATGATCCTATTCGCAAAATTTGAGAAAACTCAAATATGGAAATAACGAAATCCCCAACTCTCTCCGTGGGTCCTTGAGTTGCGTGGAATTTCTAGGATCAAAACCAAAAGCAAATAAATTATGATATGCAATGATGGTCTAATTTATAACATTCCAAATTGAAAATTTGGGATGTTACAAGCTCGACCATCTGCTTCAGCTGGCCGCTCCTGGGCACCAGGTGTTCGGCCTCAGTATACTGAGACCAGAACAGCTTCTCCGTTGAGCTTCCATCCTCGGTCTGGTAAAATTGTGCGGCATCGGACACGCTGCGGGGTAAATCTGCGAATGCTCCTGGAGAGCTCCAGATTCGGGAAAGTAATCGGTAATTTACTTCTACATGCTAGCTTTGCATATAGAAAGCCTTACCCGCGCTATCTTCTTCATTGCGTCGATCTCCTGGAGGGCCTTTTGGGCTTCGGCCTTGGCACTTTTTGCGCTCTCAAGGGCCGCGGCAAGCTCATCCTCTCGCGTCTTCGAGTCAAGCTCCAACGCCTCGTGCTTCGCCACGAGAGCCTGGAGCTCTTGCTGCACCTCGCCCACCCGAGCCTCGTGCTTCTCTCGCTCGGTGCGCTCCTTGGCCGCTTTATCTTCGGCCTCGGACAACGCTTGCTTTAGGGTCGCCACTTCGGTCGCGGCCCCTGGCAAATTCATGATAATCCTATCATTGTGCAATCGCATTATTTTTATACATATACATAGACCAGGTACTACTTACCTTTATTCTCCTCGAGCTGCCTCTTGGTAAGGCTGAGCTCGTCCTGGGACCCTTTAAGGTCCTTCTTCAGTATGGCGACCTCCGCAGTCAGTGCGGCGGATGCCAGCAGCGAAGCCTGCATATGCATATTGACATACTTATATTATACTCCTGCGATATTGTTTGATCCTCTATTCGGCTTTTCTTTGCGAACACCGAACAGAGCATCATGGGCTACTGTCTATGTGGTAATATTTTTCCTGTACTTTAAACACTTACCTCAAAGCCTGTTAGAAGGCTGGCACAGGCTTCAGTCAATCCTCTCTTGGCGGACTGAACCTTCTGGATCACCGCACTCATAATAGTGCGGTGCTCCTCGTCGATGGAAGCGGTGCGAAGTGCTTCCAGCAGATTGTCCGGCGCCTCTGGATGGACAGAGGTCGCCGGTGCAGGCGTCTCGCCCCTCATAGAAGGAGGCCGCCTACCCGAGCCTGGAACCACTGGAGGTTCCGGCATGATGTTCGGCTAAGGGCCAAACTCGGAGCTCTCAGGGGCCCCATCCCCTCGGCTCCCGGAGTCCGGAAGGTCGCCTTGAGGTGCCTCCGGGACTGTCTCCCCTCGACCCGGTGCCTCTTGAGACCGCACCTCGGCGTCGTCAGCAGGATGAGGGGAAGTGGCGGTCGGGACTGGATCGCTATCCATGTCCGACGAGCCTAGGGAGCCGTCCGATGATACATCGATATTGGCTCATGGCGGCCTGCATAATCATGTTCGGCGTTAGGGAAAGCAGTGCGGCAAAGGAATACTATGAATTACTCTGGTATCCGAATACTTACGACTTCCCCAGGGGCTTGGCCCTGGGCAGCCACTCGTCTTCGCTGTCGGCGACGGTGGCGGAGTGTTCCATAGGGAGGGTCCGCCCTTTCTTGGACCCTCCGGCCTCCCTAGTTGGGGCGGCCTTCCTTTTCTTCTCTCCCCCGTCTGGAGGGGGAGCATCCTCCTCGTCTTCAGGGGAGGATTGCGCCGTAGAGTCCTCGGATGGTAAGTCCGGTGACGCCTGGCGTCGGGAACTCTTTCGGGTTCCCTTGGCCTTCTTGGTCTTCTCCGGCACCGTATAGGGAGCCGGAGTCAGCATCTTCGTCAGAAGAGCGTTTGCTGGGCCTTCGGGCAAAGGAGCCGGACAATCGACCTGTCCGGCCGTCTCCTGCCAATCCTGTCAAAGGTACGGGAGTTTAGATCCCGCATGGAGCTAAGCTATGAAAAACATCTATCCTGTAAGAGGTAAAGGCAGCTTACCGCGCTGGCTTGGCGCTTCGCGCTGAATCCGTGATACTCTGTAGTAGGAGGGGGGACCTCGGCGCTTTTGAACAGCACCCTCCAGGCATCTTCATGAGTTGTGTCAAAGAGCCTGTTTAGAGTTCGGTGCTGCGCCGGGTCGAACTCCCACAAGTTGAAGGCCCGTTGTTGGCACGGGAGGATCCGACGGATGAGCATAACTTGGACTACGTTGACAAGTTTGAGCTTCTTGTTCACCATGCTTTGAATGCATGTTTGGAGTCCGGTCAGCTCTCCTAGACTACCCCAGGACAGGCCCTTCTCTTGCCAGGAGGTGAGCCGTGTGGGGAAGCTATATCGGAACTCGGGGGCCGCTACCCATGTAGGGTCACGCGGCTCGGTGGTATAGAACCACCCCGATTGCCACCCCTTTATTGTCTCCACAAAGGAGCCCTCGAGCCATGTGACGTTGGGCATCTTGCCTACCATGGCGCCTCCGCACTCCGCCTGGCAGCCGCCCACTACCTTCGGCTTGACATTGAAAGTCTTCAGCCATAAGCCAAAATGGGGCTTGATGCGGAGGAAGGCCTCGCACACGACGATAAATGCCAAGATGTTGAGGATGATGTTCAGGGCCAGATCGTGGAAATCCAGGCCGTAGTAGAACATGAGCCCCCAGACAAATGGGTGGAGAGGAAATCCCAGTCCGCGGAGGAAATGTGTGAGGAACACCACCCTCTCATGGGGCCTGGGGGTGGGGATGAGCTGCCCCTCATCTGGGAGCCGGTGCGCGATGTCATCAGGCAGGTATCCGTCTCTCCTCAGCTTCTTGATGTCTCCCTCCATGACGGAGGAGACCATCCACTTGCCTCCCGCTCCGGACATGGCTGGAGAAGGTTGAGGCGGGGAATGCGGACATGGGCGCTGGAGATCGAGTGTGCAAAAACGGATAAGCAAAGGAGGAAGAACGCGTGGATGAAAAGGTGAATCCTTATCCCTTTATATGGGCGGCCGAAACTAAGCGTCCCCACTAGCCTGGTAAAACTCGCTTCTCCCCCAAGCGCCGTAATTGATGGCGCGGTTGGGTTACCCACACCCGTATTGATGAGAATCCCGTAATAAGGGGACATGATCTCTGCTTTGACAAGACGTGTCAAAAAACCGCCTCGCATTATGTGCGGGGCTAGTTAAAGGAAACGGTTCGAATAGTCACCGGGCCGTGACGTAATGTCATGTTGCCAAAATAAGTTAGCAAATAGGATTTGTGAAGTATTATTCTCTCTACGGTGGTATGTGGAACTTATTTTGCAGGGTCGGACACTATCCTTATATTCAAAACTCTTCCGTGGTGTATTCGGAGGAGGAACCCGCCTTGCAATGCCGAAGACAATACTGCGCGCCGGACTCATCATCATTGAAAGCCTGGTTCAGGGGCTACTGTGGGAGTCCTGGTTAGGGGGTCTCCGGACAGCCGGACTACCTCCATTGGCCGGACTTTTAGACTATGAAGATACAAGATTGAAGACTTCGTCTCGTGTCCGGATGGGACTCTACTTGGCGTGGAAGGCAAGCTAGGCAATACGGATATGGATATCTCCTCCTTTGTAACCAACCTTGTGTAACCCTAAACCTCTCCGGTGTCTATATAAACCAGAGGGTTTTAGTCCGTAGGACAACAACAACTACAACATACAATCAAACCATAGGCTAGCTTCTAGGGTTTAGCCTCTCTGATGTCGTGGTAGATCTACTCTTGTACTACCTATATCATCAATATTAATCAAGCAGGACGTAGGGGTTTACCTCCATCAAGACGGCCCGAACCTGGGTAAAACATCGTGTCCCCTGCCTCCTATTACCATCCGGCCTAGACGCACAGTTCGGGACCCCCTACCTGAGATCCGCCGGTTTTGACACCGACAATCATATTGCATGAAACTATCCCTCTACATCATGTCATCTTGCTTAAGGCGTTACTTGGTTTTTAACTTAATACTCTAGATGCATGCTGGATAGCGGTCAATGAGTGGAGTAATAGTAGTAGATGCAGGCAGGAGTCGGTCTACTTTGTCTCGGATGTGATGCCTATATACATGATCATACCTAGATATTCCCATAACTATGCTCAATTCTGTCAATTGCTCAACAGTAATTTGTTCACCCACCGTAGAATACTTATGCTCTTGAGAGGAGCAACTAGTGAAACCTATGGCCCCCGGGTCTCTTTCTCATCATATCAATCTCCATCACTTTATTATTGCTTTGCTTTTACTTTGCTTTTACTTTTTACTTTGCATCTCTATACCAAAAATACCAAAAATATTATTTATCATCTCTATCAGATCTCACTTTTGTAAGTCACCGTGAAGGGACTGACAACCCCTAAGCGCATTGGTTGCGTTGAGCTATTGTTTTGTGTAGGTACGAGGGACTCACGCGTAGCCTCCTACTGGATTGATACCTTGGTTCTCAAAAACTGAGGGAAATACTTACGCTACTTTGCTGCATCGTCCTCTCCTCTTCAGGGAAATCCAACGCAGTGCTCAAGAGGTAGCAAGGCGCTGTCAACGGCGCGGTGGAGACATTCGTGTGCACGGGCACTGGCACAGGCACACACGTTGGTGCACGCGCAGGTGCATGCGCTGGCAGGTGCACGGGCACCAGCACGGGCGTGCGCGTCAGTGCACGCGCAGGCGCATGCGCTGGCAGGCGCACGGGGATGGGCGCCGGCGCAGTCGGGGCGACGGGAGCCGGAACGGGAGCAGGGACAGGCGCGGCGTCTTCCCGCAAGGCCAGTTCAAGCTCGTCCCAAAGCGCCTTATGTTCTTGAGACTCCGGCTGGGTGTATTCCTCAGGAAACTGGAACACTAAGGGCAGACCATCATGATGCGGCATGGCATACGTTTAGGTCAGGCTAGTTGGAGGTAGACAATAGGAGAATCGGAGAGGAAGAGACAGGATTGTAGCGATACCGGGTAGTGCAGGGTTGATTTTAAACTGGGGCGTCGGGGACATTAAAAGTGGGAGCAGTTGGGACGACGGTGGGCGGCGGAGCCTGGTCAAAGGGCTCGCCTCCCGGTGAGCCTGCAAAATGGTCTGCTCACACGCCTCCCTGACTGCCGGCGCAGTGGTCTGCTCGCACGCCTCCCGTCGACTCACACGCTTGCTCGGGCGGCACCTGCCG
Source organism: Triticum urartu (assembly GCF_056163025.1). Classification (NCBI taxonomy): domain Eukaryota; kingdom Viridiplantae; phylum Streptophyta; class Magnoliopsida; order Poales; family Poaceae; genus Triticum; species Triticum urartu. Next base: position 218,200,768 of record NC_141877.1, on the reverse strand, counting down.
ATGAGAAGCGGGGACTCGTGGCAGCACATAAACGCCCACGGTTTCAATAGTGAAAGCGTTCGCCTTAACGTGACAGGTCTTTGTTCCAAAATACCTTGGCTCTTCATTTGTGCAACTTGTCATAAGCAGCTTGTCTCAAATTGAAGAAAAAACTTATGAAGTAATATTTGTGCCATATCACGTGACCATGCTTAGTTTCAAGAATTTATGCTCACTTTTGGATTTTCTGAAATTTAAGATCCAGGATTCGAAACAATATCATAACCTGCATCATGCAATAAATTTTCAAGCCATACATCTGTCCTGTTGTATTTCTTAAGAAAGGATTTGGTCAAACATTTTGCTTAGTTAGACTTCAGACAAGTTATATATGCAGAGTAAAAGGATAATCCCTCCGTACCAGTGCTTTGCCTGATATATTAACTCAAGTACTAGGCACGAACAAACGGGCTCAATTCTGTGCTCATCCTAGTGTAGTAGTAGTAGTAGTACTAGGCAATGCAGTTGACGGGTGACCTTGACGAGCGGCGACCTAGGGAATTGAACCGTGCTCGGCACGGTAGGTAACGTTGTCTAGTTACTAAAGCATCCCTCCGTTGTTCATCGGTAGTCATTATGGACCGGGGACATGAGGGGAATTTCCTAGGGCTGGAATTCTGGCCGCCAGATATTTCGACTTGAAATGCGGAGGCTTGACTGGTTAGGGTTGCCTAATGTGCGTACCACGCACGCCACCGAAGGACACGAGCCCTATTTTTTTAGGATCAACACGAGCCAAGGTCTGGCTGGTACGCCGTTGGGTCCTACCATTTGAGAATACGAAAGGAACCTTTTAAATTGCCGAACAAATCTATGTGTATTACAATACCCGTATTTTCCTTGCAAATACTAATGTCAACGTGGTAATTGATTTATGACGAGTTGTTGAATTAGAGTGAGTTTGTGATATAGTGATCTCAACGTGGATTTCACATTTCATGGTATCCCTAGTAAGTTTTCCAATGCAAATTCAAATTTAAAAGATGAACAATATGGAGGTGAGAAAACTTTGTATGTATCAAGCATATGACCACACACACACACACACACAGAGACACACACGCACGAACACAACAACAATCCAATAAGTATAGTGCATCTATTTTTCCAAACCATGCATATATGACACGAATTCAAAAGTACTCCTTCTATTCCTAAATATTAGTCTTTTAGAGAGTTCAACAAGTGACTACATACAGAGAAAAATGAGTGAATCTAGACTCTAGAATATGTCTATATACATCCGTATGTGCCAGTCCATTCGAAGCCTCTAAAAAGACTAATATTTAGGAACGAAGGGAGTAAAATGTAAGACATCCACGGTCCTCAGTTCAATATTTAAAATGAACATGAAACTGAAACATGAATATTAAGTCTAGTACTACAGTACTTGCAAATGTTGTGTTTAGGCGGAGGTATGATTGTCGGGGGTCAACCCCTCGATGTTAGATAAAATTCTGGAGCTCTATTTAGGGTTGTTTAGATTATATTTGTCCCCACCCTCCCAACCACCGATTGGTTGTGCACCCCCCACCCCTCCTCCTCGGGAGAATATCATGTGCCCCCATACCATAGATGCTATATGCCGATACGAGTTGCTTGGAGCTTGTAGATCTGAGATATAGCAGTTCACATGATGTGTCTTAATATTTTTGCAGGAAACCTTGATGAGTTTGAGAATTGCACACAATTTGTACAAAAACTACTTAGATGCCCTTTGATCCCATATCCAACGACCTCGAAGCTCGTATCACCGTAGCATCCAAGATGAAGGAGGACATCATATTCTCCTGTATGTAAGAATATCATGTGCTACCACACCTTAGATGCTTTGGTGATACAAGCTCTTCGGAGGCGTTGGATTTGTGACCCAACACCTCCTCAGTGGTTCGAATGGTTTTTTGCAGAAAAGACCCAAAAGAGTTCGGCCACTGCTTACAAGCACAAAGACTGCTCAGATGCCCTTGGATCTCAGATCAAACAACCTCCAAGCTCGTATCACCGTAGCACCCAAGTTGCGATAGCACCTTATGTTTTCTCGCACGGGAGAGTATGAGGTGCTCCCGCATCGTAGATTCTATGGTGATACGAGTTCACTGAGATCTAACGGGCCACAGTAGGAGGTTTGAATGTTTTTTTGCAATATACGGCTGATAGAGTTTGGGAAATGCGCAGGAAGTACAAGTACTATGCATGTGCCATCTGATCACTGATCATACGACCTAGATGCTCATATCACCGTTGCGGGTAATTAAGCTACGGGGAGCACCTAATATGAGCACCGGGGAGCCGTTGGATCGAAGATGCAGCGGCACACACGAGGCCTGAATGTTTTATTTGCAAAAAAACCTTTGGAGAGTTTGGATATTGCGCATAATTACAAAGACTACTCCCAAGCCATTGGATCTCACTTCCAACGGTGTAAAAACTCGTATCACCATAGTATCTAAGCTGCGGGGAGGATGTGATATTCTATGCCGCTGTCATTTTTGTTCGTAAACTTGCAAAATACGTGTAACTCGTGCCGTTACTTGTCTAACCGCGCAAAGTCTTTGTTCAAAAAACCATCCTACACTGAAATATCGGAACAACACACGGGGGTCCCACTTGTAATTAATCAAATTTGGACCTAAAGCTAAAATCTGAAAGACAAGATTCGAACTGGCAACCTGGACTACAAAGCATAAGTCGATAGCCTGGAAAAATGAAAAGTTGTTGGCTTTGTCCCATAACTTGATTTTATACAGTACTTGCATTGAGTAGAGTAGAGGGAGTGCCTCGTCAACACGTGCATGACCGTTGTCTCACTTACTGGTGGGCCCCAGGTCTGCGATCTCAATCTCTCTTCTCTCCATCGTCTAACCTTTGCACGGGCACACACGAAGAGCGGCGCTAGCTTGCCGTGGTGTTATTACAAGTAAAAAAAGCTTGGAAAATAGAAGAATCGCCTAGAACAAGAGACGTTGTGGCTGGTCGAGACGGAGCTAACCACATCTATCCTATGTGCCACATTTGCATGATGAAGCTGTGTGGCTAGTGGGGTGTTTTCGACCGACTGGCTAGGTCCCGAGGTCAAACCATAGGTACTACGTCTGATACAGTATATTTTTACACGCACATTTTTCCTCCGTGCCGAGGCGTGGCACACCCTACCGCGCGGTTTTGGGATCCTCCCGGGTGTTGCACGCATATATTCTTCCTGACGTGGGACGCCCTACCACGCGTTTTCTGGGTCCTCCTCGATCGTAGCGCCAATGCAAGTAAATGAGTCGTCAAATCACGAAAGACCACCTTTCCGCCGAGTACATCAGTGAAGCACGGTGGCTAGCTAGTTGGGCTAGTTTGACCGATTAGCTAGGCCGCCGCCACATTTGCTTTTTAACCCCTTCTTTTATCTACTTGCTGGCAGGTAAATTTAAATATCCACCGCGGCGTTGCTCTGGTGTTTGGGTGCGGCAGGATTTTTAATTTTTTGATTGACGGGAGCAGGCGCGGCAGGATTTTTAATTTTTTGATTGATGGGAGCAGGCGCGGCAGCAATTAGTCACGATGACTCCGCCTGTAAAAACCCACTGCTCCATGATGTGAAAATTCGTCGACTGGTGTTTTACCGTGGTGAAAACCAAAAGATTCCCCACTCCCTCCGCCTTCCCGTAGATTGCATTGCCTTTCAGCCGTTTCGCCCCCTTTGCTTCCTCTCCCAATTGCTTCTACCTGGTGGCATGGCGGCGCAGCAGATCACGGAGTCCGAGGTGAGGCGCCTGACACTGGCTCTCGTCGACCGGGAGCGGGTGGTTGCAGCCTACATCACCAACGTCATGCGCCTCGAGAAGCAGAGGGACTTCGGTGGTGTTTAGGCACCCTCTGCATGGGCATGTCCATGTCTTGGCGCAACATGACCGTTGGATCAAACTCAGACGGTGCAGATCAGTCACTGTAGCACAAAGCGTGTGGGTGTGTTTGGTTGCATTCTCATCTCAATATAGTTGTTTCCTCTTCGTGTATTTTTGTCAACCTACTAGTGTGGACTCATGCACCCTTCATGCACTCTGTCAAACACCCAAAAGTGGGTCGAGAAGGGAACTTTTTCTCCCATCCTGTGCACCCTTCATACACCCTTCCTAACACTATTCGTGCTTCATATGGTTCATCTTTCGTGGAGTACTGTAGCACCATACTCTCCGTGCGATGTGGACCTAGTTCTGTTAACATTGATCTCACCGTTCATTCTTGACTGGACAGTCGAAAAAACGGTACTATGTTACATATAGGAGTAGTTGACATGCGCACAAACATCATTTGTTATCGTCATAGCTTACTACACTAGCAACAAGATTGTGTAGTACTGAAGTATGAACCACTACACATGCCTAGTAGTAGGAGCACTGTGTATGTTCAAGTGGCTGCCGTGTTTCGCACTCCTCCGTCATAAGAGTGGAAACGCTTGCTGTAATCATTTTTTTCTTCAGAAAAACAGTGGACACGCTCTACCGTGCGGATCCTCCTCCAGCCATGCACTAAATTACTCACTTTCGCCAATGTGTGGGATAGCCAGCACCTGGGTCCACCAGCCATGCACTAAATTACTCCGTAGTAGGGTGACGGTAGACTACCCCGATCGAACCGCCGCAGTAATGCCCAATGAGCTGTCAAATCACAAAACCCCCTCCTTTCCAGCAGTAAGTTGGACGGACGAAGCAACCATCATTTCACTCTTCTCTCTCAGCTTCCTCTCTTGAAGAAAACCCCCACTCGCTTCGCTTCTCCCTCATCTCGTTCCTCATTTCACTCTTCTCTCTCAAATTCCTCTCTTAGATGGACGCTGGAGCACCGGCCGACGTGATGTCTATGGCTCTGGCAAAAACCGTCGAGGCTCATGGTACGAAGAAGTGCAAGAACCCCGCCGAGACTACCGTAGACGAGCTCAAAGCCATCGCCCTGTCCAAGCCCCCCTCTCCGGGATCCCTCATTAAGCAAGTCCTGGTAATGTCTCTTGTTGACGATCTTTTTCTTGATCTTCATCATGTTTTTTTCATCTAACACACAGTACTTGTACTGGTAGTACAACTTTCGGGGTGATCTTGCATGTGATTTTAGTGTGCCAAATGACGGTTCTAAATTCCTCTTTTGACCAAAACATCCGAGAGGTTGACACTAATTTCTTATAGACTACTTTCAACTACTCCCTCTGTCCCAAATTTCTTGTCTTAGATTTGTATAGATATGGATGTATCTAATACTAAAATGTGACTTGATACATCCGTATCTAGACAAATCTAATACAAGAATTTTGGGACGGAGGGAGTACTTTATGAACATCAATGCTACCTTTTAAGAGGGTATATTTGCCTCAGTAACTTGTGTTATGGATATTGCATGTAATCCCTCTACTCTCATGCCTTTGAAGACATGTTCTAGTGTCTTTGTTCACTCATTTCTGTGCGTATATGTAGTCATATATGGAGTATAATATCGAAAATCATCTTATATTTCTGAACGGAGGTAGTAATAAAATATGGTTTCTGTTTGAATTAGAACTAGGTCCGCGGTGGAGATGAAGTTCTCAAAGTCATGCCATGTGAACTGGAAGACCTGATGATGAGTTCTACTGCTGAACTATCCAGCTATTGTGTCCTTGTCACCACGTGTCCTGAACTAGTGTTTTCCTGTAGCATTGTTGTCGGGCGTGTTCTCGAGGCTGTACTTGACCACAACAATTCCCTAGATGTGCCTTCGATTATGAATGGTGTGGTTCTTGTAAAGCTTCCCAACAAATATGATGTGGCCTGTCTTCATCATCATGTTTATGAGTGGAAAGACCACTCTGTTTGGTTCTCCAAGGTTGACAAGATGGTGATGGTGCATGTAGACATCTCACACGAAGTCCATGTCCTAGTCAGTTATGCGGGGTTCATCCCGTAGGTCGGTGGCAAGAAATAGTCTGCAGAGTTTAGTTAGTGCAACTTTGCTTGTCTATAGTAAGTACTATTGTTCAGTACTTGATTTGTGTTTGTGAACCCTGTATTGTTTATTAGTACTGCCGCTTTTGGTGTGTGGTCAGTCCTGAGAACGGTCTATGTTAATGTCTGACCACTCAATTCAGTCTGTATATTTTGAAGTAACCAGATCATATTTTTTGTGAGGATGGTTTATCAATTATGGTTACACTCCAATATCTGTATGCATTGTAGGGTTGATTGCACCCACCAGGATTTCCAGTCCCATGGATGTTCGGTCCATACAATTTTTCATGACCTTTGGACTGTCCTGCTTGTGGGAGTAGGCGGGGCCCCTGCATGCCACGCGTAGTTGGACGATCAATCTTCTGTTTAGTACTTCAACATAGTGATTTCATGGTAAGGATTCACTCGTGTCACATCAAGTAAATCTTATTGATTTACTGTCTAGATCTTATTGATTTAATGTCATGTTTTCTTTCTTTTCCTGCAATTTTACGATGCAGGTTTTGCCATGTGACATTCATCACAGAATAAACCGTTTGGTTTGCTCTACGATGGCTATTTTTGCAGGTTTCACTTCTTATGTCGTGTCAGTAACGAAGGCACTGTCCATCACTTATATTACTGGAAAAAATTGGATCAGTCTGTTGTTTGAGTACAAGTTGAATCCCTATGCTGAACTGTAGTTTGGTTTAACAAAAACACCACAATTAGTCCTTCTCGCGTTTAAAAGAAATGAAGAAAAAAACAGTATCACGGTCACGGATCCTAGTCAAGTTAGAAAGCTGATCATAGCAAACCGGACACGATCGCCGCTGTCTCGCACAGATCGAGCACCGGCAGTTGCTCTAGCACTGATAGCGGCAATAGCTCAGTCTGATCCACCTAAGGATTGGGCACCGACCGCATCAGCAGATTAGTCTGATCTACCGGAGGATCGGGCATCGACACCGGCACCTGCTCCGACACCGGCACCAGCTCTACAAGGAGCACCATCTCCAGCAGCAGTAGCGGCTTCGGCACCTGCACCAACACTTGCACTTGCATCTGCTCCGGCCCATGCGGTTGCACCGGCAACATACTGGGCTGCAGTTCGCACTTCATATACCAAAGTCCTTACATAAACCGACATGTCCACCTTCTTGGTAAGCATTGGCCGCCTAAGTGCTTCGGTCTTTTTTCTTTCCATGTTGTTTCACATGATTCACTGTGTTGATCTAACTGTTTGGGTATGTCTGCTTGTTTGCAAACAGAGAATTCCTAGAGCAACGAGGGAGTCGTTCAACAATCCGGGCGACCGCGGCCAAGGTTCTCTTACCATGCGCAGCCTTGGTGTGAATGAACCTGCTCAATATACCGTAAGTACAAAGGATGGTCGCATGATGATTGATGCTAAAGGATGGTCAAGGTTCAAAATCTAAATCATATCTTGCGGTAGGGGATGATGTCAAAATAGAACTTTCTCGGCAAGGAGAGCTGGTACAAATCAACTTTGAAATTCTTCAGTAGTAGCACGGAACTGCCGAACTGATCTATCCTCCGAGAGATTTTGATGTAATAATCTGGCATGGTGAAACAAGTGTCATGTGTGTATAAGTAGTATGACAGTATTATTTATCACATGGTATATCGTTGATAGAATTGCAACTCTGGTTGCTGGTTAGGAACTGTCGTTCGATTTCATTCCAACAGCTGCCGTGCTTTATTCAATTTTGTGTATTTGCCTTGCGACAGCATCTAAAACCAGCGATGTACCGATCACTTGCAATATGAAAAGCGCTGAGGTAGAACACATGGTCCCCCAAACATGCAGGGTCGGCCTGCGGCCCAAAGTCCAGAACCGTCAGCCTATCTGAGTATTATATTCTCAGCTGAACCCCATAAAAAAAGCTGAACCCCCATAATGCCCATGCGTTGTAGAGGGAGTATATTTCTCGGCAAGGTGAGCCTGTGATATAAAAGATTTGTATATTTCCTTACAGAGGGTGTATCTCTCTGTCAAAAATATATATTTATGTGTAACTAGTTACTCCTGTCTTTCTACTTCCTTTTGCCGATATGTGGGGCAACGGACAACGGGGTCCACGTGCCATATGCACAAATTAGACTGCACAACATCACGGTAGACACACCCTGGTCGTAGCGCCGCAGTAATGCCTAATGAGCCATCAAATCACACCCCCCTTTCCAGCTTTAGCAGCAAGCTGGACGGACAAAGCGGCAATATTTCACTGGGCCTGAATCCCCTTCTCCATCGTCTTCTTGTTCAGAGAAAACACCCTCTCGGTGATTGCATAGGGTTTTCTCATGGAGAACCAGGTACGAATTCTTCATCCATCCCCGATAAATCCAAGTCCCTTGGTCACAGGTAATCCTAGGATGGCAGCCGCCGCCGTTGATGCATTCTTCTTCCTACTGAATCTAGTGTGTTTCATTTGCAGTGCCCAAAGTGCGAGTACCCTACAGGTTTCTGCGCCCTCGGCGAGACGCCACACTTGTTCCTTCTCATCCTAACACAACATTTTGAAACGCGCATAGTATGTTCCTAGAATCCTCTTTTCTATCCGGGAGGGTGGGTTTTTTTTAACATGTTGTGTTCTCATATTATTTTTCCTGCAGTGTATTATTTGCTCTGCTAGAACACATGTACTCAAGATGCTCGGCCTTGCCATAACTGAATACACTAGTTTAATGGTCACAGTGAAGACAAGCCATGGATATAAGTTCCGAGTTGGGTTTAGGAACCAAGAAGATCGCTGCTTTTTTATGGCCGAACTTGGATAAACTTTCTCAAGTGTTACGGACTGATAGTTGGCGCACGAATATTGATGGAAATAGCAGAACTTGGTCTCATCTTCACTGCGATCTTCCACCCCGACATTGTTCCAATTGTTCATCCATGTTAGTTTTGTATCTGGTTCTTGCTTGTTGCCTCGATTACTTCTTAATCCACCTATTCTGTCTAACTAATCACAATTTAACTTTAGAAGTAGCAACGAATCTCTCACGAAGATGCTACTTCTAACTAATATTTTCTTATAATTGGTGGCACATGTAGGTTTTTTCAGAGTTAAGCAGTCTGCTTGTTTGTTACTCTGTAATAACTCGGCTATTACTAATGGCACTAAAGTTGACTGGATCGACATCCACAAGTTCCTACACTTTATTGATCGTCTTGATGTCCTTGTGGGGCGTTTCAATGGTGGAAGGCCATGTGGGATATGTGTGCCACTGCTGCACTCGTTGAACAGGTCCAACTGTGTCGATAAACTTATGGTACGAGGTGTTTTCTGTTATATATGTTGTTCATAAACTATTGCTTATACAGAGTTTTACAACTGTGATCTTCTTGAAACAGGAACTGCCGAGTTCTGTTGTTCCTATACAGATGCCTAACCATGGTCGGGTCAGACTTGCGCTTGGTCACAACATGATGTTTATGTCGACCTACTCAATTCCCCTTGGAGGTGAAAAGATACTTATTCATGGGTGGTCTCAAATAATGAAGGCCCGTCCATCTTGGAGAATAGGACAGAAGATTATGTTCATGCTTTTCCATGGCTCTAAAGAGAATATCCTATTTATTGACCACGTTGCGAGATGAAGCTGCTTTCAGAAGGTTGTGGATGCGCGGGGTGGCACCTGGGCCTTGTCCTGAGGCTTGGCGGCCTCACCCTTGGTTAACTGTAGGCAAAGTAGCACTGTTCGAGGCATGCTTTGTACGGTTGAGCCTGTATAAGCACTCATACTGCTTTCAGCTTTGGTTGTTAAGTGCCCCTGCTGGTTTCAGTTAAGGTTGTTATGTACTCCTGCTGCTTTTACAGTCTGTCGTGTTTCTTCAGTCATGTCTTCTTCCAGCCGCCAAAACCAAACCAGCGCCGGCGGGGTCGCCTGCTTCCGCCTCCCACGGCTGGCTGCGCCTCAGCGCACGCATCGCCGCCCCACCATCTCCAAAATCGTTAACGCCTACGTCCTCCGCGCGCTTTGGTGCGCTCGCCGCGGCGCTGCCCTCTCGTGTTGTCAACATGGTCAACAAAACAACAGGAATCGGCAGAAGTACGTGGAGAGGATGACAGTAGGGGCCCACCACGTCAGCGTATGGAAAAATAAAATGCTTCCTCCTAGTGTTTTCCTGACATCTGGGACCCACGACATTGTGAGCGTATATAGTCAATAGACAAGAGAACAGCACAAGATCGGCTGACACCTGGGACGTAGCTACTCGAGCAATATTTTTTTGTTTGGTATTGTTGAGACGGAGTAGGGTTTGAACTGGGCTGTGGCCCGTCTAGCCTAGGCTTATATTTTATGTTCACCATGTGACCAACCCAACTATTTTTCTTTGTGAAAATGAGACCAGTTTATTTTTTCTGAAGAATACCCAATCCAGGCCTACTTATTTTTCTACACCCTGATGGGCTGCAACTCTTTCAAGACGCCTACAAATCTTGAAAGTAATATGAAATGGGTTGTAAATATAAAAACAGATGACAAATTGACAATTACTTTATAATTTCTGAATTTTTTTCACATTCTCATATTCCTATTTCACCGGGCATTAACCTAATTTAAATATATCTTCAAAGTACTTTAAATCTGGCTCGACATTTCAGTATTAAAAATAGTTTGGAACCCACAGAAATATGCGAAATTGGCCTTGGCCAACCAAAAAAAACGACTGCAATAAATTGCATAAGAAGTTGCCATGAGCTATATATAAATTATTAAAAAAGAGGGAGTGGTATGACTTGTGGGCCTGTTTAGTTGGCGCGTATGCAAAAAAATTTTAGTTATTATATAGGTCAACAAACGATTATAGCAGACGTAACTGTTGGATGTCAATCCAACGACCGTCGTGTTTCTTCAATCTCTGATCTTCTTGCTCCAGCCGCCAAAGCAGCGCCGGCAGGACCGCCTACTACCGCCTCCTGTGGCCGGCTGTGCTGCTGTGCAGGCCTCAGTGCCCCCTACTACTCCCACCGCTGGCCAGGGCATCCCTGTACTCACCCACACCCCCTGTTATTTTGCGGCGATGGCAGCCTCACACCGCAGCCGAACCGGTGAACCCTCATACTCCTCTCTGCGCGGGCTTCCACTGTCGTGTCTTCCCCGGCTCCGCGTCGTCCCCTTCCTAGGCCTCGCCGTCGTCCACCGCCATGGTGCTCTCGGCGCGGCGTGGTCAATGTGGTCAACGACCGACTTCCATGGAAAGAGTACTGTACATGGAGAGGCTGACAGCTGGGTCCATGGCAGCCGCATGGAAGTGCCTCCTTATTACACGAAAAATAATTATTCCTCCACCTGACAGCAGGGACCCACCGGACGGGCCACCAGTATTTCACGAAAAAACGTTTCCCCCTAACTGTTGGGACCCATAGGACGGACCATCGTATTTCGCGAAAAAATGTTCCCCCTGCTATCAGCTCGGACCCACCGAAAGTGTCTCCTTATTAAGCACAAAAAAATGAATACCCCCTGCTACCTGGGACCCACCTTGGTGGGAGGCTGACTTGTGGGACGATTCTAGCTCTAGTGACTGTATGATGTCCATCCAACGGCCGTAGTGCTTCTTCAACCTCTGGTCTTCTTGCTCCAGCCGCCCAAAGCAGCGCCGGTCGTGCCGTCTACTCCTGCCGCCGAGGCCTCACCGCCCCCTACTACTCCCACCGCTTGCCAGGCCATCCCTCTACGAACCCACACCCCCTATTATTCTGCGGCGACGACAGCCTCACACTGCAGCCGAACGAGTGAACCCTCATACTCCTCTACGCATGGGCATCCACTGCCGCGTCTTCCCCGGCTCCGCGTCGTCCCCTTCCTAGGCCTCGCCATCGTCAACCGCCCTGGTGCTCTCGGCGCGGCGTGGTCAACGTGGTCAAGGAATGGGTTCCATCGGACATGGACTGTACGTGGAGAGGCTGACAACTGGGTCCACGGCCGCAGCAAGGAAGTGCCTCCTTATTACGCGCAAAATAATTATTCCTCCACCTGACAGCGGGGACCCACCGGATGGGCCACCGTATTTCGCAAAAAAAAACATTTCCCCCTAACTGCAGGGACCCACTAGCTACATCTTTGCACGCAAGGAAGTGCATCCGAAAAAAACGATTCGCCCCCCTGACTGTTGGGACCCACCAGCTACATCTTCGCACGCAAGGAAGTGCGTCCGAAAAAAAAGATTCGCCCCCTGACTGATGGGACCTACCAGCTAGATCTTCGCACGCAAGGAAGTGCGTCTGGGCAAAAAAAAGAAAAACGATCCCCCCCTGACTGCTGGGACCCAGCAGCTACATCTTCGCACGCAAGGAAGTGCGTCTGGGCAAAAACAAAAACAAAACGATTCGCCCCCTGACTGCTGGGACCCACCAGCTACATCTTCGCAGGCAAGGAAGTGTCTGACAGTCGGGACGCACCTGGTCGAAGCGTACGTAGCGTTGTCATTCTGGTCGCGAACGTGTACGTACATATATACTCGTCGATGTAGAGGCGCGCACATGTCGTAGTAGAGGAGTGTACGTGTCGTAGTAGAGGCGCGCACGTAGCATGTACACGTACGTACAACGGCCATGGTGCAAGAAAGAAAATACGGCCACATACGTACATACGGGCAGGGTTTCGAACGCCTACTCGTGCATACATACGGCCAGGGCTCGTGTACCTGGCTGGGTCAGAACAGAGAAACAACCTCGTCGTCGTGTTCATGGGGAGGTAACGGAATGCGTCGTGTTCATGGGGAGGCAACAGAACATGTGGGAGCCAACCGGCTGGGTCGGAACGGAATGCGTGGTCGTGTTCATCGGGAGGGCTTGGACGGAACAGGCAATGGAAACGAGGCCTAGCGTACCGCAAAACGGAGGAAACGGCCTTGTGTTCGACCGGCCACGTTCGAAACGGGATCCTGTTCATCGGGAGGGGTCTGGCGTACCGCAAAACGGAGGAAACGGACCTCCTACGGTTGAAACGGGGGTCCTGTTGCTTGCGAGGGGTGTGGCGTATTGCAAAACGGAGGAAACAGACCTCCTATGGTCGAAACGGGGGTCCTGTTGATCGGGAGGGGTGTGGCATACCGCAAAATGGACGAAACGGACTTGTGTTGGAGTGCTACGGTCGAAATGGGGGTCCTGTTCATCGGGAGGGGTGTGGCGTACCGCAAAACAGGACTCCACGGGATACTATTCATCTCCACCGTCGACCTCCTCCAGCCTCCACGGGCTACCGTCGACCTCCTCCAGCCTCCACGGGCTACCGTCGACCTCCTCCAGCCTCCACGGGCTCCTGTTCATCCAACCTCCACCACGCGCTACTCCACCGGCTACTGTTCAACCACCCCTCCACGGGCACCCCTCCACCATCTACTGTTCATCCAGCCCTCCACACCATGGGGCCCTGTTCAACCACCCCTGCACTGTCTACTGTTCATCCAGCCCTCCACCACACCACGAGGTCCTGTTCATCCAGAGGCAATGCCACCGCTCACTGTTCATCCAACCCCCCCCCCCACAATGCTCACTGTTCATCCCAGAGGCAGCATCGATCGGCTTCAGTTAGCAGCAGTAGCGAAGGAATCGCTCGATCGGGTTCAGTTAACATCCATCGATCGACCACTCGGGTTCAGTAACGCGTAGCCTGCAGTGCAATCGCTCGGGTTTAGTTAGAGCCCAACGCCTCGCTTGGCTTCAGTTAGAGCCAACACCTCGCACACACGCGCGTACGTGTACGAGAGAAACGCGCATCGCTCGGCCCCCCACCTCCCACCGTAACCGGAAACTCCCCGAAATTTTCCTCCCCCTCGCTTCTACCACGGTTTTTTCCATCATGGACGGCCCAAAGAATGTCATGCAGCTGCGTCTCCGGCCCGCCCAGGACGAAAAGCCCATTTTCTGTCATGATTTTTTGTCATAGAAGTAGGAGCCCACCACATCTATGATGATACCGGGTTTTGTCACAATTATCGTCATAGAAGTGTCATAAGTATGACAGAAATTTTTTTTGTTCGGCCCAAAATGTCACGGATGTGTCTTTTTTGTAGTGATCGTCACCGGCTTGACACCTTGATCTCCATCTTAGCATCGTTGTCGTCTCGCCAACTACTCCTTCTACGACTATCGCTACCGCTTAGTGATAAAATAAAGCAATTACATGGCGATTGCATTTCCTACAATAAAGCGACAACCATAAGGCTCCTGCCAGTTGCCGATAACTTTTACAAAACATGATCATATCATACAACACTTTATATCTCATCACGTCTTGACCATATCACATCACAACATGCCCTACAAAAACAAGTTAGACATCCTCTACTTTGTTGTTGCAAGTTTTACGTGGCTGCTATGGGCTTCTAGCAAGAACCGTTCTTACCTACGCATCAAAACCTCAATGATTTTTCATCACGTGTGTTGTTTTAACCTTCAAGGACTAGCCGTAGTGAAACTCGATTCAACTAAAGTTGGAGAAATAGACAGCCGCCAGCCACCTGTGTGCGAAGCACGTCGGTAGAAACAGTCTCATGAACCCGGTCATGTAATGTCGATTCGGACCGCTTCATCCAACAATACCACCAAATCAAAGTAAGATGTTGGTGGTAAGCGGTATAACTATTATCGCCCACAACTCTTTGTGTTCTACTCATGCATATCATCTACACATAGACCTTGCTCTGATACCATTATTGGGGAACGTAGCATGCAATTTCAAAAACAATTCCTACGATCACGCAAGAAATATCTGGGAGATGCATAGCAATGAGACAGGGAGAGCGTGTCCACGTACCCTCGTAGACCGAAAGCAGAAGCGTTAGGTTAACACGGTTGATGTAGTCGAACGTCTTCACGATCCAACTGATCCAAGTACCAAACGTACGACACCTCCGTGTTCAGCACACGTTCAGCTCGATGACTTCCCTCGAGCTCTTGATCCAGTTGAGGGTCGAGGGAGAGTTCCGACAGCACTACGGCGTGGTGACGGTGATGGTGATGTGATCCGTGCAGGGCTTCGCCTAAGCACTACGACAATATGACCGGAGGAGTAAACTATGGAGGGGGCACCGCACACGGCTAAGAGAAATCTTGGTGTGCCTTTGGGGTGCCCCCGCCCCCGAATAAAAAGTGGGGGAGGAAAGAGGGGGGCCGCGCCCCCTCCCCTTGTCCAATTCGGATTGGGCAAGGGGGCGCGCACCACCTCCTGTGGCCTTCCTCCTCTCCTCCACTATGGCCCATTAGGCCCATTAACTTTCCCGGGGGTTCCGGTAACCTCCTGGTACTCTGAAAAATCTCCGACCTTCTTCGGAACCATTCCGGTGTCCGTATATAACCTTCCAATATGACAATCTTTACCTCTCGACCATTTTGAGACTCCTCGTCATGTCCGTGATCTCATCCGGGACTCTGAACAAACTTCGGTCACCAAAACACATAACTCATAATACAAATCGTCATCGAACGTTAAGCGTGCGGAACCTACGGGTTCGAGAACTATGTAGACATGACCGAGACACATCTCCGGTCGATAACCAATGGCGGAACCTGGATGCTCATATTGGCTCCTACATATTCTACAAAGATCTATGTCGGTCAAACCGCATAACAACATACGTCATTCCCTTTGTCATCGGCATGTAATGACCCACAAGTGTAGGGGATCTATCGTAGCCTTTTCGATAAGTAAGAGTGCCGAACCCAACGAGGAGCAGAAGGAAATGATAAGCAATTTTCAGTAAGGTATTCTCTGCAAGCACTGAAATTATCGGTAACAGATAGTCTGGTGATAAGGTAATTTGTAACGGGTAACCAGTAATAAAAGTAAATAAGGTGCAGCAATATGGCCCAATCCTTTTTGTAGCAAAGGACAAGCCTAGACAAACTCTTATATAAAGGAAAGCGCTCCCGAGGACACATGGGAATTATCGTCAAGCTAGTTTTCATCACGTTCATATGATTCGCGTTCGGTACTTTGATAATTTGATATGTGGGTGGACTGGTGCTAGGGTACTGCCCTTACTTGGAAAAGCATCCCACTTATGATTAACCCCTATTGCAAGCATCCGCAACTACAACAGAAGTATTAAGGTAAACCTAACCATAACATGAAACATATGGATCCAAATCAGCCCCTTACGAAGCAACACATAAACTAGGGTTTAAGCTTCTGTCACTCTAGCAACCCATCATCTACTTATTACTTCCCAATGCCTTCCTCTAGGCCCAAATAATGGTGAAGTGTCATGTAGTCGACGTTCACATGACACCACTAAAGGGATGACAACATACATCTCATCGAAATATCGAACGAATACCAAATTCACATGACTACTTATAGCAAGAGTTCTCCCATGTCCTCAGGAACAAACGTAACTACTCAGAAAGCATATTCATGTTCATAATCAGAGGGGTATTAATATGCATAATGGATCTGATCTTCCACCAAGTAAACCAACTAGCATCAACTACAAGGAGTAATCAACACTACTAGCAACCCACAGGTACCAATCTAATGTTTGGATACAAAGATTAGATACAAGAGATGAACTAGGGTTTGAGATGAGATTGTGCTTGTGAAGATTTTGACGGAGATTGACCCCCTCCCGATGAGAGGATCGTTGGTGATGACGATGGTGATGATTTCCCCCTCCCGGAGGGAAGTTTCCCCGGCAGAACAGCTCCGCCGGAGCCCTAGATTGGTTCCGCCAAGGTTCCGCCTCGTGGCGGTGGAGTTTCATCCCATGAGCTTGCTTATGATTTTTTCCTCGACGAAAGACTCCATAGAGCCAAAGATGGGCATCGGAGGGCCACCAGGGGCCCCACGAGGCAGGGGACGCCCAGGGGGTTAGGGCGCGCCCCCACCCTCGTGGACGGTGGGTGGACCCCCTCTTGTATTCTTTCGCTCAATATTTTTTATATATTCTGAAACATGCCCCCATGAAGTTTCAGGAATTTTGGAGATGTGCAGAATAGGTCTCTAATATTTGCTCCTTTTGCAGCCTAGAATTCCAGCTACCGGCATTCCCCCTCTTCATGCAAACCTTGTAAAATAAGAGAGAATATGCATAAGTATTGTGACATAATGTGTAATAACAGCCCATAATGCAATAATATCGATATAAAAGCATGATGCAAAATGGACGTATCAGTATGTTACTTGCCCGAGATTCGATCATCGGTATCATCATACCTAGTGTAATCTCATTACTGGCAAGTCTCTTTACTCATTCTGCAATGCATCATCCCACAACTAACTCATTAGTCACATTGCTTGCAAGGCTTATAGTGATGTGCATTACCGAGAGGGCCTAGAGATACCTCTCCAATACACGGAGTGACAAATCCTAATCTCAATTTATGCCAACTCAACAAACACCATCGGAGACACGTGTAGAGCATCTTTATAATCACCAGTTACATTGTGACGTTTGATAGCACACAAAGTGTTCCTGCGGTATTCGGGAGTTGCATAATCTCATAGTCAGAGGAATATGTATAAGTTATGAAGAACGTAATAGCAATAAAACTAAGCGATCATAATGCTAAGCTAACGGATGGGTCTTGTCCATCACATCATTCTCTAATGATGTGATCCCATTCATCAAATGACAACACATGTCTATGGTCAGGAAACTTAACCATCTTTGATTAACGAGCTATTCAAGTAGAGGCATACTAGGGACACTAAGTTTTTTCTATGTATTCACACATGTACTAAGTTTCCAGTTAATACAATTCTAGCATGAATAATAAACAACTTTATAATTGCCTCTAGGGCATATTTCCTTTAGTGTCCTCCAGATGTCGCGGCGATTTTCTTGTTTTTACCGGGGGAACTGATGTTTTGGAGGTGGGTGGAGCCTTGGACGAACCCATGGCCAAATTGTTGACTGTGTTGCGGTGGCCGTTTGTCGGTGGAGGGGAAGCAGATCCGAGGAGGCGATGGACGACGTAGTAGGAACAACTCTGGTGCGATGGATAGTGGCGAAGTTGGAGCAGCAACGGTGAGGCGCAGGACAGCGTGGTTGAAATGGCTCAGGTACGGCGCACGTCTGCGTCCTGGAGGCAGCTCGACCTCGACTTCAACTACAAGCCATGGAGGGCGTTGCGGTTGCGGTGGACGACGATGTCGGGGTATCTGCTGCGGTGTGATGGAGGAGGGCGGCGGTTGATGGGTGGGATGGGGTGGTAGACGGAGGACACAGGGGTTTCGCGGCTAGTGGAGAGGTAGTGTAACGCCCGGGATACAACTTTCCATATTTGTAACTCCGGCTCTTGCCTTTTCCGGAGATGCGACAAGAGATTCCCTTCATGGTTGGGTTTTGTCTTTGTTTTGCATTTTTTTCATGTCATGCATTTCATATCATGTCATCATGTGCATCGCATTTGCATACGTGTTCGTCTCATCCATCCGAGCATTTTCCCCGTTGTCTGTTTTGCAATCCGACACTCCTACGTCCTTCGGCGTACCCCTTTTGTCTCTTTTCGCATGCGGGTGTTAACAGTTCTTGGAATGAACCGAGATTTGCCAAGTGGCTTTGGTACACTACCGGAAGACCGCCTGTCAAATTTCGTGCCATTTGGAGTCCGTTTGATACTCCAACAGTTAATCGGGGAACTGCAAAGGCCGCGTATGTGTTGCAGCCCAACACCTCTCCAAAACGGCCCAATAACCCTTCCAAACCACTCCCATGTCCTCCGCCGTCGGATCACGATCGTGTGGGCGAAAGCTACACCCCATTTGGACACTCCTACCTCCTCCTAGCTATAAATACATGCACGCCTCCTCCAAATCCGGGTCCAAAACCCTACTCTAGCCTCCCCCGCCGCCACCGGACGTGTCCGCGACGGCCGGACATGTCCTCCGTCGCCGCCCGCCGAATCACGCGCCGCCACCTCAGCCTCCGCCGCCCTGCGCTCGCCGCGGCCCGCCAGGCACATGTCCGAGATCTCCCTCGTCGCGCCGCCCGGCTCCGCCTCCCCGCGCCGCCGGACTCCCTCACCGCATCGCCTACTCCGCCGCGCCGCACGCCAGCGTGCGCCACCGCCGCCTTGCCTTCGCCCGTGCGCCGCTCCTCCTCCCCAGCACCAGCCACCGCGCGTCGCCGCCGCCTCGTAAAGCCCGCCATTGCCGGGCCCGTGCCGCGCCCCTCGTCGCCGGTCGGCCATCGGACGACGTCGCCGCCGCTTCGCCTCGTCACTGCCGTCGCCTCCGGTCGCGTCCCCGGCGAGATCCGGTTGCTGGGACCAGATCTACCAGCCACGACAACTAAACGCACGCATCCCGCATCTCGGATCCCTCCGTCCCGCTCGACCTCATCCCGTTTTTCCTGAGGGTAAGTTTCTGCTAAGTCGCTGATTTTCCTACATTCTGGTGCCCTGTTCAACTAGCCATAACTTCTTGTGTGATGCTCCGTTTTGTGTGCATGATATATCAAAATGTTCATAATGATGTGCTCTTCATTTTGTTCCATTGTGACATGCTTGTTTGAGACCATCTTGATGCCCAAATTGTCGATGCAAAAGTGCTATAAATTGTTAGGTGCTGATTCTTACCAGAGTATGAGGATTTGTCATTTTTGCTACATTTGTTGTGTGCTGCATATGGGCATGAGCTCTACATGTGTTTTGGTCTATGCCATGCCATATTTGCATAGGTGCTTTCCATGTATTTTTGTGATCTTTTTGGTGACTAGCACAAGCATGCAAAGTAGCCTTTGTGATATTGTTGATTTCAGGGACTTCGGATTCTACTAAGTCATTTTCCTGCTGTTATTTTTATGCCATGTAACCATGATGCTAAAGTGAGATCCATGCTTGTTTTGAGTTGCTTCAGTTAGGATGATTTGAACATATGGTTGTGCTCTATCCATCCAGGCCCATGTTGGGAATTATGGAGTACCCTAGCATGCCTTAATCTTGCTCTACTTTTGCTATAAAATGTTCCTGGCAGATTGTTTACATGTTAATCAATTTTGCCACGGTTGTTGTAGTTGATCCATGCATGTTGTGAACTTGATCTTGCCTTTGTTATCTTCATGAACATGTCTTCTTTCTATTTCTATGCTTATTGTGTCATGGAAGGCTTTGTGATGAGTGAATCGAGCTCGCAAAGATGCCATCATAACTCTGTTTATGCCATGCTCAGTTTTCTACCAAGTCTGAATCTGTTAACGAAACTTGCTATGTTTACATGGGTGCCATAATATCTTTTGTGCCTTTTTGGTCTTGATCAGTAAGGGACTTTTGATCTATGCATTTAGTTGATTCATGCCATGCCTTTGTTTGCTATGATCTGTTCCTGTAGCATGTTTGTTTGCTTGCTCTAAGTCTGTGAAGCTGATATCTTTTGCACTTTTGCCATGCTTGTTTGAACCTGTTCTAGTGTGATTTAGCCGTAGCTCAGTGTTCATGTTTTGTCAAGCATCTGGAGTAGATCACTGCCATATGATTTCTTGATATGTTGGAGTGCAGTAGCTTAGTTTCTTGTTGCATTCTAGATGGCGTCGTGTTGTTAATCGCGGAATTGTGCCATTCTTGTTTTTCTTGCCTTTTGCAAACCGTGCATCCGATTCCGGTGATCTTTATATTGATTTCGACCGAAATCATATCATCTTTTCAGAGGCACACTTGGTTTTCCAAGTTGATGCCTGGTTCAATCTTTTCCTTCCGAAGCACACATATGCATTGCATATGACATCTCGCATATCATGCCATGTTTTGCATCATGTTGCTTGCGCATTGCATCGTGATTGATTGTTGGTCCTTTGCTTGTGTTCTTGCTTTGGGTAGAGCCGGGAGACGAGTACGTGATCGAGGAACCTGTTGAGTACGCTTACGAGGATCAAGCTTTCGTCAACTCTGAGAACATTGCAGGCAAGATGACCATACCCTGGAAATCACTTCTATCTTTGCTTGCTAGTTGTTCGTTCTATTGCTATGCCGCGATACCTACCACTTGCTATATCATGCCTCCCATATTGCCATGTCAAGCCTCTAACCCACCTTTCCTAGCAAACTGTTGTTTGGCTAAGTTACCGCTTTGCTCAGCCCCTCTTATAGCATTGCTAGTTGTAGGTGAAGATGAAGTTTGTTCCTTGTTGGAACATGGATTTTGTTGGGATATCATTATTATATCCTGATTACTTTAATGCACCTATATATTTGGTAAAGGGTGGAAGGCTCGGCCTTATGCCTGGTGTTTTGTTCCACTCTTGCCGCCCTAGTTTCCGTCATACCGGTGTTATGTTCCTTGATTTTGCGTTCCTTACGCGGTTGGGTGTTATGAGAACCCCTTGACAGTTCGCTTTGAATAAAACTCCTCCAGCAAGGCCCAACCTTGGTTTTACCATTTTCCACCTAAGCCTTTTTCCCTTGGGTTCCGCGGACTCAAGTGTCATCTTTATAAACCCCCGGGCCAGTGCTCATCTGAGTGTTGGTCCAAACTAGAGCATCGTGCGGGACCGTCCCTTGGCAACTTGGGTTATGTTGGTTCCTGTATGCTTAGCTTACCGGTGTGCCCTGAGAATGATATATGTGCAGCTCCTATCGGGATTTGTCGGCACAACGGGTGGTTTTGCTGGTCTTGTTTTACCATTGTCAAAATGTCTTGTAACCGGGATTCCGAGTCTGATCGGGTCTTCCTGGGAGAAGGAATATCCTTCGTTGACCGTGAGAGCTTGTGATGGGCTAAGTTGGGACACCCCTACAGGGTTTGAACTTTCGAAAGCCGTGCCGCGGTTATGGGCAGATGGGAATTTGTTAATATCCGATGGTAGAGAATTTGACACTTAACTTAATTAGAATGAATCAACCGCGTGTGTAGCCGTGATGGTCTCTTTTTGGAGGAGTCCGGGAAGAGAACATGGTCTTCTATTATGCTTGAACGTAGGTAGCTACAGGATCACTTCTTGATCACTTTTAGCTTCTCGACCATTCTTTGCTTCTCTTATCGCTCTCTTTCGCGTAAGTTAGGCACCATATATGCTAGTGCTTGCTGCAGCTCCACCTCACTACCCTTTCCTACCTTTAAGCTTAAATAGTTTTGATCACGAGGGTGTGAGATTGCTGAGTCCCCATGACTCACATATACTTCCAAACAGATGCAGGTGCCGATGATGCCAGTGCAGGGGACGCTACCGAACTCAAGTGGGAGTTCGACGAGGATTCGGGCCGTTACTATGTGTCTTTTCCGGATGATCAGTAGAGGAGCCCAGTTGGGTCAATCCGGGATCTAGCAATTGGGGTTGTCTTTCTTTATTTTGGTTCCATAGTCGGACCTTGATTGTATTTTTGGTGATGTATGATATATTTATGTATTGTGTGAAGTGGCGATTGTAAGCCAACTCTTTATCCCTTTCTTATTCAGTGCATGGGATGTGTAAAGATTACCCCTCTTGCGACATGCCTACCATGCGTTTATGCCTCTAAGTCGTGCCCCGACACGTGGGAGATATAGCCGCATCATGGGTGTTACAGGTAGTTTTGGCACCCATGGAGTACGAATGGGGAATGAGACCGGGGTGGAGCTAAGGGAGAACCATGTTTCGGTCTGGGACGCGCTTTTTTTTGAACACATGGAACGTGCTTGTTTGAAATTTGGGGAAAGTACAAACTTTGCCCCCTCTTAAATTTCGTACCTACTATGGGTCGGGGGTAGGATGGTAATCCCAGGTGTCCCAAATAGTGGGCGGTAGCGATTTCAGCCGCTTGCATGTGTGCTTAGGCGGCCATTGTGTATGAATGTTTTTCGGAGGCGGTTGCGTGGCGTCTAGATGAAGTACAAACCTACCCAGGTTTAGACCTTTGGACGTCGGGCCGGTAGGTTTCACGGGTTGGAGTTAGAAAAGTAATTTCCTTCTACCAAACATTGGTCTCACGCGGTTTCGGGTGAGTAGAGGCTCTTTTGGCGCTTCGCTTGAAATTTTGAAACAGAAGCATTCACGTTTAGAGTACTCTTGAACTTTGAGGATTGACCTAAATAGACAACGTTAAATTTGACCTTGTATGTTTGAAAACCTCATTAAATTATGCGCTTCTTTTTGAACTTTTGACACTTGAAAATCCTATAACTATGACTATTTTGGAATGGAGGTGGTAAATTTGAATCTATTCTGTACACGACTATATATGCTATTATATACAAAAGCAGAGCTAAGATTGGTGCCCCCATAATTTAGGTATGATTTACAAATGCCATGATATCGAATTCAAATAATCAAATGGACTTCAAGTTGAATTCAAAATTTTTAAACCACCTTAAGTTGAATTCAAATGTATGCTAGTTCATAGCTAGCAATATATAATGTTCATTGTGTAACTTTTGCAGGTATAATGTGCTTTACACACACAACATGAACTATACTCACGTTTATATTTGATTGCTAAAATGATGCATACTATTATAGATCTCTGGATCAATTATGTCGAATAATAACATAGACATGCTCAAATTCGATAGAATATAGATGTTTGACGGATCAATGATCGTTCGTTATGTATATTGCAAATATCATGATCCCATCCTAATATTTGGATACAATTTATATTTCTAATCAATGTGTACTGTCGGATTTCGGGTTCCGGCAGACCCTTGAGGTTCGAACACTGGGGTGCGCATGGAGATTTCGCCTCCTACCTACCTGCACTCCTCCGCCTTGCTAGGATCTAAACTACGGAAAGAACAACACAAGAGACATAGGGTTTATACTGGTTCGGGCCACCGTTGTGGTGTAATACCCTACTCCAGTGTGTGGTGTGGTGGATTGCCTCTTGGGCTGATGATGATGAACATAAGGAAGAACAGCCTCGCGAGGGTCTGTTCTTGGCTGGGGCGATGAACTGCTGGGAGGAGTTCAGTCACCTTTCTCTCTCTCTGATCCTTTCTTTTATCCTTCGATCCCCCTATTTCCTTCCAACCCACTTGCTCTGTGGGTGGCTGGTCCTATTTATAGAGGCCCTGGTCCTCTTCCCAAATATCGAGCAGGAAGGGAGCCAACAATGGCGGGCTAATTTGAAGGGGGAAAGCTAGTATCAGCTATCCTGACAAAAGTAGTCTTCGCCTGCGCAAAGCTCTGGTGATGACGCCGTCTTGGGCTCCATGGTGACCTCCTTCTCATAGTCCTCCTGGTCTTGGTCTCGTTGCACCCAAATGGAAACCTTTGCCTGATTCCTTGGTACTCCGCGGCTACGCTTGCCCCCTTTGCACCAAAGGGGAAAGGAGGACACTGCGCGGACTGGCACCCACCTGGCGCCCTTGGTCGTCATGGCTTGCGTCATGGGCACCTCGTGAGGTACCCTGCCTTGGTCTCTCCGCCTCCTCGTGAGCCAGCCTGACGAGGCCGTGCCTGAGGAAGCTCCGCGTCGTCCGCCCCGTGAGGCTTGGCCCCTCGCGAGGGTCTTGGGTTTGTGTTGGTGAAGATGGGACGCGCTGGGCCCCCTTTTGAGCCACGCCGCAGGCCGCAGGCAGGCAAGTCTGGGGACCCCCGTTCCCAGAACGCCGACAGTAGCCCCCGGGTCCAAGGCGCACCCGGACTTGGCCGTGCAGGGAGGCGGAAGGGCAAGAGCGAAGCGCCGCGGGCCCTAACAGCCTGCGGCCTTGGGCGCCGTGTGGTGGTTGATTGGACCTGGGAGCCTCCACTTCCCCGTGGCGCCTCGGCAACGGCACGGACTGGACAAGTCCCTGCATGCAAAGTGGGTCATGATTACCTGCAATCGTGGAGGTCGGCGGTTGGCCTTCGCCGGCCATAAGTACGGAACAGCGCGCGCCCTTCCAGTCCATCCCCCCTTGCTTCTCCTTCTTCCCGATCCTTGCTCCGTCTTGCTGCGATGGCTCTGATCCGCCGGTTCTTGACGGCAGAGAAGGGAAAGGCTCCCTGAGAGGAACCAGACCCACTCCCGCCGAAGAAACGGCTCGTCCCCCGTGGCCCGGACGAAGGGGCCCTTCAGGTGGTGTCGAGGCCTTGGTGCGAGCGGGCGCCGCCGGGGTTCCCGCTTCCATTGTACGCCCACGTCGAGGGCCCCGAAGGAGCTGATACTGACCGCCACGGGCGGCGCCGCCGTCGGCGCCGACGGGTCACGAAGGTGTGGGTCATCCCCCCTGGGGTCCACACCGACGGCTCCTCCCAAGAGTTCGTGCTCCACGTCGCCATTCCTCTTCAGTCTTGGATCCGCCTTCCTCCCTTCTTCGCCTCCATCATCCCGCAGGGGGAGCCCCTGGAGCTCTGGCTGCAGCACGCCGGCTGCAGCACCCTCGCGACCGAGGCAGAGGTCGCGGTCGTTGCCCCGGGCGAGGTCTTCATGACTCGGGGCTGGAGAGAGATCGCCCGGGTTTGTAGGGTAAGGGGCGTCTTCGCGGTCCACTTGGATTACGACGGTGCTTCGGTGATGCTCTTCAAGGTCTTCGATGCGAGCAGGCGCCGGCTGGAGTGCTGCCCTGGGGAAGGTGGCCAGGACCCTGCTGCGACGAGGACTGGGCCCGCCAACCGCTCCCTTGGCGGCTCCTCAGGCGGTGGAGGCGTCGGAGGTTCCAACGACTCCGGCGAGCTCTTCGCGACTCTGGAGATGAGCGACGACAGCTACGAGCCCCCGAGCCGACACCACTCCTGGAGCAGGGCTGGCTCGTCAGGCCGCCGCCGACTCTGATCTGGATGGGGTTGGCGTCGGTGCTTGACGGCCCACTGTTGATGATGGCGCCTTTTGCAGGGACGTGCGTAGTTTGTGTCCCTTTAGGATCTGTTCCCTGCGAGGAATTAGAAATGCATCCCGTGGGGGCTTGTAAGGTGCCTGCGAACCTGTTTTGTTAATATAACCCTTGTCGTAGAATTGCGCGAGTTGCTCATTCCATCTTAGCTCAGTCCTCCCTTTCGAACCTCACGAGGGCTTGGTGCTCTGCACTGATAGGTCCCAGTCCCAAGGCGACTTCAGCCATCGCTGGTATGCCAGGTCGCGATGCCGTGGTCAAGGCCAGGAGGTGAGCGACCCAGAGTCCGGTAAGAGCCCCTGAGTCGCGATGCTCAGGAGGTCCCCTTTGGCACCCAAGCAGCCGTCTTTTGGTGAGAAAGGAGAGCGGCGTC
Source organism: Triticum urartu (assembly GCF_056163025.1). Lineage (NCBI taxonomy): Eukaryota > Viridiplantae > Streptophyta > Magnoliopsida > Poales > Poaceae > Triticum > Triticum urartu. The sequence continues at coordinate 218,174,716 of NC_141877.1, read as the reverse complement.
GCTAACACGGGATAGCATTAGGTGCGGGGATGGTGCCACGGTAGCTGGCGCTTCTGGGTGATGACTTGTCTCGAGGATCAGGGGCCGCTCTCTGGTGTGTTTCCGGGTCCATGCATCGGCAGGCGCGAGGTTGCTCGGCGAGGTCCTTGTGTGTCTCTCCCCTCTCGCCTTTGCTCCCCTTTCTGCTCTACGTCCTCGGGTCCCGGCCCTCGAGCGAGTCTCAGCCGTCACTGGTATGCCAAGTCGCGATGCCGTGGTCAAGGCCAGAGGGTGAGGGCTGGAGAGCCAGTAGGAGCCCTGAGTTGTGATGCTCAGGCACCCCCCCTTTAACGTGCAAGCGGTTCGCGCGGACGAGAGCGAAGGAGACACTGCAAGGGCCTCGCCTGACGCAGCTCCTTCAGGAGGTCCTGCAGGTCCATCATAGAAAAAACAAGGGGTTGCCATGACAATTGACAGTCAGTCGTTGGTTGCTTCCGAGGGGTAGTGAGGCACTGAAGGCTTGACGAGGTGACGCTATGCGGGGCTGCCGCAGCCAGAGCTCAGCCATCCAGGTTTGTCAGTGTTGCAGGGACGGACCCATGCGCAAGCGTCATGCCGTTTGGGAGCAGCTCCGTTAGTTGGCATCAGCTGAGCAGGCAACTAGGTAAAACACATTAGCCGCGATGGAGTGGATTCGTTCAAATAGATGCTGGGAATGCGGACATCACTGGGTCAGGCCCGAGCGACTTGGGGGGTCATGCAGCCCGAGGGGCGCCCCCAACAAGGTAAGCTAACAACATGGAATAAAAAAGGGATACACGCTGCAGGGACGGACCCACGCGGCCTAGGAATAATGCAGCCCTGGGGGGGCGCTCCCAGCTAGAAATAAGACTCGAAAGATGTCACCTGATGATGTTGAGGACGAAGGAGCGTTGATGTAGCAGGCTCGGTGGGCTGCGGGGGCCGATCCTCACGAGCCCCCAGGCCCAGGGGCCTCGGGAGGCTCCGGAGGCGCTGGCGGCTCCTCGCGGGCCATCTCCATCCCTGCCAGGGCTGCGGAACGCCTGGCCTCTCGTGCCTCCGTGATGCCCCTCATGAGGCGCTGGTACGTGTCAGCCGCGTTCGGCAAGCCGTAAGGCATGCGAACATAGCTATGGGGTGGGCCTCCGCAGCGCCCCACTCGCGAGGGCCAGAGGCGCTCCAGAGAGGCGACTCGGTTGAGCCTTGGTATGTTGATGCAGACGCGCAGCCCACCATCCTCGCCTGGATGGGGAGCCACTACTAGTAGGCGGCGGCCGCCTTTCATGACTCTTGACTCCTGTAGCTCCTGAATGCCTTGCTGACGAACTCCTGAGGGTCTGGATCTCCTTGTCTTGCTCCTTCTTGAGGGAAACGTGCTTCGAAACACGCCTCCATGTGGTGCCCAAGGGCCTCCCTTGTGACCCTAGCTAGGTCGGTGGCCCTCCAGGGGAGAGCCCCCGAGCCCTGCCTGAGGAGGGCGCCGAGCGCACTTTCCTATGCGATGGAAGGAGGTTCCCCCTGGGCAGGCGGGGGCCCAGAGGGGCCTGCCACCTGAGTGGTCAGGCCGGACGATGTCTTCTTCTTCTTAGGGGCGGTCTCGGGAGGCCTCCTGCTTCCACGATCCGGGTCTTCCAGTGACGCGGCCTGAAAGGCTCGTTCCAGGGAACACACCGCGTCCTTCTCTTCACAGGGCACCGTGATGACTCCGCCGCTTCCTGGCATCTTGAGGACGTTGTAGCCGTGGTGAGTTACGGCCATGAACTTGGCCAGCGCTGGGTACCCAAGGATGGCGTTGTATGGCAGGCGAATGTGAGCGACGTCGAAGTCGATGAGCTCGGTGCGGTAGTTGTCGCGTGCCCCGAAGGTGACAGGGAGGCGGACCTGCCCAATCGGGACCGTGGAGCCGTCGGTGATACCGGAGAAAGGCTTGGTTGGCTGAAGCTGGCTGTAGGGCACTTGGAGGTTGTTGAACGTCTCCACGGACAAGACATTGAGCCCTGCCCCGCCATCAATGAGGGTCTTGGTGACCACCACGTTGCTGACGATCGGGGAGCAAAGCATCGGGAGAACTCCGGCTGTAGCCGCACACTTGAGCTGATCTGCTGAGCTGAACATGATGGCGCACGCCGACCACGTGAGAGGGCACGTGGCTTCGAGCCTGGGGAGGACTGCGTTCACTTCACGGGCGAACTGCTTGAAGATGCGCTGAGAGGCTGGGGCTTGTGCACCGCCCAGGATGCAGGCGATCGCACGCGGCTCCTGGAAGCCCCCAGCCCCTCGTCCTGGTGGCGGTCCTCGTTTCTCCTTGGCTGCGGCGGTAGCGGTGGGAGGCCTGCATTGCCTTGCGGGCAATCCTCGCGAGGCTGATCCCTCCAGTCTCCCTCGCGAGGCTGATCCCTCCAGCCTCCCTCGCGAGGCGGGTCTTGCCAGCGATCCTCGCGAGGTTGATCGTGCCACCCTTGGCGCGGTCCACGGTCTTCCCAGCGTCCGGCGTTCCTTCCTCCTCCTTGACCGTAGCCCCGGTCACTGCGGTCAGGGCGACGGCCGATCCTTCCCTCTCGCACGGCTCGGAGCTCTTGACATTCGTTGGTGTTGTGGGTGTGGAGGTCGTGGTACACACAGTACCGGCTGCCCTTGGAAGGTTCGGGCTGATCTCTGCCTCGCTTGGTGTCTGGTTCTGCCGCGAGCACGGCAGCCCCCTTGCGCTTCACATCCTTGGCCTTGGGCCTCTTCTCATCTGGGTCTGCGGCAGGCAGCTCGAGGAGGGAGAGACGCCCTTCCTCGGCCCTGGCGCACTTGGTTGCCAGGTTGAACAGCTCCAAGGAAGTGCACAGGTCTTCATGCATCGCCAGCTCCTCCTTCATCTTGACGTCGCGCACGCCGTCAGAGAAGGCCGAGATGATGGCCTCCTCAGTCACCTTGGGAATCTTGAGGCGCGCGTTGTTGAAGCGCTGGATGTACTTCTGCAGGGTCTCCCCGGGCTGTTGCTTGATGCAGCGCATGTCGCTCATGGCGGGTGGCCGGTCGTGAGTGCCTTGGAAGTTGGCGATGAAGCGGGTGCGCATCTCATCCCAAGAGGAGATTGTGCCTGGAGCCAGGTTCAGGAGCCAGGTGTGAAAGTGCGTTATAACGACTAGAGGGGGGGGTGAATAGGGGATTTTTATGAAAGTCTTCAAAACGTGGAAGTTATGAAGACAAACAGCAGAGATATGCCTATTACTATGCAGCGGAAGTTAGATTACACTAGACAAGCCATGGTCAAGTGTTCGATAGAGTGAAAGCACAATGACAAGTAGCTGCAGTGTAATAAGGATCAGGTAGGAAGAGGTTATGAAGCCAAACAAATCATACAGTTACGTTGTGAAGACAAAGGATATAGCAGGCATGTAATGGCTTCACAATGAGTAACAGTAAGTAAAAGGAAGTGAAGATGAAACCAGTGACTCCTTGAAGACAATGATGTGTTGGACCAGTTCCAGTTGCTGTGACAACTGTACGTCTGGTTGGAGCGGCTAGGTATTTAAACCTTAGGACACACAGTCCCGGACACCCAGTCCTGAACACGCGGGTCAGGACACCAAGTCCTCACCGTATTCTCCTTGAGCTAAGGTCACATAGTCCTCGCCCAATCACTCAGGTAAGTCTTCAAGGTAGACTCCCAAACCTTCACAGACTTCGTTCACTGGCAATCCACAATGTCTCTTGGATGCTCAGAACGCGACGCCTAACCGTCTGGAGGATGCACAGTCCTCAAGTGTAATAAGTCTTCAGATCACACAGACACGAAGACTTAAGTGATGCCCAATTCTCTCTGGCTCTGGGTGGTTAGGGCTTTCTCCTCGCTAGGAATTCTCTCTCAAAGGCTTCGAGGTGGGTTGCTCTCAAACGACAAAAGCAGTGCACTGAAATCTGAGCAGCCAACCGTTGATGGTTGTAGGGGGTGGGCTATTTATAGCCACTTGGCAACCCGACCTGATTTGTCCGAAATGACCCTGGGTCACTAAGGAACTGACACGTGTCCCAACGGTGAGATTTCAAACTCACATGGCAACTTTACTTGGGCTACAAGAAAAGCTGACTTGTCCGGCTCTTGACAAGATTCGCTCTCATTGTCTTCACTCGAAGACATAGGTTTTTGGTTTAGGCATCACTTCAGTCATTCTGACTGGTTCTCTTAGACCCCACTTAACAGTACGGTGGTTCCTATGACTCAACACAAAAGAAAAAGAACTACGAAAGATCTAAGTCTTCGAGCTCCATAGGCTTCATACCGTGTCTTCTTTTGTCATAGTCTTCAATGTGAATATCTTCATATACCACCTTTGACTTCAATGTCTTCATACATTTTTAGGGGTCATCTCTGGTAGTAAAACCGAATCAATGAGGGACTTCTACCTGTGTTATCCTGCAATTCTCACAAACACATTAGTCCCTCAACTAGGTTTGTTGTCAATACTCCAAAACCAACTAGGGGTGGCACTAGATGCACTTACAATCTCCCCCTTTTTGGTGATTGATGACAAACTAGTTGAAGTTTTCAACGGGGAATATAATCTATGAAATTGTAAAGGATAAGGAATTGTAAAGGATAAGGAATTGTCTTCATAAGTTGCAAGGGCTCCCCCTGAAGATGTGCATATAAGTTAATTTGCTTTTGGAATGCAAATGCACATGGCAGGTTGTACTTGTGGAGATCCACTTCAGCTTATGATGACAATCCACTATGCATGTGAAAGTATATGAAGATAATGACATGCATAATGGAAAATGGACGTCTGCAGAATGAGCTAAGTGCGGAATTTATCATCGCACATGCGGAATTTATCTTCGCAAAACAAGGTGGCAAACAAGTAGCAGACGACCATCTAGTTTAAGTGTTACAACTGATAAGTGCCAAATGTAGCAAAAAAATGAGAGTTGTAAGCACGAAGCAAAATATAAGGCACCCGCCCATATGAACCCGCTTGAAGACTATCAATATCTCATATGCTTCTCCCCCTTTTGTCAGTAATGACCAAAAAGGTTTGAAGACATAGAGTCTCTACTCGTCCCCATGAGGAGTAGGTGAAGTAGCAGGGTTGTTGGTGTTGGTTGGCGGTGCAGAAGAGCTTGGAGGTGCTGAAGCATATGGCGGTGAAGTAGCATCGTCTTCTTCCTCAATGATTCTGGCAGTGACTGTGGCAGTAGAGGAAGAGAACTCAGAATCTTCAAGGGATGGAGTTCCCAGCAGCACAGCTCTTCGAGGAGGTGCGGAGTCAAACTTGAATCTTTCAGTGAAGCCATCCTCTTGAAGATCAGCTTCAGAAAGCATCATCGTTAGCCCTTTCCATGTGCGGCGACAGGTTTCATGTGCAACGAATGCATTCTTGGTGGCAAGATTTCGGATGCGATTTACATCCACCAAGAGGCTTTTCATCTGTCTCTTCAACCAGTCATGATGCCTATCCTGCTTTTGATGAAGGGCCACAAGAAGCTCTCGGTCGTTGAGAACACGAGTGCGCTTCTTGGGTCTTGAAGCAGTGGCACTGTCAGTGGCTTCAGTTGAAGCAAGATGTGGTGCACGTGTAGTGCCAGCCAAAGGATACACCCTGGAGATGGCTTCAACACCTTCAACGTTTTGAGTGAAGCTCTGGTGTTCTGCATTCTGAAGACTCAGAGGTTGCTTGGCAGGTTCAGGATAAATGGCTTCAGCAGAGGTATCCACATTAGGCAAGAAGATCCGATGGTTGCGGGCTGAGGGCTGATACGAGATGGCAGAGTGAAGTTTGATCAGCCTCATTACCCAAGGAGCATAGAACTTTAAACCAAACAGATCTGAGCCTGATGCAGCTAGTTGGCGTATGAAGAAATCCTGTGCATTGAAGCATTTGCCATGAAGGATACAGAATATCAGAGTCTTCATTGCACCCTCGATCTTGGCATTTGGAGAGTGTCCTTTAATGGGCCAGAGAGTCCGCCGGATGATGTGATAGATGGTCCTGGGCAGGTACTCAAGGTCTTCAACGAAGAACTCTGTGGGATAAGGAGCATCGTGGGGCAATGGCTTCATCATGGAGAGCATCTAACTCATATTCGGTTCAGGCCTCTGAAATATGCTCTCAATAGCTTCAGTGTGTAGCCGACAGCCTTGCTCGAAGAATTCGCCTGGAGTGGGCAGGCCAGTGAGCTCAATGATATCAAATGCATTGGCTTCATGATGAACGTTGCCGGTCATCCACTCCAGGACCCAGGTCTTCGGATCTTTGTTGTATCCTTTGATGTGCAGTGTGGCATATAATTGTAGCAGGAGCTCTTCGTTCCAATGCTCTTCATCAGTGACAAACTGCAGCAGACCCACTTGTTTGAAGCAATCCAATGCTTCCTCTAGACAGGGCAGACCAGCAATAGCTTCAACATCAAGGCGCTTGTGCGGGAAAATGCAACCTTGGTTGTACAGTATGCAAGAGTAGTAGCTGCGCTGAGGATAGCTCCAGAACCTATCTGATGAAATCCTTTCCCTTGAATAGGGGTTCTTGGAGCTATTGAAGAAGGTGTTATCTGCCCTAAAGCTATTGATGTTGAAGGAACTAGGTGCTGATGCAGAACCTGGGAACCTTGGCAGCCTTGGGATTGGCTTCTGAACCTGAGGCCTGTGCTGAACATGGTAGTTGAATTGTGGACCGGCAGCAGACTCAGGAACAGAAGTGTCAGGATCAGTAGCTTCGCTGTCTTCTGAAGCTTTTGGTGGGGAGGGCTCCACATTAGCTTCAATGTTAGATGTGGCAGCCTCATGATTTGCTTCCTCCACTTTACGAGCTGGAGGGTCGGACACAAGCACGTTCTCCTGGAGAAGTACTTCTTGGTGGAGCAGGGGAGTGGGATCTTGTGGTACTTCATCTGCGGTTGATGTAGCCGAAATGTCTTCAGCAGAGACTTGAGGCCTAGGACCTTTGCGAAGCCTGCGGAACACAGACGACGCCTGAGGAGTTGGAGTTGGCTGGGCCTCATAGTCTTCTTCCTCTTGAGGGCGATCCGCCCATGAAGCATCCTGTGCAATTGGCGTCAGTGGACGACCAACGCTGATGAGTTCGTTGTGTTCTAACTGAGGAAGGGCTGCATCATCTTCTACATTGTCATGATGACCAATGTCTTCAGCAGCGATGGGGTCGGCTACTGGAATGTCTTCAGTTTCAGGAGCCTCTGTGGAAGCAAGCTCATGAACCGTCAGTTGACATTCTGCGTCAGGGTGAACCATAGAGATGGGTTCAACTATCAAGGGCTTTGTGGGAGCAGCCCGAGCTTTCTTGATCTTTCTCTTTTTCTTGCTGGGGGCAGAAGGAGAGGCTTCAGAGTGTTTCCTCTTCCTGCCTTCAGCCTCTGCAGTTTTTGTCTTCTTGAGCTCTGAAGCTGTTGACCGGCTCTTTGGCTTCGAGCCAGTCGTTGCAGTTGGGAAGACAAGCGGAACTGCTTCCTGCCTTGGTGCCTCCGGTTCAGCTAGAACAGTCTTCTTCTTCTTTGCGGCCATCTTGGGGTCGATGCCAGGACGCCCAAGCGCCTTGCGCTTCTCAGCCTCATTATAGGCTTGCACACATCTGTCAGCCAGAGTCTTCATCCGCTCACGTGAGCCTTGAGATTCTGCACGCTTCTTCACAAAGGCTTCCTTGAGCTCATGCATCATTGTCTTGAAGTTCTTCACTTCCTGCACGCTGAGCTTGGCCATGTGCTTCTTGAACTGAGCCTTTTCATAGTCAATCTTCTGCTTCAGTTCAACGATGCGCTGGGCAATTGCAAGTTCTGAAGCAATAGCACCTTGGAAGGCGACGCTGAGGCCAACGGGCAGCTGTAGATCTTCAAAGCTGATGTTTGGTGTGGCAAACTCGTCAATGAAGTTGTGGATGATGGCGACATCAAAGAGAGGCAGATTGTTGAAGATTTCTGCTTCTTCTTTGCTCTTGATGAGTTGCTCAAGAGCGTCATCTCCAAGATCTTCATCACTTGATAGATCAATGGCTTCACTGCGCAGGATGGCAGCAGCTGTGAGCTCTTTGCCAGTGTGAGACAGAGGCATCTTGGCCTTCTGGTGCCTTGAGAGGCGTGATAAGTCTTCAGACTGCACACTGTCTTCAGGAGGTGCAGTCGCCAATGGCTTCGCCTTTGATATTTTTGGTGAAGGGGCCGGCTTTGAAGCTTTTAGTTTCTTCAACTGCCTTGGCTCTGGCACTGCAGGCGCTTCATCAGACTCAGTACCAGCTGCAGGCTCATTCACTGCAGTCCCTTGAACCAAGATGTAGGTGATGAGGCCTTCAAGGTTGGCATACGGACTGATGACATTGGGCTCTGCTTCTCGTGTGCCATCTGCCCTTGGTGCTGAAGGACCAGGGTTGAAGTCTAACCCAAATTTCTTCTTGTTCTGCTTCGCTGAGTTTTGGGCAAACTAGAAGTTGCGCTTGAACAGATTGTCATCACGACACCAGAGTAGTGACGATGGATGTGCATCATCAGGATGTGGCCCACGAACCATGCATGGATAGAAGCTTTGGGAAATAGCTTCATCTCTGGACCTGGGTACAAGATTCTTGTATAAAATGTCTCCCCACGGTCTTTTTATGGCACTTTTCTCAGCATACTCTTGGGTTGTGAAGTGGTATTTGAACCATTTTTCTGCCCAATAGCGTCGAATCCATTGGATTCGGGTCTTGCGCTGACCATAATTCTCTTCAGGATCTGTTTTATACATTTCTGCCAGTTCATCAGGCAGATCTTTGGATGTTCCTCCACGTCGTTGTCTGCCCCCCTTCCTTGCTGCTGTTTCTGAAGCCATAAACCTTAACTTGGAAGGCTTCAAGACGTTCAAAGGCTTCAAAGGCTTTCTTTTGCTGGACCAACAGGAACTGGCTTCAGGAGAGTTTATGTGTTGCTGTAAGAATTCTGCAAATGAATGCAGACTATGAGAACCAAAGGATTCTCCTACGGACATGTACCTGTGACAGCATTAGGGTGCGAGGGAAGGGGAAGAGGTCATATGCATTCTCAGAAGATTTTGAAGATAAATCAGTTTAGAAGACATTGACCTCATCATGCGAAGACATTCACTCATAGATAAGAAGTTGGTTCCAGATTTGTACGAATCCACAGATCAGTACAAGTGAGGAATCTAACTACTTCATGAAGCACAAGTGAATATACTAGGCATGTTATGAGATGCAGTTTGAGAGAGATCTATTTTGTGTGAACAGAAACGACTTGTGGTAGAAAGTGACAGATCAATAGGATCAATGGTGCTGTAAAAAGGGAGTTTTATTTACCACACTGAGAACTGCTAGACGGAGTGGGAGATGAGGCCGAGCAGTTCACTCGTCCGTGCCCTAACTTGGCGACGGAGGAGACCTACGGCAACGGCAGAGAGGATGATGTCCGCGGTCGGCGTGAAGACGGCGTCGGAGAGGTTGCGGCAGCGAAGCGCTTCGTCGCCGGCGTCGTCGAGAGCTAGCGGTGGTGCTAGGGTTCGTGCGAGGGTGGAAGAAGAGATAGTTACCGCTGTAAGTGTGTATTTATAGGCACAGGGGCGGCATAGTGCTATTACACAGGTGCCCCTGGCGATTCGCATTTGAGTAATACGTGGCCATCATGCGGTATTTTGGGGGCAGTTCCACGTCCCACGCACGCCTGGATTGTCGGGTGGTCGTTCCTACTTCTCCGGATTTCATGTGGATGAATGAGTATTGAAAACGGACTTAAATGTTGTCTCTGTGTCTTCTGCTGACAAGGACGCAAAGAAGACATTCGACAGTTTCAATAGAATGCATATGACTTGGAGAGATAGAATTTTGAGATAGAGAGCATAGAGAGGTTAGGGTCCGATCACATTCACTTAGTTCAAAAGATTCAACAAGAAGACATAGCTATAAGTGAATGCTGTAGACGACAGAACACTAGTATATATATATATATCTATATAATCAACATAGTGAAGATAATCATGAAGACATGTTGAGATTGAAGCCAAACCAAATGTGAAGACATTGCAAGGTAGCGCCATGAGTGAAACTCTTCAAAATAGAACGTTTGGTGGTGGCGTTACCCACCGTATAGGAAGTATTAGACCCAGACACGGCGCACAATTATCGTGGCGCTCCGAAGTCAAATTCCACATTAATGTATTAACACTTAGAATGTATGTCTTCATTGATTGAAGATATACTTTACTTCGTGTGATGCACATCTAAGTCATCAATATGCATAAGGGTTAGGATGTGTGCCTGATCACAGGACATTTGAGGATTCTAGGATATTTAGCTCACACCGTAACTTGCAAAACCTCTTCTCATCCAAGGGCTTGGTGAAGATATCTGCCAATTGCTCTTCAGTGTTGATGTTTATGATCTCAATGTCTTCCCTCACAACATGATCTCTAAGAGAGTGATGATGAATTTCAATGTGCTTTGTCTTCGAGTGCTGAACTGGGTTGTTGGCAATCTTGATGGCGCTTTCGTTGTCGCAGTAAAGTGGCACTTGCTTCAGATGAATGCCATAGTCCTTCAGTGTTTGCTTCATCCACAGAAGCTGAGCGCAGCAAGATCCAGCAGCAATGTATTCAGATTCAGAAGTGGAGAGAGATACACAGTTCTGCTTCTTTGAAGACCAACATACAAGTGATCGTCCCAGAAAGTGACATGTGCCTGATGTAGACTTGCGATCAACTTTGTCACCAGCATAATCAGCATCCGAAAATCCAACCAAATCAAACTCTGAGCCCTTTGGATACCATAATCCTAGAGTTGGGGTGTGAGCCAAATATCGAAGAATTCGCTTCACAGCTAAGTGATGCGACTCCTTTGGTGCCGCTTGAAATCGAGCACACATGCAAACACTAAGCATAATATTTGACCTAGATGCACATAGATAAAGCAAAGAACCAATCATGGAGCGGTATACCTTTTGATCGAACTCTTTACCATTGTCGTCAGGACCCAGATGATGTTTGGCTGGCATTGGCGTTGTGAAGCCTTTGCAGTCTTGCATACCGAACTTCTTCAGGCAATCTTTGAGATACTTCTCTTGAGATATGAAGATGTCGTTGCGTTGCTGTCTTATTTGAAGACCGAGGAAGAACTTCAGCTCTCCCATCATGGACATCTGATATTGCTCTTGCATCATATATCCAAACTCTTCACTGTACTTCTGATTGGTGCAGCCGAAGATAATGTCATCCACATATATTTGGCACACAAACAGTTCACCATCATATGTCTTCGTGAAAAGAGTGGGATCTAGGGAACCAGGTATGAAGCCTTTGCTCTTCAGGAAGTATTTGAGTGTGTCATACCAGGCCCTAGGGGCTTGTTTGAGGCCATACAGTGCCTTGTTGAGCTTGTATACCATGTCAGGATGTTTTGGATTTTCAAAGCCAGGCGGTTGTGCAACATACACTTCTTCAATCTTGCCATTGAGAAAGGCACTCTTTACATCCATTTGATATAGAAGTATGTTATGATGATTTGCATAGGCCAGCAATATGCGTATGGCTTCAAGCCTAGCCACAGGAGCAAATGTTTCATCGAAGTCAATGCCTTCCACTTGAGTATATCCTTGAGCAACGAGACGAGCTTTGTTTCTGACAACTTGACCATGCTCATCTTGCTTGTTGCGATATATCCATTTGGTGCCTATTATGTTGTGCTTCCGTGGATCAGGACGCTTAACTAGTTCCCATACATTATTCAGCTCAAACTGTTGAAGCTCTTCTTGCATAGCTTGAATCCATTCAGGTTCCATGAAGGCTTCTTCAACTTTCTTGGGTTCTGATATTGAGACGAATGCGAAGTGCCCACAGAAATTTGCTAGCTGAGTTGCCCTTGAACGAGTGAGTGGACCAGGTGCATTGATGCTATCAATTATTCTTTCAATCTGCACTTCATTGGCAACGCGAGGATGTACAGGGCGAAGACTTTGCTCTTGCCGTTCATTGTCGTTGTTGGAAGGAATGTCTTCAGGCTGAGCATTGTCTTCATGTTGATCAGGTGCTGAAATGATAAGTTCTTCAGGATGGGCTTCAGAAGGTATAATTTCTCAAGTTCCCATTAGCTTGATTGATTCACTGGATGGAACTTCATCTAGCACACTTGGCAGCTGCTCTCTTTGTGATCCGTTGGTCTCATCAAACCGCACATCCACTGTTTCAACCACTTTGTAATGAAAGAGATTGAAGACTCTGTAGGAGTGCGAATCCTTTCCATATCCAAGCATAAAACCCTCATGTGCTTTTGGTGCAAATTTTGAGGTGTGATGTGGGTCCTTGATCCAGCACCTTGCGCCAAATACTCTGAAGTAACTGACATTTGGCTTCTTGCCAGTTAGGAGTTCATAAGATGTCTTGTTCAGAAGCTTGTGAAGATAAACACGGTTGATTGTATGGCATGCAGTGTCAATGGCTTCAGTCCAGAATTTTCTTGGAGTCTTGTATTCATCTAGCATCGTTCTGGCCATCTCAGCGAGTGTTCTGTTCTTGCGTTCGACGACACCATTCTGCTGTGGCGTGTACGGAGCTGAGAATTCATGTGTGATGCCCAAGGTATCAAGATATGTATCAAGGCAAGTGTTCTTGAATTCAGTGCCATTGTCACTTCTGATGTGCTTTATCTTGGCGCCGTAATTGTTCATAGCTCGATTGGCGAAGCGTCTGAAGACATCCCGCACTTCAGTCTTGTAAAGGATTATGTGCACCCAAGTATATCTAGAGTAATCATCAACAATGACGAAGACATAGAGGCAAGCAGTAGTAGTAAAAGTTGAGTAGTGAGTGGGACCAAAAAGATCCATGTGAAGCAGTTCGAAGGGTTGAGTAGTAGTCATGATTGTCTTCGAGGGATGTTTTGCCCTCGTCATCTTCCCTGCTTCACAGGCACCGCATAAGTGATCTTTCTTGAACTTGACGCCCTCGATGCCTATGACATGTTTCTTCTTCGCAAGGGTGTGGAGGTTCCTCATGCCAGCATGCCCAAGCCTCCGATGCCAAAGCCAACATTCTGAAGCTTTTGCAAGAAGACATACTGCAAGTTGTGGCCCTGCTGAGAAATCTACCACATACAAATCATCTTTCCGATACCCTTCAAACACTAGAGACTTGTCAGATTCCATTAGTACAAGGCAACGATATTTTCCAAATATTACGACCATGTTCAAATCGCAAAGCATTGGAACAGACATTAAGTTGAAACCAAGGGATTCAACAAGCATGACTTTATCCATGTGTTGATCCTTTGAGATTGCAACTCTACCTAGACCCAATACCTTACTTTTACCAGTGTCAGCAAATGTGATGTGGCTCTTGTCGGATGGACGTAAGGTTGAGTCCATAAGAAGGCTTCTTTTGCCAGTCATGTGATTTGTACACCCACTGTCAATAATCCATTCTGAAGACTTTGAAGACGCTGGTGTCGTACCCTACAGTGCAGTTAGGGGGATAGGCTTCACGAAGAGAATTGTGAAGCAAAAACATTTGACGAACCAGTGGGTTATGAAAACTTAGATCCAGATTAGGACTAATAGGGAGAGTAGCATGCGATTCAGGAACGAAGTACATAATGATGCCATTCGGGCATTTTATCTTGCGCCCTACAAGATTTTTAAGGTCCCCAGCAATAGCGTAAGAAGATTTTGTTTTTCTGCTGGAGACCTTTCCCTGCAAAAGAGAGTTAAGCTTTATTAACCACCCACATCTTCAAGGGTGGCTTAGAAGCAATAAGTCTAAGTGCAGCATCTGAGAATTTTGGTTTTGGAGCCCTAGCAAACAGTCTAGCAGGCGGACAATAGTACTCATAAGAATAGGCAGAATAATTTTTGGTCATATGAACATGACGGTTTGATGAACCGCTCTCATATTCATATGCCTGAGTATGGTTTCCCTGCAAAACATTTGCGTTAGTGTGACTCAGGTGAGTCCTTTGTCTGCATGAAGCCTTTGGACTGAGGTTTGTCTTCTTCATGTGAGGTGTCATGAAGACATTCACAGGAAGATTTTCCAGACACTTTTTCGGAACCCAGATCTTCTTCATAGGCAGTCCATTCCTGCAGTTAGTACCAATGTACCTGGCAAACACTACACCATTCTGATTTTTAAACAGTACATAGTTTGCATCAAAGGATTCATCAATGATAATGGGGTTAGCACAGGTGAAGCCAGATAAATTGGATGGATCTGCTGAAGGTTCCTTTGCAGCAACCCACTTGGTTTTGGGGTACTACTCAGGTTTCTAGTAAGAGCCATCTGCATTTATTTTCCTTACGAACCCTACACCCTCTTTCCTAGGGTTTTGGTTCAGAATCTGATTTTTTCAGGACATCACATAGCTTATGATGTCGCTTAAGGCTTTTGTACATCCCTGTTTCAAGCAATGTCTTCAACCTAGCATTCTCATCAGCAATAGCAGTGGTATCCTCAGCAGAGGGGTTAGTTACCACATCAACAGTTGAAGATATTGCAACAGCAGTAGCAGTGGAACATTCAACAACAGAAGTAGCATTATCACGCTCAATGCATTTAAGACATGGTGGTTCAAATCCTTCCTGAGCGGAACTGATCTGTTCGACGCGAAGTGACTCGTTTTCCTTTTGAAGATCTTCATGAGCCGCTCTCAATTTCTCAAGTTCTTGCTTCCTTTGAAGATAATCATAGGAAAGCTTTTCATGAGTTGTTGAGAGAGTATCATGACGATCTTCAAGTTCCTGATACTTAACGTGAAGATTTTTTATGTCTTCAATTAAGGATTCAGATCGAGTCATTTCAGCACCCAACAGATCATCGCTTCTGTCTAAGAGTTTTTGAATATGTTCCATGGCTTTCTGTTGTTCAGTTGCAATTTTAGCGAGTGTTTTGTAACTGGGTTTTGAATCACAATTAGAGTCATCGTCACTAGATGTTTGATAGTGAGTAGTGCGTTTGTTTACCTTGGCACCGTGTGCCATGAAGCAGTAGGTAGGAGTGGAGTAGTCCTTGTCATTTGCATCGGTGTTGGTGATGAGGTCATTGTCTTCAGTGTTGAAGATGGACTTGGCGACGTATGCTGTAGCCAGACTTGCAATGCCAGAATCAGACTCCTCCTCAGACTCCACCTCCGCCTCCTCAGAAGCGGACTCCTCCTCTGAATCCATTTCCTTGCCAACAAACGCACGTGCCTTGCCAGATGAGCTCTTCTTGTGTGATGAAGACTTTGAGGAAGACTTGGAAGAAGACTTTGTGTATTTCTTCTTCTTCTTGTCGTCAGAGTCATATTCCTTGCTCTTCTTCTTCTTTCTGTTCTCATTGTCCCACTGTGGACACTCAGAGATGAAGTGTCCAGTTTTCTTGCACTTGTGGCATGTTTTCTTCTTGTAGTCATGAGCAGAAGCTTCATTATTCCTTGAGCTTGATCGTGAAGACTTTCTGAAGCCTTTCTTCTTGGTGAATTTTTGGAACTTCTTCACTAGCATTGCAAGTTCCCTTCCAATGTCTTCAGGATCATCAGAACTGCTGTCAGATTCTTCTTTCAGATGAGGAAACAGCTTTTTCCTTCAAGGCACGAGTTCGCCCATAGTTTGGACCATAGATATCTCTTTTCTCCGAAAGCTGAAACTCATGTGTATTGAGCCTCTCAAGTATGTCAGACGGATCGAGTGTCTTGAAATCAGGACGTTCTTGGATCATCAGGGCCAGGATGTCAAACGAACTATCAAGTGATCTCAGCAGCGTCTTGACGACTTCGTGTTTGGTAATCTCAGTGGCGCCGAGGGCTTGAAGCTCATTTGTGATTTCAGTGAGTTGGTCAAATGTGTGCTGGACATTCTCATTGTCATTTCGCTTGAAGCGGTTGAACAGATTGCGAAGGACACTGATTCTTTGATCTCTCTGGGTTGAGATGCCTTCATTGACCTTGGAGAGCCAGTCCCAGACCAGCTTGGATGTCTTCAAGGCACTCACACGGCCATACTGTCCTTTGGTCAGATGACCACAGATGATGTTCTTGGCAGTAGAGTCCAGTTGAACGAATTTCTTGACATCAGCAGCAGTGATACCTTCTCCAGCCTTGGGAACGCCGTTCTCGACGACATACCATAGGTCGATGTCAATGGCTTCAAGATGCATACGCATCTTATTCTTCCAGTAGGGATATTCAGTTCCATCGAAGATGGGGCACGCAGCGGAGACTTTAATTATCCCTGCAGTCGACATAGCTAAAACTCCAGGTGGTCAAACCGAATCACACAGAACAAAGGAGCACCTCACTCTGATACCAATTGAAAGTGCGTTATATCGACTAGAGGGGGGGTGAATAGGTGATTTTTATGAAAGTCTTCAAAACATGGAAGTTATGAAGACAAACAGCAGAGATATGCCTATTACTATGCAGCGGAAGTTAGATTACACTAGGCAAGCCATGGTCAAGTGTTCGATAGAGTGAAAGCACAATGACAAGTAGCTGCAGTGTAATAAGGATCAGGTAGGAAGAGGTTATGAAGCCAAACAAATCATACAGTTACGTTGTGAAGACAAAGGATATAGCAGGCATGTAATGGCTTCACAATGAGTAACAGTAAGTAAAAGGAAGTGAAGATGAAACCAGTGACTCGTTGAAGACAATGATGTGTTGGACCAGTTCCAGTTGCTGTGACAACTGTACGTCTGGTTGGAGCGGCTAGGTATTTAAACCTTAGGACACACAGTCCCGGACACCCAGTCCTGAACACGCAGCTCAGGACACCAAGTCCTCACCGTATTCTCCTTGAGCTAAGGTCACATAGTCCTCGCCCAATCACTCAGGTAAGTCTTCAAGGTAGACTCCCAAACCTTCACAGACTTCGTTCACTGGCAATCCACAATGTCTCTTGGATGCTCAGAACGCGACGCCTAACCGTCTGGAGGATGCACAGTCCTCAAGTGTAATAAGTCTTCAGATCACACAGACACGAAGACTTAAGTGATGCCCAATTCTCTCTGGCTCTGGGTGGTTAGGGCTTTCTCCTCGCTAGGAATTCTCTCTCAAAGGCTTCGAGGTGGGTTGCTCTCAAACGACAAAAGCAGTGCACTGAAATCTGAGCAGCCAACCGTTGATGGTTGTAGGGGGTGGGCTATTTATAGCCACTTGGCAACCCGACCTGATTTGTCCGAAATGACCCTGGGTCACTAAGGAACTGACACGTGTCCCAACGGTGAGATTTCAAACTCACATGGCAACTTTACTTGGGCTACAAGCAAAGCTGACTTGTCCGGCTCTGGACAAGATTCGCTCTCATTGTCTTCACTCGAAGACATAGGTTTTTGGTTTAGGCATCACTTCAGTCATTCTGACTGGTTCTCTTAGACCCCACTTAACAGTACGGTGGTTCCTATGACTCAACACAAAAGAACAAGAACTACGAAAGATCTAAGTCTTCGAGCTCCATAGGCTTCATATCATGTCTTCTTTTGTCATAGTCTTCAATGTGAATATCTTCATATACCACCTTTGACTTCAATGTCTTCATACATTTTTAGGGGTCATCTCTGGTAGTAAAACCGAATCAATGAGGGACTTCTACCTGTGTTATCCTACAATTCTCACAAACACATTAGTCCCTCAACTAGGTTTGTCGTCAATACTCCAAAACCAACTAGGGGTGGCACTAGATGCACTTACAAGGTGCGGGCCCCGTCCTTGAGTGCCATGGGGAACCAGTTCGCCATGACCTTCTCGTCTCCGTTGGCAGCTTCGATGCCCAGCTCGTAGAGCTGGAGGAACTCCGCAGGGTCGGCCGTGCTGTCGTAGCGAGGAGGCAAGTCCGGTTTGAACTTGCCGGGCCACGTGACGCTGCATAGCTCGGCGGTGAAGGCGCGACAGCCTGCTGTGGCCACGGGAGGCCTTGGATGACGGGGAGCTTGGTCTTGCATGTCCCCACGCGCTGCAGCTGGGAGCAGCGCGGGATCTTGACGCACGGGAGCAGGAGCATGGTCGCGACGTGCTGGAGCAGGGAGCGCCCGGGCAGCTTCTTGCGGGTGAGGGACTTCTTGACAGCTTTGCTCTTGCCGCGCTGGCGCCTGACAGAGCGGGTTCCGCCCAGGGGCCACGTACCTTGGAGCCATGGCGCCGTCCTGAGGAGGAGGCGGCCGGGGCGCCGCCGGAGCTTCATCGCCCACGCGGGGTGGGGTGCCGTGCAGCGGAACGGACGGCGCGGGAGAGCCCCTTGCGGCACGGACGAGCTCGGCGACGCGATCGAGCCATTCTTCGTAGACGTCGTCGACGGGACGGTAGCGCAGGAGCTCGTTTGCCGCGATGAGTGCAGCCCGAGCCTCCATGGGCGCGCGGAGCGCGCGGTACAAAGATCCAGCTGGGGTGAGCGAGGGAGTTGCGGTGCGGCCGTCCTGCCGCACGGACGGATGCTGGGACGATGCTTGCTACTCGTCCCCCGCCGGGCCGGTGGCGGCGTTGATGGCAGGTGACGGGGAACGACGAGGACGCCCGCCGACAGGGGCCGTCTGGGCGATGCGGGAAGCGAGTGCGGCCCGGTGCTTGGCGCGGGCCTGACGAGCATCAGACATGGGCGTGATGGTCGGAGGAGAACGGGGTGGTGGAAGACAAATCCCGGCGCACCCCTACCTGGCGAGCCAAATGTCGGATTTCGGGTTCCGGCAGACCCTTGAGGTTCGAACACTGGGGTGCGCGCGGAGATTTCACCTCCTACCTACCTGTACTCCTCAGCGTTGCTAGGATCTAAACTACGGAAAGAACAACACAAGAGACACGGGGTTTATACTGGTTCGGGCCACCGTTGTGGTGTAATACCCTACTCCAGTGTGTGGTGTGGTGGATTGCCTCTTGGGCTGATGATGATGAACAATACAAGGAAGAACAGCCTCACGAGGGTCTGTTCTTGGCTGGGGCGATGAACTGCTGGGAGGAGTTCAGTGACCTTTCTCTCTCTCTTTGATCCTTTCTTTTATCCTTCGATCCCCCTATTTCCTTCCAACCCCCTTGCTCTGTGGGTGGCTGGTCCTATTTATAGAGGCCCTGGTCCTCTTCCCAAATATCGAGCGGGAAGGGAGCCAACAATGGCGGGCTAATTTGAAGGGGGACATCTAGTATCAGCTATCCTGACAAAAGTAGTCTTCGCCTACGCAAAGCTCTGGTGATGACGCCGTCTTGGGCTCCACGGTGACCTCCGTCTCGTAGTCCTCCTGGTCTTGGTCTCGTTGCACCAAAATGGCAACCTTTGCCTGATGCCTTGGTACTCCACGGCTGTGCTTGCCCCCTTTGCACCAAAGGGGTAAGGAGGACACTGCGCGGGCTGGCACCCACCTGGCGCCCTTGGTCTTCATGGCTTGCGTCACAGGCACCTCGTGAGGTACCCTGCCTTGGTCTCTCCGCCTCCTCGTGAGCCAGCCTGACGAGGCCGTGCCTGAGGAAGCTCCGCGTCGTCCGCCCTGCGAGGCTTGGCCCCTCGCGAGGGTCTTGGGTTTGTGTTGGTGAAGATGCGCCGCGCAGGGCCCCCTTTTGAGCCACGCCGCAGGCCGCAGGCAGGCAAGTCTGGGGACCCCTGTTCCCAGAATGCCGACATGTACATCAGTCTTTTACGTGTAGTTTCACTCTCCATTGGTGGTCTCTCAGACATGCTCACACACTCTCTCCCGAGGAGTCTTTCTCGCAGACATGCTCTCGATATAACCCTCCCTCCCTCTCGTAACCATTTACAACTATTTTCACTAACCTTTATCACAAGCACTCTTCCTCTCACAAGCATACACAAGCACAATCCCCATCGACCCTTTCTATATACATAGACTTGCCTATGTGTCTCCCGCACGCACATTATCTTTAGGCCTGTCTCTCATGCATTATCTCCACCTCTCTTTCTAATCGACGAGTATGATTATAGCAGAGCATTTTGTAGGATGCCCCTTAAAGTTAGGTTGGATGAATAGTAATATCAGAGATAAGGGGTTACCTTAGTCCGAGGACCTAGGGTTACAAATCCTAGCCGGCTTTGTCATTGGACACAGAGTCCTTCATGACTCTGATATCTTTGTCTTGTACGACAGTCCACCATGGGTCTCCCTAAATGCGTCATGAGCCGACCAATGTGGCGCAGGACGGAACCGAACCAAGGGCCTCACCTCGGCCCACCAAACTTCACGCGGTGACACACCCTCTGCCCCCAGGTCTCGTTATCTTCTCACACCCACACATACCAACACAGACACCACACAAAATATTTCCTCCTCGTGCCTCTATCCCCTCCCCCTTGCATATACACACTCAAGGGCATCTCTCGTCGTGACATCATATTCATCTCTCTCTCTAGAACTTTCTCATTTCTCATGCTATCTCTCCCACGTCCCCCGCCGGCCCCTCTATCCATGCCTCTCTCGAATACGTAATACACACACATACCTCTCTAGGCCCTACCAAATACATCAACTACACATTCACACATGTTACATCATGTACCCCATTGATCTAAAAAGCAATGTCTTCACATTTATTTCGCATACAACATTCCTTTTGAATAAAACCACACAAAGTGTGGCCAAAAAATTATTTTAGAATTTCTACATATATACAACATTACAAAGTTATTTGGAGGAGTATGAATGTTAATTTGCATTGCATGGTGCCCACAGTGATATTTATTCCGCACTGTGAATTTTTATGTTTTTATACTATATATAGTTAGTCATAATAAAGAGAAACTAAGAGCATCTCTCTCTCCATCGCATACTCCCCTCTACGCCCCTTTCACGTACGCACACAAACTATCTCCAGGTCCTCTAAAAGTACGCCCCCAGCACATTCACGCATGTTTCATCTTTCTCTCGCGATATATATAGTGACGATCATTGTATTTGAAGTGAAAGCACGATACATATATTGGACTTCAGAATCGACTCATTACGGTCACCATTAATATTTTGTGGTTATTATACAGTCACGGGCTCACCATACAGCTCTGTATTTGCTCAAGACACGACCAGTTAAACGCTCCACATGGCACCACTAGTGTTGCATCACATTATCTCACTACCATTGGGCCCACATGTCGGCGTGTATAAGAATTAAAAAAAATGATAAAAAAATATTGGACGGTTGTTCGAAGTCATGACCGTGGGCATAGTGGACAAGATGGCCTTGTGTTGATATGCTCAGTTGTCTATTTTAACACACAGGAGCTGGTGTGGTGATTATACACACATGCACGCATGCAGGCAAACTGCATGCATGCAACACTCATGAAAACACACGCAGGCACGCACACATGCAACACTCACACGCACACAC
Organism: Triticum urartu; assembly: GCF_056163025.1. NCBI lineage: Eukaryota > Viridiplantae > Streptophyta > Magnoliopsida > Poales > Poaceae > Triticum > Triticum urartu. Next base: position 218,153,453 of record NC_141877.1, on the reverse strand, counting down.
ACACAGCCACGCACGCATGCAACACTCACACGCACACATGCACACATGCATGCACACACCACACGACCAACACACACTCTCATGCTCAAGTGCTCAACCTACACGTGCATGCGCACACATCAGGCCCTGACAGACACATACACAACCAAGTGGTTCCCGCGCACAGGTTGGAGTCTTGTTGCACCTGCATAAATTTTGTTTATCTGACCTTTTTCCTATGCGAACTGACAGGTGGGACACACAAGGAACGTGGTCAATTTAACTAGTCAACATAGTGCCATGCAGACTATTTGACCGGTCAACAGAGTGCAATCCAATGCTGAATGGTGAGCAAGTGACCGTATAAATCATCACAAAACGTATATAGTGACCGTAATGAGTGTATTCTGAAGTCCGGTGACCATATTACGCTTTTCGCTTGAAATACACTGACCGCTCGTGTATTTATCTCTTCTCCCGCTCTCTGTGTGGAGCCGAGTAGGCCAACGTGGCAGTGGCTAAATTGGCGCACGCCACCCCATTATTGTTGTACTGGTTTCGTAAGAGCGAACAAGCATTCACGTATACTTTACAAACTGTAGATATGAGTTACAAATGCTATGAAGACGAATACAAATATTTGAATCCACTTTATGCCCAATTTCTCTCTATAGGCCCTCCAAAAGTACATCTCTACACATTCTCGCATGTTACATCTAACAACTATGCAATACATCACTACTACTACACTCTAAAATAATAAATCATATGTGTTTTTAGTTTTACTTGATCTCATATTGTTACTTAATTATTCAGTTTGCATGCATTAAAATTGCCTTTGAAATGTATGGCTAGTATCATCTACCGCATGGGGAAAATCCTGCCTTTGCCGGTTTAAGCGGGTTTGTATTAATGGATCGTGCGAAACAGCAAAACTATAGTAGTACTACAGTACAAGTAATAGTTCATTGGGCCGCCGTGTCGTGTACTCCTCCATCATAAGAGTGGGTCGCTCTCTTTCATAAATGTTCTAGTCCCTTTCGCCGACATGTGGGACATGAAGCAACTGGGTCCACGTGCCATACCAAAATAACAGTGCAGAGCAGCAAGGGTGAAGCACCCCAGTCATGGTGCCGGCGTAGTAATGAGGAATGAGTCGTCAAATCACAAAGTTGCACCTTTCCCACAGTTAAGTTGGAGGGACGAAGCAACCATCATTTCACTCATTGTTGAATCCGCTTCTCCCTCATCTTCTTCAAGTTAACAACGTGTTGCTTCTGTCGTTGTTCTGCCTCATGTGGGACGCGGATCAGCTTGGTAAAGCACTGACACGTGGGACCGCATGTTAGCAAACCGCCAGGCCAACGTCCTTAAAAATAAGAAACCTCCTCCGCCATCCACGCGGCAAAGTCACCTAATTTTTACTAATCTTGATACTATAATTTTTTAGATCATTATAATCAAGATTTGTATAGATAGCACACAGGAGCAAAACCAAGTGGTACGGTTAAGGGCATCCACAATGTGTAGCCAAATGTGAAAATAGCTTTTGGCATCAATGGGAACCATTGTGGACGGTGCTGCCAAAGCCAAAAAGATGGAACCGAAGCTCCCTAATTGATTGACTGAAGGAATAGAAAAAAAATGCAACCTCTCTCCTCTTTCTCCGGTGCTTGGACGCATGTACGGTATAGAGCACAGATCACAAGGAAGTGAGGCGTCAAATCACAAAGCATGGATGAAGCACCATCATTTCACTCTTCGCTGACTCCGCTTCTCCATCATCTTCTTCGAGAAACCACCTTACCACACTAAGCTGGAAGGACGATGCTATTGTGTAGTACTAGTACATTTACGCGTCCTTTGGTTCAAGAGAATTCCTGGATGCAAATAATGTGGCTGTCTCGGCTTGCAGGTGGCACACTTGCAAACGACTTACGGTGGTCTCCCTCAATGCTGTTCTCCGTCGAACGCACTTCGCCAAACCACAACATTCGAGATATTGTCGACGTCACCGCAATGGGGAAGGAAGTCAAATAGTTACTACCTCCTTTTTTTGTACACAGGGCCATTATATCAAAAATACAATTTGCATAAGGCCACTAACACTAATTGAGGCAAAATTGATGGGGTTTTCCTCGTACTAGCAACCAAGGACATAAATATACCCTTGCATGCATGTGGAAGTGAGAAGGTTGGTTTGCATGGCGCTGCATTAATCAAGCGATGAGGAGTGAGATGGTTAGCTCTTTGGGCATTAGAGAAAAATACGCATTGATTGTCAGGTCAAATGAGGATTTGTATCGATCAATCCCACGAAGGAAAACCCCGCCTTTCTTTTTTAACACAAGTAGTACTCCTACGAACGTACTTGTATCCTATTTGGATCTAGGCCTTGCATTGCCATACTTCGCCACACATTTTTGCCAAGCGTGCCTAAAGTTTTCAAAATGAAAAGGAGGTACACTTGCGCATGGCCGTCGCGGTCGCACCACACCCTCGCACAGTTGCTCCTGCACGCCGCAAACCCAACCAAGGGAACACACCCTCACTGACACGTGCTACCGCATGTGATCAAACCAAACTCAGCCATCCTACTGCTGACACATAATTTTCGTTCATACAGTATGTTTATCCAACTGCATGTTGGGGAAGAATCGTACAGCCCGTGCAGTGGTCTATTGGGAAAGAAGAAGCGGTGAGGAAGAAGCGTTAGGAGACGTTGGATATTCATCCAACCGCCTGAAATGGTCGACTGGCCCAAATGATGGAAGTCAGCGACTTGCATAAATATATGTTTTTACACAACAAAAGATCCCTAAAAACAACAAAAAATACTATCACTGCTCGTGGAACAAGACGGCCTCGTCGTCTTTGGCTGCTGGCGGGAACCACATGTAGCTGTTGATGTGTGTCTCCGCACCGTGGTTGTCCTCGGCCTCCAGCTACTCGTTCACGTGGAGCGTGCGGGCGCTCTGCATGGACGAGAGCACGGCTTGGTTCTAGTCCAGGACGTCCAGTTCTGCCTGTAGGAGGGCCTCAATGGCAGCAACATCCGCTTGCTCTGCGTCAAATTGAGCCTCCGCCGCCTGGTTCAAGTCCAAGACGTCGGGTTCCGGCAGCAGGAGGGCCTCGATGGCAGCAGCATTCGCGCGCTCCACGTCGAGTTGAGCCTCCACCGTCCGGTTCAAGTCCAGGACGTCCGGTTCCGCCTACAGGAGGGCCTCGATGGCAGGGGCATTCGCCCGCTCCGCATCAAGTTGAGTCTCCGCCATCCGGTTCACATCCACGACATCCGATTCCGCCTGCAGGAGGGCCTCGATGGTAGCGGCATGTGCGCGCTCCGCATCGAGTTGAGCCTCCGCCTCCCGGTCCTCCTTTAGTATCGCCAGGTTGAACCGCTGGACTGCCTGTACCATGAGGGAGCCGGACACTAGCACGAAGTCGACGTCCATCATCTCATACTCATCGGGGATCTTTTGTGCCGTGACCTCCACCATGAACATTGGATCAGCTTCCTCCTCGGAGATTGGCTCCAGAGAACTTGGGGATTGGCTTGCCGCAAAGTGAGCTTGGGAACAGAGGTCTGTGGTGCCGACTACCACCATGATTTCTGTGTGGCGCTCCGGCGTCAGCATCTTGTAGTACGTGATCTTGCGGCGCACCATGGCTTTCCGGCGAACTAGGGGACGCTTGATGCAGGCTAGGGGATCGAAAGGTGGGGAATGGGCTAGAGAGGAGGTGTGGTTTTGGGGCAGTGGTTGGCGTAGGCCTAGCAGCGAAGGTTCTGGTGTGAATAGGGGTTACGGTGACGACCGGTCAATCGGTTTTGACTGTACATCACTCTTTTCACGTTCGCGTTACACCCCGGCACGCTGGACCCTCCATGTCGCTCACCGAATGGAACGTGCTCCGTCTTGCGTTTTCGCTCGCTTGTGGGACCACAGTTGAGAGTGAACCGAGGTCCCTCCCCCTCCCCCGCCCACGTAATTTTTACTACTACTCCCTCCGTTTTATGCGGAGTAAATAAAAATTGAGGGAGTATACTAGTACTAGTACTATGAGCACTACATACTCTGCTGCAGATGTTGTCAGTACTCCACTAGTACTATTGGACAGGGAGCTTAAAAAAGTTACTATTGGACTGGCTATACGTGGCCAAATCATAGTAGGAAGAGCATGCGCGAGAACAAGCACATTCACGTGTTTGAAAACAAATTGGAAACCGTATCTGTTTGAATACAAATCTAGGAGTACGTACAAATCTAATAATATTGATTGGGCATTGTTGAATGTTGATACTTTTTCTGTAAGTTTGATCAAAGTAGAGATACTTTGACTACACATAAAACTTATATGTAAACTAGAAAGGATCAGAGGGAGTATATTGTACGTTCAAAAGCGAAACGAACATTGAATACCCTTTATATATGATTTGCTGATGCTATGATCACCGATTCAAAATTTTGAATCCGCCTTAGGTATCACACATGCACCCACTCGTTCTTTCTCGGTTTTGTCTCGAGGTCCGAAGATCGATTGAAAGAGAACTAGGGTGGGTACAGTATGTTCGTTTCGCTTTTGAATGTACAATATACTCCCTTCGATCCCCACAGACCCTCGGGTCATTTGTATCACAGAAACAGACCAAACCTTTATCTCCTTGCATGACACGCAATTGATCTCTCAACATCAATCGATCTCGTCAAGATGTGTCGGGGCATGAACCGGATGGGATGTCAAAACTAAGACGGGAAGCGACACGTAGTGGAGCCAAAGCATGTTGGACAAATTACAACATTGGAAATACAAGCATGGTCTAGGCCCACATGCGAATGATACTTGGCGGAATGGTCAAATGAGGCATGCGGGAGGATGGAATCGACCAGAGGGCGGCATGATCGATGGAGAAGAGGGTTGGAGAGGAATGAGAAATAAGCAACGCCACATGATTATACTTGAACGGCTCAAATAAACAATAAGTTGTCTCATTTTCCCATCCGTCTTGGCCACGGAGTAAGATACTCCCTCAGTTTTTATTTACTCTGCATATTAGGTTTGACTGAAGTCAAACTTCATAAAATTTGACCAAATTTATAGAAAAAATATGAACTTTTACAATAGCAAATCTATATGATGTGAAAGTATATTCAATAATGAATCTAATGGTATTGATTTGTTATTGTATATGTTATTATTTCTGTTTGTAAACTTTGTCGAAGTTTCCAAAGTTTGACTTTGAGCAAAGCTAAAATGTGGAGTAAATAAAAACAAAGGGAGTACGCAGGGACTAGTATAGTTACTACTGCCGGAACATGGTAAGTTGGACCCCTAAATGCGGGAACGGATCGGGCACACCTCAATTATTCCTTCAAACAGTCGGACACCTACATTAGCACACCATCCGGCTACTTAATAAAGTGTTACACTTCACTAGTTGAAAAGGAAAAGGGTGGTACCGTACCCAAAACCACCACACTTGGGGCTAGGGTTACAACTTGGTACTGTACCATATTTGAACTAGGGCACAAAAACCACCTGTTCTGCGCCTAATGCGCAACACGGAGCACTGACGCTCGAATTTGGCCAGGAAAACAGGGAAACCGACATGTGGGGCACACCTATCGGGATGACATGGCGCAGACTAGTCCAATGGAGGAGCTGGCCCACGACCTCCTCGCCACCGGCAACCATTCATGTGGGTCGTGGGGGCCAACAATGTGGCGCAGCTCCCGCACCGCCTCTGGACATGGCGACCGCGGTGAGCGACACGCTCATCGTTGCTAGACATGTTTGGCTTCAGGGTGCCGAGGGTGGCATTAGCGTTGTGGCACAACCAGCAGATCAACACCCGGCTCCATCAAGGATGCACGGGGCACTGAAGTGCGCGTGCACCGCGACGCGTCTGCGAAGTGTTGTAGCGCGGCCAAGTGCATCCCCGGGACCAGAGATCATGCCGGGTCATCTTGCTTTTTCAATGATATGTGGGGATTGCATGTGAGCAAAGGGCATCTCCAACATTGCCACGACTGCATCTGACTACCCTGGCACACCAAAAACCCTTGTCCCTCGCGCCGTCACGCGGTGCGTACCCAGCCGGCGCTAGCTGCCCGCATTCATGTCGTCCATCCGTATGCCGTCATTAAGAGGCTCGGTGCCTGAGGAACCAACTCCGGTGACTTAATGACACACCCGGGTGCATGGCCTCACCGGAATGCACTACTTAAAGTGGCAACGCCCAGCTAAACTCCACACCATAGCACATCGTCCTACTACCTGGCCCCACATCCGCCATGATCGCGAGCGCGAACGCTCTCTGGGAGAGTTTGTCTTCGGGGATGAAGCTTGGGGTCGTCGCCCTCTCTCAAGTCGCTGCTCGAAAGGCAATAACGGGGTAGCCGGACACGGACACGACCTCACAAGCAGTGGCCACGCTGGCGGCCGACGAAGGGAGCACCGTCAGCCACGCGTCGTACTTGCCGCCGTCCAATGTTCGGTGGTGCATGTGGCAGGTGAAGTGACAGACCATCCACGTCCATCATCATCGACCTCATGACCACCGGCACCGCCGAGGTCAGGGACTCCTCCGAGGATGAGTAGGGCATGGGAGGAGGTAGGGCATGGTGTGCCAACTGGCCTGTCCGTCCCCTATGTTCTACTCTTCCTTGTCGAAGACCGCACCTTCACTTCACGGGACTTGAACCCCGCCCCCGTACATGGAGATCGCAGATGGAGGACGTCGGTCGCTGCCGTAGAATAGGTTTAGGATGGGGTTTCTTTCATTTTTCTATCCTACAGAAGTTTGAAATGTAATGCAAATCTACCGTGTTTGCATTAATCTCGTCCAGTGTATATGAACTTTCACAATAATAGTAAGATATATTGTAGGAGTATGAAAATATATGGAATGATGATTCGTTTTTCTATGTATAAACTTAGAAGGTTTGACCCGAGACAAAGCTAACATGCCATGTAAATAAACACATAGGGTCTATATACACAATTTATCTTAGGCACTCCAATAGTACGTCCACTACACATTCACGCATTTCATATCTTTCTACATCTAGGGGAACCTACGAAAGGGTTAACGTAAATTGCCTCTCTCCCCCCTGATTTTCATGGTGGTGGGCCCCTCCCTCCCCCCAATCTCCAATCAACAGCTCACACGTTTCACATTACGTTAATTATGCAATTACGTAGGTGTAGCATTCACTACTGCAAGATGCTGCTAACGCGACACTACAATCAGAGACCCTTCGACGAAACTGTGTGCGATACCATAATCGCAAACAGTGGAGTAAAAACCTGTCAAAAAGGTGCAAAACATTTGTGATAGAGGATGCGTCAAACACGGTTCAGATTTTAGTTGCGTGTGCGATGCAGGGCATACGGTTCAGCTCGATTAACTATTTGCGATGAGGAGGAACAAAAGGAACAGGCAGCCAAATGAAGGTGTGTGCAATGTACAACATACGGTTCACTCGGATGAACTGTTTGTGATTTGGCAACACACAAAAAACGGTCAGCCAGATCAAAGGTGTGTGTGATATATGGCATGCGGTTCACTCGGATGAACTGTTTGCGTTGAGACATGATAGCAGAAATGGTTCAATATAACAAGATGTTTGTGATACGCGGCAAACAGGTATGTAATCACAAATGTGTGTGAATACCAATAATAACAGAAATGGTTCCCTAGGGTGGTCCGTGTTCATCTGATCATCATCTCCTTCTTGTGCTAGCTTGATGTTCCTTCTATGCTAAGTTTTCATTAATGAGGGTGTTTTATGAACACGCCACCGTTTCCCGCCACCCAGCAATATTGCGCATAGGCGGTGTGCGACACACGGAGGCGACAAGCGCAGCCTGTAGCACATCCACCTGTTCCAAGCATGCCAACCCACCAAAGCGCCGCCTCTGCCATCAACCTCGTCGACGAGGAAAACGAGCAGGCGCCACGACCCGTCGAGGCCGAGGCACTCCCCGGCAACGCGATGGATGTGTGATGCGCGTCATCGCCAGGGTTGAGCAGACCTTTGGCGCATGGCACTTGAGCATCGCGGATCAAGATAGGCATGTCAGCACCGACAGGCTGAAGCTCGCCGCACAACATGATCGATGGCACGCCGCAGAGCAAGCTAGACTAGACGCGTCCATGCTGATAGGCTGTGGCTCGCCGCACGGCGAGACCATTGGAGCGCCGTAGAGCGAGAGGCGCGGCGCGCCGCATAGCAAGAGCGGATCCATCGGCGCTTGCCTGCTGTCGACGCGGCGTCACAGCTGGGTACACGTCCAGTCAGTACCCCCATTCCTCGCCAGGAGTGGGCAGAGGCCCTCAGCGCCGTACTTGCACCAGAGGCTGGCCGCGCCGTACTTGCATCGGACGCCCGCCGCGCTGTTCGCATGGGTGCCGCCGTTCACCTTGTCCCTGGCCCGATGGATGCAATGCGCTGGTCCGTAGGCTCGACCGCCTCCTTGGCCCAGGTGTCCACCTGGGCGCATTAGAGGAACATGGCCATCGCATCCTCGAGCTGGTGATCTCCAATGAAATAGCCAACTTGGAGCTCGAGATCGCGCTCCAAATGTACCGAGAGCGTGTCGACCGCTTGGACGAACCCCTGCATGAGTTCAGGCAGAGCCAAGAGCTACCATAGGCAAGGGCTGCTGGTCATGGTTTCATGGACGCGTTTTATTTTGAGAAGTCGTTTCAACGTGAATAGCTATGTTTTCACAGCAATCATAGCATTGCTCTGTTTATTGCTCTGTTTCAATGTGTGTACTCTGTTTTCCATTATTATATGTTATGTTTCAATGTGTGTATGTACGCTCTCCATTCTGTATATGTGGATGATAACAACTAGATTCAAATTAGTATACAAAAACAGATGGAAAATGGAATTCATAATATATATATATTAATTGTTCATTAGATCATCACAGAATATATATATATATATAATATCATCACATATACATGATGATACTTAACTACTAGGTACAATGCATAAAATTGAAAACGATCAATACTAAAACTAATAATCCCTCCTGGGTCCAGTATTTCGGCAGCCCCTCGCCAGCAGCTCCCCGGTGCGCGGCGTCTTCCCAGTGCGAAGGCAGTAGTTCGCCTCCTCCGCCTCGCAGCGCTTGACGTACCGATCTTCCTCTTGCTGGCGGACGCGCATGGCCGATCTTGCCATTTCGTTGGGCGCCCACTGGAGCTCCTCATCAGTGGCACGCTGGAGCTTATCGGCCCACCTCCATGCAGCGACGAGGCGCCCAGCGCCTATAACCTTCCTCGCGAAGTACCCGTCTTCGTACACCTCCTCGGCACAACGACGCGCCCGCCCCCAAAGCTCCACCGCCTCCTTTTTCCAGGAGGCATCATGGGCTTCATAGGACGCCTGGTACCTGGCTTCCTCCTCCGCCATCTCCTTCTTGAACACCACTTGCCTGGCTTTCTCAACCGGCGGCAGCGACTTCCACAGACAAAGATTGTACTGGCCCCAAAACCAATCCAAAGTTGGGGGGTCCGGCGCAACCTCGCCAGGCGATGCGTAGGGGTCCTTGTCGCTGCTAATCGAGTGAGCATCCTCGGGGGGCGGCGACTCCTCGTCGGCGCGTGGGTAGACCGGCGGCGCCATGGCAGAGATTAGAGAGAGAGAGAGAGGGCGAGCGAGGGGAGGATGTAGATGAGAATGCAGGCGGGACGACGTGAGCAAGGTAGTATTTATTGGCGGCCGGAATCTAGATCGACGGGGACAGTACACATGCCGGTCGCCGGAATTTACGAGTACTATAGTTTGAATTACACACGATTCCCGCAGCAAAATCCGTGTGTGAACATAATAGCAAAAATCCATGTGTGAACATAATAGCTGACGGTTTCCAATGCAGAACCATGTTTGATTAATGATCGCCGCCACTCACCTTCCAAACCTTGAGTAGCGAGATAGAGTGCCAATCGTGTGGGGGTCGGTTGTCTTGCTATATCTTTACATTTTCTTTTTTGAACACCAGATATTTACATTGTCTGATGATTTTTAACTTGCACACAAGTACACAAAAATATGATTTTTCAAACCGTTATGGTTAAGCGTTGCATGTAGATGTAGTTCAAATTTGAATTACGGTCATTAAATGGTTAGAAAATCACTTAAATATCTTTAGAAGGTCAAACGACCCCTGAAATTTTCCAAATTTTCTCAAGACAGTTGTATTAGTGCACGTTAAACGTAGAAAAAAAATTTGAAGGCCATAAGAGGAAGCTATCTCCTGTTCGTCATCAAACATGCATGTTTCCCTCTCGGAACCACGAACCTTCTAGTTAGTTGCTCCGGTTTGTGAGGGGTGTGTGTCCAAACTTCCGTCAAACATGCCAATTTTTTACCACATCATCTTGGTGGCATGACATTAAATCAAGCAAGGTTTCATGTTTTTCTGATCATTTTTTAATTTTTTGGAATTAAAATGCCATGGCACTCTATGCATGTGTGCCCATGCCTTGAGACCAATATGTTTGAAAATTCCTTCTAATTTACTGCACATGGAATTAACTCGCACACAAGTACACAAAAATATGATTATTCACATCGTTATGGTTAGGCGTTGCATGTAGATGTAGTTCAAATTTCAATTACGGTCATTAAATGGTTAAAAAATCACTTAAATGTCTTTAAAAGTTCAAATAACCCCTGAAATTTTCCAAATTTTCACAAGACAGTTGTATTAGTGCATGTTAAACATAGAAAAAAAATTGAAGGCTGTAAGAGGAAGCTATCTCCCGTTCGTCATCAAACATGCATTGTTCCCTCTTGGAACCACAAACCCTCTAGTGAGTTGCTCCGGTTTATGAGGGGTATGTGTCCAAACTTTCATCAAACATGCCAATTTTTTTACCACATCATCTTGGTGGCATGACATTAAATCAAGCAAGGTTTCATGTTTTTCTGATCATTTATTAATTTTTTGGAATTAAAATGCTGTGGCACTCCATGCATGTGTGCCCATGCCTTGAGACCAATATTTTTGAGAATGCCTTCTAATTTACTGCACATGGAATTAACTCGCACACAAATACACAAAAATATGATTTTTCAAACCGTTATGGTTAGGCTTTGCATGTAGATGTAGTTCCAATTTGAATTACAGTTATTAAATGTGAGAAAATCACTTAAATGTCTTTAAAAGGTCAAATGACCCCTGAAATTTTCCAAATTTCACAAGATAGTTGTATTAGTGCATGTTAAATGGAGAAAAAAATTCGAAAGCCGTAAGAGGAAGCTATCTCCCGTTCGTCATCGAACATGCATTGTTCCCTCTCGGAACCATGAACCTTCTAGTGAGTTTCTCTGGTTTGTGGGGGTGTGGGTCCAAACTTTCGTCAAACATGCCAATTTTTTTACCACATCATCTTGGTGGCTTGACATTAAATCAAGGAAGGTTTCATGTTTTTCTGATCATTTTCTAATTTTTTGGAATTAAAATGCCATGGCACTCCATGCATGTGTGCCCATGCCTTGAGACAAATATGTTTGAAAATTCCTTCTAATTTACTGCACATGAAATTTACTCACACACAAGTACACAAAAATATGATTTTTCAAACCGTTATGGTTAGGCGTTGCATGTAGATATAGTTCAAATTTGAATTACGGTCATTAAATGGCTAGAAAATCACATAAATTTCTTTAAAAGGTCAAATGACCCCTGAAATTTTCAAAAATTTCACATGACAGTTGTATTAGTGCACGTTAGACGTAGAAAAAAAATTTGAAGGCCATAAGAGGAAGCTTTCTCCCGTTCGTCATCAAACATGCATTGTTCCCTCTCGGAACCACAAACCTTCTAGTGAGTTGCTCCGGTTTGCGAGGGGTGTGTGTCCAAACTTTCATCAAACAGGCCAATTTTTTTACCACATCATCTTGGTGGCATGACATTAAATCAACCAAGGTTTCATGTTTTTCTGATCATTTTTTAATTTTTGGAATTAAAATGCCATGTCACTCCATGCATACGTATGCATGTGTCCATGTCATGAGACCAATATGTTTGAAAATTCCTTCTAATTTACTACACATGGAATTAACTTGCACACAAGTACACAGATATGATTTTCAAACCGTTTTGGTTAGGCATTGCATGTAGATGTAGTTCAAATTTGAATTACGGTCATTAGATGGCTAGAAAATCACTTAAATGTCTTTAAAAGGTCAAATGACCCCTAGAATTTTCAAAAATTTCACACTACAATTGTAGTAGTGCACGTTAGACGTAGAAAAAAACTTGAAGGCCGTAAGAGGAAGCTATCTCCCATTCGTCATCAAACATGCATTGTTCTCTCTCGGAACCACGATCCTTCTAGTGAGTTGCTCTGGTGTGTGAGGGGGTGTGCCCAAACTTTCATCAAACATGCCAAATTTTTTACCACATAATCTTGGTGGCATGACATTACATCAACCAAGGTTTCATGTGTTTCTGATTTTTTTATTTTTTGGAATTAGAATGCCTTGTCACTCCATGCATACATATGCATGTGTCCATGTCGTGAGACAAATATGTTTGAAAATTCCTTCTCATTTACTACACATGGCATTAACTCGCACACAAGTACACAAATATGATTTTTCAAACCGTTATGGTTTGGCGTTGCATGTAGATGTAGTTCAAATTTTAAATAAATGGCTAGAAAATCACTTAAATGTCTTTAAAAGGTCAAATGGCCCCTAGAATTTTCCAAATTTTCACATTTACAGTTGTAGTAGTGCACGTTAAACATAGAAAAAATTGAAGGCAGTAAGAGGAAGCTATCTCCCATTCGTCATCAAACATGCATTGTTCCCTCTCGGAACCACAAGCCTTCTAGTGAGTTGCTCCGGTTTGTGAGGGGTGTGTGTCCAACTATCGTCAAACATGCCAAAAAATTTCCACATCATCTTGGTGGCATGACATTACATCAACCAAGGTTTCATGTGTTTTTTATTTTTTTTATTTTTTTGGAATTAAAATACCATGTCACTCCATGCTTAATTGTGTCATAGCCTTGAGACCAATATGTTTGAAAATTCCTTCCAATTTACTGCACATGGAATTAAATCACACACAAGTACACAAAATATGAGTTTTCAAACCATTATAGTTAGCTGTTGCATGTACATGTAGTTCAAATTTCAATTACGGTCATTAAATGGCTAGAAAATCACTTAAATGTCTTAAAAGGTCAAATGACCCCTGAAATTTTCCAAAATTTGACATGACAGTTGTATTAGTACTACAAAATTTCTCGTACATTTAAAACACCATCCGTTGCCACTGTACTCAAAATTCGTCTTTCACAGCTAATAAAAAATATCTACAACATCACACACAGTTGTTTTCTATGAACTATTTGCGATGAAAATATCTGGGTCTATTTAAGTCTCCCTCCTTAAGTTTCACCGGATCGTCTGCTCCAGTGCCGGCAACCCCTGAATCCACGAATCCCAACCCCCATTCCCGCACACCCTTCTTGCAAAGATGACGCCGTGGAAACGCTTGGTGAAGGCCCGTACGATGAGAGTACCGCCGCATCCGCATTGAGCACGGCCACTTCCACCGAGAGGGTGTCTACGGCAGCCGAGACGGCTGCAGCTGCTACTGCGATGGCGACTGCAAACACCGAGAGCGCTCGAGCTGCCGTCCATGCCGCTGATGTCATCCTGGCCTGGGCCGAGGCCATCCACGCCAATATCGAGGATGCACACACCAAGATATTCCAGGCCACCTCGTACTCCAGCATGCAACCCATGTCTGAAAAGGTGGTTGTGGCCATGGAGCACCTGCTTCCTCATGAGGTCACCGAGCGAGAGCTGGAGATGCAGGAGGCGGCGGAGATCGAGGAGCGCCGGGAGGAGGAGTTGCGCGTGGCCGAGCTTAAGGTAGAGAATAGTCTGTCCGTCGCAGAATCGGTGGTGGAGTACCAACGCGAGCTCTGGCGCAGCCACTACTACGTGTACTACAACCTTGAGGGCGGAGCCGAGGATGAGAACGCGGCCAACTTCAGTAGGGGGACGCGGAGTCCACCAACGGCGGCATGTCACCAGGACAAGTCATCGACGTCTCATCTCACATCGGCGATGCATAGGCTGGCGCGGCGGCACATTTGTTAAAATTATGCGTACTTAGGCTTTGTTTTTAATGCTGGTCTTTTGTTAGAGCAATGTTTAGGTCAACTGGCTCCGTTTAATTACTAAAATTGTTCGATTCAGTAAGTGTGGTATGTCTGCTGTATGCTCTTTTGTGTGCCCAAATTGGCAAGCGATGTTAAATTATGCAATGACGTACCCAGGGAAATTTCCACCAAAATTTGAATTATAAAACTCATCCCATGCGCGTAAAGCAGAAGAATCGTTTGCGATGCACACAATCGTTCGAAGTGAATGGTCCGGCGGCACCGCGCGCAAAGTTTCCCTCCACATTTCCAAATTTTTGGCCTACCGACAAAATATCTACCCCCGCCCCCTTCCCCCCATCCCCACCCCCTTTTCTCCCCGAGCACAAGTCACATTTCCTTGTTTCCTCCTTCCTTCCTTGCTAAGCTATAGCCGCTTCCTCGCTCTCGCCGTCTCACATCCTACCGCCGGGGTCGCCATGGTCTTCTTCAAAGACCTCTCCAGCAGTTCCTCCTCCGGCGACTACTCCTTCACCACCCGGGTATGCCTCTCTTCTCTCTCTCGGGCTATGACTTGGAATGAAGGATTTTTACCCAGCGGTCGATTTGAGTCATTTCTTCCTCTTGTAGCTCCCTAAGACCATCAGTGGAAACGAATGGAGCGGGGTGACTGAAGATCTATCTTCTCGTTGTCACCATCAATCTCCATGCGTGAAGCTAGTTGTGTTTGATTCTGTGGACAGTGGGAGGAAGTTTCTGGCATGTGTACACAAGGTTAGACCCTCTTTCATTGTTACAAATCATTTGTTATATGTGATTCAGACACTGTCACGGTCCCAACCCATTCATACCACACCTTCAACCAAACGCACCCTAAGACAATGTCACAGTTTGTACCTAGTATCTTAAATTGTTGCCATCTCATCAGCGATGCAATTAGAAAATTATTTGGCACCGCTTCAGCAGTTTGTGCAGCCAACTCTGGTCAACACATCCGAGCAGCCAAGCAGTAAAATACTAAATCTTTATGGCACGAAGGAACTGGGCATCGGAGCAACTATGTGCTCCGGAGTCCGTGTCCCTGATTTTTTTCCGCTGCATCGGCTCACCAGTGCAGGGCACCGGTGTGAGATGTAGCAACAATTGTCTTTACCCCAGTTTTGGCATAAATAGTGGACGGCCTTAGTGCTATTAGTTCTATGTTACTAAATTTGTGCATGTACACACCTGTTAGTATCAATTTGCTGTCATCCAAACACTGTCGCTATGCTGTTGCAGTTATATTTACCTTCCTCATAAAATGTTCAATTTGTTATTTATTGTACATGAGTAAGAACTTGTAGCATCGTTGTAGTTAATTATAGCTTCTGATGTTCCAGAATTTGGTTGTTGTCTTAGTACCAATTATTTCATTTGCACATTGATCTTTTTGAGAAGATATGTCATAATTAACATGTTTCTTCAGTTTTTCAAAATAAGCATTGGTGATTTTCTATGTTTCTATAAACCCATTTCCCCTACAATTGTTACTGATCTAGTTTTAAATATTATAGGATGAACGGAAGTGTTCTTACTTGGAGTGGGTTGATCAAGAGTGTCCACAATCTTTGAAAATGTGCCTAGCGAAGCTCTGGAGCATGTATGAGGAAGAGAACACACGTAGGCTTAGAGAAAGTGTTGTCAACGCCGAAGCATATTTCAAGATGCGAGATAAAAAGTTGAAGGTGTAGAATGAGCTCAGATTTTTAAAATCAGACTTTGCTAAGATGGTGTTGGTGAAGGAGGAGGAACTTTCCCAGTTGGCTCGCGCAAAACGGGTTCTTACTGAACTGAAAGCAGAGGTGGATAAGACCAGCCTGGATGATCTCGATTAGGGAAATGAATATATTGTTCTTATGAAGTTGAACTAGCTATATGTTGTACTATGCTGTTTTCATGTAGCTACCGTACTGTGATGTTATAATATATTTATGTGCCTGATAAGAAATTGGCAAACAACTGTTCGATATGAAATGTGAATTTGCGTAATACTGGAATTATTAATTGTAAACTAATAAACCTACTAAATGTGTCATGGACCTTTGCAAACGGTTCTAGCAGTAAAAGCACTTGCGGTGGATAGCCCAATGCCACATAGTTTTCTTCACCAATTCTTGTGTGATATAGTTGATAAAAGAAAACAGTTAACCATGGAAACCGTGTGTGATAGTTACACCTTTCACACACGAGCTTACACATAAAACTGTGTGGGATGTACGTCCGAACAGAAACGTGTTCCTTGGATTGACTGTATGGGATGTACATAAGAACAGGAACGTATTCCTTGGATTGACTGTGTGTGATATACATATGAACGGAAATGTTTTTCTGGGATTCACCATGTGGGATGTACATACCTACGGAAATGATTTTCTTGGATTACCATGTGGGATGTACATACCTACGGAAATGATTGGGTTTCGATGCCTCGCCCGATTGCACAAGGCCCCAACCTGGGTCCCAGGAGGGCCTATCCCTAACGATTTATAGGCCGTGTGGGAAGGACACCCTATCGCACACACTCACTTGGCGATAGTTCCAAATGCCGTTGTGGAAAGGGGTTAAAAACATTTGCTTAGGACAGACGCGCACCAGTGATTACTTGTCCTAGAAAACCAACTAAGCTAACCTCCCAGCATATCACGCGGGAAAAGACCCGGCCCCGCCATTTTAGTCGGGATTACTGGATTACTAGTAGTAGTATCGATGGATCGCGCGAAGCACCAAGTATTTTTTAGGGGGCGAAGCACCAAGTTTAAAAGGAAAAACGCGGTACACTCACATCATGCTTGTCGTAGTCGCATTACACCCCACACACATTCGGTCCTGCACACGGCTCACGCAAACGGAACACGCTTCGGCTTGCCTCTTCACTGACACATGGGACTGCACATGGAGAAGCCTACCATGTGCCAAACTCCCCTGCCCACCGCGCGAAAATCCCCCCAAATCCCAAATTCAACCGCCCTTCGACCAACTAGCCAATAATATTCCCCAAACCCCCTCCCCCCGGCCACTCCACTCCATTCGCTCCGCCAAAGCCGCCCTCCCCGCCGCGCCGTTACGTCGGCGCCGTGGTTCATCGAGGGGACACACGGCGATCCTCTCGCTCCCGCAATACGCTCTCATAGACTGTCGTCCTCTAGCCACACCACTGATAACCCACAAGTATAGGGGATTGTCTGATCCTTCTTCAATAAATAAGAGTGTCGAACCCAACGAGGAGCTAAAGGCAGAACACATATTCCCTCAAGTTCTATCGACCACCGATACAACCCTATGCACACTTGACGTTTACTTCACCTAAAACAAGTATGAAACTATTTTGCAAGAATAATACTACGAGTACTTTGCGTGAATAAAACTATGAATAAATTGCAAGGTAATAAAAGTGGATAGCTTTTGTCAATAAGAAAGTCATTTGTCCCTAGGCAATTGATAATAAGTACCGGTAATCATTCTTGCAATTTTATATGAGGGAGAGGCATGAGCTAGCATACTTTCTCTACTTGGATCATATGCACTTATGATTGGAACTCTAGAAAGCATCCGCAACTACAAAAGATCATTAAGGTTGTGAAACCCAACCATAGCATTAAGTATCAAGTCCTCTTTACTCCCATACGCCATAACCCACTTATCCGCATTTAGGCTGTTGTCACCCCGCAACACCGACAATAAGCAAACCATGAACATATTGCAACACCCTAGAGCAGGGGCCCCTCACGTTTGCGTGAGACGGAGTCCACCATAGGATAACACCATAAATAACATATACAATCATACCAATCAAGATCATGATTAACCCATAGGACAAAGCTGATCTACTCAAACATCATAGGATAACCATAGATCATTGGGAAATAATATATGGAGTTGAGCACCATGTTTAAGTAGATATTACAGCGGGGAGAAGGGGTGTTACACCTGAGGGAGTCCAGGATTATGGGGTCCTCGGGCATCCAGGCAATGTGATATGGGCCGCACTAATGGGCCATTGAGATACAAGACGGAAGACTTTCCCCATGTCCAGATGGGACTCTCCTTGGCGTGGAAGGCAAGCTTAGCGTGCGAATATGAAGATTCCTTTCTGTGTAAACTGACTCTGTACAAACCGTAGTCCCCTCCATTGTCTATATAAACCGGAGGGTTTAGTCCGTAGAGGCAGACACAATCATAATCACATAAGCTAGACATCTAGGGTTTAGCCATTACGATCTCGTGGTAGATCAACTCTTGTAACCACTATACTCATCAAAGTCAATCAAGCAGGACGTAGGGTATTACCTCCATCAAGAGGGCCTGAACCTGGGTAAACATTGTGTCCCCTGTCTCCTATTACCTTTGATCCTTAGACGCACAGTTCAGGACCCCCTACCCGAGATCTGCCGGTTTTGACACCGACATTGGTGCTTTCATTGAGAGTTCCACTGTGCCATCATCGAAAGGCTCGATGGCTCCATCAATCATCTACAACAATGCTGCCATGAAGGAGATTTTTCTCCTCGGCCAGATCTTTGTATTTGGCAGCTTCGCATTGCGTGCCAACTCAGTTGGCCACCTAGAGCAGATCGACAGCTACGCCCCTGGTCACTAGATCAGTTTTGGAAATCTAAACTATGTCGCTGATATCCGAGGAGACTTGAACTTCCAAGGGTTCGCGGCCTCAACCATCGCTCCGGCCTTAGATTCGGAGCACGTCATCAGGTCCAAAGACGGGAGTTCAGAGCCCGTCGGGCTCTTTGCTGCCTTAGAGCTCAACACCGAGAGAATAGCATCTCCGGCAATCATTGCAAGGACGGACTCTTCTTCGGATACTACTTCTGAACCCTGGAGGCTCGCGTCATGCGAGCTCGGCCCAGAAACTTCCGACCCCGTCCAAACCCCACTCTTAAACGAGGCTCTGGAATTAATGCAATCCCTTGTCATCACAGAGGAACCGCTTCTGAATGACGCTCAGCTTGGACTAGGGTCTGGAAATAGGGAATTTTTCTTCCCACCCACCACCCACTTCGTAGCCACTATCGAGGACCTAACCGACATGCTTGACTACGCCCCTGAAGACATTGACGGTATGGACGATGATGCCGGAGAGGAGCAGCCCCAAAACCCGCCGGTCACCGGACGTTGGACAGCCACCTCCTCGTATGACGTATACATGGTGGATACACCTAAAAATGGCGACGACGATGATGAGAAAAACCCAGTCGAGGACGAACCTCCTGAGATACCGCCGAAACATCAACGTCAGCGGCGCCGCTCTAAATCGCATCGTGGTAAGAACAACAATACCAGCACCGAAGACAATGATACTCCAGAGAACGCCGAAGACCAAGAAGACCCCATCGAACCAACATCCGAACATGATGATCGGGAGGACGGGCAAGTTGACCCTGATGAACAAACAGGGTACAACGACTCGGAGGACAACAACTATCTGCCACTCTCCGAGGACGATGTAAGCCTCAGCGACGAAGATTATATCGTGCTAGAGGAACCCCTCGAACAAGGGCGCTTCAAGCGCCGGCTAATAGCCAGGGCTAGAAGCCTAAAAAAGAAACAGCAGAAGCTTCAAGCCGGCCAAGATTTGCTCAATGACAGATGGACTAACGTCCTGCCAGCCGAAGAATACGACCTTGAACACCCAGCAAAGAGTTACCCAAAGCGTAAGCTGCTACCCCAATTCGACGATGAGGCGTTGGAGCCCATACCACCCATGTGTAATGCGGCTGACAGACCCGATAGACCACCACGTGGTCGGGACAGAGCGGCAACTCAAGCCGAACACCAGCCCGCACCCCTCACCGTAAAAGCAGAGAAACAACAGCTCGGGGATACACATACTACCTATGAAAGGACGTGGAAAATAGGGCAGGTCAGACCGGGTCAATCTACGGATC
Organism: Triticum urartu; assembly: GCF_056163025.1. Taxonomy (NCBI): domain Eukaryota; kingdom Viridiplantae; phylum Streptophyta; class Magnoliopsida; order Poales; family Poaceae; genus Triticum; species Triticum urartu. The sequence continues at coordinate 218,133,386 of NC_141877.1, read as the reverse complement.
GCGGGGGCATGCTCCAGTGCAAGAGGCGGGCTATCAAGCCTGGTGCGATAAACACAACCAACCCCAGGCTGAAAACCGCATACGGACTCCATCCAAACTGCGTCGTGACATGACCCGATACAGAGGCACCGCACACCCCCTATGCTTCACCGATGAGGTAATGGAGCATGAGTTCCCTGAAGGGTTTAAACCCGTGAACATCGAATCATACGACGGCACAACAGATCCCGCAATATGGATTGAAGATTTTCTTCTCCACATTCACATGGCTCGCGGTGATGATCTGCACGCCATCAAATACCTTCCCCTAAAACTTAAGGGACCAGCTAGACACTGGTTAAACAGCCTCCCAAAAAACTCTATTGGAAGCTGGGAAGACTTGGAAGATGCCTTTAGAGACAACTTCCAAGGCACTTATGTCTGGCCTCCGGATGCCGATGACCTCAGTCATATAGTCCAACAGCGCGGAGAGTCGGCCAGGAAATTCTGGACCAGGTTCCTAATTGAAAAGAACCAGATTGTCGACTGTCCGGACGCCGAAGCCCTACCGGCCTCCAAAAACAGCATCCCCGACGAATGGCTCGCACGACACCTCGGCCAAAAAAAGTCGAAGTCCATGGCAGCCCTTACAGCACTAATGACCCGCTTCTGCGTGGGCGAGGATAGCTGGCTAGCCCGTAGCGGGAACAGTACCAGCGACCCCGGCACTTCCTAAGCCCGAAACGGCAACGGGAGGCCCCGACACAACAAACATAAGCGTCAGAGCAACAATGATGATACAGAGAACACGACAGTCAATGCCAGATTCAGTGGCTCCAAATCCGGTCAACGGAAGAATCCATTCAAATGAAACAAAGACGGTTCATCAAGCCTGGACCGAATACTTGATCGACCCTCCTAGACCCACGACACTCCTGATAAGCCTGCCAACCATACCAACAAAAGTTGTTGGGTCTTCAAACAGGCCGGCAAGTTAAATGCCGAACATAAGGAGAAATGGTCGCCTAGTGAGGATGACGACGAGGAACCTCGCGCACCGAAAACAGGGGGTCAGAAGAAATTTCCCCCCGAAGTCAAAACGGTGAACATGATATACGTCACCCATATCCCTAAGAGGGAGCGCAAGCGCGCACTAAGGGACGTCAATGCGATAGAGCCAGTCGCCCCAAAATTCAACCCATGGTCGGCCTGTCCGATTACCTTCGATCGCAGGGACCATCCGACCAGTATCCTTCATGGAGGTTCAGCCGCATTAGTCCTTGATCCAATCATCGATGGATTCCACCTTACGTGAGTCCTCATGGACGGCGGCAGCAGCCTTAACCTGCTCTGTCAGGACATAGTCCGCAAGATGGGTATTGATCCGTCAAGAATCAAGCCCACTAAACTACCTTTAAAGGAGTGATGCCCGGTGTAGAGGCCCGCTGCATGGGCTCAATCACATTGGAAGTGGTCTTTGGCTCGCTGGACAACTTCCGCAGCGAATACTTGAGCTTCGATATCGTCCCCGTCCGCAGTGGCTACCACGCACTGCTCGGACGAACCCCATTCGCTCGTTTCAATGCAGTCCCGCACTACGCCTATCTCAAACTCAAGATGCCCGGACCACGCGGTGTTATAACAATGAATGGAAACATGGAACGCTCCCTCCGCACTGAGGAGCACACCGTGGCCCTGGCAGCGTAAGTATAGGGTGGCGTCATCAAGCCAGTTATTACGTCGGCGGCCAAGTCCTCGGACACTGTCAAACGAGTCCGGACTACCCCACCATACGATAGTCCAGCTCGTCAGGAGCTCGATTAGCAATTTGGCCTCCATCTCATCCCCTACCGAATTGTGGCATATGTACCACGTGTACATAATTACGCACTAAAAATACCATGGGAAAGGATGGAGGCATAATAAGGACAATGTCTGCAATACGGGTAGACCATATAAGGACACTTACATTTCCTTTTTCTTTTCTTTTTCTTTTTCCAGGTTCCTTACAATCCACACCCCCCTTTCGACGGTGCCAAACCCTCTTTCCATGGCCTATTATGAAAACACCGGTCGATGTTCCTCTCGAAGGACAATATACCTAGGAGAAAAGAAGCATAGACGCATGCCAGAGTACCTAAATGATCTTTAAAGATCACCTCGTCCGCTTTCAGGATGCATGCACAACTTCCCCTTGTGTTCGGCATGTAAAATAGCCTTGTTGCTTATTGCACTATTTGTATCAATACGTTTTGACGTATGAATCAGACTATAATGGAAACAGTTTTTAGCCCAAAACCTACGTGGCGTTGGCTTATCTCTTAACATATGTTTCCCTGTTTTTGTCCGATTGTCATGTACGCCTTGGTATGACCTAAATTGCCAGGGGCTTTATTAAGTCGCGTACATATTTTAATACTAAAACAAAGTCCAAACACTTTCACAGTGCAATTCGGCGTCCCGAATATAGCATTATATGCATTGGTTCCGAATCCTGTCTTTGGTCAATAGTTGGGTTGCCCGGCTCCTGTGCTTGCTACCTTACGTTTCGTCTGATCGGCTAGGGTAGTAAAAGGAGAACTACTGCGATTGTGTTTCTTGTTTACCCGGACAAACACCTCAGTAGAGAAAGCCGAAGACAGACTGTCATGATGCTGCAAGAGCTAGTCACCTATTCAGTGACTAAGTACAAATCTCTTGCAATTTTTTCCGCATTATGCAATAGGCTGGCCTCCACCCGGCCGGGCATTCACAACACCCAAGTTTGGATAATCGAACAAGACTAGGGGCTGTGACCACACTCCCATTATAAAACTAATATGGCTAAGTGAGGGCAATAAAGCCGTATAGTCCGATTGCCTGGTTCACCACACTAACACCTCCTTCACGGACCAGCACGTTGGGTCAAGTGTGTTTAAGTGTTATCCCGAATACCCCCGTACTACCTACGTGGGGGCTGAAGCCGACGAGTGGCCAACTCTCAGATAACATAAACAGCTGCATAGGAAGAGATATTTTAAAGTAAAATAAGCAACATATCATACATAAGCCTTGTTTCATGATACAGGATTGGACAACATATATACATTCATTCAAAAATGATGTCCTTCGAACATTAGCCTTCTACAATGCACGGTCCTTTCAGGACATCATAAAAGTACCGCTCTCGCGTGCAGTGCTCTTTGCCAGTGGGCAGTCCCTCGGTTGCAAGCTTGACGATGTCCATCTTCGCCCATTGCACCTTGACACGGGTGAAGGCCATCCGCGCACCTTCAATACAGACCGACCGCTTCACGGCATCAAGCTGAGGGCAGGTGCTGAACAACCGCTTGATGAGACCGAAGTAGCTACTAGGCATGGGTTCGGCAGGCCAAAGACGGATTATCAAATCCCTCATGGCCAATTCAGCCACCCTATGTAGTTTGGTCCATTGCTTCAGCTGATCGCTGAGGGGCACAGGATGCTCTGGCGCAAGGTACTGCGACCAGAACAGCTTCTCTGTTGAGCTCCCCTCTTCGGCCCAGAAGAACTCTGTGGCATCAGTAACACTCTGGGGCAGGTCCGCAAACACTCATGGAGAACTCCAAATCCAGGTTAGAAAGATATACCTTTTCTTCACAAATTTGCTCTGCATGTTAAAGGACTTACCTTCCGCAATTTGCTTTGCCTCTTGGATCTCCCGGATAGCGCTTTGGGCTTCGGCCCGGGCTTCCTATGCACTTTGGAGTGCCTTAGCAAGTTCGGAGTTCTGCTCCGAACTCTTGCGCTCTAAGGATTCACATTTTCCTATGGCATCCTTGAGCTCTTGCTGGACTTCCTCCACCCATGATTCATGTTTAAGGCGGGAGGCTCACTCCTCTGCCTCCTTGGCCTCGGCCAACACACTCTTGAGGGCCTCGACCTCAAACGTGTCAGTGGCAAACAAAATTATGAAATTCATTGAGATACCACATCATAGTTGGCATCGTTTCAGACATGCTTTGGTATTACATACCTTGCTTTTCTTCTAACTTCTGCCTTAGCTCGGATGCTTCGGCGGCATGGGCAGCTGATATGTATGTTAACCAACTGCATGAGTTATTAGATCCTCTGTTTGGTTCTTCTTTCCGAACACCGAACAGAGTCCCAGGGGCTACTATCTATACACATGCATTCTTTTATACAGCTAAAAAGAGACCATAAGGCACATACCTCAAAGCCTCTTAAAAGGCTAGTGTAGGCTTCGCCCAGTCTGCTTTTCACGGACTGAACCTTTTCAATCACCATACCCATAAGGGTATAATTTTCTTCCACAATGGTGGCGCTCTGAAGCTCTCTCACCAGAGTGTCCGGCTCCTCCGCATTGACAGAGGATGCTAGTGTTGTAGGCGCACCCCCTTCTCGCAAACAGGGTTGCTCACCGGTTTCCGGAACCGTGTGGGTTTCCAGAGAGACATTTGGTTGGGGCCCAAACTAGACATGGCCCCCATCTCCAGTTGCCATGGGGGTTGGTTCCCCCATGTTCTCGGCAACCGAGGTGTCACCCCTCGGCACCATCTTGGCAGCCTCTGGCACCTCTCCCTGTTTCAGAAGGGTCCTTTGGGACGACACCTCGGTGTTGTCCGTTGTATTGTGGGGAGGAAGCTGGTGGGGGCGAATCGCTCTCCATCATGTTCGGACCCAGTGAATTCACAGTAGAGGAAGAACGCTGGGGGAGGACATGAACCGGACTGCAGCATGCAATTTAAGTGTGTTATAATTATAAGCCAGAAAAGCTGGACATATATATATACCTTTGAGTACTTAGAATCCGGCCACGGGCTTCGGCCTTGGGCGCCACTCATCGGCGTTCAACTCGGAGTCATCCGTAAGGGAGGTCCTCCCTTTCTTGGATGCTTCCTCCTCTAGATCGGCGGATACTGCCTCTTCTTCCTCTTCTCCCCCTTAGGTGGGGGATCGCTCTCTTCCTCCTCCTCTTCCTCTTCGTCAGTGGAGGAGGGAGTTTCGGTGTCTTCGAACACTACGTCCGAGGCACCTTTACGGTGGAGGCCACTCTTGGCCTCCTTGCCCTTCTCCTTGGCCTTCTTTTCTAGCGCCTGGTACAGCGCTGGGACTAGCATCCTCGTCAACAGAGGAATAGCTTCGTCTTTGGGCAGCGGAGTTGGACAATGAATCCATTCCTCTTTCTTTGTCCAACCCTGCAAAAGAAAATGGAGAGTTTAGTGTGCTCCTTGGACTTGCAAAGTAATTTTATGAAAGAACATACAGGAGTCACAGCATGGGTTCTGTCGTAGTCGAGGTCTTCGGTTGTCTCCGGCCATGACTTCTGGTTCTTGAAGAGCAGATTCCACATGTCTTCGTGCTTCGTGTCAAAGAACCGCTGCAGGGTCTGGGGACCAGTCAGGTTGAACTTCCACATGGGCTCTTGACGCGCCTGACAGGGGAGAATCCGGCGGAAGAGCATCACCTGGATCACGCTGGCGAGGCTGGTATTTTTATCTACCATGCTCTTGATGATCTTCTCCAGCATCGTTGCCTCGTCAGATGACACCCAGTCCAGGCCCTTGTTGAGCCAGGATGTCAGCCGCATTGGGGGTCCGTACTTGAACTCCGCAGGAGCAGCCCATGTGGAGTTGTGGGGCTCTATGACATAGAACCACCCCTGCTACCATCCCTTCACGATCTCCACGAAGGTGCCCCTGGGCCAAGTGACGTTGGGAAGTTTGGTCACCATAGCACCGCCGCAATCCACGTGTTGTCCGTCCACCACTTTCGGTTTCACATTGAAAACCTTGAGCCATAGGCCGAAGTGGGGGAAATGCGGAGGAATGCCTCGCATACGATGATAAACACCGAAATATTGAGGAAAGAATTTGGGGCTAGATCATGGAAATCTAGCCCATAGTAAAACATGAGGCCGCGGACAAAAGGATGAAGGGGAAACCCTAGTCCGCGAAGAAAATGAGGGATAAACACTACCTGTCAGGGAATGCAGTAATTTCAAAAAAAATCCTACGCACACGCAAGATCCATCTAGGTGATGCATAGCAACAAGAGGGGGAGAGTATGTCTATGTACCCTCGTAGACCGTAAGCCGAAACGTTATGAAACGCGGTTGATGTAGTCGAACGTCTTCGCGATCCAACCGATCAAGTACCGAACGCACGACACCTCCGTGATCTGCACACGTTCAACTCGGTGATGTCCCTTGTACTCATGATCCAGTTGAGGCCGAGGGAGAGTTTCATCAGCACGATGGCGTGATGATGGTGATGATGAAGTTACCGATGCAGGGCTTCGCCTAAGCACTACAACGATATGATCGAGGTGCAAATCTGTGGAGGGGGCACCGTACATGGCTAAACAATCAACTTTTGTGTCTATGGAGTGCCCCCTCCCCCGTATATAAAGGAGTGGAGGAGGGGAGGGCCGGCCCTCTCTATGAATCGCCCAAGGGGGAGTCCTACTCCTAGTAGGAGTAGGTTTCCCCCCTTCCCTAGTTGGAGTAGGAGAAGAAGGAAGAGGGAGTGAGAGGGAAGTAAAGGGGGCCGGGCCCCCCACCCAATTCGGATTGGGCTTGGGGGGTGCGCCCTCCACCTGGCTGCCTCCTCCTCCCTCCCACTAAGGCCCAATAAGGCCCATTGACTCCCCGGGGGGTTCCGGTAACCCCCCGGTACTTCGGAAAATGCCCGAACTCATCCGGAACCATTCCAATGTCCAAACATAGCCTTCCAATATATCGATCTTTATGTCTCGACCATTTTGAGACTGCTCGTGAGGTCCGTGATCACATCCGAGACTCCAAACTACCTTCGGTACATCAAAACACATAAACTCATAATACCGATCATCATCGAACGTTAAGCGTGCGGACCCTATGGGTTCGAGAACTATGTAGACATGACCAAGACTCACTTCCGGTCAATAACCAATAGCGGAACCTGGATGCTCATATTGGTTCCTACATATTCTACGAAGATCTTTATCGGTCAAACCGCATAAAAACATATGTTGTTCCCTTTGTCATCGGTATGTTACTTGCCCGAGATTCGGTCGTTGGTATCTCAATACCTAGTTCAATCTTGTTACCGGCAAGTCTCTTTACTCATTCTGTAATGCATCATCCCGCAACTAACTCAGTAGTCACATTGCTTGCAAGGCTTATAATGATGCGCATTACCGAGAGGGCCTAGAGATACCTCTCCGATACACGGAGTGACAAATCCTAATCTTGATCTATGCCAACTCAACAAACACCATAGGAGACACCTGTAGAGCATCTTTATAGTCACCCAGTTACGTTGGGACGTTTGATAGCACACTAAGTGTTCCTCCGGTATTCGGGAGTTGCATAATCTCATAGTCATAGGAACATGTTTAAGTCATGAAGAAAGTAATAGCAATAAACTAAATGATCATAGTGCTAAGCTAACTGATGGGTCAAGTCAATCACATCATTCTCTAATGATGTGATCCCGTTCATCAAATGACAACTCATGTCTACGGTTTAGGAAACTTAAACATCTTTGATTAACGAGCTAGTCAAGTAGAGGCATACTAGTGACACTCTGTTTGTCTATGTACTCACACATGTACTAAGTTTCCGGTTTAATACAATTCTAGCATGAATAATAAACATTTATCATGATATAAGGAAATATAAATAACACCTTTATTATTGCCTCTAGGGCATATTTCCTTTAGTCTCCCACTTGCACTAGAGTCAATAATCTAGATTACATAGTAATGATTCTAACACCCATGGAGTCTTGGTGCTGATCATGTTTTGCTCATGAGAGAGGCTTAGTCAATGGGCCTGCAACATTCAGATCCGTATGTATCTTGCAAATTTCTATGTCTCCCTCCTTGACTTGATCGTGGATGGAATTGAAGCGTCTCTTGATGTGCTTGGTTCTCTTGTGAAATCTGGATTCCTTTGCCAAGGAACTTGCACCAGTATTGTCACAAAAGATTTTCATTAGACCCGGTGCACTAGGTATGACATCTTCATTTGCTGCTTCCGAATCAGCTATGCACTCCACTTCACACATAGATCCCGCCACGACGCTCTGCTTGGAACTGCACCAACTGACAACTCCACCATTTAATAAAAATACGTATCCGGTTTGTGACTTATAGTCATCTGGATCAGTGTCTAAGCTTGCATCAACGTAACCGTTTACGACGATCTCTTTGTCACCTCCATAAACGAGAAACATATCCTTAGTCCTTTTCAGGTATTTCAGTATATTCTTGACTGCTGTCCAGTGATCCACTCATGGATTACTTTGGTACCTCCCCGCTAATCTAATAGCAAGGCACACATCCAGTCTCGTACACATCATTGCATACATGATATAACCTACGGCTGAAGCATAGGGAATGACTTTCATTTTCTCTCTATCTTCTGCAGTGGTCGGGAATTGAGTCTGACTCAACTTTTTACCTTGTAACACAGACAACAACCCTTTCTTTGCTTGATCCATTTTGAACTTCTTCAAAACTTTATCAAGGTATGTGCTTTGTGAAAGTCCAATTAAGCGTCTTGATCTATATCTATAGATCTTGATGCCCAATATATACGCATCTTCACCGAGGTCTTTCATTGAAAAATTCTTATTCAAGTATCCTTTTATGCTATTCAGAAATTCAGTATCATTTCTGATTAACAATATGTCATCCACATATAATATAAGAAATGCTACAGAGCTCCCACTCACTTTCTTGTAAATACATGCTTCTCCAAAAGTCTGTATAAAACCATATGCTTTGATCACACTATCAAAGCATATATTCCAACTCCGAGATACTTGCACTAGTCCATAAATGGATCGTTGGAGCTTACACACTTTGTTCGAACCTTTTGGATCGACAAAACCGTCTGGTTCCATCATATACAATTCTTCTTTAAGATATCCATTGAGGAATGCAGTTTTGACATCCATTTGCCAAATTTCATAATCATAAAATGCGAAAATTGCTAACATGATTCGGACGGACTTAAGCATCGCTAAGGGTGAGAAGGTCTCATCGTAGTCAATCCATGATCTTGTCGAAAACCTTTTGCAACAAGTCGAGCTTTGTAGACAGTAACCTTACCATTAGCATCAGTCTTCTTCTTGAAGATCCATTTATTCTCTATGGCTTGCCGATCATCAGGAAAGTCAACTTAAGTCCACACTTTGTTCTCATACATGGATCCCATCTCAGATTTCATGGCCTCGGGCCATTTTGCGGAATCTGGGCTCATCATCGCTTCCTCATAGTTCATAGGTTTGTCATGGTCAAGTAACTTGACCTCGAGAACAGGATTACCATACCACTCTGGTGCGGATCTTACTATGGTTGACCTACGAGGTTTGGTAGTAACTTGATCAGAAGTTTCATGATCATCATCATTAGCTTCCTCACTAATTGGTGTAGGAATCACTGGAACTGATTTTTCTGATGAACTACTTTCCAATAAGGGAGCAGGTACAATTACCTCATCAAGTTCTACTTTCCTCCCACTCACTTCTTTCGAGAGAAACTCCTTCTCTAGAAAGGATCCATTCTTAGCAAAGAATATCTTGCCTTTGGATCTGTGATAGAAGGTGTACCCAATAGTTTCCTTTGGGTATCCTATGAAGACACATTTCTCCGATTTGGGTTCGAGCTTATCAGGTTGAAGCTTTTTGACATAAGCATCGCAGCCCCAAACTTTAAGAAACGACTACTTGGGTTTCTTGCCAAACCACAATTCATAAGGTGTCGTCTCAACCGATTTCGATGGTGCCCTATTTAACATGAATGCAGCCGTCTCTAAAGCATAACCCCAAAACGATAGCGGTAAATCAGTAAGAGACATCATAGATCGCACCATATCTAATAAAGTGCGGTTACGATGTTCGGACACACCATTACACTGTGGTGTTCCAGGTGGCGTGAGTTGCGAAACTATACCGCATTGTTTCAAATGAAGACCAAACTCGTAACTCAAATATTCTCCTCCACGATCAGATCGTAGAAACTTTATTTTCTTGTTACGATGATTTTCCACTTCACTCTGAAATTCTTTGAACTTTTCAAATGTTTCAGACTTATGTTTCATCAAGTAGATATACCCATATCTGCTCAAATCATCTGTGAAGTTCATAAAATAACGATACCCGCCACGAGCGTCAACACTCATCGGACTGCATACATCAGTATGTATTATTTCCAGTAAGTCTGTTGCTCGTTCCATTGTTCCGGAGAATGGAGTTTTAGTCATCTTGCCCATGAGGCATGGTTCGCAAGCATCTAGTGATTCCAAAATCCCATCAGCATGGAGTTTCTTCATGCGCTTTATACCAATATGACCTAAACAGCAGTGCCAAAAAAAAGTTGCACTATCATTATTAAACGTATATCTTTTGGTTTCAATACTATGAACATGTGTATCACTACTATCAAGATTTAGTAAAACTAGACCACTCATCAAGGATGCATGACCATAAAAGATATTACTCATATAAATAGAACAATCATTATTCTCTAATTCAAATGAATAACCGTCTCACATTGAAAGTGCATTATATCGACTAGAGGGGGGTGAATAGGCGATTTTTATGAAAGTCTTCAAAACGTGGAAGTTTCAAAGACAAACGATAGAAATAAACCTATTACCATGCAGCGGAAGGTAGACTACACTAAGCACACCATAGTCAAGTATTCAATGGAGTGAGAGCACAATGACTAATGGCAGCAATGTAGTAAGGATCAGGTAGGAGGATATTATGAAGCCAAACAGAACACGCAGTCACTCAGTGAAGACAAAAGATAGTGCAATCATACAATGACTTCACAAGGAGTAACAGTAAGTAGAGGGAAGGGAAGGATTAAACCAGTGACTCGTTGAAGACAATGATTTGTTGGACCAGTTCCAGTTGCTGTGACAACTGTACATCTGGTTAGGGCGGCTAGGTATTTAAACCTAAGGACACACAGTCCCGGACACCCAGTCCTGAACACGCAGCTCAGGACACCTAGTCCTCACCGTATTCCCCTTGAGCTAAGGTCACACAGACCTCGCCCAATCACTCTGGTAAGTCTTCAAGGTAGACTCCCAAACCTTCACAGACTTCGTTCACCGGCGATCCACAATGTCTCTTGGACGCTCAGAACGCGACGCCTAACCGGCTGGAGGATTCAGAGTCCTCAAGTGTAATAAGTCTTCAGATCACACAGACAAGAAGACTTAAGTGATGCCTAATTCTCTTTGGCTCTGGGTGGTTAGGGCTTTATCCTCGCAAGGAATTCTCTCTCAAAGGCTTCGAGGTGGGTTGCTCTCAAACGACAAAAGCCGTACACTAACTCTGAGCAGCCAACCGTTTATGGTTGTAGGGGTTGGGCTATTTATAGCCACTAGGCAACCCGACCTGATTTGTCCGAAATGACCCTAGGTCACTAAGGAACTGACACGTGTTCCAACAGTCAGATTTCAAACTCACACGGCAACTTTACTTGGGCTACAAGCAAAGCTGACTTGTCCGACTCTGGACAAGATTCGCTCTCATAGTCTTCACTCGAAGACCTAGGTTTTGGTTAGGCATCACTTCAGTCATTCTGATTGGTTCTCTTGGACCCCACTTAACAGTACGGTGGTTCCTATGACTCAACAAAGAAGAAAAAGAACTAGGAAAGATCTAAGTCTTCAAGCTCCATAGGCTTCATGCGATGTCTTCTCTTGTCATAGTCTTCAATGTGAATATCTTCATATACCACCTTTGACATCAATGTCTACATACATTTTTAGGGGTCATCTCTGGTAGGAAAACCGAATCAATGAGGGACTTCTACCTATGTTATCCTACAATTCTCACAAACACATTAGTCCCTCAACTAGGTTTGTCGTCAATACTCCAAAACCAACTAGGGGTGGCACTAGATGCACTTACAATCTCCCCCTTTTTGGTGATTGATGACAAACTAGTTGAAGTTTTCAACGGGGAATATAATATGTGAAATTGTAAAGGATAAGGAATTGTCTTCATAAGTTGCAAGGGCTCCCCCTGAAGATGTGCATATAAGTAATTTGCTTTTGGAATGCAAATGCACATGGCAGGTTGTGCTTGTGGAGATCCTCTTCAACTTATGATGATAATCCACTATGCATGTGAAGGTATGTGAAGATAATGACATGCATAATGGAAAATGGACGTCTGCAAAATGATCTAAGTGCGGAATTTATCATCGCACATGCGGAATTTATCATCGCATCACAAAATGGCAAATAAGTAGCAGACGACCATCGAGTTTAAGTGTTACAACTCAAAGAGCCAAATGTATCAAAACGAGAGTTGTAAACACGGAGCAAAACATGAAGCACCCGCCCATATGGACCCGCTTGAAGACTATCAAACTCATATGCTTCTCCCCCTTTTGTCAGTAAGGACCAAAAAGGTTTGAAGACATAGAGAATCTACTCGTTCCCACGAAGAGTAGGTGAAGCCGCAGGGTCGTCGGTGGTGTTCGGCGGTGCAGAAGAACTTGGAGCAGTGTCGAAGCATGCTGAAGGAGGTGGCGGTGAAGTAGCATCGTCTTCATCCTCGATCACTCTGCCATTCACAGTTGCAGCAGAGGGAGAGAACTCAGAGTCTTCAAGAGATGGAGTTCGTCGCAGCATTGCCCTTCGAGGAGGTGTGGAGTCAAACTTGAAGCGCTCAGAGAAGCCATCCTCTTGAAGATCATCTTCAGAACACATCAGCGTCAGCCCTTTACATGTGCGTCGAGAGCTTTCATGGGCAACAAAGGCATTCTTGGTGGCAAGATTGCGAATGCGATTAACATCCACCAAGAGGCTTTGCATTTGACGCTTCAGCCAGTCATGATGCCTATCCTGTTTCTGATGAAGAGCCACAAGAAGCTCTTGGTCATTGAGAACACGAGTGCGCTTCTTGGGTCGTGGGGCAGTGGTGCTATCAGTGGCTTCAGTGAGAGCAGGATGCGGTGCACGTGTAGTGCCAGCCAAAGGATACACACGAGTTACTGCTTCAACTCCTTCAATGTTCTGAGAAAAACTTTGATGCTCTGCATTCTGAAGACTTAGAGGTTCCTTGGCAGGCTCAGGATAGATGGCTTCAATAGACATATCCACATCAGGCAAAAAGATCCGATGATTGCGAGCAGATGGCTGATATGAGATAGCGGAGTGAAGTTTGATCAGCTGCATTACCCATGGGGCGTAGAACTTCAAGCCAAACAGATCAAAGCCTGATGCAGCAAGTTGGCGAATGAAGAAGTCCTGTGCATTGAAGCATTTGCCATGAAGAATATAGAAGACCAAAGTCTTCATTGCACCTTCCAACTTGGCCTGTGGAGAGTGCCCTTTGATGGGCTAGAGAGTTCGCCTTATGATGTGATAAATAGTTCTTGGCAGATACTCTAGGTCTTCAACAAAGAAATCTTTGGGATATGCAGCATCTTGGGGCAATGACTTCATCATACTGAGCATCTGACTCATGTTAGGTTCAGGCTTCTGAAAGATGCTCTCCACAGCTTCACTGTGAAGTTGACAGCCAGATTCGTAGAGATCGCCAGGAGTGGGTAGACCAGTGAGCTCAATGATGTCAAAGGCTTTGGCTTCATGATGAACATTTCCTGTCATCCACTCTAGGACCCAAGTCTTCGGATCTCTGTTATACCCGCGGATGTGAAGTATGACATAGAATTGGAGCAGCAACTCTTCATTCCAATGCTCTTGGTCAGTGACGAACGGCAGCAATCCAACCTCCTTGAAGCAATCCAGAGCCTCTTCCAGACAGGGCAGACCAGCTATTGCTTCAATGTCAAGACGCTTGTGTGGGAAGATGTGACCTTGATTGTAAAGAATGCAGGAGTAATAGCTTCGCTGCGGATAGCTCTAGAACCGATCAGATGATATTCTTTCCCTTGAGTAGGGGTTCCTGGAGCTATTAAAGAATGTGTTGTCTGCTCTAAATCCACTGATATTGAAGGATCCAGGTGCTGATGCAGGACCTGGGAACCTGGGCAATCTTGGGATTGGCTTCTGTACCTGAGGCCTGTGCTCAACATGATAGTCGAACTGGGGACCGACAGCAGCCGCAGGAACAGAAGCAGTGGGATCAGTGGCTTTGCTGACTTCTGGTGCTTTTGTTGGTGAGGGCTCCACATTAGCTTCAGTCATGACAGCGTCAGTGGCTTCAGTGGTGTTGGTGGTGGCAGCCTCAAGATTTTCAACCTCCACTTGACGAGCTGGGGGGTTGGTCACAATCACGTTCTCCTTGAGAACCGCTTCTTGGTGGGACAGGGGAGTAGCAGCTTGTGGGGCTTCTTCTTCATGGCTGATGTAGCCGGAATGTCTTCAACGGTTTTATCTTCAAACGGAGAGACTGGAGGCCTTGGACCTTTACGAAGCCTGCGCAACACGGGCGACGCCTGTGGAGTTGGTGTTGGCTGGGCCTCAAAGTCCTCTTCCTCTTGTGGGCGATCAGCCCATGAAGCATCCTGAGCAATTGGCGTCATAGGACGACCAATGCTGATGAGTTCCCTGTGCGTTAGCACGGGCGATGATACCTGTTGGTGCTCGAGCTGAGGAAGGACTGCATCATCTTCAACAAGGTCATGGTGACCAATGTCTTCAGCAGCGATGGGATCAGCTGCTGGAAAGTCTTCAGCTTCATGAGCCTCTGTGAAAGTAGGCTCATGGATTGTCAGTTGGCGTTCAGCGTCAGGACGAATCATGGAAATGGGTTCAACAATCAAAGGCTCTGTGGGAGCTGCCCGTTCTTTCTTGGTCTTCCTCTTCTTCTTGGAGGGGGCAGTAGGAGAGGCTTAAGGATGTTTCCTCTTCCTGGCTTCAGCCTCAGCAGTCGTCGTCTTCTTCAGCTCTGAAGCGGTTGACCGGGCTTTTGGCTTCGAGCCAGTCATACTGGTTGGGAAGACAATGGGATCTGCTTCCTGCCTTGGTGCGAGGGGTTCAGCCGTAGCGGGCTTCTTTTTCTTCTTTGCAGCCATCCTGGGGTCGATGCCAAGACGCCCAAGGGCCTTGCGCTTCTCAGCCTCATTGTAGGCTTGCACACACCTGTCAGCTAGAAGCTTCATGCGCTCACGAGAACCCTGAGCTTCTGCACGTTTCTTGAGAAAGGCTTCCTTGAGCTCATGCAGCATAATCTTGAAGTTCTTCACCTCTTGCACGCTGAGCTTGGCCACATGCTTCTTGAACTGAGCCTTTTCATAGTCAATCTTTTGCTTCAGTTTGACGATGCGCTGAGCGAGAGCTAGCTCTGAAGCAATGGCGCCATGAAAGGCGACACTAAGGCCAATGGGTAATTGCAGATCTTCGAAGCTGATGTTTGGCGTGTCAAACCACTCATCAATGAAGTTGTGGATGATTGTCACGTCAAAGAGAGGCAGATCATTGAAGATTTCTACTTCTTCTTTGCTCTTGATGAGTTGCTCAAGAGCGTCATCTGCAAGATCTTCATCACTTGATAGATCAATGGCATCGTTGCGCAAAATGGCAGCAGCTGTCAGCTCTTGGCCGGTGTGTGGCAGAGGCATCTTGACCTTTTGGGGCTTGGAGATGCGTGACAAATCTTCAGACTGCACACTGTCTTCAGGAGGTGCAGTTGCCAGTGACTTCGCCCGTGAGAGTTTTGGTGCAGAGGCCGGCTTTGAAGCTTTTGGCTGCTTCAGCTTCTTTGGCTTCGGCGCTGGAGGCGCTTCATCTGATTCAGCGTCATCTACAGGCTCATTCACGGCTGTCCCTTGAACCACGATGTGAGTGATGAGACCTTCCAAGTTGTAGAAGGGCCCAAGAAGATTGGGTTCAGCTTCACGAGTTCCATCGGCGCGGGGAGCAGAGGGACCAGGGTTGAAATCTAATCCCAAAGACTTCTTGTTCTGCTTCGCTGAGTTCTGGGCAAACTGGAAGTTGCGCTTAAACAGATTGTCATCACGACACCATAGCAGGGACGATGGGTCAGCATCCGCAGGCTGTGGTCCACGGACCATGCATGGATAGAAACCTCGTTCAATGGCTTCATCTCTGGTCCTGGGTTGAAGATTTTTGTAGAGGGTGTCTCCCCATGGTCGCTTGATGGCATTCTTTTCAGCATATTCCTTGGTCACAAATCTGTATTTGAACCACTGTTCTGCCCAATAGCGTCGAATCCATTGGATTCGTGTCTTGCGCTGATTGTAATCCTCTTCAGGATCTTTCTTGTACAGCTCTAAGAGGTCATCGGGCAGATCTCTTGATGTTTCTCCTCGATGCTTTCTGCCACCCTTCCTAGCTGATTTCTCTGAAGCCATGAACTTTAAACTGAAAGGCTTCAATACGTTCAAAGGCTTCAAAGGTTTTCGCTTGCTGGACAAACATGAATTGGCTTCGGGAGAATTTATGTGATGTTGTAAGAATTCTGCAAATGAATGCAAACTATGAGAACCAAGGGATTCTCCCACGGACATGTACCTGTGACAGCATTAAGGTGCGAGGGAAGGGGAAGAGGTCATATGCATTCTCAGAAGATTTTGAAGATAAATCAGTTTAGAAGACATTGACCTCATCGTGCGAAGACATTCACTCATAGATAAGGAGTTGGTTCCAGATTTGTACGAATCCATGGATCAGTACAAGTGAGGAATCTAACCACTTTGTGAAGCATAAGTGAATATACTAAGCATGTTATGAGATGCAGTAGAAAACAGATCCAACTTGTGTGAATAGAAACTGCTTGTGGTAGAAAGTGATAAAGCTATAGGATCAAAGGGGCCGTAAAAAGGAAGTTTTATTTACCACACGAAGAACTGCTAGACAGAGTGGAAGAGGAGGCCGAGCAGTTCGATCGTCCGTGCCCTAACTTGGCGACGGAGGACACCTACGGCGACGGCGGAGAGGACGATGTCCGCTGTCGGTGTGAAGATGGCGTCGGAGAGGTTGCGGCAGCGAAGCGCTTCGTCGCCAGCGTCATCGAGGGCTAGCGGTGGCGCTAGGGTTCGTGCGAGAGTGGAAGAAGAGATAATGACTGTGGTGAGGCATGTATTTATAGGTACAGGGCAGCACTGCGTTATTACACAGGTGCCCCTGGCGATTCACATCTGAGGGGCACGTGGCCGTCATGCAGCATATCAGGGGTTGTTCCACGTCCCACGCACGCCTGGATTGTCGGGTGGTCGTTCCCACTTCTCCGGGTTTCAGGTGAAGGAAGGAGCATTGAAGACAGACTTAATGGTTGTCTCTGTATCTTCTGCTGACAAGGACACAGAGAAGACATTCGACAGTTTCAATAGAATGCGTATGATTTGGAGAGATAGAGTTTGAGATAGAAAGCATAGAGAGGTTAGGGTCCGATCACATTCACTTAGTTCAAAAGAATCAACAAGAAGACATAGCTATAAGTGAATGTTGTAGAGGACAGAACACTAGTATATATATATATAATCAACATAGTGAAGATAATCATGAAGACATGTTGAAATTGAAGTCAAACCAAATGTGAAGACATAGCAAATGCAACGCCATGAGTGAAACACTTCAAACAGAACATTTTGGTGGTGGCGTTACCCACCATATAGGAAGTATTAGACCCAGACACGGCGCACAATTATCGTGGCACTCCGAAGTCAAATTCCATATTAATGTATTCACACTTAGAATGTATGTCTTCATTGATTGAAGATATACTTTACTTTGTGTGTTGCACATCTAAGTCATCAATATGCATAAGTGTTAGGATGCGTGCCTGATCACAGGAAATTTGAGGATTCCAAGATATTTAGCTCACACCGTAACTTGAAAAATCTCTTCTCATCCAAGGGCTTGGTGAAGATATCTGCCAATTGCTCTTCAGTGTTGACGTGTATGATATCAATATCTTCCTTCACAATATGATCTCTCAGAAAGTGATGACGAATTTCAATGTGCTTTGTCTTCGAGTGCTGAACTGGGTTGTTGGCAATCTTGATGGCGCTTTAGTTGTCGTAGTAGAGTGGCACTTGCTTCAGATGAATGCCATAGTCCTTGAGTGTTTGCTTCATCCACAGAAGCTGAGCGCAGCAAGATCCAGGAGCATTGTATTCAGATTTAGCAGTGGAGAGAGATACACAGTTCTGCTTCTTTGAAGACCAACATACAAGTGATCGTCCCAGAAAATGACATGTGCCTGATGTAGACTTGCGATCCACCTTGTCACCAACATAATCAGCATCCGAGAATCCAACCAGATCAAACTCTGAGCCCTTTGGATACATAATCCTAGAGTTGGGGTGTGAGCCAAATATCGAAGAATTCGCTTCACAGCTAAGTGATGCGACTCCTTTGGTGCCGCTTGAAATCGAGCACACATGCAAACACTAAGCATAATATTTGACCTAGATGCACATAGATAAAGCAAAGAACCAATCATGGAGCGGTATACCTTTTGATCGAACTCTTTACCATTGTCGTCAGGACCCAGATGATGTTTGGCTGGCATTGGCGTTGTGAAGCCTTTGCAATCTTGCATACCGAACTTCTTCAGGCAATCTTTGAGATACTTCTCTTGAGATATGAAGATGTCGTTGCGTTGCTGTCTTATTTGAAGACCGAGGAAGAACTTCAGCTCTCCCATCATGGACATCTGATATTGCTCTTGCATCATATATCCAAACTCTTCACTGTACTTCTGATTGGTGCAGCCGAAGATAATGTCATCCACATATATTTGGCAAACAAACAGTTCACCATCATATGTCTTCGTGAAGAGAGTGGGGTCGAGGGAACCAGGTATGAAGCCTTTGCTCTTCAGGAAGTATTTGAGTGTGTCATACCAGGCCCGAGGGGCTTGTTTGAGGCCATATAGTGCCTTGTTGAGCTTGTATACCATGTCAGGATGTTTTGGATCTTCAAAGCCAGGCGGTTGTGCAACATACACTTCTTCTTCAATCTTGCCATTGAGAAAGGCGCTCTTCACATCCATTTGATATAGAAGTATGTTGTGATGATTTGCATAGGCCAGTAGTATGTTTCAAGTCTAGCCACAGGAGCAAATGTTTCATCGAAGTCAATGCCTTCCACTTGAGTATATCCTTGAGAAACGAGACGAGCTTTGTTTCTGACAACTTGACCATGCTCATCTTGCTTTTTGCGGTATATCAATTTGGTGCCTATTATGTTGTGCTTCCGAGGATCAGGATGCTTAACCCGTTCCCTTACATTATTCAGCTCAAACTGTTGAAGCTCTTCTTGCATAGCTTGAATCCATTCAGGTTCCATGAAGCCTTCTTCAACTTTCTTGGGTTCTGTAATTGAGACGAATGTGAAGTGCCCACAGAAATTTGCTAGCTGAGTTTCCCTTGAATGAGTGAGCGGACCGGGTGCATTGATGCTATCAATTATTCTCTCAATCTGCACTTGATTGGCAACACGAGGATGTACAGGGCAAAGATTTTGCTCTTGCTGATCATTGTCGTCGTTAGAGGGATTGTCTTCAGGCTGAGCATTGTCTTCAGGTTGATCAGGTGCGGAGATGATAAGTTCCTCTTTAGGTTGAGCTTCAGAGGGTATGATTTCTCTAGTTCCCATTAGCTTGATTGATTCGCTGGATGGAACTTCATCTAGCACATTTGGCAGGTGTTCTCTTTGTGAACCATTAGTCTCATCAAATCGCACATCCACTGTTTCAACCACTTTATAATGAAAGAGATTGAAGACTCTGTAGGAGTGCGAATCCTTTCCATATCCAAGCATAAAACCGTCATGTGGTTTTGGTGCAAATTTTGAAGTTTGATGTGGATCCTTGATCCAGCACCTGGAGCCAAATACTCTGAAGTAACTGACATTTGGTTTCTTGCCAGTAAGGAGCTCATAAGATGTCTTGTTCAGAAGCTTGTGAAGATAAACACGATTGATTGTATGGCATGCAGTATCAATGGCTTCAGGCCAGAATTTTCTTGGAGTCTTGTATTCATCTAGCATCGTTCTGGCCATCTCAATGAGTGTTCTGTTCTTGCGTTCGACGACGCCATTCTGCTGTGGCGTGTACGAGGCTGAGAATTCATGTGTGATGCCAAGGTATCAAGATCTGTATCAAGGCCAGTGTTCTTGAATTCAGTGCCATTGTCACTTCTGATGTGCTTTACCTTGGCGCCATAGTTGTTCATTGCTCGATTGGCGAAGCGTCTGAAGACATCCTGCACTTCAGTCTTGTAGAGGATTATGTGCACCCAAGTATATCTAGAATAATCATCAACAATGACAAAGCCATAGAGACAAGTAGTAGTAGTAAGAGTTGAGTAATGAGTGGGACCGAAAAGATCCATGTGGAGCAGTTCGAAGGGTCGAGTAGTTGTCATGGTTGTCTTCGAGGGATGTTTGGCCCTCGTCATCTTTCCTGCTTCACAGGCACCGCATAAGTGATCTTTCTTGAACTTGACGCCCTCGATGCCTATGACATGCTTCTTCTTTGGAAGGGTGGGAAGGTTCCTCATGCTAGCATGCCCTAGCCTCCGATGCCAGAGCCAGCATTCTGAAGCTTTTGCTAGAAGACATACGGCAAGTTGTGGTCCTGCTGAGAAATCTACCACGTACAAGTCATCTTTCCGATACCCTTCAAACACTAGAGACTTGTCAGATTCCATTAGAACAAGGCAGCAATATTTTCCAAATATTACGATTGTGTTCAAATCGCAAAGCATTGAGACAGACATTAAGTTGAAGCCAAGGGATTCAACAAGCATGACTTTATCCATGTGTTGATCCTTTGAGATTGCAACTCTACCTAGACCCAATACCTTACTTTTACCAGTGTCAGCAAATGTGATGTGACTCTTGTCGGATGGACGTATGGTTGAGTCCATAAGAAGGCTTCTTTTGCCAGTCATGTGATTGGTACACCCACTATCAATAATCCATTCTGAAGACGCTGGTGTCGTACCCTACAGTGCAGTTAGGGGGATAGGATTCACAAAGAGAATTGTGAAGCAAAAACATTTGACGAACCAGTGGGTTATGAAAGCTTAGATCCAGATTAGGACTAATAGGGAGAGTAGCAAGCGATTCAGGAACGAAGTACATAGTAAGACCATTCGGTCATTTGATCTTGTGCCCTACAAGATGTTCAAGGTCCCCAGCAATGGCGTCAGACGATTTTGGTTTTCTGCTGGAGACCTTTCCCTGCAAAAGAGAGTTAAGCTTTCTTAGCCACCCACATCTTCAAGGGTGGCTTAGAAGCAATAAGTCTAAGTGCAGCGTCTGAGAACTTTGGCTTAGGAGCCCTAGCAAAAAGTCTTGCAGGCGGACAATAGTACTCATAAGAATAAGCAGAATAGTTCTTGGTCTTATGAACATGGCGGTTTGATGAACCGCGCTCATATTCATAGGCCTGAGTATGGTTTCCCTGCAAAACATTTGCGTTAGTGCGACTCAGGTGAGTCCTGTGTCTGTATGAAGCCTTTGGGCCGTATGAAGCCTGTGGTCTGGGGTTAGTCTTCTTCATCTGTGGTGTCATGACGACATTCACAAGAAGATTTTCCAAACACCTTTTGGGCACCCAGATCTTCTTCATAGTCGGTCCATTCCTGCAGTTAGTACCAATGTACCTGGCAAACACTTCACCATTCTGATTCTTAAACAGTTTATAGTTTGCATCAAAGGATTCATCAATGACAATGGGGTTAGCACAAGTGAAGCCAGATAGATTGGATGGATCTGCTGAAGGTTCCTTTGCAGCAACCCATGTGGTTTTGGGGTACTGCTCAGGTTTGCAGTAAGAGCCATCAGCATTCATTTTCCTTATGAACCCAACACCCTCTTTCCTCGGGTTTCGGTTCAGAATCTACCTTTTGAGGACACCACATAGTGTCTGATGCCCTTTAAGGCTTTTGTACATCCCTGTTTCAAGCAATGTCTTCAACCTAGCATTCTCATCAGCAATAGCAGTGGTATCCTCAGCAGAGGGGTTAGTTACCACATCAACAGTTGAAGATATTGCAACAGTAGCAGCAGTAGAACATTCAGCAACAGAAGTAGCATTATCACGCTCAATGCATTTAAGACATGGTGGTTCAAATCCTTCCTGAGCGGAACTGATCTGTTCGGCTCGAAGTGACTCGTTTTCCTTTTGAAGATCTTCATGAGCCGCTCTCAATTTCTCAAGATCTTGCTTCCTTTGAAGATAATCATAGGAAAGCTTTTCATGAGTTGTTGAGAGCGTTTCATGACGACTTTCAAGTTCCTCATACTTAACGTGAAGATTTTTTATGTCTTCAATTAAGGACTCAGATCGAGTCATTTCAGCGCCCAACAGATCATTGCTTTTGTCTAACAGTTTTTGAATATGTTCCATGGCTTTCTGTTGTTCAGTTGCAATTTTAGCAAGTGTTTTGTAGCTGGGTCTTGAACCACAATCAGAGTCATCGTCACTAGATGTTTGATAGTGAGTAGTGCGTGTGTTTACCTTGGCACCGCGTGCCATGAAGCAGTAGGTAGGAGTAGAGTAGTCCTTGTCATTTGCATCAGTGTCGATGCTGAAGTCATTGTCTTCAGTGTTGAAGATGGACTTGGCAACGTATGTTGTAGCCAGACTTGCAACGCCAGAATCGGACTCCTCCTCAGACTCCAACTCCGCCTCCTCAGAAGCGGACTCCTCCTCTGAATCCATTTCCTTGCCAACAAACGCACGTGCCTTGCCTGATGAGGAAGACTTGGAAGAAGACTTTGAGTATTTCTTCTTCTTCTTGTCGTCAGAGTCATATTCCTTGCTCTTCTTCTTCTTTCTGTTCTCATTGTCCCACTGCGGACACTCAGAGATGAAGTGGCCAGTTTTCTTGCACTTGTGGCATGTTTTCTTCTTGTAGTCATGAGCAGAAGCTTCATCATTCCTTGAGCTTGATCGTGAAGACTTTCTAAAGCCTTTCTTCTTGGTGAATTTTTGGAACTTCTTCACAAGCATAGCAAGTTCCTTTCCAATGTCTTCAGGATCATCAGAACTACTGTCAGATTCTTCTTCAGATGAGGAGACAGCTTTTGCCTTCAAGCCACAAGTTCGCCCATAGTTTGGACCGTAGATATCTCTTTTCTCAGAAAGCTGAAACTCATGTGTGTTGAGCCTCTCAAGTATGTCGGACGGATCGAGTGTCTTGAAATCAGGTCGTTCTTGAATCATCAGGGCTAGGGTGTCAAACGAACTGTCAAGTGATCTCAGTAGTGTCTTAACGACTTCATGCTTGGTGATCTCAGTAGCGCCGAGGGCTTGAAGCTCATTTGTGATGTCAGTGAGTCGATCAAACGTGAGCTGGACATTCTCATTGTCATTTCGCTTGAAGCGGTTGAAGAGATTGCGAAGGACATTGATTCTCTGATCTCTCTGGGTTGAGACGCCTTCGTTGACCTTGGAGAGCCAGTCCCAGACCAGCTTAGATGTTTCCAAAGCACGCACACGGCCATACTGTCCTTTGGTCAGATGACCACAGATGATATTCTTGGCAGTAGAGTCCAGTTAAACTAACTTCTTGACATCAGCAGCAATGACACCTTCTCCAGCCTTGGGAACGCCGTTCTTGACGACATACCATAGGTCGACGTCAATGGCTTCAAGATGCATGCGCATCTTATTCTTCCAGTAGGGATATTCAGTTCCATCGAAGACGGGGCACACAACGGAGACTTTAATTATCCCTGCAGTCGACATAGCTGAAACTCCAGGTGGTTAAACCGAATCACACAGAACAAGGGAGTACCTTGCTCTAATACCAATTGAAAGTGCGTTATATCGACTAGAGGGGGTGAATAGGCAATTTTTATGGAAGTCTTCAAAACGTGGAAGTTTCGAAGACAAATGATAGAAATAAACCTATTACCATGCAGCGGAAGGTAGACTACACTAAGCACACCATAGTCAAGTATTCAATGGAGTGAGAGCACAATGACTAATAGCAGCAATGTAGTAAGGATCAGGTAGGAAGATATTATGAAGCCAAACAGAACACGCAGTCACTCAGTGAAGACAAAAGATAGTGCAATCATACAATGACTTCACAAGGAGTAATAGTAATTAGAGGGAAGGGAAGGATTAAACCAGTGACTCGTTGAAGACAATGATTTGTTGGACCAGTTCCAGTTGCTGTGATAATTGTACATCTGGTTAGGGCGGCTAGGTATTTAAACCTAAGGACACACAGTCCCGGACACCCATTCCTGATCACGCAGCTCAGGACACCTAGTCCTCACCGTATTCCCCTTGAGGTAAGGTCACACAGACCTCGCCCAATCACTCTGGTAAGTCTTCAAGGTAGACTCCCAAACCTTCACAGACTTCGTTCACCGGCGATCCACAATGTCTCTTGGACGCTCAGAACGCGACGCCTAACCGGCTGGAGGATTCACAGTCTTCAAGTGTAATAAGTCTTCAGATCACACAGACAAGAAGACTTAAGTGATGCCTAATTCTCTTTGGCTCTGAGTGGTTAGGGCTTTATCCTCGCAAGGAATTCTCTCTCAAAGGCTTCGAGCTGGGTTGCTCTCAAACGACAAAAGCCGTACACTAACTCTGAGCAGCCAACCGTTTATGGTTGTAGGGGGTGGGCTATTTATAGCCACTAGGCAACCTGACCTGATTTGTCCGAAATGACCCTGGGTCACTAAGGAACTGACACATGTTCCAACGGTCAGATTTCAAACTCACACGGCAACTTCACTTGGGCTACAAGCAAAGCTGACTTGTCCGACTCTGGACAAGATTCGCTCTCATAGTCTTCACTCGAAGACATAGGTTTTGGTTAGGCATCACTTCAGTCATTCTGACTGGTTCTCTTGGACCCCACTTAACAGTACGGTGGTTCCTATGATTCAACAAAGAAGAAAAAGAACTACGAAAGATCTAAGTCTTCGAGCTCCATAGGCTTCATGCGATGTATTCTCTTGTCATAGTCTTCAATGTGAATATCTTCATATACCACCTTTGACATCAATGTCTTCATACATTTTTAGGGGTCATCTCTGGTACGAAAACCGAATCAATGAGGGACTTCTACCTGTGTTATCCTGCAATTCTCACAAACACATTAGTCCCTCAACTAGGTTTGTCGTCAATACTCCAAAACCAACTAGGGGTGGCACTAGATGCACTTACACACATCAACCAAGATCCAGATATAATATTCATGCTTAAGGTTGGCACCAAATAACAATTATTCAGGTCTAAAACTAATCCCGAAGGTAGATGTAGAGGTAGCGTGCCGACGACGATCACATCGACTTTGGAACCATTTCCCACGCGCATCGTCACCTCATCCTTAGCCAATCTTCGCTAAATTCGTAACCCCTGTTTCGAGTTGCAAATATTAGCAACAAAACCAGTATCAAATACCAAGGCGCTACTGCGAGCATTAGTAAGGTACACATCAATAACATGTATATCAAATATACCTTTCACTTTGCCATCCTTCTTATCCGCCAAATACTTGGGGCAGTTCCGCTTCCAGTGACCAGTCCCTTTGCAGTAGAAGCACTCAGTCTCAGGCTTAGGTCCAGACTTGGGCTTCTTCACTTGAGCAACAACTTGCTTGCTGTTCTTCTTGAAGTTCCCCTTCTTCCCTTTGCCCTTCTTCTTGAAACTGGTGGTCTTGTTGACCATCAACACTTGAAGCTCCTTCTTGATTTCTATCTCTGCATCCTTTAGCATTGCGAAGAGCTCGGGAATAGTCTTATCCATCCCTTGCATATTATAGTTCATCACGAAGCTCTGGTAGCTTGGTGGCACTGATTGAAGAACTTTGTCAATGACACTATCATCAAGAAGATCTCCTAGCTGAGTCAAGTGGTTGTGGTACCCAGACATTTTGAGTATATGTTCATTGACAGAACTATTCTCCTCTATTTTGCAGCTGTAGAACTTATTGGAGACTTCATATCTCTCAATCCGGGCATTTTCTAATATTAACTTCAACTCCTGGAACATCTCATATGCTCAATGACGTTAAAAACGTCGTTGAAGTTCTGGTTCTAAGCAGTAAAACATGGCACACTAAACTATCAAGTAGTCATCGACACACGTCTGCCAGGCATTCACAATGTCTGTTGTTGCTGGCGCGGGTGGTACACCTAGCGGTGCTTCCAGGACATAATTCTTCTGTGCAGCAATGAGGATAATCCTCAAGTTACGAACCCAGTCCGCGTAATTGCTACCATCATCTTTCAACTTAGCTTTCTCTAGGAATGCATTAAAATTCAACGGAACAACATCACGGGCCATTTATCTACAATAACATAGACATGCAAAATACTATCAGGTACTAAGTTCATGATAAATTAAAGTTCAATTAATCATATTACTTAAGAACTCCCACTTAGATAGACATCCCTCTAATCATCTAAGTGATTGCGTGATCCATATCAACTAAACCATGTCCGATCATCACGTGAGATGGAGTAGCTTTCAATGGTGAACATCACTATGTTGATCATATCTACTATATGATTCACGCTCGACCTTTCGGTCTCAGTGTTCCGAGGCCATACCTGCATATTCTAGGCTCATCAAGTTTAATCCGAGTATTCTGCTTGTCCAAAACTAGCTTGCACCCATTGTATGTGAACGTAGAGCTTATCACACCCAATCATCACCTGGTGTATCGACACGACGAACTGTAGCAATGGTGCATACTCAGGGAGAACACTTGTACCTTGAAATTTATTGAGAGATCATCTTATAATGCTACCACCGAACTAAGCAAAATAAGATGCATAAAGGATAAACATCACATGCAATCAAATAAGTGATGTGATATGGCCATCATCATCTTGTGCCTTTGATCTCCATCTCCAAAGCACCGTCATGATCACCATCGTCACCGGCTTGACACCTTGATCTCCATCGTAGCATCGTTGTCGTCTCGCCAACTATTGCTTCCATGACTATCGCTACCGCTTAGTGATAAAGTAAAGCAATTACATGGCGATTGCATTTCATACAATAAAGCGACAACCATATGGCTCCTGCCAGCTACCGATAACTGTGTTACAAAACATGATCAACTCATACAACAATTTATATAATCACATCTTGATCATATCACATCACAACATGCCCTGCAAAAACAAGTTAGACGTCCTCTACTTTGTTTTGCAAGTTTTACGTGGCTGCTACGGGCTTAGCAAGAACCGTTCTTACGTACGCATCAAAAAAACCACAATGCGGTATAGTGATTGCTTTCTGATCTTCAGAAAGAACCCTGTTCATTGAATCTGATTCAACTAAAGTTGGGGAAACATACACCCACTAGCCACCTGTGTGCGAAGCACATCAGTAAAACTGTCGGCATCTTGGGAATGGGGGTACCCAGACCTGCCTGCCTGTGGGCCAGGGCATGGATCCACCCGTGGCCTCGTACGGCCCATCTTCATCAACCAAGGCTCAAGACCCTCACGAGGGGCCAAGCCTCACGAGGCGGACGACACAAGACCTCCTCAGGGGCAGCCTCACTAGGCTGGCTTGCGAGGAGCGGAGAGATCAAGGCAAGGGGCACCTCGCGAGGTTCCCGTGACGTGAGCCATGACGACCAAGGCCAGGCGGGCGCCAGCAGGCGCTGAGTGCCAGTTTCCTCTTTGGTGCTAAAGAGGCAGGCCCAGGTGAGGAGTACCGAGGTGTCAGGCAAAGGTTTCCATATTGGTGCACAACGACCAAGACTAGCAGGACGGCAAGACGGAGGTCACCACGGAGCCCACGACGGCGTCACAACCAAAGCCTTTGGCTGGCGAAGACCCCCTTTTGTCAGGATAACTTGTACTCGTTGTCCCCCTTCGAATTGGCCATTGTCGGATCCCTTCCCGCCTAATATTTGGGAAGAGGACCTGGGCCTCTATAAATAGGGCTAGCCACCATCGTAGCCAGGGATCGACTCATCAAGAGAGAGAAA
Source organism: Triticum urartu (assembly GCF_056163025.1). NCBI lineage: Eukaryota > Viridiplantae > Streptophyta > Magnoliopsida > Poales > Poaceae > Triticum > Triticum urartu. The sequence continues at coordinate 218,105,552 of NC_141877.1, read as the reverse complement.
TGCTCATCTAGATACAGATCACTCAGATCATCCCCAGCCACACAAGCTCATCGAGCTCAAGAACACCTCTCCTCAGGAGGCTGTTCTTCCCTTGTACTTCTTCACCCCCCGCCTACAAGGCAATCCACCACACCACACTGGAGTAGGGTATTACACTGCAACGGTGGCCCGAACCAGTATAAACTCTTGTGTCCTTTCTTCCTTGGGTTTAGCGAGCTAGGATTTGAGATCGTTGCGAGAGCGTGAGCTGGGGGGAGAGATCTTCGTGCGCACCCCAGTGTTCGAACATCAAGGGTTTGTCGGAACCCATAATCCGACATTTGGCACGCCGGGTAGAGGTGTGCTGAAGCTTTCCCTTGGTCGATCCACGTTACGCAGCTCCATCACATCCATGTCAGACACTCGTCGAGCCCGTGCTGAGCGCCGCGCCGCCCTCGCCACTCGCGTCGCGCAGACGGCGCCCGTTGGTGGACCTCCCTGCCGTTCTCCATCACATGTTGCCAACGCTGCTACCAGCCCGGCAGCGAACGAGCAGCAAGCGTCATCGCAACACCCATCTGTGCGGCGGGATGGCCGCACCGCCACCCCGTCGCTGACTCCGGCCGGCTCATCTTTCCACGCTCATCGTGCACCATAGATGTGCAGGCCGCGTTGCTCATGGCACGCGAGCTCCTGCTTTACCGCCTGATCGACGACCTCTACGAAGACTGGCTGGATCGCATCACCGAGCTCGCCAGCGCCGCTGGGGGCTCTGCTGCACCATCCCTCTCACTACCTCGCCCGCCTCCAGCCGCAGGAGACGTAGCTCACGGGGTGCCTCCGCCGCCCCTGCATCAAGGTGACGCCCTCACGCCGAGACGTGCGGCTCACGGAGCGCCCCGCCTCCTCCATACCAAGACGACGTCCTCTCCCCAAGACGCGTGGTCTCGTGGCATGATCCGCCACGCCGTGTGCGCGTGCACGAAGAAAGAAGCTGCAGGAGGTCCCACGATCGCAAGAAAACGCTCCCGCACTCCCCGCGCCACCACGACAAGACCACGCGCTGTATGCCGTGGCAGTGCGTGGGTGCCATGACCATATAACACCGCCACGAAGGGCATCGGTGACCACAACAGGTTGCCGAGCCTTCACTCCCGAGCTGCACACCGTTGTTTGGCCAGGGAAGTTCAAGTCGGATCTGCCTCCGCGCTATGATGGCACCCCCGACCCTGCGGAGTTCCTGCAACTCTACGAGGTGAGCATCGAGGCAGCCAACGGCAACGAGAAAGTCATGGCGAACTGGTTTCCCATGGATCTCAAGAATGGCGCTCGCTCGTGGCTCCTAAACCAGCCCGCAGGATCGATCTCCTCCTAGGGCGAGATGCGTGAGCATTTCGTCGCCAACTTCCAGGGTACTCGCGACCGCCCGCCAGCCGCAGGCGACCTGCGGCGCATCAAGCAGCAACCGAGGGAAACCTTGCAAAAGTACATCCAGCGCTTCAACATTGTCCGCCTCAAGGTCCCCAAGGTGACGGACGAGGCCATTATCTCCGCATTCTCCGATGGTGTCCGCGACATCAAGATGAAGGAGGAGCTCGCCATCCACAAAGAGCTATGCTCGGCCCTAGAGATGTTCAACATGGCGACCAGGTGCGCTAGAGCTGAGGAGGGGCGCCTCTCCCTCCTCGAGCTCCCTGCGGCTAATCCTGAAGAGAAGAAGGCCAAGGCCAAGGACGTGAAGCGGAAGGGAGTAGCCGTGCTCGCGGCGGAGCCGGACTCGAAGCGCGACCGGGACCACCCTGAGTCATCTAAGGGCAGTTGTCCATTTTCTGCCTTCCACAATGTACACAGCCACAACACTAATGACTGCCAGGAGCTCAGAGCCATTCGAGATGGACGCTTCGGTCGGCGCCCCGAGCGCAACGATCGGGGCTACGGCCGAGGAGGGGGATGAAGTGGGGGACGCTGGGACGACCGCGGCCCCCGTCAGGAGTGGCGCGACCGGCCTCGCGAGGACCACTGGTAGGACCAACCTCGTGAGGGCGCCTGGAGAGACTAGCCACGCGAGAACCATCCTCAGGGCAATGCTGGCCTCCCTCCGCTGCCGCCACCACCAAGGAGGAACGACAACCACCATCAGGACGAGGGGCTAGGGGCTTACAGGAGCCGCGCGCTATCACCTGCATCCTGGGCGGTGCTCAGGCCCCAGCCTCCCAGCGCATCTTCAAGCAGTTTGCTCATGAGGTGAATGCGGCCCTTCCCAGGCTCGAGGCCACGCGCCCGCTCAGGTGGTCCAAGTGCGCCATCACCTTCAGCTCGACAGACCAACTCAAGTGTGCGGCAACCGCCGGCGTCCTCCCGATGCTCTATTCACCCGTCATCAGCAACGTCCAAGTCACCAAGACCCTCATCGACGGTGGCGCAGGGCTCAGTGTCCTGTCCGTCGAGACATTAGACAGCCTCCAAGTGCCATACGATCAGCTACAGCCTATCAAGCCTTTCTCAGGAGTGATCGACGGCTCCACCACCCCGATAGGGCAGGTTGGCCTCCCTGTCACCTTCGGCCAGCATAACAACTACCGCACCGAGCTCATCGACTTTGACGTCACCCACATCCGTCTGCCGTACAACGCCATTCTTGGGTATCCAGCATTGGCCAAGTTTATGGTGGTGACCCACTACGGCTACAACGTCCTCAAGATGCCGGGGAGTGGAGGCATCATCATGGTCCCCTGCGAAGAAAGAGATGCGGTGTGCTCCCTTGATCGCGCTTTCCAAGCCATTGCGATCAAAGACCCCGACAACGAAGGCATCATGTACCCTCCTGAGGCCATCCCCAAGAAGAAGAAGTAGCTACTCCTCCCGGGGCCTCAGGGGAGCCGCGTCTCCAGCGGCACCACCTCAGGACCTACGCCCACAGCTGGGGCCCCTCCCTCCCTCTCATAGGAAGGCGCGCCCGGCGCCCTCCTCGGGCAAGGCTCGAGGGCTCTCTTCTGGAGAACCTCAGACCTAGCCAACATCATGAGGGAGGCGCTCGGGCACCATGTGGAGGCGTGCTTAGCTGCACGTTTCCCTCTGGAGGGTGCTGGGTGAGGAGCGCCCGACGCTCATGAGTTCATCGTCAAGACGATCCAGGAGCTTCAAGAGGCAAGGGTCATACGCGGCGACCACAACCCGCCACCTGCGTAGCCCCCCATCTCGGCGAGGACGGCGGGCTGCGCGTCTGCATCGACATTCCAGGGCTCAACAGGGCCGCATCTCAGGAGCGCTTCTGGCCTTGCATTGGTCGGTGCGAGAGTCCGCCTCACAGCTACGTTCGCATGCCATTTGGCTTGCCGAACGCGGCCGTCACCTGCCAGCGCCACCTACGAAGCATTCTCGTGGCTCAGGAGGCCAGGCAGCACACTGTCCTGGCGGAGATGGCAACGGTCCTCACGGAACCACCCAAGCCCCCGGAGCCTCCTGAAGCTCAGGGTTCTGGCAACTTGTGAGGAGCGACTCTTCAGCACGCATCATCGGCTACTCCAACACCTCTCCAGCAACATTACCAGGTGACTCTTTTTAGTTCGTTCACTTGGGGGCGCCCCATGGGCTGCATCATCCCCAAGTCGTACGGGTCTGCCCCTACGACGTGTATCCTTTTGCACCTCTAGCTTACCCTGCTGGGGGCGCCCCTCGGGCTGCATCATCCCCAGGCTGCTCGGGTCCGTCCCAGTGGCATATATCGTTCTTGCATCTATCTAAGCTAACCTTCTGATTTGCTTAAGTCATTCTATGACTATCACCTGCTTATCTGATACCCCGCCCGTGACCGCCCTCATTATCATGGGAGCCGCTCGCCGGTTGTCTTTCTTTTCGATCCCTCACATGAGTAGGCTAGGCACGAAGTCTATGCTCGGGTCCGTCCCTGCAGCTTCGATAAACCCAACGACTGAGCTATGTTTGGCAGGCCGGCCCCGTTCATGTCACCTCTTGGGGTCGTTGGTGTTTGATACGTCTCCAACATATCTATAATTTTTGATTGTTCCATGCTATTATATTATCAACCTTGGATGTTTTATATGCATTTATATGCTATTTTATATGATTTTTGGGACTAACCTATTAAGCTAGAGCCCAGTGCCAGTTTCTGTTGTTTTCCTTGTTTTAGAGTATCGCAGAAAAGGAAAATCAAATGGAGTCCAATTGACTTGAAACTTCACAGAACTCATTTTTGGAACGGAAGCAACCCAGAAGACTTGGAGTGCACGTCAGGGGATCAACAAGGAGAGCACGAGTCAGGGGGGCGTGCCCACCCCCTGGGCGCGCCCTCCACCCTCGTGGGCCCCTTGTGGCTCCCCTGATGTATTTCTTCCACCTATATATATATATATCCAAATACCCTAAAAACATCGGGGAGCACAATAGATCGAGAGTTCCGCCGCCAGAAGCCTCCGTAGCCACCGAAAGCCAATCTAGACCGGTTCCGGCACCCTGCCGGAGGGGGAATCCTTCTCCGGTGGCCATCTTCATCATCCCGATGATCTCCATGACGAGGAGGGAGTAGTTCTCCCTCGGTGATGAGGGTATGTACCAGTAGCAATGTTTTTGATCTCTCTCTCTCTCTCGTGTTCTTGAGGTGGCACGATCATGATGTATCGCGAGCTTTGCTATTATAGTTGGATCTTATGATGTTTCTTCACCCCTATACTCTCTTGTAATGGATTGAGTTTTCCCTTTGAAGTTATCTTATCGGATTGAGTCTTTAAAGATTTGAGAACACTTGATGTATGTCTTGTCGTGCTTATCTGTGGTGACAATGGGATATCACGTGATTCACTTGATCTATGTTTTGGTGATCAATTTGCGGGTTCCGCCCATGAACCTATGCGTAGGGGTTGGCACATGTTTTCGTCGTGATTCTCCGGTAGAAACTTTGGGGCACTCTTTGAGGTTCTATGTGTTGGTTGAATAGATGAATCTGAGATTGTGTGATGCATATCGTATAATCATACCCACGGATACTTGAGGTGACATTGGAGTATCTAGGTGACATTAGGGTTTTGGTTGATTTGTGTGTTAAGGTGTTATTCTAGTACGAACTCCAGGGCTGTTTGTGACACTTATAGGAACAGCCCAACGGATTGATTGGAAAGAATAACTTTGAGGTGGTTTCGTACCCTACAATAATCTCTTCGTTTGTTCTCCTCTATTAGTGACTTTGGAGTGACTCTTTGTTGCATGTTGAGGGATAGTTATGTGATCCAATTATGTCATTATTGTTGAGATAACTTGCACCAGTGAAAGTATGAACCCTAGGCCTTGTTTCCTAGCATTGCAATACCGTTTACGCCTACTTTTATCGTTAGTTACCTTGCTGTTTTTATATTTTCAGATTACAAAAACCTTTATCTATCATCCATATGCCACTTGTATCACCATCTCTTCACCGAACTAGTGCATCTATACAATTTACCATTGTATTGGGTGTGTTGGGGACACAAGAGACTCTTTGTTATTTGGTTGCAGGGTTGCTTGAGAGAGACCATCTTCATCCTACGCCTCCTACGGATTTATAAATCTTAGGTCATCCACTTGAGGGAAATTTGCTACTGTCCTACAAACCTCTGCACTTGGAGGCCCAACAACGTCTACAAGAAGAAGGTTGTGTAGTAGACATCAAGCTCTTTTCAGGCGCCGTTGCCGGGGAGGTGAGTGCTTGAAGGTATATCTTTAGATCTTGCAATTAAATCTTTTTGTTTCTTGTTTTAGCACTAGTTTAGTTTATAAAAGAAAACTACAAAAAATGGAATTAAGTTTGCCTCATACGCTTCATCTTTTTAATATCTTCCGTGAGTATGATGGAAAGGAAAATTGTGCCAAAGTGTTAGAAGAAGAATGCATTAAAATGTCTGGCACTAAATCTTTGAATGATGATCATGATTGCAATGTTGTTAGTACGAACTCCTTGAATATCCATAGTACTAATGATGATTGAACTAGTTATGATGAAAATGTCTCCTATAAACATGTCAATTTTTGTGGAGTGCATTGGGTTTGCAAGTACACACCAAATGGGGAAGATAGATATTGCAAGAGGCATAAGCATTTAGAAACTAAATGGTTGCAAGAAAGGCTAGAAGTTTGTGCTGAAAATTAAAATTTTCTTAGCCATACTTGTGAACTTTGCAATGAACATGATCATTTCAGTACCCAATGCAAATTGTTTGATGATCGTATCGTGTCCAAAAATTGTGATGACTTGATCTCCCTTGCACATCATAATGAACTTAGTTTGCTCTTGCGTTATGAAGAAATGAAACGTATAACTAAGGTTATTCCAGAATTTGCCCTTGATAGAGTTCTTCATTTTGATCTAGAGGAAATTTATATGTATTGCGCGGTGAATTGCATTGAAAATCCTTATATTGCCAACTACATAAAGAAAAGAAAACAAATAGAGGATGAAGATAATACTAACAAAAGGGAAGAGACTTCCCAATATCCTCCTATTATTTCTTATGATGAATCGGGTAATGAGGAGGAGCCTTCTATTCAACCAATCTCATTAATAAGGAGCTCCAAAAATAGGATTGAACCCACATATGATGTGGTGAATAAGAAGAAAAGAAAAAGGAAGAGAGGTAAAAAGATATCTCTCCCAAATAATGCTGCTCCTATTACCGTTGTGCCTCATGAAAATATAATTGTGGAAGATGATGCACTTGATGATGATCTCGTTATGCCTATTGCTTGTTGTGATGATTATGATTGGGAAGATAATGATACTTCTTATGGTCTTGAAAATCTTTTTGGCACTTGCTTGGAAGAATATGATAATTGGTATACTATTGGTGCTATCCATACTATTAATGATGAGAGTGATTATGCTTATGATATGAAAAGGCCCAAGCTTGGGGATGCTATGTTTGATGAAGATGATGTTTTTGATAATATATTTGCTGCAATTAATGTTTGTCCCAAGCTTGGGGATGCTACGTTTAATGAAGATGATATTTTTAGTCTCCCAAGTTTTGATATGCAAATTTATAATGATGATAGCATGCCTCCTACCTATGATGATTATTGTGATGATACTTATGCTATAAAAAGTAGTGATTATATTTATAAAACTTGTCATGATTATGATTACCCCTTTTCTGAACATTACTCTTCCAATGTGGAAACAATTTATAGTATTCGAGTCTCTTATGATACTCCCACTATTCCGAATGAGAAGAATTTTGCTTATGTGGAGAGTAATAAAAATTCTATGCTTGTAGATCATGAAAAGAATGCTTTAGGTGCTGGTTATATTGTTGAATTTATTCGTGATGCTACTGAAAATTATTATGACGGAGGAATATATGCTTGTTGGAATTGCAATAATATCAAGTTTCCTCTCTATGTGCTTAAAGTTTTGAAGTTATGCTTGTCTTACCTTCCTATGCAAGTTGATTCTTGTTCCCACAAGTTGTTTGCTCACAAAATCCCTATGCATAGGAAGTGGGTTAGACTTAAATTTTCTAGTAATATTCTTCATTATGCTCTCTTTATGTTACAATTCTTATCTTTTATATGAGCATCATTGAAATCATCATGCCTAGCTAGGGGCGTTAAACGATAGCGCTTGTTGGTAGGCAACCTAATTTTATTTTTGTTCCTTGCTTTTTGCTAATGTTTAGTAATAAATAATTATCTATCCTCTGTTATTATTGAGTTTTTATGCTTTTAATTAGTGTTTGTGCCAAGTACAACCTTTGGGAAGACTTGGGGAAAGTCTTTGCGATCATGCTGTAAAAAACAGAAACTTTAGCGCTCACGAGAATTGCTGCCATTTTTTATTGGAGAGTGCTATTTAGTTAATTCTTTTTGGAGATGATTAACAGATAAATTCCTCACGTCCAGCAACTTATTTGAGAATTTTATGAGTTCCATAAGTATACGTTTGATCCATATTACTACAGACTGTTCTGTTTTTGACAGATTCTGTTTTCGATGTGTTGTTTGCTTATTTTGATGAATCTATGAGTAGTGTCGGAGGGTATGAACCATATATAAGTTGTATTACAGTATATATTACACCAATATGAATTTAGAATGAGTTCAAAACAGTACCTAAGTGGTGATTTATTTTCTTATACTAACAGAGCTTACGAGTTTTCTGTTAAGTTTTGTGTTGTGAAGTTTTCAAGTTTTGGGTAAAGATTCGATGGACTATGGAATAAGGAGTTGCAAGATCCTAAGCTTGGGGATTCCCAAGGCACCCCAAGGTAATATTCAAGGACAACTAAAAGCCAAAGCTTGGGGATGCCCCGGAAGGCATCCCCTCTTTCGTCTTCGTTCATCGGTAACTTTACTTGGAGCCATATTTTTATTTACCACATGATATGTGTTTTGCTTGGAGCGTCATTTTTATTTTATTTATTTTTGCTTTCTGTTTGAATAAAATACCAATATCTGAAATTCTTAAATGTTAGAGAGTCTTCACATAGTTGCATAACTATTCAACTACTCATTGATCTTCACTTATATCTCTTGGAGTAGTTTGTCATTTGCTCTAGTGCTTCACTTATATCTTTTTAGAGAACGGTGGTGGCTTTATTTTGAAGAAATAGATGAACTCTCATGCTTCACTTATATTATTCTGAGGGTCTTTAGAACAGCATGGTAATTTGCTTTGGTTATGAAGCTAGTCCAAATATGATGGGCATCCAAGAGGGATATAATAAAAACTTTCATATAAAGTGCATTGAATACTATGAGAAGTTTGATACTTGATAATTGTTTTGAGATATGAAGATGGTGATATTAGAGTCATGCTAGTTGAGTAGTTGTGAATTTGAGAGATACTTGTGTTGAAGTTTGTGATTCCCGTAGCATGCACATATGGTGAACCATTATGTGATGAAGTCGGAGCATGATTTATTTATTGGTTGCCTTCCTTATGAGTGGCGGTCGGGGATGTGCGATGGTCTTTTCCTACCAATCTATCCCCCTAGGAGCATGCGCGTAATACTTTGTTGCGATAACTAATAGATTTTTGCAATAAGTATGTGAGTTCTTTATGACTAATGTTGAGTCCATGGATTATACACACTCTCACCCTTCCACCATTGCTAGCCTCTCTAATACCATGCACGTTTTGCCGGTATCATACACCCACCATATACCTTCCTCAAAACAGCCACCATACCTACCTATCATGGCATTTCCATAGCCATTCCGAGATATATTGCCATGCAACTTTCCACCGTTCCGTTTACTATGACACGCTCCATCATTGTCATATTGCTATGCATGATCATGTAATTGACATTGTATTTGTGGCAAAGCCACCGTTCATAATTATTTCATACATGTCACTCATGAGTCATTGCACATCCCGGTACATCGCCGGAGGCATTCATATAGAGTCATATTTTGTTCTAAGAATCGAGTTGTAATTCTTGAGTTGTAAGTAAATACAAGTGTGATGATCATCATTATTAGAGCATTGTCCCAGTGAGGAAAGGATGATGGAGACTATGATTACCCCATAAGTCGGGTTGAGACTCCGGACAAAAAAGAGAAAAGTCCCAAATAAAAAAATAAAATAAAAAAATGAGAGAAAAAGAGAGAAGGGACAATGCTACTATCCTTTTACCACACTTGTGCTTCAAAGTAGCACCATGATCTTCATGATAGAGAGTCTCCTATGTTGTCACTTTCATATACTAGTGGGAATCTTTCATTGTAGAACTTGGCTTGTATATTCCAATGATGGGCTTCCTCAAAATGCCCTAGGTCTTCGTGAGCAAGCGAGTTGGCTGCACACCCACTAGTTTCTTTTATTGAGCTTTCATACATTTATAGCTCTAGTGCATCCGTTGCATGGCAATCCCTACTCACTCACATTGATATCTATTGATGGGCATCTCCATAGCCCGTTGATACGCCTAGTTGATGTGAGACTATCTTCTCCTATTTGTCTTCTCCACAACAACCATTCTATTCCACGTATAGTGCTGTGTCCATGGCTCACGCTCATATATTGCGTGAAGAATGAAAAAGTTTGAGAACATCAAAAGTATGAAACAATTGCTTGGCTTGTCATCGGGGTTGTGCCTGATTTAAATATTTTGTGTGGTGAAGATAGAGCATAGCCAGACTATATGATTTTGTAGGGATAGCTTTCTTTGGCCATGTTATTTTGAGAAGACATGATTACTTGGTTAGTATGCTTGAAGTATTATTATTTTTATATCAATATTAAACTTTTGTCTTGAATCTTATGGATCTGAATATTCTTGCCACAATAAAGAGAATTACATGGATAAATATGTTAGGTCGCATTCCACATCAAAAATTCTGTTTTTATCATTTACCTACTCGAGGACGAGCAGGAATTAAGCTTGGGTATGCTGATACGTCTCCAAAGTATCTATAATTTTTGATTGTTCCATGCTATTATATTATCAATCTTGGATGTTTTATGTGCATTTATATGCTATTTTATATGATTTTTGGGACTAACCTATTAAGCTAGAGCCCAGTGCGAGTTTCTGTTTTTTTTCCTTGTTTTAGAGTATCAAACAAAAGGAAAATCAAACGGAGTCCAATTAACCTGAAACTTCATGAAACTCATTTTGGAACGGAAGCAACCCAGAAGACTTGGAGTGCACGTCAGGGGATCAACGAGGAGAGCACGAGGCAGGGGCGCGCCCACCCTCCTAGGCACGCCTCCACCCTCGTGGCTCCCCTGATGTATTTCTTCCGCCTATATATATATCCAATTATCCTAAAAACTTTGGGAGCATAATAGATCGGGAGTTCCGCCGCCAGAAGCCTCCATAGCCACCGAAAGCCAATCTAGACCCGTTCTGGCACCCTGCCGGAGGGGGAATCCTTCTCTGGTGGCCATCTTCATCATCCTGGTGATCTCCATGACAAGGAGGGAGTAGTTCTCCCTCGGGGCTGAGGGTATGTACCAGTAGCTATGTGTTTGATCTCTCTCTCTCTCTCGTGTTCTTGAGGTGGCACGATCTTGATGTATCGTGAGCTTTGCTATTATAGTTGGATCTTATGATGTTTCTTCCCCCCTCTACTCTCTTGTAATGGATTGAGTTTTCCCTTTTAAGTTAACTTATCAGATTGAGTCTTTAAAGATTTGAGAACACTTGATGTATGTCTTGCCGTGCGTATCTGTGGTGACAATGGGATATCACGTGATTCACTTGATCTATGTTTTGGTGATCACCTTGCGGGTTCCACCCATGAACATATGCATAGGGGTTGGCACACGTTTTCGTCGTGATTCTCCGGTAGAAACTTTGGGGCACTCTTTGAGGTTCTATGTGTTGGTTGAATAGATGAATCTGAGATTGTGTGATGCATATCGTATAATCATACCCACGGATACTTGAGGTGACATTGGAGTATCTAGGTGACATTAGGGTTTTGGTTGATTTGTGTCTTAAGGTGTTATTCTAGTACGAACTCTAGGGCTGTTTGTGACACTTATTGGAGTATCTAGGTGACATCAGTAGTGGTGCCCAGTTGGGGCGATCGGGACCGTGTCGCATGTTGGGTTGATCTTTTATTTTGGCACCGTAGTCGGGCCATGAGTGATTGGATGATGTAATTCTATTTATGTACTTTGTTTGACATGGCGAGTGTAAGCCAACTATGTACCTTCCCCTTTTATTATCTATATTACATGGGATGTTGTGAAGATTGCCTTACTTGCGACATTGCTTTCAGTGCGGTTATGCCTCTAAGTCGTGCTTCGACACGTAGGAGATATAGCCGCATCGAGGGCGTTACAGGGAATCCCTCTCCGGTGGCCATCTTCATCATCCCGGTGCTCTTCATGACGAGGAGGCAGTAGTTCTCCCTCGGGGTTGAGGGTATGTACCAGTAGCTATGTGTTTGATCTCTCTCTCTCTCTCGTGTTCTTGAGATGATACGATTTTGATGTATCGCGAGCTTTGCTATTATATTTGGATCCTATGATGTTTCTTCCCCCCTCTACTCTCTTGTAATGGATTGAGTTTCCCCTCTGAAGTTATCTTATCGGATTGAGTCTTTAAAGATTTGAGAACACTTGATGTATGTCTTGCCGTGTGTATCTGTGGTGACAATGGGATACCACGTGATTCACTTGATGTATGTTTTGGTGATCAACTTGCGGGTTCCGCCCATGAACCTATGCATAGGGGTTGGCACACGTTTTCGTCGTGATTCTCCGGTAGAAACTTTGGGGCACTCTTTGGGGTTCTATGTGTTGGTTGAATAGATGAAACTAAGATTGTGTGACGCATATCGTATAATCATACCCACGGATACTTGAGGTGACATTGGAGTATCTAGGTGACATTAGAGTTTTTGTTGATGTGTGTCTTAAGGTGTTATTCTAGTACGAACTCTAGGGCTGTTTGTGACACTTATAGGAATAGTCCAACGGATTGATTGGAAAGAATAACTTTGAGGTGGTTTCGTACCCTACAATAATCTCTTCGTTTGTTCTCCGCTATTAGTGATTTTGGAGTGACTCTTTGTTGCATGTTGAGGGATAGTTATGTGATCCAATTATGTTATTATTGTTGAGAGAACTTGCACCAGTGAAAGTATGAACCCTAGGCCTTGTTTCCTAGCATTGCAATACCGTTTACGCTTACTTTTATCATTAGTTACCTTGCTGTTTTTATATTTTCAGATTACAAAAACCTTTATCTATCATCCATATACCACTTGTATCACCATCTCTTCGCCGAACTAGTGCATCTATACAATTTACCATTGTATTGGGTGTGTTGGGGACACAAGAGACTCTTTGTTATTTGGTTGCAGGGTTGGTTGAGAGAGACCATCTTCATCCTACGCCTCCTACGGATTGATAAACCTTAGGTCATCCACTTGAGGGAAATTTGCTACTATCCTACAAACCTCTGCACTTAGAGGCCCAACAACGTCTACAAGGAGAAGGTTGTGTAGTAGACATCAGTGTCTGGCCTCCTCATGTGACCGCCTCAGGAAATTCGTCCGGCGTAGGTTTCCTAACCATCTTGCAGGACCACTAAAGCTATCAAGAATCAAGACCAGGCGCAACCTGCCTTCAGGTAGGGCCTCGTGATTCCCGTGCTGGCTCACGGGTACCTAGACACACCTCGTCTAGCCCTGCCGTGCAAGCCACGTGTCAGGGCAGGGCTGTACACGCCCCGGGGGCTCCACTCAGAGGGAGCCCTCACCCACGCACCAGTGGAAGCACCATGCTCCGCGCTGGCAGTCGACATGGTCGAGGAGGAGCTATGCCCGTGCAAGTGCGGAAGAGCTATGCTCCGCGCTGGTGATAAACAACTTAGGGCAGCCCCATGGCCATACCAACCTCAGGGAGCCGCCCGGCTCAGTGTCCAGCCTCACCGCAACGCTTTCCCCTCACGAGAGTCGCGCGAGGGGGCTGGGCACGGGGGCTACGCTCAGGTTCTGCCTAGCGTACACCGCCCTGCCAGGTCCCTCGGACCTGGTCGTCGTGCGCCACTCCCGAGCGGGACCTCGGCGAGGACAGGTATGAAGGCTGTTTGAGCGTCAAGTGGGACTCATGAGCATCGCGACTCAGGAGCCTAACTGGCCATGTAGCCCCTCACTCCTTGGTCCGTCCTGGTGATCCAGATGGCCCAATGGCGGCTAAGGTATGCGTGGGGTTGGGCCCTGCCGACGTAGAATACTAAGGCCTGCCTCAGCGGATGTTTGAGTGTCAAGGGGGACTCCTGAGCATCGCGACTCAGGAGCCTAACTAGCGATGTAGCCCCTCACTCCTAGGTCCGTCATAGTGATCCGGACGGCCCAATGGAGGCTGAGGTACGCGCAGGGTCGGGCCCTGCTGACGTAGAACACCAAGGCCTACCTCAGCGACTCCTTCTCGCAGGATGTTTGCGCGTCAAGGGGGACTCCTGAGCATCGCGACTCAGCAGCCTAACTGGCCACGTAGCCCCTCACTCCTTGGTCTGTCTTGGTGATCCGGACGGCCCAATGGCGGCTGAGGTATGCGCGGAGTCGGGCCCTGCCGACGCAGAACATCTAGCAAATGGGAAGGAAACCGCAGAACCTAAATAAATTATTACACATCATATTATCCCCAAAACGTCAGAGTTTTAACGCCTCCACGAGGCACGTCTCGTGTCGCAGGAAATCTCATAGGAAAGTAAAACAAGAAGGAGCGCCGTTCTTCACCAGCAATCCTTCTATTTAGCCTTGGGCACCGTCGCCAGGGAGCGCCTCCCCGCTAGCAGCGTCACCGTCGGTCGTGTCGTCGGTCTCACTCGCAGGGGTGGGCGGGGCCATTGGTTGGAGGTGCAGGCTCGATGGCGAGGAACTTCTTCAATAGGGCCTCCACCTGGCCCTCCACGGCAGCCGCAGCGGTCGCGCAACGCCCCTCCTCCACGGGCTCGAGCAGCTCGCTGAGGTCGGCGTCGAGGTTACGAAGATGCAGGTGCCTGAAGACGCGCGTCAGAGCTGAAGAAGAAAGCGCGCGAGCTTCCCCCTCCAGCATGGAGATGATCCCGGCGATTACACCCTCGAGCGCCACGACAAGATAAGGAAGCAGCTGGGCGGGGCCTTCATCGTCCGTCGCCAGCGGCTTCTCCAAGCCCTTCTCGTAGAGCGCCTTCAGCGCCTCGCGGGATCTCTCCTCAAGGGACTTGAAGGCCGCACGATCCTTGGCCAGAGCCTTCGCCTTGGCTTCTAGCTGGGCCTTCTCCACTGCCATCTTCTTCTCCAGCTCCTCCAAGCAGTTGCGCTCCACGGCCTGCGCCCTCGCCGATTGCTCTAGCTCGGCATCACAACTGACGATGGCGTCTTCTCGGGCCTTCATCTTCTCCATCTCCGCCTTGCGACCGCGAGCCTCGGCCGCGCGCTCATTGCGCATGGTCTCCAGCTCGGCCTCCATCGATCGGCAATGCTTCTTGGCAGCCTCGGCATCCTTCAGCGCCAACTCACAGGCGACCGCGACTCGTTCGGAGGCCCGCTTGTCTTCCTCGATAGCTACCACGATCTGGCTCAGCGCTGGCCTGACAGACGCGTCAGACTGCAGCCAACCATAGATCAGTTCAAGGCACCCCGCCACCAGTCGGCGGTCAGCGTCTTGGAGGTCGCCCCGAAGCCGCACCAGCGTGGAAAGGGCCTCCTCCAAGGCGTCGGGCGGAGTGGAAGGATCGCGGGCCAGCGATTCAACCAAAGGAGGAGGTTGCGTTGTCGCCAAGACCTGCGAGCTGGGGATGACAGGAAGTGGAGCTGGGGGCTCCTAAACCTTGGCCGCGTCAATGGGTGAGCTGGGGATAGGCACCTCTAGAGCCGGCATGGTCGAGGAGATCACCTTCTCATGAGGCTTGTCCACTGGGCCTCGCGTGGACGACCGAGCGGGAGAAGTGTAGGCGCCTTCACCGCCTTTCTGTGCCGGAGGGGGTGCAGCCAGGCCAGGCTACTGGGCACGCGAGGATGTGCTTGCCCCCTCCCTCTTCTTCTTCACTGACAGCGTCGGCCTGGAAATGCAAGAGAAGAACATCTGGAAGCAGCAACATAAGCAAGAGCAAGAACAAAGTCAGGGCAAGATGCTTACTGGTCCAGGGCAGCGTAGTCCCGTGACCTCTTCAAGAGCATGGAGCCCAAGGGCCCCACAGTATAGGGCACCGGTGCGTGGGCCCCAGGAGCGGATGAGGAGGCAGCAGCCGGCCCAATGGCAGCACTAGACGGCGCCAGGGCAGCAACGTCACCCTGGGTGACCAGTGTCGACCTGCTCTTCGTCGGAATCACCGTCGGCGAGTTCTTCGAGGGGGTGACCTTGGACCTTGTGGTGACCCCAGCAGAGGGTAGGACCTCCCTCACCAGATGGTTGCCGGCGTCGTCATCATCAAGCAGGGCACGAAGGAGATTGGCCTTGCGCAGAGGGGAGGTCTCCCCGGTCCCCTTCGAGGTCGCCTCCAAGTCCTGCTCCTCCTCCCCGTCAGAGCTGCTGGAGGACACCACCACCGGTGTCATCGCTACCGGAGCATCAGAAGGCGCCGGCGGCACAAGCCCGCGCCCATCGAAGACGAGCATGGCGGCGGCAACCTTTGCTCCGTCGGGGGCGGCGGTACAGAGGAACAAAGGAGTCAGGAGGGTACCCCTGGTCGTCCCCGACCAGGGAGCGGAGAGCTGTGCAGAGAACCAGCTTCACCCAATTTAACCCCAACCCCAGCAAATAGTAACCCAGTTCCAGTTGACACAACACCATCTCCACCACAGAGCTCCCAAACAAGAGTAGTTAGCAAGGCACCTCTAATGCCCAAAGCGTGAGTACTACCATGGCGAACCCCAACTCCACCAGTTAGTACACATATTCCTGTGGACGAAGCACAACCAGCCATTCATAGTTTAGCATCTATCGCACTTGATGTTGTTAAATCATATGTGTGTATCTTCCCATCAAGGAAATATTATACTGAAGATGAAGGAAAATCCAGTTGCAGGTGTTCGTCCAGGAGTTATGTGTAAGTAATGTTATTCATGGAAATTACTTTGCTTTGTCCCATACATTCTACCTCCATGCTGGTTATAATACATCAAATATTCCCATTTCTCTCTATAGAGAAGGACCGATTTGGAAACTCAGGATGAGGTAACCTGTGCTAATACCTCTGCTATCTTCAAGAATGCTTGGTGCAGTATCAGAATTACCTGAAGAAAACGTACTTCACTGGCAAAGAAACTAATCAAATTCCCTTACTTTCTCCCGAGACACATTTACGGGACGATGACTCGGAACGCCTTGTTCTACACTGGTCCCGAACCAAGAATGTGGTAACATCTATGAGCTCATTTTTTATTTTGAAGTACTATATGTCTACGTCTTACTGTACTCTGTTCGTGTAGAACAATTGCTTAAACAAGAAGAACAACTGTTCTCATTTAAGATTCCATTTCTATGGTGCATACTGCCTTGCTCTTGTATTTACTCATACAAACTTATTTCTAAATTGAAGGATCCAATCGAAACTCCAATGGCACAACAGGTATGTTTAAACATGTTTCTTTAACATGTTTGCTCTTCTAAATTGCTCTGTTAATTTCAATTTCAATTGTGTATACAGTTGACTTCTCATATCATGCACATTCCTAGCATCACAACAGAGTCAATAGTGTTGTTGTACATGTATACCCGTGGTATCCATCTGAAATCTTGTTGTGTCGTGTAGTTTTCCGCACTTGTATTCTTTCAATGCTGCTTTTGTCTTGAACTGATATGATTTGAACTGTGTCTTTATTTAATTTGGCAAGACAATGCAGTGACCATAGGACATATATATATATATGTATATTTATATGTTTGTTTGATGATTTTATTATGTACTACTTGGCAATAGAAGACTTGGTAGTTTAATACTGTCCACCATACTATTGAACTGGGTCACCGAAATGAGTTTCATATACTACATGCTAAACCTGTTATGTGTCTGCTTCTATCTTCTTTTAGAATGCTGACAGAATATTGGGGAAGAGTACCTTATTAAGCAATGGTAAATGAAGTAATGCAGATAAGGTTCAGGATAGTGAGACATCCTTGTAGGTCTCCAACAAATCTGATAAAATAGCTAAGGAAAACTATCTTGAAGACAGTGAGACAACCCCAAAGTCATGTCTTGATGTAGTATTCGAGTTACTGGCCACTACCATTGGCACAAACTCTTCGAACTCACTGTATGGATCCGTTCAGTTTCTTGAGTCCCAACTACAAGCTGAAAGACATCGATCAGCTGTGCTGCGACAAGAAGCTGAAGGACCGCGGAAGTCCCTGGAGAATTCAGATGCATACCTTTTGGTGCAACAACAAGCATTGGTGGATTTTAGCGCCAAACAGAAGAAAGCTAATAAGCTTGCTAAGCTTATTGCCAGCATGGTGGATACCCAGGATGACGTTTCTTGAGCCCTTCTGAAGTTGTTTCAGTTATGGACTTGTTTTGCTGCCGCGTTTATTTGCACTGGTGGCCAATTTAGACTACCAGTGTATGTAATATGCTGCTTTGTTCCGTATATTTGCACCGGTGGCGAACTTTGATGCCCAGTGGGATGTAATATGTGTAATAGCCGTAATAGTCCAGCGTTAGTTGCTTGCTTATTTATTTCCTTATTGTCTGGTTTAGTTGTTTGTTTGTAGTCACTGCATTTCTTTTTCTGCATTTTTCTAGTGGCCACAATAACCTATTTTTAAAACTAGGCCACAATAACTGATGGAAATATGCCCTAGATGCAATAATAAAATGGTTGTTATTATATTTACTTAATCATGATAAACGTTTATTATTCATGCTAGAATTGTATTCACCGGAAACTTAAATACATGTGTGGATACATAAACAAATACCGTGTCCCTAGTGAGCCTCTACTAGACTAGCTCGTTGATCAAAAGATGGTTAAGGTTTCCTAACCATAGATATTAGTTGTCATTTGATAACAGGATCACATCATTAGGAGAATGATGTGATGGACAATACCCATCCGTTAGCTTAGCATATTAATCGTTCAGTTTATTGCTATTGCTTTCTTAATGTCAAATACATATTCCTTCGACTATGAGATTACGCAACTCCCGAATACCGGAGGAATACCTTGTGTGCTATCAAACGTGACAAGATAACTGGGTGATCATAAAGATGCTCTACAGGTATCTCCGAAGGTGTTTGTTGAGTTGGCATAGATCAAGATTATGATTTGTCACTCCGAGTATCGGAGAGGTATCTCTGGGCCCTCTCGGTAATACACACCATAAGAAGCCTTGCAAGCAAAGTGACTAATGAGTTAGTTGCAAGATGGTGTATTAAGGAACGAGTAAAGAGACTTGTCGGTAACAAGATTGAACTAGGTATGTAGATACCAACGATTGAATCTTGGGCAAGTAACATACCGATGGACAAAAGGAATTACGTATGTTGTCATAAGGTTCGACCCATAAAGATCTTCATAGAATATGTAGGAGTCAATATGGGCATCCAGGTTCCGCTATTGGTTATTGACCGGAGAGGTGTCTCAGTCATGTCTACATAGTTCTCGAACCTGTAGGGTCCGCACGCTTAACATTCGTTGACGATATAATGTTATATGAGTTATATGATTTGATGACCTAATGTTGTTTAGAATCTCGAGTGAGATCACGGACATGACAAGGAGTCTCAAAATGGTGGAGAGGTAAAGATTGATATATAGGACGATGGTATTCGGACACCGGAATAGTTTCGGAGTGCACCGGGTAGTCATTGGGTCACCGGAAGGGGTTCCGGACATCCCTGGTAAGTGTATATGGGCTTAATGGGCCAAAGGAGGGGATAGACTAGCCCACTATGGGAAAGGAAAGGGGAGGGGTGTCCCATCCTGACTTTCCCTCCTCGTGAGAGCAAGGAAGGGGGGCTCCTCCTCTTGCCTTCCTCCCGCACTCATATATGGAAAGGGGGACGTAGCTTGGGGAAGTCCCCAAGTAGGATTCGGCCCTACTTAGGGCACCCCTTGGTCTCTCCCCTCTTGCCCCACCTATATATATGTGGGAAGGGGGCGCCTAGCACAATAACAACAATTGTTTAGCCGTGTGTAGCGACCCCCTCCACCGTTTACACCCTTAGTCATATTTTCGTAGTGCTTAGGGGAAGCCCTACAGAGATAGCTTCACCATTCATCGTCACTATGTCGTTGTGCTGCCAGAACTCATCTACTACCTCGTCGTCTTGCTAGATCAAGAAGGCGGAGGACGTCACCGAGTTGAACGTGTGCTGAACGCAGAGGTGTCGTACATTTGGTACTCGATTGGTTGGAGCGCGAAGAAGTTCGACTACATCAACCGCATTAACAAACCCTTCCGGTTGCGGTCTACGAGGGTACGTAGACACACTCTCCGCTCTCGTTGTTATGCATCTCCATGGATAGATCTTGCGTGTGCGTAGAATTTTTTTTGTTTTCCATGCAACATTTCCCAACAGTGCCATCCGAGCCAGGTCTATACATAGATGATATGCACGGGTAGAACACAAAGAGTTGTGGGCGGTGATAGTCATACTCCTTACCACCAACGTCTTATTTTGATTCGACGGTATTGTGGGATGAAGCGGCCCGGACCAACCTTACATG
The DNA here is from genome assembly GCF_056163025.1 of Triticum urartu. NCBI lineage: Eukaryota > Viridiplantae > Streptophyta > Magnoliopsida > Poales > Poaceae > Triticum > Triticum urartu. The sequence goes on along the minus strand of NC_141877.1, from coordinate 218,085,467 downwards.
TCCACACACATGAGACCAGTTCCACCGACTGACATGCAACTTGTTTTGCATAATAGGTGGCTGGCAGGTGTCTGTTTCTCCTACTTTAGTTGAATCAAATTTGACCGCAGCCGGTCCTTGAAGAAGGTTAAAACAGCAAACTTGTTAAATCACCGTTGTGGTTTTTGTGTAGTTAAGAATGGTTCTTGCTAGAAGCCCGTAGCAGCCACGTAAAACTTGCAACAACAAAGTAGAGGACGTCTAACTTGTTTTTGCAGGGCATGTTGTGATGTGATATGGTCAAGATATGATGTGATATATGTTGATGTATGAGATGATCATGTTTTGTAATATCGACAACCGGCAGGAGCCTTAGGGTTGTCTTTTTATTTTATGAAATGCAAGCGCCATGTAATTGCTTTACTTTATCGCTATGCATTAGCAATAGTTGTAGAAGCAATAGTTGGCGAAACGACCCCGATGCAACGATGGGGATTAAGTTGTCGAGATAGTGACGATGGAGATCATGACGATGCTTTGGAGATGGAGATCAAAAGCACAAGATGATGATGGCCATATCATGTCACATATTTTGATTGCATGTGATGTTTATCCTTTATGCATCTTATTTTTCTTAAAACGGTGGTAGAATTATAATATGATCCCTCCACTAAATTTCAAGACAAAAGTGTTCTCCCCGAGTATGCACTGTTGCAAAAGTTCATCATTTCGAAGCACCTCGTGATGATCGGGTGTGATAGACTCTACGTTCACATACAACAGGTGTAAGACAGTTTTGCACATGCAGAATACTTGGGTTAAACTTGACGAGCCTAGCATGTACAGATATGGTCTCGGAACACTGTAGACCGAAAGGTCGAACGTGAGTCATATAGTAGATATGATCAACATAGAGATGTTCACCATTGATGACTACCCCATCTCACGTGATGATCGGACATGGGTTAGTTGATTTGGATATGTATCACTTAGATAACTTGAGGGATGTTAATTTAAGGTGCAGTTAATTAGTAATTTGATTAATGGAACTTAAATTTATCATGAACTTAGTCTGAATAGTTTTTGCATATCTATGTTGTAGATCAATAGCTCGCAATATAGCTCCCCTATTTTTGATATGTTCCTAGATAAAACTAAGTTGAAAGATGATAGTAGCAATGATGCGGACTGGTTCGTGATATGAGGATTATCCTCATTGCTGCACATAAGAATTATGTCCTTGATGCACCGCTAGGTGACAGACCTATTGCAGGAGCAGATGCAGACATTATGAACATTTGGCAAGATAGATATGATGACTACACTACAAAAAAGACACATCCGTGACATTTTGGGCCGAACGAATTTTTTCTGTCATGCTTATGACACTTCTATGATGATAATTGTGACAAAACCCGTTATCATCATAGATGTGGTGGGCTCCTACTTCTATGACAAAAAATCATGACGGAAAATGGGCTTTTCGTCCTGGGCAGGCCGGAGACGTAGATGCATGACATTCTTTGGGCCGTCCATGACAGAAAAACCATGGTAGAAGTGAGGGCGAGGAAAATATCGGGGAGTTCCCGGTTACGGTGGGTGGTCGGGGGCCGAGCGATGCGCGTTTCTCTCGTACGCGTACGTGCGTGGGTGCGAGGCGTTGGGCTCTAACTGAACCCGAGAGAGGCGTTCGCCTACTGAACCCGAGCGATTGCACTACAGGCTATGCGTTACTGGACCCGAGCGATCGATCAATCTGGCTGTTAATTGAACCCGATCGAGTGATTCCTTCGCTACTGCTGCTAACTGATGCCGATCGAACCATGTTGCCTACTTACCTTGATGAACAGTGAGCGTTGTTGGGGGGGGGGGTTGGATGAACAGTTCCCGGTGGGAGGTTGGATGAACAGGACCCCGTGGTGTAGCTGCTGGATGAACAGGACCACGATCGATTGAGCGAGTTGGGGGTGGATGAACAAGACCCCGTGGAGGGCTGGATGAACAGGACCCCATGGAGGGCTGGTTGAACAGTAGCCGGTGGAGGGCTGGATGAACAGTAGCCCGTGGAGGGGTGGTTGAACAGGACCCCGTTGAGAGGGCTAGTGGAACAGTAGCCGGTGGAGGAGCGATGGAGGCTGGATGAACAGGAGCCGGTGGATGAACAGTCGCAGGTGGAGGCTGGAGGAGGTCGACAGTGGATTAATAGTAGCCCGTGGAGGCAGTCGATGGTGGAGATGAACAGTAGCCCGTGGAGTCCCGTTTTGCGGTACGCCACACCCCTCACGATGAATAGGACCCCTGTTTCGACCGTAGCGTTCCAATGCAAGTCCGTTCCCTCCGTTTTGCGGTACTTCAGGCCTCGTTTCGACCGTAGCGCTCCAACACAAGTCTGTTTCCTCTGTTCTGTGGTATGCCAGGCCTCATTTTGATCGGGTGTTCCGTCCAAGCCGGGTGGCTCCCGATGAACACGATGCATTCCGACCCAGTCGGTTGCCTCCCGATGAACAGGATGTTGTTTCTCTGTTCCGACCCAGCCGGTTCACTACCCGATGAATAGGACTGCTGCTGCCATCCATTGCCTCTCCATGTACACAAGCCCTGGCCGTCCATATATATATGAGCGAGTACGCTCTCGAGACCCCGCCCGTATGTACGTATGTGGCCGTATTTTTTTGCCCTATGGCTGTATGTATGTGTACATGACTTAGACAGGACTGCGTGAACTGCTATGTCGGGTGCTCTACAATGACACGTGCCGCTACTTACTCGACCACGGTTCATACTTGCAGAGAGACCGATCGACCACTATCTACATACACGTTCGTGACTAGAGAGACAATGCTACGTACGCTTTGACCGGGTGGGTCCCAGCGGTTAGGGAGGATAAAGACGCACTTCCTTTCATGCGAAAATATAGGTGCTCGGTCCCAGCTGTTAGGGTGAGGAATCGTTTTTATTTTGCGAGTAATAAGGAGGTACTTCCTCGTGTTCGAAGATTTAGCTGGTGGGTCCAGCTGTCAGCCTCACCGCCTAAAGTCCTCTTCCGATGGTTGTCCTTCGTTGACCAGGTTGACCATGCCACACTGAGAGCACCAAGACGGTGGACGAAGACGAGGCCTAGGAAGGGAACGATGCGGAGGCGGGGAAGACGTGGCAGTGGATGCCCATGTGGAGGGGAGTATGTGGGTTGACTGCTTCGGTTGCGGTGTGAGGCTGCCGTCGTCGGGGAATAACAGGAGGTGTGGGTGAGTATAGAGGGATGGCATGGCCAGCGGTGGCAGCACAGCCGGACACGGGAGGCAGGAGCAGACGGCACAGCCGGCGCTGGTTTGGGCGGCTGGAGCAAGAAGACCAGAGGTTGAACAAGCACGACGGACATTGGATGGACATCGTACGGTCACTGCAGCTAGAATCATTTATATTGACTAAGTTGACAAAGCCCTTGGTACACGTCAACTTAGTAGGCCCATAGATCATCCTCCGAAACGGTGCACCCCAGATGTCAGGGGGAATCATTTTTTGGGCAGCTGAAGCAAGAATATCTGAGATTGAAGAAGAAGCACGACATCCGTTGGATGGACATCCAACGACCACTACTGCTAGAACCATGTGTTGACTATAAGTTGACAAAGCCTTGCATACGCGTCAACTTAGTTTTTGTTTTTTCAGGGGACGCGTCAACTTAGTAGTCCCACAAGTGTGTGGTAGGGAACATATAGCCCATTTGCAATTTGTAAGATTGTACAACCCATTTTTGAATTCTAATGGAATTTACTACAACCCGTTTACAGTTTGTTAAAAGTACAACCCATTTTCTAGCTAGGACAACGATTAATAATTTAAACCAACCGCTCAAAACAAAATTCAATAAATTTTCCCACATTTTGATGGGATCTGAAATATTTTTATCTTGAAATTTCTAGTCAGATTAAATATAATTTCAAAAAAATTGTATTACATAAAAATCCAACGAAATATTGCGCGCGCAACAAGTAAAGAAATTAAAATTTTCAAATTCCAATAATATATATATTAAACTAATTACGTGTTTGGTGCATTTTTTATAGTTACTGCCCAGTTTTTATAATTACATCCCATTCATTATTACTTAAATCCCATTTTCTTGTTAAGCCTAATGCATCCCTCCTAGGAAAGACTTGCAGCCGAGCGGGGCGGAGAATAACAAGTTGACCCGGATATTGTGTACAACTGTCGGCCTAGTTGAATTACTGATGTTGAAAAAAGGCATGTGTAGTACAGTACAACCTTACATGGCTACTCAGCCCACATTCAGCGGCGCCGGAAAGGCCCAAACAAGGCTTCTTTACAACTTTTTGAAGTCACTGAGCTCAATTAATACTTAAGAAAAAAGTTAGAGTACAGTGGAACCTAATTAAAAGCTGTCATGAGTGAAGAAATAATTCAACGGGTCCCACTTGTGCGTGTGTGCATGTGTGTGTGTGTGAGAGAGAGAGAGCCCATCGGTCAATGCTCATAAGTACATATTTCAGCCATATGCATTGCTGATGTTGAGTAAAAAATTATATAGTTGACACAATCATATAGAACATCATAGCACACTGAACTTGCATACAAAAATTTCACGTAGGCGGCACAATCAGGGTGGAAGCAGTGGATCGCTACTGGTAGGGTTGTGTTGAAACCAATGAGCTCATACATAATGGTTCATCATCTTTATCAATGATGGGGAAATATCTTGAATGATGTGCAAAGAAAACAGACAGACAACAAAATATATAAGTTCTGCTAGAACATTAAGTTGACGTACATCCTTTTCTAAAAAAAGTTCAGGTAAAAAAATAGAACAGGTCACAATCAAATGTACTTAAACATCAGTGCTTCACACTCGTAGCTCGGTTTTAACTAGTATTTGACAAGATTCATTTGTTACCTCAAATTAGAGCACATCCAGGCAGCCAGCCATGCCTCTTCTCCCAAAGAAGCAGTGGCCTCCACCGCGCGATGGAGTAGGCCATGTGCCATCCATTATTCCAAGCAACACGGGGAAAGTCTGACGTTGACTCTTGTAACGGACATCGTCGATGGACCTGGGCACCAGCGGCGGCGGCAGGACTTTGATTGATGGATTGACCACTTCTTCGACATGCATGAATACTTGATATAGGTACATCCCTAATGTGGTCCGCGACGGCCTTGGTGGCGACGAACAGTACAACCCCGGTTCCTGCACCGGTATCTCAACACCAATCACCTTCGGTATGGTGGACGACTTCTTCATCCATGCCATAACCGTCAGAGCCCGGCTGTCTGGTGGAACAAACATACTTATGAGCTCACCTCCAAGGTCGTTGATAAGCTCAATCAAGGACTCACTGTTCCAAGCACGTCGAGGCATGCCGTGGAAGGTAAGCTTTGTTAAAAACTCAAGCTTAGAGGGCATCGAGCCCCATCCTGGGTGCCAACGATCAAAGCTCACCAGTGTGCCATCGCAGAACAAACACCGGGAACATTCGAACACATGACTGCAGTCGAAAGTTGTTTGGAACCTGACGAAGAAATCAGCCGGTGGCGGACAGACTTCTACGAGCAAGTCACTTATTTGGATGTCGTGCGCAATGCCAAGAGCTTTGACAAGGTCGTACGGCGAGATGGGAGGCCGGTCGTCGTTGATGGTTACCATCAACACTTTGCTGGAAAAATGGTCGTCAAGCGCCGCCATGGCACTGTTGAGCGATAGCACACATCGCCCGAAGGCAGGACAGACCTCAGGACTTCGGCTTGGAGATCCACGTTGACTGGCGACATGATAGTGCGCTTGAATACAGGGAGTACAGGAGGGGGATTTGGAGGAACTGGAGCAGGAATCAAGATTCTAGAGGTGGGGGAGGGGCGAGAGATTGGGGATGAAAAGGTAGCATGAATTTCGAACACGCGCCAATATGCTCTCGGTGTGCAAGCGCACGAAAACACCGGTGGAGCCCACATGTCGGCCTAAGAGTGTCAATTCTTCCTTTTTTGAGAGCCCGGCCTTTTTTTGAGGATCTTTTGAGATCCCGGCCTGAGATTCATAATTGACATGTTTGGCATTGCGTTACTACTCGGCCGATATTCAACGACACCTCACTAGCCCAAACAAGTGTACATCATCGAGAAGACACTGAGCTCAAATTATAACTTGAAAAAAGGAGATATACTACGAACGGTGGAGAATGGTGATGCCCTCATTTAGACCACCAGCAGTTCGAGACAATAAACAGTTCGAAACAACGATATATACAACATTCAAACACTGGCTAGTGACTACTACTGACATAAAGAACAAGACATGATATTTCATAAGAAGTCTTGCTACACCACCAAAATGCACCCATCTGCAGCACTCAGACTCTCATGATCCAGACGAGAATGACATTCTAAATAGAGGCAACTATCACATAGTAAGAGTGACATAGACGAGGATGACCAAATGACAAGGAATATGCATAACAAAAGAGAGAACTACCCATACAGAACAAGCAACAAAGACAACAAGTCATTCGAAGAGGGATGATCCAACACTATCATAATTTGCAGCCCCGCTTCAGCCACCAGTGATCTGGAGACACTAGTACTCCACCCTTTCGATGCAACAGCCCAATTACCTATCAACCTGAAGGCTTGAACCACATCACCGCCTGTCGGACTCGACACATCCAAGGATCAAAGTTAATCCATATGCCTTTGTTATTCTCACCTTCTTTTGGCTGCAGGCCGTATCGTTCACAATCAGGTGAGTTTGCTCCAGAACTCTTAGTGCTCGCCATGTAGACACAGTTTTCCATAGCAAACAGAGCCTCTCTACCATCAAGGTCCTTGCCAACGGTGATCTCCTAGTTAATCGGATAACTAAGTCCGAGAAACAGAGATTGTGAACCAAGGCTGTTTACCCGCCTCCAACTCAAAAATCCTGAAGGCCCCAACAAGCTAGTATCCTGCTCATAGACGTAACAACCACTGTCTGGACACTCACATATTTCACGGTGCTTGTATACAGTCGGGTTTTTTCAATATAACTTTTCCGGCTCATGTGTCCGAATGATCATCAGTCTTCTGCCATCGTCTGATCGAGCGAGGAAACAGTTGTGCTTCCCTGTTTTTGGCAAAGGTGGTGTGGTTACAAAGGGAAGTAACCGTAGGGACAGTGCATCATATCAAAAAGGACATGCATTGTTAATGTAAGATCATCATTGTCCATAGTATGAGTAGGATAATGCAAGAAACAACATTGATATGTCCCTGTTGGAACTGGGAGGAAAATACAGGGAAATGTATACTGGGTTCAAAACTATAGAAGTGCCATGCATGGTTATACTCATGTTATCTCACAATCGATTATTCACAGGAAACTACCATGTCATGCATGTTATGTAATCATGTTATGTCCTCACAAAAAAATTCTTCAAGGAAACTAACAAACCATGCATTGTTATATACTCATGTTTTGTGGGCAAATTTTTTGTGAGGATATTATTCTAGCCATTGATTGCTAAAGGGCGAATATAGGTATGTACACATGGTAAGCATTACAGGATTTCACTACTTCCAAATATAGAGTTCTCCATATGCACATTTACTTCCCTAATGTATGGTTACACTACTGCAGGATGCTGCTAACATGACACTACGATCAGAGACCCTTCGACGAAACTGTGTGCAATGCAATAATCGCAAAGGGTGCTGTAAAAGAAACATCAAAAAGGTGCAAAACGTTTGCGATGGCGGAGCCATCAAACACAGTTCATATTTTAGTTGCATGTGCGATGCAGGGCATATGGTTCAGTCCAATGAACTATTTGCAATGAGGCAGAACAAAAGAAATAGGCAGCCCGATGAAGGCGTGTGCGATATACAACATACTGTTCACTTGGATGAACTATTTGTGATGAGGAAACACAAAAGAAACGGTCAGCCAGATCAAGGTGTGTGTGATTGAGGGCATACGCTTCAGAAGGATTAACTGTTTGCGATTAGGCAACAAAACAAAAATGGGTCAGCCAGATCAAAGTGTCTGTGATTGATGGCATACACTTCACATGGATGAACTGTTTGCGATTATCCACAACAAACTGAAATAGTTAGATATATCAACGTGACCGAGAAGGCGTACATGCCCACGTTACGCCTTCCGGGGATAGTGCCGCACTTATAACTGTTAGTAAATTCTGAGCATGCGTCCCGTCACATTCCAAATTGCAAACCTATTCCCATTGATCAAAACCTAAACGGTTTCCCACTTAGGAGTGCATTACTACTCGATTATAAATACTACTACTCCAAGATGACTGCACATTCCTCCTCAACTCCTCATCCACAAAAACAAAGTCATTCATCATCGTTCCCTTTGCGTCTGCCATGGCCAGCGTGAGTTCTGGGTTGAGAGATTGCCACCAGGGAGAAGCGAGCATGGAAGCGGAAGCACCAGAGATGTCCCGCCTCACCGCGAATGCAGCAGGCATATCCCACCGCGCGGCCGTAGCAGCGTAGAGGTCCCGCCACGCTACCAAAGCAGCACGCAGGTCCTGCCGCTTTGTCGATGCGGCAGACTGGTCTGGCCACACCGCCGAAGCAGAAGAGATGTCCCGCCGTGCTGCGAATGCAGCAGAGATGTCCTCCCGCGCCGTGACAGCCTGGGAAATTGTCTCGCGGGCAGGCGAGGACTCTTACAAGCACATGCATGCGATCTTCCATAGCAAGATGGATCAGATCTCGAGCTGGGCGAGGTTGCAGGACGACATGAAAACCTCTTTGCCGGCGTCATCCGACAACTAAATGAGAGCAATGCAAAGCTCCAGGCCGAGCACGACTTGCTGAGGGCGAAGATCGTCGGAAGTGTGGAGCAGTAGGGGGAGACCACTTCCTTGTTGAAGAGGATTGGCATCATCGTCAAGAAACTTATGGACGAGAATTCCATGCTGCGCATTGAGCGCAGAAGGCTGGTGGAGGAATCCGTGGATGCTCTCAAGCAGCATCTTGAGGACAAGAAAGAGCTCATCACCGCTCGCTGTGGTGACTAGTTCTCACAGCCTGCAGCAACGTAGAGATCAGCGAGGCAGATCGTTGTCTTCCTTCTTCTTTTGCCCTTGTGTATTTCGGGCATTGCCGCATGTGGCTTTTTTAATTATGTTCCTAAATATGTAAGACAATTATTATCCACTGTCATCGTCCCTATATTCATCATGCTTGCAACAAGTCGCAGTTGATGCTATATAGGTCCGTCAGATCTTACATCAAGATCCGTGCAAAACTTTCTTTTTAGATTCTCATTTTTCTCTCTTAAATCTCAGTCCAGCGAGACACATGGCCACGCCGTAGAACAACGGCCTGGGCGCCATTAATGGAGACGTTGGGAGGGAGGTGCGTGGCGGGTAGCGGTCAAAGGGCTCTCCTCTCGATGAGCACGCGCAGGGGTCTGATCGCACGCCTCCCGTACTCAAATAGCTACCCCGCACGGCACCTCCTAGCCAATAAAAAAGGGACGTGTGGCGGAACGTAAATGGTAAGTAGAATGCCCACGGTTTCAATAATACTTGTGTTTTCGATTTGTAACATGACAGGATTTGTTCCAAAATGACTTTGTTGACTGTTAGTGTGTGCGCCTTCGCAAATCAGACAATAAAAATACCTCAGCATGTTGGTGCCATGTCATGACACCATGCCAAGTTTCATGATTTTCGGGCGTGTTTTGGATTTACATGAATTAAAAAACCAAGTTTCTCAATCTTTCCGGCCAAGCCACGATGCCCAGATGTTTGAATTTCATTCCCATTTCTTGCATGGAACCTAGAAATTCACCAAAGGACACACATGTGTTTTTTCAAGCAACTTTCGTGCACTGGAGCCTGTGCTTGTAGTTCAAATTTGAATTTTGCACAAATCAATTAATGTATAAAAAAGGCCAAACGAACCCAGAATAATTCCGAAATTGAGCATGATACTTCTATTTGGTTTAATTTATCCGTGTAAAAAAATAAGGCGGGAGAAGGTAGTGTACGTATCTCGTTTCGCACACGGAGGTGACACGTTCCCTGTCGGAACCACGAGCCTTCTCGAGGGAAGCTCCAGTTTGCAAGAAGCTTACACCAAAGCTTGTCCCAATTCAGCCAAAAAAATTACCGCAACATGTTGGTGCCATGTCATGACACCATGCCAAGTTTCATGATTTTCAGGCATGTTTTCAATTTACAGGAATTAAAAAACCAAGTTTCTCAATCTTTCCGGCCGAGCCACTATGCCTAGATGTTTAAATTTCATTCCCATTTTTTGCATGGGACCTATAAATTCACCCAAGGACACACATGTGATATTTCAACCAAGTTTGGTGCAGTGGAGCGTGAGCTTGTAGTTCAAATTTGAATTATATTATGCATAATAAATGCGCAGAAACTCAATTGATGTATAAAAAAGGCCAAACGAACTCGGAATAATTCTGAAATTTAGCACGATACTTCTATTTGATCTAATCTGCTCGTGTAAAAAAATTATGGCGGGAGAAGGCAGTGTATGTACCTCATTTCACACACGGAGGTGACATGTTCCCTCTTGGAACCACAAGCCTTCTTGAGGGAAGCTCCGGTTTGCATGAAACTTACACCAAAGCTTGTCCCAATTTGGCCAAAAAAATTACCGCAACATGTTGGTGCCATGTCATGACACCATGCCAAGTTTCATGATTTTTAGGCGTGTTTTCGATTTACAGGAATTAAAAAACCAAGTTTGAAAGTGCGTTATATCGACTAGAGGGGGGGTGAATAGGCGATTTTTATGAAAGTCTTCAAAACGTGAGAGTTATGAAGACAAACAGTGAAGATTATGCCTATTACTATGCAGCGGAAGTTAGATTACACTAGGCCAGCCATGGTCATGTATTCAATAGAGTGAAAGCGCAATCACAACCAGCTTCAGTGTAATAAGGATCAGGTAGGAAGAAGTTATGAAGCCAAACAGATCATACATTCATGTTGTGAAGACAAAAGATAAACTGAGCATGCAATGGCTTCACAATGAATAACTGTAAGTAAAAGGAAGTGAAGATGAAACCAGTGACACATTGAAGACAATGATTTGTTGGACCAGTTCCAGTTGCTGTGACAACTGTACGTCTGGTTGGAGCGGCTAGGTATTTAAACCAAAGGACACACAGTCCCGGACACCCAGTCAAGGACACTTAGTCCAAGACACCCAGTCCTCACCGTTTTCTCCTTGAGCTAAGGTCACACAGACCTCGCCCAATCACTCTGGTAAGTCTTCAAGGTAGACTCCCAAACCTTCACACACTTCGTTCACCGGCAATCCACAATTTCTCTTGGATGCTCAGAACGCGATGCCTAACCGTCTGGAGGATGCACAGTCCTCAAGTGTAACAAGTCTTCAGATCACACAGACACGAAGACTTAAGTGATGCCCAATTGACTCTGGCTCTGGGTGGTTAGAGCTTTTCTCCTCACTAGGAATTTTTCTTTCAAAGGCTTCGAGGTGGGTTGCTCTCAAACGACAAAAGCCGTGCACTGAAATCTGAGCAGCCAACCGTTTATGGTTGTGGGGGTGGACTATTTATAGCCACTTGGCAACCCGACCTGATCTGTCCGAAATGACCCTGGGTCACTAAGGAACTGACACGTGTACCAACGGTCGAATTTTGAACTCACACGGCAACTTTACTTGGGCTACAAGTAAAGCTGACTTGTCTGACTCTGGACAAGATTTTATCTCAAAGTCTTCGCTCGAAGACATAGGATTTGAATTAGGCATCACTTCAGTCATTCTGACTGGTTCTCTTGGACCCCACTTAACAGTTCGGTGGTTCCTACGACACAACATAAATGAAATGAAACTACGAAGGATCTAAGTCTTCGAGTTCCATAAGCTTCATAGGGAGTCTTCAGATGTCATTGTCTTCAATATGAATATCTTCATAAACCACCATTGTCTTCAATGTCTTCGTACATTTTTAGGGGTCATCTCTGGTAATAAAACCGAATCAATGAGGGACTTCTACCTGTGTTTTCCTGCAATTCTCACAAACACGTTAGTCCCTCAACTAGGTTTGTCGTCAATACTCCAAAACCAACTAGGGGTGGCACTAGATGCACTTACAATCTCCCCCTTTTTGGTGATTGATGACAAACTAGTTGAAGTTTTCAACGGGGAACATAATTTGTGAAATAGTAAAGGAATTTGTCTTCATAAGTTGCAAGGGCTCCCCCTGAAGATGTGCATATAAGTAATTTGCCTTTTGAATGCAAATGCACATGGCAGGTTGTACTTGTGGAGATCCACTTCAAATCATGATGACAATCCACTATGCATGTGAAAGTATATGAAGATAATGACATGCATAATGGAAAATGGACGTCTGCAGTAAGAGATGAGTGCGGAATTTATCGTCGCACAACAGAGTGACAAGCAGGTAGCAGACGGCCATCAAGGCTAAGTGTTACAACTCAAAGAAGCAAATGTAGCAAAAACGGGAGTTGTAAGCACGAAGCAAAATGTAGCAAAATATAGTGGCCCGCTTGAAGACTATAAACATCATGCTTCTCCCCCTTTTGTCAGTGATGAACAAAAAGGTTTGAAGACATAGAGTTTCCTACGCGTTCCCAGGCGCAGCAGGGTCAGTGGAGTTGTTTGGTGGCGGTGCAGATGAGCTTGGTGCAGATTCGACGTGTGTTGAAGCAGGTGGAGATGATGTCGCGTCGTCGTCTTCTTCAATAATCCGGGCAGACACGGTGGCAGCAGAAGAAGAGAATTCTGACTCTTCAAGTGATGGTGTGCTTCGCATCGCAGCTCTTCTTGGAGGCGTGGAGTCAAATTGGAATCTCTCTCTGAAGCCATCCTCTTGCAGTTCAGCTTCATTGCTCGTCATGGTGAGGCCTTTCCAAGTGCAGCGACATGTCTCGTGTGCGACAAACGCATTCTTGGTTGCCAGATTTCTGAGGCGATTGACGTCTTGCATGATGCTTCTCATCTGCCGTTTGAGCCAGTCGTGATGCCTATCTTGCTTTTGGTGAAGAGCCACAAGAAGCTCTCAGTCATTAAGTGTTCGAACGCACTTCTTGGGTCTCTTGGCAGCTGTGCTGTCAGTGGCTTCAGTTGATGCAGGGGCACGTGTGGTGCCAGCCATTGGATACACTCGGGAGAGAGCTTCAACACCTTCAATTTTTTGAGTGAAGCTCTGGTGTTCTGCATTTTGAAGACTTAATGGTTGCTTGCTAGGCTCTGGATATTGCTCCAGCAGATGTGTCCACCTCTGGCAAAAATATCCTATGGTTGCGGGCTCAGGGTTGATAGGAGATTGCAGAGTGAAGCTTGATCAGCCTCATAACCCAAGGAGCATAGAACTTTAATCCAAACAGTTCTGAGGCAGACGCTGCAAAGTGACGGATGAAGAGATCCTGTGCATTGAAGCATTTTCCATGTAGAATGCAGAAGATGAGAGTCTTCATTGCACCATCAATTGTAGCATATCGAGAGTGTCCCTTTACAGGCCATAGAGTCCGCCTTATGATATGATATATTGTTCTGGGCAGGTACTCTAAGTCTTCAACGAAGAACCTAGTTGGATAGGGTGCATTCGGAGGCAGTGGCTTCATCATTGAGAGCATCTGACTCATATCTGGCTCAGGACGCTGAAATATGCTCTCAATTGCTTCAGCATGGAGTTGGCACCCTTCTTCAAAGAATTCGCCAGGAGTGGGAAGGCCGGTAAGCTCAATTAGGTCGAAAGCATTGGCTTCATGATGGATATTGCCTGTCATCCACTCCAGAATCCATGTCTTCGGATCTCTGTTATAGCCTTTGATATGCACAGTGGCATAGAACTGGAGCAGAAGCTCTTCGTTCCAGTGCTCTTCAACAGTGATAAATGGCAGCAAACCCACTTGCTTGAAGCAATCCAGTGCTTCTTACAGACCAGGTAGACTAGCAACATCTTCAAACTCAAGGCGCTTGTGAGGAAAGATGCGGCCTTGGTTGTAAAGGATGCATGAATAATAGCTGCGCTGTTGATGGCTCCAGAACCTATCTGATACAATCCGTTCCCTTGAATAAGGGTTCTTGGAGCGGTCGAAAAACGTGTTATCTTCCCTGAAGCCGTTGATGTTGAAGGAACCAAGAGCTGATGCAGGACCTGGGAACCTTGGCAGTCGTGGGATCGGCTTCTGGACCTGGGGTCTGTACACAATATGATAGTTGAATTGTGGTCCTGCAGCAGACTCAGGCACAAAATGTTCAGGAGCAGTAGCTTCATTGTCTTCTGAAGCTATTGTTGGGTTGGGCTCCACATTTGCTTCGGCGTTGTTTGTGGCAGCCTCAACATTTGCAGACTCAGGCACGTTCTCCTAGAGAACTGCTTCTTGTTGGTGTGGAGGAGTTGGAGCTTGTGGTATCTCTGCATGCTCTTCGGCTGATGCAGCCGGAATGTCGTCAGCAGCCTGAGCCCTTGGCCCTTTGCGAAGCCTACGGAATTTGGGCGACGCTTGTGGAGTTGTAGTGGGCTGTGGCTCATCTTCCTCCTGTGGGCGATCTGCCCATGATGCTGCTTGTGTGATTGGCGTCAAGGGACGACCAATACTGATCAGTTCGCTTGTCTCAAGCTGAGGAAGGGCTGCATCACCTTGCACATTGTCTTGGAGACCAATGTCTTCAGCAGCGTAGGGTTCGTCTGCTGGAATGTCTTCAGTGTTGGGTTCATGCACCGTCAACTGACGATCTGTGTCAGGATAGCGGACGCCAGAGGGGTTCAACTATCAAGGGCTCTGTGGGAGCAGCCCGAGATTTCTTGGTCTTGCGCTTCTTGATGATGGGTTCAGAAGGAGAGGCTTCAGAATGTTTTCTCTTCTTAGCTTCAGCCTCTGCAGTCCGTGTCTTCTTGTGCTGTGAGGCGGTTGATCGACTCTTTGGCCTTGAGCCAGTCGTTGCAGCGGGGAAGACAATCGGAGCAGTTTTTGACCTTGGCGCTTCAGGTTCGGGCACAGCCGCCTTCTTTTTCTTCTTCGCGGCCATCCTGGGGTCAATGCCGGGACGCCCAAGTGCCTTGCGCTTTTCTGCCTCATTGTAGGCTTGCACGCAACGACCAGCTAAAGTCTTCATGCGTTCTCGCGAGCCTTGAGCTTCGGCACGCATCTTCAGGAAGTTCTTTTTCAGCTCGTGCAACATGATCTTGAAGTTTTTCACTTCTTGCACACTGAGCTTGGCCACGTGCTTCTTGAACTGAGCCTTTTCATGATCAATTTTCTGCTTCAGTTCTACAATTCGCTGGGCTATTGCAAGTTCTGAAGCAATTGCACCTTGAAAGGCAACGCTGAGGCCTATTGGTGGCTGCAGATCATTGAAGCTTATGTCTGGTGTGTCAAACCATTCATCGATGAAGTTGTGGATGATGGCGACATCAAACAGAGGCAGATTGTTGAAGATTTCAGCCTCCTCCTTGCTCTTGATGAGCTGCTCAAGAGCATCATCTCCAAGATCTTCATCGCTTGAGAGATCAATGGCTTCGGGCGCAGAATGTCAGCAGCAGTGAGCTCTTTGCCTATGTGTGGCTGAGGCTTCTTGGCTTCTTGGGGCTTGGACACTCGTGATAAGCCTTCTGACTGCACACTGGCTTCAGGAGGTGCAGTTGCTAAAGGCTTCACTCTTGCGATCTTGGGAGAAGCTGCTGGCTTTGAAGCTTTTGGCTTCTTCTGCTTCGGCTTCGGTGCAGCAGGGGCGTCATCTGACTCAGTATCTGCTGGAGGGTCATTCACAGCAGTCCCTTGGACTAGGATGCGAGTGATGAGGCCTGCAAGATTGGCATACGGCCCGATGATATTGGGATCGGCGTTGCGTGTGCCATCTGCCCTTGGTGAGGAGGGACCAGGGTTGAAGTCAAGCCCAAATTTCTTCTTGTTTATCTTCGCTGACTGTTGTGCAAACTGAAAGTTGCGCTTGAAGAGATTATCATCGCGGCACCAGAGAAGTGATGACAGATGTGCCTCAGCTGGCTGTGGTCCTCTCACCATGCATGGATAGAAGCCTTGAGCAATGGCTTCGACTCTGGACCTGGGTACGAGATTTTTGTATAGTACGTCTCCCCACGGTCTCTTGATGGCGCACTTCTCCGCATATTCCTGAGTGACGAAGCGGTAGTGGAACCATTGCTCTGCCCAATATCTTCGAATCCATTGGATTCATGTCTTGTGCTGGCCATACCTTTCTTCAGGATCAGTTTTGTACATCTCTGCCAATTCATCAGGCAGATCTTTGGACGTTTCACCACGTCGCTGTCTGCCTCCCTTCCTTGCTGCTGTTTCTGAAGCCATGAATAACTTGGAAGGCTTCAAGATGTTCAAAGGCTTCAAAGGCTTCCTTTTGCAAGAACTGGCTTCAGGAGAGTTGATGTGATGCTGCAAGTACTCTGCAAATGAATGCAGACTATGAGAACCAAAGGATTCTCCCACGGACATGTACCTGTGACAGCATTAAGGTGCGAGGGAAGGGGAAGAGGTCATATGCATTCTCAAAAGATTTTGAAGATAAATCGGTTTAGAAGACATAGACCTCATTGTGCGAAGACATTCACTCACAGATAAGAAGTTGGTTCCAGATTTGTACGAACCCACAGATCAGTACAAGTGAGGAATCTAACTACCTTATGAAGCACAAGTGAATATACTAGGCATGTCATGAGATGTAGCGAGATAACTAACTGATGTGAAGAGAAACTCCTTATGGCAGAAAGTGACTGAGCTATGGGATCAAAAGAGGCAGTAAAAAGAGATTTTATTTACCACACTTGGAACTGCTAGACGAAGTGAGAGTTGAGGCCGAGCAGTTCGATCCTCCGTGCCCTAACTTGGCGACGGAAGACACCTACGGCGACGGCGGAGAGAGCGATGTCCGCTGTCGGCGTGAAAACGGCGTCGGAGAGGTTGCGGCAGTGAAGCGCTTCGTCACCGGCGTCGTCGAGTGCTAGCGGTGGCGCTAGGGTTCGTGCGAGGGTGGAAGAAGGAGATAATGACCGCAGTGAATCGTGTATTTATAGGGATAGAGGCGGCACTGCGCTATTACGCAGGTACCCCTGGCGGTTCGCATTTGAGGCATGCGTGGCCAGTTAGAGGAAGATTGGGATTTGTTCCACGTCCCACGCACGCCTAAATTGTCGGGCGGTCGTTCCTGCTTCTTCGGATCTTATGTGGAGGAATGAGCATTAAAGACGGACTTTTATGGTTGTCACTATGTCTTCAGCTGACAAGGACACAGCGAAGACATTTGACAGTTTCAACAGAATGCATATGACATGGAGAGATAGAGTTTGAGATAGAAAGCATAGAGAGGTTAGGGTCCGATCACATTCACGTAGTTCAAAAGATTCAACCAAGAAGACATAGATATAAGTGAATGCTGTAGAGGACAGAACATCAGTACATATATATCCATATAATCAACGCAGTGAAGATAATCATGAAGACATACTGAGAATGAAGCCAAACCAATTGTGAAGACATTGAGAGGTAACGCCATGAGAGAAACACTTCAAAATGGAACGTTTGGTGGTGGCGTTACCCACCATATAGGAAGTATTAGACCCAGACACGGCGCACAATTATCGTGGCGCTCCGAAGTCAAATTCCACATTAATGTATTCACACTTAGAATGTATGTCTTCATTGTTTGAAGATATACGCTACTTCGTGTGTTGCACATCTAAGTCATCAATATGCTTAAGTGTTAGGATGTGTGGCTGATCATAGGACATTTGAGGATTCCAAGATATTTAGCTCACACCGTAACTTGCAAAATCTCTTCTCATCCAAGGGCTATGTGAAGATATCTGCCAATTGCTCTTCAGTGTTGACGTGTATGATATCAATGTCTTCCTTCACAACATGATCTCTGAGAAAGTGATGACGAATTTCAATGTGCTTTGTCTTCGAGTGCTGAACTGGGTTGTTGGCAATCTTGATGGCGCTTTCGTTGTCGTAGTAAAGTGGCACTTGCTTCAGATGAATGCCATAATCTTTGAGTGTTTGCTTCATCCACAGAAGCTGAGCGCAGCAAGATCCAGCAGCAATGTATTCAGATTCAGCAGTGGAGAGTGATACACAGTTCTGCTTCTTTGAAGACCAACATACAAGTGATCGTCCCAGAAAGTGACATGTGCCTGATGTAGACTTGCGATCAACTTTGTCACCAGCATAATCAGCATCCGAAAATCCAACCAAATCAAACTCTGAGCCCTTTGGATACCATAATCCCAGAGTTGGGGTGTGAGCTAAATATCGAAGAATTCGCTTCACAGCTAAGTGATGCGACTCCTTTGGTGTCGCTTGAAATCGAGCACACATGCAAACACTAAGCATGATATCTGGCCTAGATGCACATAAATAAAGCAAAGACCCAATCATGGAGCGGTATACCTTTTGATCGAACTCTTTACCATTGTCGTCGGGACCCAGATGATGCTTGGCTGGCATTGGTGTTGTGAAGCCTTTGCAGTCTTGCATACCGAACTTCTTCAGGCACTCTTTAAGATATTTCTCTTGAGATATGAAGATGCCGTTGCGTTGTTGCCGTATTTGAAGACCGAGGAAGAACTTCAGCTCCCCCATCATGGACATCTGATATTGCTCTTGCATCATATATCCAAACTCTTCACTATACTTCTGATTGGTGCAGCCGAAGATAATGTCATCCACATATATTTGGCACACAAACAGTTCACCATCATATGTCTTCGTGAAAAGAGTGGGATCCAGGGAACCAGGTATGAAGCCTTTGCTTTTCAGAAAGTACTTGAGTGTCTCATACCAGGCCCTAGGGGCTTGTTTGAGGCCATACAGTGCCTTGTTGAGCTTGTATACCATATCAGGATGTTTTGGATTTTCAAAGCCAGGTGGTTGTGCAACATACACTTCTTCTACAATCTTGCCATTGAGAAAGGCACTTTTCACATCCATCTAATAGAGAAGTATGTTATGATGATTTGCATAGGCCAGCAGTATGGGTATGGCTTCAAGCCTAGCCACAGGAGCAAATGTTTCATCGAAGTCAATGCCCTCCACTTGAGTATATCCTTGAGCAACGAGACGAGCTTTGTTTCTGACAACTTGACCATGCTCATCTTGCTTGTTGCGGTATATCCATTTGGTGCCTATTATGTTGTGCTTCTGTGGATCAGGACGCTTAACCAGTTCCCATACATTATTCAGCTCAAACTGTTGAAGCTCTTCTTGCATAGCTTGAATCCATTCAGATTCCATGAAGGCTTCTTCAACTTTCTTGGGTTCTGATATTGAGACGAATGCGAAATGCCCACAGAAGTTTGTTAGCTGAGTTGCCCTTGAACGAGTGAGTGGACCAGGTGCATTGATGCTGTCAAGTATTTTGTCAATTTGTACTTCATTTGCAACACGAGGGTGTGTGGGGCGAAGACTTTGCTCTTGCTGATCTATGTGGTCATTTGAAGGTATATCTTCAGGCTGAGCATTGTCTTCATGTGGATCAGGTGCTGAGATGATAAGTTCTTCTTCAGGTTGAGCTTCAGAAGGTACAATTTCTCCAGTTCCCATAAGCTTGATTGATTCATCTGCTGGAACTTCATCTAGCACATTTGGCAATTGCTCTCTTTGTGATCCATTGGTTTCATCAAATCGCACATCCACTGTTTTAACCACTTTGTAGTGGAAGAGATTGAAGACTCTGTAGGAGTGCGAATCCTTTCCATATCCAAGCATGAAGCCTTCATGTGCTTTTGGTGCAAACTTTGAGGTGTGGTGTGGGTCCTTGATCCAGCATTTTGCGCCAAATACTCTGAAGTAACTGACATTTGGCTTCTTGCCAGTTAGGAGTTCATAAGATGTCTTGTTCAGAAGCTTGTGAAGATAAACACGATTGATTGTATGGCATGCAGTATCAATGGCTTCAGTCCGGAATTTTCTTGGAGTCTTGTATTCATCTAGCATAGTTCTGGCCATCTCAATGAGTGTTCTGTTCTTGCGCTCGACGATTCCATTCTGCTGTGGCGTGCATGGAGCTGAGAATTCATGTGTGATGCCCAAGGTATCCAGATATGTATCAAGGCCAGTGTTCTTGAATTCAGTGCCATTGTCACTTCTGATGTGCTTTATCTTGGCGCCAAAATTGTTCATAGCTCGATTTGCGAAGCGTCTGAAGACATCCTGCACTTCAGTCTTGTAAAGGATTATGTGCACCCAAGTATATCTAGAATAATCATCAACAATTACGAAGCCATAGAGGCATGCAGAAGTAGTAAAAGTTGAGTAGTGAGTGGGACCGAAAAGATCCATGTGGAGCAGTTCGAAGGGTTGAGTAGTGGTCATGATTGTCTTCGAAGGATGTTTTGCCCTTGTCATCTTCCTTGCTTCACAGGCACCACATAAGTGATCTTTCTTGAACTTGACGCCCTCGATGCCTATGACGTGCTTTTTCTTCGCAAGGGTGTGGAGGTTCCTCATGCCAGCATGCCCAAGCCTTCGATGCCAAAGCCAGCATTCTGAAGCTTTTGCAAGAAGACATACTACAAGTTGTGGTCCTGCTGAGAAATCTACCACATACAAATCACCTTTCCTATACCCTTCAAACACTAGAGATTTGTCAGATTCCATTAGCACCAGGCAACGATATTTGCCAAACATTACAATCATATTCAAATCGCAAAGCATTGAGACAGACATTAAGTTGAAGCCAAGGGATTCAACAAGCATGACTTTATCCATGTGTTGATCCTTTGAGATTGCAACTCTACCTAGACCCAATACCTTACTTTTACCAGTGTCAGCGAATGTAATGTGGCTCTTGTCGGATGGATGTAAAGTTGAGTCCATAAGAAGGCTTCTTCTGCCAGTCATGTGATTTGTACACCCACTGTCAATAATCCATTCTGAAGACTTTGAAGTCGCTGGTGTCGTACCCTACAGTGCAGTTAGGGGGATATGCTTCACAAAGAGTGTTGTGAAGCATAAACATTTGTCGAACCAGTGGGTTATGAAAACTTAGATCCAGATTAGGACTAATGGGGAGAGTAGCATGCGATTCAGGAATGAAGTACATAATGATGCCATTTGGGCAGTTTATCTTGCGCCCCACAAGATTTTTATGGTCCCCAGCAATAGCATCAGAAGATTTTTTTTTGTGCTGGAGACCTTTCCCTGCAAAAGAGAGTTAAGCTTTCTTAACCACCCACATCTTCAAGGGTGGCTTAGAAGCTATGAGTCTAAGTGCAGCATCTGAGAATTTTGGCTTTGAAGCCTTAGCAAACAGTCTAGCAGGGGGACAATAATACTCATAGGCATAAGCAGAATAATGTTTGGTCATATGAACATGACGGTTCGATGAACCGCTCTCATATTCATATGCCTGAGTGTGGTTTCCCTGCAAAACATTTGCGTTAGTGTGACTCAGGTGAGTCCTCTGTCTGTATGAAGCCTTTGGACCGAGGTTTGTCTTCTTCAAGTGAGGTGTCATGAAGACATTCACAGGAAGATTTTCCAGACATGTTTTTGGAACCCAGATCTTCTTCATAGGCGGTCCATTCCTGCAGTTAGTACCAATGTACCTGGCAAACACTTCACCATTCTGATTCTTAAACAATTTATAGTTTGCATCAAAGGATTCATCAATGATAATTGGGTTAGCACAAGTGAAGCCAGATAAATTGGATGGATCTGCTGAAAGTTCCTTTGCAGCAATCCATGTAGTTTTGGGGTACTGCTCAGGTTTCCAGTAAGAGCCATCTGCATTGATTTTCTTCACAAACCCAACACCCTCTTTCCTAGGGTTTCGGTTCAGAATCTGCTTCTTAAGGACATCACATAATGTTTGATGCCCTTTCAGACTTTTGTACATCCCTGTTTCAAGCAATGTCTTCAACCTAGCATTCTCATCAGCAATAGCAGTGGTATCCTCAGCAGAGGGGTTAGTTGCCACATCAACAGTTGAAGATATTGGAACAGTAGTAGCAGTGGAACATTCAGCAACAGAATTAGCATTATTACGCTCAATGCATTTAAGACATGGTGGTTCAAATCCTTCCTGAGCGGGACTGATCTGTTCGGCACGAAGTGACTCGTTTTCCTTTTGAAGATCTTCATGAGCCACCCTCAATTTCTCAAGTTCTTGCTTCCTTTGAAGATAGTCATAGGAAAGCTTTTCATGAGTTGTTGAGAGAGTATCATGACGATCTTCAAGTTCCTGATACTTAACGTGAAGGTTTTTTATGTCTTCAATTAAGGATTCAAATCGAGTCATTTCAGCACCCAACAGATCATCGCTTCTGTCTAACAGTTTTTGAATATGTTCCATAGCTTTCTGTTGTTCAGTTGCAATTTTAGCAAGTGTTTTGTAGCTAGGTTTTGAATCACATTTAGAGTCATCGTCACTGGTTGTTTCATAGCGAGTGGTGCGTGTGTTTACCTTGGCACCGCGTGCCATGAAGCAGTAGGTAGGAGTGGAGTCATTCTTGTCATTTGCGTCGGTGTCGGTGATGCAATTATTGTCTTCAGTGTTGAAGATGGACTTGGCGACGTATGCTGTAGCCAGACTCGCAATGCCAGAATCAGACTCCTCCTCAGACTCCACCTCTGCCTCCTCAGATGCGGACTCCTCTTCTGAATCCATCTCCTTTCCAACAAACGCACGTGCCTTGCCAGATGAGCTCTTCTTGTGTGATGAAGACTTTGATGAAGACTTGGAAGAAGACTTTGAGTGTTTCTTCTTCTTCTTGTCGTCAGAATCATATTCCTTGCTCTTCTTCTTCCTTCTGTTCTCATTGTCCCACTGTGGACACTCAGAGATGAAGTGCCCAGTTTTCTTGCACTTGTGACATGTTTTCTTCTTGTAGTCATGAGCAGAAGCTTCATCATTCCTTGAGCTTGATCGTGAAGATTTTCTGAAGCCTTTCTTCTTGGTGAATTTTTGAAACTTCTTCACTAGCATTGCAAGTTCTCTTCCAATGTCTTCAGGATCATCAGAACTGCAGTCAGATTCTTCTTCAGATGAGGAGACAGCTTTTGCCTTCAAGGCACGAGTTCGCCCATAGTTTGGACCATAGATATCTCTTTTCTCAGAAAGCTGAAACTCATGTGTGTTGAGCCTCTCAAGTATGTCAGACGGATCGAGTGTCTTGAAATCAGGACGTTCTTGAATCATCAGGGCCAGGATGTCAAACGAACTATCAAGTGATCTCAGCAGCGTCTTGACGATTTCATGTTTGGTGATCTCAGTGGCGCCGAGGGCTTGAAGCTCATTTGTGATGTCAGTGAGCCGGTCAAATGTGTGCTGGACATTCTCATTGTCATTTCGCTTGAAGCGGTTGAAGAGATTGCGAAGGACATTGATTCTTTGATCTCTCTGGGTTGAGATGCCTTCATTGACCTTGGAGAGCCAGTCCCAAACCAGCTTGGATGTCTTCAAAGCACTCACACGGCCATACTGTCCTTTGGTCAGATGACCACAGATGATGTTCTTGGCAGTAGAGTCCAGTTGAATGAATTTCTTGACATCAGCAGCACTGACACCTTCTCCAGCCTTGGGAACGCCGTTCTCGACGACATACCATAGGTCGACGTCAATGGCTTCAAGATGCATGCGCATCTTATTCTTCCAGTAGGGATATTCAGTTCCATCAAAGACGGGGCACGCAGCGGAGACTTTGATTATCCCTGCAGTCGACATAGCTAAAACTCCAGGTGGTTAAACCGAATCACACAGAACAAGGGAGCACCTTGCTCTGATACCAATTGAAAGTGCGTTATATCGACTAGAGGGGGGGGTGAATAGGTGATTTTTATTGAAGTCTTCAAAACGTGAGTTATGAAGACAAACAGTGAAGATTATGCCTATTACTATGCAGCGGAAGTTAGATTACACTAGGCCAGCCATGGTCATGTATTCAATAGAGTGAAAGCGCAATCACAACCAGCTTCAGTGTAATAAGGATCAGGTAGGAAGAAGTTATGAAGCCAAACAGATCATACATTCATGTTGTGAAGACAAAAGATAAACTGAGCATGCAATGGCTTCACAATGAATAACTGTAAGTAAAAGGAAGTGAAGATGAAACCAGTGACACGTTGAAGACAATGATTTGTTGGACCAGTTCCAGTTGCTGTGACAACTGTACGTCTGGTTGGAGCGGCTAGGTATTTAAACCAAAGGACACACAGTCCCGGACACCCAGTCAAGGACACTTAGTCCAAGACACCCAGTCCTCACCGTTTTCTCCTTGAGCTAAGGTCACACAGACCTCGCCCAATCACTCTGGTAAGTCTTCAAGGTAGACTCCCAAACCTTCACACACTTCGTTCACCGGCAATCCACAATTTCTCTTGGATGCTCAGAACGCGACGCCTAACTGTCTGGAGGATGCACAGTCCTCAAGTGTAACAAGTCTTCAGATCACACAGACACGAAGACTTAAGTGATGCCCAATTGACTCTGGCTCTGGGTGGTTAGGGCTTTTCTCCTCACTAGGAATTTTTCTTTCAAAGGCTTCGAGGTGGGTTGCTCTCAAACGACAAAAGCCGTGCACTGAAATCTGAGCAGCCAACCATTTATGGTTGTGGGGGTGGACTATTTATAGCCACTTGGCAACCCGACCTGATCTGTCCGAAATGACCCTGGGTCACTAAGGAACTGACACGTGTACCAACGGTCGAATTTTGAACTCACACGGCAACTTTACTTGGGCTACAAGTAAAGCTGACTTGTCTGACTCTGGACAAGATTTTATCTCAAAGTCTTCGCTCGAAGACATAGGATTTGAATTAGGCATCACTTCAGTCATTCTGACTGGTTCTCTTGGACCCCACTTAACAGTTCGGTGGTTCCTACGACACAAAATAAATGAAATGAAACTACGAAGGATCTAAGTCTTCGAGTTCCATAAGCTTCATAGGGAGTCTTCAGATGTCATTGTCTTCAATATGAATATCTTCATAAACCACCATTGTCTTCAATGTCTTCGTACATTTTTAGGGGTCATCTCTGGTAATAAAACCGAATCAATGAGGGACTTCTACCTGTGTTTTCCTGCAATTCTCACAAACACGTTAGTCCCTCAACTAGGTTTGTCGTCAATACTCCAAAACCAACTAGGGGTGGCACTAGATGCACTTACAAAGTTTCTCAATCTTTCCGGCCGAGCCACAATGCCCAGATGTTTAAATTTCATTCCCATTTTTTGCATGGGACCTATAAATTCACCCAAGGACACACATGTGATATTTCAACCAAGTTTGGTGCAGTGGAGCATGATCTTGTAGTTCAAATTTGAATTATGCACAATAAATGCGCAAAAACTCAATTGCTGTATAAAAAAGGTCAAACGAACCCGGAATAATTCCGAAATTTAGCATGATACTTCTATTTGGTCTAATCTGCTTGTGTAAAAAAATTAAGGCGGGAGAAGGAAGTGTACGTATCTCGTTTCACACACGGAGGTGACATGTTCCCTCTTGGAACCACAAGCCTTCTTGAGGGAAGCTCTGGTTTGCAAGAAACTTACACCAAAGCTTGTCCCAATTTGGCCAAAAAAATTACCGCAACATGTTGGTGCCATGTCATGACACCATGCCAAGTTTCATCATTTTCAGGCGTGTTTTGGATTTATAGGAATTAAAAAACTGAGTTTCTCAATCTTTCTGGTCGAGCCACGACGCACAGATGTTTCAATTTCATTCCCATTTCTTTCATGGGACCTATAAATACACCCAAGGACACACATGTGATTTTTCAATCAACTTTGGTGCACTAGTGCACGTGCTTGTAGTTCAAATTTGAATTATGCACATTAAATGCGCAGAAACTCAATTAATGTATAAAAAAGGCCAAACAAACCCGGAATAATTCCAAATTTTAGCACGATACTTCTATTTGGTATAATCTGCCTGTGAAAAAAATAAGGCAGGAGAAGGCAGTGTACGTATCTCATTTCGCACAAGGAGGTGACACGTTCCCTCTCGGAACCACGAGCCTTCTTGAGGGAAAGTCCGGTCTGCAAGAAGCTTACACCAAAGCTTGTCCCCATTCGGCCAAAAAAATTACCGCAACATGTTGGTGCCATGTCATGACACCATGCCAAGTTTCATGATTTTCAGGCGTGTTTTGGATTTACAGGAATTAGAAAACCAAGTTTCTCAATCTTTCTGGCCGAGCCACGATGCCCAGATGTTTGAATTTCATTCCCATTTCTTGCATGGGACCTATAAATACATCTGAGGACAGACATGTGATTTTTCAACCAACTTTGGTGCACTGGAGCATGTGCTTGTAGTTCAAATTTGAATTATGCACATTAAATGCACAGAAACTCAACTGATGTATAAAAAGGCCAAACGAACCCGGAATAATTCCAAAATTTAGCATGATACTTCTATTTGGTCTACTCTACATGTGTAAAAAAATTAAGGCGGGAGAAGGCAGTGTACGTATCTCGTTTCTCACACGGAGGTGACACGTTCCCTCTCGGAACCACGAGCCTTCTTGAGGGAAGCTCTGGTTTGCAAGAAGCTTACACCAAAGCTTGTCCCAATTCGGCCAAAAAAATTACCGGAACATGTTGGTGCCATGTCATGACACCATGCAAAGTTTCATGATTTTCAGGCGTGTTTTGGATTTACAGGAATTAAAAAACCAAGTTTCTCAATCTTTCCGGCCGAGCCACGACTCCCAGATGTTTGAATTTCATTCCAATTTCTTGCATGGTATCTATAAATACACCCAAGGACACACATGTGATTTTTCAACCAACTTTGGTGCACTGGAGCATGTGCTTGTAGTTCAAATTTGAATTATGCACATTAAACACAGAAACTCAATTAATGTATAAAAAGTCCAAAAGAACCCGGAATAATTCCAAAATTTAGCACGATACTTCTATTTGGTCTAATATGCATGTGTAAAAAATTAAGGCGGGAGAAGGCAGTGTATGTATCTCGTTTCGCACACGGAGGTGACATGTTCCCTCTTAGAACCACAAGCCTTCTTTAGGGAAGCTCCGGTTTGTAAGAAGCTTACACCAAAGCTTGTCCCAATTCGGCCAAAAAAATTACCGCGACATGTTGGTGCCATGTCATGACACCATGCCAAGTTTCATGATTTTCAGGCGTGTTTTGGATTTACAGGAATTTAAAAACCAAGTTTCTCAATCTTTCTGGCCGAGCCACGACGCCCAGATGGTTGAATTTCATTCCCTTTTCTTGCGTGGGACCTATAAATTCACCCAAAGATACACATGTGATTTTTCAACAAACTTTGGTGCATTGGAGCATGTGCTTGTAGTTCAAATTTGAATTATGCACATTAAATTCCCAAAAACTCAATTAATACATAAAAATGCCAAACGAACCCGGAATAATTCCAAATTTAAACACGACACTCGTGTACTAGTTGCATGTTCACTGTACGTAAATGTTCTAGCAATTCAAACACCACCCTTTCCCTCCATAACACCATTTTGACTTTCAAAACATAAAGAAAAAATTAGGTATACCACAAACAGTTTAATAGAAAGAATCGTGTGGGATGCGATATAAAATATCTTGGGGCACTGTCTTGTCTGGCTTACGCAGGAAGCTTCGCCGTCTACAGTCAACCGCCCCACTTGAACCACACTTGCGTGCCGGTTTCTCGCGGCACCGAGCGAATTTTTTTGCCACCATGGAAATGTCTATCTCCCCGCCCCTCCCTCCTACCAAAAGGCACATTTCCACTGTTCCTCCATGCTTTCCAAGTTCAAATCTTCATTGCTGCTTACTGGCAGCTCAACTTCCTCGCCGGCGACCCTTCTTCTTGCAGCGCCTCCTCCTTGCCGGTGACCCTTCTTCTTGTAGCGCCGCCTCCTCGCTGGCGACCCTTCTTCTTGCCACGCGGCATCCTCGCCGCCGACCCTTCTTCTTGCTGCGCGGCCTCCTCGCCGCCGACCCTTCTTCTTGTTGTGCGGCCTTGTTGATATGGTCAGGTAACCCACACCCACCCACACCATCCTCCTCCTTTCCCCTCCCACATGCTCCGACCGACGGCGCGATACCTTCCATCGAAATCACTGCCCCCTCCTCCAATTATGCGCCGCCCACAGCCATTTTTGCACGCAGTATAACTTGGAGCTCAGTAGCATGCGGCCACATGCACGCACGAGGTCATGATGGCTGCCATCCGTGTCGACCGCCAGATCTTGGAGGAGCACCTTGTCTTCGAGGCCACTGTCGACACCGCCACGCGGTTGTCTACTTTAAAATACAGTTCGTGCTGTTTTCTCGAGGCCACCGCCAGTGCCTTCTAGTGAGTTGTCCTTGGTAATGTTAATATGCAATCTGATGTTTAGTTAACAGATTGGTCCTCTGAAATGTAATGTTCCGTTAACACTTTGGTCCAACAATTGCTACATTTTGTAGTACTGTTCTCAAGCATTCTTTGTTTTGTTAACTATCTTATATTCTAGTACATGTTTCCATTTTGAATGTCGTGCCAAGTTAACTGTTTTGGTTCATTTGGTCTGCTGTCCATTTAACTGTTTGGTTCAGTTCTGCAATTTTATTTTCATTTGCTGTGGGTACAATTTTGTATTGTTATGCATGTGACACCTATCGAATTTGGCTGTACTCAATACTTATTCTACTAATAGTATGGCAACTCTTAGTTAACCTGATCAAGATCTTCCTTATGTGTGTTGTAGGGAAACAATGGGAGACACTGCGGTTTACCATCGAGGTTTGTTCAAGCAGGGTCTTTTGGCTAATAGCACATTGTTGTGCAGTTGCAGGAATCATGTTAATATTTAGGTTTCTTACAATTTGGTCTTGCACATGTAGGTCCTGCTATCAGAGGCTTAGACCCACTATTCGACCCATTTTGCATATGGGGAAATGAGATGTCCATGAATATCAGTCAAGTCAAGAAACTCAGAAAGATTGTTAGGACGAAGAAACCTGCGACGAATAATAGTAAGATCTTTGTTTGCACAATGAGGAAGACATCAGTCAACTATAGGATGGTACCAACTCTTTTACCATGTTTTTACCCCTTGTGCCATTTCAAAATTTACAGCAGCGATTTATGCATAGCTTTGTTTTTAGTACTTTTCAAAGCAGTTCACCGATGATTACCTCTCAAACCACCTGCATGGTCAAGAGGCGAGGAAGGTATTCATTCAACACCCATGGTACAATATTGAAGTCTTGCTGAAGAGGGTGAAGGTTGGGCGGGCAATTATCCATAGCCATTGGCCTAAAGTTGCAAGGACATTCAACATCACTGAAGGCTCAATATTTGCCTTCCGTTTCTGCAGTTTCCCAGATGAGATTCATCTGTCTATTTACCATGTATGATGCTACTTTCCAAAGGTTTTTGATGATGAATGTGAAACTTGGTGATGTTGTGTAATGGTGTAACTGAGTGCCGAAGCTAACTGATGTAATTCTATTATGAAATCCTGGTTGCTTTTATACAGATGTGAAATATCTATCATGTTTTATAAGAAATATCTATTTGATTAGTACATGGATTATCAATAATAGGCTAATTACCCTTCTTATTGGGATTTTCTATTGCATACGGTTACTCAGACAGCACCATGGGCGATGAACTCAAACAACCCGCACAGTTTCTAGAAAGTAGGCGTGTTTGATCAACTAACAATCACACATGGCTTCCGGCACTGAACTGTTTGCGTTAGGCCACGTTGCACAAACGTTTCCACACAAAGAACTGTTTGTGATATACATACATACGGAATTGTTTTTCTAGGATTCACCATGTGGGATGTACATACCTACGGAAATGATTTTTTGGGATTCACTGTGTGGGATGTACATACCTACGGAAATGATTTTCTGGGATTCACTATGTGGGATGTACATACATACGGAAATGTTTTTCTCGGATTACCATGTGGGATGTACATACCTACGGAAATAATTGGGTTTCGATGCCTCGCCCGATCGCACACGGCCCCAGCCTGTGTCCCAGGAGGGCCTACCCCCCATGATTTCTGGGTCGTGTGGGAAGGACCCCCCTACCGCCCACACTCACTTGGCGATGGTTCCAAATGCCGTCGCTAAAAGGGGTTAAAAACTGTTTGTATAGCACGTCATTATATGAGTGTTATATGAAACCAACGGTATGATGCTTGTTTCTACATCATGAAAATGAGGAAACTAACATGGCCATTGATACTCACTCATATTTAGTAGTATATAGATTACTATAAAATAAGGAGAATATCCATATCTTCCTAACTGTTTGATTATTCAGGGGTACAAATTGGATGTAATGACATGGTCACAATCGCATGAATTAACTCATTCCAAATATAGCTGATTTACAGCGTGTCTAATACATGTGTCTTTGGAACAAGTTTTCTCTACTACTGCTCCTTGCAGTGAGCGGTATGCAATGGATGTGTCATCAGACATGATAGCTTGTCCAGGGGAGTTGAACCACGGTGACCATCATGTTTCTACCACTGCCACACCCACACGCGATTCCCGCGACACTGCTCCAACACACAGCACCACGTCCCCTGACGTGCGCCTCATCCCTTTCGGCCCCACCGCTCCTCTGCCTTTGTGTGCATGACATGCGGGCCAGCTGAACTGCGACGACCATCAACTTTCTACCACAGCCACACCTGATTGGACGCGCTTTGCCTGCTCCGCTCCTGTGCTCCGATCCGTACTCCTGCACCATCGAATTTTCATCCAGCGGCTGTGACACACTTCGTCTCGGGCATCAATCCTCAGTTGGAGTACTTCTGTACTACAGGTAGTACCTACCGGTGTGGCCATCTACGCCTCGTAACGACCCGACGCCCAACTGTGGCACCCTCACCACGGCCATGCCACCACCGGTCGGTTCATCTCGAATGAGTGAGTTGCGAACCATGCCACCACCATGAGAATGACATGTGGGCCAGCCGCATATAAGGTCCACATGTCATTGAATCATAGGCTGGTGCACTAAGCCACTGAAGCTTGGTCTCGTGGGCCCCAAGAGGGAAATGTAACTCCCGCGGCAGGCCTTTTGGTGCTCCCACAGTACGAGCTCGTGCGAAACCCGGAATTTGTTTCTTACTACTACCAATGTGCTGGCCTGTACGTTGCAATGGATCCAAAGTATATCTATTTAGTCGAGTGCACTCTAAAAACATTATCTATTTATTTTTCTCTAACCTTTTGTAGCCATGCAACCAAGCCACATAAGCTTCATGGGTGCCCCCACATCATATTTTTCATACTACGTTGACTGGGAAAAAGATAAATCACCCAAAACAATATCTTCCCGTTTTTTGTTCCTACGATGTTGTGTCATGCATGTACCTAGTTGTAGTATAAACTTCGTACTAGTAGGAGTAGTAGTACGGAATGCTCCTACTCTATCAACGAGCCCCATCTGACACTAAATTTCTTGTCTTCCGTGCTACAGCTAATTCTTCCCCTCGTTTCTGTTTTCCAACCCGGCGGCGGGCGGGGTGCGGTTCGCCAATAGTCGGTTTGCTCAACGACAGTCCCACATGAAAGTGAAAGTGCCAGGAAACACGCCTTCCCTAGCTATGTGGAGTGCCGGACGGGCCGTGGAGTACTCCCGATTCCCAGGCGTGTGGGGGTGCGATGCGAACGCGGCATGCCTTTTCCTTTTACTAGCAATGTGTTGTGCGTTGCGACGGATCCAAAGTAGTAGAATAGTAATACTTGTTCACAAACTTGAAAGAAATCGCTCTTGTTTTAATATACATATATGTAAGTGCATCTAGTGCCCCTTAGTGATTTTGGTGTATTGAAGACTGATAGGTTAAGGGACTAATGTGTTTGTGAGTGTACACAGGTGTATAAGTCCATGAGGAGTTTGATATTTACAGAGAAAGTTGACCCCTAAAAATGAATGTCTTCGACTGAAGACTTTGGACTTCTGAAGACTTTGAAAGTGAAGAAATTGGTGTGACCGTGAAGACTTGATATTCATACGAGGAACATGAAGCGTGAAGACTTTTGTTTTCGTAGTTTCATTTTCTCTTTCTTGAGTCATAGGAAACACCGTACTGTTAAAGGGGGTCGAGGTAAAACTAAGGAAAAGTTTCCAAGTGATGCTCATCTCAAAATCCTACACCTACCAATCCCTTCGAGTGAAGCCATTGGAAATCTCATACTGTTCAGTCAATTTCTTCAGTGACAGAGACGAAGTTCTTCTGGTCTCTCAGGAATTTGTTCTGACTGAGGAGTCAGGAATTTGCCAGTGCGGATTACCTACAAGTGAGGAACATGATAGCCCTAAGGAATTTGATAGTAAAATTTCCGACTGTTGATGTGCTACTCGCCAGCTGTCCCAAAATATCTACCCATCTAAAGGTCATATCATTGAAGGGCATTTATGTATTATCATGTCGGGCTACTCCCTAGGCTATAAATAGCCGCCCCCTACAACCACTAGCTGTTTGGCTGCTCCGTGAGAAACTGACACTTGTCACTGAGAGCATCCCATCCTCCAAGGACTTTGAGCGGAAATCATCAAGTGAGGAAAAACCCAAAACCCCAAACCAAACACCTACAAACCAAAGTGATTGAGCATCACTGAAGAGATTGTTCCTGTGTGGAACTGATGCTTGTTACCTTTGAGGACTATGCATCCTCCAGACGGTTAGGCGTCATGGTCTAGAGCATCCAAGAGGAAATTGTAGATCGCCGGGTGACCAAGTTTGTGAAGGTTTGGAAGTCACCTGAAGACTTACCACGAGTGATTGGACGAGGTTTGTGTGACCTTAGTTCAAGGATAATACAGTGAGGACTCTGTGTCCGGGACTGTGTGTCCTCAGGTTTAAATACCTAGCCGCTCTAACCAGACGTACAACTATCACAACAATTGGAACTGGTCTACCAAATCATTGTCTTCACCAAGCTTACTGGTTCTATTTCCTCAGCCCCTTCATTTCCTCATTACTGTGTTGTGTGCTTGTTCATATCTGTTTGAAGGCTTTGACTGAAGATTTTCTCAATTTCCTTAGTTCAATTTCTTCAGTCTGTTTGTCTTTATCCTGTTTTAACTTGTGCTTACATTTTCTGTACTCTGTGTTTGCTTTCATTTCATCATGATATCCATGTTTATGTTATGTCATGTACGCATCTGAGTACTTATTCCACTGCAAGTAGTTCTTTGCTCAGGAATTTCCTCATCCTGAAATTCCTCCATGAAGAATTTATAAAAATTGCCTATTCACCCCCCCTAGTCGACTTAACGCACTTTCAATTGGTATCAAAGCAAGGTACTCCCTTGTTATGTGTGATTTTGGTTTAACTGCCTAGAGTTTTAGTTAATGTCGACCGCAAGTATGATCAAGGTTTCTGCTGGGTGTCCTACCTTCGATGGGACGGACTATCCCTACTAGAAGAATAAGATGCGCATGCATCTTGAGGCAATTGACAACAATCTCTGGTACGTTGTGGAAAATGGCGTTCCCTCTGTCACTCCTAACATCAACGCTGCTGATGTGAATAGATTCAAGCAACTCGACTCTCAAGCGAAGAACATCATATGTGGCCATCTGAGCAAAGGGCAGTATGGCAGAGTGAGTGCTTTGGTGACAGCAAAGCTTATCTAGGATAGGCTGTCCAAGGTCAATGAAGGAGTCTCAACACAGCGTGACTCTCGGGTTGACGTTCTTCGCAATCTCTTCAACCGCTTCAAAAAACTTGACAATGAAAATGTTCAGCAAACCTTCGATCGCCTCACTGACATTTCAAATGAGCTTCAAGCACTTGGTGCCTCTGACATCATCGACCACGAGGTGGTGAAGAAATATCTTAGATCACTTGATTCCTCATTTGACACCCTTGCACTGATGATACAAGAACAAGGAGACTACAAGTCACTTGATCCCATTGGTATCCTCCAAAGGCTAAACACTCATGAGTTCCAGCTTGCTGAGGAGAGAGATCTCTATGGACCAAGCTATGGCAGATCACGAGCTCTGAAGGCCAAGGCAGTGTATGAATCTGAAGGTGAAGATTCTGGTAGCAGTGTTGGTGATCCTGAAGAACTAAGCCATGAGCTAGCAATGCTCGTGAGGAAATTCCAGAAGTTCTCAAGACGTGGTCATTTTGGAAAATCCTCAAGAGGTGATGACTTAAGATCAGATTCCTCATCCCGTGATTACAAGAAGAGACTTTGCCACAAATGCAAGAAACCCGGTCACTACATTGAAGATTGTCCTCAGTGGGAAAAGGAATCAAAGAATAAGTACAAAGACTACAGTTTTGATGATTGAAAGAAGAAGAAGAAGAAGAAATCTTCAAAGACCTCTTCATCAAAACCTTCAAGGTCTTCATCTCACAAGAAGAGCAGCTCCAAGAAGGATCGGGCATTCATTGGCAAGGAAATGGACTCTGAGGTTGAATCTGAGGAAAATGAGGAAGAGGAGGAATCTGAGGAGTCAGACTCTGGTGTGGCGAGTCAAGCCCTCGCTACCGCGTTCGTCAGCAAGTCCATCTTCAACTCTGAGGAAAAGGACCTCCCCAACACCACTGATGACGGCGATGATTACTACGCTCCCACCTATTGCTTCATGGCAAAAGGTGCAAAGGTACTCAAATATCCCTCCTCTCAATCAAGTGAGGATGAATCAGATGAAAATCTCAAGCCTAGTTATTCTAAATTTGCTAAGATTGCTGTGAAACAACAAAAGGCTCTTGAAAACGTTCAAAATATGCTAGACAAAAGCGATGATATGTTGGGTGATGAAATGGATCGCACTAAAACTTTGACTAAAAATCTTCAGAGACTTTAGACTAAGTTTGATAACCTTCAGAGTCATCATAACACTCTCTTATCTGATCATGAGAAGCTTTGTTATGAATTTCTTCAAAGAAAGCAAGATCTTGGACAGTTAAGAGTGAGTTATGAAGATCTTCAGAAGGAGCGTGATTCATTACTTGCTCAACAAATCAGTGCTGCTCAGGAAGAGTTTATTCCTCCATGTTTGAAGTGCATTGAACGTGAATCTGCTAATTCTTCACCTAAAAGTTCAAATGATTCTATTGCTGGAAATTCTTCAACTATCTCTGCTATCACTAATTCCTGATCTGGGGATATTGCTAGTATCACTAACCATGCAGGGCTGAAGGAATTGTATGTGATAGGCATGTACAAAATCCTCAAAGGGCATCAGGCTCTTTGTGATGTGCTTAAGAAGCAGATCCTCAACAGGAACCCTAGGAAAGAGGGTATTGCCTTTGAGAGGAAACTCAATGCTGATGGGACCTACTGGAAACCTGAGCAGTATCCCAAAACCTCATGGGGTGCTGCAAAGGGACCTTCAGTGGATCCATCTACTTCATTTGGCTTTACATGTGAATGTTCACATTCTTCTGATGAGTCATTTGACTCCAACTATAAGCTATTCAAAAATCAGAATGGTGAAGTATTTGCTAGATATGTTGGCACTAACTGCAAGAACGGTCCTCCTCTGAAGAAAACCTGGGTTCCCAAAAGGCGCCTTGAAAGTCTTCAGGTGAATGTCATCATGACACCACCTGTGAAGAATAGGAACCCCATATAAAATTCTTCATATGGACCAAAGTCTTCATATGGATCCAAGTCCTCATATGGACCACATTCCTCACATGGATCAAAGTCCTCATATGAACATCATCGTGCTAACTCCTCTGTTTCGCATGGAAAGACTAAGGATTATGGATATGTGCACTATTCTTCAAATCATTATGTTCATAAATCCTCGAATAATTTCTCTGCTTACTCATATGCTTACCCTAATCCCTCTTATGCGAAACAAAGTGTATTGGCATCTATGCCACCCTTCTCTTATGGAGCTCGCAGAATGATGAACTCTTTGCCACCCCTTCGGATGTGGGTGGTAAAGAAAAAGAACTAATCTCTGATGCAGGGTCAGGTCTCCAGACGAACTTAAACGTCTGAAGAATTTGTTGGAGACCTGAATATGCTTGAAAGGATGCAAGCTAATCATGAAGAAATGAATTTTCATTTCTCACATCCTCAAATTGCTATATCTGTTCTATTGCTTGATGAAATTGATTTGATGAGCTGATGTCGTATTCTTCACTAATGAAGTATATGAGTTCGTAAGTTGCACTAATTCATCTGTAGGATGATAAACCCAAAGCCACTGAGTGGGTCCTCGATAGTGGATGTACAAATCACATGACTGGTGACAAGAATCTATTGATGGATGCTCCCTTATCTCCATCGCATCTGAAGCTTATCACCTACGCTGACAAAGGCAAAAGCAAGGTATTGGGTCTAGGTAAGGTTGCAATCTCAAAGGATTGACACATGGACAAAGTCATGCTTGTCGACTCCTTAGGGTTCAACCTCATGTCTATCTCAATGCTTTGTGATCTTGATATGGTTGTCGTCTTTGGCAAGTATCATTGTGTTGTGATCATGGAAGTTGACAATTCCAAAGTCTTCGAAGGCTTTAGGAGAGGAGATTTGTATATTGTTGATTTCTCTACAGGACCACAACCTGCTACATATCTACTTGCAAAAGCTTCAGAAGGCTGGCTATGGCATCGACGACTTGGTCATGCTGGGATGAGGAACTTGCACACGCTCGCGAATAAAAAGCATGTCATTGGCATCGAGGGTGTCAAATTCCTCAAAGACCATTTGTGTGGAGCTTGTGAAGCTGGAAAGATGACCAAGGTCAAGCATCCCTCAAAGACCATCATGACTACCACTCGTCCATTTTAATTGCTTCACATGGATCTCTTTGGCCCTACTCACTATGCCACATTTACTAATGCTGCATCTTTATATGGCTTTGTCATTGTTGATGATTATTCTCGATATACATGGGCGCATATCATCACTTACAAAACTGAAGTGCAGGAAGTCTTCAAATGATTTTCCTCGAGGGTTCAACCAACTTTGGTGTGAAGATCAAGCACATCATAAGTGACAATGGAACTGAGTTCAAGAACACCGGTCTCGATGACTACCTTGATGAACTTGGTATTACTCCTGAGTTATCTTCTCCCTATACTCCTCAGCAGAATGGCGTCGTGGAGCGCAAGAACAGGACTCTTGATGAGATGGATTGCACTATGCTTGATGAGTACAAGACGCCTCCTCGCTTCTGGCCTGAGGCAATTGATATTGCGTGCCACATCATCAACAGGGTATATCTTCACAAATTCTTCAAGAAGACTGCATATGAACTCCTCAATGACAAGAAACCCAATGTGAGTTATTTCAAAGTCTTCGGTGCTAAATGCTGGATTAGAGATCCTCATCACAGTTCTAAATTTGCACCGAAAGCACATAAAGGTTTTATGCTTGGTTATGGTAAGGACTCGCACACCTACAGAGTCTTCAACACCTATCACCACAAGGTTGTTGAAACTGTAGATGTGCGGTTCGATGAGACTAATGGCTCGCAAAGGGAGCACCTACCTCCTGTGATAGATGAAATACCTCCTGAGGAATCCATTAAGTTCAAGACTACAAAAGAAGTCATTCCAGAACATGAAGAACATCATGTTGGTGCACCAGAAGAAAATGGCTCTAAAGCAAATCCTGAGCAAATTCCTCATCGTCAACAAGCTCATCTTCGCATCGCTAATGAAGTGCAGATTGAGAAAATCATCAGTGACATCAATGCCCCAGGTTATCTCACATGCTCAAAAGCTTCACATTTATCTAACTTCTGTGGGCACTTTGCTTTCATCTCTATCACAGAGCCCACTAAGGTAGATGAAGCATTTCTAGAGCCCGAGTGGATTCAAGCTATGAAAGAGGAATTGCATCAGTTCGAGCTCAACAATATCTGGGAACTTGTCAAGTGACCAGACCCTCGCAAGCACAATATCATCGGCACAAAATGGATCTACCGCAACAAGCAAGATGAAAATGGCCTTGTGGTGAGTAATAAGGCATGACTTGTAGCTCAAGGCTACACACAGGTTAAAGGAATTGATTTCGATGAAACTTTTGCACTATTGCTAGACTTGAAGCTATTCGCATGTTACTTGCTTATGCTAACCATCATAATATCATGTTATATCAAATGGATGTGAAAAGTGCATTCCTCAATGGTAAGCTTGAGGAAGAAGTATATATGTTGCTCAACTCCCAGAGGATCAAAAGCATCCCGACAAAGTCTTCAGACTCAATAAGGCTCTCTATGGCCTCAAGCAGGCCCCTCGGGCGTGGTATGATACTTTGAAGGAATTCCTCATGAAGAAAGGCTTCAAACCCGGTTCACTCGACCCAACTCTTTTCACCAAAGCTTATGATGAAGAATTATTTGTGTGCCAAATATATGTTGATGATATCATCTTTGGCTGTACTGACCAACGTTACAGTGATGAATTTACCTACATGATGAGTGAAGAATATCAAATGTCTATGATGGGAGAATTGAAATTCTTCTTAGGTCTTCAAATTCGTCAACAGCGTAATGGCATATTCATATCTCAGGAAAAATACCTCAAGGATATATTGAGGAAATTCGGCATGCAAGATTGCAAAGGTGTCAAAATCCCTATGCCCACAAATGGCCATCTATGCACTTATGAAAACGGTATTGACTTCGATCAAAAGGTATACCGCTCCATGATTGGTTCTTTATTGTATTTATGTGCATGTAGGCCAGATATTATGCTTAGTGTTTGCATGTGTGCCCGCTTTCAAGCTACACCAAAGGAATCACACCATAAGGTTGTGAAGCATATTCTTCGATATCTAGCTCACACTCCAACACTTGGATTATGGTATCCCAAGGGCTCGGCTTTTGATCTCATTGGATATTCAGACTCTGACTATGCTGGTGATCATGTGGACCGCAAGTCAACATCAGGCACATGCCATTTCCTCGGACAATCCTTGGTCTGTTGGTCTTCGAAGAAACAGAATTGCGTATCAATTTCTACTGCTGAAGCTGAGTACATTGCCGCTGGATCGTGTTATGCTCAATTGCTATGGATGAAGCAAACTCTCAAGGACTACGGCATCAATGTGAAGAATGTGCCACTATTGTGACAATGAGAGTGCCATCAAGATTGCTCATAACCTAGTTCAGCACTCGAAGACAAAGCACATTCAGATCCTCCATCATTTTCTTCGTGATCATGTGTTGAAGGGTGACATCTCCATCGAGCACGTGAAGACTGAAGAACAGCTAGCCAATATCTTCACAAAGCCCTTGGATGAGAAGAGATTTAGCAAGTTGTGGTGTGAGCTAAATATCTTAGAATCTTTGAATATCCTTTGAAAAGGACACACATCCTAACACTTATGCAAAATTGGTTACTTGCATGTGCAACACACAAAGTAACGTTTTTCTTCAATCAATGAAGACTAACCCTCTAAGTGTGAAGAAATTAATGAATAATTGATTCTCAGAGCCCTACGACAATTGTACGCGGCGCCTGAAATCATCATTCTTATACGGTGGGTCTCGCCACCAACAAAAGTTGAAAATCTTCAATTTGAATTTTTCTTCTTTTTTTGAAATTCCTCAGTTGTTCAAATTCTTCAACTTTGCAAGTCTTCACTGTTTCCGTTGTCTTTCTTCATTGGCTATATACATATATGAGTTTATGTCCTCTACATCATTCACTTATTGCTATTACTTCAAGTTGCTTCTTCTGCTAAGTGAATGTGATCGGACCCTTCCCCCTCTATGCTAAACTCAACCCAGTCTGTTCACAAATTCTTCATGTGCATTCTATTTGAAACCCATTCAAAATCTTCACTGTGTCCTTGTCAGCTGAAGAATTTGCGAATGAAACATTAATTTTTTTTCATATCTGAATTTTCGGCTTTTGCCGCTCAAAAAGTTCCACATTCCACGATAATACTTATCTATTCACCCATGATCTCACACGATCTCCACCTCACAGTACGTGGGTGACACTTGTCGCACAAATGAGAAAGGTCAGGGGCACGATCGTCCATTTTCCTTAGACGAGCAGTTCTTCACCGTGGCTATAAGTACCCCTTCCCTTCCTCATCTGTTTTTACTCCACTCGACCTCACTCCCACGCTCGAGCTCTCAAAACCTAGCGCCGCCGCTACTTCATCGTCGCCGGTGAGGAAGAGCTTCGCCGCCTCAACCTCATCGCCATCGTACTCGCGCCGGCTGCAGATTTCTTCACTCCGCTGCCGCTGTAGCCGTCTTCCTCTGCCAAGTTAGGGCGTGGAAGATCTGCACTGACGAACTTCCAATCTACACTCCCAGTTCGTCTTGTTCTTCGTCAAGGGTAATTAAAAGTTACTTTTACTTCCCTTATTGATTCCAGTGATTTCTTCAAAATCTTAAAAAGGTGTTTATTCTTCAATCTTCACACTCTAAACACCTCACATAAACATATGTTCTTGATCTGTTTCCTAAGCCATGTTTTTCTTCAAGATTCCTCAATTGTGTGGATTTTCAATCTACACAACTCTGGAACCTAAGTCAAAGAACGCTTAGTCAAATTCATCAAGACACATCTAGTCAAATTCCTCAAACTTGTTCTTTTTGCAAAAACTTTTGAGAACGCATATGACCTCTCCAAATTCTTCGCACCTATACTCTGTTCACAGGTACACATGTCTGCTGCTGAATCACTAGGTTCTCATCAACTTAACTCATTTGCAACGTTTCTCGAAGAAAAACTTCATACCTCTTCAGAGAATTCAACTGTT
This sequence comes from Triticum urartu, assembly GCF_056163025.1. NCBI lineage: Eukaryota > Viridiplantae > Streptophyta > Magnoliopsida > Poales > Poaceae > Triticum > Triticum urartu. The sequence goes on along the minus strand of NC_141877.1, from coordinate 218,044,820 downwards.
CAAAATCCTTAGCTGAAGAAAATGGCTGATGGAAAGAAACCTCAGAAGGGAGGAAAGAAGCTGGAAGTCAACACAGCTTTTGAGATCCCCGATGACATTTACAAGGATTATTGCACTCCTGATGAGGCTACCCATGGAAAGAAGGACAAAAATTAGCGCAAGGTGCGCATATAAAGGATAGAGAGGAGATGGGCACGGGAATGGAGGGAGTACAGGTATGTAACTCCAAAGTACATGAAGAAATTCGCTCTTCACCCTCCTTGCCCAAGACCTCCACTGGCACTTGGCCAAGAAGCTGATCCCACCAGCCTCAAGCGCGATGAGGACTATCCCGATGAATGGGCCAAGAGCCAAGCAAAACTAGCCAAAATGGCTAAAGAAGCAGTGAGGAAATTCAATGAAGACTCTGTTGCTGCCACTACTGAGGCCTCTGCTAGCAAGCCTAAGAAGGTCATGCCTAAGAAGCCTGCACATAAGCGAGGCACTTCTTCTTCAATGCCCTCACGGCCAAGCACTTCTGCTAAGCCCTCACGGCAAATTCCTCAAGCTGCCTGATACATCTCCAACGTATCTATAATTTTTGATTACTCCATGCTATATTATCTTCTGTTTTGGACATTATTGGGCTTTATTATTCACTTTTATATTATTTTGGGACTAACCTATTAACCAAAGGCCCAGCCAGAATTGTTGTTTTTTGCCTATTTCAGAGTTTCACGGAAAAAGAATATCAAATGGAGTCCAAACGGAATGAAACCTTCGGGAACGTGATTTTTGGAACAAACAAGATCTAGGAGACTTGGACCCTACGTCAAGAAACCAACAGGGAAGCCATGAGGTAGGGGGCGCGCCTACCCCCCTAGGCGCGCCCTCCACCCTTGTGGGCCCGCTGTTGCTCCACCGACGTACTCCTTCCTCCTATATATACCTACGTACCCCCAAACGATCAGATACGGAGCCAAAAACCTAATTCCACCGCCGCAACCTTCTGTACCCACGAGATCCCATCTTGGGGCCTGTTCCGGAGCTCCGCCGGAGGGGGGATCGGTCACGGAGGGCTTCTACATCAAGACCATAGCCCCTCCTAGCATTTTTTATGTAGGCGCTACTCCTTGGTACAGATATATCCTTGATACCATTACCGGAGGGAACTTCTTGGGTAGCCATACTTTTGATTCTTATAATGCTATGATAGATTTGTTTGGCTCACCACCTCTTTTGGTTAATGGAACTATGTTAACTTTGGAGCATGTAATTCAAAGACTTGAAATTATTGAAAATAAGGTTGCTGCCGTTGAGTTAATTGAAAATTTGGATAAAAAGATCCACAACCGAATCACTTAATATGGATCTAAAGTAGGAGTCACTTTGAAAAATATTAAAGAGAAGGAACCCATAGTTAATGAGAAAATCAGGATTCCACTAGAATCGATAAACTTGAGGATATCATTACCAACTTGGGAACCGCTTTTTCTTCTGTAAATAATACTCCAAGTCCTCCTACTAAAATTGCCAAGCTTATGTATGTTCCTAAAAATAAGGGTGAATCCTCTAGTAAGGAAACTGCGGATCTCAAATCTATAAGTATTCATCCCGATCTTTTTGCTATCATTAAGGAACCATTTGTTACAAATGAATTTTTAGATCTTGTGCCTAAAAGTTTGATAATCAATAAAAAGAAAGAAACTCCTAAGGATGATAGATGTCTCATTGAAGAATTGCCTACCAAAAATGGCAATACCTAGATCTATTTTTGCTTTTATGCCTAGCTAGGGGCGTTAAACGATAGTGATTGTTGGGAGGCAACCCAATTTTACTTTTAGTTTTTTTGCTTTTTGATCCTGTTTAGTAATAAATAATTTATCTAGCCTCTGTTTTGGTTGTGTTTTTTTGTGTTTAGTTAGTGTTTGTGCCTAGTAGAACCGTTGGGAAGACTTGGGGAAAGTCTTGTTAATCTTTCTGTAAAAAACAGAAACTTTAGCGCTCACGAGAACTGCTTCCATTTTTATTTGGAAGTGCTATGTAGTTAATTATTTTTGAAGATGATTAATAGGTAAATTAGTCACGTCCAGAAATTTATTTTAGAATTTTTTGGGCTCCAGATTTTGCATTAGCTACAGATTACTACAGACTGTTCTGTTTTTGACAGATTCTGTTTTTCGTGTGTTGTTTGCTTATTGTGATGAATCTATGGCTAATAAAATAGTTTATAAACCATAGAGAAGTTGGAATACATTAGGTTTAACACCAATATAAATAAAGAATGAGTTCATTACAGTACCTTGAAGTAGTGTTTTGTTTTCTTTCGCTAACGGAACTCACGAGATTTTCTACTTTAAGTTTTGTGTTGTGAAGTTTTCAAGTTTTGGGTGAAAGATTTGATGGATTATGGAACAAGGAGTGGCAAATCCTAAGCTTGGGGATGCCCATGGCACCCCCAAGATAATATAAGGACACCAAACAGCCTAAGCTTGGGGATGCCCCGGAAGGCATCCCCTCTTTCGTCTACTTCCATCGTTAACTTTACTTGGAGCTATATTTTTATTCACCACATGATATGTGTTTTGCTTGGAGCGTCTTGTATGATTTGAGTCTTTGCTTTTTAGTTTACCACAATCATCTTTGCTGTACACACCTTTTGAGAGAGACACACATGATCCGGAAATTATTAGAATACTCTATGTGCTTCACTTATATTTTTTGAGTTATATAGTTTTGCTCTAGTACTTCACTTATATCTTTTAGAGCACAGTGGTGGATTTGTTTTATAGAAAATATTGATCTCTCATGCTTCACTTAGATTATTTTGAGAGTATTAAATAGCATGGTAATTTTCTTAAATAATCCTAATATGCTAGGTATACAAGATTAGTAAAAACTTTCTTATGAGTGTGTTGAATACTAAGAGAAGTTTGATGCTTGATGATTGTTTTGAGACATGGAGGTAGTGATATTAAAGTCATGCTAGTTGAGCAGTTCTGAATTTGAGAGACACTTGTGTTAAATTTTGTGATTCCCGTAGCATGCACGTATTGACTGTCTTCCTTATGAGTGGCGGTCGGGGACGAGCGATGGTCTTTTCCTACCAATCTATCCCCCTAGGAGCATGCGCGTAATACTTTGCTTTAATAACTTGTAGATTTTTGCAATAAGTATATGCGTTCTTTTGACTAATGTTGAGTCCATGGATTATACGCACTTTTCTTCCTTCCACCATTACTAGCCTCTCTAATACCGCGCACTTTTCGCCGGTATCATACACCCACCATAGACCTTCCTCAAAATAGCCACCATACCTACCTATCATGGCATTTCCATAGCCATTCCGAGATATATTGCCATGCAACTTACCACCGTTCCGATTATTATGACACGCTCCATCATTGTCATATTGCTTTGCATGATCATGTAGTTGACATCGTATTTGTGCCAAAGCCACCGTTCATAATTCTGTCATACATGTCACTCTTGATTCATTGCATATCCTGGTACACCGCCGGAAGCATTCACATAGAGTCATATTTTGTTCTAAGTATTGAGTTGTAATTGCTGAGTTGTAAGTAAATAAAAGTGTGATGATCATCATTATTAGAGCATTGTCCCAAGTGAGGAAAGGATGATGGAGACTATGATTCCCCCACAAGTCGGGATGAGACTCCGGACTAAAAAAAGAGGCCATAAAAAAGAGAAAAGGCCCAAATAAAAAAATGAGAGAAAAAGAGAGAAGGGACAATGCTACTATCATTTTACCACACTTGTGCTTCAAAGTAGCACCATGATCTTCATGATAGAGAGTCTCCTATGATATCACTTTCATATACTAGTGGGAATCTTTCATTATAGAACTTGGCTTGCATATTCCAATGATGGGTTCCTCAAAATGCCCTAGGTCTTGATGAGCAAGCGAGTTGGATGCACACCCACTTAGTTTCTTTTGTTGAGCTTTAATATACTTATAGCTCTAGTGCATCCGTTGCATGGCAATCCCTACTCACTCACATTGATATATATTTATGGGCATCTCCACAGCCCGTTGACACGCCTAGTTGATATGAGACTATCTTCTCCCTTTTTGTCTTCTCCACAACCACCATTCTATTCCACATATAGTGATATGTCCATGTCTCATGCTCATGTATTGCGTGAAGGTTGAAAAAGTTTGAGAATGTCAAAATTATGAAACAATTGCTTGGCTTGTCATCGGGGTTGTGCATGATTTAAATACTTTGTGTGGTGAAGATAGAGCATAGCCAGACTATATGATTTTGTAGGGATAACTTTCTTTGGCCATGTTATTTTGAGAAGACATAATTGCTTAGTTAGTATGCTTGATGTATTATTATTTTTATGTCAAAATTAAACTTTTGTCTTGAATCTTTCGGATCTGAATATTCATACCACAATTAAGAAGAATTACATTGAAATTATGCCTAGTAGCATTCCGCATCAAAAATTCTGTTTTTTTATCATTTACCTACTCGAGGACGAGTAGGAATTAAGCTTGGGGATGCTTGATACGTCTCCAACGTATCTATAATTTTTTATTGATCCATGCTATATTATCTTCTGTTTTGGAAATTATTGGGCTTTATTATTCACTTTTATATTATTTTTGGACTAACCTATTAACTGGAGGCCCAGCCCAGAATTGCTGTTTTTTTGCCTATTTCAGAGATTCACAGAAAAAGAATATCAAACGGAGTCCAAACGGAATGAAACCTTCAGGAACGTGATTTTTGGAACGAACAAGATCGAGGAGACTTGGACCCTACGTCAAGTAGCCAACAGGGAAGCCACGTGGGCCCCATGTTGCTCCACCGACGTACTCCTTCCTCCTATATATACATATGTACCCCCAAACGATCAGATACGGAGCCAAAAACCTAATTCCACGGCCGCAACCTTCTGTACTCACGAGATCCCATCTTGGGGCCTGTTCCGGAGCTCCGCCGGAGGGGGCATCGATCACGGAGGGTTTCTACATCAACACCATAGCCCCTCCGATGAAGTGTGAGTAGTTTACCTCAGACCTTAGGGTCCATAGTTATTAGCTAGATGTCTTCTTCTCTCTTTTTGGATCTCAATACAATGTTCTCCCCCTCTCTTGTGGATATCTATTCGATGTAATCTTCTTTTGCGGTGTGTTTGTTGAGACCGATGAATTGTGGGTTTATGATCAAGTTTATCTATGAACAATATTTGAATCTTCTGAATTCTTTTATGTATGATTGGTTATCTTTGCAAGTCTCTTCGAATTATCAGTTTGGCTTGGCCTACTAGATTGATCTTTCTTGCAGTGGGAGAAGTGCTTAGCTTTGGGTTCATTCTTGCGGTGTCCTTTCATAGTGACAGTAGGGGCAGCAAGGCACGTATTGTATTGTTTCCATCGAGGATAACGATATGGTTTTTTTATCATATTGCATGAATTTATCCCTCTACATCATGTCATCTTGCTTAAGGCGTTACTCTGTTCTTATGAACTTAATACTCTAGATGCATGCTGGATAGTGGTCGATGTGTGGAGTAATAGTAGTAGATGCAGGCAGGAGTCGATCTACTTGTCTCGAACATGATGCCTATATACATGATCATACCTAGATATTCTCATAACTATGCTAAATTCTGTCAATTTCTCAACAGTAATTTGTTCACCCACCGTAAAATACGTATGCTCTTGAGAGAAGCCACTAGTGAAACCTATGGCCCCCGGGTCTATCTTCATTATATTAATCTTCCAAAACTTAGTTATTTCCTTTGCTTTTTTTACTTTGCTTTTATTTTACTTTGCATCTTTATCATAAAAATACCAAAAATATTATCCTATCATATCTATCAGATCTCACTCTCGTAAGTGATCGTGTAGGGATTGACAACCCCTTATCGCGTTGGCTGCGAGGATTTATTTGTTTTGTGTAGGTGCGAGGGACTCGTGCGTAGCCTCCTACTGGATTGATACCTTGGTTCTCAAAAACTGAGGGAAATGCTTACGCTACTTTGCTGCATCACCCTTTCCTCTTCAAGGGAAAACCAACGCAGTGCTCAAGAGGTAGCACTGCCATAGTTCCTCAAGTTCCAAAACCCTCAGCTCCTCCGGCAAAGTCCTCAGCACCTGTGCATCTTGCCTCGTGCCAAAGAACCACAGGAAAATCTATTGCCTCAGGAGCCTCCGCAGGTTCTTCAGCTCCTCTGCATTCCTCAACTGGCCCCACTAAAGACTAAGGCCACTGCTGGACGAGGCACTAGACCAAATCATCAAAAGAAGCAGGTCGCCTTTTAGGTACCGTCTTCTGATGACGAAGCTGATGATGAAGAACTTGAAGAAATCATCAGAGACAGACAGCAGAGGGCCGCTAGAGCCAAAGGAAGTGAAATTCCTCTTCTACTGGATCCAAAGTTGATCCTTGAATACATTGATCTCTGGCACAAGGACCCCAACACTCCTATGCCAGACTTCAAGACGACTTATGGCCAAAGTCACATGCTGACCGCCTTCATAGGCGAAGAAAAATGGAAGTTTGAAAAGGCCAGGCAGCTGAAGAAAGCGCAATACAAGAAAGACGCTATCTGAAGAAGAACGTTGTCAAGATGACAACTGATGAACTTGTGGCTATTCAAGCTGAGATCAAAACCCTCAGTGATAAATTTCATGCCTACCATGCTGACTGGAAGGGCGCCAAAGTAAGATTTGTGAAATTGGCAAATACATTCACCTCCAATGTTGCTACTCAAACGCACATTGAAATTCCTGAGGCTGAAGCATCTGCTCAGCCTACTGAAGAAAATGCCAGCACCGCTGATGACAATCAGGCTGCTGAAGAAAATGTGAGTACCAGGGCTAATGACTACATTCCAACCGCTGATGACATTGCCAGGGCAACCACTAGTGTTGCGCCTGAAGAACAAGCCAGGCCAGCTGGGTCATCAATTGCTGAGCCTGAGGAATCTGAACCAACCAGGGCAACTGCATCAATTGCGCCTGAAGAAACTGAACCTATTTCCTCTGCTCCTCCTGCACCAACAACAAGCTCAGTTCTTCCTTCTGCATCAGAAGCGAAGAGAGCGAGCAGCAGTGAAGAAAAGGAAAGCATCTACTTCATCTCAGTCTTCAGCTGCAAAGAAGATGAAGAAATTGACAAGCTCTTACGAGAATCCGATTGATGCTATTCCAGTTTCAAGCATGCCATCAAAGGAACTCGTACCTTTTGGTGAAGATTATGAGATCCCAGGCAGATCGATGAAGACGTTCCTTCTGCTGCCTCTACAGAGCAGATGGACGAAGAAATTGAAGCGGATGATATCCCTTCAACTCCAATCATCTCATCGCCTATGCCTCAATTCACAGCTGAAGAGGCAGGCATTGAAGAACGGAATGAGGAAGATGAATATGTGGATATTGGGTGCTCCACACCAGAGTTAAATGATTACTATTGGGATAGTCAGCACCCCAACTCTCCACTCTTCACCCCTCTCCAACAAATCCCTCAGTCCCATGTGCACACTGAAGTTATTACAGGCTTTGAAGAAACTCGTGTTCCTGAAGCACCTCTAGCCACTAGCGCTGATGAAAATACTGCTGAAGCAATTCCAGCCACTAGCGCTGATGACAATGCTACTGAAGAAATTCCATCCACTAGCGCTAATGAAAAAGTTGCTGAAGAAAAGAAGAACCAGGCTGCAACTAAACCTGAAACTGAAATTCCTCAGGCTGTGGTTCCTGAGAACGTGATTCCTGAGGTTGTGATGACTTTGACTGACACTCCTCAGCTCAAGCCGAAGAATCCCTTCTCCAAGAAGAAAAAATTCAAGGCTGCTGACTTCTTCCATGAGCATGTTTTCTTCATAGATTACAACCCGTATGACACTGCTCGTCTTAGAAGGAAGTGTTCACTACAAGAGGACAGACCTTTGGTAACACCATCTTGTGTTACTACAGGCCCAAAAGTGTGTTACTTGGCCATATAGTAACACAGTTTGAAATGTGTTCCATTAGACCACGTTACTAAGTGGTGTCAACTATCACACATAATAATTGTTACCATGTGTTAAAAAATGTGTTACAGTTGCATTATAGTAACATGTGTGTTACGTGTTACCGAACACACCAGTAACACACTTTTGTAATTATAGTAACACCTATAGTAACATATTTTCATAGACGTAGAACATCGGTGGTAATATGTTTCGGTGACTATAGTAACACAACCGGTAACACATTTTTTTAGCATCGGAACACACTAGTAACATAATATCCATGTATTGTGACACTATAATTATAGTTGTCAACTACTCCAATAACAAATTTTGTAGCTATACTAACACCATCAGTAACACTGCTATATCAATATGGCAACATAATTAATGTATTTGTTTTTTATTATTAACCACAAAATTCGATAGCCATTCTATGGAACATAAATTTATTTATAAAATCAACATAATTGCATAAATAGTTAATCATTTTATTATTATGCTTGGCAGCATATCAAAATGATATTGAAACTGAAGTACAACACATACAGAAATTCATATGAAAATATTTATTATGAATAGACAAGAGTGTATGATACATATGCATTACAATAAAGATATCAGTCATATCATTTTGAGGATAGAAAACACAACTACGGGGAATATTACAACATAGCATTTGCATCAATTCGACGAAAGAAAAAGATCTTCTAGATGATATTATATTTTTAAATCTATAAATGTAAACTAAAACTATTGGTAGCTAAAATTTTCAAATTTAATTTGCTTCTTGATCCAAGGATTCAGCTGTAAATCAACTATCCTTCTCTCGAATATGTAAAAGAAAATTGCACCTTAGATATGTGTGATTAAATGTACACAAAATATGATTTGAGAATGTGGAAGGGGAGATTGTAACTTACAAAAGCTGAAGGCCGGGAAATTAAGTATCCTGAAGTGAAAGCCTCGCCAATTTTGTTGCAATCAGAAACTTCCCTTACTAACTCCTCATTATCAAGAATAGGTTCATCTATGCGCACAAGAGCAAATTCAGCACCTAACTCAATACCACCAGCCTTAATTCTTGGATCAGTACTCCAGATAGTACCATACGCAACATTCCGCTTGTTGGGATATGTTGAAGTCTTTAAAACTACTTTGGAAGCAGCCTATATTATGATCAATATTAGCATTCTATGACATGATAATATAATTTTCATGAACAATATGAGATCTTTTAAATGTCAGCCCAGCAAGGTGCCCTAAAAACTAAATAAACTGGACCCGGCAATGAAGTCTATTGCCCAAGGTCACCTCGCTAGCTCATGCTTGGTTAAATTTATTGTTTACTTGCATACATCAGATTGAGCAAAAAATGTAATAAAATCCATTTTTCAAGCAGGCATGATAATGAGGGTTTGGGTTGGTAATTTGGGTGCAGTAAACCATGATCCTTCGTGAATCTTTACCTTGATGGAAGAAGTACGCCTTCTTTTTGAGTGAGCTGGGTGTGGGTGTTCAGTTCTAGTCCCTTGTTGGTTCTGTCTTGAAATAGGTTCACCCATTATATTCCTTGTTTCCCTCACCTACCAAGATGCAATAATATTAGATGGAATGATATTCATACCTTGAAGCTACAGAAAGTTACAACTTCAAAACTCAAAAGGCACGAAAATTACCTCTAGCATAGAATCAATAACAAGGTCTTGTGGTGATGATGAATTTTTTTGAATTTGTAATTGGTTGACATCATGGTCGCCAACCTAGTTCGATGACACAACAACGGTAAGCAAGCAATTATTTTATATTCTATCTTTGTGACATGAGTAAGAGTAACCATAGGCATAACCTTTTCATGCGAACATGATAAATCATTATCCTCAGGAATGTCATGTTGCATAGACGAGCGTGCCTCAATAGGTCCATTACACTGGATTCTCTGCAAACTGAAATATTAATATGAAGGTTTCAAGTGACAAGCAATGATGTACGCCTTTATTAACATTACCTTTGTTTTACCAAGCAGTACTGGTAACCGAGAAATACCATTATCATTTGATTGGAGGTTTTCCTATAGAACTAACAAATCTGAGTAAAATATTGATAGAAAAGCATGCAAAGGGTGGGATAAAAAGTCCTTTGCCTCTTCTATGCCATTATTGACATAGCCTTCTTTGTTATACACATCTTTAATAATCTGGTCTTGCTTTTTTATATGCTCCTTCATCTTTGCTATTTCCTCCCAAACATCATGTTCAACTTCATATGGTGATCCATCAGTTGTAGTCATATTGATGTTCTTTAGATACCGTGGCGTCCGACCATAGACTTGCTTAGGAGTTGGAAGGAAACCCATGCCATGAACTTGTCCAATTTTCCTTTGCCTAACACTTCCTGCAGGGCATCACCTTCCCATGCGACTCTTTCATTCAAATTTTGTGCCAACTCTGGTCGTTCAGTTATTAGATTCTCCAATCGACCCTATAAGAAAAGAATCATGCATACACTAGTTAGATTGAACCATAACTTGATCCCAAGAACAATTAGACAATTTCTATATTAATCTCCTACTAGGCGCTTATTTCTATCTTTATTTTTAGCATTAGCATCATCCTACTTCTTGTGAGTCGCTAAATAAACCTTCGATTTGTGTGGTCGTTTCTTTTCAGGATCAGCTTGCCTCTACAAAACAAAAACAACACCCCTATGACAAAAGAGACACAGAAAAACACTTCAGGAATCAAGATTACTCACCATGTCTTCACCCCAACAAGCATAACTCTTTGTGCCAGCATTATGTGAATCCTTCACGAGGGAACGACTAATTATGTTCTTCTCAGCAAGGGCCTGTTTTGATGCGATCATATCGTAAATGAAACATTTAAGATAAGCCCAAGAACTCACATTTAAATGTCAAAAAAGGAAAGTAAAGTGTCTCATTCATTGCCCTTCCTTTTTTGGACTTCCAATATTTAACATGCCCACGCCATTGATCGTTGTACACATCTTCTGGACAGAGCTTATACAAAGCCTTTCACTTGGTGTTTGGATTTTTTTCAATGGCGGGATTGAAGAAAGCATCTTTCAAACTAGACTTAAATTTCCTCCAGTCTCTTCCAATTGATTTGAGTATCCGTTTTTCACATGATCGAGGATACACGAACTTTGTGTGAAAGTACAAAATAAAGAATGGACATAAATAGACATGCGGATCGTTGGCTGAGCTTACACCACTCAACATATAAACCCATTTTTTTCTTTATTGCTTTTCAGTTTCTCGTTCTGTTTTCCATTGATGCAACCATTGTGGATTATGGTAACTATTAGTACTTCATCCTTACTTTCCTGACACTAAGACCTTGTACAATGGCCGGTTCTTATAGGCCGGTGCTTAAAGAGTGAGAGTAGCGTCGCATCTTTAAATTTTTTTTGCCCCGTAATGATGAGTGCTTCCTTTAGGCTTAAACTGCTTTAATTAAGGCAGAGCAAGGCTTACTATGGCTTTATGGAAGGTCAAGCACCGGCTAGCTCCGGAAGCAAGACTTTGCTCCTCTTAAGCACATGTGCTCAGATCTTGAAAACAAAACCCGTTTTTTTGTTTAAGCGTCTGCCTAAGCACCTGCATTGTACAGGGCCTAACTATCCATATATGCATTGAATTTAACTTGAATATTTTGATTTGTTATGAACTTTTTCTCATTCGCTTTAGTGAATCTTCTTTTTCAGGAAATTTTGCAAGTGAAGATTACAAGGGTTGTTCTAAACTAATGGATGAAGCAATGTGTTCTTTTAGCGGGCTTTTATATGTTTGCATAGTTTTTGCTCCTGAGACATGAAGCTTGGAAAAATTCAGAAAATTGTTAATGAAGTTAAGCTTCATGTATGGCAGACTATCACTGGAAATAGATACACTTTTGTCGAAGAAGTACTACATCAGGTTTACTATCTTGTAAACTTAGTTTACGTATGTTTGAAATTGACGTTTTTATTTATGTGGAATGCTTGTTTGGTGTCAAAACCTGATTCAATATTTTCTTCTTTCTAATTGTGAACCAACCATTACGTGTGTGGCTTCTGTTGCTTGCGTTTGCAGCTAGGTTCTAGCTATATATTGTGCCTATTGCTTACCCTTGCAGCTGGTTGCTAGCCATCTTGCTGCTCGAATTGGGTGATCAGCAGATATAGCTAGACGCCAGATCACAAATTGCAACCCCAGTTGCTATTGGGCCGTGGGCATGCGAAAACTTATGGTCAATGCTCTGATTCCTAGTTTCACACGATTTTGTTTTCATAATGCACTAGTTTTTCGCCAAAAGACCGATGCACCTTCAAACCCGGACGAGGCGTTGGTTCCCTTTTATCTGGTCGGCAGACTATCTTCCAATTTAAGCTCATGTTTGTTGTAGGTCTTCCACTCCTTTGTGAGTATTAACGTTAAATACTTAATTTCATAAGATCATTTCAAAGTATGCATTTCACATTTATGGTCATTGAGTTATCCTAAAATTCACGTAAAAATGTGGTTGATATGATATTCACTGCAACCATGCCGAAAATAGTTTGGTATTTACCAACCAAACTGTATTGGTTTTTCATACCATATTACCAAAGAATGAAAACACTATTTAACAAAACAAGAACTTATTATCATGTTGACACATGGGCCCTATGTGTAAGGTATTTGTGCTCTATGTATGTTGTTGATTTTAGTTTTTCTAGTCCCCACTATAATAGAGCATGTAACACTATGTATCGACCATGATTATGTGTTACTACTATTGAACTACGTAACACATTCGGTAACACATATTTATATGTTACCACGTCGAAATCTATGTAACACACTCGACCAACACATATTTATATGTTACTATTACAATATCGCGGTAACACATTTTGAGGCCTTGTATAGTATGTGTTACTATCCGTCGTTCGACACAAAATGCTGTGTTACAGTAATTTCCCTTGTCACACATTTTTTTGTCTGTTACATGATTGTGTTACTTAAAGTCTGTTTTGTTGTAGTGGTTTCCGGACTGCAAGCCAAGCAAACTTCTATTATTCACTCCTTTTTGATAAGGACAAAGTCTTTGACCATGCCCATATTACTCACGTGGACATGGAATCAATGCCTTGCTTCACGCCAGTCCTCGGTGTTCTTCACGATGCTGGACTTCTCAACTTCTCCATTGATATATGTGATTGGAATGAAGAATTAATTCTTCAGTTCTATGCAACGCTGCACATCATAGGAAATGTTGAAGATGTGAACTCTTGGGTATTGGACTGGATGACAGAGAATAGTCACTTCAGCACCGGCCTCTAAATTGCTTCATGCCCTTCCTGTCAGTCCTCCCCTTGAAGGTGCACATTGTATATATCATGAACCTGAACTTACCAACCATTATATGCAAGTGTTGATGAAGCCACTGAAGCCCGGTCAATGCTCCAGGACCAAATTCCTCGTGAAGGAATTGCTGTATGTACCATGGACTGTATATCGCATCTTGTCCAAGACTCTGAGTCCTATCAAGGGCGACGACTCTAATGAAGAAGAGGTCGTTGGTATCATGAAGAATCTGCTATTCAACATCACTCATGGCATCCCTGTCAATTATCATGATTTCTTCATGAGGACTCTGGCCAACGTTGCACTGTCTCCTTTTGAATTGAATCCTTACACTCCCTAGATTATGATATTCCTCAGATCAAGGTCTTCAATCAACTACAAGGCTGATTCGCAGAATCACATCAGTTACTTGCCCCCAATAGAAGTCCTCAAGCGGACACTTTCCTCGGCTGATGAAAAGGGCGAGGCTACTGCTATTATTGATGAAGGCATTCGTCCATTGGATGGTCAGTTCCGCAAAGCTGCATCTTATTCCACCAATGATGACTCTGCCACTCATGACTCTGCCGCCAATGCCTCAGAACAAAATCCTCAAGGCACAGCTCCCAGGTTGAGGACTGATCTTGAGTTTCTCCTCAGTCTTCACCAGAAGGTCAATCGCAACCACAAATGGGTTAAGCGTTAGTTTGGCTCTATTCTTCACAACATGACTGCTACACACAATGAAGTGAAGAAAAACCACTTCTACCTCCATGAAGTATTCAATCGCACCTAGGCTGTTCTGTCTCATCTCTATGGTGAAGAAGATCTGAAGCAAATGGGTTTCAAGCAGGACTTTGAATGGTCTCAACCACCATCAAAGAAATTCAAGAAGACCAAAGTTCCTTCCTTGGTAGCCAGCTCATATTCTTCATCGCGTGAGACTGATGAGCATGAAGATTTGGACGACACTGTGGCAAGCCCTACCTCAACAACCGACCCCAACAATGTTGTTGCTCCTTCATCGACTCACTGATGATATTCTTCAGGGGCGTTAGTCCTCACTTTTCGTCCCTTTTGGTCATTCAATGACAAAGGGGAGAAATTTGAGTTAGTCTTCAAGCGGGTGTCTATACATGGGTGTTTTTTTCTAAGTTAGAACTCTCATTCTTCTGAAGATTTATTGGATCGAGTTGTAAAGTTAAACCCGATGGTGATCTGATACTTTTGATGTGTTCTTGTACATGCTATTTCCTCATATATGTTAATGCACGCATGCTGAATCACATCAGTCACCATATCTCATCATGCATTTCAAATTCTTCATATCTTATGTTGAATGCATGTATGAATTACAAGATATAGGGGGAGATCTCCATGATTCTATTCTTCAAATGTGCACTGCTTCAAAAGCAAATTCCTCACTATGCACATCTTCAGGGGGAGTTCTTCTATATCTTGCAATCAAATTCCTTAATATCAGTATTTACACTTCATATGTTTATCCCCGTTGAAAACTTAACCTATAATGTCATCAATCACCTAAAAGGGGGAGATTGTAAGTGCATCTAGTGCCCCTTAGTGATTTTGGTGTATTGAAGACTTATATGTTAAGGGACTAATGCGTTTGTGAGTGTACACAGGTCTATAAGTCTATTAGGAGTTTGATATTTATAGAGAAAGCCGACCACTAAAAATGAATGTCTTCGACTAAAGACTTTGGACTTCTGAAGACTTTATAAAGACTTTGAAAGTGAAAAAATTGGTGTGACCGTGAAGACTTGATATTCATATGAGGAACATGAAGCGTGAAGAATTTTGTTTTCGTAGTTTCATTTTCTCTTTCTTGAGTCATATGAAACACTGTACTATTAAAGGGGTCGAGGTAAAACTAAGGAAAAGTTTCCAAGTGATGCTCATCTCAAAATCCTACACCTACCAATCCTTTCGAGTGAAGCCATTGGAACACTCATACAGTTCAGTCAATTTCATCAGTGACAGAGACGAAGTTCTTCTGGTCTCTGAGAAATTTGTTCTGACTGAGGAGTTAGGGATTCTCCAGTGTGGATTACCTACAAGTGAGGACCATGATAGCCCTGAGGAATTTGATAGTCAAATTTCCGACCGTTGGTGTGCTACTCGCCAGCTGTCCCAAAATATCTATCCATCTAACAGTCATATCATTGAAGGGCATTTATGTCTTATCATGTCGGGCTGCTCCCTAGGCTATAAATAGCCACCCCCTACAACCACTAGCTAGTTGGCTGCTCCGCGAGAAACTAACATTTGTCATTGAGAGCATCCCATCCTCCGAGGATTTTGAGCGGAAATCATCAAGTGAGGAAAAACCCAAAACCCCAAACCAAACACCTACAAACCAAAGTGATTGAGCATCACTGAAGAGATTTTTCCTGTTTGGAACCGACGCTTGTTACCTTTGCGGACTGTGCATCCAAGAGGAAATTGTGGAGCGTCGGGTGACCAAGTTTGTGAAGGTTTGGAAGTCACCTGAAGACTTACCACGAGTGATTGGGCGAGGTCTGTGTGACCTTAGTTCAAGGAGAATACAGTGAGGACTGTGTGTCCGGGACTGTGTGTCCATGGGTTTAAATAACTAGCCGCTCTAACCAGACGTACAACTGTCACAGCAGTTGGAACTGGTCTACCAAATCATTGTCTTCACCAAGCTTACTGGTTCTATTTCCTCAACCCCTTCATTTCCTCATAACTGTGTTGTGTGCTTGTTCATATCCGTTTGAAGGCTTTGACTGAAGATTTTATCAATTTCCTCAGTTCAATTTCTTCAGTATGTTTGTCTTCATCCTGTTTTATCCTGTGCTTACGTTTTCTGTACTCTTTGTCTGCTTTTCATTTCATCATGATATCCATGTTTATGTTATGTCATGTACGCATCTGAGTACTTATTCCACTACAAGTAGTTCTTCGCTCAGGAATTTCCTCACCCTGAAATTCCTCAGTGAAGAATTTATGAAAATCGCCTATTCACCCCCTCCCTCTAGTCGACTTAACGCACTTTCAATATATACCACTAAAAATATATTACTTTTCACTCAAAATATATTTCTCAGGTTGTTATGATGAGGTGAGGGAGGGGTGTGGTTGCTTTCAAGATAATAAGGGGTTTTCTACAAATTGGAGTAGAGAAGTGGGCTATTGTTGCAAAAATGCCACAACTTACCTCACAGCCGTTAGATGCAGATCTAATGGTCAGGAATGACGGATGGCAGACACACCACCATCTTTTATAGGAGTAGAAGTAGAGAAACATGTATAAATTGTAACATTTTGTTCTGCTCCTAGGCACCATCGATGGATAGAAATAATGATTGGAAATGCTAGGGCGGGGCTATTTCTGCCAAATAAGCAGCGTACGTAGTAGCTAGGTTGGTGCATCGTCGGTTTGGTCACATGCGGTCGGACATGTTCTAGTGTTTCTAGCAAGATGCCCGTGCGTTGCACGAAGTTGATGTAAAAGGTAAGCACAACTTATAAATTGACGGATGGAAGTTACAGTGATGCATCTAATTAAGCAAAGGGATTGCAGATGTCGGTATTAACTGGAATGAGAATGCAATAGCACAATAAGAATTAAGGCCACGATGATGCAATCATAGTGGTGGTTACAGGAGGCAAGAAGAAAGATGCATCCATCAACGCACGACCTCCTCCTCCTCAACTTAGTGCGCCGGGCCACTAACCGATGGCTAAGGAGCAGCGACTTTTGTGGCAAGGTCAAGGTGCTTCTTAGCAAAGGCATCCAAGGCTTCCAGCCGGTTGAGGAAGGCCAACATCGTAGCGTCCTCACTGGCCTTGTAGATACCTATGTACACGATTTGCTCATACACGTGGATGTGTAGGTCGACGAATTCTTGTAGGGCGAGGCGCCTCGGGGCGAGCGCGACCTCCAGGTGGACATTGTTCGTGGTGTCGGCGGGCAGTCGCAGGGCCACCAGTGCTTGGAAGAGGTTCCAGCCATGGAGGCCGATTAGGGTGGCAGGTAATGAGGAGCCCGGGCGCGCAGGCTGGAGTTGTACGACAATGTCATCCGCGAGCTTCTTGAGGACGGTGAACTTGTTGGTGGTGACAACGATCATCTAGTCTAACTGGCAGTCTTAGTTGGCATCGACGGTGGCCGTCCACCAGCCGGTTGCCACCACCGTCTAGAGACGATCTGCGGCACCATTCCGCAGGCCGGCATCGTAGACCATCTGGCACAGCCGCTGGCGTCTCATGCGTATCGCCTCCATGGTTCTGGAGTGAGCAGTTTTGCGCCTAGTATAGGTGATTAGGCAAATGCTTAGGTGCGTACGATGTGGTAGATGCTTTTGAATGGAGGGGCGCCTTTATATGAGTGCAAACTGCATTGCATTCACATCGTGCAGCCTCTTTTCCTGGTCCTCCTCCCATTACTTCCCTCATGAATTCACGATGCTAATTGAAGGAGGATGCATCATTGCCCTTTCAAAATCTCAGGAACCGCTACCCCCTCCCTCGTCTACATTAAAGCAGCATCGAGAACTGTGCCGCCCGCTGTCAAATCAAATAGTACTGCGCCGCCCGCTGCATGCCCGGCTGAACACGCGTCCTCGCTTCCATTAAACCCCTCCGTTAAACCCGCATGCAAACTGAGAAACCCGCATGCAACGCCGGCCGAGCTCCTCCCGTCCGCCCTCAGTTTAAACGAGACCAGACGCCGGCCAAGCTCCTACCGTCCGCCCTCTATTTAAACGAGACTAGATAGACAGTTGGCAAGAATCGCACCCCTCCGCCGCTCCCCCATCTCCTCCTTCACCATTTTCTCCAATCTCCCGATGGCTTTCGAGGAGCCGTTCTCTGGCATACTACCCGGCTGGGTGGCCCGCCGAGCCCTCCGGAGGCCGCGCCTCCCATGTCTATGGGCGCGCCTCCCGTGCATGTGGCAGCTCCATGCAGGCAGAGACAGAAGCCGGGTGCATGGAGAGCGACGAGTCGGTGGCCAGCTTCTCCGTGTCCGCCGCCATCATCGAGGAGAAGTAGAACACGGGAGACCGCTTCCACTTGGGTCAGATGAAGCCCACCGCCAAGGCGACGACTGCGCATTTAGGTGGTTTCTTTGTTGCTTCGTCTCTTTTAGGACCATCGTCGACACCGCGAGTGTCTGCCGGACATGAGGAAGACAAAGGGATCCACGTGCGGCCATTTAGATTAGGTACTCCCTCTCAAGTTGGCGGGAAATATTTGTTCTAGGAATGGATAAATTGGATGTATCTATAACTAAAATAAGTCTAGATACATCCATTTCTAGGACAAGTATTTCCGGACGGAGGGAGTATTAATTATACCAATAGAGCCGGATTAGCACTGCTTAGTTCATGTAAATGTAATGAAATCCAACATGTTTATATGAAGATCCGGCTTTTTTATACGAAATCCTTCATGCTTATACGAAATCAGCCCGTGTTGGCACGAATTTCATCTGGTTGGTTAGAGTTGTGAAAATGTATGTCGTTGGAGTTCAATGTCGTCCTCCGTAGAAGGAAGCGGGAGGAAATTTGCCGACTGTCGTTAGATATGCTCTTATGCTGGAAATAATAGAGTCACATCCAATCCATTTGAGTTAATTGCATGTATGATTCTTCTTCCATAAAAAGTTAATTGCGTGTACAATGTACACGTGACTTGCAGGGTGGCTACAGCTTCGTACAGAAAGTTAAAAAGAAACAAATCCATCCTTAATGTTGTATTCTAAGTACTCTGTGGGTTCCACTATCTGTACTGTAGCGAAAGAAGTATATATTAAATAAGTAATATATAATATAAAAATCTAAAGTTAAAGACAAAATTCGAACTCAGGTCATCGCGCTGCGAGCATCCGGCGCTAACCAGACCAGCACATTTTTGTTGTGGACCATGATGGAGATATATCTCCATGTCTATTCTTATACTCCCTCCATTCCTAAATATTTGTCTTTTCAGATTTCAAATTGACTACCACATACGGATGTGTATGTACACATATTTTAGAGTGTAGATTCACTCATTTTGCTTCGTATATAGTCACTTATTGAAATCTCTAAAAAGACAAATATTTAGGAACGGAGGTAGTAGAAAACAGAGTTGGTGATGATGGTGTGCGTGCCATCCTGCAATATAGGATGTCAGATTTATATCTAACGGATAGGAAGGAAACTATGGCAAATTTGCAAAAAGATACACACACCCCTCTCCACGTTTGCAAATAAGGCCTTCCCTTGTTCATCCTTTTCTCTCACAAGATAAACTACTCATACAAATGCATCTTGATGTTTCATGCGGCACACGGGCATCTAGGTAGTTTCTTTTAAGATAGTTACTGCGATAATTGGGTTGAAGTGATATATTCTATGTCTGCCCTGAATGATTTCAGATTCAGTAGTAGTAACAAAGAAAATGTTGCCTTGTTAATTAACAGAAAACAGGGTGAAAACTATCACATGAGGCGGTAAAAACAAGGCACACTCGGTTCAGCGTCATCGCACTACAGCTGTGCGCATGAGAGAAGTCTACATATCGAGGGGGCTACGGAGAGAAAGACATATCGAGTGTGTCTGAGCAAGGCACATAGAGACAATGTTTGGGAGAGAAACCAATTGAGAGATTAAGATCAGATCGAGTTGTCACCCTTTTGTTGTCATTGTTGGGGTGGGGTGGGGAGGGGGAGGGAGAGAAACACGTATCGAGAGTGTGCATGGTAGGCACAGAGGCACAACTAGGGAGTGTGTGTGTGTATGTGTGTGTGTTTGAGAGAGAAGAAGTAGACAGATTACTATCAAGATCGAGGTGACACCCTCCTCCTTCAGTGTTGGGTAGTGTGTGTGTGTGTGTTTGTGTGTGTGTGTGTGTGTGTTTGAGAGAGAAGCCAGTCGATAGATTAGTATCAAGATCGAGGTGTCACCCTACTAGTTCGGTGTCAGGAACTGTGTGTGTGTGGGTGTGGGGGGGCATGGGCATCCTGCTAGTAGGGAGAAGGAGTTTGTGTGACACATATCTATATTAATGGATAGGTAATAGCATGTGTGCAAGGCATACTTAAAGCATCACAGAGATAAACAAACGGTGTGCATCCAAGTGCCGGAAAAAATGAAGCGAGAAACAATGTCTACGCGCGCGCGCATGTGTGTGTGTGTGTGTGTGTGTGTGGGTGAGAGAGATAGAGAGAGAGAGATCTCAAAAGAAAAGGTGCTCTACTGGAATCCCATTGTATGTATTCATATGGTTCCGGAACTCGAGTTAACCTTAGGCATATGTGTGAGAGACAGAATTATACTTTGAGACATGAGTGGCTGTGGGTGGGCGGAATTAAAGGGGTGGGCGTGTTCGACGGGGAGAGCGTGTGTGTTTCTGTGTGAGAGACTTGTAGGACGGGGTAGAAAGATGAATTCTAACCTTGACGGAGGGAGAGAAATACATGAAGTGCGCGTGTGTGATTCCGATGCCCACGGGGAAATGAGATATGTATGCGTGTGAGAGTGATTGCACAATTCATTCACGTATCACTATCTAGCGACCGTGGATGTGAATCGCTTGAACATAAATCAATATCTACTTCATATCGTGGCCAAAGGTACAATATCGATTCAACTCTATAAAGATTGGACACTCACATATCACATTTTTTTCTATCTAAATAAACCTTTTCAATTGTGCATGCCACAGTTACAATGATGTTTCTTCAAACAACCAATGTAGCTATCATGTACATGCACCATTGTTAGTCTTGCATTCAAATTCGTTAGTCTTGGATGATTTAAGGTTCTATTATGAAGTAATATATGTAATATTCATATATAAATTCAACGGGTATGCAATTTATGAAATGGAGGCTATGTAATCATATGAGGTAACACTTTTAAGTAGCGGACTACAATATCCATTTCTTTTGTGGGACTACAATATCCATTTCTTTTTGTGCGCCTCTACACTCACACGTCAATGCATTATGTTTAAAGTAAATAACCAATGGCACTAAATTATCTATTTACACAAGAAATACGTAGGCTGAGCATTTGATCCCTTTCTTTGTGAATGCGCCTCCACACCCGTACGATTGGCCGCGCCCGTGTGAACGTCCAAGTTATCGGTGCATCATCCCAAGTTATTGTCTCTTTTCCGGGGTGGACTTCACACCAGTTATTAACTGCTGACGCATGCCCCGTGTACACAGTCTCGCATGACCTTCCCGCTAGCACGGTCCAAAATTAGTTGAAATTGGACGCGAACGATCCCAGGGGCGGCAAAATCTCCCGCCTCCTTCTAAAATTTCCACCACCTAGTCTTTAGCATGTGAAATTCCCCTTTTGTCCTTGGTGCACGGAGAACAACAGTTACAATACCGCCTCATCTACATAATAGGTCAGGGCTGCTTTGGTAACTTCCGGTTCCCCCACCACACAGCACCCCCATTTCCTCTCCCCCTCCCGCAAAAATGACTAACTCCACAGCACCAGAGCATCTTACATCACGCCATCCGTACTTCATCGGCATTTCTACCCCTCCCCTCTCAAAACCCTAGACTACTCATCCACTAGCGTACCCGAGACCATTCACTGCTAGCAGTGTCCACCTCATCAGATCTGCTTCTACGGCCGCATCTAACCCTCCCACCTCCCCTAGAAACAAGTAGACTGTTCATACACCACTATACCATAGCCCATTCAGTGCCGGCCTTGTCCACGGCGCCGGATCTGCTTCACTGGTACTCTCATCAACCGCAGCACATCTGCAGCGGCTCCTTCGTACTCCCCACCGGAGACGCTTCGTCCACACCGCCCGGAGCCGCCCCACCGACGCCCCCGTAAACGGCTTATGATCCTCTTTGCCAACACCTTCCTCAACCCTATCGGAGCCACTTCACTGACACCATCGTCAACCCTATCGGAGTAGTTTCATCTATTCCATTCAGAACCCTACCGGGGCCACTTTACCAACTCACAAGTCCACGGCCTCAGATCCGCTTTGTCGCACCCTCATCCAAACTAACGGAGCAGCTTCTGACGCCCCGTCCACGGCCGCAGATCCGCATTGTCGAAACCATCCTAAACCCAACCATCGGAGCAGCTTCACCGACGCCCTCATCCACGGCCACATATCCGCTTCGCCCACACCGTAGTCCACCCTACTGGAATCGCTCCACAAACACCCTACTCGACGGTTCTAGATCTCCTTACCAGAACCCGACAGCCAGTGCAGCGTCATCAACCTTGACGTTTCTCACCTGATTCCCACTGTCTGGAAAGATGCCAAGCACCCGCCACGGCCTAGGTACTTGTCACCTTTGAACCCGTCTAGCATCAGCTGCCCGATGTACTTCAAATATACTAACAGGTCGCTGTTACATGTTATGCAACTGGCAAAATATACAAGGATGATGTTTCTTCTGGATCTAACAGCTTGGCAACCAAGATCCTGGACTGAGGCATTGCTATTGAGGGAGTCCTGGATTAGGGGGTGTCCGGATGGCCGGACTATACCTTCAGCCGGACTCCAGGACTATGAAGATACAAGATTGAAGACTTCGTCCCGTGTCCGAAAGGGACTTTCCTTGGCGTGGAAGGCAAGCTTGGCGATACGGATATTCAGATCTCCTACCGTTGTAACCGACTCTATGTAACCCTAACCCTATCCGGTGTCTATATAAACCGGAGGGTTTTAGTCTGTAGGACAACATACACATCAACAATCATACCATAGGCTAGCTTCTAGGGTTTAGCCTCTCTGATCTCGTGGTAGATCTACTCTTATACTACCCATATCATCAATATTAATCAAGCAGGACGTAGGGTTTTACCTCCATCGAGAGGGCCCAAACCTGGGTAAAACTTCGTGTCCCTTACCTCATGTTACCATCCAGCCTAGACGCACAGTTCGGGACCCCCTACCCGAGATCCGCCGGTTTTGACACCGACATTGGTGCTTTCATTGAGAGTTCCTCTGTGTCGTCGCCATCAGGAAGGATGCCTCGCCCCGTCTTTAAAGACGGCACCGTTGCTAAGGGAGCTTTGGCTGTCGGCCAAACCCTCCGGCTAGGTGGTTTTCTTATGACCACCTGTTCGGCTTCTGCGCCGACGATGACCTCTCGAGCCATCAAAAACAATCTTCATGTCAGTTCGGAACTCGCCGAGCAGTTAGATCCAATGGAACTTTCCTCCATAAACGAGCTCTTGGATCGCTTCACCGCCCTGGGAGTCGCTACGGATTATGACCAGATCGGGCCTAAAACCGATCTGAGAGAGATTAACTCTCCCCAAGTCACCCATCACGTTGCCGTGGTAGAGGGACAGTGCGGCGACCCTTCGTCTATCTTAAGGACTCGCTACGTCCGGATTCCCGATCCCTCCAAGCTGGATACCCGCGGAGGGGAGGATATCACTCAAGACCTAAACTTAGAGTCAGGCGACGGGCTGGATTCATTGGACAACACCCAGGGATCCAAATTTTCGAGTTCAGAAATTCCTCGGCCTCTGAGCCTCAGACGGAGTGAGGCTTTGGATTTAACTCCACCCACCCACCCCAACATAAGCGATCTATCCAAAATCAGGCAAGAGCCCGACGAAATAGTACATCATTACTGGGCTAGATTCCTCCTGGTTAAGAACAGGCTAAGGGACTGCCACGAGGAAGACGCAATCTTAATCTTCTGTAATAATTGCACAGACAAGGGAATACTCAACGCCATAAGTCGCCGTGATATCACACGCTTCGCTGACTTGGCGTCCATTGTACGAAAGTATTGTGCGATGGAAAGCGCCTGGAAAACCAAAATAAAATTTTGGGACAATCCGGCCCTAAATACAAACCCAGTCCGAAATAAAAGGGTGCAGCATAACCAGACACCCAGGTCAAATACCAAAAAGAAAAAACCCTCTATAGGGCATGGAACCGTACTGGAAGGATGGCTTAACGGACCCTGTAAAATTCAAAGCACAGAGGATGCCACACCAACTCACAGCCTTAGAGCATGTTGGATACTCCGGCAGGTGGCCAAAATTGGCGAAAACCTCCTAATTCCGGAGGCCACAGAAAGCCACCCCAGAGACACCCATACGAGTCTTTGAGACTTTTGCATCAAATAATATGCGAAAAAGGACACTCCACAGCCTTGCCAAAGTCTACCAAGTAGCAACAATAAACCCATGGAGTGACACGGCTATTACCTTTAATGCCAGTGATGAACCTAAATTCCGAAAAGCCCGAGCACCAGCCGCATTGGTCCTCAGCCCAATAGTGGACGGCTTTCGTCTTACCAAGGTACTCATGGACGGCGGCAGCGGATTGAACCTCATTTACGAGGAAACCCTTCAAAAAATGGAAATAGACCGGAACCGCATTGAGCGAAGCAGCACAACCTTTAGAGGAATAATCCCCAGTCGGGAAGCGCGCTGTACAGGAAAAATAACACTACATGTGGTCTTTGGCATGCCGGATAATTACAGGTCCAAAGAGATCACGTTCCATGTGGCTCCGTTCAGCAGCGGTTATCACCCTCTGCTAGGGCGGGAAGCATTTACAATCTTCCAAGCAATACCCCATTATGGGTACATGAAGCTCAAAATGCCCGGGCCTAACGGGATCATCACTCTCGCTAGTGATCCGGACATAGCACTCCGCGCCAAAAACAAGACAGCCGCACTGTCCCTCGAGGCACTATCTGAAGCCCTAGCGGCTGAGGAACTGACTACGCTGCACTCTACAGTGAATAGGGATGATGTGGTACTCGACAAAAGATCCAAGTCCACCTCCTTTAAACCGGTGGACGAAATAGTCAAATTCCAAGTCCATCCAACGGACCCAAATAAAACAGCTTCCATCAGGGCACAGTTAAACCCTGATGTAGACGCCGCACTGCGAGAGTTCCTACGAGAAAACTGGGACATTTTCGCCTGGCACCCTTCAGACATGCTAGGAATCCCACGCAGGCTGGCCGAGCACAGCTTAAATATCCAAACAGGATTCAAACCTGTCAAACAGGCTGTTCGGCGTTTTTCCGAACCTGAGACAGGCTATGGGAGAGGAGCTAGCAAAGCTATTGGAGGCCGGATTCATCAGAGATATAAAACATCCGGACTGGCTAGCAAACCTGGCGATGGTACCAAAGAAGGACAAATCCTGGCGCCTGTGCGTTGATTTTAAAGACCTTAACAAGGCTTGCCCAAAGGATCCCTTCCCCCTCCCCCGCATCGATCAAATTATCGACGCTACCGCAGGACACGATTCGTTGTGTTTCCTCGACGCATATTCCGGCTACCATCAAATCAAGATGGCAGAATCTGACCAATCTGCAACGGCATTTATCACACCATACAGCCCATTCTGCTTCAACACAATGCCCTTCAGGCTCAAAAACGCCGGCGCAACATATCAGCGCATGATTCAGACATGTCTGGCAAGCCAGATCTGCAAAACAGTGGAGGCATATGTAGATGATGTGGTCTTCAAAACAAGACATGTCGAATCTCTAGTAGACGACTTGAGGCTCACATTTGATAACCTCCGAACATACGACATCAAGCACAACCCGGAAAAATGCGTTTTCGGTGTTCCAGCCGGAAAGCTCTTGGGCTTCATTGTATCCGGTAGAGGAATCGAAGCAAATCCAGCCAAGATCCGAGCTCTGTCGCAACTAGATATCCCAAAGGACCTCAAACAAATACAAAAGTTAACTGGATGCGTGGCGGCTCTAAGCCGCTTTATCTCCCACTTGGGAGAAAAGGCCCTACCCCTTTACCGCCTCCTTCAGCGCACCGAACAATTCGAATGGACGGATGCAGCCATGGCCGGACTCGAGGAGATAAAAGACATACTCGCAACAAACCCAGTCCTGGCCGCGCCAAATATTGGCGAACCAATGCTATTATACATTGCAGCAACACATCAGGTTGTAAGCGCAGTGCTCGTCGTCGAACGAGAAGCGGACGGACATAGATTCACCCTTCAAAAGCTGGTCTATTATGTGTCCACTGTGCTCACTCCTTGCAAATCACGGTACCCGCATTATCAAAAGATCGCGTACGCGGTATTCATGGCATCCCGGAAGCTATGACACTACTTTCAAGAGTGTTCAATAACAGTAGCCTCGGAAGTACCACTTAACAATATTATAAACAACCGTGACGCAACGGGCCGGATTGCAAAATGGGCCATTGAGCTCCTCCCGTTCGACATAACTTATAAGCCACGGCGAGCCATCAAGTCGCAAGTCTTGGCCGACTTCGTCGCAGAATGGACGGAGGCCGAACTCCCTAAAGAGTACGACACATATTCAAATTGGATCATGCATTTCGACGGCTCCAAGATGTTGGCCGGACTGGGGGCTGGCGTCATTTTGACGTCCCCCACAGGAGACACAGTTCAATACGTACTCCAGATTATGTACACGGACTCCAACAACGCAGCCGAATATGAGGCCCTTTTACATGGTCTCCGGATGGCACTATCCATGGGCATTCAACGCCTAGAGATGCGCGGGGACTCGAACCTCGCAATATCTCAAATAAATGGAGACTTCGATGCCAAGGATCCAAAAATGGCAGCTTACCGCAACGCCGTCCTAAAAATGTCAGCTCGGTTCGAGGGGCTTGAATTTCACCATATAGCCCGGGAAAATAATCAGGCAGCAGATGTCCTAGCACGCATCGGCGCAAAACGCGATGTAGTCCCCCCCCAACATCTTCTTGGAAAGGCTGTTCAAGCCATCCGTAGTATGGGAAGGGGAGCCGAACAATAACACCCCGGACCCAACCACACTGCCCGACACCGAACATCCTCACACAATCGGAGGCTCTGCCAATGAAATAACACCTTCAGCCCACGTAATAATGGCCGTCATCGCCCCGTGGACAGAACCATTCCTCGCCTACCTCACTAGGCAGGAACTCCCCGAGGACCAAAATGAGGCACGCTGCATAGTGCGGCGATCCAAAGCCTACAGAGTCCACGAGGGAGAGCTTTATAAGAAAAGCACTACCGGAGTCCTTCAAAGGTGCATCTCTGAACAGGAGGGGCGGAACCTACTGGCTGAAATTCATGCCGGCCTGGGCGGTCATCACGCTGCAGCTCGGTCCCTCGTAAGAAAGGCCTTCTGTACAGGCTTTTATTGGCCGACGGCCCGGGCAGACGCTCAGGACTTAGTCCAACGATGCACCGGTTGCCAGCTCTTTGCAAACCAAAGCCATATGCCACCCACTGCCCTCCAAACTATCCCCATTACTTGGCCCTTCGCGGTCTGGGGGCTTGACATGGTTGGACCCCTTAAAGGTGGAACCCACAAGCAAAAATACTTACTGGTCATGGTGGATAAATTCACCAAATGGATAGAAGCCAAGCCTGTTAGGACGGCCGAATCCGGACCGATGATAGACTTTATATTCGGGGTCGTACACCATTACGGCGTTCCCCACAGCGTTCACTGATAACGGCATGAACTTCACGGCCGACGAGGTAAAACTCTGGTGCAAAAACATGGGCATCAAGCTCGACTATGCTTCCGTCTATCACCCACAAACTAACGGCCAAGTCGAACGTGCAAATGGTCTTATCATGAGCGGCATTAAACCCAGATTAGTGCGGTCCCTCAAGGAATCTAACATGCACTGGGTAGAGTAGCTCGACTCCGTACTCTGGGGGCTGCGGACCACGCCGAATCGCACCACCGGATACACACCATTCTTTATGGTGTACGGCGCAGAGGCAGTTTTGCCCTGCGACATAATTCATGACACACCTCGAGTGCGCATGTACGAAGAAAGAGAAGCCGAGCTCGATCGACAGGACAGCTTAGACGCATTGGAGGAGGAGCGTGACGTGGCAAAAGCCCGTTCCGCATTCTATCAACAGCAGGCTCGAAGATACCAAAGCAGAGAAGTACGGGCCAAAAATTACAACGTTGGCGAATTAGTTCTACGACTACCGGACAAGAAAAAGGACAAACTCAAGCCCAAGTGGGAAGGTCCCTTCATAATTGACCAAGTCCTGACTGGTGGAGCGTACCGCCTGCGAGATGCATCGGATAGCCGACTCGAGCCGAACCCATGGAACGCAGGCCATCTCCGAAGATTCTATGCCTAGCGCCGGACTCTGTGTTCGTCTCCTTCCTCTGTACATTTTTTATATATTTTCTGTCTTGCATTTCTCTTCTTCTTCTCTCTCTCTCTTATAGCCCTTAAAGGCTCATAAAGTGACGCGCCATCCGCGCTCATTAAACCTGGGGGCTTCTTTAAACAAAAGCTTATTCATACGGGCTTCATGCCCAACACATGCGTCACACTTCCGCATGTACCTTTTATTCACCATTATATGCATCGATATGACTTAAGTTTTGGCCAAGCTGGGTTGCCTGGCTCCTGTGCTTACCCCTACATTCCCGATTGTTCGGCTAGGTGGTAAAGGGAGCACCTCTGCGATTGTTACGGCCGGGTCAGCCGGATGTCTACCTCAGACTGGGTGAAGCCGAAAGCTAGCATTCTTAAGGGAATATTCGGTCGGTGAACTAAAGATGATCTTTTTTATTTTTATCTATACGCCCCCAGATGTTTTTCCTGCGTTTCTTTTCGCAGCATGGACATGCACCTTAGGGCATGCCTCCCAGGGAAAGGAACCCCTAACGAAACTATTCTCCCTGGAAGATGTTTCTTACTAACCATGTAATATAACATAACTAGTTGGGCACTTGTCTGTTCATGCACTAATGACCCCTATGCCTGGTCTCCATGCATTCCCCGGTTCCTATATAACCGCATGGGAATTCGGACACACTCCGGACCGTCAGGTCTCGAGGCTGAAGCGAAAAGGTCAGCCATGACAAATGATCTACAATCCGGCTAGAAGGCATTATAAATGTCAACTAAATTACATAGTCATTTTTACTGATCGTATTCCTCTTCAATACCATCTAACAGGCTATCTAATTTACAGTCCTGCTGGGAATACTTTGCGGCCAACTCTACTTGGCCGTATACTAAGCTTTCAGGGATCTCCTTCCCATCGGGCCCTATAGGACCGACCTCAGCCATGTGGTTGGGGTCAGCCTTTGCGTACCGCGTCTTCACCATGGCCCAAGCCTCCCTAGCGCCTTGACGGCAGGCTGATATCTTCCACAATCGGAAGCGCTGCCGTGCTCCTTTTAGCTTCTCCGCAAGTGCTCCAAGACCTTCGGGCACGGAGACGGATGGCCACAGGGCCTGGGCGACGCCTCGCATCGCTTGCCGAACTCGATCGAGCAGTTGCGAGAGCTTGGGAAGAAGGTCACCCGTAGAACCGGGCATCTCCTCTGCAGGACGACCTGTCAGCACACCTACAGACATTGCTCTGTTAGTCAACTTCCCCGCCGAACTTTCTTTCAAAAGGTTCGTTCAAGCACTTACTAAATATGCCGCGCCGAAGCCGTTGATTCTCCTTCACGGAGTCTGACAGCTGGGCACAAACATCTTTCAGCTCGACGCCCAGCTTGGTGTGGGCATCTCGGAGATCGTTCTTCTCCCCCATCACCTTTAACAGCACCCTCTCACCAGCCTTTAGCTGGCGTAGGAGGTGTTGCCTTTCCGGATCCAATCCGGCGCCATCTGCAATTTCATTTGTCAGATTCGCACCAAAGCCGTGCTCCGCAAAATACTTATCTTTCAAAGTGTATATTATCATAGGGGGCCTCCTTAGGCTCCCCTGCCACGGCTAGTGCGGCCTCAAGTTGGGCTTTGCACTCTTCCAGCTCCTTGGACAGTAGGGAATTCTTTTCTGTAAGAACCTACATAACAAATGATCCTTAAATCAGTTATTTTAATTGTTTCAAGTCTCGGGGGCTACTGGTATATATATAATTACCAAAATTTTCTTACCCGTATGTCTTCTACATATTGCTCCATGGCTCTAGTTAGACCATTTTGAGCGGCACGGAGGTACGCATCTCCCGACTTAAAGGCATCTAACACCTCTTGGGAGAAACAAGCATCGTGAAGAATTGTCCGACGACGCCTGTGGTTCATGGCACTCTCCACCTCAGAGTTGGTGGAAGACACCCTGTCCACATCCTCCGTCGGAGGAGCGTCCGGTGCGCGCCTTGTGTCCGGCCCCGCTTCCGGGCCAGGCTTTGGAGCCTGGCTGGAGGAGGCGCGATTGGTGGTCTCTCTGAATATAGTTCGGCGAGGACTCTTTGTCCTGAAGAGAGCACAAGTGTTTATATGCCCTGAAGGTACGACACCTGGGATAAGGGGGTGCGCCATACCTTTGCGCTGACGCCCCAGTCCGGACTGCACCTCTTTTCTGCCCACGGGGCCCTGCGGCCCCTCGCTGGCTTGTCGCCGCGGGTTCGGCCTCCCATTTCTGGGAGGCCGGGATTAGCCCTGGATAATCGGCCGTAATGGCCACCAGGGCGTTGTCCTTGCTCAATTGATGGAACACTCCATCAATCAGATCCACCAAAAGCTCCGGATCCTCTTGCGAGTCCGAGTCGAGGGACCGTCCTGGGTCCTCGGGTTGTGGAGGAGGGCTGTTTATTTCTTTAACAGCCTGGCGCAGTTCCTGCGTCGAAACCACTAAGATTAAATATTTAACAATGGGGATATAAAACGGATGGGCAAGATGTGATCCCTCACCCAGCTTGGAGGATTGTACATGGAGAATCCACCCTTTGGGTCAACGCGGAGAAAATCCTCCTCTTCTCCCTTGTACAAAGCGGACAAGGTCTTTGTTAGAGCCGCAGTCGAATCCGGCCCCTTACGGCCGTAGCGGGTGGTGTCATCCTCCCCGTTGAAATCCCACATGGGGTGGCCTCTATACTATAGCGGCTGCACCCCTCGCATGATGCATGCGGCCATGACCCCGATCATGGTTAATCTGGAATGAGCTAACAATCTTATCCGGCCCATCAGGTAAACAACGTCCCTGTCACTTTCCCTCTGAGGGCTCCATGGGCGCCAGCTTAGGCGCTTCTTTAAGGGAGCATTGTTGAATTCAGGGAGGCCGATCCGGACAGGATCCGGTAGCGGGATGTCTTCTATATAAAACCATTCCGACGGCCAGTCTTCGGACGCCTTCTTTGGGGTTCCGGACAGATAGCCGGTCCCGGCGATGCGCCATACTTCGGCTCCGCCCACTTGATACATAGACCCCTTCTTGGAATGGGGCACGAGGCAAAATAGCTCCCTCCACAGTCCGAAATGAGCTTCAACACCCAAGAACAGCTCACAGAGGGCTACAAAGCCCGCGATATGCAATACTGAGGCAGGCGTGAGATGATGTAGCTGGAGGCCGTAGAACTCCAGCAGCCCTGGAGAAATGGATGGATTGGAAATCCGAGCCCCCTTATTAGATAAGGGACGAGGCACACCCGCTCTCCTTTGGAGGGATTAGGGGCGCTCTCCGCTTGCTCTCCGCCGTTATAGACGGCAAGACCAGCTCGTACCGGGATCATATAGGCCGGGGGGAGAAATCCCTTGGTGTGGAGCGTCACTAACTCGCTATGCGGGATGGAGCATCTTTCCCAATATCCAAGCTTAGGGCTGGAAGGGCGGGAGGAGGAGTCGCGACTGCTGGCCATGGTGGAATGGATCTTTGTCGAATGCGCTTTGGTGAACACTCGCGAAGTGGGAAGGTGTGGTTTGGATCTAAATCCTCGTCTCCTTAAATAGGTCAGCTTGTTTATGCGGCCAGGGGTGTGAATGTAAAAAACACTCAGACCTTTCATATTTGTTTGACACGTGGGGAACGGCCATTATTGGGCGCAGAAGCCAAGGAGCGCAACATCTACAAGAAACCGGACTTTATTCAACAGGTACATGGAATTTGGAGGAGAACCCGCCTTGCAATGCCGAAGACAATCTGCGTGCCGGACTCATCGTCATTGAAGCCTGGTTCGGGGGCTACTGAGGGAGTCCTAGATTAGGGGGTGTCCGGATGGCCGGACTATACCTTCAGCCGGACTCCAGGACTATGAAGATACAAGATTGAAGACTTCGTCCCGTGTCCGGAAGGGACTTTCCTTGGCGTGGAAGGCAAGCTTGGCGATACGGATATTCAGATCTCCTACCATTGTAACCGACTCTATGTAACCCTAACCCTATCAGGTGTCTATATAAATCGGAGGGTTTTAGTCCATAGGACAATATACACATCAACAATCATACCATAGGCTAGCTTCTAGGGTTTAGCCTCTCTGATCTCGTGGTAGATCTACTCTTGTACTACCCATATCATCAATATTAATGAAGCAGGACGTAGGGTTTTACCTCCATCGAGAGGGCCCGAACCTGGGCAAAACTTCATGTCCCTTACCTCCTGTTACCATCCGGCCTAGACGCACAGTTCGGGACCCCCTACCCGAGATCCGCCGGTTTTGACACCGACAGCTATGATCCTGTAAGTGTGTCTGTCTCTCTTGTATTGTTGTGTGCCTGCCAGCGTACTTCGCTAGGATTTTCGACCAGTAATACATTTGTGTAGGCAATGATTTCTACTATTGGCTGCTAAATTAGATATGTAGATGTCATACATGGTACTACCTCGTACCTCCATTTTTAAATATAAGTCTTTCTAGAGATTCCACTATAGGCTACATACAGAGCAAAATGAGTGAATCTACACTTGAAAATGCATCTATATACATCTGTATGTGGTCCATACTGGAATCTCTAGAAATACATATATTTAGGAACATAGGTAGTACATTACACAAAATCATAGGTGGCATGTAGGAATTGCAGTGCACTACATTAGGCTCCCTTAGAGTGCCTACTAGTCTAGCACATAGAGTCATGGCTAGTTTATGCTACGCACACAATCGTTAATTGGTGGTTTAAATATGCGCAAGGGATATGCAATGTATTATCATGTAGAGATGTCTGAAATTAGCCGTGTCAACTTGCAAATAGGGTTACACAATGAAAAAGTACAAGATGTATGTGGCAATTTCATGGAACATCGCAAAAAAAGGAGAGGCAGCGGTGAGCCTATACGGTGTGCTATGGTAGGTCACTCCTCCATTGCAATCATCGTGACATGTTATTTGTATGTCAGTTCTATTGGCCAAGTTTCTTAGGGACAGTTATTATGAGTTATCCTAAGAAAATAAGCACCAGTGAATATAAGCTCCAGGTAATAAGCCAACCAGTTCTTTTCATTGCCTTCCTTTTCAACTTATCTTTGGTATGATCAGTGAAAAGTCTAGATTGCATTATATTTTGTCATTTTGCTGCCCATATGAAAATTAATTTGACTTGCAAACATCACAAATTGAACCTAGTGCAGTAATTAATATGATAGGAAAATAGACCATCACTATTTTTTCAAAATGCAAATACAAAGATACCATCAACTTGGCACAATCTACTTGGGTCAATGTCTTCCATAGAGATCCTATTGCCTAATTTAAACGAAGAGCGCATGACCCACATTGAAATGAAGGACAAATATTTATTGAAATTCGATGGTCCAAGTGGCTGGTTATTATCATATAGCAGCACCACCTGAAAGCATCATATAGCAGCAGCAGCTCATAAAAACTCATCATACAACAGCAGGAGCGTGCAATTCATCATATACCAACAGCAGCTCATAGCAATTCATCATATAGCAGTAGCAGGAACAGCTCATAGCAATTCATCATATAGCCGCAGCAGGAGCAGCTCATGGCAACTCATCATATAGCAGCACCAGGAGCAGCTTATAGCAACTCATCATATAGCAGCAGCAGCTCATAGCAATTCATCACATAGCAGCAGTAGCTCATCGCAATTCATCATATAGCAGCAGCAGGAGCAGCTCATAGCAAATCATCACATAGCAGCAGAAGCAGCTCATAGCAATTTATCCTATAGTGGATCAGTATAAAAATTTGGCAAAAAAATCTGAGGAGATCCTCACCTTGTTGGATGATCTCATCCTTCAACAGCACCTCAAGGCCACGGGCTGGGAGGAGGGGAGGGGGAATAAGGTGCCTTCTGCCGCAGTGTGGCATCAGCCGTACTTGTGCGGCGCCCACTGGAGTAGTGCGTTGGATGGACCACAGTGGAGCAGCTGCTGGAGACCATGAGAATGAGGGGCAGTGCCAGAGGGAGGAGCAGCCGGGGAGATGTGGCCCTAACCAACAGCCATGTAGCCTAGCTGGACAGAGCATCATCGAGGACCAGGCCACATGGGACCAGTGGCGATGAATCGCTGGAGGAACCCTAGCGCTGCAGGCAGGAGATCGAGGTAGAGGGAAGGGGGAGAGGAGATGCAAGTGGGCAGGGCAATGAATGCTTGTGTGTTTGTTTTTACTTGAGGGTGAGGTGTGACGCGGGCGTGAGCAGTTGCATTTTGAGTGTAATATAGGCAGACAACAGAGTCATTTCACTATTCCCCTTCCCTTCAATTTTTAGTCAGCTTCTACCCGAAACACCCCCTCCAATGCGAAATAAGTTAAGCCCAAGCCCATAACTCAAAAATGACTTCTTTACATCTTTTATGGCTTATTTTCACAATAAGCTCTGAAAAGGCAGAATAGAACTGGCCCTTAGCCTACAATTCAATTGTGCGTGCAATGATGAATCACTCCTGCCTGCTATAGTGCACATTTAGGCATCATCATACATGGCATAACCTAATACATGTGCATTCCATTCTAGAATCTGGAATATGCAATGTTTATGTTAGTTCATATGTTGCAAATGATGTTTAAATGCCCCTTAAATCTGGTCAGTCAGGTGATGGTCTTTAAGCCTCCTTCTTTGCTTCTTTTCTTGATATGTAAGATTTGCTCACACATATGTTCAATTGCTTGTTTACATCAGCCAGCCATACTAGGACTGTTTGCTTTGATTACTTGTTGCTCTTGACCTAACACTCTAACAGAGCTTGTCAACGATTTAAACACTGAGGGCTGCTGTAGTGGGGGCTTGTCTAACTCATAGGTGACATAAAGGTTTGGCTGTACACTAAAGTAGGCTCTCCAAGAGTACCTAGAGATCTTGTTCGAAGGTATGCCTAGTTTTTACATAGTTCACGCATAGTAAATGCTCATTTCATTGTGTGCAAGTGCAAGAGATGTGGCCAGTTTCATTATGTGGTGTTGCTTTGTTATAATCTCATCCTTTTGTGTTGTTCACAGACTGGAAAGTATGTGTATTTATCTTCCAAGGACACGAGTAACTAGTTTGTGTCACCTTGCAGAGGGGGTGCAATGAAGATAAGATTGAGATTTCCAAGTACAAGATGTTAAGAAGGAGCTTTGCAAGAGAAGTAGGAGCAACGCTGAGCCTGTTCAACTAGTTAAGGTAAGTCACTGTATTCAACTCAACAATTCAATTCCTTGTTTGTTTCAGGCATAGTTAATTTGCTCTTTTCAAAAAGACACATCTGTGACATTTTGGGACGAACGGATTTTTTTCTGTCATGCTTATAACACTTCTATGATGATAATTGTGACAAAACCCGATATCATCATAGATGTGGTGGGCTCCTACTTCTATGACAAAATATCATGACATAAAATGGGATTTTCGTCCTGGGCAGGCCGGAGACACAGCTGCATGACATTCTTTGGGCCGTCCATGACAGAAAAAACAATGGTAGAAGCGAGGGCGAGGAAAATATCAGGGAGTTCCCGGTTACGGTGGGTGGTCGGGGCCGAGCTATGCACGTTTCTCTCATACACGTACGCGCGCGGGTGTGAGGCGTTAGGCTCTAACTAAACCCGAGCGATTGCACTGCAGGCTACGCGTTACTGAACCCGAGCGATCGATCGATCTGGCTATTAATTGAGCCCGATCAAGCGATTCCTTCGCTACTGCTGCTAACTAAAGCCGATCGAATCCTGCTGCCTCCTTCCCATGATGAACAGTGAGCGTTGTTGGGGGGTTTGGATGAACAGTTCCCGGTGGGGGGTTGGATGAATATTTCCCGTGGTGTTGCTGTTGGATGAACAGGACCACGATCGATCGAGCCAGTTGGGGGTGGATGAACAGGACCCCGTGGAGGGCTGGATGAACAGGACCCCATGGAGGGCTGGATGAACAGGACCCCATGAAGGGCTGGTTGAACAGTAGCTGGTGGAGGGTGATAACCCACAAGTATAGGGGATCGCAACAGTTTTCGAGGGTAGAGTATTCAACCCAAATTTATTGATTCGACTGTAGCGACTCGATCTCAAACGGTTAAGTCTCTGTGTTTCAGTGTCATCCCTGGATCGGTAATGCTGACACACACAATACTCGAAGGATTTATAACAAAGTGGCAATCACACACTTATTACATCGAATGTCTCAAGAGAGAACTTATTACAATAAATATGGCTTAAGGCCATCTAATACGATAACAGCGGAAGGCTTGGAAGATAAAGTGAGTCCATCAACTCCAACGGCATGGCTGAGTGCATGACAAACGACCTATCACACCTTACTCCTCGTCTGAAAAGTCTGCAACATGATACGTTGCAGCCAGAAAATGGGTCAGCACATGGAATATGCTGGCAATGTAACACATGAGAGTAATGAAGAGATAAAAGCTATCACTATATGCATATACAGCTGGTGGAGGCTGCATGGTTAATATGTTTTGTGAAAAGCCAATTTTTCCCTACAAGAAAGGAATATATTTTATTTAACTATCAGGGTAGTTGAACAATATTGAGAAGGTTCCTCCAACTCAATCCCAATTAAAAGTAATTATCAACCCAACAAATTAATTTAGAGTGATGAGATCCATATGATAATCCAAGAACCAGATACTCAAGATGTCCATAATCGGGGACACGGCTAACCATGATTAGTTTATACACTCTGCAGAGATTTGCGCACTTTTCCCCACAAGACTCGATCTCCTCTGTTGGATTTCTCGCACTACAGGGTGTTTGAGAAACGGATGACCGAGACACAATCTTTCAGAAGCATTTGCTCTTTACTCCGGGCGGACCGGTACACCTACAATCCCCTACATCTGCTAGTCCACCTCTTCAAGAACTCATGCAACTTACTCAATTATGCCAGAGCCCATAATGGCTTGTGGCTGCACACGGAAGTTTCTAGCATGAATAGTCTAATGATCCCTTTGAGCATGGGTGGCGGACCGTAGGATGATCACACGGGTACTCCGGGATATCCTAGGACAACACTGGATTCTCCAGGTGCCCACAAGTAATCCACCCATATGTGTATTAAAGTTGCCACCTTAAGTTGAACCATTAATTAACAACTCACATCTGTCATGGATACACTCAAACCCAAACCACGTCTACGAGCATAGCATGGCAATATAAGCATAACGTAGAAGTAACTCCCAAGGGTTTGATAATAAAACAGGTAATAGGTTCTACCTCATTATCTACTTCCCAGACCCACATGTTAAGAGATCCTACTCATGCAATGTGTGAAGGTTGAGACTAAAGCATTAAAACTGGGTGATAAAGGGGTATGATCAAAGTGTTACTTGCCTTGCTGACGATCTGGAAATCCTAAAGACTCGTAGTAGCACGCTTCGCACTCCGGGTGTTCTATCGCAAACAAAAAATAGCATACATAAGCAATCAAGCAAAGATGCACGGGTAAATCTCAAATAAGATCTAACCAGAAAGTTCAACTGAAGAACTCCGGTTTGCAAAAAGAATCAAATCAAATGGAGCATTGAAACTCAAACTGTGAAAGAAAGAAGATGCGATTACTAATCTGGACTAAAGTCAAATTTTACCATACCAAAATCTTGTTCAAGTTGGTTAAACAGAAAGAGGGCTTCGAGACAAAGATCTAGGTGCTCAAATCGCCTGATTCCGATAAACGAGTGAAAAGATGAACTAAAACAAAAACAGGGCAGAAATCGCGATCGGAAATAATCGCGGAAAAACCCTGGAAAAAGAAAACTGACGAACAGGCTAACGAACGAACGTTCGCTGTCTGCGGTTAACGGGTGAAAATTGTTCATTAAAACGAATGTATGAACGGGCGTTTGCTAATAATTAAACTGGCAAAAAAGTAAAAACTGAACCGATCTATTAAAAAACGGATCTAGGGTTTTTTACCGGAAAAACCGAACCGGCGAAGAAAAGCAGCGGCGGGGGTGGCGAACTCCGGCGAGCGGTGTGGGTGGCGGCGAGGCACGGCGGCGAGGTGGCAGCAGCAGCGCGCGGCGGCGGCTTAGGGTTTCGAGCGGGGTGCTGGGCTGCTGGGGTCAGGCCTCCCGGCTTATAAAGGTCGGGCGGGCCAGGAGTCCTAGGCGGACACGGCCCGGTTAGGTCGGTTACTTTTTTTTTAAATAATTCTGCGCAAAAAAATGAAGAAAATAAATACTAAACGGACTCCAAAAATCCTGAAATAAATTTTCCCCGTCCTCTAAAACTACACCAGATAAGGTGAACATTTATTTGGGCCTCTAATGCAATTTTGAAAAACGCATATTTTTCCTAATCTTTACCTAATATTAAAGGGAGGATGCTTTCATAGTTCTCCATACGTCACCCTTTTATATCCATTGATTGTATTTAGATTGACGGCTGAGATTTAATAAATAAATAATAGAGCTAAAGGAGAGAGATCTAAGAGTTTGAGAGACATATGTGAGAAAGAGGGATGTGTGAGAGATTGAGAAAGAAGATACATGAAAGAGATTGAGGCGTGAGAGAGATTGAATAGAATAAAAAAATACGGAGGCATGAATGAGATTGTCTAGGATGATTGTTGAGGCAGCCCTGGCATGGCCGTGTAGCAGCCATGTCCTTGGCTGAGACGGCGCGACAGGAGGTTCCGCGGCGATGGTGCTTTGGGCTCCGGCGAACGGAGGCGGGCGAGGTAGAAGGTCTTCGAGGCGGCGTGTGTTGCCGATGGTGTTGGGTAGCCTACCACGGTGGTGGCCTCTGCTGCTAGCGATGCTGGGTAGCTTGCCACGATAGCAGCGTCTGTTGCCGATGGTGTCAGAACTGGTGCGTTCGCAGGTGGAAGGAGGGAAGAAATGGCAGAAAGGGAGGTGGCCGTGGCAGAGAATCTCGCCGGAGGGATAGCATCAGGCGGCGGTGTTTCTGGCACGAGGCAAGCATGCGAGAGACGACGGCGGCCGAACCCCTGTCTCTCTCTCTCTCTCGTGTGCATGTCTGTGGTGGCTGGGGGACGAGGGAGATCGGGATCAAGCGCGGCTCTCTGGTGCGGCTGGGCCTTGGGCCGAACAAACCAGCTGGCGCTGCTCTCTCTCTCTCTTATCAAATGGGGCGTGAGAGATTTTAAACAAAAAAAGTATGGAGACTCGTGTTCGTATCCATGGAAAAGGTACCATCATAACCAAGAAAAACAAAGCAAACACCCATGCTCGGTGTGCCTGCACAACCACCTGATCATATTGCAGGTCATGAGGGGTCAATGGGGTCGCCGACCCAGAACATAATGTGATGGGTTGGTTTCATTCTTTGCTCCATCATTGAATTTTACAAAGATTAAAATATCTTATTCACCCATCAAGGTACTTGCTCTAACTTTCCAAGGTTACATTGCTCGCACATATCTTGCAACTGATGCTTTGCATTACTTCTACTTTGTTGAACTGCCATTAGCTTAGTTTACACATCATGTATGTGAATAAGCCCTGCCTATCCATTTTCAGTACATATTCCATCTGTCATCATACCATATTTATCCATTCAAATGTTGTTCTTGTGTATCAGACGTTCAAAAGGAAGAGGGCGA
The DNA here is from genome assembly GCF_056163025.1 of Triticum urartu. Taxonomy (NCBI): domain Eukaryota; kingdom Viridiplantae; phylum Streptophyta; class Magnoliopsida; order Poales; family Poaceae; genus Triticum; species Triticum urartu. Next base: position 218,004,860 of record NC_141877.1, on the reverse strand, counting down.
TTGCTGATCATGGAGGAGCACAAGCAAAGTATTTGGAAAAGGTAGTGGCACCTGATAAATCAAATAGCCCATTAGGTGTAGTTGCAATATCACCTGACCCACAAAATACCCCAACTCTAGCAGACTCTAGCCCTACTACACTGGTCATTTTTGATGCCCCAACTCATCAGACCCCAACTGCAGCAAACAGTATGATTATGCCAGTTGACATGGCACCAGCTGTACAACGCAAACCCCCCATTCCAGCAAAGAGTACACCAAATCCAGTTGCCAAATCCCTTTTCGAACCAAAGAGAGCCCCAATTGCAGCAAATGGGACCCATGTTCCATTTCTTCCTAGTTTAGAAGACAAAGCTTATGTTGTTGTCAGGAACTTTGTGCGCATCTTTCCTTCATGGAAAGATTATACCGCAGACACAGAACAATTTCCAGTCTTCCTCCGCAACTTACGCGTAAGTAATGTACTAATGTTATTCATGGTCATTACTTCATATGTTTGTGCTGATAGAAGACACAAGATTTCATTCTTTTAAATAGGCGAGGAGCAAACTGGATTGTGATGACGAGCAAGGGTTGGTTGCGCTTTTCAAGCACTCGTTGATGAAGTATCGTTCCTACCTGAGGCAAGCGCACTTTGATGGCAAGCCTCTAAACGAAATTTCTGTAAAGTCTCCGGTGCTACATTTATCTGACGGTGACTGGAATAATATTGTTACACATTTGTCTCGGCTGCAGCATAAGGTACTGTCTATGATATCACATCACAATTTGAACTACATTTCTGCATTTGCCTTAATGTCTCACTTGTACAAAAACTGTTAGCAGAAGAACATTCGTTCTCAAGGGACCACAGAATCTTGCAACTATACTGCACACTTCATTTCTCTTATGAGTACATCTTGCCCTGTATGACCATACTTAATTTCATAGCTGTTTGATTATGTAGCATCACTGCACATGTTAGCCTCGTAATCGTCCATTTGTGGACATTATAAGATACGTATGGAGTCTTACATAAATTTAGAATCAACCCAATGCTTTTGAAGAGGTTTAGCTCTGTAGTCCTCTTGTAAGGACTGAACGTGGTCTATCACTGTACTTACATTAACAGCTACTCCCTTCGTCCCATAATATAAGAACGTTTTGTACAGTACACCAGTGTTCAAAACACTCTTGTATTATGGGAAGAGGGATTGGTTCATTTTGTAGCATTCTGCATCTTATCTCCCTCGCCCACCATTTACTAAAAATGACCAGATCTATATTTAATCTTACCAACAAGTAGAATACACAGACAATGCCAGTGCAGAAGTGTAGCCCATTGCTCTTGTCAGTACATTTTGTCCTGTAACACTTGTACTTCCAGGGATTGGTAGTTGATTATGTAGCATCAATATGCATCTTATCTTCATTATCCTCTATCCCTTCCGGTATTATCATATCTATAATTACTCTCTACAAAATGTAGAGTACATGCAATGCTTATGAAGAAGATTTTGTGCTGAAATTCTTGAGTTATCCTTCCCTTGACATGGAGAAGGGCATTATAAAGCCGGTGTTAACTGTTAATGTAAGTCAGTCCTTCTAAAGCCTTTATCCTCAACTGCTGTTTAATTTGCTCATACTCCCTATCGTTTACTGCTGTTTAGTTTGCTGTTTCTACCAAAATGCATGTTCGTAAGAACCGTAAGTTCTAAGTTTTACTTGTAAAACAAAATTCCTTATTCATACCATGCACATTACTTAATACTCCCTATATGTATGCTTGTTTTTGTGGATCTATAATCCAGTGTGTGGTGAAGCAGCCCACATTTGCACCTTGTCATCTCCTGTTTAGCTTACTGATGTGGCTGATGATATGAACAACATGCCATGCACATTATCCAAAATAGATACAATGATTTTCTTTGCCCTTCATCTATGCTTGTTATGTTGACATGGTAATCCAGTAGTGTGGTGAAGCTCCCCGCATTATGAACAATGCCAAATTATGCTATTGATATTTTGAACTTACTACTTATTTTCTAATTTGAAATTGGATAGAATTGACAGAACAGTTATCATCTTTGTTTATACACGTGCAAAACCTGTCATCTCTCTGCTTTTGTTTCAGGGTGATATGCCTGATGGCATGCACAAGTCTGCTGAAGGCTGTGAGACAAACCCAACATATATTGCAGCAAAGAAGGAAAAACATCTTCAAGATAGCGAGACAACCCCAAAGTCTTGTATTGATGCAGTTTTCAAGTTACTTGAGACTAACAGTCAGACAAGCTCACAGAATTCGTTGTCTGAATCAGTTCGACTTCTTCAGTCCCAAGTTCTAGCAAAAAGGAATTCTGCAACTCAACTTCGACTTGAAGTCCTATCTCTAAGAAAGATTGTGGAGAACACCAATGAGAACCTCATCGCTAAACAGCTACACCTGGAAGCTCTGACCGACATGCTAGGCCGGTCTCACAGCCTTGCTCAGCAGCTTGCGTAGCAGTTCCCCTGCAAGGCTAACCTTTCTTGAATTGTCTTGGAAGTGGTCTCGGTTCAGTATTATTTTGTTACGCTGCAATGGTGCTCAGTTTTTGTAATCTGCTTCTTCGTTGCGCTTTCTGATCACTGGTGGCGAACTTTGATGCCCAGTGGATGTAATATACCTTAAATCCTTTATTGTATAGTGTAGGTTTATTCTTAGTTACTATGTCGTAATTTCTTTATTGTATAGAGTAGGTTTGTTCTTAATTCCTACTAGTTACTGCCATCATTCGCTATCTGAAAAAAAATCAGATGTAGTCGACCGGACCGAAACATTCGACTCTAACGGGCCAGGTTTTTAGCGGGCCACAATTGGGCTAGCCTGCGTCTTTCTTGGGCCTGAATGATTGGGGCCTTCACACATTGCGCCAGGACCAAACTTACACCGGCCTATATTTTAGTTGGGCCTTTTGTCGACCCAGCGCTTAGTTTGGCCCAGGTAGCGTTGGGCCATTAACAGGCTGAATATTCTACTGGCCTGTTACGGATGAGATGAAACCACGGGCCTTTAGCAGGCCAAAATGCATGTTGGGCCTCAATTTTCACTAGTCGTCGACGGGCCTTCAGCAGGCCGAAATGTAGACTGGGCGTTTTAGGCCCAGTTAGCTCACGGGCCGTTACCAGGCCGAAACATATCTCGGGCCTTAGTTGGCCCACTAATATCATGGGCCTTTAAGAGGCCGAAAGCTTAGCACAGACATCAACGGGCCGAATTACGCGACAGGCCTTTAACAGGCCCAAAGTCACATTGGGCTTAACTGTTGCCACCTTTAGCACGGGCCGTTAGTGGGCCCGATATCCCGTTGGACCATATATGGCCCATGGGCAGCACGGGCCATTCCCAGGCCGAAAGTCAAACTAGGCTAAAATGGGCCCATGTCTACATCAGGCCTCTAACAGGCCGAAAGTCACTGGGCTGTAGTTGGGCCCAAATATTCGGCGAACAATTAATGGGCCAGATCTGGCTTCGGGCCGCAAATGGGCCCAAATATTGGGCAAACAATTAACGAGCCAGATCTGGCTTCGGGCCGTAAATGGGCCCAAATATTGGGTGAACAATTAACGGGCCAGATCTGGCTTCGGGCCATAAATGGGCCTTTATTAAGCAGGTCGTTATTGGCTGCCCCACTAGTACCTGATTAAGTTCTACGGGCCTTTGACTGGGCCGGCCTTTTTAACCTATATGGGCCTCTGTTGGGCCCAGCCACGTGTCGACCTATCATAGGCAGGTCTGCTCCAATGGACGGGCGACATCTGGCCCACTGATGAGCTGACAGGTGTTCCCTTCAGCCAATCAGAATTTTACACGTGGAAATTTCCATTGGTCAGGGTTGTTAACGGGTTATCGGATCCAAAATCCGACCCGGTAGCTTAACGGCGTTCCGTTACGGTGGATGCCACGTGTCGGTCACCCTTGACGAAAGCACTTTTGTGATGCGCGATTTATCGTCATGGAAGTGGACACTTCCATGATGATAATTTTGGTAATGTCATGGAACACTTCTACGACAGCACAGGTATGACTATCTTGATTCTATCATAAACTCGTCATGGATGTACATGCATGACAAAAAACGGACCTACTGTGACAAGCATGTATCATCACGGAAGTGTATTTTTTTTAGTGCTATATGATGTTGCCATGTCATATAGAGCCATCACTTGTAGCCACTCATACAATAAGGTTAGCTATAAGGCTGGCTATAGGAGTACTACCTTTTCTCATCTTCTCTCCCTCTTTCATCATATTTATTGTATCGGCCTAGTAATCAGCATATAGCTTGGCTCTTGCATGAGAGACCACTCCTTTTTTTCACTTGCTCTAAGATGACTTATACACCTAGACAAAGGGAGTAGTCTCAAGTCATTTGATTCATACGCACCCCACGTCTCGTATTGGGTGATTTCTTTTTTCATGGCAAAAAATAGGGAACGAGGTGGGTAGTTAATGCACCGTGCCTAAAAGTTTTGGGATTACTATTTGGTTTTCGTAACGTGACTAATGCACCAGTACGGAGGGAGTACAATAGTAGTCTTTGATTGCAATTTTTTGTTGGTAGCTTACCAAGCTGAGTGCTCGGTGAGTACAATAGTAGTCTGATTGATGAGACTTTAGATTTGAGCCATCTACTGGAAGGAATTAAACAATACACCATGTATTTTATTTACAGAGGGAGTAGTACATTTTTGTGACATGCATTACTAGATATTGTTAGTCAAATACTAAATCCAGATGGACGTGGTAGTTACTAAATCCAGACGGTGGTGCTAGTACTAGTAGTAGTACTACCAATGTAGTAGTACTGTACTACCCATTGGTCAAATTATTACGTGTTGCTCCTCACAGTGAAGTGACAAGACCCTAAGCCAGATATGACACCTGAGTGTAGGCGCCGTGTTCGGCAAACCATAGCCAGCATCACCGTCTGCAGTCACTATCATCATGGCTATAGAGCTAGCCCGCTTACAACTAGCCATGTTCGACATAATTTCCCGTGCGTAGATGCTCGTGCATTGCACGGAACACCAAGATCAGGGGTGGACGGCGCCGGCAGCGGCCATCACGCTAGATTTTTCCATGGCCTTCTAGATGTGGTGGGGAGGAGATAAGGCTGATTGTGATAGACAAGGAGTTGTTTGTAAATACGGAACAAGTGCGGGCATATTTTTGCAAAACTGCAGAAGTTTGGTTTGTATGCATCAGATCTAGATCTGACGGCTATTGGTGAAAGATGGCAGGCACAACATCATCACCAACTCAGGACCTCTTTGATTCGCAGGATTTTGAAAACGCGGGAATAGGACACGGCAATATTACAAGTTTCAAACTGATATTACAAATGTTAAGAGTAATGTTGCACCTACGAAGAGGGAATTACTAGGAAGTTTACGTAAGAACTTTTGTTACTTTAGATGGATGCAGCATTATCGTACAAACTAAAATCCACCGCCCTGACAAGTCACTAATGGGAAAATAAATTTTCGAGTCTCTGGCCACTTGATATTTCAAAAAAAATCAGCTTCTACGGAGACTTTATCATTTAGGCTTAGATGCTTGCGGTGATCAGCACACCATTCATTGTTGCGCTAGAGAACGCCAAACCTCATTACCTTGAGCACACCTGCCTCCAGAACAAAGAACCTGGCCAATTTAATCTTAGATGTGCTGCCTCGGTAGTCGATCAAATCAATTTCTATAAGATGGAGATCAAGGCATTCGATGAGATTGTTATAATGCAACACATTTTTCACTTTTGGGTCTTTTTTTATCTGCTAAAGAAGAGAACATATTAGAGCAGCTGGCTATATAAGATTGTCGTGTCATCAAGAGGTACCAATATCATTCACTCATACGATAGGGTTGGCTAGCTAGTGATATATTATCACTCTCTCTCTCTTTCTCTTTCCTCTCATTTACCTAGAAGCACGTGAAGATCTTGGGCATTTGTTGCCTTCCACTATGTGGTTGATGCCATATTTCTCAAAAGTATGCCACATAATACACATCGATGTCAAATCAAAAGATTTTGGCACCGCTCTCGCGATGTGAGAGAGTTGGCACCGTTGTGCACACAGACCCACATGTATAAATAAATCAATCAAACCAACTACACCAGCCTCTCACTCTCCCAAACAAGTGTTTTTTTACTGCCTCAGTCCTCTCCCTCTCCCATGCAAGTATTTTTCATTGCGTGAGTTAATTTGGCACTGGAGGAAAGTAGGTCATCCAGATTGGGGCACCAGGTGAGCAATGGAGGGGCATTGATGGCATGTGTTTTGGCCTACATAGTGGAGGGCCATTATAGCCCACTTTTGTACTACCTCGTATTTAGTGTAAAATTTTGACCATAGATTTACCTAAGAAAATGCCAATGCATGTCACCAAAAATTATACCATTTAAAATTATGTTCAAATACAAATCCAACGATATAATTTTTAGTGACATGCATTAACATTTTGTCAGTTAAATCTATGGTCAAATTTTCATACTACTCCCTCTGTTCCAAATTACTCGTCGTGGTTTTAGTTTAAATTTGAACTAAACCCATGACGACTAATTTGGAACGGAGAACCACGACGACTAATTTGGAACGGAGGGAGTACAAAATAGGAAGAGTAAACTAGGACGGAGGTAGTACTTGCTCTTAGGGTAACCATAGAGTTACTAGTCTAAGTTACTTTCCACTATGACTAGCCTAGGCTACTATAATAGTACAACAAAAAAACGTTGTAGGTGATCACGTGAGAAAAAATACTAAAAACATTTCTTTCGGTGTAGTGTGTAGATGCAGTTTCGAACACTACACTTGTTGAAAAAATTGAGCTACGTTGTGATTACCGTTTACTAATAGGAAAGAAGTTTCACCTCGATGAGTAGCTTCTCCGTGCACGGAAAGCATGTAAGGAATCCAACAACTTGATCCAGATTGGGGTCGATAGATTTTATTGCCAAGATCTTCACTGTGCGGATAGACTGGGTCAAGCTTGTGGGAATCATTTTCTGGATGACAGTCGTAAATACATCAAGAAGAAATTTAAAAATGTGAATTTCAAGAAGACGGAGAAGAAGATGAGTGTTGTACCTAAACGATTACGGATCCAATAAAGAGTTCAGAGAATTTGGAAGACGAGTACACCAACGCTGTCAATTTCGGTGCGTCAATGACCCTGATTTTTGTTGGACCTTCTAGATCAGATACAAGCAATCTCTCAAGGAAAGGCGCATTCTCAATGACCATAACGTGGAACAGCTGGAGTGTTCTCTTCCCAATCGATGTCTTGTTGCGAGGCCAGCAAGACACATAAATCCATCGGAGATTCTTCGAGGCGATGTGGAGGCTAATGAACCCGTGGATCTACTCAAGACGAAGGTACTCGAGCGCAGTATAGCTGCGGAGCAAGTGCTCCATAGCCTTCTTCGAGATGCCAACGTCGAAGAGGTCGAGCTGCTTGAGTTGAGGGAGAAGAAGGGAGGGTGTGGCATTAATCTGGGGAAGATAGCAGGAGCTGAAGCTGGTGCGGCACAGCGTTGGCGTGAGGCGGAGCACGGACAACAGTAGATAGCGACATCGTCCAGCTTCAAAGCTGAGCTCCTCGAGCTGATCTAGGGCGGGGGATAAGAACCACTCGTCGAACTTTGCTTTGACCTTGCAGTTGGTACAGAACATGCGGATGTCAAGGCGTTTGGCTGGCCCAAGGTGCGATGAAAGGATCTTGGAGACTGCGGCCATGCGTTTGCAATCCCCGTCGCAGATGCAGCTGTCGACGATGAGGTTGAGGGGGATGCGGCACCAGAGGGGCGCCACTGCCGGGAGAGAAGGGCGGTCCGCACGGCATATTTGGTGGGGAGGAGGCAGATGATGACGAGCAGCATGTCGTCGGGGAGGCTGCTGATGAAGTCCATGCTCGCCGGATGCGGTTTTGGCTCAAGCCGCCTCCACTTGTTGTCTGCCTTGCCGTCCATCTCAACCAGTGGCAACACTGGTGTACACGTGTGCTGGTGTGTGTTGTGTGATGGCCTGCTGGGTGTGCGCGAGTGCGTCCTTCTGTGCATGCCGCCGCGCAGTGGTGAATTGTGCGCGAGTGCGTCCTTCACGCGGAAGAAGTGTGCCCTCAATTTACTAGCGTGCGGGGTGCTACCCTGAGTGGTTTCAACTTTGTTTACTTCACCACGTGTCATATGGGCCTCTAGTTTACTTATTTTCACCCACTGCCACATGAGCCAGCACACGAAGATAGAGAACACGAGCTGATAAGGCAGCATATGGACTGTTTGACCGGTCAACTAAACAATATATGGAGCTATACACTGACACCGTGACCGTATAATCCGTCGGAATAGAGAGTTTGAGTGAGAGGGGAGGCCCGTGAGAGAGAGCAGAGAGAGAGAAAGAGCTACTCCCTTTGTTCGATAATGTAGTGCCAATATTTTTTTAAGTCAAACTTTTGAAACTTTGACCAAGTTTATAAAGAAATTACATATATCTACAATACCAAAGATGTACGAATATCATCGTCCTATATATCAATCTTTACCCCTCAACCATTTCGAGACTCCTCGTCATGTCTGCGGTCTCATCCATGACTCCGAACAACATTCAGTCAGCAAATCACATAACTCATATAATACCATATCGTCATCGAACGTTAAGCGTGCGGACCCTACGGGTTCGAGAAGGATGTAGACATGACCGAGACACCTCTCTGGTGAATAACCAATAGCGGAACCTAGATGCTCATATTGCCTCCTACATATTCTATGAAGATCTTTATCGGTCGAACCGTTATGACAACATACATTATTCCCTTTGTCTATCGGTATGTTACTTGCCCAGATTCAATCGTCGGTATCTTCATACCTAGTTCAATCTCATTACCGGCAAGTATCTTTACTTGTTCCGTAATACATAACCTCATGAACAACTCCTTAGTCGTTTGCTTGTAAGCTTATGATGTGTATTGCGGAGAGGGCCCAGAGATACCTCTCCGATACTCGGAGTGACAAACCCTAATCTCGATCTATGCCAAGTCAACAAACACCTTCAGAGATACCTGTAGAGCATCTTTATAATCACCCAGTTATGTTGTGACGTTTAATGGCACATAAGGCATTCCTCTGGTATCCAGGAGTTGCATAATCTCATAGTCCAAATAATATCTATTTTACATGAAGAAAGCAATAGCAATAAAATTGAATGATCATAAAGCTAAGCTAACAGATGGGTCTTGTCCATCACATCATTTTCCTAATGATGTGATCCTGTTATCAAATGACAACTGATGTCCTTGGTCAAGAAACCTTAACCATCTTTGATCAACGAGCTAGTCTAGTAGAGGCTCACTAGGGACACGGTGTTTGTTTATGTATTCACACATGTATTAAAGTTTCTGATCAATACAATTCTGGCAAGAATAATAAACCTTTATCATGAATAAGGAAATATAAAATAACAACTTTATTATTGCCTCTCGGGCATATTTCCTTCAGTCTCCCACTTGCACTAGAGTCAATAATCTAGATTACATTGTAATGAATCTAACACCCATGGAGTCTTGGTCTTGATCATGTTTTGCTCGTGGAAGAGGCTTAGTCAACGGGTCTGCTACATTTAGATTTGTATGTATTTTCCAAATTTCTATGTCTCCCTCCTTGACTTGATCACGGATGGAGTTGAAGCGTCTCTTGATGAGTCTGGTTCTTTTGTGAAATATGGATTCCTTCGCCAAGGCAATTGCTCCAGTATTGTCACAAAAGATTTTCATTGGACCTGATGCACTAGGTATTTCACCTAGATCGGATATGAACTCCTTCATCCAGATTCCTTCATTTGCTGCTTTCGAAGCAGCTATGTACCACGACGCTTTGCTTGGAACTGCACCAACTAACAACTCCACCATTCAATATAAATACGTATCCGGTTTGCGATTTATAGTCATCCAGATCAATGTCAAAGCTAGCATCAACGTAACCATTTACGACGAGCTCTTTGTCACCTCCATAAACGAGAAACATATCCTTGGTCCTTTTCAGTTACTTCAGGATGTTCTTGACCGCTGTCAAGTGATCCACTCTTGGATTACTTTGGTACCTCCCTACAAGACTTATGGCAAGTCACACATCAGGTCGGGTACACAACATGGCATACATGATAGAACCTATGGCTGAGGCATAGGGAATGACTTTCATTTTCTCTCTATCTTCTGAAGTTATCGGTCTTGACTTTCATTTTCTCTCTATCTTCTGCAATGAGTCTGACTCAACTTTATACCTTGTAATACATGCAAGAACCCTTTCTTTGACTGATCCATTTTGAAATTCTTCAAAACTTTGTCAAGGTATGTGCTTTGTGAAAGTCCTATTAAGCGTCTTGATCTATCTCTATAGATCTTATTCCCAATATAAAGGAAGCTTCACTAAGGTCTTTCATTGAAAAACTTTTATTCAGTATCCTTTTATGCTATCCACAAATTCTATATCATTTCCAATCAACAATATGTCATCTACATGTAATATCAGAAATGCTACAGAGCTCCCACTCACTTTCTTGTAAATACAGGCTACACCGAAAGTCTGTATAAAACCATATGCTTTGATCACCTCATCAAATCGTTAATTCCAACTCTGAGATGCTTGAACCAGTCCATAGATGGATCGCTGGACACACTTTGTTAGCACCTTTAGGATCGACAAAGCCTTCTGGTTGCATCATATACAACTCTTCTTTAAGAAATCTATTAAGGAATGCAGTTTTGACGTCCATTTGCCAAATTTCATAATCATAAAATGTGGCAATTGCTAACATGATTCGGACTAACTTAAGCATCACTACGGTTGAGAAGGTCTCATCGTAGTCAACCCCTTGAACTTGTTGAAAACCTTTTGCGACAAGTTGAGCTTTGTAGATGGTGACATTACCATCAGCGTCACTCTTCTTCTTGAAGATCCATTTATTCCCAATGGCTTGTCGATCATCGGGCAAGTTCACCAAAGTCCAAACTTAGTTCTCATACATGGATCCTATCTTGGATTTGATGGCCTCAAGCCATTTATCGGAATCTGGGCTCATCGTAGCTTCTTCATAGTTCGTAGGTTCGCCATGGTCTAGTAACATGACTTCCAAAACAGGATTACCGTACCACTCTGGTACAGAACGTGCTCCGTTCGACCTACGAGGTCTAGTAGTAACTTGATCTGAAGATTCATGATCATCATCATTAGCTTCCTCTCTAGTTGGTGTAGGCATCACAGGAATGGATTTCTCTGATGTGCTACTTTCCAAATTGAAATAAGGTACAATTACCTCATCAAGTTCTACTTTCCTCCCACTCACTTCTTTAGAGAGAAACTCCTTCTCTAGAAATGTTCCATTCTTGGCAACAAAGGTCTTGCCTTCGGACCTGTGGTAGAAGGTGTACCCAATTGTTTCCTTAGGGTATCCTATGAAAACGCATTTCTCCGATTTGGGTTTGAGCTTATCAGGCTAAAGCCTTTTAACATAAGTGTCGCAACCCCAAATTGTAAGAAACGACAGCTTAGGTTTCTTGCCAAACCACAGTTCATATGGTGACATCTTAACGGATTTTGACAGTGCCCTATTTAACGTGAATGCAGTTGTCTCAAATGCATAACCCCAAAACGGTAGTGGTAAATCGGTAAGAGACATCATAGATCGCACCATATCTAATAAAGTGTGGTTACGACGTTTGGACACACCAATACGTTGTGGTGTTCCAGGTGGCGTGAGTTGTGAAACTATTCCACATTGTTTTAAATGAAGGCCAAACCCGTAACTTAAATATTCGCCTCCGCGATCAGATCATAGAAACTTTATTTTCTTATTATGATGATTCTCCACTTCACTATAAAATTCTTTGAACTTTTCAAATGTTTCATACTTGTGTTCCATTAAGTAGGTATACTCATATCTGCTGAAATCATCTATGAAGGTCAAAAAATAACGATACCCGCCGCGTGCCTCAACACTCATTGGACCGCATACATCGGTATGTATTATTTCCAATAAGTCATTACCTCGCTCCATTGTTCTGGAGAATGGAGTTTTAGTCATCTTGCCCATGAGGCATGGTTCGGAAGTATCAAATGATTCATAATCAAGTGATTCCAAAAGCCCATTTGCATGGAGTTTCTTCATGCGCTTTACACCAATATGACCTAAACGGCAATGCCACAAATATGTTGCACTATCATTATCAACTTTGCATCTTTTGGCATCAATATTATGAATATGTGTATCACCACAATCGAGATTCAACAAAAATAGACCACTCTTCAAGGGTACATGACCATAAAAGATATTACTCATATAAATAGAACAGCCATTATTCTCTGATTTAAATGAATAACCGTCTCGCACTAAACAAGATCCAGATATAATGTTCATGCTCAACGCTGGCACCAAATAACAATTATTCAGGTCTAAAACTAATCCCGAAGGTAGATGTAGAGGTAGCGTGCCGACAGCGATCACATCGACCTTGGAACCATTCCAGACACGCATCATCACCTCATCCTTATCCAATCTTCATTTAATTTGTAGCTCCTGTTTCGAGTTACAAATATGAGAAACCGAACCAGTATCAAATACCCAGGCGCTACTATGAGTATTAGTAAGGTACACATGAATAACATGTATATCAAATATACCTTTGTTCACTTTGCCATCCTTCTTATCCGCCAAATACTTGGGGCAGTTCCACTTCCAGTGACCAGTCCCTTTGCAGTAGAAGCACTCAGTTTCAGGCTTGGGTCCAGCTTTGGGCTTCTTCCCAGGAGTGAAAACTGGCTTGCCATTCTTCTTGAAGTTTCCCTCCTTTTCCTTGCCCTTTTTCTTGAAACTAGTTGTCTTGTTGACCATCAACACTTGATGCTCCTTCTTGATTTCTACCTCCGCATCCTTGATCATTGCGAAGAGCTTGGGAATTGTCATCTCCATCATGAAGCCTTTGTAGCTTGGTGCCAGTGATTGAAGAACTCTGTCGATTACACTATCATTTGGAAGATTAACTCCCAGCTGAGTCAAGTGATTATGATACCCAGACATTTTGAGTGTGTGTTCACTAACAGAACTGTTCTCCTCCATCTTGCAGCTATGGAACTTGTTGGAGACTTAATATCTCTCAAATTGGGCATTTGATTGAAATATTAACTTCAACTCCTGGAACATCTTATATGCTCCATGACATTCAAAACGTCTTTGAAGTCCCGATTCTAAGCCGTAAAGCATGGCACACTGAACTATCGAGTAGTCATCAGATCGAGCTTGCCAGACATTCAAAACATCAGCATCTGCTCTTGTAGCAGGCCTTTCACCTAGCGGTGCATCAAGGACATAATTCTTCTATGAAGCAATGAGGATAATCCTCAAGTTACGGACCCAGTCCGTGTAGTTGCTACCATCATCTTTCAACTTAGCTTTCTCTAGGAACGCATTAAAATTCAGGGGAATGGTAGCACGGGCCATTGATCTACAACATAGATATGCAATACTATTAGGACTAATTTCATGATAAATTAAGTTAAATTAATCAAATTAGTAAAGAACTCCCACTTAGATAGACATCCCTCAAGTCATCTAAATGATACATGATCCAAATCAACTAATCCATGTCCGATCATCATGTGATATGGAGTAGTCATCAATGGTGAACATCTCTATGTTGATCATATCTACTATATGACTCGCGTTCGACCTTTCAGTCTCTAGTGTTTTGAGGCCATGTCTGTACATGCTAGGATTGTCAAGTTTAACCCAAGTATTCCGCATGTGCAAAATTGTCTTGCACCCGTTGTATGTGAACGTAGAGTCTATCACACCTGATCATCACGTGGTGTCTCAACACGACGAACTATAGCAATGATGCATATTTAGGGAGAACACTTTTACCTTGAAATTTAGTGAATGGATCATCTTATAATGCTACCACCGTACTAAGCAAAATAAGATGCATAAAAAGATAACCATCACTGCTGCTTCTTGAGCTTGCGTTGGTTGTTCCCTTGAAGAGTAAAGGGTGATGCAGCAAAGTAGAGATAAGTATTTCCCTCAGTTTGAGAACCAAGGTGTCAATCCAGTAGGAGACAAAGCACAAATCACTGAATACCTGCATAAACAAACAAACAACTTGCACCCAACGCGATAAAGGGGTTGTCAATCCCTTCACGGTTACTTGCAAAAGTGAGATCTGATAGAGATAGATAAACGATAAAGTAAATATTTTTGGTATTTTTAGTTTATAGATCGCAAAGTAAAAGATTGCAAAATAGTAGATCGGAGACTTATATGATGGAAAATAGAAACTTATATGATGGGAAATAGAAACTTATATGATGGAAAATAGACCCGGGGGTCATAGGTTTCACTAGAGGCTTCTCTCAAGATAGCAGATAGTATAGTGGGTGAAACAATTACTGACAAGCAATTGATAGAAAAGCGCAAAGTTATGACGATATCTAAGGCAATGATCATGAATAAAGGCATCATGTCTATGTCAAGTAGACTGAAACGATTCTACATCTACTACTGTTACTCCACACATCGACCACTATCTAGCATGCATCTAGAGTATTAAGTTCATAAAGAATAGAGTAACGCATTAAGTAAGATGACATGATGTAGAGGAATTAGCTCAAGCAATATGATGAAAACCCTATCTTTTTATCCTCGATCACAACAATACAATACGTGCCTTGTTGCCCCTACTGTCACTAGGAAAGGACACCGAAAGATTGAACCCAAAGCTAAGCACATCTCCCATTGCAAGAAAAACTAATCTAGTAGGCCAAACCAAACCGATAGTTCGAAGACAATACAAAGATATCAAATCATGCATAAAAGAATTCAGAGGAGATTCAAATAATATTCATAGATAAGCTGATCATAAATCCACAAGTCATCGAATCACGGCAAACACACCGCAAAAAAGTATTACATCGAATAGATCTACAAGAACATCGAGGAGAACATGGTATTGAGAATCAAAGAGAGAGAAGAAGCCATCTAGCTACTAGCTATGGACCCATAGGTCTGTGGTAAACTACCCACGCTTCATCGGAAGGGCAATAGAGTTGATGTAGAAGCCCTCCGTGCTCGAATCCCTCTCCGACAAGGTGCCAAAAAAGGTCCCTAGATGGGAACTCACGGGTACAGAAGGTTGCGGCGGTGCAAAAGTGTTTTCGTGGATGCCTCTGGTGGTTTGGGGATATATGGGAATATATAGGCGAAAGAATTAGGTCAGGAGGTGCACGAGGGGCCCACAAGGGTGGGGGCGCGCCCTACCCCCCTGGGCGCACCCTCCATCCCTGTGCCCGCCTCATGGCTCCTCCGACTTCGTCTCCAAGTCTCCTGGTTGTCTTCTAGTCCAAGAAAAATCATCGTGAATGTTTCATTTCATTTGGACTCCATTTGGTATTCCTTTTCTGTGAAACTCAAAAACAGGGAAAAATAGGAACTGTCACTGGGCTCTAGGTTAATAGGTTAGTCCCAAAAATAATAAAAAATAGCATATTAATGCATATAAAATATCCAAAACAGATAATATAATATCATGAAACAATCAAAAATTATAGATACGTTGGAGACGTATCAATCACATGCAATCAAAATATGTGACATGATATGGCCATCATCATCTTGTGCTTTTGATCTCCATCTCCAAAGCATTGTCATGATCTCCATCGCCACTGGCTCAACACCTTGATCTCCATCGTAGCGTGGTGGTCGTCTCGCCAACTATTGCTTCTACAACTATCGCTAACGCATAGTGATAAAGTAAAGCAATTACATGGTGTTTGCATTTCATACAATAAAGATACAACCATAAGGCTCCTGCCGGTTGTCAGATATCTTACAAAACATGATCATCTCATACAATACCGTTTATCACATCATGTCTTGACCATATCACATCACAACATGCCCTGCAAATACAAGTTAGACGTCCTCTACTTTGTTGTTGCAAGTTTTACGTGGCTGCTACGGGCTTCTAGCAAGAACCGTTCTTACCTATGCATAAAACCACAATGGTGTTTCGTCAAGTTTGCTGTTTTAACCTTCTTAAGGGACCGGCTGCAGTCAAATTTAATTCAACTAAAGTAGGAGAAACAGACACCCGCCAGCCACCTTTATGCAAAACTAGTTGCATGTCAGTCGGTGGAACCAGTCTCATGTCATGGACATGTAAGGTTGGTCCGGGCCGCTTCATCCCACAATACTGTCGAATCAAAATAAGATGTTGGTGGTAAGCAGTATGACTATCACCACCCACAACTCTTTGTGTTCTACTCGTGCAAATCATCTACGCATAGACCTGGCTCATGATGCCACTATTGGGAATCGTTGCATGGAAAACAAAAAAAATTCTATGCACACGCAATGATCTATCCATGGAGATGCATAGCAACGAGGGGGAGAGTGTGTCTACGTACCCTCATAGACCGTAAGAGGAAGCGTTTCTTAACACGGTTGATGTAGTCGAACTTTTCGCGCTTCAACCGATCAAGTACCGAACAGACGACACCTCCACGTTATGCACACGTTCAAATCGGTGACGTCCCTCGCCTTCTTGATCCAGCAAGACATCGAGGTAGTAGCTGAGTTTCGTCAGCACGACGGCGTGGTGACGGTGATGGTGAAGTGATCCTCGCAGGGCTTCGCCTAAGCACTACGAAAATATGACTAAGGGAGTAAACGGTGGAGGGGGCGCCGCACATATATATATATGTGTGTGTGTGTGTGTGTGTGTGTGTGTGTGGGAGGGAGAGGAGAGCCAGCCAGGAGCCGCCCAAGTAGGACGAATCCTACTTGGGGTCTCCCCATGGCCGCCCCCTGCCATATTTGCCGGAGGGGGAAGGAAAGAGGAGGGGAGAAAGGAAAAGGGGAGGCCGAATCCCCCTGTCCTTTCTCTTCCCCTCTTTCCTTCTCCCTCTCGTTTGGCCCATATGGGGGCGCACCAGCCCCTTGATGGGGAACATAGTAATTTCAAAATTTTCCTACGCACACACAAGATCATGGTGATGCATAGCAACGGAGAGGAGAGTATCATCCACGTACCCTCGTAGACCTTAAGCGGAAGTGTTATGAGAACGCGGTTGAGGCAGTCGTACATCTTCACGATCCGACCGATCCAAGTACTGAACGTACGGCACCTTCGAGTTCAGCACACGTTCAGCTCGGTGACGTCCCACGAGCTCTGATCTAGCAGAGATTCGAGGGAGAGTTCTGTCAGCACGACGGCATGATGACGGTGATGATGATGCTACCGACGCAGGCCTTCGCCTAAGCACCGCTAAGATATGACAGAGGTAGATTATGGTGGAGGGGGGCACCGCACACGGCTAAAAGATCAACTGATCAACTTGTGTGTCTATGGGGTGCCCCTTGGCCATGTATATAAAGGAGCAAGGGGAGGGGGCCGGTGGCCTCATAGGGTGCGCCCCAAAGGGGGGAATCCTACTCCTACTAGGAGTAGGTTCCCCCTTTCGTAGTCCAACTAGGAGGAGAAGGAAAGAGGAGGAGAGGAGAAGGAAAGAGGGGGTCGGCCCCCAAAGCCCTAAACCAATTCAGTTTGGGCCTAGGGGGCGCACCCCACACTTCCTTGCTGCCCTCTATTTCCACTAAAGCCCACGAAGGCCCATTGACACTCATGGTGAATTCCCGTAACTCTCCGGTACTCCGAAAAATACCTGAATCACTCGGAACCTTTCCGATGTCCGAATATAGTCGTCCAATATATCGATCTTTATGTCTTGACCTTTTCAAGACTCCTTGTCATGTCCCCGATCTCATCTGGGACTCCGAACTACCTTTGGTACATCAAAACACATAAACTCATAATACCAATCGTCACCGAACGTTAAGCGTGCGGACCCTATGGGTTCGAGAACTATGTAGACATGACCGAGACATGTCTCCGATCAATAACCAATAGCGGAACCTGGATGCTCATATTGGCTCCTACATATTCTACGAAGATCTTTATCGGTCAAACCGCATAACAACATACGTTGTTCCCTTTGTCATCGGTATGTTACTTGCCCGAGATTTGATCATCGGTATCTCAATACCTAGCTCAATCTCGTTACCGGCAAGTCTCTTTACTCGTTCCGTAATGCATCATCCTGCAACTAACTCATTAGTTGTATTGCTTGCAAGGCTTATAGTGATGTGCATTACCGAGAGGGCCCAGAGATACCTCTCCGACAATCGGAGTGACAAATCCTAATCTCGATCTATGCCAACTCAACAAGTACCATCGGAGACACCTGTAGAGCACCTTTATAATCACCCATTTACGTTGTGACGTTTGGTAGCACACAAAGTGTTCCTCCGGTAATCAGGAGTTGCATAATCTCATAGTCATAGGAACATGTATAAGTCATGAAGAGATCAATAGCAGTAAACTAAAATGATCAAGTGCTAAGCTAACGGAATGGGTCAAGTCAATCACATCATTCTCCTAATGATGTCATCCCGTTTATCAAATGACAACTCATGTCTATGGTTAGGAAACATAACCATCTTTGACCAACGAGCTAGTCAAGTAGAGGCATACTAGTGACACTATGTTTGTCTATGTATTCACACATGTATTAAGTTTCTAGTTAATACAATTCTAGCATGAATAATAAACATTTATCATGACATAAGGAAATAAATAATAACTTTATTATTGTCTCTAGGGAATATTTCCTTCAGTCTCCCACTTGCACTAGAGTCAATAATCTAGTTCACATCTTTATGTGATTAGTTCACATCTCTATGTGACTAATACCCAAAGGGTTTACTAGAGTCAATAATCTAGTTCACATCGCTATGTGATTAACACCCAAAGAGTGATCATGTTTTGCTTGTAAGAGAAGTTTAGTCTACGGGTCTGCAACATTCAGATATGTATGTATTTTGCAAATTTCTATGTCTACAATGCTCTTCACGGAGCTACTCTAGCTAATTGCTCCCACTTTCACTATGTATCCAGATCGACACTTAGAGTGATCTAGATCAATGTAAAAAGCTTGCATCGACGTAACTATTTATGACAAACTCTTTTATCACCTCCATAACGGAGAAATATTTCCTTAGTCCTCCAGGGATAATTTTGACCACTGTCCAGTGATCTACTCCTAGATCACTATTGTACTCCCTTGCCAGAATCATGCTAAGGTATACAATAGGACTGGTAAACAGCATAGCATACTTTATAGAACCTATGACTGAGGCATAGGGAATGACTTTTCGTTCTCTTTCTATTTTCTGCTGTGGTCGGGTTTTGAGTCTTTACTCAACTTCACACCTTGCAACACAGGCAAGAACTCCTTCTTTGACTGTTCCATTTTGAACTACTTCAAAATCTTGTCAAGGTATGTACTCATTGAAAAAACTTATCAGGCGTCTTGATCTATCTTGATGCTCAATGTGTAAGCAGCTTCATCGAGGTCTTTCTTTGAAAAACTCTTTTCAAACACTCCTTTATGCTTTCCAGAAAATTCTACATCATTTTCGATCGACAATATGTCATTCACATATACTTATCAGAAAGGTTGTAGTTGCTCCCACTCACTTTCTTGTAAATACATGCTTCACCACAAGTTTGTATAAAACCATATGCTTTGATCACTTTATGAAAGCATATATTCCAACTCCGAGATGCTTGCACTAGTCCATACATGGATCGCTGGAGCTTGCTCACTTTATTAGCACCTTTAGGATCGACCAAACCTTCTGGTTGCATCATATACAACTCTTCTTTAAGAAATCCATTAAGGAATACAATTTTGACATCCATTTTCCAGATTTCATAAAATGCGGCAACTGCTAACATGATTCGGATAGACTTTTAAGCATCGATACGAGTGAGAAAATCTCATCGTAGTCAACACCTCGAACTTGTCAAAAAAATTCACAATTCGAGCTTTGTAGATAGTAACACTACTATCAGCGTCTGTCTTCCCCTTGAAGATCCATTTATTCTTAATGACTCACCGATCATCGGGCAAGTCAATCAAAGTCCATACTTTGTTCTCGTACATGGATCCCATCTCAGATTTCATGGCCTCAAGCCATTTCGCGGAATCTGGGCTCATCATCGCTTCCTCATAGTTCCCAGGTTCGTCATGGTCTAGTAACATGACTTCCAGAAAGGATTACCGTACCACTCTGGTGTGGACCATGCTCTGGTTGTCCTACGAGGTTCGGTAGTAACTTGACCTGAAGTTTCATGATCATCATCATTAGCTTCCTCACTAATTGGTGTAGAGATCACTAGAACTGATTTCTGTGATGAACTAATTTCCAATTCGGGAGAAGGTACAATTACCTTATCAAGTTCTACATTCCTCCCACTCACTTATTTCGAGAGAAACTTCTTCTCTAGAAAGGATCCACTCTTAGAAACAAAGATATTGCCTTTTGGGTCTGTGATAGAAGGTGTACCCAATAGTTTCTTTTTGGGTATCCTATGAAGACGCACTTTTCCGATTTGGGTTTGTGCTTATCAAGCTGAAACTTTTTCACATAAGCATCACAATCTCAAACTTTAAGAAACGACAGCTTAGGTTTCTAGCCAAACCATAGTTCATACGGTGTCGTATCGATGGATTAGATGGTGCCCTATTTAATGTGAATGTAGCTGTCTCTAATGCATAACCCCAAAACGGTACTGGCAAATTGGTAAGAGACATCATAGATTGCACTATATCCAATAAAGTACGGTTATGACGTTCGGACACACCATTATGTTGTGGTGTTCCAGGTGGCATGAATTTGTGAAACTATTCCACATTGTTTTAGTTGAAGACTAAACTCGTAACTCAAATATTTGTCTCCACAATCAGATCGTAGAATATTTATTTTTGTTTACGATGATTTTCCACTTCACTCTGAAATTCTTTGAACTTTTCAAATGTTTCAGACTTATCTTTCATTAAGTAGATATACCCATATCTGCTCAAATCATCTGTGAAGATCAGAAATTAACGATACCCACTGCGAGCCTCAACACTTATCGAATCGCATACATCGATATATATTATTTCCAATAAGTCAGTTGCTCGCTCCATTGTTCCGGAGAACGGAGTCTTAGTCATCTTGCCCATGAGGCATGGTTCGCAAGCATCAAGTGATTCCAAAAGTCCATCACCATGGAGTTTCTTCATGCGCTTTACACCAATATGACCTAAACGGCAGTGCCGCAAATAGGTTGCACTATCATTATTAACCTTGCATCTGTTGGCTTCAATATTATGAATATGTGTATCACTACGATCGAGATTCAATAAACCATTCACCTTGGGTGTATGAAAAAAGAAGGTTTTATTCATGTAAACAGAATAACAATTATTCTTTGACTTAAATGAATAACCATATTGCAATAAACATGATCGAATCATATTATGCTCAATGCAAACACCAAATAACATTTATTTTAGGTTCAACACTAATCCCGAAGGTAAAAGCAGTGTGCGATGGTGATCTTAACAACCTTGGAATCATTTCCAACACACATCGTCACCTCGTCCTCAACTAGTCTTTGTTTATTTTGCAACTCCCGTTTCGAGTTATTACTCTTAGCAACTGAACTAGTATCAAATACCGAGGGGTTTGCTATAAACACTAGTAAAGTACACATCAATAACATGTATATCAAATATACCTTTGTTCACTTTGCCATCCTTCTTATCCGTCAAGTATCTAGGGCAGTTCCACTTCCAGTGACTATTTCCTTTGTAGTAGAAGCACTCAGTTTCAGGCTTGGGTCTAGTTTTGGGCTTGTTCATGGGAGTGGCAACTTGCTTGCCTTGAAGTTCCCTTTCTTTCCCTTGCCCTTTTACTTGAAACTAGTGGTCTTGTCAGCCATCAACACTTGATGCTTTTTCTTGATTTCTACCTTCGCTGATTTCAGCATCGCGAAGAGCTTTTGGAATTGTTTCCGTTATCCCTTGCATATTATAGTTCATCAAAAAGTTCTAGTAACTTGGTGATAGTGACTAGAGAATTCTGTCAATCACTATCTTATCGGAAGATTAACTCCCACTTGATTCAAGTGATTGTAGTACTCAGACATTCTAAGCACATGCTCACTCGTTGAGCTATTCTTCTCCATCTTGTAGGCAAAGTACTGTCACAGGTCTTCTACCTCTCGACACGGGCATGAGTATGAAATACCAATTTCAACTCTTAGAACATCTTATATGCTCTGTGGCGTTCAAAACGTTTTTGAAGTTCCGGTTCTAAGCCATAAATCATGGTGCACTAAACTATCAAGTAGTCATCATACCAAGTGTCGGTGTCAAAACCGGCGGATCTCGGGTAGGGGGTCTGGAACTGTGCGTCTAGGCCGGATGGTAACAGGAGGCAGGGGACACAATGTTTTACCCAGGTTCGGGCCCTCTTGATGGAGGTAAAACCCTACGTCCTTCTTGATTAATATTGATGATATGGTTAATACAAGAGTAGATCTACCACGAGATCAGGGAGGCTAAACCCTAGAAGCTAGCCTATGGTATGATTGTTGTTCGTCCTACGGACTAAAACTCTCCGGTTTATATAGACACCGGAGGGGCCTAGGGTTACACAGAGTCGGTTACAATGGTATGAGATCTTCATATCCGTATCGCCAAGCTTGCCTTCCTCGCCAAGGAAAGTCCCTTCTGGACATGGGACGAAGTCTTCAATCTTGTATCTTCATAGTCCAGGAGTCCGGCCGAAGGTATAGTCCGGCCATCCGGACACCCCCTAATCCAGGACTCCCTCAGTAGCCCCTAAACCAGGCTTCAATGACGACGATTCCGGCGCGTAGATTGTCTTCGGCATTGCAAGGCGGGTTCCTCCTCCAAGTACTTCATAGAAGATTTTGAACACAAAGGTAGTGTCCGGCTCTGCAAAATAAGTTTCCACATATTTCCATAGAGAGAATAATATTTACACAAATCTAATCTGCTGACGTATTCCGTAGCATGACATCATACCACGGCCAAGTCTTTATTCGAATCGTTTTATTGTCCCACCTCAGCGCGTTTAGCGAGGCGGTTTCCTTGGCACGTCTTGTTAAAGCAGAGATCGTGTCCCCTTATTCCGGTATTCTCATCAATACGGGCGTGGGTAACCCAACCATACCCGTTGGTATATTTTCTCGATCAAAGGCGAGTCCCAAACGGTCACGGGGAAGGCCCTTGGTATTCAACCTCTTATAAAGAGACCAAGGCCTTACTCCTTTCTTTCAATCTCAAACGAGTTCGCCCTTCGCCTCGAGTTCCAACACCCAAGGTTCTAGATTTCAGGTGCTTCGGACCTTCGACAATGTCTGGTTCCGACCTTCGAGGCCGATGGATGCCCTCCTCCGTCACGGAGGAGGATGTGCTGAAGTTGAGAGAGGCCAGGTTCTTGACCGGTGAAATCTCGCATAGGCTGCCTGCTCAAGGGCAGGTCATTCTCACTCCCAAGCCCGGTGAGAGTGTGGTGTTCATGTCACACTTCCTTCGGGGGCTAGGCTTCCCGACGGATCCCTTCGTGAGGGGGCTCATGTATTGTTATGGGCTGGAATTTCACGACTTAGCCCCGGAGTCCATCCTCCATATTTCCTCATTCATCGTCGTGTGTGAAGCCTTCCTCCGTATCACTCCTCACTTCAGACTATGGCTCAAGACCTTCAAAGTAGAGCCGAAGATGATCGAGGGACGGCACGCGGAGTGCGGAGGTGCTTTTATAAGCAAGAATGCTGGTACTCCATGGCCCAAGGGCTCTTTTCAAGAGGAGTCCAGCTTATGGCAATGAGAGTGGTTTTATATTACCGCTCCCAGGGCCCCTAAGTGGGTGGCGCCACCTGCCTTTCGCTCGGGTCCCCCGCCACGACTGGCGTCATGGGTCAATATGGGGCTGGACTAGGGGTCGGCAAAGGGCGTGCCCCTGTTGCAGGGCCACATCCGAGATCTCCTAGAAAGAGACATCAGTCTGGTCATGGTGACGCACGTTATGTTAATTCGCCGAGTTCTGCCCTGCAAACGTGGCCCCCTCCGCCTGTGGGAGTTCAACCCGGAGGGACCACGAGTTCTCCAACATTTTCTTGGCATGACGCCCGTGGAGATGTACAAATTGTTCTTCGGACCACAAGTAGTGTGTCCGGATTCTACGGAGGACGCAGATCTGAGCTGCAATCGTCCGGATACTCAAGTAAGTAGCCTTGTGCCCGGACTTGCTATCTGCATATTTATCATGAAATTTCCCCTAAAAGAGTTTTCCTTTAAACAGGAGTGGGTAGCGAAAGCAAAGCTAATCAGGTGTCCGGCCCCCCTCCCCGAGACCACGCCGGGTCCCGTGCTATTCAGGATGTTGGAGGTTGTGCCTTCAAAGGGAAGCGAGGAAGGGGACAAGGAAGCTACAGCCTTCTCAAAGGAGGTTGTCCGGAAGGGAGGAATCGAAAATTCCTCTCCTCCGGGGAAGAAGAGGACCGCCTCTGAAGACCCGGAGACCATGGCCTTAAAGCGGGGGAAGAAATCTTCGCCAGAGGGTCCTGTGCTGGGGGATACTTCGGCCGAATTATGCCCTCAAGGGGATCAGCCCTCCACCGAGCCGTAAGTAGAGAGGAGTTTTCTTTTTAAGAAATGAGAGAAATCCCTGCTTTATATCTGAGAAAAGTAATTGAAAATTTACCTTGTTGCTCGGACCTTAGCCCTTCTCAGCAGAGCTCGTCTTCGGGGGATCTTCTTTCGGAGATGATGGAGAGCGGAAGGCCTCCCCCTGTCGTACCGCCTTGCGAGGCGGGCGACCCTGAGGTATCGTCGCGGAGGGTTTCTCCAAATCCGGCGGGGCCGGAAGGTAGTCATATGGCCCCCCAAAGCCCTCCGCGTCCGGCCTTCGAAAAGGGCCATCGGACGAGTCCGGCGCCGTCTGGTGCACGGTCGGAGGAGCTGAAGGATCTGCTAGGGCGAGCATCCATCTCAGAGGAGCACCGTGCATTGATGGTTATGGTGATTGAGAGGATTTCATCCGTGGAGAGCGGATTGCACGAGGCCGTCAGGAGTTTGCTAATAGGTTTTGAGGTACGCGAAATAATGTACCCTTTTTGGACAGTTGCGCATAAATAAGATGCACCCTGT
Organism: Triticum urartu; assembly: GCF_056163025.1. Classification (NCBI taxonomy): domain Eukaryota; kingdom Viridiplantae; phylum Streptophyta; class Magnoliopsida; order Poales; family Poaceae; genus Triticum; species Triticum urartu. The sequence continues at coordinate 217,979,724 of NC_141877.1, read as the reverse complement.
GTAGATAGTAGCCCCTGAGACTCTGTGTGTTGTCAAAAGTGACGGCGCACAGAGGATCATAATCCCAGTTCTAATATGCCGCCTTTATACGTAGGTGGCGAAGTGTCCGGTGGCCAGCCGGACTGATGGATTTGCCGAGCTAAAGCGGCAACTTGACGTGGCAGATGCCGACATCGCGCTTGTCCACAAGCGGCTTGACGAGGCACACGGTATGTAATTCCGTCGGCGGCACCTGGTAAGAGGAGCTTTATGCCAGTATCTTACAATGTGTGCCCTTGATGCAGATGGTGCTACTTCCATGGAGAATCTTCGGGCGGAACTTGCGCGAGCCAAGGAGCAAGCCAGGAAAAGTGATGCGGCTGCTGGAAAGGCAATTGAAGAGCTGAAAGCCGAACAGGCTCCTCACTACCGAAGCAAGAAGGAAATGGCCGAGATGGCCGTGAGGCTGAAGAACGCTGCTGACCATTGCAAGCTTCTTGAAAAAGAAGATCGGGCGGAACGGACGGACCTGAAGAAGGCCGTTGCCGATGCCAAGGATGCTCGCTCTGCGATGATAGCTATGAAGGAGGAGCTGCGTCAGGCCGGAGAGATCGCGGCTGGAAAGCCCTTTATGCTGCGGAGGAAGTTCTGTGATCCTAAACATGCTCCGTTAGACCAAATGTGGAGTATGGCGGACACCTATCTGGATTTAGCAGCGAGTGCCGCAGATGCGGCCGAACACTTCCAAGATCAAGAAGATCGCGAAGCGGAAAAGCTCTTCTGGTCGCAGTTCCACAATCCAGAGCGTCCACTGTCATTAGCCGATCGTTTGGCCGAATGGGCCGAGCTAAATAGGTTGTCCGGACTCGCCACGAAGTATGTCATGAATCATCTGTGGCCAGAGAGGCCAGAGCCGAAAAGTTATTTCAACTTGGTGCAGCAGTTCCTTGGTGCGGCACCGCATATCAATGCAATGAAGAGGTCAGCATGCATAGAGGGTGCGTGGATGGATATTGCCCGTGTCAAGACATACTAGGCGGAAATGGAAGCCACCGTTGTTGCATCCCCAGACTCGGATGGAAGCTGAGTACCTGCCGAGCGCTATTTTCAGGAAGTTCTGCAAGGCGCTCGTTTAATAGAGACGCAGTGCTCGAAGGATACTATATTCGAATAGCATGTATTATTGTAAAACAATATTTTGATAAATTGTAGAAGATTTTTATACTTGTGCCTGCAAGTATTGGAATACATCCTGTGCGGCCGTTTAACATATATGTGTATATAATCTGAAAGATGGCAGTCGTCGGCTTCATCCCCCACGCACATAATGCGGGGGTGTTCACAGAAGGTGCATTTTCACACTTGATCCAATGTCTTGGTCCTACAAAGGAGGTGATATCTCAGCGAACTAGGCAATCGGACTATGATGCTTTATCACTTTCACTTAGCCATAGGAGTTTGACATTGAGGCTACTTATATAGCCCCTGGTGGCGCCTGCGCTCGCCCGAACTCGGGGCGCGTATGTGCCTGGCCGGGAAACGGCCTTTCGTTAATGCGGAGGAATCCTAAAGATTCTGGTAAGTCATCGAGTGGTTGACCAGTCTCACACTATATCATGACAGTCAGTTTTCGGCTTTCTCTACTGAGGTGCTCGCCTGGCCGAACCGGGGCACAATCACAGTAGTTCTCCTGGTGCCGCCTTAGCCGATAGAGCGGAACGTAAGGCAGCAAAACACAGGAGCCGGGCAAACCCAACATTTGACCAAAGACATGATTCGGAGCTGATGCATATAAGGCCAAACTCGCGACGTCGAACACTCCCTAAGGTATTCGGTCTTTATGAGGGCGGGCGGGATAACGCCCTTAGTAATAAGCCCCTAGTGTCCAGGTACGCGCAAAACTCTGACGTGGCCACATGCCAAAACGCCAGCCTCCTCCTCGATTATACCAAGAAACCAGGGGATGTGTATCAACAAGAGACAGTAAAAAAGGTTTACGCAGGGTCTTAATCTGAAATGAATCCTTGGAACGGGTCCTTGTTGCACGTATGCGCATGTGTCTCCGTTGTGCCGTATCCTGGACGGGCATAGCACGTTGTTCATCTGTAAAAGAGAGGAACTTAGTTAAAGAAAGATCGTGTCGAACATGAGTTATACTAAATAAACAAAGTATAAATCGAAATGGGTAAAATTGAGCTTTATTGTCTCTTGTTTTATATGCGGGGAGCCCCTAGTGCAGCGGTATACGGTTATTAAGCCTTTATCAATTGTATGTTTATGCCGGACTCGTCTAGCCGTGTCCGTGGTCTTGATGACCTGTTTAGATGCTTTGGCTGGTGAAGCCGCTTTATTGTGGGGCTTTCAAGGCAGCCGCACTATTTTCCACGCGGGAGGAACACTCAATGTTTTCCCTTTAATGAGATGGTGCCTCGTGGACCAGGCATCTTAAGTGTAAGAGATGCATAATGCGGTATTGCATTAAAGCGGGCAAAAGCTTCGCGTCCTAGCAGTGCTTGATAGCTACTTGAGAATGCGGCGATGTGGAAACTTAGCTGTTCGCAACGGAAGTTATCGGGGGAGCCGAACATAACTTCTAGCCGGAGAGAACCCATGCAATGAGCATCCGGGCCTGGTGTTACCCCTTGAAAGGAGGTTTTGCTATGGAGAATTTTGGTTGGGTCTATCCCCATGTTGCGGATTGTGTCCTGGTATAACAGGTTTAGACCAATGCCGCCGTCCATTAGGTCATTTGTAAAATGGAGTCTGTCGATTATTGGATCTAATACCAAGGCAGTCTAGCCTGCGTTCCAGATACTTCTAGAGTAATCCTGATGGTCGAAGGTGATCGGTTTTAACAACCATTGGCGAGACTCCTTTGGGATAGGCCGTATGGCGCATATCTCTGGTGGCGCCGTTCTGTTCGTCACGTGAAGTAAGTGTACTGTTTTGACTTCTTGTGGGAAATCCTTTTGTTTTCTGGTGCTCTGCTTGTGGGGTTCGTCGTTATCCTCACTTGGTGTGTCGAGCCCCTTGTGTTCGGCGTTGAGTTTTCCGCCTTGCTTGAAAACCCAACAATCTCTGTGGGTATGGTTCGCAGGCTTCCCGGGAGTACTGTGTATTTGACATATCTTGTCCAAGATTTTGTTTAAGTTGGATAGCTCGTCCCTGTTATCCTTGAGGGACGGCTGTCTCTGATTCTGCCGCGAGCTTTTGAATCCGGCGTTGACCGCCGTGCTCTTTGGGTTGTTTCCCTTATTCCGGCGCTGGTCCTTGCTGCGTCGGGGTTTTCCGTTTCCATCCCTAACTTCGGATGTACTTGGGTCGCTGGTGCTACATCTTGCCAACTAGCTGTCCTCTCCTGCGCAAAAGCGGGTCATGAGGCTTGTTAATGCGGCCATTATTCTTGGCTTTTCTTGGCCGAGGTGTCCGGCGAGCCATTCGTCTCAAACTTTGTGCTTAAAAGCTGCTAGGGCTTCAGCGTCCGGACAGTCGACTATTTGATTCTTTTTAGTAAGAAATCAGTTCCAGAATTTCCGGGCTGACTCTCTGGGCTATTGAGTTATGTGACTGAGATTGTCTACATCCGGAGGGCGGACATAGGTCCCTTGAAAATTTGCCCGAAAAGCATCCTCAAGCTCTTCCCAACTTCCAATGGTGTTTTTGGGAAGGCTTTTGAGCCAATGCCGGGCGGGCCCTTTAAGCTTGAGGGGTAAGTATTTTATGGCGTGGAGGTCATCTCCTCTGGCCATATGTATGCGGAGGATATAATCCTCGATCCAGACCCCAGGGTCTGTTGTTCTGTCGTACGCCTCTATGTTTATGGGCTTGAATCCCGCTGGAAATTCATGGTCCAGCACCTCATCGGTGAAACATAGGGGGTGTGCGGCACCCCTGTATTTGGGTGTGTCATGATGTTCGGATATTTGTTGTGTTGCATTGCTTACTAGAGCTTGCTTTCTTGGCCCGTATATAGATCTGGCTGGGCCGTCTTTTTGATGCGGATCCTTTGGTGGATCACGTGCCGGCTTGTGTGCGGCGCCGCTTGCCGCTCCATGCTGGCCATGCGGTCGTCCATCCGACCGGATGGCTTTCCTATTTTTTACTGCGGGGGCTTTAAGGCCTCCTCGTCAAATTCAGGCAGTAGCTTTCGCTTTGGATAGCTTTTTGTGCGGCGACTGCCGGCATATTTGTCTGCGGTGTTGCGTACTTTGCTCCATCTGATTCTGAGTGCATCTTCCGCAGTTTTGAGCTTCCGCTTCTGCTTTTTCAGGCTATGCGCAGTGGCGACAAGCCTTTTGTGGAGCTTCTTCTGCTCCATGAGTTTATCCGGCGTAAGGTCATCCAGACTGTTGTTTTCGCCGAGGACGGGGTGTTCGGTTTGTTTATCCAAGTTTCCATGTTCGGACGCTTGCTCGAAGGCATGTTCGTCGTCCGCTGGCTCGTCCTGCTCTATGGCTAGGTCTGTATGGCTGCTGTCTCTGTCGAGGCGGGGCTTGGAGCAGCGCTTACGTCGCCGCTTTGATTGCTTTTCGAGTGAACGATCCCTCGTTGCATCCCTGTGTTCCTCGTCGTCGCTTCCTTTGGGTGTGTCCACCATGTATACATCATGAGATGAGGTGGCTGTCCAGTGCCTTATAGGCGTTGGTTCATGTTCATCTCCTACATCGTCGTTCATACCGTCGATGTCTTCGGAGTCGAAGTCAAGCACGTCGTTTAAATTATTGACAGTGGCTACGAAGTGGGTGGTGGGTGGGCTTTGAATTTCTTCATCATCCGCATCCGAACCTTGTTGACCATAGTCCGGCCAGGGCTCTCCTAATAAAGAGAGAGACTTTAGTGAATTCAGAATATCGCCGAAGGGCGAGTGCTGAAAGATGTCTGCGGCGGTGAACTCCATGATCGGCGCCCAATCGATCGGTCGGGGCGCAGAGGGCTCGGAGTCTGGAGAGGAGTCCGGCTCCTTGGAGTCACGGGCTTCGCAGAGAATAGGGCTGGTGTTCGGCTCGATCGCCGTAGAGATTGCAGCCCTCGAGGTGGTGTCTAACCACCCATCATCGATTGGTGTGATCGGCTCCGAGCTAGGGGTCGGAGCGGACACAGGTGCGGCCTCCAGGGCACTGTTCGGCGGTGGAGCTAAATCATGCCCATCGTGACAGTGCGGCGCGCTCGGCTGTGGCTCGAATCCGTCGAAGATCAAATCTCCGCGGATGTCGGCCGTGTAGTTCAAACTTCCAAATCTGACCTGATGGCCAGGGGCGTAGCTTTCGATCTGCTCTACATGACCAAGCGAATTGGCCCGCAGTGCAAAGCCGCCCAATACGAAGATCTGTCCGGGGAGAAAAGTCTCACCCTGGATCGCATCGCTGTTGATGATCGGAGAAGCCATCGGGCCTAAAAGTGACGACACAGAGGAACTCTCAATGAAAGCACCAATGTCGGTGTCAAAACCGGCGGATCTCGGGTAGGGGGTCCCGAACTGTGCGTCTAGGCCGGATGGTAACAGGAGGCAGGGGACACGATGTTTTACCCAGGTTCGGGCCCTCTTGATGGAGGTAAAACCCTACGTCCTGCTTGATTGATATTGATGATATGGGTAATACAAGAGTAGATATACCACGAGATAAGAGAGGCTAAACCCTAGAAGCTAGCCTATGGTATGATTGTTTTTCGTCCTACGGACTAAAACTGTCCGGTTTATATAGACACCGGAGGGGGCTAGGGTTACACAGAGTCGGCTACAATGGTAGGAGATCTTCATATCCGTATCGCCAAGCTTTCCTTCCTCGCCAAGGAAAGTCCCTTCCGGACACGGGACGAAGTCTTCAATCTTGTATCTTCATAGTCCAGGAGTCCGGCCGAAGGTATAGTCCGGCCATCCGGACACCCCCTAATCCAGGACTCCCTCACCAAGCTTTACCAAATGTTCATAGCGTCTATATCTGCTCCTGGAATAGGTCCGTCACCTAGCGGTGCATGAAGGACATAATTCTTTTGTGCAACAATGAGGATAATCCTTAGATCATGGACTTAGTCCGCATCATTGCTACTATCATCTTTCAACATAGTTTTTCTCTAGGAACATATCAAAAATAAACGGGGATCTACATCACGAGCTATTGATCTACAACATAGTTATGCAAATACTATCAGGACTAAGTTCATGATAAATTAAAGTTCAATTAATCATATTTAAGAACTCCCACTTAGATAGACATCCCTCTAATCATCTAAGTGATCACGTGATCCAAATCAACGAAACCATGACCAATCATCACATGAAATGGAGTAGTTTTCAATGGTGAACATCACTATGTTGATCATATCTACTATATGATTCACGCTCGACCTTTCGGTCCTAGTGTTCTGAGGCCATATTTGCATATGCTAGGCTCGTCAAGTTTAACCCGAGTACTTCTGCGTGTGCAAAACTGGCTTGCACCTGTTGTATATGAACGTAGAGCTTATCACACCCGATCATCACATGGTGTCTCGGCACGACGAACTTTGGCAACGGTGCATAATCAGGGAGAACACGTGTACCTTGAAATTTAGTGAGAGATCATCTTATAATGCTACCGTCAATCAAGTAGAATAAGATGCATAGAGGATAAACATCACATGCAATCAATATAAGTGATATGATATGGCCATCATCATCTTGTGCCTTTGATCTCCATCTCCAAAGCACCGTCAAGATCACCATCGTCACCGGCGCGACACCTTGATCTCTATCGTAGCATCGTTGTCATCGCGTCAAATATTGCTTCTACGACTATCGCTGCCATTTAGAGATAAAGTAAAGCAATTACAGGGCGATTGCATTGCATACAATAAAGCGACAACCATATGGCTCCTGCCAGTTGCCGATAACTCCGTTACAAAACATGATCATCTCATACAATAAAATATAGCATCATGCCTTGACCATATCACATCACAACATGCCCTGCAAAAACAAGTTAGACGTCCTCTACTTTATTGTTGCAAGTTTTACGTGGCTGCTACGGGCTGGTCAAGAACCGTTCTTACCTACGCATCAAAACCACAACAATATTTCATCAAGTTAGTGCTGTTTTAACCTTCAACAAGGACCGGGCGTAGTCACACTCGGTTCAACTAAAGTTGGAGAAACTGACACCCGCCAGCCACCTGTGTGCAAAGCACGTCGGTAAAACCAGTCTCGCATAAGTGTACGCGTAATGTCGGTCTGGGCCGCTTCATCCAACAATACCGCCAAACCAAAGTATGACATGCTGGTAAGCAGTATGACTTGTATCGCCCACAACTCACTTGTGTTCTACTTGTGCATATAACATCTACGCATAAACCTGGCTCTGATACCACTGTTGGGGAATGTAGAAATTTCAAAATTTCCCTACGCACACCCAAGATCATGGTGATTCATAGCAACGAGAGAGGAGAGTATCGTCCACATACCCTCGTAGACCGTAAGCGGAAGCGTTATGAGAACGCGGTTGATGTAGTTGTACGTCTTCACGATCCGACCGATCCAAGTACCGAACGTACGGCACCTCCGAGTTTAGCACACGTTCAGCTCGGTGACGTCCCACGAGCTCCAATCCAGTAGAGCTTCGAGGGAGAGTTCTGTCAGCACGATGGCGTGATGATGGTGATGATGATGCTACCGACGCAGGGCTTCGCCTAACCACCACTATGATATGACCGAGGTGGATTATGGTAGAGGGGGGCACCGCACACGGCTAAAAGATCAAATGGTCAACTTGTGTGTCTATGGGGTGCCCCTGGCCATGTATATAAAGGAGCAAGGGGAGGGACCGGCGGCCTCATAGGGTGCGCCCCAAAGGGGGGAATCCTACTCCTACTAGGAGTAAGTTCCCCCTTTCCTAGTCCAACTAGGAGGGGAAGGAAAGAGGAGGAGAGGAGAAGGAAAGAGGGGGCCGGCCCCCAAAGCCCTAAACCAATTCGGTTTGGGCCTAGGGGGGTGCACCCTACACTTCCTTGCTGCCCTCTATTTCCACTAAAGCCCACGAAGGACCATTGACCCTCTCGGTGAATTTCTGTAACTCTCCGGTAACCGAAAAATACCCGAATCACTCGGAACCTTTACGATGTCTGAATATAGTCGTCCAATATATCCATCTTTACGTCTCGACCATTTCGAGACTCCTCGTCATGTCCCTGATCTCATCCAGGACTCCGAACTACCTTCGGTACATCAAAACACATAAACTCATAATACCAATCGTCACCGAACGTTAAGCTTGCGGACCCTACGGGTTCGAGAACTATGTAGACATGAACAAGACACGTCTCCGGTTAATAACCAATAGCGGAACCTGGATGCTAATATTGGCTCATACATATTCTACGAAGATCTTTGTCGGTCAAACCGCATAACAACATACGTTGTTCCCTTTGTCATCGGTATGTTACTTGTCGGACATTCGATCGTCGGTATCTCAATACCTAGATAAATCTCGTTACCGGCAAGTCTCTTTACTCGTTCTGTAATGCATCATCCCGCAACTAACTCATGCCTTGTATTGCATGCAAGGCTTATAGTGATGTGCATTACCGAGAGGGCCTAGAGATACCTCTCCGACAATCGGAGTGACAAATCCTAATCTCGAACTATGCCAACTCAACAAGTACCATCGGAGACACCTGTAGAGCACCTTTATAATCACCTAGTTACGTTGTGACGTTTGGTAGCACACAAAGTGTTCCTCCGGTAATCGGGAGTTGCATAATCTCATAGTCATAGGAACATGTATAAGTCATGAAGAAAGCAATAGCAGTAAACTAAAACGATCAGGTGCTAAGCTAATGGAATGGGTCAAGTCAATCACATCATTCTCCTAATGATGTGATCCTGTTTATCAAATGACAACTCATGTCTATGGTTAGGAAACATAACCATCTTTGACCAACGAGCTAGTCAAGTAGAGGCATACTAGTGACACTCTGTTTGTCTGTGTATTCACACATGTATTAAGTTTCCAGTTAATACAATTCTAGCATGAATAATAAACATATATCATGATATAAGGAAATAAATAATAACTTTATTATTGCCTCTAGGGCATATTTCCTTCACCCCTGGTGGCTGGTGCATTTCCCCTCTTGGCCCATAAGGCCCATATCTTTTGTCGGGGGTGCTCGGAACCCCTGCTGGTGACCCGATATGTACCCGGTACCCTCCGGAACACTTCCGGTGTCTGAATATCATTGTCCTATATATCAATCTTCACCTCTCGACCATTTCGAGACTCCTCATCATGTATGTGATCTCATCCTTGACTCCGAACAACATTCGGTCACCAAATCACATAACTCATATAATACTATATCGTCATCAAAAGCGTGCAGACCCTACGGGTTCAAGAACTATGTAGTCATGACCGAGACACCTCTCTGGTCAATAACCAATAGCGGAACCTGCATGCTCATATTGGCTCCTACATATTCTACGAAGATCTTTATCGGTCGAACCGTTATGGAAACATATGTTATTCCCTTTGTCTATCGGTATGTTACTTACCCGAGATTCGATCGTCGGTATCTTCATACCTAGTTCAATCTCGTTAATGGCAAGTCTCTTTAATCATTCCGTAATACATCACCTCGTGACCAACTCCTTAGTCATTTGCTTGCAAGCTTATGATGTGTATTGATGAACCACAAGTATAGGGGATCTATCGTAGTCCTTTCTATAAGTAAGAGTGTCGAACCCAATGAGGAGCAGAAGGAAATGATAAGCGGTTTTCAGCATGGTATTCTCTGCAAGCACTGAAATTATCGGCAACAGATAGTTTTTTGATAAGGTAATTGGTAACGAGTAGCAAGTAATAAAAGTAAATAAGGTGCAGCAAGACGGCTCAATCCTTTTTGTAGCAAAGTAAAAGCTTGGACAAACTCTTATATGAAGGAAAGCGCTCCCGAGAACACATGGGAATTATCGTCAAGCTAGTTTTCATCACGTTCATATGATTCGCATTTGATACTTTGATAATTTGATATGTGGGTGGACCGATGCTTGGGTACTTCCCTTAATTGGACAAGCATCACACTTATGATTAACCCCTATTGCAAGCATCCGCAACTACAACAGAAGTATTAAGGTAAACCTAACCATAGCATGAAACATATGGATCCAAATCAGCCCCTTACGAAGCAACGCATAAACAAGAGTTTAAGCTTCTATCACTCTAGCAACCCATAATCTACTTATTACTTCTCAATGCCTCCCTCTAGGCCCAAACAATGGTGAAGTGTCATGTAGTCGACATTCACATGACACTACTATAGGTATGACAACATACATCTCATCAAAATATCGAACGAATACCAAATTCACATGACTACTAATAGCAAGACTTCTCCCATGTCCTCAGGAACAAACGTAACTACTCACAAAGCATATTCATGTTCATAATCATAGGGGTATTAATATGAATAATGGATCCGAACGTATGACCTTCCACCAAGTAAACCAACTAGCATCAACTACAAGGAGTAATCAACACTACTAGCAACCCACGGGTATCAATCTGAGGTTTGGATACAAAGATTGGATACAAGAGATGAACCAGGGTTTGAGATGAGATGGTGCTGGTGAAGATGTTGATGGAGATTGACCCCCTCCCAATGAGAGGATCGTTGGTGATGACGATAGTGATGATTTCCCCCTCCTGGAGGGAAGTTTCCCCGGCAGAATAGCTCTGCCGGAGCCCTAGATTGGTTTCGCCAAGGTTCCGCCTCGTGGTGGCAGAGTTTCGTCCCATAAGCTTGCTTATGATTTTTTTCCTCGACGAAAGACCTCATATAGCAGAAGATGGGCATCGGAGGGCCACCAGGGGGCCCATGAGGCAGGGGGCGCGCCCAGGGGGTAGGGCGCGCCCCCCTCCCTCGTGGCTTGTGGGTGGGCCCCCTCTGGTACTTCTTGCGCTTAGTATTTTTTATATAGTCTGGAAATAACTTCCGTGAAGTTTCAGGACTTTTGGAGCTGTGCAGAATAGGTCTCTAATATTTGCTCCTTTTCCAGCCCAGAATCCCAGCTGCCGGCATTCTCCCTATTCATGTAAACCTTGTAAAATAAGAGAGAATATGCATAAGTATTGTGAAATAATGTGTAATAACAGCCCATAATGCAATAAATATTGATATAAAAGCATGATGCAAAATGGACATATCATGTATTACCGAGAGGGCCCAGAGATACCTCTCCGATACTCGGAGTGACAAATCCTAATCTTGATCTATGCCAACTCAACAAACACCTTCGGAGATACCTGTAGAGAATCTTTATAATCACCCAGTTACGTTGTGACGTTTTATAGCACATAAGGCATTCCTCCGGTATCCGGGAGTTGCATAATCTCATAGTCAAAGGAATATGTATTTGACATGAAGAAAGCAATAGCAATAAAACTAAACGATCATAATGCTAAGATAATGGATGGGTCTTGTCCATCACATCATTCTCCTAATGATGTGATCCCGTTATCAAATGACAACTGATGTCCATGGTCAGGAAACCTTAACCATCTTTGATCAATGAGCTAGTCTAGTAGAGGCTCACTAGGGACACGGTGTTTGTTTATGTATCCACACATGTATCAAGGTTTCTGATCAATACAATTCTAGCGTGAATAATAAACCTTTATCATGAATTAGGAAATATAAAATAACAACTTTATTATTGCCTCTAGGGCATATTTCCTTCAGTGCCCCTGTAACGTATCACCATCACTTTTATCATCTTTACCTATCCTAGCTTGATCCTTAGTTATTTCGTGATTTAGAAGAATAAAAGTTTAGTATGATCTTTTTTTGAGTCCTAGTCTCGTGATCTGTCAATCTATGTAATCGAGTTGAGAGTTATATAATAAAGAGTTTGAGTTTTGCTTCTTTACTTTTATGTTTCAATCTTAGTAATCAAAATGATAAAAAGAAAATACAATAATCCCATGGAAAGTAATGACTTTACATAAAGAAAAGTATAATTGATAAAAAAATTGGAAGTTAACAAACATAGTATTGGCCAATGATGCAATTCATGAAAGATTAATAAGGTAAGAGAAGATTCACATATAAATATACTATCTTGGAACTCTTTGATGATTGTGAGCCCCCATTTAATATTTTATGTCAATTAGTTGACGTTGGACAAGGAAGACAACGTAATGAGTTATGTTTGCTTATATTCACACAGAAGTTATATTGTCATGGATCCTCCAACATGTGTTGCTTGCTCAATATATTTTGCTAGGAAAAAATCCACACTAAGTAGAGATACTACTTGTGCATCCAAAACCCTTAAACCCAGTTTCATGTCGTGAGAGTCCACTATATCTACCTATGGATTGAATAAGATCCTTCAAGTAAGTTGTCATCGATGCATAAAGCAATAAAAATTGCTCCTAAATATGTATGATCTTTTATTGTAAGGGAAAATATGCTTTGTACGCTCTTGTGATGGTAAAGAAATAAAAGCGACAAACTGCGTAATAAATATTGCTATCACAAGGGGCAATATAAAGTGATGTTCCTTTACATTAAGAGCTTGCACATCCCAAAATAAAAAGTGCATGACAACCTCTGCTTCCCTCTGTGAAGGGCATGTCTTTTACTTTTCTGTATTTATTTTCTATGCAAGAGTCAATAGTGTTCTTCTCTATTCCTTTTCACATTTCTCTTTGCAAGCATCATGTGGCGAGGAAAGATCTAGGAACATATATCCAGTTGGATATGAGTAATCATGAGTTATTATTGTTGACATTACCCTCGAGGTAAATAAGTTGGGAGGCGGAACTATAAGCCCATATCTTTCTTTGTGTCTGACTGGAACTTTTCCTCCATATAATTGTATGTCGTGAGTGTCAGCAATCATAGAAGACTAAATGATAGTTGAGTATGTGGAATTGATAAACAAAAGCTCTTACATGAGACCCTTCCTGAGAATATGATGAATTGTAATTTTTTCGTTGACTAAGAACATAGTTTTTTTGGTTTTTGAGAAAGTTTATGCTTTATACTTCGTTATTGTGATGAATTGTTTTATGATGATATATTGCTGCTATGATAATGATCATGATGCTACTATGTTCGTATTTAGTTTTTATCGACACCTCTATCTCTCTCTCTAAACATGTGTTCATGATTATCAATTTCGGCTTTTGCTCGAGGACAAGCGAGGTCTAAGATTGGGGGAGTTGATACGCCCATTTTGCATCATGTTTTCCTAATGATATTTATAATGTTTTTAACACTTTGTGATGCAATTATAATGCCTTTTATCTCTTAATTTGCAAGATTTGAATGAAGAATGAGATTGCCAGAAGCTGGAATTCTGGACCTGGAAAAGCTACATCAGAGATATGTATTCTGTAGAACTCCAAATGACCTGAAATTTCATGGAGAATTTTTATGAAATATAAAAAAATAGGGGAGCAAAGAAGTAACAGGGGCCCCACCAGTTGCCCACAAGGCAACAGGGCGCGACCACCCCCTGGGCGCACCTTGATGCCTTGTGGGGCCCACAGCTGGCCTCTGGCCCATCTTCTACTATATGAAGGGTTTTGACCTAGAAAAAAATCAAGAGAGGACTTTCAGGACGAAGCGCTACCGTCTCGAGGCAGAACCTGGGCAGGGACACTTCCCTCCGGGAGGGGGAGATCGAAGCCATCGACATCACCAATAATCCTCTCATTGTGGGAGGACCAATCTTCATCAACATCTTCACCAACACCATCTCATCTCAAACCCTAGTTCATCTCCTGTATTCAATCTTTGTCTCAAAACCTCAGATTGGTACCTGTGGGTTGCTTGTACTGTTGATTACATATCCTAGTTGATGCTAGTTGGTTTATTTGGTGGAAGATTATATGTTCAGATCCACTATGAAATTCAACACCCCGATGATCTTGAACATGAATATGATTTGTGAGTATTTACTTTTGTTCTCGGGGATATGAGAGAAGTCTTATTATAAGTAATCATGTGAATTTGGTATTCATTCGATATTTTGATGATATGCATGTTGTTGCTTCCTTTAGTGGTGTCATGTGAATGTTGACTACGTGACATTTCATCATACCTGGGACTAAGGGAAGGCAATGTGGATTAATAAGTAAATGATGGGTTGCTATAGTGACAGAAGCTTAAACCCTAGTTTATGCGTCATTTCATAAAGAGATGATTTCGATCCATATGTTTCATGCTATGGTTAGATTTATCTTAGTTCTTCTTTCATAGTTGCGGATGCTTGCGAGAGGGTGTAATCATAAGTGGGAGGCTAGTTCAAGTAAGAATAGCACTCAAGCATCGGTCCACCCACATATCAAATTATCAAAGTACCGAACACGAAAGAAACAAACATGATGAAAGTAACTAGATGATAATTCCCATGTGTCCTCAAGAACGCTTTGCTTATTATAAGAGACCATTCCACTTGTCCTTTGTTATAAGAATATTGGGCCACCTTGCTACACATCTGTTACCATTGCTACTTGTTGCTAGTTACAAATTTCCTCGCTATCAATGATGAGGACATAAATACCATTGTTACACCCACAACCCCTGCTACTATACATACTGGACTGATTACTAGAGCTTGTGCACGCCAATTAAATTACCAGGTACTTTCATTTCTTGGTAATGATTCTAATGTTCATGAGAATATGATGTTGCCTAAATTGGATTCATTTGTTTTGCTTACAAATGAAGGGCCTAGCTTGGAGAAGGATGAACATTGGAGCAAGAACAAGCATGGAGTTGATGGCATGCGCAAGGGAAACAAGAACGGAGTTTCAAGTGATGATTTCAGGACTTTGAAGCCACCATAATGAGTGCATGAAGCCTTGGACAAAATATACAAGATGGCACTTCATAATTTTCGTCCAGAGACTATTCTAGGTGCTGAGTCACCTTATTATTGGTCCATGCCCATGTAATTTCGAAATAATTGAATATAGGCTGTTTTTAGAGTCTGTATGTGTGGGGAAACAAGAGTTAGGGTTGGTTTCGGACCCCTCCTCAAGGGCCACGAATCCCCCCCCCCCTCTTCCTCCATATATACAGCCCTTAGGGCATTGTTTAGACTTTGGGTTTTGTTTAGATTAAAAGTTGGCCATCGCTGCAACTTCGCGTACTTCATTTGTGTTCAACGACCAGACAAAGGCATCACATAACCCCACCTTCATTAATAAAGCTTTCCTCTTATATTCGCAATATCCAGATTTCAATCTCAGTTTCTTTCTTGTTCTTCGTTTGCTCGCAGGAAACAGACCCTCGTGGTTAGGTCGATCGTGCTCCGGCGTGGTCAATAACAACTCGGAAGTTGGTTTAGCGATTGCTAAGGTGCGACGTCTCGCACGTTCATAGTCAGATCGTCAAGGTTGACTCCCATAGAAAACGATAGCCACCATCTCATCGAAACATCGGGACACCTTCGCCTCTATCAAGTGGTATCAGATTTCTAGGTTGCTCGGTGAGATTTTACAGTTTTTCATAGTTTAGATCGAGTCTATTCTTCATACCTATAGTTCACGAAAAAGCCAAAAAAATTAGGGTTAGTTCATCCTATCCGAACCAGTCTGAGCATTTGCATAGTATTTTCAGTATTTTGCTTTGTTGAATTTGCGGTTGCATCGTCGTGTCAAGTTGCTGGTCTTAGCGTCTAGTCTTTTAGAGTTTCGAGTTCTGGTCATAAGTTGTCACGCCGCCACCGCACCATCATCATCGCCCCTGCCATCTACCACCACTGCTTTGAATCCGTATCCATATACCACCACCAATCCGTATCCATATACCACCACCGCTGCCATATCCTACCACCATATATCCACCACCAATCCGAGTTCCTTTCATATTAGGTTTGTTTTCAAGATCAATATAATTTTCGTTTCGTGTTTCCTTGCTTGAGTAGGTTTCTGGGAAAAAAGAGTCTGGAGACCCCCGGGCAGTTTTTAGGCCAAAATTTCGGTGACCGAAAATGTTTTCTCCCTATCCTATTTTTAGGATTTTCTGAGTCTTTTGAGACACTCGCCATCATAGTGATTTTTTTCGCACTTTTTCGTCATCCCTGCCCTGATTTCCTAAAAAAATGGTCAAAAAAATTCGTGCCCATCCTGTCATTTTGACTTGGGAAGAGTTTTGAGACACTCGCCATTATAGTGATTTTTCGCAAAAAAAAGACGAGCACAAAAAAATAGCGTGATTTTTTTTCCAGATAGTGCTTTTCCCTTGTTTACGTGCAGCGCCGTGATTTTGTTAGTGTTCTAGGCTCGCATCTCTAGCACGGTCTAGCCTAGGACCAACACAGTACCGTCGTTGAGCGTTTATTCAACTTTGCATCTCTGAATTGATTATTTCTAATCTTTTTGCTACCATATTATAAGCCTTCCTAGCTCCACATAAATCTACATCGTGCGTTTGACTCTCCCTGGTAATCGCTCTATCCAAGCTTTGAGAGTTTTGACTACAGCGGTTGCCGATCGCTGCCTGCTGTTGGGTAAGAACTGGTAAGAATTTGAGATTTGCTTGACGGATTTGTGACATCCACCACCACTTGTTAGTAGTCTATATGATCATATTCTTGTGTGTTTCTATTGCTGCTAATCATGGCAGGATCACAAGCCGACGAGATTGACTGGGAGAACTTGACGAACAAGGAGCTTCATCATAAGTTTCAACAAATGATGAGTGGACAAGTGCAAGATGTGCTAAACAGATTTGAAGAGGCCATGGAGAAGATGTTCGAAACAAAGCTCAATAACAAGTTTATTGAATTGCTTTCGCGTTTTCCACCACCACCGCCGGCTGCACTTGTCGCACAACAACAACAACAACAACAACAACAACAACAACAACAAAAACAACAACAACAACAACAACAACAACAACAACAACAACAACAACAACAACAACAACAACAACAACAGCAACAACAGCAGCAGCAACAACAACAACAACAACAACAACAACAACAGCAACAACAACAGCAACAACAACAGCAGCATCAACAACAACAACAACAATGTCGCCTTCCAAATAAAGTGGGACGAGCACTGCGTGTTCCCCTTGAGCCTGGTCAAAATTCTGGTACCGCTGTTGATGCTTCTGTAGCTCCTGTTGCTACTGCAAAGGTGGAGGACCATTACAAGGATGAGGTTGATCAAAATCAAAACTATGTGCAACCACCAGCACCACCACCACCAGGTCGTCCTCATGCATATCATCGCAACGGTAGGGCTGCACCACCACCTGAGGTACGAGATCATGACCATCTTCCTGAACTAAAATGGAATATTCCACCATTTGAGGGTAGATATGTTCCTGATATATATCTTACTTGGGAGTTAGAAACTGAACAATGTTTTACATGTTTACAATATCCTGAGGAGCAACGTGTTCCTACTGTTGTTTGTGCTTTCGCTACTTTTGCATGTGTTTGGTGGTCTGAACATTGTATATTATATCCTATTCCAGCTACTTGGGCTGCTTTGAAAATTGCTATGCGTACTCGCTGGGTTCCACCATACTATCAACATGAATTGCTTCAAAAATTGCAGCGTTTGAGACAAGGAAAAAATTTGTCGAAGAATATTATCAGGAATTACAAACTGGTATGATTAGATGTGGTATTGTTGAGGATAATGAAGCTATGCTTGCACATTTTATGGGTGGATTAAATAAAGAGACTCGGACCATTCTAGAGTATAAGGAATATAATAATATCACTCGTTTATTCCATCTTGCTTGCAAAGCTGAATGTGAAGTGCAGGATCGACAGGCATTGGCGCAAACTAACTTTTCTGCAGGTCGACCTTCATCATGGAAACCGCGTGCATCCTCTACTTCCACACGTTCTGCTACACCAACGCCTCCGTCATCTGCCACCTCCAACCCGTGATACAAGAAAGCATGCACAACCACCACTATCTGCCAAGAGCACATCTTCTGGACCTGCACAAAGCTCTTCTTCATCCATGACATCAATAGGGCAAACACATGATATTATTTGTCATCTTTGTAAGGGTGGAGGTCATTATGCGAGATAATGCCCATCTAAACGTGTGATGATTGTTACTGAGGATGGTGGGTATGAATCCGCTAGTGACTATGATGAGGAGACTTTGGCTCTTATTACAAGTGAAGAACACGGTGGAGATGATTCTGATCATGAGGCACAATACATGGATGCTGAAGATGCTGACAGCTATGAATGTTTAGTTGCTCAACGTGTTTTGAGTGTGCAGGTTACACAAGCTGAGCAAAATCAGAGGCATAATTTGTTCCATACAAAGGGCGTTGTGAAGGAACGTTCTATTCGCGTCATCATAGATGGAGGGAGCTGTAACAACTTGGCTAGCATGGAGATGGTGGAGAAGTTATCTCTCACCACAAGATCACATCCACATCCTTACTACATCCAATGGTTCAACAACCGCGGTAAGGTTAAGGTAACACGTACTGTTCGTGTGCATTTTAGTATCTCTACATATGTTGATTATGTTGATTGTGATGTGGTACCCATGCAAGCATGTTCCTTATTACTTGGTAGACCATGGCAATTTGATAAAAATTATGTACACCATGGTAGAAACAATCAGTATACTCTTGTTCATAAGGATACAAATATTACTTTGCTTCCTATGACTCCTGATTTCATTTTGAAAGAAGATATTAATAGAGCTAATAAAGCAAAATAGGAGAAAAATAAGATTGAAAATCAGATTGTGGCAAAAGAATTTGAGCAACAAATGAAACGTAATAATAAACCATCTAGTGTTGCTTCTGAAATTAAATTGAAAAGTGCATGTTTACTTGCGACAAAATCTGATATTGATGAGCTAGATTTCAGCAAATTTGTTTGCTATGATTTTGTGTGCAAAGAGGCATTATTTTCATTCGAGGACGTGCCTTCCTCTTTGGCCCCTGCTGTCACTAACATTTTGCAGGAGTTCGCTGACGTCTTTCCACAAGACGTGCCACCGGGATTACCACCTATTCAAGGGATTGAGCATCAAATTGAATTAATTCCCGGTGCATCGCTACCCAACCGTGCACCATACCGTACCAATCCAGAGGAGACGAAGGAGATTATGCATCAAGTACAGGAGCTGCTCAACAAAGGTCATATACATGAATCTCTTAGTCCTTGTGTTGTTCCTATTATACTAGTGCCTAAAAAGGATGGTACATCGTGTATGTGTGTTGATTGTAGAGGCATTAATAATATTACTATTCTTTATCATCATCCTATTCCTAGGCTAGATGAAATGCTTGATGATTTGAGTGGCTCTACAATATTCTCCAAAGTTGATTTGCATAGTGGATACCATCAAATTCGTATGAAATTGGGAGATGAATGGAAAACAACATTTAAAACTAAGTTTGGTTTATATGAGAGGTTAGTCATGCCTTTTGGGTTAACTAATGCACCTAGTACTTTCATGATACTAATGAACGAAGTTTTACGTGTTTTCATTGGACGATTTGTGGTAGTCTGTTTTGATGATATACTGATTTATATCAAATCTTTGGAAGAACATTTGGAACATTTTACGTGTTGTTTTCATTGCTCTCTGTGATGCACGTTTGTTTGGTAACCTTGCGAAGTGCACCTTTTGCACAGACCGAGTATCTTTTCTTGGCTATGTTGTTACTCCACAGGGAATTGAAGTTGATAGAGCCAAGATTGAAGCTATTGAGAGTTGGCCGCAGCCCAAAACAATCACACAAGTAGGAGTTTTCTTGGACTCGCTGGTTTCTACAGGCATTTTGTGAGAGATTTTAGCACCATTGATGCACCTCTCAATGAGCTTACAAAGAAGGATGTGCCTTTTGTTTGGGGTACCGCATAGGAAGAAGCCTTCACGGTATTGAAAGATAAGTTGACACATGCCCTTTACTCCAACTTCTTGATTTTAATAATACTTTCGAGCTTGAATGTGATGCTAGTGGAATTGGATTAGGAGGTGTGTTATTACAAGATGGAAAACATGTTGCATACTTTCCTGAAAAATTGTGTGGGCCTAGTCTGAACTATTCTACTTATGATAAAGAATTATATGCTCTTGTTCGGACCTTAGAAACATGGCAACATTATTTATGGCCCAAAGAATTTGTTATATATTCTGATCATGAATCTTTGAAACATATTAAAAGTTAAGAAAAACTGAACCATAGACATGCTAAATGGGTTGAATTCATTGAGACTTTCCCTTCTATCATTAAACACAAGAAGGGTAAAGAAAATGTTATTGCTAATCCATTGTCTCGTTGTTATACTATGATTTCACAACTTGACTTTAAAATATTTGGTTTGGAGACCATCAAAGATCAATATGTGCATGATGCTGAATTTAAAGATGTATTGCATAATTGTAAAGAAGATAGAACATGGAACAAGTTCGTCATTAACGATGGATTTGTGTTTTGTGCTAACAAGATATGCATTCCAGCTAGCTCCGTTCGTCTTTTTTTGTTGCAGGAGGCACATGGAGGAGGATTAATGGGGCACTTCGGTGTGAAGAAGAGAGAGGATATACTTGCTACACATTTCTTTTGGCCAAAGATGAGACGAGATGTTGAGCGTTTTGTTGCTCGTTGCACTACATGTCAAAAAGCTAAGTCACGACTCAATCCTCATGGTTTATATATGCGTTTGCTTGTACCTAGTGTTCCTTGGGAGGATATATCTATGGAATTTGTTTTAGGTTTACCTCGAACAAAGAAGGGGAGGGATAGCATATTTGTTTCCATGGATATGTTCTCGAAAATGGAACACTCTATACCATGTCCTAAAAGCAATGATGTTGTTAATGTTGTTGATATGTTGTTTCATGAAATTATTCGCTTGCATGGTGTGCCAAATACTATTGTTTCAGATCGTGATACTAAATTTCGTAGCCACTTTTGGAGATGTTTATGGGCTAAGTTGGGGACTAAACTTCTTTTTAGTACCACTTGTCACCCCCAAACTGATGGACAAACTGAAGTAGTCAATAGAACATTATCTACTATGCTTAGGGCGGTTTTGAAGAATAATAAGAAAATGTGGGAAGAATGCTTGCCTCGTATTGAATTTGCTTATAATCGTTCGTTGCATTCTACTACTAAGATGTGACCTTTTGAAATTGTGTATGGTTTCCTACCTCGTGCACCTATTGATTTGTTGCCTCTTCCATCTTCGGAGAAGGTTAATTTTGATGCTAAACAACCTGCAAAATTGATCTTAAAAATGCATGAGTTAACTAAGGAAAAATTGAGCGTATGAATGCTAAATATAAACTTGCTAGAGATAAGGGTAGAAAACATGTTGTGTTTGCAACTGGAGATCTTGTTCGGTTACATTTGCGTAAGGATAGATTCCCTGATTTCCACAAATCAAAGCTAATGCCACGTGCTGATGGTCCTTTTAAGGTGTTAGAGAAAATAAATGATAATACTTGAGCTACCTGTAGATTTTGGGGTTAGTCCCACTTTTAACATTGCAGTTGAAGCCTTATTTGGGTGAGGAAGATGAGCTTCTATCGAGGACGACTTCATTTCAAGAAGGGGAGGATGAGGAGGAAATCAATAACATTGTTACACCCACAGCCCCTGCTACTATACATACTGGACCGATTACTAGAGATCGCGCACGCCAATTAAATTACCAGGTACTTTCGTTTCTTGGTAATGATTCTAATGTTCATGAGAATATGATGCTACCTAAATTGGATACATTTGTTTTGCTTACAAATGAAGGGCCTAGCTTGGAGAAGGATGAACATTGGAGCAAGAACAAGCATGGAGTTGATGGCATGCACATGGAAACATGAACGGAGTTTTAACTGATGATTTCAAGACTTCGAAGCCACCATAATGAGTGCACGAAGCCTTGGACGAAATATACAAGATGCCACTTCATAATTTTTATCCAGAGGCTATTCTAGGTGCTGCGTCACCTTATTATTGGACCAGGCCCATGTAATTTCGAAATACTTGAACATAGGTTGTTTTTAGAGTTCGTGTGTGTGGGGAAACAAGAGTTAGGGTTGGTTTCGGACCCCTCCTCCAAGGGCCATGAAATCCCCCCCCTCTTCCTCCATATATACACCCTTAGGGAATCGTTTAGACTTTGGGTTTTGTTTAGATTAAAAGTTCGCCATAGCTGCAACTTCGCGTACTTCGTTTGGGTTCAACGACCAGACAAAAGGTGTCACAGAACCCCATCTTAATTAATAAAGCTTTCCTCTTATATTCGCAATATCCATATTGCAATCTCAGTTTCTTGCTTGTTCTTCGTTTGCTCGCAGGAAACAGACCCTCGTGGTCAGGTTGATCGTGCTCCGGCGTGGTCAATAACCCCTCAGAAGTTGGTTTAGCGATTGCTAAGGCGCGACGTCTCACACGTTCGTAGTCGGATCGTCAAGGTCGACTCCCACATAAAATGATAGCCACCATCTCATTGAAACATCAGGACACCTTCGCCTCTATCAATCAAACTATCTGTTACCGATAATTTCAGTGCTTGCAGAGAATACCTTGTTGAAAACCGCTTGTCATTTCCTTCTGCTCCTCGTTGGGTTCGGCACTCTTACTTGTCGAAAGGACTACGATTGATCCCCTATACTTTTGGGTCATCACCCATTCCCTCATGGGCAGAGGGAAGATTGGTGGTTGCCTCCGAAGAACTCCGACCCAGTGATGCCGGCGGAGCTCCGATGTCGGTGTCATCCCCCACAGGTTGATGGTTGCATGAAATACAAAGTGAAAATAAAAACCAAATGCCTGAATACCTCTTAGGGCAATAATGCCTGAATGAGGGTATACATGTTATCATCCAAATATTCTCAACGCAGGTGAATGCACCCGGATGAGCCCGAACTAATCACCTCTATAGGCATCGATGTATGGCTTGTCGAAGCAACATGCACCTCCTAGGATGCCAGCCTCTTCTAGCTTCCAGAAGAGTTGGCCTCGATCTTTTCATCTCCTCCCTCCAAGTCGACGTCATTAGAAGAGCTTTGGTTCTTTGTCCTGTTCTTCCTTCCCTTTCCCTGGGCGGCACCTAACCCAAACGGAGAGCTGGGATGAGTTTCTGATGTTGTGTCAGAGGGGCCTTCTTGGAGGACTAGGTTCTTTATCTTGTTCTTATTTCCTCTTCCCGGCCGGTGCCTGGCCTGAATGGAGGGCTTTGGTGACACCCTGATGCCACGCCTGAGGTACATTCTCAGAAGACAGGGATCTTCGTCATGTTCTTCATTTCCTTCTTCCGGGCAATAAGGGACTCGGAAGGAGAGCTATAACGGCTTTCGGCCGTTGCATCTAGGGTATCTTCTCGGATGGACAGACTCTTCATTCTTTTCCTCCTTTCCTGCTCCATCATCTTAACCAGAACCTCATAAGGGTTTTTGGCAAGAAGCCTTTCAAGCTCGGGAGTCCTGGGATCCCTTGAGAGCGGAGCCAAGTGAAGGAAATATGCCCTAGAGGCAATAATAAAGTTGTTATTTACATTTCCTTATATCATGATAAATGTTTATTATTCATGCTAGAATTGTATTAACTGGAAACTTAGTACATGTGTTAATACATAGACAAACAGAGTGTCACTAGTATGCCTCTACTTGACTAGCTCGTTAATCAAAGATGGTTAAGTTTCCTGGCCATGGACAAAGAGTTGTCATTTGGTGAACAGGATCACATCATTATAGAATGATGTAATTGACTTTACCCATCCGTTAGCTTAGCATTTTGATCATTTAGTTTATTGCTATTGATTTCTCCATAACTTATACATGTTCCTATGACTATGAGGTTATGCAACTCCCGAATACCGGAGGAACACTTAGTGTGCTATCGAACGTCACAACGTAACTGGGTGACTATAAAGATGCTCTATAGGTGTCTCCAATGGTGTTTTTTGAGTTGGCATAGATCGACTTTAGGATTTGTCACTCCATGTATCGGAGAGGTATATCTGGGCCCTCTCGGTAATGCACATCACTATAAGCCTTGCAAGCAATGTGACTAATGAGTTAGTTACGGGATGTTGCATTACGAAACTAGTAAAGGGACTTGCCAGTAACGATATTGAACTAGGTATTGTGATACCGACGATCGAATCTCGCGCAAGTAACATACCGATGACAAAGGGAACAATGTATCTTGTTATGCAGTTTGACCAATAAAGATCTTCGTAGAATATGTAGGAACCAATATGAGCATCCAGGTTCTGCTATTGGCTATTGAATGGAGATGATCCTTGGTCATGTCTACATAGTTCTCGAACCCGTAGGGTCCGCACGCTTAACGTTTGGTGACGATCGGTATTATGAGTTTATGTGTTTTGATGTACCGAAGGTTGTTCGGAGTCCTGGATGTGATCACGAGCATGATGAGAAGTCTCGAAATGGTCGAGACATAAATATCGATATATTGGAAGCCTATGTTTGGACATCGGAATGGTTTCGGGTGAGTTCAGTCATTTACCAGAGTACCGGGGGGTTACCGGAACCCCCCGGGGAGTATATGGGCCTTATTGGGCCTTAGTGGAATAGAGGAGAGGAAGGCCAAGGTGGAGGGCGCACCCGCCTAGCCCAATATGGATTGGGTGGGGGCCGCCCCCCCCCCTTCCTTACTTCTCTCTCCCCCTTCCTTCTCTCCTACTCCAACTAGGGAAAGGGGGGAATCCTACTCCCGGTGGGAGCAGGACTCCCCCTAGGGCGCGCCATAGAGAGGGCCCGCCCTCCCCTCCTCTACTCCTTTATATACGGCGGAGGGGGCACCCCATAGACACACAAGTTGATCTCTTAGCCATGTGCGGTGCCCCCTCCACAGATTTCCACCTTGGTCATATCGTTGTAGTGCTTAGGCGAAGCCCTACGTCGGTAACTTCATCATCACCATCATCACACCATCATGCTGACGAAGCTCTCCCTCGGCACTCAGCTGGATCTAGAGTTCGTGGGACGTCACCGAGCTGAACATGTGCAGATCGCGGAGGTGCTATATCTTTGGTGCTAGGATTGGTCGGGTCATGAAGACGTACGACTACATCAACCATAATCCACCTCGGTCATATCGTAGCGGTGCTTAGGCGAAGCCCTGCGTCCGTAGCTTCATCAACACCGTCATCACGCCGTCGTGCTGAAGGAACTCTCCCTCTAAGCTCTACTAGAACGTGAGTTCGTGGGACGTCACCGAGCTAAACGTGTGCAAATCGCGGAGGTGTCGTACGTTCGGTACTAGGATCGGTCGATTGTGAAGACGTACGACTACATCAACCGCGTTGTCATAACGCTTCCGCTTACGGTCTACGAGGGTACATGGACAACACTCTCCCCTCTCGTTGCTATGCATCACCTAGATGGATCTTGCGTGTGCGTAGGATTTTTTTGAATTACTGCGTTCCCCAACAGTGGCATCCGAGCCATGTCTATGCGTAGATGTTATATGCACGAGTAGAACACAAAGGAGTTGTGGGCGTGGGTATATGCATATTGCTTGCCGTCACTAGTTGATTCTTGATTCAGTTGTATTTTTGGATGAAGCGGCTCAGACCGACATTACGCGTACACTTACACGAGACTGGTTCTACCGACGTGCTTCGCACACAGGTGGCTAGTGGGTGTCAATTTCTCCAACTTTAGTTGAATCGGATTCAATGAACAGGGTTCTTTCTGAAGATCAAAAAGCAATCACTATACCGCATTGTGGTTTTTGATGCGTAGGTAAGAACGGCTCTTGCTCAGCCCGTAGCAGCCACGTAAAACTTGCAACAACAAAGTAGAGGACGCCTAACTTGCTTTTGCAGGGCATGTTGTGATGTGATATGGTCAAGCCATGATGCTAAATTTTATTGTCTGAGATGATCATGTTTTGTAACAGAGTTATCGGCAACTGGCAGGAGCCATATGGTTGTCGCTTTATTGTATGAAATGCAATCGCCATGTAATCACTTTACTTTATCACTAAGTGGTAGTGATACTCGTAGAAGCAATAGTTGGCGAGACGACAATGATGCTTCAATGGAGATCAAGGTGTCAAGTCGGTGATGATGGTGATCATGATGGTGCTTTGGAGATGGAGAAGGCACAAGATGATGATGGCCATATCATATCACTTATATTGATTGCATGTGATCTTTATCCTTTATGCATCTTATTTTGCTTAGTTCGGCGGTAGCATTATAAGATGATCTCTCACTAAATTTCAAGTTACAAGTGTTCTCCCTGAGTATGCACCGTTGCTACAGTTCGTCGTGTCGAGACACCACGTGATGATTGGGTGTGATAAGCTCTACATTCACATACAATGGGTGCAAGCCAGTTTTGCACACGCGGAACACTCGGGTTAAACTTGACGAGCCTAGCATATGCAGATATGTCCTCGGAACTCTGAGACCAAAAGGTCGAGCGTGAATCATATAATAGATATGATCAACATAGTGATGTTCACCATTGAAAACTAATCCATCTCACGTGATGATCGGACATGGTTTAGTTGATATGGATCATGTGATCACTTACATGATTAGAGGGATGTCTATCTAAATGGGAGTTCTTAAGTAATTTGATTAACTGAACTTTAGTTGATCATGAACTTAGTACCTGATAGTTTTTTTTGCATGTCTATGTTGTTGTAGATAGATGGCCTATGTTGTTGTTCCATTGAATTTTAATGGGTTCCTAGAGAAAGCTAAGTTGAAAGATGATGGTAGCAATTACACGGACTAGGTCCGTAACTTGAGGATTATCCTCATTGCTGCATAGAAGAATTATGTCCAGGAAGCACCGCTAGGTGACAAACCCGCTGCAGGAGCAACGCCAAATGTTATGAACACTTGGCAGAGCAAAGATGATGACTACTCGATAGTTCAGTGTGCCATGCTTTACGGCTTAGAACCAGGAGTTCAATGACGTTTTGAACGGTATGGAGCATATGAGATGTTCCAGGAGTTGAAGTTAATATTTCAAGCAAATGCTCGGATTGAGAGATATGATGTCTGCAATAAGTTCTACAGCTGCAAAATGGAGGAGAATAGTTCTGTCAATGAACATATACTCAGAATGTCTAGGTATCACAACGACTTGACTCAGCTGGGAGTTAATCTTCCTGATGATAGTGTCATTGACAGAGTTCTTCAATCACTGCCACCAAGCTACAAGAGCTTTGTGATGAACTATAATATGCAAGGGATGGATAAGACGATTCCCGAGCTCTTCACAATGCTAAAGGCTGCGGAGGTAGAAATCAAGAAGGAGCATCAAGTTTTGATGGTCAACAAGACCACCAGTTTCAAGAAAAAGGGTACAGGGAAGAAGGGGAACTTCAAGAAGAACGGCAAGCAAGTTGCTGCTCAAGTGAAGAAGCCCAAGTCTGGACCTAAGCCTGAGACTGAGTGCTTCTACTGCAAAGGAATTGATCACTGGAAGCGGAACTGCCCCAAGTATTTGGCGGAGAAGAAGGATGGCAAAGTGAAAGGTATATTTGATATACATGTTATTGATGTGTACCTTACTAATGCTCGCAGTAGCGCCTGGGTATTTTATACTAGTTCTGCTGCTAATATTTGCAACTCGAAGCAGGGGCTATGGATTAAGCGAAGATTGGCTAAGGACGAGGTGACGATGCGCGTGGGAAATGGTTCCAAAGTCGATGTGATCCCCGTCGGCACGCTACCTCTACATCTACCTTCGGGATTAGTTTTAGACCTAAATAATTGTTATTTGGTGCCAGCTTTGAGCACAAACATTATATCTGGATCTTGTTTGATGCGAGACGGTTATTCATTTAAATCAGAGAATAATGGTTATTCTATTTATATGAGTAATATCTTTTATGGTCATGCACCCTTGATGAGTGGTCTATTTTTACTAAATCTTGATAGTAGTGATACACATGTTCATAGTATTGAAGCCAAAATATATAAGTTTAATAATGATAGTGCAACTTATTTGTGGCACTGCCGTTTAGGTCTTATTGGTGTAAAGTGCACGAAGAAACTCCATGCTGATGGACTTTTGGAATCACTTGATTATTGTAGCGACCCGACCTCAGTCGGTCAAGTCTCTGTGTTCAGTGTCATCCCTGGATCGGTGATGCTGACACAGACAATACTCAAAGGATTTATAACAGAGTAGCAATCACACTTATTACATCGAATGTCTCAAAAGAGAACTTATTACAATAAATATGGCTTAAGGCCATCTAAATAAGATAACAGCGGAAGGCTTGGAAGATAAAGTGAGTCCATCAACTCCAACGGCATAGCTGAGTGCATGACAAACGACCTACCGCATCTTACTCCTCGTCTGAAAAGTCTGCAACATGATATGTTGCAGCCCGAAAACGGGTCAGCACATGGAATATGCTCGCAATATAACACAGTAGAGCAATGAGCAGGTAAATGCTATCACTATGTGCATATTTGGCTGGTGGAGGCTCTATGGTTATAATGTTTTTGCGAAAAGCCATTTTTTCTACAACAAAGGAATATACTTTATTTAACTATCATGATGGTTGAAACATTGAGAATGGTACCCCATCTCAATCCCAATTAAAATTAATTATCAACCCAATAAATTAATTATATTGTGTGATGAGATCCATATGATAATCCAAGAACCAGATACTCAAGTTGTCCATAACCGGGGACACGGCTCACCATGATTTGTTTGTACACTCTGCAGAGGTTTGTGCACTTTTCCCCACAAGACTCGATCTCCTCCGTTGGATTTCTCACACTACATGGTGTTTGAGAAACGGATGACCGAGACACAGTCTTTCAGAAGCATTAACTCTAACCCCGGGTAGACAGTACCAACCTACATCCCCTACATCTGCTAGCCTACCACTGGAAGAGGTCATACAACCTACTCAACTATGCTAGAGCCCGTAATAGCTTGTGGCTGCACACGGAAGTTTCTAGCATGAATAATCTTATGATCCCTTTGAGCCTGGGTGGCGGACCATAGGAGGATCACATGGTATAACCCCGGGATCTCCTAGGACAACACTGGTATAACCCAGGTGCCCAAAACCAACAATCCACCTAGATGTGTATTAAAGTTGCCACATTGGAATTGAACCATTAATTAACAAACTCACATCTGTCATGGATACACTCAAACCCAATCCACGTCTACTAGCATAGCATAACAATATAAGCATAACGTAGAAGTAACTCCCAAGGGTTTGATAATGAAATAGGTAATAGGTTCTACCTCATCAACTACTTCCCAATACCCACATGTTAATCACATCCTAATCATGCAATGTTTGAGGATTGTAACTAATGCATAAAAACTAGGTATGAAAGAGAATGATCAATGTGTTACTTGCCTTGCTGACGATCTGCAAAACCTAGTGACTCGTAGTAGCACGCTTCGCACTCCGGGTGTTCTATCGCAAACAAACAATAGCATACATAAGCAATCAAGCAAAGATGCATGGTGAAAACTCAAATAAGAAGATCTAACCAGAAAGTTCAACTGAAGAACTCCGGTTTGCAAAAAGAATCAAATCAAACGGAGCAATGAAACACAAACTACGAAAGAAACAAGATCTGATTACTAATATGGACTAAATTCAAATTTTAGAGTACCAAAATATTGTTCAAGTTGGTTAAACAGAAAGAGGGCTTCAAGACGAAGATCTAGGCGCTTGTCTCACCTGATTTGGATAAACGAGCGAAAAGATATACTAGATCAAAGATTAGGGCAGAAATCGCGATCGGAAATAATCACGGAAAAACCCTGGAAAAAGAAAAACTGACGAACAGGCTAACAAACGAACATTCGCTGTCTGCGACTATGTGGGGACCCCGACTCATAAGTCGTGATCACCGAATGCACATGTACAGTGATCCCAGAGATAAATGCTCACTGAACACACAGAGGCTGAATAACAAGAGTCTTACATCCATACATATCGTCTTACACAAATTATGACCATTTTGGTCTAGTCTTACATAGATAAAGCCACAAGGGCTGAATACCAAATAAACTTAAGCAGCGGAATTCTTCGTCGATAAGTAGAACCCATGCCATCTGCCTTAACCCTACAGGCATTCTGACTGGGAAACGTCCTAGTTCGCATGTTCGTCTTCAAAGAACTCTTCTTTGAACTCCTGTTCTTCCATGCCTGGCCAATTAAATAACCAGTGGCAAGCCAATGAGTACTTTGAATGTACTCGCAAGCAACCCATGTTTTGGTTCGAGATACAACAATGTAGGATATAGGTAAATTTTTGCAGAAAGCTAGTTTTGAGTGCAATGACATGTTCAACAACTTGTAAGACGTGCATCGGAAGAACTCATGTGACCATGAGGACAGGTTACAGATATCAACATAAATAGAGTGGGCACCAACCCAACTCAATCATGTCAAGTCCTTGACTTGACTCAAGTAGTTCTTCCCACTTATCCAAACACACACACTGGTTTGCAAACATGTGGACGTAGTTTAAGCAGCACCGCCCAACTGTCCTTGACCGCGGACACGGCTATTCAAATAGTTTTACACTCTGCAGAGGTTGCACACTTTACCCCCAAGATCCGGGGAACTTCCGTGTCATCCATGACCCGCGGTACCTCAAGTACCCGGGGTAAGCACCCGATCACTATCTTTCCCTAGACGACACTAACATGGAGTCCACTCAATTGGTAGTAACCCCCATGCCCAACATTTCACAACTTTAAAAATGGTGGAGCCTCGCTCCCATATTCATCACATACCACTGGCACGGGGTACCAACGGTGTGTCCGGTGCCCCATAAAAATGTTCTTGGCCGCCCTACCTGGCACGGCCCCGTCCCGAGAGAGCGCGCCAACAACTCTCCCGTCACTAGTAATGCGGGCTCCAAGCTAGTATCGGCCTAGGTAATCAATAATGCCCTTTCCCATACAAGGGTAGAGTGGTTGCGCATGTAAGGTTGGGACAATTGACAAATCTTAAATCTAATCCGCTTTTGAAAACAACACACACACTTGCCTTGGTATACCTCTTCGTCAGCAAGTGGTTACCCATCTCATTATCTCCCTCGGGCATAAGTGGCACCCGACGGGGTTTTGAAAAGTCTTTTGAAAATACCTTGTCTCCATCACCATGCACATTCCCGTCCCTTTTTGCGTAGCAACTACTTTAGGATCCTATCTACTCCCACCGGCATAACCCTCATAAGAAGGTAGGGTCATGCACAATGCAAGTATCAACAAGGAGGAAATGGAGGCAACCCACCAAAGTGGCTACCATCTCATCATGATTCCGATGCAACAATAATAAAGTGCTATATGAAATGCATAAAAAGGGTTTCATAGGCATGGTCAAAGGGCTGCTTGCCTGGCTCAACAAAGTCTTCTGGGTCTTCAAAGTCTTCTGGTCCAACTCCTTCATCAGCAACGCAATCTATCGTCGCAAAATAATAACGAGAAAATAAGGCAATAATAAAACAGAAAAACCAAAGTGCTCAGAAAAATGTCAATTCATTTTTATTAAATACTAGGTTGAAAACTAAGAAGGGGAAAATTCCTAGTTTTGGATTTGGAGTAGCAGAATAGGAGAAATGGGTTTTCAAAGGTTTATTTCAATGCTTAAAATCACATTTAAATATTTACAGTGAAGAAAAGGTTGTTGGATTTGAATGAAAGTTGCACCATAAATAGGTGGGATTATTACAAGAATTTAGGAGTTGGAATTATTGCATTTGGATAAATAATTAATTCTGTGGAATTTTTGGAAAAGCCACAGAAAAGAAAAAGGAAAAGGGCACTGTGCCTACCGGGCCAGAACAGCTGCGGGGCAGCAGGCCCAGCCAGTGGGCCAACCCAGCCGAGCCAGCGCACAGCGCGCGCCCGCCCATTTTAAACCTAACGGCCGGGGCCCGCGGGACAGAGAGAGAGAGAGGGGCGCGGGAACGAGCGAGAGGATGACAGGCGGGGCCCGCCTGTCATCACTAACCCATGGACAGGGGGGTCGCGGTGCTCACCGGCGATGATGCAGGCCACGGCGAGCTCCGGCGAGTGCGGGGATGGCTTCAGGGGGCTGCCGCACGTCGGTGAGTGGTGGACTTGGCCGGCGGGGGTGCCTGGTTCGCCGGCGACGAAGAGCTGCGTCGGAGGACCTTCGGGAGGCAGTGACTCCGGCCATTTCCGGCAGCTACAGAGAGGGAGACAAGGGGGAAATGATCAGTAGGGCGCGGTGGCTCCAGATCGGGGCAGAGGAGGAGCGGGGGAGGCCTGTACCTCGCGAACTCTGGCGAGCCGAGGCGGCGGAGCTCGAGCTCGATCTCGAGCTCGAGCGGCTCTGGGGACAAATGGGTGGTGCGGGAGGTGGATTAGGAGTGTGGGGGAGCGACAGGGAGTGATAGAGAGGCTCGGGGTCGCCTTTTATAGGCTGGCCGAGGTCCACCGTAGGCGCGGCCTACGGGTGTCCGCGGGATCGGCTCGGGTGTCCATTAGAGAGGGAATGGAGGGCTCGGGGGTGTTCGTGAGAGTGGTCTAGGGTGCCAGGGAGAGAGAGGAGGAGCGGGGCGAGCTGCAGGCGGGCCATAGGAGCGGCGCGAGTATTGGCCGAACGGGGCGGCGTTCTAGCGCGAGCAGGAGAGAGAGGAAGGCGCGGGAGCAAGTGGGCGGCCTGCTGGCGTGGAGCGGACGTCGAGGGGCATCGACTGGCGCGCGGGGGAGGCTCGAGGTGGCCGGGAGGCGCAGCGTCAACGGTCGGGTGCCCTGCCAGGCGCTCCAGAGTGCGACTTTGCCCGGCATCCGCGGCTTTCCCGCATCCGCGTGCGTCCACTTGCGTCTGGCAGCTGAAGGGGGCATGGGCAAAAGTTGGGGAGTGCCTTGGATGCTCTGAAAGGCTGAGAGGAGAGAGGGAGGCTAAGAGAGAGATGAATCCACTGTCCAGACAAGAAAAATGGGGTTCTCCCCCCCTTCATCATTGCTTCCTCGGGCAGCAAAGCTCACAGGTGCTAGAGGGGAACTAGGAGGGGTCGTGGTAGAAAGTTGAGCCTACAGAGAATAGTGGAAGAGGCCAAAAATGGAACTTTTGTAAAGTGGCAGAAGGTGTTTGATGCTGGTTTGGGCAAGTAGATGGTTTCCGTTTGCCATGAGACTCCACAGGGTGAAATGACACATATAATTAGGGTCTTCCACCAATTTTGAGCTTATTTGGGCAAAGTTGCCAATGCAACTTTTGTAAACCCTAGAAATTAGCAGAAATGAACTTGTGCAGATCTAGTTGATCAAATCATTTCTCCTTGATGCACCACTTGGTGTAGTGGCCTCATTTGGTCATATGAACATGATCACAAAAGTTGTGGTCAAGGAGAGAAAGTTGGTAGTACAAAGTTGTTCAAACTTTGATTCTGGTCAGAGAGGGTTTTGGTGCATTTTGGTGAACCAAACTGACCTTAATTGAGATGAGGATTTGCAAGGTGACCACAATATGCATTTGTGACTTGCTGGATTTTCCTTGGATTTTTATGAAAATATTTCCTGTAGAAATATTTCAAATCCTTGAAATGGGCAGAAATAGTTTTGGGAGGTTTGTCCAATATTCTGAACATGACCATGTGTTGAAACTCCTATATATGGAAAATATATGTCCACTGAGTTTCCCTGATTTTTGTCAAATATTTTTGAAACATTAAAATAAATTTTTCCCTATTAAAGACCATTTCTGGCCTTAAGAAAAAGCTTTTAAATAAAATAGGAAAATAACTGTTAAAATTATATTTTTGTGGTTTATGGGAATCCTATATCTAATAGGTTTCAAATATACTCTTTGAAATATTTTTCATACCCCAAATCAAGTACTTGTAGTGCAAACCTCAACTCAGGGGTTTTTAGGAAAACTAAATTTTGAAAATACTATTTGGCCAAATTATTTTTGTAGGAAAATACTATACTGTACTATACACATGGCATGATCATTGGGCAGAAGTTTGGGGCAAGGAGATGAAGTACAGAAGGTGGATTAGTTGACTTTAAAGAGCACTTGAAAAAAATCACTCAGAGAAAACCAACTCCAAAATAAAAGCCAAATAATGCAAAAGTTTTTGTTGGTCCAATTTTTCATGTTTTAATAATGAAAATGACATGTTACAAAATGCAGGGCGTGACAGACTAACCGACGAACAATGTTCGTTAGAACGAACATACGGACGGACGTCCTCTAAATAAATAAACCGATGGAAAACCGAACGAATCAGTCTATTTAAAAAAACTAGATCTAGGGTTTTCACAAAAACAACGGTTTGCCCGAGAAAACCAGATGGCGGCGGCTACCTCGGCATCGGCGGGATCGGTGGCGGCTCCGGCGGCGGCGGGCGGGGTCGGCGGCGGCGGGATCAGCAGTGTTGGGAAGCGATGCATCACGGCGGGAGGCGCTGGCGGTGGCGGGCGGGGCTGGCGGCTTCGCGGGCCTCGGGCCTCGCCTTAAAAAACCAGTCGGGCGGTGTCCTAGTTGGGCACGGCCCTAGGTCGGTGCTCTCTTTTTTTTTAACTTGACGCGGAAAAACAAATAAAATAAATACTAAACGGACCCCGAAAATCCTGAAATAAATTTTCACGGTCCTCTAATAATATTTCGGACAAAGTGAACATTTATTTGTGCCTCTAATGCAATTTTGAAAAACGCATATTTTTCCTAATTCAAATAAAATTGCAATAAAATCCAGATAAAATTTTATCATTTGATTTTAATATTTTTCCTCCAATATTTCACTTATTTTTTGGAGAAGTCATATTATCTCCTCTCATATATTTTAAAATGAAATATTTTCGGAGAGAAAAATTATTAAAACCAAAATGATCCTTGCCTCAATATTTGATAAAATTCAAATATGAAGAATGTGAAATCCCCAACTCTCTCCGTGGGTCCTTGAGTTGCTTAGGATTTTCGAGGATCGCGAAAAAATGCAATAAAATATGATATGCATGGATGACCTATGTATAACATTCCAAATTGAAAATTTGGGATGTTACAATTATGAATCACTTGATGCTTGCGAACCATGGCTCATGGCAAGATGACTAAGACTTCGTTCTCTAGAACAATGGAGTGAGCAATAGACTTGTTGGAAATAATACATACTGATGTATGCGGTCCGATGAGTGTTGATGCTCGCGGCGGGTATCGTTGTTTTCTTACCTTCACAGATGATTTGAGAAGATATGGGTATATCTAATTGATGAAACATAAGTCTGAAACATTTGAAAAGTTCAAAGAATTTCAGAGTGAAGTGGAAAATCATCGTAACAAGAAATTAAGTTTCTACGATCTGGTCATGGAGGTGAATATTTGAGTTATGAGTTTGGTATTCATTTGAAACAATGCGGAATAGTTTCGCAACTCACGCCACCTGGAACACAACAGCGTAATGGTGTGCCCGAATGTCATAACCGCACTTTATTAGATATGGTGCAATCTATGATGTCTCTTACCGATTTACCGCTATAATTTTGGAGTTTTGCTTTAGAGACGGTTGCATTCACGTTAAATAGGGCACCATCAAAATCTGTTGAGACGACACCTTATGAACTTTGGTTTGGCAAGAAACCCAAGTTGTTGTTTCTTAAAGTTTGGGGATGCGATGCTTATGTGAAAAAGCTTCAACCTGATAAGCTCGAACCCAAATCGGAGAAATGTGTCTTCATAGGATACCCAAAAGAGACTGTTGGGTACACCGTCTATCATAGATCCGAAGGCAAGATATTTGTTGCTAAGAATGGATCCTTTCTAGAGAAGGAGTTTCTCTCAAAATAAGTGAGTGGGCGGAAAGTAGAACTTGACGAGGTAATTATACCTACTCCCTTATTGGAAAGTAGTTCATCACATAAATCAATTCCAGTGATTCCTACACCAGTAAGTGAGGAAGCTAATGATGCTGATCATGAAACTTCTGATCAAGTTACTACTGAATCTCGTAGGTCAACCAGAGTAAGATCTGCACCAGAGTGGTATGGTAATCCTGTTCTGGAGGTCATGTTACTTGACCATGACGAACCTACGAACTATGAGGAAGGGATGATGAGCCCAGATTCCGCAAAATGGCTTAAGGCCATGACATCTGAGATGGGATCCATGTATGAGAACAAAGTGTGGACTTTGGTTGAATTGCCCGATGATCGGGAAGCCATAGAGAATAAATGGATCTTCAAGAAGAAGACTGACGCTGACGGTAATGTTACTGTCTACAAAGCTCGACTTGTTGCAAAAGGTTTTCGACAAGTTCAAGGAGTTGACTATGATGAGACCTTCTCACCCGTAGCGATGCTTAAGTCCGTTCGAATCATGTTAGCAATTGCCGCATTTTATGGTTATGACATTTGGCCAATGGATGTCAAAACTGCATTCCTTAATGGATATCTTAAAGAAGAGTTGTATATGATGCAACCAGAAGGTTTTGTCAATCCAAAAGGTGCTAACAAAGTGTGCAAGCTCCAGCGATCCATTCATGGACTGGTGCGAGCCTCTCGGAGTTGGAATATACGCTTTGATAGAGGCGAGGGTGTCCCGATCTTTCGATGAGATGATCACTATCGATTTGGTGGAGACAACTTTGAAGATCCCACTACAAACATGCACGACATTGCGCCTTAGCAATCGCTAAACCAATCTCCCGAGGTTATTGTAACACCCACAATGCGGCTATATCTCCCACATGTCGGGGCACGACTTAGAGGCATAGCCGCATGGTAGGCTTGTCGCAAGAGGGGTAATCTTCACACATCCCATGTACTGAATAAGATAGGGATAAAGAGTTGGCTTACAATCGCCACTTCACCCAATACATAAATAATCCATACATCATCCAAGGTACAATCAAAGGTCTGACTACGGAACCAAAATAAAGGAAGACAACCCCAAATGCTATATCCCCGATCGTCCCAACTGGGCTCCACTACTGATCAACCGGAAAAGACATAAAACATTGATCAAGATCTTCATCGAGCTCCCACTTGAGCTCGGTTGCGTCGCCTGCACTGGTATCATTAGCACCTGCAACTGTTTGGAAGTATCTATGAGTCACGAGGACTCAACAATCTCACACCCGCGAGATCAAGACTATTTAAGCTTATGGGTAGGAAAGGGGTACTAAGGTGGAGCTGCAGCAAGCACTAAGCATATATGGTGGATAACATACACAAATAAGAGCAAGAAGAGAAGCAAAGCAATGGTCGTGAAGCTAGAAGTGATCAAGAAGTGATCCTGAAACTACTTACGTTAAAGCATAACACAAGAACCGTGTTCACTTCCCAGACTCCGCCAAAAAGAGACATCACGGCTACACACGCGGTTGATGCATTTTAATTAAGTTAAGTGCCAAGTTATCTACAACCGGATATTAACACATTCCCATCTGCCACATAACCGCGGGCATGGCTCTCAAAAGTTTATACCCTGCAGGGGTGTCCCAACTTAGCCCATCACAAGCTCTCATGGTCAACGAAGGATATTCCTTCTCCCGGGAAGACCCGATAAGTCTTGGAATCCCGGTTACAAGACATTTCAAGAATGGTAAAACAAGACCAGCAAGACTGCCCGATGTGATGAAAATCCCGATAGGAGCTGCACATATCTCGTTCTCAGGGCAACACCGGATGAGCACTCCATACAACTAAATCCAGCCCTCAAGTTTCCCCGAGGTGGCGCTGCAAAGGACTCTAGTTCGTACCAACACTTAGAGAAGCACTAGCCCGGGGGGTTAAAATAAAGATGACCCTCGGGAGCGTGACTCCCAAGGGAAAGGTATAGGTGGTGGTGAGGCAAATGGTAAAACCAAGGTTGGGCCTTGCTGGAGGAGTTTTATTCAAAGCGAACTGTCAAGGGGTTCCCATAACACCCAACCGCGTAAGGAACGCAAAATCAAGGAACATAACACCGGTATGACGGAAACTAGGGCGGCAAGAGTGGAACAAAACACCAGGCATAAGGCCGAGCCTTCCACCCTTTACCAAGTATATAGATGCATTAATTAAATAAGAGATATTGTGATATCCCAACATAACCATGTTCCAACATGGAACAAACTTCAGCTTCACCTGCAACTAGCAACGCTATAAGAGGGGCTGAGCAAAAGCGGTAACATAGACAAACAATGGTTTGCTAGGAAAGGTGGGTTAGAGGCTTGACATGGAAATATGGGAGCATGACATAACAAGTGGTAGGTAGCGTGACATAGCGATAGAGCGAACAACTAGCAAGCAAAGATAGAAGTGATTTCGAGGGTATGGTCATCTTGCCTGCAAAGTTCTCAGAGTTGACGAAAGATGAATCCTCGAAAGCGTACTCAACAGGTTCCTCATCACGTACTCGTCTCCCGGCTCTACCCAAAGAAAGAACACAAGCAATGGAACAACAATCAATCACGGTGCAATGCACAAGCAACATGATGCAATACATGGCATGATATGCAAGATATGATATGCAATGCATATGCGAGCTCCGGAAGGAAAAGAATGATCAAGGCATCAACTTGGCAAACCAAGTATGCTGCTGGAAAGATGGGGTGATTTCGTTCGAAATCGATATAAAGATCACCGGAAACGGATGCACGGTTTGCAAATGACAAGCAATATAAGGATGATGCGAAACTGTGATTAACAGCATGATGCCAACTAGAATGCAACAAGAAACTAAGCTACTGCACTCCAACATAGCAACAAAGCATATGGAAGTGATTTACAAGAGATGCTTGACAAAACATGAGCACTGAGCTACGGCTAAATCACACTAGAACAGGTTCAAAAAAGCATGGCAAAAGTGCAAAAGATATCAGCATCACAGACTTGGTGAAAATACTAACATGCCAAAAACAACATTAGGAATCATTGTTTAGAGCAAACAAACAACATGCTACAGGAACATACCATAGCAAGCAAAGAGATGGCATGATTCTAATAAAAGCATAGATCAAAAGTCCCTTACTGAACATGACCCAAAAAGGCACAGAAGATATGATGGCACCCATGTAAACATAGCAAGTTTTATTAACAGTTTCATACTTAGCAGAAAAACAGAGCATGGCATAAATAGATTTATGAAGGCAACTTTGCGAGCTCATACCACTCACCACAAAGCATTGCATGACAAAACAAGCATACCAACAGCAAGATGACATGTTCATGAAGCTAACCACGGCAAGAGCAAGTTCATAGGATGCATGTATAACTAGCAACAACCATGGCAAAATTGATTAACATGTTAACATTCTGCCAGGAACATTTTATAGCAAAAGTAGGGCAAGAACAAGACATGCTAGACAACTCCATAATTGCAAACAGGGGCATGGATAGATAGATCATAACCACATGTTCAAGACATCCTTACTGAAGCATCTCAAAATAAGCATGGATCACTATGTAGCATCAAGTTTACATGGAATCAAAATAACAGCAGGAAAAGACTTAGCAAAATCCTAAGTCCCTGAAAACAACAACATCACGGAGCCTAGTTTGCATGCTTGTGCTAGTCACCACATAGATCACAAAAATACAACACAAGCACCTATGTAAAGATGGCATGATGTAGTTCAAAATACATGTAGACCTCATGCTCATATGATGCACATATCAAATGCAACAAAAATGACAAAACCTCATAAACTGATAAGTACCAGCAGCTAACATTTTATAGCACTCTTGCATCAATGAAAATGGCATCATAACCAATAGTAACATGCGTGGAAAAGCTTCTACCATAAAGAGTTCAACTAGATGAACAATTCGACATATCATATGCATGATTAGGATCAACGAGCACGAAGATACGATGCGATGAACATGCACACATGATATGAAGTTTCCCAGACTTAGCCAAAAAAATACATGGGCACAGAATAGCTAAAACACGCCCAGGCAGGGATTGGTCGGGTGCTCACAATGGGCCACTTGGGCCGGACGCAGAGAGGAGGCAGGCCGGTCCGGGGAAGTTGGAGCTGGGCCGGCCGTGCTCTGGGCCGAGGCGGGGCCCAGGAGCGGACGAGTGGGCGAGGTCGCACCCGACCGAGACTGGGACGACGGCGATGGATCTCGGCGCCGCTCCGGTGAGCTCGGGGCGCGGGACGGTCGGAGGCGATGCGGGGAGCCCGGATCTGGCGGCGGGTGGCCGGATCCGGCCATGTCCGGCGACGGGCGGCAGCGGGGAAGCAACGACATGGGCGGCGAGGAGTCGACGGTGGTTGCGCGCTCCGGCGAGCGAAGGCGGCGGACGGCGGCGATCCACGCGGTGGCGGCGGAGCTGGAGGCGGGTGGCGGCGCTGGGCAACACCGGCGAGGACCGGTGGTGGCGACGCAAGGGTACGGGCGGTGCGCAGATATGTGTGGCGGCAGGGATGCCTCGGGCCCGGGCGGGCCTCACGCGGGCTCCATGGGCCGCAGCGGCGGGGAGCTGGCTCGGGACGCGTGGCGACTCCCAAGTGGCTGCGGGCGGTGGCGAAGGTGATGTGGCGCACTGCCATTGGTCGGGCGATGTGGCTGGGCGGCGGTGGACATGTCCGGCATGGCGCAAACGCGTCCGGACGCGTGGAGGAGGAGTGGATCTAGGTTTAGACTGCGATTTTGAACGGGGTGCACATATATATAGGTAGAGGGAGTTTGGAGTGTCCAAATGAGGTGTAGTTTTCGCCCACATGATCGTGATCCGGCGACGGAGGACATGGAGTTGGTTTAGATGGGTTATTGGGCTGTTTTGGTGAGGTGTAGAGCTGCAACACACAAGAGACCTTTGCGGTTACCCGGTTAACCGTTGGAGCATCAAACGGTCTCCAAATGGAACGAAATTTGACAGGCGGTCTACCGGTGGTGTACCAGGGCCACTTGACAAATCTCGGCCCATTCCGAGAACGTTTAACACCCACTCATGAAAAGAGACAAGAGGGGTGCGCCGGGTGCATGAGGGAGTGTCGGATTGCGAAACGGACAATGGGGCAAATGCGCGGATGCATGAGACGAACACGAATGCAAATGCGATGCACATGATGACATGATATGAAATGCATGACATGAACAAAATGCAAAACAAAAGACAAAAACCCAACCATTGAAGGGAAACTCATATCGCATCTCCGGAAAAAGGCAGGAGTCAGAGTTACAAATATGGAAAGTTGCATCCGGGGTGTTACAATTACTGACGATGCTAGAAGCACGATCAGCCTGACCACGAAGGTCTATTCCTGCAAGCAATCGAAGAACATGCAAGAATATAATAAAGCAATCTGAATATTGCGAATATGGATGAAGTATTGATGATGGTGGAGATCTGAAAGCGGTCTTGGTATGGTCGTTGGACACAAACGAAGTACACGAAGTTGCGTTGGACAATAGGTAAGAAAATAAATCTAATATAGGAAAAATTGGAAATTCTCACCGAGCAACCTAAAAACGGATACCACTTGATAGAGGCGAGGGTGTCCCAATCTTTGGATGAGATGATAACTATCAATTTCGTGGAGATGACTTTGACGATCCGACTACAAATGTGCACGATGTTGCACCTTAGCAATCGCTAAACCAATCTCCCGAGGTTACTAACGATGCCGGAAGCGCGATCAGCCTAACCACGAAGGTCTATTCCTGCAAGCAATTGAAGAACATGCAAGAATATGATAAAGCAACCTGAATATTGCAAATATGGATGAAGT
Organism: Triticum urartu; assembly: GCF_056163025.1. Taxonomy (NCBI): domain Eukaryota; kingdom Viridiplantae; phylum Streptophyta; class Magnoliopsida; order Poales; family Poaceae; genus Triticum; species Triticum urartu. The sequence goes on along the minus strand of NC_141877.1, from coordinate 217,938,125 downwards.
ATTGATAATGGTGGGGATCCGAAAATGGTATTGGTCTGGTCGTTGGACACAAACGAAGTACATGAAGTTGCGTTGGCTAACTTTTAACTAAACAAATCCCAAGGAAAAAGCTACTAGATGGATATACTTATATAGGAGCAAGGGGTGGCGGCCAAGGAGGTGGGAGGACGTCCCAAGGCAGACTAAAACTAACCCTAGGTCGTACAAGGCTCATGGGCCCAAGTGGAGGTGATGCAACACCTTTGGGCTTGTAGTTTGACTCGGATTCTGCCGCAACGTCAGATTGTTTCGTACATAACTCAACGCTCCTGACGAATTTGAAGGTGAATCCAATTGTGTTGGAAAGAGCATGAAATCTACTTTCAAACAAAAAACGAATCACCCAATTCGGAGTCTGTATGAAAAACTTGTTGGCATTTTGAGTCCTGGTTCTGGATTGAACTGGGACTAAAGGGGAGAGGCATTAGTACCGACCCTTTAGTCCCGGTTCGAAAACACTAAAGGGCCTACCAACCGGGACAAAAGCCCCTTTTTCTACTAGTGACCCAATGCATCATCCTGTATCTGTCTCTCAAAGGTACAAGCGCGAACATACATACCAGTAATGCAACGAGGAATATACTGAAATCTTGCACGGATATCATAGTTCAAACCACCAAAAAATCTATTCATTGTATCATCCTCAGATTCTTCTATGTCACGATGATGCATATAAAATTTGAACTCTTGGTAGTAAGCATGAACAGTGTTACTACCTTGTTTTAATTGTTCCAATTTGCGAAGCAATTGACGATGATAGTAAGGAGGAAAAAATTGTTGTCTCATTAGAGCTTTCAAAACTTTCCAAGTTGTGGGTTGGTTATCAATGTTTTTCTTACAATGTACACTCCACCAAACAGAAGCAAAACCAGTAAATGCTCTAGTGGTAGCTCGTACTCTCTCAAGTTCAGAAAAATCATGGTGACTAAAAACTTGTTCTACTTCAACCCAAGCTAGATAAATAGCAGGATTAAATCTACCCTCAAATGATGGCAAAGAGATAACCTAACCATATGCTTGTGTCTGTTGTCCCAACTCTCGTGATGGTGAATATGTCTCCGTCGTCCAAGAACTTTTATCTCCAGAACCTGTCATGATTAGTAGAAACAAGAAACAAAATTCGAGAATAATGTTCCTATGAACTACTAGGATGTGCTCACAGTAAAGCAAATATCAATATCTTACAAGTTCTTACCATGCAACAGGTGGTGACAGGCAACCAGCGGTGTCAAATAACTCTGAAGATTGTGTAAAGCAATTGCCAGGGGAACGTACGTATACATGGTGTAGAAATATGTGGAGCTGGGTTGGCTATATATGATAGCAAAAGATTAGCAATAATCAATTCAGAGATGCAATGTTGAATAAACGCTCAACGACGGTACTATGCTGGTCCTAGGCTAGACCGGACTAGAGACGCGAGCCTAGAACACTAATGAGGTCACAGCATAGCACAACTAGCATCAATGAAGGATACTAAGTATCTCTGGATAGCAATATATAAGTGAAGATCACAACGACAGTAAAGATAATGATGAAAAACAACTGCCAAGCAGGATATACAACAACTTTCTCTCCAACTTTTCTCTGAAAATGTTTGTGCCAATTTTCTAATAATTTTTCTCAAGAATGGCACTGACTCAAGCTTTCAAACGCAAAAAGAATCACTCAATTCCGAGTTGATATGAGGAGTCAAAAAAATTCTAAAACTGGCTTGAAAATTGGAATAAGCTGTGTCGCAAAATTCGGAGGGCAAAAAGACCTATTTAGAAGCCGATTTTGAGGTGTCTAATATTGAACATGCTTCTGAAACTATTTAGATGAGGCTCGTCGCTAGCTTTTATTTGAGTACTCGCGGGGCCAAAACGGACTTCGTATGAGGAAGTTATGCCTGTTTTACTGAACAGTGCACAAAATAGATTCCAATCCAAATTCAACTACGAGATTGAGTCTAGATAGACCTGAATTTTATTTTATTTCTCTCTATTTTTCCTCACACTCTTCTTTTTCTTTCTCTCTTTTTTTCTCTGACATTTTTTTACTTTTTTCTCTTTTTTTCTCTGTCTTTTTTCTCTCTCTCCCTCTTTCCAAAACAAACTACATAAGATGCAGATTGGATCAAGCGAAGATGTGAACGATCTTAACTATGATTATGGCAATGAATAGTGGGTAGCACGTGGTGGAAATTGATGGATGGGTGGTGGACAATTGAAGGGATAACGATGCAGCGGCGGCGTGACTATTGTGAACATAACTCGAAACTCTAAACGAACTAGACACTAAGACCAGCAACTCGACACGACGCTGCAACCGATAATTCAAGTATGCAAGCAATGAAAAGAAAATTGCAAAGGCTCAGAATGGCTTGGACAAGGATCAATAGATCTAATAAAATTGGTTTTCTTGGACAATATGTAAGAAAATAAATCTAATATCAGAAAAACTAGAAATTCTCACCGAGCAACATAAAAACTGATACCACTTGATAGAGGCGAGGGTGTCCCGATCTTTCGATGAGATGATAACTATCAATTTCGTGGAGATGACTTTGACGATCCGACTACAAACATGCACGACGTTGTGCCTTAGCAATCGCTAAACCAATCTCCCGAGGTTACGGATGATGCTCGAAGCACGATCAGCCTAACCACGAAGGTCTATTCCTGCAAGCAATTGAAGAACATGCAAGAATATGATAAAGCAATCTGAATATTGAGAATATGGATCAAGTATTGATAATGGTGGGGATCCGAAAATGGTCTTGGTCTGGTCATTGGACACAAACGAAGTACACAAAGTTGTGTTGGCTAACTTTTAACTGAACAAATCCCAATGAAAAAGCTACTAAATGGATATACTTATAGAGGAGCAAGGGGTGGTGCCCAAGGAGGTGGGAGGATGTCCCAAAGCAGCCTAAAACTAACCCTAGGTCGTACAAGGCTCATGGACCCAAGTGAAGGTGATGCAACACCTTTGGGCTTGCAGTTTGACTCGGAATCTGCTGCAACGTCAAATTGTTTCGTCCATAACTCAACGCTCCGGACGAATTTGAAGGTGAATCCAATTGTGTTGGAAAGAGCACGAAATCTACTTTCAAACAAAAAACGAATCACCCAATTCGGAGTCCGTATGAAAAACTTGTTTGAATTTTGAGTCAGGTATGTCTGTGCAGTCCGAATCTGAATCCAGAACATGAGAGACTTGGACTCTATCTTCTCTTGGCCCAAAAGTGATGTGAGAGAACTTTTTGAACAACACCTAAACTTCTGTTTTCCCTTATCTTCATATGTGGATTATACAAATGTCCCATACACATGCAATTAGACATGGCACAAAAGTTTGTGAAGTAGTTTTGTCCTGGATGACATAAATAAATTATTGCATAGTTTGCATTAGAAATCACCTCACAAATATACATGTATGAAATATTTTTGGTCGTATCCAAGGTAGTCATGTCCTCATCACGCTTTGATAGTGTGATCATAGCATATGGTTTTATACAGACTTTTGGAGAAGCCTGTATTTACAGGAAAGTGAGTGGGAGCTCTGTAGCATTTCTGATATTATATGTAGATGACATATTGCTGATCGGAAATGATACTAAATTTCTAAATAGCACAAAAGGATACTTGAATAAGAATTTTTCAATGGAAGACCTCGGTGAAGCTGCTTATATATTGGGCATCAAGATCTATAGAGATAGATCAATATGCTTAATTGGACTTCCACAAAGCACATACCTTGATAAAGTTTTGAAGAAGTTCAAAATGGATCAAGCAAAGAAAGGGTTCTTGCCTGTGTTACAATGTGTGAAGTTGAGTCAGACTCAATGCCCGACCACTGCAGAAGCTAGAGAGAAAATGAAAGTCATTCCATATGCTTCAGCCATAGGTTCTATCATGTATGCAATGCTATGTACCAGACCAGATGTGTGCCTTACTATTAGTTTAGCAGGGAGGTACCAAAGTAATCCAGGAGTGGATCATTGGACAGCGGTTAAGAACATCCTGAAATACCTGAAAAGGAATAAGGATATGTTTCTCGTTTATGGAGGTGACAAAGAGCTCGTCGTAAACAGTTATGTCGATGCAAGCTTTGACACTGATCCGGATGACTCTAAGTCACAAACCGGAAATGTATTTTTATTAAATGGAGGAGCTGTCAGTTGGTGCAGTTCCAAGCAGAGCATGGTGGCGGGATCTACATGTGAATCGGAGTACATAGCTGCTTCGAAAGCAGCAAATGAAGAGTCTGGATGAAGGAGTTCATATCCGATCTAGGTGTCATACCTAGTGCATTGGGTCCAATGAAAATCTTTTGTGACAATACTGATGCAATTGCCTTGGCAAAGGAATCCAGATTTCACAAGAGAACCAAGCACATCAAGAGATGCTTTAATTCCATCTGTGATCAAGTCAAGGAGGGAAACATAGAGATTTTCAAGATACATACGGATCTGAATGTTGCAGACCCATTGATGAAGCCTCTTTCACGAGCAAAACATGATCAGCACCAAGACTCCATGGGTGTTAGAATCATTACAATGTAATCTAGATTATTGACTCTAGTGCAAGTGGGAGACTGAAGGAAATATGCCCTAGAGGCAATAATAAGGTTGTTATTTATATTTCCTTATATCATGATAACTGTTTATTAGTCATGCTAGAATTGTATTAACCGGAAACTTAGTACATGTGTGAATACATAGACAAAGAGAGTGTCACTAGTATGCGTCTACTTGACTAGCTCGTTAATCCAAGATGGTTAAGTTTCCTGGCCATGGACAAAGAGTTGTCATTTGATGATGTAGTGATCCGACCTCAAACAGTCAAATCTCTGTGCATAAGTGTCATCCCTGGATCGGTAATGCTGACACACACAATACTTCGAAGGATTTATAACAGAGTAGCAATCACACACTTATTACATCGATAGTATCAAGAGAAAACTTAATACAAAAATATGGCTTAAGGCCATCTAAATACGATAAGAGCGGAAGGCTCGGAAGATAAAGCAATTCCATCAACTCCAATGGCATAGCTGAGTGCACGACAACGACCTAGTGCACCTTACTCTTCGTTTGAAAAGTCTGCAACATAATACGTTGCAGCCCGAAAATGGGTCAGCACATGGAATATGCTGTCAATATAATACTGTAGAGCAATGAACATGTAAAAGCTATAACTATATGCATATTTGGCTGGTGGAGGCTCTACGGTTAATATGTTTTTGTGAAAAGCCAAATTTTCCCTACAACAAAGGAATATATTTTGTTTAACTATCAAGGTAGTTGATAAACATTGAGAAGGTTCCTCCAACTTAATCCCAATTAAGTAGTATTAATAACCCAACAAATTAATTTAGAGTGTTGAGATCAACATGACAATCCAAGAACCAGATACTCAAGATGTCCATAACCGGGGACACGGCTAACCATGATTAGTTTGTACACTCTGCAGAGGTTTGCGCACTTTTTCCGACAAGACTCGATCTCCTCCGTTGGATTTCTCGCACTACATGATATTTGAGAAACGGGTGACCAAGACACAGTCTTTCAGAAGCATTAACTCTTTACTCTAGGTAGACAATTACACCTACTTTCCCCTACATCTGCTAGTCTACCACTAAAAGAGGTCACGCAACATACTCAACTATGCCAGATCCCATAATGGCTTGTGGGTACACACGGAAGTTTCTAGCATGAATAATTTTATGATCCCTTTGAGCCTGGGTGGCGAACCATAGGATGATCACACGGGTACGCCGGGATATCGTAGGACAACACTGGACCCGCAACCAATCCACCCAGATGTGTATTTAAGTAGCCACCTTAAGTTAACCATTAATTAACAATCTCACATCTGTCATGGATACGCTCAAACCCAAACCACGTCTACGAGCATAGCAGTATAAGCATAACGTAGAAGTAACTCCCAGGGTTTGATAATAAAAGGCAATAGGTTCTACCTCATCATCTACTTCCCAAAACCCACATGTTAAGAGATCCTACTCATGCAATGTTTGAGGATTGTAACTAATGCATAAAAACTGGGTGATAAAGGATATGATCAAAGTGTTACTTGCCTTGCTGACAATCTGCAAACCCTAGAGACTCGTACTAGCACGCTTCGCACTCCGGAAATTCTATCGCAAACAAACAATAGCATACATAAGAACTCAAGCATAGATGCAAGGGTAAAACTCAAATAAATAGATCCAAATTGAAAGTTCAACTGAAGAGCTTCGAAAATCAAAAAGAATCAATCGAATTGGAGCTACGAAACTCAAACTACGATCAAAAGAACTTTGAATTCAAATCGGTTTGAAACCAAATTTTAAATTGTCAAAACCATGTTCAAGTTGATTAACTGGAAATAGGGCTTTGAGAGGAGGATTTCGGCATTGGTTTCACTGGATTTGGACGAACGATTGAAAAGTTGCGAGGGTTTGAAGTTCAGGGGCTAATTTGTGATAAAAGTATTCGCGGATAGGTCCCTGGCCGAAAATAAAACAAAAAAAGAAAAATCTATTGGACGAACGTCCGCTAGCAGAGGAAAATGAACAAATTCGTTCGTTATTAGATCCGAACGAACGAACATTCGTGGAATAGATCTAAACCAAGAAAAACCGATCGAAACGGCGGAAAACCAAGAAAAACCCTAATACTAAAAAACTGATCTAGACCTAAAACCGAAAAAAAGGATGAACCGGCAAACCGGGCGGTTCCCTACCGGTCAACGGCGGCGACAGGCGGGGTGGCGTCTCTGGTGGGGCTGCGGGTGGCGGGGGCTGCGGGCAGTGGCGCTGCAGCGGGTGGGGCGGCGCGGCGGCGGCGGAGCAGCGCGGCGGCAGCGAGGGCGGCAGGCGGCTATTGCTGCTACTTCTTGCTGCGGCGGCGGTGGTGGAGGCAAGAGGGGGCCGGGGCGACGGCTTATAAAGCCCCCCCCCCCCGAGGTCTCCGACTTAGGAGACGGGGCACGCGGGCGACGGCGACCCGGACTCCTTGCTGGAGTCCTGTGCGGACACGGGCGGCGCGAGGCGGCGGGCGCTGGAGAGAGTTGGGGATTGCCATGGTGTCTTACAGCCAACTTCACCCAACGCACACATATGGTGTCTTACAGGGAAGGCCCTCGGGATGCCATGCCGAACCCGCGGTGACTCACCAACGAGGGGCACCGAAGCCGGCTAGGCTTAAAAGGAAGGCGATCAGGACTTGGACTCCTTTTTCATACCTCTGTGACGGCGTCTCAGTCCTGACCGCCTTCCTTTTAAGCCTACCCGGCTTCGGTGCCCCTCGTTGGTGAGTCACCACGGGTTCGGCATGGCATCCCGAGGGCCTTCCCTGTAAGACACCATATGTGTGCGGTGGGTGAAGTGCAAAAAAGGGATCCTTCTCGGAAGTTATGAAATCCCCAACTCTCTCCGTGGGAGTAGGCCAGGATAATCGGCTATGATGGCCACCAAGGCACCGTCGCAGCTTAACTGATAGAACATCCTATCGATAAGCTCCACAAATATGTCCGGATCTTCTTCGAGTCCGGGGTCGAGGGCCCGGTCAGGGTCCTCTGGCTATGGAGACGGGATGTGGACTTCCCTCACAGCTTTTCGCAGTTCCTGCTATGAAATAGCAAGGTAAATATTTATTATGAAGAATGCGGGAAGGTCTGGAGTAAAAGGTAGCAGCTCACCCAATTTGGGGGGTTGTACATGGAGAATCCATCCCCTGGCTTAATGCGGATGAACTCCTCTTCCTCTCCTTTGTATAAATCGGACAGTATTTTCGCTAGAGCAGCAGCGGAGTCCGGACCTTTACGGCAGCAGCGGGTGGCATCGTCTTCTCCATTGAAGTGCCACATGGGTTTCCCCCGATACTGAAGCGGCTGCACCCCCCACATTATACATATTGACATAACCTCGATTATTGTCAGTCCTGATTTGGCCAGCGTTTTTATCCTGCCCATCAGGTAAAGGACCTCTCTGTTATCTTCCTCCTGGGGGCTCCGAGGGTGCCAGCTACGGCGTTTCTTCAAAGGGGCATTATTAAACTCAGGAAGGCCCATCCGAATAGGGTCCGGAAGAGGGACGTCCTCCATATAAAACCACTCCGAAGTCCAGTCTTCGGATGTCTTCTTCAGAGTACCAGGCAGGTATCCGGTCCCGGCGATGCACCATATTTCGGCTCCGCCCACTTGATATATTGACCCCTCCTGTGTACGGGGTACGAGGCAGAATAGCCTCTTCCATAGCTCGAAATGAGCTTCACAGCCCAGAAACAGCTTGCAAAAGGCGACGTAGCCGGCGATGTGTAATATGGAGGCGGGAGTAAAGTTATGCAGCTGGAGGCCGTAGAACTCCAGGAGCCTGCGGAGGAACGGGTGGATTGGAAATCCGAGTCCCCTCAATAAGTAAGGGACAAGGCATACCCGCTCCCCCATGGATGGGTTGGGAAAGCTCTCAGCTTGCTCCCCGCCATTATAAGTGGCTAGTCCGGCTCGGGCGGGGACCATATATGCAGGAGGGAGAAACCCCTAGGTCTGTAACTCTGCTAATTGGCTGTGGGGGACGGAACACTTCTCGCAATTGCCTGGCTTAGTGCTACGGCAGTAAGGGGAGGAGTTGCGATGGCCGGCCATGATGGGATGGACTTTTCCGGGCGCGCTCCGATGGATACTCGCTACGGGAGGATGGTGTGATCTGGATCTGAGGATCCCCGACTCTTTAAATAGACAATTTACTCACATGGTTAGGGTGGCAAATGTAAAAATGCCCCGACTTCTCGCATTCGCTCGACACGTGGAAGATAGCCATTATTAAAGCACAGAAGCCGAGGAGTACAACATTCATGGGAAGCCGGACACTACTCGTTACGATAGGTACTCAGGATTTGGAGAAGAACTCGCCTTGCAATGCCGAAGACAATCTGCACGCCGGACTCATCATCATTGAAGCTTGGTTCAGGGGCTACTAAGGGAGTCCTGGATTAGGGGGTCCTCGGACAGCCAGACTACATACTTTGGCCGGACTGTTGGACTATGAAGATACAAGATCGAAGACTTCGTCCCGTGTCCGGGTGGGACTCTCCTTTGCATGGAAGGCAATCTTGGCAATTCAGATATGTAGATCTCCTTCTCTGTAACTGACTTTGTGTAACCCTATCCCCCTCCGGTGTTTATATAAACCGGAGAGTTTAGTCCGTAGGACAAACACAATCATAATCATAGGCTAGCTTCTAGGGTTTAGCCTCTACGATCTCGTGGTAGATCAACTCTTGTAATACTCATATCATCAAGATCAATCAAGTAGGAAGAAGGGTATTACCTCCATCGAGAGGGCCCGAACCTGGGTAAACATTATGTCCCCCGCCTCCTGCTACCATCAGCCTCAGACGCACAGTTCGGGACCCCCTACCCGAGATCCGTCGGTTTTGACACTGACACCTTTCCCCTCTCCCACTCCTTCCTTCCCCCTCCTAGTGGGACTAGAAAAGGGGAGTCCTACTCCCACTAGGAGGAGGACTCCTCCTCTTGGCACGCCCTCCTAGGGCCGGCCGGCATCCCCCCTTGCTCCTTTATATACGGGGGCAGGGGGCACCCCATGAAACAAGTTGATCATTGATCATTGATCTTTGAGCCGTGTGCGGTGCCCCCCTCCACCATAATCCACCTCGGTCATATCGTAGTGGTGCTTAGGCGAAGCCCTGCGTCGGTAGCTTCATCAACATCGTCATCACGCTATCGTGCTGACGGAACTCTCCCTCAAGGCTCTACTAGATCGTGAGTTCGTGGGACGTCGCCGAGCTAAACGTGTGCAGATCGTGGAGGTGTCGTACGTTTGGTACTAGGATCAGTCGATCGTGAAGAGGTATGACTACATCAATCACATTGTCATAACGCTTCCGCTTATGGTCTACGAGGGTACGTGGATGACACTCTCCCCTCTCGTTGCTATGCATCACCATGATCTTGCGTGTGCGTAGGAAATTTTTTGAAATTACTGTGTTCCCCAACATTGGCATCCGAGCCAGGTTTGTGCATAGATGTTATATGCACAAGTAGATACAAAGGAGTTGTGGGTGTGGGTATATACATATCGCTTGCCGTCACTAGTTGATTCTTGATTCAGCGGCATTGTTGGATGAAGTGGCCCAGACCGACATTACGCGTACGCTTACGCGAGACTGGTTCTACCGACGTGCTTCGCACATAGGTGGCTAGTGGGTGTCTGTTTCTCCACGTGATGATCGGGTGTGATAAGCTCTACGTTCACAAACAACGGGTGCAAGCCAGTTTTGCACACGCAGAATACTCGGGTTAAACTTGACGAGCCTAGCAAATGCAGATATGGCCTAAGAACACTGGAGATCGAAAGGTCGAGCATGAACCATATAGTAGATATGATCAACATAGTGATGTTCACCATTGCAAACTACTCCATCTCACGTGATGATCGGACATGGTTTAGTTGATGTGGATCACGTAATCACTTAGATGATTAGAGGGATGTCTATCTAAGTGGGAGTTCTTAAGTAATTTGATTAATTGAACTTTAATTTATCATGAACTTAGTACCTGATAGTATTTTCATATCTATGTTGTAGATCAATTGCTCGCGTATAGCTTCTCTGTTTTAATTTTTGATATGTTCCTAGAGAAAAAGATGTTGAAAGATGTTAGTAGCAATGATGCGGACTAGCTCCATGATCTGAGGATTATCCTCATTGCTGCACAGAAAAATTAGGTCCTTGATGCACCGCTAGGTGACGGACCTATTCCAGGAGCAAATGCAGACGTTATGAACATTTGGCAAAGCTTGGTATGATGACTACTTGATAGTTTAGTGCACCATGCTTTATGGCTTAGAACTGGGGCTTCAAAAATGTTTTTGAACGTCATAGAGCATATAAGAAGTTCTAAGAGTTGAAACTGGTATTTCCTACTCATACCTGTGTCGAGAGGTAGGAGACCTCTGACAGTACTTTGCCTACAAGATGGAGGAGAATAGCCCAACCAGTGAGCATGTGCTTAGATTGCCTGGGTACTACAATTGCTTGAATCAAGTGGGAGTTAATCTTCCAGATAAGATAGTAATTGACAAAGTTCTCCAGTCACTATCACCAAGTTACTAGAACTTAGTGATGAACTATAATATGCAAGGGATGACGAAAGTAATTCCCCGAGCTCTTCGCGATGCTGAAATCAGCGAAGGTAGAAATCAAGAAAAGCATCAAGTGTTGATGGTTAACAAGACCACTAGTTTCAAGAAAAGGGCAAAGGTAAATAAAGAGGAACTTCAAAGAAGAAAGGAAAGCAAGTTTCCACTCCCATGAAGAACCTCAAAGCTAGACCCAAGCCTGGAACTGTGTAACGACCACGATGCGGCTATATCTCCCACGTGTCGAAGCATGACTTAGAGGCATAACCGCATTGTAAGCAATGTCACAAGTGGGGTAATCTTCACACAACCCATGTACTGAATAAGAAAAGAGGTACATAGTTGGCTTACACTCGCCACGTCACACAATAGCATAAATATATCATTACAATCATCCAGATACAATCAAGGTCCGACTACCGAACCAAAATAAAGACAACCCCAAATGCATAAAGTTCCCGATCGCCCCAACTGGGCTCCACTACTGATCGTCCGGAAAGGAAACGTAGTATCGTCCTGAGTCCTCATCGAACTCCCACTTGAGCTCAGTCGAATCTCCTGGAATGGTATCATCGGTCCCTGCATCTGGTTTTTGGAAGTAATATGTGAGTCACGAGGACTCAGCAATCTCACACCCTCGCGATCAAGACTATTTAAGCTTATAGGAAGGGTAAAAGGTATGAGGTGGAGCTGCAGCAGGCACTAGCATATATGGTGGCTAACATACGCAAATGAGAGCGAGAAGAGAAGGCAAAGGCACGATCGATAAACTATGATCAAGAAGTGATCCTAGAACAACCTACGTTCAAGCATAACACGAGACCGTGTTCTCTTCCCGGACTCCACTGAAAACAGACCATCATGGCAACACACTCTGTTGATTCATTTTAATTAAGTTAAGTTTCAGGTTTTCTACAACCGGACATTAACAAATTCCCATCTGCCCATAACTGCGGGCACGACTTTCGAAAGTTCAAATCCATGCAGGGGAGTCCCAACTTAGCCCATCACAAGCTCTCATGGTCAACGAAGGATATTCCTTCTCCCAAGACAATCCGATCAGACTCGGAATCCCGGTTACAAGACATCTCGACAATGGTAAAACTAAACCAGCAAAGACACCCGAATGTGCCGACAAATCCCGATAGGAGCTGCACATATCTCGTTCTTAGGGCACACCGGATGAGCCAGACGTCGGGTTGGCATAGACCCTAGTTGCCCAGGGGGCGCCGGGCATCGCTCAGGTTGGACCAACACTTTGAGAAGCACTGGCCCGGGGGGGTTAAAATAAAGATGACCCTTGAGTCCGTGAAACCCAAGGGAAAAAGGCTAGGTGGCAAATGGTAAAACCAAGGTTGGGCATTGCTGGAGGAGTTTTATTCAAAGGCGAACTGTCAAGGGGTTCCCATTATAACCCAACCGTGTAAGGAACGCAAAATCAAGGAACATAACACCGGTATGACGGAAACTAGGGCGGCAAGAGTGGAACAAAACACCAGGCATAAGGCCGAGCCTTCCACCCTTTACCAAGTGTATAGATGCATTAAAGTAAACAAGATAATATAGTGATATCCCAACAATAAACAGGTTCCAAAAGGAACAAACTCCAAACTTCACCTGCAACTAGCAACGCTATAAGAGGGGCTGAGCAAAGCGGTAACATCGCCAAACAACGGTTTGTTAGGACAAGGTGGGTTAGAGGTTTGACATGGCAATATGGGAGTCATGATAAGCAAGTGGTATGTATCGTAGCATAGGCATAGCAAAAGAGGGAGCATCTAGCAAGCAAAGGTAGAAGTGATTTCGAGGGTATGGTCATCTTGCCTGCAAACTTCTCCGAGTTGACGTTAGCTTGATGCTCGTAAGCGTACTCAACTGGTTCCTCGATCACGTACTCGTCTCCCAGCTCTACCCAAATAAGAACACAAGCAAAGGGAGACACAATCAACCACGTGCAATGCACAAGCAACATGATGCAAAACATGGCATGATATGCGGGATGTGATACGCGATGCATATGCATGTTTCGGAAAGGAAAGATTTAACCTGGCCTCATCTTGGAAAATCAAGAGTGCCACTGGAAAGATGAGTTGATTTCGGTCGAAATCGATATAAAGATCGCCGGAATCGGATGCATGGATTGCAAATGGCAAGCGAAACAATAATGGCACAAAGCTGCGATTAACAGCATGAGGCCATCTAAATGCATCAAGAACAACAAGCTCCTGCACTCTAACATAGAAACAAATCACATGGCAGTGATCCACTCAAGATGCTTTACATAAGAACACTGAGATACGGCTAATTCACTCAATAGCAGGTTCAAGCAAGCATGGCAAAAGTGCAAAAGATATCAGGTTACAGACTTAGTGAAAATAACATGTCAGGAATTTAACATCAGGAAGCAATGTTTAGAGCCAGATAACAACATGCTACAGGAACATATCATGGCAAAGCAAGGCATGGCATGAAGCTACTCAAAGCATACAACAAAAGTCCCTTACTGACCATAAGCCAAAAGGGATCAGAAAATACAATGGCAACCATGTGAACATAGCAACTTTCGTTAACAGATTCAGAGTTAGCAGAAAACTGGAACATGTCAAAACAGATTCACGTAGGCATGTTTGCAAGCTCGATGCACTCACCACAAAGCATGGCATGACAAACTACGCATACACCCAGCAATTAGACATGGCATAGAAGCTAAACATGGCAAGAACACTCTCATAGCATGCACGGATCAACTACAACAACCTCGGCAAAATTGCTTAACATGTAAACAATCTGCCAGGAACATTTTATAGCAAAAGTAGAGCTCGATTGAGTCATGCTAGGGTACTCAATAATTGCAAACAAAGACATGGATGGATGGAACATAACATTATCTCCAAAACATCCTTACTGATCATGCTCAAAAGAGGCATGGATCACTCTGTAGCAACAAGAATACATGGCATAAAAATATTATCAGGGAAAAGACTTAGAAGATTTCTAAGTCCCTGAAATCAGCAACATTACGAGAGCTACTTTGCATTCTTGTTCTAGTCACCACAAAGATCACAAAAATACATGGCATACACCCCTATAAAGATGGCATGGCATGCTTCAAAACACATGTTGGGCTCAAGTTCATAGGAGGCACACATTAATCATGGCAAAAATGACATATGTCCAATCACTGATAAGAATCTGAAACTAACATTATATAGCACTCTTGCAACAACATTTAGGGCATCAAGCTGAACTCAAATGAACATGGTGCAATGGAATGAAATGAAGTACTCATCGAGACGAACAATCGATATGCTACACGCCCAAAACGGAGCCACGTATGCAAAGTTATGATGTCATGAAGAACGCTAAAAATTACTGGGACTAGGGCAAAAATTAGGTCAACCTCTGAGATTCCAGATCTGGATCGGGAACATTCTTTGAGCTTCATCGAAGGGGGCTCGCCGGAGAGGAAGCCGGCGTCGAGGAGGAGGCCGGTCGGCGCGGCGGAGGTCGCCGGAGGCGTCGCGGCGAGGAGGCGCGGCGGCCTCGGGCGGCGCGGCGAAGGGCGACGAGGGGCGGCGCGCGGCGTCCGGCCGGACGCGAGCGGCGGCGGTGCGGCGAGGCCGTCGCCGGCGTGAGGAGGCGGGTGGCGCGGCGAGGTCGCGGGAAGCCCGGGTGGTCGGTGGCGGCGGCGGGGAGACGCGGGCCAGGGAGGGCCCGGCCTGGGCTCAGCGGGCTGGCGATGTGGGCGCGCAGGCGCGGCGTGCCACGTGGCGGCGGCGCAGGTCGGACGTGTCTGGCGCGCGGATTTTCGTCCGGCGGCGTGAGGAGAGGGAGAGGGTTAGGGTTTTATCCAAAAATTTCGGGGGAGATGCCTATTTATACATAGGAGGAGCTAGGAGGCTCCAAATTGAGCACGGTTTTCGGCCACGCAATCGTGATCGAACGACCGGGATGATGGAGGGGGTTTAGGTGGGTTTTGGGCCACTTTGGAAAGGTGTTGGGCTGCAACACACACGAGGCCTTTTTGGTTCCTCGGTTAACCGTTGGAGTATCAAACGAAGTCCAAATGGCACAAAACTTGACAGGCGGTCTACCGGCAGTAAACCAAGGCTGCATGGCAAGTCTCGGTCTAATCCAAAAACGTTTAACACCCGCACACGAAAAGAGGTACAAGGGGACACCGGAGGACATAGGAGCGCCGGAATGCAAAACGGACAACGGGGGAAATGCTCGGATGCATGAGACGAACATGTATGCAAATGCGGTGCACATGATGATATGATATGAGATGCATGACAAAGACAAAACAACACGAAGACAAAAACCCGACAACGAGGAAATATCATAACTTAGTGCCGAAAATGGCAAGTCTTGGAATACAAATATGGCAGGTTACATACGGGGTGTTACAACACTCCACCACTACGAAAGGATCTTGTCCCGAGATCTAGGACTGGAAAAACTCCGGGTATTCAGAACGGAGGTGGTCCTCGCGTTCCCAGGTGGCTTCACGGTCGGAATGATGTGACCACTTCACTTTAAGGAATTTGATAGACTTGTTGCGAGTCTTGCGCTCAGTTTATTCAAGAATAGCAACGGGATGCTCATGATAAGACATGTCTTCTTGGAGATCAATCTCTTCAAAGTTGATGGTGCGGTCAGGAGTCTTGAAACACTTGCGAAGCTGAGACATGTGAAACACGTCGTGCACGTTTGCAAAGTTGGATGGAAGCTCAAGTTGATAGGCGAGATCGCCTCTTTTGCCAATGATCTTGAAAGGACCCACGTATCTAGGGGCAAGCTTCCCTTTGATACCGAAGCGACGAGAACCTTTCATTGGAGAGACACGGAGGTAGACATGGTCTCTGATCTCGAAAGCCAAGTCACAATGCTTGCTATC
This sequence comes from Triticum urartu, assembly GCF_056163025.1. Classification (NCBI taxonomy): domain Eukaryota; kingdom Viridiplantae; phylum Streptophyta; class Magnoliopsida; order Poales; family Poaceae; genus Triticum; species Triticum urartu. Next base: position 217,922,035 of record NC_141877.1, on the reverse strand, counting down.
ATAGTAACTCTTCTGGAGCGATTGCGCGGCTTTGAGATTTTCACGAATGACTTTGCACATTTCTTCAGCCTCTGTGATCAAGTCATTGCCAAGGAGTTGGCGTTCACCAGTCTCTGACCAGTTAAGAGGAGTACGGCACTTCCTGCCATAGAGAATCTCGGATGGGGCCTTGCCCGAACTCGCTTGGAGGTTGTTGTTGTAGGAGAACTCAGCATATGGAACACAATCTTCCCACTTCATACCGAAAGAAATGACACATGCCCTGAGCATATCTTCAAGAATTTGATTCACCCTCTCGACTTGGCCACTGGTTTGAGGATGAAAAGTTGTGCTGAAACGAATGTTGGTGCCCATGGCCTTCTGAAAGGAATCCCAGAACTTAGAGGTGAAGATGCTCCCACGATCTGAAGATATCAACTGCGGAATGCCGAGCAAGGAGACAATCCTGGAGGTATATAGATCTGCCAACTGAGCTGCTGTAATAGATTCTTTGATATGAAGAAAATGAGCCACTTTGGTGAGCTTGTCGATGACAACAAAGATAGCATCATTGCCACGCTTGGACTTGGGAAATCCAGTCACGAAGTCCATCTCAATATGGTCAAACTTCCATTCTGGAATGGCAAGAGGTTGGAGGAGACCAGCTGGTCGTTGGTGTTCTGCTTTCACTCTTCTGCAGACATCACATTCATTCACGAACTGAGCAATCTCGTGCTTCATTCGAGTCCACCAATACAACTGCTTGAGGTCATGGTACATCTTTGTACTACCAGGGTGGATAGAGAGGAGAGAATTGTGAGCTTCGTTCATAATGACTTTACGAAGGTCACCTTTAGGCACAACAGTGCGATCCTTGAAGAAAAGAGTATCATTGTCATCAAGGCGATAGCACTTGTACTTGGGTTGACTCTTGGCAATCCCAATCTTCACCTTCTTCACCATAGCATCCAGAAGTTGAGCCTCACGAATCTGATCTTCCAAAGTAGGAGATACTTGGAGGTTGGCAAGGAATCCTGGAGGAACAACTTGGAGATTAAGTTTGCGGAAAGCTTCACAAAGCTCTCGTTGGTAGGGCTTGATAATCAAACTGTTGCAGTAAGCCTTGCTGCTCAATGCATCAGCAATTACATTGGCCTTGCCTGGAGTATATTCAATACTCGGATTATACTCTTGAATCATTTTGGCCCAATGAGTCTGCCTGAGGTTGAGGTTTGGCTGAGTGAAGATGTACTTGAGACTCTTATGATCAGTGAAGATGTCCAGTTTTCTTCCCAATAAGAGATGTCTCCATGTTAAAAGAGCATGGACAACTGTCGCCAACTCGAGGTCATGAGTGGGGTAGTTCTTTCATTGGGCTTCAACTGGCGAGAGGTATAGGCCACAACTTTCTTCTCTTGCATCAACACTGCACTGAGACCTTGAAGGGAAGCATCACAGAAAACCTTGAACGGTTTGGATTCATCAGGAGGTGTCGGTGTACTAGAGTAGGGGTACCCTAGTATCCCGAACTTGTGCACGGGCAGTCGCAGCACCCCGCGGCAAGGCTTGCCGGGTGACTGCCAAGGTCCTCCGTGGTTCCTTTGGAGACATTCAAGAACAAAGTATCCAAGTCAAAGAGACAAGACCCCGGCAAGAGGAGCTTGCCGAGAAGGCCAACTAAGGCACCTCAAGACCCCAGCAAGAGGAGCTTGCCGGGAAGGCCAACCAAGGCATCTCAAGGAACTTGCCGTGGCGCACCACGCGTCCCGGCAAGGCCCGGTGAGCGACAAGCTCCCAGGCGCGACAAGACAACAACCGCGGCAAGGCGCTTGCCGCGGCAAGACACCACTGTGCCCGCGCTCCAGCACATCCACCAACGTGTCGCTCTGGGACCCCTCCAGGCGTATGTGGCAGAAGGCTGTGCAGCTTGCGGTGCGCGGTGGCAAGCGGCGCTGACAAGATCGCCATCGTGGCGAACGGTGGCGTCCCTGGCGGTCCTTTTTTGCACTGTTTAGGCGACACAGACGGGCATTTAAGGCCCTTGTCCCCTGCCGTCAGGGTTAGGTATGATACACTGTAGCAGGTAGCTGTGCCTACTACAGCACCTTTCCATTTTTGCCCTTTACCTCTGTTCCCACCTGTCGGTAACCCCTTGAGCATATAAAAGGAGGCCCGTGTGCAACATAGAGGGGGGTTCGAACACTCACACTCGGTTTGGCTAGCTGCTGGTGTGTACTATAGCACTCCGCGCTCCCGAGCAAGAAATCAATACAAACCACAAAGCAGGAGTAGGGTTTTACGCATCCGTGCGGCCCGAACCTGGGTAAATCGCTCGCGTGCTTCGCCTCGATTTGCTCTTTGCACGACCTCCGCCCCCGCCGAACCGAAAGGGACCCGGTCCGCCGGTCCCATAGGTGCCCGTGGATCAGTACCCCGGCATCTTTGGCGCGCCAGGTAGGGGGCGTCGAAGTTGTGTGAACCAGATCCGGCGTCCTCGCGAGCTAGATCTTCATCGTCTTCATCAACATGCCGCCGAAGAAGAAGGCTTTGGAGGCGGCTGCTCTGTCCGCGCCGAACCCACCATCGCCGGAGCAAACGGCTGATGGGGCAGGCGCCGGCGGAAGAACGCGCGTCGACGAGGGACCTCACGGTGCTGCCAGGTCCAAGGACAAGACTGCGCTGCCCATCGGCGGTGTAGCCGGCTCCCACAACGACCGGGCGCACTCCAAGACCTCGGCGTCCGTACATGCACCGCGCCCATCTCAGGAGGCGCGGGACCGGCAGCGTCATGGTGCTCACGGTACCATGCGTTTGCTAGACCAAGATCAAGCTGGTGGATCTCGGAGCGCTCAGGACCACCATGCACGCCAACATGCTGGCACGAGCGAGGCACGGTCGCCTGGACAGGATATTGCTCCTTCTAACGTGGTTAGAAGTTCGAGCATATCCCGCTCCTCGCACCGTTCACCACCGCCACCCGCCACTGCAGCAGAAGCTTTGGCGCGAGCTCAACTGCTCCTAGACTACCCTCCAACAGCGGACAAGATCAACGATTGGAGGGCCACCATCCAGAGTCTCATTGGCTTCGCCAACAGCGACACTCCACGGCAGCCGAGCACGTCGCAGCCGCGGCAAGTCAGCCAGGCACGAGCCGGTGGCGACAAGACCGGTGGGGGTGCGACCTCTATGCACTCTCCGCCCCGAAGGCCAAGATCGCCGACTCGCCGGATCCACCTCGACAGCGACTCCACCGCGTCATCAGATCCGCGAGCTCGTCGCGATCAGCGCCAAGTTCTTCAAGAACGACAACAAGAGGACGCTCGTACTCGCATCGAGCGCCGAAGAGAAGTGCGGCGTCAATCAGACCAGCGCGCTGGGCCCTTTGTCGACATGCATGCGCCAGGGGAACCAGGCGACTTGCCGTACACGGTAGGTTGCCCTGCGTTCACTCGTGAGCTGCGGCAAGTCCAGTGGCCCAGCACGAAGAATTTCAAACCAGATGTGCCAGAGAAGTATGATGGCAAGTCGCATCCGTCGGAGTTCCTCAGCATCTACACCATCGCGGTGCAGGCTGCTGGGGGGCGGGACGACAAGATCCTTGCCAACTACTTCCCGTTGGTGCTCAAGCCCAACGTCAGGTCCTGGCTCATGCACTTGCCGGACAACTCCATATCCTCCTGTGCAGACTTATGCCATCAGTTTGTCGGCGCCTTTACAGGCGGCCACAAACCTCATGGCCAAGAGAGTGATCTTCATCTGCTTGTCCATAAGGAAGTAGAGCCCCTGCGCAAGTACATTCAGAGGTTCAGCCGTGTACAGTACAACATCCCAGATGTCCACCCCGCCGTGGTCATCAGCGCGTTTCATCAGAACGTGCGTAACCGCAGGATGCGGGAGGAGATGGCGATGTGCAGGATCAGAGACGTCAGTGAGCTATATGCCCTGGCCGACAAGTGTGCATGTGCTGAGGAAGGGAGGAGACTCCCCGGAGAGAATGCAGGAGCAGGAGGATCTGACAGCGAGGACGTTGCCCCGGCAAAGAAGAACCGGCGGCGGAACAGGAAGAAGAAAGGCAAAGAGGTGCTAGTCATTGAGCAGTCCGGCAACGAAGGTGGCACCAAGCAAGCCAAGGTTGGTAGCTCCGGCAAGGAGATTGCCGCGTGCGCCAACTGCCAGGCTGTGGCGGTCGCCGACAAGCAGGACGGCACCGACAAGCAATACTGCAAGATTCACCGCACCAAGGGCCATGACCTCCAGAGCTGCAAGAAAGTCGAGCAGCTTGTTCAGCAGCAAAAGGCTGAGTACGAGCGACGCGACAAGGAGAGGGCCCAAGGAGGTGCTGGAGAATCCGGCAAGAAGCGCGCCGGCCGGGGAGGACGCCGCGGCAAGGCCAAGCAGCGGCAAGGAGATAGACCTCCCCGCGGCCGCGACAACAATGATGACGACGACGACGATGACGAAGACATGGATGATGTCGAGACCAGTGAGCAGGAGTTCCAGAAAGCCACAGAGGTCTTGTGTGTTGACGGTGGTGCTTCTCTGCATACTTCGCACCGCCAGCTCAAGCAGTGGGTGCGGGAAGTCAATGCAGCAGAACCACCTGTCGAATCACGCAAGCTTCTGAAATGGTCCAGCACGCCTATCATCTTTGATATTGAGGACCACCCTGATCGCACGACTGCGGTCGGGTGCTTGCCGATGTTGGATTCACCAACTATCCGCAACCTCAAGGTCACCAAGATGTTAGTTGACGGCGGGGCCGGCTTGAACCTGATTTCCTCCGCTGTACTCCAGAAACTCCAGATCCCTGACAGCGAGCTCGAAGAGACCGGCACATTCCAAGGAATCAACCTGGGAAGGAGCAAGCCGAAGGGGAAAGTCACGCTGCCAGTAACATTTGGCAGCGAGCTGAACTTCAGGACTGAGAGGGTCACTTTTGACGTTGCCGATATTCCATTGCCTTACAATGGGATAAGCCACTGGCCAGACACCTTTCGCTCTAGTCTATGGAGCAGAGGCAGTTATCCCCACGGAACTCGTATACGGGTCACCTCGAGTGCTAGCTTATGATGAGCTCGAGCAAGAGCAGCTGCGACAAGATGACGCACTGCTCCTTGAGGAAGACCGTCTTCGGGCTGCTGTGCGAGCTGCTCGCTACCAGCAAGCTTTGCGCCGCTACCATAGCCGCAAAGTTAACGCCAGAAGTCTCGAGGAAGGCGACCTTGTTCTTCGGCGAGTTCAGTCCGCCAAGAATTCCAACAAGTTGACGCCGAAGTGGGAAGGCCCTTACCGGGTGAAACGAGTCACTAGGCCTGGCGCTGTCCGCCTTGAGACCGAAGATGGCATTCCGGTGAGCAACTCCTGGAACATTGAGCATCTTCGTAAGTTTTACCCGTAAGGCGCGGTTGTCGGAACCTGTTCCGGCAACCACCTTTTGTACAAGTCTTGCCGCTGTTGCATGTAATCCTTTGTACAAAGCCGGGCACAGACCCCGTGCATAAGTAAAGCTCACGTGCTTCGCACATTTTGTCGATTTCATGCTTCTTATCTCTTGGCATATATGATCTGACACTTTGTGCAGCACCTACTCCCCGGTAAGCAATAACGAGCCATAAGGCTCCATATCTTTATTTTCTCTTCTTTCTTTTCTCTCAAGGAAAAGAAGGTTCCCCCGCCCACAAGTTTGCCGGGGGGAAAGGAGAAGATGGTGGTATGGACCAGGCGTCGCTCAAGGAAGTTTCGCCTTGCCGGGAAGCAAACAACAGAAAAGCTAAGTTGCCAAAGTTTGAGCAATCAGATTTTTAAATTTTAAGTTATTTCCCTTGAACAACCGCACTTTGTATGGAAAACCTGTGCGCGGAGGAACCAACTCGTAGCTAGTTGCGCCCTTACTTTGTTTCGAGTCCGCTCAACAACTTAAGTGAGCTGCTAGCGCCCTTACTTTGTTTCGAGTCCGCTCAACAAATTAAGTGAGCTGCTAGCGCCCTTACTTTGTTTCGAGTCCGCTCGACAACTTAAGTGAGCTGCAACTAGTCGCGACAAGGTTTCTTGTCTGCAGCGGCACCGCCAGCAGGCTGCTGACGTCCCGCACTCAGCGCTCGCGGCTAAGGTGCCTGCGCCAGCAAGTTCCCTAAAAGCGTAGGGTAAAAGCATACAAAGCAAGGAGTCAAGCAAAGGGAATAGCATTGCAATGGATACCCAAAATGAAGCTATATTATAAAGATAGCTTGTCGCAGCTCTAATAGATTGTTTTCATGACATGATAAACAGCAACAAGGAAAGAAGAAATGGGCGGCCTAATCTACGCGATCGCCTTCGACCCTCTTGATCCCGCTCACCTTGTCCACAATGGGTGCGACAAGGGCCTTGAGCTCCTCCAGATCAGCTTCCGGCGGCAAGGTCCTGAGGATATTGGTGAGGCGGTGGCCCGGATTGCGGAAGGCCACCTTCATCAACACTTTCTGAAGAGCTCCCGCGCAGATCTTGCGCGACTCATCGGCCAGTTGCTTGGGGATCCTTTCCCGGAGCCGCTGAAGGGCCGTCGCCACGCCCTTGAAGAACAGGACGAGCTTGGCGCTGGGTTGGAGGTTGTCGTCGGAGGGATACCCGAGATCTTTCATCCCCAGCTGGGCCAGCTCCTTGTCGATGTCTGTGGCGGTATTCACAAGACTCTCCGTCCAGTGCGTCACAGTCTCCCTGAAGGCGTTCTGGGCGGCGGCAGCACTCTCCAGCAGCGCCTTGTCGGCCTTGATTTCCTCCTTCAAGGCCGCCTCCCGCTTCTTGGCGCTGTCCAGAGTCTTGGTCAAAGTGGTTAGCTTCAACTCAAGATCCACGTTGAAGACCTTGGCGGCGCTGAGCTCTTTGCCCTTCTCGGCAAGATCGGCTTCTAGCCGCGCCACCTTCGTCTCCAACTCCTTCTTGGCGGCCTCGGCGGCGGCGGCAGTGTCCTCTGCTCGCTTGAGGTCTCCGCCAAGTTTCTCCTCGCGCGCGGCAAGCTCCTCCTCGTGGGCGTCGAGATTGACCTTCCGCTGCGCCAGCTCGCCCTCCTCCGCGGCTAGCTTCACAGTGGCAAGTCGCTGCCGCTCTTTGACTTCGGCCTTCTCGAGGAGGAAGGCCTTCTGCGCTTCAACGAGCTGCTCCCGCTCCTCCGCCAGATTTCGGAGGGCTTCCCGATGGAAACCCCCGAGCTCCTCCGTGCGCTTTTCAATGTCTGCTCCCGCCTTCGCGACAAGCGCCTCGCGGGACTCCAGCTTGGCTTGCCGCGCGCGGTAGAGTGACATCAACTTCCGCAGCAGCCGCTCTTCTTCGGGCTCGTTGCTGCTGCTGCTTGGCGCGTCGACCAGCGTCAACCCCGCGGAGGCAAGCACTTCTCCGTCGAAGATCTCCCCCTCGACCGGCGCCCTGGAGCTTGACGCCCAGGGGAGGTTGATGAAGACGCCTTCGCCGGCCTTCAAGTAAACGCCCGGCTGGGGCTCCTCGGTGCTTGGCGCTGCGGCTTCGGCGGACGGGTCAGCGGTCGGTGTAGCGCTTGGCGCTCCTGCGGCCTCTGGGCCGTCAGTACGATCGCCAGATCCCTCGCCAGTCGCCGCGGCGCCAGCCTTGGTGGCCTCAGCGCCGGCGGGATCACCAGCGCCGGCTACGTCTTCGGCGGCGACCTCGGTCTCCATCTGCTCCGCAGCAGATGGGTCTGACAGCCGGCAAGGGGAGAAGAGTCAAGCAAAACCCAAGAAGATCAGAAGAAGAAGAACCCAAGGGAAGTTTTGAAGCAAGAGTAGTACCTGCACCAGGTTCTGCAGTCGTGGTCTCCGCCGTCGGGGGGCTGCTGGTGCTGTCCCTTGCCGGAGAACCCTCCCTTGCCGGAGACTTCTCCCTTACCGGGAAGCCCTCCCTTGCCGGAGAGTTCTCCCTTGTCGGGGAATTCTCCCTTGGCTCCTGGTGGGGCTGCTCGGCACCTACACAAATCAACAAGCAGATATCAGCAAAGACAAGTACCCATGCGCGCCTCGCAGCGGAAAGCAAATCATACACTTACGCTGGGGGCTGCTCTGGAGGAAAGTCGCCGGGTCCAGCAAGGTTGTCTCGGGCGCGCCACCTGCTGTCGCAGTAGGCTCGTCCTCGATGACGATCACCGGGACCTTGGCTCTCTTTGCCGCTCTCTGGGCCAGAGTCCTAAAGAGGAACAAGTTCAGAGAAAAGCAAGTGAGAAACAAGACAAACAACAAGAACTGAAGAACTACAAGTACAGCAAGAGAAGCTTACTCTTCTTCTTCTTCCTCGTCGGAGCTTAACGCGGAGAAGTCGAAGCCCGGCACGCGCCCGGCGGGAGGAGGCGGAGGAGAAGCTTCCCTTGGCCGCTTGGCGGGAGCAGTGGCGGCGGTCTGAGACGACCCCGCTCCGGCTGTCGGTGCGGCGTGAGCAGCGGCAGGAACTGAAGCGGTGGTCCGGCTAGACTCCGCTCCAGTTGCCGTCGCAGCATGAGGCGCTCCCGCGGCAACGGTGTTTGCCGCGGTGGAGCGTGTCATGCGGCGTGGCGACTGTTGACCCGCTTGCCGCTCCGCCACATCACCGACCTTGCGGAGACGCCTTCTTGGTGGGGATGGAGGCTCTGCTTGCGGTGGGCTGTCTGAAGACGAGGTGGAAGAGGAGTTGATTTCCAACGAGCCGCTCGTGTCCTTGGCGGGCTCGCTCGGCTCGGCGCCACGCTCGGCAAGCTCCTTCTTGCCGGCGGGCTCCCCACTCTCGGCACGGCTTGCCGCCTCTGCTGCGTCTGCCTCCTCCACCGTGAACCCAAACTCGCCCGCGGCTGCGGCTGCCGCTGCCTCCTCCAGCCTAGTGGCGATGAGCGCCATCTCTGCGTCGGTGGTGTCGCGGGTGAGGCCATCCTTCTCGTCGGAGCGGATTGGCACTTCTACCAAGTCGTCGAAGAACTGCTGCACGACCTCGTCTGCAGGCTCCTGCCAAGTTGGCACAATTCCATGCGAATCGCACTCCGGCATCATTGCGCGGATGCGGTCGAGCGAGGAATTGTTGCACAACGGAACGACGCCCCCCGGCAACCTGAAAACCTCGAGATGTTGGGGGTCATACTTGAACAGTTCCTGCAGCATCGCGTTGAGCTCCAGGACTGTGAAGTTGTAATTGAGGCCCGGCCGCAGCCTCATGATGTCTGCCGCATTCTTGAACTCCCAAGTGGGCCTCCCCCGTTCCTGCAGGGGGGTGATGTGGCGGCGAAGGAAGTCTGCGCCAACAGCGCCAACAGTAAGCCCAGCAAGCCTGAGGCGCAGGATCCTGGTGACGGCAATCTTCAGCCTGTCGTCCTCCGGGGCCACGTCAGTCCAATCGCTGCCGCGTGCTACTGGGGTTCGGCGCCGAGTGGTGAATGGCTGCGGGCTCTCCTCGTCAATCCAGCACCAATCTGCCCTCCACTCCTCCCACTTGCCGCAGAACTCTCCCTCCAGATACGTTTCCTTCTTGCCGGCCCTTGAGATCCAGGCGATTCCGCCGGATAGGGATTCTCCTCTCTCTACTCGGGGTATGAAGAAGTGGCGGAAGAGGGCAACGTTGGGAAGGACTCCGACAAAGTTTTCGCAGAGATGTGCGAAAACTGCCATCGTCAGAACGGCATTGGGGGTGAAGTCAAGGAGGTGGAATCCATAGGTATTCATGATGTCGCAGAAGAACTCATAGAAAGGCGGGCAGAGCCCGCAGTAGAAGAACAGAGCAAAGAAGGGATATCCGTTTGGGGCTTTCTTCCAAGCGGCGGTGGGGAGTACCTTTGTGCGCGGATGCGCGCGCGTCTCCGCCGACCAGAAAAGGTAATAGTTCTCCCTCAGCTCCTTCGCGCCAAGCTTGGGGGGGAAGACGACCCGCTCCTTCCGCAGCGCCGCGAGCCGCTGCGCCTCGGTCGACTTCACGGCCTTCCCCTTGTCGGCTTTTGGAGCCATGGCGGAAGTAGTGGAGGAGGTCGACGGCGTCGGTGGTGCTGGTGACGATGTGGGGGCGGAGCGCTGCTCTCTCTCTCTCAGCTTTGGGAAGGCGAGGGAGCGGCGGAGATTTCTGAGATTGGAACGGCAACGGGCAAGTGGGCGAACTGCCCCTGTTTCCCCTGCTTATAAAGAGGGAGGGGCGGACGTTCCGCATTTCCAAATAAAGAAACCACCCACGTCCTCTCCCACGATGCCGCATTCAACGCGTGCCGTTTGGGGAGGGCGCGGTGGATACGGAGTGAGATACGGCGTAACCTAGGCCGCGCGTGCCCGTGCCCTGTTTTGGGCCTGGCCCAACAGCGCTTGGCACCGTGTATGGCCCAGGCCCGGGGGCTCCTGTCGGTGTACTAGAGTAGGGGTACCCTAGTATCCCGAACTTGTGCACGGGCAGTCGCAGCACCCCGCGGCAAGGCTTGTCGGGTGACCGCCAAGGTCCTCCGTGGTTCCTTTGGAGCCATTCAAGAACAAAGTATCCAAGTCAAAGAGACAAGACCCCGGCAAGAGGAGCTTGCCGGGAAGGCCAACCAAGGCACCTCAAGACCCCGGCAAGAGGAGCTTGCCGGGAAGGCCAACCAAGGCATCTCAAGGAACTTGCCGCGGCGCACCACGCGTCCCGGCAAGGCCCGGTGAGCGACAAGCTCCCGGGCGCGACAAGACAACAACCGCGGCAAGGCGCTTGCCGCGGCAAGACACCACTGTGCCCGCGCTCCAGCACATCCACCAACGTGTCGCTCTGGGACCCCTCCAGGCGTACGTGGCGGAAGGCTGTGCAGCTTGCGGTGCGCGGTGGCAAGCGGCGCTGACAAGATCGCCATCATGGCGAACGGTGGCGTCCCTGGCGGTCCTTTTTTGCACTGTTTAGGCGACACAGACGGGCATTTAAGGCCCTTGTCCCCTGCCGTCAGGGTTAGGTATGATACACTGTAGCAGGTAGCTGTGCCTACCACAGCACCTTTCCATTTTTTCCCTTTACCTCCATTGCCACCTGTCGGTAACCCCTTGAGCATATAAAAGGAGGCCCGTGTGCAACATAGAGGGGGGTTCGAACACTCACACTCGGTCTGGCTAGCTGCTGGTGTGTACTGTAGCACTCCGCGCTCCCGAGCAAGAAATCAATACAAACCACAAAGCAGGAGTAGGGTTTTACGCATCCGTGCGGCCCGAACCTGGGTAAATCGCTCGCGTGCTTCGCCTCCATTTGCTCTTTGCACGACCTCCGCCCCCGCCGAACCGAAAGGGACCCGGTCCGCCGGTCCCATAGGTGCCCGTGGATCAGTACCCCGGCAGGAGGAGTCAGAACTGGAGCTGTGACTAGCTTCTCTTTGAGAGTGTTGAAAGCGATGTCACATTCAGGCGACCAGACATACTTCACATGCTTCTGGAGAAGGTTGGAAAGAGGCTCCGCGATCTTAGAGAAGTTCTCAACGAACCTTCGACAATAGCTTGCGAGCCCAAGGAAGCTGTGGAGTTGCTTCATGTTCTGAGGCGGTTCCCAATTCACAATTGCAGACACCTTCTTAGGATTAACAGCTGTGCCCTTGGCGGAGATGATATGCCCAAGGTAGAGAACCTCATCGAGCCAAAACTCGCACTTTGAAAACTTTGCATAGAACTGATGTTCTCTGAGTTTATCCAGCACCAATCTCAAGTGCTTGGCATGATCCTCCTTGTTCTTGGAAAAGACCAAAATGTCATCGAGGTAGACCAAGACGAAGTCATTTGTGTAGGCGTTGAAGATGAAGTTCATCATGCGAGAGAATGTTGGAGGAGCGTTGACAAGGCCGAAAGACATGACAGTGTATTCATATGAACCATAGCTTGTTCTGAAAGCTGTCTTGGGGATATCCTCTTCACAAATGCGAATCTGATGATAGCCCATACGGAGATCAAGCTTGGAGAATACTTGAGCACCTTCGAGTTGTTCGAAAAGCTCATTGATGTTGGGAAATGGGTACTTGTTCTTTATGGTCTTCTTGTTCAATGGACGGTAGTCGACACAAAGTCGGTCCTTTCCATCCTTCTTCTTGACAAAAAGAACACCACAACCCCATTGAGAAGAACTTGGTCGGATGAGACCCATACGCTCTTGAATATCGAGTTGCTTCTTCAGCTCCTTCAACTCTTCAGGTCCAAGCTTGTAAGGACGTTTGCAAACAGGTTCCGTGCCAGGCTCAAGATCGATGACGAATTCAACTGGCCAGTGTGGAGGCATTCCTGGAAGCTCTGCTGGAAAGACGTCTTGATATTCACAAACGACTGGAATCTGAGAGATGGCATCCAACTCACCCTTCTCATTGAGAGAAAACAGTCGGATGGTATCATCACGGGCGGCAAAGACGATTACATCCTCAGACGAATGTGTCAATTGAATCTGCCTGGCAGCACAATCAAGCTGAGCCTTGTGCTTAGAAAGCCAGTCCATTCCGAGAATAAGATCAATATCCAAGTTTCCAAGGACCACTGGAGAGGACAGAAACTTATAGTCACCCAACATGATAGTAACATCCGGGACCATAGAGCTTGCGTTCATGAATTTACCCGGAGAAACAACTGACAGCTGCCTAGGTAAATCTGGGAAAGGCAACTCATGCTTAGATGCAAATGGTCTTGAAATGAAACAATGCGATGCACCAGTGTCAAAAACAACTCTTGCAGGAATATCTTAACAGGAAGGTTACCCATGATCACATCTGACGAGTCCTCTGCCTGAGCTGCGTTCATCATGTTGACCTTTGCAGACTTGGGGTTATGCTTGACCACTGCAGTGCTAGTAGATCTCACAGGAGGAGGAGGAGGAGGAGGAAGACGCCTCTGATTGAAGCATTTGTTGGCATAGTGACCCTTCTGCTGACACTTGTTGCACGTAACCTCCGAGAGCGGACGGTGATACGGAGCACTTGATCTTGGAGCATGAGACGAAGTCTTGTTCTAAAAGCCTGGGTTGGGTGGGTGGGAAGATCCATTGCCACCTATGCTCTTCTGCTGATAAGGCTGACAGAACGGAGGAGGAGGAAGCAACCAATACTTTTGCTGCTTAGGTACCACTTGAGTTGAGGAAGAAGGAGTTGCATCCCTGACTCGCTTCTTTGAAGCATCGCACTTGAGCTGAGCAGTCTCTTGTTTCAGTGCCATGTTGTAAAACTCATCGTACTTCTTCGGCTCAAAAATCATGAGAGCTAGTTGAAGATCTTCTCTGAGGCCACCTCTGAACTGATAAATCATGCTCTTCTCGTCAGGGACGTCTTCCTTGGCGAAACGAGCGAGCTTCTGGAACATGATGTTATACTGGTAAACGGACAAGCTGACTTGCTTCAGGTTGCGGAACTCCTCATGCTTGCTCTCAACAACACTCCGAGGAATGTGGTGAGCTTGAAGTCTTGACGGAATTCATCCTAGGTAATCACACAACCTCCTCTGGAATCTTTGTACTACTGATACCATTCTGCAGCTTGGTCTTTGAGTTGGAACGAAGCAAACTTGACAATGTCCTCAGGCCTGACGTTGCTGCACTCGAAATGCTTGCAGATATCCATGAGCCAATCATCAGCATCTGTTGCCTCGACACAGTTAATGAAGGTCTTTGGCTGGTTTGCGAGGAACTGGTTGAGTGTAGCGAACTGATTCTGATTGTTGTCATGGCCTTGATTCCCTTGGTTGCACTCTTGCAAGAGTTGCATAAGCATCTGCGTGTTGGCATTGGCAGCGGCCATCACAGCTTGCCATGCCTCCGGAGGTGGTGGTGGTGGTGGCGGTTCAGGATTCTGACGTGTTGGAGGAGCCATCCTGAAGAGGGTGACATCCATTAGCATCTTGAAAGACATATATTCAAGCTGAATCAAATGGATCGAAATTACAACATATAGTCTTATGAATGAATGAATTCCACATTAAATGGTCACACTTCCATAAATTGAGAAGCCACTTAGATATAGGTAGACGAATAAAACAACAAGGTACGGAAAAGAACAAATACTTGGTGAGGATTACCCAATCACAAACCAAATATCTGCGGAAGAAATACTAGAGCTACATGAATTCCCACCTATGAAACTCCCGAAATTTTCCCGGTTATGCAATCAGGTGTTGGGGATACAGGGGAAGCATAATATCTCACCCAAAGCTAGCAAATCCTACATCCAGTTGTATCCATCCTTCAACACATAACCAAGAAACCTTCGGAAATCATTTACCTCAACCTTCGAAAAGCATCTGTTATACGAGTTATGGGAATACTCCCGAACTCCCGCCCCATTACTGGGTGGCATCGAGGTTATCTCACCAACAACTGCATAAAAGAGATTTTCGATGTCGGCGAAACTCCGGTATTCCAGAACTGCAATGATAAAATTGTGATGACAACACCTCGGAGCTCAACTCCCTGGGACACTGCCACAACCCCTAAATGCCAGGAGGCACCAAGAACAATGTTCTCGTCACAAATCCATCGGAATGATTCCAAGATACCCGCGTGATCCTAAAAAAAATTTGTGAAATTTGAGAAGAGAAGAGTCAAAACTCTACGTCAAGATGCCTCACCAGAGCGATGAAGGGACTGAGGAGTAAAAGGAATCCTACTCTTCGATATATATAAATCCTAAAAGACTCAAAACATTTTTCTAGACTCAACAACGCCAGCGATTCGATCAAGCAGGGGGCTCCTAAGTCGGGGAAGGCTCTGATTACCAACTTGTAACGCCCACAATGCGGCTATATCTCCCACGTGTCGAAGCATGACTTAGAGGCATAACCGCATTGTAAGCAATGTCGCAAGTGGGGTAATCTTCACACAACCCATGTACTGAATAAGAAAAGAGGTACATAGTTGGCTTACACTCGCCATGTCATGCAATAGCATAAATATATCATTACAATCATCCAGATACAATCAATGTCCGACTATGAAACCAAAATAAAGACAACCCCAAATGCATAAAGTTCCCGATCGCCCCAACTGGGGTCCACTACTGATCATCTGGAAAGGAAACATAGTATTGTCCTGAGTACTCATCAAACTCCCACTTGAGCTCAGCCGAATCTCCTGGAATGGTATCATTGGTCCCTGCATCTGGTTTTGGAAGTAGTATGTGAGTCACGGGGACTCAGTAATCTCACACCCTCGCGATCAAGACTATTTAAGCTTATAGGAAGGGTAAAAGGTATGAGGTGGAGCTGCGGCAAGCACTAGCATATATGGTGGCTAACATACACAAATGAGAGCGAGAAGAGAAGGCAAAGGCATGATCGATAAACTATGATCAAGAAGTGATCCTAGAATAACCTACGTTCAAGCATAACACGAGACCCTGTTCTCTTCCCAGACTCCGCCGAAAAGTGACCATCACGGCCACACACTATGTTGATTCATTTTAATTAAGTTAAGTTTCAGGTTTTCTACAACCAGACATTAACAAATTCCCATCTGCCCATAACCGCGGGCACGGCTTTCGAAAGTTCAAATCCATGCAGGGGAGTCCCAACTTAGCCCATCACAAGCTCTCATGGTCAACGAAGGATATTCCTTCTCCCAAGACAATCCGATCAGACTTGGAATCCCGGTTACAAGACATCTCGACAATGGTAAAACTAAACCAGCAAAGACACCCGAATGTGCCGACAAATCCCGATAGGAGCTGCACATATCTCGTTCTTAGGGCACACCGGATGAGCCAGACGTCGGGTTGGCATAGACCCTGGTTGCCCAAGGGGCGCCGGGCATCGCTCAGGTTGGACCAACACTTTGAGAAGCACTGGCCCAGGGGGGTTAAAATAAATATGACCCTTGAGTCCATGAAACCGAAGGGAAAAAGGCTAGATGGCAACTGGTAAAACCAAGGTTGGGCATTGCTGGAGGAGTTTTATGCAAAGGAGAACTGTCAAGGGGTTCCCATTATAACCCAACCATGTAAGGAATGCAAAATCAAGGAACATAACACCGGTATGACGGAAACTAGGGCGGCAAGAGTGGAACAAAACACCAGGCATAAGGCCGAGCCTTCCACTCTTTACCAAGTGTATAGATGCATTAAAGTAAACAAGATAATATAGTGATATCCCAACAATAAACAGGTTCCAACAAGGAACAAACTCCAAACTTCACCTGCAACTAGCAATGCTATAAGAGGGGCTGAGCAAAGCGGTAATATAGCCAAACAACGGTTTGCTAGGACAAGGTGGGTTAGAGGTTTGACATGGCAATATGGGAGGCATGATAAGAAAGTGGTAGGTATCGTAGCACAGGCATAGCAAAAGAGCGAGCACCTAGCAAGCAAAGATAGAAGTGATTTCGAGGGTATGGTCATCTTGCCTGCAAAGTTCTCCGACTTAACGTTAGCTTGACCCTCGTAAGCATACTCAACTGGTTCCTCGATCATGTACTCGTCTCCCGGCTCTACCCAAGCATGAACACAAGCAAATGGAGACACAATCAACCACGTGCAATGCACAAGCAACATGATGCAAAACATGGCATGATATGCGGGATGTGATATGCGATGCATATGCATGTTTCAGAAAGAAAGATTGAACCTGGCCTCATCTTGGAAAACCAAGAGTGCTTCTGGAAAGATGAGTTGATTTCGGTCGAAATCGATATAAAGATCGCCGGAATCAGATGCACGGTTTGCAAATGGCAAGTGAAACAATAATGGCACAAAGCTGCGATTAACAGCACGAGGCCATCTAAATGCATCAAGAACAACAAGCTCCTGCACTCTAACATAGCAAAAAATCACATGACAGTGATCCACTCAAGATGCTTGACAAAAGATGAACACTGATCTACGGCTAATTCACTCAATAGAAGGTTCAAACAAGCATGGCAAAAGTGCAAAAGATACCAGGTTACAGACTTTGTGAAAATAACATGTCAGGAATTTAACATCAGGAAGCAATGTTTAGAACAAGATAACAACATGCTATAGGGACATATCATGGAAAAGCAAGGCATGGCATGAAGCTACTCAAAGCATACAACAAAAGTCCCTTACTGACCATAAGCCAAAAGGGATCAGAAAATACAATGGCAACCATGTGAACATACCAACTTTCATTAACAGATTCAGACTTAGCAGAAAACTGGAACATGTCAAAACAGATTCACGTAGGCATGTTTGCGAGCTCGATGCACTCACCACAAAGCATGGCATGACAAACTAAGCATACACCCAGCAAGTAGACATGACATAGAAGCTAAACATGGAAAGAACACTCTCATAGCATGCACGGATCAACTACAACAACCTCGGCAAAATTGCTTAACATGTAAACAATCTGCCAGGAACATTTTATAGCAAAAGTAGAGCTCCATTGAGTCATGCTAGGGTACTCAATAATTGCAAACAAAGACATGGATGGATAGAACATAACATTATCTCCAAAACATCCTTACTGATCATGCTCAAAAGAGGCATGGATCACTCTGTAGCAACAAGAATACATGGCATAAAAATATTATCGGGGAAAAGACTTAGAAGATTTCTAAGTCCCTGAAATCGGCAACATTACGAGAGCTACTTTGCATGCTTGTGCTAGTCACCACAAAGATCACAAAAATACATGGCATACACCCCTGTAAAGATGGCATGGCATGATTCAAAACACATGTAGGGCTCAAGTGCATAGGAGGCACACATTAATCATGCCAAAAATGACAAATATCTAATCACTGATAAGAATCTGAAACTAACATTACATAGCACTCTTGCAATAGCATTTAGGGCATCAAGATAAACACAAATGAATATGGTGCAATGGAATGAAATGAAGTACTCATCGAGATGAACAATTTGATATGCTACACGCCCAAAACGGAGCTACGTATGCAAAGTTATGATGCGATGAAGAACGCTAAAAATTACTGGGACTAGGGCAAAAATTAGGTCAACCTCCTAGATTCCAGATCTAGATCGGGCACGTTCTTCGAGGTTCGTTGGAGGGGGCTCGCTGGAGAGGAAGTCGGCGTCGAGGAGGAGGCCGGTCGGCGCGGCGGAGGTCGCCGGAGGCGTCACGGCGCAGGGGCGCCGAGGAGGCGCGGCGGCCTTGGGCGGCGCGGCGAAGGGCGACGAGGGGCGGCGTGCGGAGGCCGGCCGGACGCGTGCGGCAGCGGGGCGGCGAGGCGGTCGCCGGCGTGAGGAGGCGGGCGGCACGGCGAGGTCGTGGGAAGCCCGGGCGGTCGATGGCGGCGGCGGGGAGACTCGGGCCAGGGAGGGCCCGGCCTGGGCTCAGCGGGCCGGCGATGTGGGCGCGCAGGTGTGGCGAATCGCGGCGTGCCATGTGGCGGCGGCGGCGTAGTTCGGACATGTCCGGCGCGTGGATTTTCGTCCGGCAGCGCGAGGAGAGGGAGAGGTTAGGTTTTGATCCAAAAATTTCGGGGGAGATGCCTATTTATACATAGGAGGAGCTAGGAGGCTCCAAATTGAGCACGGTTTTCGGCCACGCAATCGTGATCGAACGACCGAGATGATGGAGGGGGTTTTGGTGGGTTTTGGGCCACTTTGGAGAGGTGTTGGGCTGCAACACACACGAGGCCTTTTCGGTTCCTCAGTTAATCGTTGGAGTATCAAACGAAGTCCAAATGGCACGAAACTTGACAGGCGGTCTACCGGTAGTAAACCAAGGCCGCTTGGCAAGTCTCGGTCCAATCCGAAAATGTTTAACACCCGCACACGAAAAGAGGTACAAGGGGACACCGGAGGACATAGGAGCGCCGGAATGCAAAACGGACAACGGGGAAAATGCTCGGATGCATGAGACGAACATGTATGCAAATGCGGTGCACATGATGACATGATATGAGATGCATGACAAAGACAAAACAACACGAAGACAAAAATCCGAGAACGAGGAAATATCATAACTTAGTGCCGAAAATGGGAAGAGTTGGAATACAAATATGGCAAGTTACATACGGGGTGTTACAACACTCCACCACTACGAAAGGATCTCGTCCCGAGATCTAGGACTGGAATAAATTTGGGTATTCAGAATGGAGGTTGTCCTCGCATTCCCAAGTGGCTTCACGGTTGGAATGATGTGACCACTTCACTTTCAGGAATGATACACTTGTTGCGAGTCTTGCGCTCAGTTTCTTCAAGAATAGCAACGGGATGCTCATGATAAGACAGGTCTTGTTGGAGATCAATCTCTTCAAAGTTGATGGTGCGGTCAGTTGTCTTGAAACACTTCCGAAGCTAAGACACGTGAAACACGTCGTGCACGTTTGCAAAGTTGGATGGAAGCTCAAGTTGATAGGCGAGATCGCCTCTTTTTCCAATGATCTTGAAAGGACCCACGTATCTAGGGCAAGCTTCCCTTTGATACCGAAGTGATGAGTACCTTTAATTGGAGAGACGCGGAGGTAGACATGGTCTCCGATCTCGAAAGCCAAGTCACGATGCTTGCTATCATAGTAACTCTTATGGCGCGATTGCGCGGCTTTGAGATTTTCATGAATGACTTTGCACATTTCTTCAGCCTCTGTGATCAAGTCATTGCCAAGGAGTTGGCGTTCACCAGTCTCTGACCAGTTAAGAGGAGTACGACACTTCCTGCCATAGAGAATCTCGAATGGGGCCTTGCCCGAACTCGCTAGGAAGCTGTTGTTGTAGGAGAACTTGGCATATGGAAGACAATCTTCCCACTTCATACCGAAAGAAATGACACATGCCCTGAGCATATCTTCAAGAATTTGATTCACCCTCTCGACTTGGCCACTGGTTTGAGGATGAAAAGTTGTGCTGAAACGAATGTTGGTGCCCATGGCCTTCTGAAAGGAATCCCAGAACTTAGAGGTGAAGATGCTCCCACGATCTGAAGATATCAACTGCAGAATGCCGAGCAAGGAGACAATCCTGGAGGTATATAGATCTGCCAACTGAGCTGCTGTAATAGATTCTTTGATATGAAGAAAATGAGCCACTTTGGTGAGCTTGTCGATGACAACAAAGATAGCATCATTGCCACGCTTGGACTTGGGAAATCCAGTCACGAAGTCCATCTCAATATGGTCAAACTTCCATTCTGGAATGGCAAGAGGTTGGAGGAGACCAGCTGGTCGTTGGTGTTCTGCTTTCACTCTTCTGCAGACATCACATTCATTCACGAACTGAGCAATCTCGTGCTTCATTCGAGTCCACCAATACGACTGCTTGAGGTCATGGTACATCTTTGTACTACCAGGGTGGATAGAGAGGAGAGAATTGTGAGCTTCGTTCATAATGACTTTACGAAGGTCACCTTTAGGCACAACAGTGCGATCCTTGAAGAAAAGAGTATCATTGTCATCAAGGCGATAGCACTTGTACTTGGGTTGACTCTTGGCAATCCCAATCTTCACCTTCTTCACCATAGCATCCAGAAGTTGAGCCTCACGAATCTGATCTTCCAAAGTAGGAGAGACTTGGAGGTTGGCAAGGAATCCTTGAGGAACAACTTGGAGATTAAGTTTGCGGAAAGCTTCACAAAGCTCTCGTTGGTAGGGCTTGATAATCAAACTGTTGCAGTAAGCCTTCCTGCTCAATGCGTCAGCAATTACATTGGCCTTGGCTAGAGTATATTCAATACTCGGATTATACTCTTGAATCATTTCGACCCAATGAGTCTGCCTGAGGTTGAGGTTTGGCTGAGTGAAGATGTACTTGAGACTCTTATGATCAGTGAAGATGTCCACTTTTCTTCCCAATAAGAGATGTCTCCATGTTAAAAGAGCATGGACAACTGCCACCAACTCGAGGTCATGAGTGGGGTAGTTCTTTTCATTGGGCTTCAACTGGCGAGAGGTACAGGCCACAACTTTCTTCTCTTGCATCAACACTGCACCGAGACCTTGAAGGGAAGCATCACAGAAAACCTCGAACGGTTTGGATTCATCAGGAGGAGTCAGAACTGGAGTTGTGACTAGCTTATCTTTGGGAGTGTTGAAAGCTATGTCACATTCAGGCGACCAGTACTTCACATGCTTCTGGAGAAGGTTGGAAAGAGGCTTCGCGATCTTAGAGAAGTTCTCAACGAACCTTCGAAAAAAGCTTGCGAGCCCAAGGAAGCTGTGGAGTTGCTTCACGTTCTGAGGCGGTTCCCAATTCACAATTGCAGACACCTTCTCAGGATTAACAGCTATGCCCTGGGCGGAGATGATATGCCCAAGGTAGAGAACCTCGTCGAGCCAAAACTCGCACTTTGAAAACTTCGCATAGAACTGATGTTCTCTGAGTTTATCCAGCACCAATCTCAAGTGCTTGGCATGATCCTCCTTGTTCTTGAAAAGACCAAAATGTCATCGAGGTAGACCAAGACGAAGTCATTTGTGTAGGCATTGAAGATGAAGTTCATCATGCGAGAGAATGTTGGAGGAGCGTTGACAAGGCCGAAAGACATCACAGTGTATTCATATGAACCATAGCTTGTTCTGAAAGCTGTCTTGGGGATATCCTCTTCACGAATGCGAATCTGATGATAGCCCATACGGAGATCAAGCTTGGAGAATACTTGAGCACCTTTGAGTTGTTCGAAAAGCTCATTGATGTTGGGAAGTGGGTACTTGTTCTTTATGGTCTTCTTGTTCAATGGACGGTAGTCGACACAAAGTCAGTCGGTCCGTTCCATCCTTCTTCTTGACAAAAAGAACACCACAACCCCATGGAGAAGAACTTGGTCAGATGAGACCCATACGCTCTTGAATATCGAGTTGCTTCTTCAGCTCCTTCAACTCTTCAGGTCCAAGCTTGCAAGGACGTTTGCCAACAGGTTCCGTGACAGGCTCAATATCGATGACGAATTCAACTGGCCGGTGCGGAGGCATTCCTGGAAGCTCTTCTGGAAAGACGTCTTGATATTCACAAATGACTGGAATCTGAGAGATGGCATCCAACTCACCCTTCTCATTGAGAGAAAACAGTCGGATGATATCATCACGAGCGGCAAAGACGATTACATCCTCAGACGAATGTGTCAATTGAATCTTCCTGGCAGCACAATCAAGTTGAGCCTTGTGCTTAGAAAGCCAGTCCATTCCGAGAATAAGATCAATATCCGAGTTACCAAGGACCACTAGAGAGGACAGAAACTTATAGTCGCCCAACGTGATAGTAACATCCGGGACCATAGAGCTTGCGTTCATGAATTTACCCGGAGAAACAACTGATAACAGCCTAGGTAAATCTTGGAAAGGCAACTCATTCTTAGATGCAAATGGTCTTGAAATGAAACAATGCGATGCACTAGTGTCAAAAAGAACTCTTGCAGGAATATCGTTAACTGGAAGGTTACCCATGATCACATCTAACGAGTCCTCTGCCTGAGTTGCGTTCATCATGTTGACGTTTGCAGACTTGGGGTTATGCTTGACCAGTGGAGTGCAAGCAGATCTCACAGGAGGAGGAGGAGGAGGAAGACGCCTCTGATTGAAGCATTTGTTGGCATAGTGACCCTTCTGCTGATACTTGTTGCACGTAACCTCCGAGAGCGGCCGGTGATACGGAGCACTTGATCTTGGAGCATGAGACGAAGTCTTGTTCTGAAAGTCTGGGTTGGGTGGTGGGAAGATCCATTGCCACCTTTGCTCTTCTGCTGATAAGGCTGGCAGAACGGAGGAGGAGGAGGCAACCAATACTTTTGCTGCTTAGTTACCACTTGAGTTGAGGAAGAAGGAGTTGCATCCCTGAATCGCTTCTTGGAAGCATCGCACTTGAGATGAGCAGTCTCTTGTTTCAGTGCCATGTTGTAAAACTCATCATACTTCTTCGGCTCAAAAAGCACGAGAGCTAGTTGAAGATCTTCTCTGAGGCCACCTCTGAACTGATAAATCATGCTCTTCTCGTCAGGGACGTCTTGCTTGGCGAAACGAGCGAGCTTCTGGAACATGATGTTATACTGGTAAATGGACAAGCTGCCTTGCTTCAGGTTCTGGAACTCCTCGCGCTTGCTCTCAACAACACTCTGAGGAATGTGGTGAGCTTTGAAGTATTGACGAAATTCATCCCAGGTAATCACATGACCTCCTTTGCAATCTTTATACTGCTGATACCATAATGCAGCTTGGTCTTTGAGTTGGAACGAAGCAAACTTGAAAAGTCCTCAGGCCTGACGTTGCTGCACTCGAAATGCTTGTAGATATCCACGAGCCAATCATCAGCGTCTGTTGCCTCGACACAGTTACTGAAGGTCTTTGGCTGGTTTGCGAGGAACCGGTTGAGTGTAGTGAACTGATTCTGATTGTTGCCATGGCCTTGATTCCCTTGGTTGCGCTCTTGCAAGAGTTGCATAAGCATCTGCGTGTTGGCATTGGTAGCGGCCATCACAGCTTGCCATGCCTCCAGAGGTGGAGGTGGTGGTGGCGGTTCAGGATTCTAACGCGTTGGAGGAGCCATCCTGAAGAGGGTGACATCCATTAGCATCTTGAAAGACATATATTCAAGCTGAATCAAATGGATCGAAATTACAACATATAGTCTTATGAATGAATGAATTCCACATTAAATGGTCACACTTCCATAAATTGAGAAGCCACTTAGATATAGGTAGACGAATAAAACAACAAGGTACGGAAAAGAACAAATACTTGGTGAGGATTACCCAAGCACAAACCAAATATCTGCGGAAGAAATACTAGAGCTACATGAATTCCCACCTATGGAACTCCAGAAATTTTCCCGGTTATGCAATCAGGTGTTGGGGATACAGGGGAAGCATAATATCTCACCCAAAGCTAGCAAATCCTACATCCAGTTGTATCCATCCTTCAACACATAACCAAGAAACCTTCGGAAATCATTTACCTCAACCTTCGAAAAGCATATGTTATACGAGTTATGGGAATACTCCCGAACTCCCGCCCCAGTACTGGGTGGCGTCGAGGTTATCTCACCAACAACTGCATAAAAGAGATTTTCGATGTCGGCGAAACTCAGGTATTCCAGAACTGCAACGATAAAATTGTGACGACAACACCTCGGAGTTCAACTCCACGGGACACTACCACAACCCCTAAATGCCAGGAGGCACCAAGAACAATGTTCTCGTCACAAATCCATCGGAACGATTCCAAGATACCCGCGTGATCCTAAAAAAATTGTGAAATTTGAGAAGAGAAGAGTCAAAACTCTACGTCAGGATGCCTCACCAGAGCGACGAAGGGACTGAGGAGTAAAACGAATCCTACTCTCCGATATATATAAATCCTAAAAGACTCAAAACATTTTTCTAGACTCAACAACACCAGTGATTCGATCAAGCAGGGGGCTCCTAAGTCGGGGAAGGCTCTGATTAGCAACTTGTAACGCCCACGATGCGACTATATCTCCCACGTGTCGAAGCACGACTTAGAGGCATAACCGCATTGTAAGCAATGTTGCAAGTGGGGTAATCTTCACACAACCCATGTACTGAATAAGAAAAGAGGTACATAGTTGGCTTACACTCGCCACGTCACACAATAGCATAAATATATCATTACAATCATCCAGATACAATCAAGGTCCGACTACGGAACCAAAATAACGACAACCCCAAATGCATAAAGTTCCCGATTGCCCCAACTGGGCTCCACTACTGATCATCTGGAAAGGAAACGTAGTATCGTCCTGAGTCCTCATCGAACTCCCACTTGAGCTCAATCGAATCTCCTGGAATGGTATCATCGGTCCCTGCATCTGGTTTTGGAAGTAATTTGTGAGTCACGGGGACTCAGCAATCTCACACCCTCGCGATCAAGACTATTTAAGCTTATAGGAAGGGTAAAAGGTATGAGGTGGAGCTGCAGCAAGCACTAGCATATATGGTGGCTAACATACGCAAATGAGAGCGAGAAGAGAAGGCAAAGGCACGATCGATAAACTATGGTCAAGAAGTGATCATAGAACAACCTACGTTCAAGCATAACACGAGACTGTGTTCTCTTCACGGACTCCGCCGAAAAGAGACCATCACGGCCACACACTCTGTTGATTCATTTTAATTAAGTTAAGTTTCAGGTTTTCTACAACCGGACATTAACAAATTCCCATCTTCCCATAACCACGGGCACGGCTTTCAAAAGTTCAAATCCCTGCAGGGAGTCCCAACTTAGCCCATCACAAGATCTCACGGTCAACGAAGGATATTCCTTCTCCCAAGACAATCTGATCAGACTCGGAATCTCGGTTACAAGACATCTCGACAATGGTAAAACTAAACCAGCAAAGCCACCCGAATGTGCCGACAAATCCTGATAGGAGCTGCACATATCTCGTTCTCAGGGCACACCGGATGAGCCAGACGTCGGGTTGGCATAGACCCTGGTTGCCCAGGGGGCGCCGGACATCGCTCAAGTTGGACCAACACTTAGAGAAGCACTAGCCCGGGGGGTTAAAATAAAGATGACCCTTGAGTCCGCGAAACCCAAGGGAAAAAGGCTAGGTGGCAAATGGTAAAACCAAGGTTGGGCATTGCTGGAGGAGTTTTATTCAAAGGCGAACTGTCAAGGGGTTCCCATTATAACCCAACCGTGTAAGGAACGCAAAATCAAGGAACATAACACCGGTATGACGGAAACTAGGGCGGCAAGAGTGGAACAAAACACCAGGCATAAGGCCGAGCCTTCCACCATTTACCAAGTGTATAGATGCATTAAAGTAAACAAGATAATATAGTGATATCCCAACAATAAACAGGTTCCAACAAGGAACAAACTCCAAACTTCACCTGCAACTAGCAACGCTATAAGAGGGGCTAAGCAAAGCGGTAACGTTGCCAAACAACGGTTTGCTAGGACAAGGTGGGTTAGAGGTTTGACATGGCAATATGGGAGGCATGATAAGCAAGTGGTAGGTATCGTAGCATAGGCATAGCAAAAGAGCGAGCATCTAGCAAGCAAAGATAGAAATGATTTCGAGGGTATGGTCATCTTGCCTGCAAAGTTCTCCGAGTTGACGTTAGCTTGATCCTCGTAAGCGTACTCAACTGGTTCCTCGATCACGTACTCGTCTCCCGGCTCTACCCAAACAAGAACACAAGCAAAGGGAGACACAATCAACCACGTGCAATGCACAAGCAACATGATGCAAAACATGGCATGATATGCGGGATGTGATATGCGATGCATATGCATGTTTCGGAAAGGAAAGATTGAACCTGGCCTCATCTTGGAAAACCAAGAGTGCCGCTGGAAATATGAGTTGATTTCGGTCGAAATCGATATGAAGATCGCCGGAATCGGATGCACGGTTTGCAAATGGCAAGCGAAACAATAATGGCACAAAGCTGTGATTAACAGCACGAGGCCATCTAAATGCATCAAGAACAACAAGCTCCTACACTCTAACATAGCAACAAATCACATGGCAGTGATCCACTCAAGATGCTTGACAAAAGATGAAGACAGATCTACGGCTAACTCACTCAATAGAAGGTTCAAACAAGCATGGCAAAAGTGCAAAAGATATCAGGTTACAGACTTTGTGAAAATAACATGTCAGGAATTTAACATCAGGAAGCAATGTTCAGAGCAAGATAACAACATGCTACAGGAACATATAATGGCAAAGCAAGGCATGGCATGAAGCTAATCAAAGCATACAACAAAAGTCCCTTACTCACCATAAGCCAAAAGGGATCAGAAAATACAATGGCAACCATGTGAACATAGCAACTTTCGTTAACAGATTCAGAGTTAGCAGAAAACTGGAACATGTCAAAACAGATTCACGTAGGCATGTTTGCGAGCTCGATGCACTCACCGCAAAGCATGGCATGACAAACTAAGCATACACCCAGCAAGTAGACATGGCATAGAAGCTAAAAATGGCAAGAATACTCTCATAGCATGCACGGATCAACTACAACAACCTCAGCATAATTGCTTAACATGTAAACAATCTGCCAGGAACATTTTATAGAAAAAGTAGAGCTCGATTGAGTCATGCTAAGGTACTCAATAATTGCAAACAAAGACATGAATGGATAGAACATAACATTATCTCCAAAACATCCTTACTGATCATGCTCAAAAGAGGCATGGATCACTCTGTAGCAAGAAGAATACATGGAATAAAAATATTATCAGGGAAAAGACTTAGAAGTTTTCTAAGTCCCTGAAATCAGCAACATTACGAGAGCTACTTTGCATGCTTGTGCTAGTCACCACAAAGATCACAAAAATACATGGCATACACCCCTGTAAAGATGGCATGGCATGCTTCAAAACACATGTAGGGCTCAAGTTCATAGGAGGCACACATTAATCATGGCAAAAATGACAAATGTCCAATCACTGATAAGAATCTGGAACTAACATTACATAGCACTCTTGCAACAACATTTAGGGCATCAAGATGAACACAAATGAACATGGTGCAATGGAATGAAATGAAGTACTCATCGAGACGAACAATTTGATATGCTACACGCCCAAAACGGAGCCACGTATGCAAAGTTATGATGCGATGAAGAACGCTAAAAATTACTGGGACTAGGGCAAAAATTAGGTCAACCTCAGAGATTCCAGGTCTGGATTGGGCACATTCTTCGAGGTTCGTCGGAGGGGGCTCGCCGAAGAGGAAGCCTGCGTCGAGGAGGAGGCCGGTCGGCGCGGCGGAGGTCGCCGGAGGCGTCGCGGCGAAGGGGCGGTGAGGAGGCGCGGCGGCCTCGGGCGGCGCGGCGAAGGGCGACAAGGGACGCCGCGCGGCGGCCGGCCGGATGTGTGCAGCGGCGGGGCGGCGAGGCCGTCGCCGGCGTGAGGAGGCGGGCGGCGCGGCGAGGTCGCGGGAAGCCCGGGCGGTCGGTGGCAGCGGCAGGGAGACGCGGGCCAGGGAGGGCCCGGCCTGGGCTCAGCGGGCCGGCGATGTGGGCGCGCGGGCGCGGAGAATCGCGGCATGCCATGTGGCGGCGGTGCAGGTCGGACGTGTCCAACGCGTGGATTTTCGTCCGGCGGTGCGAGGAGAGGGAGAGGGTTAGGGTTTGATTCGAAAATTTCGGGGGAGATGCCTATTTATACATAGGAGGAGCTAGGAGGCTCCAAATTGAGCATGGTTTTCGGCCACGTGATGGTGATCGAACGAACAAGATGATGGAGGGGGTTTTGGTGGGTTTTGGGCCACTTTGGAGAGGTGTTGGGCTGCAACACACACGAGGCCTTTTCGGTTCCTCGGTTAACCGTTGGAGTATCAAACGAAGTCCAAATGGCACGAAACTTGACAGGCGATCTACCGGTAGTAAACCAAGGCCGCTTGGCAAGTCTCGGTCCAATATGAAAACGTTTAACACCCGCACACGAAAAGAGGTACAAGGGGACACCGGAGGACATAGGAGCGCCGGAATGCAAAACGGACAACGGGGAAAATGCTCGGATGGATGAGATGAACATGTATGCAAATGCGGTGCACATGATGACATGATATGAGATGCATGACAAAGACAAAACAACACGAAGACAAAAACCCGACAACAAGGAAATATCATAACTTAGTGCCAAAAATGGCAAGAGTTGGAATACAAATATGGTAGGTTACATACGGGGTGTTACAAACTGAGTGCTTCTACTGCAAAGGAAATGGTCACTGGAAGTGGAACTGCCCTAGATACTTGGCGGATAAGAAGGATGGCAAAGTGAACAAAAGTATATATTTGATATACATGTTATTGATGTGTACTTTACTAGTGTTTATAACAACACCTCGGTATTTGATAATGGTTCAGTTACTAAGAGTAGTAACTCGAAACGGGAGTTGCAAAATAAACAAAGACTAGTTAAGGGCGAGGTGATGATGTGAGTTGGAAGTGATTCCAAGGTTGATAGGATCACCATGGCACACTCCCTTTACCTTCGGGATTAGTTTTGAACCTAAAATAAATGTTATTTAGTGTTTGCGTTGAGCATAAATATGATTGGATCATGTTTATTGCAATACGGTTATTCATTTAAGTCAAAGAATAATTGTTATTCTGTTTACATGAATAAAACCATATGAGGTCATACACCCAAGGTGAATGGTTTATTGAATCTCGATAGTAGTAATACACATATTCATAATGTTGAAGCCGAAATATGCAGAGTTGATAATGATAGTGCAACTTATTTGTGGCACTGCCGTTTAGGTCATATCGGTGTAAAGCGCATGAAGAAACTCCATACTGATGGACTTTTGGAACCACTTGATTATGAATCACTTGATGCTTGCGAACCGTGCCTCATGGGCAAGATGACCAAAACACCGTTCTCCGGTACTATGGAGAGAGCAACAGACTTGTTGGAAATAATACATACTGATGTATGCAGTCCGATGAGTGTTGAGGCTCGCGGGAGGTATCGTTATTTTCTAACCTTCACATATGATTTGAGCAGATATGGGTATATCTTCTTGATGAAACATAAATCTGAAACATTTGAAAAGTTCAAATAATTTCAGAGTGAAGTGGAAAATCATCGTAACAAGAAAATAAAGTTTCTACGATCTGGTCGTGGAGGAGAATATTTGAGTTGCGAGTTTGGTCTTCATTTGAAACAATGCGGAATAGTTTCGCAACTAACGCCACCTGGAACACCACAGCATAATGGTGTGTCCGAACATCGTAACCGTACTTTATTAGATATGGTGCAATCTATGATGTCTCTTACCGATTTACCACTATCGTTTTGGGGTTATGCATTAGAGACAGATGCATTCACGTTAAATAGGGAACCATCTAAATCTGTTGAGACGACACCATATGAATTGTGTTTTGGCAAGAAACCAAAGTTGTCATTTCTTAAATTTGGGGTTGCGATGCTTATGCGAAAAAGCTTCAACCTTAAAGTTTGTGTTTTGGCAAGATGACTAAGACTCCATTCTTCGGAACAATGGAGCAAGCAACAGACTTGTTGGAAATAATACATACTGATGTATGCAGTCCGATGAATGTTGAGGCTCGCGGCGGATATCATTATTTTATCACCTTCACAGACGATTTGAGCAGATATGGGTATATCTACTTGATGAAACATAAGTCTGAAACATTTGAAAAGTTCAAAGAATTTTAAAGTGAACTGGAAAATCATCGTAACAAGAAAATCAAGTTTCTACGATCTGATCATGGAGGCGAATATTTGAGTTATGAGTCTGGACTTCATTTGAAACAACGCGGAATAGTTTTGCAACTCACGCCACCTGGAACACCACAGCGAAATGGTGTGTCCGAACATCATAATCGTACTTTACTAGATATGGTGCGATCTATGATGTCTCTCACTGATTTACCGCTATCGTTTTGGGGTTATGCTTTAGAGATAGCTGCATTCATGTTAAATAGGGCACCATCTAAATCCGTTGAGACGACACCTTATGAACTGTGGTTTGGCAAGAAACCCAAGTTGTCGTTTCTTAAAGTTTGGGGCTGCGATGCTTATGTGAAAAAGCTTCAACCTGATAAGCTCGAACCTAAATCGGAGAAATGTGTCTTCATAGGATACCCAAAGCAGACTGTTGGGTACACCTTCTATCACAGATCCGAAGGCAAGACATTCGTTGCTAAGAATGGATCCTTTCTAGAGAAGGAGTTTCTCTCGAAAGAAGTGATTGGGAGGAATGTAAAACTTGATGAGGTAATTTTACCTTCTCCCGAATTGGAAAGTAGTACATCACAGAAATCAGTTCTAGTTATTCCTACACCAATTAGTGAGGAAGTTAATGGTGATGATCATGAAACTTCACATCAAGTTACTACCGAACCTTGTAGGTCTACCAGAATACGTTCCGCACCAGAGTGGTACGGTAATCCTGTTCTGGAGGTCATGTTACTTGACCATGACGAACCTACGAACTATGAGGAAGCGATGATGAGCCCAGGTTCCGCAAAATGGCTTGAGGCCATGAAATCCGAGATGGGATCCATGTATGAGAACAAAGTGGACGTTGGTTGACTTGCCCGATGATCGGCAAGCCATCGAGAATAAATGGATCTTCAAGAAGAAGACTGACGCTGACAGTATTGTTACTGTCTACAAAGCTCGACTTGTTGCGAAAGGTTTTAGACAAGTTCAAGATGTTGACTATGATGAGATTTTCTCACTCGTAGTGATGCTTAAGTCTGTCTGAATCATGTTAGCAATTGCAACATTTTATGAAATCTGGCAAATGGATGTCAAAACTGCATTCCTTAATGGATTTCTTAAAGAAGAGTTGTATATGATGCAACAAGAAGGTTTTGTCTATCCTAAAGGTGCAAACAAAGTGTGCAAGCTCCAATGATCCATCTATGGATTGGTGCAAGCATCTCGGAGTTGGAATATATACTTTGATAAAGTGATCAAAGCATATGGTTTTATACAGACTTGCGGTGAAGCTTGTATTTACAAGAAAGTGAGTGGGAGCACTACAACATTTATGATATGTATATGTGAATGACATATTGTTGATCGGAAATAATGTAGCATTTTCTGGAAAGCATAAAGGAGTGTTTGAAAAGATGTTTTCAAAGAAAGACCTCGATGAAGCTACTTACATATTAAGCATCAAGATCTATAGAGATAGATCAAGACTCTTGATATATTTTCAATGAGTACATACCTTGACTAGATTTTGAAGTAGTTCAAAATGGAAAATTCAAAGAAGGAGCTCTTGCCAGTGTTGCAAGGTGTGAAGTTGAGTAAAGACTCAAAACCTGACCACGGCAGAAAATAGAAAAAGAATGAAAAGTCATTCCCTATGCCTCAGTCATAGGTTCTATAAAGTATGTTATGTTGTGTACCAGACCTATTGTGTACCTCAACATAAGTTTGGCAAGAGGGTACAATAGTGATCCAGGAGTGGATCACTGGACAGCGGTCAAAAATATCCTTAGTGGAAGAAGGAAATGTTTCTCGGTTATGGAGGTGACAAAGAGTTCGTCGTAAAGAGTTACGTCGATGCAAGCTTTGACACCAATCTGGATGACTCTAAGTCTCGATCTAGATACATATCGAAAGTGGGAGCAATTAGCTAGAGTAGCTCCATGCAAAGCATTGTAGACATAGAAAATTTGCAAAAATACATACGGCTCTGAATGTGGCAGACTCGTTGACTAAATTTCTCTCACAAGAAAAACATGATCACTCTTAGGGTGTTAATCACATAGAGATGTGAACTAAATTATTGACTCTAGTAAACCCTTTGGGTGTTAGTCACATGGAGATGTGAACTAATCACATAAATATGTGAACTATTCGTGTTAAAGCACATGACGATGTGAACTAGATTATTGACTCTAGTGCAAGTGGGAGACTGAAGGAAATATGCCCTAGAGGCAATAATAAAGTTGTTATTTGTATTTCCTTATATCATGATAAATGTTTATTATTCATGCTAGAATCGTATTAACTGGAAACTTAGTACATGTGTGAATACATAGACAAACAGAGTGTCCCTAGTATGCCTCTACTTGACTAGCTCATTAATCAAAGATGGTTAAGTTTCCTAGCCATGGACATGTGTTGTCATCTGATGAAAGGGATCACATCATTAGAGAATGATGTGATGGACAAGACCCATCCTTTAGCTTAGCATAATGATTGTTCAGTTTTATTGCTACTACTTTCTTCATAACTTATACATGTTCCTCTGACTATGAGACTATGCAACTCCCGAATACCGGAGGAACACCTTGTGTCGTGGAATTGTCACGGCAGATGTCCTAGCAAAAGGACTTAGTCGTAGGGCCATCGTAACTAGGAAGCTTAAAGGGGTTAATCAGGACAAAGGACACGAGAGGTTTTATACTAGTTCGGCCCCTTACGATGAAGGTAAAAGCCTACGTCTAGTTGTGATGGAATTGCTGGGGTTTCGATCACCGAGAGGCTAATCCGTCGGCTTGGTTCTCGATCTCTTGTTTCTTGCCCTAAGTCGCCACCGGGCCGTCCCCTTATATACACGGGTTGACGCCTGGTGACCTAAAGAGTCCCGGCCGGCTCATACAGCGTGTCCGACTCGGTGACTTCTTTTACATGCCTTTCCTTACAGGTCTTTCCTTACATACGGCGGTTTACAATATTGGGCCTTAAGCCGCCTCTAGGCCTTAGGTCTTCTATAAGCTTTAATAAACTATCATCTTGAATGTTTATTAGGCTTCCTTTGTGACCCGCCATTAGGGCTGACCCGGCCCCTCCTGGGCGGGTCATAGCTGATAGCTATATCCCCAACATTAGGCCCCAGGTTGACTTTGTACTTTGTTCTTTGTCAATCTTCAACACTTAAACAAAAATCCATCTTCTTATCCTCGCAAAAGTTTTTTGTAACCTGCCATGACATCATCTCTTGAAAACACAAAAAACTTTTATGACGTCATCTCTCAACGGATCTTCATCTTTAATGCTTTCCGAGAATCGAGGCGTCCATTTAGTTGGATAACCATTTATTTGGGTCTTCCTCGATTTCCGCGCCTGCCTGTTCGCTTATCCCCTTATAAATAAGCACGCGCCCGGTCTTTCTCATTCTCCTCTCTTCTTCGTCTTCCTCCTCTCGCGACCTCCGCTGCTGCTCGAGCTCCGTCGCCGTCAGAGGGCACCTCCCCTCCGTCAACCTTGGCTGCTGCACCGACCGGAATCAGTCCAGAAAATGACAGCGACTTTCCACGGAGGATATGTGGCTGTAAGCGTTTCCCTTCTTGCTCCTCAGATCTGCATTAGGACTTTCTAGGTTTTCCGCATGTTCTTCGTAGTTCATTGCAGTTCTTCGTAGTCCTTCCGCTGCAGCCTCTTCTTGATTCAAAAAGAGATATATGTTTGTACGGTAGCTGTTTGGCACCTACTCTTGACACTGATAGATCCCTTTTCCCATTATAAAGGCCTCATTAGGACTCACAAACTCATCTGTGCAAAACTTTTAGGTCTAGAATTTTTTCCATTTTGAATAGCCATTTGATCTGGAATAATATCCAACAATTAGGAAACTTGTTTGTCTCAACACTTAGCCGAAACTGCTTTCTCAAATATATGTAGTCATGGCGGCTTATTGTGTTGGCTTACTTTTCCTTATATGACATTAGCCCTTACTTAAGCCGCCATTACTCCCATGTATCATCATCATTTACTTTCATCATTATCATTGAATTAAGCCGGTATGTTGCTTTCTTTTCAGTTCGTCGTTTGAA
The DNA here is from genome assembly GCF_056163025.1 of Triticum urartu. NCBI lineage: Eukaryota > Viridiplantae > Streptophyta > Magnoliopsida > Poales > Poaceae > Triticum > Triticum urartu. The sequence continues at coordinate 217,888,004 of NC_141877.1, read as the reverse complement.
CATCATGCCGTCCAAAGCACCGACTGTCCGCAACTGGGTTCCCTCAACAGTCACTGAGGACAATCTGATGGAATTATTTACCATAGGTTTTTTGCCAGGGAAGAATGTTATGTCCTACCGTGCGCCTGACCCGGAGGAGGAACGGCCCAATCCAAAATATGGTGAAGTTATCGTCTTTTCTGATCACATGAACCGTGGCTTTTCCCCACTCGGCTCAAAGTTCTTCAGAGATGTCCTCCATTTTTTCAAACTCCACCCTCAAGACATCGGGCCTAATTCCATATCCAATATTTTCAACTTCCAAGTTCTCTGCGAGGTGTACCTTCAAGAAGAACCGACTGTGGAACTCTTTAAAGAATATTTGTATCTGAACCGCCAGAATGAGTGCACCAATGGCCCTAGCCTGGAACTTGGAGGTATCTCAATTCAGCGTCGACAAGGCGACGTCTTCCCCCTAATAGTCTTGCCGAGTCATCCCAAGGACTGGAATCAGACTTGGTTCTATTGGCAAGACACTTCACCAGCAAATGAGCATCCACTGCCGGGTTATCGCGCAGAGCGTCTTGACTCCAAATTTGCACTCCCTGACAAGCTCACCGCCGCCGAACGCAAGAAGCTGATACCATCCATTAAAAGGATTAACGCTTTATTGGGGAACGGCTTAACCGGAGTTGACTTGACTCGTTGCTGGGTTGCATGGTGGGTCATCCCTCTAACCCGCCGATCAAAATTGATGTATGAATATGGTGGAGGCCCAGATGACTCTCTTCGTCACAGCTCTGTTCAATTAACGGAAGAAGATATTGTTTCAATGTCAACTCTTCTGGTGAACGGTAAATACAAAGACTGCAGTAAAGTCAGGTTAAACCCTTTCTGCAAGATTAACCCGGTGCCAGAGGTAAAGAACCTCTGGTCTCTTCCTCTTTGCATTTTTCTCAGCTGTTTTAAATACTTGCATGACCTTTCATCTTGCTTGTTTGTTTATAGGCCAAATCTGATTTCTGGAAAGCCAAGTATGATCACGAAGCCGCCAAGAAAGCCAGAGCCGCCGCCATAACTGCCAAGAAGACGACCAAGAGATCTAAGCAAAGAAGAAGAAGAAGAAGAAGAAGAAGAAAAGCACCGTTGAAGATCTGTTGAAGCTTGATGATGATACTTCTGAGCCGGAGGTAGCCCTTGACTCCCTTGGCCAGCTTTTTAACAATCTTATTAACACTGATCATTGCCATGACGACACGGGGGCCAGTCAGGCCGTGGAAGAAGAGGTAACTATTTCCTCCGACTCAGCACCCATTTGCCAAGACGGAAACTTCGAGTCATAACCCGGAAAGTAAGGTTTTCACACCCTTTGGCTTATCTCGACCCTCATTTTCTTTTGAAAAAGCAGCAACATGAGAGCCGCCGTCAGGCCCGGAACATCGATGAACCGCCTGCTGTTCTTCAACAAACTCCTCAAAAGCGCCAGAATGAGGTTTATTCCTTCGCTTTTTACTTTCCATTAATGGATCTTCTCCCTTGTATTATTAACTTTATTTTATCTTTGCATGAGGTGTCCCGCTCTTCTAGCAACTCATCTCAAACTCAATTCCCGGCCTTTAAGACTGCCCCTGGGTAAGGAAGAAACCATCTTTCCTCCGTGTCTTTCAAACTGCTTTTTTATACTGACTGTTTCATAATATCTTTCTTAGTGGCCAAGCCAAGTCCAAGAAGGCCAAGGTAACTAGGCCGGCGGAAGACCCGCCAGTTCTTGCACCTGAACCGGCCATGCCACCTTCTCCCCCTCAGACGGAAGCATCAAAAGATCCGGCTACCAATACTCAATCAGATCCTCCTGAGCCGTCAGCTGACGCTATCATCGTTAATCCTTCTGCTACCGGGCCATCCAGCTCAGCCAACCCGCCATCACTGTCTGCCCCGGATGTTCTGATCACTGGAAGCCGCTTTGTTGAGCTGAGGAATCCCACCGTGTTGGCTCGTCACACGGCTAAATAAGAGGCTTTGGAGAGACAAAAAGTGCGTTTTGACATTTCTCATTATAGCCATCTGAACGCCAACGACATTTTGTCCGGCTATCTGAGCCATGTGCACTCCAGCCGTGACTCAGAAATCGAAATGGTCAAGCAGTTGCAGCTGAAGTGTGAGGTATGCTCTTCCGGCTTACTTATATTCTTTCAGCCCCCAAGTCTTCAGATTATGATAAAACCTTGAATGATCTGTAGACTTATGATATAGGCTAAAGCTTTACCTTTAGATATTTCTGGAGTCCAATAAAACAGAATAAACTTCACCGGTAGTCCCCAAGAGCCGGTTCACTTGACCATAAATGAGTCGGTACTTTGAATTTCATAACTGTCTTGTGCTGAACTCAATAAATATTGTAGTCCGGCTTACTTTGAGATACTTGCTGAATATCATACATTAGCCCCCAAGTGCCAAGTGATGTTACTTTGTAAAGTACTTGGGACTTGAAGTATAGTAGAGTCATAAAAAATTTGTTTTTGCATACATTAGCCCCCAAGTGTCAAGTGGTTTTGCAGTGCAAAGTACTTGAGACTTGAATCTTGACTCTTGGACTTTAATTGAAACCTTGACACACCTGTGTATGTTTTGTAGAATGCCTTATCTGAACTGAGCTCGCAATTAACTGATGCAAAGACCCGGCTGGCGAATCAGGAGGCAGAAATCAAGTCTGTTGCTCCAAACTGCAATTAAGTCTTGCTGAGACGGAGACATTGAGAACCAGCTTGACCGCCAACAAGAAAACCTGGGCTGAAGAGAAAACGCTGCTGACACAACGCGCTGAAAAAGCTGAAGCAGCTCTTGAAGAGGTTACTACGGAGCTGACCGGAGTAAAAGACCGGGTGTTGCAGATGGTTTCCGCCATCTTTGGTACGTCATCTGTACTGATCTTTTGCACTTTCCGCTGACCCGGAATACGAACCGCTAACTGACCCTTTGTGTACAAAATATGTGCAGGCCCGCGAAGTAAGAATCTGAGCCAAGACAACGTGACTAAACTGAAGGCGATCTATACCTTAGTGGAGCAGTTGTACATTGGCGCACAACAGGCACTTGCCGTATCTCTCCTGCCAATCAAGGACCCAACCGGCTCAGTGATGTCTTGAAAAAGTTGTCAATCTTACCCGCCAGGTTCCAAGAAGTCAAGCGATCATGTGACAGAGCCGGAGCTTTGACTGCCCTGGGCCGCTCCAAGGCTTGGGTGCCAGATCTAGACCCGACGGATGTAGCCAGAGGGTACCCCACGGTGAAAGAAGATGGGTCTCTGTTTGAACAGGATGACTTCGTTGCTTGCGTGAGGGAGGTGCGACCTCAGGCCACCATTCTCGAAGATGAAACAAATATCGATAAATACCAGCCGGGTTTTGATTTGGAAAATAAGAAGATGGCGACTCCTTCCTACAAAGTGACAGACCTTATCCTGCCAGTTCGTCAACACACTTTTGCTCTAGAGGTTGATCTGGCTGGATTGATTGACGATGAATCAGAGTTCGTTGCTGTGAACAGCTTTGATTGGTCCAATCCCAGCTTTCAATTGATAGAAGGAGGTGAACCGGCAAGGGAAGAGTGAGAACCATCCTTGTGGGCTTTAAGAAGCCTTGTAATAGAATTAGCTTTGAAACACTACATATTTTGCCCATGCCATCGTGCATAAAACGCTGTGTGTGACTCCGTGCTTCCTTATTTCAATATATGCATCACAGTCATGGTTATCCTTGTAATATTTCCAGTCTGTTCCTGTAACAAAAAGGAAATACTTGCTTGGCTGTTTAACACCGAACGGCTCAGAAGACCTGGTTCATGAACAAAAGTTTTATCATAGTAGATAAGCAGAACTAAACGTAAAGATAAAACAGGTTTGAAACAACCTTGGAGTAACACATAAAGAAACTGTTCATAAAGTCATACTTGTATCTTCGACCTCTGGACCACCGGTTTATATGACCAGGGTGGTGAGGCTGACGATTCAGTCCTTTTTTGAGAAGTCAATGCTTCTAAATACCTGATGATTCTTATGCCTTGGCGGCTTATTGTCAAATAGTCAAGTCGGTGAAAAGACCATGCTGATTGTTTAAAATTGAGACAATAAAAGACCAATAAAACAAACACCAGGTGGTAAACAATATAAATAACCTTGTAATGAAAGGTTGGGGGTTTCTGATTCGAATACGATCAGTAAACCGGACCAAAGGGGTTAAGCTAAGATTCGAATATGATCAAATAGCCCCCAGTGGCTTTGGCGTTGCGCCGATCAGAAGGGTACCGATAGGTATGTTCTCTTTGGTTCGAATACGACCTATGTTTGAACAGGAAGCCCCCAAATGACCTTGAGAGGTTTTTAACGACCCTGATTCGAATACGATCCAAGTCGGACCCAAAAGGGGTTAAGCTATGATTCGGATACGATCAAGAAGCGCCCTAGTGAGTTTGGCTTTGAGCCGATCAAGAGGGTTACGACAGCTATGTTCTCTTTGGTTCGAATACGACCTATGTTTGAATAGGAAGCCCCCAAGTGACCTTGAGATTTTCAGCTAGATTCGAATACGATCATAAGCCGGACCAAAAAGGTTAGACTTGATTCAAATATGATCAGCTCCTTAATAGTCATTTTAAATAGTAAAAAAGAGTAAAGATTTAAAATCTTTGAAAAGGAAAAGGACAGAGGTCCTGCTTTATTACTTATCATGATATATACAATGTCAAAGTATGTAGATAATGAGAGCCGGTGGCTCAGGTGTAGTATGGCCGAAGTTGAGCAATGTTCCACGGCCGGCGGGTCTCTTCCTCTGACTTACGTGAGTCTTTATGCTCTCGAACGTCAATGAGGTAATATGACCCGTTGTTTAAGTTCTTGCTGACCACAAAGGGTCCTTCCCAAGGCGGGGATAGCTTGTGTCCATCTGACAGATCCTGGATGAGCCGGAGCACCAGGTCACCTTCTTGAAAAGTCCTGGACTTAACCCGGCGGCTGTGATAGCGGAGCAGGTCCTGTTGATAAATTGCTGATCGAGCCGCTGCTAAGTCTCTTTCCTCATCCAACAAGTCAAGTGCATCCTATCTGGCTTGCTCGTTATTAGCTTCAACATAAGCCGCTACACGGGGCGAGTCATGACGGATGTCACTAGGCAACGCTGCTTCCGCTCCATAAACCATGAAGAAAGGTGTATAACCTGTAGACCTATTAGGAGTGATGTTGATACTCCACAGCACTGAGGGTAACTCCTCTACCCAACAACCCGGCGTTCGCTGCAAGGGAACCATAAGCCGGGGTTTGAGACCTTTTAAGATTTCCTGATTTGCTCTCTCAGCTTGACCATTGGATTGGGGATGGGCTACAGAAGAAACATCAAGCCGGATATGCTCACGTTGACAAAACTCCTCCATAGCCCCTTGGGATAGATTTGTGCCATTGTCAGTGATAATGTTGTGTGGAAAATCAAAACGGAAAATCACCTTTTTCATGAACAGAACCGCCGTGGCCGCATCACACTTACTCACTCGCTCTGCCTCAACCCACTTTGTGAATTTGTTAACTACCACTAAAAGATGTGTCTTTTTATCCTTAGACCTTTTGAAAGGTCCAACCATGTCAAGCCCCCAGACCGCAAACGGCCAGGTGATTGGAATCATCCGCAACTCTTGAGCCGGCACATGTGCTTTCCGTACAAATTTTTGACATCCATCACACCTACTGACCAGATCTTCTGCATTGGCATGAGCCGTTAACAAGTAAAAACCATGACGAAAAGCTTTGGCCACAAGAGATTTTGACCCGGCATGACGACCACAATTGCCTTCATGGATCTCACGAAGTATTTCTTGGCCTTCTTTAGGAGACACACACCGCTGAAACGCTCCGGAGACGCTGCGATGGTATAATTCTCCGTCTGAAATCGTCATTGACTTAGACCACCGGGTTACCTGTCGGGCTAGGGTTTCATCCATTGGCAACTCGCCCCAGGTCATGTAAGCCAAGAATGGGACTGTCCAATCTGGGATGACGTGAAGAGCTGCCACCAATTGTGCCTCCGGGTCAGGAACGGCCAGATCTTCTTCTGTAGGTAACTTAACAGACGGGTTATGCAAAACATCCAAGGTGTTAGGGGGCACCGGCTTACGCTGAGATCCCAACCGGCTTAAAGCATCGGCCGCTTCTTTCTTCCTATGGTCAATGTGTTCCACCTGATAACCTTTAAAATGTCCTGCCACAGCATCAACTTCACGGCGATAAGCCACCATGAGAGGGTCCTTGGAATCCCACTTTCCTAACACCTATTGAGCCACCAGATCTGAATCGCCAAGACACCGGACCCGGCTCAGACTCATCTCTTTGGCCATTCGAAGACCATGGAGCAAGGCTTCATACTCTACTGCGTTGTTAGTACAAGGAAACATCAGTCGCAGCACATAACAAAACTTGTCACCTCGAGGGGAAGTTAAAACAACTCCAGCCCCCGAGCCTTCCAATTGTCTGGACCCTTCAAAATGATCGTCCAATACATGTTGTCTGGTTTCTCTTCTGGCATCTGCAGTTCTGTCCAATCATTAATAAAGTCAACCAGCGCTTGAGGCTTGATCGCAGTACGTGGTACATACTTCAACCCATGAGACCTATGTTCAATGGCCCACTTGGCGACTCGTCCAGTGGCTTTTCTATTTTGAATGATGTCCCCCAACGGAGCAGAGGTAACTCACCCCGGGTCATGTAAGCCAAGAACGGGACTATCCAATCTGGGATGACGTGAAGAGCCGCCACCAACTGTGCCTCCGGGTCAGGAACGGCCAGATCTTCTTCTGTAGGTAACTTAACAGACGGGTTATGCAAAACATCCAAAAAGGTGTTAGGTGGCACCGGCTTACGCTGAGACCCCAACCGGCTTAGAGCATCCGCCGCTTCATTCTTCCTACGGTCAATGTGTTCCACCTGATAACCTTTAAAATGTCCTGCAACAGCATCAACTTCATGACGATAAGCCGCCATGAGAGGGTCCTTTGAATCCCACTTGCCTGACACCTGTTGAACCACCAGATCTGAATCGCCAAGACACCGGACCCGGCTCAGGCTCATCTCTTGGGACATTCGAAGACCATGGAGCAGGGCTTCATACTCTGATGTGTTGTTAGTACAAGGAAACATTAGTCGCAGCACATAACAAAACTTGTCACCTCGAGGGGAAGTTAAAACAACTCCAGCCCCCGAGTCTTCCAATTGTCTAGACCCATCAAAGTGAATCATCCAATAAATGTTGTCCGATTTCTCTTCTGGCATCTGCATCTCTGTCCAGTCATTAATAAAGTCAACTAGCGGTTGAGACTTGATCGCAGTACGTGGCACATACTTCAACCCATGAGACCCAAGTTCAATGGCCCACTTGGCGACTCGTCCAGTAGCCTCTCTATTCTGGATGACGTCTCCCAAAGGTGCAGAGCTAACCACAGTGATTGGGTGACCCTGAAAGTAATGTTTGAGCTTCCGGCTTGCCATGAACACCCCATATACGAGTTTCTGCGAATGTGGATATCTTTGTTTAGACTCAATCAACACCTCACTGATGTAGTAAATCGGCCGTTGGACCGGATGTTCCTTGCCAGCCTCCTTGCGTTCCACCACAATCGCCACACTAATAGCTCATGAGTTAGCGGCTACACATAACAATAGCGGCTCTTTCTCAACCGGAGCAGCAAGAACCGGCGGCTCAGCAAGTTGTTTCTTCAGATCTTCAAAAGCAGAGTTTGCAGCATCACTCCAAACGAAATCATCCATCTTTTTCATCATCTGATACAAAGGCATCGCCTTCTCCCCTAACCGGCTTATGAACCATCTCAAAGCAGCGACACGACCCGCCAGCCGTTGAACGTCATTGATGCACACCGGTTTGGCTAGGGAGGTGATTGCTTTAATTTTCTCTGGGTTAGCTTCAATACCTCTATTAGATACCAAAAAACCCAAGGGTTTGCCAGCGGGAACTCCAAAAACACACTTAGCCGGGTTAAGCATCATCTTGTAGACCCGGAGGTTATCAAAGGTCTCCTTCAGATCTGTTACTAAGGTTTCCTCTTTTCTAGACTTCACCACTATATCATCCACATAAGCATGAACATTGCGCCCAATCTGATTGTGAAGGCAATTCTGCATACACCATTGATAAGTCGCCTGGGCACTCTTAAGCCGAAAGGCATAGACACATAGCAGAAGGCTCCAAACGGAGTGATGAAGGATGTCTTCTCCTGGTCCTTAACTACCATTTTGATCTGATGATAACCTGAATAAGCATCCAGAAAACTCAAACACGCGCAACTCGCCTTAGCATCAATGATCTGATCAATACGAGGGAGAGCAAAAGGGTCAGTTGGACAAGCTTTGTTTAAATCAGTGTAATCCACACACATACGCCAGGTGCCGTTCTTCTTGAGTACAAGCACCGGGTTGGCCGGCCACTCTGGGTGAAAACTTCCACAATGAGCCCGGCCGCCAAGAGCCGGGCCACCTCTTCTCCAATGGCCTTGCGCCTTTCCTCATTAAACCGCCGGAGAAACTGTCTGACCGGCTTAAACCTTGGATCAATATTGAGAGTGTGCTCAGCGAGTTCTCTCGGGACACTCGGCATATCAGAAGGTTTCCATGCAAAGATGTCCCGGTTCTCACGGATGAACTCGATGAGCGCGCTTTCCTATTTTGGATCCAAGTTGGCACTGATGATGAACTGCTTGGATGAGTCGCCGGGCACAAAGTCAACCGTCTTGGTATCATCAGCTGATTTGAATTTCATCACCGGCTCATGCTTCGTTGTTGGCTTCTTTAACGATGTCATGTCTGACGGGTCAACATTATCCTTATAAAATTTTAACTCCTCTGTTGCACAAACAGACTCAGCATACGCAGCATCTCCTTCTTCACACTCCAGGGCTATTTTCCGGCTTCCATGCACCATAATGGTGCCCTTATAACCCGGCATATTGAGCTATAGATACACATAACACGGACGATCCATGAACTTGGCGTAAGCCGGCCGTCCAAACAGAGCATGATATGGGCTTTTGATCTTAACCACCTCAAAAGTTAACTTCTCTGCCCTGGAATCATATTCATCCCCAAAGGCTACTTCCAGCTCAATTTTGCCAACTGGGTATGACGATTTGCCAGGTACAACAGCGTGAAAAACAGTGTTGGATTGCTTAAGACTCTTATCAGTCAACCCCATCCGACGGAACGTCTCATAGTAGAGGATGTTGATGCTACTACCTCCATCCATAAGCACTTTAGTGAATTTATATCCACCGACCTGAGGTGCCACTACCAAGGCTAAGTGACCCGGGTTGTCAACCCGGGGAGGATGATCTTCTCTGCTCCACACAATAGGCTGTTCAGACCACCTCAAATAACGTGGTATCGCCGGCTCAACAGCATTGACAGCCCTCTTATGAAGCTTCTGGTCCCTCTTGCATAAACTAGTGGTAAATACATGGTATTGCCCACTATTCAACTGCTTTGGGTTGCTCTGATATTCGGATTGTTGCTGCTGATTGCCTTGGCCGGATTGTTGATTGTAACTTCCCTGGTTACATGTATGGCCTTGACCGTGAAAACCGCTTCCACCTGAACCGGTGCCCGGGCCCTGAAAGCCGCCTCCACCTGAACCATCACCAGGTCCGTGGCCTCCGTCAAACGTGTTTGAATTTTTAAATGCCTTCATGATCGTACAGTCCTTCCATAGATGGGTTGCTGGCTTCTCACGGGTGCCGTGTCTTGGGCAAGGTTCACTCAATAGTTGCTCGAGGGTGGGACCTGACCCGCCTGACCGAGGGGGTTGCCTGCCCTTGCGCCGTTGATTATTGCCCTGTGTATTGGTGTTAGCCACAAATTCATCAGCATTACGTTTATTACCTCCTTGATTTGCGGGGTTATGCCGGTGACCCTTGCCGTTGTCGTTCTTCTTTCCTTTCCCTGTTTTCTCCTCATCAGACAAGGGATCCTTGGTATTATCAGAATCAGCATACTTAACCAGAGCCGCCATCAACTGGCCCATGTCATTGCAGTCACGCTTGAGCCACCCCAGCTTCTGTTTCAGAGGTTCAAAACGGCAATTTTTCTCCAACATTAAGACTGTCGAACTAGCATCCATCTTATTAGATGAATGTATTATCTCCTTGACCCGGTGCACCCAATGGGTTGTGGATTCCCCTTCCTCCTGCTTACAATTAGTCAGGTCCACGATTGACATAGGTTGCTTACATGTGTCTTTGAAGTTTTGGATGAATCGAGCCTTTAACTCCGCCCATGAGCCGATGGAATTGGGCGGCAACCCTTTCAACCAAGTGCGAGTCGTTCCATCCAACATCATGGTGAAATATTTAGTGATTGCTGCATCACTGACCTCCAAAAGCTCCATTGCCATCTCGTAACTCTCAATCCATGCCCCAGGCTGCAAATCGGCCGTGTAGTTAGGCACTTTACGAGGCCCCTTGAAGTCCTTAGGTAAGCATTCATTACGTATAGCCGGCACCAAGCAAGGAACGCCTCCGGTCCTTGTGGATACTCCTACCTCAACAGAGGTTGCTGGATAAGCCGGGAAAGTCTAATGAGCCGCCTGCTCAGCTGCCAGTTGAATCGCCCGCTCCGCCTCTTGTCGAATCCTCTCCTGATCCGCTAAGTTAAGGGCTCCCGCCTGCACCGGCTCATGCCTACGCGGCTGGTTGCGGCGTTGAGCATTGCTTGACATCTCAGTTGAGTCCATATGCCTGCTATAGCTCGAGCTCCAGCTCGGGCGAGGGGTTGAATGGATTCTGTCTCGACTGTAAGAGTACGCATCCCGTTGTGCCAAAGCTGTCTGAAGAAGCTCCCTCACCCTTCGTGTCTCGACTGCTGTTGGAGAGTCGCCTTCCATCGGGAGAGCCGCCAAATGAGCCAACGCAGCAATGAGGTTTTCCAAAGGATTGGAGAAGTGAACCGGCGGGGTTGGCGCATAATGAGGCGGAGCGGTATGCATGCGACGTGGTTCCATGGCCCGCGGCTGAACCGGTGCTCCGGGTGTCGTGATCCGATTTGCTTCCGGCGGGTTACTTGGACCGGCCATAGGTGTATGGAAAAGGTTCCTAGGATCGAGCGTCAAAGGTAGATGTGATTGAGTTTTCTGGTGCCTTCTCCTCATGACCTCGTTTGACGCGTTCAGATCCACCGAGAGCCGGAAAGTTTCTGCTTGAAGCTGCTGAGCACGAGCGTCCAAAGCCGCCCGCTCCGCGGCCATCCTGACCTCTTCAGCTGCTAAGTTTTCCTTGGCCTGTGCCATCTCTTCGCGCACCCATGCCATCTCCGCATCATGCTGAACTTTATACGCCGGTTCCACCATGGCAGTCAACAGAGTTGTCAACTTATCCGTGAGGTCCATTAGTATCTAAGCCGGGGAACGCGCGGGGTCTCCTGACCCGGCCGCTGCTGACCCGGTGGTCGTTGCTGCCGCAGCTGTGCAGTTCTGCCCGGGCTGGGTGCCTGCCATGAAAACTCCAGCTCGATTTGGCAGCTCAAAGGGGTCCGAAATACTGCTGCCATTGGAACAGCCCCCAAGCATGCCATCCTGCAGCTGATACAACGAGTCTGTATCACCTGTTGATGACGTAGCGTCTGAATAGATGGCCGTTTCACCGCCATCCACTGATCCTTCTGAGTATTCACCTCCATGGATGCAACCCACAAAAGCACGTTTTACGGCGGGTCGAGCCCGGGCGGGTCTCGTGCGCTGAGCCGTCTCGATGATGTTGGTGCATATGTCCGGCTCAAGGCCTGATTCGCTGATCTGGCCGATGAAGACATGAATCCCGTCGAAGGGGACCCGGTACCCGTACTCAATTGAGACGGCCTCGGGGCCCCAGCCTTCGTCGTCGATGTAGAGCTTGCCGCGACGACTCTTGGTCATCCGGCCCGCGACGTATCCCTTGAGCCCTTCGAAGCTGCCCTTCAAGAACTCAAATCCACCGTGCGCTGGCCCCACGGTGGGTGCCAACTATCATGGAATTGTCACGACAGATGTCCTAGCAAAAGGACTTAGTCGTAGGGCCATCGCAATTAGGAAGCTTAAAGGGGTTAATCGGGACAAAGGACACGAGAGGTTTTATACTAGTTCGGCCCCTTACGATGAAGGTAAAAGCCTACGTCTAGTTGTGATGGAATTGCTGGTGTTTCGATCATCGAGAGGCTAATCCACCGGCTTGGTTCTCGATCTCTTGTTTCTTGCCCTAAGTCGCCACCGGGTCGTCCCCTTATATACATGGGTTGACGCCTGGTGGCCTACAGAGTCCCGGTCGGCTCATATTGCGTGTCCAGCTCGGTGACTTTTTTTACATGCCTTTCCTTACAGGTCTTTCCTTACATACGGCGGTTTACAATATTGGGCCTTAAGCCACCTCTAGGCCTTAGGCCTTCTATAAGCTTTAATAAACTATCGTCTTGAATGTTTATTGGGCTTCCTTTGTGACCTGCCATTGGGGCTGACCCGGCCCCTCCTGGGCGGGTCATAGCTGATAGCTATATCCCCAACACCTTGTGTGTTATCAAACATCACAACGTAATTGGGTGATTATAAAGATGTTCTACAGGTGTCTCCGATGGTGTTTGTTGAGTTGGCATAGATCGACATTAGGATTTGTCACTCCGTGTATTGGAGAGGTATCTCTGGGCCCTCTCGGTAATGCACATCACTATGAGCCATGCAAGCAATGTGACTAATGAATTCATTTTGCATTTATGATCTCCATGAATTCAAATTCTGTTCACATACAAAACCCTAGAGAGAAGATGACATGACTTCTTCCATTTAAATAAATGAAAAGGGTTTTTGAAAATATTTGAATTTCATTTGGAAATATTTTTCCAACTCAGAAACTTTATGCAACTCAATGATTTTCACGAGAGAAGATAAAATGACTTCTTCAAATTATATGAAATATGAGTTGGAAGTTTCAAAGAAACCAAATTTAACACCCCTTTGAAATCATTTTCAATTTGGAGTTATTTTGGTTTTTATTCAAATTAATTTTCTCCAAAAATAAAATATATGGAAAATAGGGTAAAATGATTCCCTACATCAGAAAATTGGAGAGAAATAAATTTGAAATCATTTTGGTATTTTTAAAATGATTTTTATTGGGTTTTATTGCACCAGTAGCACTCTTTGATTTATTTGAATTTTTGTGGATATTATTTGATGCTAGAAAAATGTTCATGTTGTAGAAATTAATTTTCTGAAAATTTTGATATATTATATGCCTATATAATATTTTTATTTTTATTGTTCTTATTTATTTTCTTTGTCTATCTAAAAAACTTCTTCTTCCCCGACTGGGCCGGCCCAGCCAACCGGGCCAGGCCAAACCCAGCCCAGCCGCGCCGTCCCTGACCTCGCACAGGAGGCCGGATCCCGAACGACTCTGTTGCCGCCTCGACGTCCGTGGTGCGGCCGGACTCTTCCCGCCGCCTTGCCCCTCCTCCACGCATCGCGCCGCCCTCCCCTCCATAAATAGAGACGCCCCGGACCCTCTCTTCTCCCAAGCCGCCACCGCCGGAGCCTCGCCGCCGCAGCTAGCGCCGCGCCGCTGCTGCTCCCTGTCGTCGCCCCGTGTAGCCCCACCGCCTCGCGCCACCCCCGCCGACGCCGTAGCCGCCGCGCCGGAGCTCGCCGCTGTCGCCGGAGCCTCGCCGGAGCCGCCCGATCTGCCAACCGTCGCCGCCGCCGGTTTTCGAAGAAAACCGCCCCAACCGGTAAAACCGCTAAAACCGATCGGTTTTGTTTTTGGTTTGTTTTCAAAAGAAAAAAACTAGTTTATTTTTTTAGATTAGATTATTGCTACGTCTTGAGCTTGCGTTGGTTTTCCCCGAAGAGGAAGGGATGATGCAGCAGAGTAGCATAAGTATTTCCGTCAGTTTTTGAGAACCAAGGTATCAATCCAGTAGGAGGCCATGCTCAAGTCCCTCGTACCTGCACAAAACGATAGCTACTCGCAACCAACGCGATTAGGGGTTGTCAATCCCTTCACGGTCACTTACGAGAGTGAGATCTGATATATATAATATTTTTGGTATTTTTTATATAAAGATGCAAAGTAAAAAGTAAAAGCAAAGTAAAAAAGCAAAGCAAGATTAAAGTGATGGAGATTGATATGATGAGAATAGACCCGGGGGCCATAGGTTTCACTAGTGGCTTCTCTCAAGAGCATAAGTATTCTACGGTGGGTGAACAAATTACTGTTGAGCAATTGACAGAATTGAGCATAGTTATGAGAATATCTAGGCATGATCATGTATATAGGCATCACGTCCGTGACAAGTAGACCGAAATGATTCTGCATCTACTACTATTACTCCACTCATCAACCACTATCCAGCATGCATCTAGAGTATTAAGTTAAAAACAGAGTTACGCCTTAAGCAAGATGACATGATGTAGAGAGATAAATTCATGCAATATGAAATAAACCCCATCTTGTTATCCTCGATGGCACTGATGCAATACGTGCCTTGCTGCCCCTTCTGTCACTGGGAAAGGACACCGCAAGATCGAACCCAAAGCTAAGCACTTCTCCCATGGCAAGAACTACCAATCTAGTTGGCCAAATCAAACGGATAATTCGAAGAGACTTGCAAAGATAACCAATCATACATAAAAGAATTCAGAGAAGATTCAAGTATTATTCAAAGATAGACTTGATCATAAACCCACAATTCATCGATCTCAACAAACACACCACAAAAAGAAGATTACATCGAATAGATCTCCACAAGAGAGGGGGAGAACTTTGTATTGAGATTCAAAGAGAGAGAAGAAGCCATCTAGCTACTAACTATGGACCCGAAGGTCTGAGGTAAACTACTCACACTTCATCGGAGGGTCTATGATAATGTAGAAGCCCTCCGTGATGACGGCCCTCTTCCAGCAGAGCTCCGGAACAGTCCCCAAGATGGGATCTCATGGATACAGAAAGTTGCGGCGGTGGAATTAGGTTTTTGTCTCCTGTTCTGATCGTTTGGGGGTACGTAGGTATATATAGGAGGAAGGAGTACATCGGTGGAGCACCGAGGGGCCCACGAGGCAGGGGGCGCGCCCCCCACCCTCGTGACCTCCTCTTTGATCCCTCGGAGTAGGGTCAAGTCTCCTGGATTACGTTCGGTGAGAAAATCACGTTCCCGAAGATTTTATTCCGTTTGGACTCCGTTTGATATTCTGTTTCTCCGAAACACTGAAATAGGCAAAAAAATAGCAATTCTGGGCTGGGCCTCCGGTTAATAGGTTAGTCCCAAAAATAATATAAAAGTGGAAAATAAAGCCCAATATAGTCCAAAACAGTAGATAATATAGCACGGAGCAATCAAAAATTATAGATACGTTGGAGACGTATCAGGCATCCCCAAGCTTAATTCCTGCTCGTCCTCGAGTAGGTAAATGATAAAAAGAGAATTTTTGATGCGGAGTACTACTTGGCATAATTTCAATGCAAATCTTCTTAATTCTGGTATGAGTATTCAGATTAGAAAGATTCAAGACAAAAGTTTATATTGACATAAAAATAATAATACTTCAAGCATACTAACAAAGCAATTATGTTTTCTCAAAATAACATGGCCAAAGAAAGTTATCCCTACAAAATCATATAGTCTGGCTATGCTCTATCTTCACCACACAAAATATTTAAATCATGCACAACCCCGATGACAAGCCAAGCAATTGTTTCATACTCTAACTTTTTCAAAACTTTTTCAATCTTCACGCAATACATGAGCGTGAGCCATGGACATAGCACTATAGGTGGAATAGAATGGTGGTTGTGGAGAAGACAAAAAGGAGAAGATAGTCTCACATCAACTAGGCGTATCAATGGGCTATGGAGATGCCCATCAATAGATATCAATGTGAGTGAGTAGGGATTGCCATGCAACGGATGCACTAGAGCTATAAATGTATGAAAGCTCAACAAAAGAAACTAGTGGGTGTGCATCCAACTTGCTTGCTCACGAAGACCTAGGGCAATTTGAGGAAGCCCATCATTGGAATATACAAGCCAAGTTCTATAATGTAAAATTCCCACTAGTATATGAAAGTGACAACATATGAGACTCTCTATATGAAGAACATGGTGCTACTTTGAAGCACAATATATGAGACTCGCTATATCATGGTGCTACTTTGAAGCAAAAGTGTGGAAAAAGGATATTAGCATTGCCCCTTTTTATTTATTTTCTTTTGGGGGGGGGCTTCTTTTTTTTCTTTGGCCTTTTTTGGGACAATGCTCTATTAAATGATAATCATCACACTTCTATTTATTTACAACTCGATACTAAAACAAAGTATGACTCTATATGGATGCCTCCGGCAGTGTACCAGGATATGCAATGAATCAAGAGTGACAAGTATGAAAAATTATGAACGGTGGCTTTTCCACAAATACTATGTCAACTACATGATCATGCTAAGCAATATGACAATGATGAATGTGTCATGATGAACTAGATGGTGGAAAGTTGCATGGCAATATATCTCGGGATGGCTATGGAAATGCCATGATAGGTAGGTATGGTGGCTGTTTTGAGGGAGGTATATGGTAGGTGTATGATACCGGCGAAAGGTGCGCGGTATTAGAGAGGCTAGCAAAGGTGGAAGGGTGAGAGTGCATATGATCCATGGACTCAACATTAGTCATAAAGAACTCATATACTTATTGCAAAAATCTAGAAGTTATCAAAGCAAAGTACTACACGCATGCTCCTAGGGGGATAGATTGGTAGGAAAAGACCATCGCTCGTCCCCGACCGCCACTCATAAGGAAGACAATCAATAAATAAATCATGCTCCGACTTCATCACATAATGGTTCACCATACATGCATGCTACGGGAATCACAAACTTCAACACAAGTATTCTTTAAATTCACAACTACTCAACTAGCATGACTTTAATATTATCACCTCCATATCTCAAAACAATTATCATACTTCAATCTTTTCTTAGTTTTCAACACACTCAAAAGAAAGTTTCACAAATCTTGAATACCAAGCATAATATTATTAAGCAAATTACCATGCTATTAAGACTCTCAAAATAATTTAAGTGAAGCATGAGAGATCAATAGTTTCTTTAAAACAAATCCACCACCGTGCTCTAAAAGATCTAAGTGAAGCACATAGAGCAAAATTATAACGCTCAAAAGATATAAGTGAAGCACATAGAGCAAAACTACTTAGCTCAAAAGATATAAGTGAAGCATATAGAGTATTCTATCAAATTTTAATTCATGTATGGCTCTCTCAAAAGGTGTGTACAGCAAGGATGATTGTGGCATACTAACAAACAAAGACACAAATAATACAAGACGCTCCAAGCAGAACACATATCATGTTGGTGAATAAAAATATAGCTCCAAGTAAATTACCGATGGAAGGGGACAAAAGAGGGGATGCCTTCCGGGGCATCCCCAAGCTTTGAATTTTTGGTGTCCTTCGATTATCTTGGGAGTGACATGGGAATCCCCAAGCTTAGGCTATTGCCACTCCTTGTTCCATAATCCATCACAAGAATTCACCCAAAACTTGAAAACTTCACAACACAAAACTCAAAATAGAAAACTCGTGAGCTCCGTTAGCGAAAGAAAACAAAAGACCACTTCAAGGTACGGTAATGAACTCATTATTTATTTATATTGGTGTTAAGCCTACTGTATTACAACTTCTCTATGGATTATAAACTATTTTACTAGCCACAGATTCATCAAAATAAGCAAACAACACATGAAAAATAGAATCTGTCAAAAACAGAACGATCTGTGGTAATCTGTAGCTAGTGCAAGATATGGAACCCCAAAAATTCTAAAATACATTGCTGTACGTGAGGAATTTATCTATTAATCATCTGCAAAAAGAATTAACTAAATAGCACTCTTCAAATAAAAATGACAGCAGTTCTCGTGAGCGCTAAAGTTTCTATTTTTTACAGCAAGTTCAACAAGACTTTCCCCAAGTCTTCCCAACGGTTCTACTTGGCACAAACACTAATTAAACACAAAAAACACAACCAAAACAGAGGCTAGATAATTTATTTATTACTAAACAGGAGCAAAAAGCAAGGAATAAAAATAAAATTGGGTTGCCTCCCAACAAGCGCTATCGTTTAACGCCCCTAGCTAGGCATAAAAGCGAGAATAGATCTAGGTATTGTCATCTTGATTCTTAATTATTTTAGCGATGTTATGCTCGAATCTGGGAGGTTCTTTATGTTTCCTTCATATTCAGAGATATTGAGATCTAAGGAATCCAACTGCTTATTGTGAAGAGTAATCAACATATTCATGCGGTGAAGATTTACGCTAACGCTCTTAAGAGGTTCAAGAGATTTCTCTAAAATATTAGTTACTTCGCAAATTTTCTCAAAAACTTGCGTTTTCTCTTGGGTATGATGGGGCCCCTTTTGTTGAGGTAAAGTTCCTACTATACCTTCTATAATTTCATGCGCGATACTAGGATCAATTTCAATAAAATTGCCTTTGGCAACACAATCCAAAAGTTGTCTATGAGACATATTAAGCCCAACATAAAAGTTGCGAAGCAAAATTCTGAAATTTACTTCTAGGGTGCATTTACGATAAGATTCCATCATTCTAAACCAAGCATCCTTTAAGTTTTATCCTTGCCTTTGTTTGAAGTGAAGGACTTCAAACTCGGGGGACATAGGAGCGGAGAGAGGACTAGCCATGACGACAAGCAAACAAACTAGCACACGAGCAAACAAGAGCAAACGGGCAAAAAGGAGGCAAACAAAGAGGGAGGATAGAGAGAGAGAGGGCAAATAAAACGGCAAGGGTGAAGTGGGGGAGAGGAAAACGAGAGGCAAATGGCAAATAATGTAATGCGAGAGATAGGGATTGTGATGGGTACTTGGTATTTTGACTTTTTGCGTAGACTCCCCGGCAACGGCGCCAGAAATCCTTCTTGCTACGTCTTAAGCTTGCGTTGTTTTCCCCGAAGAGGAAGGGATGATGCAGCAGAGTAGCGTAAGTATTTCCCTTAGTTTTTGAGAACCAAGGTATCAATCCAGTAGGAGGCCACGCTCAAGTCCCTCGTACCTGCACAAAACGATAGCTACTCGCAACCAACGCGATTAGGGGTTTTCAATCCCTTCACGGTCACTTACGAGAGTGAGATCTGATAGATATAATCTTTTTGGTATTTTTTATATAAAGATGCAAAGTAAAAAAGTAAAATCAAAGTAAAAAAGCAAAGCAAGATTAAAGTGATGGAGATTGATATGATGAGAATAGACCCGGGGGCCATAGGTTTCACTAGTGGCTTCTCTCAAGAGCATAAGTATTCTACAGTGGGTGAACAAATTACTGTTGAGCAATTGACAGAATTGAGCATAGTTATGAGAATATCTAGGCATGATCATGTATATAGGCATCACGTCCATGACAAGTAGACCGAAACGATTCTGCATCTACTACTATTACTCCACTCATCGACCGCTATCCAGCATGCATCTAGAGTATTAAGTTAAAAACAGAGTAACGCCTTAAGCAAGATGACATGATGTAGAGAGATAAATTCATGCAATATGAAATAAACCCCATCTTGTTATCCTCGATGACAACGATGCAATATGTGCCTTGCTGCCCCTTCTATCACTGGGAAAGGACACTGCAAGATCGAACCCAAAGCTAAGCACTTCTCCCATGGCAAGAACTACCAATCTAGTTGGCAAAACCAAACGGATAATTCGAAGAGACTTGCAAAGATAACCAATCATACATAAAAGAATTCAGAGAAGATTCAAATATTATTCAAAGATAGACTTGATCATAAACCCACAATTCATCGATCTCAACAAACACACCGCAAAAAGAAGATTACATCGAATAGATCTCCACAAGAGAGGGGGAGAACTTTGTATTGAGATTCAAATAGAGAGAAGAAGCCATCTAGCTACTAACTATGGACCCGAAGGTCTGAGGTAAACTACTCACACTTCATCGGAGGGGCTATGATGATGTAGAAGCCCTCCGTGATGATGGCCCTCTTCCGGCGGAGCTCCGGAACATGCCCCAAGGTTGGATCTCGTGGATACAGAAACTTGCGGTGGTGGAATTAGGTTTTTGGCTCCTGTTCTGGTCGTTTGGGGGTACGTAGGTATATATAGGAGGAAGGAGTACGTCGGTGGAGCACTGAGGGGCCCACGAGGCAGGGGGGCGCGCCCTAGGGGGGGCGCACCCCCCACCCTCGTGACCTCCTCTTTGATCCCTTGCTGTAGGGTCCAAGTCTCCTGGATCACGTTCGGTGAGAAAATCATGTTCCCGAAGATTTTATTCCGTTTGGACTCCGTTTGATATTATGTTCCTCCGAAACACTGAAATAGGCAAAAACAGCAATTCTGGGCTGGGCCTCCGGTTAATAGGTTAGTCCCAAAAATAATATAGAAGTGGAAAATGAAGCCCAATATAGTCCAAAACAGTAGATAATATAGCATGGAGCAATCAAAAATTATAGATACGTTGGAGACGTATCAATTATTTAGTGAACGTTCATCGGTTTAGCCTCTGTAATGAACGAGTTCATTTGTTAGCGTTCGGTAGCGAACGTTCGTTATTTATAGTTTTTCTTTTTTCTTTTTAATTTTGGCCAGGGACCCATCGGTGAATATTTAATTTACAAATTAGCCCCTAGTTTTCAAACGGTCGCAACTTTTTACTCGTTTATCCAAATACAACGAAACTAATGCCCACTTCTTCATTTTAATCCTCTCTATCCAGATAATCAACTTAAACATATTTATGAAAATTTTAAAATTTGTTTTCAAACAGATTTGAATTCAAACTTCTTTTGTTCGTAACTCGAGTTTTATAACTCCGATTTAGTTGATTCTTTTTGCAAATCGAAGCTCTTGACCTAAACTTTCTGATAAGGCCAAATTCACATAATTTTGGTACTGTTAGAAATTGTTTTATGTTGCAAGAGTTATTTCTTGGTTTGGATGTTTTCCGAATCGTCTTCTTCGTTCTTTCCGATCTTTTGAGTGATTGCTTATGTGTGGTTACTATTGCTTGCTTACGATAGATTGACCGGAGTGTGACGAGTAGAACTATCAGGAGTTATGAGTGCAAATCATCTTCATCAACTGTTCAAGGCAAGTTCACACTTTGATCATATTTTTCATTACCCAGTTTTTATGCATTAGTTTCAACCCTCAAACATTGCATGAGTAGGACTTGATAACATGTGGGTTCTGGGAAGTAGTTATTGAGGTAGGAACCTATTGTCCTACATTCAGGCCTTGGGAGTTACTTCTACGTTATGCTTACTGCTATGCTATGCTCGTAGACGTGGTTTGGTTTTGAGAGAGTTCATGGAAGTTGTGAGAGACTATTGTTAACTAAAGTTTAACTTAAGGTGGCTACTTTAATACACATCTGGGTGGATTGGTTGGGGCACCCAGTGGTTTACCCGTGCACCTGGAGAACCCAGTGCTTGCCCAAGGGGATCCCGGAGGACCCGTGTGATCACCCTATGGATTGCCACCCAGGCTCAAAGGGATCATAAGATTATTCATGCTGGAAACATCCGTGTGCAGCCACAAGCTATTATGGGCTCTAGCATAGTGGAGTAAGTTGCATGACCTCTTCCAGTGGTAGGCTAGCAGATGTAGGGGATGTAGGTTGGTACTGTCTACCCGGGGTTAGAGTTAATGCTTCTGAAAAACTATGTCTTGCTCATCCATTTCTGAAACACCATGTAGTGTGAGAAATCCAACGGAGGAGTTCGAGTCTTGTGGGGCAAAGTGTGCAAACCTCTGCAGAGTGTACAAACTAATCATGATTAGTTGTGTCCCCGGTTATGGACAATCTTGAGTATCTTGTTCTTGAATATGTTGATCTCATCACTTTATTTAATTAACTGGTTGGGTTAATGATTATTTTAATTGGGATTGAGTTGGAGGAACCTTCTCAATGTTTTCAAAAAACTTTGTAGTTAAATAAAATATATTCCTTTGCTGTAGGGAAAAATTGGCTTTATGCAAAAATAAACTTAGAGCTTTCCACCAGCCAAATATGCATGTAGTGATAGCTAGTATTCATCATTACCCTATGGTGTGAATTTGCTAGTGCATTCAATGTACTGACCTATATGGCCGCGACGTCTCATGATGCAGGATTATCTTACGACGAGTAAGTGATACGTTAGGGTTACGATTTCTACACTCAACTTTGCTGTTGGTGTTGATGGGAATCCACAACCTTTGTTACTTCCGCTATTTGGATTGAGGTAATAGTATTTACGCTACTTTATACATGTGATTTACCTCTGTTATAAATCCTCGAGTACTGTATGTGTCAGCATACCGATCCAGGGATGACACTTAAGCACAGAGACTTGACCGTCTGAGGTCGGGTCGCTACAATATGGTATGAGAGCACATGTTTACTGTAGGACGTGACCCCTAGAAACTAGCAAGCCCATGGGAAATATTTTCTCTACAACTTCCTCTTCAAAAAGATCTTTTTCCTCTCTTCTTTTTTGAGCTTTATCAAATATTCCCTTTTAGTGAGACTATACCCCTTTTCCCCTTTTGACCACGAAGATTCGACTAATGAGACCACTCCAAGAAGAACAAGATATCGGACAACTAAGACCACTTCGGAATGAAGAAGATTTTACCGTGCATTACAACAATGGAAACTACAACGGTTGAAGACTCCGAAGACTAGGAGAATTTGAAGGCTTTGAAGAATTTCCAGATTGGTATGACCTAGGAAAGCTACCCTTATGGAACTTGGCAGACTATTGAAGTTGTCCATACCCGAGATCAAGGTGTGTTGGAGAAAGACCAGAACATGGAGCGTTAAAACTCAAAGTTTTTGTCAAGAAAACCCTAAGGCAGGAGATATCAAATATGGAATGATAGCTCATGGAAATGACAAGAAAACAAACATGGATATTCATGATGTTATCGTTCGCCTGTGCTATTGTCACCACGCTGAGTTAAGCATGCATTTCGTCGGAAGGATTGAATGACAAAAGGGCTAATGGTGCACCTATCAGCAAAGGATGCAGTTTTAACCTTAGCTGGTGTATCGCCAGGATCTGGAGAATTACATCAAGAGGTTTAAGATGGACCTGCAGGAAGTCATTTTTGACAAGGAAGTAGTTCGTGAAGAACACGGGATCCAGAAGCTGAAAGTAGCCAAGCTGGAGGAGCAAAACCTCGAGATACCGGAGATTCATCAGGAACTGAAGGACAGTAGGACCATGGTTCATGCCAAGGATGTTGAAATCCAGAAGTTTGGAACGCAACTCTTAAAGGACATCACGAGAGACTTCATGTCAACAGAGATGATCTGGTAAAAGAACTTGAGAAGGACAAGAACGATCGGAAGAAGCCATCGAAGACATGAGCAAGGCTTGAAGAGTTTGGCAACTTTGAAGATTTATTGACCTTTAGAAGACCCAGCCCCTGTTATATGCCTACGTTAGATGCAACGTTTGTGAGCTGTCATTTGTTTGATGTTTTTCCGACAGCCACAGATAAAATCTATCTTTTCAAAACCATTGTTTGCATTGTGTGTATCCCTCTCTATCTCTCTTATCTCACCCAAAACCCGTGGACCCAATAGAGGATGAATGGATATGAACTCATGTTTCCTGGACCGATAAGTCAATTGGAGACGGACCGATGGATTCAAAACATGGAGGATCATATGGAGAATAACCCTATAGTCGGGAAGGATATGACCCAGCATGATCTTCAGTGCTTTGAAAGAGTTGCTACTACTTGGTGGAGGATGTACCAAACCATCAATGGATGGCAAGGAGTAACCACTTGGAAAGAATTTAAGTTGACTCTGCTAAAGTCTCGGCTTGTGTCCCAGAAGTTGAAGCCTTATGGAAATGATATGAAGAAACCTTGTGCATGCAAGCTCTGTGGGGAAATAGGGCACAACCATAAAGAACACAAAGATGAATGCCCTAATTATGAAGGAAGTCACCCAACTGAAGAATGCCCAACTAGGCAGATTGCTTGTTTCTTGTGTGAAGGGACTACCCACTACCCTGCTCAATGTCACATTTACCCCATGGTTCAAAGAACCATCCAGCAGAAGAAAGAAGTAATGAAAGGATCCCTCGTGGAAATTTTGGAAGAACCTGTGATGAAGGAAGATGTCGAGGACACACCCAAAGGAAACAAAATTAAATCCTGCACCAAGTCATGCTATTCATGTGGAGAAGAAGGACAATTCTCCCAAAATTGTTTGAATGGGGATCTAGTAGAATTCCCGACAGAGTAAGTAGAGTATGACACACAGGAAATAGAAGCCCTGATTGGAACGAAAAAGTCCAGGAAGAGAAATAAATTGGATTCCACGAAGGACCTGAGTCATATCACCTGTTTCAGGTGCAAGGAGTCAGGGCACTACTTCAGTAGTTGCCCAAAAAGGAAACCTCGAAACTTGTCAAAAGTAATATGTTTCTGTTGTAATGAAGTAGGGCACTTTGCCAGAGATTATCCCAAGGAGAAGGAGACTTGTGATAATTAGTTGTGTCTGTGAGAAATATAGTAGTAGCAGTGGGAACAATTCTTTTATATTGAGGGTTGAGTTGAGGCATGTAATGGAAATGCAAGAGATTGTAATCATTGGAAAATCAATAAAGCTAGCATCGTTGGTATTGATTTGGATTTTACGAGTTGTTACTCTATGAAGAAAGATTTTGGCCATTTTCGGGGATATGATAAATATGGTCTATGGAAGAATTGGAGAAATTTAAGGGTGGTAGTACCCTGTGAGGACCCTTGACCTCTGGAAAGGATTATGATATTCCACAGAGTGGACCTTGGACAAAATAAGTACGAGTTTTATCTCGATATGTGGGACACCCCAAGAAGTATGAAGGGATGAAGTACCACTGGATATAAATGAGGAATAATGTTGGTAATATGGAGCAATTGTAACTCCATGATGAGTCAGAGTAATCATGTTTTAGTTTGGTACGAATAGAAGGAAGGGAGACAGTACCATTGGATGGATTTAAGAATGCTAGGAAGCTGGATGTTGGAATAATGATTAGTTGCCCCGATGATGATTTCAAGGTTTGCAAGTGATGAGATGGGCCATAATCCACATGCCCCAGGACCTGCAAGAAGAAAGCAAACTCTTGCTGAAGGAAAAACCCCGGAAGAAGTTACGATTTTATCGACAGACGATTTTATAGGAGTAACGCAAAACCTGAAAGTTGTGAAGGAACGATAGATGTTTGTTTGGCTTGCAGAATCAATGGATTCATCCAAACTTGGTTCCTTGACAAGATAAATTTTGCAATGCTTGTGAGGATAACCAAGTGTTAGAATGCGAGATTCGCTAAACTGTATACAAGGTAATGATTTGGGTGCGGGATGGATTGATCACCATAGTGACTTATTCTTATTGTTCGCCTTGCTATATGGGATGGTAAATCTGAGTGACTTACCCATGGTAGAGCGACGACGACCAAAACCTTGTTTAAACCTTAGAATGGTATGCCAATTTACCCTTGTACAAGGCAGTTGTTGCCAATCGTAGGTTATACGGTGAGGTTCAACCCAGACCCATTTCCTGCAGGAGAAACCATAAATGGTTGACCACCATGAGATATCGATAGTTGTCAGTATTGGCGCTAGACCCATCAGCTAAGAAGACCAAGTCACAGAAAGACCTTACCAAGAGGAAAGGACAGAAGAATTGCGGTAAAGGTTATGCCACTACCGGAAGAGCCAGAGTAGTAATTTCCCCGAGGATCTGAGAAGACTGACCCTATCAATAATAAGGATGGAGTATATGAGTGTTGATGGAATCGTAACCATGTTTCTAAGGGTGTTCAGACCCCTTGTGATGATCGATGGGTTTTGAGAAGACCCCAAACCTAACCTATTTCTTTCTAGCCTCTCCGAATCTCGAGGATGAGATTCATCTTAAGGGTGGTAGGTTTGTAACATCCCAAAATTCTAAATTTTGGAATGTTATATTAAATAGATAGTTATGATTGATTGTTTGATTGATTGTGTGAGATTGAGTGAAATTTGAAACTTTTTGAAAGTTAAATGAGAGGGAATAAAAGACTTTCCCAAACTTTCATTTTGCATTTATGATCTCCATGAATTCAAATTCTTTTCGGATACAAAACCCTAGAGATAAGATGACATGACTTCTTCCATTTAAATAAATGAAAAGAGTTTTTGAAAATATTTGAATTTCATTTGGAAATATTTTTCCAACTCAGAAACTTTATGCAACTCAATGATTTTCACAAGAGAAGATAAAATGACTTCTTCAAATTATATGAAATATGAGTTGGAAGTTTCAAAGAAACCAAATTTAACGCCCCTTTGAAATCATTTTCAATTTGGAGTTATTTTGGTTTTTATTCAAATTAATTTTCTCCAAAAACAAAATATATGGAAAATAGGGTAAAATGATTCCCTACATCAGAAAATTGGAGAGAAATAAATTTGAAATAATTTTGGTATTTTAAAAATGATTTTTAATGGGTTTTATTATACCAGCAGCACTCTTTGATTCATTTGAATTTTTGTGGATTTTATTTGATGCTAGAAAAAATTTCATGTTGTAGAAAATAATTTTCTAAAAATTTTGATATATTATATGCCTATATAATATTTTTGTTTTTATTGTTCTTATTTATTTTCTTTGTCTGTCTAAAAAAACTTCTTCTTCTTCCTTGACTCGGCCGGCCCAGCCAACCGGGCCAGGCCAAACCCAGCCCAACCGCGCCGTCCCCGACCTCGCGCAGGAGGCCGGATCCCGCACGACTCCGCCGCCGCCTCGATGTCCGTGCCGTGGCCGGACTCTTCCCGCCGCCTTGCCCCTCCTCCACGCATCGCGCTGCCCACCCCTCCATAAATAGAGCCGCCCCAGACCCTCTCTTCTCCCAAGCCGCCGCCGGAGCCTCGCCGCCGCAGCTAGCGCCACTGCCGCTCCTTGCCGTCGCCCCGCGTAGCCCCACCGCCTCGTGCCACCCCCGCCGACGACGTAGCCGCCGCGCCGGAGCCTCGCCGTTGCCGCCCGATCTGCCAACCGTCTTATGTTGCAAGAGTTATTTGCTTGGTTTGGATGTTTTCCGAATCGTCTTCTTCGTTCTTTCCAATCTTTTGAGTGATTGCTTATGTGTGGTTACTATTGCTTGCTTACAATAGATTGACCGGAGTGTGACGAGTAGAACTATCAGGAGTTATGAGTGCGAATCATCTTCATCAACTGTACAAGGCAAGTTCACACTTTGATCATATTTTTCATTACCCAGTTTTTATGCATTAGTTTCAACCCTCAAACATTGCATGAGTAGGACTTGATAACATGTGGGCTCTGGGAAGTAGTTATTGAGGTAGGAACCTATTGTCCTGCATTCAGGCCTTGGGAGTTACTTCTACGTTATGCTTACTTCTATGCTATGCTCGTAGACGTGGTTTGGTTTTGAGAGAGTTCATGGAAGTTGTGAGAGACTATTGTTAACTAAGGTTTAACTTAAGGTGGCTACTTTAATACACATCTGGGTGGATTGGTTGGGGCACCCAGTGGTTTGCCTGGGCACCTGGAGAACCCAGTGCTTGCCCAAGGGGATCCCAGTGGACCCATGTGATCACCCTATGGATTGCCACCCAGGCTCAAAGGGATCATAAGATTATTCATGCTGGAAACTTCCGTGTGCAGCCACCAGCTATTATGGGCTCTAGCATAGTGGAGTAAGTTGCATGACCTCTTCCAGTGGTAGGCTAGCAGATGTAGGGGATGTAGGTTGGTACTGTCTACCCGGGGTTAGAGTTAATGCTTCTGAAAAACTATGTCTCGGTCATCCGTTTCTCAAACACCATGTAGTGCGGGAAATCCAATGGAGGAGATCGAGTCTTGTGGGGAAAAGTGCGCAAACCTCTGCAGAGTGTACAAACTAATCATGATTAGTCATGTCCCCGGTTATGGACAATCTTGAGTATCTGGTTCTTGAATTATCATGTTGATCTCATCACTTTATTTAATTAACTGGTTGGGTTAATGATTATTTTAATTGGGATTGAGTTGGAGGAACCTTCTCAATGTTTTCAAAAAACTTTGTAGTTAAATAAAATATATTCCTTTGCTGTAGGGAAAAATTGGCTTTATGCAAAAATAAACTTAGAGCTTTCCACCAGCCAAATATGCATGTAGTGATAGCTATTATTCATCATTACCCTATGGTGTGAATTTGCCAGTACATTCAATGTACTGACCTATATGGCTGCAATGTCTCATGTTTTAGGATTATCTTACGACGAGTAAGTGATACGTTAGGGTTACAATTTCTACACTCAACTTTGCCGTTGGTGTTGATGGGAATCCACAACCTTTGTTACTTCCACTATTTGGATTGAGGTAATAGTATTTACGCTACTTTATACATGTGATTTACCTCTGTTATAAATCCTCGAGTACTGTGTGTGTCAGCATACCGATCCAGGGATGACACTTAAGCACAGTGACTTGACCATTTGAGGTCGGGTCGCTACAAGTTGGCATAGATTGAGATTTGGATTTGTTACTCCGTGTATCAGAGAGGTATCTCTGGGCCCTCTTGGTAATGCACATCACTATAAGCCTTGCAAGCAATGTGACTAATGAGTTAGTTACGGGATGTTGCATTACGGAACGAGTAAAAAGACTTGCCGGTAACGAGATTGAACTAGGTATTGAGATACCGATGATCGAATCTCGGGCAAGTAACATACCGATGACAAAGGGAACAATGTATGTTGTTATGCGGTTTGACCGATAAAGATCTCCGTAGAATATGTAGGAAACAACATGAGCATCCAGGTTCCGCTATTGGTTATTGACCGGAGATGAGTCTCGGTCATGTCTACATAGTTCTCAAACCCGTAGGGTCCACACGCTTAACGTTCGGTGACGATCGGTATTATGAGTTTATGTGTTTTGATGTACTAAAGGTAGTTCGGAGTCCCGAATTTGACCACGGACATGATGAGGAGTCTCGAAATGATCGAGACATAAATATTGATATATTTGATGGCTACATTCGGACACCGGAAGGGTTTCGGGTGATATCGGAGAAAACCGGAGTGCTAGATGGGTTACCGGAACCCCCCGGGGACTAATGGGCCCTAATGGAGAGAGAGGGGCCGGCCAGGGCAGGTCGCGCGCCCCCTCCCATTGAGTCTGAATAGGAGAAGGAAGGGGGGGCGCCCCCCCCCCCCTTGCCTTTCCCCTCTCCCACTCCTTCCTTCCCCCTCCTAGTGGGACTAGGAAAGGGGAGTCCTACCCCCACTAGGAGGAGGACTCCTCCTCTTGGCGCGCCCTCCTAGGGCCGACCGGCCTTCCCCCCTTGCTCCTTTATATACGGGGGCAGGGGGCACCCCATGCCACAAGTTGATCATTGATCTTTTAGCCGTGTGCGGTGCTCCCCTCCACCATAATCCACCTCGGTCATATCGTAGCGGTGCTTAGGCGAAGCCCTGCGTCGGTAGCTTCATCAACACCGTCATCACGCCGTCGTGCTGAAGGAACTCTCCCTCTAAGCTCTACTAGAACATGAGTTCGTGGGACGTCACCGAGCTAAACGTGTGCAAATCGCGGAGGTGTCGTACGTTCGGTACTAGGATCGGTCGATTGTGAAGACGTACGACTACATCAACCGCGTTGTCATAACGCTTCCGCTTACGGTCTACGAGGGTACATGGACGACACTCTCCCCTCTTGTTGCTATGCATCACCATGATCTTGCGTGTGCGTAGATTTTTTTTGAAATTACTACGTTCCCAACAAGCAGGCCTTCAAAACCCCGTCTCTCTAGATCTTGTATGGGAGAGGGGCGATTAGGTTTTTGGGGAGCGCCTCCTACGCGACGGCTAATCATCGTTCGTCCACATCCGATGCATCGTATATGTCCACGTCGTCTTCATCATCACCGAGGACGCCGCGGCTTCTACTTGGCCGATTGGAGGGTATAACTCGCTTATCCCTCTCCTGTTTATTTCTGTCTTAACGGCACTAGCTATGTGCATAGATTTTTCTACTATATGTGTAGTGCATGCATATCTAGATTGTAATCAATATGTTGTTAATTCTGTTAATGTCATGATCATGATTATTTCCTGGATTAATTTACTTAAAAAATTGTCTATTTACTGAGCACTTCCAACCCATCTTCGGGGGATAAAGAGAGCAATCTAATTGCCTACTTTTTCGCAAATTCAATTTTTTAGGATCTTTTGCAAAGTCTTTACCTACTAATAAACCAGCTATTGTTTTAGGTCGTACGTCATTGGCATATTTGCATAAAAGTCCTTCTGTTTTTGAGAATTCAACCCGTAGTCCTTCTTTTAAGTGGATAACTAAGAAAACGCTTCGTTTTTGCAAAGAAAACGTGCATTTGTTCCTATTCAACCCGCAGTCCTTTGTAGGGGCAGAAACACGTGCGCTCCGAGCCAGGGAGCTCGGCTCTGCGCCAGGCGCTCGCCCCGACCCGCCTTCCTCCTCCGCCTCGCCGCGCTGGCCAGCCTCACCGGAGATCACCGCCACCGCGACCAAGTCACGTCGCCGCCCCTGCCTTCTCCTCATCTCTCTCTCCTTCCTCCACCCTTCTCACCATCTCTCTCTCCATCTCATTGCAGCGCCGCCATGGCCGCCCCGAGCTTCACCGGCACCCGCGCCGCCTGCCTCTAGTCATGACTCCGGCGGGATCCGGCCGCCACTGCTCGGATCCGCTTCCTCTACTCTGTTGCGCCCTGAATCCGGCCACCACCAAGCCTCCCACGTCGATCGGCCCGTCTGCCGGTCTCCCCCTGCTCAATCCGGGTGGATGGGCAAAGTTTCTGACTTGCCATTGTAGTTGACCTTAAGCTCCGCTGGTGAGGAGCATTTGAGATAACGTTTGGTGTTTTGTAGGGGGCGGCCATGGCAGGGAGGCGGCGCTGCGCTCGGGCGCCCGCATCAGGCGGCGGCAGCATGGCGGGAGGCATGCGTGGATATGAAGGACGAAAACATGGAGAGTCGACCGGAGCGAGGACTTCTCCAGTGTCGAAGCCATGGACCACGGCGGCACAAGCTTGCGGGGGGCGATGGCCATGGCGGGGAGGCGTCGCTACACTCGGGCGTCGCATCAGGCGGCAGCAGCAAGCGGGATACGCGCACAGAGAGGAAGGAGGAGAAAATGGAGAGGTGTCCGGGAGCGAGGACTTCGCCGGCGTCTAAGTCACTGCCGGGCAGGACGCGCAGGCGCGCGAGGGGCACGACACTCCTCTCATGGTGCGTGCGCCCTTGCCGAGTTGGCAAAGTTTTTCTTAGACGGACAGGGACGGTCCCGTTGCTGCCTCGCCACTGGGATTGAAGTCAGTCGACCGATGTACCGATGCATCGGGGCTCCATTGAAATATAAGGCGACTCATATAAGGGATTGGGGAGGCAAAATATTATGCAACTTGGGAAGGTAGAAATCACGTGAGAGTTGCGCTCTTGGGGAGGGCAAGGATTGCTGGGCGCGTTGTTAGGAATAAGCAACTTGTATTCCCATGAGGCCATAGGCCGATATATATTCATGTACAGGTGTGGAACATATGCAGGAAACCCCTTATACAACAGGATAAACACAAAGGGGTACATGACTTATATTATAACTCTAACACCCCCCCCCTCAAACTCATGGTGGATGAACAACACTGAGTTTGGAGAGATAAAAGCCATGTTGTGCTCTAGTCTGGGCCTTCGTCAGGAAATCCGCCAACTGTAACTCGGAAGGCACATACTGAAGAGCAATAACCTGATCCTGCACACCAGCGCGCACATAGAAAGCATCAACACCAATATGCTTGGTGAGCTCATGCTTTACAGGATCACGCGAATGCTAATAGCACCTGTACTGTCAGATAGGAGCAGAGTCGGTGTAGTGACAGAAACACCAAAATCCTGAAGTAACCACTGTAACCAAGTCACCTCTGCCGTCATAAGAGCCGTGGCTCGCAACTCAGCCTCAGCGCTCGAACGGGAAACTGCAATCTGTTTCTTCGTCTTCCAGGCAATGAGAGAACCGCCAAGAAAATCACAGTAAGCAGAAAGGGAACGGTGATCGGAAGGATCACTAGCCCACGTAGCATCCAAATAGGCCTGAAGCTGTAAAGAACTGGAGCTAGGAAAGAATAGACGGTGAGAGATCGTGCCCCGAAGATATCGGAGAACACGAAGGAGATGACTATAGTGAACCGATGTGGGAGTAGAGACAAACTGACTCAAAATATGAACCGGATAAGAGATGTCCGGACGAGTGACAGCTAGATAGACAAGACTGCCAACGAGATGACGATAACGCGTCGGGTCAGGGAGAGGATCACCATCAGTAGCACGGAGGTGAACATTGAGCTCCATAGGAGTCTCAACAATGTGCTCTTCAATAAGAGCAGCATGAGCAAGAAGATCCTGGATATACTATTCCTGGGATATAAAAAAGCCATCAGAGGTAGAAGAGACTTTAATCCCAATAAAGTAGCGAAGAGGTCCAAGATCAGACATAAGAAACTGCTCACTAAGACGTGCCTTTACAAAGGCAATATACTCGGGGTCATCCCCAATGATGATCATGTCATCAACATAGAGAAGAAGAAGAGTCTGACCACGAGGAGAAAGGTGAATAAACAATGCTAGATCATGAGCACTTGCTGAAAAACCAGTAGTAGTGACCACAGAGGCAAAACGCTCAAACCAGACGCGGGGGGCTTGCTTAAGGCCATAGAAAGAGCGGCGAAGACGACATACCATGCCATCAGGAACAGAATACCCGGGTGGTGGTTGCATGTACACCTCCTCACGCAGCTCACCATTAAGAAAAGCATTCTTAACATCAAGCTGAGATATACACCAGTGGCATGCAGAGGCAACGGCAAGAAGTGTACGAACAGTGGTCATATGGGACACAGGAGCAAAAGTCTCATCATAATCATGACCATGCTCCTGCTGAAAACCACGAGCCACAAGACGAGCTTTGTGACGCTCAAGAGAACCATCGAAGCGAGTCTTAACTTTGTAGACCCACTTACAAGTGATGGGACGGACTCCGGGAGGAAGAGAAACAATATCCCAGGTACCAGTGCGTTCAAGAGCAGCAATCTCCTCTGCCATCGCAAACTGCCATTCAGGATGAACAACAGCCTAACGATAAGAAGTCGGCTCAAGAATAGCAGCACCAGTGGTGGGAAATCCAAAGCGATCAACAGGCAGACGAGGACGAGAACGCAAGCCATAAGTAGGCTGAGAGGAAGAGGACGAGGACGAGGACATGAACGACGAGTGTAATGCTAAGGAAAAGATGGAACAATATAAGGAGGAATCGCCAAGGTAGACTCGGGGGGTGGCGACGAAGAAGTCACCGGAGATTAAGGTGTAGAATCCGGTGACATGCTAGGCGAGGAGACCGGAGAAGATGGTGGCTGCAAATCGACTAGAGGTGGAGAAGCAGAGGGAGTGGAACGAATAGGCACAGGCGCGACGGGGGTGATAGGTGAGTCAGGAAAAGTGAGGAAAGAGATATCCTCCACTGAAAAATAAAGGAAGATGGGCGTGGGTAGAAGGGACGAGACTCATCAAAAGTCACGTCTCGAGAGATACACATCCAACGACCGATAGGATCCCAACAACGATAGCCCTTATGCTCATCACTGTAGCCTAAGAAGACACACTCAACAGACTGAGCAGTCAGTTTGGTGCGTTCGCGAGGGGCAAGAAGAACATAAAAAACACAACCAAACAAGCGAAGCATCGAATAATCGGGAGAACGATCAAAAAGACGCTCGAAAGGAACACCACCCTGTAGAGCAGCGGAAGGCTGTATATTGATAAGATAGGTGGAGGTGGAGACGGCCTCAGCCCAAAAATGAGGCGGGAGAGAGGTAGCAATCATCAATGCACGAGCCATCTCAAGAAGATGTCGATGCTTTCGCTCAGCCGCACCATTCTGAGCATGAGCACTAGGACAAGAGAATTGAGAGAGAGTTCCTTGCTCAGCAAGAACACCACGCAACATCTTAGAGATATACTCGCCAGCGGAGTCAGCACGAAAAACATGAATGGGTGAAGAGAACTGAGTATGAACCATGGCAGCAAAACTCTTATAAATAGACAACACCTCACTACGAGAAGTCATGAAATAAAGCCATGTGTAACGAGAGAAATCATCTATGAAAATAATATAGTATTTATGACCACCTTTCGAAGCGAAAGGAGACGGACCCCATACATCAGAATGGACTAAATCGAAAGGACGCTTAGACACTGACTCACTATGTGAATATGGTAACTGAATCTGCTTGCCAAGACGACAACCCTGACACTCTAAAGAGACATCTCCTGAGACAGACCCCAGAAGACCTTGATGAACTAAAGACAACAACCGAGAACCACACAGATGACCAAGTCGATGATGCCACTGCTTGAAGGAACCAGTAACGGAAGCGACTGAAGTGGAGGAACTGGCGATAGTGGTGGCAGCGGAAGGAACATGAAGCCAGTCCAACTCCCAAAGACCCTGAGAAACACGGCGGCGAGGGCCAGCCCCAACCAGAGTGTGCGTGTGATGGTCCTGGACAGAACAATAGTCAATGTCAAGGATGACGTGACAACCAGAATCGGTAAGTTGACCAGCAGAAAACAAATTCATGGTAAGTCGAGGAACATGAGCAACATCAGGAACTGAATAAGAAGGAGTGGTAAGATTGCCTCTACTAGCAACAGAAAGTGGAGTACCATCAGCAGTGAAGACATGAACAGGAGAATCTAGCGATCGAAGAGAGGACAAAGTGGAAGAATGAGAAGACATATGAAAAGAAGCTCCAGAGTCCAGAACCCATGGGGATGTACCTGACTGTGTAGAGGGCGGTTGCTCAGTGCGGGAAGCATCAGTCACAGAACCAGCAGTACCCGTCGAGGAAGAACCTGAAGCCGCGAGCAGACGCTTAAGTCTCAGAATATCCTGCTTAGTTAAAGCAATGGCTGAAGCTGTCGAGGTAGATGACGAAGTCCCTGAAGAGGATGATCGCGCCTTGCGCAGGTGTTTCCTCTTCGTGTAGCACTGGGACTCAATATGAACATCATTGTTGCAGTAATCGCAATGTGGACGGGGGCGACCTGAGCCTCCAGAAGGAGTGGGAAAGAGTGGCGGAGCACTCGAGCGAGAAGGGGTCGGTGCAGCAGGTGGTGTGGAAGAAGACCGAGTAGCGAGCACAGAGGGAACCTCCAGCAAACCAGCACCACGTAAGCGAGTCTCCTCAGTACGAATCTCAGAAAGCGCCTCCATGAGAGAAATACGTCCATGAGCAAACAACTGAGCACGCCGGGGCTCAAAGTCCTTACGGAGCCGAGACAGGAACTCGTAGACACGATGAAACTCCAAATCGGCCTGGACAGCCTGGCAACAGGGGCAAGTACGACAACCAGCACTATGGAGAGAATCAAGCTGGCGCCAGATAGCAGAACTCTGTGCATAGAAGTCATCAACAGTAGAGTCACCCTGCTGAAGAGCATGCTCCTGACGGACCACAGAAAGGTATAAGGCATCACCAGAGGGCTGATAGCGCTGACGAAGACGGGTCCACATCTCAAAGATAGTAGGAAGACCCAGAAACTCAAAAGCAAACTGAGGCAGAACACTAGCAGTGAGAACAGCTGCAGCACGAGCATCATCATCAAGCCACTTGGTGTAAACAGACAGAGAACCATGATACGTATGAAGAGCCTCCTCATAAGACAAAAGCCTCTCATCATAAGCACGAGCAGCAGCCTCATCAGCAAGCTTAGCCGCATCCTTGGCGGCCTGATTAGCATCCGTAGGAAGAACCGGTGGAGTCGGCGGAGTAGGGGCCACCGGAGGAACTGGACGTGGCGGATAGCAGACCTCGCCAGAAAGAACACCCCAGAGACGGATGCCACGCATGTGAATGCGCATGAAGCCAGTGAACTCGGTGTAGTTAGTACCATCAAAGATCACCGGACAGCGAGGGACAGCAACATAGCCCGATGTAGCAGACATTTTTTTTGAGATCCGACGAGAGCACCAGCGACAGCAGAATCTGGAATACCAGACCACCAGTAGCGGAATCAGGTGCGAGCGGGGAGTAGCGACTTCAGGGCAGGAACGGGCGACTTGATCGGGCGGGGGCTGGTGGAACGGGCGACTGGATCAGGGCGGGCGGGCGGGCGCTGGCTTCGAGTGGGAGCAGCGTCGATTCGAGCGGGAGCAGCTTCGAGCGGGAGCAGCGTCGATCCGATCGGGAGATCGGGGCTTCTAGAGCAGGAGCAGCTTCGAGCGGGAGTAAGACGAGCTGGACTCGATTGATCAGATCGAGAGACTCCGGGAGATCGAGGCTGGCGCCTTCGATCGGGGAGGAGAGACGGATCAATAGCACGAGTTGCAGCGTGCAAAAAATTGACCTAGCTCTAATACCATGTTAGGAATAAGCAACTTGTATTCCCATGAGGCCATAGGCCAATATATATACATGTACAGGTGTGGAACATATGCAGGAAACCCCTTATATAACGGTACATGACTTATATTATAAGTCTAACACGCGTGATTTCTGGAAGGGGATTCGTGAGGGAATCGCTGATTTGGATTTTCGGGAGGCATACAAGCAGCCTCGAGCATATGCCCCATGCCAGATGAAGAGGAGGATGGTGGAGGGAAGGACTAGCGCTGGTGGTGGTCGTATGGCAGGGGCGATTGGTGGAGGGAGGAAAAGAGTAGGGCGACCGTTGCCTTCTCTCGCACCCGCTTTCTCGCCCGCGCCACCATGCCGTCAGGAGGACTCCGACAGTGACGATTACAGTGAAGCAGCAGTGGAAGACGAACACAACAGAGACGCACAAGCAGAAGACCAACAGGCCAGTGACAAGTCTTCTCTATGCCTTACAAGTTCCACCTGCACTGGCTTTTAGTGCAGGTGACATCGCTAGCTTCTACCATACCTTGGATCGTTGAAAGTTTTAGTGCTCTCAACATGTTCGATGAAATAACAATGATGTAGTGCTTTTCAGGTCAGTCGCCAAAAGGGGACATCGACAAGCACGTACGTCGCCAGACGCGTCTCTCTCCACCTGCAGGATGATTTCCGTGGCACGGCCCTCCTCAGGTCTGAGCACTACTAAGCAATAAGCATAACCTTTGCACAATCCTCTTTATGTCAGTTTTGTAAACACCTTGGGCGAACTGTATATCTATCACCGAGGATCTTAGGACTCCCATTAGTTAGAACTTAGAAATGATGCTCTAATACTACACTTGACACATAAATAAGGAGCTGGCATATTAAAATGGTTACTCTTTGGAACTTTGGTCAGTATTTAGCAGTGTTCAATATCGAAGAGATTACTATTTAGCTTTAGAGTATGAGGGCATGTGTTGTTCATTATCTCTTTTTACCCCCTGTCGGCGGTACTGAGTGGCTTAGAACTGATGCAAGACGAACATCAGTCGACTTAGACTTTGATCGCAAGTCACTTGAGTGGTGTCATTAAAACAACCTTGAGCAAGATTGGAGCTGATGGGTATTTGAGATTGTTGCTTTTTTATGGGACTGAAGCCAAATGAATCTCTCGCCTTGTCAAGCAAAAGATTAGTGATCTCATGCAAGATCTCAAGCAAAAGATTAGTGATCTCAAGCAAAAACAAACAACTGCGAGCACTCAGATTCTTCATTTACGAAATTTTTAGCCAATTCGACCATGTCAAATGCAGTTTTGTGTGGAAGGGAGCTGGTATATTTGTAATTGATGTGTATGATGGCACGTCTTCTGAATGCAAGCTTTGTCTCGATAGGAGATCCTCCAGCTTCAGTGTGAGTTGAGTTATAGCATTGCTTAATAATTGCTTGAATTTGACCTTCCATTTGATTTTTAAAACTTAAGCCTCCTCATGTAGGTGTTGAAGTCTGACGGATTGGAGAATCAGATGGTAGTCGCTGGGGAGGTGAGGAACTCCCATGCTTGCAGTGATGCACTTGGTGGGCATTCCTTGAATTTTTCCTGTAGAATCACACGGTACATGTATTTAATTATAGCAAAGTCACCATGTCTTTATCATGCCAGTATGCCAATGTGCCCAGAAATTAGATAACAAAGGGAAGTTAGCAAGTCACCAGCTTTGAAAGCATACCAAATATTTCAGTTTTTAGGCCACTGCTCAATTTTGAAGAGCTACTACTTTGAACTAGATATGTGAGCTTTTTGTAAACTATAGGATATCATAGTCTGCTAAGTGGAAGAAAAACTCTTTGATGTTGAGCATATCATGTAGTATTTAAATCATTATTTTTTTACACATGTGATGCAAAAATTATTCTTTTCAAAAAATGGTGAATCTATAGGATTGATATGAACTCAGAATACAAATTTTGGGACTATTAACATTGAAAGAGAATGAATGTGAAGACAATATGTGTGCTGGTGTCCTGGGATTCATTAGTTGTATCAAGAAAGCCAAAGTAAAACAGGTACTCAGGTTTTTTTAATTCTACATTTTCCAGATATAGCAAAGGTTGTACCACAGAAAGTATCGTGTGTGGCTGACACAAACTCCAAATGTGGCACCTCTTGTCAAAAGTTCACTGTATGAACGAGGATCATATATTTGCTTTGATCTCAACCTTTGGATGCAGTTAGAAGGTTTCATCATAACAAAAATTGTTAGTTTTTGTAAATTAACCTCACCATTTTGATGATTGTAGGACATCATTCTTCTCCAATATGAAACTATAGAGAAGGGACCTGACGTACATTTGTGTAACACAGTTCAGTAAACACGTCTGGAAACTTAATTTCTTTTTCGAGATTGATTTACTTGGTGGTGCTATTGCCCATTTCCTCTTATCAAGACATGTGTGATGTTCCAAAAAAGGAGCTTATGTGTTGTCGGGCAGCCTTGATGGTAGTTTTATACATGTAGCTGAGGAAAGTATGCTTGAAGCGCGTCCTGTTAAAAAATGGGATGGGGACCTGTGCTGGTTTTGAGTCATACTTATTGGGATAGGCCCTTGCGATTTTTTCTCTCCATTGGCATGGCCTTGGTCGGGTTGTGATAAGGAGAATGAGATAGCGATGATGTGGTGCTTCACTGCTAGCTGAATTTTGCCATTACTGGTGCTAGCTGAACTTCGTGGTAGCTAAATTTTGCTATCGCTGCTGCTAGCTGAGTTTTGCATAGACATAATGCTCATCTAGACATGTTTTTCCAGTAGAAGTGAGAAATATATGCAGGTTTTTATGCCAAAAGCTTTTAACTTTTTTCCTCATAGTGTAAGTGATAGAGGCGAAGGTGTCTCGATCTTTCGATGAGATGATAACTATCGATTTGGTGGAGATGACTTTGACGATCCGACTACAAACGTGCACGACGTTGCGCCTTAGCAATCGCTAAACCAATCTCCCGAGGTTACTGACGGTGTTGGAAGCATGATCAGCCTGACCACGAAGGTCTATTCCTGCACGCAATCGAAGAACAAGCAAGAATATGATAATGCAATCTGAATATTGTGAATATATATGAAGTATTGATAATGGTGGGGATCCGTAAGCGGTCTTGGTCTGGTCGTTGGACACAAACGAAGTACACGAAGTTGCAATGGCTAACTTTTAACTAAACAAATCCCAAGGAAAAAGCTACTAGATGGATGTACTTATATAGGAGCAAGGGGTGGCGGCCAAGGAGGTGGGAGGACGTCCCAAGGCATCCTAAAACTAACCCTAGGTCGTACAAGGCTCATGGGCCCAAGTGGAGGTGATGCAACACATTTGGGCTTGTAGTTTGACTCGGATTCTGCTGCAACGTCAGATTGTTTCATCCATAACTCAACGCTCCGGACGAATTTGAAGGTGAATCCAATTGGGTTGGAAAGCGCACGAAATCTAGTTTCCAACAAAAAAAGAATCACCCAATTCGGAGTCCGTATGAAAAAGTTGTTGCCGTTTTGGGTCAGGTATGTCTGTGCAGTCCGAATCTGAATCCAGAACATGAGAGACTTGGACTCTATCTTCTCTTGGCCCAAAAGTGACTTTTTGAACAGAACCTAAACTTCTCCTTTTCCCTTATCTTCATATGTGGATTGTACAAATGTCCCATACACCTGCAATTAGACAAAACACAAAAGTGTGTGAAGTATTTTTGTTCTAGATAACATAAATAGATTATTGAATAGTTTGCATTAGAAATCACCTGACAAATATGCATGTATGCAATATTTTTGGTCGTATCCAAGGTAGTCATGTCCTCATCATCCTCCCCTTTTTAAAAACAAAGCCGTCCTCGGTGTTGCTTAATCTGAAATGTGGCTAACAAAAGAGACAAGGTGTACATGTTGTATATGTATATGTCATCCATTTTAACTTCCCTTGATTTTTGCACATATGACACATGTATACATGAGTAACTTTCATAGTTCATAAAATGTAAAGCCAAAAAATTATCACAAGAAGTAGAAGGCATGAAAATATTGCAACTCAGTTTGCACATATAAGTGAAGCTCTTATTCATTTCAAAAGATCGGTAATGTTCATCATTAAACCATCCCAACTTTGGTGAATAAACATTACTTGCATCAAATTAAATGCTACAACATGCTTAAATAAGCAAACATGCAATAAGTCATTGAACACAGAATCATCACCAAGATTGGAGGTCATATCAAAATGATTAAACATTGGTTCTTTTGCATTAACAGTTAATTCAATGGGTGCACTCAAAATTGTTGATATTTTAGTTGTTTGATCACATGACGCATTCATGATAGTAACAAGATTCTCTAAAATAGGTGGTGTGCTCAAATCAATAGGTAACTCAATACATGACGCATTCAAGTTAACTAGGCATGCATCATTCTCATGTGAAGTTATATCATCAATACCTTTATTGTTACCTTGTCGCAAAGATGTAGCTGATGTAGGTACGGACGTTGACAATGTACCATACTCTTGAGATGATGCCGCGCTCACAATCCGAGGTGCAACGGTGGAGGAACCAACCGGCGGTGGTGAGCATGAACTGGAATAGTAGTTGTTGTAGTCACCTAATGCATCCTCCTGTATCTGTCTCTCAAAGGTACAAGCACGGACATACATACCAGTAATGCAACAAGGAATATACTGAAATCTTGCCTGAATATCATGGTTCAAACCACCAAAAAATCTATTCATTGTATCATTCTCAGATTCTTCTATGTCACAATGATGCATATAAGATTTGAACTCTTGGTAGTAAGCATGAACAGTGTTGTTGCCTTGTTTAAATTGTTCAAATTTGCGAAGCAATTCACGACGATAGTAAGGACAGAAAAAATGTTGTCTCATTATAGCTTTCAAAACTTTCCAAGTTGTGGGTTGGTTATCAATGTTTTTCTTATAATGTACACTCCACCAAACAGAAGCAAAACCAGTAAATGCTCTAGTGGCTGCTCGCACTCGCTCAAGTTCAGAAAAGTCATGGTGACTAAAAACTTGTTCTACTTCAAGATCCCAAGCTAGATAAGTTGTAGGATTAAATCTACCCTCAAATGACGGTAAAAAGATAACCTGACCATGTGCTTGTGTGTGTTGTCCCAACTCTCGTGATGGTGAAGATGTGTTCGTCGTCCAAAAGAACTTCTATCTTCGGAACCTGTCATGATTAGTAGAAATAAGAAACAAAATTCAAGAATAATGTTCCTATGGACTACTAGGGTGTGGTGGTAAAGCACTCACAGTAAAGCAAATATCAATATCTTACAAGTTCTTACCAAGCAGCAGGTGGTGACAGGCAACCAGCGGTGTCAAATAACTCTGAAGATTGTGTAAAGCGATTGCCAGGGGAACGTATGTATACACGGTGTAGAAATATGTGGAGCTGGGTTGGCTATATATGGTAGCAAAAGATTAGCAATAATCAATTCAAAGATGCAATGTTGAATAAACGTTCAACGACGGTACTGTGTTGGTCCTAGGCTAGACCGGACTAGAGACGCGAGCCTAGAACACTAATGAGGTCACGACATAGCACAACTAGCATCAATGAAGGATACTTAGTAGCTCGGACAGCAAGATATAAGTGAAAATCACAACGGCGGTAAAGATAGTGATGAAAAACAACTGCCAAGCAGGATATACAACAACTCTCTTTCTCCAACTTTCCTCTGGAAAAGTTTGAGCCAATTTTCTGATTACTTTTTTTCAAGAATGGTATTGACTCATGCTTTCAAACACAAAAGGAATCACTCAATTCCGAGTTGATATGAGGAGTCAAAAAATTCTAAAACTGGCGTGAAAAACTGGAATAAGTTGTGTTCGTAAACTTCGAAGGGCAAAAAGACATATTTAGAAGCCGATTTTGAGGTGCCAAATATTAAACTAGCTTCTGCAACTATTTAGATGCGGCTCATCGCTAGCTTTTATTTGAGTACTCGCGGAGCCAAATCGGACTTCGTATGAGGAAGTGATGCATGTTTTACTGAACAGTGCACAAAACAAAATTCAACTATGAGATTGAGTCTAGATAGATCTGAATTTTGTTTTTTTCTCTCTTTTTTTCCTCACACTTTTTTTCTTTTTCTTTCTCTCTTTTTTTCTCTAACTTTTTTTCTTTTTCTCTCTCTTTTTTTCTCTGTCTTTTTTTCTCTCCCTCTTTCCAAGACAAACTAAATAAGATGCAGATTGGATCAAGCGAAGATGTGAACGACCTCAACTATGACTGTGACAATGAACTATGGGTAGCACGTGGTGGAAATTGCTGGATGGTGTGGTGGACAGTGGAAGGGATAACGATGCAACGGCGATGTGACTAATGTGAACAGAACTCGAAACTCTAAACGAACTAGACACTAAGACCAGCAACTCGACACGACGATGCAACCGATAATTCAATAATGCAAACAATGAAAAGAAAATTGCAAAGGCTCGGACTGGCTTGGACAAAAGGAAGAATAGATCTAACTTTTTTGTGGCTTTTTCTTGGACAATAGGTAAGAAAATAAATCTAATTTAGGGGAAACTGAAAATTCTCACCGAGCAACCTGAAAACTGATACCACTTGATAGAGGCGAAGGTGTCCCGATCTTTCGATGAGATGATAACTATCGATTTGGTGGAGACGACTTTGACGATCCGACTACAAACGTGCATGACGTTGCGCCTTAGCAAGCGCTAAACCAATCTCCCGAGGTTACTGACGATGCTGGAAGCACGATCAGCCTGACCATGAAGGTCTATTCCTGGACGCAATCGAAGAACAAGCAAGAATATGATAATGCAATCTGAATATTGCGAATATATATGAAGCATTGATAATGGTGGGGATCCGTAAGCGGTCATGGTCTGGTCGTTGGACACAAACGAAGTACACGAAGTTGCAATGGCTAACTTTTAACTAAACAAATCCCAAGGAAAAAGCTACTAGATGGATCTACTTATATAGGAGCAAGGGGTGGCGGCCAAGGAGGTGGGAGGACGTCCCAAGGCAGCCTAAAACTAACCCTAGGTCGTACAAGGCTCATGGGCCCAAGTGGAGGTGATGCAACACATTTGGGCTCGTAGTTTGACTCGGATTCTGCTGCAACGTTAGATTGTTTCATCCATAACTCAACGCTCCGGACGAATTTGAAGGTGAATCCAATTGGGTTGGAAAGAGCACGAAATCTAGTTTCCAACAAAAAAAGAATCACCCAATTCAGAGTCCGTATGAAAAAAGTTGTTGCCGTTTTGGGTCAGGTATGTCTGTGCAGTCCGAATCTGAATCCATAACGTGAGAGACTTGGACTCTATCTTCTCTTGGCCCAAA
The DNA here is from genome assembly GCF_056163025.1 of Triticum urartu. Classification (NCBI taxonomy): domain Eukaryota; kingdom Viridiplantae; phylum Streptophyta; class Magnoliopsida; order Poales; family Poaceae; genus Triticum; species Triticum urartu. Next base: position 217,844,143 of record NC_141877.1, on the reverse strand, counting down.
AGTGATGTGAGAGGACTTTTTGAACAGAACCTAAACTTCTCCTTTTCCCTTATCTTCATATGTGGGTTGTACAAATGTCCCATACATCTGCAATTAGACAAAACACAAAAGTGTGTGAAGTATTTTTGTTCTGGATAACATAAATAGATTATTGAATAGTTTGCGTTAGAAATCACCTGACAAATATGCATGTATGCAATATTTTTGGTCGTATCCAAGTTAGTCATGTACTCATCAGTAAGTAAACTGATGATGCATGCCATGGCTAAGGATTTGGTTCCAACAGAAGCAACACATATTCATCTTGCCTACTATCCCATCAGTGGATGTCAGTCTCATTTTTCTGATCCTACACTTGAGCTAAGAATTCATTGCCTTTTTTTGAACAGGCTGCAGTAACCAGTTTGTCACTACTTCAATGGATATAATGGAGCATATCGTCATTGCGTATGCAAAAGCATGTTTCAAAATTTAAATTACCATGGCGCATTTAATTCTTTTGGAGTACTAAACAATCATGCAGCTCTTTACAGATTTTAAAATTCATGGTAGGACCACAGGAGTATACTACTTTGTTGGGGGAGATAATTTGTTGAACGGATAGCATTGATGCTTTGCAAAGTTTTGCAGAGAACAAGCTATATGTGGTTTTCTTCCAATTGCAGCAAGCTTCGAGCAAGCAAAACTATACTCTGTAAATAATCTTCTTGAACCAGAGTTCTTTATTTTCTTTGTATTTTCACCTTTCCTTGTACTGCATTTCAATGTACTGAACACTCTCCTTAATCAATGGAAGCAACACCTGATTGCCTTCATATAAAAAACACAATGTGAACACATACAAGGCGATGTATAGCAGGAACAGAAAAAAAATACTACATGAAGGTGAGTGCAAGTGTATGATTTTCTGGAATTATTTTCTTGGCAGAAGTTACTATATTCTAATATACATCATAAATAATTAGGGAATTCAAAAAAGGTCCAGAAATTTAAAAAATGAGAGTTTTGAAATAAAATGTTTAATAAATCATAAAATGTTTGTTGAATCAAAAAAACTGTGATTTTGTAAAGAAAATGTTTGCTTATTCAAAAATGTTCCAAATTTTGAAAACAAATGTTCATAAAATTTTAAAAAGATTGCGTATTAAAAATTGTAATGAAATTGAACAGAATTTTGCCAATTCAAAAAATGTTTATGAATGGAAAAATGTCCTTAAAATACAAAAACTGTTTGTGGCTTACAAAGTACTTTATTCATTCATTAAATGTTCGTTGATTCCAAAATGATCATGCATTTTAGAAAATGTTCGTGGATTTCAGAAATTGTTCCACCAATTTCCAAAATAATGTTCGTCGATTCTAGAAATGTTCATCGATTCAAGAAAATTGTTTAAAAAATGTTGAATCTTTTTAAAAAAGTCTTAAAATAGTATAAAATGTTCATGAATCAAATAATGTTCTTGATTTTATAAAATGATCGAAAATTTGTAAAAGTGTTGACAAATTTGAAAATTGTTTATGATTTCAAATATGTCCATGAGTTTAAAAAATGTCATGATTTCTCGAAATTGAGAGTGATAGTGTATCTCGCTGATGTAGCAAAATGTGGTCACAGCCATTGTAGATTATAATTTTTTTCTCCCGTTGCAATGCACGGTTCCTAGCCAAGTGTCAAATGTGAGTTTTTCCCCTCTCGCTAGGGTTTTCTCCTCCCGGAGGCGCTCTGATGCCACCGTCGAGATCTTGTCTTCCCTCCTCCGATCTACCCTCGTCTGACGATTCGGGCTGACTAAGGGGTGATCCCTGCATCACTTCCTGGCCTTGATCGTCGGCTTGGTTTCGAGACGAGAGCTAGGGTTCGCTTCAGCGCCTGATCTGTTCTTTTCGGTCTAGAGTTCAAGGTTTCGTCTGCGGCGATGGGAGCGAACGCCCATGAGGCGTTGGGCTCGGGTTCCGCGACAGAGATAGAAAAGATGATGGCTGAGTTAGGTCTCAGAGAGGAGGATCTCGATGATGTTGTTTTCGATGAGAAAGCGGCGCCACCAGAGGCTACCAGGTGGATGGTTGTGGCTAGGGTTCACATAGATAAACCATACAGCCAATATTGGTTCTTCAGGAACATGAGGTCAGCCTGGGACCTCGCGCATGATGTAAAGTTCCGTCCCCTCGATGATAATCTCTACACGATGCAATTCTTCTGCTTGGGAGATTGGGAACGGGTCATGCAGGAGGGGCCATGGAATTTCAGAGGAAACGCAGTGGTCATTGAGCCTTATGATGGAATCACTAAGCCAACGGAGGTGAATCTAGACCATCTCAACATATGGATTCAGATCCATGACGTCCTAGATTTGTATGCTCATCTAGTGGGACCTCTTGCAGCTAAAGTGGGAGAGGTTTTGTTTACGGAAACAATGACTCAGGACTTTGCGGGTAACTTCTACCGCGTCTGGGTTAGGATCAATGTCAACAAGCCTCTCAAGAATGCGGTTTCCATGATCCGTGATGGTAAATGACATATCTATCGTGTGAAGTATGAGAGCCTTCCGGACTGGTGTGCTGTATGTGGCCATCTAGGGCATGTCTTCAAGGAGCATGGTGACGGGATTCATCCTCCATCATCCCTATACTTCAAGGATCTGAGGGCAACATGGAATATGCGAGTTGGTGCTGGCCCTGGAGCTGGCTAGGGCAAGGGGCGACAAGGAGGCCGTCGTGGTGGCCGGGGAGGACGCGGTATGGACCCTATGAGCATGGGACAGAAACACTCAGAGCAAGAATCAGATGGTGACATGGATGCGGTGATGAAAGAAGCAGATGGGAACAGGAAGCGCATGCCAGATGACCTGGGTGTGATCAGCCAAAAGACAGCCCCGCCTGTGGCCAACAGTGCCCTAGCCTTGCCACTGACGATGGTGCCGGCAAGTCCCTCTCCAAGCAGGAGCAGAAAAGGCTCCGAGCAAACCAAGATAAGAACAACTTGAAGAAGAGTGGTGCCCCGGAAAAAACAAACGACACAAAATCGGCGACCTCCCGTGAGGAGGATCGCCAGGCGCAATGAATTTCCTATGCTGGAATTGTCGTGGTGTGGGCAAAGCCGTGACAATTCAGGAGCTTTGTGATCTAGCGAAGCAATTTGCCCCGACCGTGTTGTGCGTAGTTGAGACACAAATTTCAAAAGCACGGGTCGAAAGTCTTGGTGACACACTAGGTTTTTCTCATGCTTATGCTGTTGGTAGCACCAGCCGTAGCGTTGGTCTTGGCCTTTTTTGGAATGATGGAATAAATATCAATGTTTTTGGTTATTCGGAGTACCACATAGATGCCACAGTTAGCTCCCCTAACAGCGCAGACTGGCGCCTCACCTGCGTTTATGGGGAAGCCCAAGTCGGAGAGCGATATAAAACTTGGGATATGCTAAAATCTTTAGTCTCGGTTAACCCATTGCCCTGGCTATGTTTAGGAGATTTCAATGAGGTCTTACATGCCCATGAACATGTCGGATCAGGACAGAGGCGTGCTTCACAGATAGCTGGCTTTCGAGATGCGATGGATGTCTGCGCTCTTGATGACTTGGGCTACCAAGGTCGTCCATGGACCTTTGAGAAGAAAACAGCAGGCGGCACATATTGCAGAGTGCGTCTAGACCGTGCTGTGGTGAACAGTGATTGGGTTGATATGTTCCCTCATGCCACTTTATTCCATTAAAATGCAGCTACCTCGGACCATTGCCCCATCCGGTTGCAGTTAGAACCCCGTCCGACAGCTAACAAAGGAGATAAAATCTTCAGATACGAGTTGTACTGGGAGAGACATGCCGAATACAAAGCGGCCCTGGACAGTCTTTGGGCGCAGGAGCAGGGAGCGAACACTGTTGCCGATATGAATAAAAAACTCACAAACCTGTCTATCTCTCTAACCCAATGGAGTGGGGCAACGATCGGGAAGGTGTCAAGGGAGATTAAAAAACTCAAGAAAGCACTTGCAGTTTTCCAGAATGACCCCCAGAGAACTGCGCCGTCACATGCAGAGGTTAAAACGGTGGATCGGCTCGTCGAGCTCTATCATATGGAAGAGATCCTGCTTCGACAAAGATCCCGGGTGGACTGGCTTACGGACGGAGATAAAAACACGAAATACTTCCAACGACGAGCTAGCATGCGGCGTAGGAAGAACCAGATTAAAAACCTCCAACGGGATGATGGATCGACGATGCAAGATGTGTCAGAGATGGCCAACCTTGCGAACTCCTTTTACAAAAATCTCTTTACTTCCGAAGGGACGTCGGGCATGGATGAGGTTTTGGCGGCTTTTCCGACCAAGGTGACAAGTGAGATGAATGAAAACTTACTCACACCGTACACGACAGAAGAGGTTAAGATGGCCTTGTTCCAAATGTATCCTACGAAGGCACCTGGACCCGACGGATATCCGGCTCACTTCTTCCAAAGGCATTGGGCCTTATGTGGTACTGAGGTAACAGAGGTGGTTCTTCGCATTCTTCATGGTGAGGAGAGCCCGGAAGTAATCAATGAAACTATCTTGGTTCTAATCCCGAAGGTAAAAGATCCAACCCAGCTCACGCAATTTCGACCCATAAGTCTCTGTAACGTCCTTTACAAGATTGCTTCAAAGGTTTTGTCCAATAGACTAAAAATCATCCTGCCTGATATTATCTCCGAGGAGCAATCTGCTTTTGTGCCAGGAAGGCTGATTACAGACAATATCATCACGGCGTATGAATGCTTGCACTTCATGAAAAGGAACAAGGCGCAAAGAAACCGTTTCTGTGCAGTTAAGTTGGACATGATGAAAGCTTATGATAGGGTTGAGTGGAACTATTTGGAGGCCATTATGCTAAAGATGGGCTTTGCTCCCACGTGGGTAGCTCTGATCATGAGAATGGTGAGTTCCGTTAAATTCTCAGTTTTATTCAATGGCACAAAACTCGAAGAATTTTTGCCGTCTAGAGGGATCCGACAGGGGGACCCAATTTCTCCTTACCTATTCTTGCTTACAGTGGAGGGCCTTTCGTGCCTCTTAAAAACTACAAATGAGTCATCGCACCTCAATGGTATTCAAGTTGCTCCATCGGCTCTGCCGGTAAGCCACTTGCTTTTCGCAGATGATAGCCTGTTGTTTGTTAAGGCCAGTGTTGATGGAGCAAACGAGTTGTCCTCCTTGTTAGACTCTTACTGTAATGCCTCGGGTCAGAGAGTCAACCTTTCAAAATCATCGGTTTTTTTCAGCAAAGGGTGTCCAAACAGTCTCAGAGCTGAAGTGAAACAGGCACTCAACATAACCAATGAGTCTCTTTCAGAAAGATACTTGGGAATGCCATCGGATGTGGGAAACAGCAAAAATGGTGCCTTTAAGTTTTTGAAGGACAGAGTGTGGAACAAAGTAAAGGGTTGGCTGGAAAAAATTATATCTCTGGGAGGGAAAGAAGTTCTAATCAAGTCAGTGGCACAGGCTGTTCCGGTATACTCAATGTCATGCTTCAAACTTCCTCGCGGGCTCTGGGAGCACTTGAACTCTCTCATAAGGAAATTTTGGTGGGGCAGCAAGGATGGCAAGAGGAAGCCACATTGGGTTTCTTGGAGTACCATGACAAGGCCTAAGCAGTGTGGGGGCCTTGGTTTTCGCGATATTGAACTTTTTAACCTTGTTCTTCTAGCGAGACAGGCGTGGCATATTCTGACAGACCCAAACACCCTAAGTGCAAGAATCCTAAAGGCCAAGTATTTCCCCACGGGAGAATTCCTCCATGCCGAACTTGGCTCTTCCCCATCTCAAGTGTGGAGAGCTATTCTTGATGGAAGAGATACTATGTCACAAGGTCTCATACGCCGGGTTGGTGATGGGCAGTCTACGGAGATATGGCATCACAACTGGCTCCCGCGCCCTCATAACATGAGACCGATCACGAGCAGGGTTGCTAATCCAACGCAGCTTGTTAGTGAACTGATAATGTCGGATGCTTCCTGGGACCGAGAGGTTGTGACTCAAGTCTTTTTACCGACTGATGCCACGGCTATGTTCTCAATTCCTCTATGCACTAAGCAGATTGATGACTTCTGGTCTTGGGCTCATGAGAGGAACGGGGTTTTTTCAGTTCGATCGGCATATCGCATGCTTGTTACCACGAAACACAGCCGAGAAGCTTGGCTAGAGGGGCGAGCGAATTCCTCCAACTCTGAAGGTGAACAGAAGTCCTGGTCCAAGCTATGGAAGGTCGAAGTGCCTTCAAAGATCAAAATCTTTCTCTGGAGACTAGCTCAACAGTCGATCCCGACGGCGGATGTGCTACACCACCGAAACATGGCGACCGTGGACAGTTGCGGGCTATGTGGTGCAACAGATTCCTGGCAACACTCTCTCATACACTGCCACGTTGCTCGTTCGTTCTGGGCTTTGCAAGCGCCTGAGATTTTTGAGGTTTTAACCGAAACAACCGAACCAGATGCAAAACGGTGGATCTTCTCTCTACTGGACACGCTTCCCTCGGCGGAGTTCACTCAAGTACTTGTTACTCTGTGGGCTATTTGGTTCTCCCGACGCCAAGCATTACATGAGCACATCTTTCAGAGCCCGATGTCAACACATCAATTCATCTTGAAGTTTATTCGGGATCTCAATGACTGCAAGGTAGCTAAGGTGAAACACACTCCAGTTACTAGTTCTGGAGGGAGGCAGCCTAGGTGGATAAGGCCACCGGAAAATTTTGCTAAAATCAGGGTCGACGGGGATGTCAACAGAGCAAATGAAGAGGGCTCTTTCAGTGCAATTTGCAGGGACGGAGATGGCAATTACTTGGGCTCATCAGCGATCAGATGCGCCGGCCTCACCGATCCAGCAACACTTGAGGCGCTAGCTTGCCGGGAGGCTCTTGCACTCGCCCAAGATCTTTCATTATCCCATGTTATTGTTGCATCGGATTGTAAGGGTGTGGTGCAGGATATAAAACTTGGCATTGGTGGGATGTATGCACCTATCGTGAAGGAGATCAGAGAGACAATGGAGATTTTCCAACAGTGCACCGTCATCTTTAAAGGACGGGCTACAAATCTAGAGGCACATAGTCTTGCTAAGCATGCTTTTGGTCTGGACCCGGGGCGCCATGTGTGGCTCATGAACCCCCCAGATCTAAATTGTATCCCCATGAACATTATCCAATAAAGTGAAGTGCGTTTAGACTAAAAAAAACTAGTTACTCCCTCCGTAAACTAATATAAAAGCGTTTAGGATACTAAAGTAGCGATCTAAATGCTCTTATATTAGTTTACAAAGGGAGTATTATTGAAGAGTGTTTGATACACCAAAAGAAAAACAAAGTAACTATCGAAATATCAAAACAAGCTTAAAAACACAAGCCTGGTGGGACTCGAACCCACAATCGTCTGATTAGAAGTCAGACGCCTTATCCATTAGGCCACAGGCGCTGTTTTGTCTGCGCCAAACCCACGTCTCTCCTTCTTTAGTCTTCTGCGTTGCGTCTTCTTGGGTTCCGCCGTTCTCTTGTCGCTATATCTAAGACAAGACATAGCCTTCCCCGTCGTCTCCCATCTCATCACATCGCCGTCGCCGGAGCGAGGTGCGGAAGAGGTCATCTGCGCGCGGGATGGAGGCAGCGGCGAACAAGCGCAGCGGCATCGGGTTCGGCGCCACGGCGGCCGCGGAGGAGGAGAAGGGCCGCAAGAGGGGCCACGGATCCACCGCGCTGTTCGTGGCGGTGGACTACGCCTTCCTGCTCGCCTTCGCTGGGTTCCTCTCCTACCTCGTCGTCTCCCAGATCCTCCCTTCCGCCATCTAGATCGGTCGCCCGTCGTCGTTTGCTTCTGGATGCGATGCGTGTGAAATCCCGAGATCTTGGCTCGGGGTATAGTCACCTCCTCCTTGTCTCGTTTGATGCAATGGATTCCGCGTCTGTAACAATCAAAATATGAGACGACAAGTAGCTCGGATGCTGTTCCTTTGCGATTTTGCATGACGAATTGTAATGCCCCAGTCTTGCCGTGTTCTAGAACAATAAAATGCTTCAGTGTTCCTTTGTTCATGGCTTGAACTCCTGACTGGATGGTGTCCATTATATACTATCAGATTGATTGTTCATGTTTATGTTATTTATATGTTGAAGATGGATAATATTTCCAGGAACAAGAAGCTCAGGTGAATCTGAAGCGTCCCTTCTTCAGATGAGACCACAAGGCTTCATGCTTTCCGCCTTGGCTTCTTTCAAAATCGTGTAATATTTCAGGCAAAGCAACGAGTTTTGGATAATATTTCCAGGAACAAGAAGCTCAGGTGAATCTGAAGCGTCCCTTCTTCAGATGAGACCACAAGGCTTCATGCTTTCTGCCTTGGCTTCTTTCAAAATCATGTAATTTTTCAGGCAAAGCAACGAGTTAATTTCGACCAAGATTGACCTTTTCCATTTCCTTCCCAAGAGGAGGAGACCAAAAGAACCTTGTTACAACATTTCACATCAATAGTCGCATATCATCTGACTAGAGATGAGAAACTCTCCATGGGGCTACCAGCTAACAGCTACAGTGGTGATCTGATCAGTTAGCGCATTCATAGCATTCTCCTGGATAACCAGATATTCACAGCAATGTTTTGCAGTTGAAGTTTACGGCAGTAGCCGGACAGCTGCGATGGATGGGATCTTCTCTTTGAGCTTCTGTGCTATAGCAACTCGGACGGCCGCCACACCTGCTGCAGGGCCCTTGAGTTGGACTTTCACGAAGAATTTGTTGATCGCGACAAACCTGAGATTACCGCCTCCTGCACCGGTGAGGTATGGCCTGATCTCATCGAGTACCTGCCATTGGGTGAAAGGAAGGAATTTTCAAAGATGTACCTTTATTTGCTCTATGGAAAGGGCCAATAAAAGTTACTCCCTCTGTTCCATAATATAAGAGCGTTTTTGACACTAGTGTAGTGTAGTGTCAAAAACGCTCTTATATTATGGGACAGAGGGAGTAGATAGATCATCTCAAGGTGTAGGACAGTGTGCAACAAGGAGACAATGTATAATGTCTAACAATTACTTGCACTATTATATTTATTCGTAATTGCAGATGTTGATAATTTTTAATATAAATTTAGTCAAAGTTTACAAAGTTTTGACTTAAGAGAAACCTAATACGCGGAGAAAAAGAAACGGAGGGAGTACATGTTCTGCATTCTGTATTGGAATGTCATTCTAAGGAAGAATGGACGACAAACCAACCACATGGAACAGTCATCACTGTGCCACAAAATTTAACGGACAAATCACAGATCCTCTTATCAAAAGAAGATGGACGGCGATACTGTCCATGGCACGAAGGTTGTTGCTCCAGGTATATAGTCCCCACACCCCAGAATGGTATGTGAAATTAAAGACAACACAGGATATGCTGTTGCATAAAAAGAACTGGAACACTAGCATTCTATTTGAAGACAACAACCTAGTTTTATTTAAGAAACGTTTTCGCAAACTGACTCTGCAAGACCCTCTAGTGAATCTTTATTTGCATTTCATGTAGTATGAGATAGGTTAATGCTTGACAAATACCCGGTGTAACTTTTGCACTGCATCGAATTGTATGTTGTCTGCACAATTAGAATTTTTATTATTCTACATGGCACCATTGACAAGTAACAGTACCTTCTCAACATTCTCTTCGTTCAGCTTAAGCCCAGCGTCCTTGTCCGTGATAGCTTCAACTGCAGCAATCTCTGGTATTTCATCCATCAAACGCCGCTGAATGCCCATCCTCATGGTCATCACCGAGCTCGGGCACGCCCCGCATGCTCCTTGCAGCTTGAGCCTCACCACATTCCCGTCGATCTCATGCAAGGCAACGTTGCCTCCGTCTGCCATGAGATACGGCCGGACTTGATCCAGAACAAGCTCCACATTTTCAGCGGTTAATGGCGAATCGACCACCGGATTCGGGTCGGCAATGGGTCGAACAACTGCAGCAACAAAACGTGATAGATGAAACTTAGAAATCCACCTCTAGTAAGGACCAGCATACCCAACTGTCACTATAGTTGATCTGCGGCAAGGACGGAAGTCTCACCTTCCAGCGGCTGGCGAATGGACACGGCGACAGAAGTTGCCGCGGCAGAGGGCGTTCTCCTCCCACGCAAGCGCGACGAGACCCCAACCTTGACACGAACAGCTCCTCGTTAGACAACATGAAGCGGATAAGCAAGAAGAGACGGAGAAACAAGAGGCCTTACCTTGAAGGAGGAGGAGGAGGAGGTAGACGGCGAGGTGGTCGGCGCCCATGTCAACGCCGCTACCGCCGCCTGCATCTCCGGTGCCCGACTGGAGGCAACCGGTCCTGGAGATGCCGCCGCTGTTGGCGAGGCGTGGGTGGCGGGTGGTATTTGTGTGCCCGCATTCCCGCTCCAGCGCTCGTTTCTTTTGCTAAATTTTGTGTGGTTTTAGTTCAACCAAACCAACCGATGGCCATGCACATATGCTACGTGCTGGCATCTGCAAACCCTTTAAACAGACACGCACGGATGCCGGCCATCCAACGTTGTATGCATACATTGCAAATTCGATTTAAGTAAACCAGATGAATTTTATGCAAACCGATGATTTTCATCTTAATCGGGACCAAAATCATTACATTTTCGACATATGCTAAATTTTGTGCGGTAACCCAAAGCAAAGCTGATGGATTTCGTGGGGAGTAACCTCTGCAATATGTCCCATTCTGCAAACTAGGTCAGGTGGGGAGTAACCTCTGCAATATTTGCTCATTATTGGAGTATCTTTGTGTTAGTCAAATACAAAGATTTCTGTTGAGTGAATATGACCGCAAATATATTGGTAAAATACTTGAGCTACAAATATACCTTGAATTTTCAAATAGTAACTATTTATAAGTTGATGATACTGATAATTTTGTCTTTTGATGTCCACGTACATGAAACATACGTCATAAGGTTCGTCCATTTTTTTCTTTTTATTATGCATTTTGTGGCATAGAACGGATAGATGGCCAAGACCTTGAAAGCTCACTACACAGTAAACAAAATGATGCAGAGCACCCCATGGACACGTCATCATCACCCAAGGCACCAAGTGGACCAATGACAAGGGCTCGTGCAAAATCTATCGAAACCGAGGTGAACTCCCTCCTTGCTCAACTCCCTTTCGAATCACATGAGACATGGCTACTGCCTCAAGTGAAAACACTTTGCATACTCAGGTGCCAAGGAACCAGCCATGGAGAAGCTAAGGAGCAAGCCCAAGCGATGGAGGAAGAAGAATGTGAAGACGGAGAGCAAACAACACAAGTCAGCACTGATAGAGGCAAAGGTATCCCGATGTTTCGATGAGAGGTAGCTATCGCTTTTGGTGGAAGTCAACTTTGACGGTCCGACTATAAACGTGCAAAGACGGCGCGCCTTAGCAATCGCTAAACCAACTCCAATAGGTTATTGACCACGCCGAAGCATGATCAACCTGACCACAAGGATCTATTTTCTGCACGCAAATGAAGAATAAGCAAAAAACTGTGATTGCAATCTGGGATATTGCGAATATAAGAGGAAAGCTTTATTGATCAAAGTGGGGTTCTGAAACGCCTTGGCATGGTCGTTGGACACAAACGAAGTACGCGCGTTGCACTATGGTGAACTTTAATCTAAACAAAACTCAAGTCTAAATGATGCCTTAAAGGTTGTATTTATAGGGGGGAAGAGAGGGGATTTTGTCCCCCCCCCTTCCCAAGGTGGGTTACACTATGGTGAACTTTAATCTAAACAAAAGCCAAGTCTAAATGATGCCTTAAAGGTTGTATTTATAGGGGGGAAGAGAGGGGATTTTGCCCCCCCCCCCTTCCCAAGGTGGGACTAAAACACCTTCGGGTTGTTTCCCCTATAATATGGACTCTAAAAACAGCCTACGGGAAGTTAATTCAAAATACATGGGTCTAGGCCAAAATAAGGTGGCGTAGCACCTATAATAAGCTATGAACGAAATTTATGAAAGGTCATCTTGTATATTTCATCCGTGCTTGTATGTCATCATGGTGGCTTCAAAGTGCTGAAATCTCCACTAAAAACTCCGTTCTTGTTCCCTTCGCGCGTGCCTTCAACTCCACGCTTGATCCTACTCTAATGTTCATCCTTCTTATCCATGCTAGGCCCTTCATTCATAAGCGAAACAAATATATCCAATTTAGGCAGCATCATATTCTCATGAACATTAGAATCATTACCAAAAAACAAAAGTACCTCGTAATTTAATTAGCATGCGCGAGCTCTAGTAATTTGTCTAATATATGTAGCAGCAGGGGATGTGGGTGTTGTGGTAGTGATGTCCTCATCAAGCACCTACCCGGATGATCCGGACGACACCTGGACGATCTGGCCCTCCTCACGAACAATCCGACTATAGCACCTGAAGACATCAGCAGCCTCTCCACGAAGCCGGATCATCTGGGACTCTACCCGGATCATTCGGGCGAAGCCCGGACGTCCAGACAAGGTCCCGAACGTCCAGCTCGGCAATAGCCATGGCGGCCTGGCCGGATCATTCAGACATTGCCCAGATCATCTGGCATTGCCTGCGCGCATGACTCGGGCCAAGGCCCATCCCCTCCCTCACTTAGACTATAAATATCCGTCTCCTACCTCTGTTTTAGGGTTAGCAAAGCATATGTTATGATCTAGAGAGAGCTTTGATCATCTACCTCTTCCCTTGGAGATCAAGACCTCTTAGGCCTTGTTCGGTTGCGTGTGGATCCGAGGGGATTGAAGGGGTTTTGGGGGATTCAAACCTCTTATAAGTCAGAATATGTTCCAGTCCTTGCCAATCCCCTCCAATCCTCTTTGGGGGGGGGGTTAACCGAACAAGCCCTTAGGAGAATATCCCCAAGTGGATATCAAGACCTCCTCCCCTAAGAATTAGAGAAGACTATTATCAAGACCTCAATTCCTCTTAGGATTAGGAAAAACTACCCTTTGCTATTTCCTCTTGTTGCATTTGGATCTTGAATCATGTATGTGTATATGGATTTAGTGGATGTGAGACCTGGATCTTGTCATGTGAGTGTTTTCCTCTTGTGTTTACGCTTGATTTTCCCTCCTCCCCCTCCAAGTGTGAAGAACATCACCACCTAGGGTTTCCTACAACACAAAATGAAGGTGTAAGCCACTTATTTGTGAAGTGTAAAGCCATCACTCAACTATGGTAAACCTGGATGGTGAGAGGCGGGCCATATATTTTAACCCCCCCCCCCCCCCCGCCCACCCCACGTAGGACGGGAATCGATCTAGTCTAGGGCGTAGAATCTGTTTTAATACTACGTTGGCATGGTCTTGAACATGAGGTCTCTTGGCTCTGATATCATATTGAATTTAGCTTCAACCAATTATTTTAAAAGTATAAACTAATGAAGAGAGGCATGCAAGTGCAAGAAACTCAACACGCCATATAGGTCAGAGGAGGTGGTTGGTGTACTATGAACCCTCACTGGAGGTACCTAAGATGGACAACAAGAATGACGTGAGCGGGGAGTTGATTTCTCAAGTGAGATGCATGGCCGAGGACTGAGGGAGTACCAGAACGTATCCAAACTAAGGTGAGAGCCAAAGAAGAACAACTCTAGGAGGCACCAACTCAAGGCATGCTAAAGATCATTGTACACTAGTTTGGAGGCTGGGGATTGATTGTGTGGGGATCATAGCGTTGGTCACAACGTAAAGAGTTAATTGCACGGAAGTACCACAATTGGGGCATCACATGTAGATTGGTACCACGATTGCTAATTTTTGCGTGTCAGTACCAACATTAACGGTATTAACGGTATATCCAATAGCTCAGGCCCACCCGTCAGGTGCCACGCTGGCCAATCGACGCGTGCCCGCGCGCTGACTAGGACGAGCCGCTCTCCAACCCGGTCCGGTCGCACCGGTTCGTCCCCCACCGCACCATTCCCCTCCCCTCCTCCTCCTCGACTCGTTCCTTCCGTCGCCTCCGCGCGCATCTCGACTGTCGGCCGCCGCACCGCCCCGCCGATGCCATGGTTTTGGAGGACGAAAGCAGTGATGACCAGTCTAGCCTCCCGTACATGCAGCCTTCTTCCTCCATCGACGGGCTCAACCAGGTCTGTACAGTGAGTTTATGGTTAGGGTTTCAGATTTGGGATTTCTTGATTTGGTTGATTTAGGTAGGTTTTGATTTGTCCATTGTCTTTGTGCGAGCTTTTGCAGGTCCCTTTCAGCCTTGAAGATCCAGATTACAAGGGGCTTGAGTTGGATGTGATGTCCCCATGTGAGAAGCACGGCATGGCATCTGAGAGGCTTGTTGCCTTTGAAGGAACAGACACAGGCTGGAGGTTTTTAGCATGTGCACAGCCGGTATGGATTGTAGGCATAGTGATTTTTTTCTTAGTTTGTCAGTGCCATATTGAACTCTGCTTGCTGTGAACATTTTGGTTCATAAAGGTACTAGAGTAGCTTATTTAGGTCAAGCATGAGTATATTTTGCTGGAGTACAATGGCATAGTAATTTTGGTTCATAGTGGTACTAGAGTAGCTTATTTAGGTCAATCATGAGTATATTTTGCTTGCTGGAGTACTCTGCTTGCTGTGAACATTTTTTAACTGACCATATGTTTAAAAATGGTTGAACACTCCTTGATATGAACACTAGAGTAACTAACCTAGTCAGTCAGCTACTCAAGTGGCTGCTCCTCTTGTTAAATGTAGTGGTCTGATGCTAAATTTAGATATCCTTGTTGGCAATTGCAGTGGTCTTGTGTAATTACTTGATGTACGAACTCTGTTGGTGTTGTTGTTTTTGCAGGAAGGTAGCAATTGTGGCTTTGTTGAATGGGTTGATCACCAATGGCCCCCAACAATGCAGAATGCATTGTTGAAGCTATGGGCAATGGTTGAAGATGCCAAAAGTGCTAGGGTGAATGACAATCTTGAAAGTTCTTTCACTATCCACCATCTGACAGAAGAGAAGAACAAGCTAGAGGCCAACTATGACAAGCTAGTCCATGATGTGCATGAGCTTATGAATTTCCAGGAGGAAAGGGTGATTGATTTCAGATATCTGCAGTCTAACATTACATATCAGCAGGATGTAAGAAAAGAACTCATTGACCATATGAAGGCACAGATGGCAACTGAGATGGCAAAGAAAGATGCAGAGACCCAGAAACTTACTCAGAAGTATGAGCTGCTGGTCAACCTGACAAGAGCTCAAGCAACAGTCATTCAGAACTTGAAGTTGAAAAAAATGAAAGAGAAGCAAGTGCTTGCTGAAGCTAAGATGAATTTGGAGCTGAAGAATGCAAAGATAACAAAGTGTCGGGAGAAGCTCACCCAAGAGAAGCTAGAGTTGAAGCTTTAGGTTGCTGATCTGCTTAAGGGAAAGGAAAAGCATATTCAAGAGAAGTGGCAGCTAGAGTTTCAGAATGCTGAGCTCATGATGAGAAATGAAAAGTTGAAGGAGAAGTTCTAGGGGATTCAGGCTATCTTGGAGAAGTGAAGAAGATGAAAATGAGATTAGTGGCATTGCTGACCTTTTGGGAATGATGGTTGTGTAATGACCTAGCATCTAGGAACTAACGTTGTGTACGGTATGCTTGTACTAAATGTGAACTATGGCTGTGTATGTATGTAGTAGTTATGCTATTCATCCTTTTGTGAGAAAAGGATGAACTATGCATTTGAAGTTGAACTCCTGTATGTATTGTGAACAATGGATGTGTATGTAGTAGTTATGCTATTCATCCTTTTGTGAGAAAAGGATGAACTATGCATTTGAAGTTGAACTTATCTATGTATTGTGAACTAATGTGTGATATGATTGGTAGAAATGGATCAGTTTCTTATATTGTAGTGCCATGTCTGGAAAAAAATATGATTGCTAGAAGGATATGTTTATGGATATCCTGATTATGTAGATGGATATGTTGATGATGATACATTATGACAATGTTGCAGCAAACCACTCATGTCATACAAAATAAAAGAGGATCAAGACCGACTCAATCTCATTGCATCAGAAGATAACTTCACTGATACATTACATATTAAGCAAGAGCATACAAAAGACAACTTGGCTTAAACTAGAGCAACTAAACCAGACGGTACATTGCATTTAAATTGGCTGCAACTAAACCAACTAACTAACTTAAGATCTTGCCTGCAACTAAGCCAATCACAAATATAGTGAAAAGAAACAACACATTGTGAAATTGTGACGCCCCCGATTCAATCGTACACTAATCATACACACAAACGTGTACGATCAAGATCAGGGACTCACGGGAAGATATCACAACACAACTCTACAAATAAAATAAGTCATACAAGCATCATATTACAAGCCAGGGGCCTCGAAGGCTCGAATACAAGAGCTCGATCATAGACGAGTCAGCGGAAGCAACAATATCTGAGTACAGACATAAGTTAAACAAATTTGCCTTAAGAGGGCTAGCACAAACTGGGATACAGATCGAAAGAGGCGCAGGCCTCCTGCCTGGGATCCTCCTAACTACTCCTGGTCGTCGTCAGCGGGCATCACGTAGTAGTAGGCACCTCCGGTGTAGTAGGAGTCGTCGTTGAAGGTGGCTTCTGGCTCCTGGGCTCCAACATCTGGTTGCGACAACCAGGTAGAAGGGATAGGGGGAAAAGAGGGAGAAAGCAACCGTGAGTACTCATCCAAAGTACTCGCAAGCAAGGAACTATACTACATATGTATGCATTGGTATCAAATGGAATAAGGGTTTCATATGTGGACTGAACTGCAGAAAGCCGGAATAAGGGGGGGTAACTAATCCTGTCGAAGACTACGCTTCTGGCAGCCTCCGTCTTGCAGCATGTAGAAGGGAGTAGACTGAAGTCCTCCAAGTATCATCGCATAACAATAGTCCTACCCGGCGATCCCCTCCTCGTAACCCTGAGAGAGAGCGACCACCGGTTGTATCTGGCACTTGGAAGGGTGTGTTTTATTAAGTATCCGGTTCTAGTTGTCATAAGGTCAAGGTACAACTCCAAGTCGTCCTGTTACCGAAGATCACGGCTATTCGAATAGATTAACTTCCCTGCAGGGGTGCACCACATACCCCAACACGCTCGATCCCATTTGGCCGGACACACTTTCCTGGGTCATGCCCGGCCTCGAAAGATCAACACGTCGCAGCCCCACCTAGGCACAACAGAGAGGTCAGCACGCCGGTCTAAACCTAAGCGCACAGGGGTCTGGGCCCATCGCCCTTAGCACACCTGCACGTTGCGTACGCGGCCGGAAGCAGAACTAGCCCCCTTAATACAAGAGTAGGCTTACGTTCCAATCCGGCGCGCGCCACTCAGTCGCTGACGTCACGAAGGCTTCGGCTGATACCACGACGCCGGGATACCCATAACTACTCCCGCGTAGATGGTTAGTGCGTATAGACCAAATGGCCAGACTCGGATTAAATATCCAGATCTCGTTAAGCGTGTTAAGTATTCGCGAACGTCGACCAGGGCCAGGCCCACCTCTCTCCTAGGTGGTCGGAACCTGCCCTGTCGCTCCGCCTCAAAGATCCACTCGCGGGTGCTCCTCAAGCCGACCCGTCTTTAGTCACCACATGTATCATGTATAAAGTATGTAGTATATACCCGTGATCAACTCCCGAGTGATCACGGCCCGATAGTATAGCATGGCAGACGGACAAGGATGTAGGGCCACTGATGGAACACTAGCATCCTATACTAAGCAGTAGGATAGCAGGTAAAGGTAACAACAGTAGTAGCAAGGACAGGCTATGCAGCAGTATAGGATTAACTGTAAGCAGTAACATGCTACACTACGCTAATGCAAGCAGTATAGAGAAGAGTAGGCGATATCTGGTGATCAAAGGGGGGGCTTGCCTGGTTGCTCTGGCAAGAGAGAGGGGTCGTCAACACCGTAGTCGTACGGGGTAGCAGCGGCGTCAGTCTCGGTGTCTAGCGAGAGAAGAGGGGGAAGAAACAATAAATATAATGCAAGCATATGCATAGTGATGCATGACATGACAAGTAGCGGTGCTAGGGGTGCCCTATCGCGGTATGAGGTGATACCGGTGAAGGGGGAAAACATCCGGGAAAGTATTCCCGGTGTTTCGTGATTTCGGGCAGAGGAGCCGGAGGGGGAAAGTTGCGGGTTCGATAGGTTAGGGGTGTGTGGCGGACGAACGGACTGCGTATCCGGATTCGTCTCGTCGTTCTGAGCAACTTTCATGTTGAAAATATTTTAATCCGAGTTACGGATTAAAAGATATGATTTTCTAAAGATTTTATTAATGTCTGGAATTCAATTAATTAATTATTTAATTCGAAAAATGAATTTATGACGTCAGCATGATGTCATGCTGACGTCAGCAGTCAACAGGGTTGACTTGGTCAACCTGACGTGTGGGTCCAGCGGGGCCCACCTGTCATACCCTGTTTAGGCTAATCAGGTTTTAGCTAAACTAATCACAGTTTAATTAGACTAATTAGTTAATTTGATTAATCTAATTATGATTAATTAACTTAATTAATTCCTTAATTAATTAATTAATTAATTATTTTTATTATTATTAATTTTAATTCCCTTTTTTTTATAAAACGTTCTGGGCCGTGGGGCCACCCGGTCAGTGACCCAGGGGCATAACGAGCGCGCGGGCGTGCGGGCGCTGGCGCCCAGCCCGAACGGGCGCACACCCAGGGGCGGCCAGATCCGGCGCGGCACCGGGCGGGGACGCAGCACCAGGGGGGGTCGCGGGCGGCCAAGCGCGTGCTCGCGCGGCGAGGCACGGGCGAGGCCAGGAGAGCGCGGGGGCGACCGGAGGCGAGGTCAGGGGGGCCAGCGTCGGCGGTGGCGGACAGCAAGGGCAGGGGCGGGAGCTCGTGACGCGGGGAGCAGGGGAGCGGCCAACGCGAGCGCGCGCGTCGCGCGGGACGTAGCCAACGCGTGCGGTGAAGGGCAAAGCAGGGCTTGGTCGACGCGGGGCACGCCGGCCGAACGCAGCACGGGCGAGGCGAGCGCCGGCGAGAGGGGACGGGGAGAAGGAGGACCGGGGTCCTCACCGAGGGAGCGTAGGGCACGGGGCAGCGGTGGTCGAGGGGGGGCGACGGGGACGAGCGGCGGAGCGGGAGGCAGTCCGGCGGGGGAGCGTGCCGGCGCGGTCCAGGCGGCGTGGGGGCGGCGCAGTCGTCGCCGCAGGGTCCGTTCCCCCGATCCGATCTGGATCGGGGAGGAGGGGGAAGAGCGAGGGGGGGCGCGAGTGGGTGGCGGTTCCCGGCGCCGGCGGGCGGCGGCCTCAGGGGTGCGGCGGCTCGGGTGCCCGCACCACCGAGTGTGCGTGCGTGCGTGTGTGGCGGCGGAGTGGGAGGATGAGGGAGACGTGGGGAGAGGAAGTGGGGATCGTGGGATGGGTTAGGTCACGGTGGGAGGGATAAGGAGAGAGAGGAGGGGCCGGCTGGGCCGGCCTGATTGGCCCCGAGGCCATCTGGGCCGAGGCCCAGCGAGGGGGGGGCTTCTCCCCCCTTTTGTTTTTTTTTGTTTTGTCTTCTAATTTTGTAGTTTCCTTTTCTTTATTTCCTCTTCTGTTTTAAATCATTTTAAATTATTTAGGCATTTTATAAAATTGTGAACCTTACACCATAATTATCTTGGTAATATTTGGCAACCACCGAACATTTTTGTTTTTATTTTTGAAAACTTTTATTGTTTTCTTTTATTTAAATTTTGAACTTGTTTCGGTTCTGAACTATCGAGAGTTTACCACAGTAAGAGTGGTGACGAGGCATCATTAGCAGAGGTTACTGTAGCTTAATTATCCGGGCGTTACAAAACTCCTCCACTACAAGAAATCTCGTCCCGAGATTTAGGAGGTAGAAGGAAACAACGCGGGGTATTCATCACGCAGGCGATCCTCGCGTTCCCAAGTGGCTTCGTCTTCAGAGTGATTCGACCACTGGACTTTGAGGAATTTGATCGCCTTCTGACGTGTGCGGCGTTCAGCTTGGTCGAGAATGCGGACCGGATGCTCTTTATAGGAGAGGTCCTGTTGCAATTCAAGCACTTCATGATCCACTGCTCGAATTGGGTCCTTGAAGCAGCGTCGGAGTTGTGACACATGGAACACATCGTGAACCTGAGAAAGGTTCGGCGGAAGCTCCAGTTGATATGCCACTTTACCACGCCTTTCGAGAATAGTGAAAGGACCAATATAGCGGGGAGCTAGCTTTCCCTTGATCCCGAAGCGGTGAGCACCCTTCATTGGTGTAACTCGAAGATAAGCCTTTTCGCCAGGTTGATAGACCATGTCTTGGTGATGACGGTCATACTGACTTTTCTAACGTGACTGAGCAGTCTTGAGATTCTCGCGAATAATGCGAACTTGTTCTTCGGCCTGTTGTATAATATCCGGACCAAAGAGTGGACGTTCCCCAGTTTCTGACCAGTTCAGAGGGGTTCGACACTTTCGTCCATATAGCACTTCGAAGGGGGACATCTTTAGACTAGCTTGATAGCTATTATTATAAGAGAACTCGGCATATGGAAGAGATTCCTCCCATTTCTTGCCGAATGAGATTACACAAGCTCGAAGCATGTCTTCGAGAACTTGGTTGACACGTTCAACCTGTCCTTGCGACTGAGGATGGAACGCAGTACTGAACGACAGATGAGTCCCCATAGCTTCTTGGAAACTCGCCCAAAACCTTGAAGTGAATAAGCTGCCACGGTCTGAACTGATAACCAGTGGGATACCGTGAAGTGAAACAATTCTAGCCATGTAGAGAGTAGCAAGCTGACTAGCAGTGATTGTCTCTTTGACCGCCAGGAAATGGGCAACTTTGGAAAGCCGGTCAATGACGACAAGAATAGCATCATTACCTTTCTGCGATTTGGGAAATCCAGTGACGAAGTCCATTTCAACATGGTCCCATTTCCATTCAGGAATAGAGATAGGTTGCAGAGTTCCAGCAGGCCTTTGATGCTCTGCTTTGATTCGGCGACAAACGTCACACTCAGCAACATAACGAGCAATGTCCTGCTTCATATTAGACCACCAGAATCTTTGACGAATATCCTGGTACATCTTTGTACTACCAGGATGGATGGACAGAGGCGTATCATGGGCTTCTTGCATAACCCTTTTAGTCTTATCCAGGTTTTTCTTCGAACATGGTACCACTAGGCGGCCTTTGAAATACAAGGCGCCATCGTCGGCGATCGTGAAGAATGAGGGCTTTCCTCTTTTGAGGTCGCGCTTAATCTTGAGGACTTCATCGTCACATTTCTGTATCCATTTGATGGTGTCCACAAGATCTGGTTTCGCAACCAGGGTATTGAGAGAACCCTTGGAAACAACATGGAGGTTCCGTTTGGGAAAACCTTCGGGAGGGGGAGCGAGTGATCCCGGGGGAACAATATGGAGGTTCAGCCTTCTAAATTCTTCGGTAAGCGAGGGCTGAACTTTGTGGACCTGGAGGTGGTTGCAGTAAGACTTGCGGCTCAGGGCATCAGCCATTACATTAGCCTTGCCGGGGGTATATGATATATCCACGTCAAAGTCTGCAACAGTCTCCATCCATCTTTGCTGACGGAGGTTCAGGTCTGGCTGAGTAAACAGATACTTCAGACTTTGATGGTCGGTGAAGATCTCGCAACGATTACCGAGAAGGTAATGTCGCCACTGCTTCAGTGCATGAATGACAGCAGCAAGCTCGAGGTCATGAACCGGGTAGTTTTCTTCGTGAGGGCGCAGTTAACGAGAGGCATAAGCAATCACTCTGCGCTCCTGCATTAGGACACAGCCTAATCCTTGGCGGGAAGCGTCGCAGTAAATGACGAAGTCCTTCCTAGTATCAGGTGGTGCAAGCACAGGGGCAGAAGTCAACTTGTCTTTGAGCGCCTGGAAACTTTCCTGACACTTGTCTGTCCAGTCAAACTTGACACCCTTATGCAACAGATTAGTCAGGGGCCTGGCAATCTTGGAGAAGTTCTCGACGAATCGACGGCAGTAGCTGGCGAGACCGAGGAAACTTCGGACTTGCTTGACGTTCTTCGGAGGAGTCCAATCGAGAATAGCTTGAACTCGTTCAGGGTTGACGGCAATACCATCCTTGGAGATGACATGCCCAAGATAGGTTACTTCGGGGAGCCAGAATTCACACTTGGAATACTTAGCATACAGTTGATGTTCTCGAAGCTTCTCTAGCACAAGACGCAGATGTCCAGCATGTTCTTCCTCGTTCTTGGAAAATACAAGGATATCGTCCAGATAAACCACGACGAACTTGTCGAGGTAATCCATGAATATATAATTCATCAGACGAGAGAAGGTGGCTGGAGCATTCGTTAAACCGAATGACATGACGGTGTACTCGTATGATCCATACCGAGTCACGAAGGCAGTTTTTGGGATGTCCTCTTCACGAACACGGATCTGGTGGTAACCCAACCTCAAGTCGAGTTTGGAGAACACTGATGAACCAGCCAGTTGATCATAAAGATCATTGATCCGAGGAAGAGGGTATTTATTCTGAATGGTAGCTTGGTTTATAGGACGGTAGTCTTGGACCAATCGGTTTGTCCCATCCTTCTTCCTAACAAAAAGAGAAGGTGCTCCCCAAGGATAGCAACTAGGACGAATGAAACCTTTGATAAGAGATTTGTCGATTTCCTCCTTAAGTTCAATGAGTTCATGTGGCGGCATCTTATAGGGTCGTTTGGCTATAGGGGTGGTGCCGGGTTTCAAGTCGATGATGAATTCGACAGCTCTAGCAGGGGGAATCCCTGGAAGTTCTTCTGGGAAGACATCTTGGAATTCACGAACGACGGGAATGTTTTCAATGCCCTCGAGTGGTGCAGCGTTCAACGCATTCAAGGCATAAAGACGTGCCTCGGCGTTCTGAACTAGATGAGCTTGGTAAGCTATTATTTCGTCAGAAGGGTGTAGCAGATGGACGACCTTAGTGGCGCAAACTATAGAAGCAGTATGCGCTTTCAACCAATCCATTCCCAGAATGAGGTCGATGTTAGACGACTTCAGGATAATGGGAGAGGCATAGAATTCCAGCCCTTCGATTTCCACGGGGACATCGATGCCAACCAGTGAGGTTTGACATTGTCCCACTGGGGTTTTTACCAATACCGAAGCGTTCATCTCCTCACATTTAACGTCATGCTTGTATGCAAAATCTTCTGACATGAATGAATGCGATGCCCCTAAATCGAATAAAACAGATGCAGGTACTGAGTTTACGAGGAGTGTACCCATCACGGTAGCAGGCTGGTCTAGAACTTCATTGAGATCAACATGGTTGGCATGAACACGACCATAAGACTTGGCACTGTTGTTGCGAGGCTGGTTGCTTCCACGGCCAGTTGCTGGGAGGGCCAGTTGATTCTGGTTTTGATTGCAATCCCTAGCACGGTGACCTGGCTGACCACACTTGTAGCAGAGGCCATTATTGGGAGTGGGAACAGGAGCTTGTGGTGGTGGAGCTGGAAGTCTTGTCTGCCTAGTTGGAGGAGCAGGCAGACGAGGTGCAGCATAGGACTGCCTTGGGGCAGGTGCATCCGGCTGGTACATGCTGTTGGGGATCCATATCTTGCGCTTCTGCGAGGACGGGCCCGAAGATGAGCCCGTGTCACGGCTGCGCTTGTGAGAGCTCTGGTATTCCTGCAGACCAGTTTCGACGTTGATGGCTTTGTTCACCAGAGTGGCGAAATCAGCAAAGTCGTGCACTAGAAGTGCGAGCTTGATGTCAGCTTGAAGGCCATCACGGAACTTCTCCTGTCTGCGTGCATCAGTTGCGATGTCTTCTTCAGCATAGCGGGACAAGTCAAGAAACTCCCGCTGGTAAGTTTCCACAGTTTTATTGCCTTGGGTGAGGTTGCGGAACTCACGCTTCTTCCGGTCCATAACTCCCTGAGGAATGAAGCGAGCACGGAAGGCAGCTTGGAAGTCTGGCCAGGTGATGATTGTTCCAGCTGGCAGAGTACGCCTGTGGCTATCCCACCATTGAGCTGCGGGTCCCTTCAGGAAGAAGGAAGCAAAGGTGACATAGCTGGCAGGGGCTACATCAGCAGACTCCATCTCATAGGTGATGTCTCGGAGCCAGTCATCAGCATCCAGAGGCTGAGTTGAGCTGCGGTACACCGTTGGGTTCAGGCGCATGAAATCCTGCAGAGTTACTGGGGCTGGCTGCTGGTTCATATTGGGGCGAGGAAACTGAGCCATAATATTCTCCATGAACTGACGATTCAGCTCAAACTGTTGCATCATCCCAGCCATGTACTCAGGTGGTGGTGGGGCGTTGCCACCACGACCACGACCACGACCACCTGGTCTAACCATCCTGCTAATATATAACAGGGGTAGTTCAGTATTGAGAAATGTGCAAAGACGAGAATCATTCATGATGAAACATGCACAACGAAAGCAGCACGATAGATACTACATAGTAGTCGGCATATCTTACAAAAGAGATCATGCATGGAGTTCGTTACACAGAGTCTGGTACATAGACTAAGACATCATAGGCGGCACACAGGCTCGCGGCGAATGCAGCTAACACTAACAAGCAAGTCTACGTCAGTCCCATGCGGTACTGCGGAGGTAGGTGTAGCCCGACAGCTGGTAGTGACGCGAAGGGAAGACCTCCACGCGAGTAGCCTGGGGCCCACGGATACTCTGGTGCGGAACCCGATGCGCAGGTGGCAGGAGAGGACCCAATGCAGGAGAGTAGCCTCCCACATCTGGCCAGCCAACGCCCTGGGGCATCACGGTCCGGGCAGGGTAGATCGCAGAACGCGACAGCTCCCCAGATCCGACGAAGGGGTGCAACATCGTCAGAGCACGGTAGAGGTGCTGACGAGTGGTGTACAACTCGTGGCGAAGAGCTCGGTTAGCTTGATCCAGCCCATCAGCATGCAGAACCAGGTTCTGATGGTAGAAGGGCTCTCGGGTGACAGTGGAGTAGGCAGCAGTGTAGTATCCCTCCGCACCAACATCGGATGCGATAGCAATGTGCCTGAAGGGGGAGGTATCCAACTCCTGATACTCTCCACGGAGACGTGTCAGAGCAGCATAAGCAGCATCGTGGACCGCCATATCGATAGTCACTCCAACACCATGAGCAGTGTGCAGCACGGTAGTGGAGTCATACTCCCGAGAGTAGAGGTGGACGATGGCACGGTACTGCTCCTGGTTGAAGTCCTGATACTCCTCATAGACGGTGTACTCAGGGTGCCAGCGATAACCCAGATAGGTCATCATCTCAACCAACACAGCAGGTGATCCTGAGGCACCAATGGCCGTCGTGTGGCGCACGACCTGCCCCGTGGGTTCCATCTGAAAACAAAGATGTTTTCACAGGAGTCAAATGACAATGTGGATAATGTTCAAGTACTACTCTAAAGAATAACTAGGGCTTATCCAACTTTGGGGTGAGCGTGGTCACGGGAACCTAGTGTTAGAGTTAGTAAAATCGTTTAACCCGAGTAAAAGAGGGTTCAGAGTCCCAGAGTAAGGATCGAGGAGTAAAAGATCCTAATACCACCCAGATGGCGACGTGGGCCCGTAAGGCACAACGTCATGTTAGTAAAAGGGTTTTGTAATGTCTAGACTCGACTTCGGCCAAGGAGTGTGGAAGGGGGGTTCCTTCAGGCAGTCGGCTCTGATACCAACTTGTGACGCCCCCGATTCAATCGTACACTAATCATACACACAAACGTGTACGATCAAGATCAGGGACTCACGGGAAGATATCACAACACAACTCTACAAATAAAATAAGTCATACAAGCATCATATTACAAGCCAGGGGCCTCGAAGGCTCGAATACAAGAGCTCGATCATAGACGAGTCAGCGGAAGCAACAATATCTGAGTACAGACATAAGTTAAACAAATTTGCCTTAAGAGGGCTAGCACAAACTGGGATACAGATCGAAAGAGGCGCAGGCCTCCTGCCTGGGATCCTCCTAACTACTCCTGGTCGTCGTCAGCGGGCATCACGTAGTAGTAGGCACCTCCGGTGTAGTAGGAGTCGTCGTTGAAGGTGGCTTCTGGCTCCTGGGCTCCAACATCTGGTTGCGACAACCAGGTAGAAGGGATAGGGGGAAAAGAGGGAGAAAGCAACCGTGAGTACTCATCCAAAGTACTCGCAAGCAAGGAACTATACTACATATGTATGCATTGGTATCAAATGGAATAAGGGTTTCATATGTGGACTGAACTGCAGAAAGCCGGAATAAGGGGGGGTAACTAATCCTGTCGAAGACTACGCTTCTGGCAGCCTCCGTCTTGCAGCATGTAGAAGGGAGTAGACTGAAGTCCTCCAAGTATCATCGCATAACAATAGTCCTACCCGGCGATCCCCTCCTCGTAACCCTGAGAGAGAGCGACCACCGGTTGTATCTGGCACTTGGAAGGGTGTGTTTTATTAAGTATCCGGTTCTAGTTGTCATAAGGTCAAGGTACAACTCCAAGTCGTCCTGTTACCGAAGATCACGGCTATTCGAATAGATTAACTTCCCTGCAGGGGTGCACCACATACCCCAACACGCTCGATCCCATTTGGCCGGACACACTTTCCTGGGTCATGCCCGGCCTCGAAAGATCAACACGTCGCAGCCCCACCTAGGCACAACAGAGAGGTCAGCACGCCGGTCTAAACCTAAGCGCACAGGGGTCTGGGCCCATCGCCCTTAGCACACCTGCACGTTGCGTACGCGGCCGGAAGCAGAACTAGCCCCCTTAATACAAGAGCAGGCTTACGTTCCAATCCGGCGCGCGCCACTCAGTCGCTGACGTCACGAAGGCTTCGGCTGATACCACGACGCCGGGATACCCATAACTACTCCCGCGTAGATGGTTAGTGCGTATAGACCAAATGGCCAGACTCGGATTAAATATCCAGATCTCGTTAAGCGTGTTAAGTATTCGCGAACGTCGACCAGGGCCAGGCCCACCTCTCTCCTAGGTGGTCGGAACCTGCCCTGTCGCTCCGCCTCAAAGATCCACTCGCGGGTGCTCCTCAAGCCGACCCGTCTTTAGTCACCACATGTATCATGTATAAAGTATGTAGTATATACCCGTGATCAACTCCCGAGTGATCACGGCCCGATAGTATAGCATGGCAGACGGACAAGGATGTAGGGCCACTGATGGAACACTAGCATCCTATACTAAGCAGTAGGATAGCAGGTAAAGGTAACAACAGTAGTAGCAAGGACAGGCTATGCAGCAGTATAGGATTAACTGTAAGCAGTAACATGCTACACTACGCTAATGCAAGCAGTATAGAGAAGAGTAGGCGATATCTGGTGATCAAAGGGGGGGCTTGCCTGGTTGCTCTGGCAAGAGAGAGGGGTCGTCAACACCGTAGTCGTACGGGGTAGCAGCGGCGTCAGTCTCGGTGTCTAGCGAGAGAAGAGGGGGAAGAAACAATAAATATAATGCAAGCATATGCATAGTGATGCATGACATGACAAGTAGCGGTGCTAGGGGTGCCCTATCGCGGTATGAGGTGATACCGGTGAAGGGGGAAAACATCCGGGAAAGTATTCCCGGTGTTTCGTGATTTCGGGCAGAGGAGCCGGAGGGGGAAAGTTGCGGGTTCGATAGGTTAGGGGTGTGTGGCGGACGAACGGACTGCGTATCCGGATTCGTCTCGTCGTTCTGAGCAACTTTCATGTTGAAAATATTTTAATCCGAGTTACGGATTAAAAGATATGATTTTCTAAAGATTTTATTAATGTCTGGAATTCAATTAATTAATTATTTAATTCGAAAAATGAATTTATGACGTCAGCATGATGTCATGCTGACGTCAGCAGTCAACAGGGTTGACTTGGTCAACCTGACGTGTGGGTCCAGCGGGGCCCACCTGTCATACCCTGTTTAGGCTAATCAGGTTTTAGCTAAACTAATCACAGTTTAATTAGACTAATTAGTTAATTTGATTAATCTAATTATGATTAATTAACTTAATTAATTCCTTAATTAATTAATTAATTAATTATTTTTATTATTATTAATTTTAATTCCCTTTTTTTTATAAAACGTTCTGGGCCGTGGGGCCACCCGGTCAGTGACCCAGGGGCATAACGAGCGCGCGGGCGTGCGGGCGCTGGCGCCCAGCCCGAACGGGCGCACACCCAGGGGCGGCCAGATCCGGCGCGGCACCGGGCGGGGACGCAGCACCAGGGGGGGTCGCGGGCGGCCAAGCGCGTGCTCGCGCGGCGAGGCACGGGCGAGGCCAGGAGAGCGCGGGGGCGACCGGAGGCGAGGTCAGGGGGGCCAGCGTCGGCGGTGGCGGACAGCAAGGGCAGGGGCGGGAGCTCGTGACGCGGGGAGCAGGGGAGCGGCCAACGCGAGCGCGCGCGTCGCGCGGGACGCAGCCAACGCGTGCGGTGAAGGGCAAAGCAGGGCTTGGTCGACGCGGGGCACGCCGGCCGAACGCAGCACGGGCGAGGCGAGCGCCGGCGAGAGGGGACGGGGAGAAGGAGGACCGGGGTCCTCACCGAGGGAGCGTAGGGCACGGGGCAGCGGTGGTCGAGGGGGGGCGACGGGGACGAGCGGCGGAGCGGGAGGCAGTCCGGCGGGGGAGCGTGCCGGCGCGGTCCAGGCGGCGTGGGGGCGGCGCAGTCGTCGCCGCAGGGTCCGTTCCCCCGATCCGATCTGGATCGGGGAGGAGGGGGAAGAGCGAGGGGGGGCGCGAGTGGGTGGCGGTTCCCGGCGCCGGCGGGCGGAGGCCTCAGGGGTGCGGCGGCTCGGGTGCCCGCACCACCGAGTGTGCGTGCGTGCGTGTGTGGCGGCGGAGTGGGAGGATGAGGGAGACGTGGGGAGAGGAAGTGGGGATCGTGGGATGGGTTAGGTCACGGTGGGAGGGATAAGGAGAGAGAGGAGGGGCCGGCTAGGCCGGCCTGATTGGCCCCGAGGCCATCTGGGCCGAGGCCCAGCGAGGGGGGGGCTTCTCCCCCCTTTTGTTTTTTTTTTGTTTTGTCTTCTGTTTTTGTAGTTTCCTTTTCTTTATTTCCTCTTCTGTTTTAAATCATTATAAATTATTTAGGCATTTTATAAAATTGTGAACCTTACACCATAATTATCTTGGTAATATTTGGCAACCACCGAACATTTTTGTTTTGATTTTTGAAAACTTTTATTGTTTTCTTTTATTTAAATTTTGAACTTGTTTCGGTTCTGAACTATTGAGAGTTTACCACAGTAAGAGTGGTGACGAGGCATCATTAGCAGAGGTTACTGTAGCTTAATTATCCGGGCGTTACATGAAATTTGGCCCTAATCCCTGCAATCTCTGCATTCTTCTCTCTGAGTTGAGTTTGCAGAGACAGAACCATGGCCTCCCTTGTGCCATCATCTTCACTGGGAGTTAGCATTGGAAATTGATCTTCAGATGTAGCAACAGTTGCACCTTTAAGCCTCCAGACTTCATCACGCAGATCCCCAATGAGCTCACTCCAAAATGTGGGCAATGGATCATCATGCCATTGCACAAATCCACAGCCAACGTGCTATTAAGATGCACAAACAAATTTCCAAATATATATCATTTCACATACTATTGCTGAAGGAAATATGCCCTAGAGGCAATAATAAAGTTATTATTTATTTCCTTATATCATGATAAAAGTTTATTATTCATGCTAGAATTGTATTAACCGGAAACATAATACATGTGTGAATACATAGACAAACAGAGTGTCACTAGTATGCCTCTACTTGACTAGCTCGTTAATCAAAGATGGTTATGTTTCCTAACCATGGACAAAGAGTTGTTATTTGATTAACAGGATCACATCATTAGTTGAATGATCTGATTGACATGACCCATTCCATTAGCTTAGCACCCGATCGTTTAGTATGTTGCTATTGCTTTCTTCGTGACTTATACATGTTCCTATGACTATGAGATTATGCAACTCCCGTTTGCCAGAGGAACACTTTGTGTGCTACCAAACGTCACAACGTAACTGGGTGATTATAAAGGAGCTCTACAGGTGTCTCCAAAGGTACATGTTGGGTTGGCGTATTTCGAGATTAGGATTTGTCACTCTGATTGTCGGAGAGGTATCTCTGGGCCCTCTCGGTAATGCACATCACTTAAGCCTTGCAAGCATTGCAACTAATGAGTTAGTTGCAGGATGATGTATTACAGAACGAGTAAAGAGACTTGCCGGTAACGAGATTGAAGTAGGTATGGGATACCGACGATCGAATCTCGGGCAAGTAACATACCGATGACAAAGGGAACAATGTATGTTGTTATGCGGTCTGACCGATAAAAGATCTTCGTAGAATATGTAGGAGCCAATATGAGCATCCAGGTTCCGCTATTGGTTATTGACCGGAGACGTGTCTCGGTCATGTCTACATTGTTCTCGAACCCGTAGGGTCCGCACGCTTAAGGTTTCGATGACAGTTATATTATGAGTTTATGCATTTTGATGTACCGAAGGTTGTTCGGAGTCCCGGATGTGATCACGGACATGACGAGGAGTCTCGAAATGGTCAAGACATAAAGATTGATATATTGGAAGCCTATGTTTGGATATCGGAAGTGTTCCGGGTGAAATCGGGATTTTACCGGAGTACCGGGAGGTTACCGGAACCCCCCGGGAGGTATATGGGCCTTAGTGGGCCTTAGTGGAAGAGAGGAGAGGTGGCCAGAGATGGGCCGCGCACCCCTCCCCCCTTGGCCCGAATTGGACAAGGAGAGGGGGTCGGCCCCCCTTCCTCCTCTCTCTCCTCTTCCCCCCCCCCCCCTCCCTCCACGAATCCTATTCCAACTAGGAAAGGGGAGAGTCCTACTCCCAGAGGGAGTAGGACTCCTCCTGGCGCGCCTCTCCTGGCCGGCCGGCCCCCCTCCCTTGAACCTTTATATACGGAGGCAGGGGCACCCCCTAGAGACACAAGTTGATCCACGTGATCATATTCTTAGCCGTGTGCGGTGCCCCCTTCCACCATAGTCCTCGATAATATTGTAGCGGTGCTTAGGCGAAGCCCTGCGACAGTAGTACATCAAGATCGTCACCACGCCGTCGTGCTGACAGAACTCTTCCCCGACACTTTGTTGGATCGGAGTCCGGGGATCGTCATCGAGCTGAACGTGTGCTAGAACTCGGAGGTGCCGTAGTTTCGGTGCTTGATCGGTCGGACCGTGAAGACGTACGACTACATCAACCAAGTTAGCGCTTCCGTTGTCGATCTACAAGGGTACGTAGATCACACTCTCCCCCTCTCATTGCTATGCATCACCATGATCTTACGTGTGCGTAGGAAATTTTTTGAAATTACTACGAAACCCAACAGTGGCATCCGAGCCTAGGTTTTATATGTTGATGTTATATGCACGAGTAGAACACAAGTGAGTTGTGGGCGATATAAGTCATACTGCTTACCAGCATGTCATACTTTGGTTCGGCGGTATTGTTGGACGAAGCGGCCCGGACCGACATTACGCGTACGCTTACGCGAGACCGGTTCTCCCGACGTGCTTTGCACATAGGTGGCTTGCGGGTGACAGTTTCTCCAACTTTAGTTGAACCAAGTGTGGCTATGCCCGGTCCTTGTGAAGGTTAAAACAGCACCAACTTGACAAACTATCGTTGTGGTTTTGATGCGTAGGTAAGATTGGTTCTTGCTTAAGCCCGTAGCAGCCACGTAAAACATGCAACAACAAAGTAGAGGACGTCTAACTTGTTTTTGCAGGGCATGTTGTGATGTGGTATGGTCAAGACATGATGCTAAATTTTATTGTATGAGATGATCATGTTTTGTAACCGAGTTATCGGCAACTGGCAGGAGCCATATGGTTGTCGCTTTATTGTATGCAATGCAATCGCGCTGTAATGCTTTACTTTATCACTAAGCGGTAGCGATAGTCGTGGAAGCATAAGATCGGCGAGACGACAACGATGCTACGATGGAGATCAAGGTGTCGCGCCGGTGACGATGGTGATCATGACGGTGCTTCGGAGATGGAGATCACAAGCACAAGATGATGATGGCCATATCATATCACTTATATTGATTGCATGTGATGTTTATCTTTTATGCATCTTATCTTGCTTTGATTGACGGTAGCATTATAAGATGATCTCTCACTAAATTATCAAGAAGTGTTCTCCCTGAGTATGCACCGTTGCGAAAGTTCTTCGTGCTGAGACACCACGTGATGATCGGGTGTGATAGGCTCTACGTTCAAATACAACGGGTGCAAAACAGTTGCACACGCGGAATACTCAGGTTATACTTGACGAGCCAAGCATATACAGATATGGCCTCGGAACACGGAGACCGAAAGGTCGAGCGTGAATCATATAGTAGATATGATCAACATAATGATGTTCACCAATGAAACTACTCTATCCCACGTGATGATCGGACATGGTTTAGTTGATTTGGATCACGTAATCACTTAGAGGATTAGAGGGATGTCTATCTAAGTGGGAGTTCTTTAAGTAATATGATTAATTGAACCTAAATTTATCATGAACTTAGTACCTGATAGTATCTTGCTTGTTTATGTATGATTGTAGATAAATGGCCTGTGGTGTTGTTCCGTTGAATTTTAATGCGTTCCTTGAGAAAGCAAAGTTGAAAGATGATGGTAGCAATTACACGGACTGGGTCCGTAACTTGAGGATTATCCTCATTGCTGCACAGAAGAATTACGTCCTGGAAGCACCGCTGGGTGCCAGGCCTGCTGCTGGAGCAACACCAGATGTTGTGAACGTCTGGCAGAGCAAAGCTGATGACTACTCGATAGTTCAGTGTGCCATGCTTTACGGCTTAGAACCGGGACTTCAACGATGTTTTGAACGTCATGGAGCATATGAGATGTTTCAGGAGTTGAAGTTAATATTTCAAGCAAATACCCGGATTGAGAGATATGAAGTCTCCAATAAGTTCTATAGCTGCAAGATGGAGGAGAATAGTTCTGTCAGTGAGCATATACTCAAAATGTCTGGGTATAATAATCACTTGATTCAAATGGGAGTTAATCTTCCAGATGATTGCGTCATTGACAGAATTCTCCAATCACTGCCACCAAGCTACAAGAGCTTCGTGATGAACTATAATATGCAAGGGATGAATAAGACTATTCCCGAGCTCTTCGCAATGCTGAAAGCTGCGGAGGTAGAAATCAAAAAGGAGCATCAAGTGTTGATGGTCAACAAGACCACTAGTTTCAAGAAAAAGGGCAAAGGGAAGAAGAAAGGGAACTTCAAGAAGAACAGCAAGCAAGTTGCTGCTCAAGAGAAGAAACCCAAGTCTGGACCTAAGCCTGAAACTGAGTGCTTCTACTGCAAGCAGACTGGTCACTGGAAGCGGAACTGCCCCAAGTATTTGGCGGATAAGAAGGATGGCAAGGTGAACAAAGGTATATGTGATATACATGTTATTAATGTGTACCTTACTAATGCTCGCAGTAGCACCTGGGTATTTGATACTGGTTCTGTTGCTAATATTTGCAACTCAAAACAGGGACTACGAATTAAGCGAAGATTGGCTAAGGACGAGGTGACGATGCGCGTGGGAAACGGTTCCAAAGTCAATGTGATCGCGGTCGGCACGCTACCTCTACATCTACCTTCGGGATTAATATTAGACCTAAATAATTGTTATTTGGTGCTAGTGTTAAGCATGAACATTATATCTGGATCTTGTTTGATGCGAGACGGTTATTCATTTAAATCAGAGAATAATGGTTGTTCTATTTATATGAGTAATATCTTTTATGGTCATGCACCCTTGAAGAGTGGTCTATTCTTATTGAATCTCGATAGTAGTAACACACATATTCATAATGTTGAAACCAAAAGATGCAGAGTTGATAATGATAATGCAACTTATTTGTGGCACTGCCGTTTAGGTCATATCGGTGTAAAGCGCATGAAGAAACTCCATACTGATGGACTTTTGGAACCACTTGATTATGAATCACTTGGTACTTGCGAACCGTGCCTCATGGGCAAGATGACTAAAACGCCGTTCTCCGGTACTATGGAGAGAGCAACAGATTTGTTGGAAATCATACATACAGATGTATGTGGTCCGATGAATATTGAGGCTCGTGGCGGATATCGTTATTTTCTCACCTTCACAGATGACTTAAGCAGATATGGGTATATCTACTTAATGAAACATAAGTCTGAAACGTTTGAAAAGTTCAAAGAATTTCAGAGTGAAGTTGAAAATCATCGTAACAAGAAAATAAAGTTTCTACGATCTGATCATGCAGGAGAATATTTGAGTTACGAGTTTGGTGTACATTTGAAACAATGCGGAATAGTTTCGCAACTCACGCCACCCGGAACACCACAGCGTAATGGTGTGTCCGAACGTCGTAATCGTACTTTACTAGATATGGTGCGATCTATGATGTCTCTTACTGATTTACCGCTATCGTTTTGGGGTTATGCTTTGGAGACGGCCGCATTTACGTTAAATAGGGCACCATCAAAATCCGTTGAGACGACGCCTTATGAACTATGGTTTGGCAAGAAACCAAAGTTGTCGTTTCTGAAAGTTTGGGGCTGCGATGCTTATGTGAAAAAGCTTCAACCTGATAAGCTCGAACCCAAATCGGAGAAATGTGTCTTCATAGGATATCCAAAGGAGACTATTGGATACACCTTCTATCACAGATCCAAGGCAAGACTTTTGTTGCTAAGTTCGGAAACTTTCTAGATAAGGAGTTTCTCTCGAAAAAAGTGAGTAGGAGGAAAGTAGAACTTGACGAGGTAACTGTACCAGCTCCCTTATTGGAAAGTAGTGCATCACGGAAAACTGTTTCTGTGACACCTACACCAGTTAGTGAGGAAGTTAATGATAATGATCATGAAACTTCAGAACAAGATACTACTGAACCTCATAGATCAACCAGAGTGAGATCCGCACCAGAGTGGTACGGTAATCCTGTTCTGGAAGTCATGCTACTAGATCATGATGAACCTACGAACTATGAAGAAGCGATGGTGAGCCCAGATTCCGCAAAATGGCTTGAAGCCATGAAATCTGAGATGGGATCCATGTATGAGAACAAAGTATGGACTTTGGTTGACTTGCCCAATGATCGGCAAGCAATTGAGAATAAATGGATCTTCAAGAAGAAGACTGACGCCGACGGTAATATTACTGTCTACAAAGCTCGACTTGTCGCAAAAGGGTTTCGACAAGTTCAAGGGATTGACTACGATGAGACCTTCTCACCCGTAGCGATGCTTAAGTCTGTCCGAATCATGTTAGCAATTGCCGCATTTTATGATTATGAAATTTGGCAGATGGATGTCAAAACTGCATTCCTGAATGGATTTCTGGAAGAAGAGTTGTATATGATGCAACCGAAAGGTTTTGTCGATCCAAAGGGAGCTAACAAAGTATGCAAGCTCCAGCGATCCATTTATGGACTGGTGCAAGCCTCTCGGAGTTGGAATAAACGCTTTGATAGTGTGATCAAAGCATTTGGTTTTATACAGACTTTTGGAGAAGTCTGTATTTACAAGAAAGTGAGTGGGAGCTCTATAGCATTTCTGATACTATATGTGGATGACATATTACTGATTGGAAATGATACAGAATTTCTGGATAGCATAAAGGGATACTTGAATAAGAGTTTTTCAATGAAAGACCTCGGTGAAGCTGCTTACATATTAGGCATAAAGATCTATAGAGATAGATCAAGACGTTTAATTGGACTTTCACAAAGCACATACCTTGACAAGATTTTGAAGAAGTTCAAAATGGATCAAGCAAAGAAAGGGTTCTTGCCTGTGTTACAAGGTGTGAAGTTGAGTCAGACTCAATGCCCGACCACTGCAGAAGATAGAGAGAAAATGAAAGATGTTCCCTATGCTTCAGCCATAGGCTCTATCATGTATGCAATGTTGTGTACCAGACCTGATGTGTGCCTTGCTATAAGTCTAGCAGGGAGGTACCAAAGTAATCCAGGAGTGGATCACTGGACAGCAGTCAAGAACATCCTGAAGTACCTGAAAAGGACTAAGGATATGTTTCTCGTATATGGAGGTGACAAAGAGCTAACTGTAAACGGTTACGTTGATGCAAGCTTTGACACTGATCCGGACGATTCTAAATCGCAAACCGGATACGTGTTTACATTAAACGGTGGAGCTGTTAGTTGGTGCAGTTCTAAACAGAGCGTCGTGGCGGGATCTACGTGTGAAGCGGAATACATAGCTGCTTCGGAAGCAGCGAATTAAGGAGTCTGGATGAAGGAGTCTGGATGAAGGAGTTCATATCCGATCTAGGTGTCATATCTAGTGCATCGGGTCCAATGAAAATCTTTTGTGACAATACTGGTGCAATTGCCTTGGCGAAGGAATCCAGATTTCACAAGAGAACCAAGCACATCAAGAGACGCTTCAATTCCATCCGGGGTCTAGTCCAGGTGGGAGACATAGAGATTTGCAAGATACATACGGATCTGAATGTTGTAGACCCGTTGACTAAGCCTCTTCCACGAGCAAAACATGATCAGCACCAAGGCTCCATGGGTGTTAGAATCATTACTGTGTAATCTAGATTATTGACTCTAGTGCAAGTGGGAGACTGAAGGAAATATGCCCTAGAGGCAATAATAAAGTTATTATTTATTTCCTTATATCATGATAAAAGTTTATTATTCATGCTATAATTGTATTAACCGGAAACATAATACATGTGTGAATACATAGACAAACAGAGTGTCACTAGTATGCCTCTACTTGACTAGCTCGTTAATCAAAGATGGTTATGTTTCCTAACCATGGACAAAGAGTTGTTATTTGATTAACGGGATCACATCATTAGTTGAATGATCTGATTGACATGACCCATTCCATTAGCTTAGCACCCGATCGTTTAGTATGTTGTTATTGCTTTCTTCGTGACTTATACATGTTCCTATGACTATGAGATTATGCAACTCCCGTTTGCCAGAGGAACACTTTGTGTGCTACCAAACGTCACAACGTAACTGGGTGATTATAAAGGAGCTCTACAGGTGTCTCCAAAGGTACATGTTGGGTCGGCGTATTTCGAGATTAGGATTTGTCACTCCGATTGTCGGAGAGGTATCTCTGGGCCCTCTCGGTAATGCACATCACTTAAGCCTTGCAAGCATTGCAACTAATGAGTTAGTTGCGGGATGATGTATTACAGAACGAGTAAAGAGACTTGCCGGTAACGAGATTGAACTAGGTATGGGATACCGACGATCGAATCTCGGGCAAGTAACATACCGATGACAAAGGGAACAATGTATGTTGTTATGCGGTCTGACCGATAAAAGATCTTCGTAGAATATGTAGGAGCCAATATGAGCATCCAAGTTCCGCTATTGGTTATTGACCGGAGACGTGTCTCGGTCATGTCTACATTGTTCTCGAACCCGTAGGGTCCGCACGCTTAAGGTTTCGATGACAGTTATATTATGAGTTTATGCATTTTGATGTACCGAAGGTTGTTCGGAGTCCCGGATGTGATCACGGACATGACGAGGAGTCTCGAAATGGTCGAGACATAAAGATTGATATATTGGAAGCCTATGTTTGGATATCGGAAGTGTTCCGGGTGAAATTGGGATTTTACCGGAGTACCGGGAGGTTACCGGAACCCCCCGGGAGGTATATGGGCCTTAGTGGGCCTTAGTGGAAGAGAGGAGAGGTGGCCAGAGATGGGCCGTGCGCCCCTCCCCCCCTTGGTCCGAATTGGACAAGGAGAGGGGGCCGGCCCCCGTTCCTCCTCTCTCTCCTCTCGCCCCCCCCCCCCTCCACGAATCCTATTCCAACTAGGAAAGGGGGGAGTCCTACTCCCAGAGGGAGTAGGACTCCTCCTGGCGCGCCTCTCCTGGCCGGCCGGCCCCCCTCCCTTGAACCTTTATATACGGAGGCAGGGGCACCCCCTAGAGACACAAGTTGATCCACGTGATCATATTCTTAGCCGTGTGCGGTGCCCCCTTCCACCATAGTCCTTGATAATATTGTAGCGGTGCTTAGGCGAAGCCCTGCGACAGTAGTACATCAAGATCATCACCACGCCGTTGTGCTCACGGAACTCTTCCCCGACACTTTGCTGGATCGGAGTCCGGGGATCGTCATCGAGCTGAACGTGTGCTAGAACTCGGAGGTGCCGTAGTTTCGGTGCTTGATCGGTCGGACCGTGAAGACGTACGACTACATCAACCAAGTTAACGCTTCCGTTGTCGATCTACAAGGGTACGTAGATCAAACTCTCCCCCTCTCATTGCTATGCATCACCATGATCTTACGTGTGCGTAGGAAGTTTTTTGAAATTACTATGAAACCCAACAATTGCACAGAAGAAAAAGGAAGAAAATTAGGCAAAAAAACCACAGTCACCAGAGCATCCACACAGCTATAGTACCTCCTACCAGGGTTCTGCCTGCCCCAGGAGATCCATCTTGGCTCCTTCCTCGGAGTTGAGCAGTGGCACATCACTGGAGGCTCGTATGCCATTGGGTTCTCGCGGTAGCGCACCGGCGAGCGCGACTCCTCCACCCTCCTTCCTGCAGCTCGACGGAATCCGGGAGCGGACCCGGCACTGGACGACCACGACATATCTCTCTCCATCACCGGCCCCAGTCAGCGCCTCCACGCTGAGATCTCTCCTTCGCTGCGCTCCAAATGGACACCGCGTGGACGAACCCTAGTTTCGTTCCCCACTCGCTCGATACAAGCTTGTGTTGTCACTTTAATAGTAGGAGAGGTATCGGTCCCACCTATCAGAATCCCCAAATGTGGTACTGCATGTTATGTGATGCCCCAATATTGGTACTAACATGCAACAACTAGCAA
This sequence comes from Triticum urartu, assembly GCF_056163025.1. Taxonomy (NCBI): domain Eukaryota; kingdom Viridiplantae; phylum Streptophyta; class Magnoliopsida; order Poales; family Poaceae; genus Triticum; species Triticum urartu. Next base: position 217,805,299 of record NC_141877.1, on the reverse strand, counting down.
CAGTATTGGTACTGACTTGCAACAAGTAACTGCAAATGTGGTACTGCTTTGCAAATATTGATACTGGATTGTGCCAACAGACATTCATAATTCAGGCACTGGCACTGGCAACACATACATATTCATCAACAGCAACACATACATATTCATCAACAGCAACACATACATATCCAGTAACAACATCAACAGCAACACCATACATACATATTCAACACCAAAATATGATGCCCCAACTAGAGTACTCCACCTCAAGTTCAACATTACAATAACCAGTACTGGATTGTGCCAAAATATGCATCAAGTGGCAACAGCACATCAACATCAGCATCAAGTTCAACCAAAATAATACTACATCATTTCAAATTACATGGCTCCTCTTCCTCTACTAGCATTGAAGTAGGACATCCATCCAGTGTGTGTACCATTAGTAGGAATGGCACCATAAGTTGAGGCAGCATATTGCCTGGGGGCACTGAATGGCCTTGGAGCACCTCTTCCAGCTCATGTGCCAACTCTTCCTCTGCCAGCTCCTCTTCCAGATGGTGGTGGTGTAGTAGAAGTAGCAGCAGCTCTTCCTCTGCCAGCTCCTCTTCCAGATGGTGGTGGTGTAGTAGAAGTAGCAGCAACTCTTCCTCTGCCAGCTCCTCTTCTTCCAGATGATGATGGTGTAGGAGCAGAAGCAGCGGCTCTTGCCTGTCTTGTTGTTGGTGTAGTAGAAGGGCCAGCAACTCTTGGCTGTGAGTTACTTGGAGTAGCCTTGCAAAGAAAAGGAAAACAGTTAATAATACTAGAAAGAAATGTACAATAAAGGGAACATTAGTATATCTCAAGGTGAAAAAATATTACCACATGCTTATTCTTCCTCAAAGCTAGCTCAGGCTTCAACTGTTTAAGACAGTTTGTGTACCTATGCCCTTGTAGACCACAATTGCCACATGTTATGGTCCCCATTCTTGAAGTGTCTTTTGGCTTTGGTACTTCAAATTTGCCCTTGATCCTCTTTTCTTTCCTTCTTCCTCTCTTGATTTTGAATGCAAGTGGTTCTATGTCTGGACCAGGGGTCCTTGTCCAATCATGCTCACCAGGCACAGGAAAGATCATTGGTTCATAAGCTGCAACATAAAAATCTTTCTTGAAGAATTTGCTGACATAATCCTCTGGTTTCCTTTTAGCCTTGTTTATTGCAGAGATTGCATGGTTGCAAGGTATGCCAGTAAGGTCCCACTTCCTGCATCCACAAGTCTCAAGTTCCAGGTTGACAGCATGTGTTTGCTGCCCACTTGTAACTTGCCATAAGTTGACCCCTGCCTGTATTGGCTTGCAGTATCTGGCCCTCTCCTTCTTAACCTCTAGCTTCTCACTGTAATGAGGTGTTATCTCCCATCTTGCTGCCTTTTCACTCTCTCTGTTCCTGTGCCACCTCACCATCTGCTTATCTTTTATCCCATCACACATTGTCCTTATGGTTTTCTCCTAACATCTAGAATGTACTTGTTGAACACCTCAGACAAGTTGTTCACTACCAAGTCAGTCTCGCAGTTTGTGTCAAATGCATGCCTTGCCTATGTTTTTTTGGTATTGCAGTAAGCCACTCCCAAGCTTCCTCACTTTCAGCTCTAAAATCATTCATTGCAATATTAAATTGTGTTCATTGTAGGCATAGCTAGCATTATCCATGCACTTCTTAAGATCTTCACCCCTAAACCCAGCATTTTGGAAATTTACATATAAATGTCTAAGGCAGAATCTTTGGTTGCAATTTGGAAACACATCATTCACTGCATTCAGTAACCCCTGACACAAACAATTTAACAAGTCTAAGCTACAAGCTAAAGAAATATGCACCAATGAAACTCTAATCTACTGTAAACACTTGTGCAAAATAGAATGAAATATGCAAACACGTACCTTTTGTCTAACTGACATTATAGTATAAGGTCCAAACTTGCCCACTTCTCCCCTAGGCAAATTTTCAGTTGGTGTAGAAACCAACACCAACTAGGTGTGTCCTCTTGTCCAACTATGCCAAATGCCAATGGATATATGTTGTTGTTGCCATCTCTACTAGTGGCAGCAAGGAGTTGAGCACCTGTAGTGAGCTTAATGAAGCATCCATCAACACCTGCATAATCAACATTTCCAAACATTAAATACATTCAAGTGAGATACAATATGGAGTACTCTACAATATGTAAATGGTGCACAAGGTTCAGGAACTAACCAATGAATGGCCTACACCCATTGAGAAACCCCTCCCTTGCTCCATTCATGCAAAAGAACATGGCATGGAATCTTGGGCCTAGGTGGGGTATTTTTGCATTTGGTACTAGAGTAACAGTAGTGACTATTACTCTACTCCTAGGGTTTGTGTCCATGACAGCCTGAGCATAGTCTTTAAGCCTAGGATATTGCTTCTTGTGATCTCCTAACACAGCTTCAATAGCTATGTTCTTTGCCCTATATGCCATGCACTTGGGCACATCTACACCATATTTTTCCATGCATGCATCAATTATAGTCTGAATACCAGTAGTTATATCAGATCTGAAGAGATGCTCATATTTCTGTGCTAGCCACTTAGCACTAACCCTGGTGGTCTCAGTAGTACTAGGGCAAGTGTGCTCTAGTCTCATCTTCTTAATTACAAAGGTTTTATCCCCTTTTGTAACTGTTGCCACCATAAAGAACTAGCATTGTTTATTTGTACACTCAACAATTATCCTCTGATCTGAATTCCTGTGATACTTGAAATTCCTGGCCTGGGTGATGTGCAAATTCAACAAAGCATCTCTGAATTGATGATGATCCCTAAAACACAACTTTAGACGTAGTTGTTCATGTGGTTGCTCCATTTTCTCATTGTACCACTTCCTAGCAGGCCTTTTCTTTGCCCTACTCTTCCTTTTCTTTGATAGGACAAATGAGATTGGCTGAAAACCATCATCATCACTCTCCCTCAACAACCCCTTCTCTTCTTCATCTGATGATGGTCTGAAATCAGGTTCAACCTCTGGTAGCTTACTGGAATGTGACCTAGTAGTTGGTCCTCTTCTAACTGGCAGCTTCTGCTTCTTTACATGTACAACTATATTTTGTTCTTCTTCTTCAAAAGTCCTATCTTCCTGTACCTCAAATGGGTCCTCAACTTCAGTGTCACCCTCATAATGCAACACTGGTTCCTCATCTGATTGCTCATCATCTGATTCTTCCTCTTGTACTTCTAACTTTCTCTGTCTCTTCCCCTCTTCCACCTCTACATCTTCATCATCACAGATATAATTAGGATCACTTCCAATTTGACCATCCTCATCAGAGGCAGAAGCATCACTGTCCTCATATACCTCATATCCTTGATATCCCTCTTCTTCTTCTTCCAAAATAGCTTTCAACTTGGCATTTGCATTCCTGCTTTCTTGTGTGCAACCACCAGGAGGATGCGGTGTGCTAGAGCTGCTACATTGACTCTCAAAAACTACTCCTTGCTGATCAACAGCTAAGACAGGAGGCTCACTCAGATCATAAACAACAGGCTCTTGGTACACAACAGTGGACAAATCTGGCCTTTCACATTGATGCAACTCAAAATCTCTATCAGGGGGTGGACAAGCCCTAACTAGCAAGTTAAGCTCCAATTTGTCCTGGATCTTCCTCTTTATCATTTGTAATTCTGCATGACTGTCTACTAAATCAAGCCCTTTCTCTCCTAAAGATGGATTTTCAATGTGATACAAACAATCATATGCATTAAATCATTGGGTTTCCATCACTGCAACCAAATTCAGATAAGTAATATCTGAACTACAAAGCTTCATCTCCAATGGTTCTCTTGCATCAAAATGGATCCTTACTTGCCAAATGTCTTCATCCAAACTACAAAACAAATTCAATTTCATGTATTCATTACCATAACTCTAAATTTGGAGAGCAATAGTACAATACAGGAAAATTTGAATTAACTTTCCTATAAGTCTCAAATTTACTGTTACAATTACAGATGACAGAACATGAATCAATGTAGCTACGACCATTTCAGCACAATAGCAAATTCAAGGAAAAAGACAAGGACAGAATACTACAATTACTCAAACCCTAATCCCAAATTGTTACTGTAATTGAACTACTTTGATAGTGCACTACACTAGGTTACTAGGTTACTGTAATTGTCCTACAGTGCTCACAGAAGATGAACAAACCCTAATCCCCAACTGGATAAAGCAGAAAATGAACAAACCCTAAAAATCCCCAATTGGATAAATCAGAGGAGGAGGAGGAGGAGAAGGTACGTACAGCACGCCGCCGAGTCCATGCGTCAACTCATGGCTGCTGCTAGGGTTCGCCACCCACAGCTGCGCCAACCGCAACCGCTGCTCCATGGAGAGTAACAGCGACTCCTCCTCGTCGTCGCTCGAGTACGCGGAGCTGGAGTCGTCGCCGCCGTCGACGTCGACGCCAGCCGGGCCGCTAGGCGGCCAAAACGGTAGGTCGCCGACGACGACGACGCCCTCGCCGCCGCCTGCCAGAGTCGTCGACGCCATGGACTAGGGTTCGAGTCGAGGAGGAGGAGGAGGGAAGGGGAATGGTGCGGTGGGGGACGAACCGGTGCGACCGGACGGGTTAGAGAGCGGCTTGTCCTAGTCAACGTGTGAGCACGCGCCGATTGGCCAGCGTGGCACCTGACGGGTGGGCCCGAGCTGTCAGATATACCGTCAATACGTATAAAACAACATTTTAGCCTTTTTGCAAAAACCTGGACCAATGTTGGTACTGACATGCAAAAATTAGCAATCGTGATACCAATCTGCATATGATGCCTCAATTATGGTACTTCCGTGCAATTAACTTCAACGGAAAGTATAGTACAAGTGTCACTCACACGTTATCGTCTTAGTTATGTCGGCAAGGATATATGTGCACACACAATGATGCATAGGGCAGACTCATCCAGAACGGCCCATGTACTGCAAACTGTGTGTTAAACGTGGCGTAAAAGAGGGCTGCGCATGACTTTGCCAAGCTTGGCATTGCCTTGTCAAGATCACACCACAGTGATCTCGGAGCAAGATGTTCCAGCCTTGTGTTGCTGCAATAAGTTGTAGTGGGCGACACGCCCCAGTCTGTTTCAAACTAAAGTTGGTGCTTTAGACCCTGTTTTTTTTGGATTTTTCTTCTATTTTTACAGCTTTTTCATTTTCATTTTAATAAAAAAAGCCATAAAAGCTTCTAAATAGAGGTTTTTTGCTTAGACTTTTGACTTATAAATTAAAACTGTTACATGATGTTATAAGCCAAAAGCGGAAGCAAAAGGCACCTATTTAAAAGATTTTTTGGCTTTTTAGGCTGAAGCCCAAACAAACAGGGCCTTGATCTCCAAAATGCTATTCACGCGTCAACATGTTTCTCTTCACAGCAACCGTGGCACCACAACCCCCACAGGGCGTTAAATCAAATGTCACACAAGTCACCTCAAATGTTGCAAATATTAAATACCGCAGATACAAAAGCACTACAACATCGGAAGGATTTTCACCGATTTTTTCGAACATGACAGACAGCACACATACTCTCATGCATTAAATGTTGATATATGTATATAAATACACAGATCTCACGTAGTACATGCCATCCTTGAATTGGACGTAACGATTCAGAGGGGAAGTCCAGACAGTGCCGCATGGATACTCACTTCCTATTTCTTTCAATGCAACCAAAAAAAAAGGGCAAGAAACAAACAAAAATAAGAACCTTCACCAGTCACTTGTACTGAACTCCTCAGCTACCACAGATGTATACACTATGAGAGCAGCTCCAGGTAACAAATAAGTATGCAAAAAAGAAAGGGTGTGATGGAATAAGCAAAGGGGACGTAGTTCTGAAACCCTAATCAGGAACTAGCATTAATCCATTTAGAAGGCCTCGCTTCCACGTATATGATTTCATCTGATACCGCTCCACCCCCACCCCACATGTGTAGCAGGAAATTAATCACATTTGATGTTTCTGTAGATTCTCCTCACGAAAAGAGTTGACCCTACATAGCCAATAGCACCTGAATCACCAAAATAGATGTCAGAACATCAAGGTGGTCTTTAAACATTGCAATGTATAGCAATCATTAGTGCTAAAGAGTGCTTACCGCAAAGTATTCCCAGACCAAGACAGAACATCAATGTGTAGCCAAAGTAGAAACTTGTCTGGAAAAAGCCGGACATCTTTGTCTTCACATGATAGTAGTAGATGGAGTACAGGTACACATATAGCGCTGTTGATGCAGCTGAGAAAAACGAGGTCCATTGCCAATGATAGTTCTCAGCATTCAGCAAGAAATAAGTACCGACAATTGTGACACAGATTGTAACTATTAGAAGAATGACAAAGACCAGCAACATGAAGCCGTAAACATAATACACCTGCCAAGAACCAAATAACATTGCATAATCAGATGCTCATATAATGGAAATTGCAGGAAGGTGCTTCAGAATAAGGCATGGACAAATGTAACATGAAGCAACGACAATAAAATCGTTTCCGCACTATGATAAGTGGCTAACATGATTTTGATGATTAAAAAATAGTATTTTGTACAAAATGTCTACAATGATTTCCTTGTTTACCTTGTAGTTCCAGAATGATGTGAACACAAAGTACATCTCGATGAAGATGCTGCCAAAGGGAAGCAGCCCACCCATCAATGAGATGACAGAAGGTGTAAGGTACCACTTCCTCTCGGGAATAGGCCGGGGAATAGTCTTTACTCGGCAGGGATTGTTAGGAGCCCCACTCCAGTTTCTACCAACGACCGTTCCCAAAAGCACCAGTGGAAAAGATATGAAAGCCCAAAGGACAAACATGACAACCATTGTACCAAATGGTATTGCCGCTAATGACCCATAGAAGATTGCAATTGTATTCAGTGCAAAGCCAATTGCAAAGTGCAAGAATGGAAAGAGGGATGCTGTAAGGATCATAGCCTTTATCCAGTTTTTACCTGCCATGGAATCAAGTCATGAAGTGAGAAAATCAAATATAAACTCTAGAATCTTCTACAAAAGAGTTAGATGCGATGATAACATGATGAAACTAGAAAGACAATACAAATACTGTTAGTCTAAGAAAGAAACAAAATCGTGCAACTTGTCAACAAGTGAAGGACCATACCGCCATTCCTCGAGTACAAACCAGCACTAACATATCCAGAAATAAAAGATGTAAGAGCATAGCACACGATGAAGGTTGTGATGATAGCCCCTCGCCTGAGAAACATTGGCATGTAAGTTAGAGAATAGGAATCGTATGCTCAACATGCAAGAAAGAACCATGCTCCATGCTAAAAACAACAAAAGGCTTTTTGTAACACAGCATAGGTTTTTTGACATTTCAGGATTTGTTCACTTCCCTGTACCCTACCTCCATGGGATCTGTGCATCTCAACAGAAGGACATAATACCGCCACTCCAATTTGCAAAACTGAATACAAGGTAACTTTCAGATAACCAAAAGCAGGATTTATTTTCCTGAACTATTTTAGTGTGTCTAGAGGAGAAAGGAGAAATAGACACTATGTTATACTCCCTCCGTTCCAAAATAAGTGACTCAACTTTGTACTAGTTTTTATCCAAAAGGTTCACGTCCAAGCAGAAAGAGAACAGGTAACTGCAACTGGCAGGAGGTTTAGGCGCCACTGTGGTGTTGCGGTAGGGCAAAACAGTATAACAAGATGAAGGGAGGGGCGTAGGCTAGGACGGGTCACGGGAAGCACCAAAGATATGGAAAAAGAGACATTTGTAACCATTGACTTGAATGGATAAGCCATTGTCCTATCCTTTATGTATGACCAGCCTACCACGTATGTCCGAATTTATCTCATCATCCTAATTTAACTTGAATATTACCTTTTAATAAAGACCAAACCATCTACAACACTTCATGTGTTGCCACCGATGCATGTGGCCAACAACGGCGGTAGCGTTGGCCCACATGACACAAAATTTACTTTCTGTGCTTAAAGCCTTTCAGTGTCAAACAAGTTGGGGTAGGCTAGAGTTGAAACCCATAAGATATCGAAACCAAGTCATGGTTCTGGCATGTGGATAGCTAACTTCCACGCACCCCTGTCCATGGCTAGTTCTTTGGTGATATCCCAGTCATTCAGATCTCTCTTTTACGGACTCCTCCGATGTCAAGTTTGGTCTACCCCGACCTCTCTTGACATTATCAAAGCGTTTTAACCGTCCGCTCTGCGTTGGCGCTTTTGAGGGCCTGCGTTGTATATGCCCAAACCGTCTCAAGCGATGTTGGACAAGCTTCTCCTTTACCCTGGCTTGGGACCAGCTATGTTATTAATCCCTTATTTCAAGTTAAGTGAAACCCAAGGACAATAAATTGTAATGCCAATCCCACATCCTCCAACTATAAGATGCTCAGCGATGCTCACTGATACTTAAGTGAGTACTTTACGCATGCAGGTTTTTAGATGCTCAAATAGGATTACAAAACAAAACAGTGAATACTATCTTGAACAAGTGTTATTTGCAATAAGGAACAGATCAGTGACAATTTTCAGTACCAGCGGCAAACAAAGAGAAATGCAATGGTAGAGACTAGAATCTTCTTCAGTCCATCAATAATGCTTCCTAATCAATATATTATATGTAATACATTTTTTTTATTTGCACATGTAATAGTTAAGAAGTCGGTGCTCATTTTTTTTCTCATCGATTTTTGAATAGTTTATTCAGGTAAAAATAAATTTAACTAGAAGAGATCAAAATTCAATCTAGCAGGTACGAGAATGTTGTCAGCATTTGAAAATAGACACGACACTACATTCCCACATTCCTATCCAGGGATCATCATAAAAAATGGTGGAAACAGGCAGATGCCAGCAATTTACATTGATCTTGAGCCAACTTTTTTGTTTAAGTTACTGTATTTACAGAATGATACTTCATAATCGCAAATTCGCAAATGATTGGCAGTAAAGATTTTCTAAGAAAAGTACAGGATCTGGAAGGCTCCTCGCGAGTTCCTCATGAACAAGTTATGTTCTGGTACTCTGAACGCTGGTCCAGCTCATTTTCAAATATTCCTGCCCTTCATTCATCTTTTTACGTATTATTAATAGGGTCGACCATGCCACTTTTTTAGCTTGTCATGTATTTCAAGCCAAGTGTTCTGCATGCAAGGCAAGAAAGAAAGGAGATGAAAAGTATGTGTATGATTTTGAGCATACCCAACATATAACATGCCAACGATGGCCAATACAATCACAAGTAGGATAAGAGCTGCCAGCTGGGTGCCGATACCGACAAGAGCAGAAAGAAGTGTCAAGCTTCTAGGAGGACGAAATACATCACCATGGACAAGTTTCCACCCAGATTCCTCATTAACATCTCTCTCCTAATAAAGCAAAGTCGTGAGTTCAGGCAACAGTTGAGTGGCAGTGGATAAAAACCAAGAGAGTTAATTTGGTTGGAATATTATTCAAGTGCGGCAAAATAGGCGCCAGAATTCAGATGCTCACCAGTGACTCTAGATCATCATCATCACGAGCATATTTTGCATAATCATTTCTCAGTGTTCGCATCAATATCATTGAAACCAAACCAGTGAGAAAAATAACCATCATGAAAGAATTGAAAATGGAGAACCAGTGAATCTGAACATGAAAATTTAGAAATAATTTAGAACCTTCCAATGGTTAGTTCAAAGGGGAGATGCGGTTCGCTATTGTTGAATTGAAGGGTTATTCCCATTAGCAGGGAGAGGGTTGTGTGCTACGCATACTGGATTCTTTTTCCAAAAAGCAATCATTACCATTTACCTGGTGTTCAAAGAAAGGATAGTCCAGGTAAACTTCAAAACGGCGTGCAAATGAAACATCTGTTGGTACCCACTTCACTGAATATGTCAAGTCCAACTTCTTGCCAGCGTCAAGGAGCTTAGGAGACTCTTGGGTGAGATTAACATGAATTATCTACAAAATCAAATCAGATCCACTTATATATTCATGTTCAAATATCTACAAAAATAAAATCAGATTCATTTATGACTTGTCCAAATTATGTGTTAATGTTCTGAATCAATGGAAGATACATACCCTGTTATCATTGTACTTTACAAGAATGTTCTTGTGCGTGTAAAGATAGTGCTTGTTTTCACTGTTTTTGTCAGTCTCTCCAACAAATCCTGTCAAAGCATATAACAACTGTCTTGTTAGGAAAAAGAAACAAAGATAAAGAATAGCAAAGAAAATACTAAGTTGACAGGAACATACCCCAAAGAGGCAGATCATCTAGGTGCATGGTGCCACAAGCAATGCAAAATCCAGTGAAAAATGTTAGAAACAAGAAATATGCCTAAATCAGCGTAATACAACAAAATGTAATGCATCACATATTAATCCACATACCTATGAAAAATTCAAACCAGTACGAGCTTTCAATGGCATCAGCAAATTGTTGAACCTTCTTGGAATCTAGTTCCAGTGTGCAAATGGATCCCCTTTCCACATTTCCTAAAGCAAAGGCAACATAACATTTATATAATTAATAAGACAAACAAATGCATATGTCAACATTCAGTAAATCACAAATAAATACAAGGATGGTCTGAGATTAACAAGAACATACTTAAGAACTTTATGTCAAGCTGACTATCAATCAACTCATTCCCACCCAGGACTTCTCCAAGACCACCCCACTTATGCCCAGGGTTCTCAGATGGTTGACAAAATGGGAGGCTGTGATAATTGTAAGTTTCTTGAGGATTATTGTAAGGTCCAACTTTATTCACCCAGAGCTTAACTGAATCTCCAGCTTTGTACTGCATATAAGAAACATAAAGCAGATGAGAACTTCCAGCCAGACGAAATGCTCATAGCACATGGTATTAAGAATAATTAATTTAGAAAGAAAGCATTGTTGAAGATAATACCGAATGAAACAAATGTATGATGTAAATCTGCAAAACATTAGTGATTGGGGGTTGATGATGGCTAACGCTAAGGTACATTATGGAGAGAAGAAAAAAGCCATGGGATCTCTTTCGTCATTACTCAGTCCTAAGCTACGAAAGCATTTTAATTTTCATATAAGCACTCAAGTTTGATCAACTAAAATATTCCAGTCACTAATACTCCAGTCAAGTAAGTCCTCCTATATAAGACAGTATATGTATCAATTATTAATCGAATAATAAGAGATTAGTTTATTGATCCATTATCTATCTCATTCCTTCTCCCTAACATATGTTCTACTCCCAATCCCCTGCACCGTGCCATCCGTCCATCTTCATGGCAGTAGCTACCTATGTTATTCCAGGCTACATGTCAATGAGGCATGGGGTAACATTTCCACTGACATGTGGGCCATTAGGCTAAATGTCAGACTATCAGTGAGGCATGGAGTTGTATTTTGAGAAATGCCAATCTTAGTAGTGGCAAGCTATTTCCAAATTAATCTATATCAAGAAACCAATATACAACTTATCTCTAAAATAAATATATAACCGTCAGCAGTGCAATTGACTTTCTTTAATGTTCAAATATGATTGCAAGGACAGAGCACATGAGTTGCAGCATCACGCACGATCAAGACCATTGGCAAGGAATTATTATCCTAGTTGCATGGACAACTGAATGTCTCATACTCCCATTTATTTCACCAAATTGAAGATCACGATGACAGATGCATGAAAGCTAGAATGCAGAATATTATCCTACTAAAAGTTATTTGACAATTTTCGTGATTAACCAAATCAAATCAATTCATATTGATCACAAGGAAACAAATGAATAGAAAAAAAAGATGCACACATAGATTTGACAAGAGAGTATGCTCTTGCTGCTCACTCCTTGGATTATAGCCTGCTATTTTCAACCACCAAGTGCACGCAAAACAAGTTATAGAACATTTGTATGCAAGACAAGACCAAAATGTCAGCACCTCTCTATGAACCAAACAGTAACAATATCCTGAATCTAATAAGTAGAAACCACAATGCAGCCTTCACTACATCTACAGGAACATACACTGCAGCCTCGAAGTACCTGGATGTACGCGAATTTCCTCCGACCAACATCAAGTTATTATATATCTAAGTTCAGAGTATCAGGCACCACCACTGGTACCATTCCGATCAGGTCCCGCACAGATCGAACTCATTTGGAGCACTAACCCTGTAGCACTTTATATTGTTTCCACCACCGTAAGCTAAGCTATGATGAATCATCCGAAGATTTAAAACCTCCTCCGTCGTTGAACACCAAGATTCTCGCGTCACATCAGCCACAACCTCCAGACAACCGAACTGCACTAAGAGCTCTAGGAACTAAAACCTCAGGACGCGAGAGCTGGAGAGACCAGCGCGAGATCGCGCCGATGGGCAACCAGATCTGACGCCACGGAATGGGAGCAACTAGAGCGAACAAACTGAGGGGGGCAACAAAAGGTCTTAGATCCAAGGGAAGATAAGGCGGGGCTGAGCAGCGCACCTTGTGGTCAGACTCTGAGGCGGACGCGCGGAGCGGAGAAGCGAAGGCGAAGACGGCGGTGAGTGCGAGGAGGAGGACGAGGCGTCTGCGGCCGCCGCCGTGGGAGGAGGGGAGCATTCCGCCGGCGGCGAGATCTGAGGATGAAGAGGAGGCGGTCGCGAGCCTTCGGTCGGGTTGGCCCGAGAGAGCTGCCGCCTCGCGATTTCACTGCGGTTTTGGACGGTCTCTGATCTATCTGGGATCTATTGGCGTTGACTCTTTGATAAACAAATGGGCAGAACAGGCAAATTCAGTGATTCTATGTCTTCCTAAAAAAAGTGATTCTATTCAAAAGAAATTCTTTTTCAGGAAATTACTAGCAAGATAGATCAATGGTACTTTCTCCATGTCAAAATAAGTGACTTCGAGTACATCAAACATAAGTGATGCAAGAATTTTGTTGATTCATTAATAGTTTAATATCCTAAACTAAGAAGTCATACGGCTTAAAAAATAAGCTGCCTCTCCTCGGCTTAAAGAATAAGCCGCCTCTAAAATTTGTTGAGACTTCTAAATTAGTTATTACATAACTAGTTTAGAAACCCCGATGAATAAGAGAGGCGGCTTATGAGAAAAGCTGAGGAGGAGACGGCTTATTTTTTAAGCTGCCAAAAAAATTGGCCCATAGTGTGATCCGTCCTTCTCCTTTCTACTCACAAGATTGTCAGTCTTTAAGAAATTGAATATGGCTCCATTGCAAAGCAAGCGATGGCCCCTCGATTGATTAATAACAGATCCTCTTTAAGAGTATTATATCAGTAAAACAATTGACCACAAGAGGTGAAAATTATGCCACTCATGTGATCACTAAATATCATCCCCAAGCTTGCTTGCTCTGGCACCACGGGAAAAACCCTAGCCGCACCGCCAGGGACTACTATTGGTGCTAAAACCGGCGGATCTCGATAGGGGGTCCTAAGCTGGCGATCTAAGCAAGATATTAACAAGAGAAAGTAGGGACACGGTCTTTTATCCAGGTTCGGGCCATCTCGAGGAGGTAAAACCCTACAACCTGCTTTTTGATATATTGATTGTGATGGAGTACGGAATACAATATGATCTACCTTGAGATCGTATGAACGAGTTCTAGGTTCTACACGTCTCAAAAGCCTCTCTGTAGACTAAACCTACGGCTTATATAGGCACCGGAGGTGGGTCCTCGGCGTGACCCATTCATCAGTCATTGGTAGGTCCTCGGCTCGTCCCATAAGTGGCGGGTCGACGCGGTAAGCACCCCCTAGTCCAGGACACCGTCAGTAGCCCCTGAACTAATCTTCAAGCTGAGGGCATAGGACATCTTCTTCGGGATAATTTTATAATTTCAAGTCTTCGGCTTTGTAGACGAGTTTCATCCTCCACATCGGCTCCCGATTTCGAGGATATGCTCGGCTCCAAGGTCTTCTTGGCTCTTCCGATTGCGACCATGTGTTTTTCATGATAATCTTCCCCTGATAACAAGGGATGTCTTTTAACAAGACCCCTCCCCTCTCGGCACTATTTATTTTTTAGCAGGGCCGAGGTCTTTTTTAAACTTAGCCATGAAGGCTTACTGCGAGAGGTGGGTCAAACCCTAGCAGTTTTTTCGGCCGAGAACTGAAGCTTCATCTCCCATGGCAGGGTCAGGCCGTCTCGTCAATAGCCATTATTATGCGTATCATACCCTAAGGCCGTTTCTATTGGCACATCCTGTCAATAAAGAGACCGTGCTTCCCTATTTCCAGCGGTGTCATCAATGAACATGCCTTAATCTCTGTGTGTGCATACTGCACGATGCATTGGGAAACGACGATTCATACCCTGAGGTGGGGCGACCCCTGTCCTTTTGACTGTCCTATAAAAAAGGGAGAAGCAGTAAATCGATTTTACCCATGCTCTCATCTCTTGTTCCGGCGCCAAGAACCTACCGCAAGCCTAGGTGCTTCGAGATCTGCTTCTAGTTTCTGCTCTTTTCCCTTCTCTTCACATCGCACGAGATGGTCGGCAAAGGGAATGATACCGAGGCCAAGGACACCGGCAAGGGGGGCAGTGGCTGCATTCTACGGTCATCACTAGCATCATCTCAAAGCTCAAGGCCGATGGGTATCTTCCCATGCTGGTCAGGTGTCGATCTCCCATAGAGGAGGGTGCAAGCCGCTCGGCTTCCGCCATCCCCACTCCCCGCAAAGGGGAGCGGGTGATTTTTGTTTTCCACCTCATTCAAGGTCTGGTTTTCCCCTTCGTCCCTTCGTTCGGGGCCTCATCTTCTACTACATGCTTGATTTCCATCATATGGCCCCGAATTCCATTCTCCACATAGCCACTTTTGTGATCTTTTGTGAAGCCTTCCTTCGCATTGAGCCCCACTTCAGGCTATGGCTGAAGGTGTTCTGTGTCAAGCTGGATAGCGGCGGCTCCCATCTCGGAGAGTGCGTCGGAGCTGTGACCAGCAAGCTCACCAATGTGATTGGCCGGAGGGCACCTTCATCGAAACGGTGAAGCTTTGGCAACAAGAATGGTTTTACGTGGCGGGTCCATCTGTATGAATCCATGGAGGGACCCCCATCTTCTTAGTGGAACCACCGAGGAGGCTGGCCTATTGGATAGACAAGAACCTCAACTGGGGGGCCCAAAGGAGGTGAAGGCACTTCAGTGTAAGCTCAAGGCTGTGGTTGGCGAGGGCATCAACCTAGTGGACATGGTCCAAGTGATGCTCCATCGTTGGATCCTTCCTCTCCAAGGACGAGCTACTCCGATGTGGGAGCTCAAGCCAGAGGATGACGCGGTGATCCAGGGATTCTTTCGAGAAGAGGACCTCGACGGGATGTGGAATCTCTTGTTCAAGCCCAAGAAGAACTCCTTCCCCTCCAGGGCCAAGGCATCGGTCTAAGCCATGCCATCCCTGTCACCGAGGTAACTTTTCCTCTCTCAGCTTACTAAGTGTATCTTCCTGTCATACTTTTTCCTGGGCAGCAGTTAAATGTATGTTGTTTACGCATGTTTGGCGTGCGCGGGCCTAGAAGATGAAGTCCTTGGTATTGGGGAACACAACAATTTCAAAAAAATTCCTACGCACATGCAAGATCCATCTAGGTGATGCATTGCAACGAGAGGGGAGAGTGTTGTCCACGTACCCTCGTAGACCATAAGCGGAAGCGTTATGACAACGTGGTTGATGTAGTCGTATGTCTTCATGATCCGACCGATCCTATCACCGAAGATACGGCACCTCTTTGATCTGCACACGTTCAGCTCGGTGACGTCCCACGAACTCTAGATCCAGCTGAGTGTCGAGGGAGAGCTTCGTCAGCACGACGGCGTGATGACGGTGATGATGAAGTTACCGACGTAGGGCTTCGCCTAAGCACTACAACGATATGACCGAGGTGGAAATATGTGGAGGGGGCACCGCACACGGCTAAGAGATCAACTTGTGTGTCTATGGGGTGCCCCCTCCCCCGTATATAAAGGAGTGGAGGAGGGGAGGGCCGGCCCTCTCTATGGCGCGCCCTAGGGGGAGTCCTACTCCCACCGGGAGTAGGATTCCCCCCCTTCCCTAGTTGGAGTAGGAGAGAAGGAAGGGGGAGACAGAGGGAAGGAAGGGGGGCCGGCCCCCCACCCAATTCGTATTGGGCTAGGAGGGATCCACCTTGGCCTTTGATGACCCACAAGTATAGGGGATCTATCATAGTCCTTTCGATAAGTAAGAGTGTCGAACCCAACGAGGAGCAGAAGGAAATGATAAGCGGTTTCCAGTAAGGTATTCTCTGCAAGTACTGAAATAAGTGGTAACAGATAGTTTTGTGATAGGATAATTTGTAACGAGCAACAAGTAACAAAAGTAAATAAGGTGCAGTAAGGTGGCCCAATACTTTTTGTAGCAAAGGACAGGCCTGGACAAACTCTTATATAGAGAAAAGCGCTCCCGAGGACACATGGGAATATCATCAAGCTAGTTTTCATCACGCTCATATGATTCGCGTTCGGTACTTTGATAATTTGGTACGTGGGTGGATCGGTGCTAGGGTATTGTGCTTACTTGGACAAGCGTCCCACTTATGATTAACCTTTATTGCAAGCATCCACAACTACAACAAAAGTATTAAGGTAAACCTAACCATAGCATGAAACATATGGATCCAATCAGCCCCTTACGAAGCAACGCATAAACTAGGGTTTAAGCTTCTGTCACTCTAGCAACCCATCATCTACTTATTACTTCCCAATGCCTTCCTCTAGGCCCAAATAATGGTGAAGTGTCATGTAGTCGACGTTCACATAACACCACTAGAGGAGAGACAACATACATCTCATCCAAATATCGAACGAATACCAAATTCACATGACTACTAATAGCAAGACTTGTCCCATGTCCTCAGGAACAACCGTAACTACTCACAAAGCATAAACATGTTCATAATCAAAGGGGTATTAATATGCATATAGGATCTAAACATATGATCTTCCACCAATTAAACCAACTAGCATCAACTACAAGGAGTAATTAATGAAGGAAATATGCCCTAGAGGCAATAATAAAGTTATTATTTATTTCCTTATATCATGATAAATGTTTATTATTCATGCTAGAATTGTATTAACCGGAAACATAATACATGTGTGAATACATAGACAAACTTAGTGTCACTAGTATGCCTCTACTTGACTAGCTCGTTAATCAAAGATGGTTATGTTTCCTAACCATGAACAAAGTGTTGTTATTTGATTAATGAGGTCACATCATTAGTTGAATGATCTGATTGACATGACCCATTCCATTAGCTTAGCACCCGATCGTTTAGTATGTTGCTATTGCTTTCTTCATGACATATACATGTTCCTATGACTATGAGATTATGCAACTCCCGTTTGCCGGAGGAACACTTTGGGTGCTACCAAACGTCACAACGTAACTGGGTGATTATAAAGGAGCATTACAGGTGTCTCCAAAGGTAGATATTGGGTTGGCGTATTTCGAGATTAGGATTTGTCACTCCGATTGTCGGAGAGGTATCTCTGGGCCCTCTCGGTAATGCACATCACTTAAGCCTTGCAAGCATTGCAAGCATTGCAACTAAATGAGTTAGTTGCGGGATGATGTATTACAGAACGAGTAAAGAGACTTGCCGGTAACGAGGTTGAACTAGGTATTGGATACCGACGATCGAATCTCGGACAAGTAACATACCGATGACAAAGGGAACAACGTATGTTGTTATGCGGTTTGACCGATAAAGATCTTCGTAGAATATGTAGGAGCCAATATGGGCATCCAGGTCCCGCTATTGGTTATTGACCGGAGACATGTCTCGGTCATGTCTACATTGTTCTCGAACCCGTAGGGTCCGCACGCTTAAGGTTACGATGACAGTTATATTATGAGTTTATGCATTTTGATGTACCGAAGGTTGTTCGGAGTCCCGGATGTGATCACGGACATGACGAGGAGTCTCGAAATGGTTGAGACATAAAGATTGATATATTGGAAGCCTATGTTTGGATATCGGAAGTGTTCCGGGTGAAATCGGGATTTTACCGGAGTACCGGGAGGTTACCGGAACCCCCCGGGAACCATATGGGCCTTAATGGGCCTTAGTGGAAAGGAGAAAGGGGCAGCCCAAGGTGGCTGCGCGCCTCCCCCCTCCCCTAGTCCTATTAGGACTAGGAGAGGTGGCCGGCCCCCCTCTCCCTCTTTCCCCCTCGGGGAATCCTAGTCCAACTAGGATTGGGGGGGGGGGGGAGTCCTACTCCCGGAAGGAGTAGGACTCCTCCTGCGCCCTACTCCTGGCCGGCGCCCCCCTCCCCCTTGGCTCCTTTATATACTGAGGCAGAGGCACCCCAGAGAAAAACAAGTTGATCCACATGATCTATTCCTTAGCCGTGTGCGGTGCCCCAGCCACCATATTCCTCGATAATACTGTAGCGGAGTTTAGGCGAAGCCCTGCTGCTGTAGTGCATCAAGATCGTCACCACGCCGTCGTGCTGACGGAACTCTTCCCCGACACTTTGCTAGATTGGAGTCCGGGGATCGTCATCGAGCTGAACGTGTGCTCGAACTCGGAGGTGCCGTAGTTTCGGTACTTGATCGGTTGGATCGTGAAGACGTACGACTACTTCCTCTACGTTGCGTCAATGCTTCCGCAGTCGGTCTGCGTGGGTACGTAGACAACACTCTCCCCCCTCGTTGCTATGAATCACATGATCTTGCGTGTGCGTAGGAATTTTTTTTGAAATTACTACGAAACCCAACAGTGGCATCAGAGCCTAGGTTATTTATGTTGATGTTATTTGCACGAGTAGAATACAAGTGAGTTGTGGGCGATATAAGTCATACTGCCTACCAGCATGTCATACTTTGGTTCGGCGGCATTGTTGGACGAGACGACCCAGACCAACATTACGCGTACGCTTACGCGAGACCGGTTCCCCCAACGTGCTTTGCACATAGGTGGCTTGCGGGCGACTGTCTCTCTAACTTTAGTTGAACCAAGTATGGCTACGCCCGGTCCTTGCGAAGGTTAAAACGGAGTCTATTTGACAAACTATCGTTGTGGTTTTGATGCGTAGGTGAGATTGGTTCTTGCTTAAGCCCGTAGCAGCCACGTAAAACTTGCAACAACAAAGTAGAGGACGTCTAACTTGTTTTTGCAGGGCATGTTGTGATGTGATATGGTCAAGACATGATGCTGAATCTTATTGTATGAGATGATCATGTTTTGTAACCGAGTTATCGGCAACTGGCAGGAGCCTTATGGTTATCGTTTTATTGTATGCAATGCAATCGCGATGTAATGCTTTACTTTATTACTAAGCGGTAGTGATAGTCGTAGAAGCATAAGCTTGGCGAGACGACAACGATGCTACGATGGAGATCAAGGTGTCACGCCGGTGACGATGGTGATCACGACGGTGCTTCGGAGATGGAGATCACAAGCACAAGATGATGATGGCCATATCATATCACTTATATTGATTGCATGTGATGTTTATCCTTTTATGCATCTTATCTTGCTTTGATTGACGGTAGCATTATAAGATGATCTCTCACTAAATTATCAAGAAGTGTTCTCCCTGAGTATGCACCGTTGCGAAAGTTCTTCGTGCTGAGACACCACGTGATGATCGGGTGTGATAGGTTCTACGTTCAAATACAACGGGTGCAAAACAGTTGCACACGCGGAATACTCAGGTTATACTTGACGAGCCAAGCATATACAGATATGGCCTCGGAACACGGAGACCGAAAGGTCGAGCGTGAATCATATAGTAGATATGATCAACATAATGATGTTCACCGATGAAACTACTCCATCTCACGTGATGATCGGACATGGTTTAGTTGATTTGGATCACGTGATCACTTAGAGGATTAGAGGGATGTCTATCTAAGTGGGAGTTCTTAAGTAATATGATTAATTGAACTTAAATTTATCATGAACTTAGTACCTGATAGTATCTTGCTTGTTTATGTTGGTTGTAGATAGATGGCTCGTGTTGTTGTTCCGTTGAATTTTAATGCGTTCCTTGAGAAAGCAAAGTTGAAAGATGATGGTAGCAATTACACGGACTGGGTCCGTAACTTGAGGATTATCCTCATTGCTGCACAGAAGAATTACGTCCTGGAAGCACCGCTGGGTGCCAGGCCTGCTGCAGGAGCAACGCCGGATGTTATGAACGTCTGGCAGAGCAAAGTTGATGACTACTCGATAGTTCAGTGTGCCATGCTTTACGGCTTAGAATCGGGACTTCAACAACGTTTTGAACGTCATGGAGCATATGAGATGTTCCAGGAGTTGAAGTTGATATTTCAAGCAAATGCCCGGATTGAGAGATATGAAGTCTCCAATAAGTTCTATAGCTGCAAGATGGAGGAGAACAGTTCTGTCAGTGAGCATATACTCAAAATGTCTGGGTATAATAATCACTTGATTCAATTGGGAGTTAATCTTCCAGATGATTGCGTCATTGACAGAATTCTCCAATCACTGCCACCAAGCTACAAGAGCTTCATGATGAACTATAATATGCAAGGGATGAACAAGACTATTCCCGAGCTCTTCGCGATGCTGAAAGCTGCGGAGGTAGAAATCAAGAAGGAGCATCAAGTGTTGATGGTCAACAAGACCACTAGTTTCAAGAAAAAGGGCAAAGGAAAGAAGAAGGGGAACTTCAAGAAGAACGGCAAGCCAGCTGCTGCTCAAGAGAAGAAACCCAAGTCTGGACCTAAGCCTGAAACTGAGTGCTTCTACTGCAAGCAGACTGGTCACTGGAAGCGGAACTGCCCCAAGTATTTGGCGGATAAGAAGGATGGCAAGGTGAACAAAGGTATATGTGATATACATGTTATTGATGTGTACCTTACTAATGCTCGTAGTAGCACCTGGGTATTTGATACTGGTTCTGTTGCTAATATTTGCAACTCGAAACAGGGGCTACGGATTAAGCGAAGATTGGCTAAGGACGAGGTGACGTTGCGCGTGGGAAACGGTTCCAAAGTCGATGTGATCGCGGTCAGCACGCTACCTCTACATCTACCTTCGGGATTAATATTAGACCTAAATAATTGTTATTTGGTGCCAGCGTTGAGCATGAACATTATATCTGGATCTTGTTTAATGCGAGACGGTTATTCATTTAAATCAGAGAATAATGGTTGTTCTATTTATATGAGTAATATCTTTTATGGTCATGCACCCTTGAAGAGTGGTCTATTCTTATTGAATCTCGATAGTAGTAATACACATATTCATAATGTTGAAGCCGAAATATGCAGAGTTGATAATGATAGTGCAACTTATTTGTGGCACTGCCGTTTAGGTCATATCGGTGTAAAGCGCATGAAGAAACTCCATACTGATGGACTTTTGGAACCACTTGATTATGAATCACTTGGTACTTGCGAACCGTGCCTCATGGGCAAGATGACCAAAACACCGTTCTCCGGTACTATGGAGAGAGCAACAGATTTGTTGGAAATCATACATACAGATGTATGTGGTCCGATGAATATTGAGGCTCGTGGCGGATATCGTTATTTTCTTCACAGATGATTTAAGCAGATATGGGTATATCTAGTTAATGAAACATAAGTCTGAAACCTTTGAAAAGTTCAAGGAATTTCAGAGTGAAGTTGAAAATCATCGTAACAAGAAAATAAAGTTTCTACGATCTGATCATGCAGGAGAATATTTGAGTTACGAGTTTGGTGTACATTTGAAACAATGCGGAATAGTTTCGCAACTCACGCCACCCGGAACACCACAGCGTAATGGTGTGTCCGAACGTCGTAATCGTACTTTACTAGATATGGTGCGATCTATGATGTCTCTTACTGATTTACCGCTATCGTTTTGGGGTTATGCTTTGGAGACGGCCGCATTTACGTTAAATAGGGCACCATCAAAATCCGTTGAGACGACGCCTTATGAACTGTGGTTTGGCAAGAAACCAAAGTTGTCGTTTCTGAAAGTTTGGGGCTGCGATGCTTATGTGAAAAAGCTTCAACCTGATAAGCTCGAACCCAAATCGGAGAAATGTGTCTTCATAGGATATCCAAAGGAAACTATTGGATACACCTTCTATCACAGATCCGAAGGCAAGACTTTTGTTGCTAAATTCGGAAACTTTCTAGAGAAGGAGTTTCTCTCGAAAGAAGTGAGTGGGAGGAAAGTAGAACTTGACGAGGTAACTGTACCTACTCCCTTATTGGAAAGTAGTACATCACAGAAAACTGTTCCTGTGACACCTACACCAGTTAGTGAGGAAGTTAATGATAATGATCATGAAACTTCAGAACAAGATACTACTGAACCTCGTAGATCAACCAGAGTAAGATCCGCACTAGAGTGGTACGGTAATCCTGTTCTGGAAGTCATGCTACTAGATCATGATGAACCTACGAACTATGAAGAAGCGATGATGAGCCCAGATTCCACAAAGTGGCTTGAAGCCATGAAATCTGAGATGGGATCCATGTATGAGAACAAAGTATGGACTTTGGTTGACTTGCCCGATGATCGGCAAGCAATTGAGAATAAATGGATCTTCAAGAAGAAGACTAACGCTGATGGTAATGTTACTGTCTACAAAGCTCGACTTGTCGCAAAAGGTTTTCGACAAGTTCAAGGGATTGGCTACGATGAGACCTTCTCACCCGTAGCGATGCTTAAGTCTGTCCGAATCATGTTAGCAATTGCCGCATTTTATGATTATGAAATTTGGCAGATGGATGTCAAAACTGCATTCCTGAATGGATTTCTGGAAGAAGAGTTGTATATGATGCAACCAGACGGTTTTGTCGATCCAAAGGGAGCTAACAAAGTGTGCAAGCTCCAGCAATCCATTTATGGACTGGTGCAAGCCTCTCGGAGTTGGAATAAACGTTTTGATAGTGTGATCAAAGCATTTGGTTTTATACAGACTTTTGGAGAAGCCTGTATTTACAAGAAAGTGAGTGGGAGCTCTGTAGCATTTCTGATATTATATGTGGATGACATATTATTAATTGGAAATGATATAGAATTTCTGGATAGCATAAAGGGATACTTGAATAAGAGTTTTTCAATGAAAGACCTCGGTGAAGCTGCTTACATATTAGGCATTAAGATCTATAGAGATAGATCAAGACGCTTAATTGGACTTTCACAAACAACATACCTTGACAAAATTTTGAAGAAGTTCAAAATGGATCAAGCAAAGAAAGGATTCTTGCCTGTGTTACAAGGTGTGAAATTGAGTAAGACTCAATGCCCGACCACTGCAGAAGATAGAGAGAATATGAAAGATGTTCCCTATGCATCAGCGATAGGATCTATCATGTATGCAATGCTGTGTACCAGACCTGATGTGTGCCTTGCTATAAGTCTAGCAGGGAGGTACCAAAGTAATCCAGGAGTGGATCACTGGACAGCGGTCAAGAACATCCTGAAATACCTGAAAAGGACTAAGGATATGCTTCTCGTATATGGAGGTGACAAAGAGCTCGTCGTAAATGGTTACGTTGATGCAAGCTTTGACACTGATCCAGGCGATTCTAAATCGCAAATCGGATACGTGTTTACATTAAACGGTGGAGCTGTCAGTTGGTACAGTTCTAAACAAAGCGTCGTAGCGGGATCTACATGTGAAGCGGAATACATAGCTGCTTCGGAAGCGGCAAATGAAGGAGTCTGGATGAAGGAGTTCATATCCGATCTAGGTGTCATACCTAGTGCATCGGGTCCAATGAAAATCTTTTGTGACAATACTGGTGCAATACCCTTGGCAAAGGAATCCAGATTTCACAAGAGAACCAAGCACATCAAGAGACGCTTCAATTCCATCCGGGATCTAGTCCAGGTGGGAGACATAGAGATTTGCAAGATACATACGGATCTGAATGTTGCAGACCCTTGACTAAGCCTCTTCCACGAGCAAAACATGATCAGCACCAAGGCTCCATGGGTGTTAGAATCATTACTGTATAATCTAGATTATTGACTCTAGTGCAAGTGGGAGACTGAAGGAAATATGCCCTAGAGGCAATAATAAAGTTATTATTTATTTCCTTATATCATGATAAATGTTTATTATTCATGCTAGAATTGTATTAACCGGAAACATAATACATGTGTGAATACATAGACAAACTTAGTGTCACTAGTATGCCTCTACTTGACTAGCTCGTTAATCAAAGATGGTTATGTTTCCTAACCATGAACAAAGTGTTGTTATTTGATTAACGAGGTCACATCATTAGTTGAATGATCTGATTGACATGACCCATTCCATTAGCTTAGCACCCGATCGTTTAGTATGTTGCTATTGCTTTCTTCATGACATATACATGTTCCTATGACTATGAGATTATGCAACTCCCGTTTGCCGGAGGAACACTTTGGGTGCTACCAAACGTCACAACGTAACTGGGTGATTATAAAGGAGCATTACAGGTGTCTCCAAAGGTAGATGTTGGGTTGGCGTATTTCGAGATTAGATTTGTCACTCCGATTGTCGGAGAGGTATCTCTGGGCCCTCTCGGCAATGCACATCACTTAAGCCTTGCAAGCATTGCAACTAAATGATTTAGTTGCGGGATGATGTATTATAGAACGAGTAAAGAGACTTGCCGGTAACGAGGTTGAACTAGGTATTGGATAACCGACGATCGAATCTCGGACAAGTAACATACCGATGACAAAGGGAACAACGTATGTTGTTATGCGGTCTGACCGATAAAGATCTTCGTAGAATATGTAGGAGCCAATATGGGCATCCAGGTCCCGCTATTTGTTACTGACCGGAGACATGTCTCGGTCATGTCTACATTATTCTCGAACCCGTAGGGTCCGCACGCTTAAGGTTACGATGACAGTTATATTATGAGTTTATGCATTTTGATGTACCGAAGGTTGTTCGGAGTCCCGGATGTGATCACGGACATGACGGGGAGTCTCGAAATGGTCGAGACATAAAGATTGATATATTGGAAGCCTATGTTTGGATATCGGAAGTGTTCCGGGTGAAATCGGGATTTTACCGGAGTACCGGGAGGTTACCGGAACCCCCCGGGAACCATATGGGCCTTAATGGGCCTTAGTGGAAAGGAGAAAGGGGCAGCCCAAGGTGGCTGCGCGCCTCCCCCCTCCCCTAGTCCTATTAGGACTAGGAGAGGTGGCCGGCCCCCCTCTCCCTCTTTCCCCCTCGGGGAATCCTAGTCCAACTAGGATTGGGGGGGGGAGTCCTACTCCTGACTCCTCCTGCGCCCTACTCCTGGCCGGCGCCCCCCTCCCCCTTGGCTCCTTTATATACTGAGGCAGAGGCACCCCAGAGAAAAACAAGTTGATCCACGTGATCTATTCCTTAGCCGTGTGCGGTGCCCCAGCCACCATATTCCTCGATAATACTGTAGCGGAGTTTAGGCGAAGCCCTGCTGTTGTAGTGCATCAAGATCGTCACCACGCCATCGTGCTGACGTAACTCTTCCCCGACACTTTGCTGGATCGGAGTCCGGGGATCGTCATCGAGCTGAACGTGTGCTCGAACTCGGAGGTGCCGTAGTTTCGGTACTTGATCGGTTGGATCGTGAAGACGTACGACTACTTCCTCTACGTTGCGTCAACGCTTCCGCAGTCGGTCTGCGTGGGTACGTAGACAACACTCTCCCCCCTCGTTGCTATGCATCACATGATCTTGCGTGTGCGTAGGATTTTTTTTTTTGAAATTACTATGAAACCCAACAATTAACACTACCAGCAACCTACTAGCACCAATCCCGGACTTGGAGACAAGAATTGGATACAAGAGATGAACTAGGGTTTTGAGAGGAGATGGTGCTAATGAAGATGTTGATGGAGATTGCCCTCTCCCGATGAGAGGAGCGTTGGTGATGATGATGGCGATGATTTCCCCCTCCCAGAGGGAAGTTTCCCCGGCAGAACAGCTCCGCCAGAGCCCTAGATTGGTTCCGCCAAGGTTCCGCCTCGTGGCGGCGGAAGATGGCTTTTGATTTTTTTTCCTCATCGAAAGACTCCATATAGCAGAAGATGGCCACCGGAGGGCCACCAGGGGGCCCACGAGGTAGGGGGGCGCGCCCAGGGGGGTAGGGCGCCCCCCCACCCTCGTGGGCAGGGTGTGTCCCCCCTGGTGAATCTCTTCCGCTGGGTATTCTTTATATATTCTGAAAACGTCTTCCGTGAAGTTTCAGGACTTTTGGAGATGTGCAGAATAGGTCTCTAATATTTTCTCCTTTTCTAGCCCAGAATCCCAGCTGCCGGCATTCTCCCTCTTCATGTAAACCTTGTAAAATAAGAGAGAATAGGCATAAGTATTGTGACATAATGTGTAATAATAGCCCATAATGCAATAAGTATCGATATA
Source organism: Triticum urartu (assembly GCF_056163025.1). Lineage (NCBI taxonomy): Eukaryota > Viridiplantae > Streptophyta > Magnoliopsida > Poales > Poaceae > Triticum > Triticum urartu. The sequence goes on along the minus strand of NC_141877.1, from coordinate 217,778,937 downwards.
AAAGCATGATGCAAAATGGACGTATCAACTCCCCCAAGCTTGGACCTCGCTTGTCCTCAAGCGAAAAGCCAAAATCGAAAAATATGTCCACATGTTTAGAGATAGAGGTGTCGATAAAAATAAAATACGGACATGAGGGCATCATGATCATTCTTAGAAAAACAACTTATATAATTCTTGTCATATGATTTCTTATGCTAGAGTAATAATTCAATCACAATTTCAAGTATGAATCGTAAACTTCATTGAAAACTAACAAACTATGATCTCAATCATTGGAGCAATTGCAATTTATCATAACATAGGAAAGAGTCAATGTATAAGAGCTTTTCAGCAAGTCCACATACTCAACTATCATATAGTCTTTCACAATTGCTGACACTCACGCAATACTTATGGGTATGGAGTTTTGATCAAACACAGAGAAAGATAGGGGCTTATAGTTTTGCCTCCCAATGTTTTACCTCAAGGGTAATGTCAACGGTAATAGTTCATAAAAACTCACATCCAATTAGCCATATATACCAGGATCTTTCCAACATACTGTGCTTGCCAGAGGATAAAATGTAAAAAGGAAGGGTGAAGATCACCATGACTCTTATGCAATGTAGGAGATAAAAGTAAAAGATAAGCCCTTCGTAGAGGGAAGCAGAGTTTGTCATGCGCTTTTATGGTTGGATGCACAAAATCTTAATGTGAAAGAACATCACTTTATATTGCCACTTGTGATATGGACCTTTATTATGCGGTCTGTCGCTTTTATTTCTTTCACATCACACGATCGTATAAAGTTTATTTTCTCCCACACTAATAAGTCATACATATTTAGAGAGCAATTTTTATTGCTTTGCACCGATGACAACTTACTTGGAGGATCTTACTCAATCCATAGGTAGGTATGGTGGACTCTCATGGCAAGACTGGTTTAAGGGTATTTGGAAGCACAAGTAGTATCTCTACTTGGTGCGATGAATTTGGCTAGCATGAGGGAGAAAGGCAAGCTCAACCATGTTGGATGATCCATGACAATATAATTTATCTCAGATGTAAGAAAACATAACCCATTACGTTGTCTTCCTTGTCCAACCTCAACTCTTTAGCATGTCATATTTTAATGAGTGCTCACAATCATAAAAGATGTCCAAGATAGTATATTTATATGTGAATACCTCTCTTTCTTTATTATTTCCTATTAATTGCAAAGATGACCAAAACTATGTTTGTCAAATCTCAACAACTTTTATTCATCATACTTTTTCTATGTGAGCTCATTACTCTCCATAAGATTCACATGATCTCTTTGTTTCTTTTTATTTCTTTCTCTTCTCTTTTATTCCCTTAGGATCATGGCAAAATAATCAAGCCCTTGACTCAACACTAATCTTTATTATATAGCTCACAGACTCGATTACATAGAAGGATTATAAAGCAAAACTCGTGACTAGATCATAGTACTAAGAACTTTTATTCTACTAGATCAAGATATTACCAAAAGGATCGAACTAAGGAAAACGGTAAAGATAAAATTGATGGTGATACGATACCGGGGCACTCCCCCAAGCTTGGCAGTTGCCAAGGGGAGTGCCCATACCAGATACTCAATTCTTCTTTGTTGGTGGAGATGGTGGTGATTTTGTTGATGGTGTAGGCTTGTCGTCCTTCTTCCAAGGCATAGGCTCACCATCATAGAAGGATGACCGAGTCTCCTGAAACCTCAAATCTGCAGCCAAACTCATCCTCTTGAATCTATATTTATACTCACAGTTTTGATTTTGCAGGTCATAGATTTGGGCTTGGAGGTGCTCGTTTTTCTCATGAAGCTTGAAGATGGCCTCCCCAATGTCCTTGACATCCAGCTTGTGGTTGTTGGTGAACTCCGTGATCATGATGTGATTGGAATCGAGTCCACGCTCCACCATCTCCTGACACTTGAAAACTTCTTGCTCCAATGCCTCGAGCCTTGCCTCCGTGCTTCCGGTCTTCCTTGGTCCCTCGGCATCGCGGATGTGCAACAACCCCTCATGCATCTCAATGGTTTGAGGGTGTTGCAGCACTTCTGCGAGGTAGGGGTTGATGACCTTCTCGAAGAACTGATCCTTGGGGGTGCTTGAATACGACATGACGACCTGGATCTGTCACAAAAACAACTCGAAACTAAAACAGGAGATTTTTGCGTGATACGGGAGTCAAAACCTCTGGGAGATTATATAATGATTTTTTACCGACCAAAATACGTGTCGTGTACGAAAACGGAGTCTGGAGAGCACACGAGGTGCCCACGAGGTAGGGGGCGCGCCCTCCATGCTTGTGGAGCCCTCGTGTCCTTCTCAGACTGCTTCTTATTTTTCTATTTTTCCAAATATTCCAAAACGGAGAAATATTGCCTTAAAAACTGTTTTGGAGTCGGTTTACTTACCGTACCACATACCTATTCCTTTTCGGAGTCTGAAACGTTCCGGAAAGTGTCCCTTATGTATTCCTTCGGGGTTACGGTTTCAATAATATTGGTTTCAACATTTATGGGATTACCTGAGATATAATGTTTGATTCTTTGACCGTTCACCACCTTCGGATTTGTGCCTTCAAAGTTGTTGATTTTTATGGCACCGGAACAGTAGAACTCTTCGATAACGTAAGGACCTTCCCATTTAGAGAGAAGTTTTCCTGCAAAAAATCTTAAACGAGAGTTGTATAGCAATACATAATCACCTACATTAAACTCACGCTTTTGTATCCTTTTGTCATGCCATCTTTTAACTTTTTTCTTTAAACAGCTTGGCATTTTCATAGGCTTGGGTTCTCCATTCATCAAGTGAGATAATATCAAATAACCTCTTCTCACCGGCAAGTTTAAAATCGTAATTGAGCTCTTTAATAGCCCAATATGCCTTGTGTTCTAGTTCGAGAGGTAAGTGACATGCTTTTCCATAAACCATTTTATACGGAGACATACCCATAGGATTTTTATATGCAGTTCTATAGGCCCATAATGCATCATCAAGTCTCTTGGACCAATTCTTTCTAGATCTATTAACAGTCTTTTGCAAAATTAATTTGAGCTCTCCATTACTCAATTCTACTTGACAACTAGACTGTGGGTGATAAGGAGATGCAATTCTATGATTAAAATCATATTTAGCAAACATTTTACGGAAAGCACCGTGAATAAAATGTGAACCACCATCAGTCATTAAATATCTAGGGACTCCAAATTTTGGAAAAAATAACTTCTTTAAGCATTTTAATAGAAGTGTTATGATCAGCACTAGTAGTTGGAATAGCTTTTACCCACTTAGTAACGTAATCAACAACAACTAAAATATGTATATATCCATTAGAGGAAGGAAAGGGTCCCATATAGTCAAAGCCCCAAACATCAAATGGTTCAATAACGAGTGAATAATTCATAGGCATTTCTTGACGTCTACTAATATTACCAATTCTTTGACATTCATCACAAGATAAGACAAACTTACGGGCATCCTTGAAGAGAGTAGGCCAATAAAAACCGGATTGCAATACCTTATGTGCAGTTCTATCTCCAACATGGTGTCCTCCATAAGCTTCGGAGTGACACTTGCATAGGATCTGTTCCTGTTCATGCTCAGGTACACAACGTCTAATAACACCATCTACTCCTTCTTTATAAATATGTGGGTCATCCCAAAAGTAATGCCTCAAATCATAGAAGAACTTTTTCTTTTGCTGGTATGTGAAACTAGGTGGTATAAACTTAGCAACAATGTAATTAGCATAATCAGCATACCATGGAGCAGTATGAGAAGCATTTATGACATTTAATTGCTCATCGAGAAAGCTATCATCAATAGGTAGTGGGTCATCAAGCACATTTTCTAACCTAGACAAGTTGTCTGCAACGGGGTTCTCAGCTCCCTTTCTATCAACAATATGTAAATCAAATTCTTGTAGCAAGAGAACCTATCTAATAAGTCTAGGTTTAGCATCTTTATTTTCCATAAGATATTTAATAGCAGCATGATCAGTGTGAATAGTTATTTTAGAATCAACAATATAAGGTCTGAACTTATCACAAGCAAATACAACTGCTAAGAATTCTTTTTCAGTAGTAGCATAATTTCTTTGAGCATTGTCTAGGGTTTTACTAGCATATTGAATAACGTTTAATTTCTTATCAACTCTTTGCCCTAGAACAGCACCTATGGCATAATCACTAGCATCACACATAATTTCAAAAGGTAAATTCCAATCAGGTGGCTGAACAATAGGTGCAGAGATCAATGCTTTCTTAAGTATTTCAAATGCTTCTACACAATCATCATCAAAGACAAATGGTATATATTTTTGTAATAAATTAGTCAGAGGTCGAGAAATTTTTGAGAAGTCCTTAATGAACCTCCTATAAAAACCGGCGTGACCAAGGAAACTTCTTATACCTTTGATGTCCTTGGGGCATGGCATATTTTCAATAGCATCAACCTTGGCTTTATCAACCTCAATACCTCTTTCAGAAACTTTGCCCCAAGACAATACCTTCATTAACCATAAAGTGGCACTTTTCCCAATTCAAGACAAGATTAGTTTCTTCACATCTTTGCAAAACTCGATCAAGGTTGCTCAAGCAATCATCAAAAGAAGATCCATAGACGGAGAAATCGTCCATGAAAACCTCACAAATATTTTCACAAAATTCAGAGAATATAGCCATCATGCATCTTTGAAAGGTAGCAGGTGCATTACATAGACCAAAAGGCATACGTCTATAAGCAAAAGTACCAAAAGGGTAAGTAAAAGTAGTTTTTGATTGATCTTTGGCTGACACGGGTATTTGAGAGAAACCCGAATAACCATCTAGAAAGCAAAAATGTGTATGTCTGGATAGTCTTTCTAGCATTTGATCGATAAAAGGTAAGGGGTAATGATCATTTTTAGTTGCCTTATTTAATTTACGGAAATCAATTACCATCCTATAACCTGTAATAATTCTTTGAGGAATTAATTCATCTTTATCATTAGGAATGATAGTAATACCTCCCTTCTTAGGGACACAATGGACATGACTTACCCACTGACTATCAGCAACGGGATAGATTATACCTGCCTCAAGGAGCTTTAGTATTTCCTTTCTTACCACTTCTTTCATTTTAGGATTCAGCCGTCGTTGATGATCACGAACTGGTTTAGCATCTTCTTCCAAATTAATTTTATGTTGACATAAAGTGGGACCAATGCCCTTAAGATCATCAAGAGTATACCCAATAGCAGCACAGTGCTTCTTCAGAGTTTTCAATAATCTCTCTTCCTCATGCTCTGAAAGGTTAGCACTAATAATAACAGGATATATCTTTTTCTCATCAAGATAAGCATATTTAAGAGTATCAGGCAGTAGTTTAAGCTCAAACACGGGATCACCCTTGGGTGGAGGAGGATCCCCTAAGATTTCAACAGGCAAACTGTGTTTCAGAATAGGTTCCTGTTTAAAGAATACTTCATCTATTTCCCTTCTTTCATTCATAAACATATCATTTTCATGGTCTAGCAAATATTGTTCTAAAGGATCACTAGGAGGTACGGCAATAGAAGCAAGACCAATAATTTCATCCTTACTAGGTAATTCTTCTTCACGGTGTTGTCTACTAAATTTAGAGAAATTAAATTCATGAGTCATATCATCTAAACCAATAGTAATAACATCCCTTTTGCAATCTATGGTAGCATTAATAGTGTTCAAGAAGGGTCTACCAAATATAATGGGACAAAAGCTATCTTGTGGGGAACCAAGAACAAGAAAATCAGCAGGATATTTAGTTTTCCCACACAAGACTTCAACATCTCTAACAATTACCATTGGTGAAATAGTATCTCTATTGGCAAGTTTAATTGTGACATCAATATCTTCTAACTCAACAGGTGCAATATCATGCATAATTTCTCTATAAAGGCTAATAGGTATTGCACTAGCACTGGCACCCATATCACATAAGCCATGATAACAATGATCTCCTATTTTAACAGAAATAACAGGCATGCCTACCACTGGTCCAGGTTTATCTTTAGCACAAGGTTTAGCAATTCTAGCAGTTTCATTACAGAAATAGATAACATGCCCATCAATATTACCAGACAAGAGATCTTTAACAATAGCAATATTAGGTTCAACTTTAACTTGCTCAGGAGGTGTATATGTTTTAATATTGCTTTTATGAACCACACTTGAAGCTTTAGCATGATCCTTTATCCTAACAGGGAAATGTGGTTTCTCAACATAAGCTGTAGGAACAATAGGATCATTATAAGTGACAATCTTTTCTTCAACTTTAATAGGTGCAGCTACTTTTACTTCTATGGGAGGATGATATTTAAACCACTTCTCCTTGGGGAGATCAACATAAGTAGCAAAAGATTCACAGAAAGAAGCTACTATCTCAGAGTCAAGTCCATATTTAGTGCTAAATTTACGGAAAACATCGGTATCCATAAAAGATTTAATGTAATCAAACTTAGGTGTCATACCTGACTCCTTACCTTCGTCGAGGTCCCAATCTTCAGAGTTGCGTTTAATTCTTTCCAATAAATCCCATTTGAATTCAATAGTCTTCATCATAAAAGAGCCAACACAAGAAGTATCGAGCATGGTGCGATTGTTATCAGAAAGCCGCGCATATAATTTTTGAATAATCATTTCTCAATATAACATTGATTTAAGCCCCCTGCAAGCTTGAGCGATGCTTTCTCCTTCGCGAGGCCAAAGATTATATATATAATTGCGATCACGATGAACAAGATGCATAGGATAAAACTTCTGATGAAATTCCAATTTCAATCGTTTGTAATTCCAAGACCCCATATCATCACATAGCCTATACCATGTTGATGCATCTCCCTTCAAAGATAAAGGTAAGACCTTCTTCTTAACAACATCTCCGGGTACACCTGCAAGCTTAAATAATCCACAAACCTCATCCACATATATTAGATGCTCATCAGGATGTTTTGTTACATCTCCTAAAACGGGATTAGCTAGCAGTTTTTCTATCATACCCGAAGGAATTTCAAAGCAGACATTTTCATTTTCAGTAGGTTCAATAGGTTGAGGAGCAACTCTTTGCTCTCCTGGTCGTGGTGAAGATACCTCGAACAAGCCCCTTAGAGGATTACTTTCCATAGTAACAAGTGACAGTAAATTTCAGCACACTATATAAATTTTTCCTTACCAAATTCCACCTACCAAAGGCGCTTCACTCCCCGGCAACGGCGCTAGAAAAGAGTCTTGATGACCCACAAGTATAGGGGATCTATCGTAGTCCTTTCGATAAGTAAGAGTGTCAAACCCAACGAGGAGCAGAAGGAAATGATAAGCGGTTTCCAGCAAGGTATTCTCTGCAAATACTGAAATAAGTGGTAACAGATAGTTTTGTGATAGGATAATTTGTAACGAGCAACAAGTAACAAAAGTAAATAAGGTGCAGCAAGGTGGCCCAATCCTTTTTGTAGCAAAGGACAAGCCTGGACAAACTCTTATATAGAGAAAAGCGCTCCCGAGGACACATGGGAATATCATCAAGCTAGTTTTCATCACGCTCATATGATTCACGTTCGGTACTTTAATAATTTGGTACGTGGGTGGATCGGTGCTTGGGTACTGTCCTTACTTGGACAAGTGTCCCACTTATGATTAACCTCTATTGCAAGCATCCGCAACTACAACAAAAGTATTAAGGTAAACCTAACCATAGCATGAAACATATGGATCCAAATCAGCCCCTTACGAAGCAACGCATAAACTAGGGTTTAAGCTTCTGTCACTCTAGCAACCCATCATCTACTTATTACTTCCCAATGCCTTCCTCTAGGCCCAAATAATGGTGAAGTGTCATGTAGTCGACGTTCACATAACACCACTAGAGGAGAGACAACATACATCTCATCAAAATATCGAACGAATACCAAATTCACATGACTACTAATAGCAAGACTTTTCCCATGTCCTCAGGAACAACCGTAACTACTCATAAAGCATAAAAATGTTCATAATTAGAGGGGTATTAATATGCATATAGGATCTGAACATATGATCTTCCACCAATTAAACCAACTAGCATCAACTACAAGAAGTAATTAACACTACTAGCAACCTACTAGCACCAATCCCGGACTTGGAGACAAGAATTGGATACAAGCGATGAACTAGGGTTTTGAGAGGAGATGGTGCTGATGGAGATGTTGATGGAGATTGCCCTCTCCCAATGAGAGAAGCGTTGGTGATGATGATGGCGATGATTTCCCCCTCCCGGAGGGAAGTTTCCCCGGCAGAACAGCTCCGCCAGAGCCCTAGATTGGTTCCGCCAAGGTTCCGCCTCGTGGCGGCGGAGTTTCGTCCGAGAAGATGACTTTTGATTTTTTCCTCATTGAAAGACTCCATATAGCAGAAGATGGCCACCGGAGGGCCACCAGGGGGCCCACGAGGTAGGCGGCACGCCCAGGGGGTAGGGCGCGCCCCCACCCTTGTGGGCAGGGTGTGCCCCCCTGGTGAATCTCTTCCGCTGGGTATTTTTTATATATTCTGAAAACATCTTCCGTGAAGTTTCAGGACTTTTGGAGCTGTGCAGAATAGGTCTCTAATATTTGCTCCTTTTCCAGCCCAGAATCCCAGCTGCTGGCATTCTCCATCTTCATGTAAACCTTGTAAAATAAGAGAGAATAGGCATAAGTATTGTGACATAATGTGTAATAACAGCCCATAATGCAATAAATATCGATATAAAAGCATGATGCAAAATGGACGTATCAGCCTTCCTCTCCTCTATTCCACTAAGGCCCAATAAGGCCCATATACTCCCCGGGGGGTTCCGGTAACCCCCCGGTACTCCGGTAAATGCCCGAACTCACCCGGAACCATTCTGATGTCCAAACATATGCTTCCAATATATTAATCTTTATGTATCGACCATTTCGAGACTCCTCGTCATGCCCGTGATCACATCCGGGACTCCGAACAACCTTTGGTACATCAAAACACATAAACTCATAATACCGATCGTCACCAAACGTTAAGCGTGCGGAGCCTACGGGTTCGAGAACTATGTAGACATGACCAAGACTCATCTCCGCTCAATAACCAATAGCGGAACCTAGATGCTCATATTGGTTCCTACATATTCTATGAAGATCTTTATCGGTCAAACCGCATAACAACATACGTTGTTCCCTTTGTCATCGGTATGTTACTTGCCCGAGATTCGATCGTCGGTATCACAATACCTAGTTCAATCTCGTTACCGGCAAGTCTCTTTACTTGTTCCATAATGCAACATCCCGTAACTAACTCATTAGTCACATTGCTTGCAAGGCTTACAGTGATGTGCATTACCGAGAGGGCCCAGAGATACCTCTCCGATACACAGAGTGACAAATCCTAATCTCGATCTATGCCAACTCAACAAACACCATCGGAGACACCTGTAGAGCATTTTTATAGTCACCCAGTCACGTTGTGACGTTTGATAGCACACTAAGTGTTCCTCCAGTATTCGGGAGTTGCATAACCTCATAGTCATAGGAACATGTATAAGTTATGGAGAAAGCAATAGCAATAAACTAAACGATCAAAATGCTAAGCTAACGGATGGGTCAAGTCAATCACATCATTCTCTAATGATGTGATCCCATTCATCTGTAACATCCCAATTTTTTAATTTGGAATGTTATACATAGGTCATCATATGCATATCATATTTTATTTGCATCTCGTTTGTGCCATGAATCACAGGCGTCGCCGGGCCGTACTCCGCGACCCTGGTTTCTCCGAAGAGGCGTTCGATGCCTTCAACTCGGGAGACGCGTACATCCGAGCTGCTCAAAATGGTCTTGCCAGAGCCACAGACCAGTATGTAAAGGATATACGGGTAAAAAAATCTGATAATTATGTATCTCAATAGCCCCTAAGACTTGAAACAGTTGGCACAACTGATTTAAGGATCATTATATGCATAGGTTCTTACGAAGAAGAATACCCAGTTGTCTCAAGAGCTGGAGGAGTGCAAAGCCCAACTACGGGCCGCAGTTGCCGAAATGAAGGAGTTCAAGAAGGCCCCATCTAGTAACACTTGTTCTGATCGAAAAGAATGAAATGACATGTACCAGTTAGTATTCCGCATGCATGCAAATCTAACAATAGATTCTGCAGATGATCCTGGAGTGAATCCGAAGGTCGTTCGAGGGGATGAGCAACATGCTCAATGACAGCTAGAGGGTGGCGAGCGCATGCTTACGCGGGTTAGGCAGGAGAAAAACGATCTCCAAGATGCCAATACCCGGCTGGGCGTTGAACTGGAAGATGTTTGGACCCAGCTAGCTGACTCCGTAAAGGAGAATAAGGAGCTTCGACGCGGCATTTTTAGTAAGTGCTTGAACGAACTTTTATAGAGTTCAGCGAAGAAACCGGCTAACAGAGTTATATCTGTAGGTATGTTGACGGGTCATCCCGAAGAGGAGATGCCCGGGTCTGCGGGCGATCTTCTGCCAGAGCTCTCACAACTGCACAAACAAGTTCGGCAGGTGATGCAGGGCATTGCCCAGGCCTTGTGGCCATCTGCCTCCCTGCCAAGAGGCATGGGGGAGCTCGTAGAGATGCTCAAGGGAGCGCGGCGATGCTTCCGATTATGGAAGATATCTGCCTGCCGAAAAGGTGCAAGGGAAGCCTGGGCCATGGTGAAGACGCGGTATACCAAGGCTGACCCGAACCACATGGCCGAGGTCGGACCTATAGTGTCTGATGGGAAAGAGATCCCCGTTAGTCTGGTGTATGACCAGGTAAAATTAGCCGCAAAGTATTCCCAACAGGATTGTAGGCTAGACAGCCTGTTGGATGGTATAGAAGACAAATTTAGTCAATCTAAGTGACTATGTACTTCAAGTGACATATATTGTCCTTAGCCGGATTGTAAATCATTTGTCATGGCAGACCTTTTCGCTTCAACCTCCGGACTCGACAGTCCGGAGTGTATCCGAATACCCGCTCAGTTATGTAAAAATCGGGGTACGCGTGGAAACCAGGCATAGGGGTCATAAGTGCTTGAACAGACAAGTACCCAACTAGCTATGTTATATTACATGGATAGTAAGAAACATCTTCCAGGGAGAATAGTTCCGTTAAGGGTTCCTTTCCCTGGGTACGCATGCATTAATGTGCATGTCCGAACTGCGAAAAGAGACGCATGATATAAACATCTAGGGGCATGTATTGCAATAAGTAAAAGTCATATTTTGTTCACCGACCGAATATTCCCTTAAGAATGCTAGCTTTTGGCTTCACCCATTCTGAAGTACACATCCAGCTGACCCGGTAGTAACAATCAGGCAGCCCAGCTTGGCCAAAACTTAAGTCATATCGATGCATATAATGGCGAAGAAAAGGTACATGTGGAAAAGTAACACATGTGCAGGAGGCATAGAGCCCGAAACATAATTATATTAAGATTCTGTATAAGAAGCCCCCAAGTATAATGAGCACGCATGGCGCGTCAAGATTGTGTAGTCAAGACACATTTTAACCTTTTTAAGGCCGTGAAGAAAAAGGGAAGAAAGAAAGAAAGACAGATAGCGGATATATAAAAGGCGAAGGTAAGGAGACGAACACAGAGTCCGGCACTAGGCGTAGAACCTTCAGAGTCTGGCCTCGTTCCATGGGTTTGGCCCGAGTCGATTGTTCGATGCATCCCGTAGACGGTACGCTCCACCGGTTACAACTTTGTCAATGATGAAGGGACCTTCCCATTTGGGCTTGAGCTTGTCCTTTATATTCTCTGGTAGGCGTAGAACGAGTTCGCCCATGTTATAAGTTTTGGCCCGTACTTCTCTGATTTGATATCATCGAGCCTGTTGCTGATAGAATGCGGAGCGGGCTTTTGCAACGTCACGCTCCTGCTCCAGGGCGTCTAAACTGTCCTGCCGATCAAGCTCGGCTTCTTTCTCTTTGTACATGCGCACTCGAGGTGAGTCATGAATGATGTCGCAGGGCAGTACCGCCTTTGTGCCGTACACCATAAAAAACAGTGTGTATCCGGTAGTGCGATTCAGCGTGGTCCACAGCCCCCATAGTACAGAGTCAAGCTCCTCAACCAAGTGCGTATCTGATTCCTTCAAGGATCGCACTAATCTGGGTTTAATGCCGCTCATAATAAGACCATTTGCTCGTTCGACTTGACCGTTTGTTTGGGGGTGATAGATGGAGGCATAATCGAGCTTAATGCCCATGTTGCCGCACCAAGTTTTTACCTCGTCAGCTGTAAAGTTCGAGCCGTTATCGGTGATGATGCTGTGGGGGACACCATAACGGTGTACAACCCCGGATATGAAGTCTATCACTAGTCCGGACTCGGCCGTTTTAACTAGTTTGGCTTCTATCCATTTGGTGAATTTATCCACCATGACCAATAGGTACTTTTTCTTATGGCTTCCTCCTTTAAGGGGTCTGACCATATTAAGCCCCCAGACCGCAAAGGGCCAAGTAATGGGGATTTTTTGGAGAGCGGTAGGTGGCATATGGCTTTGGTTTGCAAAAAGCTAGCAACCGACGCAATGTTGGACAAGGTCCTATGCGTCTGCTCGGGCTGTCGGCCAGTAGAAATCTGTACGGAAGGCCTTGCTTACAAGGGCCCGAGCTGCGGCGTGATGGTCGCCGAGTCCAGCATGAATTTCTTCCAAAAGTTGCCGTCCTTCCTCTTCGGAGATGCACCTTTGAAGTACTCCGGTAGCGCTTTTCTTATAAAGCTCTCCCTCGTGGACCTTGTAGGCTTTAGACCGGCACACAATGCAACGTGCCTCATTTGGGTCCTCGGGGAGTTCTTGCCTATTTAGGTAAGCCAAGAAGGGTTCTGTCCACGGGGCGATGACAACCATAATCACGTGGGCCAAAGGTGTTATTTCGGTGGCGGAGCCTCCGATTACGTCAGAGTGCTCGGGATCTGGTGTTGTGGCCGGATCCGAACTGTTGTTGCCGGTCTCCCCTTCCCACACCACGGATGGCTTAAACAGCCTTTCAAAGAAGATATTAGGTGGGACAGGGTCGCGCTTAGCGCCGATGCGGGTGAGGGTATCCGCCGCTTGATTGTTTTCTCAGACCACCTGGTGGAATTCGAGCCCCTCGAACCGAGCTGACATTTTGAGGACAACATTGGGTCCTTGGTGTCAAAGTCTCCATTTATTTGAGATATTGCGACGTTCGAATCCCCTCGCACCTCTAGGCGTTGAATGCCCATGGAGACTGCCATCCGGAGACCATGCAACAGGGCCTCATATTCTGCTGCATTGTTGGAGTATGTGTATAATATTTGGAGTACGTATTGGACTGTATCTCTGGTGGGGGATGTCAGGACGACGCCTGCCCCCAGACCAGCCAGCATCTTAGAGCCGTCGAAGTGCATGATCCAATTGGAGTACGCGCCATACTCTTTAGGGAGTTCAGCTTCGGTCCGTTCGGCGACGAAATCATCCAGTACTTGCAACTTAATGGCTCGCTGTGGTTTGTATGTTATGTCGAACGGGAGGAGCTCAATAGCCCATTTAGCAATCCGGCCCGTGGCATCGCAGTTATTTATTATATCGTTGAGTGGTACTTCATAGGCCACCATAATTGAACACTCTTGAAAGTAGTGTCGTAGTTTTTGGGATGCCATGAAGACCACGTATGCTATCTTTTGATAATGTGGGTACCGTGATTTGCATGGAGTGAGGACAGTGGATACGTAGTATACCGGCTTTTGAAGCAGGAACTTATGTCCGTCCGTCTCTCTTTCGACGACGAGCACTGCGCTTACAACCTGGTGTGTTGCCGCTATATATAATAGCATTGATTCGCCGATATTTGGCGTGACCAAGACTGGGTTGCTAGCCAAGAGGGCTTTTATTTCTTCCAATCCGTCCGTGGCCGAATCCGTCCACTCGAAGTGTTCGGTGCGCCGCAGAAGGCGATAAAGAGGTAATGCCTTTTCTCCCAATTGGGAGATAAAGCGGCTTAAGGCAGCCACACATCTGGTTAATTTCTGGATTTGCTTGAGGTCTGTTGGGATAGCCAACTGTGACAGAGCTCAGATTTTAGCCGGATTTGCTTCAATTCCTCTATTGGAGACGATGGAACCCAAGAGCTTTCCGGCGGGCACGCCGAAAACGCATTTTTCCGGATTGAGCTTGATGTCATATGTTTGGAGATTGTCGAACTTAAGATTCAAGTCGTCTATTAAGGATTTGACGTGTCTGGTTTTAATGACCACATCGTCTACGTATGCCTCCACTGTTTTGCCGATTTGTGCTTCCAGGCATGTCTGAATCATGCGTTGATAGGTTGCACCGGCGTTTTTGAGCCCGAAAGGCATGGTGTTAAAACAGAAGGGGCCGTATGGAGTAATGAATGCCGCTGCGGCTTGATCGGACTCCGCCATCTTGATTTTATGGTATCCGGAGTATGCGTCGAGGAAACACAATGAGTCGTGTCCTGCGGTAGCGTCGATAATTTGGTCGATGCGGGGGAGGGGGAAGGGATCCTTGGGGCAAGCCTTGTTAAGGTCCTTGAAATCGACACATAGGCGCCAGGATTTGTCCTTCTTTGGTACCATCACCAGGTTTGCTAGCCTGTCTAGGTGTTTTATTTCTCTAATGAATCTGGCCTCGAGTAACTTGCTCTTCTCCCATGGCTTGTCGCTTAGGCTCTGAGAAACGCCGAAGAGTCTGCTTGACCGGCTTGAATCCCTTTAGAATGTTTAGGCTATGCTCGGCCAACCTGTGTGGGATTCCTGGCATGTCTGAAGGATGCCAGGCGAAGATGTCCCAATTCTCACGCAAGAACTCCCGTAGTGCGGCGTCTGTTGTGGGGTTCAGTTATGCCCTGATGGATGCTGTTTTTGTAGGGTCCGTTGGGTGGACCTGGAATTTGACTGTTTCGTCCGCTCGTTTAAAAGAGGTGGACTTGGGTCTTTTGTCGAGTATCACATCGTCCCTGTCAACTGTGGAGCGCAGCGCAGTTAATTCTTCGGCCGCGAGGGCTTCGGATAACGCCTCAAGGGCCAGTGCGGCGGTTTTATTTTTGGCGCGGACTGCTATGTCCGGATCACTAGCTAGAGTGATGATTCCATTGGGCCCGGGCATCTTGAGCTTCATGTACCCTTAATGGGGTATAGCTTGGAAGATCGTGAATGCCTCCCGCCCTAAAAGGGCGTGGTATCTGCTACTAAACGGGGCCACTTGGAATGTAATTTCTTCGGACCTATAATTCTCCCGTGTGCCGAATACCACATCTAGTGTGATTTTTCCCGCACATCATGCCTCCCAACTAGGGATTATTCCTCTGAAGGTCGTGCTGCTTTGCTCAATGTGGCTCTTGTCTATTTCCATTTTGCTAAGAGTCTCCTCGTAGATGAGGTTTAATCCGCTGCCACCGTCCATGAACACTTTAGTAAGCCGGAAGCCGTCCACAATTGGACTAAGGACCAAAGCGGCTGGTGCTCGGGTTGTTCAGAATTGAGGTTTGTCACTGGCATTGAAGGTTATAGCCGTGTCGTTCCATGGATTTATTGTTGCAACGTGGCAGAATTCGGCGAGGCCGCGGAGTGCTCGCTTGCGCCTATTATTTGAGGCGAAAGTCTCGAAGACTGTCAGTACTGTAGGCCTCCTTTGGTTCATGGGATAGGAATGTTATAGGAATAGGAAAATCATAGGAAGTGAGATGACATGCATCTCAATTCCTACAAAGAAAGAGATGGCATTTGATGCATAGGATAGGAATTTTTCCATTGAGTCTAAGCTAATGTTTTTTTCCTCCAAAATGTGAAGGATTGATTCCTATCCTATATAGGAATAGGAATCCATTCCTACAAACCAAAGGGATTCAAAGGAAATTTTCCTTTGCAAATCCTATCCTATAACATTCCTATAAAATTCCTACAAACCAAATGAGGCCGTATTGTTATTTTCCACGGGATGGTGCTCTGTGGTATTGTTGATGAGGAGATCCTCGCCGCTCTTGGCCACTTGCTGGAGTATCCAACATGCTCTAAGGCTATGTGTTGGCATGGTATCTGATGTACTGTGAATTTTGCATGGTCTATTGAGCCATCCCTCCAATACGGTTCCACGCCCTGTAGTGGGCTTTGGTTTCTTTGTAATTAGATCGGGTGAATTACGAGAGTACACCCTTTTAGTTCGGATAGAGGGTTTAGTGAGAGCCGGAGGATCCCAGAATTTTGTTTGGGTTTTCCAGGTGCTTTCCATCACAGAGTACTTCTGTACTATGTCCGCCAAGTCAGCGAAGTGTACTATGTCACGACGACTTATGGCGTTGAGGATTCCCTTGTCTGTGCAATTTTTGCAAAAGAATGAAATTGCGTCTTCCTCGCGACAGTCCTTGACCTTGCTCATTACAAGGAGGAATCTGGCCCAATAGTGATGTACTGTCTCTTGGGGCTCTTGTCTAATGTGGGAAAGATCACTTATGTGAGGGTGTGTGGGTAGATTTAGGTCCAAACCCTGACCCGATCTGAGACCTAGGGGCAGAGGAGTTTTCGAGCTTGGCAGTTCGGGCTCCGGGATGTTGCCCCATAGTTCTAGCCCGTTGTCCGATTCTAGGTTCGAAGCTTGGGCCATGTCCTCCCGTAGACGGGTATCCGGCTCGGAGAGCTTGGGAATCCGGACATAGTTTTTCCTCAAAATAGAGGAAGAATCGCTACATTTCTCCTCCACCACCGCTATCTGATGGGTGACCGGCGGAGAGTTAATCTTCCTTTGGTCGGGTTTAAGCCCGATTCGATCATAGTCTGTAGCGACTCCCAAGGTGGCGATGCAATCCAAGAGCTCGTTCAAGGAAGAGAGCTCCATTGGATCCTGCTCGGTGAATCCCGAGCCAACATGGAGGCTGTTTTTAATGACCCGAGAAGTCATCGTCGGCGCGACGGCCGAATGGGCGGTCATGACGAAGCCGCCTAGTCGGAGAGTTTGGCCTACAGCCAGGGCTCCTCCAGAGGTAATGTTGTCCTTGACAACAAGATGAGCCATCAAGCCTTATCATGACGGCACAGTGGAACTCTCAATGAAAGCACCAATGTCGGTGTCAAAACCAGCGGATCTCGGGTAGGGGGTCCCGAACTGTGCGTCTAAGGCTGATGGTAACAGGAGGCGGGGGACACAATGTTTACCCAGGTTCGGGCCCTCTCGATGGAGGTAATACCCTACTTCCTGCTTGATTGATCTTGATGATATGAGTATTGCAAGAGTTGATCTACCACGAGATCGTAGAGGCTAAACCCTAGAAGCTAGCCTATGATTATGATTGTTGTTGTCCTACGGACTAAACCCTCCGATTTATATAAACACCGGAGGGGGCTAGGGTTACACAGAGTCGGTTACAGAGAAGGAGATCTACATATCCGAATTGCCAAGATTGCCTTCCACTCAAAGGAGAGTCCCACCCGGACATGAGACGAAGTCTTCGATCTTGTATCTTCATAGTCCAACAGTCCGGCCAAAGTATATAGTCCGGCTGTTCGAGGACCCCCTAATCCAGGACTCCCTCAAAAGGCAAGGGGGGCACCGCCCCCCTTCCTTGTCCTATTCGGACTCAAGGGGAGGGGGAGCGCGGCCTGCCCTGGCCGCCCCCCCTCTCTCTCCACTGGGGCCCATTAAGGCCCATTAGTCCCCGGGGGGTTCCGGTAACCCCTCCGGCACTCCGGTTTTCTCCGAGATCACCCGAAACCCTTCCGGTGTCCGAATGTAGCCGGCCAATATATCAATCTTTATGTCTCGACCATTTGGCGACTCCTCATCATGTCCATGATCAAATCCGGAACTCCGAACTACCTTCGATACATCAAAACACATAAACTCATAATATCGATCATCACCGAACGTTAAGCGTGCGGACCCTACGGGTTCGAGAACCATGTAGACATGACTGAGTCTCATCTCCGGTCAATAACCAATAGCGGAACCTGGATGCTCATATTGGTTCCTACATATTCTATGAAGATCTTTATCGGTCAAACCGCATAACAACATACGTTGTTCCCTTTGTCATCGGTATGTTACTTGCCCGAGATTCGATCGTCGGTATCTCAATACCTAGTTCAATCTCATTACCGACAAGTCTATTTACTCGTTCCTTAATGCAACATCACATAACTAACTCATTAGTCACATTGCTTTCAAGGCTTATAGTGATGTGCATTACCGAGAGGGCCCAGCGATACCTCTCCGATACACGGAGTGACAAATCCTAATCTCGATCTATGCCAAATCAACAAGCACAATCGAAGACACCTGTAGAGCATATTTATAATCACCCAATTACGTTGTGATGTTTGATAGCACACAAGGTGTTCCTCCGGTATTCAGGAGTTGCATAATCTCATAGTCAGAGGAACATGTATAAGTTATGAAGAAAGCAGTAGCAATAAAACTGAGCGATCATTATGCTAGGCTAACAGATGGGTCTTGTCCATCACATCATTCTTTAATGATGTGATCCCGTTCATCAAATGACAACACATGTCCATGGCTAGGAAACTTAACCATCTTTGATTAATGAGCTAGTCAAGTAGAGGCATACTAGGGACACTCTATTTGTCTATGTATTCACACATGTACTAAGTTTCCGGTTAATACAATTCTAGTATGAATAATAAAAATTTATCATGATATAAGGAAATATAAATAACAACTTTATTATTGCCTCTAGGGCATATTTCCTTCACCGCTCTCCCGTCAACCGTGTACGTGGTGGACGGTATGGGATCACTGGCGGCAGCAGTTGCCAAAAAAAGACGGGCGTGGATGCAGAGATGTGATCTGATTCTCGTTGCGGCTAGGGTTGGCCAACACATCCAATATATAGGCGCAATCGCATGGAGAGACGTGGGCTGGACCCACATCCGAGTCGGTGACAGCCCACGATCCGAGGTCAGGATCTAGAGAGGAGGGGTTTCGGGGGCCTGCTCTCCCATCAACCGTGTACGTGGTGGATGGTATGGGATCACCAGCGGCAGCAACATCAAAAGGAACAAAGGGCGTGGATGCAGATATGCGATCTGATTCTCGTTGCAGCTAGGGTTGGCCAACGCCTCCAATATATAGGTGTGGCCGCGTGGAGAGACGTGGGCTGGACCCATGTCCGATTCGGTGATAGCCCACGATCCTACGTCTCAGATCGTTGCTCGTCTCTCAAAGACTCTCCGTTCCTGACCAGCAAAAATAGCGCATAGGTGCGGCTCGGCTCATTCCCGCAACCCGCAACGCATTGTGATGAGGCGTGACATGGCGAGGCGGGCGACGAAGGGGTAGTACGCGGGAACCACTTCTCTTCTCAAGCTCCAATAGAATTTGGAAGAGAATCACTTATAAGGAGGTCCAACTCCTCTCCAGCTAGCAATGTGGACTAAACTTCTCACCATACCCATTTCCATAAAAGCCACAGGGGCCACCCATGAAATTGTTAGATGGGCCCAAGGCCCACCCTATATTTCAACAGAACGGAACGGTATGGTCAACCAGAGAGGGGCAAGGATCGTTATGAACCAAACAGTAGCACTCTTAGTAGCAATCATGAACATACGCATCAACTTTTTCATTAAGGGTATGGTGTGTGCTCGGTGTGCCATTGGGAATGATTGGCGGTCATGTTATCGAGAAGCTTGGTAGCCTCTCCAACGGTTATCCCCATGAATGTACCACATGGAAGAAAATCTAAATGATTTCTGGAAACAAAGTTTAGTCCTGCATAGAAAATTTATACTACCATCCAAAAACTTAATTCATGGGTGGGACAATTCTTTAACATAAGTTTCATTATTTTCCATGATTGTGCAACATGTTCTTGATCAAGTTGTTTAAAATTCATAATTTGATTCCCCAAAGAGTTAATTTTTGCAGGAGGACAATATTTACCAATAAAAGCATCTTTACACTTAGACCAAGAATTAGTACTATTTTGTAGTAAAGAAACTAACCATTTTTTGGCTCTATCTCTCGAAAAAATGGAAACAACCTCAGTTTTATAATATCACTGTCCACATCTTTAGTTTTTTGCATATCACATAATTCAACAAAGGTATTAAGATGAGTTGCAACATTTTCATTATAATTTCCAGAAAATTAATCTTTCGTCACAAGGTTTAAAAAAGCAGCTTTACTCTCATAAGACTCTGCACTAGTGGCGGGAGGAGCAATAGGAGTATTAATAAATCACTATTATTAGTACTAGATAAATCACATAGCTTGGTATTTTCAGGAGTAGACATGATGTCAACAAAGACATAAATAACAACACAAGATTTCTTTTTTGGTGTTTTGGAATTTTTTGGCAAGTAAAGAAAAAGGAAAGAGTAACTAGGCAACAAATAAATAAGAAAACAAAGAAGTTTGTGCTAAGGCACCTGATTTGGTAGATGTTGACTCCCGGCAACGGCGTCATAAATTATTATGCTACTCCCATAGGATTTATTGGATTTTCCCAAAGAGGAAAGGTGATGTAGCACATAGTCAAAAGTATTTCCCTCGGTTAAGAACAAAGGTTTAATCAAACCAATAGGAGTCAACAAGCTAACAATATAAGCAACACCTACATACGAACAAAATAGATACTTGCACCCAACTTGGCAATGGATTTTAAGCCCCTTGTCTTACTAGTTACAAGATTAAAAGCAAATAGATAGATAGATAATGGTAAGTGAAACAGTAAAATAAAGGCAAATAAAAGGGAAATTTTATAGAAGCAAGTATTGATAGAGAATGGACGCGAGGGCCATAGGTTCATTAGTGGCATTTCTGTCAAAAGTAGTTAATGGCGTGGTATACAAATTATTGTTGGGCAATTGATAGAAAAGAAAGATTTATAACTATGATCATTCATGGCATAATCTTGTATAGGCATTACGTCCATGATAAGTAGACCATTATCCAACTGCATCTACTACCATTACTCCACCCTAACCGCTATCTAGGATGCATTTGAAGGTATTAAGTTTACTAGAAATTGAGCAATGCAGTAAGCAAGATGACATGCTTTAGAAAGAAAGAAATCTAGCAATACGATAATTCCCCATCGGTTTATCCTTAGTAGCAACAATACAAATATGTGTCTTGTCCCCATTCGGTCACTGGGATGTAGAACACTGCACGGTTGAACCCACTACTATGCACCACTTTCTCTGAAGAACTACCCATCTATCTTGGCTAAAGAAGATAAATAGATAAGAAAGAATACATAGTTAATTAGTTATACAACAAAGAAACTTCATAAGATTGAATAATAATCAATGAACAACTTGATCATAAATCCACAATTCATCATATCCCAACAAACACACTGTTGATCTCAGAGGAGAACATGGTATTGAAGATCCAAAAGAGAGAGACGGGGAAAATACAACTAGCTAGTACTATGGACCCATGGGTCCTAAAGGAACTACTCACACACCATCGTGGAGGGAGCAAGGTTAATGAAGAGGCCTCCTCCAATGGCTCCCCCCTCTGACAGAACTCCGGAATAGGGCTCCAAATAGGATCTCTTCGAAACAGAGGCTTGCGGCGCCGATAAAATTCTTCTGGAGGGACAACGAATGGTTTTGGTATTTATAGGAATTTATGGCGGTGGAATCAGGTCAAGATGGTAACTAGGGGGCCCATAATCCCAGGTGGTGCAACCCCCCTGGACGCACCACCTGCCCTTGTGGCTGGTTGGTGGCTCCTCTCGACGCTTCCCGAAGATTCCAGTGTTTCTTTTCTTGTTGCCCAAAAAAATCATGTTAAATTGGTAACGTATTTTTGACCTCCATAGAAATCGATTTCCCGCAAAACCAAAAACAAGCAGAAAAATAGGAACTGGCACTTAGCACTAAATTAATAGGTTAGTCTAGAAAAATAATATAAAATGATAATCAAGTATATATAAATGATAATATAGCATCATGAAACAATAAAAAAATATAGACATGTATGAGATATGTAAGTCTCCATCACCATCTTCGTCCCTTGATCAGAGGCTTCGCCATCTATAGACCCATATAATTATTTGGTAGACAATGCACTACAAAAAAAGACACATCTGTGACATTTTGGCCCGAAAGAAAACTTTTTCTGTCATGCTTATGACACTTCTATGACGATAATTGTGACAAAACACGTATCATCATATATGTGGTGGGCTTCTACTTCTATGACAAAAAATCATGACAATAAATGGGCTTTTCGTCCTGGGCGGGCCGGGGACGCACCTGCATGACATTCTTTGGGCCGTCCATGACATAAAAATCATGGTAGAAGTGAGGGCGAGGAAATTTTCTCGGAGTTCCCAGTCACGGTGGGTGGTCAGGGCCGAGTGCTGCAATGTGGTTTGCGCGTTTCCCTTTATGTGTGCGTGTGTGCAGGTGTTTGCTAACTGAACCCGAGCATGATGGAAAGGCGTTCGCTTACTGAACCCGACCGATCGATCTCGCCCTCGCACCACCTCTAGCCACTGAAGCAGATCGATCCTTTGCTGCCCAACTGAACCCGAGCAATTCCTCCGCTGCCTAATTGAAACCAACCGATCCTTCTCACTAATTACTGAAGCCGAAGGCACCCGTACGTGCGAGATGTAGCCGGTTGGGTTGCCTCTTGATGAACAGTGCCCCTTGCTGCCTCGCACATGGTACACATAGACACTAGTCGAGATGCATCGATCGATCGAGCCGGTTGGTTGGCTGTGGATGAACAGTTCCTGGAGGGGCTTGGATGTATAGGACCCCGAGGAGGCCGCCACAGCCTAGCCGGTTTGGGTGGATGAATAGGACTCCGTGAAGGGCTCGAAGAACAGTAGCCAGTGGAGGCTGGAGGAGGTCGACGGTGGATGAATAGTAACCCATGGAGGCTGGAGCTAGGCAGTAGATGGTGATGAACAGTAGCCCTAGGAGCCCCCTTTTGCGGTACACCACACCCCTCCCAATGAACAGGACCCTGTTTTGACCATAGACGCTCGAAGAGTAGTCTGTTTCCTCTGTTTTGCGATACGCCACACCCCTCCCGATCAACAGGACCCCATTTCGACCGTAGAAGGTCGAAGATAACTCCGTTTCATCCATTTTGCGGTACGCCCGACCCCGAGCCGATGAACTGGACCCCGTTTTGACCATAGGTGGTCAAATAAAAGGTCGTTCCCTCCATTTTGTGGTACACCAGACCCCTCCCGATGAGTAGGACCCCGTTTTGGCTGTTCCTCCAAGCCGGTTGGCTCCCGATCGATGAAAATGACACGTTCCGACCCAGTCCGTTGCCTCCCAATGAAGATGACACTGTTTCTTTGTTTTGACCCAGCCGGTTGGCTGCCAATGAACATGACGTAGTTGCTATACGCGTTCGAGACCCCGCTCGTATGTACGTACGTGGCCGTATTTTTTGCCGTGTGGCTGTAGGTACGCGTACACGATTTAGACTGGACTGCCTGAACTGCTATGTCGGGGGCTCTACTACAACATGTGTTGCTACTTACTCGGCCATGGTTCATCCTTGCAGAGAGACCGATCAACCAGTATATACGTACACGTTCGCGACAAGACAGACAACCCTATGTACGGTTCGGTCGGGTGGGTCTCAGCTGTCAGGGAGGATAAGGAGGCACTCTCATGCGTGCGAAGATATATGTGGTGGGTCCCAGCTGTCGCGGGAGGAATCATTTTTTTGCGTAATAAGGAGGCACTTCCTTGCGTGCGAAGATGTAGCTGGTGGGTCGAGCTGTCAGCCTCACCGTGTACAGTCGTCTTCCGATGGTTGTCATTCGTTGACAACGTTGACCACGGTGCGCCGAGAGCACCAAGGCGGTGGACAACGGCAAGGCCAGCTAAGGGAACGATGCGGAGCCGAGGAAGACAAGGCAGTGGATGCCCACGCGGAGGGGAGTACGGGGGTTCACTAGTTCCGCTGCGGTGTGAGGCTGCCGTCGCCGAAGAATAACACGGGGTGTGGGTGAGTAGAGGGAAGGCCTAGCTGACGGTGGGGTTAGGGTGGGGTGGTGAGGCCAGTGCGACAGCATTGCCACCCACGGGAGGCAGGAGCAGGCGGTCCCACCGGCGCTGGTTTGGGCGGGTGGAGCAAGAAGATCAGAGGTTGAAGAAGCAGCACGGCTGTTGGATTAACATCCAACGGTCGAGCTGCTAGAATCATTTGTTGACTAAGTTTACAAAGCCCTGCATATGCGTTAGCTAAGTAGGCTGATACGTCTCCATCATATCTACTTCTCCAAAAACTTTTGCCCTTGTTTTGGACTCTAACTTGCATGATTTGAATGGAACTAACCTGGACTGACGCTGTTTTTAGCAGAATTACCATGGTGTTATTTATGTGGAGAAACAAAAATTCTCAGAATGACCTGAAACTTCACGAAGCAACTTTTTGGAAAATATAAAAAATACCTGCAAAAGATGAAGGCCAGGGGGCCCACCACCTGTCCACGAGGGTGGGGGTGCGCCTGCCCCCCTAGGGCGCGCCCCCTACCTTGTGGGCCCCCTGGAGATCCTCTGACTCCAACTCTATATATTTTGTTTCGGGGAGAAAAAAATCAAGGAGAAGGATTCATCGCGTTTTACGATACGGAGCCGCCGCCAAGCCCTAAAACCTCTCGGGAGGGCTGATCTAGAGTCCGTTCGGGGCTCCGGAGAGGGGAATCCGTCGCCATCGTCATCATCAACCATCCTCCATCACCAATTTCATGATGCTCACCGCCGTGCATGAGTAATTCCATCGTAGGCTTGCTGGACGGTGATGGGTTGGATGGGATCTATCATGTAATTGGGTTAGTTTTGTTAGGGTTTGATCCCTAGTATCCACTATGTTCTGAGATTGATGTTGCTATGACTTTGCTATGCTTAATGCTTGTCACTAGGGCCCGAGTGCCATGATTTCAGATTTGAACCTATTATGTTTTCATCAATATATGAGAGTTCTTGATCCTATCTTGCGAGTCTATAGTCACCTATTATGTGTTATGATCCGTTAACCCCGAAGTGACAATAATCGGGATACTTACCGGTGATGACCGTAGTTTGAGTAGTTCATGTATTCACTATGTGTTAATGCTTTGTTCTGGTACTCTATTAAAAGGAGGCCTTAATATCCCTTAGTTTCCATAAGGACCCCGCTGCCACGAGAGGGTAGGATAAAAGATGTCATGCAAGTTCTTTTCCATAAGCACGTATGACTATATTCGGAATACATGCCTACATTATATCAATGAACTGGAGCTAGTTCTGTGTCACCCTAGGTTATGACTATTACATGATGAACTGCATCCGACATAATTCTCCATCACTGATCCATTGCCTACGAGCTTTCCATATATTGTTCTTCGCTTATTTACTTTTTTGTTGCTATTGCTATCATCACTACAAAATACCAAAAACATTACTTTTGCCACTATTACCTTTTGCTACCGTTACCAATACTATCATATTACTTTGCTACTAAACACTTTGCTGCAGATACTAAGTTTCCAGGTGTGGTTGAATTGACAACTCAGCTGCTAATACTTGAGAATATTCTTCTGGCTCCCCTTGTGTCGAATCAATAAATTTGGGTTGAATACTCTACCCTCGAAAACTGTTGCGATCCCCTATACTTGTGGGTTATCAAGACTATTTTCTGGCGCCGTTGCCGGGGAGCATAGCTCTATTCTTTGCGTCACTTGGGATTTATATCTGCTTATCATTATGAAGAACTTGAGAGATCCAAAAACCAAGATCTATCCCTCAACTACGATGGGAGGTAAGGAACTGCCATCTAGCTCTGCACTTGATTCACCTTCTGTTATGAGTAAGCTTGCGACACCTAAACCTGCTTCTGCTATTCGTTCTGATATGTCGCATGTTATTGATGATGCCACTTCTGCTATGCATGATACTTATGATGAAACTACTTCTATGCTTGATACTACTGTGCCACTTGGTGAATTTCTTGATGAACAACTTGCTAGGGCTAGAGAGAATGAAAATATTGAATCTGATAATACTGATGAAATTGATGATGAAGACTTGCCTGTTATTCCTGAGGGTTATGTTTTTGATAAAGAAGCTTCTTTAGCTATTTTAGCTTGCAAAGATAGATACGAACTTAAGAGGTTATTAGCTAAATGGAATCAACAATCACTAAATGCTAGAATGAAACCTGACCCTGCTTTTGCTACTTCACCTATCTGTGTTACTGATAAGGATTATGAATTCTCTGTTGATCCTGATATAATTACTTTGGTTGAATCTGATCCTTTTCATGGCTATGAATCTGAAACTGTTGTGGCACATCTTACTAAATTAAATGATATAGCTTCCCTGTTCACTAATGATGAGCGAACTCGCTACTTTTATATCCTTAAAATATTTCCGTTCTCATTAAAGGGTGATGCTAAGATATGGTTTAATTTTCTTGATCCTGGTTGTGTGCGTAGTCCCTAGGATATGATTTATTACTTCTCTGCTAAATATTTCCCTGCTTATAAGAAACAAACTGCTTTAAGGGATATATATAATTTTGTGCAAATTGAAGAAGAGAGTCTCCCACAAGCTTGGGGGAGGCTTCTCAAATTACTTAATGCTTTGCCTGATCATCCTCTTAAGAAAAATGAAATACTTGATATCTTTTATAATGGACTAATCGATGCCTCCAGAGATTACCTGGATAGTTGTGCTGGTTCTGTTTTCAGGGAAAGAACACCGGATGAAGCTGAAATTCTATTGAATGATATGTTGACAAAAGAAAATAATTGGACATCTCCTGAGCCAGTTCCTGAGCCTATTCCTAAACCAACTCCGAAGAAGAGGGGTATTCTATTTCTCAGTTCTGAAGACTTGCAAGAGGCAAAGAAATCTATGAAAGAAAAAGGTATTAAAGCTGAAGATGTTAAGAATTTACCTCCTATTGAAGAAATACATGGTCTTAATTTACCACCTGTTGAAGAAACATATGATCCTAATCCGTTACCTATTGAAGAAACTCGTGGTCTTGATAACCCGACACAGGACGTAAAGGTAAATTCTCTCTATAGATATGATAAAGCTGAAATCCCATTTACTAAAATTGCTAGCCCATGCTTAGATGAGTTTGATAAATTTATGGCTAAGCAAGAAGACTTTAATGCTTATTTTGGTAGACAATTGAAATACAATTCAAATATGCTTGAACACTTGGGTGATTATATGGCTAATGTCAAAGGTGAACTTAAACTTATTAGTAAACATGCTTCTATGGTTACCACTCAAGTAGAACAAGTACTTAAAGCTCAAAATGATTTGCTCAATGAATTGAATAGTAAGAATAACGATAATGCTGTTAGAGTTATGACTAGAGGTGGTAAAATGACTCAGGAACCTTTGTATCCTGAAGGCCACCCTAAGAGAATTTAGCAAGATTCTCAGAGAAATAATGTAGATGCACCTAGTCCTTCTAATAGGAAGAAAAGGAAAAATGATATGACTTTGCATGCTTCTAGTGAACCTATTACTGAAACACCTGAGAATCCAAATGATATTTCTATCTCTGATGCTGAAACACAATCTGGTAATGAACCTGAAACTAGTGATAATGTTAATAATAATGTTAATGCTGATGCTCAACCTAGTAATGACAATGATATAGAAATTGAACCTGCTGTTGATCTTGATAACCCACAATCAAAGAATCAACGTTATGATAAGAAAAACTTTGTTGCTAGGAAACACGGTAAAGAAAGAGAACCTTGGGTTCAGAAACCCATGCCTTTCCCTCCCAAACCATCCAAGAAAAAGGATGATGAGGATTTTGAGCGCTTTGCTGAAATGATTAGACCTATCTTTTTGCGTATGCGATTAATTGATATGCTCAAAATGAATCCTTATGCTAAGTATATGAAAGATATTGTTACAAATAAAAGGAAGATACCGAAATCTGAAATTTCCACCATGCTTGCTAATTATACTTTTAAGGGTGGAATACCCAAGAAACTTGGAGATCCAGGAGTACCCACTATACCATGCTCTATTAAAAGAAACTATGTTAAAACTGCTTTATGTGATCTTGGAGCCGGTGTTAGTGTTATGCCTCTCTCTTTATATCGTAGACTTGATTTGAATAAGTTGATACCCACTGAAATATCTTTGCAAATGGCTGATAAATCAACTACTATACCTGTCGGTATTTGTGAGGATGTGCCTGTTGTAGTTGCAAACGTTACTATTTTAATGGACTTTGTTATTCTTGATATTCCCGAGGACGATAATATGTCTATTATTCTTGGAAGACCCTTTTTGAATACCGCACGGGCTGTTATTGATTGCACTAAAGGCAATGTCACTTTTCATGTTAATGGTAATGAGCATACGGTACACTTCCCGAGGAAACAACCTCAAGTTCATAGTATCAACTCTATTGGAAAAATTCCATCGATTATTTTTGGAGGTTTTGAATTTCCTATTCCTACTGTCAAGAAATATGATATTCTTATTATTGGGGATGTGCATATCCCCGTTGAGGTAACATAGTGTTATTCGAAATTTCTCCGGTTCCATGTTATTCGGAATGAGTTCGTTAACAAGACTTGATCAACCTTGTTAGTGGATTCCTTTTGATGAGCATGAGATGGATGAAACTAGAAGGTACAACCTTCTGTACCCCACTTTTACTTTCTATTATTTATATTAAATAAAATAAAAATAAATATTTTTCTGTCTGTTATCTGATTATCTGTGCAATATAAAAATACCCCAAAAATAAAAGTTCTCCAAATGCCCTGAAATTTAAATATGATTTTTTCTAGAATATTTGAGAATATTTGGCACTGAGAACACAACAGGGGGCCATCCACCTGGCCACGAGGGTGGAGGGCGCGCCCTACCCCCTAGGCACGCCCCCTGCCTCATGGGCCCACGGTGGCCCTCCTCCACTTATCCTTTCACCCACACACTCCTTCTTCCTCCCACAAACACGAACAACCAGCTCAAACCGGAGTCCAAGCTCATTTTGCTGCCATTTTCGATCTCCTTGCTCAAAGCACCCCTCACAAAACTGCTTGGGGAGATTGTTCCTTGGTATGTGACTCCTCCATTGGTCCAATTAGTTTTTGTTCTAGTGCTTTATTCATTGCAAATTTGTGCTACCTAGGTGACCATGTTCTTGAGCTTGCATGTCAAATTTATATGGTTCCAAGTAGTTTTGATGCATGATATAGGCTCTAGGCACTTGTATGAGTAGTTGCTATCAATATTATTGAGTTTGGTTTACTTTTATTTTGAAGTTACTAAAAATTTCAAAAATTTTCAGAGGAAGAAATATGCTTAGGAAAATGTTCCAAGGTGGTTCTTCAAGGAAGCAAGGACCCAGGCTTGCAATGCGTGATGCTGATGAAGAGCCACCAAGAGACACTCCAGTGCGTCCTTGTGAATGGCCTTCTGAGAACTTTATGGATCGAGCGGGAATTAAGGAAGAATTTAACGCATATTTGCGTAACGCTGATCTTGTGAGCTTCAAGGAAGAGAAGTGCAGCCAGTATCCCCAGCTCACTAGTTCCTTTGTGAGGAGGTTTGAATTTTCATCTTCACGTAATTCTCCAACTGTCCTGTTTGATCTTTATGAAAATTCTTACACTATGGACTTAGAGGATTTTACCACTGCTTGCAAACTTCCACAATGGGGTAGTATCAGGGATCCTCGCAAATATGAATTTAGAGATTTTCTTGCTAGTATAACTGTGGGAGAATCTAGAGATATAACACAAGCCACTATAGGGAGCGTTCACTTTCCCGCTATACATTATTTTGCTCTCTTCATAGGTAGATGCATTAATGGTAAAGATGAGTCATGTCACATGTGTGTCCCTGACCTCAGTATTCTTAGGAGTGCTGTGTTAGGAGATAAATCTTATAATTTGGGAGCCATTGTTGCACGTAGGTTGCATCTTAATAGATTTAATGGAGATTTCTTTGGTGGAATTTATGCAACCCGCATAGCTAATTTTCTTAGTATAGCCACGTGAATATGATATTGAATTACCCCTGCTTACCTAGACTTTAATGCTATGGTTCACCACCAGTTTGTCGAGAGGAATGTATCACCTCTCCAGTATCGACTAATCTTTGACAGACGCCGTGCTGTCCATATTACTCTCCCTGCTCCTGCCTTCTTTGATCATCAGGCAAAAGGAAGATATGTTATTACCAGAGAGGAGGCAGATGAGTACGAGAGGAGGGCTGAGGCCGCTCGTCGCCATGCTGCAGCTCAGGAGGCGATAGCCGCTGCATCGCAGTACGACCCCAACTACTATTATGGATATCCGCCAGGCCAGCCGTGGCCATAGACCAACTTAGGCCAAAAGCCTAAGCTTGGGGGAGTACGTATTTCCCACCGACATTACATTTATGCTCACACACTCATTGCTAGATGTCGGTGTTCATACTTTTTCATTGTATTATCCATGCTAGTTTATTTTCCTTTTTTATGCTTTCTTCTTGTGTGTTTAATAAACCTTAAGAAAAACCAAAAAAAATTAGTTGTGGTTTTTAATTAGTTTACTTTCCATGCTTGTAGTAGTAATTAAAAAGAAAATCCCAAAAGATTTCCTGTTCTTCTTTTTGCTTGTTGGGAGCTTTCCCGTGTAAATAGTTTTATTTCTTTTCTTTTCTTTGGGGGTCGATCGGAGAAGACCATGATTAAATTATTGAAGTGACTCTTATATGCATAATTGTTGATCTGACAAAAGAGCCCATATTGCCTTGTCTTCTCCTGTTTATTGAATGCTTGCAGATTCCAGCTTAGTCCAATGCAAGTGCACAATTATTATTATTCACATCATTCGGTCATGCAAGTGAAAGGCAATTATGATGATATATGATGGACCGACTGAGATGAGAAAAGCTGGTATGAACTCGACCTCTTTTGTTTTTGTAAATATGATTAGTTCATCGTTCCTGATTCGGCCTATTATGAATAAACATGTTTGCAATGACAACTAGAGATCATAGTTCTTGTGCCATGCTTGATTAGCTATGAGTTATAATGGTTTACCTTGCATGCCAACATGCTATTGAAATGGTTATGATGTGGTATGATAGGGTGGTATCCTCCTCTGAATGATTTAAATGACTTGACTTGGCACATGTTCACGCATGTAGTTGAAACAAAATCAACATAGCCTTCATGATATTTATGTTCATGGTGGATTATATCCTACTCATGCTTGCATTCGGTGTTGATTAATTTTAATGCATGTTCATGACTGTTGTCGCTCTCTAGCTGGTCGCTTCCCAGTCTTTTGCTAGACTTCACCAGTACTAAGCGGGAATACCGCTTGTGCATCCAATCCCTTAAACCCCAAAGTTATTCCATATGAGTCCACCATACCTACCTATATACGATATCCACCTGCCTTTCCAAGTAAATTTGTATGTGCCAAACTCTAAACCTTCAAATAAATATCCTATTTTGTATGCTCGAATAGCTCATGTATCAACTAGGGCTGTCCATATCTTCCATGTTAGGCGGGTTATTCTCAAGAGGAGTGGACTCCGCTCCTCACTCACGAGAAAGTGGCTGGTCACCGGGATGCCCAGTCCCATGCTTTATGCAAACTAAATCAAAATAATTACAAAGAAAACTCCCCCTGGGACTCTTGTTAGTTGGAGGCACTCATTGTTTCGAGCAAGCCATTGATTGATGTTTGTTGATGGAAGGGGGAGTATAAACTTTAGCATTTTGTTTGGGAACCGCCTATAATGTGTTTAGCATGGAAGATATCGCCATCTCTTGGTTGTTATGTTGACAATGAAAGTATACCGCTCAAAATATTATTCACCTCTATTTCCAAACCGAGCTCTGGCACCTCTACAAATCCCTGCTTCCCTCTGCGAAAGGCCTATCTATTTACTTTTATGCCGAGTCATCATCCTCTTATTAAAAAGCACCAGTTGGAGAGCACTGCTGTCATTTGCATTCATTATTGTTAGTTTACATTGGGTATGACTTTATTGGATCTCTTTTACCATGAATTACAATGTCTAGTCGGTCCTTGATCTTTAAAGGTGCTCTGCATTGATGTTTTGCGGTCTCAGAAAGGGCTAGCAAGATACCATCTTGTTATATTATATTATGATTGTTTTGAGAAAGTGCTGTCATCCGAGATTTATTATAATTGCTCGCTAGTTGATTATGCCATTGATATGAGTAAACTTGAGACCTAAGCGTTATTGCGAATGTGGTTAGTTATAATCTTTGCTGAAAACTTGAATGCTGGCTTTACATATTTACAACAACAAGAGCAAACAGAGTTTGTAAAAGTTTTTCTTTATCACTTTCAGTTCGTCAACTGAATTGCTTGAGGACAATCAAAGGTTGAAGCTTGGGGGAGTTGATACGTGTCCGTCGTATCTAGTTTTCCAAACACTTTTGCCCTTGTTTTGGACTCTAACTTGCATGATTTGAATGGAACTAACCTGGACTGACGCTGTTTTCAGCATAATTACCATGGTGTTATTTATGTGCAGGAACAAACGTTCTCGGAATGACCTGAAACTTCACGGAGCAACTTTTTGGAAAATATAAAAAATACCTGCTAAATATGAAGGCCAGGGGGCCCACAACCTGTCCACAAGGGTGGGGGGCGCGCCCCCCTACCTCGTGGCCCCCCTGGAGCTCCTCCAACTCCAACTCCAACTCTCTATATTTTTTTTCGGGGAGAAAAAGAATCAAGGAGAAGGATTCATCGCGTTTTACGATACGGAGCCACCGCCAAGCCCTAAAACCTCTCGGGAGGGCTGATCTAGAGTCCGTTCGGGGCTCTGGAGAGGGGAATCCGTCGCCATCGTCATCATCAACCATCCTCCATCACCAATTTCATGATGCTCACCACCGTGCGTGA
This sequence comes from Triticum urartu, assembly GCF_056163025.1. Classification (NCBI taxonomy): domain Eukaryota; kingdom Viridiplantae; phylum Streptophyta; class Magnoliopsida; order Poales; family Poaceae; genus Triticum; species Triticum urartu. The sequence continues at coordinate 217,746,074 of NC_141877.1, read as the reverse complement.
GTAATTCCATCGTAGGCTTTCTGGACGGTGATGGGTTGGATGGGATCTATCATGTAATCGAGTTAGTTTTGTTAGGGTTTGATCCCTAGCATCCACTATGTTGTGAGATTGATGTTGCTATGACTTTGCTATGCTTAATGCTTGTCACTAGGGCCCGAGTGCCATGATTTCAGATCTGAACCTATTATATTTTCATCAATATATGAGAGTTCTTGATCCTATCTTGCGAATCTATAGTCACCTATTATGTGTTATGACCCGTTAACCCCGAAGTGACAATAATCGGGATACTTACTGATGATGACCATAGTTTGAGGAGTTCATGTATTCACTATGTGTTAATGCTTTGTTCCGGTACTCTATTAAAAGGAGGCCTTAATATCCCTTAGTTTCCGTAAGGACCCCGCTGGCACGGGAGGGTAGGACAAAATATGTCATGCAAGTTCTTTTCCATAAGCACGTATGACTATATTCGGAATACATGCCTACATTATATCAATGAACTGGAGCTAGTTCTGTGCCACCCTAGGTTATGACTGTTACATGATGAACTGCATCCGGCATAATTCTTCATCACTGATCCATTGCCTATGAGCTTTCCATATATTGTTCTTCGCTTATTTACTTTTCCGTTGCTATTGCTATCATCACTACAAAATACCAAAAACATTACTTTTGCCACTATTACCTTTTGCTACCGTTACCACTACTATCATATTACTTTGCTACTAAACACTTCGCTGCAGATACTAAGTTTCCAGGTGTGGTTGAATTGACAACTCAGCTGCTAATACTTGAGAATATTCTTTGGCTCCCCTTGTGTCGAATCAAATTTGGGTTGAATACTCTACCATCAAAAACTGTTGCGATCCCCTATACTTGTGGGTTATCATAGGCCCACAAGTCAGCCACCAAATCTGCCGGGTCCCAGCTGTCATCGGGAGGAATAGTTTTTTTGCATAATAAGGAGGCACTTCCTTCCGTTCGAAGATTTGGCCAGGGGTCCCAACAGTCAGCAGGAGCAATCATTTTTTCGCGTAATAAGGATGCACTTTCTTGTGTGGGTCCCTACTGTTAGCTTCTCCACTTACATCCCTCTTCTGATGGCTGTCATTTGTTGACCATTTTAACCATGCCGCACCGAGAGCACCAACGCGGTGGACGACGATGAGGCCCAGGAAGGGAACGACCCGGAGGCGGTGAAGCCACAATAGTGGATGCCCACGCTGAGGGGAGTACAAGGGCTGATTGGTCGGTTGTGGGGTGAGACTATCGTCGCCCGAAAATAACAAGAGGTGCGGGTGGGTAGAGGGATGGCCTGGCCAACAGTGGGAGTAGGGTGGGCCGGTGAGGCATGCGCGGCAGCACAGCCGACCATGAAAGGAGGGAGCAGGCAGTCCCACCGGCGCTGGTTTGGGCGGCTGGAGCGAGATTGAAGAAGCACGACGGCGGTTGGCTGGACATCCAACAGTCACTACTCTTTGTTGACTAAGTTGACAAAGCCTTGCATACGTCAAAATATGTTTTAGGACAACATCACCGTCAACCTAGTAGGCCCACAAGTCAGCCTCCAAATATGTGGAAAACACATACAACCCTTTTGCCCTTATTTTTAATAATTTACAGCCCATTTGCTAATTATTAAGGATATTTTGAAGCCCATATTATTTTTGTTAGCATTACAGACCATATTCTGGCCACTTCTAAAAAATTCAACAAAATTTTGCATATTTCGGTGGGGCCCGAACTCTTTTAATCACGAAATTTTGAGTCACATTAAAAATAATTTTATTTCAAACTAAAATATAACGAAATTTCCCTCGCAAAAACAATGAAATTTAAAATCTTGAAATCCTGAAAAAAATAAAATTTGAATCTAGTTGTCGCTTTTTTGTGTTTTTAAAATTTACAACCCATTTCTTACTACTTATAGCCCATTTTCTAGGGAAGCCGAATACATCCCTCCTCGTCTTTAAAGATTTGCAGCCCAACAGGGCTGAGAAAAGCAAGTAGGCCTGGGTTGGGTATTGTCCAAAAAAATAAAACTGAGCTAGTCATTTTGAGAAAGAAAAAAGATATCAAGTCGGCTCATCATGTGCTTAAATGAAAAAAAGCCTGGGCTAGACGGGCCACAGCCCCCACACAGCGCAGTTAATACCCTGCTCTGTCTCTACAACTGGGCGAGCTACTGGGTCCCTGTTGTTACAATATTTCTCTCTTTAATAAAGGAAATGGCAAGCCATTTGCCTTGTTTCAAAGAAAATATGACAGTCACAGCCGAGTTGAAAAGGGAAACAACATCTAACTCAAGCTTACAAACAATACAGAAGCCCAAGGATTAATTGTTCATTAGGTTTAGACAAAACCCAGACTGACCATGGCAATAATATCTAACCCAGCCACTATTTTTGGCAGTCACAAACAAATGGATCAGTCTGATCCATAAAATCAACATCCTGTGCCAAAAAGTTTACTGGAATATGACCACAAGTTGTTGTAAATAGAAGTCGAGCGCATTCAAAAGCCCATTTGTCCACCTGAAACTTCTTTTTTTCCGTTCAACATATCCATCCGTGAGAAATTTCTTGTTGAAAAAAATTAAGCCTCATTGACAACAGTAACCTCACATTCAACAGGAAGAATGTGACCAAGCTTCTGTTTGCCTGGTTGGATGCATATCCTTCCATCGTTATTGTCCTCAAACGAATGTCATGAGAACTGAGAAAATCTTGGTGCTTATTACGCCACCGATTGGTTGTATGTTTTTCTCCATGTGTTAGTGCCTATGTAGGGATGAAGATTGAAAATAGTTAAGGTCTAAAAAAAGAGAGTGTTGAAAGAGCGACAACTGAACGGTAATTCTAGTACAATATATATGGGCTTTCAATGTGCATGAAATAATCATCTTTATGTACAAATTCTCCAAACATGGATAAAATTGCAGTAAGCCAATAATTTTGTTCAGATCAATACTAAAAATTATATAAGATCTTGACAGAATCCATCACCATAGATAGGCTATCGATGGACGGACTCTTCATTGAGCATATAACATAATAATAGTATCCAAAGTGTACTCCAAGATGGTATAAAACTTATGTGCACAAATGAAAAATGCAGCTTGTGATTACAAAAGTGTAGATGATAATATACAGTACCTGAATAAGTGTGGAGCCAAACACCATGTCGTGATGTTTAAATGGATCACAAGTTACACCCAAGGTTTCAAGTATAGGCACAGAGGTGATAATTATTTGCAAAGGTTTATAACAATTATCAAGGAGCAACCTTTGAAGTGAAGGGGCATCTTTAATGATGAGCTATTGTCCTTCAAAACAAATTCCAATGCTTTTAAGGTGAGGCAACTTTATTTGGAGACAATGGATAAGAATTTATAATTTGAAAACAAGCAGCAAGCGCTCCAGGGCAGGGCAACCGGAGTGGATGATGCTGTGTAGTGAGGCCTCAGACAGATCAACCACCACAAGCGAAAGCCTTTTTAGCAGTGGGAGTCGAACCATTAGTACCAGATTGTCTGGTAGATGGCACCGGGCTATGGTGAGGGTGTGGAGAGAGGAGGAAAACCATGAGATGGACAACAGTGGTGTGGGCACAAATACATGGCGTTCGGGTCACAGTATGTATTTTTCATATTAATGGTAGAACTCAAGCTATTGCAGTTTTTCGAATCTAGTGGATGTCAGCCAGGTGTCCACCGGGCAGGGTATGGACATCAGGTATCGTGTCGGGATGCAGAGGTGTTGAATGGGGCCCTGGTGGGAGGAGATGATGGCTCTGAGGAGTTCAAATTCATGAACAACAGATATCTGACGACAGTCGAGATTAAGAGGCACGGTGCACCAGAGAGTGCACCACTGAGATGCGAGGACTTGTGTGCGGCAGCCATCCTTGGTGGGGAGAAGGGGGATGATCTCCCCAAGGATGGCGTCCGGGAGATCGCTGATGCGGTCCACCAGAGATTCTACGGGTTCCTCAGATCCGGGTGGGGGGGGGGGGGAGGGGGCTCACCGCTTCTCCCCACGCTGCCGGGTGCGGGGTCTACAACTGGCGTCACCGCTGGCGGGAGCCTCATCTTCATGGCTGTAAGTGCATCTAGTGCCACCCCTAGTTGGTTTTGGAGTATTGACGACAAACCTAGTTGAGGGACTAATGTGTTTGTGAGAATTGCAGGATAACACAGGTAGAAGTCCCTCATTGATTCGGTTTTCTTACCAGAGATGACCCCTAAAAATGTGTGAAGACATTGATGTCAAAGGTGGTATATGAAGATATTCACATTGAAGACTATGACAAGAGAAAACATTGCATGAAGCCTATGGAGCTCGAAGACTTAGATCTTTCGTAGCTCTTTTTCCTCTTCCTTGTTGAGTCATAGGAACCACCGCACTGTTAAGTGGGGTCCAAGAGAACCATTCAGAATGAATGAAGTGATGCTTAAACAAAACCTATGTCTTCGAGTGAAGACTATGAGAGCGAATCTTGTCCAGAGTCGGACAAGTCAGCTTTGCTTGTAGCCCAAGTAAAGTTGCCGTGTGAGTTTGAAATCTGACCGTTGGAACATGTGTCAGTTCCTTAGTGACCCAGGGTCATTTCGGACAAATCAGGTCGGGTTGCCTAGTGGCTATAAATAGCCCACCCCCTACAACCATAAACGGTTGGCTGCTCAGAGTTAGTGTACGGCTTTTGTCGTTTGAGAGCAACCCACCTCGAAGCCTTTGAGAGAGAATTCCTTGCGAGGATAAATCCCTAACCACCCAGAGCCAAAGAGAATTAGGCATCACTTAAGTCTTCGTGTCTGTGTGATCTGAAGACTTATTACACTTGAGGACTGTGCATCCTCCAGCCGGTTAGGCGTCGCGTTCTGAGCATCCAAGAGACATTGTGGATCGCCGGTGAACGAAGTCTGTGAAGGTTTGGGAGTCTACCTTGAAGACTTACCAGAGTGATTGGGCGAGGTCTGTGTGACCTTAGCTCAAGGGGAATACGGTGAGGACTGGGTGTCCTGAGCTGCGTGTTCAGGACTAGGTGTCCGGGACTGTGTGTCCTCAGGTTTAAATACCTAGCCGCCCTAACCAGACGTACAGTTGTCACAACAACTGGAACTGGTCCAACAAATAATTGTCTTCAACGAGTCACTGGTTTCATCCTTCCCGTCCCTCTACTTACTGTTACTCCTTGTGAAGTCATTGTATGATTGCACTATCTTTTGTCTTCACTAAGTGACTGCGTGTTCTGTTTGGCTTCATATATCTTCCTACCTGATCCTTACTGCATTGCTGCTATTAGTCATTGTGCTCTCACTTGAATACTTGACTATGGCTTGCCTAGTGTAGTCTACCTTCCGCTGCATGGTAATATGTTTATTTCTATCGTTTGTCTTCGAAACTTCCACGTTTTGAAGACTTACATAAAAATCGCCTATTCACCCCCCCTCTAGTCGATATAACGCACTTTCAATTGGTATCAGAGCGAGGTACTCCCTTGTTCTATGTGATTCGGTTTAACCACCTGGAGTTTTAGCTATGTCGACTGCAGGGATAATCAAAGTCTCCGCTGCGTGCCCCGTCTTCGATGGAACTGAATGTCCCTACTGGAAGAATAAGATGCGCATACATCTTGAAGCCATTGACGTCGACCTATGGTATGTCGTCAAGAACGGCGTTCCCAAGGTTGGAGAAGGTGTCACTGCTGCTGATGTCAAGAAGTTCGTTCAACTGGACTCTACCGCCAAGAATATCATCTGTGGTCATCTGACCAAAGGACAGTATGGCCGTGTGAGTGCTTTGGAAACATCTAAGCTGGTCTGGGACTGGCTCTCCAAGGTCAACGAAGGCGTCTCAACCCAGAGAGATCAGAGAATTAGTGTCCTTCGCAACCTCTTCAACCGCTTCAAGCGAAATGACAATGAGAATGTCCAGCTCACGTTTGATCGACTCACTGACATCACAAATGAGCTTCAAGCCCTCGGCGCTACTGAGATCACCAAGCATGAAGTCGTCAAGACACTACTGATAACACTTGACAGTTCGTTTGACACCCTAGCCCTGATGATTCAAGAACGACCTGATTTCAAGACACTCGATCCGTCCGACATACTTGAGAGGCTCAACACACATGAGTTTCAGCTTTCTGAGAAAAGAGATATCTACAGTCCAAACTATGGGCGAACTCGTGCCTTAAAGGCAAAAGCTGTCTCCTCATCTGAAGAAGAATCTGACAGTAGTTCTGATGATCCTGAAGACATTGGAAAGGAACTTGCTATGCTTGTGAAGAAGTTCCAAAAATTCACCAAGAAGAAAGGCTTCAGAAAGTCTTCACGATCAAGCTCAAGGAATGATGAAGCTTCTGCTCATGACTACAAGAAGAAAACATGCCACAAGTGCAAGAAAACTGGCCACTTCATCTCTGAGTGTCCGCAATGGGACAATGAGAACAGAAAGAAGAAGAAGAGCAAGGAATATGACTCTGACGATAAGAAGAAGAAGAAATACTCAAAGTCTTCTTCCAAGTCTTCCTCAAAGTCTTCATCACACAAGAAGAGCTCATCTGGCAAGGCACGTGCGCTTGTTGGCAAGGAAATGGATTCAGAGGAGGAGTCCGCTTCTGAGGAGGCGGAGGTGGAGTCTGAGGAGGAGTCCGATTCTGGCGTTGCAAGTCTGGCTACAGCATACGTTGCCAAGTCCATCTTCAACACTGAAGACAATGACTTCACCACCGACACCGATGCAAATGACAAGGACTACTCTGCTCCTACCTACTGCTTCATGGCACGCGGTGCCAAGGTAAACTCACGCACTACTCACTATCAAACATCAAGTGACGATGACTCTGATTGTGGTTCAAAACCCAGCTACAAAACACTTGCTAAAATTGCAACTGAACAACAGAAAGCCATGGAACATATTCAAAAACTGTTAGACAAAAGCGATGATCTATTAGGCGCAGAAATGACTCGATCTGAGTCCTTAATTGAAGACATAAAAAATCTTCACGTTAAGTATGAGGAACTTGAAAGTCGTCATGAAACGCTCTCAACAACTCATGAAAAGTGTTCCTATGATTATCTTCAAAGGAAGCAAGATCTTGAGAAATTGAGAGCGGCTCATGAAGATCTTCAAAAAGAAAATGAGTCACTTCGCGCCAAACAGATCAATTCCGCTCAGGAAGGATTTGAACCACCATGTCTTAAATGCATTGAGCGTGAAAATGCTACTTCTGTTGCTGAATGTTCTACTGCTGCTACTGTTGCAATATCTTACTGCAGGAATGGACCGCCTATGAAGAAGATCTGGGTTCCGAAAAAGTGTCTGGAGAATCTTCCTGTGAATGTCATCGTGACACCACACGTGAAGAAGACAAACCTTAGACCACAGGCTTCATACGGTCCAAAGGCTTCATACAGACAAAGGACTCACTTGAGTCGCACTAACGCAAATGTTTTGCAGGGAAACCATACTCAGGCCTATGAATATGAGCACGGTTCATCAAACCGCCATGTTCATAAGACCAAGAACTATTCTGCGCATTCTTATGAGTACTATTGTCCGCCTGCAAGACTTTTTGCTAGGGCTCCAAAGCCAAAATTCTCAGACGCTGCACTTAGACTTATTGCTTCTAAGCCACCCTTGAAGATGTGGGTGGCTAAGAAAGCTTAACTCTCTTTTGCAGGGAAAGGTCTCCAGTAGAAAACCAAAATCGTCTGACGCTATTGCTGGGGACCTTAAACATCTTGTAGGGCGCAAGATCAAATGCCCGAATGGTCTTACTATGTACTTCGTTCCTGAATCTCTTGCTACTCTCCCTATCAGTCCTAATCTGGATCTAAGCTTTCATAACCCACTGGTTTGTCAAATGTTTTTGCTTCACAATTCTCTTCGTGAAGCCTATCCCCCTAACTGCACTATAGGGTACGACACCAGCGTCTTCAGAATGGATTATTGATAGTGGGTGTACCAATCACATGACTGGCAAAATAAGCCTTCTTATGGACTCAACCTTACGTCCATCCGACAAGAGTCACATCACATTTGCTGACACTGGTAAAAGTAAGGTATTGGGTCTAGGTAGAGTTGCAATCTCAAAGGATCAACACATGGATAAAGTCATGCTTGTTGAATCCCTTGGCTTCAACTTAATGTCTGTCTCAATGCTTTGCGATTTGAACATGATCGTAATATTTGGAAAATATCGCTGCCTTATTCTAATGGAATCTGACAAGTCTCTAGTGTTTGAAGGGTATCGGAAAGATGACTTGTACGTGGTAGATTTCTCAGCAGGACCACAACTTGCTGCATGTCTTCTAGCAAAGGCTTCAGAATGCTGGCTCTGGCATCGGAGGCTAGGGCATGCCGGCATGAGGAACCTCCACACCCTTGCAAAGAAGAATCATGTCATAGGCATCGAGGGCGTCAAGTTCAAGAAAGATCACTTATGCGGTGCCTGTGAAGCAGGGAAGATGACGAGGGCCAAACATCCCTCGAAGACAATCATGACAACCACTCGACCCTTCGAACTGCTCCACATGGATCTTTTCGGTCCCACTCATTACTCAACTCTTACTACTACTGCTTGCCTCTATGGCTTTGTTATTGTTGATGATTATTCTAGATATTCTTGGGTGCACATAATCCTCTACAAGACTGAAGTGCAGATGTCTTCAGACGCTTCGCCAATCGAGCAATGAATAATTATGGCGCCAAGATAAAGCACATCAGAAGTGACAATGGCACTGAATTCAAGAACACTGGCCTTGATACATATCTTGATACCTTGGGCATCACACATGAATTCTCAGCCCCGTACACGCCATAGCAGAATGGCGTCGTCGAACGCAAGAACAGAACACTCATTGAGATGGACAGAACGATGCTAGATGAATACAAGACCCCAAGAAAATTCTAGCCTGAAGCCATTGATACTGCATGCCATACAATCAATCGTGTTTATCTTCACAAGCTTCTGAACAAGACATCTTATGAGCTCCTTACTGGCAAGAAGCCAAATGTCAGCTACTTCAGAGTATTTGGCGCCAGGTGCTGGATCAAGGATCCACATCACACTTCAAAATTTGCACCAAAAGCACATGAGGGTTTTATGCTTGGATATGGAAAGGATTCGCACTCCTACAAAGTCTTCAATCTCTTTCATTATAAAGTGGTTGAAACAGTGGATGTGCGATTTGATGAGACTAACGGTTCACAAAGAGAACACCTGCCAAATGTGCTAGATGAAGTTCCATCCAGCGAATCAATCAAGCTGATGGGAACTGGAGAAATCATGCCCTCTGAAGCTCAACCTGAAGAGGAACTCATCATCTTCGCACCTGATCAACCTGAAGACAATGCTCAGCCTGAAGACAATCCCTCTAACAACGACAATGATCAGCAAGAGCAAAATCTTCGTCCTGTACATCCTCGCGTTGCCAGTGAAGTGCAGATTGAGAGAATAATTGATAGCATCAATGCACCAGGTCCACTCACTCGATCAAGGGCAACTCAGCTAGCAAATTTTTGTGGTCACTTCGCATTCGTCTCAATAACAGAACCCAAGAAAGTTGAAGAAGCCTTCATGGAACCTGAATGAATTCAAGCTATGCAAGAAGAGCTTCAACAGTTTGAGCTGAACAATGTATGGGAACTGGTTAAGCGTCCTGATCCTCGGAAGCACAACATAATAGGCACCAAATGGATATACCGCAACAAGCAAGATGAGCATGGTCAAGTTGTCAGAAACAAAGCTCGTCTCGTTGCTCAAGGATATACTCAAGTGGAAGGCATTGACTTCGATGAAACATTTGCTCCTATGGCTAGACTTGAAGCCATACGCATACTGCTGGCCTATGCAAATCATCATAACATACTTCTATATCAAATGGATGTGAAGAGCGCCTTTCTCAATGGCAAAATTGAAGAAGAGGTGTATGTTTCACAACCGCCTGGCTTTGAAGATTCAAAACATCCTGACATGGTATACAAGCTCAATAAGGCACCGTATGGCCTCAAACAAGCCCCTCGGGCCTGGTATGACACACTCAAATATTTCCTGAAGAGCAAAGGCTTCATACCTGGTTCCCTAGACCCCACTCTCTTCATGAAGACATATGATGGTGAACTGTTTGTGTGCCAAATATATGTGGATGACATTATCTTCGGCTGCACCAATCAGAAGTACAGTGAAGAGTTTGGATATATGATGCAAGAGCAATATCAGATGTCCATGATGGGAGAGCTGAAGTTCTTCCTCGGTCTTCAAATATGACAACAACGCAACGACATCTTCATATCTCAAGAAAAGTATCTCAAAGATTGCCTGAAGAAGTTTGGTATGCAAGACTGCAAAGGCTTCACGACGCCATTGCCAGCCAAGCATCATCTGGGTCCTGACGACAATGGTAAAGAGTTCGATCAAATGGTATACCGCTCCATGATTGGTTCTTTGCTTTATCTATGTGCATCTAGGCCAGATATTATGCTTAGTGTTTGCATGTGTGCTCGATTTCAAGCGGCACCAAAGGAGTCGCATCACTTAGCTGTGAAGCGAATTCTTCGATATTTGGCTCACACCCCAACTCTAGGATTATGGTATCCAAAGGGCTCAGAGTTTGATTTGGTTGGATTCTCGGATGCTGATTATGCTGGTGACAAGGTGGATCGCAAGTCTACATCAGGCACATGTCATTTTCTGGGACGATCACTTGTATGTTGGTCTTCAAAGAAGCAGAACTGTGTATCTCTCTTTACTGCTGAATCTGAATACATTGCTGCTAGATCTTGCTGCGCTCAGCTTCTGTGGATGAAGCAAACACTCAAGGACTATGGAATTCATCTGAAGCAAGTGCCACTCTACTGCGACAATGAAAGCGCCATCAAGATTGCCAACAACCCAGTTCAGCACTCAAGACAAAGCACATTGAAATTTTTCATCACTATGTTGATTATATATATATACTAGTGTTCTGTCCTCTACAGCATTCACTTATAGCTATGTATTCTTGTTGAATCTTTTGAACTAAGTGAATGTGATCGGACCCTAACCTCTCTATGCTTTCTATCTCAAACTCTATCTCTCCAAATCATATGCATTCTATTGAAACTGTCGAATGTCTTCTCTGCGTCCTTGTCAGCAGAAGATACAGAGACAAACATTAAGTCCGTTTTCAATGCTCATTCCTTCACCTGAAACCCGAAGAAGTGGGAACGACCACCCGACAATCCAGGCGTGCGTGGGACGTGGAACAACCCCCGATATGCTGCATGACGGCCACGTGCCCATCAGATGTGAATCGCCAGGGGCACCTGTGTAATAACGCAGTGCCGCCCCTGTACCTATAAATACACGCCTCACCACAGTCATTATCTCTTCTTCCACTCCCGCATGAACCCTAGCGCCACCGCTAGCCCTTGACGACGCCGGCGACGAAGCGCTTCGCTGCCGCAACCTCTCCGACGCCGTCTTCATGCCGACCGCGGACATCGTCCTCTCCGCCATCGCCGTAGGTGTCCTCCGTCGCCAAGTTAGGGCACGGAAGATCGAACTGCCAGGCCTCCTCTTCCACTCCGTCTAGCAGTTCTTCGTGTGGTAAATAAAACTTCCTTTTTACGGCCCCGTTGATCCTATAGCTTTGTCACTTTCTACCACAAGCAGTTTCTATTCACACAAGTTGGATCTCTTTCACACTGCATCTCATAACGTGCCTAGTATATTCACTTATGCTTCACAAAGTAGTTAGATTCCTCACTTGTACTGATCTCTGGATTCGTACAAATCTAGAACCAACTCCTTATCTATGAGTGAATGTCTTCGCACGATGAGGTCAATGTCTTCTAAACTAATTTATCTTCAAAATCTTCTGAGAATGCATATGACCTCTTCCCCTTCCCTCGCACCTTAATGCTGTCACAGGTACATGTCCGTGGGAGAATCCCTTGGTTCTCATAGTCTGCATTCATTTGCAGAATTCTTACAGCATCATATAAATTCTCCCGAAGCCAGTTCCTGTTTGTCCAGCAAGCGAAAACCTTTGAAGCCTTTGAACGTATTGAAGCCTTTCAGTTTAAAATTCATGGCTTCAGAGAAATCTGCAAGGAAGGGTGACAGAAAGCGTCGAGGAGAAACATCAAGAGATCTGCCCGATGAACTCTCAGAGCTGTACAAGACACATCCTGAAGAGGATTACAATCAGCGCAAGACACGAATCCAATGGATTCGACGCTATTGGGCAGAATAGTGGTTCAAGTACAGATTTGTGACCAAGGAATATGCTGAAAAGAATGCCATCAAGTGACCATGGGGAGACATCCTCTACAAAAATCTTCAACCCAGGACCAGAGATGAAGCCATTGAACAAGGCTTCTATCCCTGCATGGTCCGTGGACCACAGCCTGCGGATGCTGACCCATCGTCACTGCTATGGTGTCGTGACGACATTCTGTTCAAGCGTAACTTCCAGTTTACCCAGAACTCAGCAAAGCAGAACAAGAAGACATTGGGACTAGACTTCAACCCTGGTCCTTCTGCTCCAAGGGCTGACAGCACACGTGATGCAGAACCCAATGTCGTCGGTCCTTTCTACAACCTTGAAGGTCTCATCACTCATATCTTGGTTCAAGGGACAGCCGTGAATGAGCCTGCAGATGATGCTAAATTAGATGAAGCGCCTGCAGCGCCGAAGCCAAAGAAGCTGAAGCAGCCAAAAGCTTCAAAGCCTGCCACTGCACCAAAAATCTCACGGGCGAAGCCACTGGCAACTGCACCTCCTGAAGACAGTGTGCAGTCTGAAGATTTGTCACGCATCTCCAAGCCCCAGAAGGTCAAGATGCCTCTGCCACACACCGGCCAAGAGCTAACAGCTGCGGCCATTCTGCGCAATGATGCCATTGATCTGTCAAGTGATGAAGATCTTGCAGATGACGCTCTTGAGCAACTCATCAAGAGCAAAGAAGAAGTAGAAATCTTCAATAATCTGCCTCTCTTTGACGTGGCCATCATCCACAACTTCATTGATGAATGGTTTGACACGCCCAACATCAGCTTCGACGATCTGCAACTTCCCATTGGCGTTAGTGTCGCCTTCCATGGCGCCATTGCTTCAGAGTTAGCTATCGCCCAACGCGTTGTTGAACTGAAGCAGAAGATTGACTTTGAGAAATCTCAGTTCAAGAAGCATATGGCCAAGCTCAGCGTGCAAGAAGTGAAGAACTTCAAGATTATGCTGCACGAGCTCAAGGAAGCCTTTCTCACAAAATGTGCAGAAGCTCAGGGTTCTCGTGAGCGCATGAAGGTTCTGGCTGACAGGTGTGTACAAGCCTACAATGAGGCTGAGAAGCGCAAGGCCCTTGGGCATCCTGGCATCGACCCCAGGATGGCTGCAAAGAAGAAGAAGAAGCCCGCTACGGCTGATCCCGACGCACCAAGGCAGGAAGCAGATCCCATTGTCTTCCCAACCAGCATGACTGGCTCGAAACCAAAAGCCCGGTCAACCGCTTCAGAGCTGAAGAAGACAAGGACTGCTGAGGCTGAAGCCAGGAAGAGGAAACATCCTGAAGCCTCTCCTACTGCCCCCTCCAAGAAGAAGAGGAAAACCAAGAAAGAATGGGCTGCTCCCACAGAGCCTTTGATTGTTGAACCCATTTCCATGGTTCGTCCTGACGCTGAACGCCAACTGACAATCCATGAGCCTGCTTTCACAGAGGCTCATGAAGCTGAAGACTTTCCAGCAACTGATCCCATCGCTGCTGAAGAGATTGGTCACCATGACCATGTAGAAGATGGTGCAGTCCTTCCTCAGCTCGAGCACAACGAACTCATCAGCATTGGTCGTCCTCTGAAGCCAATTGCTCAGGATGCTTCATGGGCTGATCGTCCACAAGAGGAAGAAGACTTTGAGGCCCAGCCAACACCAACTCCACAGGCGTCATCAGCGTTACGCAGGCTTCGCAAAGGACCAAGGCCTCCAGTCTCTGAGTCTGAAGCTAAAGCTGCTAAAGACATTCCGGCTGCATCAGCCGATGGAGAAGAAACCCCAGAAGCTCCTACTCCCCCGTCCCACCAAGAAGCTGTTCTCGAGGAGAACGTGATTGTGACTGACCCTCCAGCTCGTCAAGTGGAGGTTGAAAATCTTGAGGCTGCCACCACCAACACCACTGAAGCCACTGACGCAGTCATGGCTAAAGCTAATGTGGAGCCCTCACCCACAAAAGCACCAGAAGTCAGCGAAGCCACTGATCCCACTGCTTCTGTTCCTACACCTGCTGCCGGTCCCCAGTTCGACTATCATGTTGAGCACATGCCTCAGGTACAGAAGCCAATCCCAAGATTGCCCAGGTTCCCAGGTCCTGCATCAGCACCTGGATCCTTCAATATCAATGGCTTCAGAGCAGACAACACATTCTTCAATAGCTCCAGGAACCCCTACTCAAGGGAAAGAATATCATCTGATCGGTTCTGGAGCTATCCGCAGCGAAGCTATTACTCCTGCATTCTATACAATCAAGGTCACATCTTCCCACACAAGCGTCTTGACATTGAAGCAATAGCTAGTCTGCCCTGTCTGGAAGAAGCTCTGGATTGCTTCAAAGAAGTTGGATTGCTGCCATTCGTCACTGACCAAGAGCATTGGAATGAAGAGTTGCTGCTCCAATTCTATGCCACACTTCACATCCGCGGGTATAACAGAGATCCGAAGACTTGGGTCCTGGAGTGGATGACAGGAAACGTTCATCACGAAGCCAAAGCCTTTGACATCATTGAGCTCACTAGTCTGCCCACTCCCGGCGATCTCTACGAATTTGGCTGTCAACTTCACAATGAAGCTGTGGAGAGCATCTTTCAGAGGCCTGAACCTAACATGAGTCAGATGCTCAGTATGATGAAGCCATTACCCCAAGATGCCGCATATCCCAAAGAGTTCTTTGTTGAAGACCTAGAGTATCTGCCAAGGACTATTTATCACATCATAAGGCGAACTCTCTGGCCCATCAAAGGGCACTCTTCACATGCCAAGCTGGAAGGTGCAATGAAGACTTTGGTCTTCTATATTCTTCATGGCAAATGCTTCAATGCACAGGACTTCTTCATTCGCCAACTTGCTGCATCAGGCTCTGATCTGTTTGGCTTGAAGTTCTACGCCCCATGTGTAATGCAGCTGATCAAACTTCACTCCGCTATCTCATATCAGCCATCTGCTCGCAATCATCGGATCTTTTTGCCTGATGTGGATATGTCTATTGAAGCCATCTATCCTGAGCCTGCCAAGGAACCTCTAAGTCTTCAGAATGCAGAGCATCAGAGTTTTTCTCAGAACATTGAAGGAGTTGAAGCAGTCGCTCGTGTGTATCCTTTGGCTGGCACTACACGTGCACCGCATCCTGCTCTCACTGCAGCCACTGACAGTACAACTGCTCCACGACCCAAGAAGCGCACTCGTGTTCTCAATGACCAAGAGCTTCTTGTGGCTCTTCATCAGAAACATGATAGGCATCATGACTGGCTGAAGCGTCAAATGCAAAGCCTCTTGGTGGATGTTAATCGCATTCGCAATCTTGCCACCAAGAATGCTTTTGTTGCCCATGAAACCTCTCGCCACACATGGAAAGGGCTGACGCTGATGTGTTCTGAAGATGGTCTTCAAGAGGATGGCTTCTCTGAGCGCTTCAAGTTTGACTCCACACCTCCTCGAAGGGCAGTGCTGCAATGAACTCCATCTCTTGAAGACTCTGAGTTCTCTTCCTCTGCTGCAACTGTGAATGCCAGAGTGATCGAGGATGAAGACGATGCTACTTCACCGCCACCTCCTTCAGCACGCTTCGACTCTGCTCCAAGCTCTTCTGCACCGCCAAACACCACCAACGACCCTGCTGCTTCACCTACTCTTCATGGGAACGAATAGATGCTCTATGTCTTCAAACCTTTTTGGTCCTTACTGACAAAAGGGGGAGAAGCATATGAGTTTGATAGTCTTCAAGCGGGTCTATATGGGCGGGTGCTTTATATTTTGCTTCGTGTTTGCAACTCTCGTTTTGATACATTTGGTTCTTTGAGTTGTAACACTTAAACTCGATGGTCGTCTGCTACCTATTTGCCATTTTGTTATGCGATGATAAATTCCGCATGTGCGACGATAAATTCCGCACTTAGATCATTTTGCAGACGTCCATTTTCCATTATGCATGTCATTATCTTCACATACCTTCACATGCATAGTGGATTGTCATCATAAGTTGAAGAGGATCTCCACAAGCACAACCTACCATGTGCATTTGCATTCCAAAAGCAAATTACTTATATGCACATCTTCAGGGGGAGCCCTTGCAACTTATGAAGACAACTCCTTATCCTTTACAATTTCACATATTATATTCCCCGTTGAAAACCTCAACTAGTTTGTCATCAATCACCAAAAAGGGGGAGATTGTAAGTGCATCTAGTGCCACCCCTAGTTGGTTTTGGAGTATTGACGACAAACCTAGTTGAGGGACTAATGTGTTTGTGAGAATTGCAGGATAACACAGGTAGAAGTCCCTCATTGATTCAGTTTTCTTACCAGAGATGACCCCTAAAAATGTATGAAGACATTGATGTCAAAGGTGGTATATGAAGATATTCACATTGAATACTATGACAAGAGAAAACATCGCATGAAGCCTATGGAGCTCGAAGACTTAGATCTTTCGTAGCTCTTTTTCCTCTTCCTTGTTGAGTCATAGGAACGATCATACTGTTAAGTGGGGTCCAAGAGAACCATTCAGAATGACTGAAGTGATGCTTAAACAAAACCTATGTCTTCGAGTGAAGACTATGAGAGTGAATCTTGTCCAGAGTCGGACAAGTCAGCTTTGCTTGTAGCCCAAGTAAAGTTGCTGTGTGAGTTTGAAATCTGACCTTTGGAACACGTGTCAGTTCCTTAGTGACCCAGGTTCATTTCAGACAAATCAGGTCGGGTTGCCTAGTGGCTATAAATAGCCCCCCCTACAACCATAAACGGTTGGCTGCTAAGAGTTAGTGTACAGCTTTTGTCGTTTGAGAGCAACCCACCTCGAAGCCTTTGAGAGAGAATTCCTTGCAAGGATAAAGCCCTAACCACCCAGAGCCAAAGAGAATTAGGCATCACTTAAGTCTTCGTGTCTGTGTGATCTGAAGACTTATTACACTTGAGGACTGTGCATCCTCCAGCCGGTTAGGCGTCGCATTCTGAGCATCCAAGAGACATTTTGGATCGCCGGTGAACAAAGTCTGTGATGGTTTGGGAGTCTACCTTGAAGACTTACCAGAGTGATTGGGCAAGGTCTGTGTGACCTTAGCTCAAGGGGAATACGGTGAGGACTGGGTGTCCTGAGCTGCGTGTTCAGGACTGGGTGTCCGGGACTGTGTGTCCTCAGGTTTAAATACCTAGCCGCCCTAACCAGACGTACAGTTGTCACAACAACTGGAACTTGTCCAACAAATCATTGTCTTCAACGAGTCACTGGTTTCATCCTTCCCGCCCCTCTACTTACTGTTACTCCTTGTGAAGTCATTGTATGATTGCACTATCTTTTGTCTTCACTAAGTGACTGTGTGTTCTGTTTGGCTTCATAATATCTTCCTACCTGATCCTTACTGCATTGCTGCTATTAGTCATTGTGCTCTCACTTGAATACTTGACTATGGCTTGCCTAGTGTAGTCTACCTTCCGCTGCATGGTAATAGGTTTATTTCTATCATTTGTCTTTGAAACTTCCACGTTTTGAAGACTTTCATAAAAATCACCTATTCACCCCCCCTCTAGTCGATATAACACACTTTTAATGGCACTGGGGCCAGCCGACTCCATTTTCCTTGCGGGTGTCCCGTCGAGCTCACGGATTTGAGCAGAGCAGTCAGAGACGAGCCTAGTGGCAGTGCAAGTGGGGAAGAAGAAGGGCTGGGGTTTTATGTAGGAGCGAGGAAGAAGGAGAACATGTGTTTTCTGTACGAGTGAGGAAGAAGGGAAACATACGTTTTCTGTATGAGTGAGGAAGAAGGAGAGCACGGGGAATTGGGGGGCGACGAAAGGGGAGAGTCCAGCGGGATGCAGGTTTTTTGGGAGTGGTGTCTACTATGCAACTTTATTCTTGTAGACACGTGTTAGGCCTCCAAGCGCAGAGTTTTGTAGGATAGTAGTAATTTTCCCTCGAGTGGATGACGTAAGGTTTATCAATCTATGGGAGGCGTAGGATGAAGATGGTCTCTCCCAAACAACCCTGTAACCAAATAATAAAAAGTCTCTTGTGTCCCCAACACACCAAATACAATGGTAATTTGTATAGGCGCACTAGTTCAGCAAAGAGATGGTGATACAAGTGTAATATGGATAGGAGATATCGATTTTTATAATAAGAACAATAAAAACAGCAAGGTAGCAATTGATAAAACGGAGCACAAACGGTATTGCAATGCTTGAAAATGAGGCCAAGGGTCTGTACTTTTGCTAGTGCAATCTCTCAACAATGCTAATTTAATCGGATCATATAACCATCCCTCATAGTGCGATGAAGAAGCACTCCAAAGTTCTTATCTAGCGGAGAACATAAGAAGAAATTGTTTGCAGCTATTCTTTCCGATCGATCTATCCAAGAGTTCGTACTAAAATAACACCAAGTTATACTTTTCGATCGATCTATCAAGAATTCCTACTAAACTACTCCCTCCGTTCTGAAATATAGGTCGCTGGAGGATTTGTTCCGACCAGGTGAAAACGGTGA
The DNA here is from genome assembly GCF_056163025.1 of Triticum urartu. NCBI lineage: Eukaryota > Viridiplantae > Streptophyta > Magnoliopsida > Poales > Poaceae > Triticum > Triticum urartu. The sequence goes on along the minus strand of NC_141877.1, from coordinate 217,727,334 downwards.
AATTTACATCGCTGCCCCTAGTTTGAATCGGTATCCCTGGCCATCGTCTTCCTCCATCCGCCAGGCCATCGTCCATCGTCCGCCCGCCCCTGCTTCTCCTCCAGGCGCCTGGATTTGAAATTCTCCGCCAGGCCATCATTCGCCCACTCACCCTGCTTCTCCTCCGCCCGCCCCTGGTTCTCCTCCACACGCCCAGGTCCCAGGTGCTACTAGGCCCAAGTCCCCTGCTCCTCAGTGCACCCAGGTCTTCATCTCCAGCAGCAGTAATCCAGGGGCGCAGTGATCCAGGGGCGCCAAGGAGGGTCCTCGTCTCCCAGAAGGAGCACACAATAGCATCGATCCTAGGTCCCAGATCTAGCAGCAGCGATCCCAAGTCCCAGGTCCTTAGGGCCTTATCTTGCTCCTTCTTCTTCTCCTGGGCGTGCTCCTTCTTCTCCTGGGCGTGCTCCTTCTTCTCCTGGGCATGCTCCTTCTTCTCCTGGGCGTGTTCCTTCTCCTGCAACAGCAGCAACAGCAAAGATTAGAGTCATACTGATCAGCAACAACAACAAACAACTGTTGGGTTCTTCTGCAGGTGGAGTATGACAACAGCAGCAGTAGTAGTTTGACAATAGAAGCAGTAACAGTTTCACAGCAGCAGCAGTTTCACAACAGTAGCATCAGCTATGCATCCTGCCCTAACAGTTTCGAATTATCAACAACAACAGTAGTTTGACTCTCTCATTACTTGCCAGATTAGCAACATCAGCAGTAGCAGATCAGCAACAGATAAGGAGCAGCAGAAGGTTCTAGAGAACATGTTTTACCTGTAGTACCAGATCACCGCTGACAACTACCTCGTCGTCTCGCCTGTAGAAGATGCTTCTCCCAGACCTCAACAACACTCCACCTGCAGAAGATGAGATGATTGAAGATGAGATGATTGATGAAGCAGGAGATGAAGATATACTAAATGTAGATATATTTCCGAATTTATTTGACATGAACTAGAACAATGGGAGTACACAATGAGGATCAAATAAAACAATGACCAGTTAAAGTTAAAGTTAAATGCTCTGTTAACATGCAACATTTTCAGTTAATTCTAACTGAATTTTTTGAGTTAACTAAAAAAAATCAGTTAACGTTAACTAAATATTTTCAGTTATCATTTGATTATTTGAATAATTTCAGTTAACTGAATATACACTTAATGAAATGATCATTTGATCATTTTATGAAATGATCATTTAATTTTATTAACACAGAACACCACCACAAAGTTTCATTTAATTTTATTAACACAAAAGATTCATTTAGATTAACACAAAAGGTTTAATTTACATTTATTAACATAGAAGATTCATTTGGATTTAATTAATGGAGGATGCTTGAGATGCTTGAGAAGAGGAGAGAAAAGAAGAAAGAAAGAAGAGAAAAGAGGGAAATTGGAGTATTGGATTTAGGGCTACTATAGCTTGCAATCCTACAATAAACTACAGTACTAAAACTACTGAACTATTGAAACTACTTGAAAGAGGAGTACACTACAGTAGCTTGCAATCCTCTTCTTGCAAGTCCTACACTAAACTACTGCTTGCAATCCTCTCTTGAAGTACTTGCTGTTAACAGTTGCTATGAGTAAGAGCTGCGACAGTGGCTACTGCTTGCAGGAAGAGAGAAGTGAGAAGAAGAGAGAAGAGCTACTGCTTGCAAGCACTACTAGCTGCAAGTCCTACAGTAAAATGGTTTCAGTTAATTAACAAAAAATCAGATAATTTTAATTAACACAAATGGTTTCAGATAATTTTAATTAACTGAAAAGGTTTAAGTTAATTAAAGGAAAAGGTTTCAGTTTATCTTGATTAACAGAAAAATGTTACTCCAAAATTACTCCATGCTTTTGTTAATTTAGTGAATCAAGTCTGAAGAAGCTACAGGAGATCACTACAAATCTCTACTCCATGATGCTGCTTCCAGTGGCAGTCTGTTTGTGCAGGTGGTGCGCGAGGATGGGCCGGAGCTCATGGAGGAATAAGTGGTGGTTGGTCTCGTCCTTCAGGTAGCACCAATCCAGCCTGTAGTAGGGGAACGCGCACGGAGGGGGAAATGTTCAGTCGGGAAGGAATTAAGGGCAAAATTAAATGGGAACTGAGTAAGGAAACCAAGTACCCTTGCGACGAAGAGGACGATGTGGAAGGAGGGGTCAGAGCTACGGTGGCGGGGGTGAACGAGAGGACGGCGCCGGCGCTAGCTCCGGAGGCACAGGGGCGACGGCTACGCGAGGCGACGACCTGGGACAACGATATCCTGGCGGCAGGAGCTGGCGCTGTCATCGTGGTGCCCGCCGCGGCAGATCCTGGCGACGACCCTGATGGCACCGTCCCCTCCGACGAGCGCAGGCACCGCTGATGCCACTGCCTCCTACTCCATCAAAATCAGATCCACAACGCTCAACAGCAGCCGCCACCTCCACATCCAACGCCTCCATCGCTCATCACCGGTGCAAAAATCGATCTTTTCACCATCGGACTCACCGACGCATACGATGGTGGGGAGAAAGGGGGTGGTGGAAGATGTCGACGACGTTGAGAGGGAGAGGCATAGGGGAGGCCGACGTTGATGGGGAGTGGCAGAGGGGAGGCTGGCGACGGGGACGAGGGCCGTCGACGAGCGGATCTGGGAGAGCGATGGGGAGAGCGAGTGGAGCTAGCGGTGCGAGTGAGCAAGCGGTGCAGACGAACAACAGTGAGCGAGCGATGCGGGAGGGCAAATTGGGAAAGTGAAAGAATTTCGTAACGTGATGAAAATTACACTACCATCGCTTAAACGACGTACATTTCGGAACAGAGGGAGTAACACCAAAGCAAATTCAGATTCATAGTAGTCAATCCAACATAAAAAACCTCAAAGAGTGCCCCAAGATTTCTACCGGAGAAACAAAAGACGAGAACATGCATCAACCCCTATGCATAGATTACCCCAATGTCACCTCGGGAATCCGCGAGTTGAGTGCCAAAACATATCTCAAGTGAATCAATATAATACCCCATTGTCACCATGGGTATTCATATGCAAGACATATATATCAAGTGCTCTCAAATCCATAAAAGTATTCAATCGGATAACAACGAAATCTCAAAGGGAAAAACTCAATTCATCACAACAAGATAGAGAGGGGAAAACACCATATGATCCAACTATATTAACAAAGCCTGCGATACATCAAGATCGTGACATCTCAAGAACACGAGAGAGAGAGAGAGAGATTAAACACATAGTTACTGGTATAAACCCTCAGCCCCGAGGGTGGACTACTCCCTCCTCATCATGGTGGCCGCTGGGATGATGAAGATGGCCACCGGTGATGATTCCCCCCTCCGGCGGAGTGCCGGAACGGGGTCTAGATTGGATTTTCATGGCTACAGAGGCTTGCCATGGCGGAACTTCTGATCTAGGGTTACCCCCAGGGTTTTTGGAATATTTGGGATTTTATAGGGCAAAGAGGGGGTGCGGGAGGCCACCCGGGTGGGCACAACCCACCTGGGCGCGCTTGGGCCCCTAGGCATGTCCTAGTGGGTTGTGCCCCCCTCGGGGCACCCCCAAGTGCTTCTCTGGCCCACTGGATGTCTTCTGGTCCATAAAAAATCCACAAAAAGTTTCGCGGTGTTTTGACTCCGTTTGATATTGATTTCCTGCGATGTAAAAAAACATGCAAAAAACATCAACTGGCACTTGGCACTATGTCAATAGGTTAGTACAAAAAATGATATAAAATGACTATAAAATGATTATAAAACATCCAAGAATGATAACATAACAGTATGGAACAATCAAAAATTATAGATACGTTGGAGACGTATCAGGGAGCGCCCCAATTCAAGAAATATGGGCTTTTCCTCGCAAAAAAACTAATGGGCTTTAAGATGGATTGGATTTTGTATTGGCCTGGTCGGCTGCCATCATGTTTCTCGTCCTGGACGGTCTTAACACTAGAGGCAGCCGATAGGAGACACTCTCCAGCTGTCCCAGCTTATTGCCCATTCGAAATATAAAAAAGAGACGCCCTCCATCTTATCGCTCCTCATCGGTAACCTTTTTCAACTTAAAAAAAATTATGGCTCCTTCTCAGGACCGCTTGCCATCCACCAAATTAGAGGACGCAGTACTACATGCAGACGCTCACACTGGTGGCAACGTGAAAAAATGAGGTGTTAAATGAGGTGTCAACATTCACATTAAACTAAGCTTCAGAAGATACGGTATGCATACTAACATTCACAAGCACAAAAGTTCAGCATGTTTATGCATCTCAATGATTCACCATACTATAACCAAGACAAAGCTATGAGAAGGTGCAGAAATAAAGAAAAATGATCAATGCTTCTCTGAGCAAAGGGCCTCCCTGCGCACACATTAATTTCCTGGGCATGCTTGTTTCTTCTCAATGTTGCGAGCACTTTGAGCATGTTGGCAACTCCACAGCTTGCTGCTTTTTTGCTCCTACACTACTCGCCGACCATGCCGTATTTGACTCGGGACACTTATATCTTACGGTGACGTTGCGGCTGCACTGCTTGTTTGCTCCTACACACATGACAGGTTCTGTTGGGGATATAGCTATCAGTTATGACCCGCCCAGGAGGGGCCGGGTCAGTCCCAATGACAGGTCACAAAGGAAGCCCAATAAACATTCAAGGTGATAGTTTATTAAGGCTTATAGAAGGCCTAAGCCCAGAGGCGGCTTAAGGCCCAATATTGTAAACCGCCGTATGTAAAGAAAGACTTGTAAGGAAAGGCATGTAAAAGAAGTCACCGAGCCGGACACGCTTTATGAGCCGGCCGGGACTCTGTAGGCCACCAGGCGTCAGCCTGTGTATATAATGGGACAACCCGGTGGCGGCTTAGGGCAAGAAACAAGAGATCGAGAGCCAAGCCGGTGGATTAGCCTCTTGGTGATCGAAACCCCAACAATTCCAACACAACTAGACGTAGGCTTTTACCTTCATCCTAATGGGCCGAACTAGTATGAAACCTCTCGTGTCCTTTGTCCCGATTAACCCCTTTAAGCTTCCAAGTTGCGATGGGCCTACGACTAAGTCCTTTTGCTAGGACATCTGCCGTGACAATTCCACGACAGTTGGCGCCCACCGTGGGGCTAGCGCACGGTGAATTTGAGTTCGTGAAGGGCAGCTTCGAAGGGATCAATGGATACGTTGTGGGCCGGATGACCAAGAGTTATCGTGGCAAGCTCTGCATCGATGACGAAGGCTGGGGCCCCGAGGACGGCTCAATTGAGTACGGGTACCGGGTCCCCTTTGGCGGGATTCATGTCTTCATCAGCCGGATCGGCGAATCAGGCCCTGAGCCAGACATCTGCACCAACATCATCGAGACGACTCAGCGTGCGAGACCCGCCCAGGCTTGACCTACCGTAAACCATGCTTTTGTGGGTTGCATCCATGGAGGTGAATACTCAGAAGGATCAGTGGATGGCGGTGAGACGGCCATCAGTTCGGACGCTACATCATCAACAGGCGAGACAGACTCGTTGTATCAGCTGCAGGAGGGCATGCTTGGGGGCTGTTCCGATGGCAGCAGTATTCCGGACCCTTTGAGCCGCCAAATCGAGCTGGAGTTTTCATGGCAGGCACCCAGCCCGGGCAGAAGTCGACGGCTGCGGCAGCGACGACCACCGGGTCAGCAGCGGCCGGGTCAGGAGACCCCGCGCGCTCCCCGGCTCAGATACTAATGGACCTCACGGATAAGCTGACGACCCTATTGACTGCCGTGGTGGAACCGACGAATAAAGTTCAGCATGATGCGGAGGTGGCACGGGTGCGCGAAGGATGGCACAGGCCAAGGAAAACTTAATGGCCGAAGAGGTCAGGATGGCCGCGGAGCGGGCAACTTTGGATGCTCGTGCTCAGCAGCTTCAAGCAGAAACTTTCCGGCTCTCGGTGGATCTGAATGCATCAAACAAGGTCATGAGGAGAAGGCACCAGAAAACTCAATCACGTCTACCTCTGATGCTCGACCCTAGGAACCTTTTCCATACACCTGGGGCCGGTCCAAGTAACCCGTCGGAGGCAAATCGGATCACGACACCCGGAGCACCGGTTCAGCCGCGGGCCATGGAACCGCCTCGCATGCATACCGCTCCGCCTCATTATGCGCCAACCCCGCCGCGTCACTTCTCCAATCCTTTGGAAAACCTCATTGCTGCGTCGGCTCGTTTGGCGGCTCTCCCGATGGAAGGTAACTCTCCGACAGCAGTCGAGACACGAAGGGTGAGGGAGCTTCTTCAGACAGCTCTGGCACAGCAGGATGCGTACTCTTATAGTCAAGACAGAATCCATTCAACCCCTCGCCCGAGCTGGAGCCCGAGCTATAGCAGGCATATGGACTCAGCTGATATGTCAAGCAACGCTCAATGCCGCAACCAGCCACGTAGGCATGAGCCGGTGCAGGCGGGAGCCCTTAACTTAGCGGATCAGGAGAGGATTCGACAAGAGGCTGAGCGGGCGATTCAACTGGCAGCTGAGCAGGCGGCTCATCAGACTTTCCCGGCTTATCCAGCAACCTCTGTTGAGGCAGGAGTAGCCACAAGGACCGGAGGCGTTCCTTTCTTGGTGCCGGCTATACGTAATGAACGCTTACCTAAGGACTTCAAGGGACCTCGTAAAGTGCCTAACTACACAGCTGATTTGCAGCCTGGGGCATGGATTGAGAGTTACGAGATGGCAATGGAGCTTTTGGAGGTCAGCGATGCAGCGATGGCTAAGTACTTCACCATGATGTTGGATGGAACGGCTCACACTTGGTTGAAAGGGTTGCCACCCAATTCCATCGGCTCATGGGCGGAGTTGAAGGCTCAGTTCATTCAAAACTTCAAGGACACATGTAAGGAACCTATGTCAATCATGGACCTGACTAACTGTAAGAAAGAGGAAGGGGAGTCCACAACCCATTGGGTGCGCCGGGTCAAGGAGATAATACATTCATCTGATAAGATGGATGCTGGATCGGCAGTCTTAATGTTGGAGAAAAAATGCCGTTTGAACCTCTGAAACAGAAGCTGGGACGACTCAAGCATGACTGCAATGACATGGGCCAGTTGATGGCGGCTCTGGTTAAGTATGCTGATTCTGATAATACCAAGGATCCCTTGTCTGATGAGGAGAAAACAGGGAAGGGAAAGAAGAACGGCAACGGCAAGGGTCACCAGCATAACCCGGCAAATCAAGGAGGTAATAAATGTAAGGCTGGCGAACGTGGCTAGCACCAATACACAGGGTAACAATGAACGACGCAAGGGTAGGCAACCCCCTCGGTCAGGCGGGTCAGGTCCCACCCTCGAGCAACTATTGAATGAACCTTGCCCAAGACACGGCACCCGGGAGAAGCCATCAACCCATCTGTGGAAGGACTGTACGATCATGAAGGCATTTAAAAATTCAAACGTGTTTGACGGAGGTCATGGGCCTGGCGGCGGTTCATGCGGAGGCGGCTTTCATGGCCCGGGCGCCGGTTCAGGTGGAAGCGGTTTTCACGGTCAAGACCATACAGGTAACTAGGGAAGTTACAATCAACAACCCGGCCAAGGCAATCAACAGAAATAGTCTGGATATCAGAGCAACCCAAAATAGTTGAATAGTGGGCAATACCATGTATTTACCACTAGTTTGTGCAAGAGGGACCAGAAGCTTCATAAAAGGGCTGTCAATGTTGTTGAGCCGGCGATACCACGTTATTTGAGGTGGTCTGAACAGCCCATTGTGTGGAGCAGAGAAGATCATCCTCCTCGGGTTGACAACCCGGGTCACTTAGCCTTGGTAGTGGCACCTTAGGTCGGTGGATATAAATTCACTAAAGTGATTATGGATGGAGGTAGTAGCATCAACATCCTCTACTATGAGACGTTCCGTCGGATGGGGTTGACTGATAAGAGTCTTAAGCAATCCAACACTGTTTTTCACGGTGTTGTACATGGCAAATCGGCATACCCAGTTGGTAAGATTGAGCTGGAAGTAGCCTTTGGGGATGAATATGATTCCAGGGCGGAGAAGTTAACTTTTGAGGTGGTTAAGATCAAAAGCCCATATCATGCTCTGTTTGGACGGCCGGCTTACGCCAAGTTCATGGCTCGGCCGTGTTATGTATATCTACAGCTCAAGATGTCGGGTTATAAGGGCACCATTACAGTGCATGGAAGCCAGAAAATAGCCCTGGAGTGTGAAGAAGGGGATGTTGCGTATGCTAAGTCTGTTTGTGCAACAGAGGAGTTAAAGTTTTATAAAGATAATGTTGACCCGGCAGACATGACATCGTTAAAGAAGCCAACAACGGAGCATGAGCCGGTGTTGAAATTCAAATCAGCTGATGACACCAAGACGGTTAACTTTGTTCCCGGCGACTCATCCAAACAGTTCATCATCAGTGCCAACTTGGATCCAAAATAGGAAAGCGCGCTCATTGAGTTCATCCATGAGAATCGGAACATCTTTGCATGGAAACCTTCTGATATGCCGGGTGTCCCGAGAGAACTCGCTAAGCACACTCTCAATATTGATCCAAAGTTTAAGCCGGCCAGACAGTTTCTCTAGCGGTTTAACGAGGAAAGGCAAAAGGCCATTGGAGAGGAGGTGACCCGGCTCTTGGCATCCGGGTTCATTGTGGAAGTTTTTCACCCAGAGTGGTTGGCCAACCCGGTGCTTGTACTCAGGAAGAATGGCACCTGGCGTATGTGTGTGGATTACACTGATTTAAACAAAGCTTGTCCAGCTGACCCTTTTTCTCTCCCTCGTATTGATCAGATCATTGATGCTACGGCGGGTTGCGCGTGTTTGAGTTTTCTGGATGCTTATTCAGGTTATCATCAGATCAAATTGGCAGTTAAGGACCAGGAGAAGACATCCTTCATTACTCCGTTTGGAGCCTTCTCCTATGTGTCTATGCCTTTTGGGCTTAAGAGTGCCCAGACGACTTATCAACGGTGTATGCAGAATTGTCTTCACAATCAGATTGGGCGCAATGTTCATGCTTATGTAGATGATATCGTGGTGAAGTCCAGAAAAGAGGAAACCTTAGTAACAGATCTGAAGGAGACCTTTGATAACCTCCGGGTCTACAAGATGATGCTTAACCCAGCTAACTGTGTTTTTGGAGTTCCCGCTGGCAAACTCTTGGGTTTTTGGTGTCTAGCAGAGGTATTTAAGCTAACCCAGAGAAAATTAAGGCAATCACCTCCCTGGACAAACCGGTATGCATCAATGATGTTCAATGGCTGGCGGGTCGTGTCGCTGCTTTGAGCCGGTTCATAAGCCGGTTAGAGGAGAAGGCAATGCCTTTGTATCAGATGATGAAAAAGACGAATGATTTCGTTTGGAGCAATGCTGCAAACTCTGCTTTTGAGGATCTGAAGAAACAACTTGCTGAGCCGCCGGTTCTTGCTGCTTCGGTCGAGAAAGAGCCGCTATTGTTATATGTAGCTGCTAACTCATGAGCTGTTAGTGTGGAGATTGTGGTGGAACGCAAGGAGGCTGGCAAGGAACATCCGGTCCAACGGCTGGTTTACTACGTCAGTGAAGTGTTGATTGAGTCCAAACAAAGATATCCACATTGGCAGAAACTCATATATGGGGTATTCATGGCGAGCCGGAAGCTCAAACATTACTTTCAGGGTCACCCAATCACTGTGGTTAGCTCTGCGCCTTTGGGAGACGTCATCCAGAATAGAGAGGCTACTAGACGAGTCGCCAAGTGGGCCATTGAACTTGGGTCTCATGGGTTGAAGTATGTGCCACGTACTGCGATCAAGTCTCAACCGCTAGTTGACTTTATTAATGACTGGACAGAGATGCAGATGCCCGAAGAGAAATCGGACAACATTTATTGGACGATTCACTTTGATGGGTCTAGACAATTGGAAGGCTCGGGGGCTGGAGTTGTTTTAACTTCCCCTCGAGGTGACAAGTTTTATTATGTGCTGCGACTAATGTTTCCTTGTACTAACAACACATCAGAGTATGAAGCCCTGCTCCATGGTCTTTGAATGGCCCAAGAGATGAGCCTGAGCCGGGTCCGGTGTCTTGGCGATTCAGATCTGGTGGTTCAACAGGTGTCAGGCAAGTGGGATTCAAAGGACCCTCTCATGGCGGCTTATCGTCATGAAGTTGATGCTGTTGCAGGACATTTTAAAGGTTATCAGGTGGAACACATTGACCGCAGGAAGAATGAAGCGGCGAATGCTCTAAGCCGGTTGGGGTCTCAGCGTAAGCCGGTGCCACCTAACACCTTTTTGGATGTTTTGCATAACCCGTCTGTTAAGTTACCTACAGAAGAAGATCTGGCCGTTCCTGACCTGGAGGCACAGTTGGTGGCGGCTCTTCACGTCATCCCAGATTGGATAGTCCCGTTCTTGGCTTACATGACCCGGGGCGAGTTACCAGAGGATGAGACCCAGGCCCAGTAGATAACCCGGCGGTCCAAGTCAATGACGATTTCTGACGGAGAGTTATACCATTGCAGCGTCTCTGGAGCGTTTCAGCGGTGTGTTTCTCCTGAAGAAGGCCAAGAGATACTTCATGAAATCCATGAAGGGGATTGTGGTCATCACGCCGGGTCAAAGTCTCTTGTGGCCAAAGCTTTTCGTCATGGTTTTTACTGGTTAACGGCTCATGCCGATGCAGAAGATCTGGTCAGTAGGTGTGATGGATGTCAAAAATTCGCACGGCGAGCACATGTGCCGGCTCAAGAATTGTGGATGATTCCAATCACCTGGCCGTTTGCGGTCTGGGAGCTTGACATGGTTGGACCTTTTAAAAGGTCTAAGGACAAAAAGACACATCTTTTAGTGGCAGTCGACAAATTCACAAAGTGGGTTGAGGCAGAGCCAGTGAGTAAGTGTCATGCGGCCATGGCGGTTCAGTTCATGAAAAAGGTGATTTTTCATTTTGGTTTTCCACACAACATTATCACCGACAATGACACAAATCTATCCCAAGGGGCTATGGAGGAGTTTTGTCAACGTGAGCATATCCGGCTTGATGTTTCTTCTGTAGCCCATCCTCAATCCAATGGTCAAGCTGAGAGAGCAAATCAGGAAATTTTAAAAGGTCTCAAACCCTGGCTTATGGTTCCCTTGCAGCGAACACCAGGTTGTTGGGTAGAGGAGTTACCCTCGGTGCTGTGGAGTATCAACACCACTCCTAACAGGTCTACAGGTTATACACCTTTCTTCATGGTTTATTGAGCGGAAGTAGTGTTGCCTAGTGACATCCTTCATGACTCGCCTCGTGTAGCGGCTTATGTTGAAGCTAATAACGAGCAAGCCAGACAGGATGCACTTGACTTGTTGGATGAGGAAAGAGACTTAGCAGCGGCTCGATCAGCAATTTATCAACAGGACCTGCGCCGCTATCATAGCCGCCGGGTTAAGTCCAGGACTTTTCAAGAAGGTGACCTGGTGCTCTGGCTCATCCAGGATCTGTCAGATGCACACAAGCTATCCCTTCCTTGGGAAGGACCCTTTGTGGTCAGCAAGAACTTAAACAACGGGTCATATTACCTCATTGACGTTCGAGAGCACAAAGACTCACGTAAGTCGGAGGAAGAGACCCGCCGGCCGTGGAACATTGCTCAACTTCGGCCATACTACACCTGAGCCACCGGCTCTCATCATGTACATACTTTGACATTGTATATATCATGATAAGTAATAAAGCAGGACCTCTGTCCTTTTACTTTTCAAAGGTTTTAAATCTTTACTCTTTTTTACTATTTAAAATGACTATTAAGGAGCTGATCATATCTGAACCAAGTCTAACCTTTCTGGTCCGGCTTATGATCGTATTCGAATCTAGTTGAAAATCTCAAGGTCACTTGGGGGCTTCCTGTTCAAACATAGGTCGTATTTGAACCAAAGAGAACATAGCTGTCGTAACCCTCTTGATCGGCTCAAAGCCAAACTCAGTAGGGGGCTTCTTGATCGTATCTGAATCATAGCTTAACCCCTTTTGGGTCCGACTTGGATCGTATTCAAATCAGGGTCGTTAAAAACCTCTCTAGGTCATTTGGGGGCTTCCTGTTCAAACATAGGTCGTATTTGAACCAAAGAGAACATAGCTGTCGGTACCCTTTTGATCGGCGCAACGGAAAAGCCACTGGGGGCTATTTGATCGTATTCGAATCTTAGCTTAACCCCTTTGGTCTGGTTTACTGATCGTATTCGAATCAGAAACCCCCAACCTTTCATTACAAGGTTATTTATATTGTTTACCACCTGGTGTTTGTTTTATTGGTCTTTTATTGTCTCAATTTTAAACAATCAGCATGGTCTTTTCGCCGGCTTTACTATTTGACAATAAGCCGCCAAGGCATAAGAATCATCAGGTATTTAGAAGCATTGCCTTCTCAAAAAAGGACTGGATCATCAGCCTCACTAGCCGGGTCATATAAACCGGTGGTCCAGAGGTCGAAGATACATGTATGACTGTTGTTTATGAACAGTTTCTTTATGTGTTACTCCAAGGTTATTTCAAACCTGTTTTATCTTTACGTTTAGTTCTGCTTATCTACTATGATAAGGCTTTTGGTCATGAACCGGGTCTTCTGACCCGTTCGGTGTTAAACCGCCAAGCAAGTATTTCCTTTTTGTTACAGGAACAGAGTAGAAATATTACAAGGATAACCATGACTATGATGCACATATTGAAATTAGGAAGCACATAGTCACACACGGCGTTTTATGCATGATGGCATAGGCAAAATATGTAGTGTTTCAAAGCTAATTATATTACAAGGCTTCTTAAAGCCCACAAGGATGGTGCTCACTCTTCCCTCGCCGGTTCACCTCCTTCTATCAATTGAAAGCTAGGATTGGACCAATCAAAGCCGTTCACAGCAACGAACTCTGATTCATCGTCAATCAATCCAGCCGGATCAACCTCTGGAGCGAAAGTGTGTTGACGAACTGGCGGGATAAGGTCTGTCACTTTGTAGGAAGGAGTCACCATCTTCTTATTTTCCAAATCAAAACCCGACTGGTATTTATCGATATTTGTTTCATCTCCGAGAATGGTGGCCTGAGGTCGCACCTCCCTCATGCAAGCAACGAAGTCATCCTGTTCAAACAGAGACCCATCTTCTTTCACCGTGGGGTACCCTCTAGCTACATCCGCAGGGTCTAGATCTGGCACCCAAGCCTTGGAGAAGCTCAGGGAAATCAAAGCTCTGGCTCTGGCACATGATCGCTTGACTTCTTGGAACCTGGCGGGTAAGATTGACAACTTTTTCAAGACATCACTGAGCCGGTTGGGTCCTTGATTGGCAGGAGAGATAGCGGCAAGTGCCCGTTGTGCGCCAATGTACAACTGCTCCACTAAGGTATAGACCGCCTTCAGTTTAGTCACGTTGTCTTGGCTCAGATTCTTGCTTCGCGGGCCTGCACATATTTTGTGCACAAAGGGTCGGCTAGCGATTTATATTCCGGGTCAGCAGAAGGTACAAAAGATCAGTACAGATGACGTACCAAAGATGGCGGAAACCATCTGCGACACCTGGTCTTTTAATCCGGCCAGCTCCGTAGTAACCTCTTCAAGAGCTGCTTCAGCTTTTTCAGCGTGTTGTGTCGACATCGTTTTCTCTTCAGCCCAGGTTTTCTTCTTGGCGGTCAAGTTGGTTCTCAATGTCTCCGTCTCAGCAAGACTTAATTGCAGTTTGGAGTCAGCAGACTTGATTTCTGCCTCCTGATCCGCCAGCTGGGTCTTCGCATCAGTTAATTGCGAGCTCAGTTCAGATAAGGCATTCTACAAAACATACACATGTGTGTCAAGGTTTCAATTAAAGTCCAAGAGTCAAGATTCAAGTCTCAAGTACTTTGCACTGCAAAACCACTTGACACTTGGGGGCTAATGTATGCCAAAACAATTTTTTATGACTCTACTATACTTCAAGTCCCAAGTACTTTACAAAGTAACAACACTTGGCACTTGGGGGCTAATGTATGATATTCAACAAGTATCTCAAAGTAAGTCGGACTACAATATTTGTTGAGTTCGGCACAAGACAGTTATGAAATTCAAAGTACCGGCTCATTTATGGTCAAGTGAACCGGCCCTTGGGGACTACCGGTGAAGTTTATTCTATTTTATTGGACTCCAGAAATATCTAAAGGTAAAGCTTTAGCCTATATCATAAGTCTACAGATCATTCAAGGTTTTATCATAATCTGAAGACTTGGGGGCTGGTAGAATATAAGTAAGCCGGAAGAGCATACCTCATACTTCAGCTACAACTGCTTGACCATTTCGATTTCTGAGTCATGACTGGAGTGCACATGGCTCAGATAGCCGGACAATATGTTGTTGGCGTTCAGATGGCCATAATGAGAAATGTCAAAACACACTTTTTGTCTCTCCAAAGCCTCTTGTTTAGCCGTGTGACGAGCCAACACGGTGGGATTCCCCAGCTCAACAAAGCGGCTTCCAGTGCTCAGAACATCCTGGGCAGACAGCGATGGCGGGTTGGCTGAGTAGGATGGTCCGGTAGCAGAAGGATTAACAATGGTAGCGTCAGCTGACGGCTCAGGAGGATATGATTGAGTATTGACAGCCGGGTCTTCTGGTGCTTCCGTCTGAGGGGGAGAAGGTGGCATGGCCGGTTCAGGTTCAAGAACTGGCGGGTCTTCCGCCGGCCTAGTCACCTTGGCTTTCTTGGACTTGGCTTGGCCACTAAGAAAGATATTATGAAACAGTCAGTATAAAAAAGCTGTTTGAAAGACACAGGAAAGATGATTTCTTCCTTACCCAGGGGCAGTCTTAAAGGTCGGGAATTGAGTTTGAGATGAGTCGCGAGAAGAGCGGGACACCTCCTGCAAAGATAAAATAAAGTTAATAATACAAGGGAGAAGATCCATTAATGGAAAGTAAAAAGCGAAGGAATAAATCTCGGTCTGGCGCTTTTGAGGAGTTTTTTTTAAAGAACAACAAGCGGTTCATCAACGTTTCGGGCCTGACGGCGGTTCTCGTGTTGTTGCTTTTTCAAAAGAAAATGAGGGTCCAGATAGGCCAAAGGGTGTGAAAACCTTACTTTCCGGGTGACAACTCGAAGTTTCTGTCTTGGCAAATGGGCTGAGTTAGAGGAAATAGTTACCTCTTCTTCCACGGCCTGACTGGCCCCCGTCTCGTCCTGGCAATTATCAGTGTTAATAAGATTGTTAAAAAGCTGGCCAAGGGAGTCAAGGGCTACCTCCGACTCAGAAGTATCATCATCAAGCTTCAACAGATCTTCAGCGGTGCTTTTCTTCTTTTTCTTAGATCTCCGGGTCGTCTTCTTGGCGGTTATGGCGGCGGCTCTGGCTTTCTTGGCGGCTTCGTGATCGTACTTGGCTTTCCAAAAATCAGATTTAGCCTATAAACAAAGAAGCAAGATGAAAGGTCATGCAAGTATTTAAAACAACTGAGAAAATGCAAAGAGGAAGAGAGCAGAGGTTCTTTACCTCTAGCACCAGGTTAAGCTTGCAGAAAGGGTTTAACCCGACTTTACTGCAGTCTTCGTATTTACAGTTCACCAGAAGAGTTGACATTGAAACAATATCTTCTTCCGTTAATTGAACAGAGCTGTGACGAAGAGAGTCAGCTGGGCCTCCACCATATTCGTACATCAGTTTGGATCGGCGGCTTAGAGGGATGACCCGCCACGCAACCCAGTAATGGGTTAAGTCAACTCCGGCTAAGCCGTTCCCCAATAAAGCGTTAATCCTTTTAATGTATGGTATCCGCTTCTTGTGTTCGGCGGTAGTGATCTTATCAGGGAGTGCAAATTTGGAGTCAAGACACTCTGCACGATAACCTGACAGTGGATGCTCATTTGCTGGTGAAGTGTCTTGACAATAGAACCAAGTCTGATTCTAGTCCTTGGGATGACTCAACAAGACTATTAGGGGGAAGACGGCGCCTTGTCGATGCTGAATTGAGATACCTCCAAGTTCTAGGCTAGGGCCATTGGTGCACTCATTCTGGCGGTTTAGATAAAAATACTCTCTAAAGAGTTCCATAGTCGGTTATTCTTGAAGGTACACCTCGCAGAGAACTTGGAAGTTGTAGATATTGGATATTGAATTAGGCCCGATGTCTTGAGGGTGGAGCTTGAAAAAATGGAGGACATCTCTGAAGAACTTTGAGCCGGGTGGGGAAAAGCCACGGTTCATGTGATCAGAAAAGATGATAACTTCACCATCTTTTGGATTGAGCCATTCCTCGTCCGGGTCAGGCGCACGGTAGGACATAACATTCTTCCCTGGCAAAAAACCTATGGTAAAGAATTCCTTCAGATTGTCCTCAGTGACTGTTGAGGGAACCCAGTTGCAGACAATTGGTGCTTTGGACGGCATGATGTTCAAAAGACGAACTGAAAAGAAAGCAACATACCGGCTTAATTCAATGACAATGGTGAAAGTAAATGATGATGATACAGGGGAGTAATGACGGCTTAAGTAAGGGCTAATGTCATATAAGGAAAAGTAAGCCGGCACAATAAGCCGCCATGACTACAGATATTTGAGAAAGCAAATTCAGCTAAGTGTTGAGACAAACAAGTTTCCCAAATTGCTTGATATTATTCCATATCAAATGGCTATTCAAAATGGAAAAAATGCTATACCTAAAAGTTTAGCGCAGATGAGTTTGTAAGTCCTAATGAGGCCTTTATATTGGGAAAAGGGATCTACTAGTGTCAAGAGCAAGCACAAAACAACTACTGCACAAACATGTATCTCCTTTTGGATCAAGAAGAGGCTGCAGGGAAGAACTATGGAGAAACTGCGATGAACTACGAAGAACATGCAGAAACCTAGAAAGCCCTAATGTAGATCTAAGGGGCAAGAAGGGAAACGCTTATAGCCACAGAGCTTCCACGGAAGGTCGCCGCCATTTTTCTGGACTGATTCCGGTCGATGCAGCGGCCGAGGTCGACGGAGGTGAGAGGCTCTCTGGCGGCGGCGGAGCTCGAGCAGCAGCGGAGATTGCGAGAGAAGGAAGACGAAGGAGAGAGAAGAATGAGGAAGACCGGGGCGTGCCTATTTATAAGGGAGTAAGCGAAAAGGCGGGCACGAAAATCGAGGAGACCCGAATGATGATTATCCAACTAAACGGACGCCTCGATTCTCGGAAGGCATTAAATAATAAAGATCCATTGAGAGATGACGTCACAATGGTTTTTTGTGTTTTCAGAAAATGACGTCATGGCGGGTTATAAAAATTTCTGTGAAGAAAGGAAGATGGATTTTTTCTAAGTATTGAAGATTGACAAAGAACAAAGTTCAAAGTCAACCTGGGGCCTAATGTTGGGGATATAGCTATCAGTTATGACCCGCCCAGGAGGGGCCGGGTCAGTCCCAATGACGGGTCACAAAGGAAGCCCAATAAACATTCAAGGTGATAGTTTATTAAGACTTATAGAAGGCCTAAGCCCAGAGGTGGCTTAAGGCCCAATATTGTAAACCGCCGTATGTAAAGAAAGACTTGTAAGGAAAGGCATGTAAAAGAAGTCACCGAGCCGGACATGCTTTATGAGTCGGTCGGGACTCTATAGGCCGCCAGGCGTTAGCTCGTGTATATAAGGGGATGACCCGGTGGCGTCTTAGGGCAAGAAACAAGAGATCGAGAGCTAAGCCGGTGGATTAGCCTCTTGGTGATTGAAACCCCAGCAATTCCAACACAACTAGATGTAGGCTTTTACCTTCATCCTAAGGGGCCGAACTAGTATAAAACCTCTCGTGTCCTTTGGCCCGATTAACCCCTTTAAGCTTCCTAGTTGCGATGGCCCTACGACTAAGTCCTTTTGCTAGGACATCTGCCGTGACAATTCCATGACAGGATCGTTCCACACAACAATCAGTAAGTCAACATACAAATAAGCTTATTTCATCTTTCACTGGTCATTGTACCTAGTTACGAATGTAGGAATACCTGGAGCACCATGAGGTTAGCTGACAGCAAGTAGATGCAGCCATGTAATTTTGTGTGGTTCTACAAAAATTGAGGTTTGTGTCCCTTCCCCTTCTTATGAGAATTCTTCTTGAAGTTAGTCGATGTGACGGCTTGTTCTTTGCATCAAACTTGCCTTTCCCCTGAGATTTGTTCTTGTTGTTTTTGGGCTTATTGGGGTGGAAGTTCTTCTCGTCTACCATGTGGGCACTAGAAGCTCCCTCAGCGACTCGAGCACTGATGCGGCTTGAACTACGTCGGTATTTCCCCAAAGGGGAAGGGATGATGCAGCATAGCTACGGTAGCCTAACATGTGCATCACATATTATTTCTTTTATAGCATGGATAATTGGACTTTTAGATGGTTCAAAGAAATAGTATAGTTTTGAAATGAGGACTTTAATACTCAAGCATATCAACAAGCAACCATGTCTTTCAAAATATCAACGCTAAAGCAAGTTATCCCTAGCCCATTATGCTCAATCATTGACCCATTCATGAAACACACTTGCATATTAGCTACACCCAATGCTCAAGTATGATCATAGTGCCCCTTAGTTGCTGCTTTATAAGAGAAGATGGAGACTCAAATAAAAAAATAAAAATTGCATAAAGTAAAAAGAAAGGCCCTTCGTGGAGGGAAGTAGGGATTTGTAGAGGTGCCAGAGCTCAAAGCGAAAAAGATAGAGATAAAACATTTTGGGTGGCATGCTTTTCCTGTCAAAGAAAATGATCGAGTAGTTCCCAGTACTTTCCATGCTAGATATATCATAGGCGGTTCCCAAACAGAAAATAAAGTTTATTCCCTTTTCCACTATACTTTCACTTTCCATGGCTAACCGTATCCACGAGTGCCTTCCATACCAACACCTTCCAAGGAATTTATTATTTGACAACATAAAGTAAATTCATTTTTCATTTCAGGACTGGATATCCCTAATACCTTTGCCGTACTCTCGTGCAATGACAAATGAATAAACACTCATCTTGAAAATAACACATCTAGCATGGAAATATATCAGCCACCCCCTACCGTTGCATGAGCGGTACAAGCACACAAGAGAGAAGTTTATTTTGGAAATTAGAGATGGCTCATACAAATTTTCTTAGAACGGCAAAAGAATACCGCATATAGGTAGGTATAGTGGACTCATGTGGCAAAATTAGTTTAAAGGGTTTTGGATGCACAAGTAGTGATCATACTTAGTGCAAAATGAAGGCTAGCAAAAGATTGAGAAGCGACCAACCAAGAAATGAAAAATCTCATAAGCGAGCATTAAGCATAACTAACACCGAATAATGCACCACAATTAGGATGTAATTTCATTGCATAACTATAGACTTTCGTGCTTGCATAGGGAATCACAAACCTTAACACCAATATTCTTACTAAAGCATAATTACTCATCAACATGACTCACATATTATATCGACATATATCAAAACTATTACAAGGAATCAAGTTTATTTTGTCCAATGGTCTTCATGAAAGTTTTTATTATATCCTCCTTGGATATCTATCACTTTGGGACTAGTTTCATTTGTTGCTTTTGATATCTCAAACAAATCTAAGAGAAGAACATGAGCATAACAATTTTTATTCTCTCAAAATAATTTAAGTGAAGCAAGAGAGAATTTCTTAATTTTTTTACTAAATCTCAAATAAATCTGAAGCATGAGAGAATTTCTTCAAAAATACTAAAGCACACCATGCTCAAAAAGATATAAGTGAAGCACTAGAGCAATTCCATAGCTCATAAATATTTAAGTGAAGCATAGAGAGCAATTCTAACAAGTCATGGCATAAATTTGGCTCTCTCAAATAGGTGTGTCCAGCAAGGATTTATGACTAAAAACACAAAGCAAAACAAGAAAAGAATCATATCATACAAGACGCTCCAAGCAAAACTCATAATATGTGACGAATAAAAATATAGTTTCAAGTAAAATACCGATGGTTGTTAGAAGAAAGAGGGGATGCCACTCGGGGGCATCCCCAAGATTAGTTGCTTGATACTTCTTGAATATTATCTTGGGGTGCCATGGGAATCCCCAAGCTTAGGCTTTTTCTAATCCTTATTCCTTCATCCATCGTAAAGTCACCCAAAACTTGAGAACTTCAATCACACAAAACTCAACAAAACCTTCATGAGATCCGTTAGTATAAGAAAGCAGATCACTACTATAAGTATTGTTTCAAACCCATTCATATTTTATTTTTTGCATTATATCTACTGTATTCCAACTTTTCTATGGAAAAAACTCTTCAAAGAAAACCATAGAATCATCAAAACAAGCACACAACGCAAAGGAAACAGAATCTGTCAAAAACAGAACAGTCTGTAGCAATCTGGAGATTTCGAATACTTCTATAGCTCGAAAAATTCTGAAAAATTAGGACAATGTGAGAAATTTGTATATTAATCTTCTTCAAGAATAACCAATATTTTATCGCGCTTCTATTAAAAATATATTTTTCTGGGTGCAAAATTTCCTGTTTTTCAGCAAGATCAAATCAACTATCATCCAACAAGATCCTAAAGGCTTTACTTGGCACAAACACTAATTAAAACACAAAAAACACAATCATAACAGTAGCATAATTGTTCAAACACTCAAGAACAGAAATAAAAAGACAAAAATAAATTGTATTCATTGGGTTGCCTCCCAACAAGCGCTATTGTTTTATGCCCCTAGCTAGCCACAAGATTTCAATGATGCTCGCACGAAAGATAATAATTGAAACACAAAGAGAGCATCATGAAACACGTGACAAACACATTTAAGTCTAACATACTTCCTATGCATAGGAATTTTATGGGAAAACAAATTTTCAAGACAAGAAATATCTAGCATATGCAAAGGAGAGGAATAAAACATAGACAATCTCAACATAACGAGAGGACATTTAATAACATGAAAATTTCTACTACCATATTTTCCTTTCTCATAATAATTACATGTAGGATCATAATCAAATTCAATAATATAGCTATCATATATAATTTTCTCTTCACTATCCACATGCATGCAAAGTTGACACTCTTCCAAAATAGTGGGATTATCAAATAAATTCATGGCCTCTCCATGCCCACTTTTATCAAAAAAATCATAAGATTGAGCACTCTCCAAATATGTGGGATTATTTTTACCTAAAGTTGACACTCTTCCAAACCCACTTTCAATATTATTGCAAACATTATTATCAATGACATATTCATCATGGGGCATAAATAAGTTTTCAAGATGATAAGAAGAATCACCCCAATCGTGATCATTGCAATAAGTAGTGGACATATCAAAATTAGCATCCCCAAGCTTGGGGTTTTGCATATTATTAGCAAGATTAACATTAATAAAATTTATAATAACATCATTGTAATCATGCTTTTCATTCAAGGAGCTATCATGAATCACTTTATAAATTCCTTCTTTTAACACTTCATCACAATTTTCGGATTCATAAATCTCAAACAAAACTTCATAAATATAATCTAGTGAACTCAATTCACTAGCAATTGGTTCATCATAATTGGATCTTTTGAAAATATTAGCATGTAGATGAGGATCCATATCAACAAATTTTTAGCAAGCAAAGATGCAAGCAAATAGAAGGCACATGGTAACACAAGTACATATAGCAAACAAGAGACCTGACAAGAAAAAGGCGAACGAAAAAGAGGGCGAATAAAATGACAAATTTTTATGAAGTGGGGGAGAGGAAAACGAGAGGCAAATGGCGAAAGAATGGAGTTGTTGAGCGAAAGAATAGAACTCTCATCGAGATGGAGAGAACAATACTTAGTGAGTATAAAACTCCTATTCGCTTCTGGGCTGATGCTATTAACACTGCTTGTCATGTTGTGAATCTTGTTTATCTTCACAAATTCCTTAAGAAAACTTCATATGAGCTCATCACTGGCAAGAAACTAAATGTTTCTTATTTACGTGTTTTTGGTGCCCCTTTCTATATTCGTGACATGAATCATAATTCCAAGTTTGCACCTAAGGCACATGAAGGTTTTCTTCTTGGTTATGGCTCTAACTCGCATACTTATCATGTATATAACTCTCACCACGGGAAAGTTATGGAAATAGTAAATGTGTGTTTGATGAATCTAACAGCTCCCAAAAGGAGCACGTGCCTAATGTGATAGATGAACCACCGATTTCGGATGCTATTTGGCAAATGGCCATTGGGAGAGTCAGGCCAGATGAAGGAAATGTACCTGATACTTTCGATGATGATGCCCCCATGACTTGAAGCAGCACACGCCAAGCCACTGTCAAAGAAAATGCCACTCCAAACACAAATGGCAATCCCGATGAAAATGGCGACACAAATGCTCATCCCGATGCTGATGCTGAGGAAAATGAAAATGATCATCAAGATGGAAATCCTCACCCACGAGTGGCTAATCGAGTTGACCCTGCATTACTTCTCGAAGATCTCGAGAATCCAGGTTATCGACCCACAACTCATTCTCGCACTCGTTTGGATAACTACTATGGCAGTTTCTCTTTTGTCTCATTGAAAGAACCTACCAAGTATGAGGAAGCCATGAATGATCCCGATTGTATGAATGCCATGCAAGAAGAGTTGGTGCAATTCGAATTGAATGATGTATGGGATTTGGTTGACAAACCAAATCCTAAGAAGCACAATATCATCGGCACAAAATGGATATTCTGAAATAAGCAAGATGAAAATGGCATTGTTGTGAGAAAAAAGCTCGTCTTGTCGATCAAGGGTATACACAGGTAGAATCTATTGATTTAGGTGAAACATATGCTCATGTTGCTCGCATTGAGGCAATTCGTATTCGTGTCGCTTATGCAAACTATAATGACATCCTGCTTTATCAAATGGATCTAAGAAGTGCTTTGTTTAATGGTGAAATTGATGAGGAAGTATATGTTAGGCAGCCACCTGGCTTTGAAAATCCTTAGTTTCCTAACAAAGTTTTCAGGTTGAGAAAGGCTCTATATGGGCTGAAGCAAGCCCCTCGACCTTGGTATGACACCTTGAAGAGGTTTCTGCTCGACAAAGGATTCAAGCCAGGATCCACTAATTCCATTCTTTTCACTCGTGCTATTGATGGTGATCTATTCGTGTGTCAAATTTATGTGGATGATATTATTTTCAGTTGTACTAACAATGCTTGCAGCATGGAGTTCGGGAGAATGATGCCCGAGAAATATCAAATGTCTAAGATGGGTGAACTTAAGTTCTTTCTCAGACTGCAAATACGTCAACAAGACAATGGAATTTTCATATCTAAGTGGAAATATCTGAGAGACTGTCCGAATAAGTTTAAAATGCAAGATTGCAAACTGAAGGGCTACAAAACTCCAATGCCCACGAATGGTCAGCCGGACACAAATGTGTATGGTAAAGATTACGATCAGAAAGCTTATTGTTCGATGATTGGTTCTTTACTCTACCTATGTGCATCCATACCTGATATTATGTTGAGTGTTTGTATGTGTGCTCATTTCCTAGCTGCACTGAAAGAATTGCATGACCAAGTGGTCAAGCGTATTCTGAGATATTTGGCTCACACCCCCACCTTAGGTTTATGGTATCCTAAGGGAGCACAGTTTGATCTCGTTGGATATTCAGACTCAGATTATGCAGGTGACTGGGTTGACAGGTAATTTACTTCGGGACATGCCATTTCCTCAGTAGATCTTTGGTATGTTGGTCATCAAGGAAGCAGAATTGTTGTGTGTGCGTGTCTCTCTCTACGGCTGAGGCCGAATATATTGCTGTTGGCATGTGTTGCACTTAGTTATTATGGATGAACCAGACTCTGAAGGATTATGGCATCAAGGTCAAGAAGATTCCTCTATTGTGCGACAATTAGAGTGCGATCAAAGTTGCACACAATCCAGTGCAGCATTCTTTAGGATCTAAAGTAGGTCTTGAGGGGGGGGTGATTAGACTACTTGACCAAATAAAAATCTAGCCTTTTCCCAATTTTAAGTCTTGGCAGATTTTAGCAACTTAGCACAGGTCAAGCAATCAACCTACACATGCAATTCTAAGAGTGTAGCAACAGAAAGTAAAACATTGCATATGAAGGTAAAGGGAAGGGTTTGGAGAAGGCAAACACAATGTAGACACGGAGATTTTTGGCTTGGTTCCGATAGGTGGTGCTATCATACATCCACGTTGACGGAGACTTCAACCCATGAAGGGTAACGGTTGCATGAGTCCACGGAGGGCTCCACCCACGAAGGGTCCACGAAGAAGCAACCTTGTCTATCCCACCATGGCCATCGCCCACGAAGGACTTGCCTCACTTGGGTCGATCTTCACGAAGTAGGCGATCTCCTTGCCCTTATAAACTCCTTGGTTCAACTCCACAATCTTCACAGAGGTTCCCAAGTGACACTGATAACCCACAAGTATAGGGGATCGCAACAGTTTTCGATAAGTAAGATTGTCAAACCCAACAAGGAGCTAAAGGCAGAACAAATATTCCCTCAAGTTCTATCGACCACCGGTACAACTCTACGCACGCTTGACGTTCGCTTTACCTAGAACAAGTATGAAACTAGAAGTACTTTGTAGGTGTTGTTGGATAGGATTGCAAGATAATAAAGAGCGCGCAAATAAAAAGTAGGGGCTGTTTAGATAAAGACACAACTAAGTTAGTTTTAGTAAAGAGCTTTTTGTTAGGAGAAAGTTATTTGTCCCTAGGCAATCGATAACTAGACCGGTAATCATTATTGCAATTTTATATGAGGGAGAGGCATAAGCTAACATACTTTCTCTACTTGGATCATATGAACTTATGATTGGAACTCTAGCAAGCATCCGCAACTACTATAGAT
Source organism: Triticum urartu (assembly GCF_056163025.1). Taxonomy (NCBI): domain Eukaryota; kingdom Viridiplantae; phylum Streptophyta; class Magnoliopsida; order Poales; family Poaceae; genus Triticum; species Triticum urartu. The sequence continues at coordinate 217,702,528 of NC_141877.1, read as the reverse complement.
CATTAAGGTAAAACCCAACCATAGCATCAAAGCATCAAGTCCTCTTTATCCCATACGCAACAACCCCCTTACTCGGGTTTGTGTTTCAGTCACTCACGCAACCCACTATAAGCGAATCATGAACGTATTGCAACACCCTATAGGCGGGATCCCTCACGCTTGCACGACATGGAGAGCACCATAGGACAACACCAATAATAAAACATGCAACTCAAACCAATCACGATCATCAAATAACCCATAGGACAAAACGGGTCTACTCAAACATCATAGGATAGCCATACATCATTGGGAAATAATATATAGCATTGAGCACCATGTTTAAGTAGAGATTACAGCGGGTAAGAGAGATGTTACACCGCTGCATAGATGGGGGAAGAGTTGGTGATGATGGCAGTGAAGTTGTTGGTGAAGATTGCGGTGATGATGATGGCCACGGCAACGTTTCGGCGCCACCGGAAGAGAAGGGGAGAGGGGGCCCCTTCGTCTTCTTCTTCTTCCTTGACCTCCTCCCAAGATGGGAGAAGGGTTTCCCCTCTGTTCCTTGGCCTCCATGGCATGGGAGGGGCGAGAGCCCCTCCAAGATTGGATCTATCTCTCTATCTCTCTCCGTTTCTGCGTTCTCAGATTCTTCCCTTTCACCGTTTCTTATATTCCCAGAGATCCGTAACTCCGATTGGGCTGAAATTTTAACACGATCTCTATCCGGATATTGGCTTTCTTTCAGAGAAAGAAGGGCACCAACCGCCTTACAGGGTGGCCACGAGGGTCAGGGGCGCGCCTGCCCCCCTGGGGCATGCCCCCCTGCCTCGTGGCCCCCTCGGGCATCGTCTCGCATGGATTTTTCTTCCCAAAAATCATATATATTCCAAAAAAAATCTCCGTCGGTTTTTATCCCGTTTGGACTCCGTTTGATATGGATATTCTGTGAAACAAAAAACATGCAACAAACAGGAACTGACACTGGGCACCGGATCAATATGTTAGTCCCAAAAATAGTACTCCCTCCATTCCTAAATATAGGGTGTATAGTTTTTGGCACGGAAATTAAAGAATGCATGTGGAGGGAAAATTTCACAAGTTTTGGGCGAGACTACACCTGAGTAATTGACATAAGAAAATAGAGGAGCTTGCCCTATGTAAGGAAATGTAATCAAATCCCTTAAAAAGTTATCCAAACGAGTGGTGCAAGGCAATTCACCTTATATTTCGAAAAAAATCTCAAAAATCTATACACCTTATATCAAGGAACGGAGGGAGTATAAAAAGTTGCCAAAAGTATATGAAAATTGTAGAATATTGGCATGGAACAATAAAAAATTATAGATACGACGGAGACGTATCAGCATCCCCAAGCTTAATTCCTGCTTGTCCTCGAGTAGGTAAATGATAAAAAAGATAATTTTTGATGTGGAATGCTACCTAGCATAATCTTGATCACATATCTAATCATGGCATGAATATTAAGATACGAGTGATTCAAAGCAATAGTCTATCATTTGACATAAAAACAGTAATACTTCAAGCCTACTAATAAAGCAATCATGTATTTTCAAAATAACATGGCCAAAGGAAGTCATCCCTACAAAATGATATAGTCTGGCTATGCTCCATCTTCACCACACAAAATATTCAAATCATGCACAACCCCGATGACAAGCCAAGCAATTGTTTCATACTTTTGATGTTCTCAAACTTTTTCAACTTTCACGCAATACATGAGCGTGAGCCATGGATATAGCACTATATGTGGAATAGAATATGATGGTGGAGCTTGTGGAGAAGACAAAAAGGAGAAGATAGTCTCACATCAACTAGGCGTATCAACGGGCTTTGGAGATGCCCATCAATAGATATCAATGTGAGTGAGTAGGGATTGCCATGCAATGGATGCACTAGAGCTATAAGTGTATGAAAGCTCAAACTGAAACTAAGTGGGTGTGCATCCAACTTGCTTGCTCATGAAGACCTCGGGCGTTTGAGGAAGCCCATCATCGGAATATACAAGCCAAGTTCTATAATGAAAATTCCCACTAGTATATGAAAGTGATAACTCAAGAGACTCTCTATATGAAGAACATGGTGCTACTTTGAAGCATAAGTGTGGCAAAGGGATAGTAACATTGCCCCTTCTCTCCTTTTCTCTCATTTTTTATTTACTTCTTTATTTTTGTGGGGGCTTCTCTTTTTTTGGCCTTTCTCTTTTTTCTCTTTTTTTATTTTCTCGTCCAGAGTCTCATCCCGACTTGTGGGGGAATCATAGTCTCCATCATCCTTTCCTCACTGGGGCAATGTTCTAATAATGATGATCATCACACTTTTATTTACTTACAACTCGATATTACAACTCGATACTAGAACAAAGATATGACTCTATATGAATGCCTCCGGCAGTGTACCGGGATGTCCAATGATCTAGCGTAGCAATGACATCAAAAAATGGACAAGCCATGAAAATATCATGCTAGCTATCTTACGATCATGCAAAGCAATATGACAATAAATGCTCAAGTCATTGTAACATCCCAAATTTTCAATTTGGAATGTTATACATAGTCATCCATGCATATCATATTTTATTCGCATTTCGTCTCACGATCCTCGCAATCCTAAGCAACTCAAGGACCCTCGGAGAGAGTTGGGGATTTCCCGGTTTTCAAATTTGATCTCCATCAAATCTTGAAAACGTGGATTTTTGGTTTTAATTATTTTCTGTCCAAAAATATTTCACACTAAAATATATGAGAGGAGATAATATGACTTCTCCAAGATAATTGAAATATTGGAGGAAAAATATTAAAACCAAATAATTGTTTTATTTGGATTTTATTGCAATTTTGTTTGCATTAGAAAAAAATTGCACTTTTTCCAAAATTGCATTTTAGGGCCAAGAAAATGTTCATCCCGTTCTAAATATTTTATTTAGACGGTGAAAATTTATTTTGGCATTTTTAGATTTTTATTTTTATTTTTTAGGATTTATTTCGGTCGGCGAAATTATTTAAAAAGAAAAGAGGTTCCCGCGCCGACTGGGCCTAAGGCCCAGCCGCGCCAGGCCGCCGCCGCCGCCGACTCGGACTTGGAGTCCGAGCCGGACTCCTCTTCGCCGCCGCGTCTTGCCACCTCCTCCAAGCCGCCCCGCCCCGCCCTTATATACGCCGCCACCCCGCCCCCAACACCCCACCACACCACCGCCGCCCGCGCCGCGCCAAGCCGCCGCCGCCGCGCCGCCGCCTGCTGCCACCGACTGCCGCCGCCCCCTAAGCCGCCGCACCACCGGACCTCTCGCTGGAGGTAGCCACCGCGCCCCGCCGCCGGTTTTTTATAAAGACCGACCGGTTTTTTAGAACCCTAGATCCGTTTTTTTAGGATTCGCCGGTTTTTCTCGGTTCTTCTATTTAGCGGACGTTCGTCCGAATGATCATTTTAACGAACAGTTCTTCGCCCGTTAGAAACAGCCAACGAACGCTCGTTCATTAGTCTGTTCGTCAGTTTTCTTTTATCGGATTTATTCCGTGATTTTCTCTGATCGCGATTTCTGATCCAATCTTAGTTTCTGTTTTTCTTTTCGCTCGTTAGTCGAAATCAGGCGATTCAAGCGCCTGGAGTTTCGTCTCGAAACCCTCTTTCCTCTAAACCAACTCAAACAAGTTTTATCTACTGTAAAATTTGACCTAGTTTCAGATTAGTAAACGAAGCTTCTTTCTTTCGCCGTTTGAGTTTCGTTGCTCCATTTGATTTGATTCTTTTTGCGAACCGGAGTTCTTAAGTTGAAACTTCTGGTCAACCTCTTTTGTTTGAGTTTTGCTTGTGCATCGTTGCTTGTTACTTATGTATGCTATTGTTTGCTTGCGATAGAACACCCGGAGTGCGAAGCGTGCTACTACGAGTCCCTAGGTTTCGCAGATCGTCAGCAAGGCAAGTAACACTTTGATCATATCCCTTTTATCACCCAGATTTTATGCATTAGTCTCAATCCTCAAACATTGCATGATTAGGATGTTATTAACTTGTGGTTTGGGAAGTAGTCGATGAGGTACAACCTATTGCCCTGTTACATTCAAACCCTTGGGAGTTACTCTACGCGTTGCTTATATATACTATGCTATGCTATGCTCGTAGACGTGGTTTGGGTTTGAGTGAAATACATGACATATGTGAGCTTGTTAATTAATGGTTCAACTTAAGGTGGCAACTTAATCAAACATCTGGGTGGATTGAGGCACCTGGAGTACCCAGTGTTGCCTGTATTTTTTTGGAAATCCCGGAGTACCCGTGTGATCTTCCTATGGACCGCCACCCAGGCTCAAAGGGAACTGAGATGATTCATGCTAGAAACTTCCGTGTGCAGCCACAAGCTATTATGGGCTCTAGCATAGTTGAGTAAGTTACGTGAAGCTCTTGAAGAGGCAGATCAGCAGGTAGTGGGATGTAGGTTTGGTATGGTCTGTCCGGAGTAGAGAGTTAATGTTTCTGAAAGACTGTGTCTCGGTCATCCGTTTCTCAAACACCATGTAGTGCGAGAAATCAAACGGAGGCGATCGAGTCTTGTGGGGAAAAGTGCGCAAACCTCTGCAGAGTGTACAAACTAATCATGGTTAGCCGTGTCCCCGGTTATGGACAATTCTTGCGTATCTAGTACTTGGATTATCACATGTATCTCATCACTCTTAATTAATATTGTTGGGTTGCTAATCACTTTAATTGGGATTGAGTTGGAGGAACCTTCTCAATGATGTTTCAACTACCATGATAGTTAAATAAAATCTATTCCTTTGTTGTAGGGAAAAATTGGCTTTTCGCAAAACTGTAACCATAGAGCTTTCCACCAGCCAAATATGCATGTAGTGATAGCATTATTCTGTTCCTGCTCTACTGTGTTAAATTGCCAGCATATTCCATGTGCTGACCCATTTTCGGGCTGCAACGTATTATGTTGCAGACTTTTCAGACGAGGTGTAAGGTTCGTTATGTAACATCCCAAAATTCTAAATTTTGGAATGTTATAATAAATAGATAGATTGATTGATTGTTTGATTGATTGTCTGAAAATGAGTGAATTCGAAACCTTTTGAAAGTTAAACGAGAGGGAATAAAAGGACTTTCCCAAACTTTCATTTTTTTTAATTTAGATCTCCATGAATTCAAATTCTTTTCAAATACAAAACCCTGGAGAGAAGATGACATGACTTCTTCCATTATTTAAATGACAAGGGGTGTTGAAAATATTTGAATTTCATTTGGAAAATATTTCCAATTCTGAAACTTTATGCAACTCAATGATTTTCACAAGAGGAGATAAAATGACTTCTTCAAATTATATGAAATATGAGTTGGGAGTTTCAAAGGATCAAATTCAAAGTCTTTTTGAATTTATTTTCCATTTGGAGTTATTTGAGTTTTATTCAAATTATTTTTCTCCAAAAATAAAATATATGGAAAATAGGGTAACATGATTCCCTACATCAGAAAATTGGAGATAAATAAATTTGACTTCATTCTTGTATTTCTAAAATGATTTTTATTGGATTTTATTAGACCAGTAGCACTCTTTGAATTATCTGAATTTGTGTGTATTTTATTTAATGCTAGAAAAATGTCCACGTTGTAGAAATTCTTTTTCTGAAAATTTTGATATATTATATGCCTAGGTTATTTTATTTTTATTCGGATTTATTTCATTTTGAAGTGTCTCTAAAAAAAAAGAAAAAAAAACTTTCCCCGCGCCAGGCTGAGCCAACTGGGCCGAAGCCTAGCCAGCCGGCCCAGCGTCGCGCCCCGCTCATCCCCGAGCTCGGGCGGACTCCCGCCGCTGCACGCCGCCGATTCCGCCTCGGCTACGCCGCCGTGCCCGCCTCGGCCTCCCCCTGCCCCCTTCTCCACGCACCGAGGCCGACCCCCCCTATAAAGCCGCAGCTCCGCCGCCCCTGTCCCCCTGTCGCGCCGCGCCGCCCCTCCCGCATCTCGCCGCCGCCCGCGCCGCAAACCGCCGTCGCCGCTGCCAGATCCACGCCGCGCCGCCGCCGCATGCTGCCACCGCCGCTGCACGCCCTGCGCCCCGCTCCGCCGCCCCGCGCCGCATGCTGTCCCCGCCTGGAGCCGCTGCCGCCCGAAGCCCGCAACCGCCGCTGCCAGACTCCCCGCCGACCGCAAGCCCGCCAGTTTTCTCGTAAAACCGACGAACCGCACGAACCGGTAAAAAAAACCCGCACAAAACCCGACTCGGTTTTTCCCTTCGGTTTTCTGTTAAACGGTTTATTGTTTTAGGTTAATTTAATTAGAGATCGTTCGCCCGTTAGTCCTCTGTAGCGAAGGACTTTCATTCTGTAGGGTTCTGTAGCGAACGTTCATTTGATAGGATTTTTCTTTTTCTTTTTTTTCAGCCAGGGACTCATCTGTAAAGGTTTTATTTACAGTTTAGTCCCTAAACTTCAAACGATCATTACTTTTCGCTCGTTTGTCCAAATCCAACGAAACCAACGCCCACGTCTTGGTTATGATCTCCTCTATCCAGTAATCCAACTCAAACATGTTTTTGAAAATATTAAAATTTGAATTAGATCAGATTTGAATTCAAACTTCGTTTGATCATAACTTGAGTTTCGTAGCTCCGTTTGAGTTGATTCTTTTTGCAAATCGAAGCTCTTCACCTAAACCTTATGATAAGGCCAAATTCACATAATTTTGGTATTGTTAGAAATTGTTTTATGTTGCAAGAGTTATTTGCTTGGTTTTGAAGTTTTCCGAATCATCTTCTTTGTTCTTTCCGATCTTTGAGTGATTGCTTATTTGTGGTTACTATTGCTTGCCCACGATAGATTGACCGGAGTGTGACGAGTAGATCTATCGAGATTTTTGAGTGCGAATCATCTTCATCAACATTGCAGGAAAGTTCACACTTTGAGCATATCCCTTTTCATACCCAGTTTTTATGCATTAGTTTCAACCCTCAAACATTGCATGAGTAGGATTGAAAACATGTGGGTATTGGGAAGTAGTTGATGAGGTAGTACCTATTACCTGTTTATTATCAATCCTTTGGGAGTTACTTCTACGTTTGCTTATTATGCCATGCTATGCTAGTAGACGTGGATTGGGTGAGTGATATCCATGACAGATGTGAGTTTGTTAATTAATGGTTTATCTAAGGTGGCAACCTAAACACACATCTGGGTGGATTGAGGCACCTGGGTATTCCAGGACTTGCCTATTTTCTTTTGGACCGCCACCCAGGCTCAAAGGGATCATGAGATTATTCATGCTAGAAACTTCCGTGTGCAGCCACAAGCTATTATGGGCTCTAGCATAGTTGACTAAGTCGTGCGAACTCTTACAGTGGTAGACTAGCAGATGTAGGGGATGTAGGTGGTACGGTCTACCCGATCGTAAGGTGCGAGCGCTTCTGAAAGACTATGTCTCGGTCATCCGTCTTCTCAAACACCATGTAGTGCGAGAAACCAAATGGAGGCGATCGAGTCTTGTGGGGAAAAGTGCGCAAACCTCTGTAGAGTGTAATAAACTAATCATGATTAGCCGTGTCCCCGGTTATGGACGACCTTGAGTATCTAGTACCCTGATTATCATGTGAATCTCAACATGTTACCCTAAATTAAATTTGTTGGGCTTTGTTTAATGATGATACTTAATTGGGATTGAGAATGCTGTCAACCATTCTCAATGTTTAACAACTACCATGATAGTTAAATAAATTTATTCCTTTGAAGTAGGGAAAAATTGGCTTTACGCAAAACCCTATAACCATAGAGCTTTCCACCAGCCAAATATGCATGTAGTGATAGCCATTGTTCATCATTTCTCTCTATGGTGTGAATTTGCCAGTACATTCAATGTACTGACCCTTTGTGGCTGCAACGTCTCATGTTGTAGGTTTATATTACGACGAGTAAGTGATACGTTAGGGTTACGATTTCTACACTCAACTTTGCTGTTGGTGTTGATGGGAATCCACAACCTTATTACTTCCGCTATTTTTGGATTGAGGTAATAGTATTTATGTTACTTTATCCATGTGATTTACCTCTGTTATAAATCCTCGAGTACTGTGTGTCAGCATACCGATCCAGGGATGACACTTAAGCACAGAGACTTGATCCATTCGGGTTGGGTCGCTACAAGATGGTATCAGAGCACATGTTGACTGTAGGACGTGACCCTAGAAACTGGCAAGCCCATAGCAAAGCTTTTTCTCTACAACTTACCCTTTCAAAAAGACCTTTTACCTCTCTTCTCTTCTGAGCTTATTCAAAAATTTCCTTTAGTGAGACCATACCCCTTTCCCCTTTCGACCACACGAAGATTCGACCGATGAGACCACTCCAAGAAGTACAAGATATCGAACAACCAAGACCATTCAGAATGAAGAGGATTATACCATACATTATAATAATGGAAACTGCAACGGTTGAAGACTCCACAGACTAGGAGAATTTGAAGGCCCTGTACAATTTCTAGATTTGTATGACCTAGGAAGGCACCCCTTATGGAACGTGGCAGACTAAGGAAGTTGTCAATGCCCAGGGTGTATCGGAGAAAGACCGGAGCATGGAGAGTTAAAAAACTTAAAGTTTTGTCAAAGAAAACCCTATGGAAGGAGATATCAACTACGGAATGATAGCTCATGGGAATGACAAGAGCAGAAACACGGTTATCCATGATGTCATCGCTCGCTGATGCTATTGTCACCGTGCTGAGTTAAGGATGCATTTCTTCAGAATGGATTTGATGGAAGAAGGCTGATGGAGCATCTATCAGCAAGAGGTGAAGTTTTAACCATAGCTAGTGTATCACCAGGATCTGGAGTAGTACATCAAGAAGTTTAAGATGGACTTGTAGGAAGTCAAATTTGACAAGGAGGCCATTCGTGAAGAACTCAGGAACCAAAAGATGAAAGTAGCCAAGCTGGAGGAGCTATAACCTCGAGATACCGGAGATTTGTCAGGAACTGAAGGACAGTATGACCATGGTTCATGTGAAGGATGTTGAAACCGGAAGTTTGGAACGCAACTCCAGAATGTTAAAGGACGTCACGGGAGACTTCGCATCAACAAAGTTGATCTGGCAAAAGAACTTGAGAAAGAAAAGCATGATCGGAAGAAGCCATTGGAGGAATGAACAAGGCTGGAAGAGTTTGGCGACGTTGAAGATTTATTGACCTTTAGAAGATAAAACCCCTGTTATATGCCTACGTTAGATGCGATGTTTGTGAGCTGTCATTTGTTTGATGTTTTTCGACAGCCACAACAAAAATCTGTCTTTTCAAAACTGTTGTTTGCATTGTGTGTATCCCTCTCTATCTCTCTTATCTCACCCCAAACCCATGGACCCAATAGAGGATGAATGAAGATGAGCTTATATTTTCTGGACCGATGAGTCAATTGGAGATGGACCAATGGATTCAGAACATGGAGGATCACATGGAGAATAACCCTATAGTTGGACATGATATGACCCAACATGCTCTTCAGTGCTTTGAAAGAGGTGCTTCTACTTGGTGGAGGATGTACCAAACCATCAATGGATGGCAAGGAGTAACCACTTGGAAAGAATTAAAGTTGACTCTGCCAAAGTCTCGGCTTGTGTCCCAGAAGTTGAAGCCTTATGGAAAGGATATGAAGAAACCTTGCGCGTGCAAGATTTGTGGAGAAATAGGACACACCCATAAAGAACACAAGGATGAATGCCCAAATTGTGAAGGAAGTCACCCAGTTGAAGAATGCCCAACTAGGCAGATTACTTGTTTCTTGTGTGAAGGGACTACCCACTATCCTGCTTAGTGTCACATTTACCCCATGGTACAACGAACCATCCAGCAGAAGAAAGAAGAAATGAAAGGAGCCCTTATGGAAATTTTGGAAGAACTCATGATGAAGGAAGATGTGGAGGACACACCTAAAGAGGACCCGAGTAAACCCTGCACTAAGTCTTGCTATTCATGTGGAGAAGAAGGACACATCTCCCAAAATTTTTTGAATAGGGATCTAGTAGAATTCCTGACAGAGGAAGTAGAATATGACCCACAAGAAAAGGAAGCCATGATTGGCATGGAAAGGTCCAGGAAGAGAAGCAGATTGGATTCCAGGAAGGACCTGAGTCGTATCACCTGTTACAGGTGCAAGGAGTCAGGGCACTACCTCAGCAGTTGCCCAAAAAGGAAGCCAAGGACCCAAGGAGGCTATATAATCAGAAGGAAACCTCGGGACTTGTCAGAAGTAATATGTTTTAGTTGTAATGGAGCAGGGCACTTTGCCAGAGAATGCCCCAAGGAGAAGGAAACTTGTGCTAGATAGTTGAGTTTGCAACAAAAGAAATGGAGTAGTAGAAGTGAGAACATTTTCTTTTATATTGAGGTGTTGAGTTGAGACATGTAATGGAAAAGCGAGAGATTGTAATCACTTGAGAATGAATAAAGTTAGCATCATTGGTACTGATATGGATTTTATGAGTTGTTACTCTATGAAGAAGAATTTTGGCCATTCTGAGGATACGAGAAATATATTCTATGGAAGATTCGTGCATTTTAAGGGTGGTAGTACCCTGTAAGAACCATTGACCCCTGGAAAAGATAAGGATATTCCACTGAGTGGATTTCGGACAAAATGAATACGAGTTTTGTCTCGATATGTGTGATGCCCCAAGAGTATGTGGGATGAAGTTGGAGACCGTCAGTTGTTGGACCAAATGTGATCAAGGAGCCAGAATAGAATGTTAAGTTGATTCGAGGTAGACTGAAGGTAGCTCAGTCCAGGCATAAGAGTTATGTAGACTCAAAAACTCAAGGAGGTAGTCTATGAAATTGGAGATAGAGCATGTCTTCGTGTGTCCCCTCTGCGAGGAGTTAAACGATTTGGAGTTAAGGGGAAAGTTAGCCCCGAGATTTGTAGGACCAAACCGAGTTTTGGAGCGTATGGGAGAAGTGGCCAACAAGTTGGAGTCACCTGAAGGACTGTCAGGAGTTCATGATGTGTTTTATGTTTCCCGGTTGAAGAAGTGCCATGCAGAGATGGCCAGTATTCCCCTGTAAGAACGCTTGACCCTGGAAAGGATAATGCTGTTCCACGAAGTGGAATATGGACTTCATAAGTATAAGTTTTTATCTCGGTATGAGGGATATCCCACAAGGATGAAGAGATAAATTACTATTGGATATAAAGGAGGTATGATGCCAGAAATATGGATCCATGGAAACTCCATGATGAGTCTGAGTAATCATGTCCTAGTTTGGTGCCAATAGAAGGAAGGAAGACAATCAATTGGATGGATTTAAGAATACTAGGAAGTTGGAAGTTGGAATAATGATCAGTTGCCCGATGATAAGTTCAAGGACTACAAGTGATAAGATGGGCCATAACCCACAGGCCCCAGGACATGCCAAGAAGCAAGCACATTCTTGCTGAAGGAAAAACCCTGGAGGAAGATACAACGTTTATCGGCAGACAATTTTATAGGAGTAACGCAAAACCTGAGAGTTGTGAAGGAACGATAGATGTTTGTTTGGCTTGCAGAATCCATGGAATTATCCGAACTTAGTTCGTCGACAAGAGAAATTCTGCAATGCTTGTGAGGATGACTGAGTGTTAGAATGCGAGATTTGCTAAACCGTATACAAGGTAATGATTTGGGTGCGGGATGGATTGATCACCATACCGACTTACTCTTATTATTCGCCTTGCTATATGGGATGGTAAATCTGAGTGACTTGCCTATAGTAGAGAGACGACGATATTAAACCTTGTTTGAACATTAGAATGGTATAAGTATTTTTCCCTTGTACATGGCAGTTGTTGCCAACCGTAGGTTATACGGTGAGATTCAACCCAGACCCATTTCCTGCAGGAGAAACCATAAATTGTTGACCACCATGAGATATCGATAGTTGTTTAGCATTGGCGCCAGACCCATCAGCTAAGAAGACCCAGTCCCGGAATAATCTTACCAAGAAGAAATGATACAAAAGAATTGAGGAAAAAGGTTATGCCACTACCGGAAGAGCCAGAGAAGGAATTATCCTTATGATCTAAGAAGACCGTCCCTGTCAAGAATAAGGATGGAGTATATGAGTATTGATGGGACCGTAACGATGTTTCTAAGGCTGGTAGCACCCCAGACCCCTGTGATGATCGATGGATTTTGAGGAGACCCCCAAACCCTAACCTTTTCTTGCTAGCCTCTCCGAATCTCGAGGACGAGATTCATTTTAAGGGTGGTAGGTTTGTAACATCCCAAAATTCTAAATTTTGGAATGTTATAATAAATAGATAGATTGATTAATTGTTTGATTGATTGTCTGAAAATGAGTGAATTCGAAACCTTTTGAAAGTCAAATGAGAGGGAATAAAAGGACTTTCCCAAACATTCATTTTTTTCATTTAGATCTCCATGAATTCAAATTCTTTTCAAATACAAAACCCTGGAGAGAAGATGACATGACTTCTTCCATTATTTAAATGACAAGGGGTGTTGAAAATATTTGAATTTCATTTGGAAAATATTTCCAATTCTAAAACTTTATGCAACTCAATGATTTTCATGAGAGGAGATAAAATGACTTCTTCAAATTATATGAAATATGAGTTGGGAGTTTCAAAGGATCAAATTCAAAGTCTTTTTGAATTTATTTTCCATTTGGAGTTATTTGAGTTTTATTCAAATTATTTTTCTCCAAAAATAAAATATATGGAAAATAGGGTAACATGATTCCCTACATCAGAAAATTGGAGATAAATAAATTTGACTTCATTCTTGTATTTCTAAAATGATTTTTATTGGATTTTATTAGACCAGTAGCACTCTTTGAATTATCTGAATTTGTGTGTATTTTATTTAATGCTAGAAAATGTCCATGTTGTAGAAATTCTTTTTCTGAAAATTTTGATATATTATATGCCTAGGTTATTTTATTTTTATTCAGATTTATTTCATTTTGAAGTGTGTGTAAAAAAAACTTTCCCCGCGCCAGGCCGAGCCAACTGGGCCGAAGCCCAGCCAGCCGGCCCGGCGTCGCGCCCCGCTCGTCCCCGAGCTCGGGCGGACTCCCGCCGCTGCACGCCACCGATTCCGCCTCGGCTATGCCGCCGTGCCCGCCTCGGCCTCCTCCTGCCCCCTTCTCCACGCACCGAGGCCGACCCCCCTATAAAGCCGCAGCTCCGCTGCCCCTCTCCCCCTGCCGCGCCGCGCCGCCCCTCCCGCATCTCGCCGCCGCCCGCGCCGCAAACCTCCGCCGCCGCCGCTGCCAGATCCATGCCGCGCCGCCGCCGCATGCTGCCACCGTCGCTGCACGCCCTGCGCCCCACTCCGCCGCCCCGCGCCGCACGCCGTCCCCGCCTGGAGCCGCCGCCGCCGGACTCGCCGCCGACCGCAAGCCCGCCGGTTTTCTCGTAAAACCGACGAACCACACAAGCCGGTAAAAAAAACCCGCACAAAACCCGACCCGGTTTTTCCCTTCGGTTTTCTGTTAAACGGTTTATTGTTTTAGGTTAATTTAATTAGAGATCGTTCACCCGTTAGTCCTCTGTAGCGAACGGCTTTCATTCTGTAGGGTTCTGTAGCGAATGTTCGTTCGATAGGATTTTTCTTTTTCTTTTTTTTTCGGCCAGGGACTCATCTGTAAAGGTTTTATTTACAGTTTAGTCCCTAAACTTCAAACGATCATTACTTTTCGCTCGTTTGTCCAAATCCAACGAAACCAACGCCCACGTCTTCGTTATGATCTCCTCTATCTAGTAATCCAACTCAAACATGTTTTCGAAAAGTTGAAAATTTGAATTAGATCAGATTTGAATTCAAACTTCGTTTGATCATAACTTGAGTTTTGTAGCTCCGTTTGAGTTGATTCTTTTTGCAAATCGAAGCTCTTGACCCAAACCTTCTGATAAGGCCAAATTCACATAATTTTGGTACTGTTAGAAATTGTTTTATGTTGCAAGAGTTATTTGCTTGGTTTTAAATTTTCCGAATCATCTTCTTTGTTCTTTCCGATCTTTGAGTGATTGCTTATGTGTGGTTACTATTGCTTGCCTACGATAGATTGACCGGAGTGTGACGAGTAGATCTATCAAGATTTTTGAGTGCGAATCATCTTCATCAACATTGCAGGCAAGTTCACACTTTGATCATATCCCTTTTCATACCCAGTTTTTATGCATTAGTTTCAACCCTCAAACATTGCATGAGTAGGATTGAAAACATGTGGGTATTGGGAAGTAGTTGATGAGGTAGTACCTATTACCTGTTTATTATCAATCCTTTGGGAGTTACTTCTACGTTTGCTTATTATGCCATGCTATGCTAGTAGACGTGGATTGGGTGAGTGATATCCATGACAGATGTGAGTTTGTTAATTAATGGTTTATCTAAGGTGGCAACCTAAACACACATCTGGGTGGATTGAGGCACCTGGGTATTCCAGGACTTGCCTATTTTCTTTTGGACCGCCACCCAGGCTCAAAGGGATCATGAGATTATTCATGCTAGAAACTTCCGTGTGCAGCCACAAGCTATTATGGGCTCTAGCATAGTTGACTAAGTCGTGCGAACTCTTACAGTGGTAGACTAGCAGATGTAGGGGATGTAGGTGGTACGGTCTACCCGATCGTAAGGTGCGAGCGCTTCTGAAAGACTATGTCTCAGTCATCCGTCTTCTCAAACACCATGTAGTGCGAGAAACCAAACGGAGGCGATCGAGTCTTGTGGGGAAAAGTGCGCAAACCTCTGCAGAGTGTAATAAACTAATCATGATTAGCCGTGTCCCCGGTTATGGACAACCTTGAGTATCTAGTACCTGGATTATCATGTGAATCTCAACATGTTACCCTAAATTAAATTTGTTGGGCTTTGTTTAATGATGATACTTAATTGGGATTGAGAATGCTGTCAACCATTCTCAATGTTTAACAACTACCATGATAGTTAAATAAATTTATTCCTTTGAAGTAGGGAAAATTGGCTTTACGCAAAACCCTATAACCATAGAGCTTTCCACCAGCCAAATATGCATGTAGCGATAGCCATTTTTCATCATTTCTCTCTATGGTGTGAATTTGCCAGTACATTCAATGTACTGACCCTTTGTGGCTGCAACGTCTCATGTTGCAGGTTTATATTACGACGAGTAAGTGATACGTTAGGGTTACGATTTCTACACTCAACTTTGCCGTTGGTGTTGATGGGAATCCACAACCTTTTTACTTCCGCTATTTTTGGATTGAGGTAATAGTATTTACGTTACTTTATCCATGTGATTTACCTCTGTTATAAATCCTCAAGTACTGTGTGTGTCAGCATACCGATCCAGGGATGACACTTAAGCACAGAGACTTGATCCATTCGGGTCGGGTTGCTACACGTTAGGTCGTTGCCGTGCAGCTCAGCTATGCTGTTGGAGTTGATGGACTCACTTTATCTTCCAAGCCTTCCGCTGTTATCATATTAGATGGCCTTAAGCCATATTATTGTAATAAGTTCTCTCTTGAGACATTCGATGTAATAAGTGTGTGATTGCTACTCTGTTATAAATCCTTCGAGTACTGTGTGTGTCAGCATTACCAATCCAGGGATGACACTGGAGCACAGAGACTTGACCATCTGAGGTCGGGTCGCTACAAGATGGTATCAGAGCACACGCTGAGTGTAGGGCACGACCACTAAGATAAACCCTAGGTCACACCTCTCTTCTCATTTCTGACTCCTCTCCATTTTCTACTCTTTAGGATGACGGAGGTGAAGAACAAGTTTGCACAACCGGATGAAGACATACCTTTTGGACGTCACTTCAAGGAAGTCACTAGGTACCTGAACATTGGAATACCAAGTTTCACCAGGACGTACAACGCCACTTTACCTGAAGAGGAGCGCTGGAGGATACAAGTACAAGTTCCAAGAAGGACATTCTCACCAACTTCTAAACCCATAGAGTTTTCTTTCGAAGCACCCACCTGGAGTCTAGGCAAGAGCATGGCAGCCCACATTTCCATTGGACGCCTTGGAGAAGTTTACAACAGGGAACTTAAGGAAACTATTTACCAAATATGTGGGCGCCGAGACGAGCAATGAGAAGTAATCAGCACCAGGAAGGATAGATCCATTGCAGCTTTCATCCAGGAGTTAAACCAGCACATCCGACGTCAGGAAAACCAGATGTGCGTGAACATGATGGACTTGAAGAAGGCGAAGACTAGGATCATTGAGCTGGAGGAAGAACTCAAGTTTACACGCGATGGATATGAGGAGGAAATCAAGACACTACTAGAGAAGAATGACGATTTAGTCAAGAAGATCGGAGTATTCAAGGGAGGACCAGCACCAATAGAAGAAGAACCCAAGGAGATACGCCCCGAGGACTACATCATCATCGACGACACCGATTCCGATCCTAGTAATGATGACTTTGAAGATGAAGCTGGAGCAGACATCATGGAGTCTTCCACCGATCAAAATTTCTAGATGACTACCATATATCACTAGTATTCCCCCATGTATTTAGTAGTAGTTGAGCACTTGTGCGATAGTTCTAGATCGTTTGTATGCCCTTGCTTGATTGATTGAGTGAAATGATTGTGTTTGTCTCATGTGCATATGGGTAGTGTTTTCTCATTAGACCCCCTTCTCTATTCTAATCTCTTCCATCTAAACCCTCAGATGCCTCCGAGACGTGACACCGGTTTTGCCTTCCCACCGGAGCTCACCCAGTTAATCCAACAGCAGAATACCTTGATGCAATTGCTAGTTCAGAATCAGGGCAACAACAACAACAACCTGCCGCCCGTGGACAACCAGCCTGTTTTCTAAGGTTACAGCCGCCGGTGTTTTCTAGTAGCACCGAGCCCATAGTTGCGGACGATTGGCTACGCCGTATTGGAAGGGAGTTGACCACCGTAGGTTGCACAGATGCTGAGAGAGTGCGCTTTGCCACACATCAATTGGATGGACCAGCAACCTCATGGTGGGAGAATTACACAGCCACTTTCCCTATAGCCAATGTCACTTGGGACCAGTTTCAGCAAGCTTTCCGCACAGCCCATGTCTCCACTGGAGCTATGCAAATGAAGAAGTAGGAGTTCCGCAACTCACGCCAGGGGAACCGTACTATGGCTCAGTATGTGGATGAGTTTAGCAAGTTATCTCGCTACGCCCCTGATGATGTGGCCACAGATGCAGCGAAACATGAGAAGTTTATGGATGGGCTGAATGATGAGATGAGTATGCAGTTGATGGTAGCAACCTTCAACAACTACCAGGAGTTGGTAGATAAGGCTCTTATGATTGAAGGGAAGCAGCAGCAGATTGAGAGCCGCAAGAGAAAGTATGGACAAGGGAAGTATAACTCTGGAGCTCAGCAGAAGCTTTGCCTAACCCCGAACTCGGGAGGACTTGTTCATAACCATGGAGGTCACAACCACACTGGAGGAGGATCGCATAACCACAATGGATCTAAGAATGGGAATGGGAACGGAACCAACAATAATCATAACCGCCCCAACCCAGCCACACCCGCCAAAAGGGACTTAAGTCATGTTACTTGTTTCAAGTGCGGGAAGACTGGACACTACGCCACGGAGTGCCCTGAAGGAAAGAATGGAAATGGAAATGGGAGCGCTAGGAAGAAGCCAAATCCATTCAACAAAGGACAAGTGAACCACGTTAATGTGGAGGAGGTTGAAGAGCAGCCGGACGCGGTAATAGGCAAGTTTATGGTTAAGTCATTTACCGCTCTTGTTCTTTTCGATACTGGTGCATCGCATTCATACATATCAAGGGGATTCGTGGATAAGTTTAAGCTACCAACCCGGACCCTTAGGACCCCTCTTTTAGTGAGTTCACCCGGAGCAGAGTTTATGGCTAGCCGATGGTGTGACCAGATACCCTTAACCATTGGTACACATGTTTTTCCATCTGACCTAATTATCTTGGAGTCACAAGGATTGGATGTGATATTGGGTATGGACTGGATGTCAAAGTTTGGAGGAAGCATTGACTGTGCTAGTAAGTCGATTTATCTCACCACTCAGGAAGGAAAAAGGATTAAGTATGTATCTAGGCATGTGCCTAGGAGGAGTCAGGTGAATGCCCTTACGGGAGTTGTTCAGAAGGAAGTGCCTGTAGTGAAGGATTACCCAGATGTTTTTCCAGAGGAGTTACCAGGCATGCCACCGGATAGAGACATTGAGTTTTTGATAGAACTGTTGCCAGGTACCGGACCAATATCCAAGAGACCCTATCGGATGCCCGCAAATGATCTAGAAGAAATTAAGAAACAGATCAAGGAGTTATTGGAGAAAGGATACATCCGAAGAAGTTCATCACCTTAGGGAGCCCAAATACTTTTGGTTGAGAAGAAGGATAAATCCCTGAGGATGGTTGTTGATTATCGAGCATTAAATGAAGTGACGATTAAGAACAAGTACCCACTGCCGATGATCAACGATCTGTTCGATCATTTGCAGGGAGCTAAAGTGTTTTCAAAGATCGATTTGCGATTGGGGTATCATCAGTTGAAGATACGAGAGAAGGACATACCGAAGACAGCGTTCACAACACGATATGGATTATACGAGTACACAGTCATGTCATTTGGACTGACTAACGCCCCTGCCTATTTCATGAGCATGATGAACAAGGTGTTCATGGAGTATTTGGACAAGTTTGTTGTGGTGTTTATTGATGATATTATGGTATACTCGAAGAATGAGGAGGAGCACAAGGAGCATTTGCGCTTAGTTCTCGAGAAACTCAGGGAACACCAGTTGTATGCTAAGTTCAGCAAATGCGAATTTTGGTTGAAGGAAGTCGGGTTCCTTGGAAATGTTATATCGGGAGAAGGTATAGCAGTAGACCCCAGCAAAATTCAGTCAGTCACTGAATGGTTGGCACCCACTTTAGTTAGCGAGATCCGCAGCTTTCTTGGACTCGCAGGATACTACCGGAGATTCATCGAGAATTTTTCCAAGATTGCAAAGCCAATGACTGAACTGTTGAAGAAGGATACTAAGTTTAAATGGACAGAAGATTGCAGGCAAGTTTCCAAGAATTGAAGAAACGCTTGACTACAGCGCCAGTGCTAACACTGCTAGATATACATAAGGAGTTCCAAGTGTACTGCGATGCCTCATGCTTAGGACTTGGATGTGTGCTTATGTAGGACGGGAGAGTTGTTTCGTATGCCTCACGACAACTGAAACCTCATGAGTTAAACTATGCCACGCATGATTTGGAGCTAGCAGCCGTAGTACATGCATTGAAGACCTGGAGACATTACCTTATTGGAAACCGTTGTGATGTGTACACAGACCATAAGAGTTTGAAGTACATTTTCACCCAGAAGGAGCTGAACCTTCGACAGAGGAGATGGTTGTAACTTATAAAGGATTATGACATAAAGCTACACTATCATCCAGGAAAGGCCAACGTCGTAGCAGACGCTTTGAGCTGGAAGAGTTATGCTAATATCCTTGAAAACAAGGGACTGCCGAAGGAATTAGCAGAGGACATCATGGAACTTCGATTGGAGATTGTTCCTAGAGGATTTATTGCAACAATGGAGGTCCAGTCGACATTGCTGGACAAAATTCGGGAAGCTCAGAAGGATGACAAAGAGATTGCTGAGATAAAGGAGAAGATGGGCAAAGGAAAGGGCAAAGGTTTTCATGAGGATGAGCACGATACCCTATGGTTTGAGGACCGAGTTTATGTGCCCAATAACCAGGAGATCAGGAAGTTAATACTTCACGAGGCCCATGACTCACCCTACTCGATACACCCCGGAAACACCAAAATGTATCTGGATTTGAAGGAACGTTTCTGGTGGACCGGTATGAAGAAGGATATTGCAGAGTATGTCACCATATGTGATGTATGTCAGCGTGTGAAGGCAGAACATCAGAAGCCAGCAGGACTGTTACAGCCTATGCCGATACATGGAAGTGAGATAAACTGGGCATGGACTTTATCACTGGATTGCCCAGGACCAAAGCAGGATATGATTCCATATGGGTAGTAGTTGATCGCTTGACCAAAGTAGCTTACTTCATCCCAGTGAAAACCACCTATACAAGTGCAAAGTTGGCCAAGATATATATGTCCAGGATAGTATGTCTGCATGGAGTTCCGAAGACCATCGTATCAGATCGAGGAACATAGTTTACCTCAAAGTTTTGGCACCAGTTGCACCAGACTTTGGGAACGAGATTGGAGTTTAGTACAACATTTCACCCGCAGACGGATGGACAAACAGAGAGAGTCAACCAAATTTTGGAAAACATGTTGAGAGCCTGTGCGCTAGATTATGGATCTAGTTGGGATGACAATTTGCCATACGCGGAGTTTTCATACAACAATAGCTATCAAGCCAGTTCGAAGATGGCCCCATTTGAAGCCATGTATGGACGATGGTGCAGAACATCGTTGATGTGGGACGAGGTAGGAGACCGACAGTTGTTTGGACCAGACTTGATCAAGGAGTATGAGGAGAAGGTTAAATTGATTCGTGACAGACTGAAGATTGCTCAGTCCAGGCAGAAGAGTTATGCAGACTCAAAACGCAAGGAGGTAACCTATGAAATTGGAGACCGAGCATATCTGCGAGTATCACCCTTGCGAGGAGTGAAACATTTTGGAGTTAAGGGAAAGTTAGCCCCGAGATTTGTAGGACCGTATCGTATTTTGGAACGGATGGGAGAAGTTGCCTACAAGTTGGAGTTACCCGAGGGATTGTCAGGACTTCATGACGTGTTTCACGTTTCACAGCTGAAGAAGTGACATGCTGAGATGGAAGATGTACCGCTAAGAGATACAGTACCCCTGGAGGCGATTCAGTTGGACAGTGATTTGACTTATGAGGAGAAACTAGTTAAGATTCTTGAGTTTGCCAGCAGAGTCACCCGCAGTAAGGTTATCAAGTTTTGTAAAGTTCAGTGGAGCCACCATACCGAGGATGAAGCCACCTGGGAACGGGAGGATGATCTTCGCAAAGACCACCCACACCTATTTTCTAGCCAACCCGAATCTCGAGGGCGAGATTCATCTTAAGGGGGGTAGGTTTGTAACATCCCAAATTTTCAATTTGGAATGTTATACATAGTCATCCATGCATATCATATTTTATTCGCATTTCGTCTCGCGATCCTCGAAATCCTAAGCAACTCAAGGACCCTCGGAGAGAGTTGGGGATTTCCCGGTTTTCAAATTTGATCTCTATCAAATCTTGAAAACGAGGATTTTTGGTTTTAATTATTTTCTCTCCAAAAATATTTTACACTAAAATATATGAGAGGAGATAATATGACTTCTTCAAGATAATTGAAATATTGGAGGAAAAATATTAAAACCAAATAATTGTTTTATTTGGATTTTATTGCAATTTTGTTTGCATTAGAAAAAAATTGCACTTTTTCCAAAATTGCATTTTAGGGCCAAGAAAATGTTCATCTCGTTCTAAATATTTTATTTAGACAGTGAAAATTTATTTTGGCATTTTTAGATTTTTATTTTTATTTTTAGGATTTATTTCGGTCGGCAAAATTATAAAAAAAAGAGGTTCCCGCGCCGACTGGGCCTAAGGCCCAACCGCGCCAGGCCGCCGCCGCCGCCTTCCCCGCGAGCGCCGCCGCCGCCGACTCGGACTAGGAGTCCGAGCCGGACTCCTCTCCGCCGCCGCGTCTTGCCCCCTCCTCCAAGCCGCCCCGCCCCGCCCTTATATACGCCGCCACCCCGCCCCCAACACCCCACCACACCACCGCCTCTCGTGCCGCGCCAAGCCGCCGCCGCCTGCCGCCTGCCGCCGCCGCCGCAGTCCGCGCCGCCGCCGAGCGCCGCCGCCCCCTAAGCCGCCGCCCCGCCGGACCTCTCGCCGGAGGTAGCCGCCGCACCCCGCCGCCGATTTTTTTTATAAAGACCGACCAGTTTTTTAGAACCCTAGATCCGTTTTTTAGGATTCGCTGATTTTTCTCGGTTCTTCTATTTGGCGGACGTTCGTCCGAACGATCGTTTTAACGAACGGTTCTTCGCCCATTAGAAACAGCCAACAAATGCTCGTTCATTAGTCTGTTCGTCAGTTTTCTTTTATCGGATTTATTCCGTGATTTTCTCTGATCGCGATTTCTGATCCGATCTTAGTTTCTGTTTTTCTTTTCAATCGTTAGTCGGAATCAGGCGATTCAAGCGCCTGGAGTTTCGTCTCAAAACCCTCTTTCCTCTTAGCCAACTCAAACAAGTTTTCTCTACTGTAAAATTTGACCTAGTTTTAGATTAGTAAACAAAGTTTCTTTCTTTCACTGTTTGAGTTTCGTTGCTCCATTTGATTTGATTCTTTTTGCGAACTGGAGTTCTTAAGTTGAAACTTCTGGTCAACCTCTTTTGTTTGAGTTTTGCTTGTGCATCATTGCTTGTTACTTATGTATGCTATTGTTTGCTTGCGATAGAACACCCGGAGTGCGAAGCGTGCTACTACGAGTCCCTAGGTTTCGCAGATCGTCAGCAAGGCAAGTAACACTTTGATCATATCCCTTTTATCACCCAGTTTTTATGCATTAGTCTCAATCCTCAAACATTGCATGATTAGGATGCTATTAACTTGTGGGTTGGGAAGTAGTCGATGAGGTAGAACCTATTGCCCTGTTACATTCAAACCCTTGGGAGTTACTCTACTCGTTGCTTATATATACTATGCTATGCTCGTAGACGTGGTTTGGGTTTGAGTGAAATACATGACAGATGTGAGCTTGTTAATTAATGGTTCAACTTAAGGTGGCAACTTAATCAAACATCTGGGTGGATTGAGGCACCTGGAGTACCCAGTGTTGCCTGTATTTTTTTGGAAATCCCGGAGTACCCGTGTGGTCTTCCTATGGACCGCCACCCAGGCTCAAAGGGAACTGAGATGATTCATGCTAGAAACTTCCGTGTGCAGCCACAAGCTATTATGGGCTCTAGCATAGTTGAGTAAGTTATGTGAAGCTCTTGAAGAGGCAGATCAGCAGGTAGTGGGATGTAGGTTTGGTATGGTCTGTCCGGAGTAGAGAGTTAATGTTTCTGAAAGACTGTGTCTCGGCCATCCGTTTCTCAAACACCATGTAGTGCGAGAAATCAAATGGAGGCGATCGAGTCTTGTGGGGAAAAGTGCGCAAACCTCTGCAGAGTGTACAAACTAATCATGGTTAGCCGTGTCCCCGGTTATGGAAAATTCTTGAGTATCTAGTACTTGGATTATCACATGTATCTCATCACTCTTAATTAATATTGTTGGGTTGTTAATCACTTTAATTGGGATTGAGTTGGAGGAACCTTCTCAATGATGTTTCAACTACCATGATAGTTAAATAAAATCTATTCCTTTGTTGTAGGGAAAAATTGGCTTTTCGCAAAACTGTAACCATAGAGCTTTCCACCAGCCAAATATGCATGTAGTGATAGCATTATTCTATTCTTGCTCTACTGTGTTACATTGCCAGCATATTCCATGTGCTGACCCATTTTCAGGCTGCAACGTATTATGTTGCAGACTTTTCAGACGAGGAGTAAGGTTCGTTAGGTCATTGCCGTGCAGCTCGGCTATGCCGTTGGAGTTGATGGACTCACGTTATCTTCCAAGCCTTCCGCTATTATCGTATTAGATGGCCTTAAGCCATATTATTGTAATAAGTTCTCTCTTGAGAAATTCGATGTAATAAGTGTGTGATTGCTACTCTGTTATAAATCCTTCGAGTACTGTGTGTGTCAGCATTACCGATCCAGGGATTACACTGAAGCACAGAGACTTGACCATCTGAGGTCGGGTCACTACAGTCATGTATATGATGATGATGGAAGTTGCATGGCAATATATCTCGGAATGGCTATGGAAATGCCATGATGGGTAGGTATGGTGGCTGTTTTGAGGAAGATATAAGGAGGCTTATGTGTGATAGAGCGTATCATATCACAGGGTTTGGATGTACCGGCGAAGTTTGCACCAACTCTCGAGGTGAGAAAGGGCAATGCACGGTACTGAAGAGGCTAGCAATGATGGAAGGGTGAGAGTGCGTATAATCCATGGACTCAACATTAGTCATAAAGAACTCACATACTTATTGCAAAAGTCTATTTGTCATCGAAACAAAGTACTACACGCATGCTCCTAGGGGGATAGATTGGTAGGAAAAGACCATCGCTCATCCCCGACTGCCACTCATAAGGAAGACAATCAATAAATAAATCATGCTCCGACTTCGTTACATAACGGTTCACCATACGTGCATGCTACGGGAATCACAAACCTCAACACAAGTATTTCTACTAATCCACAACTACCCACTAGCATGACTCTAATATCACCATCTTTATATCGCAAAACTATTCCAAGGAATCAAACATACCATATTCAGTGATCTACAAGTTTTATGTAGGATTTTATGACAAACCATGTGAATGACCAGTTCCTGTCATCCCTCTAAATAGATATAAGTGAAGCAAGAGAGTTTAATTCTTTCTACAAAAGATATGCCCACGCTCTAACAAATATAAGTGAAGCAAAAGAGCATTCTACAAATGGCGGTTTTCTATGTAAAGAGAAACAGGCAATCCAAACTTCAAATGATATAAGTGAAGCACATGAAGCATTCTATAAAGCCATACTCAAAAGATATAAGTGAAGTGCATAGAGAATTCTATAAATCAACCAAGGACTATCTCATACCAGCATGGTGCATAAAAGAAAAATGAAAACTAAATGCAAAAGACGCTCCAAGATTGCACATATCGCATGAACGAAACGAATCCAAAAACATACCGATACTTGTTGAAGAAAGAGGGGATGCCTTCTGGGGCATCCCCAAGCTTAGACGCTTGAGTCTCCTTGAATATTTACTTGGGGTGCCTCGGGCATCCCCAAGCTTGAGATCTTGCTTCTCTTCCTTCTTCTCACATCGAAACCTTCTCGATCATCGAACACTTCATCCACACAAAACTTCAATAGAAAACCCGGTAAGATCCGTTAGTAAAATAAAGCAAATCACTACTCTAAGTACTGTTGCAAATCAATTCATATTTTGTTTTTGCATTGTGTCTACTGTAGTATAACTTTTTCATGGCTTAATCCACTGATATAAATTGATAGTTTCATCAAAACGAGCAAACTATGCATCAAAAACATAATCTGTCTAAAACAGAATAGTCTATAATAATCTGAACATTCACCGTACTTCTGATACTTGAAAAATTCTGCCAAAATTAGAAAAAAATTAAAAAAATTGTATAGAAAGACAGTGCAAAAAGAATCAGAACCATTTGACCTTCCAGCTAAAAATGTAAAATCGCTCACTACAGCCAAAGTTTCTGTCCTGCACCGTACAAACCATCAAGCAAATGTAAACATCCTAAAGGCAAACCTTGGCACATTATTTTTATAATACAATGGAATTTTACAAGGGGAAAATTATTTATGTTGAAAAGTTTCTATAGTCAAGATTCACAAAGTTGCCATGAGCATGAACAAAGTTCAAGGAGCTCTCCCACTTCAACAATGCTTGTCTTTCTCACTTTCACTTTCCTTTTTGAAAAAGTTTTGGGTTCCCCTCTTTATTTTTGTTGTTTTTAAACTATATAAAAGCACTCAATAGAAATAAATGACTCTCTAAAACTTCCGGGTTGTCTCCCTGGCAGCGCTTTCTTTAAAGCCATTAAGCTAGGCATATAGTGCTCAAGTAGTGAATCCACCTGGATCCCAAGGTATATCAAAGCCAATTTTAATTAACGATGATTTGTAATTTAGTAGTGAGCACAAAGCAACATATATCATGTAATGACGAAGTCTAACTCTCTTCATATGCATCGGCATGTCATAAAAGAACAATTCATGCACACATAGTAAAGGCCAATGCATAGTATAAACAATTTCTTGCAATTTTATCATATTGGAAACAAAGAGAGGTGGAGATATAGTTCCTCTCTCATAATAATTGCAAGTAGGAGCAGCAAGCACATGCATATTATATTCATCAAAATCATCATGTGCAATGGTATAAGGCAACCCATCAATATAATCCTTAATAAGCACAAACTTCTCCGATATAGTGTAGTTTGGAGAATTCAAAAAGATAATAGGACTATCATGCGTGGGTGCAATAGCAACAATTTCATGTTTAAAATAAGGAACTATAGCAAGTTCATCTCCATAAGCATAATTCATATTGGCATCTTGGCCACAAGCATAGCAAGCATTATCAAAAAGGGATATTTCAAAAGAATCAACGGGATCATAGCAATTATCATAGCATTCATCCTTCGGTAAGCATGAAGGGAAATTAAACAATTTATGAGTTGAAGAGTTACTCTCATTAGAAGGTGGGCACGAGTGATCAATCCGCTCTTCCTCCTTTTGTTCTTCTCTCTCCTCCTCATCTTTTTCATCCAATGAGCTCACAGTTTCATCAACTTCTTCTTCCATAGATTCCTGCAAAATATTAGTCTCTTCTTGGACAGCGGAGACTTTCTCAATAAGTGCATTAATATCGGAATTGTATTCATAATTCTCATAGCAATATTTAAGGATAGCTAAATTTTCAGGTCTATAAACCGAATCATCAAAATCTTCAAATCCTTTAAACATAGATTCAATTTCATAAGCACCCATAAAAGCAACAAATTCTTCTATTTGTTCCACATCATAGTAATCATATATACCATTAGCATAAGAAGCTAAGGTTTTATTATCATTAAATTCGCATAAAAAGGGAACGTGTGGAACCTTCATCCTAGAGCAACAAGTATAATCATATCTCAAGCATAGTTGCTTAGCATACCACTTCAATATATGAATTTGATCCCATAATAGTTTCCCTTTTTGTGTCAAGCGGTAATCCCTAAAGTATTCACATTGATCCAACGTTACTCCCATTACATAATTGAATGGGGTTTTCTCAGGATTATTAACGTAGTACAAAATATCTTTCACATAACCAGCATCGAGGGTTTTAGGAGGTTCCCCATCTCCATGAGCAGAAAGTACACCTAATTTTTTTGGTATTTCGTGTTCCATATCCATAAGTAAAGATAGAGAACAACTAAGAACAGCAAATAAAAATTACTTAGTGATAAAGCAAACAAGCACACACGAGAATATTCACCCCACGCTATTGCTCCCCGGCAACGGCGACAGAAAAAGGTCTTGATAACCCACAAGTATAGGGGATCGCAACAGTTTTCGATAAGTAAGAGTGTCCAACCCAACGAGGAGCTAAAGGCAGAACAAATATTCCCTTAAGTTCTATCGACCACCGATACAACTCTACGCACGCTTGACGTTCGCTTTACCTAGAACAAGTATGAAACTAGAAGTACTTTGTAGGTGTTGTTGGATAGGATTGCAAGATAATAAAGAGCGCGTAAATAAAAAGTAGGGGCTGTTTATATAAAGACACAACTAAGTTAGTTTTAGTAAAGAGCTTTTTGTTATGAGAAAGTTATTTGTCCCTAGGCAATCGATAACTAGACCGGTAATCATTATTGCAATTTTATATGAGGGAGAGGCATAAGCTAACATAATTTCTCTACTTGGATCATATGCACTTATGATTGGAACTCTAGCAAGTATCTGCAACTACTAAAGATCATTAAGGTAAAACCCAACCATAGCATTAAAGCATCAAGTCCTATTTATCCCATACGCAACAACCCCCTTACTCGGGTTTGTGTTTCAGTCACTCACGCAACCCACTATAAGAGAATCATGAACGTATTGCAACACCCTACAGGCGGGATCCCTCACGCTTGCGCGACACGGAGAGCACCATAGGACAGCACCAATAATAAAACATGCAACTCAAACCAATCACGATCATCAAATAACCCATAGGACAAAACAGATCTACTCAAACATCATAGGATAGCCATACATCACTGGGAAATAATATATAGCATTGAGCACCATGTTTATGTTGGAAATATGCCCTAGAGGCAATAATAAAAGCATTATTATTATATTTCCTTGTTCATGATAATTGTCTTTATTCATGCTATAATTGTGTTATCCAGAAATCGTAATACATGTGTGAATAATAGACACCAACATGTCCCTAGTAAGCCTCTAGTTGACTAGCTCGTTGATCAACAAATAGTCATGGTTTCCTGGCTATGGACATTGGATGTCATTGATAACGAGATCACATCATTAGGAGAATGATGTGATGGACAGGACCCAATCCTAAACATAGCACAAGATCGTATAGTTCGTTTGCTAGAGTTTTCCAATGTCAAGTATCTTTTCCTTAGACCATGAGATCGTGTAACTCCCGGATACCGTAGGAGTGCTTTGGGTCTACCAAACGTCACAACGTTACTGGGTGACTATAAAGGTAGACTACGGGTATCTCCGAAAGTGTCTGTTGGGTTGACATGGATCAAGACTGGGATTTGTCACTCCGTATGACGGAGAGGTATCACTGGGCCCACTCGGTAATGCATCATCATAATGAGCTCAAAGTGACCAAGTGTCTGGTCACGGGATCATGCATTGCGGTAAGAGTAAAGTGACTTGCCGGTAAC
Organism: Triticum urartu; assembly: GCF_056163025.1. Classification (NCBI taxonomy): domain Eukaryota; kingdom Viridiplantae; phylum Streptophyta; class Magnoliopsida; order Poales; family Poaceae; genus Triticum; species Triticum urartu. Next base: position 217,674,001 of record NC_141877.1, on the reverse strand, counting down.
GAGATTGAACGAGGTATTGGGATACCGACGATCGAATCTCGGGCAAGTAACATATCGATTGACAAAGGGAATTGCATGCGGGGTTGATTGAATCCTTGACATCGTGGTTCATCCGATGAGATCATCGTGGAGCATGTGGGAGTCAACATGGGTATCCAGATCCCGCTGTTGGTTATTGACCGGAGATCGTCTCGGTCATGTCTGCTTGTCTCCCGAACCCGTAGGGTCTACACACTTAAGGTTCGGTGACGCTAGGGTTGTGAAGATGTGAATATGTAGTAACCCAAATATTGTTCGGAGTCCCAGATGAGATCCCGGACGTCACGAGGAGTTCCGGAATGGTTCGGAGGTAAAGAATTATATATAGGAAGTGCTGTTTCGGCCATCGGGACAAGTTTCGGGGTCACCGGTATTGTACCGGAACCACCGGAAGGGTCCCGGGGGTCCACCGGGTGGGGCCACCTCTCCCGGGGGGCCCCATGGGCTGAAGTAGGAGGGAACCCAGCCCAAAGTGGGCTGGGGCGCCACCCCCCCAAGGGCCCATGCGGCTAGGGTTGAGGGGAAACCCTAGAGGGGGCGCCCCCTTGCTTGGGGGGCAAGCCCCCCACCCCTTGGCCGCCGCCCCCCTAGTAGATCCATCTACTAGGGCCGGCGCCCCCCCTTGGCACCCCTATATATAGTTGAGGAGAGGGAGGGACTTCATACCTGAGCCTTGGCGCCTCCCTCTCTCCCCGTTACATCTCTCCCTCGTAGTATAGGCGAAGCCCTGCTACTGTAACACCCTGCATCCACCACCACGCCGTCGTGCTGCTGGATCTTCATCAACTTCTCCTCCTCCCCTTGCTGGATCAAGAAGGAGGAGACATCTCCCGTCCCATACGTGTGTTGAACGCGGAGGTGCCGTCCGTTCGGCGCTTGGTCATCGGTGATTTGGATCACGTCGTGTACGACTACATCATCACCGTTCTTTTGAACGCTTCCGTGCGCAAACTACAAAGGTATGTAGATGCATCCAATGACTCGTTGCTAGATGAACTCCTAGATGGATCTTGGTGAAACGAGTAGGAAATTTTTTGTTTTCTGCAACGTTCCCCAACAGTGGCATCATGAGCTAGGTCTATGCGTAGTTCTTCTTGCGCGAGTAGAACACAATTAGTTGTGGGCGTAGATTTGTCAACTTTCTTGCCGTTACTAGTCTTTTCTTGCTTCAGCGGTATTGTGGGATGAAGCGGCCCGGACCAACCTTACACGTACGCTTACGTGAGACCGGTTCCACCGACTAACATGCACTAGTTGCATAAGGTGGCTGGCGGGTGTCTGTCTCTGCCACTTTAGTTGGAGCGGATTCGATGAACAGGGTCCTTATGAAGGGTAAATAGAAGTTGACAAATCACGTTGTGGCTTTAACGTAGGTAAGAAGACGTTCTTGCTAGAACCCTAATTCAGCCACGTAAAACTTGCAACAACAATTAGAGGACGTCTAACTTGTTTTTGCAGCAAGTGGTTTGTGATATGATATGGCCAAAGTTGTGATGAATGATGAGTGATCTATATGTGATGTATGAGATGTTCATGCTATTGTAATAGGAATCACGACTTGCATGTCGATGAGTATGACAACCGGCAGGAGCCATAGGAGTTGTCTTTATTCTTTTATATGACCTGCGTGTCATCGAGAAACGCCATGTAAATTACTTTACTTTATTGCTAAACGCGTTAGCCATAGTAGTAGAAGTAATAGTTGGCGAGCAACTTCATGGAGACACGATGATGGAGATCATGATGATGGAGATCATGGTGTCAAGCCGGTGACAAGATGATCATGGAGCCCCAAGATGGAGATCAAAGGAGCTATGTGATATTGGCCATATCATGTCACGTTAATTATTTGATTACATGTGATGTTTATCATGTTTTGCATCTTGTTTACTTAGTACGACGGTAGTAAATAAGATGATCCCTCATAACAATTTCAAGAAGTGTTCTCCCCTAACTGTGCACCGTTCCTAAAGTTCGTCGTTTCAAAGCACGCCGTGATGATCGGGTGTGATGGATCCTTATGTTCACATACAACGGGTGTTGACGAGCCTAGCATGTACAAACATGGCCTCGGAACACATGCAAAAACACTTAGGGTTAACTTGACGAGCCTAGCATGTACAGACATGGCCTCGGAACATAGAAGACCGAAAGGTCGAGCATGAGTCGTATAGAAGATACGATCAACATGAAGATGTTCACCGACGTTGACTAGTCCGTCTCACGTGATGATCGGACACGGCCTAGTCAACCCGGATCATGTAATACTTAGATGACTAGAGGGATGTCTAATCTAAGTGGGAGTTCATTAATAATTTGATTAGATGAACTTAATTATCATGAACTTAGTCTAAAATATTTTACAATATGTCTTGTAGATCAAATGGCCCACGTAGTCCTCAACTTCAACGCGTTCCTAGAGAAAACCAAGCTGAAAGACGATGGCAGCAACTATACGGACTGGGTCCGGAACCTGAGGATCATCCTCATAGCTGCCAAGAAAGATTATGTCCTACAAGCACCGCTAGGTGATCCACCCGTCCCACAGAACCAAGACGTTATGAACGCTTGGCAGACACGTGTTGACGACTACTCCCTCGTTTAGTGCGGCATGCTTTACAGCTTAGAGCCGGGGCTCCAAAAGCGTTTTGAGAGACATGGAGCATATGAGATGTTCGAAGAGCTGAAAATGGTTTTTCAAGCTCATGCCCGGATTGAGAGATATGAAGTCTCCGATAAATTCTTCAGCTGTAAGATGGAGGAAAATAGTTCTGTCAGTGAGCACATACTCACTATGTCTGGGTTGCATAACCGCTTGTCTCAGCTGGGTGTTAATCTCCCGGATGATGCGGTCATTGACAGAATCCTCTAGTCGCTTCCACCAAGCTACAAGAGCTTTGTGATGAACTTCAACATGCAGGGGATGCAAAAGACCATTCCTGAGTTGTTCTCAATGCTGAAGTCAGCGGAGGTAGAAGTCAAGAAGGAACATCAAGTGTTGATGGTCAATAAAACCACTAAGTTTAAGAAAGGCAAAGGTAAAAAGAACTTCAAGAAGGACGGCAAGGAGGTTGCCGCGCCCGGCAAGCAAGCTGCCGGGAAGAAGCCAAAGAATGGACACAAGCCCGAGACTGAGTGCTTTTATTGCAAGGGAAGCGGTCACTGGAAGCGGAATTGCCCTAAATACTTAGCAGACAAGAAGGCCGACAAAACAAAAGGTATATTTGATATACATGTAATTGATGTGTACCTTACCAGTACTCGTAGTGACTCCTGGGTATTTGATACCGGTGCCATTGCTCATATTTGTAACTCACAGCAGGAGCTGCGGAATAAACGGAGACTGGCAAAGGACGAGGTGACGATGCGCGTCGGGAATGGTTCCAAGGTTGATGTGATCGCCGTCGGCACGCTGCCTCTGCATTTACCTACGGGATTAGTTTTAAACCTCAATAACTGTTATTTAGTGCCAGCTTTGAGCATGAACATTGTATCAGGATCTCGTTTAATTCGAGATGGCTACTCATTTAAATCTGAGAATAATGGTTGTTCCATTTATATGAGAGATATGTTTTATGGTCATGCTCCTATGGTGAATGGTTTATTCTTAATGAATCTCGGGCGTATTACTACACATGTTCATAATGTGAGTACCAAAAGATGTAAGGTTGATAATGATAGTCCCACATACTTGTGGCACTGCCGCCTTGGTCACATAGGTGTCAAACGCATGAAGAAGCTCCATGCAGATGGACTTTTAGAGTCTCTTGATTATGAATCATTTGACACGTGCGAACCATGCCTTATGGGTAAAATGACCAAGACTCCGTTCTTAGGAACAATGGAGCGAGCAACCAACTTATTGGAAATCATACATACTGATGTGTGCGGTCGAATGAGTGTTGAGGCTCGCGGTGGCTATCGTTATGTTCTCACCCTCACTGATGACTTGAGTAGATATGGGTATGTCTACTTAATGAAACACAAGTCTGAAACCTTTGAAAAGTTCAAGGAATTTCAGAGTGAGGTTGAAAATCAACGTGACAGGAAAATCAAGTTTCTACGATCAGATCGTGGAGGAGAATACTTGAGTCACGAATTTGGTGCACACTTAAGAAAATGTGGAATAGTTTCACGACTCACGCCACCTGGAACACCTCAGCGTAACGGTGTGTCCGAACGTTGTAATCGCACTCTATTGGATATGGTGCGGTCTATGATGTCTCTTACTGATTTACCGCTATCTTTTTGGGGCTATGCTTTAGAGACTGCCGCATTCACTTTAAATAGGGCTCCGTCGAAATCCTTTGAGACGACACCGTATGAATTATGGTTTGGGAAGAAACCTAAGCTGTCGTTTCTAAAAGTTTGGGGATGCGATGCTTATGTCAAGAAACTTCAACCTGAAAAGCTCGAACCCAAGTCGGAAAAATGCGTCTTCATAGGATACCCAAAAGAAACTATTGGGTACACCTTCTACCTCAGATCCGAAGGCAAGATCTTTTTTGCCAAGAATGGGTCCTTTCTAGAGAAAGAGTTTCTCTCGAAAGAAGTAAGTGGGAGGAAAGTAGAGCTTGATGAAGTATTACCTCTTGAACCGGGAAATGGCGCAACTCAAGAAAATGTTCCTGAGGTGCTTGCACCGACTAGAGAGGAAGTTAATGATAATGATCAAGATACTTTTGATCAAGCTCCTACTAAAATTCAAAGGTCCACAAGGACACGTGCCGCACCAGAGTGGTACGGCAACCCTGTCTTGGAAATCATGTGGTTAGACAACGGTGAACCTTCGAACTATGAAGAAGCGATGGCGGGCCCGGATTCCGAAAAATGGCTGGAAGCCATGAATTCCGAGATAGGATCCATGTATGAAAACGAAGTATGGACTTTGACTGACTTGCCCGTTGAACGGCGAGCCATAGAAAATAAATGGATCTTTAAGAGGAAGACTGACGCGGATGGTAATGTGACCATCTATAAAGCTAGGCTTGTCGCTAAGGGTTATCGACAAGTTCAAGGGGTTGACTACGATGAGACTTTCTCACCGGTAGCGAAGCTGAAGTCCGTCCGAATCATGTTAGCAATTGCCGCATTTTATGATTATGAAATTTGGCAAATGGACGTCAAAACGGCATTCCTTAATGGTTTCCTTAAGGAAGAATTGTATATGATGCAGCCGGAGGGTTTTGTCGATCCTAAGAATGCTGACAAGGTGTGCAAGCTCCAACGCTCGATTTATGGGCTGGTGCAAGCATCTCGGAGTTGGAACATTCGCTTTGATGAGATGATCAAAGCGTTTGGGTTTACGCAGACTTATGGAGAAGCCTGCGTTTACAAGAAAGTGAGTGGGAGCTCTGTAGCATTTCTCATATTATATGTAGATGACATACTATTGATGGGAAATGATATAGAACTCTTGGACAGCATCAAGGCCTACTTGAATAAGAGTTTTTCAATGAAGGACCTTGGAGAAGCTGCTTACATATTAGGCATCAAAATCTATAGAGATAGATCGAGACGCCTCATAGGTCTTTCACAAAGCACATACCTTGATAAGATATTGAAGAAGTTCAATATGGATCAGTCTAAGAAGGGGTTCTTGCCTGTGTTACAAGGTATGAAATTGAGCTCAGCTCAATGTCCGACCACGACAGAAGATATAGAAGAGATGAGCGTCATCCCCTATGCATCAGCCATAGGTTCTATTATGTATGCCATGATGTGTACCAGACCTGATGTAAACCTTGCCGTAAGTTTGGTAGGAAGGTACCAAAGTAATCCCGGAAAGGAACACTGGACAGCGGTCAAGAATATCCTGAAGTACCTGAAAAGGACTAAGGAAATGTTTCTCGTTTATGGAGGTGACGAAGAGCTCGTCGTAAAGGGTTACGTCGACGCTAGCTTCGACACAGATCTGGATGACTCTAAGTCACAGACCGGATACGTGTATATTTTGAATGGTGGGGCAGTAAGCTGGTGCAGTTGCAAGCAGAGCGTCGTGGCGGGATCTACATGTGAAGTGGAGTACATGGCAGCCTCGGAGGCAGCACATGAAGCAATATGGGTGAAGGAGTTCATCACCGACCTAGGAGTCATACCCAATGCGTCGGGGCCAATCAAACTCTTTTGTGACAACACTGGAGCTATTGCACTTGCCAAGGAGCCCAGGTTTCACAAGAAGACAAGGCACATCAAGCGTCGCTTCAACTCCATTCGTGAAAATGTTCAAGATGGAGACATAGAGATTTGTAAACTACATACGGACCTGAATGTAGCCGATCCGTTGACTAAACCTCTCCCTAGGGCAAAACATGATCAACACCAGAATTCCATGGGTGTTCGATTCATCACAATGTAACTAGATTATTGACTCTAGTGCAAGTGGGAGACTGTTGGAAATATGCCCTAGAGGCAATAATAAAAGCATTATTATTATATTTCCTTGTTCATGATAATTGTCTTTATTCATGCTATAATTGTGTTATCCGGAAATCGTAATACATGTGTGAATAATAGACACCAACATGTCCCTAGTAAGCCTCTAGTTGACTAGCTCGTTGATCAACAGATAGTCATGGTTTCCTGGCTATGGACATTGGATGTCATTGATAACGAGATCACATCATTAGGAGAATGATGTGATGGACAGGACCCAATCCTAAACATAGCACAAGATCGTATAGTTCGTTTGCTAGAGTTTTCCAATGTCAAGTATCTTTTCCTTAGACCATGAGATCGTGTAACTCCCGGATACCGTAGGAGTGCTTTGGGTCTACCAAACGTCACAACGTTACTGGGTGACTATAAAGGTAGACTACGGGTATCTCCGAAAGTGTCTGTTGGGTTGACATGGATCAAGACTGGGATTTGTCACTCCGTATGACGGAGAGGTATCACTGGGCCCACTTGGTAATGCATCATCATAATGAGCTCAAAGTGACCAAGTGTCTGGTCACGGGATCATGCATTGCGGTAAGAGTAAAGTGACTTGCCGGTAACGAGATTGAACGAGGTATTGGGATACCGACGATCGAATCTCGGGCAAGTAATATATCGATTGACAAAGGGAATTGCATGCGGGGTTGATTGAATCCTTGACATCGTGGTTCATCCGATGAGATCATCGTGGAGCATGTGGGAGCCAACATGGGTATCCAGATCCCGCTGTTGGTTATTGACCGGAGATCGTCTCGGTCATGTCTGCTTGTCTCCCGAACCCGTAGGGTCTACACACTTAAGGTTCGGTGATGCTAGGGTTGTGAAGATGTGAATATGCAGTAACCCGAATATTGTTCGGAGTCCCGGATGAGATCCCGGACGTCACGAGGAGTTCCGGAATGGTCCGGAGGTAAAGAATTATATATAGGAAATGCTGTTTCGGCCATCGGGACAAGTTTCGGGGTCACCGGTATTGTACCGGAACCACCGGAAGGGTCCCGGGGGTCCACCGGGTGGGGCCACCTATCCCGGGGGGCCCCATGGGCTGAGGTAGGAGGGAACCCAGCCGAAAGTGGGCTGGGGCGCCACCCCCCCAAGGGCCCATGCGGCTAGGGTTGAGGGGAAACCCTAGAGGGGGCGCCCCCTTGCTTGGGGGGCAAGCCCCCCACCCCTTGGCCGCCGCCCCCCCTAGTAGATCCATCTACTAGGGCCGGCGCCCCCCCCTTGGCACCCCTATATATAGTTGAGGAGAGGGAGGGACTTCATACCTGAGCCTTGGCGCCTCCCTCTCTCCCCGTTACGTCTCTCCCTCGTAGTATAGGCGAAGCCCTGCTACTGTGACGCCCTACATCCACCACCACGCCGTCGTGCTGCTGGATCTTCATCAACTTCTCCTCCTCCCCTTGCTGGATCAAGAAGGAGGAGACGTCTCCCGTCCCGTACGTGTGTTGAACGCGGAGATGCCGTCCGTTCGGCGCTTGGTCATCGGTGATTTGGATCACGTCGTGTACGACTACATCATCATCGTTCTTTTGAACGCTTCCGTGCGCAATCTACAAAGGTATGTAGATGCATCCAATGACTCGTTGCTAGATGAACTCCTAGATGGATCTTGGTGAAACGAGTAGGAAATTTTTTGTTTTCTGCAACGTTCCCCAACAGTTTAAGTAGAGATTACAGCGGGTAAGAGAGAGGTTACACCGCTTCATCGAGGGGGGAAGAGTTGGTGATGATGGCAGTGAAGTTGTTGGTGAAGATTGCGGTGATGATGATGGCCATGGCAGCGTTCCGGCGCCACCGGAAGAGAAGGGGAGAGGGGGCCCCTTCGTCTTCTTCTTCCTTGACCTCCTCCTTAGATGGGAGAAGGGTTTTCCCTCTGGTCCTTGGCCTCCATGGCATGGGAGGGGCGAGAGCCCCTCCGAGATTGGATCTGTCTCTCTGTCTCTATCTGTTTCTGCGTTCTCAGATTCTTCCCTTTCACTGTTTCTTATATTCCCGGAGATCCATAACTCCGATTGGACTGAAATTTTAACACGATCTCTATCCAGATATTAGCTTTCTTGCGGCGAAAGAAGGGAAACAACCGCCTTACAGGGTGGCCACGAGGGTCAGTGGCGCGCCCCCTGCCTCATGGCCCCCTCGGGCATTGTCTCGCATTGATTTTTCTTCCCAAAAATCATATATATTCCAAAAAAAATCTCCGTCAGTTTTTATCCCGTTTGGACTCCGTTTGATATGGATATTCTGCGAAACAAAAAACATGCAACAAACAGGAACTGGCACTGGGCACTGGATCAATGTGTTAGTCCCAAAAATAGTATAAAAAGTTGCCAAAAGTATATGAAAGTTGTAGAATATTGGCATGGAACAATAAAAAATTATAGATACGACGGAGACGTATCAGACACCTAACCAATCTAGGAGACACCACTCTCCAAAAGGTAATAGATGGTGTGTTGATGATGAACTCCTTGCTCTTGTGCTTCAAATGATAGTCTCCCCAACACTCAACTCTCTCTCACAGATTTGGCTATGGTGGAAAGATGATTTGAGTGGAAAGCAATTTGGGGAAGGCTAGAGATCAAGATTCTTGTGGTTGGATTGGAATGTCTTGGTCTCAACACATAACTAGGTGGTTCTCTCTCAGAAAATGAGTAGTGGAAGTGTAGGCATGTTCTGATGGCTCTCTCTTGAATAGAGAAGGGGATGGAGGGGTATATATAGCCTCCACACAAAGTCTAACCGTTACAAACATTTGATCCAACTAGGTCAGACCGAATAGGTGAACTCGGTGAGACCGATTCAGTTCAAAATGTGAACATTAGGATTTTTGGTGGGAGCGACATGATCAACTCGGTGGAACCGATGTGCTAGGGTTAGGGCAAAACCTCATCTCGGTGTGACCAGTTGCATGAACTCGGTGGGACCGATTTCAACAATGAGCAAACAGAGAGTTGGTCAGGCAAACTCAGTGGGACCGATCGCTCCTTTCGGTGACACCGAAACGTTATGAAGGGGAAACAGAGAGTTTGCATTGCGAACTCGGTGGGACTGATCACTCATTTTGGTAAGACCGAAACATTATGAAGGGAAACAGAGATTTTGCAATCCCATCTTGGTGAGACCAAAATCCCTATCGGTGAGACCAAATTGATTAGGGTTTCTGGCTATGGCAATGTCAAAGGAACTCGGTGGCGCCGGATGGATCAAATCAGTGGGGCCGAGTTTGACTTTAGGTTTAGGACATGTTGGGATTCGAGAAAGTGGTTGAGGGATTTGGAGCATATCACTAAGCATTTTCAGCAAGTAGATCATTAAACTATGGACTGAATGTGATCTTGGATAACTAAAATGGAAATGTAGAGTCTTGAGCTTTTGCCAATATTTGTCCTTAGCATTTTGAGGGGTCGACATCTCTAGTGCATGCCATGCCAATCATTCAACTTTCCGAAATATTCAACTTTAATGGATATTAGTTCACTGAGCTATATGTTGTTATGAATTACCAAAACCACCCGAGGATTAGTTGCACTTTCAATCTCCTCCTTTTTGGTAATTGATGACAACATATAGATCAAATCTTCGACAAATGATAATAAGAATGAAATATATCGTTGCTTTGAGAAGTATGTGTAAGCAAGAGCTCCCCCTAAATTTGTGCATTATTTGAAATTTTCTTTTGAATGCAAATGCATAATCGATTAGGATCATGGGTTACTCTTCCATGTCACATACATCTTGGTGGAGCGCTCAAAATGATAGAATATAAATAACATGCACTCATCATGAAGGCAAACATGATTGATCATACACATGCATTAAGATAACATCATTCAAGCACACATTAAGGCATAATATGATCAAACACATGATCATAAGAGTATCTCACACACAAGAAGAAATATTGTAGAAACCGAATGAACAAAAGCAAGTAGCAAGACAGGAAAACAAAAGCAAAACTCTCTCTCTCTCTCTCTCAGCCTAAGATCTATACACTTTCTCCTCCTTTGGCAACAAGTTACCAAAAAGATTGAAAATGCATAGTGTTATGCGACACTCTAAGCATGATCTCCGGGAGCTCCGGTGTGCAAAGATGGCATGGAGAGGACAACATCCGCAAAAGCTTCCAAGGATGTCTGAGGAACTGGAGGAGTTGCCACTGGAGGGGCAACTGGGGCAGTGGCTGTAGGTGCTAAAGTGGTAGCTCTTGTGTCATTGACTGGCACAGCTGCAGACCTATGTGCTCTAGGCACTCTCTGAAATGCCTCTATAGTTGGCCTATCACTCCCGTCCTCAAGGTCTTCCCGTATCTTCTCAACTGAAGTCTGAATCTCAGTGACCTTGACATCTAGATCATGTAGCTTGGTCTCAAAGATCCTCTCAAGGCTCTCTTGATTTCGAGTCAGGGTGGCTAGTCCTTTCTCTATTCTCACTATGGCCTCAAGTAGATAGCTGAGCTAGTCCTGCTTGGTCTTGAGATTTACAGCTGAGGCATCTAGCATCTTGGAAGTCTTTGCTGCCTTTGCTTTCTCTCGCTTCTTGTGAGCCTCTACATATGTAGGATATGAAGAATCCATGACAACAACATTGTCCTCAAAGTCTGGCCTCAGGAGAAGGTGCTCTCTGTCTAGTAGATATTGTCGGATTTCGGGTTCCGGCAAAACCCTTGAGGTTCGAACACTGGGGTGCGCACGAAGATCTCCCCCTCCTCTAGCTCGCACTTAACATGATCTCACGGCCTAGCTCGACGAACCCAAAGAAAGAGAGACACAAGATTTATACTGGTTCGGGCCAGTGTGGTGTGGTGGACTGCCTCTTGGGCTGAGGATGAACAGATACAAGGGAAGAACAGCCTCCTGAGGAGAGGTGTTCTTGTGCTTGGCCAACTTGTGTGGTTGGGGATCATCTGGATTTGATCCCTGCTATGGTGGTGTCTAGTCCTATTTATAGAGGCCCTGGTCCTCTTCCCAAATATTAAGCGGGAAGGGATCCCATAACGGCCAAATTCGAAGGGAGACAACTAGTACAAGTTATCCTGACAAAGGTAGTCTTCGCATGCCAAAGGCTCTGGTGGTGACGCCATCTTCGGCTCCATGGTGACCTCCGTCCTGCCGTCCTGCTGGTCTTGGTCTTGTTGAACCTATATGGAAACCTTTGCCTGATGCCTCGGGACTCCTCGCCTGCGCTTGCCTCTTTAGCACCAAAGAGGAAACGAGGACACTACGCGCCGGCGCCCGCCTGGCTCCAGTCGTCATGGCTTGCGTCACAGGAACCTCGCGAGGCGCCCCTTGCCTTGATCTCTTCGCCCCTCCCAAGCCAGCCTGGTGAGGCCACCCTTGAGGAGGTCTCGCATCATCCGCATTGCGAGGCTCGGCCCCTCGCGAGGGTCTTGAGTGTTTGCTGGTGAAGATGCGTCGTATAGGGCCGCTGGGGGAGCCACGCCGTGGGCCACATGCAGGCAAGTCTGGGGACCCCCGTTCCCAGAATGCCGACAGTAGCCCCTGGGCCCAAGGCGCGCTCGGGCTTGGCTCCGAGGCGAAGCCAAAGGGCAAGTGCGGAGCATTACAGGCCCCAACAGCCTGCAGCACCGCTTGACGCATGGCGATCGATTGGACATGGGCGTCTCTGCTTCCCCATGTCGCCTCGGCAACTGCCTGATTTGACGAGTCCTTGCTGCCTGCAGAAAAAGATCATTATTACCTTAGATCATTGATACGTCTCCAATGCATCTACTTTTCCAAACACTTTTGCCCTTGTTTTGGACTCTAACTTGCATGATTTGAATGGAACTAACCCGGATTGACGCTGTTTTCAGCAGAATTACCATGGTGTTATTTATGTGTAGGAACAAACGTTCTCGGAATGACCTGAAACTTCACGGAGCAACTTTTCATAAAATATGAAAAATACCTGCAAAAGATGAAGGCCAGGGGGCCCACCACCTGTCCACAAGGGTGGGGGGTGTGCCTGCCCCCCTAGGGCGTGCCCCCCTACCTCGTGGCCCCCCTATTGCCTCTCCGACTCCGACTCCAACTCCATATATTGTGTTTCAGGGAGAAAAAAATCAAAGAGAAGAAATCATCGCGTTTTACGATATGGAGCCGCCGCCAAGCCATAAAACCTCTCGGGAGGGCTGATCTGGAGTCCGTTTGGGGCTCCGGAGAGGGGAATCCGTCGCCATCGTCATCATCAACCATCCTCCATCACCAATTTCATGATGCTCACTGCCGTGCGAGAGTAATTCCATCGTAGGCTTGCTGGACGGTGATGGGTTGGATGGGATCTATCATGTAATCGAGTTAGTTTTGTTAGGGTTTGATCCCTAGTATCCACTATGCTCTGAGATTGATGTTGCTATGACTTTGCTATGCTTAATGCTTGTCACTAGGGCCCGAGTGCCATGATTTCAGATTTGAACCTATTATGTTTTCATCAATATATGAGTGTTCTTGATCCTATCTTGCAAGTCTATAATCACCTATTATGTGTTATGATCCGTTAACCCCGAAGTGACAATAATCGGGATACTTACCGGTGATGGACGTAGTTTGAGGAGTTCATGTATTCACTATGTGTTAATGCTTTGTTCCGGTACTCTATTAAAATGAGGCCTTAATATCCCTTAGTTTTTGTAAGGACCCTGCTGCCACGGGAGGGTAGGACAAAAGATGTCATGCAAGTTCTTTTCCATAAGCACGTATGACTATGTTCGGAATACATGCCTACATTATATCAACGAACTAGAGCTAGTTCTGTGTCACCCTAGGTTATGATTGTTACATGATGAACCGCATCCGGCATAATTCTCCATCACCGATCCATTGCCTACGAGCTTTCCATATATTGTTCTTCGCTTATTTACTTTCCCGTTGCTATTGCTATCATCACTACAAAATACCCAAAAACATTACTTTTACTAATGTTACCTTTTGCTACCGTTACCACTACTATCATATTACTTTGCTACTAAATACTTTGCTGCAAATACTAAGTTTCCAGGTGTGGTTGAATTGACAACTCAGCTGCTAATACTTGAGAATATTCTATGGCTCCCCTTGTGTCGGATCAATAAATTTGGGTTGAATACTCTACCCTTGAAAACTGTTGCGATCCCCTATACTTGTGGGTTATCAAGACTATTTTCTGGCACCATTGCCGGGGAGCATAGCTCTATTCTTTGAGTCACTTGGGATATATATATATCTGCTTATCATTATGAAGAAGTTGAGAGATCGAAAAACCAAGATCTATCCCTCAACTATGAGGGGAGGTAAGGAACTGCCATCTAGCTCTGCACTTGATTCACCTTCTGTTTTGAGTAAGCTTGCGACACCTACACCTGCTTCTGCTATTTGTTCTGATATGTCGCATGTTATTGATGATGCCACTTCTGCTATGCGAGACACTTATGATGAAACTACTTCTATGCTTGATACTACTGTGCCACTTGGTAAATTTCTTGATGAACAACTTGCTAGAGCTAGAGAAATTGAAAATATTGAATCTAATGATACTGATGAAAGTCATGATGAAGAATCACTTGTTATTCCTAAGGGTTATGTTTTTGATCAAGAAGCTTCTTTAGCTATTTTAGCTTGCAAAAATAGAAATGAACTCAAAAGGTTATTAGCTAAATGGAGTAAGCAATCTCTAAATGCTAGAATGAAACCTAACCCTGCTTTTGCTACTTCACCTATCTTTGTTACTGATAAGGATTATGAATTCTCTGTTGATCCTGATATAATTACTTTGCTTGAATCTGATCCTTTTCATGGTTATGAATCTGAAACTGTTGTGGCGCATCTTACTAAATTAAATGATATAGCTACCCTGTTTACTAAAGATGAGAGAACTCGCTACTTTTATATCCTTAAAATATTTCCGTTCTCATTAAAGGGTGATGCTAAGACATGGTTTAATCCTCTTGATCCTGGTTGTGTGCGTAGTCCCCAGGATATGCTTTATTACTTCTCTGCTAAATATTTCCCTGCTCATAAAAACAAGCTGCTTTAAGGGATATATATAATTTTGTGCAAATTGAAGAAGAGAGTCTCCCACAAGCTTGGGGGAGGCTTCTCCAATTACTTAATGATTTTCCTGATCATCCTCTTAAGAAAAATGAAATACTTGATATCTTTTATAATGGACTAACCGATGCTTCTAGAGATTACCTGGATAGTTGTGCTGGTTCTGTTTTCAGGGAAAGAACACCGGATGAAGCTGAAATTCTATTGAATAATATGTTGAAAAATGAAAATAATTGGACACCTCGGAGCCAATTCCTGAGCCTATTTCGAAACCAACTCCGAAGAAGAGGGGTATTCTATTTCTCAGTCCTGAAGATATGCAAGAGGCAAAGAAATCTATGAAAGAAAAAGGTATTAAAGTTGAAGATGTTAAGAATTTACCTCCTATTGAAGAAATGCATGGTCATAATTTACCGCCTATTGAAGAAACATATGATCTTAATCCATTACCTATTGAAGAACTCATGGTCTTGATAACTCGACATAGGCAGTAAAGGTAAATTCTCTCTACAGATATGATAAAGTTGAAATCCCATTTACTAAATTTGCTAGCCCATGCTTAGATGAGTTTGATAAATTTGTGGCCAAGCAAGAAGACTTTAATGCTTATTTTGGTAGACAATTGAAAAACAATTCAAATATGCTTGAAGACTTGGGTGATTATATGGCTAATGTTAAAGGTGAACTTAAACTTATTAGTAAACATGCTTCTATGGTTACCACTCAAGTAGAACAAGTACTTAAAGCTCAAAATGATTTGCTCAATGAATTGAATAGTAGAGATAATGATAATGCTATTAGAGTGGCTACTAGAACTAGTAGAATGACTCAGGAACCTTTGTATCCTGAAGGCCACCCTAAGAGAATTGAGCAAGATTCTCAGAGAAATAATATAGATGTACCTAGTTCTTCTAAAAAGAAGAAAAAGAAAAATGATAGGACTATGCATGCTTCTAGTGAACCTATTACTGAAACACCTGAGAATCCAAATGATATTTCTATTTCTGATGCTGAAACTCAATCTGGTAATGAACCTGAAACTAGTGATAATGTTAATGATAATGTTCATAATGATGCTCAACCTAGTAATGATAATGACATAGAAATTGAACATGCTATTGATCTTGATAACCCACAATCAAAGAATCAACGTTATGATAAGAAAGACTTTGTTGTTAGGAAACATGCTAAAGAAAGAGAACCATGGGTTCAGAAACCCATGCCTTTTCCTCCCAAACCATCCAAGAAAAAGGATGATGAGGATTTTGAGCGCTTTGCTGAAATGATTAGACATATCTTTTTGCGTATGCGATTAACTGATATGCTCAAAACCAATCCTTATGCTAAGTACATGAAAGATATTATTACAAATAAAAGAAAGATACCGGAAGCTGAAATTTCCACCATGCTTGCTGATTATACTTTTAAGGGTGGAATACCAAAGAAACTTGGAGATCCTGGTGTACCAACTATACCATGCTCTATTAAAAGAAACTATGTTAAAACTGCTTTATGTGATCTTGGAGCCGGTGTTAGTGTTATGCCTCTCTCTTTATATCATAGACTTGATTTGAATAAGTTGACACCTACTGAAATATCGTTGCAAATGGCTGATAAATCAATTGCTATACCTGTCGGTATTTGTGAGGATGTGCCTATTGTAGTTGCAAACATTACTATTTTAACGGACTTTGTTATTCTTGATATTCCCGAGGACGATAGTATGTCTATTATTCTTGGAAGACCCTTTTTGAATACTGCACGGGCTGTTATTGATTGCACTAAAGGCAATGCCACTTTTCATGTTAATGGTAATGAGCATACGGTACAGTTTTCGAGGAAACAACCTCAAGTTCATAGTATCAACTCTATTGGAATAATGCCATCGATTATATTTGGAGGTTTTAAATTTCCTCTTCCTACTGTTAAGAAGAAATATGCTATTCTTATTATTGGGGATGTGCATATCCCTGTTGAGGTAACATAGTGTTATTCGAAATTTCTTCGGTTCCATGTTATTCGGAATGAGTTCGTTAACAAGACTTGATCAACCTTGTTAGTGGATTCCTTTTGATGATCATGAGATGGATGAAACTAGAAGGCACAACCTTCTGTACCCCACTTTTACTTTCTGTTATTTATATTAAATAAAATAAAAATAAATATTTTTTTGTCTATTATCTGATTATCTATGCAATATAAAAATACCTTGAAAATAAAAGTTCTCCAAATGCCCCGAAACTTAAATATGATTTTTTCTAGAATATTTGAGAATATTTGGCACTGAGAACACAACAGGGGGTCAACCACCTGCCCATGAGGGTGGAGGGCGCGCCCTACCCCCCTGGGCGCGCCCCCTGCCTCGTGGGCCCATGGTGGCCCTCCTCCACTTAACCTTTCACCCATACACTTCTTCTTCCTCCCACAAACACGAATAACCAGCTCAAACCCGAGTCCAAGCTCATTTTGCTGCCATTTTCGATCTCCTTGCTCAAAGCACCTCTCACAAAACTGCTTGGGGAGATTGTTCCTTGGTATGTGACTCCTCCATTGGTCCAATTAGTTTTTGTTCTAATGCTTTATTCATTGCAAATTTTTGCTGCTTAGGTGACCCTATTCTTGAGCTTGCATGTCAAATTTATATGGTCAAAAGTAGTTTTGATGCATGATATAGGCTCTAGGCACTTGTAGGAGTAGTTTCTATCAACATTATTGAGTTTGGTTTACTTTTATTTTTGTAGTTACTAAAAATTTTCAGAGGAAGAAATATGCTTAGGAAAATGTTCCAAGGTGGTTCTTCAAGGAAGCAAGTACCCAGGCTTGCAATGCGTGATGCTGATGACGAGCCACCAAGAGACGCTCCAGTGCATCCTTGTGAATGGCCTTCTGAGAACTTTATGGATCGAGCGGGAATTAAGGAAGAATTCAACGCATATTTGCGTAACGCTGATCTCGTGAGCTTCGAGGAAGAGAAGTGCAGCCAGTATCACAACCTCACCAGTACCTTTGTGAGGAGGTTTGAATTTTCAACTTCACGTAATTCTCCAACTGTCCTGTTTGATCTTTATGATAGTTCTTACACTATGGACTTAGAGGATTCTACCACTGCATGCAAACTTCCACAATGGGGTAGTATAATGGATCCTCGCAAATCTGAATTTAGAGATTTCTTGCTAGTATAACTGTGGGAGAATCTAGAGATATAACACAAGCTACCATAGGGAGCATTCACTTTCCTGCTATACATTACTTTGCTCTCTTCATAGGTTGATGCATTAATGGTAAAGATGAGGCATGTCACATGTGTGTCCCTGACCTCAGTATTCTTAGGAGTGCTGTGTTAGGAGATAAATCTTATAATTTGGGAGCCATTGTTGCACGTAGGTTGCATCTTAATAGATTTAATGGAGATTTCTTTGGTGGAATTTATGCAACCCGCATAGCTAATTTTCTTGGTGTAGCCATACGCGAAGATGATATTGAATTACCTCATGCTTATCTAGATTTTAATGCTATGGTTCACCACCAGTTTGTCGAGAGGAACGAATCACCTCTCCAGTATCGACTAATCTTTGACAGACGCTGTGCTGTCCGTATTACTCTCCCTGCTCCTGCCTTCTTTGATTATCAGGCAAGAGGAAGATATACTATTACCAGAGAGGAGGCAGATGAGTACGAGAGGAGAGCGGAGGCCGCTCGTCGCCACGCTGCAGCTCAGCAGGCGATAGCCGCTGCATCGCAGTACAACCCCAACTACTATTATGGATATCCGCCAGGCCAACTGTGGCCATAGACCAACTTAGGCCAAAAGCCTAAGCTTAGGGGAGTACGTATTTCCCACCGACATTACATTTATGTTCACACACTCATTGCTAGATGTCGGTGCTCATACTTTTTCATTGTATCATCCATGCTAGTTTATTTTCCTTTTTATGCTTTCTTCTTGTGTGTTTAATAAACCTTAAGAAAACCAAAAAATTAGTTGTAGCTTTTAGTTAGTTTAATTTCCATGCTTGTAGTAGTAATTAAAAAGAAGAAAACCCAAAAATATTTCATGTTCTTCTTTTGCTTGTTGGGAGCTTTCCCGTGTAAATAGTTTTATTTCTTTTCTTTTCATTGGGGGTCGAGGAGAAGACCATGATTAAATTGTTGAAGTGGCTCTTATTTGCATTATTGTTGATCTGATAAAAGAGCCCGTATTGCCTTGTCTTCTCCTGTTTATTGAATGCTTGTAGATTCCAGCTTAGTCCAATGCACGCGCACTATTATTATTATTCACATCGTTCGGTCGTGCAAGTGAAAGGAAATTATGACGATATATGATGGACTGGCTGAGATGAGAAAAGTTGGTATGAACTCGACCTCTTTTGTTTTTGTAAATATGATTAGTTCATCATTCCTGATTCAGCCTATTATGAATAAACATGTTTGCAATGACAACTAGAGATCATAGTTTCTTGTGCCATGCTTGATTAGCTATGAGTTATAATGGTTTACCTTGCGTGCCAACATGCTATTGAGATGGTTATGATGTGGTATGATAGGGTGGTATCCTCCTCTGAATGATTTAAGCGACTTGACTTGGCGCATGTTCACGCATGTAGTTGAAACAAAATCAACATAGCCTTCATGATATTTATGTTCATGGTGGATTATATCCTACTCATGCTTGCATTTGGTGTTGATTAATTTTAATGCATGTTCATGACTGTTGTCGCTCTCTAGTTGGTCGCTTCCCAGTCTTTTGCTAGCCTTCACCTGTACTAAGCGGGAATAATGCTTGTGCATCCAATCCCTTAAACCCCAAAGTTATTCCACGTGAGTCCACTATACCTACCTATATACGGTATCTACCTGCCGTTCCAAGTAAATTTGTATGTGCCAAACTCTAAACCTTCAAATAAATATCCTATTTTGTATGCTCGAATAGCTCATGTATCAACTAGGGCTGTCCGTATCTTCCATGTTAGGCGGGTTATTCTCAAGAGGAGTGGACTCCGCTCCTCACTCACGAGATAAATGGCTGGTCACCGGGATGCCCAGTCCCATGCTTTATGCAAACTAAATCAAAATAATTGCAAACAAAACTCCCCATGGGACTCTTGTTAGTTGGAGGCACTCGTTGTTTTGAGCAAGCCATGGATTGATGCTTGTTGGTGGAAGGGGGAGTATAAACTTTACCATTCTGTTCGGGAACCGCCTATAATGTGTGTAGCATGGAAGATATCACCATCTCTTGGTTGTTATGTTGACAATGAAAGTATACCGCTCAAAATATTATTCACTCTATTTCAAAACCGAGCTCTGGCACCTCTACAAATCCCTGCTTCCCTCTGCGAAGGGCCTATCTATTTACTTTTATGCTGAGTCATCATCCTCTTATTAAAAAGCACCACTTGGAGAGCACCGCGGTCATTTGCATTCATTACTGTTAGTTTACATTGAGTATGACTTGACTGGATCTCTTTTACCATGAATTACAATGTCTAGTCAGTCCTTGGTCTTTAAAGGTGCTCTGCATTTATGTTTTGCGGTCTCAGAAAGGGCTAGCGAGATACCATCTTGTTATATCATACTATGATTGTTTTGAGAAAGTGTTGTCACCCGAGATTTATTATTATGGCTCGCTAGTTGATTATGCTATTGATATGAGTAAACTTGAGACCTATGCATTATTGCAAATGTGGTTAGTTATAATCTTTGCTGAAAACTTGAATGCTGGCTTTACATATTTACAACAACAAGAGAAAACAGAGTTTGTAAAAGTTTTTCTTTATCACTTTCAGTTTGTCAACTGAATTGCTTGAGGACAAGCAAAGGTTTAAGCTTGGGGAGTTGATACGTCTCCAACGTATCTAGTTTTCCAAACACTTTTGCCCTTGTTTTGGACTCTAACTTGCATGATTTGAATGGAACTAACCCAGACTGACGCTGTTTTCAGCAGAATTACCATGGTGTTATTTATGTGCAGGAACAAACGTTCTCAGAATGACCTGAAACTTCACGGAGCAACTTTTCAGAAAATATGAAAAATACCTGCAAAAGATGAAGGCCAGGGGGCCCACCACCTGTTCATGAGGGTGGGGGGCGCGCCCCCTACCTTGTGGGCCCCCTGTTGCCTCTCCGACTCCAACTCCATATATTGTGTTTTGGGGAGAAAAAATCAGAGAGAAGAAATCATTGCTTTTTATGATACGGAGCCGCCGCCAAGCCCTAAAACCTCTCGGGAGGGCTGATCTGGAGTCCGTTCGGGGCTCCGGAGAGGGGAATCCGTCGCCATCATCATCATCAACCATCCTCCATCACCAATTTCATGATGCTCACCGCCGTGTGTGAGTAATTCCATTGTAGGCTTGCTGGACGGTGATGGGTTGGATGGGATCTATCATGTAATCGAGTTAGTTTTGTTAGGGTTTGATCCCTAGTATCCACTATGTTCTGAGATTGATGTTGCTATGACTTTGCTATGCTTAATGCTTGTCACTAGGGCCCGAGTGCCATGATTTCAGATCTGAACCTATTATGTTCATCAATATATGAGTGTTCTTGATCCTATCTTGCAAGTCTATAGTCACCTATTATGTGTTATGATCCGTTAACCCCGAAGTGACAATAATCGGGATACTTACCGGTGATGACCGTAGTTTGAGGAGTTCATGTATTCACTATATGTTAATTCTTTGTTCCGGTACTCTATTAAAAGGAGGCCTTAATATCCCTTAGTTTCCGTAAGGACCCCGCTGCCACGGGAGGGTAGGACAAAAGATGTCATGCAAGTTCTTTTCCATAAGCATGTATGACTATGTTCGGAATACATGCCTACACTATATCAAATGAACTGGAGCTAGTTCTGTGTCACCCTAGGTTATGACTGTTACATGATGAACCGCATCCGGCATGATTCTCCATCACCGATCCATTGCCTACGAGCTTTCCATATATTGTTCTTCGCTTATTTACTTTCCCGTTGCTATTGCTATCATCACTACAAAATACCCAAAAGCATTACTTTTACTACTGTTACCTTTTGCTACCGTTACCACTACTATCATATTACTTTGCTACTAAATACTTTGCTGCAGATACTAAGTTTCCAGGTGTGGTTGAATTGACAACTCACCTGCTAATACTTGACAATATTCTTTGGCTCCCCTTGTGTCGAATCAATAAATTTGGGTTGAATACTCTACCCTCGAAAACTGTTGCGATCCCCTATACTTGTGGGTTATCAATCATGGAGGCCGACGGTTGGCCTGCCCTTGGCTATAAATGGGAAGAGGGGTGCGGAGCCCCTGTCACCCATCTCTTCCTTTGCTTCTCCTGCTCCTTCTTCTTCCTTGCTTCACTGCTAGCGGCGACACCCATGGCACTTGCGAAGAGGCTCTCGACTACAGAGAAGGGGAAGGCTCGTCAGGAGCGGACTGGCTCACCGCCGCCCAAGAGGGGGCGCGGCTATGCCCGCAAGCATGCCATGACCCCCGTCGCGGCCCCTCGTGGTCGCGGTGGTGCCTCTTCGTGTGGTGGTGGTCGCCCGAGTCATTGTAGCCCCATCGATGAAGGGAGGCGCGCCATGGTCGCGCGGCCGCCCAGGCCGCGCTTCCACTCGGCGGAAGTGCTACCGGAGTTCGTCGTGTGGTCGGAGAACCCGACCGGTACTTGGCTTCAGCTCCCGCGCTTCTTTGCCGGCGAGCTGCCGGCCACTGGTCCAAGCGGTCTCTGCTGCAGGCGGATGGCTGCTACAGCAAGGCTTCGTGGGTCGCGGTTGAGGTCTCCACCGTGGGCAACGCAGTCCTGGCCCGCGGTTGGCAGATGTTTGCCCGCGCACGAGGCCTGGGCCGGCGGTGCACCCTCCACTTCAAGTACGATAGCAACACGACCCTCTTCATGAGGGTGTTCGGGGAAGATGGCCGCCGCATCGGGTGTTGCCCTGAGGACAATGACGGCGGTGAGGTGCTCGGCCTTGGCGATGGCCACGACGAGAGCGAGGGTGGGCTCGCCTTCGGTGCCGGCCATGGCTTGTCCAGCTACAGCGACTATTCTTCCAGTGACAGCTCCAGCAGCGGCGGCTACGATCAGCCACCATGCCACCGCGCTCGCTTCGAAGGTGGCAGCGGGTTATCTCGTCGCCGCGCTCAAGTGAAGCGCGAGAAGGGGTCAGGCTGAGCTCGGGGGAGCGTCATGGGCCCATCCTCATGAACTGCCGCTTTTGTTTCGTTATTCTTTTCCTTCCTTCATTAAGAGAGAGACAAGTATGGGGCCCCGCTGGGGCGTGCAACAACTATGATTTCCATGTGGTTGTTCTATGTTTATCGCTCTTATGTCGTGTTGTAGCATCAATGTTTTGTGTATGCGCATAGGAATAACTTAGCTTGATGCGCCTGAAGTAGCTTCCGCCTCACGAGGCGCGCGTTCCCTAGCACCTGGCGAGGCCTCCTGTGCTCGGAAGGTGTCTGCGAACCACAAAAATTCGTTAGGAAATTTTTATTCTTCCGAACCCTGGTCGCAGGCACCGTCGGCCATGGTCCAGTGCGGTGCTTCACATCGCGGTACCCGGTGGGCATGGATTGAGAGGGGGGTGCCAGCTTGCGAGCTCGAGCGAGGGTGCCTTGCGAAAAAAAGGAAAACGAAAACGCTCATGAGGGCACCTGTCCTGCCCCCTCGCGAGGCACGCGAGGGAGAGTACGGGTCAAAAATGAGAAACCGAGAGCAGAAAGGAGGAAAAAAGGCAATGGAACCAGGCCAGCAAGGAACACCAGAAAGCAAATTCTCACAAAAAGGGGGGAACCAACTGCGGAAAGCAAATGAAAAGCCGCGTCCGGCACCTAGTTTAGTCTTCTTGTCTTCTCACCAGCGCGGAGCTAAGTGCTGCCACTAAGACGTGGGAGGGAGCCCCCGAGGCCCGAGGGCGGCACTCCTGAGACTCCGGGGCGTGTACAGCCCCACTCATTAGTACGTGAGATTGTCATGGGCGGAGATCTTCACAGGCACTGGCCCTTGCTTCACAAGTACCGGGCCTTGCTTCATGGGTAGAACTTCCGGAGGTGCTAGATGTTCCAGGTGTTCTGGATGGGGATCCCGTCCTATGTCTCCAGGCGCGCGGCGCTAGGCCTGGAGACGTGGGCAACCCGAAATGGGCCCTCCCACATGGGTGAGAGCTTGTGCAGCCCTTCCCTGGAGAGCACCGCCTCAGGACAAGATCACCCACCTCGAGCGTCCTAGAGCGGACGCTGCGGCAGTGGTACCGCCGCAGCGCCTGCTGGTACCTCGCAGCTCGGAGCGAAGCTTCGCGGCGGCGTTCCTCCTCCAGCACGAGGTCCATCCCCCGCATGGTGTCCTGCTGCATTTCATCAAACGCCAGGACCCACGCGGAGCGATGCCTGACCTCGTGTGCGAAAACCGCTTATGCTCCGTAGACGAGGAAGAACGGGGTCTCGCCTGTGGGCCTGGCAGCGGTGGTGCAGATGGACCACATCACGGACTGGAGCTCGTTGTGCCAGCCCCTGCCGCAGGCCTCGAGCTTCTTCTTGATGGTCCTGGTCTTGAGACCCCTCAGGATCTCCGCATTGTCGCGATCGGCCTGGCTGTTTCTCCTGGGGTGCGCCATGGAGGCTTAGCAGATCTGCGTTCCAAGGTTAGCACAATATGTTTTGAAGAGATTGCTAGTGAACTATGAGCCGTTGTCGGTGATGATACAATTAGGGACCCCAAATCGGCTTACGAGACCCTTGATGAACTTGACTGCCGACCCAACTGGGATGGTACGGACGACTTCCACTTCCGCCCACTTGGCGAATTTGTCGATGGCGACGTAGAAGTAGCGGTAACCTCTAGGCGCTCGAGGGAATGGGCCCAGGATATCCAGCCCCCAGACAGCGAATGGCCATGAGAGCGGGATAGTTTGGAGGTCTTGAGCCGGCTGGTGGATCTTCTTGGCGTGGAATTGGCAGGCCTCGCAGGATTTCACCAGCTCGGCCGCGTCGTTGAGTGCCGTGGGCCAGTAGAACCCACTGCGGAAATCCTTGCCGACTAGGGTGCGCGATGACGACTGGTGCCCGCAGTCTCCGCCATGTATGTCAGCTAGCAACTCATTCCCGTGTTCCCTGGAAATGCATCGTAGAGAAATATCATTTGGCCGCTTCCTATATAGCTCACCGTCCTGAATGCAGTACGCCGTAGCCTGCCGAGCCACACGCTCCGCGTATTCCTCCTTCTTCGGCAATGTGCCTTGCATCAGGTACGCCTTGAACTCCTCGATCCAGCACCCCTCCTGAGGCTCGAGCGCTAAGAGGAGGCGTGCTCCTGAGGTCGGGCCATAGGCAGGGGCTCCCGAGGCTGGTGGTTGGGGGAGCTCCTCCTGAGGTGGCGTCGGCTCCGCAAGCGTAGGTGCTGCCGAAGGCTTGAAGAGCCGCTCCTCGAAGACGCCAGGTTCTTGGGGTAGTCGCTTGGAAGCTCTTTTGGCGATGTCGTCGGCCTCCTTGTTGGTGCCACAGGGCACGTGCTGCAGCTCCAGGCCCTGGAACTGCTTCTCCATTTTGTGTACCTCCGCGAGGTATGCCTCCATGTGCTCATCCTTTGGCTCGTACACCTTGTTGGAGAAGTTAACGAGGAGCTGCGAGTCTCCCTTGATGGTGAGGCGTTTCACCCCTAGGGCTACCGCAACCTTGAGGCCAAAGATAAGACCCTCGTACTCTGTGATGTTGTTGGAGACCTTTTCGCCCCGCTGGAAGCAGAGCTACACTACATAGTAAAGCTTGTCCTGAGTGGGCGAGATGAGCACGGCTCCAGCCCCCGCGCCCTGGCGTGCGAACGCGTCAAAGTACATGACCCAGCCATCTGGCGCTTCACTCCCTGGTGATAGGGATCGGTTCTCGCCTGCTTCGATCTCCAAGGTATCGGTCCATTCTGCCACAAAGTCGGTGAGCGCAGCCCCCTTGAGACCCTGGTTGTGCTGAACTCGTCAAACTCTTGCAGCTCGATGTTCCATTCGGCGACCCTTCCCGCAACATTGGGGCTCCTGAGCACTCTCTCCAATGGGTAAGCTGAGACGACCTTGATGGGGTGACCCTGGAAGTAGTGGCGCAGCTTACGCGAGGCCACCAAGAGTGCGAGCAAGAGCTTCTGAGGCATGGGGTACCGTGCTCTCGCATCTCGTAGCACTGTGCTGACGAAGTACACTGGGTGCTCGACAAGGGCAGGAGAGCTGACCGAGTTTTTGGCTCGCGGGGACTGAGGTGTTTCCTATGGATCTCCAGCTCCTGGGGCTTGATGACTAGCCGGGGTAGCCGCTGTCTCAGGAGCATCGCCTTGGTGTTGTGCAGCATCACCTGGCTTGGTGGTTCCATTGGGCGGACCCTTGACTTGGGGCTCCTCTCTGAGGGCCACCATCACCGCGCTG
The DNA here is from genome assembly GCF_056163025.1 of Triticum urartu. NCBI lineage: Eukaryota > Viridiplantae > Streptophyta > Magnoliopsida > Poales > Poaceae > Triticum > Triticum urartu. The sequence goes on along the minus strand of NC_141877.1, from coordinate 217,648,102 downwards.
GCGGAGTGGGGTGTGGCAGATAGGTAGAGTACCAAGGGCTCGCGAGGATGAAGCGCCACCATCACCGGCGGGCTGGTCAAGTATCTCTTGAGGTATTGAAATGCTAGGTTGGCCTCGGGGGTCCACTCGAACGGACCCTTCTTCTTCATCAGCTTGAAGAACGGCAAGGCGCGCTCCCGTAACTTGGAGATGAAGCGCCCCAACGAAGTCACACAGCCTGTAAGCTTCTGCATCTCCTTGAGGTTTTCTGATGGGCTCATGTTTTCAATTGCCTTGACCTTCTCCGAGTTGGCCTCGATCTCCCTGTGGGACACAAGGAAGCCCGGAAGTTTGCCGGAAGGAACACCAAACACGCACTTTTTCGGGTTGAGCCACACGTCCACCTGGCGCACGCTCGCAAAGGTCTCCTCCAGGTCCTGAATCAAAGTTCTCGCCTCCCAAGACTTCACCACAATGTTGTCGACGTAGGCCTCATCATTTCTCCCGAGTTGCCGCCCCAAGGCAATGTGCATACGTCGCTGGAAGGTCGCTCCTGCGCTGCGTAGTCCGAATGGCATGCAAGTGTAGCAGTATACTCCGCATGGGGTCAAGAAAGTTGTTTTCTCCACATGTTCCGCCGCCATCTTGATCTGGTGGTAGCCTGAGAACGCATCCAGGAAACATAGCAGATCACACTCAGCGGTGGAGTCGATAATCTAGTCGATGCGCGGCAGCGAGAATGGGTCTTGAGGGCAAGCCTTGTTGAGGTTGGTGAAGTCGACACACATGGGCTCCTTCCCTCCTTTCTTCGGCACGACGACCAGGTTTGCCAGCCACTCCGGGTACCGGACCTCGCGAATGACACCCGCTGCCTCCAGCTTGCGGGTTTCCTAAACGATGAAGGACTGCTTCTCCATGGACTATCGCCTCGTCCTCTGCTTCACAGGGCACACGTTGGGGCATACCCTCAGATGATGCTCAATCACTCCCCGCGGGACCCCAACCAGCTGCTTGGGCTCCTAGGCAAATACTTCCTTGTTCTCCCGCCAGAAGCCCACAAGTTCCCTTTCTTGATCTAGGTCGAGGTCAGCGCCTATGGTAAAGGTGGCGCCAGAGGACCCGTCCTCGTCAACCGGTATTTGCTTCGTCTTGGCTTGGCCTTGAGTGAATAGCTACTTCTTCTTGGTCAGCGCAGCCCCCTTGGCCCTGGGCACGGCCTTGCCGGCCAAGCAGGCTGCCGCCGATGCCCCGAAGGCGAGTCTGAGGGCCGCCAGGGCTTCCTTGGTGTCTCCGGCCTTGTTGAGGACGCCCTTGCTCCCTGGCATCTTCATGAGGTTGTAGGCAGGATGAGTAGCCGCCATGAATTGGGCCAGCGACGGATACCCAAGGATGGCGTTGTATGGTAAGCCGATGCGGGTAATGTCAGAGTCGATTAGCTTGGTGCGGTAGTTGTCGCGTGTGCCGAAGATCACGGGGAGACGGATCTGCCCTAGGGGGTTGGAGCAGCCGCCGCCGACTCCAGAGAAGGGCTTGCTGGGGCGAAGCCACTCAAGCGGTACATGAAGGAGGCTAAAAGCCTCCACGGAGAGCATGTTGAGGCTAGCACTGTCGTCGACGAGGGTCTTGGTAACAGCTACACTGCAGATGGTGGGCGTGCAAAGCATTTGAAGCACGCCTGAACCGACGGTGGTGACTGGGTGATCCCTTGAGTCGAAGGTCAAGTCGGCCTTGGGCGCCACCCAACCCAGGGGAGCCCCCTGCCGTGTGGAGGCGGCACCGATCCGGCGAAAGAACGGCTTGACGTGACGGACCGAGGGCGGCGCCTATGAGCCACCGAGGAGAGTCGCGACGACGGGGGGTGCTGGTCCCTCGAAATGCGCAATGAAGAGGTCGCGCAGCTCCTCCCAGGAGGCCATAGAAGATTCCGCCAGATGGAGGAGCCAGGCGCGCGGCACGCCAGCAAGGGCCATTGAGAGCCAGTTGGCCATGACTTTATTGTCACCCCTGGCCTCCAGGACGGCCTCCTCATACGCTAGCAGGAAGGCCACCGGATCCACCACACCATCGTAATGGGGCGGCATCTCCGGCTTGAACTTGTGTGGCCACTGCACCCGCCGCAAGGCGGGGGTGAAGGCCCGGAGCCCCCTGGTGCTGCGGAGGGTGCCTGTCGATCCAGTCAGAGAAGCGGCGGCGTCCATGGGAGCCGGTCAAGGACATGAAGCTTTGGCGCACCCCTACCTGGCGCACCAAATGTCGGATTTCGGGTTCCAGCAAAACCCTTGAGGTTCAAACACTGGGGTGCACACGAAGATCTCCCCCTCCTCTAGCTTGCACTCAACATGATCTCACGGCCTAGCTCGACAAACCCAAAGAAAGAGAGACACAAGATTTATACTGGTTCGGGCCACCGTTGTGGTGTAATACCCTACTCGAGTGTGGTGTGGTGAATTGCCTCATGGGCTGAGGATGAACGGTTACAAGGGAAGAACAGCCTCCTAAGAGAGGTGTTCTTTTGCTTGGCCAACTTGTGTGGTTGGGGATCATCTGGATCTGATCCCTGCTATGGTGGTGCCTAGTCCTATTTATAGAGGCCCTGGTCCTCTTCCCAAATATTGAGCAGGAAGGGATCCCACAACGGCCAAATTCGAAGGGAGACAACTAGTACAAGTTATCCTGACAAAAGTAGTCTTCGCCTGCCAAAGGCTCTGGTGGTGACACCGTCTTGGGTTCCACGGTGACCTCCGTCCTGCCGTCCTGCTGGTCTTGGTCTTGCTGCACCGATATGGAAACCTTTGCCTGATGCCTCGGGACTCCTCGCCTGCGCCTACCTCTTTAGCACCAAAGAGGAAACAAGGACACTACACGCGCTGGCGCCTGCCTGGCTCCAGTCGTCATGGCTTGCACCACAAGAACCTCGCGAGGTGTCCCTTGCCTTGATCTCTCCGCCCCTCGCGAGCCAGCCTGGTGAGGCTGCCCCTGAGGAGGTCTTGCATCGTCCGCCTCGCGAGGCTCGGCCCCTCATGAGGGTCTTGAGTGTTTGCTGGTGAAGATGGGCCGTACAGATCCGCTGGGGGAGCCATGCCGCGGACCGCAGGTAGGCAAGTCTGGGGACCCCCATCCTCAGAACGCCGACATATATGTGCCTGTTCCCATCTTGGAGTTGATGAGCATCTGAATGTGGGGGGCATATCCACAAGACCTCTTCTAATCTATAGCAGTCCTTTTGATTGTTTCAACAATCAAGGTCATCACCTTGAACTTCTGTGGCACATCAAACATATGTAACAAGTTGATTGAGTGACCTATGATCATCATGTCATCTCCTGATTTGGGCAATAGAGTATGTCTCAATATAGTGTTGATAGTGGGCAGTCCTGACAAAAGATAGTAGATGGAGCCAAATTTGTGACTCTCCAAGGCATCATCAGGTATTTCCTTGTACATATGTGCCATGGAGTTATGACCTTTGCTGGGCTTGGCATAGAATTCCGTGTCATCTTCACCTTCTACAGGATCATTTATCAACTTGGCCCACTCAACAATGGAGGATTGGTACCTTGTACCTTCAGTCATCCAGACTATCTTGCCATGTCGGTAAAAATGTGCAGTTGAATAAAATTGCATCTATTTTGGCAAAAAGTTGAGACAAAAACTTAATTTTAGTTTTCTGCAGAAAGCATTTTGGAGCTACCGATATGACAAACTCGGTGACACTGAAGCAACTTTAGAGGCTAAACGTGTGAAATTGGTCAGACTGAGACACAGTTCGGTGACTCCGAGATGCTAGGATTTCACAGAGAAAGTGAACTCGGTCACACAGATTTGTACACTTCGGTCAGATCGAGTAGTACATGTGCAATGGCCTGGGCCAAATCGGTGAGACCGAATTTTTCAAATTGGTCGGTCCAAGATGAGTTCGGCGGAAACCTAACCATAAGTTTTTGCATCAAAACTAATCTAGAGGAAGTTTTGGTTGGATAGAATGATCTCAAACATGGCTAGATACGTGGCATTGACCTTTGTGCAGGAATTGGAGTTAATGAATACACAAAGGGATCGAGTTCATACCCTAACTTGGTGATGAACTTGCTACGGCAACAACGACAGAGGATATTCCCATTGACGGCAGTGGAGACCAGCGGCAGGAGGTCGCCGGTGATGACGGCGACGATCCGGAGACCAGGAGGGGCAGCAGAGCTGGGCAGGCGCGGTTGGAGGTTTGATGTGATTTCCAAATTTCAACCTGTAGATATATATATATATATATACCCAGTCACTATCGGTATGACCTAGTGGAACGACTCTGTGGCACCGAGATGCAGAATCGCAAGCGGTTACTACAACTCGGAGAGACCGAACAGTTCTAATCGGTTGCACCGAGATGAAAACTTAGATCAACCCAATGAGTTCGGTGGTACCGAAAGGGATGGATCGGTCAAACCGAGATGTCATTGAGAGGTTTTGGAAGTTATGCTCTTGACGGGTCGGTGGCTCCGAGTGCTCCTCACCCCAAGGGTCCGAACTCGACTTGATCAAACTTTGTGATGTAGCATGAATAGTTTGAGATGAGAAAAGCATAGATAGCTAGAGGCTGTTCTTAGGCATTCTTGTCCATCCATTTGGCAAAAGAAAATCCAAACAAACAAAGCAAAAAATGGATGTCCTCGAATGAAAAAAATATGCAACCAACATGCTCACACAATAAGAACAAATAAAATATGTGGCAAAGTATGCACAAACACTCTAGCATCTAACAAGCAATTGGCGATGACTAGGTCATCTATATATGAGTATATTGACCGAGGAGTCAAATGAGATCATTTGATCGTAGGTCATACTCATCATTTAAGCATAAGTGAGGTTACCACTTTTACATAAAGCATTGTTGTGTTCACACCATTAGAGTTGCTTTAGCTCAATTCTTAGAGAAAAGCTCCCCCTAGATGTGATATCCCCCCTAAGAGGGATGAACTAACCTTGGGTTTTGTCGATGATGACTTCATGTAGGTGTTGAAGATGTAGATGCTCAATGTTGAAGTAGATCATTTGGAGCAATCCATTGGAGTGAGTTGCACTTTCAATATCGACATGGGTTAGTCCCACAAGGAACATACAAGGATATCCATAGACATAGAGTGAAATACACACATGATGTTGTCCATGAAAGCATTAGGTTACCTTGTGTCGGTGTCAAAACCGGCAGATCTTGGGTAGGGGGTCCCAAGGTGTGTGTTTGAGGATCGATGATAACAAGGGACAATAGGGACACGATGTTTACCCAGGTTCGGGCCCTCTTAAAGGAGGTAAAACCTTGCGTCCTACTTGATTATATTTGATGTATATAGGGGTTACAAGAGTTGATCTACCTCGAGATCGTATTGACTATACCCTAGATGTCTAGCCTATAATTCTTCTGATCCCTTCTACGTACTAAACCCTCCAGTTTATATACACACCGCAGGGGCCTAGAGTTGTACAGAGTTGGTTTGTAGAGGAAGGAAATAGTACAACCGGACACCAAACTTGCCATCCACGCACATAGGAGTCCTACCTGGACACGGGGGATAACCTTCCACTTTGTCTTCACGGCCCAACAATCCGGCCCATATCGAATAATCCAGACATCCGAGGACCCCATAGTCCCGGACTCCCTCAATAGTCCCAGAACCAGTCTTCGATGACGATGTGTTCGGTATGCGAGTTGTCTTCAACATTGCAAGGCGCTTTCCTTCTCCTAAGTACTTTAAGTTAGCTTCCTGCATAAAGGAACTGTGTCCGGCTCTGCATAATCAATACAACCCTTAGCCACAACAGCAGAGCGACCAAATAGAAACAGTGCCTTTACTGACAACTCTTCTGACGAAGCGTCACACTTGAATTTTCAACACTTTGAACCGTTTTCACGCCTCCCGTTTCGCGCTTCGAGGCCTAGCCCGCATTAGCATGTCTTGTCAGAACAAGGTCGTGCCCACCCATTACGGGATTCTCATCAATATGATTTGGATAATCCAACCGCACCTTACGCACGATTTCGTTCGGAACAGGCGAGGTTTATGGCTTGAGAGGGGGACACTTGGTATTTTCACCGTCTATAAAAGGATAAAGACCCCTCCTTTTTCCTCATGCCTTCCTCTAGCCTCTGTCTCCCAATCTCCAAGCTCCAGCGCCTACAACTCTGATCTCTTCCACCGTTGCCTCCCTCTACAGAAATGGCCGGGTCCGGCTCTAAGGGCAAGTGGGAGGCCTCCACCATCACTGAAAAGGACGTCAAGGATCTCCGGAGTGCGGGTTATCTATCCACGGATATCGCGCATAGGATCCCATACAAAGATCAGGTCATTCCTACTCCAGAGCCTGGTGAGAGGGTCGTGTTCATCCCCCATTTCCTTCAGGGGCTAGGATTTCCCCTCCACCCCTTTGTCCGGGGTCTTCTATTTTTCTACGGGCTAGATTTCCATGATCTAGCCCCAAGTTCCCTCCTCCATATATCGACTTTTATAGTCATGTGTGAGGCTCTTCTCCGCACCCCCACACTTCGGCCTATGGCTCAAGATCTTCAATCTGAAGCTGAATGTGGTCGACGAACAGCACGCGGATTGTGGCGGAGCTATGGTAAGAAAGCTCCCCAACGCCATCTGGCCAAAGGGGGCATTCATGGAAACAGTTAAGGTATGGCAACATGAGTGGTTTTACATCACCGAACCTCGCGACGCCAACTGGGCGGCCATGCCCGATTTCAGAACCGGACCCCCATGAGAATTACCTCATGGACCACCAAGGGCCTTGATTGGGGGTCCAAATCGGAGGTGAAGATGCTCCAGAAGCGCATCTCCGACATGTTGGGTGAGAACACCGGACTCGCAAATGTGATCCAAGTGATGCTCTTCCACCGCACCCTTCCCTGCCAGCTCCGGGCCTGCCCCATGTGGGAGTTTAATCCGAAGGAGCCACGGAGCCTGAAGCGCTTCTTTGGCACCATGCACGAAGATATATGGAAGCATCTCTTCAAGGCTCAGAAGAAGTGGCCGAAGAAGACCAAGGACATCGGACTCGACATCGAGAACCCGACCACGGCGGTAAGCATAATCTTTCTGAAGACCTATTCGGTCAATATTTCAGATATAATATAAATTATATTGCCTTCTTTCATTATAGGTCTGGATGACAAAGGCAAAGCAGATCAACTGTCCGGCACCGCTACCTGAGGACCCACCCACACCCCAGCTGACGGAGATACTGGTCCCGGCGCCCTATCAGGCGCCACATAAGAAAACCAAGAGAAGAATGGCAAGGAGGCCAAGGGCGCCCCCGCCAAAAAGGTCCTTCGGAAACAGTGTCCGGAGAGGCCAAAGCCCTCTCTTCCCACGAGGGAGACGAGGAAGAAGAAGAGGAGGAGGAGGAGGTAGAAAGTGACTCCCCCCGTAAGGGGAGGAAGAAGAAGAGGGCGGCCTCCGAAGACCCGGAGGGGGAGGCGCCCAAAAGAGGGAAGCTGACCCTCCCGGATAGTTCAGATCCAGAGTCCAAACTAGTCCCCAAGAAACCTCCCAGGATGAAGCCCCTGGCCGAATCGTAAGTGTTCAGAGACTTACTGTTTATCTTCGGTCTACCTGCTTCCATTATGTAAATTGTTTTGTTATTTACCTTTAAGCCCTCCCCGCGAGCTCCCACATACTCCATTATCGAAGGGAATTCTCTGCCGCCCGAGATGCAGAGAGTGACACGCCGCCGCGAGCCCCCACGCCTATTGCCATGGAGGAAACCGAAGTGTCATCCCGAAGGACATCTCCTGGCTAAGGGGGGCGGACGAAACCGTCGAGGGAGCGCCCGAGGTTAATACCTCGGTCGCCGAAGACCTAGGGGAGGCGGCTCCTATGACAACCGACGGTGGGGAGCCCCAATAATCCAAGACCCAGTCGAACAACATTTCAGAGACCAACATGGCTCCAAGATCGAATAAGCAACCCCCTACGAAAGAGGGGGGAGGAGCATCAGTTCCATCGGCAGCCTCCACTAATCTGGAGGCGCCCCATGCTCTGCAGGAAGCACTTCAAAGTGCTTCCGTCATGGAGGAGCACCGCACCCTGATAGGTGTGGTTATGGAGAAGGTTCAATCTGCTAAAAATGGACCGAATGAAGCCTTCTGCAGCCTACTGACAGGCTTTGAGGTATGCGACGTAATGTTCTAAAAAAATCATATAGAAGAATAAACCTGTGTACACACAGTAGGCCCTGAGGCTCTGTCTGGTTTAGAAGAAACATGATAGAGGATCCACATAGTAATCGGGATAGTAACATGTTGTGCTATCATTGTAATAGGCCTCCATGTTGGCGGCAACCGCCCAGGCCGCAGAAGTTTCCGAACTCAATCGAAAGCTTAATGGCCAATGAGGAGCTCGACCGCATCAACAAGCGGTTCAATGAAATGCAAGGTATGCGTATGATGTTAAAAAGAAATTAATTTTGATACTAGAACTGATATGCATATTTAGAGGTTAACTCATAGAATGCTTTGTTTATGATCATAGTTGGCGCAGTCGAGGTCAAGACCCTCAAAGGCGCCCTCGCCCAAGCCAAGAAGGAAGCCGAGGCGAATAATGCAGCCACAGATAAAGCGGCTGCTGAACTAGAGGCCGAACAGACTGCTCGCCGCCAACACAAAGCTCGGGTGGCCAAAGTCGAGCAGGGGCTAAAGGATGCCATTAGCAAATGCGAAACATTGGAGCAAGAGACCTCGGCCCAGTCCTCCGAGCTTGCTAAGGCTCTCCAAGACGCCAAAGAAGCGCGGAGCGAGTCCCAGAGCGCTCGCGAAGAGATCCACCAGGCGAGGCAGATAGCGGCTGGTAAGGCCTTTCTTTTGTAGAATATCTTTGGAGGTTAGAGGTACGCTTTGCTCACATGAGTGTGGAGTTCTCCAGGCGCGTTTACGGATCTTCCGAAGAGTGCCACTGATGCCGCAAAGTTCTTCCGAGCCCAGGAGGGGAACTCGACTGAGAAGCTATTCTGGTCGCAATTTCTTGCGCCCGGACACCCAATGCCGCTGAACGACCAGCTAAAGCAGCTGGTAGAGCTGCATAGGGTGGTAGTTTTGGCTATGAAGGACCTGATAGTCCAACTTTGGCCGACCGAGCCGATCCCTAGCAGCTACTTCGGTTTGGTGGCGCGGCTAGTCGACACGCGACCGTGGATTGATGTTGTGAAGCGCTCGACCTGCATAGAGGGTGCCCGGATGGCCTTCGGCTGCGTCAAAATGCACTTGGCGAAGATGAAGGCCACCGAAGTGGCAACCGAGGGCAAAGATCATCGGAAGCCGGAGAGGTACTTTGACAATGTCCTGGAAGGAGCCCGAGGGATAGAGGCCAATGTTCAAAGGACATAATATTTGATTAGATGTGTTTGGGTTGTACAAACTATGTTGTGAACCCATGTTGTTATATATCTATGTTTGCGCCTTTTGTTTCAAGCGATTTTTCCCTCCTCTACGGCCGTTTATTGTTATATTTCTGAAAGTTGCCAGTCGTCGGCTTCAGCCCCCATGTAGATGCTATAGGGGTGTTCGACATAACGCGTGACCACACTTTATCCAACGTCTTGGTCCATAAAGGAGGTGTCCGCGAGGTGAACCGGGCAATCGGACTATGCGGATTTATTACTTTCACTTAGCCATAGGAGTTTGACTGTGGAGCTAAGTACTAGCCCCTTGTGCGTGTGCGGCTATCCGGGCAATGGTGCCTTTTCCACGCGGCTGGACGAAGACCAGCCCCTTTTATGACACAGGCTGAATCACTAACGATTTGTAGTATAATACTAAGTCACTGAATCGCCGACCAGCTCTCGCCTATCATGACAGTCAATTTTCAGCTTTCTCTACTGAGGTACTTGACCGGACAAACTAGAAATACAATCGCAGTAGTTCTCCCTTTACTACCTTAGCCGAACGAGCGGAACGTAAGGTGGTAAGCATAGGAGCCGGGCAACTAATGTCGGTGTCAAAATCGGCGGATCTCGGGTAGGGGGTCCCGAACTGTGCGTCCGAGGTTGATGGTAACAGGAGAATGGGGACACAAAGTTTTACCCAGCTTCGGGCCCTCTTGATGGAGGTAATACCCTACGTCCTACTTGATTAATATTGATGAGTATGGGGGTTACAAGAGTGGATCTACCATGAGATCGTAATGGCTAAAACCCTAGAAGTCTAGCCTATATGATTATGATTATGATCGCCTCTATGGACTAAACCCTCCGGTTTATATAGATACCGGAGGGGACTAGGGTTATACAAAGTCGGTTACAGAGAAAGGAATCTTCATATCCGAACGCCAAGCTTGCCATCCACGCCAAGGAGAGTCCCATCCGGACACGGGAGAGAGTCTTATGTCTTGTATCTTCGTTGCCCATTAGTCCGGCCCATGTCACATAGGCCGGATGCCCGAGGACCCCTTAATCCAGGACTCCCTCAGTAGCCCCTGAACCCGGCTTCAACGACGAGGTGTCCGGCGCGCAGATTGTCTTCGGCATTGCAAGGCAGGTTCCTCCTCCGAATACTCCAAAATAGCCTTCGAACACAAAGAACGTGTCCGACTCTGCAAAACAAGTACCACACACAACCGCAGAGAGTATAATATTCCATGAGTCCAATCCACTAAAAACTTTTTGTAGCGTGACTCCACGTCACCTCTCGGTCATTATTTCGAACCTTTTTCGGCCTGCCGCTTCACGTTTTAAGATGCGGTTTTATTGGCATGTCTTGTTGAAGCCGAGATTGTGTCCCCTTATTAAGGGATTCTCATCAATATGGGCATGGATAACACAACCGTTCTGTTGGCATAATCCCTTGGGAATAGGCAGGCTTTAAGGCCTATGAGGAGGTGTTTGATATTCATTACCTTTATAAAGGGGCATAGACCCATCTTTGTCCTCCGCGCCTACCTCTTTCTCAATCTTTCCAACCTTGAGTTCTAGCACCCAGGTTTCAACTTAACTGTTCCGAGCCTCCTAGTCATGTCCGGACCCAGCCCTCAAGGCCAGTGGGTGGCCTCCTCTGACACAGAGGAGGATATCGCGAAATACCTGACCGCGGAAATCCCCCATAGGCTCCCTGCTAAAGGACAGGTTATTCCTACTCCCAGATCTGGTGAGAGGGTCGTATTCATCTCCCACTTCCTCCGGGGGCTAGGGTTCGCTCTTCACCCCTTCGTTTGCGGCCTCATGTTTTATCACGGGCTAGATTTTCACGATCTAGCTCCGGACTCCTTCCTTCACATCTCAAAGTTTATTATCATGTGCGAGGCCTTTCTCCGCATTACCCCTCACTTCGGTTTATGGCTCAAGACCTTTAACTTGAAGCCAAAGGTAATCGAGGGGGAGCAAATAGAGTGTGGAGGTGCCACACAAAACAAGCTCCTCAATGCTTTTTGGCCCGAAGGCTCTTTCACAGAAGTTTCCGACCTATGGCAGCATGAGTGGTTTTACGTCACCGAACCTCGTGGTACCAAGTGGGCAGCTACAGCTGCGTTCCGACCTGGCCCTCCATTACAGCTCTCATCATGGATTAATAAGGGGCTGGACTAGGGATCCATTGACGAAGTGCAGACGCTACAAAGCCGCATCTGGAGCCTCCTTGAAAAGGACGCTGGCCTCATCAATGTAATCCAGGTAATGCTAGTCCGTCGGGTCCTGCCGTGCCAGCGACGGCCCCTCCGCATGTGGGAGTTCAATCCGTAAGGACCACGGACCCTTCAGCACTTCTTCGGCATGACGCACAAAGGAATGTGGAAGTTATTCTTCAGGACACGAAGGCAGTGGCCGGATACCACCGAAGACATCGGCCTCGACTGCAATCATCCGGATACCTCGGTAGGCACTCGACTCCCGAACACAGCTTAGTTAAACATCCCGGAATACTAAGAAAACCATCTTCACATAGGGCTGGGTAAAGAAGGCAGAATGAATTAGGTGTTTGGCCCCCCTTCCCGAAGACTCAGCCGATCCTGTGTTAACAAAGGTGCTGGCTGATATGTCTCCAACGTATCTATAATTTTTGATTGCTCCATGCTATATTATCTACTGTTTTAGACATTATTGGGCTTTATTTTCCACTTTTATATTATTTTGGGACTAACCTATTAACCGGAGGCCCAACCCAGAATTGCTGTTTTTTTGCCTGTTTTAGGGTTTCGAAGAAAAGGAATACCAAACGTAGTCCAAACGGAATGAAACCTTCGGAAACGTTATTTTCTCATCAGATAAGATCCAGGAGATATGGACCCTCCGTCAAGAAAGCCACGAGGTGGTCACGAGGGTGGAGGGCGCCCCCCTAGGGCGCGCCCCCTGCCTCGTGGGCCCCTCGAAGCTCCACCGACGTACTTCTTCCTCCTATATATATCCACGTACCCCCAAATGATCGGGGATGGAGCCAAAAACCTAATTCCACCACCGCAACTTTCTGTATCCACGAGATCCCATCTTGGGGCCTGTTCCAGAGCTCCGTCGGAGGGGGCATCGATCACGGAGGGCTTCTACATCATCATCCAAGCCCCTCCGATGAAGTGTGAGTAGTTTACTTCAGACCTACGGGTCCATAGCTAGTAGCTAGATGGCTTCTTCTCTCTTTTTGGATCTCAATACAATGTTCTCCCCCTCTCTCAGGGAGATCTATTCGATGTAATCTTCTTTTTGCGGTGTGTTTGTTGAGACCGATGAATTGTGGGTTTATGATCAAGTCTATCTATGAATAATATTTGAATCTTCTCTGAATTCTTTTATGTATGATTGGTTATCTTTGCAAGTCTCTTCGAATTATTAGTTTGGTTTGGCCTACTAGATTGGTTGTTCTTGCCATGGGAGAAGTGCTTAGCTTTGGGTTCGATCTTGAGGTGTCCTTTCCCAGTGACAGAAGGGGCAGCAAGGCACGTATTGTATCGTTGCCATCGAGGATAACAAGATGTTTTTTTATCATATTGCATGAAACTATCCCTCTACATCATGTCATCTTGCTTAAGGCGTTACTCCATTTTTAACTTAATACTCTAGAAGCATGCTGGGTAGCAGTCGATGAGTGGAGTAATAGTAGTAGATGCAGAATCATTTCAGTCTACTTGTCTCGGACATGATGCCTATGTACATGATCATACCTATATATTCTCATAACTATGCTCAATTCTGTCAATTGCTCATAAGTAATTTGTTCACCCACCGTAGAATACTTATGCTCTTGAGAGAAGCCACTAGTGAAACCTATGGCCCCCGGGTCTCTTTCTCATCATATCAATCTCCATCACTTTATTATTGCTTTGCTTTTACTTTGCTTTTACTTTATTTACTTTGCATCTCTGTACCAAAAATACCAAAAATATTATTTATCATCTCCATCAGATCTCACTTTCGTAAGTGACCGCGAAGGGATTGACAACCCCTAAGCGTGTTGGTTGCATTGAGCTATTTTTTTTGTGTAGGTATAAGGGACTCGAGCGTAGCCTCCTACTGGATTGATACCTTGGTTCTCAAAACTAAGGGAAATACTTACGGTACTTTGCTGCATCATCCCTTCCTCTTCGGGGAAATCCAACGCAGTGCTCAAGAGGTAGCAAGAAGAATTTCTGGCGCCGTTACCGGGGAGGTTCGCGCAAGTCAAGATCTGACTACCGACAACGAGCCATTTCTGGCGCCGTTGCCGGGGAGTCTGCGCAAAAGTCAACATACCAAGTACCCATCACAATCCCTATCTCCCGCATTACATTATTTGCCATTTGCCTCTTGTTTTCCTCTCCCCCACTTCACCCTTGCCGTTTTATTTGCCCTCTCTCTCTCCTTCCTCCTTCTCTATTTGCCTCTTTTGCCCATTTGCTTTTTGTTTGCTCGTGTGTTAGTTTGCTTGTTTGTCGCGATGGCTCAAGATAATACTAAATTGCGTGACTTCACCAATACCAATAATAATGATTTCCTTAGCACTCTGATTGCTCCTCTTACCGATGCTGAATCTTGTGAAATTAATACTGCTTTGTTGAATCTTGTCATGAAAGATCCGTTCTCCAGCCTTCCTAGTGAAGATGCCGCTACCCATCTAAATAGCTTTGTTGATTTGTGTGACATGCAAAATAAGAAAGATGTGGATAATGATATTGTTAAATTGAAGCTATTTCCTTTTTTGCTTAGAGATCGTGCTAAAGCTTGGTTTTCGTCTTTGCCTAAAAATAGTACTGATTCATGGAACAAGTGCAAAGATGCTTTTATCTCTAAGTATTTTCCTCCCGCTAAGATCATCTCTCTTAGAAACGATATTATGAATTTTAAACAACTTGATCATGAACATGTTGCACAAGCTTGGGAGAGAATGAAATTAATGATACGTAATTGCCCTACTCATGGTTTGAATTTGTGGATGATTATACATAATTTTTATGCCAGATTGAATTTTTCTTCTAGAAATCTTTTAGATTCGGCCGCGGGAGGCACTTTTATGGTAATCACTTTAGGAGAAGCTACTAAACTCCTAGATAATATTATGGTTAATTATTCTCAATGGCATACTAAAAGATCTACTAAAAAGGTGCATGCGATAGAAGAAATTAATGTTTTGAGTGGAAAGATGGATGAACTTATGAAATTATTTGCTAATAAGAGTGTTTCTTCTGATCCTAATGATGTGCCCTTGTCTACTTTGATTGAGAATAATAATGAATCTATGGATGTGAATTTTGTTGGTAGGAACAATTTTGGTAACAACGCCTATAGAGGAAATTTCAATCCTAGGCCTTATCCTAGTAATCCCTCTAATAATTATGGTAATTCCTACAACAATTCTTATGGAAATTATAATAAGATGCCCTCTGATTTTGAATCTAATATTAAAGAATTTATTTCTTCGCAAAAGAATTGTAATGCTATGATTGAAGAAAAATTGCTTAAGATTGATGATTTGGCTAGGAACGTTGATAGCATTGCTCTTGATGTTGATTCTTTGAAACATAGATCTATTCCAACTAAGCATGATATCAATGAGTCTCTCAAAGCCGTGAGAATTTCCATTGAAGAGTGCAAAGAAAGAACCGCTAGGATGCGTGCTAAGAAAGATGCCTTTATAAAAGCGTGTTCTTCTAGTTCCTATGAAAATAATGATGAAGATCTAAAAGTTATTGATGTGTCCCCTATTAAATCTTTGTTTTGCAATATGAATCTTGATAATGATGTGACTGATTATGATCCACCTTTACCTAGAAGGCGTTCTAAGAATTCGGAATTTGTTGATCTTGATGCTAAATTTGATAAAAGTGGGATTGAAGAAATTAAAACCCTAGATGTTGCTAAACCCACTATTATGGATTTCAAGGAATTTAACTATGAAAATTGCTCTTTGATTGATTGTATTTCCTTGTTGCAATCCGTGCTAAAATCTCCTCACGCTTATAGCCAAAATAAAGCATTTACTAAACATATCGTTGATGCCTTGATGCAATCTTATGAAGAAAAACTTGAATTGGAAGTTTCTATCCCTAGAAAACTTTATGATGAGTGGGAACCAACTATTAAAATTAATATTAAAAATTATGAGTTTTATGCTTTGTGTGATTTGGGTGCTAGTGTCTCTACCATTCCCAAAACTTTGTGTGATTTACTAGATTTCCGTGATTTTGATGATTGCTCTCTAAACTTGCATCTTGCGGATTCCACTATTTAGAAATCTATGGGAAGAATTAATGATATTCTTATTGTTGAAAATAGGAATTATGTACCCGTAGATTTTATTGTTCTTGATATAGATTGCAATCCTTCTTGCCCTATTATTCTTGGTAGACCTTTCCTTAGAACGGTTGGTGCAATTATTGATATGAAGGAAGGGAATATTAGATTTAAATTTACATTAAAAAAGGGCATGGAACACTTCCCTAGAAAGAAAATAAAATTACCATATGAATCTATCATGAGAGCCACTTATGGATTGCCTACCAAAGATGGCAATACCTAGATCTATTCTTGCTTGTTATGCCTAGCTAGGGGCGTTAAACGATAGTGCTTGTTGGGAGGCAACCCAATTTTATTTTTATTCCTTCCTTTTTGCTCCTGTTTAGTAATAAATAAATTATCTAGCCTCTGTTTTGGTTGTATTTTTTGTGTTTAATTAGTGTTTGTGCCAAGTAGAACCGCTGGGAAGACTTGGGGAAAGTCTTGTTGAACTTGCTGTAAAAAACAGAAACTTTAGCGCTCACGAGAACTGCTGTCATTTTTATTTGGAAAGTGATATTTAGTTAATTCTTTTTTCAGATGATTAATAGATAAATTCCACACGTCCAGAAATTTATTTTAGAATTTTTTGGGTTCCAAATCGTGCGTTAGCTACAGATTACTACAGACTGTTCTGTTTTTGACAGATTCTGTTTTTTGTGTGTTATTTGCTTATTTTGATGAATCTATGGCTAGTAAAATAGTTTATAATCCATAGAGAAGTTGGAATACATCAGGTATAACACCAATATAAATAAATAATGAGTTAATTACAGTACCTTGAAGTGGTCTTTTGTTTTCTTTCGCTAACGGAGCTCACGAGTTTTCTACTTTAAGTTTTGTGTTGTGAAGTTTTCAAGTTTTGGGTAAAGATTTGATGGATTATGGAACAAGGAGTGGATAGAGCCTAAGCTTGGGGATGCCCATGGAACCCCCAAGATAATATAAGACACCTAAAAGCCAAAGCTTGGGGATGCCCCGGAAGGCATCCCCTCTTTCGTCTACTTCTATCGGTAACTTTACTTGGAGCTATATTTTTATTCACCACATGATATGTGTTTTGCTTGGAGCGTCTTTTATTGTTTGAGTCTTTGCTTGTTAGTCTACCACAATCATCTTTGCTGTACGCATCTTTTGAGAGAGCCATACATGATTTGGAATTTGATAGAATACTCTATGTGCTTCACTTATATCTTTTGACCTTTATAATTTTGCTCTAGTGCTTCACTTATATCTTTTAGAGCACGGTGGTGGATTTGTTTTATAGAAACTATTGATCTCTCATGCTTCACTTAGATTATTTGGAGAGTCTTAATAGAATGGTAATTTGCTTAAAATCCTAATATGCTTGGTATGCAAGATTAATAATAAAAATTTCGTATGAGTGTGTTGAATACTAAGAAAAGTTTGATGCTTGATGATTGTTTTGAGATATGGAGGTAATAATATCAAAGTCATGCTAGTTGAGTAGTTGTGAAATTGATAAATACTTGTGTTGAAGTTTGCAAGTCCCGTAGCATGCACGTATGGTAAATGTTATGCAACAAATTTGAAACATGAGGTGTTATTTGATTGTCTTCCTTATGAGTGGCGGTCGGGGACGAGCGATGGTCTTTTCCTACCAATCTATCCCCCTAGGAGCATGCGCGTAGTGCCGAGGTTTTTGATGACTTGTAGATTTTTGCAATAAGTATGTGAGTTCTTTATGACTAATGTTGAGTCCATGGATTATACGCACTCTCACCCTTCCATCCTTGCTAGCCTCTTTGGTACCGTGCATTGCCCTTTCTCACATTGAGAGTTGGCACAAACTTCGCCGGTGCATCCAAACCCCGTGATATGGTATGCTCTTTCACACATAAACCTCCTTACATATTCCTCAAAACAGCCACCATACCTACCTATTATGGCATTTCCATAGCCATTCCGAGATATATTGCCATGCAACTTTCCATCATTCCGTTCATCATGACACACTCATCATTGTCATATTGCTTAGCATGATCATGTAGTTGACATAGTATTTGTGGCAAAGCCACCGTTCATAATTCTTTCATACATGTCACTCTTGGTTCATTGCATATCCCGGTACACCGCCGGAGGCATTCATATAGAGTCATCTTTGTTCTAGTATCGAGTTGTAATCATTGAGTTGTAAATAAATAGAAGTGTGATGATCATCATTATTAGATCATTGTCCCAAGTGAGGAATAAAAAAAAGAAAGGCCATAAAAAAAGAGAAGGCCCCAAAAAAAAGGTAAAGGCCATAAAAAAAGAGATGGCCCCAAAAAAATGAGAGAAAAAGAGAGAAGGGACAATGTTACTATCCTTTTACCACACTTGTGCTTCAAAGTAGCACCATGATCTTCATAGTAGAGAGTCTCTCATGTTATCACTTTCATATACTAGTGGGAATTTTTCATTATAGAACTTGGCTTGTATATTCCAACAATGGGCCTCCTCAAGTGCCCTAGGTCTTCGTGAGCAAGCAAGTTGGATGTGTCGTGGTTCTAAGTCTGACAGTAATGTAGGGGCGTAGGTATGGAGAGGCAAGATCTTAGCTATGGAGTAGTTGTAAGCACACGAGGTTTACGAGTTCAGGCCCTTCTCGGAGGAAGTAATAGCCCTACGTCTCGGAGCCCGGAGGCGGTCGACTGGATTATGTGTGTATGAATTACCGGGGTGCAAACCCTTTACACTGAGGAGGGGGGTGGCTTATATAGAGTTCACCAGACCCCTCCGGCCCTCAGTTATGCAGGGTTTTAAGTACATTAAGGTCGGGCGTTACTGGTAACGCCCCTAATAAAGTGCTATGATGACCATAAAAGCTACTTAATGACCGACCGTTAGCGTGCGGAGTGACTTTAGGTCTCCTGGCCGTCGAGTGGTTGGATCTTAGTCGAGTGATTTCTTCTTGGTCGAGTGCCTTCGAGTCTGTCGAGTGGAACACCTCCAAGTCGATTGAAAGGTGATTTCTTCTAGAGATATCCTTGGGTAGGGCAGTTAGGACAGGTCCATGACCCTACTCTAGGTACATAGCTTCATCATTAGCCCCCGAATGGATCAAGGTTTGAGTTTGGAAGGAGTTGAGAACTTCTCCGACTCATTTTTCATGCCATGAGCATATCTTGTTTCGGATCAATGAACCTGAGTGACGATAGCAACTTCCTTTTCAGTCGCCTTGATCCATTCTTAGTTTTTTGTCGAGTGAGTTTCTTTACTTGAAAAGCTCCGAGTGACGGTGTGGAGGAGATCTTCCGTCTGACAAGTTGTTCTGCTGCCCGCGGATTTTGCGGGATTCGAATTTTGGGAAGCGCGCGGGACGGGGGAGGCCGCAGTAATCGGATGGGATAGGGCGGAGCCGCCTCGATCTCCGCGCCACCTTTTTCGCCACGTATCGCGTGCGCGACTGTTGCAGGATTTGACAGGATCGTCCGGGCCTACCAGTCAGCCACTTGGAAGTAACCTCATATAAGGCGTCGGACCGGGGTTTCTTGAACAGTGCGTTCTCATTTCCTCTTCTCCACTTCAGGCTTCTCCGTCGCGCTCACTCCCGCCCCAGCGCCGCTGCTCCGTACGTGACTCGCCGGCGATGATGGGGAAGGAGAAGACGGTGGCTCTAGAGCGGGCGAAGAAGGCGACGGCAAAGGCGAAGGGGAAGGCGACCAGTCGGGGTGGATCTTCCTCACGAGCCGGCCTGCCGAAGGGCTGGATCCAGGGCGACTGGATCCGCTCGATGATCCGCCAAGAAGACCTCGACGACCTAGCCGACGGAGGACTGATCCCCCATGGATCGGCGCGGCTTCCGGGGAAGGAATCCGAGCCGCAACCTCGGGAGGGTGAGCGCGTTCTCCTTGCCACCCACATCGACCGTGGGTTTTCCTTGCCTCCTCACCCTTTCTTTCGGGGATTTCTGAATTTCTTTGGGGCACAACTCCACCACTTCACTCCCAACACAATAGTGTATCTCGTTGCTTTCGTGTCTTTGTGCGAGAATTTCTTGGGTTGTCGGCCTCACTGGGGTCTTTTCAAGCACATTTTCACCTGTCTTTCTCAGACGGTGAAAAAGGCCAATCCGAGTGATGAGAGAGCACAAGTGATTCAGATGTGTGGGGGTCTTGGTGTTCATATGAGAGGGAAAAGTTCCTTTCCGGCCATGATTCTTCCCGACTCGGTCCGCGGATGGCAGTCGACCTGGTTTTACTGCAAAGACCAGCCGACGCCAGGGCAGTCGACTGGCCTCCCTCCTTTTACCATGGACCGAGTGAGGAAACCCTCCTCTTTGAAGGTGATCCCGGAGGAGAAGGCGCAAGTTAGGGTGCTGGTCGAACGGGTGGTCCAGCTTATCCATGACGGGGTCACTGGTATGGATCTCTTGGAGGTTTTCCTTCGGCGGCGCATCCAGCCTCTTCAAGCTCGAGACCATCCGATGTGGATGTATTCGGGTCTTGACGACACCACTCGGATTCACCCGGAGGAGGTCGATGACGACACACTGGAGGGGTGGCCGTCGGGCATCACCGGAAACAAGGACAACCCCAGGGGAGCCAGGAGAGTTCCTCCATTCGACCAGTCCCATGAACCAGAAAAGGTCTGATTCTGAGCTTTTGATTATAATCTGAATTCACTCGCGCAGCTGTCTATACTGCGCCGACTGACTTTATTCTTCCTGCTTTCTTTCAGGCCCTTATTGAAATGTACTCAGTGCCCAACGGAGAGCAAGAGCAAGACCCAAAGGAGAGGCGAGCGGCGGCGACAGTAGCGAATGGCATTCTGACGGAGAAGGGGACGAAGAAAGCGATGACTCAAGTGAAGAAGAAGAAGTCGAGTCGCCTCCTCGCAGGGAGAGGCGATCCAAGCTTGACCAAGAACGACCGAGCTCCCGTGAAAAGGCGATTGTTCAGACTGGTCAGTCTTCAAAGCGTCCTCGGACATCTTCACCAATCCCAACTGAAAAAGCGTCAAAGCATCCCAAAGTTGCAGAGCAGAAGCCTCGAAAGGCATTGCCGAGGATTAATATTGACATCCCTGTCGCTTCTGCGTGAGTGTCTCCCTTTGTATTCACTCGACGCTCCGTGCTGTTTATTTTTTCTTGATTTAACCAGATGAACTTTGGAACTGGCAGTGCTGCTACTTCTGGGACCTCAGCTTACAGGGACGAGGATGAGGTAATGGAGGATGCAGTCACTTCCAATCTGGGTATGATTTCTGTCATTCTGTCTTTATTTGGTCGACTCAACTGCAATGTGTACCATTGGGTGATGTGATTTTGGCGATTAATCTTTGAATAGCTCCTAACATTATTGACCTCCCCGATGATGATGATGAAGAGCCTGAGAGGCCTTTGACAAGGAAAAATAGGAAAGCTCCTGCAAGCAAGGTGCCACAGTCGACGCCGATGGCGGAACCAGTCGTTCAGGACGCTGGTGATGCCAATCGGGGATCTGTTACCTTCTCCGTACCATTGTCGAGTGCCCTGCCTTCTTCGTCGACTGCTCAAGCTCCTGCCGACCCACCTTCAGTTTTTGCGATCCATCATGTCCCAGAGGACAAAGTGAACGCTGCCAAGGAAGCCATATGCCAGGCGGGCATTATGATGGAGAAGATGAAGGCGATGCGGGACGCTAGTCAGGCTGCCTATGACGCCAACTTGGCTCTCCAAAGCAATGTTCAGGTTAGTTGGTCACCGCTTGTTCTGTTAGGATATGCTATCTGAAGACTCTCTTTCCGAAAATCTTTGCATCTGTACACCCACTGGGTGCGTCGATTGAATTTTTGGACTAGTGGGGGCACGCTGAGTGCACCCACTGGGTGTAGTCCCCGAGACTACGGTGGACTGCTGGCAGTCGACTGTAGTCTTTGTATTTTGATTCTTTCGCTCGATCTGGTCTGGCCATGTCGAGTGTAAACCGAACCGGTGGGAACCGATCTAATCTGAACTGGGTGTAGTCCCCGAGACTATGGTGGACTGCGGGCAGTCGACCGTAGTCTTAATATTTATTGTCTTCGTCGTTTTTCGCTGTAAAATAACTTCCCCTCCCTGATTGCAGAAATCTTGTGATCTTGGAGCTCGCTTTGCTGACTTGGAGAAACAGCAGATCCAACTAAACCTTGACTTGGAATTGGCTCAGCAAAATCTAAAAAAAGCTCAAGACGAGGCCGCTGGTATGGAAGGTAACTGATTGCCAACTGAACTTCAATATATCTCTTTGGTTTTTTTTGATTCGATTATTTCTTTTGCAGAGAAAATGAAGTTGGCTCTGGACAAGAAGGACCGGACCTCGCCGCCGCGCAAAAAGCAGCCCAAGACAAAACTGCTCTCGCATACGAGAAGCTTGCTTCAGTCGGAACGCTTGAAGGAGAGGTGAGTAGACTGACATCTTGTCTTAATGAAGCTAACCGCCAAGTGACCAGCCTGAAGAAGGATAAGGTCACCCTGAACGAAAAGTTGGAGTCTGCGATCCGCAAGAGGAACGACACAGAAGCTTATCTGAGGACCCTTGCCAAGAAGCTTTATCTCATGCCGGGAGGTATTTCTTTTAATCCGACTGTGTTGATGCTTGCCATCGGATTTTGCTCGGTTGATTGAACAGGCTTTTGGCTGCAGAACTTTGTCAAGACTTTAATGAAGAAACTAGTAGGGTCGAGACGGGTCTGGACCCTATCGCTTCCCCGGTCTGCGACGAAACTGCGATGAACATGCTCCGACTGGAGTCCCGTGTCGCCAGCGCCACAAGCTACCTCGCACGCCTGAAGGAGGTTGTCTCTCGAATCGACTCGACACTTTGGCCGGGGGCGACGCTTCAGAATGATCTGGAATCTCTGATGACTCGACTGAACGAGATCCCTGACCGAGTGCAAGAATGGAAGAAATCCTCCGCCCGGTGTGGTGCTGATGTGGCTCTGTCTTTGGTTCGTGTCCACTGCAAGGAGGCGCGACAAGATAAGCTGGCAGCAATCAAGGTCGCCAACATCCAGAGGCATGACTTCCGATCTTTTATGGAGACTTTTATTGCTGCAGCCACTCGGATCGCCGATGGCGTTGACCTAGATGAGTTCGTCGAGCCTGCTAGTCCTCCTCCTGCGGAGTGAACAAACTTTTATGCCCCACCTTAAATTTGCCTCGGAATGCCGAGTGGTTTTTGTAACCGTTAAACTCTTTCGGGCTGAATGCCCGATCACTTCGATCTGCGGTCTGGAACCTTTAGGATTTATCTGAACTTGGTTTATCGTTGAATATCTTCATGAATTCTCCGTCGAGTGGAACTCGTTCTTCACTCGAGACAACTTTTGTATTTGTGGCGCAGCTCCGAAGGAAAAGGTAGCAGTCGACCTACACCTCTTCGTCCTTGCGGGTCGGGATGGAGCGCACGTTGTATTTGTGGCGAAGCTCCGAAGGAGAAGGTGGCAGTCGACCTGCACCTCGTCGTCATTGCGGGTCGGGATGGAGCGCATGTTGTATTTGTGGCAAAGCTCTGAAGGAGAAGGTGGCAGTCGACCTGCACCTCGTCGTCCTTGCGGATCGGGATGGAGCGCACGTTGTATTTGTGGCGAAGCTCCGAAGGAGAAGGTGGCAGTCGACCTGCACCTCGTCATCCTTGTGGATTGGGATGTGTTTCGTACTTAGGCGAGTACTGGACTGCAGCTAAGCCTCCGAGTGGGAGGGTCGCTCTCCACTCGGTAGGATTTTTCAAACTTAGGCGAGTACTGGACTGCAGCTAAGCCTCCGAGTGGGAGGGTCGCTCTCCACTCGGTAGGATTTGTCAAACTTAGGCGAGTACTGGACTGCAGCTAAGCCTCCGAGTGGGAGGGTCGCTTTCCACTCGGTAGGATTTCTCAAACTTAGGCGAGTACTGGACTGCAGCTAAGCCCCCGAGTGGGAGGGTCGCTCTCCACTCGGTAGGATTTTTCAAACTTAGGCGAGTACTGGACTGCAGCTAAGCCTCTGAGTGGGAGGGTCGCTCTCCACTCGGTAGGATTTTTCAAACTTAGGCGAGTACTGGACTGCAGCTAAGCCCCCGAGTGGGAGGGTCGCTCTCCACTCGGTAGGATTTTTCAAACTTAGGCGAGTACTGGACTGCAGCTAAGCCTCTGAGTGGGAGGGTCGCTCTCCACTCGGTAGGATTTTTCAAACTTAGGCGAGTACTGGACTGCAGCTAAGCCCCTGAGTGGGAGGGTCGCTCTCCACTCGGTAGGATTTTTCAAACTTAGGCGAGTACTGGACTGCAGCTAAGCCTCTGAGTGGGAGGGTCGCTCTCCACTCGGTAGGATTTTCAAACTTAGGCGAGTACTGGACTGCAGCTAAGCCCCCGAGTGGGAGGGTGGCTCACCACTCGGTAGGATTTTCAAATACTTAGGCGAGTACTGGACTGCAGCTAAGCTCCCGAGTGGGAGGCTGGCTCACCACTCGGTAGGATTTTCAAACACTTAGGCGAAACGGGTTCGCAGCTAAGCCTCCGAGTGAGAGGCTGGCTCACCACTCGGTAGGTAATTATTTTTACAAACTTAGGCGAAACGGATTCGCAGCTAAGCCACCCACTGGGGGATTTCTCACGCAAACAAAAACAATAACAATCACTGGGAAAATTATAACGCTCTTGTCTTTGGCAAATAAACTACAGAAGTTTTTCTTATTACATCTCATCCGAGTGAGAATTCAAGTATAAAAGGGGCGGAGCAGCTCCGCATTCCAGGCTCGTGGCTCATCAATCTGGCGATCGACATTATAAAGGTGGTACGCTCCATTGTGGAGGACTCTGGTGACTATGAAGGGGCCTTCCCAAGTAGGAGCGAGTTTGTGTGGTTTCTGTTGATCCACTCGGAGGACCAAGTCTCCTTCTTGGAAGGCTCGACTCTTCACATTTCTGGCATGGAATCAACGCAAGTCTTGCTGATAGATGGTCGATTGGATCATGGCCATTTCTCTTTCTTCTTCCAGGAGGTCGACTGCGTCCTGCCGGGCTTGTTCTGCTTCATCTTCAAAGTAGAGCTCGACTCGGGGCGCGTCGTGAAGCAGGTCACTTGGCAAAACTGCTTCGGCTCCGTAGACCAGAAAGAATGGGGTTCTTCCAGTCGATCGGTTCGGGGTTGTCCTCAATCCCCAAAGAACTGATGGAAGCTTGTCGACCCATGCACCTGCTGCGTGCTTGAGATCGCGCATCAGTCGGGGTTTCAGTCCTTTGAGAATTAAGTCGTTTGCTCTTTTCGCTTGTTCATTCGACTGGGGGTGAGTGACTGAAGCGTAGTCGACTCGTGTTCCTTGAGAGGCGCAAAAGGTTCTGAATTTGTCAGAATCGAAGTTTGACCCATTGTCAGTGATGATGCTGTGCAGAACTCCATATCTGAATATCAACTTTCTGATGAAACTGATAGCAGTGCAAGCATCAAGATTCTTGATAGGCTTAGCTTCAATCCATTTGGTGAACTTGTCGACTGTTACTAGCACATGAGTGAAGCCGCTCCTGCCCGTTCTCAGTGGTCCAACCATGTCCAGTCCGCAAAAAGCGAAGGGCCAGACGAGTGGAATGGTCTTCAGGGCTGACGCGGGTTTGTGCGACATATTGGAGTAAAACTGACATCCTTCACATTTGTCGACTATCTCTTTCGCCATTTCATTCGCCCTTGGCCAGTAGAATCCCGCTCGGTATGCTTTAGCCACAATGGTCCGAGAGGACACATGATGACCACAGGTCCCCGAGTGGATATCATCAAGGATTATCTGACCTTCTTCTGGTGTTATACACTTCTGACTGACTCCAGTCGTGCTTTCTCTATACAACTGTCCCTTTATGACTGTAAAGGCCTTGGATCGACGGACGATCTGTCGAGCCTCTTCTTCGTCCTCTGGGAGTTCTTTCCTTAGGATATATGCAATGTACGGTACCGTCCAGTCGGGAGTGATGACCAAAACTTCCATGATCAGGTCGACCACAGCTGGAACTTCAACTTCAATCGGATCCGTGGCACTTTTTGGCTGCAGGGCTTCTTCAGTGAAGGGATCCTCCTGAACTGATGGTGTGTGTGGATGTGTTCCAAAAACACATTGCTGGGAATGGCTTCTCTTTTGGAACCTATTTTCGCGAAATCATCAGCTGCTTGATTTTTCAGTCGGGGTATGTGATGAGACCCCTCGAATTTCTTCTCCAGCTTTCTCACTGCATTGCAATAACCAGTCATGGCTGGACTTCTGACGTCCCAATCCTTCATCACTTGATTAACCACCAAACCTGAGTCGCCATAGACCATGAGGCGATGTACGCCGAGTGAAATGGCCATGCGCAACCCATATAAAAGTGCTTCATATTCTGCTTCGTTATTGGAGGAATCAAAGTGGATTTGAAGAACATATTTGAGCTTATCTCCTCGGGGGGAGACCAATACTACCCCGACACCGGAACCATTCAGCATTTTGGAACCGTCGAAGAACATGGTCCAATGCTCTGAGTGAACCTGAGTCGGCAGTTGTTGTTCAATCCACTCGGCGGCGAAATCCGCTATTGCTTGGGACTTGATAGCTTTCTTTGCCTCAAACTTGACATCTAGAGGAAGGAGTTCAATCGCCCATTTTGCCACTCGACCAGTTGCATCTCTATTGTGCAGGATCTCTGACAATGGAGCGTCGCTGACGACTGTAATGGAATGATCAGAGAAGTAGTGAGCAACCTTCTTTGTGGTCATATAAATCCCATATACAAGCTTCTGATAAGGAGGATATCGTTGCTTCGACGGGGTCAAAACTTCAGAAACATAATATACTGGGCGCTGAATTTTGAAGGCTTTTCCTTCTTCTTCCCGCTCGACCGTAAGTACCGTACTGACGACTTGTCCTATGGCTGCGATGTAAAGCAGCAAATGCTCTTTGCTAATTGGGGCAGCAAGCACCGGCTGGGTGGAGAGCAGAGCTTTGAGCTCTGCAAACGCTGCATCAGCTTCAGGAGTCCACTCGAACTTGTCTGACTTCTTCATCAATCGGTAAAAAGGCAATGCCTTTTCACCGAGACGAGAGATGAATCGACTTAAAGCGGCCAAGCAACCAGTAAGCTTCTGGACGTCGTGCACGCGCACAGGACGTTTCATCCGGAGTATAGTACCAACTTTTTCTTGATTGGCGTCGATTCCCCGTTCGGAAACGAGAAAGCCGAGTAACTTTCCACCAGGAACTCCGAATGTGCACTTTGATGGATTAAGCTTGATATCATACCTCCTGAGATTGGCAAAGGTTTCAGCAAGGTCAGTCAGCAGGTCGGAACCCTTCCGTGACTTGACCACAATATCATCCATGTATGCTTCCACATTCCGACTGATTTGAGTGAGCAAACACTTCTGAATCATCCTGATGAATGTGGCTCCGACATTCTTGAGGCCGAATGGCATGGTAACATAACAGAAGCACCCGATTGGAGTGATGAAAGCTGTTTTGATCTCATTAGGTCCATACAGACGGATCTGATGGTACCCGGAATAGGCGTCTAAAAAAGACAGTCGCTCACATCCCGCAGTCGAGTCGACCATCTGATCGATGCGGGGGAGAGGAAAATGATCTTTCGGGCAGGCCCGATTGATATGTTTAAAGTCAATGCACATGCGAAGTGACTTGTCCTTCTTGGGGACCATGACAACGTTGGCGAGCCACTCGGAGTGGTAAATCTCTCGGATGAACTCCGTTGCTAAGAGCCGAGCCACCTCCTCACCAATAGCCTTTCTCTTCTGGACAGCGGACCGTCGGAGATGTTCTTTGACAGGTTTCACTTTTGGGTCGACTCATAGGCGATGCTCAGCCAGCCCCCTGGGAACACCCGGCATGTCAGAAGGCTTCCATGCGAAGATGTCCCAGTTCTCACGGAGGAACTGGATGAGCGCTTCTTCCTATTTGGAGTCGAGTGTTGTTGAGATATGAGTCGGAGCAGCACTGGGATCGGTCAGGTGAATGTGAACCGGCTTCGTTTCACCAGACGACTGAAAAGCTGATTCTGTAGCGGGCTTCTTGGCTCGCAACAAATCACTCGGGTCTGTAGTCTTCTGGTACTCCTGCAGCTCCACCACTGCCATCTGAGCATCAGCGATCCTTGAGCCTTTCTGAAAACACTGTTCTTCTTTCTTCCGATTGCCCGTAACAATGATCACACCTTTGGGACCAGACATCTTCAATTTGAGATACACATAACATGGTCGAGCCATGAAGCGTGCATAAGCTGGCCTGCCCAAAATAGCGTGATAAGCACTCTGGAAATCTACAACTTCGAACACCAACTTTTCTTTGCGGTAATTCTTGGAATCACCAAAAACCACATCAAGATCAATTTGGCTGAGTGACTCAGCCTTCTTCCCAGGAATGACTCCACGGAAACTCATGTTGCTGATACTGAGTCTGGACATTGGAATGCCCATCCCTTTCAATGTCTCAGCATACAGTATGTTCAACCCACTTCCACCATCCATCAAGACTTTGATCAGTCGAGTGCCTTCAACAACTGGGTCGACCACCAAAGCTTGCCTCCCAGGGGTGGCAATGTGCGTTAGGTGATCGGACTGGTCGAATGTGATGGCAGTCTGAGACCACTTCAGATAACTGGGTGTCGCCGGAGCAACCATATTCACCTCACGGCTGATAACTTTCAGTCGACTTTTTCTTTCAACATCAGCAAAAATCATCAAGGTGGAATTGACCTGGGGGTATCCATCATCACTGTCTTCCTTGTTCTCAACTTTGTCCGACTCCTTCTCCTTGTCTTTGGGCTGTTTGCCCTGGAACTGTTGGATCAAGAGCCGACACTGTCGAGTGGTATGTTTCGGGTAAATGAACTTACCCTCTTCATCTTTCTTGGTGTGGATGTGACATGGAAAATCCAACACATCATTTTCGTCTTAGTCTTTAACTTTCTTGGGGTTCCAAGGCCCTTTGGGTTTCCCCTCAAACTTTCCTTGAGTTACAGCCAAGGCTTCCCCAGGAGCAGCTGGCTCGGCTTTCCGCTTCTGTTTCCGATTGGAATTTCCTCCTCCGGTTTCTTGGGCGACTGACTTGTGCTTGCCACTCCAGAGTCGATCTTCATCTTCACCATTAGCGTACTTGGTGGCAATCTCCATCATCCGATTCAGAGACATGTCTCCGGTTCGACCGAATTTCAGATTCAGTTCTCTGTACTTGACGCCTTCTTTGAAGGCACAGACTGCTTGGTGATCAGGCACATTCTCTACCGTGTGATGTAACGTGATCCATCTCTGGATGTAATCCCTCAAAGTTTCATTCGGCTTCTACATGCAAGACCGCAGTTCCGTCAGCCCTGCCGGTCGCTTGCATGTTCCTTCAAATGTGGTGACAAACACTCGGGCGAGATCTTCCCAAGTGTAAATGCTGCTGGGTGCTAACTGATTCAGCCACGCTCTGGCCGAGCCCTCCAACATGAGAGGCAGGTGCTTCAAGCCAAGTATCGGGCTTGGACTCACCAGTGAACTTACTGACTCCAGTCGCCAACCTGAAGTTGGGAGGAATCACAGCGGCCTTGATGGCTCTACTAAAGCACTCTGGCCCCGAAACATGTACTTTGCTGCTGGTAGGTGCATCTCTGTCATGACCTTCTCGGTGAGCTCTGTTCCTGTCGACCAAACCCTGAACAAGAATGGATCTCGCATCAAAGCCTGGTTCCCTGGGGTCGACTGGAATCCTTCGCCCAACACTATGAGGGCGCCTGTCATCCTGTTGTCGAGGCACATACGATCCACTCCTGGGGGAAGGGGTGGGCACTCGACGTTGATCGTCACGATCGAGTCAGTGATCATACTGCTCACGGTTTCCGTACTGATCACGCCGGTCCCCACGTCCCTCACACCTCGGGGGCGATCTTGGGCTATGAGCCGACTGGACTGTGTCTGCAGCAATGGATCTGCTATGAATCCTGTTCCGCGACTGAGAAACAGCGGAATTCTGGTCTCCTGCTGCCCGGAGTAACGCTCTGATTTGCAGCAAGCCTCTGCAAGCCTCTGACTGGGAAGGCTGAATCGACTCTGCTATGCGGGCTGCAGCTGCTAAATTCTGAATCGGAGTTCGATATACATGCGGGGGCGGAAAGAGCTGACGTCGACTAGATTCTGGAACCCGTTGTCGCACACGCTCGTCGAGTGCTCGCTGGAGGTCCTCCAGTCGAGTGCGCTCAGCCAAGTTTGCCAGGCGCGCGTCCTCCAAGGCACGAGCCTCGGGGGTTTCTCCAACGATAGGAGTGTGTAGTGCATCCATGTTCCGGCAACGAAGTTCTTCTCTCTGCAGCGACGTGAGAGGCTCGGGGAGATATTCCTCATGGGGATGCGACGGGTCGCCTCTACCTGTGCCTCCGTCGGTGCGGTGAAAACCGGGAGGACTGCGCGGTCCATCGACCATTAGAACCTCCGCCGCCGGATCACTGCTATTGCACTCGGATGTGGTCTCTGCGGAGCCAGTCGAACAGGCCGTAGAGGGATTCGTCGGGCTCAATCGCCGCGACTTGAGGGGTGGCCGACTGGCGTGCCACTGCGTGTCTCACCCATCGCTGAAGTCTCGACCGACCGGAGCGCTTGCGCCAGCGGGAAACAGGGAGGGAGGACAACACAGGGGCTGACCGATAATGGGTCGACGGTTGCCGCAAGAGGACGCCGCGGACGCATGCGCGAAAGTGCGTTGCCCCGCGGACAGGGAGTGCGTCGACGTCGAGCGGAGCCTCTTGAAGCCAAGCGAAGTCGTCGGCGATGAACGTGAGCGCGCCGAGACGGATCTCACGGCCCTCCACCAAAACTCCGCCAGAAACCATGATGATTTGGATCGGAAAAGATCGCAACTCCTCCATCAAATCGCTAAGACACGGCCCCACGGTGGGCGCCAACTGTCGTGGTTCTAAGTCTGACAGTAATGTAGGGGGGTAGGTATGGAGAGGCAAGATCTTAGCTATGGAGTAGTTGTAAGAACACGAGGTTTACGAGTTCAGGCCCTTCTCGGAGGAAGTAATAGCCCTACGTCTCGGAGCCCGGAGGCGGTCGACTGGATTATGTGTGTATGAATTACCGGGGTGCGAACCCTTTACACTGAGGAGGGGGGTGGCTTATATAGAGTTTGCCAGACCCCTCCCGCCCTCAGTTATGCAGGGTTTTAAGTACATTAAGGTCGGGCGTTACTGGTAACGCCCCTAATAAAGTGCTATGATGACCACAAAAGCTACTTAATGATCGACCTTTAGCGTGCGGAGTGACTTTAGGTCTCCTGGCCGTCGAGTGGTTGGATCTTGGTCGAGTGATTGCTTCTTGGTCGAGTGTCTTTGAGTCTGTCGAGTGGAACACCTCCAAGTCGATTGAAAGGTGATTTCTTCTAGAGATGTCCTTGGGTAGGGCAGTTAGGACAGGTCCATGACCCTACCCTAGGTACATAGCTTCATCAGGATGCACACCCACTAGTTTCTTTTGTTGAACTTTCATACATTTATAGCTCTAGTGCATCCGTTGCATGGCAATCCCTACTCCTTGCATTAACATCAATCGGTGGGCATCTCCATAGCCCATTGATTAGCCTCGTTGATGTGAGACTTCCTCTTTTTTGTCTTCTCCACATAACCCCCTCCATTATATTCTATTCCACCCATAGTGCTATGTCCATGGCTCGCGCTCATATATTGCGTGGAAGTTTATAGGTTTGAGATTACTAAAGTATGAAACAATTGCTTGGCTTGTCATCAGGGTTGTGCATGATGATAGCATTCTTGTGTGATGAAAATGAAACATGACTAAACTATATGATTTTGTAGGGATGAACTTTCTTTGGCCATGTTATTTTGAGAAGACATAATTGCTTAGTTAGTATGCTTGAAGTATTATCATTTTTATGTCAATATGAAATTTTGTCTTGAATCTTTCGGATCTGAATATTCATACCACAATTAAGAAGAAATACATTAAAATTATGCCAAGTAGCACTCCGCATCAAAAATTCTGTTTTTATCATTTACCTACTTGAGGACGAGCAGGAATTAAGCTTGGGGATGCTTGATACGTCTCCAACGTATCTATAATTTTTGATTTCTCCATTCTATATTATCTACTGTTTTAGACATTATTGGGCTTTATTTTCCACTTTTCTATTATTTTTGGGACTAACCTATTAACCGGAGGCCCAGCCCAGAATTGCTGTTTTGTGCCCGTTTTAGGGTTTCAAAGAAAAGGAATATCAAACGGAGTCCAAACGGAATGAAACCTTCGGAAACATGATTTTCTTATCAGATAAGATCCAGGAGACTTGGACCCTCCGTCAAGAAGGCCACGAGGTGGTCACGAGGGTGGAGGGCGCGCCCCCTAGGGCGCGCCCCTGCCTCGTGGGCCCCTCGAAGCTCCACCGACGTACTTCTTCCTCCTATATGTATCCACGTACCCCAAACAATCGGGGCTGGAACTAAAAACCTAATTCCACCGCCGCAACTTTCTGTATCCATGAGATCCCATCTTGGGGCCTGTTCCGGAGCTCCGCCGGAGGGGGCATCGATCACGGAGGGCTTCTACATCATCATCCAAGCCCCTCTGATGAAGTGTGAGTAGTTTACTTCAAACCTACGGGTCCATAGCTATTAGCTAGATGGCTTCTTCTCTCTTTTTGGATCTCAATACAATGTTCTCCCCCTCTCTCATGGAGATCTATTCGATGTAATCTTCTTTTTGCGGCGTGTTTGTTGAGACCGATGAATTGTGGGTTTATGATCAAGTCTATCTATGAATAATATTTGAATCTTCTCTGAATTCTTTTATGTATGATTGGTTATCTTTGCAAGTCTCTTCGAATTATCAGTTTCGTTTGGCCTACTAGATTGGTTGTTCTTGCCATGGGAGAAATGCTTAGCTTTGGGTTCGATCTTGCGGTGTCCTTTCCTAGTGATAGAAGGGGCAGCAAGGCACGTACTGTATCGTTGCCATCGAGGATAACAAGATGGTTTTTTTTATCATATTGCATGAAACTATCCCTCTACATCATGTCATCTTGCTTAAGGCGTTACTCTATTTTTAACTTAATACTCTAGATGCATGCTGGATAGCGGTCGATGAGAGGAGTAATAGTAGTAGATGCAGAATCGTTTCGGTCTTCTTGTCTCGGACGTGATGCCTATATACATGATCATACCTAGATATTCTCATATCTATGCTCAATTTTGTCAATTTCTCAACAGTAATTTGTTGCTTTGCTTTTACTTTATTTTAGATGAGAGAAGCCACTAGTGAAACCTATGGTCCTCGGGTCTCTTTCTTATCATATCAATCTCCATCACTTTATTATTGCTTTGCTTTTACTTTATTTACTTTGCATCTCTATACCAAAAATACCAAAAATATTATTTGTCATCTCCATCAGATCTCACTTTCGTAAGTGACCGTGAAGGGATTAACAACCCCTAAGCGCGTTGGTTGCATTGAGCTATTGTTTTTGTGTAGGTACGAGGGACTCGAGCGTAGCCTCCTACTGGATTGATACCTTGGTTCTCAAAAACTGAGGGAAATACTTACGCTACTTTGCTGCATCATCCCTTCCTCTTCGGGGAAATCCAACGCA
This sequence comes from Triticum urartu, assembly GCF_056163025.1. Taxonomy (NCBI): domain Eukaryota; kingdom Viridiplantae; phylum Streptophyta; class Magnoliopsida; order Poales; family Poaceae; genus Triticum; species Triticum urartu. The sequence goes on along the minus strand of NC_141877.1, from coordinate 217,614,858 downwards.
GTGCTCAAGAGGTAGCACTGGCTTTGGCGCCATATCAAATGCCGGTGAAGGAGGACAAGGAGGAGAACAAGAAGGCCAAAGGCGACCTCCGTTCTAAAGGTACACCAGACGCTATGTCCGGGGAGATTGGGTCTCCCTCTTCCGAAGACAAAATAGAAGGGGAAGCCGACATCGCTTCCCCATATGGGAAGAAGAGGAACGCCTCTGAACATTTGGGGAAGGTGCTCCTAAGCGAGGGAAGATGTCCTTGCCAAGCGGTTCGGGTTCGGAAGACGATGTTGACGCACAGTTCCTCCGTAAGGACAAGCCTTTAGCCGAATCGTAAGTGAACAAAGGTGTCCTAAACATATCCCATTCCTTTCCGCTTACAAGGGCAACATCTGAAAATATATGTTTGTAGTCCAGCACGCAGTATTCCTCAATAGTCTTCCTCCTCGGGGGATCTTCTTCTGGAGATGATGGAAAGCGAGACACCTTCCCAGACCCTCTCGCCCAATAGGGCGGACGACTTTGAGGTGTCGTCCCAGAGGATTTCTCCTGATCAACAAGTGGTGCGAGGGACAATGAAGACCGCTCCCGAAGGTGATACTTCGGGGGCCCAGGGTTTGGGGCATGCAGCCCCTTTGGGGGCCAACAATAAAGGCCCCGAACTATCCGGTTTACAGCCGGAGACGATTCTAGAGTCGAGCAAACACATCCCTTCGAAGGGAGTCCGTACTCCCATCACCACTTCCAGGAATTAGGAGGCGCCGGACACCTTGATGGACGTGTTGCAACATGCGTCCATCTCAGAGGAACATCGGACCTTGATGGGTACGGTAGCCTAGAGGATTCTGTCCGCGAGAAGCGGATTGAATGAAGCCTTCACGGGCCTGCTAAGAGGCTTCGAGGTATGAAATGTAATATCTTCAATTGCACTTTACATGCAAAAAATGCACCCGTGTATAGATAGTAGCTCCTGAGACTCTGGTTGGCGTCCGATAGGAGGCAATCAGAGGATCAAAAAAGATATGCCCAGGAAATAATCTAACTAAGTGGAACACATGCTATTTCATCTACAGCGACTGCCCATGCTACAGAGGTTGCCGATCTGAAGCGGAAACTTGATGTGGCGGATGACGACATCACGCTTATTAACATGCGGCTTGACGAGGCACAAGGTATGTTTTGGGGCAGTCAGTATATGTGTGTATAATAATATGAGCATGAAGCTAAGAATTATATACTGAAACATGCATAACTGCAGATGGTGCTGCCGCGGTTGAGACCCTATGGGTGAGCTTGTCCGGGCCAAGGAGCAAGTCAGGATGAGTAATGTGGCTGCCAAGAAGGCAGCTCAGGAGTTAAAAGCCGAATAGGCTGCTCGGCGCCCGTGCAAGGAGAGAATATCTTCCATAGATCAAGATCTAAAGGATGCCACTGGCAAATGCCAAGCACTCGAGGAGGAGAACAAGGCCAAAGTAGCCGAACTCGAGAGGGCCTTACGAGAGGCGAGAGAGGCCCGATCCGAGTCGAGAGCGGCTCGGGAGGAGATCTGGCAAGCCGGGGAGATAGCGGCCGGTAAGCCCTTTCTATTACAGACTAAATTCGGCGATCCGCAGTATGCCCTGCTTAATCAAAGGTGGAGCTCTCCAGACGCATTCTTGGACTTGCCGAAGAGTACCTCCGATGCGGTGCAGTTTTACCAAGCGCAAGAAGCGTGTGCAACAGAGAAGCTTTTTTGGTCACAATTCGGCACGCAAAAGCGCCCGCTGTTACAGAATGAACAGATGACCTAGTGGGCCGAGCTCCACAAGATATCCAGTTCTGCCATGAAGGACGTCGTGGTCCGGCTATGGCCGACTGAGCTAGTTCCGAATAGTTATTTCGGTTTGGTGCAGCGACTTGTGGATGTGGTGCTGTGTATCGACGCCATGAAGCGATCAGCGTGCATTGAAGGTGCACAGATGGCCTTTGCCTGTGTCAAGACGTATTGGGCGAAGGTGAAGGCCACCGATGTTGCAGCGAAGAGTCCACCTGGGGGCAAGGACAAACACACGCTGGAGCAGTATTTTGAAGATGTGCTAGAGGGCGCCCTCTTGATAGAGGGTCAGTGCTCGAAGGATATGATCTTCGAGTGAATGTACCAAGATTGTAAAAAACAATATTATGATATATTAAGGCTACATTTTTTTATACTTTTGCCTAAAAGTTTTGGTTCCTCCTGTGCGGCCGCATTTGTATAATCTGAAAGTTTTCCAGTCGTCGGCTTCAGCCCCCACGCATAAAATAGGGGGGTGTTCGGAAAAGCACTTGATCACTCTTGACCCAATGTCTTGGTCCGTGAAGGAGGTGTCAAGGCGGCGAACTAGGCAATCAGACTATAGGGCTTTAACATTTTCACTTAGCCATAGGAGTTTGACGGTGGGTCTACGATATAGCCCCTGGTATGTACGCGGTTATCCCAATACGGTGCGTTACATAGGCGACCTTAAGAACGGTCCTTCGTGTAATACGGAAGGAATCGTGAAAGATTCTGATAAGTCATCGAGTGGTTGACCAGCTCTCGCCGCATCATGACAGTCCATTTTCGGCTTTCTCTACTGAGGTGGTTGACTAGATGAACCGGAAACACAATCGCAGTAGTTCTCCCTTTACTACGCTAGCCGATAGAGCGGAATGTAAGGCAGTAAGCATAGGAGCCAGGCAACCCAACTATTAACCAAAGACATGATTCAGAGCATATGCATATAAGGCCAAACTCGTGACGCCGATGTGTGCTATAAAGCTGTTCGGACTTGTCGGCGACCCACTTGTTCCCATATCGAGCCCCTGGCAATTTGTGCCGAGGTGCGTGTGTGAAACAACCGAAGAAGCAAAATTCAGTTCTGTAGAAAAAGTGAATACTGAAAACGAATTATGTTCACTGGGACCTGATTGATACGGGCAATCGCCATTTACAGATAATAACGCCACAACCTAGGCTATTTGACATGCCGGGGATCGAAGGCTGAGGAAAAAGGCACTTCACAGGCTCGAAATAGAGAGTGCGCTCTACAGAAAATTATTTGGACCTCCTGTCACACGTCTGCGCCGCCTTGCCTCGGTGAAAGGACTCCTTAACAGGAATATCCTTTGAGTAAGTGTATGAAGCCGAACTCCATAAGAGTCCGTGAGATGGCCAGCCTTTGAATCACCTGCGGTAAAAGATAAAAAATGGTTAGAAAAGAAAAAGAGGCTATGTGAGTGCTTGTAGGCTTGTCCGTATTGTGCCTCCGCCGATGACCAGGGTATTTTAAGTGCATAATTATGTATGCGCGGTACAGACTTCACGGGTATATGAGGCGAACGACGGAGCCGAACTGCCAAACCAGCCCTGAGATTGACCAGTCCTATTTAATAGAGACCGGTGGCTCAATGGCAGATATGATACGCGGCTTGATGAGGCCGCTTTGTACTTCGGCTGTACTAGTTGTAGTATGACCCTCTGTACGGAGGGAGCGTTCCGTATTTCCATTTATTGTTATGACGCCGCGTGGACCGGGCATCTTAAGTTTTGCATGGGCGTAGTGTGGGACTGCATTAAAACGAGCAAAAGCAGTACACCCCAGAAGTGCATGGTAGCCAATGCGGAACGGGGCAATATCGAATGTCAAGCCTTCACTTCGAAAGTTGTTCGGCGAACCAAAAACTACTTCCAATGTGAAGGAGCCCGTGAAGTGAGCTTCTACGCCAGGTACTGTTCCCTTGAGGGTAGTTGTGGTGGGCTTGATTCTTGAAGGATCAATGCCCATTTTGCGGACAGTGTCTTGGCAGAGTAGATTAGGGCTGCTGCCGCCGTCCATAAGGACTTTCGTGAGATGTAACCCATTGATGATTGGGTCGAGGACCAGGGCTGCATGACGGATACTGACTGGGTGATCCTTGCGATCAAAAGTGACCGGGCAGGCCGCCCATTGGTTAAATTTTGGGGGGACCGGCTCTATGGCGTAGGCGTCCCGTGGTGCGCACTTGCGCTCTCCTATAGGGGTGTGCGTCACGTATACCATGTTTACCATTTTTACTTCAGGGGGAAATAGCTTCTGACCCCCGGTGTTTGGTAGGCGAGTCTCTTCGTCATCGCTATCACTGGGCGGCCCCTTCCCCTTGTGTTCGGCATTAAGCTTGCTGGCTTGTTTGAAGACCCAACAGCTTCTATTGGTATGATTGGCGGGTTTATCGGTGGTGCCATGAATCTGGCAGGGCCGATCCACTATCTTGTCTAAATTGGATGGTCCGTCTCTGTTTGCCTTGAATGGCTTTTTCCATTGACCGGGTTTGGAGCCGCTGAGTCCGGCGTTGACCGCCGTGTCGTGCATTCCTTCATTATTATTTCAACGCTTGTGTTTACTGAGTAGTGACTTGCCGTTGCTGTCTCGAACTTCGGAAGTGCCCGGGTCACTGGTGCTGTTGCTTCTACGAGCAAGCCAGCTATCCTCTCCTGCGCAAAAGCGGGTCATCAGAGCGGTAAGGGCTGCCATGGATTTTGGTTTTTCTTGTCCAAGGTGGCGGGCGAGCCATTCGTCTTGGACACTATGTTTAAAAGCCGCAAGGGCTTCGGCATCCGTACAATCGACAATTTGGTTCTTTTTAATTAAGAACCTAGTCTAGAGCTTCCTGCCTGACTCCCTGGGCTGCTGGATAATGTGACTCACGTCATCGGCATCCTGAGGCCGGACATATGTACCTTGGAAGTTATCGCGGAAGGCGTCTTCCAAGTCTTCCCAGCTGCCGATGGAATTCTCGGGTAGACTGTTCAGCCAGTGCCGAGCTGGCCTTGAGTTTTAGCGGGAGGTATTTGATGGCATGAAGATCGTCGCCGCGGGCTATATGAATATGGAGAATAAATTCTTCAATCCATACCGTGGGATCTGTGGTTCCATCATATGATTCGATATTCACGGGTTTGAACCCTTCTGGGAATTCATGTTCCATTACTTCATCAGTGAAGCAGAGGGGGTGTGCGCCGCCTCTATATCGGGCCAAGTCGTGACGTAGTTCGGATGGAGTCCGTCTGCGGCTTTCGGCTCGGACGTGATTGTGCTTGCCATGTTCGGCTTGATAGCCGTCGTCGCGCGTCGGGGCACGCCCCCGCGATCTGTAGATTGATCTGGTCTGACCTGCCCTACTGTCTAGGTCCTGCCGCAGGTCGTATGTATGCCCTCGAGCTGTTTTCTTTCTGCCTTTATGGTGAGGTAGTGCTAGCTGGTGTTCGGCTTGAGTTGCCACTTTGTCTTGGCCATGTGGCGGTCGATCAGTCGCATTACGTGCTGACGGTACAAGCTCCAGCGCCTCGTTGTCCAATTGAGGTAGCAATTTGCGCTTCGTATAACTTTTGGATGGGCACTCGAGGCCGTATTCCTCGGCTGCCAGGACATGAGTCCATCTATCATTGAGTAGATCTTTGTCAGTTTTAAGCTACTGCTACTTCTTTTTCATGCTCCTTGAAGTGGCTATTAGCCGGCGCTTGAAGCGCTCCTGCTCGAGAGGTTCCCCAGGCATGATAAAATCCTCGTTGCCGAGGCTCTCCTCATCCTAGGAGAGCGGAAGATAATTGCTGTCCTCCGAGTCTTCGTTTATGGCCTGTTCATCAGGGCTAACTTGCCTGTCTTCCTGTTCGTCCTATTTTGAAGTTGGCTTAACAGGGTCTTCATTGTCTTCGACATCGTTCGGAGTATTGTTTTCTCCTGTGCCGGTATTGCTGTCTTTTCCACGGCGTGACTTGGAGGGGCGCCGCTGACGTCAGCGCTTTGATTGTATCTCAGGAGGTTTATCCTCGACTAGGCCCTCCTTGTCATTGCCGCTATTCTCTTTGGGTGTATCCACCATGTATACTCATATGAGGGGGTGGTGGTCCAGCACCCGATAAATGTTTTGAGCCTTCTCCTCTTCGGCATCGTCGTCCATACCGTCGATGTCTTCGGAACCGTAATCAGGCTTGTCGGTTAGGTCTTCGACAATGGCTATTAAGTGGGAGGTGGGTGGGAAGCGAAATTCCCCGTCATCGGCCCCTAGTTCAAACTGGATATAATTCGGCTGTGAATCCCCTACTACGGAGAGGGTTTTTAATGAGTTTAGCACATAGCCTAAAGGTGAGTGTCGGAAGATGTCTGCGGCGCTGAATTCGACGATCGGCGCCTAATCAGGCTCAGCGGACGCGGGTGCGCGTAGTTTGGTGCCAGTGGCCGGAGACGAGTCCGGGGTTCTGGTGACGCGGATCCCCCATGAAATTGGGTCTGTGTGAGGCTCCAACGCCGCTAATTCTGCGGCTTCCATGGCGAGGTTGAGCTTCCCGTCTTCGGATGGCGTAGTCTACTCCGGATCTAGGGCCGGAGCACTTACAAGCGCTATCTCCCGAGCATGGTTCGATGAAAGATTTAGGTCATGCTCATCGCGGTGGCAGGGAGCGGCTGCCGTGGGCTCGAATCCGTCGAAGATGAAGTCTCCGCGGATATCAACAACGTAGTTCAAGCTTCCAAACCTGACTTGATGGCTAGGGGCATAGCTGTCGATCTGCTCTAGATGGCCAATCGAGTTGGCCCGCGGTGCGAAGCCGCCGAACACGAAGATCTGGTCGGGGAGAAAGACCTCCCTTGGGGCTGCATCATTGTAGATGATTGACGGAGCCATTGGGCCTCTTGAAGACGACGCAACAAAACTCTCAATGAAAGCACCAATATCGGTGTCAAAACCGGCGGATCTCGGGTAGGGGTCCCGAGCTGTGTGTCTGAGGTTGATGGTAACAGGAGACTGGGGACACGAAGTTTTACCCAGCTTCGGGCCCTCTTAATGGAGGTAATACCCTACGTCCTACTTGATTAATATTGATGAGTATGGGGGTTACAAGAGTGGATCTACCACGAGATCGTAATGGCTAAAACCCTAGAAGTCTAGCCTATATGATTATGATCGCCTCTATGGACTAAACCCTCTAGTTTATATAGACACCGGAGGGGCTAGGCTTGTACAAATTCGGTTACAGAGAAAGGAATCTTCATATCCGAACGCCAAGCTTGCCATCCACGCCAAGGAGAGTCCTATCCGGACAAGGGTGAGAGTCTTCGGTCTTGTATCTTCATAGCCCATCAGTCCGACCCATGCCCAATAGGCCGGACGCCTGAGGACCCCTTAGTCTAGGACTCCATCACCCAACTATAGACCAAATACATGATTCGGAGCCGATGCATATAATGCAATATCCGCGACGCTGAAGAGTTCCCTATAGGTGTTCAGACTTGAATGTGCAGGGCCGAATACAACCCCCGATGTTAAGGCCAGACTAAGGCACGTGTGGCAGTTTGAGGTAGCACTACAAAAAAGACACATCCGTGACATTTTGGGCCGAATAAATTTTTTCTATCATACATATGACACTTCTATGATGATAATTGTGACAAAACCCGGTATCATCATAGATGTGGTGGGCTCCTACTTCTATGAAAAAAAATCATGACAGAAAATGGGCTTTTCGTCCTGGGTGGGCCGGAGACGCAGCTGCATGACATTCTTTGGGCCGTCCATGACAGAAAAAACCGTGGTAGAAGCGAGGGGGAGGAAAATTTCGGGGAGTTCCCGGTTACGGTGGGAGGTCGGGGGCCGAGCGATGCACGTTTCTCTCGTACACGTACGCGCGTGTGTGCGAGGCGTTGGCTCTAACTGAACCCGAGTGAGGCGTTGGGCTCTAACTGAACCCGAGCATTGCACTGCAGGCTACGCGTTACTGAACCCGAGCGATCGATCGATGGCTGTTAACTGAACCTGATCGAGCGATTCCTTCGCTACTGCTGCTAACTGAAGCCGGTCGATGGGATGAACAGTGAGCGTTGCGGGGGGGGGGTTTGGATGAACAGTGAGCGGTGGCGTTGCCTCTGATGAACAGGACCCCGTGGTGTGGTTGAGGGCTGGATAAATAGTAGACGGTGGAGGGGTGCCCATGGAGGGGTGGATGAACCGGACCCCGTGGTGTGGAGGGCTAGATGAACAGTAGATGGTGGAGGGGTGGTTGAATAGGACCCCGTGGTGTGGAGGGCTGGATGAACAGTAGACGGTGGAGGGGTGCCTGTGGAGGGGTGGTTGAACAGGACCCCGTGGTGTGGAGGGCTGGATGAACAGTAGACGGTGGAGTAGCGTGCGGTGGAGGCTGGATGAACAGGAGCCCGTGGACGCTGGAGGAGGTCGACGGTGGAGATGAACAGTATCCCGTGGAGTCCCATTTTGCAGTACGCCACACCCCTCCCGATGAACAGGACCCCCGTTTCGACCGTAGCGCTCCAACACAAGTCCGTTTCGTCCGTTTTGCGGTACGCCACACCCCTCCCGATCAACAGGACCCCGGTTTCGATCGTAGGAGGTCCGTTTCCTCCGTTTTGTGGTACGCCAGACTCCCCCGATGAACATGATCCCGTTTCGAACTTGGCCGGCCAAACACAAGGCCGTTTCCTCCGTTCTGCGGTACGCCAGGCCTCGTTTCCATCGCCTGTTCCGTCCAAGCCCTCCCGATGAACACGACGCATTCCGTTGCCTCCCCATGAACACCACGCATTCCGTTGCCTCCCCATGAACATGACACATTCCATTGCCTCCCCATGAACACGATGACGACGCTGTTTCTCCGTTCCGACCCAGCCATGTACACGAGCCCTGGCCGTACGTATGCGCGAGTAGGCGTTCGAGACCCCGCTCGTATGTACACATACATGGCCGTATTTTCTTTCTTGCACCCTGGCCGTTGTACATACGTGTACATGCTACGTGTGCGCCTCTACTATGACACGTGCACGCCTCTACATCAACCAGTATATATGTACGTACACGTTCGCGACCAGAATGACAACGCTACGTACGCTTCGACCAGGTGGGTCCCGACTGTCAGGCACTTCCTTGCCTGCGAAGATGTAGCTGGTCGGTCCCAGTAGTCAGGGGGCGAATCGTTTTTTTTACCCGGACACACTTCCTTGCATGTGAAGATGTAGCTGGTGGGTCCCAGCAGTTAGGGGGAAACGTTTTTTCGCGAAATACAGTGGCCCGTCCAGTGGGTCCCAGCTGTCAGGTGGAGGAATCATTATTTTCCGTGTAATAAGGAGGCACTTCCTTGCTGCGGCCATGGACCCAGCTGTCAGCCTCTCCACGTACAGTCCACGTCCGATGGAAGTCGTTCCTTGACCACGTTGACCACGCCGCGCCGAGAGCACCAGGGCGGTGGACGATGGAGAGGCCTAGGAAGGGTACTACACAGAGGCACGGAAGACTCGGCAGTTGTTTCCCACGCGGAGGCGAGTACGACTGTACGAGGGTTTACTGGTTCGTCTGCCGTCGCTGGAGAATAACAGCAGGCGTGGGTGAGTAGACGGATGGCTAGGCCAGCGATGGGAGTACGGTCGGGCGGTGAGGCCTGCGAGGCAGCACAGCCAGCCGCGAGGAGGAGGGAGCAGGCAGTCCCGCCGGCGCTTGTTTGAGTGGCTGGAGCAGGAAGAGCAGAGATTGAAGAAGCACGACGGCCGTTGGATGGACATCCAATAGTCAGTGCTTGTGCGTCAACCTTTTTTTAGGAAAGCCTCAAATCTGTGGAAAACAGCATATAACCCATCTACCATTATTTCTAATAATTTACAGCCCATTTGCTAATTCTTAAGGTTTTTTTGGAGCCCATATTCTTTTTGTTAGCATTACAGCCCATATTGTGGCAACGGTTAAAAAATTATACGAAATTTTGCATATTTCGGTGCGGTCCGAACTATTTTAATCCCGAAATTTCGACTCACATTCAAACTGATTTCAAAAATTAATTTATATCAATATAAAATCCAACAAATTCTCCACGCATAAAAATTAATGTAATTTAAAATCTTGAAATGAAAAAAAGATATCTGAGACTAATTGCCGGTTTGATGTGTTTTAAAAATGTACAACCCATTTCTCATTACTGATGGGCCATTTTCTCGGCCAGTCGAATGAAAGCTCTCCTTGTCTTGAAAGATTTGCAGCCCAACAGGCCTGACAAAGCGACTTACTTGGCAAATCACAAAAAAACTGGGCTGTGGCCGTGGACCCAGCTGTCAGCCTCTCCACGTACAGTACTCTTCCGATGGAAGTCGTTCCTTGACCACGTTGACCACGCCGTGCGGAGAGCACCATGGCGGTGGACGACGGCGAGGCCTAGTAAGGGGACGACGCGGCAGTGGAAGCCCGCGCGGAGAGGACTACGAAGGTTCACTGGTTCGGCTGCGGTGTGAGGCTGCCGTCGCCGCAGGGCCTGGCCAGCGGTGGGAATAGTAGGGGACGGTGAGGCCTCTGCGGCAGCACAGCCGGCCACGGGAGGCAGGAGCTTGTGGCACGACCGGCGCTGCTTTGGGCGGCTGGAGCAAGAAGACCAGAGGTTGAAGAAGCACTACGGCCGTTGGATGGACATCGTACGATCACTTGAGCTAGAATTGTTCATATTGACTAAGTTGACAAAGCCCTTTGTCCCCGTCAACTTTGTAGGCCCACAAGTCAGCCTCCCAGCAAGGTGGGTCCCAGCTAGCCGGGGGAGTATTCATTTTTTTGTGCGTAATAAGGAGGCACTTCCGGTGGGTCCAAGCTGATAGCGGGGGGAACGTTTTTTTCGCGAAATACGGTGGCCCGTCTAGTGAGTCCCAGTAGTCAGGGGGAAACGATTTTTTTCGCAAAATATTGGTGGCCCGTCCGGTGGGTCCCCGCTGTCAGGTGGAGGAATAATTATTTTTCACGTAATAAAGAGGCACTTCCTTGCGGCTGTCGTGGACCCAGCTGTCAGCCTCTCCACGTACAGTACTCTTCCGATGGAAGTCGGTCGTTGACCACGTTGACCACGCCGCGCCGAGAGCACTAGGGCGGTGGACGACGGCGAGGGCTAGGAAGGGGACGACTCGGAGCCGGGGAAGACGCAACAGTGATGCCCACGCGAAGAGGAGTACGAGGGTTCACTGGTTCGGCTGCGGTGTGAGGCTGCTGTCGCCGCAGAATAACAAGGGGTGTGGGTGAGTAGAGGGATGACCTGGCCAGCGGTGGGAGTAGTAGGGGGCGGTGAGGCCTCTGTGGCATCACAGCCGGCCACGGGAGGCAGGAGCACGCGACACGACCGACGCTAGTTTGGGCGGCTGGAGCAAGAAGACCAGAGGTTAAAGAAGCACTATGGCCGTTGGATGAACATCTTATGGTAATAGGAGCAAGAATCGTTCATATTGACTAAGTTGACAAAGCCCTCCATCCCCGTCAACTTGGTAGGCCCACAAGTCAGCCTCCCACTATGCTGGGTTCCAGCTGGCAGGGGGAATATTCATTTTTGTGTGTGTAATAAGGAGGCACTTCCTTGTGTGCGAAGATAGCTGGTGGGTCCGACATGTCAGCGGGGGGCACTTTATTTCGCGAAATACAGAGGCCCTTCCGGTGGGTCCCAGATGTCAGTGGAGGAATCATTATTTTGCACGTAATAAGGAGGCATTTCCTTGTGTGCGGCCGTGGACCCAGCTGTCAGCCTCTCCACGCACAGTCTACTTCTGATGGTGTCGTTCGTTGACCACGTTGACCACGCCGCGCCGAGCGCATCCAAGGTGGTGGACGACGGTGAGGCTCCGGACAGCAACAAGCCGGAGATGGGAAGACGCGGGAGTAGAGTCGCAGACAGAGAGTTGTACGAGGGTTAACTGGTTCTAGTGCGGTGTGGTTCGGTAGTCGGTGGAGAAGAACAGGAGGTGTGGAGGGATGGAGGGATGGCCTGGCCAATGGTGGAGTAGCACTTCATGGCGAAGCGTGCTAAGCAGAGCTGCTAGCAGCAGGAGGCGGGAGGTGGTCCCGGCGGCGCTGGAGGAAGAAGACGAGAGATTGAAGATGGATGCCGGTCGTTGGATGTAAATCCAACGGCTAACATGGCAGAATCATTTGTTGACTAAATTGACAACGACTTGCATTGGCTTCGACCTATTGGCCCACATTTCAGCCTCCAAAAATGTGGCACGTATTCAACCCATTTTTTCAGAATTTACTGTCTTTTTTTGCGTGGTAGAATTTACAGTCAATTTGATCTTTTTTTTGATTTCCAACCATTAGCTGGGCTGGGTGAAAAAATAATGTAGCGTTGGTGCGGCCCGTTTATTTTATTTCCTAAAAAATTACAGGCCATTTGCACTTTCTCGAAATACATGATTTTGCTGGGCTGATTCTAATTATAATGTTGGGTTGGGCCAGCAATGTTATCAAAAAATAAAAAGGGGCTGAGCATTTTGTTATAAATATATTTAAATAATAAGTGATATTATTACATTTGTCCTTAAATCTTACCAAGCTTTTGTACACAATCACTAGGATTTTCGTGCCAAAACAATCCAGGATTTTATTTGTTAAGAAATTATTTTTATAAGTTAATAAGATGTGGGATATTGTTTTCTTACATATGTAAGTATCTGTTAAATATATGATGACAATAAAAATAATATATAATAACATATAAAATATTTTTTTAGAAAAATAGGGAGCATCTCCCCGGTTCCATTGCTGAGAACGAAACCACAACATATTCTGATACAGCAGCTCAAAGAGTAGTTCGAAAGCAAAGGTAGAAAAGCTACAAACTAGGGGGGTGGATGAACAAGTTCTCTGAATAACACAAATCACCCGAGCGGTGCCAAAGGCATAGCGGATAGAGCACTCAAATGACACAAGGAGGGTCCAGCGAAGCCTTCATGGTCTTCAGCCGAGGGGCCGTGTCAGCCTGCGGCTACCAGTAAGCAAGCGGAGACACCGAGCTGGAAGGCGTAGCATGGTGGATGTCCCTCTTTTTCGGCGCCAGGTGCCCATCATCTTCATCAGAGATCTTGAGACGAGCCCACGGGTCCAGCCCTAGAGCAGGTCGAGCCTTGTTCAGCCACAAGTGATCGCCAACGGTTTCTGGAGGGATCTTGTTAGGGTTTCCATGAAGCTCATCAACTTGTCCTTGTCCGATCCGGAGGAGAGAATTGCCCAGTTCCTCACCATGTTCCTGATCAACCTCAAGACCTGCAGAATGGAAATCCAGGAGGTGTTACTGAAAATCATAGCATTTCTATATTTCCAGAGGCACCAAAGGACAGCTGAGCTAACAGTGTTTAAAACTGAGCACTTTTTGGTAGTAATCCAGAATCTGGCGATAGATTTGAAGGATGAGCCAATCTGACTAGAGAAATATTCCTCAATGTGGGCCCTAAGATGTTTAGCAACTATACATTCAAAAAATAGGTGAGAACAAGAATCTTGTTCCAAGCAGTAAACACAATCAAGGGGTTTGATGATGTGTCTCTTCCTAAGGTTATCCCTAGTCATCAATTTGTTTTTGGAGAGAAGCCAGAGAAATACATGAATTTTAGGGGGAACTCTCAATTTCCAGACAGCAGGGATAAACACGGGTTGAACCCCTCTAAAGTTGATAACATGATAGAGGGAGCTGGAGGAATACTTCCCCTTATTGTCCAGCTGCCAAATCAGGGCATCCGGCTCGGCAGTAAAGGTAATGCTTTTGGCAATTTCCTCCAACTGGAACCATTGTTCCATGAGACTATCACTAACGTTCCTTCTAAAAGAGAGTTTTAGGCATTGACCGTCCCAAAGATCATTGACACTTTTGTTAAGCTCATTGCGGACAGAGTAAATAGGCCAAAATTGGACTGCTAGCGGGGATGTGCCAAACCAAGTATCTTCCCAGAACCTGGTTCTGCTCCCATCCCCTATGTTCCATCTGTAGCCAAATTTCACAACATGCATAATAGATTTTAATACTTTCCAGAATCTAGAGGTCTTAGGGTTGGAGGAAGGGACAAAAATATTAGGTTTATTTCCTAGGTATTTATGGGCAATAAGAAGCTTCTAGGGTTTCAGGTCTTCCTCATAGAATCTTTTAATCCAAGACCCTAGAAGACAGATATTAATTTCTTGGAGGTTAGGTATGCCTAGGCCTCCAAAATCTTTTTTCATAGAGACTAGGGCCCAGTTAGCAAGGTGTAGCTGCCTATTTCCCTCAAAATCATTCCACAAGCAATGAGACATCTGAGAATTGATGAGGTTCACTACCCATTTAGGGAACTTGAAGAAGGAGAGGAGATACACTGGAATGCTAGCCAAACAAGCTTGTATGATGATCAATCTACCTCTGTAAGAGAGAAGTTTGCCCCTCCACCCAACAATCCTTTTAATGATTTTATCCAGAAGGGGTTGGATATCCTCTCTCCTCAGTTTATCATAGTGGAGAGGGATACCTAGGTACTTAATGGGGAAGTTACCTTTATTACAGACTAGAATAGAGAGGAAGTCAGCTAACTCCTGATCATCCATGTTGATAGGGATGAGTTCACTTTTAGAGTAGTTGATTCTCATGCCTGAGACTTGTTCAAAACAGGTTAGAACAGTTTTCAGATTGCTAGCATGTGTGGAGTGATTGTCTAAGAAAAGGATGGTATCATCTGCATATTGAAGGCAGATGATGCCACCAGGGCAGACCTCAGGACAAAGCCCTGCAATTAGACTATGATCAACAACTTTGCTCAGCATTTTAGTAAGAACGACCACTACTAAATTAAACAAAAGTGGGGAGATGGGGTCACCTTGCCTAAGGCCTTTACCAGCAAGGAAAAAAATCACTTCCACAATTATTTAACTTGACCCCAACAGACCCCCCATGAGTAAGTTGCTGGATCCAACTAGTCCATTTACCCCCAAAACCTCTAAGCTCCAGGAGTTTCATAAGGAAATCAAGGTCAACTTTATCGAAGGAAGTCTAAACTAGAACTACCATCTAGAGAAAATTTCTCACAAACAGAGGCTTCAGATCTGTTTTGGTGAGGGTAAATAAAGGAAGAGCATTAAATGCCATCATTAAGAGAAGTAACATCTACACCAATCTTAGCAGCAATGGCATTGAAGGAAGGATCATTAAAGATGGAGAAGGAAGTGTGTTTCATACCCTGGGGGTTTTGCACTTCCAGGTTCTGAACCTCTTTGAGCTGTTGAGCCTTTTCAATAATGGTTCTCTTGTCACCAGCTACCCTGGCACTGGTTCTGGTGGCTTGAAAAGGACCCCATTTGGGAAGGTGCTTCTCCTTAGGAAGGGCAGGGAAGTCAGAGTTGTATTTTGAGTCCAAATTGTCTGGGAGTTCAGTTGTTTCAACAAGTGCCTCTTGATCCTCTTGTAGATCTACAGAACCTTCTAATTCCATCAGATCATCATCTTCCAGGAGCTCCATTTCCCTGAGGAGGTTGAATCCATCAGTTTCATCGAGCACAGAATTCAAGATCTTTTCCTAGATGCTGAGTTGAGGAGTGTATGGAGAATCAGGGGGGTGTGTCTTGAGGAATGACTTGGGTGTAGTTTCTCCAAGCATCTGATTGTGGCCAAAAGATTGTCCTCTGATGTTAGGGGCCCCAGAATTGGCAGCAGGCCCATTATCTGATTCAGATCTAGAGCTCCTGTTGGATTCAGCATCTTTAGTAAGATTGGTATCAGTTTCAGCTGCAGAGACATATGTACCAGCAGAGAGGTTGGTGGAGGTGCCAGCTTCAGTGGGGGTTAAGGACACCACCTCAATGAGTAGCCTGTAGATTTTGTTCCCAACTCCAAAAAACCTTTCATCAGGGATTTTGGAGGGATCTTTACATAAGATTTTAACCCTAACAGTTTCATAGAATGACTTGAAATTATGCTGCCAATCCACATCGAGTAAGACCCCCTGTCGGTGTCAAAACCGGTGGATCTCGGGTAGGGGGTCCCGAACTGTGCGTCTAAGGCGGATGGTAATAGGAGGCAGGGGACACGATGTTTTACCCAGGTTCGGGCCCTCTTGATGGAGGTCAAACCCTATGTCCTGCTTGATTTATTCTTGATGATATGAGTATTACAAGAGTTGATCTACCACGAGATCGGAGAGGCTAAACCCTAGAAGCTATCCTATGGTATGATTGTATGTTGTCCTACGGACTAAAACCCTCTGGTTTATATAGACACCGGAAAGGGCTAGGGTTACACAAGGTCAGTTACAAAGGAGGAGATATACATATCCGTATTGCCTAGCTTGCCTTCCACGCCAAGTAGAGTCCCATTCGGGCACGAGACGAAGTCTTCAATCTTGTATCTTCATAGTCTAACAGTCCGGCCAAAGGATATAGTCCGGCTGTCCGGAGACCCCCTAATCCAGGACTCCCTCAGTAGCCCCTGAACCAGGCTTCAGTGACGATGAGTCCGGCGAGCAGTATTGTCTTCGGCATTGCAAGGAGGGTTCCTCCTCCGAATACACCACGGAAAAATTTGAATACAAGGATAGTGTCCGACCCTGCAAAATAAGTTCCACATCCCACCGTAGAGAGAATAATATTTCCACAAATCTAATCTGCTGACTTGTTTTGGCAACATGACGTTATGCCATGGCCCGGTGATTATTCGAACCGTTTCCTTTAACTAGCCCCTCACATAACGTGAGGCAGTTTTTTGACACGTCTTGTCAAAGCAGAGATCGTGTCCCCCTTATTACGGGATTCTCATCAATACGGGCGTGGGTAACCCAACCGCGCCATCGATTACGGCGCTTGGGGGATAAGCGAGTTTTACCAGGCTAGTGGGGGCGCATAGTTTCGGCCGCCCTTATAAAGGGACAAGGTTTAACCTTTTTCTACCCATGCCTTCTTCCTCCTTGCTCATCCAGTCTTGCACACTCGAGCACCAACGCCCAAGCCCACATCCTTCCCCTCAACCTTCCCCAATGATGTCCGGAGCGGGAGGCAAATGGATGGCTTCCTCCATTACGGAGGGACACATCAAGAAGCTGCGCGGAGCCGGATACTTGGCCGCGAATATCGCGCATAGGCTGCCCGCTGTGGGACAGATCGTTCCTACCCCTGAACCTCACGAGAGGGTAGTCTTCCTCCACCACTTCCTCCACGGACTGGGGTTTCCCCTCCAGCCATTCGTCCGTGGTCTCATGTTCTACTACGGGCTGGACTTCCATGATCTGGCCCCGAACTTCATCCTCAACATTTCGGTGTTCATCGTCGTGTGTGAGGCTTTCCTCCACATCTGGCCCCACTTCGGCCTGTGGTTAAAGACCTTCAATATCAAGACGAAGGTGGTGGGCGGCCAACAAGCAGAATGCGGCGGAGACATGGTGGGTAAGATGCCCAACATTATATGGCTTGAAGGCTCCTTCGTGGAGACCATAAAGGGGTGGCAATTGGCGTGGTTCTACATCACCGAGCCGCGCGACGCCAAATGGGTGGCTGCCCCCAAGTTTCGATCCGGAATCCCCACGTGGCTCACCTACTGGAAAGAGAAGGGCCTGTCCTGGGGTTCATCGGTAGAGCTGGACGGACTCCAAAAATGTATCGGGAATATGGCCGGCAAGAAGCTCAAGCTTGTCAATATAGTCCAGGTCATGCTCATCCGCCGGATCCTCCCCTGCCAACAACGGGACTTCAACTTGTGGGAGTTCGACCCGGCCCAGCAGTAGACTCTAAGCAAGCTCTTCGACACGATGCACTAGGACGTCTGGAAGGTGCTGTTCAAGGGCGCCGAGGTCCCTCCCTCCCTCACCGAGGACCGCGGGCTAAGCGCAAAGCGCCGAGCGCATTCGGTGAGTTCTATACATCCGGTAGGATATTTTATTTCCCCTAGCTTAATCATGTGCGGGGTCTGAACTCCATGCCTTTGACAAGACTGGGTGGAGATGTCGGGGCAGATTAACTGTCTGGCCCCTCTGACCGAAGACACTGCGGACACTCTCCTTATGGAGATGCTGACTCCGGCCCCTTATAAGGTGCCGGAGAAGACCAAGAAGGCCAAGGGAACCCGAAAGAGTTCCCGACGCCAGGTGTTATTGGACTCATTGTCTAATAACTCTGCGACACACTCCTCCCCCGAAGACGAGGAGGAAGAAGAAGATGCTCCCCCTTCAGTTGGGGGAGACAAGAAAAGGAAGGCCGCCCCAACGGGGGGGGGGGGGGGGGGGCGAAGGGTCCAAGAAGGGAAGGACCCTCCTTCCGGACTACTCCACCACCTCCGCCAAGGCGAAGACGAGTGGCTGCTCAGGGCCAAGCCCCTAGCCAAGTCGTAAGTGCCCGGATGCTAGAGTAGTTCATAGCATACCTTTGTCGCACCGCTTCTACTAACGCCGAATCATGATTATGTAGACCGCCACGAGTAGGGGTGGGCATAAAAACCGACGAACCAAAAACCGAACCGATGCCGAAATCGAATAAACCGAATTTTTGGTTTTTTATTCTATGACTGTAAAATTCGGTTTCCAAGTTTAATAACCGAACAAAATTCGGTCCGTTATGTTTTATTCCGGTTAACCGAACAAAAACCGAACAACATGAGTCAACGTTAAACATGTAAATGACAACGTGAAAACAAGCATATCCAATTTCTCCTGAGAGTCACGCCCATGATCCCTTTTTTTAGATCTCACCCAGAGGCCACAATCGCTTCAGGGACCAACGAACCACGCGTCCGCGCGTGCCTCGCGTAACGTGGGCCTACCTGACGAAATTGCATGCAAGCATGGAAGGCCCAGTTCACGTGGGCTTTTTGTGAAGTGTGTGTCCGGCCGTGCGAGCGTACAACTTACCAGTACCTTGTTCATTTAGTCCCACATCGCCGGAGCAAGGAGATTTGCCAAATATTTTGCCTATATAAGGGAGTGCCGCTGCTACCACTCAAGCGCAAATATTTAAAGCGTGAGACTTCGGTATAAAACCGATAACCGCACCGAATAATTGGTTAACCGAATTTTCGGTTGTCTATTATTTGGTGTCATTTTCGGTTTTTGGTTTTCCTAACCGAATTGAAAAAATACCGAACGGTAGAAACCGAATTTTTGGTTTATACCGAACGCCCACCCCTAGCCACGAGCTCGTATCGACATATCGTCGGACGGCTCCCTGGGCTCGTCGGATATGGATAGCGATCCACTTCTGACCGCCACCTCCCCTTGCCCTACGGACAACGCCGAGGTATTGTCTCAAGAGGCACCGGGTCGAGGAGAGACAGTCCCGGAGGCGCCTCAAGGCGACCTTCCGGACTCCAGGAGCAAAGGGAGCAAGGCTCCCGAGGGCTCCGAGTTCGGCCCTCAGCCGAACACCGCGCCGGAACCTCCAATGGTTCCGGACTCAGGCAGGCGTCCTCCTTCCAAAAGGGGCAAGACACCAGTGCTAGTGACCTCTGTCCATCCAGAGGCACCGGACAATCTGCTGGGAGCGCTTCGCAGCGCTTCCATCGACAAGGAGCACCACACTATTATGAGTGCGGTGGTCCAGAAGGTTCAGTCCGCCAAGAGCGGACTGACTGAAGCCTGTGCCAGCCTTCTAACAGGATTTGAGGTAAGTTTTTGAAATATGGGGAAATTTTTTACCGCATAGACAGTAGCCCCTGATGCTCTGTTCGGTGTTCACAAAGAAAAGCCGAACAGAGGATCAAACAATATCGCATGAGTCTAATATAAGTATGTCAATATGTGTATGCAGGCTTCGCTGTTGGCATCTGCCGACTGACTACGGAGGTCACCGCACTGAAGCAGGACCTTAAAGGGTCCAAGGACGAGCTCGGCCTTGCCAAGAGGCAACTCGAGGAGAACAAAGGTAAGTAGTACCTAGTCTATGGATATGTATAAAAAGAATGTGATTGCAAAATGACAGGATCATCGTAAATTTGTCAGGGGCCACGACCGAGGTGGCAACACTGAAGCAAGCGCTATCCGAGGCCGAAAACAAAGCAGCCAAGGAGCGCACCGAGCGGGAAAGGAAAGAGGCTCGGGTGGGCGAGGTGCAGCAAGAGCTCCACGCTCTCGTGACAAAGCACGAGGCGTTGGAGCTTGACTTGAAGACGCGAGAGTCCGAGCTTGCCGCGGCCCTCGAGAGCGCAAAGAATGCCAAGGCCGAAGCCCAAAAGGCCCTCTACGAGATTGATGCGATGAAGAAGATAGCGGCGGGTAAGGCATTCTATATGCAAAGCAAGCATGTGAAAGTAAATTACTTGTTACTTACCCGAATCCGGAGCTCTCCAGGAGCATTCGTAGATTTTCCCCGCAGCGTGTCGAATGCCGCAACATTTTACCAGGCCGAGGAGGGAAGCTCAATGGAGAAGTTGTTCTAGGCCCAATATACTGGGACCGAACACCCGGTGCCTATGAGCGACCAGCTAAAGCAGCTGGTCGAGCTACACAAGGCGGCCGAACAGGCCATGAAGGGCCTTATAGTCCGGCTATGGCCTGGCGACGCCCTTCCGAACAGCTACTTCGGCCTGGTGAGGCGGCTTGTGGATGCCTGCCCACGGCTGGAAGTCGTCAAGCGGTCCGTTTGCATCGAAGGTGCACGCCGGGCTTTCGCCCGTGTGAAGGTGCAATGGGCCAAGCTAGATGCCGTGAAGCTGATCAAGGAAGGGCCGCCGGAGGGCAAGGAGCATTGCCACCCCGAGATGTACTATGAGGGTGTCCTGAAGGGTGCCCGTCTCGTAGCGGACGAGTGTACCAAAGATACAATATTTGAGTAAACCCGCTCGTGTAATCCTGTATTCATGAAAACTTGTTCATATGTGCTATGCAACGCTTGTTTGAATTTAAAATATTACCTTCTGTTCGGCTGTTTATCAAATCTGGGAGATGGCTAGTCGTCGGCTTCCGCCCCCATGCCATGAGTGCCGGGGTGTTTGGGATAAACCTGAGCACTCTTGTTCCCATTTTTGGGTCCTTCGAGGGAGGTGCTCAGCACAACGAACAAGGCAATCAGACTATAATGCGTTATCACTCTCACTTAGCCATAGAATTCTATAATTTTAAATTTTGGCGAAGCCCCTAGTGTTCGGAAGGCCAAACTCGGGGCACGATACATGCCTTAAGCCAGACAGGGCCGACTCCTCGCTCTAAGCGGCATAAGTCTTTAAGGACTCGAAAACCTCTCGAACAACGACCAGTCTCTCGCCTTATCATGACAGTCAGTTTTAGCTTTCTCTACTGAGGTGCTTAGCCCAGCAGAACCGGGGCACAATCGCAGTAGTTCTCCCAGTGCTACCTTAGCCGATATAGCGGAACGTAAGGTACCAAAACATGGGAGCCAGGCAAACCCAACTATTGACCCAAGACATGATTCGGAGTTGATGCATATAATGCTATAAGTTCGGGGTGCCGCACTGTTGAAAGTGTCCGGACTTCTCACGCCGTATTGTGGGGTATGCTTAAGCCCCTAGCGTATTGGCCGTACCAGAGTGTACGGGTGCTGGATGTCATGAATGAACATATATATATACAAGAAGAATGCAATAATAGTCTTAATGCTATGCATTTTTTATTCAAAAAGGTGCGTTAAAGCAGAATGATACAAGTAGTGCGATAAGACAAAAGTAGGACTGTTTGACATGTCCCTTCCAAGGGCAAGCTGAGGAATAGTATTAAAACAAATATTTCGCTTGTTTATCATAATCCACCTGGGAGTTCCATGGTGTGACGTAGCTTTCTGCATTCTTGGTTGCTGCATCATATGTTCGGCAATCATGCTGCCGGACCGGGTTTCCAGAGATTAAAGTCCTGAAAAGAAAAAAAATAACAAAACGGGAAGCCCCTAGTGCGGTTTAAGCCGCGTCTTGGGGCGTGCCGTAGTCATGCCACCCTCCCCGCCTGTGCCCATGGTATTTTTAATGCGTACTTATGTACACATAGCACAAATTTCGCCGTTTGGCTTGGGCCGGGGTGGGGGCCGCATTGCTATGCGAGCGCGGAACGTGCCAGGCGGTCCTGTTGCTGATTACTCCGGGCGCGCTTGCAGGTGTTTGGCTTCTTAAACGCCGAACTAGTGGATTGCCTTAAGAGGCTGCTTTGCGCTTCCGCTGCGAGGGCCGCAGTGTGCTCCTCCGTTCGGAGAGAGCGCTCTATGTTTCCATTAATTGTAATGACCCCCTGAGGTCCTGGCATCTTGAGCTTGAGGTATGCATAATGCGGTACCGCACTGAATCTCAAAAATGCGGTTTGCCCGAGCAGTGCATGATAACCACTGCGGAACAGGACTATATCGAAGATTAACTCTTCGCTTCGGAAGTTATCCGGGGATCCGAAGACCACTTCCAGTGTGACTGAGCCTGTGCAATGGGCCTCTACACCTGGTATGATGCCTTTAAAGGTCGTTTTTGTGGGTTTGATCCTTGAGGGGTCTATACCCATTTTGCGCACTGTGTCCTGGTAAAGCAGGTCCAGGCTGTTGCCGCCATCCATAAGGACTCGAGTGAGGTGACATCCGTCAATGATTGGGTCTAGGACCAGTGCGGCGAATCCGCCATGACGGATACTAGTGGGGTGGTCCCTGCGATCGAAGGTGATCGGACAGGAGGACCATGGGTTGAACTTTGGGGCGACTGGCTCCAACGCATATACGTCCCTGAGCGCACGCTTCCGCTCCCTCTTGGGGATGTGGGTTGCGTATATCATGTTCACCGTCTGCACTTGTGGGGGGAACCTCTTTTGTCCTCCGGTGTTCGGCTGCCGGGGCTCTTCCTCGTCATCGCTATGTGGCCCCTTATCGTTATTTTCAGCATTTAACTTGTTGGCCTGCTTGAATACCCAACGATCCCTATTGGTGTGGTTGGCTGGCTTGTCGGGGGTATCGTGTATTTGACACGAGCGATCGAGTATGCGGTCCAAACTGGACAGGCCCGGAGTGCTTCTTTTAAATGGCTTTTTCCGCTGACCGGGTTTAGAGCCTTTGAATCAGGCATTGACTGCCGTATCCTCGGTATTGTCGCTGTTAATGCGGCGCTTATTTTTGTTGCGACGTGACCTGCCATTGGCCGTCCTTGGTGTCCGAAGTACCACGGTTCTTTGATATGTTATTACTGCGAGCCAGCCAGCTGTCTTCTCCCGCACAAAAGCGGGTCATGAGTGTCGTGAGGGCTGCCATAGATTTCGGCTTTTCCTGACCAAGGTGCCGGGCTAGCCACTCGTCGCGGATGTTGTGTTTAAAAGCTGCTAGGGCCTCTGCATCCGAACAGTCGACGATTTGATTTTTCTTTGTTAGGAACCGTGTCCAGAATTGCCTAGCCGATTCCTCTGGCTGCTAAATTATATGGCTCAGGTGATCGGCGTCTAGTGGTCGCACATAAGTGCCCTGAAAGTTGTTGAGGAATGCGGCTTCTAGATCTTCCCAACAGCCAATGGACTCTGCTGGCAAGCTGTTGAGCCAATGCTGAGCTGGTCCTTTAAGTTTGAGTGGGAGGTATTTGATTGCGTGTAGGTCATCACCGCGGGCCATGTGGATGTGCAGGAGGAAATCCTCGATCCATACCGCAGGATCTGTCGTGCCGTCGTATGATTCTATGTTTATGGGTTTGAAACCCTCTGGGATTTGATGATCCATTACTTCATCTGTGAAGCATAAGGGGTGTGCGGCACCTCTGTACTGGGCTATATCGTGACGCAGCTCCAATGAGTCTTGATCGCTGTGTTCGTCCCGGTCGAATTTACTTTGACTGTATCCGGCGTGACGTTTATCGTCTTGCATAGTGGCGCGCCCTCGTGATCCGTAGATCGATATTGCATGTTTTGCTTTGTCCTCCAATACATCTCGCAGGTCTGGCGTATTTCCCCATGCCTTTTTATTTGAATGGCGTTAGGGTGCAGGCTGAGCTTTTGGCTGGAATGCTTCTCTATCGCAGCCACGAGGTGGCCTACCGCGTCATACGCTTCTTCCTCCAGTTGGGATAGCAACCTGCATTTTGGGTAACTCTTGGAGGGGCGTTCGAGTTTATATTCCTCGTCCTCCAGGACTTCAGTCCATCTGTCAGCTAGCAGATCTTGATCAGCTTGAAGCTGGTGCTGCTTCTTCTTAAGGCTATTTGCCGTGGCTATAAGCCGGCACTTGAAGTGCTCTTATTCGACGGGATCCTCTGGCACGACGAATTCGTCATCGTCGAGGCTTGCCTCGTCTTCGGAGGGGGGCATGTAATTATCATCCTCCGCCTCTCCATCTGCCACTCTCTCTGGAGGGCTGGCCTCTCCATCCTCATGTCCTAGATCGTGCTGGAGGGGATTGTTGCCATCTTCGGCACTATCCAGAGTGTTATTATCTCCTGTGTCGGTATCACCACTTTTGCTTTGGCAGGACTTAGAGCGGCGCCGCTGATGTCGGCGCTTGGGTTGCTTCTTGGAGGGGTCATCCCCTGCTGTCTTGTCGCCATTGCCTTCTTTGGGTAATATATCGTATGATGAGGTGGCTGTCCAGTGCCCTGTGGCCAGTGGTTCCTCTTCGTCTCCCGCATCGTCGTCCATACCGTCGATGTCTTCGGAGTCGAAGTCGAGCATGTCGGTTAAGTCGTCGACAGTGGCTACTAAGTGGGTGGTGGGTAGGCAGCGAATTTCTTCGTCATCGGCATCCCAATCCTGCCGGCCATAGTTCGGCCAGGATCCTCCTGACAAGGAGAGAGACCTTAATGAGTTCAGTATGTCACCAAAGGGCGAGTGCTGAAAAATATCCATGGAGGTAAACTCCATGATCGGCGCCCAATCGGATTCGCTAGGAACGGGCGCAGGCGGTTCGGAGTCCGTGGCCGGAGAAGGATCCGGCAGTCTAACAACATGGTTCTCGTGCAGGGTATGGTCGATGTTCGGCTCAATCGCCGCTGAGGGTAAGGCCTCCGTGGCAGGGTCCATCCACCCGTCCATGGATGGCGCAACTGGCTCCGAATTGAGGGTCGGAGCGGCTGCCGGTGCGATCTCCTGAACACTGTCTGATGGTAGAGCTAAATCGTACTCATCGTGACCACGTGACGCACAAGGCAGAGGCTCGAATCCGTCGAAGATCAAGTCTCCGCGGATATCGGCCATGTAGTTTAAGCTTCCAAACCTGACCTGGTGGCCAGGGGCGTAACTTTCGATCTGCTCCAGATGGCCAAGCGATTTGGCCCGCAGTGCGAAGCCGCCGAACACAAAGATCTGTCCGGGGAGAAAAGTCTCACCCTGGACTGCATCGCTATCGATGATAGTAGGAGCCATCAAGCCTAACGGCGACGACACAGATGAACTCTCAATGAAAGCACCAATGTCAGTGTCAAAACCGGCAGATCTCGGGTAGGGGGTCCCGAACTGTGCGTCTAAGGCGGATGGTAATAGGAGGCAGGGGACACGATGTTTTACCTTGGTTCAGGCCCTCTTGATGGAGGTAAAACCGTACGTCATGCTTGATTTATTCTTGATGATATGAGTATTACAAGAGTTGATCTACCACAAGATCGGAGAGGCTAAACCCTAGAAGATAGCCTATGGTATGATTGTATGTTGTCCTACGAACAAAAACCCTCCGGTTTATATAGACACCGGAAAGGGGTAGTGTTACACAAGGTCGGTTACAAAGGAGGAGATGTACATATCTGTATTGCCTAGCTTGCCTTCCACGCCAAGTAGAGTCCCATCCGGACACGAGACGAAGTCTTCAATCTTGTATCTTCATAGTCTAACAGTCCGGCCAAAGGATATAGTCCGGCTGTCCGGAGACCCCCTAATCCAAGACTCCCTCACCCCCAGAGTGGAAGTAATTTGATCCAGCATAGTCCAGTCATACCACTTGGGGGTTCAATTTCCTAATCTTGATCCAAGTTTCCTGGAGGTCCTCTTCAGCCTCAATCCTGCCTTTCCAGACTGCAACATTGACTACAACATTGTCTTTTTTGAGACCAAAACAGGGGTATCCAGCAACTTGAACTACATCTATTTCAGGAGGGAATTTGACCAAGAATGTCCACTCATCTAGGGCATTGATTGGCCAGGGCCAGTTGGTTTTGTAAATGTCTGCAAACTCAGTGGCAAGTTCCTGCTTGGTCACTTCACCAGCTTATACCAGAACAATCCCCACATTCTTCAGGGAGCCATGATACTGAGCATTTTCATCAGGTGGGTCTATGTGGTAGAACCCTAATCCTGGAGTAGCACTTCCAACATATCTAGCAAAACTATGGGTTTTCCTTCTAACAGGGCAATTCTCAACTTTATGGGTAACCATTTTGCAGATAAAACAACTCTTAGGCTTGACACATTTATCCAAATGATGCCCTGGTTCCCCATAATTGTAGAAGATCACCTCAGAGTATGCCATAAGTCCCGAAGCAGGCACAGGAGCAGTTTTCGGGATGTCCTGTATCTTCTTTTGCTGATTCTTGCCTTGAGATTTCCCACTGATCCGAGAGTCAGAACCACCACCAGATTGATCTTGGGAAATTACAGGAGCCTGCCCAGATTGTGCCCCCATTTGGGGTGGAGGTCGGCCGTACCACTGCCCAACCGCCCCCCCATTGTGATAGGGGAAATTCATCAGAGTTCTTGGTTCCTTCTCATCCTCCAGCCAGATGTTGTCTCTCAGGAAGCAGAAATAACCACCAGACAGCTCAATTGAAGCAGATTGCAAGCCTAATTTCAATCTTCTGCAGGTTTGGGGGAGAGGTAAGGTAGGGGATCCACCTGCTCCGGCTCCGGTGGCATGCTGGTGGGCATGAGTCTAGTCAAGCATTCCCATCTCGCAGCACGGCGTGGATCTCCTGAATTCACTTCTCCTTTCGCCCATCGAATGAACGCAATAGGCGGCTCCCTGGGGTGGGGCATCCTGTACTTCTCCGAGAAATCTCCTTCGAAGTAGATCCGCAGGGCTAGATTCAGCAGCTCCCAATCCACATGATCCTTGCACATCCGAGCATACCTGCGCGAGTGAGAGAACGGATTCGGTCCCTCCTCGGCTTCCTCCCTCGCAGCTTCCTCCTCTGCTTCCCTCCATTCGCGCTTGCACTGGGTCCAGGAGAGAGCGTCGTCGCGGATCCGCATTGCCCTCTCCCTCCATCTCCTCCCTCGAGTCTCCCGCAGCACCGCCTGTGCGACGGAGTTGAGCGGCTGGAGCATCCGCGAGAAGGCTTTGTAGACATGTGGGAGATGCATCTTGTACATATGCCTGTCTTCCAGCCATTCCCCCATGGATATGGCCGGCGACTCCATGGGGCGCGCGAGCGGACTTGCTGAGGGGGGCAGGCGCG
The DNA here is from genome assembly GCF_056163025.1 of Triticum urartu. Lineage (NCBI taxonomy): Eukaryota > Viridiplantae > Streptophyta > Magnoliopsida > Poales > Poaceae > Triticum > Triticum urartu. The sequence continues at coordinate 217,587,818 of NC_141877.1, read as the reverse complement.
CCCGGAGTCAGGAGGTGGGGGTGGCGGCGAGATCTATGGCGGCGGCGAGGGTGGAGGTAGTGGCGGGGGCGGCAGCGAGGGTGGAGGTGGTGGCGGGGGCGAAGGGGATCGCGAGAGCGGTCATCTATTTGCCAATTATGTGAACTAAACAGTCAACATATAAAATAATTTAAATATATATAATATAGTTAGAAGGGAAACATAAGTTGTACATGGCATTCCTATTCTTATATAGAAAAATAGAACAGACCTCTGCGTTTTCTTAAAAAAAATACATAAATTGGGCTGCCAAAAATAAAACCTCGGATGGGAGGTCCATAGGCTGGTCGATACATGACGGCCCTAAGAAAATACAAACAGGCCTATGGACCTCCCATCCAAGGTCGTGGGCTGCGCATGTTAAAAATGAAAGCCTAGACGGGGCAGCCCAAAACCACGTCCAACACTTGCCAAAACTTCGTCCCTTGTTTTCTCTGTGTTTCGCACACTCGACATTGTGTGGGCATTTTGACTGTGCATCATATGAAGATGTGCTATGCATGAATGTTGATCAGCATGATGTTAACTGGCTGGTAGTTCCATTTTCGACCATGAATAAAACTTCCAACATGATGTTAACCTTGTTTGAAAAGGCCGTGTTAATATAAATGCTCTGCATCTGAAAGTTGCAGCTTCTTATCTGAAACTGAACTTGCAGTTTCTTATCTGAAACTGAAACTTGCAGTTTCTTCTCTGAGAATCACATTGTCTGCACTTTTATACTCCTATGAAACTACATTTTTTCAAGTGCTAAAAATAGATATCTAGAATTCATAAAATATTTCATATGCTCAATACTGCAAATCTGAAATTCAAAAGACATTCATATCTGAAAGTACTCTCAAAATACACAACACAAAACACAATTCACAACCTGCAAATACTGACAACCCTAAGCTCCTCCTGACAATTCACAACCTACCCGACTATTGGGCTGGGGGGGGGGGGCAGCACCCTCCTATTCCTTGGGGATAGACAGCCGCCCCGTGAGACAATGTGAACGGCGAGGGAGACGTGGCGGGGAAGCGTCGTCAGGCCAACTGCTTTTCTCCTCTTGCAGTTGGGTTCGGTCGACGAATACTCCACTGGCTCGCTCTGGCAGGACATCCTCACAAACGGCACCCTGTAGATGGTCGATCCTTCAATCTCTAGTGGATGCTCCATATGGGATCGATACTCCCACCACCGCTCCCTCACGATCGGATTCGGCGAATCTGTTTGCTCCATGGCCCAGAGGAGAAGCTCTATGTACTCTGGCGCGACTCCCTTCGGGAGTATCGCCGCCTTTTCGCTCTGTTGCAGATATTTGGCCATGGATGTCGCCGTCGCCGCTAGTTGGTCCTTGTTGTCAAACCAAGACTGCATCTCCAACATCCTAGCTAGCTTCACAGGGTCGCCGTCTGCGATCCTCACGTATTGGTTGTACTCCTCCATCGATCTACTTCTCCACAACACCTTCACTCACCGGCGGTGGTTTTTGAATGGAAGAGGAGAGGAGCAGCGCTGGTTTTGGATTAGAACGGGAGAGGAGCGACGCTGGTTTTGGACTGGAACAGGAGAGGAGGGGTGGTGGTTTTGAAATGGAAGAGGAGAGGAGGGGTGGTGGTTTTGAAATGGAAGAGGAGAGGAGCGGCGCTGCATTTAGATTGGAACAGGAGAGGAGCAACGGTGGTTTAAGAGGAGAAGAGCGGAAGAGCGGTGCTGGTCTTGGAAGTATTTTTCTGTTGTTTTGCGTATTTTGGGTCAAAGTTTGACCATGTACTGTATTTGACAAGCAAAATGTGAATGCATGTCACCAAAAATTGTATCATTTGGTTCGTATCTGAATGTACTTTCAAATTATATTATTTTTGCAACGTATAACATATATTTTATGTGCGAAAATCATGGTCAATTATGACCCAGAATAAAATGGAGACTAGTTAATGTGGGGTCACTTTCTTAATTGAAGGGTAAATTGATTTTGATTTTGATCCAGTCACAGCGTGCCGGCCCTCTCGTCCAATCCTAAATCGCTGCCGCACGCTCCTCTCCCTCTTCTCCATTGCAAAACCACCTCCTCTCCTCTCCATCATCTCCATTACAAAACCACCATCTCGCCTGTCCCTCTTCTGATCTTCTCCATTGCAAAACCACCTCGTCTCCTCTCCATCATCTCCATTCCAAAACCACCGTCTCGCCTCTCCCTCTTCTCTATTGCAAGACCACCATCTCTCCTCTGTTTTCTAGACGCTTTGCTCCATGGCGCGGATGCAATCCATGGATACAAAATTAGTATACTGTATACTATTTAAAAGTCGAGGGCAGGGCTTTTCCTGCGCGGTAGGCGGCGGGGCAGTTCCGCCTAGTCGGTTCGACAGAGATGCGAGAAGATGAGGGAGTAGGCTGCTGCAAACGTAGGGCTGTGTGATTTGACAGCGAGTTACTGCTGGACAAGTGGGGCCCCGTGATTTGACTTGCCGTTATCATTTTAACTGCGGCTCTACGACCGGCGTGAGTCTCCCGATTCCTGACCACCTTCATACAGGTGCCTCTCCCAATGCTCCACCATGTAGTAGAGGCTGGCTCTTGCATGAGAGCCCAGTTCTCCACTTTTTCCTTGCCTCTCTTTCCTCCACATATGCAAAAATGCCATGTAAAGCGCACTATTGTACTTACTTTTACTTGCTCCTACAGGTGCTTAAGCTTGTCACATAGGCATAAAGTCTGATGTGGCAAGTTAATCAAGAAGAGAGAGACTAGTTTGGTGACCGAAGGAAGAAACGGTGCTAAGCGCGTGTACCTAGGTTAAAAGACAATTTTGAGTCAATAGCAAATTAAATGAAGCAAACTTAGCAACACCATTTCATTGGAAGAGGTCACTCCTTGGCAAATGCAATAAATACTAGTACTCCCTGTGTCCCATAATATAAGAACGTTTTTGGCACTACACTAGTGTCAAAAACATTCTTATATTATGGGACGGAGGGAGTACGAAGAAAGAGATAGAGAGGAGTAAAAAAATACACTTATAGCCAACCTTATAGCCAACCTTGTTGTAGTATGAGTGACTAAGTGATGACTATGTATGACATGCCAACATCAAATAGCCTAACGCACCATGTTAAATCTCCAAGGGCGCGACCGCGCGAGCGACGCGACGGTCGTGGTAGGTGCGACCATGATACGGGCTGCTGGCAGCCCTTGGATCTGAGATCAAACGGTCGCATGCTAAGTTGCTGAAAATTTGCAGAATAACCCTCCAGGATAGGATATTCACCCATAGGTCTAGAATCACGCCATGCAACCGTTCGATCTCAGATCCAAGGGCTCTCGGAAGCCCGTATCATGGGAGAATGGAAAGCCACTACCCTGCCGTTGGCATGCTGGCAGTTCGCTCCTACTCATCCCCGCACGTCCTTCAATACTACGGTGGTTCGCTCGTAGTCGTCCCGTCCATTCACATTACGACAGTTCCACTAATCCTAACCCTCCTCCTAAATCCATGGCGTCCCAAATCTCCACGATCGGCGGTGAGTAGAAGGTTAGAACCATCACCGGCGATGAGTTCGACGTCATCTACACCCGTTCTTCCGCGACGGTGAAAGGATGCCTTTCTCGCTTCAGACGCATGTTCGAAAACTCAAATGATGAGTGGGTCGCTGGGCTAGATGTTGAGTACACCATAGTCCTGGGACCAGAGAAGGATCTAAAGGACGAAGAGAGGAAGAAGCCCGCCGTGATCCAGGTTTGCGTGCATGACTTATGCTTGGTCTACCACATATGCCATGCCAACATTGAGTGCCAGGATTTTAAGGACTTCCTCGAGAGAAACCTAGTCAAATTCGTTACTGTAGACTTTAAGAACGACAGGGATGTCCTACGTCGGATAGGTCTTGTTGTAGGCAACCCCTTCGACCTCCAGAAGAATCGGCTAGTGTCCTCTTGTCAGCCTTCATTGCTGACCCTCGCAGGAGCCATGGTTCATCCTTCGTATGATAAACTGGAGAAACCTCCATACACGTTTCATCGTCATGCATGGCAGCGGAATGTACTAGATATAGACCACATCCACTACGCTACAATGGATGGCTACCTTTGCTTCAATATCTACAAGGGTTGGACGAAGAGCAACAACCAAGTGTGCGGTTCAAGCAAAGAAGTATCGGCCAAGAGGAAGAGGGACAAGGACGAAGTCGAGGACGTGGACGAGGACTCCGAGTAAGGTGGCAGTGTTGTTGCTCATGGTGGTTCTAATGCAATGTCTACCGGAATAGTTGCAAAGTTTAATTTCAGGTGTGCTTAATTTAATTTGAGGGGTGTGTTGTGCTGAGCCCCCAGCAGAACTATGTTATGTTTCTTCTCGTTACTTTAACTCTTTAGTACGTACATACATACTAGTATTTCTTACATTTCATCTTTTAGTTGGTATAGTACTACCACTCGTTTCTTCACATTATATACGTACAATATATATGGCCAACATCATATAGCCAACATTTTAGTTGTCAAAGAATTTCAGGGTGCTTAGTTTTGTCAAAGAATTCCAGGATGCTTAGAGGGTGCTTGGATCCAAGGGACTTATTTTAGTCTGACTAAAAATAGTCTCTTTAAGAGGCTCAAGTTCCAAGCACCCCTGACTAAAGAGGGGCTAAAACTAGTCTTGAGACTAATTTTTTTAGTCAGGGTACCCCTACTAAAATGTGGATTAGTCCTCTCTCTACTCATTTAACTCCTCTCCTTTAACACAGACGAGTTCTGGATTGGAGGGTTTGGAGGATAATAAATGCTCATTAACTTGATTTTAGCCTTTTTAGTATTTGGATCCAAGCATGGGTGAGGCTAGCATGTTTTAGTCCCATTACTTTTAGTCATGGGACTAAAACGTATCCAAGAACCCTCTTAGTTTTATTTGAGGGGTGGGTTGTGCTGGACACCATTATTGTGACTAGCCTTTTTAATAGTAATATATGCATAATTTGGCGATGACCGCTCTCTATATGTACCACCTTTTTTTAATTTCAAGTTTTGCTCCATGGCGCAATCCATCGATACTACTGCTGTACAAAAGTATACATTTTTTAAAAGGCTAGAGGGCGGGGCAGTCTAGCTTGGTCGGTTTCACGAGAGGCGAGGGCCTTTGTGATTTGACGGCTCATTACTGCTGGAAGGCGGGGCCTTGTGATTTGACTGCTCGTATAAATGCACCGACGACCTGATCGAGGAGGAGCAAAGAACCGCGCGGTATACTCAAGTTTTCCACTGGAGTAGTACTGCGATGGAGGAGCATGAAACACGGCAGCCCAATGCCATATGGCCATAAAAATGATCTAATTTGCTAGTCATCTCATTGTTAGCATTGTTCTATTCATTCCCTCAAAAAAACATTGTTCTATTCATGCCTCGCAGAGAACGTGACACGTGCGGCGAAACACCCGAAGCAAAAGATGAAATACAGGAGCAAACGAAGAAGGAAGATTATCACCCCAAATGATCTAATTCGCCGCGGAGTCGTAACTGCTGCTTCATCGCCTCCATGACCTCCATCTCCTTGCGCATCTCCTCCGCCATCTTCATCATTGTGTCCATGACGCGGCATTTCTCGACGCGAGCCTTCATCATCTGTTCCACGACCATATTACGTACCTTGACAGCAGCCGGGTGCTCGATGCGGAGCTTCGCCAACTCTTCCTTCTGTTCCATGGCGAGGGCCTGCAGCATCTTCATCGAGGAACTACTATTCTCATGCAGCTTCTTCCAGCCAGCGTTCTTCTCCTTCAACAGGTCGATCTCGTGGCAGAGCTTCGCATTGTCCTCCCGAACTTGCAGGATTTCGCCGGTCACCTTCTTCTCCGAGGCAATGCTCTTCTTCAGCAGCATCACCAAGCCGGTAGTCAACTCCCCCTGCTGATTGAGCCCAGCGGGCATGTCATCGAGGCTCTCCTTCAGCAACTCCATCAAGCCTTGGATGAACTCCTTCTACTTATTGAGCTGATCGGGCATGCCGTCGAGGGATAACGACTCCAGCTTCGCCGGCTCGGCATGTTCGCCTCCGCGGCTAGGGCGCTCCTGGGAGCCATCGCTTGCCCGTGAGAGATCTTTCGAGGTCTCTGCATGGTGGCGAGCCCTCCCTTTTTTTCCGTAGCCTTGGTTGCCGCTCCCTTGTTACAAGTAGTTCTCGACCTAGAGCTCTGCTCACCGGCCATGGCAACAACGGACGAAGAAGAAGCACCTATGAGGAGGAAAGGTAGAGTGATTTTCGGTTAGGTAGTTCCCCTTTTTATAACCTAAGTACTAGCACTAGTACTAATACCTGCATAGTGGGAACACGTTCAGGTTTGGTACGTACTACTAGTAGGTGTGAGCAGGCTTTCGAATGTGATGGGAACAAGGTAAAGATTAATTGATGGTTTTGGTTTCGAGGCCCGAAACGGCTCCCGGTGAGTTTAGCGGAACATAAATTTGAAGTACTACACTGCTCAAATGCGTAAATATTTTGTTACTGTCAAAAATTGGCACAAAATACGAAGGAGACCAATGGAAGTACTACTAGCAACCCATGATTTAACTACTCGCATGCGCGCAGTGGAGTAATGATGTCTTTCTTCTACCCTCACGTCCACTCAATTTGCATGCGCTATATTAATTGACCATCAATGAAGTGAACGACTTTACACGCGTCAAATTATCACATGGGGTGGATCTTGGTACAAAATTGCGTCCGCCCGTGTACCCGCGTGTGCGTGCGAGGAATGAGTGCGTGCACATCTTCGCTTCATGCATGTACCGCCAGTATGGCTCAGGGAGGACGAGTACATTCTTTTGGAACCAGCAGCACGTCACTATGATCAATCCACGCAAGGAGGTCGTGACAACGCCTACACATGTGCCACGTGGCTTCATGAACTCTAAGAGAGACACTGTGTAGCGTGCCATTGGTATTCTAATTTACGTGTTTTGCACATACTCGAAGTACTAGTAAGGTACACGTGCATTGCACACATCAGATTTTGCAACCAAATTATGAATAAATACCACACTATAGCATGTAAGCTCTGAGTCATATATGCCTGATGTAGCCCTTCATTTAATTCTTATAGTTCATCTCATTCAAAATTAATTAGTTTTTATAAAAAAGCTAAGAACGCGGGAATAGGAAAAACATGGGATTATAGTGGAATGTCGTCTTGAATCCTACATGATTCTATGAGTGTTTGATTGTGCATAGAAAAAACGCAGAATTCTTTCAAAGAGGTTTGAGTGGATGAGATGTTTCCTATGAAATCTAGTGAAAATGAATCATATGTAAAAATTCCTATGGTTTACAATCCTACGAATCAAACAACCAAGATAGGAAAAATTCCAAATGATCAGAATCCTCCAAAATTCCTTTGAGAATCCTTTGAATCAAAGAAGCCCTTAATCTATTTTATGATTCATGGAATTGTGCGTTGTAAAGCATAAAGTAAAAACAAATAATGGCAATTCAACTAAAAAAAAGTTTGGGCAGTTATGATACGGAAGATTCTAGAACAAAAGAGAACCACTGTTGTTTTGAGGTTTGTGCATTATGCTTAAGTTCAACCATGGAGTATGCTAGATTGTACATGTGGCAAAATCCGGTGGGGGGCTAGAAGATGGTGCGATGGGCCGAGTGGAGGGAGACTATGAAGGAATGCACAAGTGCGAGATCGATATTTAGAGAGAGGGGTCGAACACGTGCGCTGATGCACGCAGTGGCGGAGCCATGAAAAATAAATGAGCTAGGGGGCCAAGCATTGCTAATCCTTTATGAGGAGGGTCAATTCATGAACTTAAACCATTTTTAGCAGCAATTGTCTAATGATCACATTCATATTAGCCTTGATATATAGTGATGTTAGGGGGGGAGGGGGGCAGGGCCCTTACTGCCCCTGTCTTTGCCATTGTGCACGTGTCTGAGAGATGAAGTGGAAGGCATGGATGATGAGAGGGGGACATTGGATACATAATTAATGTGGGTGTATTAGCTATATATGTTAATCCTATATAGAGAGGTATAGATTGATCGATGTGGATGTGGGAAAGAGGGTGAGACCTCACTGGATATATCGATTGATCGGTTTGTGTGGAAAACTATGAAAGACCTAGCTATATACACACATACATAGAGGAACATCGATCGTTGCGCATGCACGTGTGAGAGATAAAGAATGCCCGATATGATGGAGAGGGGGATGTGTGTTGGTGTGTGCCTTCATGGGAGACCGACCTGAAGAAAAAGATTGCATGCATGCGATGGATAATGCCGACTAGTAGTGTGTGTGCATGCATGCACGAGAGAAAGTTAGTGGTACAATTATAAAGAGAAGACTACCGTGTGGCTGTAAAAGAATAGCTGAATAGGTGAGGTCACAATCAATGTAAAGTTGAATTCAAATATTTGAATAAGAGATCCTGATGTTTGAAACCCATGCATGCATGAATATAACAGAGATCTGCGCGGTGTGGTTTGGAAACGAGCATGTTGTAATGTATACACATTGAACAAGGTCAGATTGATTTGAATTTGAGATACCGATGGCAGTCATCATTTGGCCACGTCGCATCCGTGCATGGACACACTATTCTAATTGGATATGATGGGCGGCTTTTGCATCACATATCTATATCTATACCCCTATATATATTATATTATATATTTTTTTATATTGTGTGCGGGTAACTTTAACTTTGAAAGATGGTCGTTGGATGAGGCGAATCCGATGGTCCAAAGATGGCAAATTTGAGCACTACTGGCCATTGGATATCATCTAGATTCCACCAGATTTCACCACATGTATAATCTAGAAGACTCCATGGTTGAACTTAAGCATAATGGACAAACATCAAAACACAAGCACTTCTTATTTGTTCTAGAATCTTCTGTATCAGAATTTCCCAAATGTTTTTCTACATGATTTTCCATTATGTGTTTTTACTTTATGTCTTATGACGCACAATTCCATGAATCCTAAAATAGATTAGCTTTCTTATAAAAACTAGATGATTTGAATGAAATGAAGTATAAGAATTAAACGAACATCTACATCATGCATATACGACTCAAAGCTTGCATGCTATAATGTGGTATTTATTCATAATTTGGTTGCCAAATCTCATGCGTGCAATGCACGTGTACCTTACTCTAGTCTAAATGGTGTTTGTGTGTGTGTGTTGTGCGTGTTGAGGTGAAAATTGTTTTTTTGGTACACGTTAAGCTTGTTCTTCCGAAATTTCAAGTCGCGCCTTGTTATGCCGAAAATTCAAGGTAGCGTCTCTGTCTATCATGCTGCGAAACTCCCGCCTCTTCAACCCGCGCCTTGTTAGCCTGAAATATTTAAGATATATCTTTGTCTCGTTGTGCTCCGACAACTCCCTCCATCTCAACCCGCGCCTTGCTATTTCAAAATTACAACGCGTGCAAAAAATCCCACCTCCTGTGAAATCCCGACACGCGAAATGCCCGTGGTACCCCTGAACCGAAAGAACCGCCTCAAATCAGTGGGGGTACTTTCGTAACTTACCCCACATTTCAGACAAGCGCGTCTCTAAGCCATGGTTCCCCACTGCCATCCCATCCGCCCACCCATTCTTACACCGAGGCCGTGAAAACCCGCGACGAAACCCCACACCCTGCTCCGTCCGCCACCCAGCCGGAGCCTCTTCCCCGACGACGTCATCCACAACAACACCTCAACGTCCCTCATCCACCGTACCGGATGAGGATCCGTCGTCGATCTCATCGTCCCGCCGGTTCAGCCACCCCGTCCTCCACCTCCAAGGAGCTGCCCCGACGTTCCCCTCGTCTTTCGTGCCACCTCCATTCCCACACCGCCGTCTTCACCTGCACCACCGGAAGAGCATCATCATCACCGTTTCCTCGGATGAAGCTGCGGCCTAATCGGCGCCACCAAAGAGGTTGTACACTAATCACGACATTTTCTTCTTGATTCGATATCACGGTGCTGCCGGCGCTCGGTCCCGAGCCGACACGGCGCGGCTCCATCCACGGCGGTGTCGCCAACCACTTCCTCCACGGCGTCGCTCCCTAGGCAGCGACGTCCACATCAGTAGGACCTGCTGCTGCTTTAGCTCTCGCTCGCGCTGCTGCTCTGCTCTTTCTCTCAGTCCCCTGCCTGGTCCGCTCTTGCTATTGCTCTTGCTCACGCTGCTGCTCTCGCTCTTGCTCTTGCTTGCGATGTTGCTCCGATTTAGCTACACTTCACTCTGATGCCGCCGGGGTGAAGGAAGAACCAGCCATAGCGGGGAGCGGGGCTCGCCGAAGATGTACCTCACTATCTATTTTAGGGTTCAGGATGGGGGCGGTGGTCGCCGGCGGTGGCGGGGCGTTGGCGGGGCAGTGGCGTGGGGATCGCCGGAGAAAAAGCTCGGCATGGGGGGCCTAGAAGGATGGCCGGGGCGGCGGCGGACCGGCAGTGGGGAGTGTTTCCAGGGCGGGCGGGGCGGCGCACCACTGGCCACGGGCGGTGGGGGGCTGCTGTTTGGCCGGCTCAGGGGGGTGGAGGTTGAAGATGAACCGCAGGCCCTTGATTTCGTATCCAACGGCTGCAAAATCCACTGACTAGAGATGAAAAAGTCAGTCGACCGATGTGTAGCCTCACCTTGCTAGTGCGTTAAGTTTCGACAGCTAAATTCAGTTTCGACAGCAAAATTCAGTTTCGACAGTTAAGTTCAGTTTCGACAGTTAAGTTCAACTTCGACAGTTAAATTCAATTTCGACAGTTAAGTTCAGAGATGAGCGGCTGATGTATTTTACATCTAGCACTTTGTGGTTATGTATTTTACGTCATGTATTGGAGATGCTATTAGAATTCCACTCAGGTTACGTTGTTCGTTGTCTCTCTTGTCCTGCTTCAGCCTCGGCGTCGTACAACTCACCGGAGCTGCTCCAACGACGAAACCCTCCATCATAGTGGAGGAGTACCTCGGGCTCCATCTCCAGACGCCTAAGATCTTCTTCCCCTCCTCCGACAGCCAAGTCAGCCGGAGCATCCTCACCGGCCAACCCAATCACGCTGAGATCGACATGGCTTCGCCAAAGTGGTTGTACACTTGTTGCATCTCTTTTTTACTCTTTATGTTATATATATTGTCCACTGAGCACTCGTAGTAACGGGAAATACGATTATTTTATCCTACTATATGACAAGCAGTGAGGTACCAGGCAACTTAGCTATCCGTGATGGACTCTCTTGAACGCCATCATTATTTATCTCTGCGTGTTTGAGCTTTGCATTTGTCGATGGGCCTGGGAGTTGAGCTAGTATGGCAGTGGCCTGGGTCCAAAGTAATAGAAGTAGCACAATAACATTTTTTACTGTAGGATTTTCCTTACTCAAGCCTGCCTACTAGAATCGCCAGTGCTTGAAAGGAAAAGTGAATGAAAAACATCGGAATTGGAAAGTTTCCTATGGTACTACTTTTCATGAATTTGGTGCAAAGGAATGGAGCAAAGGAAAACTGTAGGATTTGTTCCTTTAGTGTCTCCTTGAAAGAAAAACCGTACATTTTCTTGTGGTTTGACTTAATCTCACCATGCTTTTTTGCATCCTGTGATCTTCCAAATGTTGTGAATCAAACACCCAGATTGGCAGAAATCCTTTGTTTTTAAATTCTCTGTTTTGCACATGCATTCCTATCCTATTCCTGTCTATTTCCTATCCCTGCATTGTTAGAATCCTCAAATTCAAACAAGCCCTTACTCAATTACTTCTGTTACATATATGTGTCAAAGAAAACCTTGTGTGGTTTGTCCTGCTCCTGCGGCGCTGTGTTCCACCCCAGCTCACCTGCTCCAATGACAGAAGGGTCCACAACAGCAGGGATCCGCTCTCTAGACTATCTTTCACCACCTCAGATCTTCTTCCCCGGCACCGGCAGCCACGGCAACTGCATTACCATCATCAACTAACCAGATGACCTTGAGGACTACAGGGTCCGCAAGAGAGGTCGCACTCTTCCGTGTCTGCTTACTTATGCGTCGCTTAATATGATGACATGCTACATTATCGTCGTGTTCACCTATTAGACTCCGAGTCAGGTCCAAACTAATGCTGAAACTTGAGTTTTTAAATGGTTGTGGGGTACATATTGGGGCAGCAATCAGTACTATATGTCTACTATCTGGTTAATCTCCGGTGTCTACTATGAGTTTCATGTTGGGTGCAAACAAACATTAAAGGAGCCATTATCTATATTTTTTAACTAAAGCTATTATCTGCCTGCTATCATTGGTTTTGGGTCTATCCACAGTTTGCTACCATCACTGTGGATTTGTGCATGCACTCCTTACATAATCTCACTATGTTTTATTCCTATGCATGCCAGTTATTGTACACAATGGAACTGATCATGTAGAGCAAAAGAGACGAGCCTTGCGTGGCAATAAAATTTCATGTAGACATTGTTCCATGGTGGGCACAAAGGCAACCCCCCTCGACCCATTTCGGATCGTAATCAAGAGGAAGATAACTGTTATGAGGGGGATTCAGAAGGAGAAGACCACTCCTATTTACCCCATGAGGTCTTCGCTCTAACTTGGCATGCTGATGTTGGTAATATCATGCATATGGTGCCTTGCATTGCTTACTGTATACATTAAAGATGTCATCTGCTTAGTTTAGACATGCTTTGTGTCAATGCCATCTGTTTAGTTTCTTTATCGTATATGTGAATCATGCAATGCCATCTTGTCTAGCCAGGCATCATATATGTGAATTTTGCAATGCCACCCTGGTTAGCCAGTCATCTTATATGTGAATTATATCATGCCATCATTTTTTTTATTACGTGTTAAATTTGTCAACAATTTTAGTACATTCAATTACTCTTCCTGTGCATCAGCGATTTGGCACGGTCATGGAAAAATCTGGAGTGGAAACAAGGTCTTCAGAGCAGACAATGCTGTCTGACGAAGCGCATCTCTTGCTGGTTGCCGATAGCTCCTCAGAGGAGGATTCAGAGACAGATGACCAGTCATATTCCCCCCCCCACCCCGAGGTGCATGCCCTAAGTTGGCAGGGTTATGTTGCTCATATCGTGTGTATGGTATCTTGCATTGCTATGTCATTTGCTTAGTTTAGACATGCTTTGTGTGAATGCCACCTGTTTAGTGTCTAATTACCATATATGTGAATTATGCAATGCCACCTTCTTCCAAGACATTATATATGTGAATTATGCAATGTTATCTTGTTGCAAGGCATTATGTATGTGAATTATGCAATGCCATGCTGTTTAGGCAAGCGTCATATATGTGAATTATATCATGCCGTCCTTTTTTGTATTTCTCATTGCTTTTGTCGACAATGTTTGTATATTCAACTGGTCTTCCTGTGCATCAGCCATTTGAATTGGTGATGGAGAAATCTGGAGTGAAAGCAAGGTCTTCAGAGCAGACAATGCTACCTGCTGAAGCAGATATCTTGCTGGTTACAGATAGCCCTTCAGAGGAGGATTCAGAGGCAGATGACCAGTCCTATTATCCCCTAAGGTGTATGCTCAAACTTGGCAGGGTTATATTACTCATATAATGCATATGTTGTATTGCAATGCTTAGTTTTTACATCATATACACAATATTGAATGCCATCTCCTTAGTTGACACATCATATATGCGATTGCCCTCTGCTCACTTCCTTAGTATATAAATCATATATTCGAATGATGTCATGCCATGATGTTTAAATAGACATCATGTATCTGAATTATGGCATGCCAACCCATTTTCTAAAGACATAATATAGTTATATCATCTCATCCTGTTTACATGGTCACCATATCTAAATTATGTCATTCTATTCGTGAATTATAGCATGCCATCATGTTTCCATCGACGGCATATTTGTGATTTATGGCATGCCAACCACTTTAATAGACACATAGTATAGTTATATCATGTCATCATGTTTACATAGTCATCATATTTTGAAGTATGTCATTCTATCCTGTTTAGTTAGCCATCATACATGTGAAATTGTGTCATGCTATCCTATTTAATTAGCCATCATATATGTGAAATTATGTCCTGCTATTCTGTTTGCTTAGACAACATAAATGTGAATTATTTCATGCCCTGTTTTCTTCCCTACTATCCATTGCACCTGTCTATCTTACAATGTCTGTACATTCAATTACTTTTCTTGTTTATCAGCCATTTCAATTGGAGGGAGTGATGGCAGTATCTGTGGGAGTAAAAACACGGTCTTCAGAAAAGATCATGCTACCTGTCGATGCAGATAGAACCACGGTTGTACTAGCCCAAGAACCAGCCCCACCACAGATAACCCACACTCATGCAGATTGTACCCCTACCCAGTTGGACAGAGAACCAGCTACACCCCTTCTAACCCCAACCCCAGCAGATAGACACCCAGTTCCCATTGACACAGCACCGTCTCCACCATAGAGCACCCAAAAACGAGCAGTTAGTAAGGCAATTACAGTGCCCAAATCACGAGGACCACCACTCCGAACCCGAAGTCAACGCTTAAAGCAGAAGAAGAATTGTTCTCAGGTCAGGTTCCGTAGCTATGGTTCATACTACTTTGCTCTTGCATCACTGTATTTACTGATACCAACTAATTTCAAATTTGAAGGATGCAATTGAAACTCCAATGACGCAACAGGTATGTTTTAAACCTGTTTCTTCAACGTGTTTGGCTGTTTGCTGTTGTAACTTGCTCTATGTTGATTTCAGTTTCAATTGAATAAACAGTTATGTTCTCATGCCATGCACATTACAAGTGTTGTTATTGCTGTGTAGTTTCCCACACTTATATTCTGTCTATGCTGCTTTGTCTTAAATAGATATGATTCGAACTGTATCTATCTTGATTTGGCAACATAAACTAGAATGATATAGACCATACAGTGACCATACTACATAGATATATGTTTGTTTCATGTTGTTATCCTGTCCACCTTACTACTGAACTGGTTTACCAAAATGAGTTTCATATACTACATTGTAAACCTGAGATGTGTTTGTTTGTTTCTCTTTTAGAACACGGATAATATATTGGAGAAGAGTACCCTGTTATGCAATGGTAAAGGAAGTAATGCAGATAAGGTTCAAGATAGTGAGACATCCCTGTTGGTCTCCAAGAAAGCTGATAAAAACTATATTGAAGACACCGAGACAACCCCAAAGTCCTGTCTAGATGTAGTGTTCGAGTTACTGGCTACCACTGCTGGCACCAACTCTTCGAAGTCATTGCCTGAATTAGTTCGGCTTCTTGAGTCTCAACTTCAAGTTGAAAGACATCGATCACATGTTATGCGACAGGAAGCCGAAGGACTGAGGAAGTCCCTGCAGAATTCAGATGCATACTTTCTGGTGCAACAGCAAGCGCTGGAGGTCTTAAGCGCCAAACAAGAGAAAGTTAATAAGCTTGCTAAGCATCTTGCTAGCATTACGGGTACCCAGGATATTGTTTCTTGAGCTCTTCTGAAGTGGTTTCAGTTCTGGACTTGTTTTGTTGCGGCGTTTATATGCTGCTGTGTTCCCTATATTTGCACTGGTGGCGAACTTTGATGCCCAGTGGATGTAATATGTGTAATAGCCATGATAGCCTAGTGTAAGTTGCTTGCTTATTTATTTCCTTGTTGTCTTGTTTATTTGTTTGCTTGTAGTCAGTGCAGTTCTTTTTCTGCGGTTTGCTAGTGGCTGCAATAACCTATTTTTTAAAACTAGGCCACAATAACCATGGGCTAATATTTACTGTAGTGACACTGGGCCTCCTACGGGCCGTAGAAATAGTGGGCCTTCTACGGGCCGTATAAACAGTGGGCCTTCTACGGGCCGTATAAACAGTGGGCCTTCTACGGGCCGTAGACACAGTGGGCCTTCTACGAGCCGTAGAAACAATGGGCCTTCTATGGGTTGTATCATCAATGGGCCTTCTATGGGCCGTATCATCAATGGGCCTTATACGGGCCGTATGATCGATTGGCCAAACATGGGCCAAACAGGCCACATTCTGGCCGTAAATGGGCTAGAGTTGGAATCGTCCGTTCATGGGCCGACCATAACAGGCCATCGTTAATAGGCCATATTTGATGACGCTATGAAAATGGCCCAACATATTAACGGACCACAAACGGGCCGACTGTAACCACGGGCTGAATTTGGTCCACAAGCAGAAAATGATAGTAACGAGCCGTAAGTAAACGAATGCTGGAAATGAGCCCAAGAATAAATTGGCTCTGAGAAGGCCGAAAGATAACATGGGATGGAGACGGCCCAACAGAATAACGGTCCGTTAATGAGTATAAAGTGATACACTGTTCATTACGGGCCAGTTTCACCACGGGCCGTTAATGGGTGTAAAGTGATACACTATTCATTACAGGCCAGTTTCACCACAGGCCGTTAATAGGCCAAGAGTTACATAGGGCCTCATATGGGCCGAAAGACGTCATGGGCCATACATGGGCCAGAAGTGAAAACGGGCTGGAATCATATTGGATGGCCCAGATGACGCTACTGGGCCTAATTCGGATAGGGCGTAACGGGCCTTGGGTTAGCGGGCTGTAAATGGGCTATATGCGAACAGGTCATTAATAGGCTTTCCGTGGGCCGGCCCGTCACCTTTTGACCAAGTCAAACGGGTCAGCCTTTTCATAGGAATGGGCCTCTGTTGGGCCGTGCCACGTGTCAACGTATCATAGGCGCCTTCTTTCCAATGAGTGGATGACATTTGTCCCGACGATGAGCCGACACGTGTTTCCTCCAGCCAATGATGATTTTACGCGTGGAAAATCCCCATTGGTCGGGGCTGCTAATGAGTTATCGGATCCAAAACCCGACCCAGTAGCTTAACGACGTTCCGTTACGGTGGATGCCACGTGTCGGTCACCCTTGACGAAAGCACTTCTGTGACGCGCGATTTATTGTCATGGAAGTGGACACTTCCATGATGATAATTTTGGTAATGTCATGGAACACTTCTACGACAACAGAGGTATGACTATCTTGATTCTGTCATAAATTTGTCATGGATGTACATGCATGACAAAAAAGCGACCTACTGTGACAAACACGTATCATCACGGAAGTGTATTTTTTTGTAGTGTAGGGAGGGAACATAGATGATAATATAAAATAAAATGACTGCCAAACAAAGTGGTGATCAACTGTTTCCTTTATACCCTGATTAAAACGTAGAGCCGTGTTGTTACAGATAATGCCAAAAACATTGAGGACATTTTACATGCCAAAAGTTTATACAAGGGAAAGGTTTACACAGAGCCTAAACGAAATGGTTTAAGAATCCCAATGATGCCCTGCTGCACATCTGCGCCGTTTCTCCTTGGTGAGATATTCTAGAAGGGGAGGAGTCCGATGGTCGTCTGCTAAAAAGAGGAACCTAGAAATAGGTTCTCGCACGATCGTAGATTAGGTAGGTTCTTTACCGAACCTACACTGGAAGAATATTCGAGGTCCGAATAGGGTCAAACCGTACTATGGGCCTGTTTCGGAGTGTGCCTCCAGCACTGCCGAAGGTATTTTAAGGGCATAATTGTGTACGCGAGGTACATACACCACAACCTTATGGGGCAATCGTCGGAGGCTAAACTGCTATTCGAGCTCAGGTTCCACCAAGCTACCACATTGTAACGCGGCTCGGACATGTTTAGCAGTGTCATGGGTCTTGACAACCAATGAGTTGTTCAGCTTGGTGAGGCCATTCTGTACTTCGGCTGTTAGGGCCGCAGTATGCTCCTCAGTACGGAGGGAGTGCTCTGTATACCCATTTACTTTGATGACACCACGAGGTCCAGGCATTTTTAGCTTCAGATAAGCATAGTGTAGGACTGTATTAAAGCGGGTGAAAGTTGTTCATCCGAGCAGTGCGTGATAACCACTGTGAAAAGGGACGATGTCTAAGATCAATTCTTCGCTTTGGAAATTGTCTAGAGAGCCGAATACTACTTCCAGTGTTAATGAGGCTGTGCAGCAGGTCTCCATGCCGGGTATCACTCCTTTGAAGGTAGTGTTGCTAGGCTTAATTCTTGATGGGTCGACACCCATCTTACATATAGTATCCTTATAGATAAAGTTCAGGCTGCTGCCGCCGTCTATAAGGACTCTAGTGAGATGGTATCCGTCGATAATAGGATCGAGTACCAGGGCCGCCGAACCTCCGTGACAGATACTGGTTGGGTGGTCCCTGCGATCAAAGGTGATCGGACAAGCCAACCATGGGTTAAATTTTGGGGCGACAGCTCTATGGCGTAGACGTCCCTTAATGCTCGTTTGCGCTCCCTCTTGGGGATGTGGGTGACATAGATCATGTTCACCGTTTTCACCTCGGGGGGGGGGGGATTGTTTTTGTCCCCCGGTGTTTGGCGGGCGAGGCTCATCATCGTCCTCACTTTGAGGTCCTTTCCCCTTATGTTTGGCATTTAATTTACCGGCCTGTTTGAAAACCCAGCATTTTCTGTTGGCGTGGTTGGCAAGCTTGTCAGGGGTGCCATGAATCTGGCAAGGTCGCTCTAGTATTTTGTCCAAGTTGGATGGACCATCCCTATTACCTTTGAACGGCTTCTTCCGCTGACCGGGTTTAGAGCCACTGAATCCGACGTTTACTGCCGTTTCCTCTGTTTCTTCATTGTTGTTTCGATGCTTGTTTTTGCTGCATTGTGGCCTTCCATTGCCATCCCTGGCCTCAAAAGTGCCGGGGTCACTAGTACTGTTGCTTCTACGAGCCAACCAGCTATCTTCGCCCACGCAGAAGCAGGTCATAAGTATAGTAAGACCTGCCATAGTCTTTGGCTTTTTCTGACCAAGGTGTCGGGCGAGCCATTCGTCACGGACGCTGTGCTTAAATGCTGTTAAGGCTTCAGTGTGAGGACAATCCACAATTTAGTTCTTTTTAATTAATAACCGATTCCAAAGTTTGCGAGCTGACTCTTCGGGTTGCTGGATTATGTGACATAGGTCATCAACATCCGGTGGCCGGACATAAGTGCCTTGAAAGTTGTCCCGAAAAGCATCCTCTAAGTCTTCCCAACTTCCAGTGGAGTTCTCTGGGAGGCTGTTCAACCAGTGTCGTGCTGGTCCTTTCAGTTTTAGAGGGAGGTATTTAATGGCGTGGAGATCATCTCCGCCAGCCATGTGACTATGGAGAAGAAAATCTTCAATCCATACAGCGGGATCCGTCATTACATGGTATTGCTCAATGTTCATGGGTTTGAACCCTTCCAGAAATTGGTGCTACATTACCTCATTGGTAAAGCACATGGGGTGTGCGGCACCTCTGTACCGGGCGACATCGCAACGGAGTTCGGACGACATCTGTGTTCGGTGCTGACCCCGGAGTTGGTTATTTTTGTCATGCCAGGTTTGATGGCCATCATCTCATGTGGGGGCACGTCCTCTTGATCCATAGATTGACCTGGTCTGGCTGGCTCTATTGGTCAGGTCCTGAAGTAGGTCGTACATGTAGCCCGGAGCCGCTGTCTCCCTGCCAATACGGCGAGGGGGCGCGGGCTGATGTTCGACATGATTAGCCATTTTTTCCCATCCACGTGGTGGTCGGTCTGGTAGATAGCCTGATTGTATTTTGACAGTATTGGCGCAAGGGCCTCATTGTCAAATTGTGGCAGTTGATATGTCTCCAACGTATCTATAATTTTTGATTGCTCCATGCTATATTATCTACTGTTTTGGACATTATTGGGCTTTATTATCCAATTTTATATTATTTTTGGGACTAACCTATTAACCGGAGGCCCAGCCCAGAATTGTTGTTTTTTTACCTATTTTAGGGTTTCGAAGAAAAGGAATATCAAACGGAGTCCAAACGGAATGATACCTTCGGGAACGTGATTTTCTCACCAAATACAACTCAGGAGACTTGGACCCCACGTCAAGCCAACTAACAGGAGGCCACGAGGTAGGGGGGCACGCCTGCCCCCCCAGGCGCGCCCTCCACCCTTGTGGGCCCCCTGTTTCTCCACCGACGTACTTCTTCCTCCTATATATATCCACGTACCCCCAAACGATCAGAACAGGAGCCAAAACACTAATTCCACCACAGTAACTTTCTGTATCCACGAGATCCCATCTTGGGGCTTGTTCCGGAGCTCCACCGGAGGGGGCGTCGATCACGGAGGGCTTCTACATCAACACCATAGCCTCTCCGATGAAGTGTGATTAGTTTACTTCAGACCTACGGGTCCATAGTTAGTAGCTAGATGGCTTCTTCTCTCTTTTTGGATCTCAATACAATGTTCTCCCCCTCTCTTGTGGAGATCTATTCGATGTAATCTTATTTTTGCGGTGTGTTTGTTGAGGTCGATGAATTGTGGGTTTATGATCAAGTCTATCTATGAATAATATTTGAATCTTCTCTAAATTCTTTTATGTATGATTGTTTATCTTTGCAAGTCTCTTCGAATTATCAGTTTGGTTTGGCCTACTAGATTGATCTTTCTTGCAATGTGAAAAGTGCTTAGCTTTGGGTTCAATCTTGCGGTGTCCTTTCCCGGTGACAGTAAGGGCAGCAAGGCACGTATTGTATTGTTGCCATCGAGGATAACAAGATGGGGTTTTCTTCATATTGCATGAGTCTATCCCTCTACATCATGTCATCTTGCTTAAGGCGTTACTCTATTTTTAACTTAATACTCTAGATGCATGCTGGATAGCGGTCGATGAGTGGAGTAATAGTAGTAGATGTAGGCAGGAGTCGGTCTACTTGTCTCAGACGTGATGCCTATATACATGATCATACCTAGATATTCTCATAACTATGCTCAATTCTGTCAATTACTCATAGTAATTTGTTTACCCACCGTAGAATACTTTTGCTCTCGAGAGAAGCCACTAGTGAAACCTATGGCCCCCGGGTCTATCTTTATCATATTAATCTCCTACTACTTAGTTATTTACTTTGCCTTTATTTTACTTTGCATCTTTATCATAAAAATACCAAAATATTATCTTATCATATCTATCAGATCTCACTGTCGTAAGTGGCCCTATAGGGATTGACAACCCCTATTTGAGTTGGTTGCGAAGATTTATTTGTTTTGTGGAGGTACGAGGTACTCGCGTGTAGCCTCCTACTGGATTTGATACCTTGGTTCTCAAAAACAGAGGGAAATACTTACGCTACTTTGCTGCATCATCCCTTCCTCTTCGGGGAAAACCAACGCAGTGCTAAAAGAGGTAGCAGCAGTAACCCTACGTTTTGGGCAACTCTTTTTAAGGCGCTCAAAGCCATATCCTTCTTCGGTGGCTAGGACCTTAGTCCATCTATTGTTGAGCGTATCCTGTTCGGCTTTAATCTGCTGCTGTTTCTTTTTTAGGCTCCGCTCGGTGGCGATAAGTTGTCGCTTGAAGCGTTCTTGTTCGAGGGGTTCTTCTGGGACGATGAAATCTTCATCACCAAGGCTAACCTCCTCTTCGGAGACAGGTAGGTAGTTACTATCTTCTGAATCCTCATGATCGGCGAGTTTTTCGGGACTGAATTGACCCTCTTCCCTTTCATCCTGCTCGAACGCTGGCTCCACGGGGCTTTCGGGGTCTTCGGCATTATCCAGAGTTTTCATTGTCTCTGGTGTCGGTGTTGCTTTCCCTTGTATTGCGTGAGGGTTGAAAAATCTGAAGCGTGTTAAAGAGTATGAACCAATTGCTCGACTTGTCATCGGGGTTGTGCATGATAAATACTTTGTGTCAAGAAAACAGAGCATGACAAGACTATATGACTTTGCAGGGATAGCTTTCTTTAGCGTTGATATTTTCAAAGACATGATTGTTTGTTGGGATGCCTGAGTATTAATGTCTTTATGTCAAATTATATATTATTGCTTTGAATCACTTATGTCTTTACATTCATGCCATGATTAGATATATGATCAAGTTTATGCTAGGTAGCATTCCACATCAAAAATTATCTTTTTTATCGTTTACCTACTCGAGGACGAGTAGTAATTAAGCTTGTGCTGATACGTCTCCATCGTATCTATAATTTTTGATTGTTTCATGCCAATATTATACAACTTTCACATATTTTTTTGCAACTTTTTATATGATTTATTGGACAAACCTATTGATCTAGTACCCAGTGCCACTTCCTGTTTTTTGCATGTTTTTCGTTTCGCGGAAAATCCATATCAAACGAAGTCCAAACGCGATAAAAATTTACGGAGAATTATTTTGGAATATATGTGATTTTTGGGAGGTGGAATCAATGCAAACGGGGCCCACGGTGCCCACAACCCACCAGGGCGTGCCCAGGTGTCTTATGCTCACCTCGTAGGTCGGTTGGGTCTCTACTTCAGGCACAAGGAAGCTTATATCCAGAAAAAAAATTGTGTTAAAGTCTCAGCGCAATCGGAGTTACGGATCTCCGGGAATATAAGAAACGGTTTGCGGCCAAATCTGGGGGACGCGAAACAGAAGAGAACACAGAGGGAGATCCAATCTCGGAGGGGCTCCCGCCCCTCCGCTACCATGGATGACATGGACTAGAGGGGCAACTTTCCTCCCATCTAGGCGGGATGCCAAGGAAGAAGAAGAAGAAGGGGGGCTCTCTCTCCCCCCTCTCCCGATGGCGCCGGAGTGCCGCCGGTGCAAGGATCGTGACAGCGACTTACATCAACAATATTGCTACCGTCAACACCAACTTTGTCCCCCTCTATGCAGCGGTGTAACACCCCTTCTCACCGTTGTAATCTCTACTTAAACATGGTTCTCAACTTCATATATTATTTCCCAATGATCTATGGTTATCCTTTGATGTTTGAGTAGATCCGTTTTGTCCTGTGGGTTAGTCATGATCTTGCTTGGTATGATTGTATATTTTCTTTATGGTGTTGTCCTATGGTGCCCTCCATCTCGTGCAAACGTGAGGGTTCCCCACTGTAGGGTGTTGCAATACGTTCATGATTTGCTTATGGTGTGTTGCGAGAGTGACAGAAGCTTAAACCCGAGTAGATGGGTTGTTGCGTATGGGATAAAGAGGACTTGATACTTAATGCTATGGTTGGGTTTCATGACATTAATGATCTTTAGTAGTTGTGGATGCTTGCTAGGGATCCAATCATAAGTGCATATGATCCAAGTAGAGAAAGTATGTTAGCTCATACCTCTCCCTCATATAGAATTGCAAGAATGATTACCGGTACTTGTTATCGATTGCCTAGGGACAAATGCCTTTCTTGTTGACAAAAGCTATCCACCTTTATTATCTTGCAATTTATTCGTAGTTTTATTCTCGCAAAGTACTCATGGTTTTATTCTTGCAAAATAGTTTCATACTTGTTCTAGGTAAAGCAAACGTCAAGTGTGCATAGAGTTGTATCGGTGGTCGATAGAACTTGAGGGAATATTTGTTCTACCTTTAGCTCCTCGTTGGGTTTGACACTCTTATTTATCGAAGAAGGCTACTTGTGGGTTATCAGGGAGATCTACGCCAAGTCAATACATACCAAGTACCCATCATAAACTCTCATCTCTTGCATTACATTATTCGCCATTTGCCTCCCCCCCCACTTCTAAAACTATTTTCGAAAAGATTTGCCTTTTTCTTCGCCCCTCTTCCGTTCGTCTTCTTCATTTGCTTTTTGTGTGCTCGTTTGTTGGATTGGTTGCTTTGTCATGATGGCTCAAGATAATACCAAATTGTGTGACTTTTCCAATACTAATAACAATTATTTTATTAGTACTCTGATTGCTCCCGCCACTAGTGTAGAATCTTATGAAATTAATGCCGCTTTACTGAATCTTGTTATGAAAGATCAATTTTTCGGCCTTCCTAGTGAAGATGCCGCATCCCATCTGAATAATTTCGTCGAGTTGTGTGATATGCAAAAGAAAAAAGATGTGGATAATGATATTGTTAAATTGAAGCTATTTCCGTTCTCACTTCGAGATCATGCTAAAACTTGGTTTTCATCTTTGCCTAAAAATAGTATTGATTCACAGAACAAGTGTCAAGATGATTTTATTTCCAAGTATTTTCCTCCCGCTAAGATCATCTCCCTTAGGAACGATATTATGAATTTTAAGCAACTTGATCATGAGCATGTTGCACAATCTTAGGAGAGGGGGAAATTGGTGATACGAAATAGCCCTACTCATGGTTTGAATTTGTGGATGATTTTACAATTTTTTATGCCGGATTGAATTTTGCTTCTAGAAATCTTTTATATTCAACCTCGGGAGGTACTTTTATGGAAATTACTTTAGGAGAATCTACTAAACCTCGGGATGGTGAGGAAGGAATTGGGGGCCAGATCATGGAAGTCCAGCCCATAGTAGAACATGAGTACTCGAACGAATGGGTGGAGTGGAAATCCCAGCCCGCAGACGAAATGAGGGATGAACACAACCATCTCATGGGGTTCCGGAGTGGGGACGATCTCTCCCTTAGCAGGAAGTCGATGGGCGATCTCCCTGGACAAATATCCGGCCTCCCGAAGTTGGGCGACGTCCTTCTCCTTGACGGTGCGGACCATCCACTTGCCCTACGCTCCATACGTGGTTGGAGTGCTTTCTTGGGGGGAGGAAGGATGAGAACTTGGGTGCTGGAGCTCGAGAGTAGGTAGACAGAAGGATAGAAGGCATGGGTGGAAGAGATGAATCCTTATCTCTTTATAAAGATGGTGAATATCAAAATGCCTCCCCACTCGCCATGAAACTCGCCTATTCTCCAGGGGCCATGCAGGCGGCATGATTGGATTACTCATACCCATATTGATGAGGATCCCGCAATAAGGGGACACGATCTATGCTTTGACAAGACGTGCCAATAAAACTGCATCTCGAAATACGAAGCGGCAGGCCGAAAAATGGTTCAAAATAATAATCGGGCAGGGACATGATACAGTGTTGCAAGAAGTTGTCAGCAGATGGGACTCGTGAAATATTATACTCTCTGTGGGGGTGTGTGGTACTTGTTTTGCAGATCCGGACACGGTCGTTGTTACAGGACTATATTCGTCAGAGTATTCGGAAAAGGAACCCGCCTTGCAATGCCGAAGACAATCTGCGCGCCGGACAGCTCGTCATTGAAGCCAGGTTATGGGGCTACTGAGGGAGTCCTGGACCAAGGGGTCCTCGGGCGTCCGATCTATTGAGAACGGGCCGGACTATTGGGCCGTGAAGATACAAGATGGAATACTTTCTCCCATGTCTGGATAGGACTCTTGTTTGCGTGGACGACAAGTTAGGCGGCCGGATATACTATTTCCTTTCTATGTAACCGACTTTGTATAACCTTAGTCCCCTCCGGTGCCTATATAAACTGGAGGGTTTAGTCTGTAGGGACAATCATAATCAGATAGGCTAGACTTCTAGGGTTTAGCCATTACGATCTCGTGGTAGATCAACTCTTGAAACCCCCATACTCATCAATATTAATCTAGCAGGACGTAGGGTTTTACCTCCATCGAGAAACCTCGGGATGAACTTATGAAATTATTTTCTAGCAAGAGTGCTTCTATTGATCCTAATGATATGCCATTTTCTACTTTGATTAAAAATAATAGTGAATATATGGATGTGAATTTTGTTGGTAGGAACAATTTTGGTAATAACGTGTTTCCTAGTAATTCCTCTAATAATTATGGTAATTCCCACGACAATTCTTATGGAAATTATAATAAGATGCCTTATGATTTTGATAATAGTGTTAAAGAATTTATGAGTTTGCGCAAGAATATTAATGGTTTGGTTGAAGAAAAATTTCTCAAGATTGATGATTTGGCTAGGAACGTGGATTGAATTTCTCTTGATGTTGATTCTCTGAAACTTAGATCTATTCCACCCAAGCATGATATCAATGAATCTCTAAAAGCTATGAGAATCTCCATTGATGAATGCAAAGAAAGAACCGCCAAGATGTGTGCTAAATGAGATTGGTTTGTGAAAATGTGTTCTTCTAGTTTCTGTGAAAATAATGATGAAGATCTTAAAGTGATTGATGTGACTCCTATTGAATCTTTGTTTTCCAATATAAATCTTGATAAAGATTGGAATGGAGATGAGTCAACTTTAGTTAAAAGGCGTCCCAATGATTCAGAGTTTTTAGATCTTGATGCAAAAATTGATAAAAGTGGGATTGGAGAGATCAAAACTTTAAGTAGGAATGAACCCACTCTTTAGGATTTCAAGGAATTTAATTATGATAATTGTTCTACAATAGATTGTATTTCCTTATTGCAATCCATGTTGAATTCTCCTCATGCTTACAATCAAAACAAAGCCTTTACTAAACATATCGTTGAAACTTGAATTGGAAGTTTCTATCTCTAGAAAACTTTATGATGAGTGGGAATTTACTGTTAAGATTAAGATTAAAGATTATGAGTGCCATGCTTTCTGTTATTTGGGTGCTAGCATTTCCATGATTCCAAGAACTTTATACGATGTGTTATGTTTTTGTTAATTTGATGATTGTTCTTTAAATTTGCATCTTGCGGATTCCACTATTAAGAAACTTATGGGAAGAATTAATGATGTTCTTATTGTTTCAAATAGTAAATATGTACCCGTAGATTTCATTGTTCTTGATATAGATTGCAATCCAACATGTCCTATTATTCTTGGTAGACCTTTCCTTAGAACAATTGGTGCGATTATTGATATGAAAGAAGGAAACATTAGATTTCAATTTCCGATAAGGAAGGGCATGGAACACTTTCATAGAAAGAAAATTAAATTGCCATATGAATATATTATGAGAGCTAATTATGGATTGCATGCCAAAGATGACAATACCTAGATCTATTTGTGTTTTTATGCCTAGCTAAGGGCGTTAAACAATAACGCTTGTTGGGAGGCAACCCAATTTTATTTTTGTTTTTGCTTTTTGTTCATGTTTTGATTTGAATAATTCACCTAGCCTCTGGTTAGATGTGGTTTTGGGTTTTAATTAGTGTCGGATTTCGGGTTCCGGCAGACCCTTGAGGTTCGAACACTGGGGTGCGCGCGGAGATTTCACCTCCTACCTACCTGCGCCCCTCCGCCTTGCTAGGATCTAAACTACAGAAAGAACAACACAAGAGACACAGGGTTTATACTGGTTCGAGCCGCCGTTGTGGTGTAATACCCTACTCCAGTGTGTGGTGTGGTGGATTGCTTCTTGGGCTGATGATGATGAACAATACAAGGAAGAACAGCCTCGCGAGGGTCTGTTCTTGGCTGGGGCGATGAACTGCTGGGAGGAGTTCAGTCACATTTCTCTCTCTCTCTCTCTGGTCCTTTCTTTTATCCTTCGATCCCCCCTATTTCCTTCCAACCCCTAAACCTCTGAACCTCCGAACCTCCCTTTGCTCCGTGGGTGGCTGGTTCTATTTATAGAGGCCCTGGTCCTCTTCCCAAATATCGAGCGGGAAGGGAGCCAACAATGGCGGGCTAATTTGAAGGGGGACAACTAGTATCAGCTATCCTGACAAAAGTAGTCTTCGCCTGCACAAAGCTCTGGTGATGACGCCGTCTCGGGCTCCATGATGACCTCTGTCTTGTAGTCCTCATGGTCTTGTTCTCGTTGCACCGAAATGGCAACCTTTGCCTGATGCCTCGGTACACCGCGGCTGCGCTTGCCCCCTTCGCACCAAAGAGGAAAGGAGGACACTGCACGGGCTGGCACCCGCCTGGCACCCTCGGTCGTCATGGCTTGCGTCACGGGCACCTCGTGAGGTATCCCGCCTTGATCTCTCCGCCTCCTCGTGAGCCAGCCTGACGAGGCCGTGCCTGAGGAAGCTCCACGTCGTCCGCCCCGCGAGGCTTGGCCCCTTGCGAGGGTCTTGGGTTTGTGTTGGTGAGGATGGGCCGCGCTGGGCCCCCTTTGAGCCACGCCGCAGGCCGCAGGCAGGCAAGTCTGGGGACCCCCGTTCCCAGAACACCGACAGTAGCCCCAGGGCCCAAGGCGCGCCTGAACTTGGCCGTGCAGGGAGGCGGAAGGGCAAGAGCGAAGCGCCGCGGGCCCTAACAGCCTGCGGCCTTGGGCGCCGCGTGGCGGTTGATTGGACGTGGGCACCTTAGCAACCGCGCGAGTTGATAAAGGAGCGGCATCCACCTAGGCTTTGCTTCTTGCTTTCCCCGGTTGCTGCTCAAATCCCCTTTCTTGCGTCTCTCCTTCCTTCCTCCAAAATTTCCAGATCCACTCCGACCGTGTGACCTAGGAAGCCATGGCGCCTCGTCAGCCCCCGGCTGTAGCTTGGTACTCGTCTGCCCTAGACCCGCCGAACGTTTCGGAGGCGAGCCTTGCCCGGTTGCGCCGGATGGCGACGGCGCGGGGCATCAATGGGGCGAAGGTGTTTAAAGCCGGCTCCGCCACCCCTGAGGGTCAAGGGAGCACCTTCTATCCGCTCTTCGTAAGTGCCATTGCTGCTGGCCTGGTGCCTCCCTTCTCCGAGTTCTTCTTCTCTGTCCTCCGCCACTATAAGCTACAGGCCCTGCATCTCCACCCCAACTCCGTCCTTCTCCTGGCAATCTTCGCCTATTACTGTGAGGCTCACGTAGGGGTGCAGCCCTCAGTGGCCTTGCTGCGCCACTACTTCTACCTCCGGACCTCTCGTGGTACTGCTTCCGCGTGCGCGAGCTTCGTCGTGTACGGTGGCGCCATTGCCATTTCGAACCCCGGGAAAAGGATTGAGGGCTTCAGGAGCAAGTGGGTCTTGGTGGATGCTGGGCGCATCCACCCTCGGCTGATGTTGCCCACGGAGCAGCCCACGAGCTCCAGCAATTGGGTTCGAGCGGAGCTCACGGACCCCCGCGCGAAGCTGATGTTGGGAATGATGGACACGGATCTGAGGCCGGCCAATATGGGGGCGGCGAAGCTGATCGGCGCGTCACTGCTGAGGGAATTCCTGGAGCACCAGCTGGCTCCGCTTCGGCAGTACTCACTTCTGATGTGGAGGCCCCGTCCGAGCCCCGCGGTCTTAGCCGACGGAGATCTGGCTGCGGTCCTCCAGTCTCTGGTCGGGGGCGATGTGGCGAGGTTGGCGGGCGCTCCTACGCCCTTGTTCCTCCGCAACGACTGGGAGCAGGTAGTGGAGTCCATGCCCGTATTCAACGGGGATGGGCCCGTGCCCATGGAAACTCCCGAGGAACCGGTGGACGTGCCCTCCGACGACTCCAGTGAGGAGGAGGAAGGAGGGGAGCGAGGAAAAGGGCCTGGCTCCGAGGCGACTGACGGAGAGTCGAGGGCTCCCCTCCCCCGGAGCAGGTCCCGCGTTCTCCGACTCTCTTCGAGCGATGACGACGAGGATGACGACGAAGACGACGACGAGCAGGACGGTGGGAGCTCACCCCTGATCCCGAAGAAGGACAGGACCGAGCTGATCTCCCGCGGGTCTGCCCCGGCCCCGGGGCGGACCGCAGATGCACCTTCTGCCTCCAAGCTTCCCGAGGTTGACCCTTCCAGCCGGCTTTCAGGCTTCAAATTTGTCGGAGGCCGCTTGAGCTCACTGGCGACGACCCGTAAGCATTCGATTCTTGTCTTTATTTCTTGCTCTGCTTCTGAGGCTTGACGTCCGCATTTCTTGGATAGGCTGGCGCCCGCAGCAAAGAAGCCGAAGGGAGCTCCCAAGGTTCCACCCGTGGCAGCGCCTCTGCCTGCGAAGGAGGGTGACCGCGACGCACAGGCTTCTCCTGCCCGGTCGTCCTTGCGAGGCCTGGCTGAGCCGGCTGGGGCGAGCTCAGCCCCCACGGCCCAAGTGGCTCCCGAGGTGCTCTCGCCTGTCGCCGCCACTACAGCTGTCGGGGCGTGGCAGGCTCCGCCTCAGGATGCTGGGGCCGCGCTGCCGCCTTCTCCTCCTACTCCACCGGCTGCTGTCTCTCCGACCCCATCTGCCGTTCTAGATCGTGCTATTGCTGAGCTGGACCGACTGCGTCAGGATCTTCTTGGCGCCGACCCCCGCTTGGTGGCCGGGCGCTTGGAGCTGGCTTCAGGATGGGTTCGCTCCGACGCTTCGATTCGGGCGGCGCTGGTCCAGGCCTCGACGGCATGCGACAAGGAGAAGCAGGCCGTCCTTGAGGCGAAGGCTGCTCGCAATGCAGCCCTGGGGGAGGTGGTTGACGTCCGTGGACGTTGCAAGGCGCTGGAGGGCGAACTGCAAGATTTGCGGGACCAGCTCGCGAACGAGCTCCGCCTTCGCCAAGAGCAGGAAGAAGGCATGAAGGCTCGCGAGGCGGCTCTCAAGGAGAGGGAGGTCAAGCTCAAGAAACGCCGCGACCGCCTAGGCGCGCTGGAGCAGGAGTTGGGGGCGAGGAAGGCCAAGCTGGACGACGAGGCCCTGGTTCTTGCCGAGGACCGCGTGGCCTTCATGGAGATGGAGGCGAGGGCTCGCTCCTCACTGAGGACGCTTTACGACAGCGGCCTGGAGAGCCCACTGGCTGGCGCCGAGGACAGCCCCGCCAAGCTGCTTCCCTTCCTGGTTCACGCTCTTGAAGATGTCTCCCTTGGCCTTGGCCCCATGGCCGAGGCTGAGGCGCGTGTCCTGTCTTCTGCAACACTGACGCGGGTCCTCACCAAGATCTACCTTCGCGATCCCGGTGTCGACCTCGACAGCCTGCTGGAGCCAGTGAGCGGCGAGCGTGCCGCTGCCACTGCCGAGGCCGTGAAGGGTCGCGCAGAGGCCCTGCTGGGGAAGTTCCGGGCCTTCAGCACCAAGCCGAATCAAGGCGCTGCCGACCCCACCGCTCTGTGAGGTGTACCCAATCCGCGCTGCTCCACCACCGACAAGTGACTCCGTCGCGGCTCCTGTCCTGCCTTTAATTCCTGCACATGTATCATGCCTTGGGGAGGCGTTTAAACTTGCGTTTGGCATTGAGATAACAGTGTGGACTGTAATATTTGCTTTTGAATTCCTTGAAATTTGCGCCTTTCCTTCCTACTTGCTTATGTTCTACGCCGGCAGAGCCCGGCCCCGCGCATGCCTCACCCAGCGTTGGTCCCGACCGGAAACCAGGACGATGCCAAGGAGTGAGGGGCCACGTGACAAGTTAGGCTCCTGAGTCGTGATGCTCAGGAGTCCCCCTTGGCGCACGAACAGCAAGTAGGGAGGTGTGATGCGGGTGGATCTACCGTTCTATGTCTGCAGAGCCCTGCCGCGCGCGTGCCTCACCCAGCGTTGGTCCCGACCGGAAACCAGGATGGGGCCACGGAGTGAGGGGCTACGTGACCAGTTAGGCTCCTGAGTCGCGATGCTCAGGAGTCCCCCTTGACACTCAAACGGCCTTCGTACCTTGGCTCCGCTCGGGGAGAGATGCGCGACGAACTAGGCCCGGGGGGACCTGGCTGGGCGGCGTGCGTCTGGGTGTGACCCAGGCGCAGCACCCGTGCCCAGCCCCCTCGCGCGGCAGTCCCGAGGGGAGGCGTTACGATGAGGCTAGACACTGAGCTCTGGGCTCCCTGAGGTCGGTGCGGCCCGGGGGCCACCCTCAGTTGTTTATCACCAGTGCGGAGCATAGTGCTACTGTATGTGTACGGGCATAGCCGCTCCTCGGTGGTGTCATCAGCCAGCGCGGAGCAAGGTGCTTCCACTGGTACGTGGGAGGGGGCCCCCCTCCGGGAGGAGCCCCTGGGGCGTGTACAGCCCCGCCCTGACACGTGGCTGGCACGGTAGGGCCTGGCGAGGTGTATCTAGGCACCCGTGAGCCAGCGCGGGACTCACGGGGCCCTACCTCTAGGCGGGTTGCGCCTGGCACTGGGCCTTATCTTGTTATGTGTCCCTGCAAATTTGGTTAGATGTCGGCACTCTACGTCCTCAGGTCCCGGCCCTCGAGCTGGTCTCAGCCGTCGCTGGTATGCCAGGTCGCGATGCCATGGACAAGGCTAGAGGGTGAGGGCTGGAGAGCCAGTAAGAGCCCTGAGTCGCGATGCTCAGGTACCCCCCCCCCCTTTAACATGCAAGTGGTCGGCATGGAGAAGAAGAGGTGCCGTGGACCGGCATCAAATAATCAAGCATGGTGGGTCTAACGCATAATCGGAAATAAACGCAAATGGGATACATGCCACTGGGCCTGGCCCGGGCGGCTTGGGGATCATGCAGCCCGAGGGGCGCCCCCAACAAGGTAAGCTAACAACATGGAATAAAAAGGGATAAACGCCATAGGGACGGACCCACGCGGCCTGGGAATAATGCAGCCCTGGGGGGGGCGCTCCCAGCTGGAAATAAAACTCGAAAGATGTCACCTGATGATGTTGAGGATGAAGGAGCGTTGGTGTAGCAGGCTCGGTGGGCTGCGGGAGCCAATCCTCACGAGCCCCCAGGCCCAGGGGCCTCGGAAGGCTCCGGAGGCACTGGCGGCTCCTCGCGGGCCATCTTCATCCCTCCCAGGGCTGTGGAACGCCTGGCCTCTCGTGCGTCCGTGATGCCCCTCATGAGGCGCTGGTACATGTCAGCCGCGTTCGGCAAGCCGTAAGGCATGCGAACGTAGCTGTGTGGTGGGCCTCCGCAGCGCCCCACTCGCGAGGGCCAGAGGAGCTCCAGAGAGGCGACTCGGTTGAGCCCTGGTATGTCGATGCAGACGCGCAGCCCACCATCCTCGCCTGGATGGGGAGCCACTGCTGGTAGGCGGCGGCCGCCTTGCTGACGAACTCCTGAGGGTCTGGATCTCCTTGCCTTGCTCCTTCTTGAGGGAAACGTGCTTCGAAACACGCCTCCGTGTGGTGCCCAAGCGCCTCCCTCGTGACCCTAGCTAGGTCAGTGGCCCTCCAGGGGAGAGCCCCCGAGCCCTGCCTAAGGAGGGCGCCAGGCGCGCTTTCCTATGCGATGGAAGGAGGTTCCCCCTGGGCAGGTGCGGGCCCAGAGGGGCCTGCCTCCTGAGTGGTCGGGCCGGACGATGTCTTCTTCTTCTTAGGGGCGGTCTCGGGAGGCCTCCTACTTCCACAATCCGGGTCTTCCAGTGACGCGGCCTGAAAGGCTCGTTCCAGGGAACACACCGCGTCCTTCTCTTCACAGGGCACCGTGATGACTCTGCCGCTTCCTGGCATCTTGAGGACGTTGTAGCCGTGGTGAGTTACGGCCATGAACTTGGCCAGCGCTGGGTACCCAAGGATGGCATTGTACGGTAGGCGAATGTGAGCGACGTCGAAGTCGATGAGCTCGGTGCAGTAGTTGTCGCGTGCCCCGAAGGTGACAGGGAGGCGGACCTGCCCAATCGGGACCGTGGAGCCATCGGTGATACCAGAGAAAGGCTTGGTTGGCTGAAGCTGGCTGTAGGGAACTTGGAGGTTGTTGAACGTCTCCACGGACAGGACGTTGAGCCCTGCCCCGCCATCGATGAGGGTCTTGGTGACCACCACGTTGCTGACGACTGGGGAGCAAAGCATCGGGAGAACTCCGGCTGTAGCCGCACACTTGAGCTGATCTGCTGAGCTGAATGTGATGGCGCATGCCGACCACCTGAGAGGGCGCGTGGCTTCGAGCCTGGGGAGGACTGCGTTCACTTCGCGGGCGAACTGCTTGAAGATGCATTGAGAGGCTGGGGCTTGTGCCCCGCCCAGGATGTAGGCGATCGTGCGCGGCTCCTGGAAGCCCCCATCCCCCTCATCCTGGTGGCGGTCCTCGTTTCTCCTTGGCTGCGGCGGCAACGGTGGGAGGCCTGCGTTGCCTTGTGGGCGATCCTCGCGAGGCTGATCCCTCTAGTCTCCCTCACAAGGCTGATCTCTCCAGCCTCCCTCGCGATGCGGGTCTTGCCAGCGATCCTCGCGAGGTTGATCGCGCCACCCTTGGCGCGGGCCACGGTCTTCCCAGCGTCCTGCGTTCCTTCCTCCTCCTCGACCGTAGCCCCGGTCACTGTGGTCAGGGCGACGGCCGATCCTTCCTTCTCGCACGGCTCGGAGCTCTTGACAGTCGTTGGTGTTGTGGGTGTGGAGGTCGTGGTACACACAGTACCGGCTGCCCTTGGAAGGTTCGGGCTGATCTCTGCCTCGCTTGGTGTCTGGTTCTGCCGCGAGCACGGCAGCCCCCTTGCGCTTCACATCCTTGGCCTTGGGCTTCTTCTCTTCTGGGTCTGCGGCAGGCAGCTCTAGGAGGGAGAGACGCCCTTCCTCGGCCCTGGCGCACTTGGTTGCCAGGTTGAACAGCTCCAAGGAAGTGCACAGGTCTTCATGCATCGCCAGCTCCTCCTTCATCTTGACGTCGCGCACGCCGTCGGAGAAGGCCGAGATGATGGCATCCTCAGTCACCTTGGGAATCTTGAGGCGCGCGTTGTTGAAGCGCTGGATGTACTTCTGCAGGGTCTCCCCGGGCTGTTGCTTGATGCGGCGCATGTCGCTCACGGCGGGTGGCCGGTCGCGAGTGCCTTGGAAGTTGGCGATGAAGCGGGTGTGCATCTCGTCCCAAGAGGAGATTGTGCCTGGAGCCAGGTTCAGGAGCCAGGTGCGGGCCCCATCCTTGAGCGCCATGGGGAACCAGTTCGTCATGACCTTCTCGTCTCCGTTGGCACCTTCGATGCCCAGCTCGTAGAGCTGGAGGAACTCCGCAGGGTCAGCCGTGCCGTCGTAGCGAGGAGGCAAGTCTTGCTTGAACTTAACGGGCCATGCGACGCTGCGTAGCTCGGCGGTGAAGGCGCGGCAACCTGCTGTGGCCACGGGAGGCCTTGGATGACGGGGAGCTTGGTCTTGCATGTCCCCACGCGCTGCAGCTGGGAGCAGCGCGGGATCTTGACGCGCGGGAGCAGGAGCATGGTCGCGACGTGCTGGAGCAGGGAGCGCCCGGGCAGCTTCTTGCGGGCGAGGGACTTCTTGACAGCTCTGCTCTTGCCGCGCTGGCGCCGCGGAGCGGGTTCCGCCCAGGGGCCACGCGCCTTGGAGCCATGGCGCCGTCCTGAGGAGGAGGCGGCCGGGGGGCCGCCGGAGCTTCATCGCCCGCGCGGGGCGGGGTGCGGTGCAGCGGAACGGACGGCGCAGGAGAGCCCCCTGCGGCACGGACGAGCTCGGAGACGTGGTCGAGCCATTCTTCATAGACGTCATCGATGGGACGGTAGCGCAGGAGCTCGTTCGCCGCGATGAGTGTAGCCCGAGCCTCCATGGGCGCGCGGAGCGCGCGGGACGAAGAACCAGCTGGGGTGAGCGAGGGAGTTGAAGTGCGGCCGTCCTGCCGCACGGACGAATGCTGGGACGATGCTTGCTGCTCGTCCCCCGCCAGGCCGGTGGCAGCGTTGACGGCAGGTGACGGGGAACGGCGAGGACGCCCGCCGACAGGGGCCGTTTGGGCGACGCAGGAAGCGAGTGCGGCCCGGCACTCGGCGCGGGCCCGACGAGCATCAGACATGGGTGTCATGGTCGGAGGAGAATGGGGTGGTGGAAGACGAATCCTGGCGCACCCTTACCTGGCGCGCCAAATGTCGGATTTCGGGTTCCGGCACACCCTTGAGGTTCGAACACTTGGGTGCGCGCGGAGATTTCGCCTCCTACCTACCTGCGCCCCTCCGCCTTGCTAGGATCTAAACTACAGAAAGAACAACACAAGAGACACAGGGTTTATACTGGTTCAAGCCACCGTTGTCGTGTAATACCCTACTCCAGTGTGTGGTGTGGTGGATTGCCTCTTGGGCTGATGATGATGAACAATACAGGGAAGAACAGCCTCGCGAGGCTCTGTTCTTGGCTGGGGCGATGAACTGCTGGGAGGAGTTCAGTCACCTTTCTCTCTCTCTCTCTGGTCCTTTCTTTTATCCTTCGATCCCCCCTATTTCCTTCCAACCCCTGAACCTCTGAACCACCGAACCTCCCTTTGCTCTGTGGGTGGCTGGTCCTATTTATAGAGGCCCTGGTCCTCTTCCCAAATATCGAGCGGGAAGGGAACCAACAATGGCGGGCTAATTTGAAGGGGACAGCTAGTATCAGCTATCCTGACAAAAGTAGTCTTCGCCTGCACAAAGCTCTGGTGATGACGCCGTCTCGGGCTCCATGATGACCTCCGTCTTGTAGTCCTCATGGTCTTGGTCTCATTGCACCGAAATGGCAACCTTTGCCTGATGCCTCGGTACTCCACGGCTGTGCTTGCCCCCTTTGCACCAAAGAGGAAAGGAGGACACTGCGCAGGCTGGCACCCGCCTGGCACCCTCGATCGTCATGGCTTGCATCATGGGCACCTCGTGAGGTACCCCGCCATGATCTCTCCGCCTCCTCGTGAGCCAGCCTGACGAGGCCGTGCCTGAGGAAGCTCCGCGTCGTCCGCCCCGCGAGGCTTGGCCCCTCGCGAGGGTCTTGGGTTTGTGTTGGTGAAGATGGGCCGCGCTGGGCCCCCCTTTGAGCCACGCCGCAGGCCGCAGGCAGGCAAGTCTGGGGACCCCCGCTCCCAGAACGCCGACAATTAGTGTTTGTGCCAAGTAAGACCTTTAGGATGGCTTATGATGATAGTTGATTTGATCTTGCTGAAAAACAGAAACTTTTGCGCTCAGGAAAACAATTCTTATTTTTAACATAAGCGTGATAAAATACTGATTCCTTTTGCATAAGGTTAATAAACAATTTTCTTAGGTTGTCCTAATTTTTCAGAAATTGTGGAGTTACAGAAGTATTCGGGAGTTCCAGATTGCTACAGATTGTTCTGTTTTTGACAGATTCTGTTTTCTATGTGTTGTTTGCTTATTTTGATGAATCTATTGGTAGTATCGGGGGGTATGAACCATGGAAAAGTTGGAATAAAGTAGATATTACATGAATATAAATAAAAAATGAGTTCACAACAGTACCAAAAGTGGTGATTTATTTTCTTATACTAACGGAGCTTATGATATTTTCTGTTGAGTTTTGTGTTGTGAAGTTTTCAAGTTTTGGTAAGGATTTGATGGACTATGGAATAAGGAGTGGCAAAAGCCTAAGCTTGGGGATGCCCAAGGCACCCCAAGGTAATATTCAAGTACAAACAAGAGCCTAATCTTGGGGATGCCCAAGGCACCTGAAGGTAATATTCAAGTACAAACAAGCCTAATCTTGGGGATGCCCCGGAAGGCATCCCCTCTTTCATCTTCGTCCATCGGCAACTTTACTTGAGGCTATATTTTTATTCACCACATGATATGTGTTTTACTTGGAGCGTATTGTATAATATGAGTCTTTGCTTTTAGTTTGCCACAATCATCCTTGCTGTACACACCTTTTGAGAGGGACACGCATGAATCGTGATTTATTAAAATACTCTATGCGCTTCACTTATATCTTTTTAGCTAGGCAATTTTGCTCTAGTGCTTCACTTTATATCTTTTTAGAGAACATGTGACTTTATTTTGTGGAAATTGTTGAACTCTCATCCTTCACTTATATTATTTTGAGAGTCTCTAAAGGCATGGTAATTTTCTTTGGTTATAAATTTAGTCCTAATATGATAGGCATCCAAGAGGGATATAATAAAAACTTTCATATAAAGGGCATTGAATACTATGAGAAGTTTGATTCCTTATGATTTTTTTGAGATATAGAGATAGTGATATTAGAGTCATCCAAGTGAGTAATTGTGAATTTGAGAAATGCTTGCGTTAAGATTTGTGAGTCCCGTAGAATGCACGTATGGTGAACTGTTATGTAACGGAGTTGGAGCATGAGGTATTTTTGATTGTCTTCCTTATGAGTGGCGGTCGGGGACAAGCGATGGTCTTTTCCTACCAATATATTCTCCTAGGAGCATGTGCATATGTCGGATTTTGGGTTCCGGCAAAACCCTTGAGGTTCGAACACTAGGGTGCACACGGAGATCTCCCCCCTCTCTAGCTTGCGCACTCAACGATCTCACGGCCTAGCTTGACGGGCCCAAAGAACATGAGACACAAGATTTATACTGGTTCAGGCCACCATTGTGGTGTAATACCCTACTCCAGTGTGGTGTGGTGGATTGCCTCTTGGGCTGTGGATGGACAGTTACAAGGGATGAACAGCCTCCTGAGGAGAGGTGTTCTTGTGCTCGGTGAGCTTATGCGGTGAGGATGATCTCCCTCTCCCATCATCCCGCTAGTTATGGTGGTGGCTAGTCCTATTTATAGAGGCCCTGGTCCTCTCCCCAAATATTGAGCGGGAAGGGATCCCACAACGGCCAAATTCGAAGGGAGACAACTAGTACAAGTTATCCTGACAAAAGTAGTCTTCGCCTGCCAAAGGCTCTGGTGCTGACGTCGTCCTGGGCTCCACGGTGACCTCCGTCCTGCCGTCCTGCTCGTCTTGGTCTTGTTGCACCGGTATGGAAACCTTTGCGTGATGCCTCGGGACTCCTCGCCTGCGCTTGCCCCTTTAGCACCAAAGAGGAAACGAGGACACTATGCGCGCTGGCGCCCGCCTGGTCTTGATCGTCATGGCTTGCGTCATTGGAACCTCGCGAGGTTCGCCTTGCCTTGATCTCTCCGCCCCTCATGAGCCAGCCTGGTGAGGCCACCCCTGAGAAGGTCTTGCGTCATCTGCCTCGCGAGGCTTGGCCCCTCGCGAGGGTCTTGGGTGCTTTCTGGTGAAGATGGGCCATACGGGGCCGCTGGAGGAGCCACGCTACGGGCCGCAGGCAGGCAAGTCTGGGGACCCCCGTTCCCAGAACGCCGACAGTAGCCCCCGGGCCCAAGGCACGCTCGGGAATTGGCTTCGAGGCGAAGCCAAAGGGTAAGTGCGGAGCGCCACGAGCACCAACAGCCTGCGGCCTTGGTCGACCCATGGAGATTGATTGGACGTGGGCGTCTCCACTTCCCCACGCAGCCTCGGCAACTGCCCGACTTGACGGGTCCCTGCTGCATGGAGGAAAAAGATTATTATTAACTTAGATCATGGATGCCGGCGGTTGGCCTCCCCTTGGCTATAAATAGGAAGTGGGGGCGGAGCCCCCATCACCCGTGTCTGCTTTGCCTCTCTTGCTTCTTCTTCCTTGCTCCACCGCCGGCAGTGACGCCCATGGCGCCTGTGAAGAGGCTCTCAGCCGCAGAGAAGGGGAAAGCTCGCCGGGAGGGGCCTGGCTCACCGCCGCCTAAGAGGGGGTGCGGTCGCCCCCGCAAGCACACGGCGACCCCCGCCGCGACCCCTCGCAGCCGCGGTGGCGCCTCTTCGCGTGGTGGCAGCCGCCTAGGTCGTGGCAGCCCTGTTGAGGAGGTGAGGCGTACCTTGGTTGCGCGGCCTCTCGGGCAGGCTTCCACTCGGCGGAGGTGATACCGGAGTTCATCGTGTGGTCAGAGAACCCGGCTGGCACCTGGCTTCAGCTCCCGCGGTTCTTCGTCGGCGAGCTGCTATCTGCAGATCCAGGCGGTCTCTGGCTATAGGTGGACGGTTGCTGCTGCAGGGCTTCGTGGGTCGCAGTGGAGGTCTCCGCCGCGGGCAACGCGGTCCTGGCTCGCGGCTAGCAGACCTTTGCCCGTGCGCGCGGGCTGGGCAGGCGGTGTGCCCTCCACTTCAAGTACGACGATGATGTGACCCTCTTTGTGAGGGTGTTCAGGGAAGATGGTCGCCGTGTTCGGTGCTGCCCCGAGGACAATGACGGCGACGAGGTGCTCGGCCTTGGTGATGGTCGTGACGAGGAAGGAGGTGGGCCCAGCCATGTCTCGTCCAGCTACGGCGACTCTACTTCCGGTAGCAGCTCCAGCAGCGGCAGCTATGACCAGCCGCCACGCCGTCGTGCCCGCTTTGAAGGTGGCAGCGGGTCGACTCGTCGCCGCACTTCCGAGAAGCGTGAGGAGGGGTCCGGCTGAGCTCAGGAGAGCGCCGCGAGCCCGTCCTCGCGACCTGCCGCAGAAGCACGTCCCGCTTTTGTTTCGTTCTTCCTTTCCTTCCTGCATTAGAGAAATACAAGTATGGGGCCCCGTGGGGGCATGCAACAAACTATGATTTCCGGGTTGTTATGATGTGTTTATCATTCATGTGTTGTGTTGCAACGTCATGATTTATGCATGCGCGTAGAATGACTTAGCTCGATGCGCATGAGGTAGATCCCGCTTCGCGAGATGCGCGTTTCTCCGTACCTGACAAGGAGGAACTGCGAAAATTTGCTAGGAGATCCGTACCTGGTCCACGTCATTGTAGCCTGTTGGCTAGCGCACGTCACCTGCGTATGGCCACGACCCATCGCCTCGTGTCGCGGTACCCGAGGGGCATGGATTGAGGGGGGTGCGCCAGCTTGCGGCTCGAATGAGGATGCCTCGCGTAAAACAGACAAAACGCTGACGAGGGGGAGGGCCCGAGGGGCACCTGTCCATTCCCCTCGCGAGGGACGTGAGAGAGGGTACATGCCAAACAAAGAACCAAAGGCAGAAACAGGGGCATAATCGAAGGAACAAGATCAACAAGTGACACTGGAAAGCAAATTTCGATTAAAGAGGGGCAAGCCAACTGCAGAAAGCAAATGAAAAGCCGCGTCCGGCACCTAGTCTAGTCTTCTTGTCTTCTCACCAGCGCGGAGCTAAGTGCTGCCACTAGTCGTGGGAGGGAGTCCCCAAGGCCCGAGGGCGGCACTCCTGAGACTTTGGGGCGTGTATAGCCCCACTCATTATTACGTGAGAGTGTCATGAGCAGAGATTCTTCATAGGCACTGGGCCTTGCTTCACAGGCACCGGGCCTTGCTTCATGGGTAGAACTTCCTGAGGTGCTGGATGTTCCAGGCGTTCTGGATGGGGACCCCGTCCTGCGTCTCCAGGCGCGCGGCGCCAGGCCTGGAGACGTGGGCGATCCGAAACGGGCCCTCCCACAAGGGCGAGAGCTTGTGCAGCCCTTCCCTGGAGAGCACCTGCCTCAGGACAAGGTCACCCACCTCGAGTGTCCTGGAGCGGACGCTGCGGCTGTGGTACCACCGCAGCGCCTGCTGGTACCTCGCAGCTCAGAGCAAGGCTTCGCGGTGGCGTTCCTCCCCCAGCACAAGATCCATCCCCCGCATGGCGTCCTGCTGCATTTCATCAAACGCCAGGACCTGCATGGAGCGATGCTTGACCTCATGTGGGAGAACCGCTTCTACTCCGTAGACGAGGAAGAATGGGGTTTCGCCGGTCGGCCTGGTGGCGATGGTGCGGATGGACCACATCACGGACTAGGGCTCGTCGTGCCAGCCCCTGCCGCAGGCCTCGAGCTTCTTCTTGAAGGACCTAGTCTTTATACCTCTCAGTACTTCCGCGTTGGCGCGTTCGGCTTGGCCGTTGCTCCTGGGGTGTGCCACGGAGGCATAGCAGATCTGCATCCCAAGGTTGGCACAATATGTTTTGAAGAGATTGCTAGTGAACTGAGAACCATTATCGGTGAAGATGCGATTAGGGACCCCAAATCGGCTCACGACGCCCTTGATGAACTTGACTGCTGACCCGGCTG
Source organism: Triticum urartu (assembly GCF_056163025.1). NCBI lineage: Eukaryota > Viridiplantae > Streptophyta > Magnoliopsida > Poales > Poaceae > Triticum > Triticum urartu. Next base: position 217,546,530 of record NC_141877.1, on the reverse strand, counting down.
GGATGGTGTAGACGGCTTCCACTTCCGCCCACTTGGTGAACTTGTTGATGGTGACGTAGAGGTAGCGGTAACCTCCAGGCGCTCGCGGGAATGGACCCAGGATATCCAGCCCCCATAACATGAACGGCCATGAGAGCGGGATAATCTGGAGGCCCTGAGCCGGCTGGTGGATCTGCTTGGCGTGGAATTGGCAAGCCTTGCAGGACTTCACCAGCTCGGCCGCGTCGTTGAGCACTATGGGCCAGTCGAACCCGCTACTGAAAGCTTTGCCGACCAAGGTGCGCGGCGACGAGTGGTGCCCGCCGTCTCCGCCATGTATGTCAGTCAGCAACTCCTTCCCCTGTTCCCTAGAAATACATCATAGATAAACATCATTTGGCCGCTTTCTGTATAGCTCACCGTCCTGAATGCAGTACACCGTAGCCTGCCAGGCCACACGTCCGTCTTCCTCCTTCTCCGGCAGCGTTGAGGGAGTCCTGGACTAAGTGGTCCTCGGGCGTCCGGCATGTTAGCCATGGGCCGAAGTGATAGGCTGTGAAGATACGAAGATCAAAGACTGCACCGGTGTTCGGATGGGACTCTCCTTGGTGTGGAAGGCAAGCTTGGTGACCGAATATGTAGATTCCTTTCTTTATAACCGAATTCGTGTAACCCTAGATCCTCCCGGTGTATATATAAACCGGAGGACTTAGTCTAGATTGGACAGATTCATTATCATAGCCATGCAATCTAGACCTCTACGATTTAGCCATTACGATCTTGAGGTAGATCAACTCTTGTAATACTCATATTCATCAATATCAATCAAGCAGGACGTAGGGTATTACCTCCATAGAGAGGGCCCGAACCTGGGTAAACATCGTGTCCCTTGTCTCTTGTTACCATCGACCTTAGACGCACAGTTCGGGACCCCCTACCCGAGATCCGCCGGTTTTGACACCGACATTGGTGCTTTCATTGAGAGTTCCACTGTGCCGTCGTCGGGAAGGGTTGATGGCTCGACTTATCGTCAAGGAAAATATCACCTCCAGACGAGCTCTGGCCTTAGGCCAAAGCCTTTGGCTAGGCGGTTTTGCCATGATAGCCCGCTCGGCCTTTGAGCCGACGATGATGACCTCTCGAGTCATCGAAAATTGCCTCTGCATTGATTCTGAATACGCCAAACGGATGGATCTGACAGAGTTGTCATCTTTGAACGAACTCCTAGATCACATTGCCGCCTTGGGGGTCGCTACAGACTACGATCGGATTGGGCTTAAACCCGACCAGAGAGAGATTAACTCTCCACCGATCACCCACCAGATAGCGGTAGTCGAGGAGCAAGATAACCCTTCCTCTATATTGAGGACGAACTATGTTCGGATCTCCAACCTCGAGAAGCCAGACACCTACCGGCAGAAAGGCACGCCTTGTCCTCCGAACATAGAGTCGGACGATAAGCTTCAAAAATCAGAAGATACTCCGGAGCCCGGACTGTTCAGTCTGGAAAAACCTCAGACTCCGGATCATCGATCGGGTCAGGGCTCAAATCCAACTCCACCCACCCACCCAGACATAAGCGCTCTCACGAGCATACAACAGCAGTATCAGGAAACGGTCCACCACTTTTGGGCCAGATTCCTCCTTGTCAAGAACAAGGTTAAACATTGCCGCGACGAGGACGCGATATCACCGTTCCGCAACAATTGCACGAACAAAGGAATTCTCAACGCCATTAATCACCGCCGCATACTACACTTCGCTGACTTGGCAACTATCGTACAGAAGTACAACACAATGGAAAGCACCTGGAGAGATCAGACAGCTTGGGAGCCACCAGTCCCAACTCAACCACTGGTCCAGGCGAAAAGGGCGCACCCCTGTGACGCGCCCAATCCAATATTCAAGAAATACAAACCCATTACGTGGCGCGGAACCATTCTGGAGGTCTGGCTCGATGGCCCATGCAAAATACATACCACACCGGATACCATACCAACCCACAGCCTTAGACATGTTGGATATCCCGGTAGGTAGCCAAAAGCGGCGAGGACATCCTTACCGAAAACACTGCAGAGCAACACCCTCCAGAAGACGACGACCCTAGAGTACTGACGGTCTTTGAGACATTCGCTTCAAACAATAGGCGCAAAAGGGAACTCCGCAAACTCGCCGAAGTCTGCCAGATGGCAACAATAAACCCGTGGAACGACACGACGATAACCTTTAATGCTGGCGACGAGCCAAACACACGACAGTCCGAGCACCAGCTGCCTTGGTCCTCAGCCCAATTGTGGATGGCTTTTGGCTCACCAAGGTTCTCATGGACGGCGATATCGGACTAAACCTCATCTATGAGGATCCAATACGAAAAATGGAAATAGACAGGAGCCGCATTGAGCAAAGCAACACCACCTTCCGAGGAATCATTCCCAGTCAGGAGGCAAGGTGTGTGGGAAAAATCACACTCGACGTGGTATTCGGCACACCGGAGAACTATCGGTCCGAAGAAATAACCTTCCAAGTGGCCCCCTTCAACAGCGGATATCACGCCCTCTTAGGGCGAGATGCTTTTACACGCTTTCAAGCAGTACCCCATTACGGGTACATGAAGCTTAAGATGCCTGGGCCCAATGGTATAATCACTCTAGCTAGTGATCCGGTCATAGCACTCCGTGCCGAGAATAAAACCGCATCCCTGGCCCTCGAGGCATTATCTAAAGCCCTCGCGGCCGAAGAGTTAACCGCGCTGCGCTCCATGGTGGACAGGGATGATGTGGTCCTAGACAAACGACCCAAATCCACCTCCTTCAAACCGGCAGAAGAAATAGTCAAATTCCAAGTCCATCCAACGGATCCCAAGAAGACAACATCAATTGGAGCACAACTAGACCCGACGGCTGACGCCGCTGAACGAGAGTTCCTACACGAGAATTGGGATATATTCTCCTGGCACCCTTCTGATATGCCAGGAATCCCACGCGAGCTGGCCGAACACAACCTCAATATATTGAAGGGATATAGGCCAGTCAAGAAAACACTGCGGCGCTTTTCAGAACCCAAACGTCAAGCTATGGGGGAAGAGCTAGCCAAGCTAATTGAGGCCGGATTCATTAGAGAAATAAAACATCCGGACTGGCTGGCAAACTTGGTAATGGTACCAAAGAAGGACAAATCCTGGCGCTTGTGCGTCGATTTCAAAGACCTCAATACGGCTTGCTCCAAGGATCCCTTCCCCCTCCCCCGCATTGATCAAATCATTGACGCTACCGCAGGACACGACTCACTATGCTTCCTTGACGCATATTCCAGATACCATCAAATCAAAATGAAGGAGTCTGATCAAGCTGCAACAACATTCATCACCCCATATGGGCCATTCTGCTTCAACACCATGCCCTTCGGACTCAAGAACGCAGGCGCCACATACCAACGCATGATTCAAACATGCTTGCAGAAACAGACCGAAAAGACGGTTGAAGCTTATGTGGACGACGTTGTCATCAAACTAGGAACATCGAAACACTAATAGATGATTTACATCTCACATTCGACAATCTTTGCGTGTATGACATTAAGCTCAATCCGGAAAAGTGCGTTTTCAGCGTCCTGGCCGAAAAACTCCTGGGCTTCATCATTTCCAATAGAGGAATTGAAGCAAATCCAGCCAAAATCCGAGCTTTGTCGCAATTGGCTACGCCAACAGACCTTAAACAAGTTCAAAAGCTTGCGGATTGCGTGGCAACTCTAAGCCGCTTCATCTCCAGATTGGGAGAAAAGGCACTGCCACTCTATCGCCTTCTATGGCGAACCGATCACTTCGAGTGGACGGAAGCGACAACAGCCGGACTGGAGGAAATAAAAACCCTCCTCGTGAGCAATCCAATCCTAGCCGCGCCAAACGCCGGCGAACTGATGTTATTGTACATATCGGCAACACATCAGGTGGTGAGCGCCGTGCTCGTCGTTGAACGAGAACAGGACGGACATAAATCCCCGCTTCAGAAGCCAGTATACTATGTATCCACTGTCCATACACCAGGCAAATCCCGGTACCTCCATTATCAAAAGATAGCATACGCGGTCTTCATGGCATCCCAAAAGCTCCGCCACTACTTCCAGGAGTGTCCGATTACGATGGCTTCCGAAGTACCACTCAATGACATTATAAACAACCGCGATGCCATGGGCCGGATTGCTAAATGGGCCATTGAGCTCCTCCCATTTGACATTACATATAAACCACGTTGAGCTATTAAATCCCAATTACTGCTGACTTCGTTGTCGAATGGACAGAGGCTGAACTCCCTAAAGAGTATGACACATATTCCAATTGGGTTATGTATTTCGATGGCTCCAAAATGCTGGCAGGGCTAGGAGCGGGCGTTGTTTTAATGTCCCCTACTAGAGACGTCGTTCAGTACGTACTGCAAATACTATACACAGGCTCCAATAACGCAGCCGAATATGAGGCCTTATTGCATGGCCTCGGGATGGCCATCTCCATGGCCATACAACGCCTAGAAGTGCGTGGGGACTCAAACCTTGCAATATCTCAAATATATGGAGACTTCAACGCCAAAGATCCGAAGATGGCAGCTTATCGTAACGCAGTCATAAAAATGTCAGCCCAGTTCGAGGGGCTCGAGTTCCATCATGTGGCTCGCGAAAGTAATCAAGTGGCGGACGTTCTTGCTTGTATCGGCGCTAAGCGCGATCCCGTCCCACCTAATATCTTTCTGGAACGACTTTTTAAGCCATCTGTGGTGTGGCAGGGGAAAGCGGCAACATTAGTCTGGATCCAAACATAACCCTAGATCCTGGAAACACCGACGTCATCGGAGGCTCAGCCACCGAAATAACACCATCGACGCATCTCATCATGGCAGTCATTGCCCCATGGACCGAACCCTTCCTGGCCTACCTTAATAGGAAGGAGCTTCCCGAGGACCAGAATGAGGCCCGCTGAATTGTCCGGCGATCAAAGGCCTACAAAGTTCATGATGGACAACTCTACAAGAAAAGCGCTACCGGAGTTCTTCAACGATGTATCTCCGAGGAAGAGGGCGGCAGCTCTTGGCTGAAATTCACGCCGGACTCCGCGGTCACCATGCCGCAGCTCTGGCCCTTGTTAGCAAGGCCTTCCGTACAGGGTTTTATTGGCCGACGGCCCGAGCAGATGCACAGGACCTTGTCCAACGTTGCGTCGGATGCCAACTCTTTGCCAACCAAAGCCATGTGCCCCCCACTTCCTTACAAACAATCCCCATCACTTGGCCTTTTGCGTTCTGGGGACTCGACATGGTCGGACCCCTTAAAGGAGGAAGCCATAAGAAAAAGTATCTGCTTGTCATGGTGATAAAAATTCACTAAGTGGATAGAGGCCAAACCAGTCAAAACGGCCGAAGCAGGGCCAGTAATAGATTTTATATTCGGCATGGTGTCCCGTTATGGTGTCCCGCACAGCATAATCACTGATAATGGCTCTAATTTCAGAGCCAATGAAGTGAAAACCTGGTGTACTAATCTAGGCATTAAGCTCGATCACGCCTCTGTCTATCACCTGCAGACAAACGGTCAAGTCGAACGGGCTAATGGTCTTATTATGAGCGACATCAAACCTAGACTAGTGCGGTCTTTGAAAGAATCAGACAAGCACTGGCTGGAGGAACTTGACTCCGTACTCTGGGGGCTGTGGACCACGCCCAACCACACTACTAGATATACACCTTTCTTCATGGTGTACGGTGCAGAAGCAGTGTTACCCTATTACATTATTCATGACTCACCTCGAGTGCGCATGTACAAAGAGAGACAAGCCAATCTTGATCGGCAGGACAGACTAGATGCCTTGGAGGAGGAGCGCAACGTCGCAAAAGCCTGTTCCGCATTTTATCAACAGCAGGCTCACAAGTATCAAAGCACAGAAGTGCGGGCCAAGACTTATAACATTGGTGAACTCGTTCTACGCCTGCCGGAGAAGAAAAAGGACAAACTCAAGCCCAAGTGGGAGGGGCCCTTCATCATTGACGAAGTTCTCACCAGAGGAGCGTACCGCCTGCATGATGCGTCAGACAATCACCTGGAGCCGAACCCCTGAAATGCGGCCAGACTACGACGATTTTATGCCTAGCACCGAACTCTGTGTTCGTCTCCTCCCTCCTGTTATTAACGTTATTTTTTCCCTCTTTTCGTTTTTTACCTTTTTTCGTTTTTCTCTTTAGCCTTACGACTTCAGTACGCTTAGATTGTCCTTACCTGATGCGTACATGTCTACATATGTACGTTCATTATACCTGGGGGCTTCTCGTACAGAAGCTTGCTATTATTCTTTGAGCATCAAGCTCACTACATATGCGTTTTTCCATATGTACCTTTTCTTCGCCACTATATGCATCGATGTGACTTAATTTTTGGCCAAGCTGGGTTGCCTGGTTCCTGTGCGTATGCCCTACGTTCCCGTTAGTTCGACTAGGGCATAAAGGGAGCACCTCTACGATTGTTACTGCCTGGTCATCCGGATGTGTACCTCAGACTGGGTGAAGCCGAAAGCTAGCGTTCTTAAGGGAATATTTGGTCGGAGAATTAAAGACGTTTCCGCATTCAATCCATTGTGAAACCCCAGATGTTACTTACTCTACGATTTTTTCAATCACAGTTCAAACATGCACATTAAACGCATGCACACCCAGGGAAAGGAACCCTTAACGGAACTATTCTCTCTGGAAGATGTTTCTTACATAATGTAATATAACATAACTAGTCGGATACACATTGTCTGTTCAAGCAACTATGGCCCCTACGCCTGGTTCCCATGCATACCCCGGTATATTCCACCGTTAGGGTATTCGAAAACACTCCGCACCTTCGGGTCCAGAGGTTGAAGCGAAAAGGTAGGCCATGAAAATTGTCTTTATTATCCAGCTAGAAGGAAAGTACATAGTCACTCAAGACTTAAAGACTTCCTCCTCTATACCATCCAACAGGCAGTCTAACTTACAATCCTATTGGGAATATCTAGCGGCCACCTCCACTTGGTCATATGCTAAACTAACGAGAATTTCTTCCCCATTCGACCCTAACGGTCCAACCCAGGCCATGTAATTCGGATCCAGCTTGGTATACCGCGTTTTTACCATGGCCCAGGCCTCTCGCGCACCCTCTCGGCAGGCCGATATCTTCCATAGTTGGATACGCCACCGCGCTCCCTTGAACAGCTCTACCAGCTTCTCCATAATCCCTGGAGGGGAGTCGGATGGCCATAAGGCCTTGGCTACACTCCGCATTGCCTGCCGAGCTTGCTCGTGCAACTGCGACAACCCTTGCAGAAGATCACTTGATGATCCGGACACCTCCTCTTCAGGGTGTCCCGTCAATACACCTGCAATCACAGCTATATCAGCTACTATTACTTCCAAACTGTTATAAGATAAATGCGGCCACATACTGAATATGCCGCCTCGTAGTTTTTTGTTCTCCTTCACGGAGTCAGCTAGCTGAGCTCGCACATCTTTCAGTTCTTCACCCAGTTTGGTGTTCGAATCCTGGAGCTTCTTTTTCTCTTGAACGACTTTTGTTAACACACGCTCGCTCGCTGCTAGTAGTTTTTTGGCTCTGTGTTCTTTGCTTCGAGTGGCGTCCAGCTGCTCTCGCAGTTGGTCTAACAATCCAATACAAAGATAGGCAACCAGATTAGCATTACTAGTGTACAATTATGATTTCTCGATGGAGGGAAACATTACCGGGGGATGTCTTCTTGGATTTCTCCAGTTCGGCATTGGCAGGAGACAGCTGGCTCCGACACTTTTATAGTTCCTGAGTTAACAGGGTGTTCTTCTCCGTAAGCACCTGGTTGTACATTGATCCTTAAATCAGTTGTTTCAACTACTTTAAGTCTTGGGGGCTACTGGCATATGGTTACCATAGTTAGACAAAACAAACTTACCTACACATCTTTTAAATGCTGTTTTGTGGCTCTGTTAAGCCCATCTCGAGCAGCTCGGATATATGCATCGGCCGAGCTGAAGGCGTTAAATGACTCTTCCGAAAAGCCCGGGTCTTGTAAAACGGCCCTGCGGCGCCGATGATTCATGGTGCTCTCCACTTCCGAGTTGGTGACGGATACATCATCCGAGTCCTCGGCTGGAGGACAGTCCGGCGTCATCCCTGCATCAGCCCCCGCCTTCACGGCAGGATTCGAATCCTGGCTGCGGGAAGTATGACCGGCCGGACCCCCGGATATAGTCCGGCACACCTTTTTCCTGATATAGGGTAAACGGAAAGGTCACAGTTGGATGTGAATGCCAAGGTGCATACTTGCAAATTCTTACCTCTTTGATGAAGGCCCGGACGTAACTTCGTTTGCCTTCCTCTTAGAAGGCTTGCCTGGTATGGGGGACGTTCTCTTTGTAGATGCTCCCGGGGCAGCATGGCGCGCCGAACGCTTCCCCTTCTAAACACAGTACAGTGTGGTGGGTAAGGAGGAATGAGAAAACTCTTTTGGATAAGGTGTCTTCGGATTACTTACACGTGAAGCAAGAAGGAGGCAGGGGTAATCGGTGATAATGGGTACATATGTACCATCGTATCTCATCTGATAGAATATTCCATCCTCAAGCTGCACAAATATGTCCGGATCTTCCTCATATCCGGGGTCAAGATCCCAATTGTGATTCTTCGGCTGAGGGGCAGGGTCATGGATCCCCTCGACAACCTTTAGCCATTCCTATTATGAGTAGATAAGATGCTGCTTGTCAAGAATGATTCAGGGACAAGATTACAATAGTGGAACTGAACCTTACCCAACTGGGAGGATTATACATGGAAAATCCGTCTCGATATTGGAGACGGGTGAACTCCTCCTTCTCCCCTTTATACAGCTCAGCTAGTATTTTGGCCAGGGCGGCGGGGGTCTTTGGGCCCTTCCGACCATAGCGTGAGGCGTCGTCTTCCCCGTTATAATGCCACATGGGCAGCCCTCCGTATTGGAGTGGCTGGACCCCCCGCGTTATAGAGATCGCCATTGCCTCGATTATTGACAATCCGGACTGGGCAAGCGCCTTAATCTTGCCCAGCAGCAGGCTGACCTCCGCACTATCCTCTTCCTCGAGGCTCCAAGGACGCTAGCTATGGCATTTCTTCGGTGGAGCATTTGAAAACTTAGGGAGGCCCAGGCGGACGGGGTTGGGTAGAGCAACGTTGTCGATGTAGAACCATTCGGAAGGCCACTCTTCAGGAGCTTTCTTCAGCGTGCCGGACAGGTATCCATTCCCGGCGATGCGCCACACTTCGGCTCCTCCCACTTCAAAAATTGACCCACCTTGATTGCGAGGGACGAGGCAGAATAGTCTTCTCCACAAATCGAAATGGGCCTCGCAACCCAGGAATAGTTTGCATAAAGCGACATAACCTGCAATGTGCAGGACGGAGGCTGGGGTAAAATTATGCAGCTGGAGGCCATAGTACTCCAGAATCCCTCGAAGGAATGGGTGAATAGGAAATCCCACGCCCCTCAGCAGATAGGGGACGAAGCACACTCGTTCTCCCACAGACGGATTGGGGAAATCCTCCGCCTGGGTTTTGCTGTTCAAGGAGGCCAATCCTGCTCGAAAAGGGACCAGATATGCAGGAGGGGGAAATCCCTACGTTTGCAGCTTCACCAATTGGCTGTGGGACACGGAGCACCTCTCCCACTCGCCTCTTTCTAGGTTGGAACGGGAAGAGGAGCTAGGAATGTTGGCCATGTTGGAATGGTTTTGCCTGGCAGTATCTGAGGATTTTATCCGCGTGGTGCCAAAAGGATCTGAGATCCAATATCTTTAAATAGACACGCTTTCTTGCAAGGCTAGGGTTTTATTTGCAAAAAATACCCTGACCGTCCACATTCACCCGACATGTGGAGGATGAAGTCATAAATGCACAGAAGCCGAGGGGTGTGACATTGAATTGAAAGCCGAACACACTACTTGGAAGACGTTGGAGGAGGAACCCGCCTTGCAATGCCGAAGATAGTCAGCACGCCGAACACCTCGTCATTGAAGCCTGTTTCGGGGGCTACTGAGGGAGTCCTGGACTAAGGGGTCCTCGGGCGTCCGACCTGTTAGCCATGGGCCGGACTGATGGGCTGTGAAGATACGAAGACCGAAGACTGCACCTATGTCCGGATGGGACTCTCCTTGGCGTGGAAGGCAAGCTTGGTGACCGAATATGTAGATTCCTTTCTTTATAACCAACCTTGTGTAACCCTAGATCCTCCCGGTGTCTATATAAACCAGAGGACTTAGTCCGGATAGGACAGATTCATTATCATAGCCATGCAAGCTAGACCTCTAGGGTTTAGCCATTACGATCTCGAGGTAGATCAACTCTTGTAATGCTCATATTCATCAATATCAATCAAGCAGGACATAGGGTATTACCTCCATAGAGAGGGCCCGAACCTGGGTAAACATCGTGTCCCTTGTCTCCTGTTACCATCGACCTTAGACGCACAGTTCGGGACCCCCTACCCGAGATCCCCCGGTTTTGACACCGACAAGCGTGCCTTGTGTCAGGTATGCCTTGAACTCTTTGATCCAGCTCCCCTCCTGAGGCTCAAGTGCTAAGAGGAGGCGCGCTCTTGAGGTCGGGCCGTAGGCGGGGGCTCCCGAGGCTGGAGGCTGGGGTAGTTCCTCCTGAGATGGCACCAGCTCTGCAGGTGGAGGTGCGGCAGAGGGCTTGAAGAGCCGCTCCTCGAAGACGCCAGGCTCTTGGGGTTGCCGCTTGGATGCTCTTCTGGCGATGTCATTGGCCTCTTTGTTGGTGCCACGAGGTACATGCTGTAGTTCTAGACCCAGGAACTGCTTCTCCATTTTGCGCACCTCCGTGAGGTAGGCCTCCATGTGCTCATCCTTTGGCTCGTACACCTTGTTGGAGAAGTTTACGAGGAGCTGTGAGTCTCCTTTGACGGTGAGGCGCTTCACTCCCAGGGCCACTGCCGCATTGAGACCGGCGATGAGGCCCTCATACTCTGTGATGTTGTTGGATACCTTCTCGCCCCACTGGAAGCAGAGTTGCACGACATAGTAAAGCTTGTCCTGAGTGGGCGAGATAAGCATGACTCCAGCTCCCGCGCCCTGACGCGCAAACGCGCCATCGAAGTACATGACCCAACCATCTGGCACCTCACTTCCTGGCGAGAGGGATCGATTCTCGCCTGCTTCGATCTCCGGGGTGTCAGTCCATTCTACCACAAAGTCGGCGAGCGCAGCCCCCTTGATGACTCTGGTTGTGCTGAACTCCAGGTCGAACGCCTACAGCTCGATGGTACATTTGGCGACCCTTCCCGCAGAATTGGGGCTTCCGAGCACTATCTCCAATGGGTAGGCTGAAACGACCTTGATGGGGTAACCTTGGAAGTAGTGGCGCAGCTTGCACGAGGCCACCAGGAGCGCGAGCAACAGCTTCTGAGGCATGGGGTATTGCGCCCTCGCATCTCGCAGGACTGTGCTGACAAAGTATACTGGATGCTCGACCATGGTGCGAGAGCTGACGGGGTTTTTAGCTCCCGGGGACTGAGGTGTTTCCTGCGGGTTTCCAACCCCTTGGGCTTGATGACCTGTCATGGCAGCCGCTGTCTCAGGTGCATCATCTTGGTGGTGAGCTTCCTAATCCGGCTTGGCGACTCCACTTGGCGGGTCCTCGACCCCGGGCCCCTCCCTGAGGGCCACCAACGCCGCGCTGGCGGAGTGCGGTGTGGCAGACAGGTAGAGTACCAAGGGCTCGTGAGGACGAGGCGCCACCATGATCGGTGGGCTGGTCAAGTATCTCTTGAGGTCTTGAAACGCCAGGTCAGCCTCGGGGGTCCATTCGAACAGACCCTTCTTCTTCATCAGCTTGAAGAACGGCAGCGCGCGCTCCCCTAACTTGGAGATGAAATGTCCCAATGAAGTCACACAGCCTGCAAGCTTCTGCATCTCCTTGAGGTTTTGTGGTGGAGTCATGTCTTCGATTTCCTTGACCTTCTCTGGGTTGGCCTCGATCCCTCTGTGGGATACGAGGAAGCCCAGGAGCTAGCCGGAAGGGACACCAAACACGCACTTCTCCGGATTGAGCCGCAGTTCCACCTGGCGCAGGCTCGCGAAGGTCTCCTCCAGGTCCTGAATCAATGTTCTTGCTTCCCGAGAGTTTACCACAATGTCGTTGATGTAGGCCTCAGCGTTCCTCCCGAGCTGCCGCCCCAAGGCGATGTGCATCAGCTGCTGGAAGGTTGCTCCTGTGTTGCGCAGTATGAATGGCATACAAGTGTAGCAGTATACCCCACATGGGGTTAAGAAAGCTGTCTTCTCCACATCTTCCACTGCCAACTTGATCTCGTGGCATCCTGAGAACGCATCCAGGAAGCACAGCAGGTCACACTCCGCGGTGGAGTCGACAATCTGGTCGATGCGCGGTAGCGGAAACGGGTCTTGAGGGCAAGCATTTTTGAGGTTGGTGAAGTCGACACACATGCGTTCTTTTCCTCCTTTCTTTGGCGCAACGACCAGGTTTGCCAGCCACTTCGGGTACCGGACCTCACGAATGACACCTGCTGCCTCTAGCTTGCGGGTTTCGTGAACGATGACGGACTCCTTTTCCACGGATTGCCGCCTCGCCTTCTGCTTCACAGGGCGCACGTTGGGGCACACCCTCAGATGATGTTCAATTACTCCTCTCGGGACCCCAACCAGCTTCTTGGGCTCTCAGGCGAATACTTCCTTGTTCGCTCGCAGGAAGTCCACCAACTCCTTCTCTTGAGCTGGGGCAAGGTCGGCGCCTATGATAAAGATAGTGCCAATGGCCCCGTCCATGTCGACTGGTATCTGCTTTGTCTTGGCTTGACCTGGAGTGAACAACAGCTTCTCCTTGGTCGGCGCAACCCCCTTGGCCCTGGGCATGGCCTTGTCGGCTGAGTAAGCTGCCGCCGTGGCCCTGAAGGCTAGCTTCAGGGCCACCACAGCTTCCTTGGTGTCCCCGGCCATGGTAAGGACGCCATTGCTTCCTGGCATCTTCATGAGGTTGTAGGCAGGATGAGTCACCGCCATGAACTGGGCCAGCGCCAAGTACCCGAGGATGGCGTTATACGGCAAACTAATGCGGGCGATGTCAAAGTTGATTAGCTCGGTGCGGTAGTTGTCGCACGTACCGAACATCACGGGGAGACGGATTTTCCCCAGGGGGTTGGAGGAGCCGCCGCCGACTCCAGAGAAGGACAGGCTGGGGCGGAGCCGCTCGAGCGGTACGTGAAGAACACTAAAGGCCTCCACGGAGAGCATGTTGAGGCCTGTGCCGCCGTCAATGAGGGTCTTGGTGACGGCTACACTGCAGATGGTCGGCATGCAAAGCATTGGAAGCACACCCGAACCGACGGTGTTGACTGGGTGATCTCCTACGTCGAAGACCAGGTCGGCCTTGGGCGCCGCCCACCCCGGGGGAGCCCCCTGCCGCATGGAGGCGGCGCTGATCTGGCAAAAGAACGGCTTGATGTGATGGTCCAAGGGTGGCGCTTGCGAGCCACCAAGGAAAGTCACGACGACCGGGGGTGCTAGTCCCCCAAAGCGCACGATGAAGAGGTCGCGCAGCTCCTCCCAAGAGACCACGGAAGACTCTGGCAGATGGAGGAGCGAGGCGCGCGGCACGCTAGTGAGGGCCATCGAGAACCAGTTGGCAATGATCCTGTCGTCTCCCCATCCTCACCGCACAAGCTCACCGAGCACAAGAACACCTCTCCTCAGGAGGCTGTTCTTCCCTTGTAACTGTCCATCCACAGCCCAAGAGGCAATCCACGACACCACACTGGAGTAGGGTATTACACCACAATGATGGACCGAACCAGTATAAATCTTGTGTCTCATGTTCTTTGGGTCCATCAAGCTAGGCTGTGAGATCGTTGAGTGCGCGAGCTAGAGAGGGGGGAGATATTCGTGCGCACCCCAGTGTTCGAACCTCAAGGGTTTTGCCGGAACCTGAAATCCGACATTTGGCGCGATAGGTAGGGGTGCGGCAAAGCTTCGCCCCTCGACAGCCTCGCCTCTCAGACCGACTCTCATGGACACCGCCTCTTCCCCAACTGGATTGACACGCACCCTCCGCGGCACCGGGGGGTTCCGGGCCTTCACCCCCGCCTTGCGGCGAGTGTAGTGGCCACACAAGTTCAAGCTGTAGATGCCGCCCCATTACAATGGTGCGGCAGATCCGGCGGCCTTTCTGCTGGCGTACGAGGAGGCTGTCGTAGAGGCCGAGGATGATCTCCCTCTCCCATCATCCCCCTAGCTATGGTGGTGGCTAGTCCTATTTATAGAGGCCCTGGTCCTCTCCCCAAATATTGAGTGGGGAGGGATCCCACAACGACCAAATTCGAAGGGAGACAACTAGTACAAGTTACCCTGACAAAAGTAGTCTTCGCCTGCCAAAGGCTCTGGAGATGACGCCGTCCTGGGCTCCACGGTGGACTCTGTCCTGCCGTCCTGCTGGTCTTGGTCTAGTTGAACCGATATGGAAACCTTTGCCTGATGCCTCGGGACTCCTCACCTGCACTTGCCCCTTTAGCACCAAAGAGGAAACGAGGACACTATGCACACTGGCGCCCACCTGGTCTTGATCGTCATGGCTTGCATCATTGGAACCTCGCGAGGTTCGCCTTGCCTTGATCTCTCCGCCCCTTGTGAGCCAGCCTGGTGAGGCCGCCCCTGAGAAGCTCTTGCATCGTCCGCCTCGCGAGGCTTGGCCCCTCGCGAGGGTCTTGGGTGCTTGCTGGTGAAGATGTGCCGTACGGGGCCGCTGGAGGAGCCACGCTGCGGGCCGCAGGCATGCAAGTCTGGGGACCCCCGTTCCCAGAACGCCGACAACATAGTACTTTATTTTGATAACTAATAGATTTTTGCAATATGTATGTGAGTTATTTATGCCTAATGTTCAGTCAATGGATTATACGCACTCTCCCCCTTCCACCATTGCTAGCCTCTCTAGTGCCGCACAAATTCCGCCGGTACCATACACCCACCATATATCTTCCTCAAAACAACCACCATACCTACCTATTATGGCATTTCCATAGCCATTCTGAGATATATTCCCGTGCAACATTCCACCGTTTCTTTTATTATGTCATGTTTCATCATTGTAATATTGCTTTGCATGATCATGTAGTTGACATCGTATTTGTGGCAAAGCCACCTTTCATCATCATTTATACATGTCGCTCTTGAGTCATTGCACACCCAGGTACACCGTCGGACGCATTCATATAGTCATATTTTGTTCTAATATTGAGTTGTATGTAAATATAAGTGTGATGATCTTCATTATTAGAGCATTTCCCCATGTGAGGAAAAAAAGAGAGGCCAAAGAAGCCAAACAAAAAATGAGAGAAAAAGAGAGAAGGGGCAATGTTACTATCCTTTTTCCACACTTGTGCTTCAAAGTAGCACCATGATCTTCATGATAGAGAGTCTCCTATGTTGTCACTTTCATATACTAGTGGGAATTTTTCATTATTGAACTTGGCTTGTATATTTGAATGATGGGCTTCCTCAAATTGCCCTAGGTCTTCATGAGCAAGCAAGTTGGATGCACACCCACTTAGTTTCTTTTTAAGCTTTCATAAACTTATAGCTCTAGTGCATCCGTTGCATGGCAATCCCTACTCACTCACATTGATATCTATTGACGGGCATCTCCATAGGACATTGATATGCCTAGTTGATGCGAGACTATCTCCTTCTTTTTGTCTTCTCCACAACAACCATATTCTATTCCACCTATGGTTCTATGTCCATGGCTCACGCTCATGTATTGCGTGAAAGTTTAAAAAGTTTGAGAACATCAACAGTATGAAACAATTGCTTGTCTTGTAATCGGAGTTGTGCATGTTTTGAATATTTTGTGTGATGAAGATGGAGCACAGTCCAGACTATATGATTTTGTAGGGATAAACTTTCTTTGGCCAAGTTGTTTTGTGAAGACATAATTGCCTTGTTAGTATGCTTGAAGTATTATTGTTTTTATGTCAATATCAAAATTTTGTTTTGAATCTTATGGATCTGAACATTCATGACACAATAAAGAAAAATTACAATGATAAATATGTTAGGTAGCATTCCACATCAAAAATTCTGTTTTTATCATTTACCTACTCGAGGACGAGCAGGAATTAAGCTTGGGGATGCTTGATACGTCTCTAACGTATCTATAATTTTTAATTGTTCCATGCTATTATATTATCTGTTTTGGATGTTTTATATGCATTAATATGCTATTTTATATTATTTTTGGGACTAACCTATTAACCTAGAGCCCAGTGCTAGTTTCTGTTTTTTCCTTGTTTTTGAGCTTCACAAAAAAGGAATACCAAACGGAATAAAACCTTCACGATGATTTTTCTTGGACCAGAAGACACCCAGAAAACTTGGAGTTCAAGTCAGAGGAGACACGAGGTGACCACAAGGGTGGAGGGCGCGCCCATGGGGTAGGGCGCGCACCCTGCCTTGTGCCCCCCCCCCCCCCCCGTGACTCCCCTGACCTAATTCTTTCGCCTATATATTCACATATATTCCCGAACCACCAGAAGCATCCACGAAAACACTTTTCCACCGCCGCAACCTTCTGCACCCATGAGATCCCATCTAGGGGCCTTTTCCGGCATCTTGTCGGAGGGGGATTCGATCACGGAGGGCTTGTACATCAACTCTATTGCCCTTCTGATGAAGCATGAGTAGTTTACCATAGACCTACTGGTCCATAGCTAGTAGCTAGATGGCTTCTTCTCTCTCTCTTTGATTCTCAATACCATGTTCTCCTCGATGTTCTTGGAGATTTATCCGATTTAATCTTCTTTTGTGGTGTGTTTGTCGAGATCCGATGAATTGTGGATTTATGATCAGCTTATCTATGAATATTATTTGAACCTTCTCTAGATTCTTATATGCATGATTTGATATCTTTGTAATTCTATTCGAACTATCAGTTTAGTTTGGCCAACTAGATTGGTTTTTCTTGCAATGGGAGAAGTGCTTAGCTTTGGTTCCAATCTTACGGTGTCCTTTCCCAGTGACAGTAGGGGAAGCAAGGCACGGATTGTATTATTGCCATCGAGGATAAAAAGATGGCGTTTACATCATTTTGCTTGAGTCTATTCCTCTACATCATGTCATCCTACTTAATGAGTTACTCTGTTCTTCATGAACTTAATACTCTAGATGCAGGAAGGAGTTGGTCGATGTGTGGAGTAATAGTAGTAGATGCAGAATCTTTCGGTCTACTTGACATGGACATGATGCCTATATTTCATAATCATTGCCATAGATATCGTCATAACTTTGTGCTTTTCTATCAATTGTGCGATAGTAATTTGTTCACCCACCATATTATTTGCTATATTGAGAGAAGCCTCTAGTAAACCTATGGCCCTGAGTCTATTTTCCATCATATAAGTTGTCGATCTACTATTTTCCATCATATTAATTTCCAATCTACTATTTTGCAATCTTTTACTTTCCAATCTATAAACCAGAAATACCAAAAATATTTATTTATTGTTTGTTTAGTTTCATCTATCTATATCAGATCTCACTTTTGTAAGTAACCGTGAAGGGATTGACAACCCCTTTATCGCGTTGGGTGCAACTTGTTTGATTGTTTGTGCAGGTATTAGGTGATTTGTGCGTTGTCTCCTACTGGATTGGTACCTTGGTTCTCTAACTGAGGGAAATACTAATCTCTACTTTGCTGCATCACCATTTCCTCTTCAAGGGAAAACCAATGCAAGCTCAAGAAGTAGCAGGGAGACAGAGGATTTCGTCCCCCCTTGGCAAGGTGGGACTAAAACACCTCCTGAGTCGTTTCCTCTATAATATGGACTCTAAAAATAGCCTATAATTAGTATTTGGAAATTACATGGGCCTGGCCCAAAAATAAGGTGGTGTGGCACATATATTAAGCTAAGGATGAAATTTATGAAAGGGCATCTTTTATATTTCGTCCATGTCCTTGTATGTCATCACGGTGGCTCTTAAGTGCTGAAAACACCACCAGAAACTCTGTTCTTGCTCCCCTTGTGTGCACCATCTTCTGCATGCTTGATCATGCTCCAATGTTCATCATTCTTGTCCATGCTTGGCCCTTCATTTATAAGCAAAACAAATGTATCCAATTTAGGCAGCATCGTATTCTCATGAACATTAGAATCATTACTAATAAATGAAAGTACCTAATAATTTAATTAGCGTGTGCGAGCTCTAGTAATTGGTCCAGTATGTATAGTAGCAGGGGCTATGGGTGTAATAATGGTATTGATGTCCTCATCATCCTCCCCTTCTTGAATTAAATACATCCTCGATGGAAGCTCATCTTCCTCACCCAAGTAAGGCTTCAAATCTGCAATGTTAAAAGTGGGACTAACCCCCAAATCTCAAGGTAGCACAAGTTTATATGCATTATCATTTATTTTCTCTAACACCTTAAAAGTACCATCATCACGTGGCATTAGCTTTGACTTGCGCAAATCAGGAAACCTATCCTTATGCAAATGTAACGAAACAAGATCTCCATGTGCAAATACAACATGTTTTGTACCCTTATCTCCAGCATGTTTATATTTAGCATTCATGCGCTCAATATTTAGTCAACTCATGCCGTTTTAAGATCAATTCAACACATTGTTTAGCATCAAAATTAACCTTCTCCGAAGATGGAAAAGGCAACAAATCAATGGGTGCATGAGGTAGGAAACCATGCATAATCTCAAAAGGGCACATCTTAGTAGTAGAATGCAATGAACGATTATAAGCAAATTCAATATGCGCAAGCATTCTTCCCACCATTTAAGGTTAATATTCAAAACATCCCTAAGCATAGTAGACAGTGTTCTATTGACTAATTCAGTTTGTCCATCAGTTTGGGGGTGACATGTAGTACTAAAAGGCTATTTAGTCCCCAACTTAGCACATAAACATCTCCAAAAGTGGCCAAGAAATTTAGTATCATGATCTAGAACAATTGTATTTGGCACACCATGCAAGCGAATAATTTCACGAAAGAACAAATCAGCAACATTAGCAGCATCATGCCTATAGAAACTAGCGAGTCCAACAAAACTCCTCACTTATGTGACAGTTTTGGGCTGCGGCTAACTCTCAATATCTTTAATCTTGGCTTTATCGACTTCAATTCCCTGTGGAGTAACAACATAGACAAGAAAAGACACTCGGTCAGTGCAAAAGGTGCACTTCCAAAGGTTACCAAACAAACGTGCATCAGGTAGAGCAATAAAAACAACACATAAATGTTCCATATGTTCCTCCAAAGATCTGCTATAAATAAGTATATTATCAAAATAGATTACCAGAAATCATCCAATGAAAGCACATAAAACTTCGTTCATTAATCTCATGAAAGTACTAGGTGCATTAGTTAACCCAAAAGGCATGACTAACCACTCATATAAGCCAAACTTAGTTTTAAATGTTGTTTTCTGTTCATCTCCCAATTTCATACAAATTTGATGGTATCCACTACGCAAATAAACTTTGGAGAATATTGTAGATCCACTTAACTAATAAGCATATCATCTAACCTAGGAATAGGAAGGCATGACTAACACACGTAAGCGATGTACCATCATTTTTTGTCACTAGAATAATAGGAACAACACAAGGACTAAGGGATTCATGTATATAACCTTTGTCGAGCAGCTCCTATACTTGACACATAATCTCCTTTGTCTCCTATGGATTTGTACGGTAAGGCACACAGTTGGGCAGTGATGCATCGGGAATTAAGTCAAACTGATGCTCAATCCCTCGAATAGGTGGTAATCCCACACTACAAAAAAAGACACATCCATGACATTTTGGGCTGAACGAAATTTTTTTCTGTCATACCTATGAAACTTCTATGACGATAATTGTGACAAAACCCGGTATCATCATAGATGTGGTGGGGTCCTACTTGTATGACAAAAAATCATGATAGAAAATGGGTTTTTTGTCCTAGGCAGGCCGGAGACGCAATTGCATGACATTCTCTGGGCCATCCATGACAGAAAAAACCATGCTAGAAGCTAGGGGGCGGAAAATATCGGGAAGTCCCCGGTTACAGTGGGTGGTCGGGGGCCAAGCGATGCGCGTTTCTCTCATACGTACGCGTGTGTGTGCGAGGCGTTGGGTTCTAACTGAACCCGAGCGAGGCGTTGGGCTCTAACTGAACCCGAGCGATTGCACTGCAGGCTACGCATTACTGAACCCGAGCGATTGCACTGCAGGCTACGCATTACTGAACCCGAGCGATCGATCGATGGCTGTTAACTAAACCCGATCGAGCGATTCCTTTGCTACTGCTGCCAACTGAAGCCGATCGATGCTGCCTATGGATGAACAGTGAGTGTTGCGGGGGGGGGGGGGGGTGACACGTCTCCAACGTATCTATAATTTTTGGTTGTTCCATGCTATATTATATCCTATTTTGGACATTATTGGGCTTTATTATACTCTTCTATATTATTTTTGGGACTAACCTATTAACCGGAGGCCCAGCCCAGAATTGCTGTTTTTTGCCTATTTTAGGGTTTCGCAAAAAAATAATATCAAACGGAATGAAACCTCCTGGAACGTGATTTTTGGAACGAACATGATCCAGAGGACTTGGACCCTACGTCAAGCAATCAACGAGGAAGGCACGAGGTAGGGGGTGCGCCTACCCCCCAGGTGTGCCCTCCACCCTCATGGGGCCCATGTTGCTCCATCGACGTACACCTTCCTCCTATATATACCTACGTACCCCCAAACTACCAGATACGGAGCCAAAACTCAAATTCCACCACCATAACTTTCTGTATCCACGAGATCCCATCTTGGGGCCTTTTCCGGAGCTCCGCCGGAGGGGGTATCGATCACGGAGGGCTTCTACATCAACACCATAGCCTCTCCGATGAAGTGTGAGTAGTTTACTTCAGACCTATGGGTCCATAGTTATTAGCTAGATGGCTTCTTCTCTCTTTTTGGATCTCAATACAAAGTTCTCCCCCTCTCTTGTGGAGATCTATTCGATGTAATCTTCTTTTGAGGTGTGTTTGTTGAGATCGATGAATTGTGGGTTTATGATCAAGTTTATCTATGAAAAATATTTGTATCTTCTCTAAATTATTTTATGTATGATTGGTTATCTTTGCAAGTCTCTTTGAATTATCAGTTTGGTTTGGCCTACTAGATTGATCTTTCTTGCAATGGGAGAAGTGCTTAGCTTTGGGTTCAATCTTTCGGTGTCCTTTCCCAGTGACAGTAGGGGCAGCAAGGCACATATTGTATTGTTGCCATCGAGGATAACAAGATGGGGTTTATATCATATTGCATGAGTTTATCCCTCTACATCATGTCATCTTGCTTAAAGCGTTACTATGTTCTCTTGAACTTAATACTCTAGATGCATGCTGGATAGCGGTTGATGTGTGGAGTAATAGTAGTAGATGCAGGTAGGAGTCGGTCTACTTGTCTCGGACATGATGCCTATATACATGATCATACCTAGATATTCTCATAACTATGCTCAATTCTGTCAATTGCTCAACACTAATTTGTTCACCCACCGTAATACTTATGCTCTCGAGAGAAGCCTCTAGTGAAACCTATGGCCCCGGGGTCTATTTTCCATCATATTAATCTTCCAATACTTAATTATTTCCTTTGCCATTTATTTTACTTGCATCTTTATTTCTCTCTATCATAAAAATAAAAAAATATTATCTTATCATATCTATCAGATCTCACTCTCGTAGGTGATCGTGAAGGGATTGACAACCCCTTTATTACAATGGTTGCGAGGAGTTTATTTGTTTGTGTATGTGCGAGGGACTCATGCATGGCCCCCTACTGGATTGATACCTTGGTTCTCAAAAACTGAGGGAAATACTTACGCTGCTCTACTGCATCACCCTTTCCTCTTCAAGGGAAAACCAATGTAGTGCTCCAGAGGTAGCAAGAAGGATTTCTGGCGTCGTTGCGGGGGAGTCTACGCAAAAGTCACCATACCAAGTACCCATCACAAACCCTTATCTTCCGCATTACATTATTTGCCATTTGCCTCTTGTTTTCCTCTCCCCCACTTCACCCTTGCCGTTTTATTCGCCCTCTCTCTATCCTCCCTCTCTTTCTCTATTTGCCTCTTTTTGCCCATTTCTTGTTTGCTTGTGTGTCGGATTGCTTGCTTGTCATGATGGCTCAAGACAATACCAAATTGTGTGACTTTACCAATACCAACAACAATGATTTTATTACCACTCCGATTGCTCCTCTTACCGATGCTGAATCTTGTGAAATTAATGCTGCTTTGCTGAATCTTGTCATGAAAGGTCCGTTTTCCAGCCTTCCTAGTGAACATGCCGGTACCCATCTAAACAACTTCGTTGATTTGTGTGATATGTAAAAGAAGAAATATGTGGACAATGATATTGTTAAATTGAAGCTATTTCCTTTTTCGCTTAGAGATCATGCTAAAGCTTGGTTTTCGTCTTTGCCTAAAAATAGTATTGATTCGTGGAATAAGTGCAAAGATGCTTTTATCTCTAAGTATTTTTCTCCCGCTAAGATCATCTCTCTTAGAAACGATATTATGAATTTTAAGCAACTTGATCATGAACATGTTGCACAAGCTTGGGAGAGGACGAAATTAATGATATGTAATTGCCCTACACATGGTTTGAATTTGTGGATGATTATACAAAAAATTTATTCCGAATTGAATTTTGCTTCTAGAGATCTTTTAGATTCGGCCGCGGGAGGCACTTTTATGGAAATCACTTTAGGAGAAGATACTAAACTCCTAGATAATATTATGATTAATTATTCTCAATGGCACACTGAAAGATCTACTAATAAGAAAGTGCATGCGATAGAAGAAATTAATGTTTTGAGTGGTAAGATGGATGGACTTATGAAATTATTTGCTAATAAAAGTGTTTCTTCTGATCCTAATGATATGCCTTTGTCTACTTTGATTATAATAATAATGAATCTTTGGATGTGAATTTTGTTGGTAGGAATAATTTTGGTAACAACATGTTATCTTCAAACCAGCCACACCCGTCCCTCATCTCATTAAAACAGCCCAAGGAATATATTTTTAGTGAAGCATGATTTCTTTTTACTGATATATGTATATCAAAACTAGAGTGTTCATATTTCAAGCCCGTGAACAAGTATTATTCTACTACTTTGGATCCATTGCAACGCACAGGCCAGCACATTGGTAGTAGTGGTCTCTATCTCTATCTCTACACTACTCTTATAAAAAATAGAGTTGTTGATGATGGTGTGCCTGCCATCCTGCAGTATAGGTCGTCCGATTTATATATGATGGATAGGAAGGAAACTATGGCAATTTTGCAAAAAGATACCCACACCCCTCTCCACATTTGCAAATAAGGCCTTCCCTCATTCATCCTTTTCTCCCACAAGATAAACTATTCATACGAGTATGAAGACGATGTGCTCCTTTCTAACCGCATCTTCGCGGTTACAAACCAGGGGACTTGTTTCAAATGGGACACATCCTACAGTATACTCCCTCTCTCCCAGTTTATTTGTTTTGATTTTTTTCGTTTTATAAGTTTCAAATTCAAATTTAGAGCTCCCCATCACATGTTGAGATTACAATGTCCATTAAATCCTTGCGTGCATGTATAGTAAAGAAACAAATCTTGAGTTTGGCACGAGTTCGTGTAGCGGTAGCACCACAAGGCCTGCGATACGTCCATTTTGCATCATGCTTTTATATCGATATTTATTGCATTATAGTCTGTTATTACACATTATGTCACAATACTTATGCCAATTCTCTCTTATTTTACAAGGTTTACATGAAGAGGGGGAATGCCGGCAGCTGGAATTCTAGGCTGGATAAGGATCAAATATTAGAGACCTACTCTGCACATCTCCAAAAGTCCTGAAAATCCACGGGAGCAGTTTTCAGAATATATAAAAATATTGGGCGCAAGAAGTACCAGAGGGGGGCCACCCACCAGCCACGAGGGTGGGGGCGTGCCCCCTTGCCTCGTGGGCCCCTGGTGGCCCTCCGATGCCCATCTTCTTCTATATGAGGTCTTTCGTCCGAGAAAAAATAATAAGCAAGCTTTCGGGAAGAAACTCCACCGCCACGAGGCGGATCCTTGGTGGAACCAATCTAGGGGTCCGGCAGAGCTGTTCTACCGGGGAAACTTCCCTCCGAAAGGGGGAAATCATCGCCATCATCATCACCAACGATCCTCTCATCGGGAGGGGGTCTATCTCCATCAACATCTTCACCAGCACCATCTCATCTCAAACCCTAATTCATCTCTTGTATCCAATCTTTGTATCCAAACCTCAGATTGGTACCTGTGGGTTGCTAGTACTGTTGATTACTCCTTTTAGTTGATGCTAGTTCTTTTACTTGGTGGAAGATCATATGTTCAGATCCATTATGCATATTAATATCCCTCTGATTATGAACATGAATATGCTTTGTGAGTAGTTACGTTTGTTCCTGAAGACATGGGAGAAGTCTTGCTATAAGTAGTCATGTGAATTTGGTATTCGTTTGATATTTTGATGAGATGTATGTTGTCTTTCCTCTAGTGGTGTTATGTGAACATCGACTACATGACACTTCACCACTGTTTGGGCCTAGAGGAAGGCATTGGGAATTAATAAGTAGATGATGGGTTGCTAGAGTGCTAGAAGCTTAAACCCTAGTTTATAAGTTGCTTCGTAAGGGGCTGATTTGGATCCATATGTTCCATGCTATGGTTAGGTTTACCTTAATACTTCTTTTGTAGTTGCGGATGCTTGCAATAGGGGTTAATCATAAGTGGGATGCTTGTCCAAGTAAGGATAGCACCCAAGCAATGGTCCACCCACATATCAAATTATCAAAGTACCGAACGTGAATCATATGAGCGTGATGAAAACTAGCTTGATGATAATTCCCATGTGTCCTCGGGAGCGCTTTCCTTCATATAAGAGTTTTTCCAGGCTTGTCCTGTGCTACAAAAAGGATTGGGCCATCTTGCCGCACATTATTTACTTTTATTACTTGCCACTCGTTACAAATTACCTTATCACAAAACTATCTGTTACAGATAATTTCAGTGCTTGTAGAGAATACCTTACTGAAAACTGCTTATCATTTCCTTCTTCTCCTCGTTGGGTTCCACACTCTTACTTATCAAAAAGCTACGATAGATCCCCTACACTTGTGGGTCATCAAGACTCTTTTTTGGCGCCGTTGCTGGGGAGTGAAGCGCCTTTGGTAAGGAAAAAATTTATATAGTGTGCTGAAATTTACTGTCACTTGTTACTATGGAACATAATCCTTTGAGGGGTTTGTTGTAACGCCCCCGATTCAATCGTACACTAATCATACATGCAAACATGTATGATCAAGATCAGGGACTCACGGAAAGATATCACAACACAACTCTACAAATTAAATAAGTCATACAAGCATCATATTACAAGCCAGGGGCCTCGAGGGCTCGAATACAAGAGCTCGATCATAGACGAGTCAGAGGAAGCAACAATATCTGAGTACAGACATAAGTTAAACAAGTTTGCCTTTAGAAGGCTAGCACAAACTGGGATACAGATCGAAAGAGGCGCAGGCCTCCTGCATGGGATCCTCCTAAACTACTCCTGGTCATGGTCAGCGGGCTGCACGTAGTAGTAGGCACCTCCCGAGTAGTAGTAGTCATCATCAATGGTGGCGTCTGGCTCCAGGGCTCCAACGTCTGGTCACAACAATCGAGTATAGAAAGGGGGAAAAGGGAGAGCAAAGCAACCATGAGTACTCATCCAAAGTACTCGCAAGCAAGGAGCTACACTACATATGTATGCATTGGTATCAAATGGAAAAGGCTATCATATGTGGACTGAACTGCAGAATGTCGGAATAAGAGGGGGATAACTAGTCCTTTCGCAGACTACGCTTCTGGTAACCTCCATCTTGCAGCAGGAGAAGAGAGTAGATGGTAAGTTCACCAAGTAGCATCGCATAGCATAATCCTAACCGATGATCCTCCCCTCGTCGCCCTGTGAGAGAGCGATCACCGGTTGTATCTGGCACTTGGAAGGGTGTGTTTTATTAAGTATCCTGTTCTAGTTGTCATAAGGTCAAGGTACAACTCCAAGTCGTCCTGTTATCGAAGATCACGGCTATTCGAATAGATTAACTTCCCTGCAGGGGTGCACCACATAAACCAACACGCTCGATCCCATTTGGCCGGACACACTTTCCTGGGTCATGCCCGACCTCGGAAGATCAACACGTCGCAGCCCTACCTAGGCACAACAGAGAGGTCAGCACGCCGGTCTAAATCCTATGGCGCAGGGGTCTGGGCCCATCTCCCATTGCACACATGCACTTTGCGTACGTGGCCGGTGAGCAGACCCAGCCTCCCTTATACAAGAGTAGGCATTCCAGTCCAACCCGGCGCACGCCGCTTAGTCGCTGACGTCACGAAGGCTTCGGCTGATACCATGACGTCGAGTGCCCATAACTGTCCCCGTGTAGATGGTTAGTGCGTATAGGCCAGTAGCCAGACTCAGATCAAATACCAAGATCTCGTTAAGCGTGTTATTTTGAAATAACCGCGAACGCCGACCAGGGCCAGGCCCACCTCTCTCCTAGGTGGTCTCAACC
Source organism: Triticum urartu (assembly GCF_056163025.1). Lineage (NCBI taxonomy): Eukaryota > Viridiplantae > Streptophyta > Magnoliopsida > Poales > Poaceae > Triticum > Triticum urartu. The sequence goes on along the minus strand of NC_141877.1, from coordinate 217,519,869 downwards.
TGCCCTGTCGCTTCGCCACAAAGATCCACACAGAGGGCCGTCGGGAAAGTATGTCCTTCCAGTCCCCAATTCGTGAATCAACCGCAGGTACTCCTCAAGCCAACCCGACTTTAGTCATCACATGTATCATGTATAAAGTATATAGAATATACCCGTGATCACCTCCCGAGTGATCACGGCCCGATAGTATAGCATGGCAGACGGACAAGAATGTAGGGCCACTGATGATAAACTAGCATCCTATACTAAGCATTAGGATTGCAAGTAAAGGTAGCAACAGTAGTAGCAAGGACAGGCTATGCATCAGGATAGGATTAATGGAAAGCAGTAACATGCTACACTACTCTAATGCAAGCAGTATAGAGAAGAGTAGGCGATATCTGGTGATCAAAGGGGGGGCTTGCCTGGATGCTCTGGCAAGAAAGAGGGGTCGTCAACACTATAGTCGTACTGGGTAGCAGCGGCGTTGGTCTCGGTGTCTAGCGAGAGAAGAGGGGGAAGAAACAATAAATATTAAGCAAACATATGCATAGCGATGCATGACATGACAAGTAGCGGTGCTAGGGGTGCCGTAACGCGGTAAGAGGTGGTACCGATGAAGGGGGGAAACATCCGGGAAAATGTCCCTAGTGTTTCATGTTTTCGGACAAACGAACTGGAGGGGGAAAGTTGCGTGTTCACTATGCTAGGGATGCGTGGTGGACGAACGGGCTCCATATCCAGATTCGTCTCGTCGTTCTGAGCAACTTTCATGTACAAAATATTTTCATCCGAGCTACGGATTATTTTATATTATTTTTTAAAGATTTAATCCATTTTTAGAATTAACATAATTAATTTCATTAGAGAATGCAATTATGACGTCAGCATGATGTCAGGGTGATGTCAGGAGTCAACTTGTTAGTTGACCTAGACAAACTGACATGTGGGTCCCACTGTCATTGACTGTTTAGTCTAATTAGGCATTAACTAATCTAATTACTGTTTAATTAAACTAACTAGTTATTTAGATTAATTAAATAGGATTAATTAACTTAATTAATTTACTTAATTAATTAATTAATTAATATTTATTATTATTATCTTTTTTTGTTCTCCTATTTTTTAAAAAAACATCCTGGGGGGTTTGGGGCCCCACTTGTCATATACCCAGGGGGCAGGGCCCGGCTGTCATCGTCCCATCTGGCGATAACGGGCAGCGGGCGCCTGGCGTTAGCGCTCGAAGGGCAGACCCGGGGCGCGGCGGGGTGCCGGAACTGGCCGCCGGCGCGGCGGTGGCCTGTGGGGCCAGAGGCGGAGGCGGGGCACGGGACGACGGCGCCAGCACCAGGGGTGCAGTGGCACCGGGCAGGGGGGAGCGACGACCGTGGGGCATCAGCGGCAGCCGTGGCCGCAGATGGCAAGGCGAGCAGCGACGTGCTAGGGGGGAAGAAGTGGTAGGCGGCGAAGCACAAGAGCAGTGCGCGGGGCTGCGGTGGCGATGCGAGCCAGGGGGAGCGACGACGCGACCGGCGCGGTTGTGGCGCGCGCGATCCATGGTCGGGAGATGCGGGTGGCGTGCCGGGGCACGGTCTCGTGCGCAGTGGCACAGCCGGAGCGTGGGAGGGAGCCGCGCGGCCATGGCAGGTGCGTAGCGGGCGCGCACGCGGTGGCGAACGATGGCGGCCTGAGGCAACAGGAGGAGGAGGAGGCCAGGGGCGGAGCGCGGCGAGGGCAAGGAGGCCATGATAGGCGCGGGGCGCGCGCGTGCACGCGCGGCAAGCTGCGGGGCGGTGAGGGCCCGGGCGCCACGGGTTTGGTCGGGTGTGGCTGTCCGCGAGCACCGTCGGGCGGCGGAGCCGAGCACGGGGGAGAAGGCGCGGCCACGGCAGAGCGTGTGCGCGGCACGGCAGCAGAGAGGAGGGCGGGGGAAGCTCACGGGGCCGGTAGGGATTCGGGCAGTGGGGGCGAGTGGAGGTCGGGGACGCGCGACCGAGACGGGGAGGTAGTTCCGGTGGGGAGGCGGAGGCGCGTCGAGCTCCATGCGGCGACGGGTCGAGGCCGCGGCTTCCGGCGGGCGCCGCGCGAGGTAGAGGATGGGCGCGAAGGAGGTCCGGTGACGGGGCAGGGCAGCGCCGGGGACGGGCGCCGACGTCGGGGGCGCGGGGAGCGGGCGTCTCAGGCGAGGTTGACGGGGATCGATCCCGATCCAGATCGGATCGGGAGGGGAAAGTGGGGCGACGGGGCGAATTAGGGTTTGGGTAGTGGTGGTCGTGGGGTTAAGGGGGGCGTGGATGGGCCAGTTGGGCCGGCCAACAACTGGGTCGGAGCCCAGTGGGGGGGGGGGTTCTCTTTTCCCTTTTGTTTTGTTCTCTGGCTTTATTCATTTTCTTTTATTTATTTTCCTTTTTTCTATTTTAATTTTATTTCCCAAATTGTTTTAGTTTTATAAAATATTCAATTAGCACCTAACCTAGTAACATTAACTATACCACTGCCACAACAACTTTGGCACCTAGCTAAAATAGTTTAGTATTTTATAAAATACAATAGGAGTATAATTAATTATTTTTGCTGCTGTTTTAAACACTTAGGGTATTTAATCATTTTATAAAGATGTTGTTCCTCCACCATAATTGATTATGATTTATTTTCTACAATTTGAACATTTTTTATTTGACAATTGAAAACTTCTAATGTTTGACTTTAATTGAAATTTGAATTTGGCTCGGATCTAAACTAACACGAGATTAGCAACAGTAATCGTGGTGAGGCATCATTACCAGAGGGTTACTGTAGCTTGATTATCCGGGCGTCACAATTCTCCTCCACTACAAGAAATTTCGTCCCGTGATTTAAGAGGGGAGTAAGGGAAAGATGTGGCTACGAAATTCTATCGAGTCTTCTCGGTCTTGGTTGCTCTTCTCGGAGAGGTCGATCCATTACATCGATGCCTTCATTCCTCTGCTTCAGGTCATCATGAGGAAGTCATCATCCTTTTCTTCGGGAACTCCAACGTACTTACGAATAGGTAAGAGGCAGCTCGCTACGACAGCATGCTTACGAGGGAAACAATCTGGGGTTAACCATGAATGAGCATAATATTATCTCTCGAGTTGAACATATAAAATACATCGAGAGTACGATACAAAGGTATAATGAGAGGGTCCAAGCGGATAGATAGCTGCTCAAAGTCTGAACCAGAGTGAGAAAGGGGTTCAGAGCGGCGAGAGTAAGCATTGCGTCTGATACCAGAATAGAGCAGTAGGAAGGTGGCTCGTGAATTACCTACGAAGCCAAGCATAATGGATAACTTTGAAGCAGGGATGTACAGGAGAGTCAGGTTTCGATCCTGTGGAACTGTGGGTTATGGGCCCACCATGTGGGTTAACAGTAGGAAGGGCGGTGACGTCTTGCACGATCATGTAAGCAAGGCATGTCAAAGGATAGCATGTTAGTTATATCGACAACAACCTCGGTACCAAGGGAGAGGGACGAAGAGAACCACTTTCCTGCTCGTTGAACGAGGTGGACCAATAGGCAAAGTTCTCGTCCATCGATGGTTACCGGAATGTCAACAACAATAGTAACAGGGTCTTACCGACAGAGTTTGTACAATGAGGTGCTTATAAAAGCAATGACGTATTACTGCTTAGATCATATAAATCACAAGAAAGGTCAAACAAACCAATGGAAAAGAAAATGTGATCATCCGGTTAAACAGAACAATGGAAAGGAAAATGTGTTTAAACACATTTTTCAGGGGGGGTATCCTTCCAAAGGACAAGCAGAGCATGATATCCATGACATGATATAACATAGAAAACCCTTTAGGAAAGGGGAGAGAAATATCATGACATTACCCATACAACAGTGTTTGGGTAACTAATAAAGAAATTTTAGCATTGTGCTTCAAATGTTCTTATTGAAAATCGGAGTACCACATACATGCTTCGAGATAGCATTGACATGGTCTTTAAGCAAAGGTCAAACTTTGGATACAGAAAGGATCCATCAAGAACCACTCATAGAATAAGTATTACAATTTCCTCATCAAAGAATGGATAACCTTGCTAAAAAGGAAACTATAACAATGGTCCCTCCGACCAGGTGTGCTAGACATGAAATCACTTTACCGGGTCTTATAAACCAATGTTATCACTTTTGGAAATATGTTCCAACCATCTTATTTGACCAAGATTCAGTACTGATTGGTGTTAGGAGACCTCAGACTTAGGATGCCTGAGAAGAAAAGGTACATCACAAATTGACGAGATGACATTATAAGATTCTCGGGAAATGAACTATGGAGGCAAGTTCCGAATCATGCATTCTTCATTAAACCAAGGAGAGTATGAGGAGGTGCCTGATGATCTCAGCGACAATTCATTGGGATTTCCAAAGATGGATTTCCACAGTTATGTGAACAAGGAGATAAATTTTGTTGGATCAAATGATATAATGATGTATGCTCGAGGAAAACATACATAATTAAACATTGGCTGAAAAGTGCACCTGAAACATGGGCTTAGGTAGTACAATCAATGTAAGAATGATGATTCTAAACCAATAGTCTAAGAACGAACGGTTGACCCCAACTTCAAAGCAATAGGTTCGCTAGAAGTATAGAATCCAAGCAGCACCGTTCAATTGTTGATGTCCCGGTTAGAATCAACACGGGGACCAAGAAACAATGGTGATGGTGTGAAGTATCATAATACCAAGAATTATTTAACAGGTGGAGCAACTCTCACAACATCCTTGATATAAAAGATGATAATACTCCAAGGTGAAGAAGAACAGATGCTGGATAGCAAGGAACTCAAGATTCAATCCAAAACATGAACAAGTTTGTGTTGAACAGAAGGCAATAAAGTGGTCCATGATAACACAAATCATCGAGGGCAATGATGGTATTTCTCATCATGAATTCGATATATATCTTGGAAGAGCTTAGGATGTTGATGATGATCACGACACAGTTGTCGAGAGATTTCATGAAGATGTAATCGGTCGGCGATGACATCAAATCAAAGGAATGGTGAAGCGAAAGGTTATTGGAACCAAGGGTACGGCGCTAACTCGGAATCAAGCTTGTTGTTCAAGGCAAAATGATATGATGAGGAAAGTTGACGTAAGCTTAGCTCATCGTCGAAAATTGTGCTTCGAGAAGAAGGACCATGTAGCACAATTAAAAGTTACACGATAATGATATAGCCGATTAGGCTATGAACGACTTGAAGGATTAATAAGCTCATAAGCAATGAAGATACTTAGAGTTATTGAATCAGAGTGTGGAATTGGTTCACTTATCGGTGTCCTTGAGTGTCTAACAACTCAGAACCCAGGGGAAATTGGAATCGATGAGAAATAATACCTGAAGAAGAACTCATAAGAAGTAATATGGTTCTGTGATATTATCGAGATATCACGGGGTAATACTCGAAGGTAGATCATAATAGAGGTTGGACGGGTGCATTGATCTGTAGAGGACAAGTGGTTTTAACTTGTCTGAGAAATTGAATCAAAGGGGAACAATATGGTCAGAATCACATTTGTACATGATCAAACCACAGATACAAGCACTTATAACAAGGGGGTATTTGCGAGAAGCTTCCATGCTAAGATTTGCATCGTGTCCATGGGCATGAACGTAAAGTTCAAGGTCGACTCCCACTTCTTCAATGCATAACCTTTCATTCACTTCTCGCGTTTGATGAAGTTGCAGTGTTGAAATTTTATCTAGCAATATACCAGAAGAGTATGACTCACGAAAACTCTCGAGTTCACACATATTATGGAAGGCATAGGTTCAACCCTCGGGGGATCGTGGAAACATATACCACAAGATTCAATAGTAAATATCACCAGCTGGAAAGCAGAGCATGGTTGGCCAAATCAAGGAATATGATTTACCAAAGGCATTATGTATCAGGGAAAGAACTTCCAAAGTGATTGAATATGAAGGACGTTGTCGGATAAAATCCAACAAGGTTTGATGGTCCAAAAAGGATCTAATTGAGGATTGGGAGCATTCGCAACAAATTGGATCAACGGATTCAAAATGATAATGACAAGAGATGCCAATAAGATCATAGACTTATGGGATTAATCATAATGCAAGCAAGTAAGAATTTCAAGAGCAATAGGCTACTCAGGATTTTTGGAAGTTCAAATAGTATTTTGAAGACTTTTGTGAAATACATGAATCAACTGGGGATGAGCAAATATCTGGTGAGTGCTAGAAATTATCCATAGTGGTATTCATGTGGCAACGAACAACAAGGCAGTAAGCTCAAAGGATTCTCGGAACAATAGAGAGAATTTCAAGGTATCTTGTAATAACAAGATCAACTGGGAAGCATCGTATGAATGGCGAGTATATGTGGTTATCCACAGGGGTTTATCGATGGAAGGGAATTGCAAAAGCGACGCCATAAAGTCTCAAGGGAACATCAGAGAGTATCTTCGGATTCTTCTGGTGCAGCAGACGATCATCAATAATAAGGGGCTCTCCAAGAGAAAGTATTATCGAGAACCTAGAGTCAGAGTTAGTAAAATCTTTTAACCCAAATAGAAGAGATGTTAGAGTCCCAGAGTATAGGTTGAGGAATAAAAGATCCTACTACCACCCAATGGCGACGTGTGCCCGTAAGACACACATCCATGTTAGTAAAAGTTATGCAATGTCTAGACTCGACTTTGGCCAAGGAGTTGGAAAGGGGGATTCCTATAGGCAGTCGGCTCTGATACCAACTTGTGACGGCCCCGATTCAATCGTACACTAATCATACACGCAAACATGTACGATCAAGATCAGGGACTCACGGGAAGATATCACAACACAACTCTACAAATAAAATAAGTCATACAAGCATCATATTACAAGCCAGGGGCCTCGAGGGCTCGAATACAAGAGCTCGATCATAGACGAGTCAGCGGAAGCAACAATATCTGAGTACAGACATAAGTTAAACAAGTTTGCCTTAAGAAGGCTAGCACAAACTGGGATACAGATCAAAAGAGGCACAGGCCTCCTGCCTAGGATCCTCCTAAACTACTCCTGGTCGTCGTCAGTGGGCTGCATGTAGTAGTAGGCACCTCCCGAGTAGTAGTAGTCATCATCGATGGTGGCATCTGGCTCCAGGGCTCCAACGTCTGGTCGTAGCAATCGAGTATAGAAAGGGGAAAAGGGAGAGCAAAGCAATCATGAGTACTCATCCAAAGTACTCGCAAGCAAGGAGCTACACTACATATGTATGCATTGGTATCAAAAGGAAAAGGCTATCATATGTGGACTGAACTGCATAATGCCGGAATAAGAGGGGGATAACTAGTCCTTTCGAAGACTACGCTTCTGGTAACCTCCATCTTGCAGCAGGAGAAGAGAGTAGATGGTAAGTTCACCAAGTAGCATCACATAGCATAATTCTAACCGATGATGCTCCCCTCGCCGCCCTGTGAGAGAGCGATCACCGGTTGTATCTGGCACTTGGAAGGGTGTGTTTTATTAAGTATCATGTTCTAGTTGTCATAAGGTCAAGGTACAACTCCAGGTCATCCTGTTACCGAAGATCACGGCTATTCGAATAGATTAACTTCCCTGCAGGGGTGCACCACATAACCCAACACGCTCGATCCCATTTGGCCGGACAAACTTTCCTGGGTCATGCCCGGTCTCGGAAGATCAACACGTCGCAGCCCTACCTAGGCACAACAGAGAGGTCAGCACGCCGGTCTAAATCCTATGGCGCAGGGGTCTGGGCCCATCTCCCATTGCACACCTGCATGTTGCGTACCCGACCGGTGAGCATACATAGCCTCCCTTATACAAGAGTAGGCGTTCCAGTCCAACCCGGCGCGCGCCGCTCAGTCACTGACATCACGAAGACTTCGGCTGATACCACGACGTCGAGTGCCCATAACTGTCCCCGCGTAGATGGTTAGTGCGTATAGGCCAGTAGCCAGACTCAGATCAAATACCAGGATCTCGTTAAGCGTGTTATTTTGAAATAACCGCGAACGCCGACCAGGGCCAGGCCCACCTCTCTCCTAGGTGGTCTCAACCTGCCCTGTCGCTTCGCCACAAAGATCCACACAGAGGGCCGTCGGGAAAGTATGTCCTTCCAGTCCCCAATTCGTGAATCAACCGCAGGTACTCCTCAAGCCAACCCGACTTTAGTCATCACATGTATCATGTATAAAGTATATAGAATATACCCGTGATCACCTCCCGAGTGATCACGGCCCGATAGTATAGCATGGCAGACGGACAAGAATGTAGGGCCACTGATGATAAACTAGCATCCTATACTAAGCATTAGGATTGCAAGTAAAGGTAGCAACAGTAGTAGCAAGGACAGGCTATGCATCAGGATAGGATTAATGGAAAGCAGTAACATGCTACACTACTCTAATGCAAGCAGTATAGAGAAGAGTAGGCGATATCTGGTGATCAAAGGGGGGGGGCTTGCCTGGATGCTCTGGCAAGAAAGAGGGGTCGTCAACACTGTAGTCGTACTGGGTAGCAGCGGTGTCGGTCTCGGTGTCTAGCGAGAGAAGAGGGGGAAGAAACAATAAATATTAAGCAAACAGATGCATAGCGATGCATAGCGATGCATGACATGACAAGTAGTGTTGCTAGGGGTGCCCTAACGCGGTAAGAGGTGGTACCTGTAAAGGGGGGAAACATCCGGGAAAGTGTCCCCAGTGTTTCGCGTTTTCAGACAAACGAACTGGAGGGGGAAAGTTGCGTGTTCGCTATTTTAGGGATGCGTGGTGGACGAACGGGCTGCGTATCTGGATTCATCTCGTTGTTCTAAGCAACTTTCATGTACAAAATATTTTCATCCAAGCTATGGATTATTTTATATTAATTTTTAAAGATTTAATCCATTTTTAGAATTAACATAATTAATTTCATTAGAAAATGCAATTGTGACGTCAGCATGATGTCACGGTGATGTCTGCAGTCAACTAGTGAGTTGACCTAGTCAAACTGACATGTGGGTCCCACTGTCATTGACTGTTTAGTCTAATTAGGGATTAACTAATCTAATTACTGTTTAATTAAACTAACTAGTTAATTAGATTAATTAAATAGGATTAATTAACTTAATTAATTCTTTAATTAATCAATTAATATTTATTTATTATTATTATAATCTTTTTTTGTTCAACTATTTAAAAAAACGTCCTGGGGTCTGGGCCCCACTTGTCATATGCCCGGGGGGCAGGGCCCGGCTGTCATCGTCCCATCTGGCCATAACGGGCAGCGGGCGCCTGGTGTTAGCGCTCGAAGGGCAGACCCGGGGCGCGGCAGGGTGCCGAAACTGGCCGCCGGCGCGGCGGTGGCATGTGGGGCCAGAGGCGGAGGCGGGGCACGGGATGACGGCGCCAGCACCAGGGTGGAGTGGCACCGGGCAGGGGGAACGATGAGCGCGACGGCCGTGGGGCAGCAGCGGCAGCCCCGGCCGCAAATGGCAAGGTGAGCAACAACGTGGTAGGGGGCAAGAAGTGGTAGGCGGCGAAGCGCGAGAGCAGTGCGCGGGGCTGCGGTGGCGATGCAAGCTAGGGGGAGCGACGACGCGATCGACGCGGTTGTGGCGCGCGCGATCCACGGTCTGGAGCTGCGGGTGGCTTGTCAGGGCACAGTCTCGTGCGTAGTGGCGCAGCCGGAGCGTGGGGGGAAGCCGCGCGGCCATGGCAGGTGCGTAGCGGGCTCACACGCGGTGGCGAACGACGGCGGCCTGAGGCAACAGGAGGATGAGGCCAGGGGCGGAGCGCGGCGAGGGCAAGGAGGCCACGATAGGCGGGGGGCGCGCGCGTGCGCACGCGGCAAGCTGCGGGGCGGTGAGGGCGCGGGCGCCGCATGTTTGGTCGGGTGCGGCTGTCCGCGAGCACCGTCGGGCGGTGGAGCCAAGCACGGGGGAGAAGGCGCGGCCACGGCAGAGCGTGCGCGCGACACGGCAGCAGAGCGGAGGGCGGGGGAAGCTCACGCGGCCGGTAGGGATTCAGGCAGTGGGGGGCGACGTGGAGGTCGGGGTCGCGCGACGGAGACGGGGAGGCAGTTCCGGCGGGGAGGCGGAGGCGCGTCGAGCTCCGGGCGGCGACCGGTTGAGGCCGCAGCTTCTGGCGAGCGCCGTGCGAGGTAGAGGATGGGGAGCGCTGGGGACGGGTGCCGATGTCGGGGGCGCGGGTAGCGGGTGTCTCAGGCGAGGTTGACGGGGATTGATCCCGTTCCAGATCGGATCGGGAGGGGGAAGTGGGGCGACGGGGGGAATTAGTGTTTGGGTAGTGGGGGTCGTGGGGTTAAGGTGGGCGTGGATGGGCCGGTTGGGCCAGCCAACAGCTGGGCCGGAGCCCAGTGGGGGGGTTCTCTTTTCTCTTTTGTTTTGTTCTCTGGCTTTATTCATTTTCTTTTATTTATTTTCCTTTTTTCTATTTTAATTTTATTTCCCAAATTGTTTTAGTTTTGTAAAATATTCAATTACCACCTAACCTAGTAACATTAACTATACCACTGCTACAACAACTTTGGCACCTAGCTAAAATAGTTTAGTATTTTATAAAATACAATAGGAGTATAATTAATTGTTTTTGCTGCTGTTTTAAACACTTAGGGTATTTAATCATTTTATAAAGATGTGGTTCCTCCACCATAATTGATTATGATTTATTTGCTACAATTTGAACATTTTTGATTTGACAATTGAAAACTTTTAATGTTTGAATTTAATTCAAATTTGAATTTGGCTCGGATCTGAACTAACACGAGATTAGCAACAGTAATAGTGGTGATGTGGCATCATTACCAGAGGGTTACTGTAGCTTGATTATTCGGGCGTCACATTTGTTCGGGGTATCTTCACCTCTTCCGGAACCACAATTAGCTACCCCTTAACCTACTGAACCTACTGAAAATGTTTACTTTGAAATTCCTTCGGGTATGATAGAGAAACTGCTCGCTAATCCTTTTGCAGGAGATGGAACATTGCATCCCGATTTACACTTAATCTATGTGGATGAAGTTTTTGGATTATTTAAGCTTGCAGGTATGCCCGAGGGTGTTATCAAGAAGAAGGTTTTCGCTTTATCTTTTAAGGGAGATGCATTGACATGGTATTGGCTATGTGATGATATGGGATCATGGAACTATAAGCAATTGAAATTGGAATTTCACCAGAAGTTTTATCCTATGCATATTGTTCATCGTGATCGTAATTCTATATATATATAATTTTTGGCCTCGCGAAGGAGAAAGCATCGCTCAATCTTGGGGGAGGCTTAAGTCAATGTTATATTCATGCCCCAATCGTGAGCTCTCAAGAGAAATGATTATTCAAAATTTTTATGCTCGGCTTTCTCTCAGTAATCGCTCCATGCTCGATACTTCTTGTACTGGATCTTTTATGATGAAGACTATTGAATTCTAATGGGATTTATTGGAAAGAATTAAAAACAACTCTGAAGATTGAGATCTCGACAAAGGTAGGGAGTCAGGTAACACCTAAGTTTGATTGTGTTAAATCTTTTGTGGATACCGATGCATTTCGTGAATTTTGCACTAAATATGGACTTGACTTTGAGATAGTAGCTTCCTTTTGTGAATCCTTTGCTACTCATGTTGATCTCCATAAGTAGAAGTGGTTTAAATATAATCCTCCCATTGAAGTAAAAGTAGTTGCACCTATTAAAGTTGAAGAAAAGACTATCACTTATAATGATCCTGTTGTTCCTACTGCTTATGTTGAGAAACCACCTTTCCTTGTTAGAATAAAGGATCATGCTAAAGTTTCAATTGTAGTCAACAAAAGTAATATTAGGACACACAAACCCCCTGAGCAAGTTAAAGTTGAACCTAATATTGCTATGGTTAAAGATCTCTTGGCCGATAATATTGATGGGCATGTTATTTACTTCTGTGATGAGACTGCTAGAATTGCTAGACCTGATACTAATAATAAACATAGACCTGTTGTAGGCATGCATGTTATTTTTGTTAAAATAGGAGATCATTGCTATCATGGCTTATGTGATATGGGTGCTAGTGCAAGTGCAATACCTCATTCCTTATTCAAAGATATTATGCATGATATTGCACTTGCTGAGATAGAAGATATCGATGTTACCATTAAGCTTGCCAATAGAGATACTATTTCACCAATTGGGATTGTTAGAGATGTTGAAGTCTTGTGTGGGAAGGTTAAATATCCTGCTGATTTCTTGTTCTTGGTTCCCCACAAGATAGCTTTTGTCCCATTATATTTGGTAGACCCTTCTTGAATACTATTAATGCTAAGATAGACTGTAATAAGGATATTGTTTCTGTTGGTTTAGGGGATATGTCTCATGAGTTTAATTTTGCTAAGTTTCGTAGAAAACCCCGTGATGAGGAATTGCCTAGTAAAGATGAAATTATTGGTCTTTCTTCTATTGTCGTGCCTCCTACTGATCCTTTAGAACAATATTTACTAGACCATGAAAATGATCTGTTCATGAATGAAAGAAGGGAAATAGATGAGGTATTCTTTAAACAGGGACCTATTCTGAAACACAACTTGCCTGTTGAAATCCTAGGGGATCCTCCTCCACCCAAGGGTGATCCCGTGTTTGAGCTTAAACCATTACCTGATACTCTTAAATATGCTTATCTTGATGAAAAGAAGATAAATCCTGTTATTATTAGTGCTAACCTTTCAGAGAAGGAGGAATAAAAATTATTGAAAACTCTGAAGAAGCACCGTGCTGCTATTGGATATACTCTTGATGATCTTAAAGGCATTAGTCCCACTCTATGTCAACACAAAATAAATTTGGAGAAAGACGCCAAACCAGTTATTGATCACTAACGATGGCTGAATCCTAAGATGAAAGAAGTGGTAAGAAAGGAAATATTAAAGCTCCTTGAGGCAGGTATAATTTATCCCGTTGCTGATAGTCAGTGGGTAAGTCCTGTCCATTGTGTCCCTAAGAAGGGAGGTATTACTGTCGTTCCTAATGATAGAGATGAATTGATTCCACAAAGAATTATTACAGGTTATAGGATGGTAATTGATTTTCGCAAATTAAATAAAGCTACTAAAAAAGATCATTACCCTTTGCCTTTCATTGATCAAATGCTAGAAAGATAATCCAAACATACACATTTTTGCTTTCTAGATGGTTACTCTGGCTTCTCTCAAATACCTGTGTCAGCTGATGATCAAGCAAAGACCACTTTTACTTGCCCTTTTGGTACTTTTGCTTATAGACGTATGCCTTTTGGTTTATGTAATGCACCTGCTACCTTTCAAAGATGCATGATGGCTATATTCTTTGACTTTTGTGAAAATATTTGTGAGGTTTTCATGGACGATTTCTCCGTTTATGGATCCTCTTCTGATGATTGCTTGAGCAACCTTGATCGAGTTTTGCAGAGATGTGATGAAACTAATCTTGTCTTGAACTGGGAGAAGTGCCACTTTATGGGTAATGAAGGTATTGTCTTGGGGCATAAAATTTCTCAAAGAGGTATTGAAGTTGATAAAGCTAAAGTTGATTCTACTGAAAAGATGACATGTCCGAAGGACACCAAAGGTATAAAAGGTTTCCTTGGTCATGCTGGTTTTTATAGCAGGTTCATTAAGGACTTCTCAAAAATTTCTCGGCCTCTGACTAACCTATTACAAAAATAATTTCATTTTGTCTTTGATGATGATTGTGTAGAAGCATTTGAAATACTTAAGAAAGCTTTGATTTCTGCACCTATTGTTCAGCCACCTAATTGGAATTTACCCTTTGAAATTATGTGTGATGCTAGCGATTATGCTGTAGGTGCTGTTCTAGGACAAAGAGTTGATAAGAAGCTGAATATTATCGAATATGCTAGTAAAACTCTAGATAGTGCCCCGAGAAATTATGCTACTACTGAAAAAGAATTTTTAGCAGTTGTTTTTGCTTGTGATAAGTTCAGACCATATATTGTTGATTCTAAAGTAACTATTCACACTGATCATGCTGCTATTAAATACCTTATGGAAAAGAAAGATGCTAAACCTAGACTTATTAGATGGGTTCTCTTGCTACAAGGATTTGATTTGCATATTATTGATAGAAAGGGAGCTAAGAACTCCATTGCAGACAACTTGTCTAGGTTAGAGAATGTTCTTGATGACCCACTACCTATTGATGATAGCTTTCCTGATGAACAATTAGCTGTCATAAATGCTTCTCGTACTTCTCCATGGTATGTTGATTATGCTAATTACATTGTTGCTAAATTCATACCACCTAGTTTCACATACCAGCAAAAGAAAAAGGTTTTCTATGATTTGAGACATTACTTTTGGGATGACCCACATCTTTATAAAGAAGGAGTAGATGGTATTATTAGACGTTGTGTACCTGAGCATGAACGGGAACAGGTCCTACGCAAGTGTCACTCCTAGGCTTATGGAGGGCACCACGCTGGAGATAGAACTGCGCATAAGGTATTGCAATCCGGTATTTTATTGGCCTACTCTCTTCAAGGATGCCCGTAAGTTCGTCTTGTCTTGTGATGAATGTCAAAGAATTGGTAATATTAGTAGACGTCAAGAAATGCCTATGAATTGTTCACTTGTTATTGAACCATTTGATGTTTGGGGCTTTGATTATATGGTACCTTTTCCTTCCTCTAATGGGTATACACATATTTTAGTGCCTGTTGATTACGTTACTAAGTGGGTAGAAGCTATTCCAACTAGCAGTGCTGATCATAACACCTCTATTAATATGTTTAAAGAAATTATTTTTCCGAGGTTTGGAGTCCCTAGATATTTAATAACTGATGGTGGTTCACATTTTATTCATGGTGCCTTTCGTAAAATGCTTGCTAAGTATGATGTTAATCATAGAATTGTGTCTCCTTATCACTCGCAGTCTAGTGGTCAAGTAGAATTGAGTAACAGAGAGCTTAAATTAATTTTGCAAAAGACTGTTAATAGATCTAGAAAGAATTGGTCCAAGAAACTTGATGATGCATTCTGGGCCTATAGAACTGCATATAAAAACCCTATGGGTATGTCTCCGTATAAAATGGTTTATGGTAAAGCCTGTCACTTACCTCTCGAACTAGAACATAAGCCATATTGGGCTATCAAAGAGCTCAACTATGACTTCAAACTTGCCGGTGAAAAGAGGCTATTTGACATTAGCTCACTTGATGAATGGAGAACCCAGGCCTATGAGAATGCCAAACTGTTTAAAGAAAAAGTTAAAAGATGGCATGACAAAAGGATACAAAAGCGTGAGTTTAATATAGGTGATTATGTATTGCTATACAACTCTCGTTTGAGATTTTTTGCCGGCAAACTCCTCTCTAAATGGGAAGGTCCTTACGTCATCGAGGAGGTCTATCGTTCCGGTGCCATAAAAATCAACAACTTCGAAGGCACAAATCCGAAGGTGGTGAACGGTCAAAGAATCAAACATTATATCTCAGGTAATCCCATAAATGTTGAAACTAATATTATTGAAACCGTAACCCCGGAGGAATACATAAGAGACACTTTCCGGAACGTTTCAGACCCCGAAAAGGAATAGTTACATGGTACGGTAAGTAAACTGACTCCAAAACCATCCTAATGGCAATTTTTATCCGTTTTGGAATATTGAAGAAAATAGGAAAATAAGAAGCAGACCGGAAAGGACACGAGGCTTCCACGAGGGTGGAGGGCGCGCCCTACCCCCCTAGGCGCGCCCCCTGCCTCGTGGGCACCTCGTGTGCTCTCCGAACTCCGTTTTCTTGCACGATACTCCTTTTGGTCGGTAAAAATTCATTATATAATCTCCCGAAGGTTTTGACCACCGTATCACGCAAATATCTCATGTCTTTGTTTCGAGCTGTTTTTCTGACAGATCCAGATCGCCATGGCATCTTCAAGTGCCCCCAAGGACAAGTTCTTCCAAAAGGTCATCAACCCCTACCTCGCAGAAGTGCTGCAACACCCTCAAACCATTCAGATGTGTGAGGGGTTGTTGCACATCCGCGATGTGGAGGGACCGAGGAGGGCTGGAAGCGTGGAGACAAGGCTCGAGGCAATGGAGCAACAAGTTTTCAAGTGTCAGGAGATGGTGCAGCGTGGACTCGACTCCAATCACATAATGATCACGAAGTTCACCAACAACCACAAGCTGGACGCCAAGGACATTGGGGAGGCCATCTTCAAGCTTCATGAGAAAATCGAGCGCCTCCAAGCCCAGATCTATGACCTGCAAAACCAAAACTGTGAGTATGAATATAGATTCAAGAGGATGAGTTTTGGCTGCAGATTTGAGGATTCTGGAGACTCAATCATCCTTCTATGATGGTGAGCCTATGCCTTGGAAGATGGACGGCAAGCCTACATCATCAACAACTCCTTCATCACCACCTGAGAGGAAGGAGACATAATCACATGGGTATGGGCACTCCCCTTGGCAACTTCCAAGCTTGGAGGACTGCCCCGGTATCGTATCACCATCACTTTTATCTTTACGGTTTTTCTTAGTTCAACCCTTTTGATAATATCTTGATCTAGTAGAATAATGTTTTGGTATGATCCAGTTGTGAGTTTTGCTTTATGATCTTCTTATGTAATCGAGTCTGTGATCTCTATATAATAAAGATTAGTGTTGAGTCAAGGGCTTGATTATTTTTGCTATGATCTTGAGGGAATAAAATAACAGAAGAAATAAAAACAAATAAAGAGATCATATGGATCTTATGGAGAGTAATGAGCTCACTTATAAAGAGTATGATGAATAAAAGTTGTTGAGAGTTGACAAACATAGTTTTGGTCATCGTTGCAATTAATAGGAAGTAATAAAGAAATAGAGGTTCACATATAAATATACTATCTTGGACATCTTTTATGATTGTGAGCACTCATTAAAATATGACATGCTAAAGAGTTGATGTTGGACAAGGAAGACAACATAATGGGTTATGTTTTCTTACATCTGAGATAAATTATATTGTCATGGATCATCCAACATGTTGAGCTTGCCATTCCCTCTCATGCTAGACAATTTCTTTGCACCAAGTAGAGATACTACTTGTGCTTCCAAATATCCCTAAACCCTGTTTTGCCATGAGAGTCCACCATATCTACCTATGGATTGAGTAAGATCCTTCAAGTAAGTTGTCATCCGTACAAGCAATAAAAATTGCTCTCTAAATATGCATGACTTGTTAGTGTGGAGAAAATAAGCTTTATACGATCTTGTGATATGGAAGAAATAAAAGAGACAGACTACATAATAAAGGTCCATATCACAAGTGCCAATATAAAGTGACATTCTTTTGCATTAAGATTTCATGCATCCAACCATAAAAGCGCATGATAACCTCTGCTTCCCTCTGCGAAGGGCCTATCTTTTACTTTTATCTTCTACCTTATATAAGAGTCATTGTGATCTTCACCTTTCCTTTTTACATTTTATCCTTTGGCAAGCACAATGTGTTAGAAAGATCCTGATATATATGGCTAATTAGATGTGGCTTTGCATGAACTATTATTGTTGATGTTACCCTTGAGGTAAAGAGTTGGGGGGCAAAACTATAAGCCCCTATCTTTCTCTGTGTTCGATTAAAACTCCATACCCATAAGTATTGCATGAGTGTTAGCAATTGTGAAAGACTAAATGATGGTTGAGTATGTGGACTTGCTAAAAAGCTCTTATACTGACTCTTTCCTATGTTATGATAAATTGTAATTACCTCAATGACTGAGATTAGAGTTTGTTAGTTTTCAATGAAGTTTATGATTCATACTTGAAATTGTGATTGAATTGTTACTTTAGCATAAGAGATCATATGACATTATGTATATATATATGTTGTTGTTCTAAGAATGATCATGATGCCCTCATGTTCGTATTTTATTTTTATCGACAGCTCTATCTCTAAACATGTGGACATATTTTTCGATTTCGGCTTTCGCTTGAGGACAAGCAAGGTCTAAGCTTGGGGGAGTTGATACGTCCATTTTGCATCATGCTTTTATTTCGATACTTATTGCATTATGGGCTGTTATTACACATTATGTCACAATACTTATGCCTACTCTCTCTTATTTTACAAGGTTTACAGGAAGAGGGGGAATGCCGGCTGCTGGAATTCTGGGCTAGAAAAGGAGCAAATATTAGAGACCTATTCTGCACATCTCCAAAAGTCCTGAAACTCCACGGGAGCACTTTTCAGAATATATAAAAAATATTGGGCGCAAGAAGTACCAGAGGGGGGCCACCCACCAGCCACGAGGGTGGGGGCGCGCCGTACCCCCTGGACGCGCCCCTGCCTCGTGGGCCCCCTGGTGGCCCTCCGATGCCCATCTTCTGCTATATGAGGTCTTTCGTCCGAGAAAAAATAATAAGCAAGCTTTTGGGAAGAAACTCCACCGCCACGAGACGGAACCTTGGCAGAACCAATCTAGGGCTCCGGCAGAGCTGTTCTGCCGGGGAAACTTCCCTCCGGGAGGGGGAAATCATCGCCACCGTCATCACCAATGATCCTCTCATCGAGAGGGTGAGGGAGTCCTGGATTAGGGGGTGTTCGGATAGCCCAACTATACCTTCAGCCGGACTCCAAGACTATGATGATACAAGATTGAAGACTTCATCCCGTGTCCGGGAGGGACTTTCCTTGGCGTGGAAGGCAAGCTTGGCGATACGGATATTCAGATCTCCTACCATTGTAACCGACTCTGTGTAACCCTAACCCTATCCGATGTCTATATAAACCGGAGGGTTTTAGTCCGTAGGACAACATACACATCAACAATCATACCATAGGCTAGCTTCTAGGGTTTTAGCCTCTCTGATCTCATGGTAGATCTACTCTTGTACTACCCATATCATCAATATTAATCAAGCAGGACGTAGGGTTTTACCTCCATCGAGAGGGCCCGAACCTGGGTAAAACTTCGTGTCCCTTGCCTCCTGTTACCATCCGGCCTAGACGCACAGTTCGGGACCGCCTTCCCAAGATCCGCCGGTTTTGACACCAACATTGGTGCTTTCATTGAGAGTTCCTCTACGTCGTCGCCGTCAGGCTCGATGGCTCTGACGATCTTCAACAGCGATGCAGTCCAGGGTGAGACCTTCCTCCCCGGACAGATCTTCGTCTTCGGCGGCTTCGCACTGCGGGCCAATTCACTTTGCCATATGGAGCAGATCGAAAGCTACACCCCTGGCCGTCAGGTCAGATTCGGAAGTTTAAACTACATGGCTGACATCCGCGGGGACTTGATCTTCGAAGGATTCGAGCCACTGCCGAGCGCGCCGCACTGTCCCGACAAGCATGATCTAGCTCTGCGGCCAAACAGTGCCCTGGAGGCCGCACCCGCATTGGCTCCGATCCCTGATTCGGAGCCAACTGCGCCGATCGAGGATGGGCGGTTGGACGCCACCTCGGGGGCTGCGATCCCCACGGCGATTGAGCCGAACACCAGCCCCGTACTCCGGAGACTCGTGACTCCAAGGAGCCAGACTCCTCTTCGGACTCCGAACCCTCCGCGCCCCTGCCAATCGAATCCGATTGGGCACCGATCATGGAGTTCACTGCCGCGGACATCTTTCAGCACTCGCCTTTTGGCGATATCCTGAAGACACTGAAGTCTCTCTCTTTATCAGGAGAGCCCTGGCCGGACAACGGCCAGCAAGGTTGGGATTCGGATGATGAAGAAATTCAAAGCCCACCCACCACCCACTTTGTAGCCACTTTCGACGACTTAACCGACATGCTCGACTTCGACTCCGAAGACATCGACGGTATGGACGCTGATGAAGGAGACATTGAGGAACCAGCTCCCATTGGGCCCTGGAACGCCACCTCGTCATATGACGTATACATGGTGGATGCACCAAAAGATGACGACGAGGAATGGAAGGACGCACCGAAGGCTTGTTCCCTCGAAAAGCAGTCAAAGCGGCGACGCAAGCGCCGCCCCAAATCCCGCCTCGACAGAAATAGCGATCACACAGACCCAGCGCTGGAGCAGGGTGAACCGCTGCTGTACAACGGCAATCTGGATAATCAAAGCGAACAAACAAATCCTATCAAGGATAATGGCCCGGACGACATAACGCCGGACAGACACCCGGAGCAGCAGACTGTCCGTAAAAGGCTTGTTGCCACCGCCAAGAGCCTGAAAAAACAGAAGCAAAGTCTCAAGGCCGCGCAAGACACACTCCAATTCAGATGGAGTAAAATACTCAGCACAGCAGCAAGGTACGGCGATAATCGCCCCTCCAAGAGCTACCCAAAGCGGAAGCTGCTGCCCGAATTCGATGAGGAGGCCTCAGAACCTCCACAACAAAATATCAAAGTAGCAACCTGGTCGGATAGACGACCCCTCTACCAACACAGAGCGGCATACAATGCCACTCACAATACAATACGCGACCCATGCGAGGGCTCGCACCCAAAGGACGGCGCAACAAGATCCATCTACGGACCATGCAAGCGCGCTCCAGCATACAACGCAACACAACAAACATCTGAACAACGCGGTACACCCAGCTACAGGGGTGTCGCACACCCCCTGTGTTTCACCGATGAGGTGCTGGACCATGAATTTCCAGAGGGATTCAAACCCGTAAACATAGAGGCATACGACGGAACAACAGACCCCGGAGTCTAGATTGAGGACTACATCCTTCACATCCATATGGCTCGAGGAGACGATCTCCACGCCATCAAGTACTTACCCCTCAAGCACAAAGGGCCAGCTTGTCACTGGCTCAAAAGCCTCCCCGAAAGATCCATTGGAAGTTGGGAAGAGCTCGAAGACGCCTTTCGGGCAAATTTTCAAGGGACTTACGTCCGACCTCCGGATGCGGACGATTTGAGTCTTATAACTCAACAGCCCGGAGAGTCAGCCCAAAAGCTTTGGAACATGTTTCATACTAAAAAGAACCAGATTGTCGACTGTCCGGACGCCGAAGCCTTGGCAGCTTTCAAGCATAGCGTCCGTGACGAATGGCTCGCCAGACACCTCGGCCAAAATAAGCCGAGAATGATGGCCGCATTAACAAACCTCATGACCCGCTTTTGCGCGGGTGAGGACAGCTGGCTAGCCAGATGCATCACCAGCGACCCCAGTACATTTGAAGTTAGTGATGGAAACAGGAAATCACGGCGCAACAGCAATAACAAATGCCGGATTAAAGAAGACAGCACGAAGGGCACGGCAGTAAATGCCGGATTCAAAAGCTCTCGGCCAGGTCAAAAGCCGCCCCCTAAAAGCACCAGGGATGAACTGTCCAGCCTCAACAAAATTCTGGACCAAGTATGCCAGATCCATAGTACCCCTGGTAAACCAGCTAATCATACCCATAGAGAATGTTGGGTCTTCAAGCAGTCCGGCAAGCTCAACACCGTACACAAGGGGGAGGATACACCAAGTGAAGACGAGGACGAGTCTCCCAAACAAGACACGGCGGAACAAAAGAAATTTCCACCAGAAGTCAAAACAGTAAACGTGTTACACGTGATCAAGGGAAAAAACAACATGGCACTCTCAGGAAAATATATCCAAGTGCCTGTCACCGCAAAGTCCTACCACTGGTCATCTCAACCGATCACTTTCGACCATCGCGATTACTCAGCAAGTATCCGACACGCAGGATGGGCTGCCCTGGTATTAGACCCAGTAATTGGCGGATATCACTTCACATGAGTCTTGATGGACGGCGGCAGTAGCCTGAACCTAATATATCAGGATACAATCCGCGGGATGGGGTTAGACCCAACACAAATTCTCCATAGCAATACTACCTTTAAAGGAGTAATGCCAGGCCCAGGGGCTCGTTGTACGGGCTCCCTCTCATTGCAAGTTACATTTGGCTCCCCCGATAACTTCCGTCGCGAGCATTTAACTTTTCACATTGCTCTGTTTCAAAGTGGCTATCAAGCACTGCTCGGATGCGAAACTTTCGGTCGCTTCAATGCAATACCACACTACGCCTCCCTCACACTCAAGATGCCCGGTCCACGTGGCATCATTACAGTGCACGGAGATATCAAGCACTCTCTGCGCGCCGAAGAGAGTGAGGCTGCCTTGGCAGCCGAACATTAAAGGCGTCCGGACCAGCGATCGAGTCCGGCGCCACTATTTCCACCGAATAAGTGATCACACCCCTATTTGTCAATACAAGGGCTCAACGCGCGCAGACAAGTGGCAATTTCTTATCATCTTCAATTATACATGGTTTCTTTAAAAACTATCTTTTTGCACGACAACTTTTTCACTTAACTTCCTCTCTTTTACAGATGATCATCGTGCTACACCCGTCCAGGATACGGCACAACAGAGACACAGGCGCAGACGTGCAGCAGGGACCCGCTCAAAGGATTCTTTTTAGATTAAGACCCTGCGTAAACCTTTTTTACTGTCTCTTGTTGACACATATCCACCGTTGTGAAGGATGCTGACGTCTTGGCATGTGGCCACGCCAGAACAATGCACGTACCTGGACACAAGGGGCTTCTTACAAAGGCCATTATTTAGGCCCGGTTTATACCACAAAGACCGAATACCTTAGGGAGTTATCGGCGTTGCGAGTTTGGCCCTATATGCATCAGCTCTGAATCATTGTCTTTGGTCAAATGTTGGGTTTGCCCGGCTCCTATGTTTTGGTGCCTTACATTCCGCTTTACCGGCTAAGGTAGCACCAGGAGAACTACTGCGATTGTGCCCTGGTTCATCCGGACGAGCACCTCAGTAGAGAAAGCCGAAAACTGACTGTCATGATATAGCGTGAGACTGGTCAACCACTCGATGACCTGTGGGAATGTCAGAATTCCTCCGCCTTAACGAAGGGCAGTTTTCCAGCCATGCATGTACGCACCCCGAGATCGGGAGAGTGCGGCGCCACCAGGAGCTATCTAGTAGCACCACTGTCAAACTCCTATGGCTAAGTGAAAGTGTTAAAGCATTATAGTCCAGTTGCCTCGCTCGCTCCGCTATCACCTCCTTAGTTGGACCAAGACGTTGGGTTAAGTGTGCACGCGTGTTTCTGCGAACACCTCCGCATTATATGCGTGGGGGTTGAAGCCGGTGAGTGCAATCTTTCAGGTTATACACATGTATACATAAACGGCCGCCCAGGAGGCATCACAATACTTTCAGGCAAAAGTATAAAAGTAGCCTTATGAAAATTTATAAAATCATTTCGCTTACAATGAGATTACATATCACTCAAACATAACATTTTTTGAGCACTGGGTCTCTATCAAACGAGCACCCTCAAGAAGTTCCTCGAAGTAGTGCTCAGCAGCCCTTCGACCTATGGCCGAATGCTGCGCTGCCACAGTGGTAGCATCCATCTCTACCCAGTATGCTTTAGCACGGGCAAAGGCCATTCCTGCGCCTTCTATGCACGCCGACCTCTTCATCGCATTTATGCACGGCACCACGTCAAGGAACTGCTGCACCAAGCTGAAATAGTTGTTCGGTTTCGATCTCTCCGGCCATAGCTGATCCACAACGGACCTCATGGCGAGTCCGGACAACCTATTTAGTTCGGCCCATTCAGCTAATTGGTCAGTCAATGAAAGTGGATGCTCAGGATTATGGAATTGTCTCCAAAATAGCTGGTGTACTCCATGGTCCGTCTGACCCTGGAAGTACTTGGCCGCATCGGCAGCGCTCACCGCCAAATCCATATACACATCCTCCGAGCTCCACAGCCGATCAAGGGGGGAATACCGTGGATCTCCGAACTTCCTTCGCAACATAAAGGATTTCCCAGCTACAATATCCTCGGCTTCCCACAGCTCCTCCTTCTTTGCCCTCATAGCAGAACGGAGGTCCTTTCTCATTGTAGCAGCCTTCTCAAGGTCCGATGCCTTTGCCTGGTTTTCCTTTTCAAGAACCCGGCAACGGTCGGCGACGGCTTTTAATTCTATGGCCATCTTGGCCATCTTGTCTCGACTCTCGCCATGTGCGGCCCTCTCGGCTTGCAACTCTTTGGCCGCCTTTAAAGCAGCCGCATTACCCAACCTCGCTTGTTCCTTGGCTCGGGCAAGTTCTGCCCGCAAGGCTTCAATAGTGGTAGCCCCATCTGCAGTCACAACATATTAAAGATACTGGCATTATGCTGCTCTTCTTATGCGACGTTTACCAGATAAATACACTTACCCTGTGCCTCGTCAAGCCTTTTGTTAACAAGCTCGATGTCGGCGTTTGCCGCATCCAACTACCGTTCTAAATGGGCAAACTCGCTAGTCCGGCTAGCCACCGGAGCTTCCATCACCTGCACATAGAGGCGGTATGGTTATTACCTGGGAATTTGATCCTCTGTTCGTCGTCGTTTCCGACGACAACTAGAGTCTCAGGGGCTACTATCTACACAGGGCACACCTAGCATTTGTGGGACTATCATACATTCTTTTACGTACATCAAAACCTGTCACTAGACTCATAAAAGTTTCATGCAATCCGCTTTCGGCGGACGATATTCTCTCTATCACCGTATCCATCAGCACACGGTGTTCATCTGAGATGGCCGCTCGCCCCACCAACTCCCTCAGCACATCCGATCGCACACTAGACAGTGCCAGACTCTTTTGTCTGCTCTCTTCGGGAGCCGGACACTGGGAGCTTCGGGGGTCAATGGGATTATCCTCTGGCCTCTCCGGACTCGGAGAGGCCATCCGCGACGACACTTCAGGGTCGCCCGCTTCCGCGGCGGAGGAGTTCGGAGGAGGCGTTTCGCTCTCCATCATCTCTGGATGAAGATCCCCCGAAGATGAGCTCATTTGAGAAGGGCTAAGGCCCGAACTGCAAAAATATATGCGGTGGTTATCTTCTCAGAAGAAAAAGATGGCATATCTGTACTATTAAAGTATTTCGGGTCACTTACAACTCGCGGGAGAATTGATCCCCTCGCGGACTTTGTGCGGCATTGGTGCCCCCCGAGGTAGGACCCTCTGTGGGGGACTTCTTCTCTCATTTGGAAGTTTCGGCTTCCGAATCCCCGGGCGCAGTTCTTTTCCTCTTCGGGTAGTCTTCCTTCGTGGAGACGCTCGCTCCCTTAGCTAGAATGGGCAGCGTTGAGGGCTCGCGTCCGCCCGCAATACCCTCCATAGTATTTTCCTTTGAAGGCTCCGGGTAGGGTGCGGTCTGGAGCATCTTCTCCAATACCAGATTTTCTAAACCCTCAGGGAGGGGGGCCGAACACCAAATCAACTTCGCCTTTTTAGCCAGTCCTGGTCAAAAAGCAAACTCTCAGAAATAACTTCGTACCAAAGGAGAGATAATATGTTCGGCTGGAAGATGCCTTACCTGTTCGGTGGCGCGGTTACTACCCAGGCCCACGTCCTCGGTGATTTCCGAACACTCCACCTGAGGTCCGAAGAATGACTTGTACATATCCTCGTGCGTCAGGTCGAGAAAATTTTGAATGACACACGGTCCCTTGGGATTGAACTCCCATAGGCGAAGAGGCCGGCGTTTGCAAGGCTGAACTTGACGAACCAGCATAATGTGTATTACCGCAACCAAACTGAAATCTCCATTGAAGAGATCCCAAATGCGGCTTTGCAGTATAGGCACGTCCTTGGCTGGGCCCCAGCTCAGGCCTCTGCTGATCCATGACATCAGTTGTGGTGGAGGGCCCGAGCAGAAGATAGGGGCGGCCGCCCACTTGGCACTTCTAGGAGCCGTGATGTAGAACCACTCCTGTTGCCACAATTCAGACACCTCTGGGATGGAACCTTTGGGCCACGGAGCTCCCGTCATCTTGCGTATTGAGGCACCTCCGCGCGCTGCATGTTGCCCCTCAATCGTCTTTGGCTTCACTTCAAAAGTCTTGAGCCACAAGCCAAAGTGAGGGGTAACCCGGAGGAAGGCCTCGCACACGACGATAAATGTCGTGATGTGAAGAAAGGAGTCCGGCACTAGATCATGGAAGTCTAGCCCGTAATAAAACATCAAACCCCTGACGAAAGGATCCAGAGCAAGGCCTAGACCTTGAAGGAAGTGGGAAATGAACATGACGTTCTCGTTGGGTTCAGGGTTAGGGACGACCTGACCTCGGGAGGCAGCCGATGCAAAATCTCGGTGGTCAGATATCTGGCCTCCCTCAACTTTTTGATGTCTTCTTCCGTGACGGAGGAAGGCACCCATCGGCCTTGAAGGCTAGATCCGGACATGACTGAAGGTTCGGAGCACCTGACCTGAACTTCGGGCGCTTGAGCTTGAGGTGGGGGGAAGGATTCGATTGAGCACGGGAGGGAAAAAATAAAAGCCTGGTCCCTTTATAAAGAGGGTGAATATCAAGTGTCCTCTCCGTGTCCGTTTGGACTTGCCTATAATCTAGGAATCCTAGAAGCGGTTGGGTTACCCACGCCTGTATTGATGAGAATCCCGGAATAAGGGGACACGATCTCTGCTTTAACAAGACGTGCCAAGGAAACCGCCTCACATAGCACGCTGAGATGGGATAGTAAAACGGTTCGAATAAAAGCTTGGCTGTGGTGTGATGTCATGCTACGAAATACGTCAGCAGATTAGGTTTGTGTAAATATTATTCTCTATATGGCAATATGTGGAAACTTATTTTGCAGAGCCGGACACTACCTTTGTGTTCAAAATCTTCTATGAAGTACTTGGAGGAGGAACCCGCCTTACAATGCCGAAGACAATTTGCGCGCCGGACTCGTCGTCATTGAAGCCTGGTTCAGGGGCTACTGAGGGAGTCCTGGATTAGGGGGTGTTCGGATAGCCGAACTATACCTTCAGCCGGACTCCAGGACTATGAAGATACAAGATTGAAGACTTCGTCCCGTGTCTGGGAGGGACTTTCCTTGGCGTGGAAGGCAAGCTTGGCGATACGGATATTCAGATCTCCTACCATTGTAACTGACTCTATGTAACCCTAACCCTATCCGGTGTCTATATAAACCGGAGGGTTTTAGGCCGTAGGACAACATACATATCAACAATCATACCATAGGCTAGCTTCTAGGGTTTTAGCCTCTCTGATCTCGTGGTAGATCTACTCTTGTACTACCCATATCATCAATATTAATCAAGCAGGACGTAGGGTTTTACCTCCATCGAGAGGGCCCGAACCTGGGTAAAGCTTCGTGTCCCTTGCCTCCTGTTACCATCCGGCCTAGACGCACAGTTCGGGACCCCCTACCCGAGATCCGCCGGTTTTGACACCGACAGAGGGGGTCAATCTCCATCAACATCTTCACCAGCACCATCTCATCTCAAACCCTAATTCATCTCTTGTATCCAATCTTTGTATCCAAACCTCAGATTCGTACCTGTGGGTTGCTAGTAGTGTTGATTACTCCTTCTAGTTGATGCTAGTTGGTTTACTTGGTGGAAGATCATATGTTCAGATCCATTATGCATATTAATACCCCTCTGATTATGAACATGAATATGCTTTGTGAATAGTTACATTTGTTCCCGAGGACATGGGAGAAGTCTTGCTATAAGTAGTCATGTGAATTGGGTATTCGTTCGATATTTTGATGAGATGTATATTGTATTTCCTCTAGTGGTGTTATGTGAACGTCGACTAAATGACACTTCACCATTGTTTGGGCCTAGAGGAAGGCATTGGGAAGTAATAAGTAGATGATGGGTTGCTAGAGTGACAGAAGCTTAAACCCTAGTTTATAAGTTGCTTCGTAAGGGGCTGATTTGGATCTATATGTTTCATGCTATGGTTAGCTTTACCTTAATACTTCTTTTGTAGCTGCGGATGCTTGCAATAGGGGTTAATCATAAGTGCGATGCTTTTCCAAGTAAGGACAACACCCAAGCACCGGTCCACCCACATATCAGATTATCAAAGTACTGAACGCGAATCATATGAGCGTGATGAAAACTAGCTTGACGATAATTCCCAAGTGTCCTCGGGAGCGCTTTCCTTCATATAAGAGTTTGTCCAGGCTTGTCCTTTGCTACAAAAAGGATTGGGCCATCTTGCTGCACCTTATTTACTTTTATTACTTGCCACTCGTTACAAATTACCTTATCACAAAACTATCTGTTACCGATAATTTCAGTGCTTGCAGAGAATACCTTACTGAAAACTGCTTATCATTTTCTTCTGCTCCTCATTGGGTTCGGCACTCTTACTTATCGAAAAACTACGATAGATCCCCTACACTTGTGGGTCATCAGCCTGGCGCAGGAGTTACATTTCCCTCTCGGGGCCATTGGGACTGAGCCTCAGTGCCTTACTACACCTTCCTTTGAGTCAATAATAGTTGTCCCACATGTCCTGGACACAAAGGCAGAGGGGCGGTGCGGCCGATAGGGGTGAGGCACACGTCGGGGGACATGGTGTCGTGGGTTGGAGCAGCGTCGTGGGAATCACGAGTGGCAGTGGATGAAATGTGATGGTCGCCGTAGTTGAACTTCCATGGACAAGCTGTCATATCTACGGAACATGCATTGCATACCAATCACTGGAAGGAGTAGTAGAGAAAGCTAGGCGGATAAATAGTTCCTTATAGTCAAGCGGACCCACGCTACTACTTGTTCCAAAGACATGCACACCATCGAAATAGTCCATCTATATCAATATACACAGAGAGGGAATAATTTTTTTACAAGAGAGTAAATAGTTCATCCATCCATAATGCCCTGCTGCTAGTGCAGCTTCTTCTTCTTCTTCTTCTTCTTCCACAGAAGTATATGTCCTCCCGAGACAAGAAATCATGAAGCTCACCTGGTATGGGGGCGTGTGTATGATGTGGTACACCAAAACATCATCTTCAAGGCACAACTGAAGGACGGCGGCGCGTTGGATCTTCCAAGTGGCACGCTCCGTGTACTCTGCGTCAAGACCGATGAGCTTCATCTCCACCTTTTGGAGGGAGTTGGATACATTGTTGATCCACTTCCGAACAACCCTTGGGTGGTCGGTGACGGTGGCAACTATTCTCAACTATCCTTCAACAAGGACATGTTGGACGCTAAAAACCTGCATCTCGATCTCTTTCGCCATTTGGAACCGCTGGACCGGAGGGCTATGGTTTGGAGAATTAGGATTAGATGGCTAGTCTAGCTGAAGAAGATGATTATTTAAAGGGGCTTCAGAATTACTCCAGGAGGATGTGAAGAGGTTAAAACAATGTGAATGCAATGTGGTTTGGATGCAAATGAAGATGAAGTAGAGGTGAAGAAGCCGAGGAAAATCGGTTCCCGATGGAGAAGTAAATGGGAGAAGTGGCCTGCAGGCAGTTGATTAGATGGCTAGGTAGACTGGACGAAAAGGCTATGTGGGTAGACTGAGGAGTAGCACCTGTCCGTGTATGTGCCCATCCTTCTAGCGGTACATGTGCCACTGGCTAGTTGAGGTCACTCTTTCGAATCACCGTGGTGAGACATTTTATGATTCCTTTTTATTTCTGCACCCCTCCTGACAGGTGGGACCTATGCAAACGGATAAAAAATGTGTCGTAGCTGGTTCGGATGGATATTGTCGCATGCGTGGGAGACACAACATTCTCTAGTTAAGGAATAAGTATGCGGCTATCCTCAAAAAAGAAAAAGCCTTCTTCACGCTTTCACATGCACGAGAATTTGGTTCTGCTCGCAATATGGATGATACCTCGAGGATGAAGTGAACCCAGAGGCATGCTGGCATGGGAGTACTACTCATGTTCCTACTACTCCTACTACTAGTAGTAGTATACCTATGGTACACTTGATGGTCAAAATATTATTCATCCGGTCCTCACAGTGAAGTGACAAGACCCTGCACCCGAGGTGACACCAGTCTAGGCGGCATGTCCGGGTTACCAAAGTCAGCCTCACCT
Organism: Triticum urartu; assembly: GCF_056163025.1. NCBI lineage: Eukaryota > Viridiplantae > Streptophyta > Magnoliopsida > Poales > Poaceae > Triticum > Triticum urartu. Next base: position 217,490,093 of record NC_141877.1, on the reverse strand, counting down.
TGTGCACTATGTAGTCACTATCACCGCCGCTATATAGCATGCCTCGCCTCGTCTCCCTCTCCCCTAGCACCACTCCATCTCCATCTCCGTCTTGTCGGAGATCCCAGGTCACTCTTCATCATCTCACTGTGCCCCCGTATACCCTCGCCTCGCTTGCCTCCCCCAGTACCACTATTTCCTCACTAGCCGCTCCAGAACCGAGAGCCTTCTCCCACGTAAATCAAGACCCGAAAACCCCACCTTCCAAACTCCACCATGGCCGAACGTGAACTGCGCATCATCCATATGAGACGCGATTGGAGCAATCTCCCTAGTGACATCCTCGATCTCTGTGGTTCGTGTATGGATATGTTGAGCGCCCTGCGGCTGGCTGGATGCTCGAGGGACATGCACACAGCCATCGTCGAAGCGAGGCCTAAGCTTTTCAAGACACCCTGCTTGCTGCTATCTGGTCTTGCAAGATTTGCTCACCATGATACAGAGGCGTACATGACGCCCCTCAACTTCAATCCGACATCCAATACCCGAAACTTCTTTGCAGGTATGTAGTGGTTCACCATACATCATTTCCCTTAACTTCAATCCAATAACCATCACCCGAAACTTCTTGGCAGGTATGTACTGGAACGGCACGAGCTCCCACTGGATGGCTGCTGTCAGACAAGACCAGAAAAAGTTGGTTCTCGTGAACTTCCACACCTCCCATGAGATTATCCTTCCTACATAGGATTATATAGGGTTTTACCATCATGGTCCAAGTCATCTAGATTACGAAGTTAGTTGGATGCACCTTGTTTTGCAGAAGATTGTAATCTGCCAAGTGCCCACACAGATGCGAATTACGCAGACTTCAAGCTAATTGCCTTGTTCGACCGCGGACTCTCCTATCTTTCCGCTAGTGCCTTCTTTAGCTGGAGACAGCTCACCTCACTATGGGTCGTCAAAGCTGATACACACTTCTATGATGCTATTGAACACAATGGCATCATCTATGCGATCGACAAAGCAGATGGCACCATGTATTGCTGGGATGACGCCTATAAGTTGTTTCTGTCTGATGTTAATGATGACGCCATGACACTGTTTGAACTTTTGTGATGATTGGCATATCCCTGTTTGAGCAGAATTTGAGTATAACTATGGCAATGTATTAGAGACGCCGTAAATTAGCTATATTTGGAACGAGTTAATTCATGCGATTGTGACCATGTCATTACAGCCAATTTGTACCCCTGAATAATCAACGGTTAGGAAGATATGGATATTCTCCCTATTTTATAGTAATCTATATACTACTAAATATGAGTGTGTATCAATGGCCATGTTAGTTTCCTCATTTTCATGATGTAGAAATATGCATCACACTTTTGGTTTCATCTAACCATACATTAGGGAAGTAAATGTGTATATGGAGAACTCTATATTTGGAAGTAGTGAAATCATGTAATGCTTACCATGTGTACATACCTATATTCGCCCTTCAACAATCAATGGCTAGAATAATATCCTCACAAAGAATTTGCCCACAGAACATGAGTATATAACAATGCATGGTCTATTAGTTTCCTTGAAGATTTTTTTTGTGAGGACAGAACATGATTACATAACATGCATGACATGGTAGTTTCCTGTGAAGAATCGATTGTGAGATAACATGAGTACAACCATGCACGGCACTTCTATATTTTCAAACCCAGTACACATTTCCCTATATTTTCCTCCCAGTTCCAACAGGGACACATCAATGTTGTTTCTTGCATTATCCTACTCATACTCTGAACAATGTTGATCTTACATTAACAATGCCTATCCTTTTTGATATGATGCAGTGTACCTAAAGTTACTGCCCTTTGTAATCACACCACCTTTGCCAAAAATAGGGAAGCACAACTGGTTCCTCGCTCGATCATACGATGGCAAAAGACTGATGATCATTCAGACACATGAGCCAGAGAAGTTATATTGCAAAAACCCCACTATATACAAGCACCGTAAAATACATGAATATCCGGACAGTGGTTGTTACGTCTATGAGCAAGATACCAGCTTGTTGGGGCCTTCAGGATTTTTGAGTTGGAGGCGGGTAAATAGCCTTGGTTCACAATCTCTATTTCTCGGACTCAATTATCTGATTAACCAGGAGATCACCGTTGGCAAGGACCTTGATGGCAGAGAGGCTCTGTTTGCTATGGAAAACTGTGTCTACATGGCGAGCCCTAGGAGTTCGGGAGCAAACTCCCCTGATTGTGAATGATACATCCTGCGGCCAAAAGAAGGTGAGAATGACAAAGGCATCTGGATTAACTTTGATCCTTGGATGTGTCGAGTCTGACAGGCAGTGATGTGGTTCAAGCCTTCAGGTTGATAGGTAATTGGGCTGTTGCATCGAAAGGGTGGAGTACTGGTGTCTCCGGATTAGTGGTGGCTGAAGCGGGGCACATCCCTCTTCGAATGACTTGTTGTCTTTGCTGCTTGTTCTAGATGGGTAGTTCTCTCTTTTGTTATGCACATTCCTTGTCATTTGGTCATCCTCGTCTATGTCACTCTTACTATGTAATAGTTGCCTCTATTTACAATGTCATTCTTGTCTGGATCAAGAGAGTCTAAGCGCTGTAGATGGGTGTGTTTTGGTGGTGTAGCAAGACTTCTTATGAAATATCATGTCTTGTTGTTTATGTCAGTAGTAGTCACTCGTTAGTGTTTGAATGTTGTATATATCATTGTTTCAGACTATTTATTGTCTCGAACTGCTGGTGGACTAAATGAGGGCATCACCATTCTCCAGTGTTCAAAGTATATCTCCTTTTTTAACTTATAATTTGAGCTTAGTGTCTTCCCGATGATGTACACTTGTTTGGGCAAGTGAGGTGTCGTTGAATATGGGACAAGTAGTAACGCAATGCCAAACGGGTCAATTATTACTCTCAGGCCGGGCTCTCAAAAGATCCTCAAAAAAAGGTCAGGGTCTAAAAAAAAGAAAGAATTGGGACTCTTAGACTGACCTGTGGGCACCACCGGTGTTTTCGTGCGCTTGCGCGCCGAGAGCATATTGGCGCGTGTTCGAAATTCACGATACCTTGTCATCCCCAATATCCTGCCCCTCCCCCACCTCTGGAATCTCGATTCCTACTCCAGTTCCCCCAAATCCCCCTCCTGTACTCCCTGTACTCAAGCGCACTATCATGTCGCCGGTTAATGCGGATCTCCGAGCCGGGGATCCTGAGGCCCGTCCTACCTTCGGGCGCTGCATGCTGTCGCTCAATAGTGGCATGGCAGCGCTTGACGACCAGTTTGCCGGCAAAGTGCTGATGGTAACCATCAACGGTGACTGGCCTCCCGTCTCGCCGGACGACCTTGTCAAAGCTCTTGGCATTGTGCATGACATCCAAATAAGTGACTTTCTTGTCGAAGTCTGTCCGCCACCGGCTAATTTCTTCGTCAGGTTTCAGACAACATTCGACTGTAGTCATGTGTTAGAATCTTCCCGGTGTTTGTTCTACGATGGTGTGCTAGTGAGCTTTGATCGGTGGCACCCAGGTGCCCTCTGAGCTTGAGTTTTTAACAAAGCTTACCTTCCAAGGCATGCCTCGACCTTCTTGGAACAGCGAGTCCATGAATGAGCTTATCAACGACCTTGGAGGTTTTCTCGTAAGTATGTTTGTTCCTCCAGACAACTGGGCTCTGACGGTTATGGCATGGATGAAGAAGCCGTCCACCATACCGAGGGTGATTGGTGTTGAGATACCGGTGTAGGAACCGGGGTTGTGCTATTCATCACCACCAAGGCCACCGCGTACCACGTTAGGGATGTACCTATATCGAGTGTTTGTGCATGTCGAAGAAGTGGTCAATCCATCAATCGAAGTCCTGCTGCCACCGCTGGTTCCCGGGTCCGTCGACGATGTCCATTACAGGAGTCAACGTCAGACTTTCCCCGTGTTGCTCGAAATGATGGATGGAAAAGGGCCTACTCCATCGCGCAGTGGAGGCCACTGCTTCGTTGGGAGAAGAGGGAGGGCTGGCTGCATGGATGTGCTCTAATTTGAGGTAACAACTAAATCTTGTCAGATACTAGTTAAATCCGAGCTATGGGTGTGAAGCACTGATGTGCCGGTACATTTGATTGTGACTTGTTCTATTTTTTTACCTAAACTTTTTTCGAAAGGGGTGTACATCAACTTAATGTTAGAGCAGAACTTATATATTGTGTTGTCTGTCTATTTTCTTTGCACAACATTCAAGATATTTCCCCGTCATTGATAAATACGAGTAAACGTTATGTACGAGTTTGTTGGTTTCAACATAGCCCTACCCGTAGCGATCCACTGCTTCCACCCTGATTGTGCCGCCTGCGTGACTATGATGTTCTATATGATTGTGTCAACTATATAAGTTTTTATTGAGCATCAGCAATGCATATGGCTGAAAGATGTATTTACGAGCATCGACAGATGGGTCTCTCTCTCTCACACACACACACACGCACAAGTAGGACCCGTTGAATTATTTCTTCGCTCGTGATAGCTTTTAATTAGATTCCACTGTACTCTAACTTTTTTCTTAAGTTATTAATTGAGCCCAGTGACTTCAAAAAGTTATACAGAAGCCTTGTTTGGGCCTTTCCGGCGTCGCTGAATGTGGGCTGAGTAGCCATGTAAGGTTGTACTATACTACACGGGCCTTTTATTTCAACATCAGCAATTCAACTGGGCCGACAGTTGTACACAATATCTGGGTCAACTTGTTATTCTCCGCCTTGCTGGGTTGCAAATCTTTCCTAGGAGGGATGGATTAGGCTTAACAACAAAATGGGCTTGAAGAAATAATAAATGGGATTTAATTATAAAAACCGAGCAATAACTATAAAAATGCACCAAACATGTAATTAGTTTAAAAATATATTAATTTTGGAATTTGGAATTTTTAATTTCATTACTTGTTGCGCGTGCAATATTTCATTGGATTTTTACATAATACAAATTTAATTTGAAATTATAGTTAATCTGACTAGAAATTTTGGGATAAAAATATTTTGGATCCCATCAAAATGTGTAAATTTTTTATTGAATTATGTTCCGAGCGGTTGGTTGAAATTATTAATCGTTGTCCTAGCTAGAAAATGTGCTGTAGTTTTAACAAACTGTAAATGGGCTGTAGTAAATTCCATTAGAATTCAAAAATGGGTTGTACATTCTTACAAATCGCAAATGGGCTATATGTTCTCTACCACACACTTGTGGGACTACTAAGTTGACGCGTCCCCTAAAAAGGAAAAACTAAGTTGACGCATATGCAAGGCTTTGTCAACTTTAGTCAACACACAGTTCTAGCAGCAGTGGCAGTTGGATGTCCATCCAACGGATGTCGTGCTTCTTCTTCAATCTCGGATATTCTTGCTTAAGCCGCCCAAAAAATGATTCCTTCCCTGACATCTGGGGCGCACCGTATCGGAGGCTGACCTGTGGGCCTACTAAGTTGACGCATACCAAGGGCTTTGTCAACTTAGTCAATATAAACGACTCTAGCTGCAATGACCGTACGATGTCCATCCAATGGCCGTCATGCTTCTTCAACCTCTGGTCTTCTTGCTCGAGCCGCCCAAATCAGCACCGGCCGTGCCGCTTGCTCCTGCCTCCCATGTCCAGCTGTGCTGCCACCACTGGCCATGCCATCCCTCTATACTCACCCACACCTCCTGTTATTCTCTGGCGGCGGCAACCTCACACCGCAGCCGAAGCAGTCAACCCACGTACTCCCCTCCGCGCGGGCATCCACTGCCACATCTTCCCCGGCTCCGCGTCATTTCCCTTCCTAGGCCTCACCATCGTCCACCGCCTTGGTGCTCTCAGTGCGGCGTGGTCAACCTGGTCAACAAAGGATAGCCATCGAAAGAGGACTTTAGGCGGTGAGACTGACAGCTGGACCCACCAGCTACATCTTTGAATACAAGGAAGTGCCTCCTTATTACTCGCAAAATAAAGTGATTCCTCCCCCTGACAGGTGGGACCGAGCAACTATATCTTCACACGCAAGGAAGTGTGTCCTTATCCTCCGTGACCGTTGAGACCCACCCGGTCAAAGCGTACGTAGCATTGTCTGTCTGGTCGCGAACGTGTACGTACATACTAGTCGATCGGTCTCTCTGCATGTATGAACCTTGGCCGAGTAAGTAGCGGCATGTGTCGTTGTAGAGCACCCGACATAGCAGTTCACGCAGTCCTGTCTAAGTCTTGTACACGTACGTACAACCAGAGGGGAAAAAATACGGCCACGTACGTACATACGGGTGGGGTCTCGAGCGGGTACTCGCGCATACATATACGGACGACCATGGCTTGTGTACATGGAGAGGCAACGGATGGAACCAACGGCGTCATGTTCATCAGGCAGCGAACCGGCAGGGTAGGAATAGAGAAACATCATCATGTTCATCGGGAGGTAACCGGCTGGGTCAGAATGCGTGGTGTTCATCGGGAGCTAACCGGCTTGGATGGAACAGCCGATCGAAATGAGGCCTGACGTACCGCAAAACAGAGGAAACAGACTTGTGTTGGAGCGCTACGGTCGAAACAAGGCCTGACGTACCACAAAACGGAGGAAACAGACTTGTGTTGGAGCGCTACGGTCGAAACAGGGGTCCTGTACATCGGGAGGGGTGTGGTGTACTGCAAAACGAGACTCCATGAGATACTGTTCATCTCCACCGTCGATCTCCTCCAGCCTCCACGAGCTACTGTTCATCCACCGTCGACCTCCTCCAGCCTCCACCTGCGACTGTTCATCCACGGGCGCCTGTTCATCCAGCCTCCACCGCTCCTCCACCGGCTACTGTTTAACCAGCCCTCTCCATGGGGTCCTGTTCAACCACCCCTCCACGGGCTACCATTCAGCCAACCCTCCACTGGCTAATTTTCAACCAGCCCTCCACGGGGTCGTCCTGTTCATCCAGCCCTCCACGGAGTCCTGTTCATCCACCCCCAACCGGCTCGATCGTGGTCCTGTTCATCCAGTGGCAACGGCCTCTACTATCACGGGATCCTGTTCATCCAACCCCCCACCGGGAACTGTTCATCCGAACCCCCCCAATAAAGTTCACTGTTCATCAAGGGAAGGAGGCAGCAGGGTTCAATCGACTTCAGTTAGCAGCAGTAGCGAAGGAATCGCTCGATCGGGTTCAATTAACAGCCAGATCGATCGATCGCTCGGGTTCAGTAACGCGTAGCCTGCAGTGCTATCGCTCGGGTTCACTAGGCGAACGCCTCGCTCGGGTTCAGTTAGAGCCCAACGCCTCACACGCACGCGCGTACGTGTATGAGAGAAACGCGCATCACTCGGCCCCCGACAACCCACCGTAACCGGGAACTCCCCGATATTTTCCTCGCCCTCGCTTCTACCACGATTTTTTCCATCATGGACGGCCCAAAGAATGTCATGCAGCTGCGTGTCTGGCCCGCCCAGGACAAAAAGCCCATTTTCTGTCATGACTTTTTGTCACAGAAGTAGGATCCCACCACATCTATGATTATACCGGGTTTTGTCACAATTATCGTCATAGAAGTGTCATAAGCATGACATAAATTTTTTTCCGTTCGGCCCAAAATGTCACGGATGTGTCTTTTTTTGTAGTGGTTGCATCGTCTACATACGACGTCTACATGTTCAATACTCCAAAGGTTGACCCGAAGGAAAAAATCCAAAGGAAACCCTAGGTGTCGCCGCCCTAAAAGGCGATCGAAGGGTCAGAATAGAAGTAGGAGTATGACCAACACTTTGGGCGCCACCAATAATGGTGCTGCCCCCGAAGCTCGTGAGAATCTAGGCGAGTACATTCAAGCTTCGCCCGCCCAACAGAACGGGCCCGCTGGAACACCTGCAGAGGAAAATCTCGATGACATGGGCACCTTGGATGATGGATCGAACAAGGATTACATGCCATAGTCCAAAGATGATGTAAGCCTCGGACTCGTAGACTTCATCGTACCTATAAACCCATCCGAACAAGCATGGTTTCAGCGTCAGCTAATTGCAACCACGTGAGCATGAAAAAGGAGTAGCAGGAGCTGTATACGCGCGAGAATGCACTCGATGACAAATGGATCTCGAATCCCGAGGTGCGGCCTCCAAATCATTCTCGAAAAGGAGGCTGTTACTGACTTTGATGACGGGGCCATGGATAATGATCCAATCATGCACGACCACGTAGGCCAAGCCGACCGACCCCCTAGAGGGCTAGATTGGCCAACAGGGGTACCCAAGGCTCCCCATGTTAAAATCCGCCCTCATGGCAAGAGTGCGGCCGAGCATCCTGAGACCTTTGATATGCATGATAAGCTGCAAGCCAACAAAGCCCCTTCCCGATCCATTTATGGGTCATGGAGCCGCCCATCAGCTAGCTTGGAAGGCTATGACGCCTGGTTAGACATGCATGAAAGGCTCGGGAACAGGTGTGAGCTAGAGAAATGGCTCATACCCAACTAGACGCGGCTTGTTTTCGAGGACCCATGCATCCTGTATGTTTTACATATGTAGTCATGGAGCATGAGTTCCTAGAAGGATTTAAACCCATCAATATTGATCTGGATAGAGGATATGACAAAACAACTAACCCGACCATCTGGATAGAGGATTTCCTTCTTCACATCCACATGGCCCGAGGTGATGACCCTCCATGCCAATAAGTATTTACCCCTCAAACTCAAAGGACCAACAAGGCATTGGCTTCACAACCTCCCTAGAAATTCCATTGGAAGCTGGGAAGAGCTCCGATACGTCTCCATCGTATCTAATTTTCCAAACTGTTTTGCCCTTGTTTTGGACTCTAACTTGCATGATTTGAATGGGACTAACCCAGACTGATGCTATTTTCAGCAGAATTGCGTTGGTATTTTTTTGTGCGAAAATAAAAGTTCTCGGGATTGACCTAAAAATTTATGGAGAATATTTTTGGAATATATAAAAAATATTGGCGCTAGAATTATCTAGAGGACCCAGAGGCCACAAGCCTTGGGGGCGCGCCCCAGGGGGCGCGCCTAGAGGGCTTGTGGGCCCACTGGACCTCCTCCGACCTCAACTCCAACTCTATATAACCCTATTCGGGGAGAAAAAATCAAGGAGAAGGATTCACCGTGTTTTATGATACAGAGCAGCCGCTGCCTCGTGTTCTTCATTGGGACGGCCGATCTAGAGTCTGTTCGGGGCTCTGGAGAGGGGGATTCGTCGCCATCATCATCACCAACCTTCCTCCGTCACCAATTTCATGATGCTCACCGCCGTGCGTGAGTAATTCCATCGTAGGCTTGTTGGACAGTGATGGTGTAGGATCGCAAGTATGTTTAGAGGTGGGTGTATAGACTACTTGACCAAATAAAAATCTAGCCTTTTCCCAATTTTAAGTTTTGGCAGATTTTAGCAAATTAGAACAAGTCAAGCAATCAACCTACACATGCAAGTCTAAGAGTATAGTAGCGGTATGTAAAACATTGCATATGAAGGTAAAGGGAGGAGTGTGGAGGGAGGAAATGCAATGTAGACACGGAGATTTTTGGCGTGGTTCCGATAGGTGGTGCTATCGTACATCCACATTGATGGAGACTTCAACCCACAAAAGGTAACGGTTGCGCGAGTCCACGGAGGGCTCCATCCACGAAGGGTCCACGAAGAAGCAACCTTGTCTATCCCACCATGGCCATCGCCCATGAAGGACTTGCCTCACTTTGGTAGATCTTCACGAAGTAGGCGATCTCCTTGCCCTTACAAACTCCTTGGTTGAACTCCACAATCTTGTCGGAGGCTCCCAAGTGACACCTAACCAATCTAGGAGACACCACTCTCCAAAAGGTAATCGATGGTGTGTTGATGATGAACTCCTTGCTCTTGTGCTTCAAATGATAGTCTCCCCAACACTCAACTCTCTCTCACATATTTGGATTTTGTGGAAAGATGATTTGAGTGGAAAGCAACTTTGGGAAGGCCAGAGATCAAGATTCTTATGGTTGGATTGGAATATCTTGGTCTCAACACATGAGTAGGTGGTTCTCTCTCACAAAATGTATGTTGGAAGTGTAGGAACATTCTAATGGCTCGCCTTACCGATGAAGTAAAGGTGGAGGGGTATATATAGCCTCCACACAAAATCTAACCGTTACACACAAATCACCAAATTCGGTGGGACCGAATCATGAAACTCGGTCAGACTGATTTAGTTCAAAATGTGAACGTTAGGATTTTCAGTGGGACCTACATGTCAACTCGGTAGGACCGATTTCATTAGGGTAAGGGCATAACATAATCTCGGCGAGACCGATCACATAAACTCGGTAGGACCGATTTCTGTAATTGGCAAATAGAGAGTTGGCCAGGAAAACTCGGTGGGACGGATTCACTCATTTTGGTTGGACCGAAATGTTATGAAAGGGAAACAGAGAGTTTGCATTGCAAACTTGGTGGGACCGATTGCTCATCTTGGTTGGACCAAACATTACGAAGGGAAACAGAGAGTTTGCAATCCCATCTCGGTGAGACCGAGATCCCTATCGGTGAGACCGAAGTGACTAGGGTTTCTGGCAGTGGCTATGTCAAGTGAACTAGGTGGCGCTGGATAAATCAAATCGGTAGGGCCGAGTTTGACTTTTGGTTTGGGATATATGTGGATATGAGAAAGTGGTTGAGGGCTTTTGGAGCATGTCACTAAGCATTTTGAGCAAGCAAGCCATTAAGCAACACCTCATCCCCTTTCAATAGTATTGGCTTTTCCTATGGACTCAATGTGATCTTGGATCACTAAAATGAAAATGTAGAGTCTTGAGCTTTAGCCAATATGTGTCCTTAGCATTTTGAGGGGTCCACATTACTAATCCATGCCATGCCAATCATTGAACTTTCTGAAATGATCATCTTGAAATATCATTAGTTTAATGAGCTATATGTTGTTAGTAATTACCAAAACCACCCAGGGATAGTTGCACTTTCAATCTCCCCCTTTTTGGTAATTGATGACAACATATAGATCAAAGCTTCGACAAATGATAATATGATTTAAAGTACATCGTCGGTTTGAGAAGTATGTGATAAGTAAGAGCTCCCCCTAAATTTGTGCATTATTTGAAATTTGCGTTTGAATGCAAATGCACAATCGATTAGGAACATGGGTTACTCTTCCATGTCACATACATCTTGGTGGAGCGCTCAAAATGATAGGAATTAAAACATGCACTCATCACCAAGCAAAGTGAATGATCATATATGTGATAGCAAAGATAATATCATAAACATAGACATAAAGAGTACCAAACGAGCATACACAAAAGTATCAACCAAATAGCAAGAGAGACAAAGAAGCAAAACACAACACTCTCTCTCTCGAAGCCTATGATCTATACATTTCTCCCCCTTTGGCAACAAGTTACCAAAAATTTTGAAAATGCATAGTGCTATGCGTCTCTCTAGGCTTGATCTTCAGGAGGTGGTGTAGAGAGGACTCCAAGGACGAAGACATCCGTAGATGTTGTTGGAGCTGGTAGAGTGGCAACTGGAGGTGGCACTGAAGCTGTTGCTGCTGGTGCTGATGTAGTTGCTCTAGTGTCAGGCACTGGCACTGCAACAGATCTCTGACCTCTGGGCACTCTCTGAAAAGCATCTATAGTAGCCTGCCCTTTCCTCTCCTCTGCTTCCTCCTGGAGCTTCTCAATAGCTGACTGCATCTCAGTTACTTTAAGATCAAGATCATAAAATTTGGGATCTATGATCCTATCCAAGCTCTCTTGATTCTTCTTCAGGGTGGCCAAGCCCTTCTCAATACTCAAAGTTTCTTGAATTAGATATGCAAGTTGATCTTGTTTTGACATCAGAAAAACTTGAGATGCTTCCTCAACACTTGGCATTTTTGCAGCCTTCTCAGCCTTTTCCTTTGCTCTCTTCGCTTGTGCTTGCGCAGATGTGGAATCATCCTCATACATCACAACTGTGTTATCCTCAAATTCTAGTCTCAAGGGTAAGTGCTCCTTGTCCAACGAATAAGTGCCTGTGCCCATCTTGGAGTTGATGAGCACCTGAATGTGTGTAGCATACCCACAAGATCTCTTTTGATCAGCAACTGTCCTCTTGATTATCTCAATAATCAGACTCATGACCTTGAATTTTTGAGGCGCATCAAATATCTGCAGCAAGTTTATTGAATGGCCTCTGATCATCTTGTGATCTCCATATTTGGGCAACAATGTATGCCTCAATATAGTGTTGATCGTAGCTAGAATAGACAACAGGTAATGTACAGATCCAAGCTTATGTGTTTCCAAAGCTTTGTCTGGGATCTCTTTGTACATGTTGGCCATAGAGTTGTGGTCTTTCTTCTTCTTGGCATAGACATCCAAGTCATCTTCATGCTCTTCAGGGGCATTTATCAACTTGTCCTACTCATTAACAGTTGACTGGTACCTTGTACCCTCAGACATCGATATAATCCTACCATCTGGATAAAAATGAGCAGTGGAGTAGAATTGCATGATGAGTTCATCATTCCATTTTGTTTTCTCTTGACCCATAAACTTGTCAACACCGCATGATTTGAAGCTCTCATGTACACCGGGAAAATAGTCTTCATTCTCATCAATGAATTCCCAATCAACCCATTTCATATCGCAGACTATAGGCTTCTTGTCAAGCAAAATAGTTTCATAGAAATCTTGTTGTGCTTTGGTGTGGAACCTATAGTCCACTGCAGTCCTCCTCCTCACAGCATAGGGATCAGACTGTCTCCAAAGTCTCAGACCTACATCCATCCTGATGTTCATATCCTCTGCCACTGGATGGGTGTCATTGTGATCTGCAATCTTTGTCTTAAGTTTCCTTAGCACTTGAGCTTCATCATCTTCTTCCATCTCAGGCACTGGGGCCTTGTTCTTCTCTTCAGCTGGAATGTTCCTAGTGCTTCTCTTGGGCTTAGAAGTCTTTTGAGCTTGAGCAGCAACCTTGGGGTCAGTCTTGGGCTTTGAAGTGGCAACCCCTGGCTTAATGGCATCTCCCATAAGCTTTTGGGACTTGGGTGCTGGTGCAGCATCCTCTTCCTCTTCATCTTCTTCAGCTGGATCTCTCATTATAGATGATCTACCAATGACTCTAGCAGTGGTCTTCTTGACCCTCTCTTTCCTTTTCTTACTCTCTCTAGCAGCCTCTTCAGTTGGCTTAGAAGTTTCAGCAGTTGAGGCCCTGGCATTTAAGGTTGGCACCCTCTTGGCAGGGGCCTTCTTATGCAATCCATGCTTTGTTGTAGCAGCAGTACCATATTACTTCTTTAGTACTTTCTTTTTGGATCTCACTTCTTCCTCAACAGCCACATAGTCCTCATCCTCGGGATCTGAGGTTTTCTTCTTCCTTGATATGGTGGTTGCCTTGGGCAGATTGCTTGGAGTGCTCCTGCTGCCCTCGTCATAGCTGCTTGAAGGACTAGTGCCCTCACTCATGTGCACTTGCTCTTATGATTTGTTCTGGCTATCACTCTGGTCAGACATTCTGGCAAGCAAACTGACAGCAAACTCGGTGACACCGAAGCAACTTTTGGAGTCCTAAACTAGTTAACTTGGTCAGACCGAGTCACAGTTCGGTGGCTCCGAGAATTCTAGGGTTTCACAGAGAGTCGAGCTCGGTCACACTGATTTGCAACTTCCGGTCAGACCGAAAAGTGCAAGTGCAATGGCCTAAGCCAAATCGGTGAGACTGATTTCTACAACTCGGCCAGTCCGAGATGAGTTCGGAGGAAACCTAACCCTAAATTCCTGAATCAAACCTAATCTAAGGAATGTTTTGTCTGGATAGATTGATTTCATACGTGGTACATTGTGCTAAGAATCGGAGTAAGGAATTAGCACAAAGGATTGAATTCATAACATAGTTCGGCGGTGAGTTTGCTACGGCGGCAATGGAGGGGTTGAATCCCGTTGACGGCGATGGAAACCAGCAGCGAGAGATTGCTGGCGACAAGGAGACGATCTGGAGACCCGAGACGGCAGAGCAGGACATGCGCGGGCTGGAGGGTTTTGAAGAAATTTCCACAATCTCACCCGTGGGTATATATATCCTGAACCTGTCGGTGTGACCGACTGGAACAACTTGGTGGCACCGAGATGCAGAATCGCAAGCGGTTAATGCAACTCGATGTGAAAGAAAAGTTCAAGTCTGTTGCACCGAGATTGAAAACCTAGATCAACTCAGTGAACTCGGTGTGACCGAAGTGAATGGATCGGTCAAGCCGAAATGCACAAAGAGGTTTTGGAAGTTTAAGTCTATGACGAATCAGGGACTCCGAGTGCTCCTCACATGGAGTGGTCCGAATCAGACTTGATCAAACTCTGTGATGTAGCATGAATAGAGTTTGAGACGAGAAAAGCATAGATAGCTAGATGAAGTTCTTAGGCATTCTTGTCCATCCATTTGGCAAAAGGGAAAAGCCAAACAAACAAAGCAACAAATGGATGTCCCCGAATGAGTAAAATATGCAATCAACATTCTCACACAATAAAATGGCAAATGAAATATGTGACAAAGCATGGACAAACACTCTAGCATCTATCAAGCAATTGGCGATGACTAGGTCATCTATATATGTGTATATTAACTTAGGAGTCAATTGAGAACATTTTATCATAGGTCATACTCATCGTTTAAGCACAAGTGAGGTTCCCACTTTCACATAAAGCATTGTTGTGTTCACACCATTAGAGTTGCTTTAGCTCAATTGATTAGAGTAAAGCTCCCCCTAGATGTGATATCCCCCCTAAGAGGGATGAACTAACCTTGGATTTTGTCGATGATGACTTCATGTAGATGTTGAAGATGTGGACGCTCAATGTTGATGTAGATCATTTGGAGCAATCCATTGGAGTGAGTTGCACTTTCAATACCTACATGGGTTAGTCTCACAAGGAACAAACAAGGATATCCATAGACATAGAGTGATATACACACACAAGATGATGTCCATGAAATCATTAGGTTACCTTGTCCCTTGTCTTACCAGCAAGAGGGTTTGTGACTCCTTGAACTAGTGCAAGTTGTGGAAGTTGTTTGCACTTGTCCTCGCCAAAATAATATGAGTGAAGTATGTTGGCGGAGTCACCCTCAAGAACTCTCTAGTTCTTCTTCTTCGGGATCCACATTATATTGATGGGAATCCTTGGAGTTGTAGTCGTACTTGATGAAGTAGAACTTGATGTAGTCTTGGGAACCCACTTGACAAAGGCCTTAGGAGCTTCTTAAAATGCATCAATCTCCTCTTGAATCTTGTCCTTGCCCTTTTGCTTGTGGTCTTGTGGTGGAAGATCATCTTGAGCTTGTGTCCCTTGGAAAGAAGTAGGATCATACTTCTCTTGTTGAGGAACAAACTTCGTCTTGGGGTATTGATCTTCATCCCACTCAACTCCATTGGCATTGAACTTTTGTTCAAAACCAATAGCTTGATTCTTCCGGTGCCTTCCTTGCTTGCGCACAATTTCCTCAAATTGCTTACTCCTGGCAAGGCTCTTGTAAACACATTTATCTATAATTCCCTTCAAATACTATTTTCTTGCTCAAGTGTAACTTGGCTAAGAGACTCGTTAGTGGAATCAAGAGAACTACTAGAAGTAAAAATATTGGATTTATCATGATTATTGTTACTACTAGAAGAAGAATCTTTCTTACTCTTGTTGCTAGATTTTACTTGTGGCATGTAAGTGGACAAGAGTAAACACTTGGCAATGTAAGAAGAACTTTTCTTGCGAAGATCATCATTGATTGCTTTTAAGAACCCATGCTCTTGCTGAAGGTTGAGTTTTTCAAAGCATAGCTTCTCATGAGTCTTTAAAAGTGTCGGCATCCTGGGACCGGGGGTACCCAGACTTGCCTGCCTGCGGCCCAAGGCGTGGCTCCACCCGCGGCCTGGTACGGCCCATCTTCATCAACCAACTCCCAAGACCCTCGCGAGGGGCCAAGCCTCACGAGGCGGATGACACAAGACCTCCTCAGGGGCAGCCTCACTAGGTTGGCTCGCGAGGAGCGGGGAGATCAAGGCAAGGGGCACCTCGTGAGGTTCCCGTGACATGAGTCATGATGACCAAGGCCAGACGGGTGCCAGCGGGCGCAGAGTGCCAGTTTCCTCTTTGGTGTTAAAGAGGCAGGCACAGGCGAGGAGTCCCGAGGCGTCAGGCAAAGGTTTCCATATCGGTGCAACGAGACCAAGACCAGCAGGACGGCAACACGGAGGTCACCACGGAGCCCACGACAGCGTCACCACCAGAACCTTTAGCAGGCGAAGACCACCTTTTATCAGGATAACTTGTACTCGCTATCCCCCTTCGAATTGGCCGTTGTGGGATCCCTTCCCGCCTAATATTTGGGGAGAGGACCCGGGCCTCTATAAATAGGGCTAGCCACCACCATAGCCAGGGGGCTCATCAAGAGAGAGAGAGAGACGCTCATCTGGAGACAGATCACTCAGATCATCCCCAGCCACACAAGCTCATCGAGCTCAAGAACACCTCTCCTCAGGAGGCTGTTCTTCCCTTGTACTTGTTCGTCCCCAGCCTACAAGGCAATCCACTACACCACACTGGAGTAGGGTATTACACCGCAACGGTGGCCCGAACCAGTATAAACTCTTATGTCCCTTGTTCCTTGGGTTCGGCGAGCTAGGCTTTAAGATCCACTACTAGAAAAAGGCCTGTTAGTGGCGCACCTATTTTTGCCATTAATGGCGCACTATAGGTGCACCACTATTACCACGCCACTAGTAACAAATAGTAAGTAATGGCGCACCTATAGTGCGCCATTATAGTGCGCCATTACTATGCCTACAAGTGCGCCATTACTATCTGACTTAGTAATGGAGCACCACATAGAAGTGCGCCATTACTAACAACTTTTTTCAAACAAAATCAGATTTTTTTTCAAATACTTTTTTTTTAAAAAAATCATTTTTTTCTTTTTATTCTTAATCTCAAGTCACTATGGCTTAATCTCGGGTCAATATGCTTAATCTGAAGTCAAATCGCACTTTGTGGTCAAACTTCCCAAAAGGTCACCCATCCTCACACTACTCCAGCCCAAGCACGCTTAACTTCTCAGTTCTATCCAACACCAACACCAGCTCACTTAACAGGCACTTATTGATATATCTATCATATCAATCCTATTAAACCTTGTTGATGTCTATGCCTTTGTTCATGTTCATGAGTGTGATGAAATTTTGAAAAAATATTTCAAACTTCTCGGTCATATTATGTATCATATTTTGATCATTTTTTCCAAAAAACATTCGAAACCAATTTTTTTCTATTACCAGTGGCGCATCTAGCAAATTTTTTAGTAAAAGAAATTTTTCTCGCATTGATGTGGACGATGCCTATCCCGCATCCTCGTCGTTGAGTCGGCGGACGACGACACCTGCTTGACCAGATGGGCCATGTCCGGGACTGGGCTCTGTCGGGGTGGTACTGGGAGGCGCTACCTACCGGGGGCGCAGGTTGGTGAGGAGCCAGCCTGTCGTTGACCCGAACCTTCTTTGGTGGCGGTCGCATGGGCCAGTGACGGTCCAGAGGCTTGTGGACTCCGCGGAGGTGGTGCGTCACCGTGTCAGTGAGGAGGACGCGCACGTCCGTCGCTACTTGTTTGCGTTGGAGCACAAGTTCTCTAATACCTGGCAGGTTCTCCAGGGATCTCATTGGAGCTATGATCCCGTGATGGTTCCTTCTCTGTGGGTGTCCACCGCCTGCGCTAATAACCGTCGTGTGCTAGGGTTTTAGTTGTACTAGTGATGTTATATGTATGATACTATTCGGGATGTATTAGTGATAATATTAGACGATGTACGGACGCATGAGATGATTTACTTTTGCTTATTGAATGCATGCTACTTAGTAGTCCTATAAGATATTTTGAAATGTATATCTTGTGTTGCTCAATATCCAAGTGGCCGGTCATGTTTGCAGGTTACACCTTCGAGTGGCCTATGTTTTGCCGGAGTGTTGATTCATGTCCGTTCCGGCAAATTTCAGGCGCTCGATATGTCTTATTTTAGCAAAGGTCATGCCGGATTTTTTCGTGAATTTTGGCATGACTTTTGCCAGAATATGTAGGAAATATCGAGTGCCCCGGATTTGTGTATTGAGTATCTTGGTAGTTGTCTTCGATCGATTTTCAATTAATATTTTAACTATGAACATAGGAAATGTCTGACGACAAAAAGGATTTCGGTATTTGCAAATACTGCGAAGACGAGCGCAGCCTGTGTGACAGAATCTTCCTAGATGATGATAGGCGCTTCAGTATCAAGCTGGACGAGAACTTCGAAGTGGATACAGTAAGTCACAACGACAAGTATTTTTTCGTAATTAAGCATGACATCTGCTTCATTTGCTTTAACTTATATTTTTTTACTATTCTACTAGCGTATCCCCTGCCATGCAAGAGTTTTTGTATTGGATAAGATAGGTTTCAATCATACTATGGAGGTAAATAAAGTTTACTTGAAGACCGAGCATGGTTATATTTTCCACGCAAAATTATACAATTCAGACGACTACACCTATTTTGGAAGCAAAACATGGCGAGCACTATGCAAGACTTATGCATTTGAGCCTGATATGGTTATCACCTTTGATATTCGTCCGGAAGATGATATTGAAGGTAATACCGACATCTGGGTCGATGTGCAGACGCCTCCAGTTACACCATTATGTAAGTTTCTCAACCATATTTATGTCTTTGATATTGTTTATTCAAAAATAGTTGACAACTAATTTGTATTGTCAGCTTATTTCGGTGCAAGCAAACATGTCCAGCGCTTGGTAGACAGGACCTACTACTGTCCCAGGGCTGAACTAAACTATGAGGAGCTAAGTCATTATGTTTCATGGCTTGAGGATCTTGATACTGTCAAGACAAATTTTCTTCCTGCACTTAGAAATGTTAGTACTGAAAACGTGCGACCAATAGTGTTTGTAATGAACTACGGTCACATCTATTTAGGAAGGATGGTAAGATTTTTACTATTTGTCCTCAGTGCATCTTTTCCATACATTATTTGTGAAGCTAAACTTCATTGCTAAGTATGTTACCATACGATGTTCTTCAACAGGGACTCCCGATGAATGTTGTGCCTTATGGGATCGAGACTAAAGGTACCATGAGTATTATTAGCTTACGGCCAAGATATCCTACATGTTACTTTAGTGCATTCAAGATCAGCGATGAATGCTTAATAGTGCAAGACTGGACCAAATATGTGATGGGGGAGCGCAGAGAAGTACTAGGGGGCAGCAAACAGATGTGCTACCCACAATTAGGAGACAGGTTCATCTCCATGCTCCAACTTGATCAAGGAGGAGAGCTACACATGTTTTATGTTATTTTACCTAAGGGAGAGCAGCAGGAGTGATTAGCTAGCTAGAAATGAGTTTGAGGATGATGATGTGCTACACTATTACTATGATGATAAAATAGCTAGTGTTGGTGGTAATGACTATGATGATTATTATTAGCTAGTGTTGGTGGTGATTAGCTAGCTAGAATGAGAGTTTGAAGATGATGATGTGTGCTACACTATGACTATGATGGTTAAATAGCTAATGTTGGTGGTAATGACTATGATGATGATTAAATAGCTTGTGTTGGCGGATTAGATTCAAGTGGAGGCAACATGTGGTGCACATCGAAAGTACTACTAGTCCAAACTAGATCAAGTTTGGATTTGTAGTATACTTTTGACATGCACCACATATTGCCTCCACTTGAAACTAATCCACCTTCATTTGACACACTGTTATGGACATAATGATGTAAAGCTCATAACTGGTATTGTACCGATATTTGTACGACGGCGCATAAATACACTAAAAATAAAAAAATAAAAAAAGAATACTAGTAGCGATGGACAGAAAACGCGCTGCCAGTAGTTACATTAGCAGTAGCGTGGGATTGAACAAACGCTGCAGCTACTTGTCCTAGCAGTAGCGCGTGCGGGCACGCGTTACTGCTAAGCAATAGTTGTAGCGCCTTATTGGTAGCGCGCCTACCCGCGCTACTAGTGGGCACAAAACCAGCGCTACTGCTAGGGTTTTCCCTAGTAGTGAGCCCCCCGCCTTAGGAGGCACCACAACCTCTGGAGGACACATGCTCCATTGACGCTCCCTCCCTCGTCGAGCACCCAGTATACTTTGTCAGCACCATGCTACGGGACGCGAGATTACGGTACTCAATGTCGCAGAAGCTCTTACTCGGCTCCTGGTGGCCTCACGCAAGCTACGCCATTATTTCCAAGGCCACCCAATTAAGGTCGTCTGAGTCTAACCCCTAGAGAGGGTGTTCCGGAGCCCCAATGTCACAGGGAGAGCCGCAGAATGGAACATTGAACTACAAGCATTTCCGTTGGACTTTAGCATGACCAGGGTTATCAAGGGAGCTGTGCTTGCCGACTTCGTTGCGGAATGGGCCGACGCTCCGGAGCCCGAAGCGGGCGAGAGCCGATCCCTCTCGCTGGGAAATGAAGCACCGGATGGCTGGGTCATGTACTTCGATGGCGCTTTCACACGACAAGGCGCAGGGTTTGGCGCTGTGCTCATCTTGCCCACCCAAGACAAGCTATATTACGCCATGCAGCTTCTGCTTCTAGCGCGGTGAGAAGGTCTCCGACAACATCGCGGAGTATGAGGGGTTGATCGCTGGCCTCAAGGCCGCCGCAACCTTGGGGGTGAAGCATCTCACCATCAAGGGTGACTCACAGCTCATCATCAACTTCTCCAACAAGGTGTACGAACCAAGGGACGAGCATATGGAGGCATACCTCACAGAAGTGCGCAAGATGGAGAAGCAATTCCTTGGCTTGGAGCTACAGCATGTGCCACGTGGCACAAACAAGGGGGCTGACGAAATCTCCAAGACGTCGAGGCGACTACCCCAAGAACCTGGTGTCTTCAAAGAGCGACTCTTCAAGCCTTCGGCGACCCCTATGGCCGCAGAGACTACATCACCTCGGGAAGAACTCCCTCAGCCACCAGCCTCGGGAGCCCCGGCTTGCGGCCCTACCTCAGGAGCACGTTTGCTCCTGGCACTCGACCCTCAGGAGGGGTGTTGGACCAAGGAGTTCAAGGCGTATCTGGAGCATGGGACGCTGCCAGAGAAGGAGGAGGACGCGGAGTGTGTGGCCCGACAGGCTACGGCATACTGCATCCAGGACAATGAGCTGTACAAAAAACGACCAAATGATGTTTTCTTGCGATGCATCTCTAGGGAGCAGGGGAACGAGCTATTGGCTGACATACACGGTGGAGACTGCGGGCATCACTCATCATCACGTACCATGGTAGGCAAGGCGTTCCGCAGCGGGTTCTACTGGCCCACGACACTCAACAACGCGACTGAGTTGGTGAGGTCCTGCAAGGCCTGCCAGTTCCATGCCAAGGAAATCCACCAGCCGGCTCAGGGCCTCCAGACTATCCTGCTTTCGTGGCCCTTCGTGGTCTGGGGGCTGGACATCCTGGGCCCGTTCCCACGGGCGCCTGGGGCTACCGTTACCTCTACGTTGCCATTGACAAGTTCATCAAATGGGCAGAGGTCGAGGCCGTCCATAGCATCCCAGCCGAGTCAGCAGTTAAGTTCATAAAAGGCCTAATAAGCCGGTTTGGGGTCTCTAACCGCATCATCATCACCAATGGCTCGTAGTTCACTAGCAATCTCTTCAAGATCTATTGTGCTAACCTTGGAACGCAGATCTGCTACGCTTCGGTGGCACACCCCAGGAGCAACGGCCAAGCTGAGCCCGCCAACGCCGAGGTCCAGAGAGGCCTCAAGACCCGGGCCTTCAAGAAGAAGCTCAAATCCTGCGACAGGGGCTGGCACGATGAGCTCCTCTCTATGCCGTGGTCCATCCGCACCACCGCCACCAAGCCAACAAGCGAGACACCGTTCTTCCTCGTCTATGGAGCAGAAGCGGTTCTCCCTCACAAGGTCAGGCATCGCTCTGTGCGGGTCCTGGCGTTTGGTGAGACGCAGCAGGACGCCATGCGGGGGATGGACCTCGTGCAGGGGGAGGAACTCCACCATGAAGCTTCGCTCCGAGGAGCAAGATACCAGTAGGCGCTGCGACGGTACCACTGTCGCAGCGTCCGCTCTAGGACGCTTGAGGTGGGCGATCTCGTCCTGTGGTGGGTGCTCTCCAGGGGATGGGCTGCATAAGCTCTCACCCATGTGGGAGGGCCCATTTAGGATTTCCCGCGTCTCCAGGCCTGGCGCCATGCGCCTGGAGACGTAGGACGGGGTCTCCATCTAGAACGCTTGGAACATCCAACACCTCCGGAAGTTCTACCCATGAAGCAAGGCCCAGTGCCTGTGAAGGTCTCCGCTCGTGATACTCTCATGTAATAATGAGTGGGGATGTACACGTCCCGGAGTCTCAGGAGTGCCTCCCTCGGGCCTCGGGGGCTCCCTCCCACATCCTAGTGGCAAGACTTAGCTCTGCGCTGGTGAGAAGACTAGACTAGGTGCCGGACGTGGATGCTCTTTTGCTTTCTGTAGTTGGCTTGCCTCTTTCCCTTTAATGAAATTTGGAGTTTCGGCGTTTCTTGTTGGCTTGCCTCTTCTTCCTGTTTCATCGCTCTATCCTTTGTTTTTCGCCAGGGAGGGCGACAGTTGCCTGACGCTCTCCCTCGCACACCCCGCGAGGGGGGCTGGACCGGTAGTATGCGCGCGCGCACTCCCCTTGTCTCCGTGGGGCATTCTTGTCTGAGTTTTTGATCGGCGCACCCCCCTTTAGTCCGTGCCCCATGAGTACCGCGACGTGGTGCATTTGGCCATAACCAGCCCATGCTTGAGGATTCGCGCGGGAAGGAGTAAAGATTTCTTGACAAGTTTTTGCAGCTTCGTGATGCAGCCTCGCGATGTTACCCAAATCGACAGTGGGGAAGCCCCACCAGGTGCCCAGAGACGCATGCCCTCATGAGGTCAAAGCTACCCCGGATGCATCGAGCTAAGTTACCCCTCTACACCGTATCAGACATAGATCTCGCAACACAACCCGGAAACAATAAACACACCATCAAGGCAACATAAGCACCACGGTTCAGTACACACCCTTGTGGGGCCCCGAATTCGTTTCTAACAATGCAGAAGAAGGGAAAGAAAGGACAAGAAAAAGCGGCTCCCTCGACGCGGCAGCTCATGAGGGTTGGCCCCCGGACTCAGCCAGAGCCCTCCTCGCGCTTCACCGAGGCGCGGTGACGGGATGACCCGCCACCATCCTTAAAGGGGGCTCGATGGCGTGGAGTCTGGTCGTAGCCGCCGCTGCTGGAGCTCTCGCCGGAGGAGGAGCTGCCATAGCTGGGCGAACCGCGGTCGCCGCCGCGGGTAGTGTCACCCTCGTGCTCATCGCGGCCATCGCCAAGGCCAAGCACCTCACCACCGTCGTCGTCATCTTCAGGGCAGCATCCAGCGCGGCGACCGTCTTCCCCGAACACCCTCACAAAGTGGGCCGCTGCGCCGTCGTACTTGAAGTGGAGGGTGCACCGCCTGCCCAGGCAACACGCACAGGCGAACGTCTGCCAGCCACGGGCCAGGGCTACATTACCCGCAATAGAGACCTCCACCAACACCCACGAAGCCTTGCTGCTGCAGCCATCTGCCTGTAGCCAGAGGCCGCCAGGACCTGGGGCCGCTAGTTCACTGGCAAAGGAGCGTGAAAGTTGAAGCCAAGTGTCGGCCGGGTTCGCTGACCACACGACAAACTCCGACAGCACCTCCGCCGAATGGTAGCACGGCCGGGGAGGCCGGGCGACCATGGCGCGCCTCCCCTCATCGGCGGGGATGCCCCGACCCAAGCGGCTTCCGCCGCGCGAAGGAGCGCCGACGCGGCCGCCAAGGACAATGCCGGACCCTGAAGGAGTCCGCCCATGCCCATGAGGGACCGCAGCAGGGGTCGCTTCATGCTTGCGCGGGTGGCCGCGCCCCCTCTTAGGCGGTGGCGAGCCGGGCCCCTCCTGGCGAGCCTTCCCCTTCTCGGCGGCTGAGAACCTCTTTACTCGCGCCATGGGCATCGCGGCAAGGAAGAAGAAGGAGAAGCATGAGGAGTGGAGGAAGAGATGGGTGACGGGGGCTCGGCCCTCCTTCCCATTTATAGCCAGGAGGAGGCCAACCGTCAGCCTCCATGATCTAAGGTAATAATGACCTTTTTCTACATGCAACAGGGACTCAACAAGTCGGGCAGTTGCCGAGGTAGAGTGGGGAAGCGGAGACGCCCACGACCTGCCAACCGCCACGCATCAATCAAGGCCGCAGGCTATCGGGGACCGCAGCGCTCGGCACTTGCCCCTTGGCTTCGCCACTGTAACGCCCTCGATGCGGCTATAGCTCCCACGTGTCGAGGCACGACTTAGAGACATAACCGCATTGAAAGCAATGTCGCAAGTCAGGCAATCATTACAACATCCCATGTAATACATAATAAAACGGGGAAGACAACATAGTTGGCTTACACTCGCCACGTCACATCAGAGTACATAAATAACATTTATCATACAAATCACTCATGGCCCGACTACGGCGCCAAAATAGAAAAGACCCCCAACATGCGACAAGGCTCGGAAACGAACCCCAACTAGGCACCACTACTGATCATCGGGAAAGGAAACATAATAACGCTGAGAGTCCTCGTCGAACTCCCACTTGAGCTCGTACTCGTCACCTGGAGCGGAATCACCTGGACCTGCATCTGGAGTTGTAGTATCTGTGAGCCATGGGGACTCAGCAATCTCACACCCACGCTATCAAGACTATTTAAGCTTATAGGACAGGATAAGGCAAGTATATGTGGAGCTGCAGCAAGCGACTAGCATATATGGTGGCTAACTTATTCGCAAAGGAGAGCGAGAAGAGGGGGCAAAGCACGAGCGAGAGACTAGAAGCATAACCTGCGCAAGCATAACTCCAACACCGTGTCCACTTCCCGGACTCCGCCGAGAAGAGGCCATCACGGCAACACACGCAGTTGATTCGTTTAATTAATTAAGGATCAAGTTATCTACAACCGGACATTAACAAATCCCTGCAGGGGAGTCCCAACTTAGCCCATGACAAGCTCTCACGGTCAACGAAGGAATATACCTCCACCCAAGACACACCGATCAGACTCGGTAACCCGGTACAACAAGACAAATCGACAGGTTAAAACAAGTCCAACAACACCGCCCGAATGTGCCGACAAATCCCGATAGGAGCTGCACACATCTCTTTCTCAGGGCACACTCAGATTGTCCAAACTTCCGGTAGGCCAGCCCAGAGGTGCCCCTGGTAGCCACCGGCGGCTGACGTTTTGGACCAACACTCAGAGGAGCACTGGCCCGGGGGGGGTTAAAATAAGATGACCCTTGAGTCTGCAGAACCCAAGGGAAAGGAAAGGCTAGGTGGAAAATGGTAAAACCAAGGTTGGGCATTGCTGGAAAAGCTTTAAACAAGGCGAACTATCAAGGGGTTCCCATAATAACCCAACCGCGTAAGGAACGCAAAATCCGGGAACATAACACCGATATGACGGAAACTAGGGCGGCAAGAGTGGAACAAAACACTAGGCGAGAGGCCGAGCCTTCCACCCTTTACCAAGTATATAGATGCATTAAGATAACATAGCAATATAATGATATCCCAACAAGCAAATAAAAGACGTTCCAATAGGAACGGCTCCAATCTTCACCTGCAACTAGCAACGCTATAAGAGGGGCTGAGCAAAGCGGTAACATAGCCAAACAACGGTTTGCTAGGACATGGTGGGTTAGAGGTTCAACATGGCAATTGGGAGGCTGACAAGCAAAAGGTAGGCATCGTAGCAGTGGCAAAGCAAAAGAGCGAGCAAACTAGCATAGCAAAGATAGTAGTGATTTCGAGGGTATGATCATCTTGCCTGCACAGTTGTCAAAGTTGACTGGATCCTCACAAGCAAACTCAACGGGCTCCTCGGTAGCGAACTCGTCTCCCGGCTCTACCCAACAAGACAAACAAGCAACAAGGATACAATCAACCACGTGCAAGACCAAGCAATATGATGAAATGATGACATGCTATGCGGGATGCGATGCGGGATGCAAAATGCAAGATATGGCAGGAAATGCATGAACCTGGCCTCAACTTGGAATTCCAAGTGTGCTAGTGGATAGAGGGGATGAAATCGCTTGAAAACGATATAAAGATCATTGGAATCGGAGTTACGGTTTGGAAATGGCAAGCGTTTTAAGATATGACACCGGTCTGCGATTTACAGCAAGTAGGCATCTAAACGCAACGAAATGAACATGCTACAGGCACCAAACATGAAAACAAACTACATGGCAGTGATATACACAAGATGGTTAACAAAACACTAGCACTGAGCCATAGGCAAATTCATCCATTAAGTGGTTCAAACAAGCCTGGCAAAAACGAATATGCAAAACAGATTCCAGACTTAGTGAAACCAACACTAGCCTGAAATTTCAGATCACGAAGCCCTCTTCGGAGCAGCAAAACAACATGATAGATAACCTGAACATGACAAGTAAGAACATGGAATGGAGCTACTCAACAAGCTTAACAAAACACCCAGAGTGACCTGGGGCCAAAAGGTTCACAAAATACTCTACCGAGCTCACGAACATAGCTCAAACACAATCAGTTTTCAGACTTAGTGAAAACTGAGACATGCTGAAATTATAGCTCACGAAGGCATGTAAACGAGCTCGATGCACTCACTACGGTGCAAGTCATGGCAATACAAGCATATATCCAGAAAGAAGGCACAAAATGCTAGCTACACATGGCAATAACAAAGGCATAGCATGCATGGAACACTAACGGTAGCATCGGCAAAATCGCAAACAAGTTGACGATCTGCCCAGATTAACAACGAAGCAAAAGTTGAGCTCGATTGAGTCAACCTAGAGCACTCCACATATGCAAACAAAGACATGGATGGATAGAGCATAACATAAATATCAAAACTCCCTTACTGATCATCCTCAAAAGAGGCACGGATCACTAGGAAACAAGATGGACATATAGCATCACGAACTAAAATATCCCAGACAGTGAAAATCACTAAGTCCCTGAAATCAGCAATCTCAGGTACCTCTCTTCGCAAGCTTGCACAAGACAACACACACATCCTAAAAATGAATGGGTGG
The DNA here is from genome assembly GCF_056163025.1 of Triticum urartu. Lineage (NCBI taxonomy): Eukaryota > Viridiplantae > Streptophyta > Magnoliopsida > Poales > Poaceae > Triticum > Triticum urartu. The sequence continues at coordinate 217,462,926 of NC_141877.1, read as the reverse complement.
CACCTCTGGAAAGAATACAAAATGTTTAACAAATCATCCCAAAGGGGCACAGACATATCATGCACGGATTAAACATGGCAAAAATGACAAAAGTGCATGATGAAGTAACGGATCTGCAATTTAACTCACGAAGCCTCATTCTAACAGCATTTTGGGCACCAAGATGAACTCAAATGCAACTGATGCAATGGAATGAAATGATGTACATGTCGAGGCGAAGATTCTGATATATTATATGCCCAAAACGGAGTTACGGTTACAGAGTTACGGGCGGTCAAAATATGCATAAAAAACTAGGGTTCGGGACGAAAAAGTCAACCGAGAACTCAGATCCAGATCGGGATCTCGCGGGTACTGTTCACGACACTGTTCACGGCACGTTCTTCGAGAACTCCGGCGAGGGCGTGGTGGCCGGAGATGGAGGGGAGAGGCCGTGGGCCGGTAAGGGGCGGCCGGGCGGAGGGCGGCGGAGCTCACCGCGGTGAGTTGCGGCGGCGGTGGAGCGGCCGGCCGGCGGCTGGGCGGCGATGGCGGGGCTCGCCGGCGACGGAGGCGTGCGGCGGCGCGGGTCGGCGGCGTCGGGGAAGACGGGCAGCGCGTGGCGGCGGGGAAGTGGCCCGCTCGGGCGGCGCGGGGGCCGGGCGCGGGCTCCCGCGGGCCGACGGCGGCGGCGGCGGTTGGCGCCACGTGGCGCGCGGCGAGAGGGCGAGTGGCGCGGCGGACGTTGTCCGGTCCGCTCCGGACACGTCCGTCGGCGGCGGTTCTGGAGTTTTTTTTTGAACTAGGGTTTCGAGGTGGAAGACGAGATCCGAAATGGAGGGGGCTATATATAGGCATAGAGGGAGCTAGGAGACTCCAAATGAGGTGCGGTTTTCGCCCACGCGATCGTGATCGAACGCCCTAGGACATGGAGCAGAGTTTGGTGGGTTTTGGGCCAAATTTGGGGGGGTGTTGGGCTGCAACACACACGTGGCCTTTTCCGTCCCTCGGTTAACCATTGGAGTATCAAACGAAGTCCAAATGACCCGAAACTTGACAGGCGGTCTACCGGTAGTAAACCAAGGCCGCATGACAAGTCTCGGTCCAATCCGGAAATGTTTAACCACCACACACGAAAGAAAGCTAAAATGGCCACCGGAGGAGAACGAAGCGCCGGAATGCAAAACGGACAACGGGGAAAATGCTCGAATGCATGAGATGAACATGTATGCAAATGCAATGCACGAGGTGACATGATAAGAGATGAACGAAAAAGAAAACAACACACGGAGACAAAGACCCGAACCCGAGAAATAAATATAACTTAACACCGGAAACGGCAAGAGTTGGATACAAATATGGAAAGTTATATCTGGGGCGTTACAACACTCCACCACTACGAAAAGATCTCGTCCCGAGATCTAGGACTGAAAGAACTCCGGGTACTCAGAACGGAGGTGATCCTCGCGTTCCCAGGTAGCTTCACGGTCGGAATGGTGAGACCACTTGACTTTGAGAAATTTGATTGACTTGTTGCGAGTCTTGCGTTCAGTCTCTTCAAGAATAGCAACTGGGTGCTCACGATAAGAAAGATCTTCTTGGAGCTCAATGTCCTCGAAGTTGACGGTGCGGTCAGGCGTCTTGAAGCACTTACGAAGCTGAGAGACATGGAACACATCATGAACATTTGCAAAGTTTGAAGGAAGCTCGAGTTGATAGGCGAGGTCGCCTCTCTTGCTGACAATCTTGAAAGGTCCCACGTATCTAGGGGCAAGCTTCCCTTTGATACCGAAGCGACGAGTACCTTTCATAGGAGAGACATGGAGGTAAACATGATCTCCGATCTCGAAAGCCAAATCACGGTGCTTACTATCATAGTAGCTCTTCTGGCGGGATTGGGCTGCTTTGAGGTTATCACGAATGACTTTGCACATTTCTTCTGCTTCTGTGATTAAGTCATTACCCAGCAGCTGACGTTCGCCGGTTTCAGACCAGTTGAGAGGGGTACGGCACTTCCTGCCATACAGAATTTCAAATGGGGCCTAGCCCGAACTTGCTTGAAAACTGTTGTTGTATGAGAATTCAGCATAAGGAAGGCAGTCCTCCCACTTCATGCCGAAGGAGATCACACAAGCCCTGAGCATATCTTCAAGAATCTGGTTGACACGCTCGACTTGACCGCTTGTTTGAGGATGGAAAGCAGTGCTGAAGCTGATGTTGGTACCCATGGCCTTCTGAAAAGAATCCCAAAACTTCGAGGTAAAGATACTGCCACGGTCTGAAGAGATCACTTGAGGAATACCGTGCAGAGAGACAATGCGAGAGGTATAGAGTTCCGCCAATTGAGCTGCAGTGATCGACTCTTTGATAGCAAGAAAGTGAGCCACCTTGGTGAGCTTATCGATGACAACAAATATAGCATGATTGCCACGCTTGGACTTTGGAAACCCAGTCACGAAGTCCATTTCAATGTGGTCAAACTTCCATTCTGGAATGGCAAGAGGTTGGAGGAGACCAGCTGGCCTTTGGTGTTCTGCCTTCACTCTTCTGCAGACATCACATTCATTCACGAATTGAGCGATCTCGCGCTTCATTCGAGTCCACCAATAAGCTTGCTTGAGATCCTGATACATCTTCGTACTACCAGGGTGGATGGAGAGGAGAGAGTTGTGAGCCTCGTTCATGATCACTTTACGAAGTTCACCTTTGGGCACAACAATACGATCCTCGAAGAAGAGAGTGTCCTTGTCATCAAGGCGGTAGCACTTGTACTTGGACTGACTCTTGGCAATCCCAATCTTCACCTTTTTTACCATAGCGTCAAGAAGCTGGGCTTGGCGAATCTGGTCTTCTAAGGTAGGAGAGACTTGAAGGTTGGCGAGGAAACCTTGAGGAACAACTTGCAGATTCAGCTTGCGGAAAGCTTCACAAAGTTCGGGTTGATAAGGCTTGAGAATCAGACTGTTGCAGTAAGCCTTTCTGCTCAAAGCGTCAGCAATCACATTGGCCTTGCCTGGAGTATACTCAATACTCGGGTTATACTCTTGAATCATTTCGACCCATCGAGTTTGCCTTAGGTTGAGATTAGGCTGAGTGAAGATGTACTTGAGACTCTTGTGATCAGTGAAAATGTCCACTTTTCTTCCCAATAGAAGATGTCTCCAAGTCAAAAGAGCATGCACAACTGCCGCCAACTCGAGATCATGAGTGGGGTAGTTCTTCTCATTAGGCTTCAACTGGCGAGATGTATAAGCAACAACTTTCTTCTCTTGCATCAATACTGCGCCAAGACCTTGGAGAGAGGCATCACAAAAGACCTCGTACGGCTTGGTTTCATCAGGCGGAGTCAGAACTGGAGCAGTGATCAACTTCTCTTTCAACGTGTTGAAAGCAATATCACACTCCGGAGACCAAACGTACTTGACGTGCTTCTGAAGAAGATTTGAGAGAGGCTTCGCGATTTTGGAAAAGTTTTCAACGAATCTTCGGCAATAGCTTGCGAGACCGAGAAAACTGCGGAGTTGCTTCACGTTCTGAGGAGGTTCCCAATTCACAATTGCAGACACCTTCTCAGCATTCACGGAAATGCCCTTGGCAGAGATGATATGACCAAGATAAAGAACCTCATCGAGCCAAAATTCACACTTGGAGAACTTGGCATAGAACTGATATTCCCTGAGCTTGTCAAGAACCAAATGCAAATGCTTGGCATGATCTTCCTTGTTCTTCGAGAAAACCAGAATGTCATCGAGATAGACCAAAACGAAGTCATTGGTGTAGGCGTTGAAGATGAAGTTCATCATGCAAGAGAACGTCGGAGGAGCGTTGGCGAGGCCAAAAGACATGACAGTGTATTCATATGAACCAAAGCTTGTTCTGAATGCTGTCTTGGGAATATCTTCTTCACGAATGCGAATCTGGTGATAACCCATACGGAGATCAAGCTTGGAGAATACTTGAGCACCCTTGAGTTGTTCGAACAGCTCATTGATGTTGGGAAGTGGGTATTTGTTCTTGATGGTCTTCTTGTTCACTGGACGGTAATCAACACAAAGTCGGCTCGAACCATCCTTCTTCTTCACAAAAAGAACACCACAACCCCACGGAGAAGTACTAGGACGGATGAGACCTAATCTTTCTTGCTCATCGAGTTGTTTCTTCAACTCCTTCAACTCTTCGGGGCCGAGCTTGTAGGGACGTTTGCACACAGGTTCCGTACCGGGCTCAAGTTCAATAACAAATTCAACCGGCCGGTTTGGAGGCATCCCTGGGAGTTCTTCTGGAAAAACGTCTTGATACTCACAAACAACCGGAATCTGTGAAATAGCATCCAATTCACCCTTCTCATTGAGAGAAAACAACCGGATGGTATTATCCCGAGCGGCAAAGACAATGACATCCTCAGACGAATGAGTCAGTTGAATCTGCCTGGCTGCACAATCAAGCTGAGCTTTATGCTTAGAAAGCCAATCCATCCCAAGAATAAGATCAATATCCGAGTTACCAAGAACCATTGGAGAAGCTAGAAACTTGAAATCACCCATCAAGATAGAAATATCCGGAACCACGTGATTAGCAAGCAAACATTTACCCGGAGAGACGACTGCTAACGGTCTATGCATAACTTGGGAAGTCAACTCATGCTTAGATGCAAAAGGTTTCGAGATGAAGCAATGCGATGCACCAGTGTCAAAAAGAACTTTTGCAGGAACATCGTTAACAGGAAGGTTACCCATGATCACATCTGACGAGTCCTCTGCCTGAGCTGCATTCATCAAATTGACCTTGGCATGCTTGGGGTTATGCTTGACCACAGCTGTACTTGCCGATCTCACAGGAGGAGGAGGAGGAAGACGCCTCTGGTTGAAACACTTGTTGGCATAGTGACCCTTCTGTTGGCACTTGTTCCACGTGACCTCTGAAAGCGGACGGTGATAAGGAGCACTCGATCTTGGAGCTTGAGACGAAGTCTTGTTCTGAAAGCCTGGGTTGGGTGGGTGGGAAGAACCACTGCCACCTTTGCTCTTCTGCTGATACGGCTGACGGAACGGAGGAGGAGGAAGCCAATACTTCTGTTGCTTGGCCACTTGAGTAGAGGAAGACGGAGTAACATCTCTGACTCGCTTCCTGGAAGCATCACACCTCAACTGAGCAGCCTCTTGCTTCAGTGCCATGTTGTAGAACTCATCGTATCTCAACGGCTCAAAGAGGACAAGAGCGAGCTGAATTTCTTCACGAAGACCACCCCTGAACTGATATATCATGCTCTTCTCATCAGGCACATCCTGCTTGGCAAAGCGGGCAAGCTTCTGGAACAACTTGTTGTAGTCATAGACAGACAAAGAGCCTTGCTTCAGATTGCGGAATTCCTCACGCTTGCTTTCAACCACGCTCTGCGGAATGTGATGAGCGCGGAAATCTTGACGGAAATCATCCCAAGTGATCAAACGTCCACCACTGGAATCTTTGTACTGCTGGAACCACTCTGCAGCCTGATCTTTGAGTTGGAAAGAAGCGAACTTGACGAAATCTTCAGGCCTGACGTTGCTGCACTCGAAATGCTTACACAGATCCACAAGCCAATCGTCAGCATCGGTTGCCTCAACACAATTGCTGAAAGTCTTTGGCCCGTTAGCAAGGAACTGGTTGAGTGTAGCAAAGTGACCCTGGTTGCTGCCTTGATTCCCTTGACTGCCTTGATTGCGCTCTTGGAGAATTTGCATGATCAGCTGAGTGTTTGCATTGGTTGCGGCCATCACAGCTTGCCATGCCTCTGGAGGAGGTGGAGGTGGTGGCGGATCAGGATTCGGAGTCGTGCGCGTTGGAGGAGCCATCCTGAAGAGGTTGACCACCATTAGCACATGACAGATAACTATTGAAGCTGAATCCAACGGAATGAAAATTGCAACATATAATCTTCACATCCGAACAAAATGAACGAATGCATTTCTCTTGAAGTGGTCCCATATTCCTAAATTGCGAAGCCACGAAGAATCAGGTAGAAGGGGTACAACAACGAGGGATGGAATCAACATATGACGTCGAAGCAAAACGAATACCACAACTCGAAATAAAACCAAGGGTTGGCTTGCGGAATAAGCCGGAACAAATACATGATAGAAATTTCGTCCGAAGTTTTTCGTGGTGGGACCTACACGGGCTCGATCGTACAGCACCATCATGTACAAGGCAGTGCACATGACATACGAAGCGTCCCCGAGTCAGCATAGCCAAGGACTCTTTAAGACACAACGAGACCACTGTAAAATCGACCGTGAATAGGCGAACCACTAGACGTCGAACCCCAATTTCATATCATACATCTGTCGGAAAGATATCCTAAGGCTACTTGAATTCCCACCTATGAAATTCCCGAAATTTTCCCGGTTATGCAATCAGGTGTTGGGGATACAGGGGAGCATAATATCTCACTCAAGCTAGCAAATCCTACATCCAGCTGTATCCATCCTTCAACACATAACCAAGAAACCTTCGGAAACCCATCTATCTCAACCTTCGAAAAGCATCCGTTATACAAGTTATGGCGATACTCCCGAACTCCCGCCCCAGTACTGGGTGGCGTCGAGGTTATCTCACCAACGAACTGCATAAAAGAGATTTTCGATGTCGCGCACAAATCTCAAGTATACCAGAATTGCAACGATAAAATTGTGACGACAACACCTCGGAGCTCAACTCCCCGGGACACTGCCACAACCCCTAAAGACAGGAGGCACCAAGAACAATGTTCTCGTCACAAAACCATCGGAACAAAACCAAGATACTCGCGTGATCCTAAATTTTTTTTTAGTGAAATTTGAGAAGAGAAGAGTCAAAACTCTACGTCAGGATGCCTTACCAGAGCGATGAGGAGACTGGGAAGTAAAAAGAATTCCTAACTCTCCGATATATAATTCCTAAGTGACTCAAAACATTTTTCTAGACACAACTCGGCTTCTAAAAATGATCAAGCAATGGGGCTCCTAAGGTCGGGGAAGGCTCTGATTACCAACTTGTAACGCCCTCGATGCGGCTATAGCTCCCACGTGTCGAGGCACGACTTAGAGACGTAACCGCATTGAAAGCAATGTCGCAAGTCAGGCAATCATTACAACATCCCATGTAATACATAATAAAACGGGGAAGACAACATAGTTGGCTTACACTCGCCACGTCACATCAGAGTACATAAATAACATTTATCATACAAATCACTCATGGCCCGACTACGGCGCCAAAATAGAAAAGACCCCCAACATGCGACAAGGCCCGGAAACGAACCCCAACTAGGCACCACTACTGATCATCGGGAAAGGAAACATAATAACGCTGAGAGTCCTCGTCGAACTCCCACTTGAGCTCGTACTCGTCACCTGGAGCGGAATCACCTGGACCTGCATCTGGAGTTGTAGTATCTGTGAGCCATGGGGACTCAGCAATCTCACACCCACGCTATCAAGACTATTTAAGCTTATAGGACAGGATAAGGCAAGTATATTTGGAGCTGCAGCAAGCGACTAGCATATATGGTGGCTAACTTATTCGCAAAGGAGAGCGAGAAGAGGGGGCAAAGCACGAGCGAGAGACTAGAAGCATAACCTGCGCAAGCATAACTCCAACACCGTGTCCACTTCCCGGACTCCGTCGAGAAGAGGCCATCACGGCAACACACGTAGTTGATTCGTTTAATTAATTAAGGTTCAAGTTATCTACAACCGGACATTAACAAATTCCCATCTGCTCATAACCGCGGGCACGGCTTTCGAAAGTTCAATCCCTGCAGGGGAGTCCCAACTTAGCCCATGACAAGCTCTCACGGTCAACGAAGGAATATACCTCTACCCGAGACACACCGATCAGACTCGGTAACCCGGTACAACAAGACAAATCGACAGGTTAAAACAAGTCCAGCAACACCGCCCGAATGTGCCGACAAATCCCGATAGGAGCTACACATATCTCTTTCTCAGGGCACACTCAGATTGTCCAAACTTCCGGTAGGCCAGCCCAGAGTTGCCCCTGGTAGCCACCGGCGGCTGACGTTTTGGACCAACACTCTGAGGAGCACTGGCCCGGGGGGGGTTAAAATAAGATGACCCTTGAGTCTGCAGAACCCAAGGGAAAGAAAAGGCTAGGTGGAAAATGGTAAAACCAAGGTTGGGCATTGCTGGAAAAGCTTTAAACAAGGCGAACTATCAAGGGGTTCCCATAATAACCCAACCGCGTAAGGAACGCAAAATCCGGGAACATAACACCGATATGACGGAAACTAGGGCGGCAAGAGTGGAACAAAACACTAGGCGAGAGGCCGAGCCTTCCACCCTTTACCAAGTATATAGATGCATTAAGATAACATAGCAATATAATGATATCCCAACAAGCAAATAAAAGACGTTCCAATAGGAACGGCTCCAATCTTCACCTGCAACTAGCAACGCTATAAGAGGGGCTGAGCAAAGCGGTAACATAGCCAAACAACGGTTTGCTAGGACATGGTGGGTTAGAGGTTCAACATGGCAATTGGGAGGCTGACAAGCAAAAGGTAGGCATCGTAGCAGTGGCAAAGCAAAAGAGCGAGCAAACTAGCATAGCAAAGATAGTAGTGATTTCGAGGGTATGATCATCTTGCCTGCACAGTTGTCAAAGTTGACTGGATCCTCACAAGCAAACTCAACGGGCTCCTCGGTAGCGAACTCGTCTCCCGGCTCTACCCAACAAGACAAACAAGCAACAAGGATACAATCAACCACGTGCAAGACCAAGCAATATGATGAAATGATGACATGCTATGCGGGATGCGATGCGGGATGCAAAATGCAAGATATGGCAGGAAATGCATGAACCTGGCCTCAACTTGGAATTCCAAGTGTGCTAGTGGATAGAGGGGATGAAATCGCTTGAAAACGATATAAAGATCATTGGAATCGGAGTTACGGTTTGGAAATGGCAAGCGTTTTAAGATATGACATCGGTCTGCGATTTACAGCAAGTAGGCATCTAAACGCAACGAAATGAACATGCTACAGGCACCAAACATGAAAACAAACTACATGGCAGTGATATACACAAGATGGTTAACAAAACACTAGCACTGAGCCATAGGCAAATTCATCCATTAAGTGGTTCAAACAAGCCTGGCAAAAACGAATATGCAAAACAGATTCCAGACTTAGTGAAACCAACACTAGCCTGAAATTTCAGATCACGAAGCCCTCTTCGGAGCAGCAAAACAACATGATAGATAACCTGAACATGACAAGTAAGAACATGGAATGGAGCTACTCAACAAGCTTAACAAAACACCCAGAGTGACCTGGGGCCAAAAGGTTCACAAAATACTCTACCGAGCTCACGAACATAGCTCAAACACAATCAGTTTTCAGACTTAGTGAAAACTGAGACATGCTGAAATTATAGCTCACGAAGGCATGTAAACGAGCTCGATGCACTCACTACGGTGCAAGTCATGGCAATACAAGCATATATCCAGAAAGAAGGCACAAAATGCTAGCTACACATGGCAATAACAAAGGCATAGCATGCATGGAACACTAACGGTAGCATCGGCAAAATCGCAAACAAGTTGACGATCTGCCCAGATTAACAACGAAGCAAAAGTTGAGCTCGATTGAGTCAACCTAGAGCACTCCACATATGCAAACAAAGACATGGATGGATAGAGCATAACATAAATATCAAAACTCCCTTACTGATTATCCTCAAAAGAGGCACGGATCACTAGGAAACAAGCTGGACATATAGCATCACGAACTAAAATATCCCAGACAGTGAAAATCACTAAGTCCCTGAAATCAGCAATCTCAGGTACCTCTCTTCGCAAGCTTGCACAAGACAACACACACATCCTAAAAATGAATGGGTGGCACCTCTGGAAAGAATACAAAATGTTTAACAAATCATCCCAAAGGGGCACAGACATATCATGCACGGATTAAACATGGCAAAAATGACAAAAGTGCATGATGAAGTAACGGATCTGCAATTTAACTCACGAAGCCTCATTCTAACAGCATTTTGGGCACCAAGATGAACTCAAATGCAACTGATGCAATGGAATGAAATGATGTACATGTCGAGGCGAAGATTCTGATATATTATATGCCCAAAACGGAGTTACGGTTACAGAGTTACGGGCGGTCAAAATATGCATAAAAAACTAGGGTTCGGGACGAAAAAGTCAACCGAGAACTCAGATCCAGATCGGGATCTCGCGGGTACTGTTCACGACACTGTTCACGGCACGTTCTTCGAGAACTCCGGCGAGGGCGTGGTGGCCGGAGATGGAGGGGAGAGGCCGTGGGCCGGTAAGGGGCGGCCGGGCGGAGGGCGGCGGAGCTCACCGCGGTGAGTTGCGGCGGCGGTGGAGCGGCCGGCCGGCGGCTGGGCGGCGATGGCGGGGCTCGCCGGCGACGGAGGCGTGCGGCGGCGCGGGTCGGCGGCGTCGGGGAAGACGGGCAGCGCGTGGCGGCGGGGAAGTGGCCCGCTCGGGCGGCGCGGGGGCCGGGCGCGGGCTCCCGCGGGCCGACGGCGGCGGCGGCGGTTGGCGCCACGTGGCGCGCGGCGAGAGGGCGAGTGGCGCGGCGGACGTTGTCCGGTCCGCTCCGGACACGTCCGTCGGCGGCGGTTCTGGAGTTTTTTTTTGAACTAGGGTTTCGAGGTGGAAGACGAGATCCGAAATGGAGGGGGCTATATATAGGCATAGAGGGAGCTAGGAGACTCCAAATGAGGTGCGGTTTTCGCCCACGCGATCGTGATCGAACGCCCTAGGACATGGAGCAGAGTTTGGTGGGTTTTGGGCCAAATTTGGGGGGGTGTTGGGCTGCAACACACACGTGGCCTTTTCCGTCCCTCGGTTAACCATTGGAGTATCAAACGAAGTCCAAATGACCCGAAACTTGACAGGCGGTCTACCGGTAGTAAACCAAGGCCGCATGACAAGTCTCGGTCCAATCCGGAAATGTTTAACCACCACACACGAAAGAAAGCTAAAATGGCCACCGGAGGAGAACGAAGCGCCGGAATGCAAAACGGACAACGGGGAAAATGCTCGAATGCATGAGATGAACATGTATGCAAATGCAATGCACGAGGTGACATGATAAGAGATGCACGAAAAAGAAAACAACACACGGAGACAAAGACCCGAACCCGAGAAATAAATATAACTTAACACCGGAAACGGCAAGAGTTGGATACAAATATGGAAAGTTATATCTAGGGCGTTACAACACTCCACCACTACGAAAAGATCTCGTCCCGAGATCTAGGACTGAAAGAACTCCGGGTACTCAGAACGGAGGTGATCCTCGCGTTCCCAGGTAGCTTCACGGTCGGAATGGTGAGACCACTTGACTTTGAGTAATTTGATTGACTTGTTGCGAGTCTTGCGTTCAGTCTCTTCAAGAATAGCAACTGGGTGCTCACGATAAGAAAGATCTTCTTGGAGCTCAATGTCCTCGAAGTTGACGGTGCGGTCAGGCGTCTTGAAGCACTTACGAAGCTGAGAGACATGGAACACATCATGAACATTTGCAAAGTTTGAAGGAAGCTCGAGTTGATAGGCGAGGTCGCCTCTCTTGCTGACAATCTTGAAAGGTCCCACGTATCTAGGGTCAAGCTTCCCTTTGATACCGAAGCGACGAGTACCTTTCATAGGAGAGACATGGAGGTAAACATGATCTCCAATCTCGAAAGCCAAATCACGGTGCTTACTATCATAGTAGCTCTTCTGGCGGGATTGGGCTGCTTTGAGGTTATCACGAATGACTTTGCACATTTCTTCTGCTTCTGTGATTAAGTCATTACCCAGCAGCTGACGTTCGCCGGTTTCAGACCAGTTGAGAGGGGTACGGCACTTCCTGCCATACAGAATTTCAAATGGGGCCTTGCCCGAACTTGCTTGAAAACTGTTGTTGTATGAGAATTCAGCATAAGGAAGGCAGTCCTCCCACTTCATGCCGAAGGAGATCACACAAGCCCTGAGCATATCTTCAAGAATCTGGTTGACACGCTCGACTTGACCGCTTGTTTGAGGATGGAAAGCAGTGCTGAAGCGGATGTTGGTACCCATGGCCTTCTGAAAAGAATCCCAAAACTTCGAGGTAAAGATACTGCCACGGTCTGAAGAGATCACTTGAGGAATACCGTGCAGAGAGACAATGCGAGAGGTATAGAGTTCCGCCAATTGAGCTGCAGTGATCGACTCTTTGATAGCCAGAAAGTGAGCCACCTTGGTGAGCTTATCGATGACAACAAATATAGCATGATTGCCACGCTTGGACTTTGGAAACCCAGTCACGAAGTCCATTTCAATGTGGTCAAACTTCCATTCTGGAATGGCAAGAGGTTGGAGGAGACCAGCTGGCCTTTGGTGTTCTGCCTTCACTCTTCTGCAGACATCACATTCATTCACGAATTGAGCGATCTCGCGCTTCATTCGAGTCCACCAATAAGCTTGCTTGAGATCCTGATACATCTTCGTACTACCAGGGTGGATGGAGAGGAGAGAGTTGTGAGCCTCGTTCATGATCACTTTACGAAGTTCACCTTTGGGCACAACAATACGATCCTCGAAGAAGAGAGTGTCCTTGTCATCAAGGCGGTAGCACTTGTACTTGGACTGACTCTTGGCAATCCCAATCTTCACCTTTTTCACCATAGCGTCAAGAAGCTGGGCTTGGCGAATCTGGTCTTCTAAGGTAGGAGAGACTTGAAGGTTGGCGAGGAAACCTTGAGGAACAACTTGCAGATTCAGCTTGCGGAAAGCTTCACAAAGTTCGGGTTGATAAGGCTTGAGAATCAGACTGTTGCAGTAAGCCTTTCTGCTCAAAGCGTCAGCAATCACATTGGCCTTGCCTGGAGTATACTCAATACTCGGGTTATACTCTTGAATCATTTCGACCCATCGAGTTTGCCTTAGGTTGAGATTAGGCTGAGTGAAGATGTACTTGAGACTCTTGTGATCAGTGAAAATGTCCACTTTTCTTCCCAATAGAAGATGTCTCCAAGTCAAAAGAGCATGCACAACTGCCGCCAACTCGAGATCATGAGTGGGGTAGTTCTTCTCATTAGGCTTCAACTGGCAAGATGTATAAGCAACAACTTTCTTCTCTTGCATCAATACTGCGCCAAGACCTTGGAGAGAGGCATCACAAAAGACCTCGTACGGTTTGGTTTCATCAGGCGGAGTCAGAACTGGAGCAGTGATCAACTTCTCTTTCAACGTGTTGAAAGCAATATCACACTCCGGAGACCAAACGTACTTGACGTGCTTCTGAAGAAGATTTGAGAGAGGCTTCGCGATTTTGGAAAAGTTTTCAACGAATCTTCGGCAATAGCTTGCGAGACCGAGAAAACTGCGGAGTTGCTTCACGTTCTGAGGAGGTTCCCAATTCACAATTGCAGACACCTTCTCAGGATTCACGGAAATGCCCTTGGCAGAGATGATATGACCAAGATAAAGAACCTCATCGAGCCAAAATTCACACTTGGAGAACTTGGCATAGAACTGATATTCCCTGAGCTTGTCAAGAACCAAACGCAAATGCTTGGCATGATCTTCCTTGTTCTTCGAGAAAACCATAATGTCATCGAGATGGACCAAAACGAAGTCATTGGTGTAGGCGTTGAAGATGAAGTTCATCATGCAAGAGAACGTCGGAGGAGCGTTGGCGAGGCCAAAAGACATGACAGTGTATTCATATGAACCAAAGCTTGTTCTGAATGCTGTCTTGGGAATATCTTCTTCACGAATGCGAATCTGGTGATAACCCATACGGAGATCAAGCTTGGAGAATACTTGAGCACCCTTGAGTTGTTCGAACAGCTCATTGATGTTGGGAAGTGGGTATTTGTTCTTGATGGTCTTCTTGTTCACTGGACGGTAATCAACACAAAGTCGGCTCGAACCATCCTTCTTCACAAAAAGAACACCACAACCCCACGGAGAAGTACTAGGACGGATGAGACCTAATCTTTCTTGCTCATCGAGTTGTTTCTTCAACTCCTTCAACTCTTCGGGGCCGAGCTTGTAGGGATGTTTGCACACAGGTTCCGTACCGGGCTCAAGTTCAATAACAAATTCAACCGGCCGGTTTGGAGGCATCCCTGGGAGTTCTTCTGGAAAAACGTCTTGATACTCACAAACAACCGGAATCTGTGAAATAGCATCCAATTCACCCTTCTCATTGAGAGAAAACAACCGGATGGTATTATCCCGAGCGGCAAAGACAATGACATCCTCAGACGAATGAGTCAGTTGAATCTGCCTGGCTGCACAATCAAGCTGAGCTTTATGCTTAGAAAGCCAATCCATCCCAAGAATAAGATCAATATCCGAGTTACCAAGAACCATTGGAGAAGCTAGAAACTTGAAATCACCCATCAAGATAGAATTATCCGGAACCACGTGATTAGCAAGCAAACATTTACCCGGAGAGACGACTGCTAACGGTCTATGCATAACTTGGGAAGTCAACTCATGCTTAGATGCAAAAGGTTTCGAGATGAAGCAATGCGATGCACCAGTGTCAAAAAGAACTTTTGCAGGAACATCGTTAACAGGAAGGTTACCCATGATCACATCTGACGAGTCCTCTGCCTGAGCTGCATTCATCAAATTGACCTTGGCATGCTTGGGGTTATGCTTGACCACAGCTGTACTGGCCGATCTCACAGGAGGAGGAGGAGGAAGACGCCTCTGGTTGAAACACTTGTTGGCATAGTGACCCTTCTGTTGGCACTTGTTGCACGTGACCTCTGAAAGCGGACGGTGATAAGGAGCACTCGATCTTGGAGCTTGAGACGAAGTCTTGTTCTGAAAGCCTGGGTTGGGTGGGTGGGAAGAACCACTGCCACCTTTGCTCTTCTGCTGATACGGCTGACGGAACGGAGGAGGAGGAAGCCAATACTTCTGCTGCTTGGCCACTTGAGTAGAGGAAGACGGAGTAACATCTCTGACTCGCTTCCTGGAAGCATCACACCTCAACTGAGCAGCCTCTTGCTTCAGTGCCATGTTGTAGAACTCATCGTATCTCAACGGCTCAAAGAGGACAAGAGCGAGCTGAATTTCTTCACGAAGACCACCCCTGAACTGATATATCATGCTCTTCTCATCAGGCACATCCTGCTTGGCAAAGCGGGCAAGCTTCTGGAACAACTTGTTGTAGTCATAGACAGACAAAGAGCCTTGCTTCAGATTGCGGAATTCCTCACGCTTGCTTTCAACCACGCTCTGCGGAATGTGATGAGCGCGGAAATCTTGACGGAAATCATCCCAAGTGATCAAACGTCCACCACTGGAATCTTTGTACTGCTGGAACCACTCTGCAGCCTGATCTTTGAGTTGGAAAGAAGCGAACTTGTCGAAATCTTCAGGCCTGACGTTGCTGCACTCGAAATGCTTACACAGATCCACAAGCCAATCGTCAGCATCGGTTGCCTCAACACAATTGCTGAAAGTCTTTGGCCCGTTAGCAAGGAACTGGTTGAGTGTAGCAAAGTGACCCTGGTTGCTGCCTTGATTCCCTTGACTGCCTTGATTGCGCTCTTGGAGAATTTGCATGATCAGCTGAGTGTTTGCATTGGTTGCGGCCATCACAGCTTGCCATGCCTCTGGAGGAGGTGGAGGTGGTGGCGGATCAGGATTCGGAGTCGTGCGCGTTGGAGGAGCCATCCTGAAGAGGTTGACCACCATTAGCACATGACAGATAACTATTGAAGCTGAATCCAACGGAATGAAAATTGCAACATATAATCTTCACATCCGAACAAAATGAACGAATGCATTTCTCTTGAAGTGGTCCCATATTCCTAAATTGCGAAGCCACGAAGAATCAGGTAGAAGGGGTACAACAACGAGGGATGGAATCAACATATGACGTCGAAGCAAAACGAATGCCACAACTCGAAATAAAACCAAGGGTTGGCTTGTGGAATAAGCCGGAACAAATACATGATAGAAATTTCGTCCGAAGTTTTTCGTGGTGGGACCTACACGGGCTCGATCGTACAGCACCATCATGTACAAGGCAGTGCACATGACATACGAAGCGTCCCCGAGTCAGCATAGCCAAGGACTCTTTAAGACACAACGAGACCACTGTAAAATCGACCGTGAATAGGCGAACCACTAGACGTCGAACCCCAATTTCATATCATACATCTGTCGGAAAGATATCCTAAGGCTACTTGAATTCCCACCTATGAAATTCCCGAAATTTTCCCAGTTATGCAATCAGGTGTTGGGGATACAGGGGAGCATAATATCTCACTCAAGCTAGCAAATCCTACATCCAGCTGTATCCATCCTTCAACACATAACCAAGAAACCTTCGGAAACCCATCTATCTCAACCTTAGAAAAGCATCCGTTCTACAAGTTATGGCGATACTCCCGAACTCCCGCCCCAGTACTGGGTGGCGTCGAGGTTATCTCACCAACGAACTGCATAAAAGAGATTTTCGATGTCGCGCACAAATCTCAAGTATACCAGAATTGCAACGATAAAATTGTGACGACAACACCTCGGAGCTCAACTCCCCGGGACACTGCCACAACCCCTAAAGACAGGAGGCACCAAGAACAATGTTCTCGTCACAAAACCATCGGAACAAAACCAAGATACTCGCGTGATCCTAAAATTTTTTTTAGTGAAATTTGAGAAGAGAAGAGTCAAAACTCTACGTCAGGATGCCTTACCAGAGCGATGAGGAGACTGGGAAGTAAAAAGAATTCCTAACTCTCCAATATATAATTCCTAAGTGACTCAAAACATTTTTCTAGACACAACTCGGCTTCTAAAAACGATCAAGCAATGGGGCTCCTAAGGTCGGGGAAGGCTCTGATTACCAACTTGTAACGCCCTCGATGCGGCTATAGCTCCCACGTGTCGAGGCACGACTTAGAGACGTAACCGCATTGAAAGCAATGTCGCAAGTCAGGCAATCATTACAACATCCCATGTAATACATAATAAAACGGGGAAGACAACATAGTTGGCTTACACTCGCCACGTCACATCAGAGTACATAAATAACATTTATCATACAAATCACTCATGGCCCGACTATGGCGCCAAAATAGAAAAGACCCCCAACATGCGACAAGGCCCGGAAACGAACCCCAACTAGGCACCACTACTGATCATCGGGAAAGGAAACATAATAACGCTGAGAGTCCTCGTCGAACTCCCACTTGAGCTCGTACTCGTCACCTGGAGCGGAATCACCTGGACCTGCATCTGGAGTTGTAGTATCTGTGAGCCATGGGGACTCAGCAATCTCACACCCACGCTATCAAGACTATTTAAGCTTATAGGACAGGATAAGGCAAGTATATTTGGAGCTGCAGCAAGCGACTAGCATATATGGTGGCTAACTTATTCGCAAAGGAGAGCGAGAAGAGGGGGCAAAGCACGAGCGAGAGACTAGAAGCATAACCTGCGCAAGCATAACTCCAACACCGTGTCCACTTCCCGGACTCCGTCGAGAAGAGGCCATCACGGCAACACACGCAGTTGATTCGTTTAATTAATTAAGGTTCAAGTTATCTACAACCGGACATTAACAAATTCCCATCTGCTCATAACCGCGGACACGGCTTTCGAAAGTTCAATCCCTGCAGGGGAGTCCCAACTTAGCCCATGACAAGCTCTCACGGTCAATGAAGGAATATACCTCCACCCGAGACACACCGATCAGACTCGGTAACCCGGTACAACAAGACAAATCGACAGGTTAAAACAAGTCCAGCAACACCGCCCGAATGTGCCGACAAATCCCGATAGGAGCTGCACATATCTCTTTCTCAGGGCACACTCAGATTGTCCAAACTTCCGGTAGGCCAGCCCAGAGTTGCCCCTGGTAGCCACCGGCGGCTGACGTTTTGGACCAACACTCAAAGGAGCACTGGCCCGGGGGGGGGTTAAAATAAGATGACCCTTGAGTCTGCAGAACCCAAGGGAAAGAAAAGGCTAGGTGGCAAATGGTAAAACCAAGGTTGGGCATTGCTGGAAAAGCTTTAAACAAGGCGAACTATCAAGGGGTTCCCATAATAACCCAACCGCGTAAGGAACGCAAAATCCGGGAACATAACACCGATATGACGGAAACTAGGGCGGCAAGAGTGGAACAAAACACTAGGCGAGAGGCCGAGCCTTCCACCCTTTACCAAGTATATAGATGCATTAAGATAACGTAGCAATATAATGATATCCCAACAAGCAAATAAAAGACGTTCCAATAGGAACGGCTCCAATCTTCACCTGCAACTAGCAACGCTATAAGAGGGGCTGAGCAAAGCGGTAACATAGCCAAACAACGGTTTGCTAGGACATGGTGGGTTAGAGGTTCAACATGGCAATTGGGAGGCTGACAAGCAAAAGGTAGGCATCGTAGCAGTGGCAAAGCAAAAGAGCGAGCAAACTATCATAGCAAAGATAGTAGTGATTTCGAGGGTATGATCATCTTGCCTGCACAGTTGTCAAAGTTGACTGGATCCTCACAAGCAAACTCAACGGGCTCCTCTGTAGCGAACTCGTCTCCCGGCTCTACCCAACAAGACAAACAAGCAACAAGGATACAATCAACCACGTGCAAGACCAAGCAATATGATGAAATGATGACATGCTATGCGGGATGCGATGCGGGATGCAAAATGCAAGATATGGCAGGAAATGCATGAACCTGGCCTCAACTTGGAATTCCAAGTGTGCTACTGGATAGAGGGGATGAAATCGCTTGAAAACGATATAAAGATCATTGGAATCGGAGTTACGGTTTGGAAATGGCAAGCGTTTTAAGATATGACACCGGTATGCGATTTACAGCAAGTAGGCATCTAAACGCAACGAAATGAACATGCTATAGGCACCAAACATGAAAACAAACTACATGGCAGTGATTTACACAAGATGGTTAACAAAACACTAGCACTGAGCCGTAGGCAAATTCATCCATTAAGAGGTTCAAACAAGCCTGGCAAAAACGAATATGCAAAACAGATTCCAGACTTGGTGAAACCAACACTAGCCTGAAATTTCAGATCACGAAGCCCTCTTCGGAGCAGCAAAACAACATGATAGATAACCTGAACATGACAAGTAAGAACATGGAATGGAGATACTCAACAAGCTTAACAAAACACCCAAAGTGACCTGGGGCCAAAAGGGTTCACAAAATACTCTACCGAGCTCACGAACATAGCTCAAACACAATCAGTTTTCAGACTTAGTGAAAACTGAGACATGCTGAAATTATAGCTCACGAAGGCATGTAAACGAGCTCGATGCACTCACTACGGTGCAAGTCATGGCAAGACAAGCATATATCCAGAAAGAAGGCACAAAATGCTAGCTACACATGGCAAGAACAAAGGCATAGCATGCATGGAACACTAACGGTAGCATCGGCAAAATCGCAAACAAGTTGACGATCTGCCCAGATTAACAACGAAGCAAAAGTTGAGCTCGATTGAGTCAACCTAGAGCACTCCACATATGCAAACAAAGACATGCATCGATAGAGCATAACATAAATATCGAAACTTCCTTACTGATCATCCTCAAAAGAGGCACGGATCACTAGGAAACAAGCTGGACATATAGCATCACGAACTAAAATATCCCAGACTTAGTGAAAATCACTAAGTCCCTGAAATCAGCAATCTCAGGTACCTCTCTTCGCAAGCTTGCACAAGACAACACACACATCCTAAAAATGCATGGGTGGCACCTCTGGAAAGAATACAAAATGCTTAACAAATCATCCCAAAGGGGCACAGGCATATCATCCACGGATTAAACATGGCAAAAATGAAAAAAGTGCATGATGAACTAACGGATCTGCAATTTAACTCACGAAGCCTCCTTCTAAAAGCATTTTGGGTACCAAGATGAACTCAAATGCAAATGATTCAATGGAATGTAATGATGTACATGTCGAGGCGAAGATTTTGATATATTATATGCCCAAAACGGAGTTACGGTTACAGAGTTACGGGCGGTCAAAATATGCATAAAAAACTAGGGTTAGGGACGAAAAAGTCAACCGAGAACTTAGATCCAGATCGGGATCTCGCGGGTACTGTTCACGACACTGTTCACGGCGCATTCTTCGAGAACTCTGGCAAGGGCGTGGTGGCCGGAGATGGAGGGGAGAGGCCGTGGGCCGGTAAGGGGCGGCCGGATCCGGCCCGGACCTTGCCCCGGCCGGGCGGAGGGCGGCGGAGCTCACCGCGGTGAGTTGCGGCGGCGGTGGAGCGGCCGGCCGGCGGCTGGGCGGCGATGGCGGGGCTCTCCGGCGACGGAGGCGTGCGGCGGCGTGGGTCGGCGGCGTCGGGGAAGACGGGCGGCGCGAGGCGGCGGGGAAGTGGCCCGCTCGGGCGGCGCGGGGGCCGGGCGCGGGCTCCCGCGGGCCGGCGGCGGCGGCGGCGGTTGGCGCCACGTGGCGTGCGGCGAGAGGGCGAGGGGCGCGGCGGACGTTGTCCGGTCCGCTCCGGACACGTCCGTCGGCGGCGGTTCTGGAGTTTTTTTTTTGAACTAGGGTTTCGAGGTGGAAGACGAGATCCGAAATGGAGGGGGCTATATATAGGCATAGAGGGAGCTAGGAGACTCCAAATGAGGTGCGGTTTTCGCCCACGCGATCGTGATCAAACGCCCTAGGACATGGAGCAGAGTTTGGTGGGTTTTGGGCCAAATTTGGGGGGGTGTTGGGCTGCAACACACACGAGGCCTTTTCGGTCCCTCGGTTAACCGTTGGAGTATCAAACGAAGTCCAAATGACCCGAAACTTGACAGACGGTCTACCGGTAGTAAACCAAGGCCGCATGACAAGTCTCGGTCCAATCCGGAAATGTTTAATCACCACACACGAAAGAAAGCTCGAAATGGCCACCGGAGGAGAACGAAGCGCCGGAATGCAAAACGGACAACGGGGAAAATGCTCGAATGCATGAGATGAACATGTATGCAAATGCAATGCACGAGGTGACATGATAAGAGATGCACGAAAAAGAAAACAACACACGGAGACAAAGACCCGAACCCGAGAAATAAATATAACTTAACACCGGAAACGGCAAGAGTTGGATACAAATATGGAAAGTTATATCTAGGGCGTTACAACACTCCACCACTACGAAAAGATCTCGTCCCGAGATCTAGGACTGAAAGAACTCCGGGTACTCAGAACGGAGGTGATCCTCGCGTTCCCAGGTAGCTTCACGGTCGGAATGGTGAGACCACTTGACTTTGAGAAATTTGATTGACTTGTTGCGAGTCTTGCGTTCAGTCTCTTCAAGAATAGCAACTGGGTGCTCACGATAAGAAAGATCTTCTTGGAGCTCAATGTCCTCGAAGTTGACGGTGCGGTCAGGCGTCTTGAAGCACTTACGAAGCTGAGAGACATGGAACACATCATGAACATTTGCAAAGTTTGAAGGAAGCTCGAGTTGATAGGCGAGGTCGCCTCTCTTGCTGACAATCTTGAAAGGTCCCACGTATCTAGGGGCAAGCTTCCCTTTGATACCGAAGCGACGAGTACCTTTCATAGGAGAGACATGGAGGTAAACATGATCTCCGATCTCGAAAGCCAAATCACGGTGCTTACTATCATAGTAGCTCTTCTGGCGGGATTGGGCTGCTTTGAGGTTATCACGAATGACTTTGCACATTTCTTCTGCTTCTGTGATTAAGTCATTACCCAGCAGCTGACGTTCGCCGGTTTCAGACGAGTTGAGAGGGGTACGGCACTTCCTGCCATACAGAATTTCAAATGGGGCCTTGCCCGAACTTTCTTGAAAACTGTTGATGTATGAGAATTCAGCATAAGGAAGGCAGTCCTCCCACTTCATGCCGAAGGTGATCACACAAGCCCTGAGCATATCTTCAAGAATCTGGTTGACACGCTCGACTTGACCGCTTGTTTGAGGATGGAAAGCAGTGCTGAAGCGGATGTTGGTACCCATGGCCTTCTGAAAAGAATCCCAAAACTTCGAGGTAAAGATACTGCCACGGTCTGAAGAGATCACTTGAGGAATACCGTGCAGAGAGACAATGCGAGAGGTATAGAGTTCCGCCAATTGAGCTGCAGTGATCGACTCTTTGATAGCCAGAAAGTGAGCCACCTTGGTGAGCTTATCGATGACAACAAATATAGCATGATTGCCACGCTTGGACTTTGGAAACCCAGTCACGAAGTCCATTTCAATGTGGTCAAACTTCCATTCTGGAATGGCAAGAGGTTGGAGGAGACCAGCTTGCCTTTGGTGTTCTGCCTTCACTCTTCTGCAGACATCACATTCATTCACGAATTGAGCGATCTCGCGCTTCATTCGAGTCCACCAATAAGCTTGCTTGAGATCCTGATACATCTTCGTACTACCAGGGTGGATGGAGAGGAGAGAGTTGTGAGCCTCGTTCATGATCACTTTACGAAGTTCACCTTTGGGCACAACAATACGATCCTCGAAGAAGAGAGTGTCCTTGTCATCAAGGCGGTAGCACTTGTACTTGGACTGACTCTTGGCAATCCCAATCTTCACCTTTTTTACCATAGCGTCAAGAAGCTGGGCTTGGCGAATCTGGTCTTCTAAGGTAGGAGAGACTTGAAGGTTGGCGAGGAAACCTTGAGGAACAACTTGCAGATTCAGCTTGCGGAAAGCTTCACAAAGTTTGGCTTGATAAGGCTTGAGAATCAGACTGTTGCAGTAAGCCTTTCTGCTCAAAGCGTCAGCAATCACATTGGCCTTGCCTGGAGTATACTCAATACTCGGGTTATACTCTTGAATCATTTCGACCCATCGAGTTCGCCTTAGGTTGAGATTAGGCTGAGTGAAGATGTACTTGAGACTCTTGTGATCAGTGAAAATGTCCACTTTTCTTCCCAATAGAAGATGTCTCCAAGTCAAAAGAGCATGCACAACTGCCGCCAACTCGAGATCATGAGTGGGGTAGTTCTTCTCATTAGGCTTCAACTGGCGAGATGTATAAGCAACAACTTTCTTCTCTTGCATCAATACTGCGCCAAGACCTTGGAGAGAGGCATCACAAAAGACCTCGTACGGCTTGGTTTCATCAGGCGGAGTCAGAACTGGAGCAGTGATCAACTTCTCTTTCAACGTGTTGAAAGCAATATCACACTCCGGAGACCAAACGTACTTGACGTGCTTTTGAAGAAGATTTCAGAGAGGCTTCGCGATTTTGGAAAAGTTTTCAACGAATCTTCGGCAATAGCTTGCGAGACCGAGAAAACTGCGGAGTTGCTTCACGTTCTGAGGAGGTTCCCAATTCACAATTGCAGACACCTTCTCAGGATTCACGGAAATGCCCTTGGCAGAGATGATATGACCAAGATAAAGAACCTCATCGAGCCAAAATTCACACTTGGAGAACTTGGCATAGAACTGATATTCCCTGAGCTTGTCAAGAACCAAACGCAAATGCTTGGCATGATCTTCCTTGTTCTTCGAGAAAACCAGAATGTCATCGAGATAGACCAAAACGAAGTCATTGGTGTAGGCGTTGAAGATGAAGTTCATCATGCAAGAGAACGTCGGAGGAGCGTTGGCGAGGCCAAAAGACATGACAGTGTATTCATATGAACCAAAGCTTGTTCTGAATGCTGTCTTGGGAATATCTTCTTCACGAATGCGAATCTGGTGATAACCCATACGGAGATCAAGCTTGGAGAATACTTGAGCACCCTTGAGTTGTTCGAACAGCTCATTGATGTTGGGAAGTGGGTATTTGTTCTTGATGGTCTTCTTGTTCACTGGACGGTAATCAACACAAAGTCGGCTCGAACCATCCTTCTTCTTCACAAAAAGAACACCACAACCCCACGGAGAAGTACTAGGACGGATGAGACCTAATCTTTCTTGCTCATCGAGTTGTTTCTTCAACTCCTTCAACTCTTCGGGGCCAAGCTTGTAGGGACGTTTGCACACAGGTTCCGTACCGGGCTCAAGTTCAATAACAATTTCAACCGGCCGGTTTGGAGGCATCCCTGGGAGTTCTTCTGGAAAAACGTCTTGATACTCACAAACAACCGGAATCTGTGAAATAGCATCCAATTCACCCTTCTCATTGAGAGAAAACAACCGGATGGTATTATCCCGAGCGGCAAAGACAATGACATCCTCAGACGAATGAGTCAGTTGAATCTGCCTGGCTGCACAATCAAGCTGAGCTTTATGCTTAGAAAGCCAATCCATCCCAAGAATAAGATCAATATCCGAGTTACCAAGAACCATTGGAGAAGCTAGAAACTTGAAATCACCCATCAAGATAGAAATATCCGGAACCACGTGATTAGCAAGCAAACATTTACCCGGAGAGACGACTGCTAACGGTCTATGCATAACTTGGGAAGTCAACTCATGCTTAGATGCAAAAGGTTTCGAGATGAAGCAATGCGATGCACCAGTGTCAAAAAGAACTTTTGCAGGAACATCGTTAACAGGAAGGTTACCCATGATCACATCTGACGAGTCCTCTGCCTGAGCTGCATTCATCAAATTGACCTTGGCATGCTTGGGGTTATGCTTGACCACAGCTGTACTTGCCGATCTCACAGGAGGAGGAGGAGGAAGACGCCTCTGGTTGAAACACTTGTTGGCATAGTGACCCTTCTGTTGGCACTTGTTGCACGTGACCTCTGAAAGCGGACGGTGATAAGGAGCACTCGATCTTGGAGCTTGAGACGAAGTCTTGTTCTGAAAGCCTGGGTTGGGTGGGTGGGAAGAACCACTGCCACCTTTGCTCTTCTGCTGATACGGCTGACGGAACGGAGGAGGAGGAAGCCAATACTTCTGCTGCTTGGCCACTTGAGTAGAGGAAGACGGAGTAACATCTCTGACTCGCTTCCTGGAAGCATCACACCTCAACTGAGCAGCCTCTTGCTTCAGTGCCATGTTGTAGAACTCATCGTATCTCAACGGCTCAAAGAGGACAAGAGCGAGCTGAATTTCTTCACGAAGACCACCCCTGAACTGATATATCATGCTCTTCTCATCAGGCACATCCTGCTTGGCAAAGCGGGCAAGCTTCTGGAACAACTTGTTGTAGTCATAGACAGACAAAGAGCCTTGCTTCAGATTGCGGAATTCCTCACGCTTGCTTTCAACCACGCTCTGCGGAATGTGATGAGCGCGGAAATCTTGACGGAAATCATCCCAAGTGATCAAACGTCCACCTCTGGAATCTTTGTACTGCTGGAACCACTCTGCAGCCTGATCTTTGAGTTGGAAAGAAGCGAACTTGACGAAATCTTCAGGCCTGATGTTGCTGCACTCGAAATGCTTACACAGATCCACAAGCCAATCGTCAGCATCGGTTGCCTCAACACAATTGCTGAAAGTCTTTGGCCCGTTAGCAAGGAACTGGTTGAGTGTAGCAAAGTGACCCTGGTTGCTGCCTTGATTCCCTTGACTGCCTTGATTGCGCTCTTGGAGAATTTGCATGATCAGCTGATAGTTTGCATTGGTTGCGGCCATCACAGCTTGCCATGCCTCTGGAGGAGGTGGAGGTGGTGGCGGATCAGGATTCGGAGTCGTGCGCATTGGAGGAGCCATCCTGAAGAGGTTGACCACCATTAGCACATGACAGATAACTATTGAAGCTGAACCCAACGGAATGAAAATTGCAACATATAATCTTCACATCCGAACAAAATGAACGAATGCATTTCTCTTGAAGTGGTCCCATATTCCTAAATTGCGAAGCCACGAAGAATCAGGTAGAAGGGGTACAACAACGAGGGATGGAATCAACATATGACGTCGAAGCAAAACGAATGCCACAACTCGAAATAAAACCAAGGGTTGGCTTGCGGAATAAGCTGGAACAAATACATGATAGAAATTTCGTCCGAAGTTTTTCGTGGTGGGACCTACACGGGCTCGATCGTACAGCACCATCATGTACAAGGCAGTGCACATGACATACGAAGCGTCCCCGAGTCAGCATAGCCAAGGACTCTTTAAGACACAACAAGACCACTGTAAAATCGACCGTGAATAGGCGAACCACTAGACGTCGAACCCCAATTTCATATCATACATCTGTCAGAAAGATATCCTAAGGCTACTTGAATTCCCACCTATGAAATTCCCGAAATTTTCCCGGTTATGCAATCATGTGTTGGGGATACAGGGGAGCATAATATCTCACTCAAGCTAGCAAATCCTACATCCAGCTGTATCCATCCTTCAACACATAACCAAGAAACCTTCGGAAACCCATCTATCTCAACCTTCGAAAAGCATCCGTTATACAAGTTATGGCGATACTCCCGAACTCCCGCCCCAGTACTGGGTGGCGTCGAGGTTATCTCACCAACGAACTGCATAAAAGAGATTTTCGATGTCGCGCACAAATCTCAAGTATACCAGAATTGCAACGATAAAATTGTGACGACAACACCTCGGAGCTCAACTCCCCGGGACACTGCCACAACCCCTAAAGACAGGAGGCACCAAGAACAATGTTCTCGTCACAAAACCATCGGAACAAAACCAAGATACTCGCGTGATCCTAAATTTTTTTTTTAGTGAAATTTGAGAAGAGAAGAGTCAAAACTCTATGTCAGGATGCCTTACCAGAGCAATGAGGAGACTGGGAAGTAAAAAGAATTCCTAACTCTCCGATATATAATTCCTAAGTGACTCAAAACATTTTTCTAGACACAACTCGGCTTCTAAAAACGATCAAGCAATGGGGCTCCTAAGGTCGGGGAAGGCTCTGATTACCAACTTGTAACGCCCTCGATGCGGCTATAGCTCCCACGTGTCGAGGCACGACTTAGAGACGTAACCGCATTGAAAGCAATGTCGCAAGTCAGGCAATCATTACAACATCCCATGTAATACATAATAAAACGGGGAAGACAACATAGTTGGCTTACACTCGCCACGTCACATCAGAGTACATAAATAACATTTATCATACAAATCACTCATGGCCCGACTACGGCGCCAAAATAGAAAAGACCCCCAACATGCGACAAGGCCCGGAAACGAACCCCAACTAGGCACCACTACTGATCATCGGGAAAGGAAACATAATAACGCTGAGAGTCCTCGTCGAACTCCCACTTGAGCTCGTACTCGTCACCTGGAGCGGAATCACCTGGACCTGCATCTGGAGTTGTAGTATCTGTGAGCCATGGGGACTCAGCAATCTCACACCCACGCTATCAAGACTATTTAAGCTTATAGGACAGGATAAGGCAAGTATATTTGGAGCTGCAGCAAGCGACTAGCATATATGGTGGCTAACTTATTCGCAAAGGAGAGCGAGAAGAGGGGGCAAAGCACGAGCGAGAGACTAGAAGCATAACCTGCGCAAGCATAACTCCAACACCGTGTCCACTTCCCGGACTCCGTCGAGAAGAGGCCATCACGGCAACACACGCAGTTGATTCGTTTAATTAATTAAGGTTCAAGTTATCTACAACCGGACATTAACAAATTCTCATCTGCCCATAACCGCGGGCACGGCTTTCGAAAGTTCAATCCCTGCAGGGGAGTCCCAACATAGCCCATGACAAGCTCTCACGGTCAACGAAGGAATATACCTCCACCCGAGACACACCGATCAGACTCGGTAACCCGGTACAACAAGACAAATCGACAGGTTAAAACAAGTCCAGCAACACCGCCCGAATGTGCCGACAAATCCCGATAGGAGCTGCACATATCTCTTTCTCAGGGCACACTCAGATTGTCCAAACTTCCGGTAGGCCAGCCCAGAGTTGCCCCTGGTAGCCACCGGCGGCTGACGTTTTGGACCAACACTCAGAGGAGCACTGGCCCGGGGGGGGTTAAAATAAGATGACCCTTGAGTCTGCAGAACCCAAGGGAAAGAAAAGGCTAGGTGGCAAATGGTAAAACCAAGGTTGGGCATTGCTGGAAAAGCTTTAAACAAGGCGAACTATCAAGGGGTTCCCATAATAACCCAACCGCGTAAGGAACGCAAAATCCGGGAACATAACACCGATATGACGGAAACTAGGGCGGCAAGAGTGGAACAAAACACTAGGCGAGAGGCCGAGCCTTCCACCCTTTACCAAGTATATAGATGCATTAAGATAACGTAGCAATATAATGATATCCCAACAAGCAAATAAAAGACGTTCCAATAGGAACGGCTCCAATCTTCCCCTGCAACTAGCAACGCTATAAGAGGGGCTGGGCAAAGCGGTAACATAGCCAAACAACGGTTTGCTAGGACATGGTGGGTTAGAGGTTCAACATGGCAATTGGGAGGCTGACAAGCAAAAGGTAGGCATCGTAGCAGTGGCAAAGCAAAAGAGCGAGAAAACTAGCATAGCAAAGATAGTAGTGATTTCGAGGGTATGATCATCTTGCCTGCACAGTTGTCAAAGTTGACTGGATCCTCACAAGCAAACTCAACGGGCTCCTCGGTAGCGAACTCGTCTCCCGCCTCTACCCAACAAGACAAACAAGCAACAAGGATACAATCAACCACGTGCAAGACCAAGCAATATGATGAAATGATGACATGCTATGCGGGATGCGATGCGGGATGCAAAATGCAAGATATGGCAGGAAATGCATGAACCTGGCCTCAGCTTGGAATTCGAAGTGTGCTACTGGATAGAGGGGATGAAATCGCTTGAAAACGATATAAAGATCATTGGAATCAGAGTTATGGTTTGGAAATGGCAAGCGTTTTAAGATATGACACCGGTCTGCGATTTACAACAAGTAGGCATCTAAACGCAATGAAATGAACATGCTACAGGCACCAAACATGAAAAAAAACTACATGGAAGTGATGTACACAAAAAACTAGCACTGAGCCATAGGCAAATTCATCCATTAAGAGGTTCAAACAAGCCTGGCAAAAACGAATATGCAAAACAGATTCCAGACTTAGTGAAACCAACACTAGCCTGAAATTTCAGATCACGAAGCCCTCTTCGGAGCAGCAAAACAACATGATAGATAACCTGAACATGACAAGTAAGAACATGGAATAGAGCTACTCAACAAGCTTAACAAAACACCCAAAGTGACCTGGGGCCAAAAGGGTTCACAAAATACTCTACCGAGCTCACGAACATAGCTCAAACACAATCAGTTTTCAGACTTTGTGAAAACTGAGACATGCTGAAATTATAGCTCACGAAGGCATGTAAACGAGCTCGATGCACTCACTACGGTGCAAGTCATGGCAAGACAAGCATATATCCAGAAAGAAGGCACAAAATTCTAGCTATACATGGCAAGAACAAAGGCATAGAATGCATGGAACACTAACGGTAGCATCGGCAAAATCGCAAACAAGTTGACGATCTGCCCAGATTAACAACGAAGCAAAAGTTGAGCTCGATTGAGTCAACCTAGAGCACTCCACATATGCAAAAAAAGACATGGATGGATAGAGCATGACATAAATATCAAAACTCCCTTACTGATCATCCTCAAAAGAGGCATGGATCACTAGGAAACAAGCTGGACATATAGCATCACGAACTAAAATATCCCAGACTTAGTGAAAATCACTAAGTCCCTGAAATCAGCAATCTCAGGTACCTCTCTTCGCAAGCTTGCACAAGACAACACACGCATCCTAAAAATGCATGGGTGGCACCTCTGGAAAGAATACAAAATGCTTAACAAATCATCGCAAAGGGGCACAGGCATATCATGCACGGATTAAACATGGCAAAAATGATAAAAGTGCATGATGAACTAACGGATCTGCAATTTAACTCACAAAGCCTCCTTCTAACAGCAGTTTGGGCACCAATATGAACTCAAATGCAAATGGTGCAATGGAATGAAATGATGTACATGTCGAGGCGAAGATTTTGATATATTATATGCCCAAAACGGAGTTACGGTTACAGAGTTACGGGCGGTCAAAATATGCATAAAAAACTAGGGTTAGGGACGAAAAAGTCAACCGAGAACTCAGATCCAGATCGGGATCTCGCGGGTACTGTTCACGACACTGTTCACGGCGCGTTCTTCGAGAACTCCGGCGAGGGCGTGGTGGCCGGAGATGGAGGGGAGAGGCCGTGGGCCGGTAATGGGCGGCCGGATCTGGCCCGGACCTTGCCCCGGCCGGGCGGAGGGCGGCGGAGCTCATCGCGGTGAGTTGCGGCGGCGGTGGAGCGGCCGGCCGGCGGCTGGGCGGCGATGGCGGGGCTCGCCGGCGACGGAGGCGTGCGGCGGCGCGGGTCGGCGGCGTCGGGGAAGACGGGCGGCGCGAGGCGGCGGGGAAGTGGCCCGCTCGGGCGGCGCGGGGGCCGGGCGCGGGCTCCCGCGGGCCGGCGGCGGCGGCGGCGGTTGGCGCCATGTGGCGCGCGGCGAGAGGGCGAGGGGCGCGGCGGACGTTGTCCGGTCCGCTCCGGACACGTCCGTCGCCGGCGGTTCTGGAGTTTTTTTTTTGAACTAGGGTTTCGAGGTGGAAGACGAGATCCGAAATGGAGGGGGCTATATATAGGCATAGAGGGAGCTAGGAGACTCCAAATGAGGTGCGGTTTTCGCCCACGCGATCGTGATCGAACGCCCTAGGACATGGAGCAGAGTTTGGTGGGTTTTGGGCCAAATTTGGGGGGGTGTTGGGCTGGAACACACACGAGGCCTTTTCGGTCCCTCGGTTAACCGTTGGAGTATCAAACGAAGTCCAAATGACCCGAAACTTGACAGGCGGTCTACTGGTAGTAAACCAAGGCCGCATGACAAGTCTCGGTCCAATCCAGAAATGTTTAATCACCGCACACGAAAGAAAGCTAGAAATGGCCACCGGAGGAGAACGAAGCGCCGGAATGCAAAACGGACAACGGGGAAAATGCTCGAATGCATGAGATGAACATGTATGCAAATGCAATGCACGAGGTGACATGATAAGAGATGCACGAAAAAGAAAACAACACACGGAGACAAAGACCCGAACCCGAGAAATAAATATAACTTAACATCGGAAACGGCAAGAGTTGGATACAAATATGGAAAGTTATATCTGGGGCGTTACAGCCACGAAGCCAAGCACGAGCACACCTTAGGCCCGGGTGCTACTATCGGCGTCCTGGGAACGGGGGTACCCAGACTTGCCTGCATGCGGCACAGGGCGTGGCTCCACCCGCGGCCTGGTACGGTCCATCTTCATCAACCAACACCCAAGACCCTCGCGAGGCGGACGACACAAGACCTCCTGAGGGGTAGCCTCACTAGGATGGCTCACAAGGAGCAGAGAGATCAAGGCAAAGGGCACCTCGTGAGGTTCCCGTGACGTGAGCCATGACGACTAAGGCCAGGCGGGTGCCAGCGGGCGCAGAGTGCCAGTTTCCTCTTTGGTGCTAAAGAGGCAGGCGCGGGCGAGGAGTCTCAAGGCGTCGGGCAAAGGTTTCCGTATCGGTGCAACAAGACCAAGACCAGCATGACGGCAAGACAGGGGCCACCACGGAGCCCATGACGGCGTCACCTCCAAAACCTTTGGCAGGCGAAGACCACCTTTTGTCACGATAACTTGTACTCGTTGTCCCCCTTCGAATTGGCCGTTGTGGGATCCCTTCCCGCCTAATATTTGGGGAGAGGAACCAGGCCTAGGGCTAGCCACCACCATAGCTAGGGGGCTCATCGAGAGAGAGAGAGGCTCATCTGGAGATAGATCACTCGGATCATCCCCAGCCACACAAGCTCATCGAGCTCAAGAACACCTCTCCTCAGGAGGCAGTTCTTCCCTTATACTTGTTCTTCCCCAGCCTACAAGGCAATCCACCACACCACACTGGAGTAGGGTATTACACCGCAACGGTGGCCCGAACCAGTATAAACCCTTGTGTCCCTTGTTCCTTGGGTTCGGCGAGCTAGGCTTTAAGATCGTTGTGAGAGCGTGAGCTGGGGGGAGAGATCTTCGTGCGCACCCTAGTGTTCGAACCTCAAGGGATTGCCGGAACCCATAATCCGACAAAAAGCTCTCGATGATTTTCCAAGGTAGTTTCATGAGCTAACTTAAGAGTGTTTAGTTCTTTAGTTAGACACTCAATCTCCTTCTTATCATCATCATTCATTTTATCTTGATTAGCATGATTAATAGCAATTTCATCATAGTTTTCATCACTAGAGTTGTCAACAAGTAAATCATCATCACCTAGCAAATCATCTTCATCACTATTGAAATCAACATACTCGGGGTGTGATACCTTTGGGCCTGTAGCCATGAAGCGTCTTCCAATTCCTTCATTTGGTGAGTCAAATATGTCATAGGAGTTGGTTGGCACAAGTGCTAGACCGGCAACTCCTTCATCTTGAGTATATTCGGAGTCAGAGTGATAACTTCTCTCGGAGTGATTGTCGGAGTCGGAGCCGGATACCCATCCACCAACATGAGCTTGATGTCTTTGTTTTGTGTAGCTCGTTGATGACTTGTCCTTCCTTTCCAAATTCTTGCTTCTCCGAGATGTTCTTCGTTCATCACGATCATCTCTACTCCTTTCTCTTGGTGGTGATTCTTATCTTCTACTTGTCCTTTTTGGTGAATCTTCTCTTTGTTTGTAGGGAGCCATACACTCATTGGAGTAGTGTCTGGGTCTTCCGCAATTGTAGCAATTATGTTCATGACTCGAAGATCTTTTGTCATTGTAGGACCTTGACTTGGAACTTCTTTCCTTGCTTCTACTCTTGTAGAACTTGTTGAAGTTCTTCACCATTAGGCTCAATTCTTCATTGAAGGTTTGTTTCTCACTTGGTGATGTAGGAGTATCACACGAGGCCTTGCAAGCACCACTTGACTTGTTATGAAGCTCTTCCTTATCCTTGACTGACATCTCATGAGCAACAATTCTTCCAATGGCTTCTGTTGGCTTGACATCTTTGTAGTTGGGAATCATTTGGATCAATGTGCACACGATATCATATTTTCCATCCAAGGCTCTTAGGATCTTCTTGATGATGAATCTATCGGTCATCTCCTCACTTCCTAAGCCGGCAATCTCATTTGTGATGAGAGCAAGCCTAGAGTACAATTCAGCGACACCTTCACCATCCTTCATTTTAAACTTGTCAAGTTGACTTTGAAGCACATCCAATTTGGATTCCTTGACAGAGTCAGTACCCTCCTGCATATATCAATCAAAGTATCCCAAATTTCCTTTCCAGTCTCAAGACGGCTGATTTTGTTGAATTCTTTGGGGCACAATCCGTTGAAGAGGATATCGCAAGCTTGAGCATTCTATTGCAGCATCTTCAACTCTTCCGCGCTAGCTTCACGATTCGGTTCTCTCCCATCAAAGATTCACCTTGCAAGCCAATACACACAATAGCCCAAACGGCAGGGTTATGTCCAAGAATATGCATTTTCATCTTATGCTTCCAACTAGCAAAATTAGTACCATCAAAGTAAGGACCTCTACGGTGATAATTTCCCTCTTTGGACGCCATACTCTCCTAGGTTGTGAAACCAAGGCTATGATCACCAAAAGCTATGGAAATCAAGGAAAATGGAGACCAATGCTCTGATACCACTTGTAGAATCAAAACTATGTTTAGGGGGGAGATTAGACTACTTGACCAAATAAAAATCTAGCCTTTTCCTAATTTTAAGTTTTGGCAGATTTTAGCAAATTAGGACAAGTCAAGCAATCAACCTACACATGCAAGTCTACGAGTATAGCAGCGGAATGTACATCCACGTTGATGGAGACTTCAACCCACGAAGGTTAACGGTTGCGCGAGTCCATGGAGGGCTCCACCCATGAAGGGTCCACGAAGAAGCAACCTTGTCTATCCCACCATGGCCATCGCCCATGAAGGACTTGCCTCACTTGGGTAGATCTTCACGAAGTAGGCAATGTCCCTGCCCTTACAAACTCCTTGGTTCAACTCCACAATCTTGGAGGCTCCCAAGTGACACCTAACTAATCTAGGAGACATCACTCTCCAAAAGGTAATAGATGGTGTGTTGATGATGAACTCCTTGCTCTTGTGCTTCAAATGATAGTCTCCCCAACACTCAACTCTCTCTCACAGATTTGGATTTGGTGGAAATATGATTTGAGTGGAAAGCAACTTGGGGAAGGCTAGAGATCAAGATTCTTATGGTTGGATTGGAATATCTTGGTCTCAACAAATGAGTAGATGGTTCTCTCTCAGAAAATGTATGTTGGAAGTGTAGGCACGTTCTGATGGCTCTCCTTGCTCATGAAGGAAAAGTGGAGGGGTATATATAGCCTCCACAAAAAATCTAACCGTTATACACAAATCACCAAACTTGGTTGGGACGAATCATGAAACTCGGTCAGACCGATTTAGTTTGAAATGTGAAGGATTTTCGGTGGGACTGACATGTCAACTCGGTAGGAGCATTTCATTAGGGTTAGGGCATAACGTAATCTCGGTGAGACCGATCACATAAACTCAGTAGGACCCATTTCTGCAATTGGCAAACAGAGAGTTGGTCAGGCAAACTCGATGGGACCGATTCGCTCATTTCGGTTGGATCGAAATGTTACGGAATGGAAACAGAGAGTTTGCATTGCAAACTTGGTGGGACCGATCGCTGATCTCGGTTGGACCGAAATGTTACGAAGGGAAATAGAGAGTTTGCAATCCCATCTCGGTGAGACCGAGATCCCTATCGGTGAGACCGAAGTGACTAGGGTTTCTGGCAGTGGCTATGTCAAGTGAACTCGGTGGCGCCAGATAGATCAAATCGGTAGGGCCGAGTTTGACTTTTGGTTTGGGACATATGTGGATATGAGAAAGTGGTTGAGTGCTTTTGGAGCATATCACTAAGCATTTTGAGCAAGCAAGCCATTAAGCAACACCTCATCCCCTTTTAATAGTATTGGCTTTTCCTATGGACTCAATGTGATATTGGATCACTAAAATGAAAATGTAGAGTCTTGAGCTTGAGCCAATATGTGTCCTTAGCATTTTGAGGGGTCCACATTCTTAATCCATGCCATGCCAATCATTGAACTTTCTGAAATGATCATCTTCAAATAGCATTAGCTCACTGAGCTATATGTTGTTAGTAATTACCAAAACCACCTAGGGATAGTTGCACTTTCAGATGGGTTGGATGAGATTTATCATGTAATCGAGTTAGTGTTGTTAGGGTTTGATCCCTAGTATCCACTATGTTCTGAGATTGATGTTGCTACGACTTTGCTATCCTTAATGCTTGTCACTAGAGCCCGAGTGCCATGATTTCAGATCTGAACCCATTATGTTTTCATGAATATATTTGTGTTCTTGATCCTATCTTGCAAGTTGTAGACACCTATTACTAGTTACGATCCGCATACCCCAAGGTGACAATAATTGGGATTCTTTCCAGTGATTACCGTGGTTTGAGGAGTTCATGTATTCACTAAGTGCTAATGCTTTGGTCCGGTTCTCTATTAAAAGGAGGCCTTAATATCCCTTAGTTTCCATTACAACCCCGCTGCCACTGGAGGGTAGGACAAAAGGTGTCATGCAAGTTCTTTTCCATAAGCACGTATGACTATATACGGAATACATGCCTACATTATATTGATGAATTGGAGCTAGTTCTGTGTCACCCTAGGTTATGACTGCTACATGATGATTATCATCCGACACAATTATTTTTGCCATCCATTGCCTACGAGCTTTTCACATATTGATCTTTGCTAATTTACTTTCATTGTTAATGTTGTTACAATCACTACAAAACCGCTATTGTTACTTTTCCCACTATTACCGTTACTTCCATACTACTTTGCTACTAAATACTTTGCTGCAGATATTAAATCTATCAGGTGTGGTTGAACTGACAACTCAGCTGCTAATACTTGAGAATATTCTTTGGCTCCCCCTGTGTCGAATCAATAAATTTTGGTTGAATACTCTACCCTCGAAAACAGTTGCAATCCCCTATACTTGTGGGTTATCAAGCTCGAGGAGGCCTTTAGGGCCAATTTCTAGGGAACCTATGTTCGGCCCCTGGATGCAGGCGTCCTTAGCCCTATAGTCCAGAAGGAGGGCGAATCAACTTAGAAATTCTGGAATCGATTCTTAACTAAAAAAAGAACCAAATTGTAGAGTGTCCCAACGTGGAGGCAATTGCAGTATTCAAGCACAAGATCTGGGATGAATGGTTCACCCGTCTGCTCGGACATGACAAGCTGAGAACCATGGTGGCCCTCACCTCCCTGATGACCAGCTTTTGCGCGGACGAGGATAGCTGATGCAGAGCATCCTACGGACATCACCATGTCAAGAGTCCATTCGGCAAGTGACATGTGCGACATCTAGTTCACATAAATAAAGGTGAATCATCTCCTTACACCTGTCCACTTGACACCTTCGAGGATGGTGTACTACTTGACACTTCTCCCACATGCATGTATAGGTATTGTCGCAGCTTCATGGATGACAAGGAGGAGTACAAGCGCCAAGGAACAACTACACCATCCATGAGGGAAGCATGGAAGCGGAGACGAAAGAAGACGAAGCTACTAAAGCTACAGTGGCCGGACATCTGGGCCAAGGACAGACATCTGGTGCCTATGTAGCCGAAGGCGATGCACCAACAGAGGCCAGAGAGCATCAGCGGCCAGACATCTAGCTACCGCCCAGACATCCGGAGCCATGCCACAGCCCGGACATCCGGCATCATCCTGAAAATTCGGCAGCGACTATCCAGAGAAGGACTACAATGGCCTGTTCCCGGGCTGGACATCTGGCCAATGCCCGGACATCCGGCGTCTCGCGAACAGCGGGACATCCGCCCCCCAGCCCGGACATCCAACGCCTGCCTGCGCACATGGACAGGGCCCGAGGCCCATGTATCCTCCCTCTCACTTACCTCTTCGTGGACTTGCCTATATATACTCCACCCCACCTCCATTCTAGGGTTAGCATTATCATAGCTCATCTTAGTTGAGCTTTGCTCCTTACCTTCTCCCGAGAGAGAGAGAGATACCACTCCCATGGAGTACAAGACCTCCATGTGAGCATGTGAGAAGATCCAGAGGGATTCAAGACCCCTTGTGGGAAGGATCTACCTAGATCATCAAGACCTCATCTCCTCTTGGATTTTGGATGACCTCTACCTTCTATCTTTCCCTTTGTTATTCATGTACCTTGTGGATTCCTACCTCTTGAGCATGCATTGGTTTTCCCTTGAAGAGGAAAGGGTGATGCAGCAAAGTAGCGTAAGTATTTCCGTCAGTTTTGAGAACCAAGGTATCAATCCAGTAGGAGACAACGCACAAGTCACCTAGTACCTACACAAACAATCAAGAACCTTGCAACCAATGCGATAAAGGGGTTGTCAATCCCTTCACGGTCACTCGCAAAAGTGAGGTCTGATAGAGATAGTAAAGTAAATATTTTTGGTATTTTTGTTGTATAGATTAGAAAGTAAAGATTGCAAAATAGTAAACAAGATGCGATGTAAATAAAAGAGATGCAATATAATAAGAAAGAGACTCGGGGGCCATAGGTTTCACTAGTGGCCTCAACATAGCATGTATTACGGTGGGTGAACAAATTACTGCCAAGCAATTGATAGAAAAGCGCATAGTTATGAAGATATCTAAGGAAATGATCGTGAATATAGGAATCACGTCCATGTCAAGTAGATCGAAATGATTCTGCATCTACTACTATTACAACACACATCGACAGCTATCCAGCATGCATCTATAGTATTAAGTTCATAAGAACGGAGTAACGCATTAAGCAATATGACATGATGTAGAGGGATAAACTCAAACAATATGATATAAACCCCATCTTTTTATCCTCGATGGCAACAATACAATACGTGCCTTGCTGCCCCTACCGTCACTGGGAAAGGACACCGCAAGATTGAACCCAAAGCTAAGCACTTCTCCCATTGCAAGAAAGATCAATCTAGTAGGCCAAACTAAACCGATAATTCGAAGAGACTTGCAAAGATATCAAATCATGCATATAAGAATTCAGCGAAGAACCAAATAATATTCATAGATAATCTTGTTCATAAACCCACAATTCATCAGATCTTGGTAAACACACCGCAAAAGAGTATTACATCGAATAGATCTCCAAGAAGATCGAGGAGAACTTTGTATTGAGAATCAAAGAGAGAGAAGAAGTCATCTAGCTAATAACTATGGACTCGAAGGTCTGTTGGAAACTACTCACGCTTCATCGGAGAGGCAATGGTGTTGATGTAGTAGCCCTCCGTGATCGATTCCCCTTCCAGCAGATCGCCGAAAAAGGCCCCAATATGGGATCTCACGGGTACAGAAGGTTGCGGCGGTGGAAAAGTGGTTTCGTGGCTCTCTGCGATCGATCTAGGGTATAAGAGTATATATAAGTACGTCAGTGGAGCTACGAGGGTCCCACGAGGGTGGGGGCGCACCCTCCTGCCTCGTGGTCGCCTCGCGGAGTTCCAGACTTTGACTCCAAGTCTTCTGGATTTCTTTTGGTCCAAGAAAGATCATCGCGAAGGTTTCATTCCGTTCGGATTCCGTTTGGTATTCCTTTTCTGCAAAACTCTAAAATAGGCAAAAAAACAAAAACTGGCACTAGACCTCAGGTTAATAGGCTAGTCCCAAAAAAAATATAAAAGAGCATATTAAAGCCCATTAAACATCCAAAATAGATAATATAATAACATGTAAGAATCAAAAATTATAGATACGTTGGAGACGTATCAATCATTCCCAA
Source organism: Triticum urartu (assembly GCF_056163025.1). Lineage (NCBI taxonomy): Eukaryota > Viridiplantae > Streptophyta > Magnoliopsida > Poales > Poaceae > Triticum > Triticum urartu. Next base: position 217,424,268 of record NC_141877.1, on the reverse strand, counting down.
GCTTAATTCCTGCTTGTCCTCGAGTAGGTAAATGATAAAAACAGAATTTTTGATGTGGAATGCTACCAAACATAATTATCAATGTAATTTTCTTTATTGTGGCATGAATGTTTAGAACCGAAAGATTCAAGAAAAAAGTTTAATGTTGACATAAAAATAATAATACTTCAAGCATACTAACAAAGTAATCATGTCGTCTCAAAATAACATGGCCAAAGAAAGTTCACCCCTACAAAATCATATAGTTTGGCTATGCTCCATCTTCGTCACAGAAAATATTCAGATCTTGCACAACCCCGATGACAAGCCAAGCAATTATTTCATACTTTAGTATTCTCAAACTTTTTCAACTTTCACGCAATCCATGTGCGTGAGCCATGGACATAACACTATAGGTGGAATAGAATGGTGGTTGAGGAGAATAAAAAAAGGAGGAAGATGGTCTCACATCAACTAGGTGTATTAATGGGCTATGAAGATGCCCATCAATAGATATCAATGTGAGTGAGTAGGGATTGCCATGCAACGGATGCACTAGAGCTATAAATGTATGGAAGCTCAACAAAAGAAACTAAGTGGGTGTGCATCCAACTTGCTTGCTCACAAAGACCTAGGGCATTTTGAGGAAGCCCATTATCGAAATATACAAGCCAAGTTCTATAACGAAAATTCCCACTAGTATATGAAAGTGATAATATAAGTGACTCTCTATCATGAAGATCATGGTGCTACTTTGAAGCACAAGCGTGGAAAAAGGATAGTAGCATTGTCCCTTCTCTCTTTTTCTCTCCTTTTTTTTGTTTGGCTTCTTTGGCCTCCCCTTTTTTCATTGGCTTCTTTTTGTTATTTCCTCACACGGGACAATGCTCTAATAATGATGGTCATCATGCTTCTATTTATTTACAACTCAAGGATTGCAACTCGATACTTGGAACAAAATATGACTCTATATGAGTGCCTCCGGCGGTGTACCGGGATGTGCAATGAATCAAGAGTGACATGTATGAAAAAATTATGAATGGTGGCTTTGCCACAAATACGATGTCAACTACATGATCATGCAAGGCAATATGACAATGATGGAGCGTGTCATAATAGACGGAACGATGGAAAGTAGCATGGCAATATATCTCGGAATGGCTATGGAAATGCCATAATAGGTAGGTATGGTGGCTGTTTTGAGGAAGGTAAATGGTGGGTTTATGGTACCGGCAAAATTTGCGTGATACTAGACAGGCTAGCAATGATGGAAGGGTGAGACTGCGTATAATCCATGGACTCAACATTAGTCATAAAGAACTCACATACTTATTGCAAAAATCTACAAGTCATAAAAACCAAGCACTACGCGCATGCTCCTAGGTGGATAGATTGGTAGGAAAAGACCATCGCTCATCCCCGACCGCCACTCATAAGGAAGACAAACAAAAAAATAAATCATGCTCCGACTTCATCACACAACGGTTCACCATACGTGCATGCTACGGGAATCACAAACTTTAACACAAGTATCTCTCAAATTCACAACTACTCAACTAGCATGACTCTAATATCACCATCTTCTTATCTCAAAACAATCATAAGGAATCAAACTTCCCATACTATTCAATGCACTTTATATGAAAGTTTTTATTATACCCATCTTCGATGCCTATCATATTAGGACTAATTTTATAGCCAAAGCAAAATACCATTCTGTTCTAAAGGACTCTAAAAATAATATAAAGTAAGCATGAGAGATCAATAATTTCTATAAAATAAAACCACCACCAGGCTCTAAAAAGATATAAGAGAAGCACTAGAGCAAAATTATCTAGCTCAAAAGAAATAAGTGAAGCACATAGAGTATTCTAATAAATTCCGATTCATGCGCGTCTCTCCCAAAAGGTGTTTACAGAAAGGATGATTCTGGTAACTAAAAAGAAAATACCCAAATCATACAAGATGCTCCAAGCAAAACACATATCATGTGGTGAATAACAATATAGCCTCAAGTAAAGTTACCGATAGACAAAGACAAAAGAGGGGATGCCTTCCGGGGCATCCGCAAGCTTAGGATATTGGTTGTCCTTGAATTTTACCTTAGGGTGCCTTGGGCATCCCCAAGCTTAGGCTCTTGCCACTCCTTATTCCAAAATCCATCAAATCTTTACCCAAAAACTTGAAAACTTCACAACACAAAACTTCAACAGAAAATCTCATGAGCTCCGTTAGTATAAGAAAATAAACCACCACTTTAAGTACTGTAATGAACTCATTCTTTATTTGTATTGGTGTTAAACCTACTGTATTCCAAATTCTCTATGATTCATACCCCCCAATACTACTCATAGATTCATCAAAAATAAGCAAACAACACGCGAAAAAAAGACTATGTCAAAGACAGAACAATCTGTAGCAATCTGGAGGTTTCGAATAATTTTGTAACTCCAAAATTTCAGAAAAATTAGGATGACTAGGATAAAAAGTATAATTATCTAATTCATTTGGAATTGGTATTTTATCGCTCTTTGGTGAAAAATGATAATTATTTTCGTGAGCGCATACTTTCTGTTTTTATCAGCAAGATCAAACAACAATCACCCAAGAAGATCCTAAAGGATTTACTTGGAACAAACACTAATTAAAACATAAAAAACACAATAATAACATAAGTTAGATGAATTATTTATTACTAAACAGGAGCAACAAGCAAAGAACAAAAATAAAATTGGGTTGCCTCCCAACAAGCGCTATCGTTTAATGCCCCTAGGTAGGCATAAAAACAAGAATAGGTCTAGGTATTGTCATCTTTGGTATGCAATCCATAAGTGGCTCTCATAATAGATTCATAAGGCAATTTAATTTTCTTCCTAGGAAACTGTTCCATGCCTTTCCTTAACGGAAATTGGAATCTAATATTTCCTTCTTTCATGTCAATAAGTGCACCAATCGTTCTAAGGAAAGGTCTACCAAGAATAATAGGACATGTAGGATTGCAATCTATATCAAGAACAATGAAATCTACGGGCACATAATTCCTATTTGTAACAATAAGAGCATCATTAATCCTTCCCATAGGTTTCTTAATGGTGGAATCCGCAAGATGCAAATTTAAAGAACAATCATCAAATTCACGGAAACCTAGCACATCACACAAAGTTTTTGGAATCGTGGAAACACTAGCACCCAAATCACACAAAGCATATCATTCATAATCTTTAATCTTAATTTTAGTAGTAGGTTCCCACTCATCATAAAGTTTTCTAGGGATAGAAACTTCTAGTTCAAGCTTTTCTTCATAGAATTGCATTAAAGCATCAACGATACATTTAGTAAAAGCTTTATTTTGGCTATAAGCATGAGGAGAATTTAACACGTATTGCAACAAGGAAATAAAATCTATCAAAGATAAATTATCATAATTAAGTTCCTTGAAATCCAAAATAGTGGGTTCATTGCTATGTAAAGTTTTCACCTCTTTAATCCCACTTTTATTAATTTTTGCATCAAGATTTAAAAACTCCGAATCATTGGGACGCCTTTTAACTAAAGTTGACTCATCTCCAGTTCCATATTTATCAAGATTCATATTGGAAAAAAAGATTTAATAGGAGTCACATCAATCACTTTTAGATCTTCATCATTATTATCATGAAAACTAGAAGAACATGCTTTCACAAAGCAATCTTTTTTAGCATGCATCCTAGCGGTTCTTTCTTTGCACTCATAAATGGAAATTCTCATGGTTTGAGAGACTCATTGATGTCATGCTTAGTTGGAATAGATCTAAGTTTCAAAGAATCAACATCAAGAGAATTGTTGTCCACGTTCCTAGCCAACTCATCAATCTTAAGCAATTTTTCTTCAACCAAAGCATTGAAATTCTTTTGCGAACTCATAAATTATTTAACACTAGTCTCAAAATCAGAGGGCATCTTATTAAAATTTCCATAGGAGTTGTTGTAGGAATTACCATAATTATTAGAGGAATTACTAGGAAACGGCCTAGAATTAAAGTTTCCTCTATACGCGTTGTTACCAAAATTGTTCCTACCAACAAAATTCACATCCATAGATTCATTATTATTCTCAATCAAAGTGGACAAAGGAATATCATTAGGATCAAAAGAAACACTTTTATTAGCAAACAATTTCATAAGTTCATCCATCTTTCCACTCAGAACATTAATCTCTTTAATCGCATGAACTTTTTTACTAGTGGATCTTTCGGTGTGCCATTGAGAATAATTAACCATAATATTGTCTAGGAGTTTAGTAGCTTCTCCTAAAGTGATTTCCATAAAAGTGCCTCCCGCGGCCAAATCTAAAAGATTTCTAGAAGCAAATTCAATCCGGCATAAAAAAATTGTATATCATCCACAAATTCAAACCATGTGTAGGGCAATTACGTATCATTAATTTTATCCTCTCCCAAGCTTGTGCAACATGCTCATGATCAAGTTGCTTAAAATTCATAATATCATTCCAAAGAGAGATAATTTTAGCGGGAGGAAAATACTTAGAGATAAAAGCATCTTTGCACTTATTCCATGAATCAATACTATTTTTAGGCAAGGAAGAGAACCAAGTTTTAGCACAATCTCTAAGTGAAAACGGAAATAGCTTCAATTTAACAATATCATTATCCACATCTTTCTTCTTTTGCATATCACACAAATCAACAAAGTTGTTTAGATGGGTAGCGACATCGTCACTAGGAAGTCCAGAAAGTTGATCTTTCATAACAAGATTCAGCAAAGCGGTATTAATTTCACAAGATTCAGCATCGGTAGTAGGAGCAATCGGAGTGCTAATAAAATCATTGTTGTTGGTATTGGAAAAGTCACACTATTTAGTATTATCTTGAGCCATCGTGACAAACAATCAATCCAACGCACAAGCACACAACAAGCAAGCGAAAAGAGAGGAATGGAAGAGGGGTGAAGAAAAGGCAAAGGTTTTCGAAAATTGTTTTAGAAGTGGGGGAGAGGAAAACGAGAGGCGAATGGCAAATAATGTAATGCGAGGGAGAAGAGTTGGTGTAGATCTCCCCGGCAATGGCGCTAGAAATCCTTCTTGTTACCTCTTGAGCATGCGTTGGTTTTCCCTCGAAGAGGAAAGGGCGATGCAGCAAAGTAGCTTAAGTATTCCTCTCAGTTTTGAGAACCAAGGTATCAATCCAGTAGGAGACAACGCACAAGTCACCTAGTACTTGCACAAACAATCAAGAACCTTGCAACCAACGCGATAAAGGGGTTGTCAGTCCCTTCACGGTCACTCGCAAAAGTGAGATCTGATAGGGATAGTAAAGTAAATATTTTTGGTATTTTTGTTGTATAGATTGGAAAGTAAAGATTGCAAAATAGTAAACGATATGCGATGTAAATAAAAGAGATGCAATATAATAAGAAAGAGATCCGGGGGCCATAGGTTTCACTAGTGGATTCTCTCAAGATAGCATGTATTACGGTGGGTGAACAAATTACTGCCAAGCAATTGATAGAAAAGCGCATAGTTATGAAGATATCTAAGGCAATGATCATGAATATAGGCATCACGTCCATGTCAAGTAGATCGAAATGATTCTGCATCTACTACTATTACTCCACACATCGACAATTATCCAGCATGCCTCTAGAGTATTAAGTTCATAAAAACAGAGTAACGCATTAAGCAATATGACATGATGTAGAGGAATAAACTCAAACAATATGATATAAACCCCATCTTTTTATCCTCGATGGCAACAATACAATTTGTGCGTTGCTGCCCTTACAATCACTGGGAAAGGACACCGCAAGATTGAACCCAAAGCTAAGCACTTCTCCCATTGCAAGAAAGATCAATCTAGTAGGCCAAACTAAACCGATAATTCGAAGAGACTTGCAAAGATATCAAATCATGCATATAAGAATTCAGAGAAGAACCAAATAATATTCATAGATAATCTTGTTCATAAACCCACAATTCATCAGATCTCGGCAAACACATCGCAAAAGAGTATTACATCGAATAGATCTCCAAGAAGATCGAGGAGAACTTTGTATTGAGAATCAAAGAGAAGGTAGAAGCCATCTAGCTAATAACTATGGACCCGAAGGTCTGTTGGAAACTACTCACGCTTCATCGAAGAGGCAATGGTGTTGATGTAGAAGCCCTCTGTGATCGATTCCTCCTCCAGCAGATCACCAAAAAAGGCCCCAATAAGGGATCTCACGGGTATAGAAGGTTGCGACGGTGGAAAAGTGGTTTCGTGGCTCTCTGCGATCGATCTAGGGTATAAGAGTATATATAGGAAAAAGAAGTATGTCGGTGGATCTACGAGGGGCCCACTGATGTCTACTACACAACCTTCTTCTTGTAGACGTTGTTGGGCCTCCAACTGTAGAGGTTTGTAGGACAGTAGCAACTTTCCCTCAAGTGGATGACCTAAGGTTTATCAATCCGTAGGAGGCATAGGATGAAGATGGTCTCTCTCAAGCAACCCTGCAACCAAATAACAAAGAGTCTCTTGTGTCCCCAACACACCCAATACAATGGTAAATTGTATAGGTGCACTAGTTCGGCGAAGAGATGGTGATACAAGTGGTATATGGATAGTAGATAAAGGTATTTGTAATCTGAAATTATAAAAACAGCAAGGTAACTAATGATAAAAGTGAGCGTAAACGGTATTGCAATGATAGGAAATAAGGCCTAGGGTTCATACTTTCGCTAGTGTAAGTTCTCTCAACAATATTAACATAATTGGATCACATAACTATCCCTCAACATGCAACAAAGAGTCACTCCAAAGTCACTAATAGCGGAGAACAAACGAAGAGATTATGGTAGGGTACGAAACCACCTCAAAGTTATTCTTTCCAATCAATCTGTTGAGCTATTCCTATAAGTGTCCAAACAGCCCTAGAGTTCGTACTAGAATAACACCTTAAGACACAAATCAACCAAAACCCTAATGTCACCGGAGAGAGATTGCCCCCTCCGGCAGGTTGCCAGAACGGGTCTAGATTGGCTTTCGGTGGATACAGAGGCTTCTGGCGGCGGAACTCCCGATCTATTGTGCTCCTGGTTGTTTTTAGGGTATATGGAGATATATAGGCGGAATAAGTACGTCAGGGGGGCCACGAGGGGCTCACGAGGGTGGAGGGTGCGCCCAGGTGGGGTGGGCGCGCCCCCCTGCCTCGTGACCTCCTCGCATATCCCCCGACGTGCACTCCAAGTCTTCTGGGCTTCTTTCCTTCCAAAAATGAGTTCCATGAAGTTTCAGGTCAATTGGACTCCGTTTGATTTTCCTTTTCTTCGAAACCCTAAAACAGGGTAAAAAACAGAAACTGGCACTGGGCTCTGGGTTAATAGATTAGTCCCAAAAATGATATAAAAGTGTATAATAAAGCCCATAACCATTCAAAACAGTAGATAATATAGCATGGAGCAATCAAAAATGATAGATACGTTGGAGACGTATCAGCATCCCCAAGCTTAATTCCTGCTCGTCCTCGAGTAGGTAAATGGTAAAAACAGAATTTTTGATGCGGAGTGCTACTTCGCATAATTTCAATGTATTTTTTCTTAATTGTGGTATGAATATTCAGATCCGAAAGATTCAAGACAAAAGTTCATATTGACATAAAAATAATAATACTTCAAGAATACTAATTAAGCAATTATGTCTTCCCAAAATAACATGGCTAAAGAAAGTTCATCCCTACAAAATCATATTGTTTAGTCATGTTTCATTTTCATCACACAAGAATGCTCTCATCATGCACAACCCCGATGACAAGCCAAGCAATTGTTTCATACTTTAGTAATCTCAAACCTATAAACTTTCACGCAATACATGAGCGCGAGCCATGGATATAGCACTATGGGTGGAATAGAATAATGAGGGGGTTATGTGGAGAAGACAAAAAGGGAGAAAGTCTCACATCAACGAGGCTAATCAATGGGCTATGGAGATGCCCACCGATTGATGTTAATGCAAGGAGTAGGGATTGCCATGCAACGGATGCATGAGAGCTACAAATGAATGAAAGCTCAACAAAAGAAACTAAGTGGGTGTGCATCCAACTTGCTTGCTCATGAAGACCTCGGGCACTTGAGGAGGCCCATTGTTGGAATATACAAGCCAAGTTCTATATTGAAAAATTCCCACTAGTATATGAAAGTGATAACCTAAGAGACTCTCTACTATAAAGATCATGGTGCTACTTTTAAGCACAAGTGTGGTAAAAGGATAGTAACATTGTCCCTTCTCTCTTTTTCTCTCATTTTTTGGGCCTTTTTTATGGCCTTTCTCTTTTTTTGTTTTTATTTATTTATTCCTCACATGGGACAATGCTCTAATAATGATGATCATCACACTTCTATTTATTTACAACTCAATACTAGAACAAGGATGACTCTATATGAATGCCTCCGGCGGTGTACCGGGATATGCAATGAACCAAGAGTGACATGTATGAAAGAATTATGAACGGTGGCTTTGCCACAAATACTATGTCAACTACATGATCATGCTAAGCAATATGACAATGATGAATGTGTCATGATAAACGGAATGGTGGAAAGTTGCATGGAAATATATCTCGGAATGGCTATGGAAATGCCATAATAGGTAGGTATGTTGGCTGTTTTGAGGAAGATATAAGGAGGTTTATGTGTGATAGAGCGTATCATATCACGGGGTTTGGATGCACCGGCGAAGTTTGCACCAACTCTCAATGTGAGAAAGGGCAATGCACGGTACCGAAGAGGCTAGCAATGATGGAAGGGTGAGAGTGCGTATAATCCATGGACTCAACATTAGTCATAAAGAACTCACATACTTATTGCAAAAATCTACAAGTCATCAAAAACCTCGGCACTACGCGCATGCTCCTAGGGGGATAGATTGGTAGGTAAAGACCATCGCTCATCCCCGACCGCCACTCATAAGGAGGACAATCAAATAACACCTCATGTTTCAAATTTGTTACACAACGTTTGCCATACGTGCATGCTACGGGACTTGCAAACTTCAACACAAGCATTTCTCAATTTCACAACTACTCAACTAGCACGACTTTGATATTATTACCTCCATATCTCAAAACAATCATCAAGCATCAAACTTCTCTTAGTATTCAACACACTCATAAGAAAGTTTTATTATTAATCTTGCATACCAAGCATATTAGGATGTTAAGCAAATTACCATGCTATTAGGACTCTCAAAATAATCTAAGTGAAGCATGAGAGTTCATCTATATCTTCAAAATAAAACCACCACCGTGCTCTAAAAAGATATAAGTGAAGTACTAGAGAAAATGGCAAACTACTCCGAAAGATAACAGTGAAGATCAATGAGTAGTCGAATAATTATGCAACTATGTGAAGACTCTCTAACATTTAATAATTTCAGATCTTGGTATTTTATTCAAACAGCAAGCAAAACTAAATAAAATAAAATGACATTCTAAGAATGGCAAACATCATGTGAAGAAGCAAAAACTTAGGATCAACCGAAACTAACCGATAGTTGTTGAAGAAGAAAGGTGGGATGCCAACCGGGGCATCCCCAAGCTTAGATGCTTGAGACTTCTTGAAATATTATCTTGGGATGCCTTTGGCATCCCAAATCTTGAGCTTTTGTGTCTCCTTAATTCCTCTCATATCACGGTCTCCCTAAATCTCAAAAGCTTCATCCACACGAAACTCAACAAGGACTCATGAGATAAGTTAGTATAAACCATTGCCAAAACCTTATCGTACTCTACTGTAGCCTCACTAAAATTATTATTCAACATTGCATACTAAATGTCTCTGCATATTTAATAGTCCTATCGTCAAATAGAATCATTAAAGAAGCAAACATATGCAAACAATGCAAACATAACAGCAATCAGCCTAAACAGGATAGTCGGTAAAGAATGCTGCAACATCCATACTTCCCTAGCTCAAACAATTATGAAAGAAACCTCCCACTGTAGTAAATTTATCAGAGCTTAATATGCAAAAGGTTTCAACATTTTATCACATTCTTTCTTTTCTAGGGAATTATTGCAACAACGGTAAACTTTCTTTTTTCAAACAGCAACATGTATACTTGTAACATAGGCATAGTAAAGGCTATCAATGCCACTTTTATTGAAATAAAAGATGCAAAACATTGTTCTAAATAACAGAAAGAAAATCCTAACAAAATAAATTGACTCTCCAAGCAAAACACATATCATGTGGCGAATGAAAATATAGCTCCAAGTAAAGTTACCGATGAACGAAGACGAAAGAGGGGATGCCTTCCAGGGCATCCCCAAGCTTAGGCTCTTGGCTATCCTTTAATATTACCTTGGGGTGCCTTGGGCATCCCGAAGCTTAGGCTCTTTCCACTCCTTATTCCATAATCCATCGAATCTTTACCCAAAACTTGAAAACTTCACAACACAAAACTTAACAGAAAACTCGTAAGCTCCGTTAGTATAAGAAAATAAATCACCACTTCAAGGTACTGTAATGAAATCATTCTTTATTTATATTTGTGTAAAACCTACTGTATTCCAATTTATCTATGGTTTATAAACTATTTTACTAGCCATAGATTCATCAAAATAAGCAAACAACACATGAAAAACAGAATCTGTCAAAAACAGAACAGTCTGTAGTAATATGGATTAAACGTATACTTATGGAACTCATACAATTCTCAAATAAATTTCTGGACCTGAGGAATTTATCTATTAATCATATTCAAAAAGAATTAACTAAATATCACTTTCCAAATAAAAATGGCAGCAATTCTAGTGAGCGCTAAAGTTTCTGTTTTTTACAGCATGATCAACAAGACTTTCCCAAAGTCTTTCCAAAGGTTCTACTTGGCACAAACACTAATTAAAGACATAAAACCACATCTAAACAGAGGCTAGATGAATTATTTATTACTAAACAGGAACAAAAATCAAGGAACTAAAAAAAAATTGGGTTGCCTCCCAACAAGCGCTATCGTTTAACGCCCCTAGCTAGGCATGATGATTTTAATGATGCTCACATAAAGGATAAGAACTGAAACATAAAGAGAGCATCATGAAGAATATGACTAGAACATTTAAGTCTAACCCTCTTCATATGCATAGGTATTTTGTGAGCAAACAACTTATGGGAACAATAATCAACTAGCATAGGAAGGTAAAACAAGCATAACTTCAAAACTTTAAGCACATAGAGAGGAAACTTGATATTATTGCAATTCCTACAAGCATATATTCCTCCCTCATAATAATTTTAAGTAGCATCATGAATGAATTAAAAAATATAACCAGCACCTAAAGCATTCTTTTCATGATCTACAAGCATAGAAAATTTACTACTCTCCACACAAGCAAAATTCTTCTCATGAATAATAGTGGGAGCAAACTCAACAAAATAACTATCATGTGATTGAAAATTAAGATCAAGATGACAAGTTTCATTGTTATTATTATTCTTTAAAGCATACGTGTCATCACAATAATCATCATAGATAGGAGGCATGCTTTCATCATAATAAATTTTCTCATCAAAACTTGGGGGACAAAAAAATATCATCTTCATCAAACATAGCTTCCCTAAGCTTGTGGCTTTGCATATCATTAGCATAATGGATATTCAAGGAATTCATACTAACAACATTGCAATCATGCTCATCATTCAAATATTTAGTGCCAAACATTTTATAGATTTCTTCTTCTAGCACTTGAGCACAATTATTGGAATCCTTATTTTCATGATAGATATTAAAAAGATGAAGCATATGAGGTAACCTTAATTCCATTTTTTTTGTAATTTTCTTTTATAAACTAAACTAGTGATAAAACAAGAAACTAAAAGACTCAATTGCAAGATATAAAGATATACCTTCAAGCACACACCTCCCCGGCAACGGCGCCATAAAAGAGCTTGATGTCTACTACACAACCTTCTTCTTGTAGACGTCGTTGGGCCTCCAAGTGCAGCGGTTTGTACGACAGTAGCAACTTTCCCTCAAGTGGATGACCTAAGGTTTATCAATCCGTAGGAGGCGTAGGATGAAGATGGTCTCTCTCAAGCAACCGTGCAACCAAATAACAAAGAGTCTCTTGTGTCCCCAACACACCCAATACAATGGTAAATTGTATAGGTGCACTAGTTCAGCGAAGAGATGGTGATACAAGTGGTATATGGATAGTAGATAAAGGTATTTGTAATCTGAAATTATAAAAACAGCAAGGTAACTAATGATAAAAGTGAGCGTAAACGGTATTGCAATGATAGGAAATAAGTCCTAGGGTTCATACTTTCGCTAGTGTAAGTTCCCTCAACAATACTAACATAATTGGATCACCTAACTATCCCTCAACATGCAACAAAGAGTCACTCCAAAGTCACTAATAGCGGAGAACAAACGAAGAGATTGTGGTAGGGTACGAAACCACCTCAAAGTTCTTCTTTCCAATCAATCTGTTGGGCTATTCCTATGTGTCACAAACAGCCCTAGAGTTCGTACTAGAATAACACCTTAAGACACAAATCAACCAAAACCCTAATATCACCTAGATACTCTAGTGGCACCTCAAGTATCCGTGGGTATGATTATACGATAAGCGTCACACAATCTCAGATTCATCTATTCAACCAACACAAAGGACCTCAAAGAGTGCCCCAAAGTTCTATCGGAGAATCACGGCGAAAACGTGTGCCAACCCCTATGCATAGGTTCATGGGCGAAACCCGCAAGTTGATCACCAAAACATACATCAAGTGAATCACGTGATATCCCATTGTCACCACAGATACACACGGCAAGACATACATCAAGTGTTCTCAAATCTTTAAAGACTCAATCCGATAAGATTACTTCAAAGGGGAAACTCAATTCATTACAATAGAGTAGAGGGGGGAAGAAACATCATAGGATCCAAATATAATAGCAAAGCTCGAGATACATCAAGATCGTATCACCTCAAGAACACGAGAGAGAGAGAGAGAGATCAAACACATAGCTACTGGTACATACCCTCAGCCCCGACGGAGAACTACTCCCTCCTCGTCATGGAGAGCACCGGGATGATGAAGATGGCCACCGAAGAGAGATTGCCCCCTCCGGCAGGGTACCAGAACGGGTCTAGATTGGCTTTCGGTGGCTACAGAGGCTTCTGGCGGCGGAACTCCCGATCTATTGTGCTCCTGGTTGTTTTTAGGGTATATGGAGATATATAGGCGGAATAAGTACGTCAGGGGGGCCACGAGGGGCTCACGGGGGTGGAGGGTGCGCCCAGGTGGGGTGGGAGCGCCCCCTGCCTCGTGACCTCCTCGCAGATCCCCCGACGTGCACTCCAAGTCTTCTGGGCTTCTTTCCTTCCAAAAATGAGTTCCATGAAGTTTCAGGTCAATTGGACTCCGTTTGATTTTCCTTTTCTTCGAAACCCTAAAACAGGGTAAAAAGAGAAACTGGCACTGGGCTCTGGGTTAATAGGTTAGTCCCAAAAATGATATAAAAGTGTATAATAAAGCCCATAAACATTCAAAACTGTAGATAATATAGCATGGAGCAATCAAAAATTATATATACGTTGGAGACGTATCAGCATCCCCAAGCTTAATTCCTGCTCGTCCTCGAGTAGGTAAATGATAAAAACCGAATTTTTGATGCGGAGTGCTACTTGGCATAATTTCAATGTAATTATTCTTAATTGTGGTATGAATATTCAGATCCGAAAGATTCAAGACAAAAGTTCATATTGACATAAAAATAATAATACTTCAAGAATACTAACTAAGCAATTATGTCTTCCCAAAATAACATGGCTAAAGAAAGTTCATCCCTACAAAATCATATTGTTTAGTCATGTTTCATTTTCATCACACAAGAATGCTCTCATCATGCACAACCCCGATGACAAGCCAAGCAATTGTTTCATACTTTAGTAATCTCAAACCTATAAACTTTCACGCAATACATGAGCGCGAGCCATGGATATAGCACTATGGGTGGAATAGAACAATGAGGGGGTTATGTGGAGAAGACAAAAAGGGAGAAAGTCTCACATCAACGAGGCTAATCAATGGGCTATGGAGATGCCCACCGATTGATGTTAATGCAAGGAGTAGGGATTGCCATGCAACGGATGCACGAGAGCTACAAATGAATGAAAGCTCAACAAAAGAAACTAAGTGGGTGTGCATCCAACTTGCTTGCTCACGAAGACCTAGGGAACTTGAGGAGGCCCATTGTTGGAATATACAAGACAAGTTCTATAATGAAAAATTCCCACTAGTATATGAAAGTGATAACATGAGAGACTCTCTACTATAAAGATCATGGTGCTACTTTTAAGCACAAGTGTGGTAAAAGGATAGTAACATTGTCCCTTCTCTCTTTTTCTCTCATTTTTTGGGCCTTTTTTATGGCCTTTCTCTTTTTTTGTTTTTATTTATTTATTCCTCACATGGGACAATGCTCTAATAATGATGATCATCACACTTCTATTTATTTACAACTCAATACTAGAACAAGGATGACTCTATATGAATGCCTCCGGCGGTGTACCGGGATATGCAATGAACCAAGAGTGACATGTATGAAAGAATTATGAACGGTGGCTTTGCCACAAATACTATGTCAACTACATGATCATGCTAAGCAATATGACAATGATGAATGTGTCATGATAAACGGAATGGTGGAAAGTTGCATGGAAATATATCTCGGAATGGCTATGGAAATGCCATAATAGGTAGGTATGTTGGCTGTTTTGAGGAAGATATAAGGAGGTTTATGTGTGATAGAGCGTATCATATCACGGGGTTTGGATGCACCGGCGAAGTTTGCACCAACTCTCAATGTGAGAAAGGGCAATGCACGGTACCGAAGAGGCTAGCAATGATGGAAGGTTGAGAGTGCGTATAATCCATGGACTCAACATTAGTCATAAAGAACTCACATACTTATTGCAAAAATCTACAAGTCATCAAAAACCTCGGCACTACGTGCATGCTCCTAGGGGGATAGATTGGTAGGAAAAGACCATCGCTCGTCCCCGACCGCCACTCATAAGGAGGACAATCAAATAACACCTCATGTTTCAAATTTGTTACACAACGTTTGCCATATGTGCATGCTACGGGACTTGCAAACTTCAACACAAGCATTTCTCAATTTCACAACTACTCGACTAGCATGACTATGATATTATTACCTCCATATCTCAAAACAATCATCAAGCATCAAACTTCTCTTAGTATTCGACACACTCATCAGAAAGTTTTATTATTAATCTTGCATACCAAGCATATTAGGATGTTAAGCAAATTACCATGCTATTAAGACTCTCAAAATAATCTAAGTGAAGCATGAGAGTTCATCTATTTCTTCAAAATAAAACATCCACCGTGCTCTAAAAAGATATAAGTGAAGTACGAGAGCAAATGGCAAACTACTCCGAAAGATAACAGTGAAGACCAATGAGTAGTCGAATAATTATGCAACTATGTGAAGACTCTCTAACATTTAATAATTTCAGATCTTGGTATTTTATTCAAACAGCAAGCAAAACTAAATAAAATAAAATGACATTCTAAGAATGGCAAACATCATGTGAAGAAGCAAAAACTTAGGATCAACCGAAACTAACCGATAGTTGTTGAAGAAGAAAGGTGGGATGGCAACCGAGGCATCCCCAAGCTTAGATGCTTGAGACTTCTTGAAATATTATCTTGGGATGCCTTTGGCATCCCAAAGCTTGAGCTTTTGTGTCTCCTTAATTCCTCTCATATCACGGTCTCCCTAAATCTCAAAAGCTTCATCCACACGAAACTCAACAAGGACTCGTGAGATAAGTTAGTATAAACCATTGCCAAAACCTTATCGTACTCTACTGTAGCCTCACTAAAATTATTATTCAACATTGCATACTAAATGTATCTGCATATTTAATAGTCCTATCGTCAAATAGAATCATTAAAGAAGCAAACATATGCAAACAATGCAAACATAACAGCAATCAGCCTAAACAGGATAGTCGGTAAAGAATGCTGCAACATCCATACTTCCCTAGCTCAAACAATTATGAAAGAAACGTCCCACTGTAGTAAATTTATCAGAGCTTAATTTGCAAAAGGTTTCAACATTTTATCACATTCTTACTTTTCTAGGGAATTATTGCAACAACGGTAAACTTTCTGTTTTCAAACAGCAACATGTATACTTGTAACATAGGCATAGTAAAGGCTATCAATGCCACTTTTATTGAAATAAAAGATGCAAAACATTTTTCTAAATAACAGAAAGCAAATCCTCACAAAAATAAATTGACGCTCCAAGCAAAACACATATCATGTGGCGAATAAAAATATAGCTGCAAGTAAAGTTACCGATGAACGAAGACGAAAGAGGGGATGCCTTCCAGGGCATCCCCAAGCTTAGGCTCTTGGCTATCCTTGAATATTACCTTGGGGTGCCTTGGGCATCCTGAAGCTTAGGCTCTTTCCACTCCTTATTCCATAATCCATCGAATCTTTACCCAAAACTTGAAAACTTCACAACACAAAACTTAACAGAAAACTCGTAAGCTCCGTTAGTATAAGAAAATAAATCACCACTTCAAGGTACTGTAATGATATCATTCTTTATTTATATTTGTGTAAAACCTACTGTATTCCAATTTATCTATGGTTTATAAACTATTTTACTAGCCATAGATTCATCAAAATAAGCAAACAACACATGAAAAACAGAATCTGTCAAAAACAGAACAGTCTGTAGTAATATGGATTAAACGTATACTTATGGAACTCATACAATTCTCAAATAAATTGCTGGACCTGAGGAATTTATCTATTAATCATCTTCAAAAATAATTAACTAAATAGAACTTTCCAAATAAAAATGGCAGCAATTCTAGTGAGCGCTAAAGTTTCTGTTTTTTACAACATGATCAACAAGACTTTCCCAAAGTCTTCCCAAAGGTTCTACTTGGCACAAACACTAATTAAAGACATAAAACCACATCTAAACAGAGGCTAGATGAATTATTTATTACTAAACAGGAACAAAAATCAAGGAACTAAAATAAAATTGGGTTGCCTCCCAACAAGCGCTATCGTTTAACGCCCCTAGCTAGGCATGATGATTTTAATGATGCTCACATAAAGGATAAGAACTGAAACATAAAGAGAGCATCATGAAGAATATGACTAGAACATTTAAGTCTAACCCACTTCCTATGCATAGGTATTTTGTGAGCAAACAACTTATGGGAACAATAATCAACTAGCATAGGAAGGTAAAACAAGCATAACTTCAAAACTTTAAGCACATAGAGAGGAAACTTGATATTATTGCAATTCCTACAAGCATATATTCCTCCCTCATAATAATTTTAAGTAGCATCATGAATGAATTAAAAAATATAACCAGCACCTAAAGCATTCTTTTCATGATCTACAAGCATAGAAAATTTACTACTCTCCACACAAGCAAAATTGTTCTCATGAATAATAGTGGGAGCAAACTCAACAAAATAACTATCATGTGATTGAAAATTAAGATCAAGATGACAAGTTTCATTGTTATTATTATTCTTTAAAGCATACGTGTCATCACAATAATCATCATAGATAGGAGGCATGCTTTCTTCATAATAAATTTTCTCATCAAAACTTGGGGGACAAAAAATATCATCTTCATCAAACATAGCTTCCCCAAGCTTGTGGCTTTGCATATCATTAGCATAATGGATATTCAAGGAATTCATACTAACAACATTGCAATCATGCTCATCATTCAAATATTTAGTGCCAAACATTTTATAGATTTCTTCTTCTAGAACTTGAGCACAATTATTGGAATCCTTATTTTCATGATAGATATTAAAAAGATGAAGCATATGAGGTAACCTTAATTCCATTTTTTTTGTAATTTTCTTTTATAAAATAAACTAGTGATAAAACAAGAAACTAGAAGACTCGATTGCAAGATATAAAGATATACCTTCAAGCACACACCTCCCCGGCAACGGCGCCATAAAAGAGCTTGATGTCTACTACACAAACTTCTTCTTGTAGACGTTGTTGGGCCTCCAAGTGCAGAGGTTTGTAGGATAGTAGCAACTTTCCCTCAAGTGGATGACCTAAGGTTTATCAATCCGTAGGAGGTGTAGGATGAAGATGGTCTCTCTCAAGCAACCCTGCAACCAAATAACAAAGAGTCTCTTGTGTCCCCAACACACCCAATACAATGGTAAATTGTATAGGTGCACTAGTTCAGCGAAGTGATGGTGATACAAGTGGTATATGGATAGTAGATAAAGGTATTTGTAATCTGAAATTGTAAAAACAGCAAGGTAACTAATGATAAAAGTGAGCGTAAACGGTATTGCAATGATAGGAAATAAGGCCTAGGGTTCATACTTTCGCTAGTGTAAGTTCCCTCAACAATACTAACATAATTGGATCACATAACTATCCCTCAACATGCAACAAAGAGTCACTCCAAAGTCACTAATAGCGGAGAACAAACGAAGAGATTGTGGTAGGGTATGAAACGACCTCAAAGTTATTCTTTCCAATCAATATGTTGGGCTATTCCTATAAGTGTCACAAACAGCCCTAGAGTTCGTACTAGAATAACACCTTAAGACACAAATCAACCAAAACCCTAATATCACCTAGATACTCCAGTGTCACCTCAAGTATCCGTGGGTATGATTATACGATAAGCGTCACACAATCTCAGATTCATCTATTCAACCAACACAAAGGACCTCAAAGAGTGCCCCAAAGTTCTATCGGAGAATCACGGCGATAACGTGTGCCAACCCCTATGCATAGGTTCATGGGCGAAACCCGCAAGTTGATCACCAAAACATACATCAAGTGAATCACGTGATATACCATTGTCACCACAGATACACACGGCAAGACATACATCAAGTGTTCTCAAATCTTTAAAGACTCTATCCGATAAGATTACTTCAAAGGGGAAACTCAATTCATTACAAGAGAGTAGAGGGGGAAGAAACATCATAGGATCCAAATATAATAGCAAAGCTCGCGATACATCAAGATTGTATCACCTCAAGAACACGAGAGAGAGAGATCAAACACATAGCTACTGGCACATACCCTCAGCCCCGACGGAGAACTACTCCCTCCTCGTCATGGAGAGCACCGGGATGATGAAGATGGCCACCAGAGAGAGATTGCCCCCTCCGGCAGGGTGCCAGAACGAGTCTAGATTGGCTTTCGGTGGCTACAGAGGCTTCTGGCGGCGGAACTCCCGATCTATTGTGCTCCTGGTTGTTTTTAGGGTATATGGAGATATATAGGGGGAATAAGTATGTCAGGGGGGCCACGAGGGGCTCACGAGGGTGGAGGGTGCGCCCAGGTGGGGTGGGCGCGCCCCCCTCCCTCGTGACCTCCTCGCAGATCCCCCGATGTGCACTCCAAGTCTTCTGGGCTTCTTTCCTTCCAAACATGAGTTCCATGAAATTTCAGGTCAATTGGACTCCGTTTGATTTTCCTTTTCTTCGAAACCCTAAAACAGGGTAAAAAAAACAGAAACTGGCACTGGGCTCTGGGTTAATAGGTTAGTCCCAAAAATGATATAAAAGTGTATAATAAAGCCCATAAACATTCAAAACAGTAGATAATATAGCATGGAGCAATCAAAAATTATAGATACGTTGGAGACGTATCAGCATCCCCAAGCTTAATTCCTGCTCGTCCTCGAGTAGGTAAATGATAAAAACAGAATTTTTGATGCGGAGTGCTACTTGGCATAATTTCAATGTAATTCTTCTTAATTGTGGTATGAATATTCAGATCCAAAAGATTCAAGACAAAAGTTCATATTGACATAAAAATAATAATACTTTAAGAATACTAACTAAGCAATTATGTCTTCTCAAAATAACATGGCTAAAGAAAGTTCATCCCTACAAAATCATATTGTTTAGTCATGTTTCATTTTCATCACAAAAGAATGCTCTCATCATGCACAACCCCGATGACAAGCCAAGCAATTGTTTCATACTTTAGTAAACTCAAACCTATAAACTTTCACGCAATACATGAGCGCGAGCCATGGATATAGCACTATGGGTGGAATAGAATAATGAGGGGGTTATGTGGAGAAGACAAAAAGGGAGAAAGTCTCACATCAACGAGGCTAATCAATGGGCTATGGAGATGCCCACCGATTGATGTTAATGCAAGGAGTAGGGATTGCCATGCAACGGATGCACGAGAGCTACAAATGAATGAAAGCTCAACAAAAGAAACTAAGTGGGTGTAGATCCAACTTTCTTGCTCACGAAGACCTAGGGCACTTGAGGAGGCCCATTGTTGGAATATACAAGCCAAGTTCTATAATGAAAAATTCCCACTAGTATATGAAAGTGATAACCTGAGAGACTCTCTACTATAAAGATCATGGTGCTACTTTTAAGCACAAGTGTGGTAAAAGGATAGTAACATTGTCCCTTCTCTCTTTTTCTCTCATTTTTTTGGGCCTTTTTTATGGCCTTTCTCTTTTTTTGTTTTTATTTATTTATTCCTCACATGGGACAATGCTCTAATAATGATGATCATCACACTTCTATTTATTTACAACTCAATTATTACAACTCAATACTAGAACAAGGATGACTCTATATGAATGCCTCCGGCGGTGTACCGGGATATGCAATGAACCAAGAGTGACATGTATGAAAGAATTATGAACGGTGGCTTTGCCACAAATACTATGTCAACTACATGATCATGCTAAGAAATATGACAATGATGAATGTGTCATGATAAACGGAATGGTGGAAAGTTGCATGGAAATATATCTCGGAATGGCTATGGAAATGCCGTAATAGGTAGGTATGTTGGCTATTTTGAGGAAGATATAAGGAGGTTTATGTGTGATAGAGCATATCATATCACGGGGTTTGGATGCACCGGCGAAGTTTGCACCAACTCTCAATGTGAGAAAGGGCAATGCACGGTACCAAAGAGGCTAGCAATGATGGAAGGGTGAGAGTGCGTATAATCCATGGACTCAACATTAGTCATAAAGAACTCACATACTTATTGCAAAAATCTACAAGTCATCAAAAACCTCGGCACTACGCGCATGCTCCTAGGGGGATAGATTGGTAGGAAAAGACCATCGCTCGTCCCCGACCGCCACTCATAAGGAGGACAATCAAATAACACCTCATGTTTCAAATTTGTTACACAACGTTTCCCATACGTGCATGCTACGGGACTTGCAAACTTCTACACAAGCATTTCTCAATTTCACAACTACTCAACTAGCACGACTTTGATATTATTACCTCCATATCTCAAAACAATCATCAAGCATCAAACTTCTCTTAGTATTCAACACACTCATAAGAAAGTTTTATTATTAATCTTGCATACTAAGCATATTAGGATGTTAAGCAAATTACCATGCTATTAAGACTCTCAAAATAATCTAAGTGAAGCATGAGAGTTCATCTATTTCTCAAAATAAAACAACCACCGTGCTCTAAAAAGATATAAGTGAAGTACTAGAGCAAATGGCAAACTACTCCGAAAGATATAAGTGAAGATCAATGAGTAGTCGAATAATTATGCAACTATGTGAAGACTCTCTAACATTTAATAATTTCATTTCTTGGTATTATATTCAAACAGCAAGCAAAACTAAATAAAATAAAATGACATTCTAAGAATGGCAAACATCATGTGAAGAAGCAAAAACTTAGGATCAACTGAAACTAACCGATAGTTGTTGAAGAAGAAAGGTGGGATGCCAACTGGGGCATCCCCAAGCTTAGATGCTTGAGACTTATTGAAATATTATCTTGGGATGCCTTTGGCATCCCAAAGCTTGAGCTTTCGTGTCTCCTTAATTCCTCTCATATCACGGTCTCCCTAAATCTCAAAAGCTTCATCCACACGAAACTCAACAAGGACTCGTGAGATAAGTTAGTATAAACCATTGCCAAAACCTTATCGTACTCTACTGTAGCCTCACTAAAATTATTATTCAACATTGCATACTAAATGCCTCTGCATATTTAATAGTCCTATCATCAAATAGAATCATTAAAGAAGCAAACATAACAGCAATCAGCCTAAACAGGATAGGCGGTAAAGAATGCTGCAACATCCATACTTCCCTAGCTCAAACAATTATGAAAGAAACGTCCCAGTGTAGTAAATTTATCAGAGCTTAATTTGCAAAAGGTTTCAACATTTTATCACATTCTTACTTTTCTAGGGAATTATTGCAACAACGGTAAACTTTCTGTTTTCAAACAGCAACATGTATACTCGTAACATAGGCATAGTAAAGGCTATCAATGCCACTTTTATTGAAATAAAAGATGCAAAACATTTTTCTAAATAACAGAAAGCAAATCCTCACAAAATAAATTGACGCTCCAAGGTAAACACATATCATGTGGCGAATAAAAATATAGCTCCAAGTAAAGTTACCGATGAACGAAGACGAAAGAGGGGATGCCTTCCAGGGCATCCCCAAGCTTAGGCTCTTGGCTATCCTTGAATATTACCTTGGGGTGCCTTGGGCATCCCGAAGCTTAGGCTCTTTCCACTCCTTATTCCATAATCCATCGAATCTTTACCCAAAACTTGAAAACTTCACAACACAAAACTTAACAGAAAACTCGTAAGCTCCGTTAGTATAAGAAAATAAATCACCACTTCAAGGTACTGTAATGAAATCATTCTTTATTTATATTTGTGTAAAACCTACTGTATTCCAATTTATCTATGGTTTCTAAACTATTTTACTAGCCATAGATTCATCAAAATAAGCAAACAACACATGAAAAACAGAATCTGTCAAAAACAGAACAGTCTGTAGTAATATGGATTAAACGTATACTTATGGAACTCATACAATTCTCAAATAAATTTCTGGACCTGAGGAATTTATCTATTAATCATCTTCAAAAATAATTAACTAAATAGAACTTTCCAAATAAAAATGGCACCAATTCTAGTGAGCGCTAAAGTTTCTGTTTTTTATAGCATGATCAACAAGACATTCCCAAAGTCATCCCAAAGGTTCTACTTGGCACAAACACTAATTAAAGACATAAAACCACATCTAAACAGAGGCTAGATGAATTATTTATTACTAACAGGAACAAAAATCAAGGAACTAAAATAAAATTGGGTTGCCTCCCAACAAGCGCTATCGTTTAACGCCCCTAGCTAGGCATGATGATTTTAATGATGCTCACATAAAGGATAAGAACTGAAACATAAAGAGAGCATCATGAAGAATATGAATAGAACATTTAAGTCTAACCCTCTTCCTATGCATAGGGATTTTGTGAGCAAACAACTTATGGGAACAATAATCAACTAGCATAGGAAGGTAAAACAAGCATAACTTCAAAACTTTAAGCACATAGAGAGGAAACTTGATATTATTGCAATTCCTACAAGCATATATTCCTCCCTCATAATAATTTTAAGTAGCATCATGAATGAATTAAAAAATATAACCAGCACCTAAACCATTCTTTTCATGATCTACAAGCATAGAAAATTTACTACTCTCCACACAAGCAAAATTCTTCTCATGAATAATAGTGGGAGCAAACTCAACAAAATAACTATCATGTGATTGAAAATTAAGATCAAGATGACAAGTTTCATTGTTATTATTATTCTTTAAAGAATACGTGTCATCACAATAATCATCATATATAGGAGGCATGCTTTCATCATAATAAATTTTCTCATCAAAACTTGGGGGACAAAAAATATCATCTTCATCAAACATAGCTTCCCCAAGCTTGTGGCTTTGCATATCATTAGCATAATGGATATTCAAGGAATTCATACTAACAACATTGCAATCATGCTCATCATTCAAATATTTAGTGCCAAACATTTTATAGATTTCTTCTTCTAGCACTTGAGCACAATTATTGGAATCCTTATTTTCATGATAGATATTAAAAAGATGAAGCATATGAGGTAACCTTAATTCCATTTTTTTGTAATTTTCTTTTATAAACTAAACTAGTGATAAAACAAGAAACTAAAAGACTCGATTGCAAGATATAAAGATATACCTTCAAGCACACACCTCCCCGGCAACGGCGCCATAAAAGAGCTTGATGTCTACTACACAAACTTCTTCTTGTAGACGTTGTTGGGCCTCCAAGTGCAGAGGTTTGTAGGACAGTAGCAACTTTCCCTCAAGTGGATGACCTAAGGTTTATCAATCCGTAGGAGGCGTAGGATGAAGATGGTCTCTCTCAAGCAACCCTGCAACCAAATAACAAAGAGTCTCTTGTGTCCCCAACACACCCAATACAATGGTAAATTGTATAGGTGCACTAGTTCAGCGAAGAGATGGTGATACAAGTGGTATATGGATAGTAGATAAAGGTATTTGTAATCTGAAATTATAAAAACAGCAAGGTAACTAATGATAAAAGTGAGCGTAAACGGTATTGCAATGATAGGAAATAAGGCCTAGGGTTCATACTTTCACTAGTGTAAGTTCCCTCAACAATACTAACATAATTGGATCACATAACTATCCCTCAACATGCAACAAAGAGTCACTCCAAAGTCACTAATAGCGGAGAACAAACGAAGAGATTATGGTAGGGTACGAAACCACCTCAAAGTTATTCTTTCCAATCAATCTGTTGGGCTATTCCTATAAGTGTCACAAACAGCCCTAGAGTTCGTACTAGAATAACACGTTAAGACACAAATCAACCAAAACCCTAATATCACCTAGATACTCCAGTGTCACCTCAAGTATCCGTGGGTATGATTATACGATAAGCGTCACACAATCTCAGATTCATCTATTCAACCAACACAAAGGACCTCAAAGAGTGCCCCAATGTTCTATCGGAGAATCACGGTGAAAACGTGTGCCAACCCCTATGCATAGGTTCATGGGCGAAACCCGCAAGTTGATCACCAAAACATACATCAAGTGAGTCACGTGATATCCCATTGTCACCACAGATACACATAGCAAGACATACATCAAGTGTTCTCAAATCTTTAAAGACTCAATCCGATAAGATTACTTCAAAGGGGAGACTCAATTCATTACAAGAGAGTAGAGGGGGAACAAACATCATAGGACCCAAATATAACGACAAAGCTCGTGATACATCAAGATCGTATCACCTCAAGAACACGAGAGAGAGAGAGAGAGATCAAACACATAGCTACTGGTACATATCCTCAGCCCCGACGGAGAACTACTCCCTCGTCATGGAGAGCACCGGGATGATGAAGATGGCCACCGGAGAGAGATTGCCCCCTCCGGCAGGGTACCAGAACGGGTCTAGATTGGCTTTTGGTGGCTACAGAGGCTTCTGGCGGCGGAACTACCGATCTATTGTGCTCCTGGTTGTTTTTAGGGTATATGGAGATATATAGGCGGAATAAGTACGTCAGGGGGGCCACGAGGGGCTCACGAGGTTGGAGGGTGCGCCCAAGTGGGGTGGGAGCGCCCCCTGCCTCATGACCTCCTCGCAGATCCCCCGACGTGCACTCCAAGTCTTCTGGGCTTCTTTCCTTCCAAAAATGAGTTCCATGAAGTTTCAGGTCAATTGGACTCCGTTTGATTTTCCTTTTCTTCGAAACCCTAAAACAGGGTAAAAAGAGAAACTGGCACTGGGCTCTAGGTTAATAGGTTAGTCCCAAAAATGATATAAAAGTGTATAATAAAGCCCATAAACATTCAAAACAGTAGATAATATAGCATGGAGCAATCAAAAATTGTAGATACGTTGGAGACGTATCACCCACAAGGGTGGGGGCGCACCCTCCTGCTTCGTGGCCACCTCGCGGAGTTCCAGATCATGACTCCATGTCTTCTGGATTGCTTTCAGTCCAAGAAAGATCATCACGAAGGTTTCATTCCGTTTGGATTCCGTTTGGTATTCCTTTTCTGTGAAACTCTAAAATAGGGAAAAAAACAGAAACTGGCACTGGGCCTGCGGTTAATAGGTTAGTCCCGAAAATAATATAAAAGAGCATGTTAAAGCCCATTAAACATCCAAAACAGATAATATAATAGCATGGAACAATAAAAAATTATAGATACGTTGGAGACGTATCATGGGTCCATGTGTTTGTTAGTCTAGTGGATGTGTTATTGGACTTGTTCTTGAGTGTCCCTCTTGCGATTTCTCCCCGTTCTTCCCCGTGTTCTTCACAGAATCCCCCTCCAATTTATGAATGATCGGCCATTAGGGTTCCACCCTACATCATCTTGATATCAGGATCCACATTGATGTTGAAATTGGAGTCCTCCACTTCGTTTTCTAGTCCAATTTTTCTTCATTTTGTCCTAATTCAAAAATCCCACCAACAATAGCCCCACCAATTTTTTTGTGATTTGTTGGTTTGATGAGATTTTGTTGGTTTTGATCCATGGATTCGAAGTATCACTACTGCAGGATGCTGCTAACGCGACACTACGATCAGGGACCCTTTGACGAAACTGTGTGTGATGCATTAATTGCAAACGGGGATGTAAAAAAACCTACAAAAAAGATGCAAAATGTTTGTGATGCCACAGACATCAAACACGGTTCAAATTTTGGTTACGTGTGTGATGCTGGGAATATGGTTGATCCAGCAGAACTATTTGCGATGAGGAAGAAAAACAGAAATGGGCAGCCATATCAATGTGTGTGCGATATACGGCATACAGTTTGCTCCGATGAGCTGTGTGCTATTAGGGAATGCAACAGAAACGTCAGCCAGATCAAGGTGTGTGTAATATATGGCATACGGTTCAGTCAGATAAACTATTTTCCATTAGGCAAGAGAGCGGAAACGGTTCATCTTAACAAGATATGTGTGATATGCGGCATTTGCGATGAGCCAAAAGAACACAAACGATTCGTGTAAACGAGATGTGTGTGATACACAGCAAACAACCCACTCGGGTGAACTGTTCGTGATGAAAAATTATAACATAGATGGTTACTATAGTAAATTCGTGTGCGATTCTGTTCATACAAAAAACTTTGAAAAATGCAAACTAATTGCTTGCGGTGGCTAGGAGTATCGCATAAGATGCATCTGCAAGTACTCGTGTGCGATGATTAGTAAGTTACACATAATGAACGGTCGCAAGGGTGATATGCTGATCATGGAGTCCGAGAAGACCATCGTCAGAAGGCCGCCGACTCAGCCTTTTAGCCTATATTTTATTATAATTGTATGCATAAGTAGGTGAGTGTTTTGTGCCTTGCCACATGTGGCATTTTCAATTATCCTGAATATGTAAGACAATTATTTACCGTTGCCATTGTAAATTTGCCTCAACGGCGAGCAGAGCGCGCATAGGGACGCCACGGCGAGCAACCACGTGGTCAACCTTCTGGCACCCCGTGGGAGACGCGACGACACATCCATAGGACACGATGGTGATATATTGACTATGTGTGATAGTGGGCAGGCACGTACATGTACATATGAGAACAAGGCCCACATTTTGGGCTTCCGATGCGTGGCATACGGTTGATCCAAAAGAACTATTTGCGATGAGGGAGAACAACATAAATGAGGCTTTGTAGGCCCATAACCAACAATAAATTTTGACTTTCTTTCTCGTCACATTGCAGATTACAATGCAATAAGTAATTGCAAATCTATTCACACAGATCAAACTAATATGTGTTCACACCGATCAACTAATATGTGTTCACACTTAGCACCGGGCTATAAAAACTACCCACTCAAAAATTACTTCACAGTTCCTCTCGTCATCACCCACGAAACTGGTCTTTCATGTCAAGTCGTTCCGCCATGACCGATAGGAGTTTCGAGTGGCCATATAACCAAGCAGCAAAGACCAAAGTCGCAGAAGCACTAGAGAGGTTCCACGGCGAAGCGGCAGCCGGAACAGAGATGTCCCGGCGCGCCGTGGAGCCCTCGAACGAGCTCTCACGGGCACGCGAGGTCTCTCACAAGCGCACTCGCCGCGTCGGCGATCGCGATGAGCTGGCGTTGCTGAAGTCCTTGGCCGGCGACGATGACATTCTCGCTGGCCTTATTAAGCAGTAGGAGCTGGTCGACGGCTTGATGAAGCTGCTCGACATCGCCGATGCCTCGGTTGACAAGGCGACCGGCCTCGTCGAGCAACTCATGGTTGCAATGCGAAGCTCCTCAAGGCGCTCGCCAAGAAGGAGGAGGAGGCTGCCGGCTGGAAGATGCTGCATGAGCAGAGCAGTGCCTCGGGGATGATGCCGACAACGGTCGTCGAGGAACTGATGTGTGACTTGAGGAAGCTCCGGATCGAGCGCGAGCAGGCGGTGGAGGAATCCGTGGCTGCTTTCAAGCAAAGTCATGAGGAATTGAAGGAGCTGGAGGATGTCGTCGCCTGGCGATCCATTGACGAGTAGAGACAGTAGCGATCCAGATCGTTGTCTGCGATGTCCTTCTTCTCTTGCCCCCGTGTCTTCCGGGCTTTGCCGCATGTGGCATTTTAAATTATTCAGAATATGTAAGACAATTATTATCTGCGCCATTGTAAATTTCTCATCGTATTATCCGTTGCCATTTATTTGTGGTCGTATTATCCGTTGCCCTATGTGGCAATTTAAATTAGGCCGGAATACAAGTTGAAAACACGAACAAAGCAAATGCTGCCATGGGATCACAAGTAAACACCCTCCGTCCAGGTGCTTTAATTAACCCATTAATGGAGAAGTTGTGAGCGAGGCGGGCGGCGGCTGGTGCATGGAGGTCAAAGAGCTCGCTTCCCGGTGAGCATGGGCGGCCTTGCTGCTAGCACGTGTCCCGTCGAGCCTGCGAGGTGGACAGGATGCACGCGTCCAGTCGAGCTTACGTGGCGGACTGCTCACACGCTAGCCTGCACGGCGGACTTCTCGCACTCGCCCCGTCTAATCAAACAGCTGCATGCACGCCACTGAGCATGATTAAATTTTGACACTGTTCATATAATACAACCTTTTATGATATTAACGTGTCAGCTTTTTGTTTCAAAAAGGACTTCGTTGGCTACTAATATGTGTGCCTCTTCTCAAACTAGACGATTTTTTTACCATGACATATATGTGCCATGCCATGAAACCATGCCAAGTTTGATGTTTTTTGGGTGAGTTTTTGATTTACTGGGATTTTAAAAAATGAGATTCTCAATGTTTCATGACGACGACAAGTTTGTAATTCATTCCCATTCCTTAAATGAGACCTAAACATGCAGCCAATGACACATGTATGCTTTCACACCCATTTTGCTTCACTGCAGCATGTGCTTGTAGTTGAAATTTGAATTATGGACGACATTAAATGCGTAGAAAACGTTATTAGAAATATATACAATGGCCAAACGACCCCTGAACAGTTTCAAATTTCAGCACGACACTCCTGTTATTCTATGTTTCCTGTAGAAAACAAAGTTCAAGGTGAGAAGAGGCAGTGATTATCGTTTCGCCCAACGAAACACGAGGGTTGTGAGAAGCTTCGGTTTGTAAGAGGCTTGTAATATAGCTTCGCTCAAATTGGATAATTATATGTACCATGTAGTGACACCCTGCCAAGTTTCATGATTTCCTGGTGAGTTTTGCATTTACAGAGATTTAAAAACCAAGATTCTCAATGTTTGTGACCAAGGCAGGACGGCGAGACGGTTGAATTCATTCCCATTAGTTCCATGGGACCTAAACATGCACCCCAAGGACACATGTACGTTTTTCTAGCCATTTTGGTGCACTGGAGCATTTATTTGTAGTTCGGAATTGAATTATGGACATTAAATGCCTAGAAAACTCAATTAAAGAATAAAAGGGTCAAACGAACCCTGAATAATTTCAAAGTTCAGCGCGGATCTCTCGTTGTTCCGTGTTGCGTGTAGAAGAAAATACGAGGCTAGAAGAGGGAGCGATTACCGTTCGGCCCACAAGGGGACATGTTTCCTTGTCGAGACCACGAGGGTTCTTGCGATAGGCTCCGGTTTGTAAGAGGTTTGTAATAAAGCTTGGCCCAAATTGGCAATGTTTTTACCCCGACATATATCTGCCATGACGTGACACTATGCCACCTTTGATGACTTTCTGGTGAGTTTTGGATTTATGGGGACTTAATACCCGAGATTCCAAATGTTTTGAGGATGAGCTAGGACGCCGATACGATTGCAATTTGTTCCCATTCCTGGCATGGGACCAAAACATGCACCCAGGGACACATGTACTATTTTTCTAGCCATTTTGGTGAACTTGAGCATGTATTTGTAATTCAGATTTGAATTATGGACAATAAATGCCTAGGAAACTCAATTAGTGTATAAAAAGGCCAAACGAACCCTAAATAAGTTTAAATTTTAGCATCGATATCATGTCGTTCGATGTTACCCATGGAAGAAAATACAAGGTGAAAAGAGGGAGCGATTATGTTTCGCCACAAGGGGAACATGTTTCCCTATCGGAACCACAAGGCTTCTTTGAGAGAAGCTCCGGTTTGTAATAAAGCTTGGGCCCAATTGGCAATCTTTTTACCACGACATATATGTGGCATGATGTGACACCATGCCACCTTTGATGACTTTCTAGGAGTTTTGGATTTTGGGGGATTTAAAAACCGAGATTCCAAATGTTTGAGGACGAGCCAGGATACCGGTACGGTTGTAATTCGTTCCCATTCCTGGCATGGGATCTAAACATGCACCCAAGGACACATGTACAATTTTTCTAGCCATTTTGGTGAACTGGAGCATGTATTTGTAGTTCAGATTTGAATTATGGACATTAAATGCCTAGGAAACTCAATTAGTGTATAAAAAGGCAAAACGAACCCTGAATAAGTTTAAATTTCATCATGGATATCCTATCGTTCCATGTTTTGACCGTAGAAGAAAATACAAGGCGAAAAGAGGCAGTGATTGCATTTCGCCACAAGGGGAACGCGTTTCCCTATCAGAACCACGAGGCTTATTTGAGAGAAGCTGCGGTTTGTAAGAGGTTTGTAATAAAGCTTGGCCCAAATTGGACAATTTTTTTACGACGACATATATGCGCCATGATGTGACACCATGCCAACTTTCCTGACTTTATCATGAGTTTATGATTTACAGGGATTTAAAAACCGAGATTCTAAATGTTTGAGGACGAGCCAGGACGCCGGTACGGTTGTAATTCATTCCCTTTCCTTAAATGAGACCTAAATATGCACCCAAGGACACATGTATAATTTTCTAGCCATTTTGGTGAACTGGAGCATGTATTTGAAGTTCAGATTTAAATTATGGACATCAAATATGTGTAGGAAACTCAATTAGTGTATAAAAAGCCAAACGAACCCTGAATAAGTTTAAATTTAACCATGGATATCCTGTTGTTCAATGTTGCACATAGAAGAAAATGCAAGGTGAAAAGAGGCAGTGATTATGTTGCGACAACAAGGGGAACATGTTTCCCTATCATAACCATGAGGCTAGCTTCTTTGAGGGAAGCTCCGGTTTGTAAGAGGTTTGTAATAAAGCTTGGCCCAAATTGGACAATGTTTTTACCAGGACATATATGTGCCATGACGTGACACCATGCCTACTTTCATGACTTTGTGGTGAGTTTAGGATTTACGAGGATTTAAAAACCGAGATTCCAAATGTTTGAGGACGAGCCAGGATGCTGCACTACTGCAGGATGCTCCTAACACGACACTACGATCAGAGACCCTTCGACAAACTGTGTGCGATGCAATAATCACAAACGGTGGTGTAAAAACAGTCAAAAAAGGTGAAAAATGTTTACGATGGAGGATGCATCAAACACGGTTTAGATTTTAGTTGCGTGTGCGATGCAGGCCATACAGTTCAGTTCAATTAACTGTTTGTGATGAGGAGGAACAAAAGAAACAGGCAGCCAGATGAAGGTGTGTGCGATGTACATCATACAGTTCACTCAAATGAACTATTTATGATTAGGCAACACAAAAGAAACGGTCAGCCAGATAAGGTGTGTGCGATATATGGCATGCGGTTCACTTGGATGAACTATTTGAGTTGAGACAAGAGAACATAAATGATTCAACTTAACAAGATGTGTGTGATACGTGGCAAACATGTATGTAATCGGAAACGTGTGCAAAGACCGATAACAACAGTGACAATTGCTGCTAACAAGCCATGTGTGTTGTGAGGAAATGATTGCTGGTATACAATTGTGAGTGATTGATGAAAACATCACCGACAGGTTCCATTGTTTAGTCCATGTGCGATGTGATTTTCTTTGTCCGCACAACATCTCGCTCTATCTACAGAGCATCAACATATCACAAATTAAGCATACAATTACACAAGTGACTACACACATAACATTTCCACACACCAAAGTAAGCAATTACATGCATACTAAACTAGGAGAAACGAGGATCTAATCATCTACTTATTGTTGCGACGACGCTTGCCATTACTCTGCTTCCGGCTGGATCCCTGGCCATTTTGGGGAAGGAGGCACTTCCTCATGTCAACGATCCTCCTATACATGTCGTAGCTCATGTACGCCTCCTTGGCCGCGTACACGACGTGAGCTTTGTTGAGTTTCTCCATCTAGGCCGAGTGCCAGACACGCTTGTCCTTGTTGCATGAATCCTTCATGTCTCTATAGTAGGGGTCGATGATGGCCTCGGCGAGGTGAACCAGTGAGTCCTCCTCATACTCCTTGCTGTCCTAGATCTTGTATTGGCCCTGGATGTCGACAAGATTCTGGCAGGCAATGCCGAATTCTCGAGCACCTTTACATCATTGGTGATGTCCACCGTAGCGAACATGTAGTGGGGGCTGTTGACAAACCTGGTGAAATGCTCACAAGGCCTTGTGGCTAGGCAGTAGTGGTAGATGAGGACGTGGTGGCGCATGCACATCTAGGTGACGGCGACCTTGGGACGAGACCCGGCACGAGTGTGGGTGTACTCGAGGTCGAACCCGACCACCTTCTACTTCTCCTCGGCAAGCAAAAGCTCCATGATGTGGATGGAGTGCTCCACCCAGACCGGGTCATTGGTGTACACCACCGAGAGGTCCATGAACCTTTTGTGGGTGTCCACCACGGCACGCATGGTGAACTGCTGCTCGTCGTTGGCAGCCGCTCGGAGCGTCATTAGAGCCGCACAGGATACCCTCTAAGAATTTCTCGTTGTGGGTGTGCTTCCTGCAATGGTGAGGCGCGATCAAAAGGTTGAAGATACACAAGGGTTAAATGGACGCTGTAATAAATGGAGGCCGACCGGCCTGTAATCGTCACGTCTTGTCACGACGTTCATAGAGGAGGATTCCAGTGCACGCTTGATACGTCTCCAATGTATCTATAATTTTTGATTGCTCCATGTTATTATATTATCTATTTTGGATGTTAGTGGGCTTATTTTTACACTTTCATATTATTTTTGGGACTTACCTATTAACCGGAGGCCCAACCCAAATTGTTGTTTTTTGCCTATTTTAGAGTTTCGCCGAAAAGGAATATCAAACGGAGTCCAAATGGAATGAAACCTTCGGGAGCATTATTTTTGGAACAAACATGATCCTGGAGACATGGAGTGGATGTCAAGAAACAATCGAGGAGGCCACGAGGTAGGGGGCGCGCCCACCCCCTGGGCGCGCCCTCCACCCTCGTGGGCCCCTCGTTGCTCCACCAACCTACCTCTTCCTCCTATATATATCCATATACCCGCAAACATCCAGGAGCACCACGAAACCTATTTCCACTGCCGCAGCCTTCTATACCCAAGAGATCCCATATTGGGGCCTTTTCCGGACCTCCGCCGGAGGGGGCATTGATCATAGAGGGCCTCTACATCAACTCCATGGCCCCTCCGATGATGTGTGAGTAGTTTACTTCAGACCTTCGGGTCCATAGATAGTAGCGATGGCTTGTTGTCTTTCTTTGGATCTCAATACAAAGTTCTCCTCGATTCTCTTGGAGATCTATTCGATGTAATCTTCTTTGCGGTGTGTTTGTCGAGATCCGATGAATTGTGGGTTTATGATCAAGTCTATCTATGAACAATATTTGAATCTTCTCTGAATTCTTTTATGTAAGATTGGTTCATCTTTGCAAGTCTCTTCGAATTATTAGTTTGGTTTGGCCTACTAGATTGATCTTTCTTGCAATGGGAGAAGTGCTTAGCTTTGGGTTCAATCTTGCGGTGCTCGATCCCAGTAACAGAAAGGGAAACGACA
The DNA here is from genome assembly GCF_056163025.1 of Triticum urartu. Classification (NCBI taxonomy): domain Eukaryota; kingdom Viridiplantae; phylum Streptophyta; class Magnoliopsida; order Poales; family Poaceae; genus Triticum; species Triticum urartu. The sequence goes on along the minus strand of NC_141877.1, from coordinate 217,390,082 downwards.
CGTACTGTATTGTTGCCATCGAGGATAAAAAGATGGGGTTTACATCATATTGCATGAGTTTATCCCTCTACATCATGTCATCTTGCTTAAGGCATTACTCTGTTCTTATGAACTTAATACTCTAGATGCATGCTGGATAGTGGTCGATGTGTGGAGTAATAGTAGTAGATGCAGAATCGTTTCGGTCTACTTGTCACGGACGTGATGCCTATATACATGATCATGCCTAGATATTCTCATAATTATTCGCTTTTCTATCAATTTCTTGACAGTAATTTGTTCACCCACCGTAATACTTATGCTATCTTGAGAGAAGCCACTAGTGAAACCTATGGCCCCCGAGTCTATTCTCCATCATATAAGTTTCCCATCTACTTTATTTTGCAATCTTTACTTTTAATCCATATCATAAAAATACCAAAAATATTTATCTTATTATTATTATCTCTATCATATCTAACTCTTGCAAGTGGCCGTGAAGGGATTGACAACCCCTTTATCGCGTTGGTTGCGAGGTTCTTATTTGTGTGTGTGGGTACGAGGTGACTTGCGCGTGGTCTCCTACTGGATTGATACCTTGGTTCTCAAAAACTGAGGGAATACTTACGCTGCTCTACTGCATCACCCTTTCCTCTTCAAGGGAAAACCAACGCAGTGCTCAAGAGGTAGCAAGAAGGATTTCTGGCACCGTTGCCGGGGAGATCTACGCCAAGTCAAGACATACCAAGTACCCTCACAACTCTTATCCTCCGTATTACATTATTTGCCATTTGCCTCTCGTTTTCCTCTCCCCCACTTCACCCTTGTCGTTTTATTCGCCCTTTTTTCCGCTCCCCTTCTCTTTTTCTATTTGCCTCTTTTTCCTGTTTCTTGTTTTCTTGTGTGTTGGATTGCTTGCTTGTCACGATGGCTCAAGATAATACTAAATTATGTGACTTTGCGAATACCAACAATAATGATTTTATTAGCACTCCGATTGCTCCTCTTACCGATGCTGAATCTTGTGAGATTAATACTGCCTTGCTGAATATTGTCATGGAAGATCCGTTTTCTGGCCTTCCTAGTGAAGATGCCGCTACTCATCTAAACAACTTTATTGATTTGTGTGATATGCAAAAGAAGAAAGATGTGGATAATGATATTGTTAAGCTTAAGCTATTTCCGTTTTCGCTTAGATATCGTGCTAAAGTTTGGTTTTCGTCTTTGCCTAAAAATAGTATTGATTCATGGAATAAGTGCAAAGATGCTTTTATCTCTAAGTATTTTCCTCCCGCTAAGATCATCTCTCTTAGAAACGATATTATGAATTTTAAGCAACTTGATCATGAGCATGTTGCACAAGGTTGGGAGAGGATGAAATTGATGATACATAATTGCCCTACCCATGGTTTGAATTTATGGATGATTATACAAATTTTTTATGCCAGATTGAATTTTGCTTCTAGAAATCTTTTAGATTCGGCCGCGGGAGGCACTTTTATGGAAATCACTTTAGGAGAAGCTACCAAACTCCTAGATAATATTATGGTTAATTATTCTCAATGGCACACTGAAAGATCTACTAGTAAAAAGGATCATGCGATTGAAGAGATTAATGTTTTGAGTGGAAAGATGGATGAACTTATGAAATTGTTTGCTAATAAGTGTGCACCTACTAATCCTAATGATACGCCTTTTTCTACTTTGATTGAGAATAATAATGAATCTATGAATGTGAATTTTGTTGGTAGGAACAATTTTGGTAACAACGCATATAGAGGTAATTTTAATTCTAGGCCATTTCATAGTAATTCCTCTAATAATTATGGTAGTTCCAACAACAATTCTTGTGGAAATTATAATAAGATGCCCTCTGATTTTGAATCTAGTATTAAAGAATTTATTGGTTCGCAAAAGAGTTTCAATGCTTTGATTGAAGAAAAATTGCTTAAGATTGATGAGTTGGCTAGGAACGTGGATAGAATTTCTCTTGATGTTGATTATTTGAAACTTAGATCTATTCCACCTAAGCATGATATCAATGAGTCTCTCAAAGCCATGATAATTTCCATTGATGAGTGCAAAGAAAGAACCGCTAGGATGCGTGCTAAAAAAGATTGCTTTGTGAAAGTGTGTTCTTCTAGTTTCCATGATAATAAAGATGAAGATATAAAATTAATTGATGTGTCCCCTATTAAATATTTGTTTTGCAATATGAATATTGATAATGATGGGACTGGAGATGAGTCAACTTTACTTAGAAGGCATCCCAAAAATTCGGAGTTTTTAGATCTTGATGCAAAAATTGTTAAAAGTGGGATTGAAGAGGTTAAAACATTAGATAGTAATGAACCCACTATCTTGGATTTCAAGGAATTAATTATGATAATTGCTCTTTGATAGATTGTATTTCCTTGTTGCAATCCATGCTAAATTCTTCTCATGCTTATAGTCAAAATAAAGCTTTTACCAAACATATCGTTTATGCTTTGATGCAATCTTATGAAGAAAAACTTGAGTTGGAAGTTTCTATCCCTAGAAAACTTGATGATGAATGGGAACCTACAATTAAAATTAAAATTAAATATCATGAATGCTATGCTTTGTGTGATTTGGGTGCTAGTGTTTCCACGATCCCAAAAACTTTGTGTGATTTGCTAGGTTTCTGTGAATTTGATGATTGTTCTTCAAACTTGCACCTTGCGGATTCCACTATTAAGAAACCTATGGGAAACATTAGTGATATTCTTATTGTTGCAAATAGGAATTATGTGCCCGTAGATTTCATTGTTCTTGATATAGATTGCAATCCTTCATGTCCTATTATTCTTGGTAGACCTTCCCTTAGAACGATTGGTGCAATTATTGATATGAAGGAAGGGAATATTAAATTCAAATTTCCATTAAGAAAATGCATGGAACACTTCCCTAGAAAGAAAATTAAATTAACATATTAATCTATTATGAGAGCCACTTATGGATTTCCTACCAAAGATGGCAATACCTAGATGTATCCTCGCTTTTATGCCTAGCTAGGGGCGTTAAACGATAGGGCTTGTTGGGAGGCAACGCAATTTTATTTTTATTCCTTGCTTTTTGCTCCTGTTTAGTAATAAATAATTTATCTATCCTATGTTTTGTTTGTGTTTTTTGTGTTTAATTAGTGTTTGTGCCAAGTAGAACCGTTGGGAAGACTTGGGGAAAGTCTATTTGATCTTGCTGTAAAAAACAGAAACTTTAGCGCTCACCAGAATTGCTGACATTTTTTATTGGAGAGTGATATTTAGTTAATTATTTTTTCAGACGATTAATGGATAAATACCTCACGTCCAGCAATTTATTTTAGAATTTTTGGGGTTCCAGAAGTTTGCGTTAGTAACAGATTACTACAGACTGTTCTGTTTTTGACAGATCTGATTTTCGTGTGTTGTTTGCTTATTTTGATGAATCTATGGCTAGTAAAAGAGTTTATAAACCATAGATAAGTTGGAATACAGTAGGTATAACACCAATATAAATAAAGAAAGATTTCATTACAGTAACTTGAAGTGGTGTTTTGTTTTCTTTCGCTAACGGAGCTCATGAGATTTTTCTGTTAAGTTTTGTGTTGTGAAGTTTTCAAGTTTTGGGTAAAGATTTGATGGATTATGGAACAAGGAGTGGCAAGATACTAAGCTTGGGGATTCCCATGGCACCCCAAGGTAAAATACAAGGACACCAAAAATCCTAAGCTTGGGGATGCCCCGGAAGGCATCCCCTTTTTTGTCTTCGTTCATCGGTAACTTTACTTGGAGCTATATTTTTATTTGCCACATGATATGTGTTTTGCTTGGAGCGTCTTGTATGATTTGAGTCTTTGCTTCTTAGTTTACCACAATCATCCTTGCTGTACACACCTTTTGAGAGAGACACACATGAATTGGAATTTATTAGAATACTCTATGTGCTTCACTTATATCTTTTGAGCTATATAATTTTTGCTCTAGTGCTTCACTTATATCTTTTAGAGCACGGCGGTGGTTCTATTTTATAGAAATAATTGATCTCTCATGCTTCACTTATATTATTTTGAGAGTCCTTTAGAACAACATGGAAATTTGCTTTTAGGCATAATAAAAACTTTCATATAAGTGCATTGAGTACTAAGAGAAGTTTGATACTTGATGATTGTTTCGAGATATGGAGATGGTGATATTAGAGTCATGCTAGTTGAGTAGTTGTGAATTTGAGAAATACTTGTGTTGAAGTTTGTGATTCCCGTAGCGTGCACGTATCGTGAACCGTTATGTGATTAAGTCGGAGCATGATTTATTTATTGATTGCCTTCCTTATGAGTGGCGGTTGGGGATGAGCGATGGTCTTTTCCTACCAATCTACCCAACTAGGAGCATGGCGTAGTAATTTGTTTCGATAACTAATAAATTTTTGCAATAAGTATGTGAGTTCGTTATGACTAATGTTGAGTCCATGGATTATACGCACCCTCACCCTTCCACCATTGCTAGCCTCTCTAGTACTGCGCAACTTTCGCCGGTACCATAAACCCACCATATACCTTCCTCAAAACAGCCACCATACCTACCTATTATGGCATTTCTATAGCCATTCCGAGATATATTGCCATGCAACTTTCCACTGTTCCGTTATTATGACACGCTTCATCATTGTCATATTGCTTTGCATGATCATGTAGTTGACATCGTATTTGTGGCAAAGCCACCGTTCATAATTTTTTCATACATTTCACTCTTGATTCATTGCATATCCCGGTACACCGCCGGAGGCATTCACGTAGAGTCATATTTTGTTCTAAGTATTGAGTTGTAATTCTGAGTTGTAAGTAAAAAGAAGTGTGATGATTATCATTATTAAAGCATTGTCCCAGTGAGGAAAGTATGATGGAGACTATGATTCCCCCACAAGTCGGGATGAGACTCCGGACGAAAAAAAAGAAAAAAGAGGCCAAAAAAGAAAGAAGGCCAAATAAAAAAGAGAAAAAAAAATAAATGAGAGAAAAATAGAGAAGGGCCAATGTTACTATCCTTTTCCACACTTGTGCTTCAAATTAGCACCATGATATTCATGATAGAGAGTCTCCTATGTTGTCACTTTCATAAACTAGTGGGAATCTTACATTATAGAACTTGGCTTGTATATTCCAATGATGGGCTCCCTCAAATTGCCCTAGGTCTTCATGATCAAGCAAGTTGGATGCACACCCACTTAGTTTTTTGTTGAACTTTCATACACGTATAGCTCTAGTGCATCCATTGCATGGCAATCCCTACTCACTCACATTGATATCTATTGACAGGCATCTCCATAGACCATTGATACGCCTAGTTGATGTGAGACTATCTTCTCCTTTTTGTCTTCTCCACAACCACCATTCTATTCCACCATAGTGCTATATCCATGGCTCACACTCATATATTGCGTGAAGATTGAAAAAGTTTGAGAACATCAAAAATATGAAACAATTGCTTGGCTTGTCATCGGGGTTGTGCATGATTTAATATTTTGTGTCATTAAGATAGAGCATAGCCAGACTATATGATTTTGTATGGATAACTTTCTTTGGCCATGTTATTTTGAGAAGACACGATTGCTTAGTTAGTATGCTTGAAGTATTATTATTTCTATGTCAAAATTAAACTTTTATCTTGAATCTTTCGGATCTGAACATTCATGCCACAATAAAGAAAAATTACATTGAGAAATATGTTAGGAAGAATTTCACATCAAAAATTCTGTTTTTATCTTTTACCTACTCGAGGACGAGCAGGAATTTAGCTTGGGGATGCTTGATACGTCTCCAATGTATCTATAATTTTTTATTGCTCCATGCTATTATATTATCTATTTTGGATGTTGGGCTTATTTTTACACTTTTATTTTATTTTTGGGACTAACCTATTAACCGGAGGGCCAGCTGTAATGCCCCGAGACCGATGTGCCAGATGTCCTCCAGTTATTCGATGTTGTTGCGTTGTCATTGCTTGCGTGTCATCATGTGCATTTCATTTGCATACATGTTCGTCTCATGCATCCGAGCATTTTCCCGTTGTCCGTTTTGCAATCCGGCGCTCCTATGTCACCCGGTGTCCCTTTCTACCTCTTTTCATGTGCGGGTGTTAAACGTTTTCGGATTGGACCGAGACTTGTCATGCGGCCTTGGTTTACTACCGGTAGACCGTCTGTCAAGTTTCGTGCCATTTGGACTTCATTTGATACTCCAACGGTTAACCGAGGGACCGAAAAGGCCTCGTGCGTGTTGCAGCCCAACACCCTTCCAAAGTGGCCCAAAACCCACCTAAACCTCCTCCATCATCTCGGTCGTTCGATCACGATCGCGTGGCCGAAAACCGCACCTCATTTGGACTCTCCTACCTCCCTCTACGCCTATATATAGACCCCTTTTTTTTCGTTTTCAGATCTTTTCCCCGAAACCCTAGCCATCTCCCTCCTCGCGCCGCCGGACACGTCCATCTCGGCCCAGACATGTACGCCGGACGCGTCACCCCGGCGAATCAGGGCGCGCCACGTCGCCACGCCGCCCCTCTCCACCAACCAGGCCACGCCATGTCGCCTCCCCGCCGGCCTTCTCTCTCCTCCCACCACGCCAGGCCCGCCGGGCCCGGATCAGGCCCACGGGGCCCATCCGGCCGCACCGCTGGCCCGCGCCCGCTCCCGCGTCTCCCTCGCCGGCCGCCCGCCACCGCCTTCGCCCAGCGCCACCGCCCGCCGCTCCGGCACTCGTGCTCCGCCGCTCCCCGCAGCGCTCCGGCCGCCAACTCACCCCACTGCCTCCGCCGCATCATCGCCTCCACCGCAACCGGCCACCGCGCCGCGTTCCGCCTGCAACCGCCGCCTCCCGTGCGCCGCCGCCATGGTCGCCGGTGACCTTGCCCCTTCGTCGGCGAGTACCCTGCGTCCCGTGCACGAGCCCAAGATCGACCCGCCGCCGCCAGGTGCTTCCCCGACCTCCACCGCGGCCGGCCCCGGTGCCTCATGGTCGGATCTGCCATTCCGGCGATCGCCGAAGTTTTCTCACTGCCGGAGTTGACCTCTACCTCCAGATCTGCATCGTCCCGACCATGAACCGCGGCGTGCCCCGATCCAAACGGTGTCCCGCGTCCCCGGATCCCTCCGTCCATCACCGTCCCGTCCCGGTTTGACTTTTCGCGGAGGTATAGTATCACTAAGTCCCCGGAGTTTTCAGATTCATATGCCTCTTTTTATCATGTCATAACTCATCATCCGTTGCTCCGATTCGTGCGTGTAGCATATCAAAATGTTCGCCTCGACGAGTACATCATTTCATCTCATTGAATAATTTCCATTTGAGCTCATCTTGATGCCCGAAACGTCGTTGGAAGAGGGCTTTGTGAGGAATTTGTCAGATCTGTTTCAGCAAATGACATTTTGTTATTTTTGTCATGTTTAATGTGTGCATGCTATGACCATGAGCTCTACATGTGTTTTGTTATATGCCATGCCATCTTTACAGGGGTGTATACCATGTATTTTTGTGATCTTTGTGGTGACTAGCACAAGCTTGCAAAGTAGCGTAATCGGTAATGCTGATTTCAGGGACTTGGAATTTCACTTAGTCCTTGTTCTGTTTTTGTCGTTATGCCATATGTTCTTGTTGTTTCCTAGTGATCCGTGCCTCTTTTCAGGATGATCAGTAAGGATGTTTTGTTAATATTGTGGTGCTCTATCCATCCATATATTTGTTTGCATTTATGGAGCACCCTCGCTTGAGTCAATCGAGCTCTACTTTTCTATAAAATGATCCTGGCAGATTGTTGACATGTTTAGCGATTTTGCCGAGGATGTTGCTATTGATCCATGCATGCTATGTTGTTGTTCTTGCCATGTCTAGCTTCTATGTGATGTATTCTTGATGGGTGTATGCTTAATTTGTCATGCCATGCTCGGTAGTGAGTGCACCGAGCTCGTAAACATGCTTACTCGTTAACTGATTTGCATGCTCCAGTTTTTCACCAAGTCTGAGATCTGTTTATGTTTTTCCTATGTTCACATGCTTGCAATTGTATTCTCTGATCCCTTTTGGCTCAAGGTCACTAAGGTACTTTTGTTAAGTGCTTGGAGTAGCTTCATTCCATGCCGTGATTTTCCATGATATGTTCCTGTAGCATGTAGTTTTCATGCTCTAAAGTGTGCTTCCTGATGATAAATTCCATACTTGTGTTAATTGCACAAAGTCTGAAACCTGTTATCATTTGCTCTTTTTCCATGCTTGTTTGAACCTGTTAATGAGTGAATTAGCCGTAGCCCAGTGTTCATCTTTTGTTAAGAATCTTGAGTGGATCCCTGCCATGTATTTTGTTGCCATGTTTGAGTGCTGTAGCATATTTAACTTGTTGCATTTAGATGGCTACTTGTTGTTTATCACAGAGCGGTGCCATATTTGTTTTGCTTGCCATTTCCAAACCGCGCATCCGATTCCGGTGATCTTTATATTGATTTCAACCGAAATCACCTCACCTTTCCAGCGGCACTCTTGGTTTTCCAAGTTGAGGCTATGTTCATGTGTTGGTTGTTTACTATGTTGTGTGCTTCTTTCCGGTGTTTGCTTCTTCGGGTTGGTTTTGATAACGTCGCGTTTGTGAGGAACCGTTCGTCAACGTCCGTTTGTCTTCTTCATGGACTCGTTCTTCTTCCTTGCGGGATTTCAGGCAAGATGACCATACCCTCGAAATCACTTCTATCTTTGCTTGCTAGTTGCTCGCTCTTTTGCTATGCCTATGCTGCGATACCTACCACTTGCTTATCATGCCTCCTATATTGTTGAACCAAGCCTCTAACCCACCTTGTCCTAGCAAACCGTTGATTGGCCACGTTACCGCTTTGCTCAGCCCCTCTTATAGCGTTGTTAGTTGTAGGTGAAGATTGAAGTTTATTCCTTGTTGCAACATGGAGATGTTGTTCCTTGTTGGAACATGTTTACTTGTTGGGATATCACAATATCTCTTATTTAATTAATGCATCTATATACTTGGTAAAGGGTGGAAGGCTCGGCCTTATGCCTTGTGTTTTGTTCCACTCTTGCCGCCCTAGTTTCCGTCATATCGGTGTTATGTTCCCGGATTTTGCGTTCCTTACGCAGTTGGGTTATAATGGGAACCCTTTGACAGTTCGCCTTGAATAAAACTCCTCCAGCAAGGCCCAACATTGGTTTTACCATTCGCCACCTAGCCTTTTCTTTCCCTTGAGTTGGCCGGCTCAAGGGTCATCTTATTTTAACCCCCCCGGGCCAGTGCTTCTCTAAGTGTTGGTCCAACTGAGCGATGTCCGAGGCTACCAGGGGCAACTCTGGGCTGGCTTACCCAACGTCTTGCTCATCCGGTATGCCCTGAGAACAAGATATGTGCAGCTCCTATCGGGATTTGTCGGCACATCTGGGTGGCTTTGCTGGTCTTGTTTTACCATTGTCGAAATGTCTTGTAACCGGGATTCCGAGTCTGATCGGGTCTTCCTGCTAGAAGGAATATCCTTCGTTGACCGTGAGAGCTTGTGATGGGCTAAGTTGGGACACCCCTGCAGGGATTTGAACTTTCGAAAGACGTGCCCGTGGTTATGGGCAGATAGGAATTTGCTAGTGTCCGGTTGTAGAAAACCTGAAGTTGATCTTAATTAAAATACATCAACCGCGTGTGTTACCGTGATGGTCTCTTCTCGGCGTGGTCCGAGAAGTGAACACGGTGTTGGAGTTATGTTTGACGTAGGTTTTTTCGAGGATCACTTCTTGATCATAGTTGTTCGACCGTGCTTTTGCCTTCTCTTCTCGCTCGCTTTTGCGAATAAGTTAGCCACCATATATGCTAGTCGCTTGCTGCAGCTCCACCTCATACCTTTACCTTACCCATAAGCTTAAATAGTCTTGATCATGAGGGTGCGAGATTGCTGAGTCCCCGTGACTCACAGATACTTCCAAAACCAGCTTGCAGGTGCCGATGAACCGTGCAGATGACGCAACCAAGCTCAAGGAGGAGCTCGACGAAGATCTTGTCCTTTGTCTTGTTTCATTTCTAGTTGATCAGTAGTGGAGCCCAATTGGGGTCGATCGGGGGACCTTGTCGCATTTGGGGTTCTTCTTTTATTTTGGTTCCCTAGTCATACCTTGATTGTATTTGGATGTTGTAATGCTTTATTCATGTATTGTGTGAAGTGGCGATTGTAAGCCAACTATGTATCTCTTTCCCTTATGTATTACATGGGTTGTGTGAAGATTACCTCACTTGCGACATTGCTTTCAATGCGGTTATGCCTCTAAGTCGTGCTTCGACACGTGGGAGATATAGCCGCATCGAGGGCGTTACAAGTTGGTATCAGAGCCTTCCCCGACCTTAGCATCCCCCTACTTGATCGAATCACTGGCGTTATTGAGTCTAGAAATGTTTTGAGTCATTTAGGAATATATATATCGGAGAGTTAGGACTTCTTTTTACTCCTCAGTCCCTTTGTCGCTCTGGTGAGGCATCCTGACGCAGAGTTTTGACTCTTCTCTTCTCAAATTTCAAAAAAAAAATTAGGATCACGCGGGTATCTTGGAATCGTTCTGATGGTTTTGTGACGAGAACATTGTTCTTGGTGCCTCCTGACATTTAGGGGTTGTGGCAGTGTCCCGGGGAGTTGAGCTCCGAGGTGTTGTCGTCACAATTTTATCCTTGCAGTTCTGGAATACCTGAGTTTAGTTTCGCCGACATCGAAATTTTTTTTGTGCAGTTGTTGGTGAGATAACCTCGACGCCACCCAGTACTGGGGCGGGAGTTCGGGAGTATTGCCATAACTCGTATAACGGATGCTTTTCGAAGGTTGAGGTAGATGATTTCCAAAGGTTTCTGGGTTATGTGTTGAAGGATGGATACAACTGGATGTAGGATTTGTTAGTTTTGGGTGAGATATTATGCTTCCCCTGTATCCCCAACACCTGATTGCATAGCCGGAAAATTTCGGGAGTTTGATAAGTGGGAATTCAAGTAGCTCCTTGGATATCTTTTCGACAGATGTATAATATGAAATTGGGGTTCGACGTCTAGTGGTCCGCCTATTCACGGTTGGTTTTACAGTGGTCTCGTTGTGTCTTAAAGAGTCCTTGGCTATGCCGACTCGGGGACGCTTCGTATGTCATGTGCACTGCCTTGTACATGATGGTGCTGTATGATCGAGCCCGTGTAGGCCCCACCACGAAAACTTCGGACGAAATCTCTATCATATGTTTGTTCCGGCTTATTCTGCAAGCCAATCCTTTGTTTTGTTTTTGAGCTGTGGTATTTGAGTAGCTTCGAAGTCAAATGTTGATTCCATACCTTTCCCTAAGCAGTGTTCTCATATTTCTATGTGAATACTAATCCTTCATGATAATCGTGATTGTCATGTTAATCCTTTTCAACCGGCATGTTTTCTCTTCAAGTGGATCCGATCTTTTCAACATCCGCAAGATTCAATCTCAGTTCTTCTCAACGGTGTTTGTTTCATCCATCTCCAAGTTGCCTTTTGTTTTTCCCACCCTCCCACCCTTGTTTCTTCAAGGACTCAGATTTCTTAATCAAGCATCCTTTTATTCATGTGAAGCCTCTCCATTCTTTTCCTTCATGTTCTTACCCGGTGATTCTCGTGAAGATTCTAACGGAGCCTCAAGTTTATCATTCTTTGTTCTTTTATCTTCTCTGGTGAATCCAATTCAATCTTTCGGTGTTGATCATATTCTTTTCCGTATTTCAAATGCCTTCTCATGCCAGTACACCTTATATTCAGTCATTTCTCGCTATTCAATTGTTCCGGAGTGCTCAAGATATCTCGAGGCTATTATCTCATTCAAGTTTTTAATTCAACCGGTGCAATCTCTCTCTTTAAATCATTTCAATGGTGTTTCTCTTGAGTTGGCCCTAACCCACAGGTCTTTTCCCAGGATCTTACCTGACTCTTCTTATTTTACCGGAGTTTCTCAAATTCTTTTCAAAGTTTGACGCAAGAATGAATTTTCATTAGTCAGATGTACCTCTCCAAGATCTGTCAAATTCTTTTCATCATTGGTTCAATTTTTCTATTCTTCTTATTCCGGAGTGTCTCAACAATTCTTGGTGGTGTTTATCGTCGTCATTCTCAGATTTTGAAGACTGAAGAAGAATTTTTCCTCCATATCATATCCGTTCTCGCGAAGATTCTCAGTTCTATCTTGATGCCATCATCTCATAATTGTTTGTGAGTATTCTTTTCACCTATCCAGAGCAATTCAAGATTCTTTTCAGTTTGTTTCTCCGGAGTCCATCAATTCAGGTTTATTTCATTCTCAACTTTTAGTTATCATTCTCCGATTTTCCCGGTGCATCGTTCAAGTGATCTCTAATCGGTACGTGATCTATTCGTTTCACTCGTATCTAAATCCCCTCAAGTATCCTGATTCATTCTCTAATTCTTACTGGTGATTCATCCCTTTACTTCGTTTATTTTAATTCTAATGGTGGTTCGTTCAAGAGTTCTCTTATTTATCAATTTATTCGATGCTCCAATCCTACCGGCGGTTCGCTGAAGACATTCTCAAGTTTATGTTATATCTCTCTTAATCTTCTCTACGATAATAAGTAATATGTCAAATCCTTTGATTGTCATCAATTTAATGGGTGAAGCATAAGCATAATGTAATTCTTGTTCTTGTTTCAATGGGTGAACTAAATTCCCTATTCCGAAGGCTCATCAAATTATTGTTTCCATTTGTTCATTTTTCTTTTCCGGAGTTCCAAGTTTTCTCTTTATCTCGTCGCAAAGATTCATCTAATCATTGCAAGGCTTCAACCTTACTCTTCTCATCTTTCTTTTCGTTTGATCATTCTTTTGTTTGCCGGAGTTCTTCATGAAGTTTCTACATGATGGTCCATAAAGGACTTAATCCGTTCTTGAAACGTTCATCAAGATTATTTTCAGAGGAGTTCAAGCTTTCTTCTTCTTGCAATCCAGAGTGCAATTCTTCTACCATATTATTGGAGGTGGTATTATGCCATTCTTGATAATCTGAGTTCATGTTTCATGATTCACATGTTGTCAAGGATGAGATATTTTAAATCCATCAATCTCGTCATTTGAGTTATCTTGGTTTATATTCCACCTAAAGACTTCCCTAAGGTTTGTTGCTATCTATGTTGCTTATAAATGACCCAAGTTCTTCTTTTATCCTCCCGGTGAAATAGCTTTCTTGTCTCCTTGTTCTTATCAATCCAATTCTTTTCCTGTGAGTGGCAGGTTGTCACCTCATATTTTGAGATGAATTCCATAAGACCATATCAAGCTTCTTCTTTTCGTTGTTGGTTTTCCAACAACTCCGTTCTAGCATTTCTTGTCAGTGTGCTCCCTCAAGATCTTGTTTCCCTTCGTTCATTCCATTCCATTCTTAAGTTTGTCCCGGAGGCTTTGTGATGTTGCTCTCTTCAACCCATCTTTTCGTTTTGTCAGGATCGTGTTCCTTTCTTGGTTTATCCATTTAACCGGAGTGTTGTGTCCCTTTTGCTCAAGCTCTTTCATTTTATCAAGTCATCATCTCTTTTCAACCGAAGTGCTACCCAAATCGGTTCTTCCTTTTCCTCTTCCTTAACGGAGTACTTTCAACTTCGTTCATCTCTGTTGTATTCTTTTCTCGAAATGGCTTAACCTTTGCAAGGTTCTTTGGTTTCACTCGTTTGTCAAAGGAGCAACTTAGCTTTACCACTCCTCTTTCTCTTCTGTTTCCCTCCGGTGCCATTCTAGATCTCGGGACGAGATCCTCTCGTAGTGGTGGAGTGTTGTAATGCCCCGAGACCGATGTGCCAGGTGTCCTCCAGTTATTCGCTGTTGTTGCGTTGTCATTGCTTGCGTGTCATCATGTCCATTTCATTTGCATACATGTTCGTCTCATGCATCCGAGCATTTTCCCCGTTGTCCGTTTTGCAATCCGGCGCTCCTATGTCACCCGGTGTCCCTTTCTACCTCTTTTCATGTGCGGGTGTTAAACGTTTTCGGATTGGACCGAGACTTGTCATGCGGCCTTTGTTTACTACTGGTAGACCGCCTGTCAAGTTTCGTGCCATTCGGACTTCGTTTGATACTCCAACAGTTAACCGAGGGACCGAAAAGGCCTCGTGTGTGTTGCAGCCCAACACCCTTCCAAAGTGGCCAAAAACCCACCTAAACTTCCTCCATCATCTCGGTCGTTCGATCACGATCACGTGGCCGAAAACCGCACTTCATTTGGACTCTCCTAGCTCCCTCTACGCCTATATATAGACCCCTTATTTTTCGTTTTCGGATCTTTTCCCCGAAACCCCAGCAATCTCCCTCCTCGCGCCGCCGGACACGTCCATCTCGGCCCGGACATGTCCGCCGGACGCGTCACCCCGGCGAATCAGGGCGCGCCACGTCGCCATGCCGCCCCTCTCCACCAACCAGGCCACGCCACGTCGCCTCCCCGCCGGCCTTCTCTCTCCTCCCACCGCGCCAGGCCTGCCGGGCCCGGATCAGGCCCACGGGTCCCATCCGGCCGCGCCGCTGGCCCACGCCCGCTCCCGCGTCTCCCTCGCCGGCCGCCCGCCGCCGCCTTCTCCCAGCGCCACCGCCCGCCGCTCCGGCAACCGTGCTCCGCCGCTCCCCGCAGCGCTTGGCCGCCATCTCACCCAGCCGCCTCCGCCGCATCATCGCCTCCACCGCAACTGGCCACCGCCACCGCGCCGCGTTCCGCCTGCAACCGCTGCCTCCCGTGCGCCGCCGCCATGGTCGCCGGCGACCTCGCCCCTTCGCCGGTGAGTGCCCCGCGTCCCGTGCACGAGCCCAAGATCGTCCTGCCGCCGGCAGGTGCTTCCCCGACCTCCACCGCGGCCGGCCCCGACGCCTCACGGTCGGATCTGCCGTTCCGGCGGAGTTGACCTCTACCTCCAGATCTGCGTCGTCCCGACCATGAACCGCGCCGTTCCCCAATCCAAACGGTGTACCGCATCCCCGGATCCCTCCGTCCTGCACCGTCCCGTCCCGGTTTGACTTTTCGCGGAGGTATAATTTCACTAAGTCCCCGGAGTTTTCAGATTCATATGCCTCTTTTCATCATGGCATAACTCATCATCTGTTGCTCTGATTCGTGCGTGTAGCATATCAAAATGTTCGTCTCGACGAGTAAATCATTTCATCTCATTGCATCATTTCTATTTGAGCTCATCTTGATGCCCGAAATGTCGTTGGAAGAGGGCTTTGTGAGGAATTTGTCAGATCTGTTTCAGCAAATGGCATTTTGTTATTTTTGCCATGTTTAATGTGTGCATGCTATGACCATGAGCTCTACATGTGTTTTGTTATATGCCATGCCATCTTTGCAGGGGTGTATGCCATGTATTTTTGTGATCTTTGTGGTGACTAGCACAAGCTTGCAAAGTAGCGTAATCGGTAATGCTGATTTTAGGGACTTAGAATTTCACTTAGTCCTTGTTCTGTTTTTGTCGTTATGCCATAAGTTCTTGTTGTTTCCTAGTGATCCGTGCCTCTTTTGAGGATGATCGGTTAGGATGTTTTGTTAACATTGTGGTGCTCTATCCATCCATATATTTGTTTGCATTTATGGAGCACCCTCGCTTGAGTCAATCGAGCTCTACTTTTGCTATAAAGTGATCCTGGCAGATTGTTGACATGTTTAGCGATTTTGCCGAGGATGTTGCTATTGATCCGTGCATGCTATGTTGTTGTTCTTGCCATGTCTAGCTTCTATGTCATGTATTCTTGATGGGTGTATGCTTAGTTTGTCATGCCATGCTCTGTAGTGAGTGCACCGAGCTCGTAAACATGCTTACTCGTTAACTGATTTGCATGCTCCAGTTTTTTACCAAGTCTGAGATTTGTTTATGTTTTTGCTATATTCACATGCGTGCAATTGTATTCTCTGATCTCTTTTGGATCAAGGTCACTAAGGGACTTTTGTTAAGTGCTTGGAGTAGCTTCATTCCATGCCGTGACTTGCCATGATATGTTCCTGTAGCATGTAGTTTTCATGCTCTAAAGTGTGCTTCCTGATGATAAATTCCAGACTTGTGTTAATTTCACAATGTCTGAAACCTGTTATCATTTGCTCTTTTGCCATGCTTGTTTGAACCTGTTAATGAGTGAATTAGCCATAGCCCAGTGTTCATCTTTTGTTAAGAATCTTCAGTGGATCCCTGCCATGTATTTTGTTGCCATGTTTGAGTGCCGTAGCATATTTAACTTGTTGCATTTAGATGGCTACTTGCTGTTTATCGCAGACCGGTGCCATATTTGTTTTGCTTGCCATTTCCAAATCGTGCATCCGATTCCGGTGATCTCTATATCGATTTCAACCGAAATCACCTCACCTTTCCAGTGGAACTCTTGGTTTTCCAAGTTGAGGCCAGGTTCAATCATTCCTTGTCAAATCATGCATATGCATCGCATACCGCATCCCGCATATCATACCATGTTCATGTGTTGGTTGTTTACTATGTTGTGTGCTTCTTTCCGGTGTTTGCTTCTTCGGGTTGGTTCCGATAACGTCGCGTTTGTGAGGACCCGTTCGTCTACGTCCTCTTTTCTTCTTCATGGACTCGTTCTTCTTCCTTGTGGGATTTTAGGCAAGATGACCATAGCCTCGAAATCACTTCTATCTTTGCTTGCTAGTTGCTCGCTCTTTTGCTATGCCTATGCTACGATACCTACCACTTGCTTATCATGCCTCCTATATTGTTGAACCAAGCCTCTAACCCACCTTGTCCTAGCAAACCATTGATTGGCTACGTTACCACTTTGCTCAGCCCCTCTTATAGTGTTGTTAGTTGCAGGTGAAGATTGAAGTTTGTTCCTTGTTGGAACATGGAGATGTTGTTCCTTGTTGGAACATGTTTACTTGTTGGGATATCACAATATCTCTTATTTAATTAATGCATCTATATACTTGGTAAAGGGTGGAAGGCTCGGCCTTATGCCTGGTGTTTTGTTCCACTCTTGCCGCCCTAGTTTCTGTCATATCGGTGTTATGTTCCTGGATTTTGCGTTCCTTACGCAGTTGGGTTATAATGGGAACCCCTTGACAGTTCGCCTTGAATAAAACTCCTCCAGCAAGGCCCAACATTGGTTTTACCTTTCGCCACCTAGCCTTTTCTTTCCCTTGAGTCGGCCGGCTCAAGGGTCGTCTTATTTTAACCCCCCCGGGCCAGTGCTTCTCTAAGTGTTGGTCCAACTGAGCGATGTCCGAGGCTACCAGGGGCAACTCTGGGCTGGCTTACCCGGCATCTTGCTCATCCGGTGTGCCCTGAGAACGAGATATGTGCAGCTCCTATCGGGATTTGTCGGCACATCTGGGTGGCTTTGCTGGTCTTGTTTTACCATTGTCGAAATGTCTTGTAACCGGGATTCCGAGTCTGATCGGGTCTTCCCGCTAGAAGGAATATCCTTCGTTGACCGTGAGAGCTTGTGATGGGCTAAGTTGGGACACCCCTGCAGGGATTTGAACTTTCGAAAGCCGTGCCCGCGGTTATGGGCAGATGGGAATTTGTTAATGTCCGGTTGTAGAAAACCTGAAGTTGATCTTAATTAAAATACATCAACCGCGTGTGTTACCGTGATGGTCTCTTCTCGGCAGGGTCCGGGAAGTGAAAATGGTGTTGGAGTTATGTTTGACGTAGGTTGTTTCTAGGATCACTTCTTGATCATAGTTGTTCGACTGTGCTTTTGCCTTCTCTTCTCGCTCTCTTTTACGAATAGGTTAGCCACCATATATGCCAGTCGCATGCTGCAGTTCCACCTCATACCTTTACCTTACCCATAAGCTTAAATAGTCTTGATCGCGAGGGTGCGAGATTGCTGAGTCCCCGTGACTCACAGATACTTCCAAAACCAGCTTGCAGGTGCCGTTGAACCGTGCAGATGACGCAACCAAGTTCAAGGAGGAGCTCGATGAACATCTTGTCCTTTGTCTTGTTTCGTTTCTAGTTGATCAGTAGTGGAGCCCAGTTGGGGTCGATCGGGGGACCTTGTGGCATTTGGGGTTCTTCTTTTATTTTGGTTCCCTAGTCATACCTTGATTGTATTTGGATGTTGTAATGCTTTATTCATGTATTGTGTGAAGTGGCGATTGTAAGCCAACTATGTATCTCTTTCCCTTATGTATTACATGGGTTGTGTGAAGATTACCTCACTTGCGACATTGCTTTCAATGCGGTTATGCCTCTAAGTCGTGCTTCGACACGTGGGAGATATAGCCGCATCGAGGGTGTTACACCAGCCCAAATTGCTGTTTTTTTTGCCTATTTTAGAGTTTCGCCGAAAAGGAATATCAAACGGAGTCCAAACGGAATGAAACCTTTAGGAGTGTTATTTTTGGAACAAACGTGATCCAGGAGACTTGGAGTGGACGTCAAGAAACAATTCGAGGAGGCCACGAGGCAGGGGGCGCGCCCACCCCCCTGGGCGCGCCCTCCAGCCTCGTGGGCCCCTCGTTGCTCCACCGACCTACTTCTTCCTCCTATATATATATATATATCCATATACCCCGCAAACATCCAGTAGCACCACGAAACCCTATTTCTACCGTCGCAACCTTCTGTACCCAAGAGATCCCATCTTGGGGCCTTTTCCGGAGCTCCGCCGGAGGGGGCATTGATCACGGAGGGCCTCTACATGAACTCCATGGCCCCTCCGATGATGTGTGAGTAGTTTACTTCAAACCTTTGGGTCCATAGCTAGTAGCTAGATGGCTTCTTCTCTCTCTTTGGATCTCAATACAAAGTTCTCCTCGATTCTCTTGGAGATCTATTCGATGTAATCTTCTTTTGCGGTTTGTTTGTCGAGATTCGATGAATTGTGGGTTTATGATCAAGTCTATCTCTGAATTCTTTTATGTATGATTGGTTTATCTTTGAAAGTATCTTCGAATTATCAGTTTGGTTTGGCCTACGAGATTGATCTTTCGTGCAATGGGAGAAGTGCTTAGCTTTGGGTTCAATCTTGTGGTGCTCGATCGCAGTGACAGAAAGGGAAACGACACATATTTTATTGTTGCCATTGAGGATAAAAGGATGGGTTTGCATCATATTGCATGAGTTTATCCCTCTACATCATGTCATCTTGCTTAAGGCGTTACTCTGTTCTTATGAACTTAATACTCTAGATGCATGCTGGATAGTGGTCGATGTGTGGAGTAATAGTAGTAGATGCAAATCGTTTCGGTCTACTTGTCATGAACGTGATGCCTATATACATGATCATGCCTAGATATTCTCATAATTATTCGCTTTTTGTATCAATTGCTCGACAGTAATTTGTTCACCCACCGTAATACTTATGCTATCTTGAGAGAAGCCACTAGTGAAACCTATGGCCCCCGAGTCTATTCTCCATAATATAAGTTTCCCATCTACTTTATTTTGCAATCTTTACTTTCAATCTATATCATAAAAATACCAAAAATATTTATCTTATTATTATTATCTCTATCAGATCTCACTCTTGCAAGTGGCCGTGAAGGGATTGACGACCCCTTTTATCGCGTTGGTTGAGAGGTTCTTATTTGTGTGTGTAGGTACGAGGTGACTTGCGCGTGGTCTCCTACTGGATTCATACCTTTCCTCTTCAAGGAAAAATGAACGCAGTGCTCAAGAGGTAGCAACGCTTGACAACACCACACCGCACGCATGGGCTTGAAGAGGTGCCAAATGTATCCTCAGTGAGCCTGTTCCCGCGCTACTGCGCAAGTTTCTGCCCGACTAGTTCGGCCACCGTTGGATAGAAGAGGGACAAATCATGGGCGTTTATTGGCAAAAATCTTTGTAAAAACAAAGCATGTGGAATGACTTCGGTCATAAGTTTAGCCATGGGTGATGAGGTCAAAGTTACATAGAAGGGTGATGATGAACACTCGAGTGCGACAATTAATTCTGCGCTCTACATGGCACACGGTGGAAGAAACCAACTATGTGCAATAATGTCGAAGATCGCAGTCGAGTTAGCTATACAGATCATGTGCTATGAGATCGACAAGGTAAACAGATTCGAGAATGGTTAATAAAATCTAATACCATTGCATATTAAGGTAAAAATAGTGCTACCAATATACGAGTCTCATACGATGCCATTTCAACGATTGTACCAAAAAAGCTTGAAATATTACAAGGTTCAAATTCTAGAGTTATATGGCTCAAATTCGAAGATTACAAGGTTCAAACTGATATTAGAAATGAAATTCAGCTCATCAGTTGCAAATTCTCGCGCTGATCCGCTGAGCATGGATATCAGAGAGGTTCAAACTAATATTACCACTTCTAAGTCTAGTTTCGAAACCTCACAATTTTTGCAAAGGGGCCAGCCACTGAGAAGTCATGTATGCGGTTGACACGATGACTTCTGATTACTCTGTCATCCGAAGTTCCAAATGAAATTCAGCATTTTTGGAGCCTATTCCATTCTGCCGTAAGCGCCGGCACTGATCAACAAAACATTCATTTTTGCAAAATAAATGTAGGGAAAAACCCATTTCCTTCAGCACCCTTGCTCTGAGAACAAAGAACCTGGCGAATATAATCTCTGGTAAGGTCCCTCAGTAGGAGTTCAAAGTAATTTTTGAGAGATGCAGATCTAGACATTCGACGTGATTGTTATATTGTATCACATTATCCACCACTGTGCCTAATCTTATATGCAAAAGAAGAAAACGTGTTAGTGCCTACATGCAGTTTTGAAAATTACAATAGGCCTATTTGGTTTGCAGGATTGGTAAAATGCACTAACATGCCATCTTCGATCTGACATGATTAACATGGGCATTTGATTACATTCTAAAAAATGTAGCCTTCTTCACAAGAGGTTGGAGTGGATGAAAAGTTCCCTAAGAAAACTAGTACAGATGAATCCAAAGGAGAAATGCTTATTGATTGTAACCATATGGATCAAGCAACCAATATGGGGGGCATGTATGTACTAAAATCCTCCAAAAGAATCCTTCAGAAATCATAGTACATTGCCATTGTAAACTTGGAAAAAGGTGTCACAAATTGAACTCCCTTATGGTTAACATTTAACAGGAAAGGAACATCACCTCGATATATAGCTTCTCCAGGCACGGAAAGCATCTCAGGAAACTGACAACTTGCTCCAGGTTGGGGCCGATAGATTCTAGTCCCAAGACCTACATTATGCGTAGTTTCGGGGTCAAGCTTGTTGAAATCATTTTATGAATGACAGACGTACAAACATCTTCAAAATTAGAAATAATGTTAATTTGTCGAAGGAGAGGTAGAAGGCGGCTGTTGTACCTGAACGAGTGTGGATCCAATAACAAGTTTGGAGTATTTGTCAGACGAGTAGCCCAACACTGTCAATTTCGGCACAGAAATGACATTGATTCTTGTTTGACCTTTTTGATCAACTACAAGTAATCTCTCAAGTGTAGATGTGTCCTCAATGACCATACCATGGTACACATCTTGTGATGTCTTCCTACCACACCAGCAACACACATAAATAGTCCGAAGAGTCATGGAGGTGATGTGGAAGGTACTCAACCCATTGATCGCCTGAAGACAAAGGTACTCGAGTGTAGTATAGTCGCGAAGCAGGCGCTCCATGTCACCATTTGAGAGGCAGATGGCGACGAGCTCGAGGTGCTTCAGTCGTGTTAGAATAAGAGCGGGTGTGTCATTAAGGGGAGATTGCAGTTCATGAACTTGGCGACGCACAGCGTGGGCGCGAGGCAGACTGCGGACGTTGGCACCGACCGCATATGCCCATCATAAAAAGTGAGCTCCTCGAGTTGATCTAGGGCGGGGGATTGGAACCAGTCGTCAAGCTTGGCTTGGTCCTTGCCGTTGGAACAGAACTTGCCCATTGTAAGGCCTCTGGTTGGGCCAAGGTGACTATCGAGGATCTTGGAGAACGCATCCAAGATTTTGTGATAGCCATGGCAGAGCTCATGGGTGTCGATGAGGTTGAGAGGGTTGTAGTTCCATAGGGGGCACCACCACCGGGAAAGGACGGTTATCTGCGCCCCATATTTGATTGGGAGGAGGGAGATGATGACTGTCAACATATCATCGGGGAGGCAGCTGATGAAGTCTAGGCCAGTTGGAGTCGCTTGCGGTTCTAGCTCGCCCCGACTCCGCTTGTTGTCAGCGGTGCTTTCTGATAGAAATGGGAGTACAGGGAATATGTAGTTAAAACAGGGCAACAGAAAAGTGTACTGGTAACTAGAAGTTACTAGGTAGGAATATAGTAAGAAAAGGGAATAACAGTTGGTTTCTTAAATACTACACAATTCATTTGATATTGCTGGGTTAGTCAATATGCAGATAGTTGAAAAGAAAACTTACTTCGAACAAAGTCTGGACGGGTGATATCGTCAGGGAAGTTACTATATATCTCATGACCAGGCCCTTTTATGTGCAGTGCAATTCTAGTGCCAGCTCTCAGTTCATAAAACTTAGAAATTTCTTTCCAAAAGCCAGTGCTAAAATAGGAGTCACCACGTTCATCAAGTCTTACAGTAGCAACGATTGTAAATCCATGGTTTGTGTGCAGTATGACATCCCTGCAGTCTTGATTTATGTAAAGGGAAAGATTGGGCACTACAGATTCTGTTGCATAGCAAGGGACGCGCTGCAGAAAATGGTAGGGTTGTTAAAGAAAAATATGGTAACATGCAAATATGGGCCCAAATTGAAAGAACTGTACAACAGTCGAAATTGAAGGATAAAAATCTATAATTAAAGAAATAGGGTAAAGATGATGTCATGGAAATATGAGAGTAATCGAAAGAACAATACATCATTAATCTGCCTAATATAGAAAGAAGAGGGGAAAAATCCCCTTTGACGTATATGGTGCATGTGGCACCGTTTATCCAAATGTAGTAATATTTATAATATGTTCAGGAAAGTAGGCCATGCGAGCCGATTTAGGGTGAGATTGAACATACCGCGTGCATCCTCAAGTCATCTGGTATGGTGACATGGAATGTCTGGCGGATGCCGCAACGTCCTGATGTGTCCACGCACTGTACACTCTATGAATGGAAGAAAACCCTCAAATCAGATCAAATAAAAATGAATTCACGGCGATTTCGGCCGGGTGATTAAAGGAGGCAGATGAACTGGGATAAGAGATGAGATAATATATCATTAAATTAGTTACCTTATTGGTCATGAGAAAGAACCCTCGGTACGACAGATTATCCAACCGAGTGGAGCTGGGTTGACCGCGAGCAGCATCGAGAAAGTCGATGGCGATAGGCGGCGGCAAGCGGAAGTGGCGAAATGCGATGGGCTTTGCCGACAGCCTGGTGTCGGTGTCAAAACCGGCGGATCTCGGGTAGGGGGTCCCGAACTGTGCGTCTAAGGCTGATAGTAGCAGGAGGCGGGGGACACAATGTTTACCCAGGTTCGGGCCCTCTTGATGGAGGTAATACCCTACTTCCTGCTTGATTGATCTTGATGATACGAGTATTACAAGGGTTGATCTACCACGAGACCGTAGAGGCTAAACCCTAGAAGTTAGCCTATGATTATGATTGTTGTTGTCGTACGGACTAAACCCTCCAGTTTATATAGACACCGGAGGGGTCTAGGGTTACACAGAGTCGGTTACAGAGAAGGAGATCTACATATCCAAATTGCCAAGCTTGCCTTCCACGCAATGGAGAGTCCCACCCGGACACGGGACGAAGCCTTCAATCTTGTATCTTCATAGTCCAACAGTCCGGCCAAAGTATATAGTCCGGCTGTCTGAGGACCCCCTAATCCACGACTCCCTCAGTAGCCCCTGAACCAGGCATCAATGACGATGAGTCCGGCGCACAGATTGTCTTCGGCATTGCAAGGCGGGTTCCTTCTCCGAATACTCCATAGAAGATTTTGAACACAAGGATTGTGTCCGGCTCTGTAAAACATATTCCACATACCACCATAGAGAGTATAATATTCCACAAATCTAATCTGCTGACAACTTTTCATAACGTGGCATCCTACCATGGTCCAGTCATTACGAACCTTTTTCCCAACCTGCCACTGCACGTGTTGCGAGCCGGTTTTATTGGCACGTCTTATCGAAGCAGAGATCGTGTTCCCCTTATCACGGGATTCTCATCAATACGGGTGTGGGTAACCCAACCGTGCCATCAATCACGGCGCTTGGGGAATAAGAGATTTTATGAGGCAAGTGGGGAGGCGCACAGTTTCTACCGCCTTTATAAAGGGACAAGGATTCCTCTTTTTCACCCACGCCTTCTTCTTCCCCTGCCCATCCATTCTCGCGCACTCGAGATCCAACGCCCAAGTTCTCATCTTCTCCGCAAAGCCATTCAAAACATGTCTGGAGCGGGAGGCAAGTGGATGGTCTCCTCCGTTACGGAGGAGAACATTAGGAAGCTCCGGGAAGCCGGATACCTGGCCGCAGACATCGCGCACCGGCTCCCAGATGCGGGGAAGATCGTCCCTACTCCAGAACCCCATGAGAGGGTTGTATTCCTCACCCACTTCGTCCGCGGACTGGAATTTCCCCTCCACACATTTGTCTGTGGGCTCATGTTCTACTACGGGCTGGACTTCCATCATCAGGCCCCCAATTTCGTCCTCAACATCTCGGCGTTTATCATCGTGCGTGAGGCCTTCCTCTGCATCAAGCCCCACTTCGGCCTATGGCTGAAGACCTTCAACGTGAAACCCAAGGTGGTGGTCGGCCAGCAAGCGGAGTGCGGAGGTGCCATGGTGGGCAAAATGCCCACGTCACCTGGCTCGAAGGCTCCTATGTGGAGACCGTGAAGGGGTGGCAATCGGGGTGGTTCTACATCACTGAGTGATAGAGGCAAAGGTGTCCCGATGTTTCGATGAGATGGTGGCTATCGTTTCTGTGGGAGTCAACCTTGACGATCCGACTATGAATGTGTGAGACGTCGCGCCTTAGCAATCGCTAAACCAACTTCCGAGGGGTTATTGACTACGCCGGAGCACGATCAACCTGACCACGAGGGTCTGTTTCTTGCGAGCAAACGAAGAACAAGAAAGAAACTAAGATTGCAATCTGGATATTGCGAATATAAGATGAAAGCTTTATTGATGAAGGTGGGGTTCTGTGACGTCTTGGTCTGGTCGTTGGACACAAACAAAGTACGCGAAGTTGCATTTATGGCAAACTTTTAATCTAAACAAAACCCAAAGTCTAAACGACGCCCTAAGGGCTGTATATATGGAGGAAGAGGGGGGAATTTCGTGTCCCTTGGAGGAGGGGTCCGAAACCAACCCTAACTCTTGTTTCCCCACACATACAGACTCTAAAAACAACCTATACTTAAGTATTTCGAAAATACATGGGCCGGGCCCAATAATAAGGTGACGCAGCACGTAAAATAGCCTCTGGACGAAACTTATGAAGTGGCATCTTGTATATTTCGTCCAAGGCTTCATGCACTCCTTATGGTGGCTTCAAAGTCCTGAAATCATCACTTGTAACTATGTTCTTGATTCCCTTGCGCATGCCATCATCTCCATGCTTGATCTTGCCCCAAGGTTCATCTTTCTTGTCCAAGCTAGGCCCTTCATTTGTAAGCAAAACAAATGTATCCAATTTAGGCAGCATCATATTCTCATCAACATTAGAATCGTTACCAAGAAACGAAAGTACCTGATAATTCAATTGGCGTGCGCGAGCTCTAGTAATTGGTCCAGTATGTATAGCAGCAGGGGCTGTGGGTGTAACAATGGTATTGATGTCCTCATCATCCTCCCCTTCTTGAAATGAAGTCGTCCTCGACGAAAGTTCATCGTCCTCACCCAAATAAGGCTTCAAATCTGCATTGTTAAAAGTGGGACTAACCCCAAAATCTGCAGGCAGCTCAAGTTTATACGCATTATCATTTATTTTCTCTAACACCTTAAAAGGACCATCAGCACGTGGCATTAGCTTTGATTTGCGCAAATTAGGAAATCTATCCTTACGCAAATGTAACCAAACAAGATCTCCAGGTGCAAACACAACATGTTTTCTACCCTTATCTCCAGCAAGTTTATATTTAGCATTCATACGCTCAATGTTTTCCTTAGTTAACTCATGCATTTTTAAAATCAATTCAGCATGTTCTTTAGCATCAAAATTAACCTTCTCCGAAGATGGAAGAGGCAACAAATCAATAGGTGCACGAGGTAGGAAACCATACATAATTTCAAAAGGGCACATCTTAGTAGTAGAATGCAATGAACGATTATAAGAAAATTCAATATGAGGCAATCATTCTTCCCACATTTTCTTGTTATTCTTCAAAACAGCCCTAAGCATAGTAGACAGTGTTCTATTGACTACTTCAGTTTGTCCATCAGTTTGGGGGTGACAAGTAGTACTAAAAAGCAGCTTAGTCCCCAACTTAGCCCATAAACATCTCCAAAAGTGGATAAGAAATTTAGTATCACGATCTGAAACAATAGTATTTGGCACACCATGCAAGCGAATAATTTCATGAAAGAACAAATCAGCAACATTAACAGCATCATCGCTTTTATGACATGGTATAAAGTGTGCCATTTTCGAGAACCTATCCACGACAATAAATATGCTATCCCTCCCCTTCTTTGTTCGAGGTAAACCTAAAACAAAGTCCATAGATATATACTCCCAACGAACACTAGGTACAGGCAAAGGCATATATAAACCATGAGGATTGAGTCGTGACTTAGCTTTTTGACAGGTAGTGCAGCGAGCAACAAAAAGCTCAACATCCCGTCTCATCTTTGGCCAAAAGAAATGTGTAGCAAGTATATCCTCCGTCTTCTTGATGCCAAAGTGTCCCATTAATCCTCCTCCATGCGCCTCCTGCAACAACAAAAGACGAACGGAGCGAGCTGGAATGCATAGCTTGTTAGCACGAAACACAAATCCATCGTTAAGAACGAACTTGTTCCAAGTTCTCCCTTCCTTACAATTCTGCAATACATCTTTAAATTCAGCATCATGCACATATTGATCTTTGATGGTCTTCAAACCAAATATTTTAAAGTCAAGTTGTGAAAGCATAGTATAACGACGAGACAATGCATCAGCAATAACATTTTCTTTACCCTTCTTGTGTTTAATGACATTAGGGAAAGTATCAATGAATTCAACCCATTTAGCATGTCTACGGTTCAGTTTTGCTTGACTTTTAATGTGTTTCAAAGATTCATGATCAGAATGTATAACAAATTCCTTGGGCCATAAATAATGTTGACATGTTTCCAACGTCCGAACAAGAGCATATAACTCTTTATCATAAGTAGAATAGTTCAGGCTAGGCCCACTCAATTTTTCAAAAAAGTATGCAACAGGTTTGCCATCTTGTAATAACACACCTCCTAATCCAATTCCACTAGCATCACATTCAAGCTCAAAAGTCTTACTAAAATCAGGAAGTTGGAGTAAAGGAGCATGTGTCAACTTATCTTTCAATACCGTGAAGGCTTCTTCCTGTGCAGTACCCCAAACAAAAGGCACATCCTTCTTTGTAAGCGCGTTGGGAGGTGCAGCAATGGTGCTGAAATCTCTCACAAAACGCCTATAGAAACCAGCGAGGCCAAGGAAACTCCTCACTTGTGTGACCGTTTGGGGCTGCGGCCAACTCTCAATAGCTTTATCAACTTCAATTCCCTGTGGAGTAACAACATAGCCAAGAAAAGATACTCGGTCGGTGCAAAAGGTGCACTTTCCAAGGTTACCAAACAAACGTGCATCACGTAGAGCAATAAAAACATCACGTAAATGTTCCAAATGTTCCTCCAAAGATTTGCTATAAATCAATATGTCATCAAAGTAAACTACCACAAATTGTCCGATGAAAGCACGTAAAACTTCGTTCATTAACCTCATGAAAGTACTAGGTGCATTAGTTAACCCAAAAGGCATGACTAACCACTCATATAATCCGAACTTAGTTTTAAATGTTGTTTTCCATTCATCTCCCAATTTCATACGAATTTGATGGTATCCACTACGCAAATCAACTTTGGAGAATATTGTAGAGCCACTCAATTCATCAAGCATATCATCTAGCCTAGGAATATGATGACGATAACGAATAGTAATATTATTAATGCCTCTACAATCAATGCACATACGTGACATACCATCCTTTTTCGGCACTAAAATGATAGGAACAACACAAGGACTAAGGGATTCGTGTATATAACCTTTGTCGAGCAGTTCTTGTACTTGACGCATCTCCTTCGTCTCCTCTTGATTGGTACGGTATGGTGCACAGTTGGGTAATGATGCACCAGGAATTAAGTCAATTTGATGCTCAATCCCTCGAATAGGTGGTAATCCCGGTGGCACATCTTGTGGAAAGACGTCAGCGAACTCCTGCAAAATGTTAGTGATAGCAGGAGGCAAAGAGGAAGGTATGTCCTCGAATGAAAATAATGCCTCTTTGCACACAAAAGCATAGCAAACAGATTTGCTAAAAATCTAAATCATCAATATCAGATTTGGTGGCAATTAAACATGCACTTTTCAATTTAATTTCAGAAGCAACACTAGATGGTTTATTATTAGGCTGAAGTTGTTGCTCAAATTCTTTTGCCACAATCTGATTTTCACATTTATTTTTCTCCTGTTTTGCTTTATTAGCTCTATTAATATCATCTTTCAAAATGGAATCAGGAGTCGTAGGAAGCAAAGTAATATTTTTATCCTTATGAACAAGAGTATACTGATTGTTTCTACCATGGTGTACAGAATTTTTATCAAATTGCCATGGTCTACCAAGTAATAAGGAACATGCTTGCATAGGTACCACATCACAATCAACATAATCAGCATATGTAGAGATGCTAAAATGCACACGAACAGTACGTGTTACCTTAACCTTGCCACTGTTGTTGAACCATTGGATTTAGTAAGGATGTGGATGTGGTCTTGTGGTGAGAGATAGCTTATCCACCATCTCCATGCTAGCCAAGTTATTGCAGCTCCCTCCATCTATGATGACGTGAACAGAACATTCCTTCACAACTCCCTTTGTATGGAACAAATTATGCCTCTGATTTTGCTCAGCTTGTGTGACCTGCACACTCAAAACACGTTGAGCAACTAAACATTCATACCTGTCAGCATCTTCAGGAGCCATGTATTGCGTCTCATGATCAGAATCATCTCCACCGTGTTCTTCACGTGTAATAAGAGCCAAGGTCTCCTCATCATAGTCACTAGCGGACTCATACCCACCATCCTCAGTAGCAATCATCACACGCTGAGATTGGCATTCTCTCGCAAAATCTCCTCTTCCTTAACAACGACGACAAATAATATCACTTGTGTGCCCTATTGATGCCATGGAAGAAGAAGAGCTCTGTGCAGGCCCGGCAGGTGTGCTCTTGGCAGATAGTGGTGGTTGTGCCTGCTTTCTTGAATCATGGCTGGAGGTGGCACCTGATGGAGGTGCTGGTGGAGTGGAAGTAGAGGATGCACGTGGTGTCCATGATGAAGATCGACCTGTAGAAAAGTTAGTTCGCGCCAATGCTTGTCGATCCTGCACTTCACGTTCAGCTTTACAAGCAAGATGGAATAAAAGAGTGATATTAGTATACTCCTTATACTCTAGAATGGTCTGAATCTCTCTATTTAATCCACCCATAAAATGTGCAAGCATAGCTTCATTCTCCTCAACAATACCACATCTAATCATGCCAGTTTGTAATTCCTGATAATATTCTTCTACAGAATTTTTTCCTTGTCTTAAGCGCTGCAATTTTTGAAGTAATTCATGTTGATAATATGGTGGAACCCAACGATTACGCATATCAGTTTTCAAAGCAGCCCAAGTAGCTGGAATGGGATATAATCTACAATGTTCAGACCACCAAACACATGCAAAGCTAGTGAAAGCACAAACAGCAGCAGGAACACGTCTCTCCTCAGGATATTGTAAACATGTAAATCATTGTTTAGTTTCTAACTCCCAAGTAAGATATATATCAGGAACATATCTACCCTCAAATGGTGGAATATTCAATTTTAGTTTAGGAAGATGGTCATGTACCTCAGGTGATGGTGAAGCCCTACCGTTGCGGTGATATGCATGAGGACGACCTGGTGGTGGTGGTGCTGGTGGTTGCACGTAGTTCTGATTTTGATAAACCTCATCCTCGTAATGGTCCTCCACCTCTGCAGTAGCAGCAGGAGCGGCAGAAGCACCAACAGTAGGTACAACAACACCAGAAGTTTGACCAGGCTCAATGGGAACGCGTTGTGCTCGTCCCACTTGATTTGGAAGACGATGTTATTGTTGTTGTAGAGGTGCGACAGGTGCATCGGGCGGTGGAAGACGCGCGAGCAATTCATCAAACTTGTTATCGAGCTTTGTTTCAAACGCCTTCTCAATGCCATCTATCTTCTCCATGGCCTCTTCAAATCTGTTTAGCACATCTACCACCTGTCCACTCATCATTTGCTGAAACTTATCATGTAACTCTTTGTTCGTCATGTTCTCCCAGTCAATCGCGTCGGGTTGTGATCCTGCCATGGTTAGTAGCAATAGAAACACACAAGAATATGATCCTACAGAATACTAGAAAATGGTGGTGGTGGAGTGTCACAAATCCGTCAAGCAAATCTCAAATTCTTACCAGTTCTTACCCAGCAGCAGGCGGTGATCAGCAACCGTCGTAGTCAAAACTATCAAAGCTTGGATACAGCGATTACCAGGGAGAGTCAAACGCAGGACGTAGATGTATGTGGAGCTAGGAAGGCTTATAATATGGTAGCAAATGGGGTCAGCAAAAATCAATTCAGAGACGCAAAGTTGAATAAACGCTCAACGATGGTACTGTGCTGGTCCTAGGCTAGACCGTGCTAGAGACGTGAGCCTAGAAAACTAACAAAAATCACGGCGCTGCACGAACACAAGGGAAAAGCACACTTTGGAACTTTTTTTCGCTCTTTTTTTGGCGCTTTTTTGCGCTCCTCTTTTTTTTTGCGAAAAATCACTATAATGGTGAGTGTCTCAAAACTCTTCCCTCGTCAAACTGATAGGATGGGCACGGAATTTTTTTTGACTTTTTTTCCGAAATTAGGGCAGCGACGATGAAAAAGTGCGCCAAAAAATCACTATGATGGCACGTTATGATGGTAGGATATGGCAGCGCTGGTGGTATATGGATACGGATTGGTGGTGGTATATGGATACAGATTGGTGATGGTATATGGAGACGGATTGGTGGCGGATAAGCGGTGGTGGTAGATGGCAGGGGCGATGATGATGGTGCGGCGGCGGCGTGACAACTTATGACCAAAATTCGAAACTCTAAAAGACTAGACTCTAAGACCAGCAACTACACACGACGATGCAACCGCAAATTCAACAAAGCAAAATACTGAAAAGACTATGCAAAGGCTCAGATTGGTTCGGATATGATGAACTAACCCTAATTTTTTTGGCTTTTTTTTGTGGACTATAGGTATGAAGAACAGACTCGATTGAAACTACGAAAAACTGTAAAATCTCACCAAGCAACATGGAAATCTGATACCACTTGATAGAGCCAAAGGTGTCCCGATGTTTCGATGAGATGGTGGCTATCGTTTCTGTGGGAGTCGACCTTGAGGATCCGACTACGAACGTGCGAGACGTCGCGCCTTAGCAATCGCTAAACCAACTTCCGAGGGGTTATTGACTACACCGGAGCATGATCAACCTGACCACGAGGGTCTGTTTCCTGTGAGCAAACAAAGAACAAGCAAGAAACTGAGATTGCAATCAGGATATTGCAAATATAAGATGAAATCTTTATTGATCAAGGTGGGGTTCTGTGACGTCTTGGTCTGGTCGTTGGACACAAACGAAGTACGCGAAGTTGCAGCTATGGCGAACTTTTAATCTAAACAAAACCCAAAGTCTAAACGACGCCCTAAGGGCTGTATATATGGAGGAAGAGGGGGGAATTTCGTGGCCCTTGGAGGAGGGGTCCGAAACCAACCCTAACTCTTGTTTCCCCACACATACAGACTCTAAAAATAGCCTATACTTAATTATTTCAAAAATACATGGGTCGGGCCCAATAATAAGGTGACGCAACACCTAAAATAGCCTCTGGATGAAACTTATGAAGTGGCATCTTGTATATTTCATCCAAGGCTTCATGCACTCCTTATGGTGGGTTCAAAGTCCTGAAATCATCACTTGTAACTCTGTTCTTGATTCCCTTGCGCATGCCATCATCTCCATGCTTGATCTTGCCCCAAGGTTCAACTTTCTTGTCCAAGCTAGGCCCTTCATTTATAAGCAAAACAAATGTATCCATTTAGGCAGCATCATATTCTCATGAACATTAGAATCGTTACCAAGAAACGAAAGTACCTGATAATTTAATTGGCGTGCGCGAGCTCTAGTAATTGGTCCAGTATGTATAGCAGCAGGGGATGTGGGTGTAACAATGGTATTGATGTCCTCATCACCGAGCCGCGCAACACCAACTGGGTGGCGGTCCCCGAATTTCGATCCGGCATCCCCATGCGGCTCACCTCCTGGAAAGAGAAGGGCCTATCCTTGGGTTCATCGGTGGAGCTGACTAGACTCTAGAACTGTGTTAAAAATATGATAAGCAAGAAAATCAAGCTTGTCAACGTGGTCCAGGTCATGCTCTTCCTCCGGATCCTTCCGTGTCAAAGACGGGCATTCAATATGTGGGAGTTCGACCCAGCCAAGCACCAGACGCTGGGAGAGTTTTTCGACACGACGCACAAAGACGTCTGGAAGGTGTTGTTCAAGGCTGCCGAGGTACCTCCTCCTCTTACCGAGGATCACGGACTCAGCGCAAAGCGCCCTGCCAATCCTGTAAGCATTTTATATCTCATAAGATGTTCCTTTCCCCAGTATAATCATGTCAGGGATCTGAGCCTCCACACCATTTTAACAGGACTGGGTAGCGACAGCAGAGCGGATTTATTGTCCGACCCCACTACCCGAAGATCAAGTAAGAGCTCTCTTAACGGAGATGCTGGTTCCGGCGCCCTATGAGGCACCGGAGAAGAAGGCCAAGAAGAAGGCCGCGGGGACCAGGAAAGGTCTCCGGCGCAAGGTTGTATCGGACTCATCGTCCAAAAACACTGAGGCGCACTCCTCCCACGAAAACGAGGAGGAGGAAGAGGAAAGTTCTCCCCCCCCCAACCGGGGGAGACAAGAAAAGGAAGGCCGCCCCATCTGGGGAGGCCGATGGGTCCATGAAGGGAAGGACCCTCCTTCCGAACTACTCCACAACAGCCGCTTACAGCGGCGACGAGTGGTTGCCCAGGGATAAGCCCCTGGCGAAGTTGTAAGTATCTGAATACCATAATAGTTCTGGTATGTTTTATTTTATTGCTTCTTATCATGCCAAACATGATCGTGCAGTCCACCCAAAGCCCACATTGACGTATCCTCTTCGGATGGGTATTTGGGCCAGTCGGCGATGCACAATGATTCACGACCGATAGCCATCTCCCCCCAGCCCATGGACGACATCGAGGTGTTGTCTCAGAGGGCACCAGACCAAGGGGGGTAATTCTAGGGGCGCCCCAAGGCGACATCCCAAATGCCGGGCACATGGGGGGTAAAACACCCATGGGTTCTGATGACGGGGGCCGCAGAAAGTTCGGCCCCCAGTCAGATACTACGCCGGAACCTCCAGTGGTTCCGGATTCTATCAGGCAACCCCTCGCTAAGGGGGTGAGCCATCTGTGTCAATGGCATTTGTCCATCCAGAGGCATCGGACAACTTGCTGGAAGCGCTTCGTGGCGCTTCCATTGACGAAGAGCACCGCACCATCATGAGTGCGGTGGTCGAGAAGGTTCGGTCCACCAAAAGCGGATTGACCGAAGCCTGTGCCAGCCTCCTAACAGGCTTTGAGGTAAGTAACCAAGTTATGAGAAAATATCACAGCATAGACAGTATCCCCTGATGCTCTGTTTGGTGTTCGCAAAGAAAGGCCGAACAGAAGATCAAATAACAATCACAAGAGTCTAATCAGAATATGTCTATGTGAATAAGCAGGCTTTGCTGCTGGCCGCTGCCGCTCGTACTGTGGAGGTCTCCAGACTGAAGCGGGACCTTGAGCGGTCCGAGGAAGAGCTCGGCCTTACCAAGAGGTGGCTCGAAGAGAACAAAGGTAAGTGATACCCCGTTTGTATATTGATAAAGAAAAGGTGGTTATTACATCATAGGATCATCATGAATTTTGCTAGGGGCCAGGACCGAAGTGGCGGCCCTGAAGAAGGCGTTGTCTGAGGCTGAAGACAGAGCGGCCAAGGAGTGTATCGAGTGCGAGAAGCAAGAGGCCCGAGTCGGCGAGGTTGAGCAAGAGCTCCAGGATTTTGTCAAGAAATACGAGTCCTTGGAGCGTGACTCTAAGATGCAAGGGTCCGAGCTTGCGAAGGCCCTTGAGAACGCACAAAATGCCAATGCCGAAGCCGAAAAGGCCCTCCAGGAGATTCAGGTGTTCAAGAAGATAGTGGCGGGTAAGGCATTCATTATGCAAAGCAAGCATGTGAAGGAGACTTTCCTTTTACTTACCCGAATTCGGAGCTCTCCAGGAGCGTTCGCAGATCTACCAAGCAGCGTATCGGATTCCGCGGAGTTCTACTGGGCTGAGGAAGGAAGCTCGACGGAAAAGTTGTTATGGTCTCAATATACTGGGACCGAACATCCGATGCTCTTGAGCGACCAGCTGAAGCAACTAGTCAAGCTTCACAAGGCGGCCAAACTGGCCATGAAGGGTCTCATAGTCCAGATATGGCCTGGCGAGCCCCTTCCTGGCAGCTACTTCGGCCTGGTAAAGCGGCTTATGAATGCCTGCCCATGGCTTGAAGTCATAAAGCGGTCCGTCTGCATTGAGGGTGCGCAGGGCCTTTGCCCGTGCGAAAGTGCACTGGGCGAAGATGGACGCCGAAAAGCTGGTGAAGGAGGGGCCACCAGAGGGCAAGGAGCATCGCCACCCCGAAAAGTATTATGACAGTGTCCTGAAGGGTTCCCGCCTTGTGGCGGAGTAATGTGCTAAGGATGTAATATTTGAATGAGTGTATTCATGTGATCCTATAATATGAAAACGAGTTCATGTGCACTATATAACGCTTGTCGATTTAAAATATTACCTTTTGTGCGGCCGTTTATAAAATATGAGAGTTGGCAGTCGTCGGCTTCTGCCCCCACGTAACTAGTACTAAGGTGTTCGGGATAAATCTTAAACACTCTTTATCCAAAAAATTGGTCCTTTAAGGAGGTGTTTAGCACAGCGAACAAGGCAATCAGACTATACAACTTTATCACTCTCACTTAGCCATAGAAGTCTACAATTTTAAATTTTGGCGAAGCCCCTAGTGTTCAGAAGGCCAACTTGGGACGCTATATACGCCTAAATCAGACAAGGCCGATTCCTCGCCCGAACTGGAAAAAATCTTTAAGGATTTGAGACCTCTCGAACTGTGACCAGCTCTCACCGCATCATGACAGTCAGTTTTTGGCTTTCTCTACTGAGGTGCTCGTCCGGCAGAACTGGGTCACAATCGCAGTAGTTCTCCTAGTGCTACCTTAGACGATATAGCGGAACGTAAGGTACCAAAACATGGGAGCGTGGCAAACCCAACTATTGACCCAAGAAATGATTCAGAGCTGATGCATATAATGCTATAAGTTCAGGGGTGCCGCACTGTCGAAAGTGTTCGGACTTTTCTTGCCGTGTTATGGGGTACACTGAAGCCCCTGGCGCACTGGCCGTACCAGAATGTACGGGTGCAATTTGTCGTAAATAAGCAGACAGGGAAAAAAGATGAAGAAATGCAATAATAAGAAAACGTTGTACATAGTTCGTCGTCCGCTTCCCACTCAAGCCGGACATAGTTCGGCCAAGGGGCTCCTGACAAGGAGAGAGACCTCAATGAATTTAG
Organism: Triticum urartu; assembly: GCF_056163025.1. NCBI lineage: Eukaryota > Viridiplantae > Streptophyta > Magnoliopsida > Poales > Poaceae > Triticum > Triticum urartu. Next base: position 217,354,189 of record NC_141877.1, on the reverse strand, counting down.
CATGTCGCCCAAGGGCGAGTGCTGAAAGATATCCGCGGAGGTAAACTCCATGATCGGTGCCCAATCAGATTCAATAGGCACGGACGCAGGCAGTTCGTAGCCTGTGACCAGGGACGAATCCAAGGGTCCGGCAACACATGTCTCATAGGAGGTGAAGTCAGTATTCGGGTCTATCGCCGCTGAGTGTGCGGCCTCCGTGGCGGGGTCCATCCACCCGTCCTCGGATTGAGGGCCGGAGTAGCCACAGGTGTGATCTCCTGAACATCATCCGACGGCAGAGCTAAGTCAGGCTCGTCGTGACTGTGCGGCGCACCTGACATGGGCTCGAATCAGTCGAAGATCAAGTCTTCACGGATGTCGGCAGTATAGTTCAAGCTTCCAAACCTGACCTGATGGCCAGGGGCGTAGCTCTCGATCTGCTCCAGATAGCCAAGTGAGTTGGCCCGCAGTACGAAGCCGCCGAATACGAAGATCTGTCCGGGGAGAAAAACCTCACCCTGGATCTCATCGTTGCCGATGATCGAAGGAGCCATCAAGCCTTTACGTGACGGCACAGTGGAACTCTCAATGAAAACACCAATGTCGGTGTCAAAACCGGCGGATCTCGGGTAGGGGGTCATGAACTGTGCGTCTAAGGCTGATGGTAACAGGAGGCGGGGGACACAATGTTTACCCAGGTTCGGGCCCTCTTGATGGAGGTAATACCCTACTTCCTGCTTGATTGATCTTGATGATATGAGTATTACAAGAGTTGATCTACCACGAGACCATAGAGGCTAAACCCTACAAGCTAGCCTATGATTACGATTGTTGTTGTCCTACAGACTAAACCTCCGGTTTATATAGACACCGGAGGGGTCTAGGGTTACACAGAGTCGGTTACAGAGAAGGAGATCTACATATCCGAATCGCCAAGCTTGCCTTCCACGCAATGGAGAGTCCCACCCGAACATGGGATGAAGCCTTCAATCTTGTATCTTCATAGTCCAACAGTCCGGCCAAAGTATATAGTCCGACTGTCTGAGGACTCCCTCACCTGGCCGCGCGACAAGCGTCGAGCTAAGTGGTTATTGCCGCGATAGGCGGTGCCATGCATAGACGCGGAGGAGCTTGTGCAGGTGTGAATGGGGACCAGAGGAGGTGGCGGGTGGGGTGAGGGTTTTCTTTTTTCTTTTTTGAATTGGGAGGTGAGGGTTTTCTGTCCCACAAAGAATTTCGGAGGCAACGGTTTGCTAGAGCCAACCGTGTGTGATTGACGCAATAGGTAAAATGAAAGTCATTGCACACGGTTCCAATTTTGGGAACCGTGTGTGATTGATGTACTACCTCCGTCCTAGTTTATTGGTCCCCTTTGTAAGTTTTAGAAAATTTTGACCAAATATTTAACTAAGAAATGTTTATGCATGTCACCAAAAATTATATCATTGAACACTATGCTCAAATAACCATCCAACGATATAATTTTTGCTGACCTGCACTAACATTTTGTCAGTTAAACCTTTGGTCAAAATATAACACAAATTACAAAGGGGACCAATAAACCAAGATGGAGGTAGATTCCATCAACCGAACTGATTGCATCCAGATAACCCACAAGTATAGGGGATCGCAAAAGTTTTCGAGGGTAGAGTATTCAACCCAAATTTATTGATTCGACACAAGGGGAGCCAAAGAATATTCTCAAGTATTAGCAGCTGAGTTGTCAATTCAGCCACACCTGGAAACTTAATATCTGCAGCAAAGTGTTTAGTAGCAAAGTAATATGATAGTAGTGGTAACGGTAGCAAAAGGTAATTATAGCAAAAGTAATGTTTTTGGTATTTTGTAGTTATGATAGCAATAGCAACGGAAAAGTAAATAAGCAAAGAACAATATAGGGAAAGCTCGTAGGCAATGGATCGGTGATAGAGAATTATGCCGGATGCGGTTCATCATGTAACAGTCATAACCTAGGGTGACACAGAACTAGCTCCAATTCATCGATGTAATGTAGGCATGTATTCCGAATATAGTCATACGTGCTTATGGAAAAGAACTTGCATGACATCTTTTGTCCTACCCTCCCGTGGCAGCGGGGTCCTATTGGAAACTAAGGGATATTAAGGCCTCCTTTTAATAGAGTACCGAACCAAAGCATTAACACATAGTGAATACATGAACTCCTCAAACTACGGCCATCACCGGTAAGTATCCTGATTATTGTCACTTCGGGGTTAACGGATCATAACACATAATAGGTGACTATAGACTTGCAAGATAGGATCAAGAACTCTCATATATTGATGAACACATAATAGGTTCAGATCTGAAATCATGGCACTCGGGCCCTAGTGACAACCATTAAGCATAGCAAAGTCGTAGCAACATCAATCTCAGAACATAGTGGATACTAGGGATCAAACCCTAACAAAACTAACTCGATTACATGATAAATCTCATCCAAACCATTACCGTCCAGCAAGCCTATGATGGAATTACTCATGCACGGCGGTGAGCGTCATGAAATTGGTGATGGAGGATGGTTGATGATGACGATGGCGCTGGATTCCCCTCTCCGGAGCCCGAACGGACTCCAGATTAGCCCTCCCGAGAGGTTTTAGAGCTTGGCGGCGGCTCCGTATCGTAAAACGCGATGAATCCTTCTCTCTGATTTTTTTCTCTCCGAAACCAAATATATAGAGTTGGAGTTGAGGTCGGAGGAGCTCTAGGGGGCCCACGAGGTAGGGGCGTGCCCTAGGGGGGCAGTCGCGCCCCCACCCTCGTGGACAAGTGGTGGGCCCCCTGGTGTTCATCTTTTGCAATGATTTTTTATTATTTCCAAATAGACGTTCCGTGAAGTTTCAGGTCATTCCGAGAACTTTTGTTTCTGCACATAAATAACACCATGGCAATTCTGCTGAAAATAGCGTCAGTCCGGGTTAGTTCCATTCAAATCATGTAAGTTAGAGTCCAAAACGAGGGCAAAAGTGTTTGGAAAAGTAGATACGACGGAGACGTATCAACTCCCCCAAGCTTAAACCATTGCTTGTCCTCAAGCAATTCGGTTGATAAACTGAAAAAGATAAAGAAAAACTTTTACAAACTCTATTTGCTCTTGTTGTTGTAAATATGTAAAGCCAGCATTCAAGTTTTTAGCAAAGATTATGAACTAACCACATTCACAATAACGCATAGGTCTCATGTTTACTCATATCAATGGCATAATCAACTAGTGAGCAATAATAATAAATCTCGGATGACAACACTTTCTCAAAAAAATCATAATATGATATAACAAGATGGTATCTCGCTAGCCCTTTTTGAGACCGCAAAACATAAATGCAGAGCACCTTTAAAGATCAAGGATTGACTAGACATTGTAATTCATGGTAAAACATATCCAGTCAAGTCATACTCAATGTAAACTAACCGTAATGAATGCAAATGACAACGGTGCTCTCCAGCTGGTGCTTTTTAATAAGAGGATGATGACTCAACATTAAAGTAAATAGATAGGCCCTTTGCAGAGGGAAGCAGGGATTTGTAGAGGTGCCAGAGCTCGGTTTTGAAATGGAGGTGAATAATATTTTGAGCGGTATACTTTCCTTGTCAACCTAACAACCAAGAGATGGCAATATCTTCCATGCTACGCACATTATAGGCGGTTCCCAAACAGAATGGTAAAGTTTATGCTCCCCCTCCACCAACAAGCATCAATCCATGGCTTGCTCGAAACAATGAGTGCCTCCAACTAACAAGAGTCCTAGGGGGGTTTCGTTTGTAATTATTTTGATTTAGTTTGCATAAAGCATGGGATTGTGCGTCCCTGTGACCAGCCACTTTCTCGTGAGTGAGGACCGAAGTCCACTCCTCTTGAGAATAACTCGCCTAACATGGAAGATATGGACATCCCTAGTTGATACGTGAGCTATTCGAGCATACAAAACATGATAATTATTTGAAGGTTTAGAGTTTGGCACATACAAATTTACTTGGAACGGCAGGTAGATACCATATATAGGTAGGTATGGTGGACTCATATGGAATAACTTTGGGGTTTATGGAGTTGGATGCACAAGCAGTATTCCCGCTTAGTACAGGTGAAGGCTAGCAAAAGACTGGGAAGCGACCAGCTAGAGAGTGACAACAGTCATTGACATGCATTAAAATTAATCAACACCGAATGCAAGCATGATTAGGATATAATCCACCATGAACATAAATATCGTGAAGGCTATGTTGATTTTGTTTCAACTACATGCGTGAACATGTGCCAAGTCAAGTCACTTAAATCATTCAAAGGAGGATACCACCCTATCATACCACATCACAACCATTTTAATAGCATGTTGGCACGCAAGGTAAACCATTATAAGCTCCTAGATAATCAAGCATGGCACAAGAAACTATGATCTCTAGTTGTCATTGCAAACATGTTTATTCATAATAGGCTAAATATGGAACGATGAACTAATCATATTTACAAAAACAAGAGAGGTCAACTTTATACCAGCTTTTCTCATCTCAGTAAGTCCATCATATATCGTCATAATTGCCTTTCACTTGCACAACCGAACGATGTGAATAATAATAGTAGTGCACATGCATTGGACTAAGCTGGAATCTACAAGCATTGAATAAACAGGAGAAGACAAGGAAATATGGGCTCTTTTGTCATATCAACAATAATGCATATAAGAGCCACTTCAACAATTTAATCATGGTCTTATCCTATCGTCCCCCAAGGAAAAGAAAAGAAATAAAACTATTTACACGGGAAAGCTCCCAACAAGCAAAAGAAGAACAGGAAATATTTTTGGGTTTTCTTTTTAATTACTACTATAAGCATGGAAAGTAAACTAATTAAAAGCTACAACTAATTTTTTTGGTTTTTCTTAAGGTTTATTAAACACACAAGAAGAAAGCATAAAAAGGGAAACAAACTAGCATGGATGATACAATGAAAAAGTATGAGCACCGACATCTAGCAATGAGTGTGTGAACATAAATGTAATGTTGGTGGGAAATACGTACTCCCCCAAGCTTAGGCTTTTGGCCTAAGTTGGTCTATGGCCACCGCTGGCCTGGCGGATATCCATAATAATAGTTGGGGTCGTACTACGAAGAAAAGACTCCAATTGCCACTGGTTGGCAATCATCTCCGGATCCCACTGGTAATTAGACTGTCGTGGAGGATCAACTTGTGGTTCTGACTCTGGCTCTGCGGCTGATGTAGGGTTCCGGTAGGCATGAATAGCCTCTAACAGAACAAGGTACTGGCCTGCAGATAAATCAAACAAGGAAGCAGCAGGCAGGGTATTAGTCTCAGGATGATGTTTATGAAAGAACAATTTGTATTTAAGGTCCCCTTCCCTATTCTTAACAATAAAATCGTGTGCCACCATACTCTTATAATCTAAATAAACAGGAGGCAGCCATTTTTCTTCCTTCTCATAATGCCTAATAGGTACATTAAAATGTGCAGCTAGGCGTGAAGCATAGATGCCTCCAAAGATGGGGCCCTTTGTACGGTTCAGACTTAACCGTTTAGCAATAATACCACCCATACTAACAGAATTATCAGAGAATAAACCGTGGAACAAAATAATAATATCAGGAACACTAAGGTTTCCACAGTTTCCATGACCAATTAAGCAACGACTAGCAAATATTGCAAAGTAGAGTAAAAGAGGAAAATGTATGCTAGCGATTCGTGCATCGGAAACCTTCCTCGTTTCCCCTACAGTGATGGTATGAATAAACCCATCCACATTGCCATGATGTGGTTCCTCTGTCGTGCCCTCGAAAGGGATCAAACAAACCCGACAAAAATCATAAAGTGACATCTTCTTATGCTCATCATATAAATAAAACTCCACCATAGGTGGTGAGCTCCTAGAATGGAAATGAAAGTTTTGCACAAAGATATTAGTGAGTAAGAGATACTGGTCGCGTTGGTCGTGGAGGAAGGAGGTGAGGCCTGCGTTCTCAGCCATTTCATAAAAATCATCATAAATCCCGACTGCTCTCAAGAATTCATCGGAAGGCCATTCACACGGCCGAACCTCCGCGGTGCGAGGCAGATTATACTTGGTCTTCGCTGCCTTTTCATTTTACTTTTCCTTCGAGCTTCGGCTCGATGAGCCCCTCAAAAATCTCTTAATTATTTTCTAAAAAATTCTGAAATTTTCAATAACTTCAAAATAAAAGTAAACCAAACTCAACAAAATTGATAACAACTACTCCTACAAGTGCCTAGAGCCTATATCATGCATCAAAACTTCTTTTAACCATATAAATTTGACATGCAAGCTCAAGAACAGGGTCACCTAAGCAGCACAATTTTGCAATGAATAAAGCACTAGAACAAAAACTAACTGGGCCAATGGAGGAATCACATACCAAGGAACAATCTCCCCAAGCAGTTTCGTGAGAGGTGCTTTGAGCAAGGAGATCGAAAATGGCAGCAAAATGAGCTTGGACTCGGGTTTGAGCTGGATATTCGTGTTTGTGGGAGGAAGAAGGAGTGTGTAGGTGTAGGAATAAGTGGAGGAGGGCCACCGTGGGTCCACGAGGCACGGGGGCGCGCCCTCCACCCTCATGGCCAGGTGGATGGCCCCCCTGCTGTGTTCTTGGTGCCAAATATTCTCAAATATTCCAGAAAAAATCATATTAAATTTCAGGGCATTTGGAGAACTTTTATTTTCGGGGTATTTTATATTGCACGGATAATTCAGATAACAGACAGAAAAAATACCATTTTTATTTTATTTAATATAAATAACGGAAAGTAAGAGAGGGTACAGAAATTTGTGTTTTCTAGTTTCATCCATCTCATGATCATCAAAAGGAATCCACTAACAAGGTTGATCAAGTCTTGTTAACGAACTCATTCCGAATAACATGGAACCGAAGAAATTTTGAATAACAGTATGTTACCTCAACGGGGATATGCACATCCCCAATAATAAGAATATCATATTTCTTCTTGACAGTTGGAAGAGGAAATTCAAAACCTCCAAATATAATCGATGGAATTTTTCCAATAGAGTTGATACTATGAACTTGAGGTTGTTTCCTCGGAAAGTGTACCATATGCTCATTACCATTAACATGAAAAGTGACATTGCCTTTAGTGCAATCAATAACAGCCCCTGTAGTATTCAAAAAGGGTCTTCCAAGAATAATAGACATACTATCGTCCTCGGGAATACCAAGAATAACAAAGTCCATTAAAATAGTAATGTTTGCAACTACAACAGGCACATCCTCACAAATACCGACATGTATAGCAGTTGATTTATCAGCCATTTGCAAAGATATTTCAGTAGGTTTCAACTTATTCAAATCAAGTCTACGATATAAAGAGAGAGAGGCATAACACTAACACCGGCTCCAAGATCACATAAAGCAGTTTTAAAATAATTTCTTTTAATGGAGCATGGTATAGTGGGTACTCCTGGATCTCCTAGTTTCTTTGGTATTCCACCCTTAAAAGTATAATTAGCAAGCATGGTGGAAATTTCAGCTTCCGGTATCTTTCTTTTATTAGTAACAATTTCTTTCATATACTTAGCATAATGATTCATTTTAAGCATATCAGTTAATCGCATACGGAAAAAGATAGGCCTAATCATTTCAGCAAAGCCCTCAAAATCCTCATCATCCTTTTTCTTGGACGGTTTGGGAGGAAAAGGCATGGGTTTCTGAACCCATGGTTCTCTTTCTTTACCATGATTCCTAGCAACAAAGTCTTTCTTATCATAACGTTGATTCTTTGATTGTGGCTTATCAAGATCAACAGCAGGTTCAATTTCTATATCATTATCATTACTAGGTTGAGCATCATCATGATCATTATTACTAGTTTTAGGTTCATTACCAGATTGTGTTTCAGCATCAGAAATAGAAATATCATTTGGATTCTCAGGTGTATCAATAAGAGGTTCACTAGAAGCATGCAAAGTCTTATCATTTTTTCTTTTTCTTCCTTTTAGAAGGACTAGATGCATCTATATTATTTCTCTGAGAATCCTCCTCAATTCTCTTAGGGTGGCCTTCAGGATACAGAGGTTTCTGAGTCATTCTACCACCTCTAGTCATAACTCTAACAGAATTATCATTTTTCTTACTATTCAATTCATTGAGAAAGTCATTTTGGGCTTTACGTACTTGTTCTACTTGAGTGGTAACCATAGAAGCATGTTTACTAATAAGTTAAAGTTCACCTTTAACATTAGTCGTATAATCACCCAAGTGTTCAAGCATATTTGAATTGTATTTCAATTGTCTACCAAAATAAGCATTGAAGTCTTCTTGCTTAACCATAAATTTATCAAACTCATCTAAGAATGGGCTAGCAAACTTAGTAAATGGGATTTCAGCTTTATCATATCTATAGAGAGAATTTACCTTTACTACCTGTGTCGGGTTATCAAGACCATGAGTTTCTTCAATAGGTAATGGATTAAGATCATATGCTTCTTCAACAAGCGGTAAATTAAGACCGTGTATTTCTTCAATAGGAGGTAGATTCTTAACATCTTCAGCTTTAATGCCTTTTTCTTTCATAGATTTATTTGCCTCTTGCATATCTTCAGGACTGAGAAATAGAACGCCTCTCTTCTTCGGAGTTAGTTTAGGAATAGGCTCAGGAAGTGTCCAATTATTTTCATTTGTCAACATATTATTCAATAGAATTTCAGCTTCATCCGGTGTTCTTTCCTTGAAAACAGAACCAACAAAACTATCCAGGTAATCTCTGGAAGCATCGGTTAGTCCATTATAAAAGATATCAAGTATTTTATTTTTCTTAAGAGGATGATCAGGCAAAGCATTATGTAATTGGAGAAGCCTCCCCCAAGCTTGTGGGAGACTCTCTTCTTCAATTTGCACAAAATTATATATATCCCTCAAACCAGCTTCTTTCTTATGAGCAGGGAAATATTTAGCAGAGAAGTAATAAATCATATCCTGGGGACTACGCACACAACCAGGATCAAGAGAATTAAACCATATCTTAGCATCACCCTTTAATGAGAACAGAAATATTTTAAGGATATAAAAGTAATGAGTTCTCTCATCATTAGTGAACAAGGTAGCTATATCATTTAATTTAGTAAGATGTGCCACAACAGTTTCAGATTCATAGCCATGAAAAGGATCAGATTCAACCAATGTAATTATATCAGGATAAACAGAGAATTCATAATCCTTATCAATTACACAGATAGGTGAAGTAGCAAAAGCAGGGTCAGGTTTCATTCTAGCATTAAGAGATTGCTTCTTCCATTTAGCTAATAATCTCTTGAGTTCGTATCTATCTTTGCAAGCTAAAATAGCTAAAGCAGCTTCTTTTTCAAAAACATAACCCTCAGGAATAATATGTGATTCATATTCATTAGAGGGAGAGTCCTCATCATCACTTTCATCAATATTATCAGATTCAATATTTTCACTCTCTCTAACCCTAGCAAGTTGTTCATTAAGAAATTCACCAAGTGGCACAATAGTATCAAGAATGGAAGTAGTTTCATCAAAAGTATCATGCATAGCAGAAGTGGCATCATCAATAACATGCGACATATCAGAACGAATAGCAGAAGCAGGTTTAAGTGTCGCAAGCTTACTCAAAACATAAGGTGAATCAAGTGCAGAGCTAGATGGCCGTTCCTTACCTCCCCTCGTAGTTGAGGGAAAAATCTTGGTTCTTTGATCTTTCAAGTTCTTCATAATGATAAGCAGATATAAATCCCAAGTGACTCAAAGAATAGAGCTATGCTCCCCGACAATGGCGCCAGAAAATGTTCTTGATAACCCACAAGTATAGGGGATCGCAATAGTTTTCGAGGGTAGAGTATTCAACCCAAATTTATTGATTCGACACAAGGGGAGCCAAAGAATATTCTCAAGTATTAGCAGCTGAGTTCTCAATTAAACCACACCTGGAAACTTAATATCTGCAGCAAAGTGTTTAGTAGCAAAGTAATATGATAGTAGTGGTAATGGTAGCAAAAGGTAATTATAGCAAAAGTAATGTTTTTGGTATTTTGTGGTTATGATTGCAATAGCAACGGAAAAGTAAATAAGCGAAGAACAATATATGGAAAGCTCGTAGGCAATGGATCGATGATAGAGAATTATGCCGGATGTGGTTCATCATGTAACAGTCATAACCTAGGGTGACACAGAACTAGCTCCAATTCATCGATGTAATGTAGGCATGTATTCTGAATATAGTCATACGTTCTTATGGAAAAGAACTTGCATGACATCTTTTGTCCTACCCTCCCATGGCAGCGGGGGCCTATTGGAAACTAAGGGATATTAAGGCCTCCTTTTAATAGAGTACCGGACCAAAGCATTAACACATAGTGAATACATGAACTACTCAAACTACGGTCATCACCGGTAAGTATCCTGATTATTGTCACTTCGGGGTTAACGGATCATAACACATAATTGGTGACTATAGACTTGCAAGATAGGATCAAGAACTCTCATATATTGATGAAAACATAATAGGTTCAGATCTGAAATCATGGCACTCGGTCCCTAGTGACAAGCATTAAGCATAACAAAGTCATAACAACATCAATCTCAGAACATAGTGGATACTAGGGATCAAACCATAACAAAACTAACTCGATTACATTATTTCCAAATAGACGTTCCGTGAAGTTTCAGGTCATTCCGAGAACTTTTGTTTCTGCACATAAATGAAACCATGGCAATTCTGCTAAAAACAGCATCAGTCCGGGTTAGCTCCATTCAAATCATGTAAGTTAGAGTCTAAAACAAGGGAAAAAGTGTTTGGAAAAGTAGATACGACGGAGATGTATCACATCCATATCCCACGGTTAGACATAAGTAAACATAGATTAAACATACTCAGACATAGATAATAAGCGTACACGTACACACGCATAGTTCAACCATAAGTACATAGTTCAACCGTCATTAAGCATACTCAAGCTACATAGTTCGATCCCACATATCATCTCACATGCCGGCATGATCCTGAAGCTTCTCCAGGTACTCGGAGTACGCGCTGTGCTCCACCCTGCAAGAATACTTCTACTTGAAGGAGCCAACGTCCCGTCCTCTTGCATGCGCCAGAACACTTAGATACGCGTCATGAAGCTTGTGGTTGCAAAATGGGCATCAATAGCCATTGTTCCAGGTCCTCGTTGTCCACATTGTCAGACAGCACCTATACAGATAGTAAAAAAATGGCATCAAATCAATGATTACATGCCGTGAAGTAGGATTAGGAATTTATGGCTATTTATTTATACATATCCAGATATTATGGTTCGATTTTTAAGCACAGTCGTCTATGTACAGACAAATATTGAAGAAAATAATGGCACAAACATATGTAGGTCATTCAAAATCAATTATCAAGTCCTGGATAGGAATTATTAGCAGTAACACTAACCCTAGTCGGATTACTAGCAGAAATCATTTGCACAGATGTAACAACTTATCACTTATCACTTGTACCATTCAAACAATCAATACACTACACGGATCTAATGAAACTTACTCAGATTCCATGGATTGGGAGAACATAACCATAGGATTTCTATTCCAAAAAGGGGGAGGGAGGAGTAACCAGAGAAACCCTATGATCTACTTGACACATAAATGGGTATAGATGCCTAACCAGCTGTCCGTTGTCGTCGGAGTCATCGCCGGAGTGGTCGTCGAAGTCGTCGCCGGGGTTGTCACCACAGTCGGTGTAGAACTCTGCCTTCGGCTATGGAAGCTCGACACCGTCGATGACGTCAGGGTGCAGCGATAACCCGCCGGCGGTGACAGCAACCTCTGTCTCCATTTCCACGCCATGCTCCGGTGCTTTAGCAGCCCCTGCGTCGCCACTCCCTCCGATGGGACGCTTCGGCGGCATCCTCATACACTGACGGCTTTGAGGACTGAGAGCGGCGTTGAGGATGCAAGCGGAGAGAGAGGATTGTGTGTGTGGTGAGGATGGGGGGTGCGGCCGCTCAGGCGCACCATTAATATGGAGTAGTGGGATTTGTGGGAGAGAGGCAGGCGGCGGTCAAACCGATTGCTTGCCTCACGGTGAGCCTGCGCACCGGACTGCTGGCATGCCTACCAAAGTTTCACACAGCTACTCGCACGCCTCCCGATGACACTGCGCATCAAGCACGCCTCTGTCAATTCACACACCTTCATGCATGCCTCCCGGTCTGCCTGCGCGGTGTACTGCTCGCATGCACCCTGTCAACTCACGCTTGCTCGCACGGCACACTGGTCGCGCGGTGGCACATAAATTGTTTTTCTATTTGTATGATTACTGCTACCGTTTTATTGCTTAACCGAAGCATGTTACATATCCATTGTTGGTCTAATGATCACGGTTCAAATAAATAATCCGTTTGGGACATTGGTTCCCAATTATTAATAATCTCTAGTTTGTAATTAGATAAAGATTACATCAAAACTGGTCTCAAATTTGACAAAAAAAGTACAATGCCACTTTGTATTGGTGTCCATATGACAACACGATAAGTTTCATGAACTTCAAATAAGTTTTGGATGTACTAGAATTTAAAAATCAAGATTCTCAATGTTTGAAATTTGTGCATGGGGAGTAAACATGCACCTAGTGAGACACGTGTGTTTTTTGCAATCCATTTAGGTGCACTGTCACGTGTGCATGTAGCTCAAATTTGATTTTTGCACATTATACCCATAGAAAATCAATCAATTAAGTACTAAAACGTCTTAATGATCTCTGTTTTTTCAAAATTAAAACATCCCTCCTTTGGTAACATATGTTCACCGCGGGATAATTAAATTAACGTGCATTGTAGTTGCAGTGGATTTGCGGTGTGTGTGTGGGTGTGTGCGTCTGGGGGTGGCGGGTGGCTCATAGTACACTACGAGTTGTGAGCCACCGTGTGGGTTGGCCGTTTTATTAGGCAGGTCGGGCCACATTAGAGTCGTGAATTCGTTATTTAAAACATTACACAACCCTTTTCATGAATACATGTTTTGGCCATATGCAGTTGATGGTTGTCCTACACGACACTCGATACTCGCGTGTGACGTTTTCTGTGGGCCTGCGAGGTCGTCGTCCATCACTTTGATGAACAGCCGACGGTGTGGTTAATTTGACCAGCAAGGTAGAATCTTTTTTGTTTGTGTTATGGTGGTATGTAGTATGCATCGAAGACGTGGGAGGGGACTAGCATATATACTATACATACGCGTTCGTGAATAAGTATACCTCACTTAGTGTTGGGACTTTTCGGTTTCCGAGACACGTGCCACATCAAAATTGTGAAATTGGCTATTCAAACATCACACAACATCTCTTTGGGCCACATGCATGCACGCAGTGGTTATCCTAGCTAGGACACTCACGTGTGACGCTTCCATTTGTGGGCCCACGAGGCCATCGTCGATGCATGCATGCATCACTTTGTCCTGCACCGGGGGAGGTTAATTAATTTCACCATCGATGAGGATTCTTTTGGGTTGTACATATTACAGTAGGAGCATATAGTATGCGTCGAAGAGGGGGGAAGGGGACCATCATATGTAGTACGCTTCATGAACTTCACTCTGTGTGGGTGCATCGTTTACGGTTTTTGAGGCATGTGGCACATCAAAGTTGTGCATTTTGGGTATTCAACATATATATGTTTGGCCCACATGCAAAGTGATGGTGGTTGTCCTCTCACACCCACTTAAGCGGTTATCAGCGATATCGATGCTTTCCATCTATGGGCCCACTTGGTCCATCACTACTTTTTTCCTGACAACGAGAGAGGTTAATTTGACTTAGGAGGAGATTATTATTTTGCTTGTAATACAGTATATATATAGGTCATGCTCTGGGATGACATGCATGATACAGTTTGAGCACACACACATGCATGTGTACGCATGAATCCCTCCCATCGAGTCGAAGTGGCTAGTACAACGACATGTCATGAACCGATCTTGCTCTGTGTGGGAAGGGTACGATTTTCGACGCACGCGCCATAACAATGTTGTGAAATGGTATTCAAACAAGCATGCACGCATCACCTCCATACATATGCATGTAGTGGTTTCCTTCGAACGGTACACTCCCTCGCATGGTTATCGGCGACAAGCCTATATATTCGTGGGCCCACGTGGGCATCCATGATCACCTTGACCGACAACAAGATAGGTTACCATGGCGGATTCTTCATTTGGTTCATGTTATCATAGTATAGGTGATGGTGAGATTCAGACCTAATTAAGTTTGAACGCATATACTATGCACACATGCATGCATAAATCCCCGTCGTTGGCTTGAAGTGTGGTGTAACATACATATGCATCGTCAACCTAACCCTCACTTAGTGTGGGGATTTCTAGTTCGAAATCATGGTGCCACATCAAAGTTGTTCCATTGTGTACTAAAAAACACACCTCTCCATACATATTTTTGGGCCACACGCATGCAGTGGTTGTCTTTGGGGACTAGCTACTTGCGTGATTATTGGCGACCTAGCCCATCTTCGGGGTTGCATGGACGGCCATCACTTTGACCAACAACAAGAGAGAGGTTGTATGACCAAGGTGGTTTATTCTTGGTCCATTTTACAATCCATCTTGGTGAGATATGCCTCTTTGGCCCACCGACTAAAAGTGTTTGTGTGTGTGTGTGTGGCGGGGGGGTGTTACTTCGCACTTTGCTAGGTGAACCTCGGTTGGGGGGGGGGGGCATGTATTCATAGCTTGGGATTCCCTTCGTGCTGACATGAGGGGGGAGGGCTGCTAGCTACTTAGCATTTTTCTAGGTGAACCTTGGTTGGGGGGTATGAATTCATAGCTTAGGATTCCCTTCGTGCTGACACGAGGGAGGGGGGCTGCTAGCTACTTCGCACTTTGCTAGGTGAACCTCGGTTGGGGGGGCATGCATGCATAGCTTAGGATTCCCTTCATGCCGACACGAGGGAGGGGGGCTGCTAGCTACTTCGCACTTTGCTAGGTGAACCTCGGTTGGGGGAGGGGGTGATGTCTACTACACAACCTTCTTCTTGTAGACGTTGTTGGGCCTCCAAGTGCAGAGGTTTGTAGGACAGTAGCAAATTTCCCTCAAGTGGATGACCTAAGGTTTATCAATCCGTAGGAGGCATAGGATGTAGATGGTCTCTCTCAAGCAACCCTGCAACCAAATAACAAAGAGTCTCTTGTGTCCCCAACACACCCAATACAATGGTAAATTGTATAGGTGCACTAGTTCGGTGAAGATATGGTGATACAAGTGGTATATGGATAGTAGATAATAGTTTTTGTAATCTGAAAATATAAAAACAGCAAGGTAACGAATGATAAAAGTGAGCGTAAACGGTATTGCAATTCATTGAAACAAGGCCTAGAGCTCATACTTCCGCTAGTGCAAGTTCCCTCAACAACAATAACATAATTGGATCACATAACTATCCCTCAACATGCAACAAAGAGTCACTCCAAAGTCACTAATAGCAGAGAACGAACGAAGAGATTATGGTAGGGTACGAAACCTCCTCAAAGTTATTCTTTCCAATCAATCCGTTGGGCTATTCCTATAAGTGTCAAAAACAGCCCTAGAGTTCGTACTAGAATAACACCTTAAGATACAAATCAATCAAAACCCTAATGTCACCTAGATACTCCAATGTCACCTCAAGTATCCGTGGGTATGATTATATTATATGCATCACACAATCTCAGATTCATCTATTCAACCAACACAAAGAACCTCAAAGAGTGCCCCAAAGTTTCTACCGGAGAATCACGAAGAAAACGTGTGCCAACCCCTATGCATAGGTTCATGGGCGGAACCCGCAAGTTGATCACCAAAACATACATCAAGTGAATCACGTGGTATCCCATTGTCACCACAGATACGCACGGCAATACATACATCAACTGTTCTCAAATCTTTAAAGACTCAATCCGATAAGATAACTTCAAAGGGAAAACTCAATCCATTACAAGAGAGTAGAGTGGGGAAGAAACATCATAGGATCCAAATATAATAGCAAAGCTCGCGATACATGTAAGTGCATCTAGTGCCCCTTATTGATTTTGGTGTATTGAAGACTTATAGGTTAAGGGACTAATGCGTTTGTGAGTATACATAGGTCTATAAGTCTATGAGGAGTTTGATATTTACAGAGAAAGTCGACCCCTAAAAATGAAGTTCTTCGACTAAAGATTTTGGATTTCTGAAGACTTTCTAAAGACTTTGAAAGTAAAGAAATTGCTGTGACCTTGAAGACTTGGTATTCATTCGAGGAACATGAAGCGTGAAGACTTTTGTTTTCGTAGTTTCATTTTCCCTTTCTTGAGTCATAGGAAACACCGTACTGTTAAAGGGGGTCGAGGAAATACTAAGGAAAAATTTCCATGTGATGCTCAACTCAAAATCCTACACCTACCAATCCCTTCGAGTGAAGCCATTGGAAATCTCATACAGTTTAGTCATATTCTTCAGTGACAGAGATGAAGTTCTTCTGGTCTCTGAGGAATTTGTTCTGTCTGAGGAGTTAGGAATTCGCCAGTGCGGATTGCCTACACAGTGAGGAACATGATAGCCCTGAGGATTTTGCTACTCAAAATTCCGACCGTTGTTGTGCTATGCGCCAGCTGTCCCAAAATATCTATCCACCTAACGGTCATATCATTGAAGGGCATTTATGTCTTATCATGTCGGGCTACTCCCTAGGCTATAAATAGCCGTCCCCTACAACCACTAGCTGGTTGGTTGCTCCGAGAGAAATTGACACTTGTCATTTGAGAGCAACCCATCCTCCGAGGACTTTGAGCGAAAATCACCAAGTGAGGAAAAACCCAAACCCAAACACCTACAAACCCCAAGTGATTGAGCACCACTGAAGAGATTGATCCTGCGTGGATCCGACGCTTGTTACCTTTGAAGACTGTGATTCTTCCAGACAGTTAGGCGTCATGGTCTAGAGCATCCAAGAGGAATTGTGGATCGCCGAGTGACCAAGTTTGTGAAGGTTTGGAAGTCGCCTGAAGACTTACCACGAGTGATTGGACGAGGTCTGTGTGACCTTAGTTCAAGGAGAATATGGTGAGGACTTGGTGTCCTGAGTTGCGTGCTCAGGACTGGGTGTCTGGGACTGTGTGTCCTCGAGTTTAAATACTCAGCCGCTCCAACCAGACGTACAACTGAGACAGCAGTTGGAACCGGTCTACCAAATCATTGTCTTCACCAAGCTTACAGGTTCTATTCCCTCAACTCTTTCATTTCCTCATAACTGAGTTGTGTGCTTGTTCATATCTGTGTTTGAAGACTTTGACTGAAGACTTTCTCAAGTTCCTCAGTTCAATTTCTTCAGTCAGTTTGTCTTCATCCTATGCTATCATGTGCTTACGCTTCATGTACTCTGTGCATGTCTTCATTTCATCATGATGACTATGCTTGCATTTTGTTATGTTTACTTTTGAGTACTTATTCCGCTGCTAGTAGTTCTTCACTAAGGAATTTCCTCACCGGCAAATTCCTCAGTGAAGAATTTCATAAAAATCTCCTATTCAACCCCCCTCTTGTCGATATAACGCACTTTCAATTGGTATCAGAGCAAGGTACTCCCTTGTTCTGTGTGATTTTGGTTTAACAGCCTGGAGTTTTAGTTATGTCGACTGCAGGTATGAAGAAAGTGACATGCCCCATCTTTGACGGTCACGAGTATCCCAAGTGGAAGGCCATGATGAAGAAGCGCCTCATGGTGATGAACAGCGAGCTGTGGACCGTCACTGAAATTGGTCTGACCGATCTGTGCAAGATGGCGGAAGCTGATGACATTCGCAAGTACACTCTTCTCAACCTCACGACAAAGGATGTCATCTGCTCCTGTCTGTCTCAAAATCAGTTTAGGAATATCATGCATCTCGATCATGCGAAGCTCATCTAGGACCGTCTCTTTGAGGTCTATGAAGGTCATCGAACCTGTCATGATCCTTGGTTTGAGGACTTCAAGGAATCTCTCAAAGCGATGGCATTCGAACCAGAATCATCATCTTCTGCATCATGCCTTATGGCAAAAGATGTTGAGGTAACTGAATGCAACCTATCCGAGTCTAGTGATGATGAATCTGGTGATGAATTTGGACCCAGCTATGTCAAACTTGCTTCCCTTGCCACTAAACAACAAAGAGCTTTGGAAAAAGTTTACTCCATGCTAAATAAGAGGGATGATATGTTGGGTGAAGAAATGGATCAGTCAAAAGCTTTGGCTGAAAGTCTTCAGAGACTTCATACTAAGTATGACACCCTTCAAGATCAACATAACACTCTTTTATCTGATCATGAGAAGCTTTCTTATGAATTTCTTCAAAGAAAGCAAGATCTTGAAAAGTTAAGAGTGAGTTATGAAGATCTTCAGAAGGAGCGCGATTCATTACTTGCTCAGCAAATCAGCGCTTCTCAGGAAGAATTTGTTCCTCCATGCTTGAAGTGCATTGAACGTGAATCTGCTAATTCTTCACCTGAATGTTCAAATGCTTCTAATGTATCAAATTCTTCACATGCCTCTGCTATTTCTAATTCCTCATCTGAGGACATTGCTAGTATCACTGATGATGCAGGGCTGAATGAATTGTACATGATAGGCATGTACAAAGGCCTGAAAGGGCATCATACTCTTTGTGATGTGCTTAAAAAGCAGATCCTCAACAGGAACCCTAGGAAAGAGGGTATCGCTTTTGAGAGGAAACTCAATGCTGATGGTACATATTGGAAGCCTGAGCAGTACCCCAAAACTACATGGGTTGCTGCAAAGGGACCTCCAGTTGATCCATCTAACTTATCTGGATTTGCATGTGAATCTCCTCATTTTGATGATGAGTCATTTGACTCCAACTATAAACTGTTCAAAAATCAGAATGGTGAAGTATTTGCTAGATATGTTGGCACTAATTGCAGGAATGGTCCTCCTATGAAGAAAATCTGGGTTCCCAAAAGATGCCTTGAAAATCTTCAGGTGAATGTCATCATGACGCCACCTGTGAAGAATAGGAACCCTAGATCAAATTCCTCATATGGATCAAGTTCTTCATATGGATCCAAGTCCTCATACAGACCAAACTCCTCATATGGATCATATTCCTCAAAAGGATCAAAGTCCTCATATGAACATCATCGTGCTAACCTGTTTCACAGGGAAGATCTAAGGATTATGGATATGTGCATTATTCTTCAAATCATTATATCCATAAGTCCTCGAAGAATTTCTCTGCTTACACTTATGCTTACTCTAACCCCTCTTATGTGAAACAAAATGGACTGGCTTCTATGCCATCCTTCTCGTATGGAGCTCGCAGAATGATGAACTCTTTGCCACCCCTTCAGACGTGGGTGGTGAAGAAAAGGAACTAATCTCTTCTGCAGGGTCAGGTCTCCAGACGTATGTAATCGTCTGAAGAATGTGCTGGAGACCTGAGTGTGCCTGATAGGACGCAGGCTAATCATGAAGAAATGAACTTTCATTTCTCACGTCCTCATACTGTTTTATCTGTTCTTTTTCTTGATGAAATTGATCTGATGAATTGATGTCATATTCTTCACTGATGAAGTATATGAGTTTGTAAGCTGCACTAATTCATCTGCAGGATGATCAACCCAAAGCCACTGAGTGGGTCCTCGATAGTGGATGTACAAATCACATGACTGATGACAAGAATCTATTGATGGATGCTCCATTATCTCCGTCGCATCCGAAGCATGTCATCTTTGCTGATAAAGGCAAAAGTCAGGTATTGGGTCTAGGTAAGGTTGCGATCACAAAGGATCGACTCATGGACAAAGTCATGCTTGTTGAGTCCTTAGGATACAACCTTATGTCTGTCTTAATGCTTTGTGATCTTGATATGGTTGTTGTCTTTGGCAAGTACCGTTGTGTTCTGGTTATGGAAGCTGACAATTCCAAAGTCTTCGAAGGCTTTAGGACAGGAGACCTGTATATTGTTGATTTCTCTACAGGACCACAACCAGCCGTGTGTCTACTCGCAAAAGCTTCAGAAGGCTGGCTCTGGCATCGACGACTTGGTCATGCAGGCATGAGGAATTTGCACACGCTTGCGAAGAAGAAGCATGTCATTGGCATCGAGAATGTCAAATTCCTCAAGGATCACCTATGCAGAGCCTGTGAAGCTGGGAAGATGACAAAGGCCAAGCATCCAGCGAAGACTATCATGACCACTACTCGCCCATTTGAATTGCTTCACATGGATCTCTTTGGTCCCAATCATTATTCTGCTGTTTCAAATGAAGCATCTCAATATGGCTTTGTTATTGTTGATGATTACTCTCGTTACACATGGGTACACCTTGTTACTTACAAACATGAAGTGCAGGAAGTCTTCAAACGATTTTCCTCGAGGGCTTCAACCAACTTTGGTGTGAAGATCAAGCACATCAGAAGTGACAATGGCACTGAGTTCAAGAATTATGGTCTCGATGACTATCTTGATGAACTTGGTATTACTCATGAGTTATCTGCTCCTTACACTCCTCAGCAGAATGGCGTCGTGGAGCGCAAGAACAGGACTCTTGCTGAGATGGCTCGCACTATGCTTAATGAATACAAAATGCCTCGTCAGTTCTGGATTGAGGCAATTGACACTGCGTGCCACATCATCAACAGAGTATATCTTCACAAATTCTTCAAGAAGACTGCATATGAACTCCTCACTGATAAGAAACCAATGTAAGTTATTTCAAAGTCTTCGATGCTAAATGTTGGATTAGAGATCCTCATCACCACTCAAAATTTGCACCGAAAGCACATGAAGGTTTTATGCTTGGTTATGGAAAGGACTCGCACACCTACAGAGTCTTCAACAATGTTCTTCACAAGGTTGTTGAAACTGTAGATGTGCGATTTGATGAAACTAATGGCTTGCAAAGAGAGCACCTACCTACTGTGATAGATGAACCAGCACCTGAGGAAACTATCAAGTTCAAGGCTACTGAGGATGTCATTCCTACTGAAGAATTAGCTGAAGAATTCATTCCAGGACATGAAGAACGTCGAGCTAAAGCACCTGAAGAAAATACTAAAGAAAATTGTGCTGAAGAGAATGCCGATCAAACTCTTCAATGACAACCAGCTCATCGTGGCATTGCAAAAGAAGTGCAAGTTGAAAAGATCATCAATGACATCAAAGCGCCAGGTCCTCTCACACGCTCAAAAGCTTCACATTTATCTAACTTTTGTGGGCACTATGCTATTGTCTCTATTACAGAGCCCACTAAGGTAGATGAAGCATTTCTAGAGCCTGAGTGGATTCAGGCCATGCAAGAAGAACTACATCAGTTCGAGCTCAACAATGTCTGGGAACTGGTCAAACGTCCAGATCCTCGCAAGCACAATATCATTGGCACAAAGTGGATCTACCACAACAAGCAAGATGAAAATGGCCTTGTGGTGAGGAATAAGGCATGGCTTGTAGCTCAAGGCTACACACAGGTTGAAGGAATTGATTTCGATGAAACTTTTGCACCTGTTGCTAGACTCGAGGCTATTCGCATATTGCTTGCTTATGCTAACCATCATGATATCACTTTATATCAAATGGATGTGAAAAGTGCATTCCTTAATGGTAAGCTTGAGGAAGAAGTATAAGTTGCTCAACCCCCAGGTTTTGAAGATCCAAAGAATACTGACAAAGTCTTCAGACTCAACAAGGCCCTCTATGGTCTCAAGCAGGCCCCACGGGCGTGGTATGATACCTTGAAGGAATTCCTCATGAAGAAAGGCTTCAAACCCGGTTCACTCGACCCTACTCTTTTCACTAAATCTTATGATGGTGAATTGTTTGTGTGCCAAATATATGTTGATGATATTATCTTTGGCTGTACTGACCAACTTTATAGTGATGAATTTGCCTATATGATGAGTGAAGAATATCAAGTGTCTATGATGGGAGAGTTGAAATTCTTCTTATGTCTTCAAATTCATCAACAACGGAATGGCATATTCATATCTCAGGAGAAATACCTCAAGGATGTACTGAGGAAATTCGGTATGCAAGATTGCAAAGGCGTCAAAATTCCTATGCCCACAAATGGCCATCTGTGCACTGATGAAAAGGGTATCGACTTCAATCATAAGGTATACCGCTCCATGATTGGCTCTTTATTGTACCTATGTGCATCTAGGCCAGACATAATGCTTAGTGTTTGCATGTGTGCCCGATTTCAAGCTACACCGAAGGAATCACACCATAAGGCTGTGAAGCATATTCTTCGATATCTAGCTCACACACCAACACTTGGATTATGGTACCCCAAGGGCTCGGCTTTTGATCTCATTGGATATTCTGACTCTGACTATGCTGGTGATCGTGTGGACCGCAAGTCAACATCTGGTACATGTCATTTCCTCGAACGATCTTTGGTCTGTTGGTCCTCGAAGAAACAGAACTGCGTATCACTATCTACTACTGAAGCTGAGTACATTGCCACTGGTTCTTGCTGTGCTCAATTGCTATGGATGAAGCAAACTCTCAAGGACTACGGCGTCAACATTAAGAATGTGCCTCTCTTCTGTGACAATCAGAGTGCCATCAAGATTGCTCACAACCCAGTTCAGCACTCGAAGACAAATCACATTCAGATTCGTCATCATTTTCTTCGTGATCATGTGTTGAAGGGCGACATTTATATTGAGCATGTGAAGACAGAAGAATAGCTAGCCGATATCTTCACAAAGCCCTTGGATGAGAAGAGATTTAGCAAGTTGCGGTGTGAGCTAAATATCCTAGAATCTTCGAATGTTCTTTGAAAAGGACACTCATCCCAACACTTATGCAAAATTGATGACTTAGATGTGCAACACATGAACAAACGTTTTTCTTCAATCAATTAAGAATAACACTCTTAGTGTGAAGAAATTAACGAAGAATTTGATTCTCAGAACCCTACGATAATTGTACGCGGTGTCTGAAATCATCATTCTTATACGGTGGGTTATGCCACCACCAAAAGTTGAAATTCCTCAATTGTTCATATTCTTCAACTTTGCATTGTCTTCACTGTTTCCGTCATTTCTTCATCGGCTATATATATATATATATATATATATATATATATATATATATATATATATATATATATGAGTTTATGTCCTCTACAGCATTCACTTATTGCTAATTCTTCAAGTTGGTTTTTCTGCTAAGTGAATGTGATCGGACCCTTCCCCTCTATGCTATACTCAACCCAATCTATTCACAAATTCTTCATGTGTGTTCTATTTGAAACTCGTTCAAATCTTCACTATGTCCTTGTCAGCTGAAGAAATTGCGAACGGAACTTTAAAACCTATCTTATCTAAATTTTGGGCTTTGCCGCTCAAACCGTTCCGCATCCCACGATATACTTATCCACTCACCCATGATCTAACACGATCTCCACTTCTCACTACGTGGGTGACACATGTCATGCGAATGAGAAGGGTCGGGGCACGTTCGTCCAATTTCTTCGGGTGAACAGTTTTTCACCGTGGCTATAAATACCCCTCTTCCCCTTCCTCACTTCTTCTACTCCGCTCGACCTCTCTCCAGCTCGAGCTTCTCAAACCCTAGCACCGCCGCAACTTCATCACCGCCGGTGAGGAAGAGCTTCACTGCCTCGACCTCGTCACCGACGTACTCGCGCCGACTGCGGAAATCTTCACTCCGCCACCGCCGTAGCCGTCTTCCTCCGCCAAGTTAGGGCGTGGAAGATCTACACAGACGAACTTCTCCTCTCCACTTCACTGTTCGTCGTGTTCTTTGTTCAGGGTAATTAAAAGTTACTTTTACTGCCCTCATTGATTCGAATGATTATCTACAAAATCTTCAAAGGTGTTTTTCTTCATATCCTCACTCACTAAAATTCATCACAAGTCATTTGTTCTTGTTTTGTTTCTCTAAGCATCATTTTTTCTTCAAGATTCCTCAATTGTGTGGATCTTCGATCTATACAACTCTGGAACCTAAGACAAAGAACGCTTAGTGAAATTCTTCAAGACTCATCTAGTCAAATTCCTCAAACTTGTTCTTTTTACAAAACCTTCTGAGAACGCATATGACCTCTCCAAATTCCTCGCACCTATACTCTATTCACAGGTACTCATGTCAGCTGCTGAATCACTAGGTTCTCATCAACTTAACTCATTTGCAGCGTTCCTCAAAGAAAAGTTGCATACTTCTTCAGAAAATTCAATTGTTCAAATTCCTCAACTGAAGAAAATGGCTGATGGTAAAAGGCAACAGAAAGGAGGAAAGAAGTCTGAGGTTATGACTGCCTTTGAAATCCCTGAGGACATATACAAAGATTACTGCACTCCTGATGAGGCCAAGTTTGGAAAAGAGGACAAAAATCAGCGCAAGGTGCGCATACAGAGGATAGAAAGGAGATGGGCAAGAGAATGGAGGGAGTACAGGTATGTAACTCCAAAGTACATGAAGAAATTCGCACTCAATCCTCCATGCCCAAGAGCTCCATTGGCACCTGGCCAAATAGCAGATCCCACCAGCCTCAAGTGCGGTGAGGACTATCCCGACGAATGGGCCAAGCGCCAAGCCAAGTTGGCTAAGCAAGCCAGAGAAGCAGTGGGGAAATTTAATGAAGACTCAGCTGCTGCTGCTGCTGCCTCTGCTGTCAAGCCGAAGAAGGCTATGTCAAAGAAGCATGCGCGCAAGCCAAGTGCTTCACCAACAATGCCCTCAAGGCCAAGCTCCTCAATAATGCCCTCACGGCCAATTCCTCATGCTGCTCCTGCTCCCTCAAAATCCTCAGCTCCTCCAAAATCCTCAGCTGTTCCAACAAAGTACTTAGCACCTGTGCATCTTGCCTCGTGCCAAAGGACTGCAGGCATGTCCATTGCCTCAGGTGTCTCAGCAAGTTCCTCAGCTGCACCAACTTCCTCAACGGGACCCTCTCTACTGAAGACGAAGGCCACTGCTGGACGAGGTCCTCGCCCTATTCCTCAGAAGAAGCAAGTCGCCTTCCAAGAGCCGTCTGATGAAGACGAAGCTGATGATGATGAACTTGCAGAAATCATCAGAGATAGGCAAGTCAGGGCCGCTAGAGCCAAGGGAACAGATGTGTCACTGCTTTTGGATCCCAAGTTGATCCTCGAGTACATTGATGTTTGGCACAAGGACCCCAACACTCCCATGCCTGACTTCAAGCTGACTTCATGCTGACTCACTTCATACAAGAAGAGAAGTGGAAATTTGAACAGGGGAGGAGGGTGAAGAAAGTGCAGTACAAGAAAGAGCGCTTTCTGAAGCAAAACGTTCTGAAGCTTTCACCTGAAGAACTTGTTGCTCTCTAATTAGAAATCAAGAAACTGAGTGATGAATTTGATCGCTATTATGCTGACTGGCTGGGAGCCAAAGTCAGATTTGTAAAAATAACAGAAAAGTTCACCTCCAATGTTGCAGCCCCAACGCAACAGGAAATTCCTCAGGCTGAAGCATCTGCTCAGCCTACTGAAGAAAATGCCAGCACCGCTGATGACAATCAGGCTGCTGAAGAAAATGTGAGTTCCAGGGCTGATGACTGCATTCCAGCCGCTAAAGAAATTGCCAGGGCACCCACTAGTGGTGCGCTTGAAGAAAATGAAGAAAATCAACCAGATTCCTCTCCTCCTCCTGCGCCTACACCAACTCCAATCCTTCCATCTGCATCAGATGTGAAGCAGACCAAGGCTGCGGAGCGTGCAGCAGTGAAGAAAAGGAAAGCATCAGCTGCTTCAGATTCTTTAGCTCCGAAGAAGATGAAGCCTATGACAAGTTCATTTGCTATTCCCATTGATGTTGTTCCCATCTCAACCAGGCCATCAAAGGACCTTGTTCCTTTTGGTGAAGAATATGAGATCCCTAGCGGATCTGATGAAGAAAATCATTCTGCTGCTTCATCAGAGCAGATTGATGAAGAAATTGAAGTGGATACGATCCCTTCAACACCTGTTATCTCCTCGCCTATGCCTCAGTTCACAGCTGAAGAGGCTGGCGTTGAAGAAATGGAAGATGAAGATGTGGACGTTGGCTGCTCCACACCAGTGATGAGTGATGAATTCTGGGAAAGTCAGCATCCAAACTCTCCAATGTTCACACCGTTGCAGCAAATACCTCAGTCCCCCGCACAAACTGTTCAAATGGGCTCTGAAGAAACTCACCCCACTTCATCTGTACATGAGGAAATTCCAGCCACTAATGCTGAAGAAACTACTGCTGCTGAACATCTGAAGACGTAGACTGCCACTGAAGAGGAACCAGAAATTCCTCAGCCTGAAGAACCTGAGATTGCGAATCCTGAGGTTGTGATGCAACTCACTGACACTCCTCTGCCCAAGCCAAAGGATCCATTCTCACGCAAGCAAAAGTTCAAGGCTGATGATTTCTTTGGCGAGCATGTATTCTTCGAAGACTACAACCCTTATAACTCTGCTCGCATTAGGAAGAGGCATTTCTGGACTGCTAGTCAAGCCAATTTCTATTCCTCAGTGCTGTTCAACAAAGAGAAAATCTTCTACCATGAGCATATTCCTCACGTGGATATGGAATCTCTGCCGTGCTTCGCACCAGTCCTTAGTGTTCTTCATGATGCTAGACTGTTAAACTTTTGCTCTGACATCTACGATTGGAATGAAGAACTGATTCTTCAATTCTATGCAACGCTGCACATCACAGGAGATTCTGAAGATGTGAATTCATGGGTGCTGGACTGGATGTCTGAAAACACTCACTACACTGCACCAGCTTATGAATTGCTTCGTGCCTTACCACTCAGTCCCCCCCTTGAAGAAGCTCGTTGCATCTACAGTGAATCTGAGCTTACAAATCACTACATGCAGGTTCTAATGAAACCTTTGAAGCCAGGTCAGGCCCCACGAGCAAAATTCCTCGTCAAGGAATTGCTTTATGTGCCCAGAACTGTTTATCATATTGTTACGAGGACAATGAGTCCTATCAAAGGCCACGACTCATCTGATGAGGAAATTGTTGGCATCATGAAGAATCTGGTATTCAATATCATTCATGGCATTCCTGTCAATTATTACGATTTCTTCATGAGGACTCTGGCAAATGTTGCACTATCTCCGTTTGAGCTGAAGCCTTATGCACCTTGGATTAAGAGATCCCTCAGGACAAGGTCTTCACTCAACTACAAAGCTGATTTTCAGAATCATCTCAGCAACTTGCCCCCAATTGATGTCCTCAAGCAGACCTATTCCTCAGTTGATGGAAAGGGCAAGACACCAGCTGTTATAGATGAAGGCATTCGTCCATTGGATGGTCAATTTCACAAAGCTGCTTCTTATTCCACCAATGATGACTCTGCCACACATGACTTTGCCAATGCACCCAAGTCCACTCCTCAAGCCACTGCTCCGCGCGTGATGACTAACCGTGAACTTTTGCTTAGTCTTCATCAGAAGGTGGATCGAAATCACAAATGGGTTAAGCGTCAGTTTGGTTCATTTCTTCACAACATGACTGCTACACACAATGCAGTGAAGAAAAACCATTACTACCTCCATCAAGTCTTCGGTCGCACCTGGGCAATCCTGTCACATCTGTATGGTGAAGACGATCTGAAGAAAATGGGTCTCAAGGAAGATTTTGACTGGTCTGCACCTCCACCGAAGAAATTCAAGAAGGTCAAGGTTCCTTCTCTGGTGGCCAGCTCATTTTCTTCATCGCGCGACACCGATGAAAATGAAGACTTGGACGACACTGCGGCAGGCCCTACTACAACAAACGACCCCAACAACGCTGTCGCTCCTTCATCAACTTGATATTCTTCAGGGGTGTTAGTCCTCATATTCGATCCTTTTGGTCATTTGATGACAAAGGGGGAGAATTTTGAGTTAGTCTTCAAGCGGGTCTTTCTATATGGGCGTTTTTTTCAAGTTACAACTCTCGTTCTTCTGAGACTTTATTGGATCGAGTTGTAAACTTAAACCCGATGGTGCTCTGATACTCTTGATACGTTTTTCTGCATGCTTATTCCTCGTTAATATTATTGCATGCATGCTGAATTACATCGGTCACCATATTTCATCATGCATTTCAAATTCTTCACTGTTATATGTCAATATGCGTGTATGACTTACAAGATATAGGGGGAGATCTCCATGATTCAACTCTTCAAGTGTGCATTGCTTCAAAAGCAAATTCCTCACTATGCACATCTTCAGGGGGAGTTATTCTATATCTTGCAATCAAATTCCTCAATATCAGTATTTACACTTCATATGTTTATCCTTGTTGAAAACTTAACCTATATTGTCATCAATCACCAAAAAGGGGGAGATTGTAAGTGCATCTAGTGCCCCTTAGTGATTTTGGTGTATTGAAGACTTATAGGTTAAGGGACTAATGCGTTTGTGAGTATACACAGGTCTATAAGTCAATGAGGAGTTCGATATTTACAGAGAAAGTCGACCCCTAAAAATGAAGTTCTTCGACTGAGGATTTTGGATTTCTGAAGACTTTCTGAAGACTTTGAAAGTGAAGAAATTGGTGTGACCTTGAAGACTTGGTATTCATTCGAGGAACATGAAGCGTGAAGACTTTTGTTTTCGTAGTTTCATTTTCCCTTTCTTGAGTCATAGGAAACACCGTACTGTTAAAGGGGGTCGAGGAAATACTAAGGAAAAATTTCCATGTGATGCTCAACTCAAAATCCTACACCTACCAATCCCTTCGAGTGAAGCCATTGGAAATCTCATACAGTTCAGTCATATTCTTCACTGATAGAGACGAAGTTCTTCTGGTCTCTGAGGAATTTGTTCCGACTGAGGAGTTAGGAATTCGCCAGTGCGGATTGCCTACACAGTGAGGAACATGATAGCCCTGAGGATTTTGCTACTCAAAATTCTGACTGTTGTTGTGCTATGCGCCAGCTGTCCCAAAATATCTATCCACCTAACGGTCATATCATTGAAGGGCATTTATGTCTTATCATGTCGGGCTGCTCCCTAGGCTATAAATAGCCGCCCCCTACAACCACTAGCTAGTTGGCTGCTCTGAGAGAAACTGACACTTGTCATTTGAGAGCAACCCATCCTCCGAGGACTTTGAGCGAAAATCATCAAGTGAGGAAAACCCAAACCCAAACACCTACAAACCCCAAGTGATTGAGCATCACTGAAGAGATTGATCCTGCGTGGATCCGACGCTTGTTACCTTTGAAGACTGTGCTTCTTCCAGACGGTTAGGCGTCATGGTCTAGAGCATCCAAGAGGAACTGTGGATCGCCGAGTGACCAAGTTTGTGAAGGTTTGGAAGTCGCCTGAAGACTTACCACGAGTGATTGGACGAGGTCTGTGTGACCTTAGTTCAAGGAGAATACGGTGAGGACTTGGTGTCCTGAGCTGCGTGCTCAGCACTGGGTATCCGGGACTGTGTCTCCCCGAGTTTAAATACTTAGCCGGTCCAACCAGACGTACAACTGAGACAGCGGTTGGAACTGGTCTACCAAATCATTGTCTTCACCAAGCTTACTGGTTCTATTCCCTCAACTCTTTCATTTCCTCATAACTGAGTTGTGTGCTTGTTCATATCTGTGTTTGAAGACTTTGACTGAAGTCTTTCTCAAGTTCCTCAGTTCAATTTCTTCAGTCAGTTTGTCTTCATCCTGTGCTATCCTGTGCTTACGCTTCCTGTACTCTGTGCCTGTCTTCATTTCATCATGATGACTATGCTTGCATTCTGTTATGTTTACTTTTGAGTACTTATTCCGCTGCTAGTAGTTCTTCGCTAAGGAATTTCCTCACCGGCAAATTCCTCAGTGAAGAATTTCATAAAAATCGCCTATTCACCCCCCTCTAGTCGATATAACGCACTTTCAATACATCAAGATCGTATCACCTCAAGAACACGAGAGAGAGAGAGAGAGAGAGATCGAACACATAGCTACTGGTACATACCCTCAGTCCCGAGGGAGAACTACTCCCTCCTTGTCATGGAGAGCACCAGAATGATGAAGATGGCCACCGGAGAGGGATTCCCCCCTCCGGCAGGGTGCCGGAATGGGTCTAGATTGGTTTTCGGTGGCTACGGAGGCTTCTGGCGGCGGAACTCCCGATCTATTGTGTTCCTCGATAGTTTTAGGGTACGTGGGTATATATGGGTGAAAGAGATACGTCAGGGGAGCCACGAGGGGTCCACGAGGGTGGAGGGCGCGCCCTAGGGGGTGGGCGCGCCCCCTGCCCCGTGGCTCCCTCGTTCCTTTCCTGACGTGCACTCCAAGTTTTTCCGGTAGCTTTCCTTCCAAAAATAACTTCTCCAGTTGGTTTCATTCCGTTTCGACTCCGTTTGATATTCCTTTTCTTCGAAACGCTGAAATAGGCAAAAAACAACAATTCTCGGCTGGGCCTCCGGTTAATAGGTTAGTACCAAAAATAATATAAAAGTGGATAATAAAGCCCAATATTGTCCAAAACAGTAGATAATATAGCATGGAGCAATCAAAAATTATAGATACATTGGAGACGTATCAAGCACCCCCAAGCTTAATTCCTGCTCGTCCTCGAGTAGGTAAATGATAAAAAAGAATTTTTGATGCGGAGTGCTACTTGGCATAATTTCAATGTAATTCTTCTTAATTGTGGCATGAATATTCAGATTCGAAAGATTCAAGACAAAAGTTCATATTGACATAAAAATAATAATACTTCAAGCATACTAACTAAGCAATTATGTCTTCTCAAAATAACATGGCCAAAGGAAGTTCATCCCTACAAAATCATATAGTTTAGTCATGCTCCATTTTCGTCATACAAGAATGCTCTCATCATGTACAACCCCGATGACAAGCCAAGCAATTGTTTCATACTTTAGAAATCTCAAACATATAAACTTTCATGCAATATATGAGCACGAGCCATGGACATAACACTATGGGTGGAATAGAATATGATGATGAGGGTTATGTGGAGAAGACAAAAAAGGAGAAAGTCTCACATCAAGAGGCTAATCAATGGGCTATGGAGATGCCCATCGATTGATGTTAATGCAAGGAGTAGGGATTGCCATGCAACGGATGCACTAGAGCTATAAATGTATGAAAGCTCAACAAAAGAAACTAAGTGGGTGTGCATCCAACTTGCTTGCTCACGAAGACCTAGGGCACTTGAGGAGGCCCATTGTTGGAATATACAAGCCAAGTTCTATAATGAAAGTTCCCACTAGTGTATGAATGTGACAAAACAAGAGACTCTCTATCACAAAGATCATGGTGCTACTTTGAAGCACAAGTGTGGCAATGGATAGTAGCATTGTCCCTTCTCTCTTTTTCTCTCATTTTGGGCCTTTTTTACGGCATTTCTCTTTTTTGGCCTTCTCTTTTTTATGGCCTTTCTCTCTTTTATTTATATATTTATTCCTCACTTGGGACAATGCTCTAGAAAATGATGATCATCACACTTCTATTTATTTACAACTCAATGATTACAACTCGATACTAGAACAAAAGATGACTCTATATGAATGCCTCCGGCGGTGTACCGGGATATGCAATGGACCAAGAGTGACATGTATGAAAGAATTATGAATGGTGGCTTTGCCACAAATACTATGTCAACTACATGATCATGCTAAGCAATATGACAATGATGAATGTGTGATGATGAACGGAATGATGGAAAGTTGCATGGCAATATATCTCGGAATGGCTATGGAAATGCCATAATAGGTAGGTATGGTGGCTGTTTTGAGGAACATATAAGGAGGTTTATGTGTGAAAGAGCGTATCATATCACGGGGTTTGGATGCACCGGCGAAGTTTGCACCAACTCTCAACGTGAGAAAGGGCAATGCACGGTACCAAAGAGGCTAGCAATGATGGAAGGGTGAGACTGTGTATAATCCATGGACTCAACATTAGTCCTAAAGAACTCACATACTTATTGCAAAAATCTACAAGTCATCAAAAACCTCGGCACTACGCGCATGCTCCTAGGGGGATAGATTGGTAGGAAAAGACCATCACTCGTCCCCGACCGCCACTCTTAAGGAAGACAATCAAAGAACAACTCATGTTTCAAATTTGTTACATAATGTTTACCATACGTGCATGCTACGGGACTTGCAAACTTCAACACAAGAAATTCTCAAATTCACAACTACTCAACTAGAACGACTTTGATATTATTACCTCCATATCTCAAAACAATCATCAAGCATCAAACTTCTCTTAGTATTCAATACTCTATATGAAAGTTTTTACTATTCTTGGATGCCTAGCATATTAGGATTATTTAAGAAAATTACCATGCTATTTAAAACTCTCAAAATGATATAAGTGAAGCATGAGAGTTCATCTATTTCTGTAATACCACCACCGTGCTCTAAAAAGATATAAGTGAAGCACTAGAGCAACAACAAACTACTCCGGAAGATATAAGTGAAGATCAATGAGTAGTCGAATAATTATGCAACTATGTGAAGACTCTCTAACATTTAAGAATTTCAGATCTTGGTATTTTATTTAAACAGCAAGCGAAACAAAATAATATGAAATGACGCTCCAAGCCAAACACATATCATGTGGCGAATAAAAATATAGCTCCAAGTAAAGTTACCGATGAACGAAGACGAAAGAGGGGATGCCTTCCGGGGCATCCCCGAGCTTAGGCTTTTTGGTGTCCTTGGATATTACCTTGGGGTGCCTTGGGCATCCCCAAGCTTAGGCTCTTGCCACTTCTTATTCCATAGTCCATCGAATCTTTACCCAAAACTTGAAAACTTCACAACACAAAACTTAACAGAAAACTCATAAGCTCCGTTAGCGAAACAAAACAAAACACCACTTCAAGGTATTGTAATGAAATCATTCTTTATTTATATTGGTGTTAAACCTACTGTATTCCAACTTCTCTATGGTTTATAAACTCTTTTACTAGCCAAGATTCATCAAAATAAGTAAACAACACATGAAAAATAGAATCTGTCAAAAACAAAACAGTCTGTAGTAATCTGTAACTAACGCACACTTCTGGAACTAATACAATTCCCAAATAAATTTCTGGACGTGAGGAATTTATCTATTAATCATCTGAAAAAATAATTAACTAAATAGCACTCTCCACTAAAACATGTCAGCAATTCTCGTGAGCGCTAAAGTTTCTGTTTTTTACAGCATGATCAACAAGACTTTTCCCAAGTCTTCCCACAGGTTATACTTGGCACAAACACTAATTAAAAGCATAAAACCACATCTCAACAGAGGATAGATAAATTATTTATTACTAAACAGGAACAAAAAGGAAGGAACAAAAATAAAGTTGGGTTGCCTCCCAACAAGCGCTATCGTTTAACACCTCTAGCTAGGCATGATGATTTCAATGATGCTCACATAAAGGATAAGAATTAAAACATAAAGAGGGCATCATGAAGAATATGACTAGCACATTTAAGCCTAACCCACTTCCTATGCATAGGGATTTGTGAGCAAACAAGTTCTGGGAACAATAATCAACTTGCATAGGAAAGGAAAACATGCATAACTTCAAAACTTTAAGCACATAGAGAGGAAACTTGATATTATTGCAATTCCTACAAGCATATATTCCTCCCTCATAATAATTTTCAGTAGCATCATGAATTAATTAAACAATATAACCAGCATGTAGCGACCCGACCCGAATGGGTCAAGTCTCTGTGCTTAAGTGTCATCTCTGGATCGGTATGCTAACACACACAGTTCTCGAGGATTTATAACAGAGGTAAATCACATGTAAAAGTAACGTAAATACTATTACCTCAAATCCGAAAAAGCGGAAGTAACAAGGTTGTGGATTCCCATCAACACCAACGGCAAAGTTGAGTGTAGAAATCGTAACCCTAACGTATCACTTACTCGTCGTAAGATAATCCTGCAATATGAGACGTTGCAGCCACAGAGGGTCAGTACATTGAATGTACTGGCAAATTCACACCATAGATAATGATGAATAAAGACTATCACTACATGCATATTTGGCTGGTGGAAAAGCTCTATGGTTTAGTTTTTGCGAAGAGCCAATTTTTCCCTACTGCAAAGGAATAAATTTTATTTAACTATCATGGTGGTTGTTGAACATTGAGAATGGTTGACAGCATTCTCAATCCCTATTAAGTAACATCATTAAACCCAACAATATTCATTTAAAGTAACGTGATGACATCACAGGATAATCCAAGAACTAGATACTCAAGATGTCCATAACCGGGGACACGGCTAATCATGATTAGTTTGTTACACTCTGCAGAGGTTTGCGCACTTTTCCCCACAAGACTCGATCGCTTCCGTTGAATTTCTCGCACTACATGGTGTTTGAGAAACGGATGACCGAGACACAGTCTTTCAGAAGCGCTAGCACCTTACGATGGATAGAACCGTACACCTACTTTCCCCTACATCTGCTAGTCTACCCTGTAAGAGTTTGCACGACTTAATCAACTATGCCAGAGCCCATAATGGCTTGTGGCTACACACGGAAGTTTCTAGTTTGAAAAATCTCATGATCCCTTTGAGCCTGGGTGGCGGTCCAAAAGAAAACAGGCAAGTCCTGGATTACCCAGGTGCCTAGACAGGCAATCCGAGAATAACCAGGTGCCTCAATCCACCCAGATGTGTGTTTAAGTTGCCACCTTAAGTAAACCAGTAATTAACAATCTCACATCTGTCATGGATATCACTCACCCAATCCACGTCTACTAGCATAGCATGGCATAATGGCAAACGTAGAAGTAACTCCCAAAGGTTTGATATTACACAGGTAATAGGTACTACCTCAACTACTTCCCATCCCACAATTTAATTAGATCCTAGTCATGCAATGTGTGAGGATTGATGTAATGCAATAAAACTGGGTTGTAGAAAAGGTATGATCAAAGTTTGAACTTTCCTGCAATGTTGATGAAGATGATTCGCACTCAAAACTCTTGATAGATCTACTCATCACACTCCGGTCAATCTATCGTAAGCAAGCAATAGTAACCACACATAAGCAATCACTCAAAAGATCAGAAAGAACGAAGAAGACGATTCGGAAACATCAACACCAAGCAAATAACTCTTGCAACATAAAACAGTTTCTAACAGTACCAAAATTATGTGAATTTGGCTTTATTAGAATGTTTAGGTCAAGAGCTTCGATTTGCAAAAAGAATCAACTCAAACGGAGCTACGAAACTCAAGTTATGATCAAACGAAGTTTGAATTCAAATCTGATCTAATTCAAATTTTAAACTTTTCAAAAACATGTTTGGGTTGGATTACTGGATAGAGGAGATCGTAACGAAGACGTGGGCGTTTGTTTCGTTGGATTTGGATAAACGGGTAAAAAGATGTGGTGTTTTGAAAATCAGGGACTAAACTACAGAGAAAGAAATTGCAACTAGGTCCCTGGATACGTGTCAGAAATCTACTGGCCAAAATCTGTTCGCTGCGAGGCTAAAACGGCGGATGTTCGCTATTTAGCGCATACCGGTTCAAAAAAATAGAGATATCTAATCCTAACCGTAGCTCTAAGATCGGACGGTTGAGGTGACAGGGGGCTTTACCGCGGCGGTCACGTCGTCGGCGTCAGAGAAGAAAGCGGCGGCGGCGGCTCGAACGGGATGGCGGCGGCGGCTCGAACGGGATGGCGGCTCCGGGGCTCGGAGGTGCCGGTGGAGAAGATGGAGAGGCGCGGCTCGACGAGGGGAAGGCGGTGGCGTGTGGGCGCTCGGCCTCGGAGTCGGAACGGCGCGGGCTTGGCGGCGGATCTCGCGAACTCCGGCGAGTTCGCGCGGGGTGTGGAGAGCTGCGGTTTGAGGCAAAACGAGGCCAGGGCCTCGGCTTATAAAGGGGGTCGCCTTGGGCGAGGGGAGAAGACGGGGGAGGCACCCGGGTTGAGCACGGCGTCGGCCGGCGAATCGTGCGCGTGCTGGACTCCGGCGGGAGGTCAGTGACGAACCCGACAGGTGGGTCCCACCTGTCGGTGGCTGGGCGTGGCAGCGTGCGCGCGGAGGAGAGAGCGGGCGGGCAAGGCGAAGGCGGTTCGGGCGCGCGGAGGCCGCTGCTGAGCTGGGCTGGCGCTGGACTGGGCTAGGCCGGTCCAGTTCGGCGGCGGAGGAGGATTTGTTTTTTTTAACACAGGCAAAAGATAAATAAAATAAAAGCGAACTAAAAGAAAATATTATATAGCCATATAATATATCAAAATTTTCAGAAAAAGATTTCCAACAACATGGACATTTTTCTAGCATTAAATAAAATACACACAAAATCAGATAATTCAAAGAGTGCTACTGGTCTAATAGAATCCAACAAAAAACATTTTAAAAATACCAAAATGATTTCAAATAAAATTTTCTCCAATTTTCTAATGTAGGGAATCATGTTACCCTATTTTCCATGTATTTTGATTTTGGAGAAAAATAATTTGAATAAAACTCAAATAAATCCAAATTGAAAATAAATTCAAAAGAACTTTGAATTTAAATCTTTGAACTCCCAACTCATATTTCATATAATTTGAAGAAGTCATTTTATCTTCTCTCGTGAAAATCATTGAGTTGCATAAAGTTTCAGAATTGAAAATATTTTCAAATGAAATTCAAATATTTTCAACAACCCTTGTCATTTAAATAAATGGAAGAAGTCATGTCATCTTCTCTCCAGGGTTTCGTGATGAAAAAAAGTATTTGAATTCACGGAGAGCAAAATGCAAAAATGAAAGTTTGGGAAAGTCCTTTTATTCCCTCTCATTTAACTTTCAAAAAGGATTTGAGTTTCACTCAATTTCACGCAATCAATCAAACAATCAATCAATTCTATCTATTTATTATAACATTCCAAAATATAGAATTTTGGGATGTTACACAGCACCTAAAGCATTCTTTTCATGATCTACAAGCATAGAAAATTTACTACTCTCCACACAAGCAAAATTCTTCTCATGAATAATAGTGGGAGCAAACTCAACAAAATAACTATCATGTGATTGGAAATTAAGATCAAGATGACAAGTTTCATGGTTATCATTATTCTTTGAAGCATACGTGTCATCACAATAATCATCATAGATAGGAGGCATGATTTCATCATAATAAATTTGCTCATCAAAACTTGGGGGACAAAAAATATCATCTTCATCAAACATTGCTTCCCCAAGCTTGTGGCTTTGCATATCATTAGCATCATGGATATTCAAGGAATTCATACTAACAACATTGCAATCATGCTCATCATTCAAATATTTAGTGGCAAACATTTTATAGATTTCTTCTTATAGCACTTGAGCACAATTTTCCTTTCCATCATACTCACGAAAGATATTAAAAAGGTGAAGCGTATGAGACAAACTCAATTCCATTTTTTATAGTTTTCTTTTATAAACTAAACTAGTGATAAAACAAGAAACTAATGCAAGATCTAAAGATATACCTTCAAGCACTCACCTCCCCGGCAATGGTGCCAGAAAAGAGCTTGATGTCTACTACACAACCTTCTTCTTGTAGATGTTGTTGGGCCTCCAAGTGCAGAGGTTTGTAGGACAGTAGCAAATTTCCCTCAAGTAGATGACCTAAGGTTTATCAATCTGTAGGAGGCGTAGGATGAAGATGGCCTCTCTCAAGCAACCCTGCAACCAAATAACAAAGAGTCTCTTGTGTCCTCAACACACCCAATACAATGGTAAATTGTATAGGTGCACTAGTTCGGCGATGAGATGGTGATACAAGTGGTATATGGATAGTAGATAATAGTTTTTGTAATCAGAAAATATGAAAACAGCAAGGTAACGAATGATAAAAGTGAGCGCAAACGGTATTGCAATGCGTTGAAACAAGGCTTAGGGTTCATACTTTCGCTAGTGCAAGTTCCCTCAACAATAATAACATAATTGGATCACATAACTATCCCTCAACATGCAACAAAGAGTCACTCCAAAGTCACTAATAGCGGAGAACGAACGAAGAGATTATGGTAGGGTACAAAACCACCTCAAAGTTATTCTTTCCAATCAATCCGTTGGGCTATTCCTATAAGTGTCACAAACAGCCCTAGAGTTCGTACTAGAATAACACCTTAAGACACAAATCAATCGAAACCCTAATGTCACCAAGATACTCCAATGTCACCTCAAGTATCCGTGGGTATGATTATATGATATGCATCACACAATCTTAGATTCATCTATTCAACCAACACAAAGAACCTCAAAGAGTGCCCCAAAGTTTCTACCGGAGAATCACGGTGAAAACGTGTGCCAACCCCTATGCATAGGTTCATGGGCAGAACCCGCAAGTTGATCACCAAAACATACATCAAGTGAATCACATGGTATCCCGTTGTCACCACATATACACACGGCAAGACATACATCAAGTGTTCTCAAATCTTTAAAGACTCAATCCGATAGGATAACTTCAAAGGGAAAACTCAATCCATTAAAAGAGAGTAGAGGGGGGAAGAAACATCATAGGATCCAAATATAATAGCACAACTCGCGATACATCAAGATCGTATCACCTCAAGAACACGAGAGAGAGAGATCAAACACATAGCTACTGTTACATACCCTTAGCCCCGAGGGAGAACTACTCCCTCCTCGTCATGGAGAGCACTAGGATGATGAAGATGGCCACCGGAGAGGGATTCCCCCCTTCGGCAGGGTGTCGGAACGGGTCTAGATTGGTTTTCGGTGGCTACGGAGTCTTCTGGCGGCGAAACTCCCGATCTATTGTCTTCCTCGATAGTTTTAGGGTACGTGGGTATATATGGGTGAAAGAGATATGTCAGTGGAGCCATGAGGGGCCCATGAGGGTGGAGGGCGCGACCTAGGGGGGTGGGTGCGCCCCCTGCCTCGTGGCTCCCTCATTCCTTTCCTGACGTGCACTCCAAGTTTTTCCGGTAGCTTTCCTTCCAAAAATAACTTCTGCAGTTGGTTTCATTCCGTTTCGACGCCGTTTGATATTCCTTTTCTTCAAAACACTGAAATAGGCAAAAAACAGCAATTCTGGGCTGGGCCTCCGATTAATAGGTTAGTCCCAAAAATAATATAAAAGTGGATAATAAAGCCCAATATTGTTCAAAATAGTAGATAATATAGCAGGGAGCAATCAAAAATTATAGATACGTTGGAGACGTATCAGGGGGCATGCATTCATAGCTTAGGATCCCCTTCGTGCCGACAAGAGGGGGGCTGCTAGCCACTTCGTACTTTGCTAGGTGAACCTCGGTTGGGGGGAGGGGGCATGCATTCATAGCTTAGGATTCCCTTTGTGCCGAGAGGAGGGGGGGGCTGCTAGCTACTTCGCACTTTGCTAGGTGAACCACATCTGGGGGGGAGGGGGCATGCATTCATAGCTAGGATTCCCTTCGTGCCGACACGAGGGGGGTGGGGGCAAGCAATACCATGCGCTTTGTGACATATGTGCCACATCGAAGTTGCATTTGCCATTTGAAAATCAAACCACCCTTTTCATACATAAATTTGGTCCACACGCAAGTGTGTTCGTGTTCTAACCCTCTCCCGCGTCATTTTTCGCCAAATTTATGAACATCAGACAAGTCGGATGACGCAACAGACACGGTTCACTCAAACTAAGAGTGTGCATTGGGCTCCACGAGGCTTCCCCTCTCAAAAATATCTACCCGCCTGCAGCTTTTTTCTATTTGATAACACACAGTTATTGTGTTTCGACCATGTGTGATGTTTCTTGTTCCCAACCCCACCTGCATCCCTCGAAAATATCTGCCCGCCTCGAGGGTTTTTCTGTTTCATAACACACGGTTGTTATCTTCGGACCGTGTGTGATGCACCATCATCAAAATTTTCAATAGCCCCAGCATTTCACTCCCGCATTTGACTCCCGCTTAGTAAAATTTTCAGTACCCGCGTCAGTTCCTCAAAGACAACCCCCCCTCCCACACACACACCAAAACCTACTCGGGCATGCACGCACACACACCCCTCCCTCGCTCGAAACCCTAGCAAGGTCCCTACCGCCACCGCCGCAAGGCCTCCGTTGTTAACATCTGCTGGTTTGCCAGTGCAGCTTACCCACCGATCTCCATACCCAGGCCACCTTGAGTTTCTTAGATGACGCCTGCCAAATGCCCCCTTTTCGACAGATCCCTATCCCAATCCCCATCCCCTACTCCAGAGCGTCACAACCTAAGCCCGGCTACGCTTCCCGTGGAGCTCGAGGAGCGCCTGGCCCAAAAGTGGTGTATTGCGGTCTCTTTGCCCGACGTCACCGAGGAAGCTGACGACCATTACTGGCAGCAGACACTCAAGCAGCGGGCTAGAGTATGCGGGCATGTCTCGGTCGTCAGCTACGACACCGAGGTCATCGACAATTATGGCCTGAGGCGGGCTATGTCACTGGTTAAGTGGCCCACCCCTAACCCCTCGGGTTCAACCACCGTCGATCTCATCCATGGCCCCGCCGCTGATCTCCTCTGGCTCGCTGTCAATAATTTGTCATCCTACATCGCCATCGAGCCCCTTTTTTCATTCCTAAAGGACACGTTCTGCGACGCTGGCTTGGGATCCACAGCTTCCAAGTCAGACCTCATCGACGGTGACCACGAGGAGGGAACCCTCTCCGGCTCTTCCAAGGGGAAAGAGCCCATCTGCTCTTCCTAGGGAAAAACGTCCGTCTGCGACATCAGGGAGGGCACCCTACAGCCGTGCTCTACCAAGGAGAAGGAGCCCATCTGCGACAACATGAAGCGCATCCAGGGTCCGTGCTCTTCCCATGAGAACGAGCCCATCTGTGAGAAGTGAGGAAACCCATGATTTGTTTTGTCGTGCCTCTTCACAGGTGGAAACCCATGATTTGTTTTGTCGAGTCCCTTTTGTAGTGTAGTGAGAATATGTCCAGTTTTAATTGCTATATCTGGTTGTTTGCAGTATGCCTTGTTTATTTCAGTTGTTCACAATGTGATGCT
Organism: Triticum urartu; assembly: GCF_056163025.1. NCBI lineage: Eukaryota > Viridiplantae > Streptophyta > Magnoliopsida > Poales > Poaceae > Triticum > Triticum urartu. The sequence goes on along the minus strand of NC_141877.1, from coordinate 217,313,259 downwards.
CTATATGTGCAATTATTTACTATGCAGTACATTTCATCAATCTAGTTTTAAACATACAGATAGGAATGCATATATTTGCTTGCTGTTAAGCCTGTTATAGCTAGCATATGCCTCTTTTAAAGTTTTTTGATTGTTCGGTTGTTTGTAGTTAGCATATGTCCAGTTTTAAATGCTATCTTTGGTTGTTCATAGTATTCCTTGTTTATTCCAGTTATTCACAACGTGATGTTCTATATGTGCATGTATGAACTATGTAGTTCAATTTCATCAGTACCAGTTTCAACAATACCACTATGAATGACTACATTTGGTTGCTGCATCTTGTAGTTAACACACCTTTCCATTTTTATTTAACAATAACCAGTGTACTTCGACCAGCACAATACCAGTTTGAATGAATATGTTTGCTTGTTGTTAAATGTTAGGCCTGTTGCATTACCACTCTCATACACGTACGCACGTGGGTGCGAGGCGTTGGGCTCTAACTGAACCCAAGAGAGGCGTTCGCTTACTGAACCCGAGCGATTGCACTGCAGGCTACACGTTACCGAACCCGAGCAATCGATGGCTGCTAACTGAACCCGATCGAGCGATTCCTTCCCGCACTGCTGCTAACTGAAGCCGATCGATGCTGCCTCTGGATGAATAGTGAGCGTTGTTGGGGGGGGGGGTGGATGAACAGTTCCCGGTGGGGGTTGGATGAACAGGACACCGTGGTAGTAGAGGTCGTTGCCGCTGGATGAACAAGACCCCGATCAAGCTGGTCGGGGGTGAATGAACAGGACCCCGTGGAGGGCAGGATAAACAGTACCCCATGGAGGTCTGGTTGAACAATAGCTGGTGGAGGGCTGGATGAACAGTAGCCCGTGGAGGGGTGGTTGAACAGGACTCCGTGGAGAGGGATGGTTGAATAGTAGCCAGTGGAGGAGCGGTGGAGGCTGGATGAACGGGAGCCCGTGGATGAACAGTCGCAGGTGGAGGCTGGAGGAGGTCGACGGTGGATGAATAGTAGCCCGTGGAGGCTGGTAGAGGTCGACTATGGATATGAATAATATCCCGTGGAGTCCTGTTTTGCGGTACGCTGATACATCTCCAACGTATCTATAATTTTTGATTGTTCCATGCTATTATATTATCTGTTTTGGATGTTTAATGGGTTTTAATATGCTAATTTATATTATTTCTGGGACTAACCTATTAACCGAAGGCCCGGTGCCAATTTCTATTTTTTTCCTATTTTATTGTTTCACAAAAAAGGAATATCAAACGGAATCGAAACGGAACGAAACCTTCACGAGGATCTTTCTTGGAACAAACGCATTCCAGGAGACTTGGAGTGGAATTCAGACACACAGGCCATGAGGTAGGAGGGCGCGCCCAGGGGGTTAGGCGCGCCCCTAACCTCGTGGGCCCCTCATAGCTCCACCGACGTACTTCTTTCGCCTATATATACTCTTATACCCTAAAAACATCCAGGGGATCCACTAAACCACTTTTCCACCGCCACAACCTTCTGTACCCATGAGATCACATCTGGGGGCCTTTTCCAGGGATCTGCCGGAGGGGGAATCGATCACGGAGGGCTTCTACATCAACACCATAGCCTCTCAGATGATGTGGGATTAGTTTACCACATACCTTCAGGTCCATAGTTATTAGCTAGATGGCTTCTTCTCTCTCTTTGGTTCTCAATACAAAGTTATCCTCGATGTTCTTGGAGATCTATTCGATGTAATATTCTTTTGCGGTGTGTTTGCCGAGATCCGATGAATTGTGGATTTATGAACAAGTTTATCTATGAAAAATATTTGGTTCTTCTCTGAATTCTTATATGCATGATTTGATATCTTTGCAAGTCTCTTCGAATTATCGGTTTAGTTTGGCCTACTAGATTGATCTTTCTTGCAATGTGAGAAGTGCTTAGCTTTGGGTTCAACATTATGGTGACCTTTCCCAGTGACAGTAGGGGCAGCAAGCACATATTGTATTGTTGCCATCAAGGATAAAAAAGATGGGGTTTATATCATATTGCTTGAGTTTATCCCCCTACATCATGTCATCTTGCCTAAAGCATTACTATGTTCTTATGAACTTAATACTCTAGATGCATGTTGGATAGTGGTCGATGTGTGGAGTAACAGTAGTAGATCCAGAATCATTTCGGTCTACTTAACACAGACGTGATGCCTATATTTCATAATCATGCCTAGATATTCGCATAACTATGCACTTCTCTATCAATTGCTCGGCAGTAATTTGTTCACCCACCGTAATACATGCTATCATGAGAGAAGCCACTAGTGAAACCTATGGCCCCCGAGTCTATTTTATATCATATAAGTTTCCGATCTACAATTTTAGTTTACTATTTATTTATTTTGCAATCTTTACTTTGCAATCTTTACAACAAAAATACCAAAAATATTTATCTTATTATCTTTATCAGATCTCACTTTCGTAAGTGATCGTGAAGGGATTTACAACCCCTTTATCACATTGGTTGCGAGGTTCTTGATTGTTTGTGCAGGTGCTAGGCGACTTGCGTGTAGTCTCCTACTGGATTGATACCTTGGTTCTCAAAAACTGAGGGAAATACTTACGCTACTTTGCTGCATCAACCTTTCCTCTTCAAGGGAAAACCAACGCATGCTCAAGAGGTAGCAAGAAGGATTTTTGGCACTGTTGCCGGGGAGATCTACGCTCAAGTCAAGACATACCAAGTACCCATCACAAACTCATCTCCCTCGCATTACATTATTTGCCATTTGCCTCTCGTTTTCCTCTCCCCCACTTCATCTTTGCCGTTTTATTCGCCCCTTTTTCCGTTCGCCTCTTTTCGCTCGCTTCTTGTGTGCTTGTGTGTTAGATCGTTTATTTTCCTCATGGCTAGTTCTCCTATCATTGTTAACACCCACGATAATGAAGATCTTAATTTTAAACAAAGGGAGGGAGAAAACCTAAAAGATGCTTCGTATAGAATTTGCAATGCTCAAAATAGATCTATTAAAAAGCAATCTACTTCCTTTCTTCTTCACAATTTTTACGTAGGCATCACTCCTTGGTATAGATAGGTTCTTGACACCATCACCGGAGGGAATTTCTTGGGAAGCCATACTTTTGATTCTTATAATGCTATGATAGATTTGTTAGGCCCACCACCTCTTTTGGTCAATGGAACTATTTTAACTTTGGAACATGTGATGCAAAGGCTTGATATTATTGAAAATAAAATTACTACTGTAGAGTTAATTGAAAATTTGGATAAAAAGATCCACAACCAAATTACTCAATATGGATGTAAGGTAGGAGTTACTCTGAAAAATCTTAGGAAAATGAACCCATAGTCAATGAAAAGATAGATCAACATTCCACTAGAATTGACAAACTTGAAGATATTATTACCAACTTGGGGTCCGCTTTCTCTGCCATTAAAAACACCTCAAATCCTCCTCCTACCAAAGTTGCCAAATTTATCTATGTTCCTAAAAATAAGGGTGAATCTTCTAGTAAGAAAAACGAAGATCTCAAATTAATAAGTGTTCACCCCAACTTTTTAGATATCATTAAGTAACCTTTTGCTACAAATGAATTTCTTGATTTCCTACCTAGGAGTTTGATCATTAGCAAAAACAAATAACCTCCTAAGGGTTATAAGTGTTCAATTGAAGAATTGCATACCAAAGATGACAATACCTAGATCTATTCTTGCTTTTATGCCTAGCTAGGGGCGTTAAACGATAGCGCTTGTTGGGAGGCAACCCAATTTTATTTTTTTTCCTTGCTTTTTGTTCCTGTTTAGTAATAAATAAATCATCTATCCTTTGTTATGATTGTGTTTTTATGTTTTAATTAGTGTTTGTGCCAAGTAAAGCCTTTAGGATCTTCCTGGGTGATTGTTGTTTGATCTTGCTGAAAAAATAGAAAGTATGCGCTCATGAGAATAATTTTCATTTTTTACCAGAGAGTGATAAAATACCAATTACAACTACAGTATATCAATATACAAATTATTTAGGTCATCCTAATTTTTCATAAATTTTGGAGTTACTGAAGTATTCGAACTATCCAGATTGCTACAGATTGTTCCGTTTTGACAAATTCTGTTTTTCGTGTGTTGTTTTCTTATTTTGATGAATCTATGGCTAGTATCAGGGGGTATGAACCATAGAGAAGTTGGAACATAGTAGGTTTAACACCAATATAAATAAATAATGAGTTCATTACAGTACCTTAAATTGGTGGTTTTTTTTCTTATACTAACGGAGCTCATGAGATTTTCTGTTGAGTTTTGCATTGTGAAGTTTTCAAATTTTTGGGTAAAGATTTGATGGATTTTGGAACAAGGAGTGGCAAGAGCCTAATAGTAGGGATTCCCAAGGCACCCCAAGGTAAAATTCAAGGACAACCAAAAGCCTAGGATTGGGGATGCCCCGGAAGGCATCCCCTCTTTCGTCTTCATCTATCGGTAACTTTACTTGAGGCTGTATTTTTATTCACCACATGATATGTGTTTTGCTTGGAGCATCTTGTATGATTTGAGTCTTTGCTTTTTCGTTTACCACAATCATCCTTGCTGTACACACCTTTTGGGAGAGACACACATGAATCGTAATTTATTAGAATACTCTATGTGCTTCACTTATATCTTTTGAGCTAGATAATTTTGCTCTAGTGCTTCACTTATATCTTTTTAGAGCACGGTGGTGGTTTTATTTTATTGAAATTATTGATCTCTCATGATTCACTTATATTATTTTGAGAGTCCTTTAGAACAGCATGGTAATTTTCTTTGGTTATGAAATTAGTCCTAATATGATAGGCATCCAAGATGGGTATAATAAAAACTTTCATATAGCGTGCATTGAATACTTTGAGAAGTTTGATACTTGAAGATTGTTTTGAGATTTGAAGATGGTGATATTAGAGTCATGCAAGTTGATTATTTGTGAATTTGAGAAATACTTGTGTTGAGGTTTGCAAGTCTCGTAGCATGCACGTATGGTAACCGTTGTGTAACCAATTTGAAGCATGAGGTGTTTCTTTGATTGTCCTCCTTATGAGTGGCGGTCGGGGACGAGCGATGGTCTTTTCCTACCAATATATCCCCCTAGGATCATGCACGTAATGCTTGGTTTTGATGACTTGTAGATTTTTGCAATAAGTATGTGAGTTCTTTATGACTAATGTTGAATCCATGGATTATACGCACTCTCACCCTTCCATCATTGCTAGCCTCTTCGGTACCGTGCGTTGCCCTTTCTCACCTTGAGAGTTGGTGCACACTTCACCGGTGCATCCAAACCCCGTGATATGATACGCTCTATCACACATAAACCTCCTTATATCTTCCTCAAAACAGCCACCATACCTACCTATTATGGCAATTCCATAGCCATTCTGAGATATATTGCCATGCGACTTTCCACCGTTCCGTTTATTATGACACTCTTCATCATTGTCATATTGCCATGCATGATCATGTAATTGACACCGTATTTGTGGAAAAGCCACCACTCATAATTTTTATACATGTAACTCTTGAATCATTGCACATCCCGGTACACCGCCGGAGCATTCATATAGAGTCATATTTTGTTCTAGTATCAAGTTGTAATTTTTGAGTTGTAAATAAATAGAAGTGTGATGATCATCATTATTAGAGCATTGTCCCGTGTGAGAAAAAAAGGAGAAAGGCCAAATAAAAAAAGAAGGCCCAAAAATGAGTGAAAAAGAGAGAAGGGACAATGTTACTATCCTTTTCCACAATTGTGCTTCAAAGTAGCACCACTTTCTTCATGATAGAGAGTCTCTTATTTTTTCAATTTCATATACTAGTGGGAATTTTCATTATAGAACTTGGCTTGTATATTCCAACAATGGGCTTCCTCAAAATGCCCTAGGTCTTCGTGAGCAAGCAAGTTGGATGAACACCCACTTAGTTTCTTTTGTGGAGCTTTCATACATTTATAGCTCTAGTGCATCCGTTGCACGGCAATCCCTACTCCTCACATTGACATCAATTGATGGGCATCACCATAGCCCATTGATTAGCCGTGTTGATGTGAGACTTTCTCCTTTTTTGTCTTCTCCACACAACCTCCATCATCATATTCTATTCCACCTATAGTGCTATGTCCATGGCTTGCGCTTATGTATTGCGTGAAAGTTGAAAAAGTTTGAGAATACTAAAGTATGAAACAATTGCTTGGTTTGTCATCGGGGTTGTGCATGATGGGAGATTTTGTGTGATGAAAATGAATCATGGCCAAACTATATGATTTTGTATGGATGAGCTTTCTTTGGCTATGTTATTTTGAGAAGACATAATTGCTTGGTTAGTATGCTTGAAGTATTATTATTTTTATGTCAATATTAAACTATTCTCTTGAATCTTGCGGATCTGAATACTCATGCCACAATAAAGAAAATTACATTGAAAATTATGTTAGGAAGCATTCCACATCAAAACTTCTATTTTTATCGTTTACCTACTCGAGGACGAGCAGGAATTAAGCTTTGGGATGCTGATATGTCTCCAACGTATCTATAATTTTTGATTGTTCCAAGCTATTATATTATCGGTTTGGATGTTTAATGGGCTCTAATATGCTCTTTTATATTATTTTTGGGACTAACCTATTAACCGGAGGCCCAGTGCTAGTTTCTGTTTTTTTGCCTATTTTAGTGTTTCACAAAAAAGGAATATCAAACGGAACGAAACCTTCGCGAGGATCTTTCTTGGAACAAACGCAATCCAGGAGACTTGGAGTGGAAGTCAGAGACACAACAAGGCGTCCACGAGGTAGGAGGGCGCACCCAAGGGTAGGCGTGCCCCCCACCCTCATGGGGCCCTCATAGCTCCACCGACGTACTTATTTCGCCTATATATACACTTATACACTAAAAACATCTAGGGGAGCCACAAAACCACTTTTCCACCGCCGCAACCTTCTGTACCCGTGAGATCCCTTCTGGGGGCCTTTTCCGGCGATCTGCCAGATGGGGAACCGATCACGGAGGGCTTCTACATCAACACCATAGCCTCTCCAATGAAGTGTGAGTAGTTTACCATAGACCTTCGGGTCCATAGTTATTAGCTAGATGGCTTCTTCTCTCTCTTTGGTTCTCAATACAAAGTTCTCCTCGATGTTCTTGGAGATCTATTTGACGTAATATTCTTTTACGGTGTGTTTGCCGAGATCCGATGAATTGTGGATTTATGATCAAGTTTATCTATGAACAATATTTGGTTCTTCTCTGAATTCTTATATGCATGAATTGGTATCTTTTAAAGCTCTTCGAATTATCGGTGTAGTCTGGCCTAGTAGATTGATCTTTCTTGCAATGGGAGAAGTGCTTAGGTTTGGGTTCAGTCTTGCGGTGTCCTTTCCCGGTGACAGTAGGGGCAGCAAGGCACGTACTGTATTGTTTCCATCGAGGATAAAAATATGGGGTTTATATCATATTTCTTGAGTTTATCCCTCTACATCATGTCATCTTGCCTAAAGCATTACTCTGTTCTTATGAACTTAATACTCTATATGCATGCTGGATAGCGGTCGATGTGTGGAGTAATAGTAGTAGATGTGGAATCAGTTCGGTCTACTTAACACGAACGTGATGCCTATATTTCATAATCATGCCTAGATATTCTAATAACTATGCGCTTTTCTATCAATTGCTCGGTAGTAATTTGTTCACCCACCGTAATACATGCTATCATGAGAGAAGCCGCTGGTGAAACCCATGGCCCTCGGGTCTATTTTATATCATATATGTTTCCGATCTACAATTTTAGTTTACTATTTATTTTATTTTGCAATCTTTACTTTTCAATCTATACAACAAAAATACCAAAAATATTTATCTTATTACCTTTATTAGATCTCACTTTCGTAAGTGACCGTCAAGGGATTGACAACCCCTTTATTGCATTGGTTGCGAGGTTCTTGATTGTCTGTGCAGGTACTAGGCGAATTGCGTGTAGTCTCCTACTGGATTGATAACTTGGTTCTCAAAAACCGCGGGAAATACTTACGCTACTTTGCTACATCACCCTTTCCTCTCCAAGAGAAAACAAATGCATGCTCAAGAGGTAGCATATGCCACACCCCTCCCGATGAACATAACCCCCGTTTCGATTGTAGCGCTCCAATACAAGTCTGTTTCCTCCGTTTTCCGGTACGCCACACCCCTCCAGATCAAAAGGACCCTGTTTTGACCGTAAGAGGTCCAAGAGAAGTCCGTTTCCTCTATTTTGCGGTACGCCAGACCCCTCCCAATGAATAGGATCCCGTTTCGACCATGGTCGGTTGAACACAAGGCCGTTTCCTCTGTTCTGTGGTACGCTACGCCTCGTTTCGATCGGTTGATATGTCCAAGCCGGTTGGCTCCCAATGAACATGACGTATTCCGTTGCCTCCCGATGAATACGATGCATTCTGTTGCCTCCCCATGAACAAGACGACAATGCTGTTTCTCCGTTCCGACCCAGCCATGTACACGAGACCTGGTCGTACGTATGCGCGAGTAAGCGTTTGAGACCCCGCCTGTATGTACGTACGTGGCCATATTTATTTTGTTGCACCTTGGACGCTGTATGTATGTGTACACGATATTAAAGGGACTGCGGGACATGCTACATGCGCGCCTCTACTACGACACGTGCCCTTCCTTACACGGCCATGGTTCATCGTTGCAGCTTGCAGACAGACCGATCGACCAGTATGTATGTAAACATTCGTGACCAGAATGACAACGCTACGTACGCTTCGACCAGGTGGGTCCCGACTATCAGCCACTTCCTTGCGTGTGAAGATGTAGCTGGTGGGTCCTAGCAGTTAGGGGGGAAATGTTTTTTCATGAAATACGGTGGCCCATCCGGTGGGTCCCTTCTATCAGGTGGAGGAATAATTATTTTGCGCGTAATAAGGAGGCACTTCCTTGCTGCGGCCGTGGACCCAGCTGTCAGCCTCTCCATGTACATTACTCTTCCGATGGAAGTCATTCCTTGACCACGTTGACCATGCCGTGCCGAGAGCACCAGGGCGGTGGACGACGGTGAGGCCTAGGAAGGGGACGACACGGAGCCGGGGAAGTCGCGGCAGTGGAAGACCACACGGAGAGGAGTACGAGGGTTCACTGGTTTGGCTGCGGTGTGAGGCTTTCGTCGCCACAGAATAACAGGGGGTGTGGGTGACTGGATGGCCTGGCCAGCGGTGGGAGCAGTAGGGGGCGGTGAGGCAAGATCACACGGCACGACCGGCGCTGGTTTGGGCGGCTAGAGCAGGAGGACCAGAGGTTAAAGAAGCACTACGGCCGTTGGATGGACATCGTACGGTAACTGGAGCTAGAATTGTTCAATGTTGACTAAGTTGACAAAGCCCTCCATCCCCGTCATCTTAGTAGGCCCACAAGTCAGCCTCCCGCTATGGTGGGTCCCAACTAGCAGGGGGAGTATTCATTTTTTGTGCGCAATTGATACATCTCCAACGTATCTATAATTTTTGATTGTTGCATGATATTATATTACCTATTTTGGATGTTTAATGGGCTTTAATATGCTCTTTTATATTATTTTTCGGACTAACCTATTAACCAGAGGCCCAGTGGCAGTTTCTGTTTTTTTGCCTATTTTAGAGTTTCGCAGAAAAGGAATACCAAATGGAATCCAAACGGAATGAAACCTTCGCGGTGATCTTTCTTGGACCGAAAGCAAACCACAAGACTTGGAGTTGAAGTCTGGAACTCCATGAGGCAGCCACGAAGCAGGAGGGCGCGCCGCCACCCTCATGGGCCCCACGTAGCACCACTGATATATACTCGTATACCCTAGATCGATCGCAGAGAGCCACAAAACCACTTTTCCACTGCCGCAACCTTCTGTACTCTTGAGATCCCATCTTGGGGCCTTTTCTGGCAATCTTCCGGAGGGGGAATCGATCACGGAGGGATACTACATCAACACCATAGCCTCTTCGATGAAGAGTCAGTAGTTTACCACAGACCTTCGGGTCCATAGTTATTAGCTAGATGGCTTCTTCTCTCTCTTTGATTCTCAATACAAGGTTCTCCTCGATGTTCTTGGAGATCTATTCGACGTAATATTCTTTTGCGGTGTGTTTCCGAGATCCGATGAATTGTGGGTTTATGAACAAGATTATCTATGAATATTATTTGGTTCTTCTCTGAATTCTTATATGCATGATTTGATATCTTTGCAAGTCTATTCGAATTATCGGTTCAGTTTGGCCTACTAGATTGATCTTTCTTGCAATGTGAGAAGTGCTTAGCTTTGGGTTCAACCTTGCGGTGTCCTTTCCCAGTGATAGTAGGGGCAACAAGGCACGTATTGTATTGTTGCCATCAAGGATAAAAAGATGGGGTTTATATCATATTGCTTGAGTTTATCCCTCTACATCATGTCATCTTGCTTAATGCGTTACTCTGTTCTTATGAACTTAATACTCTAGATGCATGCTAGATAGTGGTCAATGTGTGGAGTAATAGTAGTAGATGCAGAATCTTTTCGATCTACTTGACACAAACGTGATGCCTATATTCATAATAATTGCCTTAGATATTCTCATAACTATGCGCTTTTCTATCAATTGCTCGGCAGTAATTTGTTCACCCACCGTAATACATGCTATCTTGAGAGAAGCCACTAGTGAAACCTATGGCCCCCCCAGGTCTCTTTCTTATTATATTGCATCTGTTTTATTTACATCGCATCAGATTTACTATTTTGCAATCTTTACTTTCCAATCTATACAACAAAAATACCAAAAATATTTACTTTACTATCTTTATCAGATCTCAATTTTGCGAGTGACCGTGAAGGGATGGACAACCCCTTTATCGCGTTGGTTGCAAGGTTCTTGATTTTTTGTGCAGGTACTAGGTGACTTGTGCTTTGTCTCCTACTGGATTGATACCTTGGTTCTCAAAAACTAAGGGAAATACTTACGCTACTTTGCTGCGTCACCCTTTCCTCTTCAAGGGAAAACCAACGCACGCTCAAGTGGAAGCAAGAAGGATTTCTTGCGCCATTGCCGGGGAGATCTACACCAAGTCAAGACATAAAAAGTACCCATCATAAACTCTTCTCCCTCGCATTACATTATTTTCCATTCGCCTCTCGTTTTCCTCTCCCCCACTTCACAAAATTTGCCTTTTCTTCGCCCCTCTTCCGTTCATCCTTCTGTTTGCTCGTATTACCATGTGCCATCTATTTTCTTGCATCTTCGCTTGCTAAAAATCTATTGATATGGATCCTCATCCTCTTGCTAATCTTTTTAAAAGATCCAATTATGATGAACCAATTGCTAGTGAATTGAGTGCGCTGGATTATCTTTATGGGGTTTTGCTTGAAATTCGTGAATCTGAAAATTGTGATGAAGTGCTTTATTAAGTGATTCATGATAGATCTTTGAATAAAAAACATGATTGCAATGATGTTATTATAAATTCTATTAACGTAAATTGTGCTAATAATATGCAAAACCCTAAGCTTGGGGATGCTAGTTTTGCTACGACTACTATTTGATGCAATGATCATGATTGGGGTGATTCTTCTTATAATCATAAAAAGTTATTTAAGCCCCATAATGAATATGAGATTGATAATAATGTTTGCAATAATATTGAAAGTGGGTTTGGAAGAGTGTCAACTTTAGATCCCACATATTTGGATAATGTTCAATGTTATGAAGTTTTTGATAAAATTGGGTACAAAGAGGTCATGACTTTAGTTTATGATAATCCCACTATTTTGGAAGAGTGTCAACTTTGCATGCATGTGGATGATGAAGAGAAAATTTTATGTGTTAGATATATTTTCGAATTTTATTATGATCCTACATGTAATTATTATGATAGAGGAAAATATGGTTGTAGAAATTTTCGTGCCACTAAATTACCTCTCGTTATGTTGAGATTGCTATTGTTTCTTTCTCCTTCCTTGCATATGCTAGTTTTTGCTTGTGTTGATAATTTATTTGCTTATATAATGCCTATGCATAGGAAGTATGATATACTTAGATATGATATTCATATGCTTCATGATGCTCCCTTCATGTTTCAATTGCTATCTTTCATGTGAGCATCATTAAAATTATAGATGCCTAGCTAGGGGCGTTGAACAATAGCGCTTGTTAAGAGGCAACCCTTTTTTTTGTTGTTTGCTTTTTGTTACTGTTTAGTAATAAATAATTCATCTAGCTTCTGTTATGATTGTGTTTTTATGTTTTAATTAGTGTTTGTGCCAAGTAAAGCCTTTAGGATCTTCTTGGGTGCTTGTTGTTTGATCTTGCTGATAAAAACAGAAAGTATGCGCTCACGAAAATAATTTTCATTTTTTACCAGAGAGCGATAAAATACCAATTACAGCTGAAGTAGATCAATATACAAATTATCCTGGTCGTCCAATTTTTTCAGAATTTTTGGAGTTACAGAAGTATTCGAAACCTACAGATTGCTATAGACTGTTTTGTTTTTCATAGATTCTGTTTTTCGCGTGTTGTTTGCTTATTTTGATGAATCTATGGCTAGTATCAGGGGGTATGAACCATAGAGAAGTTGGAATACAGTAGGTTTAGCACCAATATAAATTAAGAATGAGTTCATTACAGTACCTTAAAGTGGTGGTTTATTTTCTTATACTAACAGAGCTCATGAGATTTTTTGTTGAGTTTTGTGTTGTGAAGTTTTCAAGTTTTTGGGTAAAGATTTGATGGATTTTGGAATAAGGAGTGGCAAGAGCCTAAGCTTGGGGATTCCCAAGGCACCCCAAGGTAAAATTCAAGGACAACCAGAAGCCTAAGCTTGGGGATGTCCCAGAAGGCATCCCCTCTTTCGTCTTCGTCTATCGGCAACTTTACTTGAGGCTATATTTTTATTCACCACATGATATGTGTTTTGCCTGGAGCGTTTTGTATGATTTGAGTATTTGCTTTTTAGTTACCACAATCATCCTTGCTGTACACACCTTTTGGGAGAGACACGCATGAATCAGAATTTATTAGAATACTCTATGTGCTTCACTTATATCTTTTGAGCTAGATAATTTTGCTCTAGTGCTTCACTTATATCTTTTTAAAGCACGGTCGTGGTTTTATTTTATAGAAAGTATTGATATCTCATGATTTACTTATATTATTTTGATAGTCCTTTAGAACATTATGGTATTTTTATTTGGCTATAAAATTCATCCTAATATGATAGGAATCAAGATGGGTATAATAAAAACTTTCATATAAAGTGCATTGAATACTATGAGAAGTTTGATTCCTCATGATTGTTAGAGATATGAAGATGGTGATATTAGAGTCATGCTAGTTGAGTAGTTGTGAATTTGAGAGATACTTGTGTTAAAGTTTGTGATTTCCGTAGCATGCACGTATGGTGACCCGTTATGTGATGAAGTCGGAGAATGGTTTATTTTTTTGATTGTCTTCCTTATGAGTGGCGGTCGGGAGCGATGGTCTTTTCCTACCTATCTATCCCCCTAGGAGCATGCGCGTAATACTTTGTTTCGATAACTAACATATTTTTGCAATAAGTATGTGAGTTCTTTATGACTAATGTTGCGTCCATGGATTATACGCACTCTCGCCCTTCCACCATTGCTAGCCTCTCTAGTACCGCGCAACTTTCGCCGGTACCATAAACCCACCATTTACCTTCCTCAAAACAGCCACCATACCTACCTATTATGGCATTTCCATAGCCATTCCGAGATATATTGCCATGCAACTTTCCACCGTTCCATTTATTATGACACGTTCCATCATTGTCATATTGCTTTCCATGATCATGTAGTTGACATCGTATTTGTGGCAAAGCCACCATTCATAATTTTTCATACATGTCACTCTTGATTCATTGCACATCCCGGTATACCACCGTAGGCATTCACGTAGAGGCATATTTTGTTCTAAATATCGAGTTATAATTCTTGACTTGTAAGTAAATAAAAGTGTGATGATCATCATTATTAGAGCATTGTCCCATGTGAGGAAAGGATGATGGAGACTATGATTCCCCCACAAGTCGGGATGAGACTTTGGACGAAAAAAAGAAAAAAAAGGGAAAGGTCCAAATAAAAAAATGAGAGAAAAAGAGAGAAGGGGCAATGCTGCTATCCTTTTTCCACACTTGTGCTTCAAAGTAGCACCATGATATTCATGATAGAGTGTCTCCTATTTTGTCACTTTCATATACTAGTGGGAATTTTTCATTATAGAACTTGGCTTGTATATTCCAATGATCGGATTCCTCAAAATGCCCTAGGTCTTCATGAGCAAGCGAGTTGGATGGACACCCACTTAGTTTCTTTTTGAGCTTTCATACACTTATAGATCTAGTGCATCCGTTGCATGGCAATCCCTACTCACTCACATTGATATCTATTGATGAGCATCTCCATAGCCCGTTGATACGCATAGTTGATGTGAGACTATCTTCTCCTTTTTGTCTTCTCCACAACCACCATTCTATTCCACCTATAGTGCTATGTCCATGGCTCACGCTCATGTATTGCATGAAGATTGACCAAGTTTTAGAACATCAAAAGTATGAAACAATTGCTTGGCATGTCATCGGGGTTGTGCATGATTTAAATATTTTGTGTGATGAAGATAGAGCATAGCCAGACTATATGATTTTGTAAGGATAGCTTTCTTTGGCCATGTTATTTTGAGAAGACATGATTACTTGATTAGTATGCTTGAAGTATTGTTATTTTTATGTCAATATTAAATTTTTTTTGAATATTTCTGATCCGAACATTCATGCCACAATAAAGAAAATTACATTGATAATTATGTTAGGTCGCATTCCACATCAAAAATTCTGTTTTTATCATTTACCTACTCGAGGATGAGTAGGAATTAAGCTTGGGGATGCTTGATACATCTCCAAAGTATCTATAATTTTTGATTCTTCCATGCTATTATATTACCTATTTTGGATGTTTAATGGGCTTTAATATGCTCTTTTATATTATTTTTGGGACTAACCTATTAATCGGAGGTCCAGTGCCAGTTTCTGATTTTTTACCTATTTTAGAGTTTCGCAAAAAAGGAATACCAAATGGAATCCAAACGGAATGAAACCTTCGCGATGATCTTTCTTGGACCAAAAGCAAACCTGAAACTTGGAGTTGAGGTCTGGAACTCCGTGAGGCAGCCACGAGGCAGGAGGGCGCGCCCCCACCCTCGTGAGCCTCACGTAGCTCCACCGACGTACTTCTTCCGCCTATATATACTCTTATACCCTAGATCGATCGCAGAGAGCCACAAAACCACTTTTCCACCTCCGCAACCTTCTGTACCCGTGAGATCCCATCTTGGGGCCTTTTCTGGCGATCTGCCAGAGGGGGAATCGATCATGGAGGGCTCCTACATCAACACCATAGCCTCTCCGGTGAAGCGTGAGTAGTTTACCATAGACCTTCGGGTCCATAGTTATTAGCTAGATGGCTTCTTCTCTCTCTTTGATTCTCAATACAAAGTTCTCCTCGATGTTCTTGGAGATCTATTCGATGTAATATTCCTTTGCGGTATGTTTGCCAAGATCTGATGAATTATGGGTTTATGAACAAGGTTATCTATGAATATTATTTGGTTCTTGTCTGAATTATTATATGCATGATTTGATATCTTTTCAAGTCTCTTCGAATTATTGGTTCAGTTTGGCCTACTAGATTGATCTTTGTTGCAATGGGAGAAGTGCTTAGCTTTGGGTTCAATCTTGCGGTGTCCTTTCCTAGTGACAGTAGGGACAGCAAGGCATATATTGTATTGTTGCCATCGAGGACAAAAAGATGGGGTTTATATCATATTGCTTGAGTTTATCCCTCTACATCTCGTCATCTTGCTTAACGCGTTACTCTGTTCTTATGAACATAAAACTCTAGATGCATGCTGGATAGCGGTCGATGTGTGGAGTAATAGTAGTAGATGCAGAATCGTTTCGATCTACTTGACACTGACGTGATGCCTATATTCATATTCATTGCCTTAGATATTCTCATAACTATGCGCTTTTCTATCAATTGCTCGACAGTAATTTGTTCACCCACCATAATGCATGCTATCTTGAGAGAAGCCACTAGTGAAACCTTTGGCCCCCGGGTCTCTTTCTTATTATATTGTATCTCTTTTATTTACATTGCATATCGTTTAACATTTTGCAATCTTTACTTTCCAATCTATACAACAAAAATACCAAAAATATTTACTTTACTATCTTTATCAGATCTCACTTTTGCGGGTGACCATGAACGGATTGACAACCCCTTTATCGCATTGGTTGCAAGGTTCTTGATTGTTTGTGCAGGTACTAGGTGATTTGTGCGTTGTCTCCTACTAGATTGATACCTTGGTTCTCAAAAACTGAGGGAAATACTTACGCTACTTTGCTGCATCACCCTTTCCTCTTCAAGGGAAAACCAACGCATGCTCAAGAGGTAGCAGTAATAAGAAGGCACTTCCTTGTGTGCGAAGATATAGCTGGTGGGTCCGACCTGTCAGCGGGGGAACATTTTTGTCGCGAAATACAGAGGCCCTTCTGGTGGGTCCCAGCTGTCAGGTGGAGGAATCATTATTTTGCGCGTAATAAGGAGGCATTTCCTTGCGTGCGGCCAAGGACCCAGCTGTCAGCCTTTCCACATAGAGTCCACTTCCGATGGAGGTCGTTCATTGACCACGTTGACCACGCCGCGCCGAGAGCACCAGGGCGGTGGATGACGACGAGGCCTAGGAAGGGAACGACAAAGAGGTAGGGAAGACTCGGCAGTTGTTTCCCACACGGAGGGGAGTACGAGGTGGTTCGTCTACAGTCGCCGGAGAATAACAGTAGATGCGGGTGTGTAGAGGGATGGCTAGGCCAACGATGGGAGTACAATGGGGCGGTGAGGCCTACGCGGCAGCATAGCCGACCACGGGAGGAGGGAGCAGGCAGTCCCGCCGGCGCTTGTTTGAGCGGCTGGAGCAGGAAGAGCAGAGATTGAAGAAGCACGACGGCCGTTGGATGGACATCCAACAGTCACTACTTGTGCGTAAACCTTTTTTAAGGAAAGCCTCAAATCTGTGGAAAACATCATACATCCCATTTTCCATTATTTCTAATAATTTACAGCCCATTTGCTAATTCTTAAGGTTTTTGTTGGAACCCATATTCTTTTTGTTAGCATTACAGCCCATATTGTGGCCACAATTAAAAAATTATACGAAATTTTGCATATTTCGGTGTGGTCCAAACTGTTTTTAATGCCAAAATTTCAAGTCACATTCAAATTGATTTTAAAAACAAATGTATATCAATATAAAATCCAACAAATTGTCCACGCATAAAAATCAATGGAACTTAAAATCTCAAAATGAAAAAAAGAAATTTGAAACTAATTGCCGGTTTAATATGTTTTAAAAATGTATAGCCCATTTCTCATTACTGATAGGCCATTTTTTGGGCCAGCCGAATGAAGCTCTCCTCGTCTTGAAAGATTTGTAGCCCAACAGGCCTGACAAAGCGACTTACTTGACAAAGCACAAAAAACCGGGCTAGTCATTTTCAGAAAGAAAAAAACTACTGGGCTGGTCTGTGGTAAACATAAAAGAAAATATTGTCTAAAAAGGCTGTTGTGCCCCGCACAGCCCAGTTGCCACCCTGCTTCCGTCTCAAAAACAAATTAGATAAATGCCACTTAAATTATGGTGATTCATAAAAATGCCACTGCAATTTCCAAACTTTGAAAAATGCCCCTACAAACTTTGAAACACGCCACTCCAGACTTCAAAAAATGCCACTTGAAATGGCATGAAATGGCATTTTTCAAGGTTTGGAAATTGTAGTGGCATTTCTCGGAATCACCAGATTTGGAGTGGCATTTATCAAATTAACCCAAAACAAAAATAACTGGGCGAGCTGCTGGGTCCCTGGTGTCACCCGCTCATTGTGCAATTCTCTCGTTTAATTGACTACGTTGACAACGGCATGGGACCCACATGTCAGAAATCCATTAGGAGGAGCCATTTTTTATTGGCTTGAAATAAGGAGACACTTGCTTGCGTACTGCCATGACCTTGGTGGGTCCCTGCTGTCATCCTCTCCACGTACAATCATCTCCTAATTGTGTATGCGTCAACCTGGTAGGCCCACAAGTCAGCCTCTAAACCCGTGGCGGACAAATACAACCCATTTAAAAAAATAACAGCCCATTCCATACGTTCAAACGGAAAGTTCAACATTCAAAGCAAAGTAACATGTCTGATCTAGATATAGAGTACTGAACTTCCATGTTGACAACCATCATAGCCAAGTTAACTATCTACTCCCACTAATACTCTAGTAGTGTACAAGACTAGCTTACTCTTAGCTAATTAGACGATGCCGGCCGCCATCTACGGTACACGCTAAACGCCGGCACCGGCGTCCTCCGCCTAGCCTTGGACTTGCCAGAGGTGCGATAGGGCGCGTTGCTCGCGCGCGTTGGCACTCCACCGAAGCTTCAGCTTCTAAGCGGGAAACCCACTTGATGAGCTGGTAGTAAAATTCGGCGTCGCGAACGCGTGCATGCCCGACAGCCTCCAGGGCTATTTGCCGGGCGCCGGCCTCCACGTAGTCGGCCTAGTTGCAGGCGCTCTGCTCGTGACTCAGAGCGTCGGTGCGCTGCTGCTCCATGTCCCGTTGGCGGTGCAAATCGGCGATACGCTGCTCCTCCACCAGGTGGTTGGGCTCCAACAACTCTGCATTGCCATCTAAAGACTGATAGAATGCCTCCTCCTTCCATCTGCCTTCTCGTGAAAAACCAAACACTAGTTCCAGCGGTGACCGGCTCTGGCGTCGCCTATCGCCGACGGGCGGGGGCATGGCAGATGTGATGACAGCGAGGATAGGTGGCGAGAGACGTCGGGCCGGTGGGGGATTATGAGGATAGGGTGAGTTGGGTGATGGTGCCACCGGAGAAGGCCGGGAAACAATAATTATAGGCGGAAGGTAGGCGAACCAGCGTGTCGCAGGAAACGCGATGGTCATCGCCTTCATCGAAATTCAATGCATAAGCAGGCATGGCTTAGCGCGCCAGCTTGCCGTGGAAAACTAGAAAAACTGAAATTATGACTCTGCCGTCCCGTTCCATCAGTGGTGCATCCCGTCCATGTTGGGTCGCACGCCGGCATGACGGTCAAACGAGTGCACTCGACTCATTCAGATGAGGTACTCCCTCCTTGTCAAAAATGATTCCACCACTCATCATCTACCTTGGTTGGTGAGATTTTTGAATTAAGCCTTGCAAACCGGAAAGGAGGTAGTACGTGCGTGATCCGCAATTTATTCGTGTAGGATCGAGTAGGTCGTTTTTTAATTGAGCCCTGCAAACCGGAAAGGAGGTAGTACGTGCGTGATCCGCTATTTATTCGTTTAGGATCAAGTAGGTCGGATAGTGTACGTGTAGGATCGAGTAGGTCGGATGGTGTACGTGGAGGATCGCATTAGCTGATGAACGTTCGTTGGGAGATAAGGCATTTGCGAACGTTTTTGCTGGCAGTTTCTTCAGATTCACATGGCATTTTCTTCAGAGCAGCTTGTCAGTTTCTTCAGAGGTAGGCATTCTTATTCAAAAAACGGCCACTTCGGATCTTGCGTCGCAACTAAAACTGCCTGGAGCGCATTAGTAGGCTAGCTAGTGATCGATCAGTAACTTGTAAACACTAAGGGAACAGAAATAAGGAACTGTTAGTAACTTGTTAACACCGAGAACACATAAATAAGGATCATGTTGTGCACAGCAGTAAGAGCCGATCCGTTCGAAATGTTCACATGAGACTAATAGGCCTGGCATTGTAATATGTTCACATTAGAAGCCCAAATTCAAAACGAACTAGTACGATTCTCATATATAAGATCAACATGTTAATGCATCTCAATGATTCACAGATCATATACAAATATGTAGCTCCAAAAGCAAAGATCTAGAAAAAACACATGTTCTTCCTACTAAGATGGATCCTTCTCTTGGCCAACATTCAGTATAGAGTGAAAGAGAAATTTGTTTGTGAAGTCTGCAATTCCTCTTGCAAACGTAAGTGGTTTCACCAATAGCTGGAACCATGAGAATGAACCACACATGATGGAGGAACATCCACTTCAATATGATTTGGTCTTCTCTCGATCACACAGCGAGACTATTTTCGGAATACAAACTTTAACTTAGGCAAAATGATGCCCATTATATAATAATACCAAAGCAATGAAGCACCTAGTGTTGGCCCATAAATAGTACAGTACTACTTTTTTGTAGTCCATGAAGTGACTATCCAATCTTTCTGTGTATATTTTAAAATGGCATTGCATGCAGTGACTATACTATTCTCTTGTGCAGTTCAACCAAAATTTTGGTCACTTTGTTTGTTTGCCAAATAGCAATGGTCAGACATCTCTGTCAGCACAAATATCAAGCAGCTAGTAAACATATACCCCACCTTGTATTTTCGATTTAAACATGTATCTTCCGCTTAGCATCTGTCATGTTTTGCACTGGACAATTTGATACAGTCATGTTTTGCCCTGGACAATTTCATACTGAATTGATTTGCTGGTTCAGAGCAGAAATATAGCGCCTATTCTTCATCAGAGCAAGGATATCCATGTTCGCAGTGATGGAAGAGGTGAAACCGATACAACCGAAATTGAGCATCCAATCATTGAATCTTGTCCTGCACCTCCAATGTAGGTCCACCCTGCCAATAAATTCACATGGAAACCACTAGTATTACTATCTAATGGCAGTACAAAAAGAGTAGCAAGATAGTAGCAAACCATGTACCTTCGTAATGAACAGCTCATAGTGCCACCAATTGCATATAAAGGTTTGGAAGAAAACACGCTCCTAATGTTGAACCATTTGGACTTTTTGTGCAGTTCCACTAGAATCGAGCATCCTGGTTTGCATAGATATTGAAAGTGTGATTGCTATAAAAGTGGCACTAGTTGAAGCATAGACTCACAAATATAAGCATTCCAATTTCTTAATGGGAAAAGGTAGCAAGACTGTTTCTAACCACCTGTTTGAAGGAATAAATAAGGCAACAACGGCTGATGTCAGGAAGGCATACATAGTTTTTTTTTGAAAAATTGAACCATTCCTCACCTTTCCTCTTCTTTTAAGCATATTTTGTGCAGTTCAACTAAAATAAAATGCCATCACCACCTTGACAATTCAGTGGCACTGTACAAAAGGAAATTACTTAACATTACATCATGATGTCAGGTATGTAGTCGACAGGCATTAGAGACAAACATATAGACCTCCTCCGATAACATAATGAACATTAATTTTGACAAAGGTGTGACAAGCTTTACCGGGATAATTTGAGTGAACTCTACACCCTCTGTTCCTTAATATAAGACGCTTTCGCCGTTCAATTTAAAGTACCCGAACGTCTAGTATTTAGAAAAACAGGTAGTAGTTTTCTTGAGCACATATCTGGGAAAGCTTTCCACACTTTATATATGTCCATACACTAATGCAACACCATTCTAATAGTACAAATATACACTAATCCAGTGGCTAGTGCAATAGTAGAGTATTTATTTTATTACAGGGTACAGTACAATGGTTTTACTAAACATATTTCGATAAGCTCTAGCACTTGAAGATTTCTATAAGAATTAACAATACAAAATGTAAAGGTAACAAGTTCAGCATTGGTATACTAGCTGTGCAAGAGCGTTAAACCAAATACAAAAGTCTGAAGGTAACTAGCATTATTACTAATGATAGTATAAAAAATTGCAAACCATGTACCTTCAAGGTAAATATCATTTCGAACTCGAGGGGACCTAAAAATCACTATCCCAATCTTGCTAATTGATCAAACATAAAAACTTGATCGAACGAATCAAGACAACAGCCGGAGAGGAGGTGCCCACTCTTGACATTTCCTCTTGACACTGTACAAAAAAAATCGACTTATCTCATGAAACTGAGGTATGTAATCTATAAGCATTAACAATGCAAAAAACTGAAGGTAGTAACAAGATTCATCGTTGGTATACTCGCTGTGCAACAGCATTAGAATGCCTTAGCTGAAAAATCTTTAATACATCCACAATTAACAGCTAACCCTGAAATAATCTAGTGACATTAAATGGCATTGCTTAAATTTATCGGTGGCATTAGACTGAGTGCGGCATTAGTTAAATGTGGCATCACTTTAGTAGTAGCATTGCTTGACATGACCGTTGGCGTTATACTAACAGCAAAAAAGTGGCAATAAGAGCATGGGAGGCCCATTCGGACAGTGGGAGCACTAGTACGATGTACCTCCACGGATGCATAGAGTGGTGAGGGAGGTATGGTTACCCAGAGCAACAAATATCCAGGCAGCATATGTGGATCACGTCCCATTTTTGTTCTCTTTATCCACCTTTTTCCTATGTGAGGACAACAAACAGATCGACCTGGTCATTCTCTATTGTGTTGTCATGCCTTTCTACCCTTCTTCAACCAAGAGACACGAGACTCGTTCCTTAGCTACTGATTTTCCCCTTTTCAACCTAGATGCGGGTTCGATGCCTAGTCTCTTGGACAATATAGTCTCCCTTCCTTTCCTTATTCAACCCAGACATGGATTAGTCTGCATGAAGTAGGGTTTACTTTAATAGTGCAAGTTAAGGTTTTCGTCTGCCTGACCAGCAGAGTAGAGGATAGCAAATTGGGAAGATGGGTACATGTGGGTCGGGGCGCCTCTTCATGTACCATGGAAACCGTCCACCGACTCTTCACCTTTCCCTCTGGATTTGGAACTGCTGTCACACGCTCTTCCTCCCTCCTCCATTTGCCTTCACCCTTCCTTATGCCATTGTTCGATCGTTTTCTCAATGGAGGGAACAGGCTAGAAACGACCCCGTTAGTCTTGCCCCGATCTGAATGATGACGCAGTGGAGGAACTCATTGATCAGTGCGACGTCATCACCTTGGCTAGCATGGCAGGTTCGTTCAAGACCATTCTTGACTCAACTAATAACATCATTACAAGGAACCCAAGGTTCTAGGAGCGGTTTGATCTCCCCTATCTTCTTCGTCGTGACCCTGCTGACTGGCATGCGGACGACGTTGGCCTCGCCTTGTGCAAGTTGATGCCGCTTGATAATGATACGTGTGATGTTAAGATGCCATCGCTTGAGGGTAAGGCTTGGGAAGGTGCAAATGGAGATTGGGTTGTTTATATTGGGTACTACTATGAGTGGGAACTTGTGAATGTGTACATTCGTCACTAGGTTCCACTTCCAAAAATCTCAGACTACCCAGAGGTTGAGAACACCGGTATTCTACGTACATTCAACTACGATCATGGTGACTCTCATCTATAGAAGATAGCAATTTGGCGAGTTACCGACCGCTCTTGGGGTTATAGGAATGCTTGTGTTGTCGCTATCTTCGACAAGCTTGTTGTCGTCCTTCATAGTTCGACTCGATGGATATTGCTCAAAAATTAGTTTCTATACACGGATGAACACAGTGGTGCAATTCAATACAAGGGTCTTGTGTTTGCTGCCACCACTCGTGGCACTGTTTTTGCATGGAAACCTTATGGTTCCAGTACGTTTGTCTTCCACCGTAATTATAATTGTTTCATCCACATGCTTGTGGGTTAGCTAGTTTCCCTTTACTAATTAACCTTCTTGTGTTTCTAAGGTCCTGTGAACATTCCACCACCTATATTTGAAAAAATTTATAACCAAAGGGGAGATGACAATGATGATGATCACGAGCATGAGGACCCATATACTCAGTGGCGCCTGGCAACTTATTCCGATGGATGACCTCTTCTTGTATGTATACAGGGCACTGCTGATGTTACTAAGGAAGCAGGTGTTATCTCCCATGGTCACACTCTCCAGACCTATTCCAACATCCGTTGCAGGGTATTCGGGATGGATACTATTGTGCTAGCGCCAACACCTTCTCCCTGGTTTAGTGTTTATACTCTTGGAGGAAACTCGCTCTTCCTTGGACAAAACTATGCAATCATGGTGAAAGGCGATCCAGCTGCTGTTGGCACAACGTTACTACCATTTATGAGAAGCAATTGTATCTATACCTCGGACATTTCTATGGTTCCCTACCATGGCTATCACAATATGCGTCCTGACATAGGCCGCTTCAGCCTGGATGATCAGTCCTGCGTTGGTTTCGAGATTGACAGTAGCTGCCCCTTCCCAGAGAATCATTTCTGGTTCAAAGCAAGCGTTTCCAACACCGACGAGTGGTTGAGCTGAAGTTCATTTCATTGCTTGTTATTTATTGTGTGATGAAAACTTTAGTATTTATAATGTATCCTTGTTGTCGTTGTGGGTTGATGACCTGTTGTATGTAATAAAATGATATGCCTGTGATAAACTTAGGGCTTCTTTCATTCAAAGGATTCTCAAAGGAATTTTGGAGGATTCTAATCCTTAGGAATTTTTCCTATCTTGTTTGTTTGATTTGTAGGATTGTAAACCATAGGAATTTTTCCATATGATTCATTTGCATTAGATTTCATAGGAAACATCCTGATAACCCACAAGTATAGGGGATCGCAACAGCTTTTGAGGGTAGAGTATTCAACCCAAATTTATTGGTTCGACACAAGGGGAGCCATAGAATATTGTCAAGTTTTAGCAGTTGAGTTGTCAATTCAACCACACCTGGAAACTTAGTATCTGTAGCAAAGCGTTTAGTAGCAAAGTAATATGATAGTGGTGGTAGCGGTAACAAAAGTAAAGACAGCAAAAGTAATGTTTTTGGTATTTTGTAGTGATTGTAACAGTAGAAGCGGAAAAGTAAATAAATGTAAACCAGTATATGGAAAACTCGTAGGCACCGGATCAGTGATGGATAATTATGCCGGATGCGGTTCATCAATTAACAGTCATAACCTAGGGTGACATAGAACGAGCTCTAATTCATCAATGTAATGTAGGCATGTATTCCGTATATAGTCATACGTGCTTATGGAAAGGAACTTGCATGACATCTTTTGTCCTACCCTCCCGTGGCAGCGGGGTCCTATTGGTAACTTAGGGATATTAAGGCCTCCTTTTAATAGAGAACCGGAACAAAGCATTAGTACATAGTGAATACATGAACTCCTCAAACTATGGTCATCACCGGGAGTGGTCCCGATTATTGTCACTTCGGGGTTGCCGGATCATAACACATAGTAGGTGACTATAGACTTGCAAGATAGGATCAAGAACTCACATATATTCATGAAAACATAATAGGTTTAGATCTGAAATCATGGCACTCGGGCCCTAGTGACAAGCATTAAGCAGAGCAAAGTCATAGCAACATCAATCTGAGAACATAATGCATACTATGGATCAAAGCCTAACAAAACTAACTCGATTACATGATAAATCTCATCCAACCCATCACCGGCCAGCAAGCCCACGATGGAATTACTCACGCACGGCGGTGAGCATCATGAAATTGGTGATGGGGGATGGTTGATGATGACGACGGCGACGAATCCCCCTCTCTGGAGCCCCGAACGGACTCCAGATCAGCCCTCCCCAGAGGTTTTAGGGCTTGGCGGCGGCTCCGTATCGTAAAACGCGATGATTTCTTCTCCTTGATTTTTTCTCTCTGGAAGCAAATATCTAGAGTTGGACTTGGCATCGGAGGGCATCCAGGGGGCCCACGAGGTAGGGGGCCGCACCCTAGGGGGGGGGCGCCCCCCACCCTCATGAGAAGGGTGTGGGCCCCCTGGTCTTCATCTTTGGCAAGGATTTTTTATTATTTTTTCTAAGATGTTCCATGGAGTTTCAGGTCATTCCGAGAATATTTGTTTTCTGCACATAAAACAACACCATGGCAATTCTGCTGAAAACAGCGTCAGTCTGGGTTAGTTCCATTCAAATCATACAAGTTAGAGTCCAAAACAAGGGCAAAAGTATTTGGAAAAGTAGATATGAAGGAGACGTATCAACTCCCCCAAGCTTAAACCCTTGCTTGTCCTCAAGCAATTCAGTTGACAAACTGAAAGAAAGAAAGAAAAACTTTTACAAACTCTGTTTGCTCTTGTTGTTGTAACTATGTCAAGCCAGCATTCAAGTTTTCAGCATAGATCATAACTAACCACATTTGCAATAATTCTCAGGTCTCATAATTACCCATATCAATAGCATAATCAACTAGCAAGTCATAATAATAAATCTCGGATGACAACACTTTCTCAAAACAATCATAATATGATATAACAAGATGGTATCTTGCTAGCCCTTTCTTAGACCGCAAAACATAAATGCAGAGCACCTTTAAAGATCAAGGACTGACTAGACATTGTAATTCATGGTAAAAGAGATCCAATCATAGTCACACCCAACATAGAGTAATAGTGATGAATGCAAATGATAGCTATGCTCTCCAGCTAGTGCTTTTTAGTAAGAGGGAGATGACTCAACATAAAAGTAAATGGATAGGCCCTTTGCAGAGGGAACCAGGGATTTGTACAGGTGTCAGAGCTCAGTTTTGCAATAGAGATAAATTTTATTTTGAGCGGTATACTTTCATTGTCAACGTAACAACTAAGAGATGGCAATATCTTCCATGCTAAACACATTATAGGCGGTTCCCAAACAGAATGGTAAAGTTTATACTCCTCCTCCACCAACAAACATCAATCCATGGCTTGCTCGAAACAACGAGTGCCTCCGACATACATCAGGTCCTAGGGGGATTTTTGTTTGCAATTAATTTTGATTTAGTTTGCATAAAGCAAGGGACTGGGCATCCCGGTGACCAGCCATTTTCTCGTGAGTGAGGAGCGGAGTCCACTCCTCTTGAGAATAACCCGCCTAACACGGAAGATAAGGACAGCCTTGGTTGATACGTGAGCTATTCGAGCATACAAAACAGAATGTTTATTTGAAGGTTTCGAGTTTGGCACATACAAATTTACTTGGAATGGCAGGTAGATACCGCATATAGGAAGGTATAGTGGACTCATCTGGAATAACTTTGGGGTTTAAGGGATTGGATGCACAAGCAGTATTCCCGCTTAGTACAAGTGAAGGCTAGCAAAAGACTGGGAAGCAACCAACTAGAGAGCGACAACAGCCATGTACATGCATTAATATTAATAAACATTGGATGCAAGCATGAGTAGGATATAATCCACCATGAACATAAATATCGTGAAGGCTATGTTGATTTGTTTCAACTACATGCGTGAACATGTGCCAAGTCAAGTCACTTAAATCATTCAAAGGAGGATAACACCTCATCATACCACATCATAATCATCTCAATAGCATGTTGGCACACAAGGTAAATCATTGTAACTCATAGCTAATCAAGCATGGCACAAGCAACTATGATCACTAATTGTCATTGCAAACATGTTTATTCATAATAAGCTGAATCAAGAACGAGGAACTCATCATATTTACAAAAACAAAAGAGGCCGAATTCATACTAGCTTTTCTCATCTCAATCAGTCCATCATATCTCATCATAATTGCCTTTCATTTGCATGATCGAGCGGTGTGAATAATAATAAGAGTGTACGTGCATTGGACTAAGATGGAATCTGCGAGCATTCAATAAACAGGAGAAGACAAGGCAATATGGGCTCTGGGTTAAATAAAAAATAATGCATATAAGAGCCACTTCAACAATTTAATTATGGTCTTCTCCTACTGACCCCCAAAGAAAAGAAAAGAAATAAAACTATTTACACGAGAAAGCTCCCAACAAGCAAAAGAAGAACGGGAAATATTTTTGGGTTTTATTTTTAATTATTACTACTACAGCAGAAAAATAAACTCCTACTAATTTTTTGGGTTTTTCTTAAGGTTTAACAGACACACAAGAAGAAAGCATAAAAAGTAAAATAAACTAGCATGGATGATACAATGAAAAAGTATGCGCACCGACATCTAGCAATGAGTGTGTGTGAACATAAATGTAATGTCGGTGGGAAATACGTACTCCCCCAAGCTTAGGCTTTTGGCCTAAGTTGGTCTATGGCCACGGCTGGCCTGGCTGATATCCATAATAATAGTTGTTGGGGTCGTACTGTGATGAGGAAGAGTTGGGATCATACTGATGTGCAGCGGTTATTGCCCGCTGAGCTGCAGCGTGGAGTCGAGCTGCCTCCGCTCTCCTCTCGTACCCTTCTGCCTCCTCTCTGGTAATAACATATCTTCTTTTTGTCTGCGAATCAAAGAAGGCAGGAGCAGGGAGAGTAATACAGAAAACACGTCGTTTATCAAAAATTAAACGATATAAGAGAGGTGATTCAGGCCTCTCGACAAACTGGTGCGAAGCCATAGAGTTATAATCTAAATAGAGTTATAATCTAAATATGCAGGAGGCAACTCCGTATCACCCTCACGAATGTCTATCTCAAGAAAATGAGCTAAGCGGGTTGCATAAATTCCTCCAAAGAAATATCCATTATGTCTATTATGATGCAACCTACGAGCTACAATGGCTCCCATATGACGAGATTGGTCTCCTAACACAGCACTCCTATGAATGCTAAGATCAGGAACACACATGTGACATGCTTCATCCTTAGCATTTATGCATCTACTGATGAAGAGAGCAAAATAATGTATAGCAGTAAATTAAATGCTCCCTATGGTAGCCTGCGTTATATCTCTAGATTCCCCCATAGTTATACTAGAAAGAAAGTTTCTAAATTCAGATTTAGGGGGATCCCTAACACTACCCCATGATGGAAGTTTGCAAGTAGAAGTGAAATCCTCTAAGTCCATGGTATAAGATTTGTCATAGAGATCAAACATGACTGAAGGAGAATTACGCGAAGATGAATACTCAAACCTCCTCACAAATGAACTTGTGAGATCATTATACTGGGGGCATTTGTTAGCCTCAAAATTCTCAAGACCGACATTGCGCAAATATGCTTTGAATTCTTCTTTAATTCCCGCACGGTCCATAAAATTTTCCGACGGCCATTCGCAAGGCCGTACTGGAGCATCTCTTGGTGGATCCTCGTCAGCATCGCGCATAGCAATCCTGGGTCCTTGCTTCTTAGAGGAACCACCTTGGAACATCTTCCTAAGCATATTGTTTTTCTCTGAAAAATTCTGAAATTTTTAGTAACTTCAAACAAAAGTGAACCACCTTCAATAAAACTGATAGCAACTACTCCTACAAGTGCCTAGAGCCTATATCAAGCATTAAAACTACTTAGAACCATATAAATTTGACATGCAAGCTCAAGAACATGGTCACCTATGCAGCAAGAATTTGTAAAAAAAGCACTAGAACAAAAACTAATTGGACCAATGGAGGAGTCACATACCAAGGAATAATCTCCCCAAGCAGTTTTGCGAGAGGTGCTTTGAGCAAGGAGATCGAAAATCACAACAAAACTGGCTGGAACTCGTGCTTGAGTTGGTTTTTCGGGTTTGTGTGAGACAGAGGAAGAAGATGGGTGCTGGGATAAGTGGAGGAGGGCCACCGTGGACCCACGAGGCAGGGGGGCACGAGGCGGGGGCGCCCACCACCCTCGTGGCCAGGTGGCAGCTCCTCCCGCGGTAATTTTTGCATAGTAAATCCTCAAATATTCCCGAAAAAATCATATTAAATTGGCATGTCATTCTGAGGACTTTTATTTTTGGGATATTTTTATATTGCACGGATAAGCCAGGAAACAGACAGAAAAATACTATTTTTACTTTATTTATACTAAATAACAGAAAGTATAGAGAGGGTACAGAAGTTTGTGCTTCTAGTTTCATCCATCTCATGCTCATCAAAAAGAATCCACTAACAAGGTTGATCAAGTCTTGTTAACAAACTCATTCCGATTAACATGAAACCGGAGAAATTTCGAATAACACTAGGTTACCTCAACAGGGATATGCACACCCCCAATAATAAGTATATCATATTTCTTCTTGACATTAGGAAAAGGAAATTCAAAACCTCCAAATATAATCGATGGAATTTTTCCGATAGAATTGATACTATGAACTTGAGGTTGTTTCCTCGGAAAGTGTACCGTATGCTCATTACCATTAACATAAAAAGTGACATTGCCTTTGTTGCAATCAATAACAGCCCCTGCAGTATTAAGAAAAGGTCTTCCAAGAATAATAGACATACTATCATCCTCGGGAATATCAAGAATAACAAAGTCCGTTAAAATAGTAACATTTGCAACCACAACAGGCACATCCTCACAAATACTGACAGGTATAGCAGTTGATTTATCAGCCATTTGCAAAGATATTTTGGTAGGTGTCAGCTTATTCAAGTCAAGTCTATGATATAAAGAAAGAGGCATAACACTAACACCGGCTCCAAGATCACATAAAGCAGTTTTAATATAATTTCTTTTAATGGAGCAAGGTATAGTAGGTACTCCGGGATCTCCAAGTTTCTTTGGTATTCCACCCTTAAAAGTATAATTAGCAAGCATGGTGGAAATCTCAGCTTCCGGTATCTTTCTTTTATTAGTAATGATATCCTTCATATATTTAGCATAAGGATTTGTTTTGAGCACATCAGTTAATCGCATATGCAAAAAGATAGGCCTAATCATTTCAGCAAAGCACTCAAAATCCTCATCATCCTTTTTCTTGGATGGTTTTGGAGGAAAAGGCATGCGTTTCTGAACCAAAGGTTCCCTTTCTTTACCAGGTTTCCTAGCAACAAAGTCTCTTTTATCATAACATTGACTCTTTGATTGTGGGTTATCAAGATCAACAGCAGGTTCAATTTCTACATCATTGTCATTACTAGGTTGAGCATCATCATGAACATCATCATTAATATTTTCATTAGGTTCATGTTCATTACCAGATTGTGTTTCAGCATCAGACATAGAGATATCATTTGGATTATCAGGTGGTTCAGCAATAGGTTCACTAGAAGTTTGCATACTTCTATCATTTTTCTTTTTCTTCTTTTTAGAAGAACTAGGAACATCAATATTATTTCTCTGACAATCGTGCTCGATTCTCTTAGGGTGGCCTTCAGGATACAAAGGTTCCTGAGTCATTCTACCAGTTCTAGTAGCCACTCTAACAGCATAAACATTTTTATTAATATTCATTTCATCAAGCACTTCTTTTTGAGCTTTAAGCACTTGTTCTACTTGCGTGGTAACCATAGAAGCATGTTTGCTAACAAGTTTAAGTTCACATTTAATATTAGCCATATAATCACCCAAGCGTCTAATCATATAAGCATTTTCTTTTAATTGTATACCAAAATAAGCATTGAAGTCGTCTTGCTTAAACATAAAGTTATCAAACTCATCCAAGCACTGACTAGCAATTTTAGTAGGAGGAACTTCAGCTTTATCATATCTATAGAGAGAATTTACCTTTACTACCTGTGTCGGGATATCAATATCAGAAGGTTCTTCAATAAATAAAGAATTGAGATCATATGTTTCTTCAATAGGCGGTATATTAAGACCATGTATTTCTTCAATAGGAGGTAAATTCTTAACTTCTTCAGCTTTAATACCTTTCTCTTTCATAGATTTCTTTGCCTCTTGCATATCTTCGGGACTGAGGAATAGAACACCTCTCTTCTTCGGAGTTGGTTTAGGAATAGGCTCAGTAATTGGAGTAGGAGCTGGCTCAGGAGGTGCCCAATTATTTTCATTTGTCAACATATTATTCAATAGAATTTTAGCTTCATCCGGTGTTCTTTCCTTGAAAAGAGAACAAGCGCAACTATCCAGGTAATCTCTGGAAGCATCGATTAGTCCATTTTAAAATATATCAAGTATTTTAGGTTTCTTAAGAGGATGATCAGGCAAAGCATTAAGTAACTTGAGAAGCCTCCCCAAGCTTGTGGGAGACTCTCTTCTTTAATTTGCACGAAGTTGTATATTTCCCTCAAAGCAGCTTGTTTCTTATGAGCAGGGAAATATTTAGCAGAGAAGTAATAAATCATATCCTGGGGACTACGCACACAACCAGGATCAAGAGAATTAAACCATATCTTAGCATCACCCTTTAATGAGAACGGAAATATTTTGAGTATATAGAAGTAACGTGATCTCTCATCATTAGTGAACAGGGCATCTATATCATTTAACTTAGTAAGATGTGCCACAACAGTTTCAGATCCATAGCCATAAAACGGATCAGATTCAACCAAAGTAATTATATCAGGATCAACAGAGATTTCGTAATCCTTATCAGGAACACAGATAGGTGAAGTAGCAAAAGCAGGGTCGGGTTTCATTTTATCTCTAAGTGATTCTTTGTTCCATTTAATTAATAACCTCTTAAGCTCATATCTATCTTTGCAAGCTAAAATAGCGGTAGAAGATTCCATATCAAAAAGATATCCCTCAGGAATAACAGGCATATTTTCATCATCACTTTCATCATCATATTCAGATTCAATAATTTCTTTTTCTCTAGCCCTAGCAATTTGTTCGTCAAGAAATTCACCAAGGGGCACAGTAGTATCAGGCATAGAAGCAGTTTCATCATAAGTATCATGCATAGCAGAAGTGGCATCGTCAATAACATGCGACATATCAGAACTAATAACAGAAGCAGTTTTAGGTGTCGCTAGCTTACTCATAACAGAAGGTGAATCAAGTGTAGAGCTAGATGGCAGTTCCTTACCTCCCCTCGTAGTTGAGGGATAGATCTTGGTTTTTGGATCTCTCAATTTCTTCATAATGATAAGCAGATATAAATCCAGAGTGACTCAAAGAATAGAGGTATGGTCCCCGGCAACGGCGCCAGAAATTAGTCTTGATAACCCACAAGTATAGGGGATCGCAACCGCTTTTTAGGGTAGAGTATTCAACCCAAATTTATTGATTCGACACAAGGGGACCAAAGAATATTCTCAAGT
Source organism: Triticum urartu (assembly GCF_056163025.1). NCBI lineage: Eukaryota > Viridiplantae > Streptophyta > Magnoliopsida > Poales > Poaceae > Triticum > Triticum urartu. The sequence continues at coordinate 217,280,396 of NC_141877.1, read as the reverse complement.
ATTAGCAGCTGAGTTGCCAATTCAACCACACCTGGAAACTTAGTATCTGCAGCAAAGCGTTTAGTAGCAAAGTAATATGATAGCGGTGGTAGCGGTAACAAAAGTAAAGACATCAAAAGTAATGTTTTTGGTATTTTGTAGTGATTGTAACAGTAGCAGCGGAAAAGTAAAAAAACGTAAACTAGTATATGGAAAACTCGTAGGCACCGGATCAGTGATGGATAATTATGCCGGATGCAGTTCATCATGTAACAGTCAAAACCTAGGGTGACACAGAACTAGCTCCAATTCATCAATGTAATGTAGGCATGTATTCCGTATATAGTCATACGTGCTTATGGAAAACAACTTGCATGACATCTTTTGTCCTACCCTCCCGTGGCAGGGGGGTCCTATTGGAAACTTAGGGATATTAAGGCCTCCTTTTAATAGAGAACCAGAACAAAGCATTAGCACATAGTGAATACATGAACTCCTCAAACTATGGTCATCACCGGGAGTGGTCCCGATTATTGTCACTTCGGGGATGCCGGATCATAACACATAGTAGGTGACTATAGACTTGCAACATAGGATCAAGAACTCACATATATTCATAAAAACATAATAGGTTCAGATCTGAAATCATGGCACTCGGGCCCTAGTGACAAGCATTAAGCATATCAAAGTCATAGCAACATCAATCTCAGAACATAATGGATACTAGGGATCAAACCCTAACAAAACTAACTCGATTACATGATAAATCTTATCCAACCCATGTAGCGACCAGACCTCAAACGGTCCAATCTCTATGCTCCGGTGTCATCCCTGGATCAGTAATGCTGACACCACAAAATACTTGAAGGATTTATGACAGAGTAGCAATCACACACTTATTACATCGAGTGTCTCAAAAGAGAACTTATAACATAGTAGTGCGGAAGGCTTGGAAGATAAGTGAGTCCATCAACTCCAACGGCATCACTGAGTATAGAACCACGACCTAAAACTCCTTAATCGTCATCTGAAAAGTCTGCAACATTAACGTTGCCGCCCGAAATGGGTCAGCACATGGAATATGCTGGCAATGTAACACATAGAGAGTAATGGAATGAAATAGCTATTCTATATGCATATTTGGCTGGTGGAAAGCTCTATGGTTACAGTTTTGCGTAAAGCCAATTTTTTCCTACTACAAAGGAATAAATTTATTTAACTATCATGGTGGTTGTTAAACGTTGAGAATGGTTGACGGCGTTCTCAATCCCAATTAAGCATCATCATTAAACAAACCCATCAAAATTAATTTTATAGTAACTTGTTGAGATTCACATGATAATCCAGGTACTAGATACTCAAGATGTCCATAACTGGGGACACGGCTAACCATGATTAGTTTATACACTCTGCAGAGGTTTGCGCACTTTTCCCCACAAGACTCGATCTCCTCCGTTGGAATTCTCGCACTACATGGTGTTTGAGAAACGGATGACCGAGACATAGTCTTTCAGAAGCGCTAGCACCTTATGATGGGTAGACCGTACCACCTACATCCCCTACATTTGCTAGTCTACCACTGTAAGAGTTCGCACGACTTAGTCAACTATGCTAGAGCCCATAATAGCTTGTGGCTGCACACAGAAGTTTCTAGCATGAATAATCTCATGATCCCTTTGAGCCTGGGTGGCGGTCCATAAAGAAAGCAGGCAATCCTGGAATACCCAGGTACCTCAATCCACCCAGATGTGTGTTTAAGTTGCCACCTTAAATAAACCATTAATTAACAATCTCACATCTGTCATGGATACACTCACCCAATCCACGTCTACTAGCATAGCATGGCATAATAAGCAAACGTAGAGGTAACTCCCAAAGGTTTGATAATAAACAGGTAATAGGTACTACCTCAACTACTTCCCAAACCCACAATTTAATTAGATCCTAATCATGCAATGTGTAAGGATTGATCTAATGCAATAAAACTTGGTAGTAGGAGGTATGATCAAAGTGTTACTTGCCTTGCTGATGATCCGGGAAACATAGCGATTCGAAGTAGCAAGCGGCGCACTCCGGGTACTCTATCGCAAACAAACAAGCATACAATAAGTACTCAAATAATGCACAGGTAAAGCTCAAATAAGAGATCTAACCAGAAAATTCAACTTAAGAACTCTGGTTGGCAAAAGGAGTCAAATCGAACAAAGCAACGAAAGACAAAAGGCAAAAGAAATAGGCTTCATTTACTATTCTAGATCTAAGGCAATTTTTACAGTGGCAAACACTTGTTTAAGTTCGTTAAACGGAAAGAGGGTTTCGAAACGAAACTCTAGGTGCTTGAATCGCCTGATTCCGATAAACAAGCGAAAAATTAGACTAAAACGAGAATCGGATCAGAAATCGCGTTCAGAAAAATCACGGATTTAATCCGAGAAAAAGAAAAACGACGAACAGTTTAACGAACGAATGTTCGTTAACTGAATCTAAACGAAGAACGCGTTCGTTAAAACGGACGAACGAGTGAACGCTCGCTAATTAGCCTAAACCGGATAAAACCGATCTAAAGAAAAAAACGAAACTAAAAAAACCAAATGAAAACCGGCGAAAACCGAACGAAAACCGGCAGGTCAACCACGGTGACTCGGCGGCGAGACGGGCGGCGGCGGCTCCGGCGAGGCGGTGGCGTCGGCGGCGGTGGGGTCCGGCGGGGCGGCGGCGGCGGGCGGCGGCGAGGGCGCGGGGCGGCGGCGAGGACGCGGCGGCGACGGCGTCGGGCGCGGCGGCGGCAGCGGAAGGCGGCGGCGGCGCGGGCGCGGGGCTCGAGGCGGGCGGCGGCTAGGGTTTCGGCCCGGGGTGGGCCGACGGCTTATAAAGGCTGAGGCCTGGAGGAGTCCGGGCCTAGCACGGCCCGTAGGTCGGTTTAGATGTTTTTTTTAAATACTTACGCTCAGAAAAAAACAAAAGGACTACTAAACTGACTCCAAAAATCCCGAAATAAATTTTTCCCGGCTTCTAAAATCATGCCGCACAGGATGAACATTTATTTGGGGCCTAAATGCAATTTTGAAAAACGCGCATTTTTCCTACATTCAAATAAAATAGCAAATAAAACCAAATAAAATCTTATTTGATTTTTTTATTAAATCCTCAATATTTCTTTATTTTGGGAAAGTCATTTTATTCCCTCTCTCATATTTTTTTTTGTAATAGAAATAATTGAAGATAAAATAAATAAAATCAAAAGACCCTATTTTCAAAATTTGAGACAACTCAAATATGAAAATAACGAAATCCCCAACTCTCTCCGAGGGTCCTTGAGTTGCGAAAAATTTCTAGGATCAACCAAAATGCAATAAATATGATATGCAATGATGATCTAGTGTATAACATTCGAAATTGAAAATTTGGGATGTTACAAACCTACCCCCCTTAAGATGAATCTCGCCCTCGAGATTCGGGTTGGCTAGAAAATAGGTGAGGGTGATATTTCAGCAATTCTTCCTCTCATTCCCAGGTGGCTTCATCCTCCATGTGGTGGCTCCTCTGAACCTTGCAAAACTTGATAACCTTGCTGCGGGTGACTCGACTGGCATACTCTAGAATCTTAACTGGTTTCTCCTCATAGGTCAAATCACTGTCCAACTGAATCGCCTCCAGTGGTACCGTATCTCTCAGCGGTATGTCAGCCATCTCTGCATGGCACTTCTTCAACTGGGATACATGGAACACGTCATGAACTCCCGACAATCCTTCGGGCAATTCCAACTTGTTGGCTACTTCTCCCATACGCTCCAAAACTTTGTATGGGCCTACAAAACGTGGCGCTAATTTTCCCTTAACTGCAAAGCGCTTAACTCCTCGAAATGGTGATACTCGAAGATAAACTTGGTCTCCGACTTCGTAAACTGTCTCCTTGCGTTTAGAATCTGCATAACTCTTCTGCCTGGATTGAGCTACCTTCAGCCTGTCGCGAATTAATTTCATTTTGTGTTCAGATTCCTTTATCAGATCCGGTCCAAATAACTGGCGGTCTCCAACTTCATCCCAGGACAATGGGGTCCTGCACCTCCTTCCGTACAAGGTTTCGAAAGGGGCCATCTTCAAACTAGATTGATAGCTGTTGTTGTAAGAGAACTCTGCATACGGCAAATTCTCGTCCCAGCTAGATCCATAGTCTAGCGCACAAGCTCTTAGCATATCCTCCAAAATCTGATTGACTCTCTCAGTCTGTCCATCTGTCTGCGGGTGAAAAGCTGTGCTAAAATCCAGTCTGGTTCCCAAAGTCTCATGCAACTCATTCCAGAACTTTGAGGTAAACTGGGTTCCTCTATCTGATACAATGCTCCTTGGAACTCCATGCAGACATACGATCCTGGTCATGTATATCTTTGCCAACTTTGCACTGGTATAGGTAGTCTTCACTGGAATGAAATGAGCTACCTTTGTCAAATGCTCAACTACAAACCATATTGAGTCATAGCCTGAACATGTTCTGGGAAATCCTGTAATAAAATCCATGCCTAGCTTATCCCACTTCCATTCGGGTATCGGCAATGGTTGTAGCAATCCTGCTGGCTTCTAATGCTCTGCCTTTACTCTCTAACATACATCACAAACGGCTACATATTCCGCAATATCCTTCTTCATTCTGGTCCACCAGAATATATCCTTCAAATCCAAATACATCTTGGTATTTCCTGGGTGAATCGAATATGGTGAATCATGGGCCTCCTGTAAGATTAACTTCCTGATCTCCGAATCATTTGGTACATAGATACGGTCTTCAAACCATAAGGTATCGTGCTCATCCTCACGAAATCCCTTAGCTTTTCCTTTGCTCATTTTCTCCTTAATAGAAGCAATCTCCTTGTCGGTGCCTTGATCTCCTCTGATCTTATCCATCAAAGTAGACTGAATCTCCAATGCTGCTACATAGCCTCTCGGGACTATTTCCAAACATAGCTCTCCAAGATTTTCGGCTAACTCCCTTGGTAAATCTCCCGTCATTAGGGTGTTGACATGGCTCTTACGGCTTAACACGTCAGCTACTACGTTAGCCTTTCCGGGGTGATAATGCAATTTCATATCATAATCCTTGATGAGCTCCAACCATCTCCTTTGTCTGAGGTTCAACTCCTGTGTGAAAATATACTTCAAGCTCTTGTGATCCGTGTACACCTCGCAATGGTTTCCAATCAGAAAATGTCTCCAAGTCTTCAGTGCATGCACTACGGCTGCTAACTCCAAATCATGCGTAGCATAATTCAACTCACGAGGCTTAAGCTGTCGTGAGGCAGATGAAACAACTCTTCCTTCCTGCATAAGCACTGGTCCATGTCCTCGACGTGAAGCGTCACAATACACCTCATAATCCTTGGTCTGATCCGGTAAAATCAACACTGGTGAGGTAACCAAACGTTTCTTCAACTCCTGAAAACTAGCCTCACATTCCTCAGTCCATATGAACTTGGTATCCTTCTTCAACAACTCCGTCATAGGCTTAGCAATCTTTGAGAAATTCTCAATAAACCTCCGGTAGTATCCTGCGAGTCCACGAAAACTCCGGATCTCTCCAACTGTGGTTGGTGCTTCCCACTTGGTCACGGTATCAACTTTAGTGGGATCTACTGCTATACCTTCTCCGAATATAACGTGTCCGAGAAATCCAACTTCTTACAACCAAAACTCACATTTGCTAAACTTGGCATATAACTGATGTTCTCTGAGTTTACCAAGCACCAAATGCAAATGCTCCTTATGCTCCTCTTCATTCTTCGAGTAAACCAGGATATCATCAATGAACACTACGACGAACTTATCCAAGAACTCCATAAACACTTTGTTCATCATTTTCATGAAATATGCAGGTGCGTTAGTCAGACCAAATGACATAACGGTATACTCGTACAACCCATACCTGGTGGTAAAATCCGTCTTGGGTATATCTTGTTCTCGAATCTTCAACTGGTGGTATCCTGATCGCAGATTGATCTTGGAAAATACCTTAGCTCCTTGCAATCGATCAAACAGATCATTGATCATCGGTAGTGGGTACTTGTTCTTGATGGTTACTTCATTCAATCCTCGATAATAGACAACCATCCTTAATGATCCATCCTTCTTTTCTACTAGAAGTACTGGTGATCCCCAAGGTGAAGAACTTGGGCGAATGTATCCTTTATCCAGTAACTCCTTAATTTTCTTCTTAATTTCCACCAATTCTTTTGCAGGCATCCTATATGGTCTCTTTGATATTGGCCCTGTGCCTGGCAAAAGCTCAATCAGAAACTCAATATCTCTATTCGGTGGCATTCCTGGCAATTCTTCTGGAAATACATCAGGGAAATCCTTCACTACGGGTACTTCCTCCCGCACAACTCCTATTAAACAATTTGCTTGAGTCCTCTTTGGCACATGTCGGGTTACATACTTGATCCTTCTCCCTTCTGGGGTGGTAACCAATCCATGCCTAATATCACATCGAATCCTTGAGATTCCAACACTATTAGGTCTGATGGAAATACGTAGTTACCAATCCTTAATGGTAACCGATCACACCATAGACTAGCCATATATTCTGCTCCAGGCAAGGTTACTAACATGGGTGGCCTAAGGGCTTGGGTTGGCAGTTTATACTTATCCACAAATCTCCTTGATATGTATGAATGCGATGCACCAGTATCAAAAGGAATGAGTGCAGTAAATGACTTAACCAAAAACTTACTGATTACTGCATCCCGCTGCTCTTCAACCTCCTCCACGTTAACGTGGTTCACCTGTCCCCTGTTGAAAGGGTTCAGCTTCTTCCCAGAGCTTCCATTGCCATTTCCATTCTGTGATTCAGGACATTCGTTGGCATAATGTCCGGTCTTCTGGCACTTAAAGCAAGTGACTTGGCTCAGGTCTTTCTTGGCTGGGGTTGATGGGTTGGTGCGGTTCTGGCCGTTGATTCCTCCATTCCCATTACTAGTCTTGGGGCCATTGTGATTGTGCGAGCTACCTCCTCCATGGGTATGCTGGAAATGTCCTCCCGATCTAGGGGTAAAACATGGCTTCTACTAAGCTCCAGAATTGTACTTTCCTTGTCCATACTTCCTCTTGCGATTCTCAATTTGCTGCTGCTTCCCTTCAATCATAAGAGCACGATCTACCAACTCCTGGTAGTTGTTGAAGGTTGCTACCATCAACTGCATGCTCAACTCATCATTCAGTCCTTCTAGAAACTTCTCCTGCTTTGTTGCATCCGTAGCAACGTCATCTAGGGCATAACGTGCTAATTTACTAAAGTCCTCCACATACTGGCCAACTATTCGTCCTCCTTGGTGCAAGTTGCGAAACTCTCGCTTCTTCATGGCCATAGCTCCTGCTGAAACATGGGAAGTTCGAAAAGCCTGCTGAAACTTGTCCCATGTGATAGTATCGACAGGGAAAGTGGCTGTGAAATTCTCCCACCATGATGCTGCGGGTCCTTCAAGATGATGTGCGGCAAACTTCACCTTCTCCGCATCCGTGCATCCTGTTGTGGTCAACTCTCTAGCTTTCTTGCGGAGCCAATCATCAACTACTATTGGCTCGGTGCTACTGGAAAACACCGACGGATTCAGCCTAAGAAAACGGGCTAAGTGATCAACAGGTGGTGGTGGTGGTGGTGGGTTGTTGTTGTTGTTCCCTTGATTCTGATTCTGGACTAGTAACTGCATCAATGTGTTCTGCTGCTGGATCAACTAGGTGAGCTCTGGTGGGAAGGTAAATCTGGGGTCACGTCTTGGAGGCATCTAAGGGTTTTTAGAAAAGATGATACTTAAGAATAGAGGGGGAGTAAAGAGAAAACACTACCCATATGCACATGAGACAAAAGCAAACAATTCACTTCATTCAATCAATCAAACAAGGGCATACAATCGATCTAACTATCGCAAAAGTGCTCGGACTACTATATTTACATGGTGGACTTCTACTACTGATGAGGTGGTCTACTAGAAATATTCTTCGGTTGCAGACTCCATGATATCTGCTCCAGCTTCATCAACGTAGTCATCATCGCTATCATCTGGATCCGAGTCGGTGTCGTCGATGATGATGTAGTCTTCCGGGCGAATCTCCTTGGGTTCTTCGTCTTCTTCTACTGGTGTAGGGCCTCCCATAAATATTCCGATCTTCTTGATCAGATCGTCATTCTTCTCCACTAACACTTCTATTTCCTCTTCATAATCTTCAAGTGTAGCCTTGAGTTCTTCCTCCAGTTCCTTGATTCTTGTCCTTGCCTTCTTCAGATCTATCATGTCGGCGCACATCTTGTTTTCCTGACGTCGAATGTGCTGGTTTAACTCCTGTATAAAAGCTGCAATTGATCTATCCTTTTTGGTGCTGATCATCTCCCAATGCTCATCTCGGCGCCCACAAATCTGGTAGATAGTATCCTTGAGATCATTTCGGTGGACTTCTCCAATGTGTCCCATGGCAATGTGAGTTGCCATGCTCTTTCCTAGACTCCAAGTTGGTGCATCAAAAGAAAACTCTATGGGCTCAGTGACTGGCATGAACGCCCTTCCTGGAACTTGAACTTGAATCATCCAGCGCTCTTCTTCAGGTAAAGTGGCATTGTAGGTGCCGGTGAAGCTTGGTACTCCTATGTTCAGATATCTAGTGACTTCCTTCAAATGATGTCCAAAGGGTGTATCTTCATCCGGTTGAGTGAACTTGTCCCTTGCATCCGCCATCCTAAAAGAGTAGAAAAGATGAGGAGTCAGAAAGAGAAGAGAGCGAGTAGTGATCTAGGTCTTTAGCTTAGTGGTCGTGTCCTACAGTCACCGTGTGCTCTGATACCATCTTGTAGCGACCAGACCTCAAACGGTCCAATCTCTGTGCTCCGGTGTCATCCCTGGATCAGTAATGCTGACACCACACGGTACTTGAAGGATTTATAACAGAGTAGCAATCACACACTTATTACATCGAGTGTCTCAAAAGAGAACTTATTACAATAAATATGGCTTAAGGCCATCTAATAACGATAACAGCGGAAGGCTTGGAAGATAAGTGAGTCCATCAACTCCAACGGCATCACTGAGTATAGAACCACGACCTAAAACTCCTTAATCGTCATCTAAAAAGTCTGCAACATTAACGTTGCAGCCCAAAACGGGTCAGCACATGGAATATGCTGGCAATGTAACACATAGAGAGTAATGGAATGAAACAGCTATTCTATATGCATATTTGGCTGGTGGAAAGCTCTATGGTTACAGTTTTGCGTAAAGCCAATTTTTCCCTACTGCAAAGGAATAAATTTATTTAACTATCATGGTGGTTGTTAAACATTGAGAATGGTTGATAGGATTCTCAATCCCAATTAAGCATCATCATTAAAAAAACCCATCAAAATTAATTTTATAGTAACATGTTGAGATTCACATGATAATCCAGGTACTAGATACTCAAGATGTCCGTAACCGAGGACACGGCTAACCATGATTAGTTTATACACTCTGCAGAGGTTTGCGCACTTTTCCCCACAAGACTCGATCTCCTCCGTTGGATTTCTCGCACTACATGGCGTTTGAGAAACGGATGACCGAGACATAGTCTTTCAAAAGCACTAGCACCTTACGATGGGTAGACCGTACCACCTACATCCCCTACATCTGCTAGTCTACCACTGTAAGAGTTCACACGACTTAGTCAACTATGTTAGAGCTCATAATAGCTTATGGCTGCACAGAGAAGTTTCTAGCATGAATAATCTCATGATCCCTTTGAGCCTGGGTGGAGGTCCATAAAGAAAGCAGGCAATCCTGGAATACCCAGGTACCTCAATCCACCCAGATGTGTGTTTAAGTTGCCACCTTAAATAAACCATTAATTAACAATCTCACATCTGTCATGGATACACTCACCCAATCCACGTCTACTAGCACAGCATGGCATAATAAGCAAACGTAGAGGTAACTCCCAAAGGTTTGATAATAAACAGGTAATAGGTACTACCTCAACTACTTCCCAAACCCACAATTTAATTAGATCCTAATCATGCAATGTGTAAGGATTGATCTAATGCAATAAAACTGGGTAGTAGGAGGTATGATCAAAGTGTTACTTGCCTTGCTGATGATCTGGGAAACCTAGCGATTCGAAGTAGCAAGCGGCGCACTCCGGGTACTCTATCGCAAACAAAGAAGCATACAATAAGTACTCAACTAATGCACAGGTAAAACTCAAATAAGAGATCTAACCAGAAAATTCAACTTAAGAACTCTGGTTGGCAAAAGGAGTCAAATCGAACGAAGCAATGAAAGACAAAAGGCAAAAGAAACAGGCTTCGTTTACTATTATGGATCTAAGGCAATTTTTACATTGGAAAAAACTTGTTTAAGTTGGTTAAACGGAAAGAGGGTTTCGAAACGAAACTCCAGGCGCTTGAATCGCCTGATTCCAATAAACGAGCGAAAAGTTAGACGAAAATGAAAATCGGATCAGAAATCGCGATCAGAAAAATCGCGGATTTAATCCGAGAAAAAGAAAAATGACAAACAGTTTAATGAAGGAACGTTCGTTAACTGAATCTAAACGAAGAACGCGTTCGTTAAAACGAACGAACGAGCGAACGCTCGCTAATTAGCCTAAACCAGAAAAAACCGATCTAAAGAAAAAAACGAAACTAAAAAAACCGAACAAAAACCGGCGAAAATAGAACAAAAACCGGTGGGTCAACCTCGGCGACTAGGGTTTTTGCCCGGGTGGGCCGGTGGCTTATAAAGGCTGAGGCCTGGAGGAGTCCGGGCCTAGCACGGCCCGTAGCTCGGTTCGGACGTTTTTTTTTAAATACTTACGCTCAGAAAAAAACAAAAGGACTACTAAACGGATTCCAAAAATCCCGAAATAAGTTTTCCCCGGCTTCTAAAATCAAGCCTCACAGGATGAACATTTATTTGGGGCCTAACTGCAATTTTGAAAAACACGCATTTTTCCTAAATTCAAATAAAATAGTAAATAAAACCAAATAAAATCATATTTGATTTTTTATTAAATCCTCAATAATTCTTTATTTTGGGAAAGTCATTTTATTCCCTCTCCCATATTTTGTTTGTAATAGAAATAATTGCAGATAAAATAAATAAAATCAGAAGATCCTATTTTCAAAATTTGAGACAACTCAAATATGAAAATAACGAAATCGCCAACTCTCTCCGAGGGTCCTTGAGTTGCGAAAAATTTCTAGGATCAACCAGAATGCAATAAATATGATATGCAATGATGATCTAGTGTATAACATTCCAAATTGAAAATTTGGGATGTTACAACCCATCACCAGCCAGCAAGTCTACGATGGAATTACTCACGGACGGCGGTGAGCATCATGAAATTGGTGATGGATGATGGTTGATGATGACGACAGCGACGAATCCCCCTCTCCGGAACCCCGAACAGACTCCAGATCAGCCCTCCCGAGAGGTTTTAGGGCTTGGCGGCGGCTCCATATCGTAAAACGTGATGATTTCTTCTCCTTGATTTTTTCTCTCCGAAAGCGAATATATAGAGTTGGAGTAGGCGTCGGAGGGCATCCAGGGGGCCCACGAGGTAGGGGGTGTGCCCTAGGGGGGTGCCCCCCACCCTCGTGAGAAGGGTGTGGGCCCCTGGTCTTCATCTTTGGCGAGGATTTTTTATTTTTTTCTAAGATGTTCCGTGGAGTTTCAGGTCATTCCGAGAATATTTGTTTTCTGCACATAAAACAACACCATGGCAATTCTGCTGAAAACAACGTCAGTCCGGGTTAGTTCCATTCAAATCATACAAGTTAGAGTCCAAAACAAGGGCAAAAGTGTTTGGAAAAGTAGATACGACGGATACGTATCACATCCCATCCACTAAAACCACTTTGAAAGAATCCTACATTTTTTTCTATGCACAATCAAACACTCGTACAATCCTGTAGGATTCAAGACGACATTCCACTCTAATCCCATGTTTTTCCTATTCCTGCGTTTTGGAAATCCTACAAATCAAAGAGGCCCTTACTAAATTTATGAATGGCTTTCGAGTCGCTTCTTTGAGTCGGTCCTACGGCGAGGCAAAAAAATATTTTCCGAATACATAATTGTACGTGCATTGCAACAGGTTATCGGATGAGTCCAATCAACAATAGTACTACTATTTGTACTAGCTTCACATGCTTCGTGCATCGAGCGGGTGTTTTTACTGTAGCCGCGGATCCCATCATTCTAGTGTTGGGGAATGCAGTATTTCAAAATTTTACCTAAGAACACGCAAGATCTATCTAGGAGATGCATAGCAACGAGAGGGGGAGTGTGTCTACGTACCCTCGTAGACTGAAAGCGGAAGCGTTTAGTAATGCGGTTGATGTAGTCGAACGTCTTCGCGATCCAACCGATCCAAGTACCGAACACACGGCACCTCCGTGATCAGCACACGTTCAACTCGATGACGTCCCTCAAACTCTTGATCCAGTTGAGACCGAGGGAGAGTCCCGTTAGCACGACGGCATGGTGACGGTGATGATAAAGTTACCGACGTAGGGCTTCGCGTAAGCACTACAACAATATGACCGAGGTGTGTAACTGTGGAGGGGGCACCGCACACAGCTAAAAGATCAACTTGTATGTCTATGGGGTCACCCTGGCCACGTATATAAAGGAGGGGAGGGAAGAGGTGGCCAGCCCAAGGGGGGCGCGCCAGGCATGGGGAATCCTACTAGGACTCCCTAGTCCAAATAGGATTCCCCTCCTCTTTCCTATTCCTAGTAGGAGAAGGAGGGAAGGATAAGGAAAGGGGGGCGCCCCCAACCCTAACCCAAATCGGATTGGGCTTGGGGGGGGCGCCACTCCTTGGCCTTCCTCCTCTATTCCACCACTAGGGCCATGAGGCCCAATAACTTCCAGGGGGGGTCCGGTAACCCTCGGTATTCTGAAACTCATCCGAAACGACCCGAGCCATTCCAGTGTCTGAATGTAACCTTCCAATATATTAATCTTTATGTATCGACCATTTCGAGACTCCTCGTCATGTCCGTGATCTCATCCGGGACTCCGAACAACCTTCGGTCATCAAATCACATAACTCATAATACAAATCATCATCAAACGTTAAGCGTGCGGACCCTATGGGTTTGAGAACTACGTAGACATGACCGAGACACATCTCCGGTCAATAACCAATAGCGAAACCTTGATGCTCATATTGGTTCCTACATATTCTACGAAGATCTTTATCGGTCAAACCGCATAACAACATACGTTGTTCCCTTTGTCATCGGTATGTTACTTGCCCGAGATTCGGTCGTCGGTATCATCATACCTAGTTCAATCTTGTCACCGACAAGTCTCTTTACTCGTTCAATCACGTGAATGCAGCCGTCTCGTGAGAGAGGCTTGGTGTTCATCATGTTTTGCTCGTGAGAGAGGCTTAGTCAAGGGGTCTGCAACATTCAGATCCGTATGTATCTTGCAAATCTCTATGTCTCCCTCCTTGACTTGATCACGGATGGAATTGAAGCATCTCTTGATGTGCTTGGTTCTCTTGTGAAATCTGGATTCCTTTGCCAAGGCAATTGCACCAGTATTGTCAAAAAAGATTTTCATTGGACCCGATGCACTAGGTATTACACGTAGATCGGATATGAACTCCTTCATCCAGACTCCTTCATTTGCTGCTTCGGAAGCAGCTATGTACTCCGCTTCACACGTCGATCCCTCTACGACGCTTTTCTTAGTACTAGACCAACTGACAGCTCCACCATTCAATAAAAATATGTATCCGGTTTGTGACTTAGAGTCATCCGGATTAGTGTCAAAGCTAGCATCAACGTAACCGTTTACGACGAGCTCTTTGCCACCTCCATAAACGAGAAACGTATCCTTAGTCCTTTTCAGGTATTTCAGTATGTTCTTGACCGCTGTCCAATGATCCACTCCTGGATTACTTTGGTACCTCCCTGCTAAACTAATAGCAAGGCACACATCAGGTCTGGTACACAGCATTGCATACATGATAGAACCTATGGCTGAGGCATAGGTGATGACTTTCATTTTCTCTCCATCTTATGCAGTGGTCGGGCATTGAGTCTGACTCAATTTCACACCTTGTAACACAGGCAAGAACCCTTTCTTTGACTGATCCATTTTGAACTTCTTCAAAACTTTATCAAGGTATGTGCTTTGTGAAAGTCCAATTAAGCGTCTTGATCTATCTATATGGATCTTGATGCCCAATATATAAGAAGCTTCACCAAGGTCTTTCATTGAAAAATTCTTATTCAAGTATCCTTTTATGCTATTCAGAAATTCAGTATCATTTCCGATCAACAATATGTCATCCACATATAATATCAGAAATGCTACGGAGATCCCACTCACTTTCTTGTAAATACAGGCTTCTCCAAAAGTCTGTATAAAACCATATGCTTTGATCACACTATCAAAGCGTATATTACAACTCCGAGAGGCTGGCACCAGTCCACAAATGGATCGCTGGAGCTCGCACACTTTGTTAGCACCTTTAGGATCGACAAAACCTTCTGGTTGCAACATATACAACTCTTCTTTGAGATATCCATTAAGGAATGCAGTTTTGACATCCATTTGCCAAATTTCATAATCATAAAATGCGGCAATTGCTAACATGATTCGGACAGACTTAAGCATCACTACGGGTGAGAAGGTCTCATCGTAGTCAACTCCTTGAACTTGTCAAAAACCTTTCGCAACAAGTCGAGCTTTATAGACAGTAACATTACCGTCAGCGTCAGTCTTCTTCTTGAAGATCCATTTATTCTCTATGGCTTGCCGATTATCGGGCAAGTCAACCAAAGTCCACACTTTGATCTCATACATGGATCCCATCTCAGATTTCATGGCCTCAAGCCATTTTGCGGAATCTGGGCTCATCATCGCTTCCTCATAGTTCGTAGGTTCGCCATGGTCAAGTAACATGACCTCCATAATAGGATTACTGTACCACTCTGGTGCAGATCTTACTTTGATTGTGCTACGAGGTTCAGTAGTAACTTGATCAGAAGTTTCATGATCATCATCATTAGCTTCCTCCATAATTGGTGTAGGAATCACTAGAACTGATTTGTGTGACGAACTACTTTCCAATAAGGGAGTAGGTACAGTTACCTCATCAAGTTCTATTTTCCTCCCACTCACTTCTTTCGAGAGAAACTCCTTCTCTAGAAAGGATCCTTTCTTAGCAGTGAATATCTTGACTTCGGATCTGTGATAGAAGGTGTACTCAACAGTCTCTTTTGGGTATCCTATGAAGACACATTTCTCCGATTTGGGTTCGAGCTTATCAGGTTGAAGCTTTTTCACATAAGCATTGTAGCCCCAAACATTAAGAAACGACAACCTGGGTTTCTTGTCAAACCATAGTTCATATGATGTCATCTCAATGGATTTTGATGGTGCCCTATTTAACGTGAATGCAGCCGTCTCTAAAGCATAACTCCAAAACAATAGCGGTAAATCAGTAAGAGACATCATAGATCGCACCATATCTAATAAAGTGTGGTTACGACATTCGGACACACCATTACGCTGTGGTGTTCCAGGTGGCGTGAGTTGCGAAAATATTCCACATTGTTTGAAATGAAGACCAAACTCATAACTCAAATATTCACCTCCACGAAAAAACCGTAGAAACTTAATTTTCTTGTTACGATGATTTTCCACTTCAGCATGAAATTCTTTGAACTTTTGAAATGTTTCAGACTTATGTTTCATCAAGTAGACATACCCATATCTGCTCGAATCATCTTTGAAGGTCAGAAAATAACGATACCTGCCACGAGCATCAACACTCATCGGACCGCATACATCAGTATGTATTATTTCCAATAAGTCTGTTGCTTGTTCCATTGTTCCGGAGAATGGAGTCTTAGTCATCTTGCCCATGAGGCATGGTTCGTAAGCATCAAGTGATTCCAAAAGCCCATCAACATGGAGTTTCTTCATGCGCTTCACACCAATATAACCTAACCGGTAGTGCCACAAATAAGTTGCACTATCATTATTAAACTTATATCTTTTGGCTTCAATACTATGAATATGTGTATCACTACTATCAAGATTTAGTAAAAATAGACCACTCATCAAGGGTGCATGACCATAAAATATATTACTCATATAAATAGAACAACCATTATTCTCCGGTTTAAATGAATAACCGTCTCGCATCAAACAAGATCTCGATATAATGTTCATGCTTAACGCTGGCACCAAATAACAATTATTCAGGTCTAAAACTAATCTCGAAGGTAGATGTAGAGTTAGCGTGCCGATGGCGATCACATCGACTTTGGAACCATTTCCCATGCGCATCTTCACCTTGTCCTTAGCCAATCTTCGCTTAATCCGTAGCCCCTGTTTTGAGTTGCAAATATTAGCAACAGAACCAGTACCAAATACCCAGGCGCTACTGCGAGCATTAGTAAGGTACACATCAATAACATGTATATCAAATATACCTTTCACTTTGCCATCCTTCTTACCCGCCAAATACTTGGGGCAGTTCCGCTTCCAGTGACCAGTCCCTTTGAAGTAGAAGCACTTAGTCTCAAGCTTGGGTCCAGACTTGGGCTTCTTCACCTGAGCAGCAACTTGCTTGCCATTATTTTTAAAGTTCCCCTTCTTTCCTTTGCCCTTCTTCTTGAAACTACTAGTCTTGTTGACCATCAACACTTGATGCTCCTTCTTGATTTCTACCTCTGCAACTTTTAGCATCGTGAAGAGCTAGAGAATTGTCTTATCCATCCCTTGCATATTGTAGTTCATCATGAAGCTTTTGTAGCTTGGTGGCAGTGATTGAAGAACTCTGTCAATGACACTATCTGCCATAAGATTAACTCCCAGCCGAGTCAAGTGATTGTGGTACCCAGACGTTCTGTGTATGTGCTCACTGACAAAACTATTCTCCTCCATTTTGCAGCTGTAAGACTTATTGGAGACTTCATATCTCTCAATCCGGGCATTTTCTTAAAAAATTAACTTCAACTCCTGGAACATCTCATATGCTCCATGACATTCGAAACGTCGTTGAAGTCCCGGTTCTAAGCCGTAAAGCATGGCACGCTGAAGTATCGAGTAGTCATCAACTTTGCTCTGCCAGGTGTCATAACATCTAGAGTTACTCCGGCAGCGGGTTTGGCACCTAGCGGTGCTTCT
Organism: Triticum urartu; assembly: GCF_056163025.1. Lineage (NCBI taxonomy): Eukaryota > Viridiplantae > Streptophyta > Magnoliopsida > Poales > Poaceae > Triticum > Triticum urartu. The sequence goes on along the minus strand of NC_141877.1, from coordinate 217,263,237 downwards.
AGGACGTAATTCTTCTATGCAGCAATGAGGATAATCCTCAAGTTACAGACCCAGTCCGTGTAGTTGCTACCATCATATTTGAACTTAGCTTTCTCTAGGAACGCATTAAAATTCAACGGAACAATAACACAGGCCATTTATCTACAATAACATAGACATGCATAATACTATCAAGTACTAAGTTCATGATAAATTAAAGTTCAATTAATCATATTACTTAAGAGTTAAGAACTCCCACTTAAATAGACATCCCTCTAATCATCTAAGTGATCACGTGATCCATATCAACAAAATCATGTCCGATCATCACGTGAGATGGAGTAGTTTTCAATGGTGAACATCACTATGTTGATCATATCTACTATATGATTCATGCTTGACCTTTCGGTCTCAGTGTTCCGAGGCCATATCTGCATATGCTAGGCTCGTCAAGTTTAACCTGAGTATTTTGCATTTGCAAAACTGGCTTACACCCATTTTATGTGAACGTAGAGATTATCACACCCGATCATCACGTGGTGTCTCGGCACGACGAACTATAGCAACGGTGCATACTTAGGGAGAACGCTTGTACCTTGAAATTTAGTGAGAGGTCATCTTATAATGCTACCGTCGAACTAAGCAAAATAAGATGCATAAAGAATAAACATCACATGCAATCAAATAAGTGATATGATATGGCCATCATCATCTTGTGCCTTTGATCTCCATCTCCAAAGCACCATCATGATCACCATCGTCACCGGCTTGACACCTTGATCTCCATCGAAGCATCGTTGTCGTCTCGCCAACTATTGCATCTACGATTATCTCTACCACTTAGTGATAAAATAAAGCAATTACATGGCGATTGCATTTCATACAATAAAGCGACAACCATATGGCTCCTGCCAGTTGCCGATAACTGTTAAAAATATGATCATCTCATACAACAATTTATATAATCACGTTTGGACCATATCACATCACAACATGCCCTGCAAAACAAGTTAGACGTCCTCTACTTTGTTGTTGAAAGTTTTACGTGGCTGCTACGGGCTTACCAAGAACCATTCTGACCTACGGCATAAAAACCACAACGTGGTTTACTGATTGCTTTTTGATCTTCAGAAAGAACCCTGTTCATTGAATCCGATTCACCTAAAGTTGGAGAAACTGACACCCGCCAGCCACCTATGGGTAAAGCACGTCGGTAGAACCAGTCTCATGAACGCGGTCATGTAATGTCGGTCCAGGCCGCTTCATCCAACAATACCGCCGAATCAAGAAATAGCTAGTGACGACAAGCAATATCTATATACCCACGCCCACAACTCCTTTGTGTTCTACTTGTGCATATAACATCTACGCATATACCTGGCTTGGATGCCACTATTGGGGAATGCAGTATTTCAAAAAATTTCCTACGATCACACAATATCTATCTAGGAGATGCATAGAAACGAGAGGGGAGAGTGTGTCTACGTACCCTCATAGACCGAAAGCGGAAGCGTTGAGTAACGCGGTGGATGTAGTCGAACGTCTTCGCGATCCAACCGGTCAAGTACCGAACGCAAGACACCTCCGCGATCTACACATGTTCAGCTCCGTAACGTCCCTCGAACTCTAGATCCAGCTGAGGCCGAGGGAGAGTTTCATCAGCACGACGGCATGTTTACGATGATGATGAAGTTACTGATGAAGTGCTTCGCCTAAGCACTACGGCAATATGACCGAGGTGGAAATCTGTGGAGAGGGGCACCGCACATGGCTAAGAGAACAACTTGTGTGTCTATGGGGTGCCCGCTCCCCCATATATAAAGGAGTGGACGAGGGGGCCGGCCGGCCTCATAGGGCGCGCCCCAGGGGGGAATCCTACTCCTACTAGGAGTAGATTCCCCCCTTTCCTAGTCCAACTAGGAAGGGAAGGAAAGGGAAGAGAGGGTGAAGGAAAGGGGGGCCGACCCCCCTCCCCAATTCGGATTGGGCTTGGGGGGCGTGCCCCTCCTCTTGGCCCTACCTCCTCTCTTCCACTAAAGCTCATGAAGGCCCATTAACCCCCGGGGGGTTCCAGTAACCCACCGATACTCCGGAAAATGCCCGAACCTATCCGAAACATTTCCGGTGACCAAACATAACCTTCCAACATATCAATCTTCATGTATCGACCATTTTGAGACTCCTCGTCATGTCCGTGATCACATACGGGACTCCAAACAACCTTTGGTACATCAAATCACAGAACTCACAATACATATCGTCATCGAACGTTAAGCATGCGGACCCTACGGGTTCAAACACTATGTAGACATGACCGAGACTCATCTCCGGTCAATAACCAATAGCGGAACCTGGATGCTCATATTGGTTCCTACATATTCTATGAAGATCTTTATCGGTCAAACCGCATACCAACATATGTTGTTCCCTTTGTCATGGGTATGTTATTTTCCCAAGATCCGATCGTCGGTATCATCATACCTAGTTCAATCTCGTTACCGGCAAGTCTCTTTACTCGTTCCGTAATGCATCATCCCGCAACTGACTCATTATTCACATTGCTTGCAAGGCTTATAGTGATGTGCATTACCGAGAGGGCCCAGAGATACCTCTCCGACAATCGGAGTGACAAATCCTAATTTCGATCTATGCCAACTCAACAAACACCATCGGAGACACCTGTAGAGCATCTTTATAATCAACCAATTACATTGTGACGTTTGATATCACACTAAGTGTTCCTCCGGTATTCCGGAGTTGCATAATCTCATAGTAATAGGAACAGGTATAAGTCATGAAGAAAGCAATAGCAATAAACTAAATGATCATAGTGCTAAGAGATAACCCACAAGTATACGGGATCGCAACAGTTTTTGAGGGTAGATTATTCAACCCAAATTTATTGATTCGACACAAGGGGGGCCAAAGAATATTCTTAAGTATTAGCAGTTGATTTGTCAATTCAACCACACCTGAAAGACTTAATATCTGCAGCAAAGTAATTAGTAGAAAGTAGTATGGAAGTAACGGTAACGGCGGCAAAAGTAACAGCAGTAGCTTTTGTAGCAATCGTAAAAGTGGCAATGGAAAAGTAACTAAGCAAAGATCAATGTGTGAAAAGCTCGCAGGCAATGGATCAATGATGGATAATTATGTCGGATGCGATTCCTCATGCAACAGTTATAACATAGGGTGACACAGAACTAGCTCCAGTTCATCAATGTAATGTAGGCATGTATTCCGAATATAGTCATACGTGCTTATGGAAAAGAACTTGCATGACATCTTTTGTCCTACCCTCCCGTGGCATCTGGGTCCTATTGGAAACTAAGGGATATTAAGGCCTCCTTTTAATAGAGTACCGGACAAAGCATTAACACTTAGTGAATACATGAACTCCTCAAACTACGGTCATCACCGGGAGTGGTCCTGATTGTTGTTACTTCGGGGTTGCCGGATCATAACACATAGTAGGTGACTATTGACTTGCAAGATAGGATCAAGAACTCACATATATTCATGAAAACATAATAGGTTCAGATATGAAATCATGGAACTCGAGCCCTAGTGACAAGCATTAAGCTTAGCAAAGTCATAGCAACATCAATCTTAGAACATAATGGATACTAGGGATCAAACCCTAACAAAACTAACTCGATTACATGGTAAATCTCATCCAAACTATCACCGTCCAGCAAGTCTACAATGGGATTACTCACGCACGACGGTGAGCATCATGAAATTAGTGATGGAGGATGGTTGATGATGACGATGGCGATGGATTCCCCTCTCCGGAGCCCCAAACGGACTCCAAATCAACCCTCCCGAGGAATATTAGGGTTTGGCGACGACTCCATATCATAAAATGTGATGAATCCTTCTCTTTGATTTTTTTCTCCCCAAAGTGAATATATAGAGTTGGGGTTGAGGTCGGTGGAGTCTCAGGGTTCCCACGAGGCAGGGGCGCGCCCCAGGGGGGCGCCCTGCACCCTCGTGGACAGGGTGTGGGCCCCCCTGATGTTGATTCTTTCGCTAATATTTTTCATTAATTCCAAAACGTGATCCGTGGATTTTTAGGTCATTCTGAGGACTTCTATTTCTGCACAAAAATAACACCATGGCAATTCTGCTGAAAACAGCATCAGTCCGGGTTAGTTCCATTCAAATCATGCAAGTTAGAGTCCAAAACAAGGGAAAAAGTTTTTGGAAAAGAAGATACGTTGGAGCGTATCAACTCCCCCAAGCTTAAACCTTTGCTTGTCCTCAAGCAATTCAGTTGACAAACTGAAAGTGATAACGAAAAAAACTTTTACAAACTCTGTTTGATCTTGTTGTTGCAAATATGTAAAGCCAACATTCATGTTTTTAGCAAAGATTATGAACTAACCATATTTAGGTCTCATGTTTACTCATATCAATTGCATAATCAACTAGCGAGCAATCATAATAAATCTCGGATGACAACACTTTCTCAAAACAATCATAACATAGGTATCTCACTAGCCCTTTCTGATACCGCAAAATATAAATGAAGAGCACCCCTAAAGATCAAGAACTGACTAGACATTGTAATTCATGGTAAAAGAGATCCAGTCACAGTCATACTCGATGTAAATTAATAGCAATGCATGCGAATGACAGCGGTGCTCTCCAACTGGTGCTTTTTAATAAGAGGATGATGACTCAACATAAAAGTAAATAGATAGGCCCTTTGTAGAGGGAAGCAGGGATTTGCAGATGTGCCAAAGCTCGAGCTTCGAAATAGAGATAAATAATATTTTGAGTGGCATACTTTCACTGTCAACATAACAACCAAGAGATCTCGATATCTTCCATGCTACACACATTTTAGGCGGTTCCCAAACCGAATGGTAAAGTTTATACCCCCCCACCACCAACAAACACCAATCCATGGCTTGTCCGAAACAACGGGTGCCTCCAACTAACAACAATCCTAGGGGAGTTTTGTTTGCAATTATTTTGATTTGAGCAAGGGACTGGGCATCCCGGTTACCAGCCATTTTTCTCGTGAGTGACGAGCGGAGTCCACTCATCGTGAGAATAACCCACCTATCATGGAAGATATAGACAACCCTAGTTGATACATGAGCTATTCGAGCATACAAAACAGAATTTCATTTCAAGGTTTAGAGTCTGGCACATACAAATTTACTTGGAACGGCAGGTAAATACCACATATAGGAAGGTATGGCGGACTCATATGGAATAACTTTGGGGTTTTATGGAAGTGGATGCAGAAGCACTATTCCCGCTTAGTACAAGTGAAGGCTAGTAAGAGACTGGGAAGCGACCAACTAGAGAGTGACAACAGTCATGAACATGCATTAAGATTAATCAACAATGAGTGCAAGCATGAGTAGGATATAAATCTCCATGAACATAAATATCATGGAAGCTATGTTGATTTTGTTTCAACTAGTGTGAACATGTGCTAAGTCAAGCCACTCAAATCGTTCAAAGGAGGATACCACCCTATCATACCACATTACAACCATTTTAATAGCATGTTGGCACGCAAGGTAAACCATTATAAACTCCTAGCAATTTAAGCATGGCATGAGCAACTATAATCTCTAATTGTCATTGCAAACATGTTTCATTCATAATAGGCTGAATCGGGAACGATGAACTATTCATATTTACAAAACAAGATAGGTCGAGTTCATAACAGCGTCTCTCATCTCATTCAGTCCATCATATATCGTCATTATTGCCTTTCACTCGCATGACCGAACGGTGTAGACAATAATAATAGTGCACGTGCATTGGACTAAGCTGGAATCTGGAAGCATTTAATACAAGGGAGAAGACAAGGTAATATGGGCTCTTGGTTAAATCAACAATAATGCATATGAGAGCTACTCAACATTTTCATCATGGTCTTCTGCTCTCAACCCCCAAAGAATAAGAAAAGAAATAAAACTATTTACACGGGAAAGCTCCCAACAAACAAAACAAGAACAAGAAATCTTTTTGGGTTTTCTTTTAATTGCTACTACTACATGCATGGAAAGTAAACTAGATAAAAGCTACAACTATTTTTTTTTGATTTTTAAGGCTTTTCAAGCACACAAGAAGAAGGCTTAGAAAAGAAAATAAACTAGCATGGATAGTACAATGAAAAAGTATGAGCACCAACAACTAGAATGAGTGTGTGAACATGAATGTAATGTCAGTGAGAAATACGTACTCCCCCAAGCTTAGGCTTTTGTCCTAAGTGGGTCTATGCCCACGGATCGAAGCTACTTTCCCCGGTGTACTTAGGAGGGTCCTTAGGGTGCCACTGGTTGGCGATCTCCTCCTGATCCCTATGATAAACAGACTGTCGATAAGGGTCAAGTGGTGGCTCAGGCTCAGGCTCTAGGACTTGTGTCAGCCTCCAGTATGCATAAATGGCCTTTGGCAAGATGAGGTACATGCCTGAAAGTATGTTAAACAAAGAGGGTGCAAGCATGGTAATAATCTCACAGCGAGTTTTATCAAATATCAAATTATACTTAAGCATGTTCTTCTTATTTTTAACAATAAATTCATGTGCTACCATATTCTTATAATCTAGAAAAACAAGGGCAACAACTTTTCCTCTTTCTCATAATGCCTAATAGGTATCTCAAAGTGTTCGGCAAGGCATGAAGCAAAGGTGCCTCCGAAGATGGGGCCCTTTGTACGGTTTAGACTTAATCGTTTAGCAATAATAGCGCCTAGGCTGAAAGTTGTATCACGAAACAAAGCATAGCGCAAAATGACAAGATCAGGAGCACTAAGATTTCCACTGTTCCCGCGACCAATTAAGCATCTAGTAGCAAATATCAGAAAGTAACGTAGAACAGGAAAATGTATACTAGTAATTCTTGCATCGGAAACTTTCCTCATTTCCCCTACGACAATTGTATTAATAAACCCATCCACATAACTACGGTGTGGTTCCTCGATGCTGCCCTCAAAGGGTATCTTGCAGACCCGACAAAAATCATGGAGTAACATCTCCTTACATCATATAAGTGAAACTCCACTAAAGGTGGTGATTTCTTAGCATGGAAATAAAAATTTTGCATGAAAATATTAGTGAGTAGCAGATACTGTTCGCGCTGGTCATGGAGGAAGTCAGTGAGGCCTGCATTCTCAGCCAAGTAATAAAAGTCATAGTAAATTCCGGTGGCTCTCAAGAACGCGTCACAAGGCCATTCACACGGGCGAACCTCCACAGTGCGAGGAAGATTGTATTTGGGATTTTTATTCTCCTCATTCTACTTATCCTTCGTGCTTCGGCTCGAAGAGCCCCTCAACAATCTCTTCATCATTTTATTTTTCTAAAAAAATTCCGAAATTTTAGTGACTCAAAATAAAAGTGAACCAAACTCAACAAGATTGATAGCAACTACTCCCACAAGTGCCTAGAGGCTATATCATGCATTAAAACTACTTTTGACCATATAAATTTGACATGCAAGCTCAAGAACAGGGTCCCCTTAGCAGCAAAAATTTGCAATAAATAAAGCACTAGAACAAAAACTAATTGGACCATTGTAGGAGTCACATATTGAAGAATAATCTCCCAAAACAGTTTTGTGAAAGGAACTTTGAGCAAAGAGATCGAAAATGGCAGCAAGATCAGCTAGACCATGGGTTTGAGCTATGGGAGGATGTTTTCTGGAGGAAGACGAAGTGAATGGGTGCTGGAATAAGTCGAGGGGGTCCACGTGGGGCCCACGAGGCAGGGGGCGCGCCCTATGCCCTTGTGGACAAATGGAGCCCCCCCTGGTGTGTTCTGAGCGCTAGAAATTCTTAAATATTTTACAAAAAATCATATTTCATTTTTGGGACGTTTGGAGAACTTTTATTTTCTGGGTATTTTTATTGCAAGGGTAATTCAGAAAACAGACAGGAAATACTATGTTTTTTCTTTATTTAATCTAAATAACAGAGAGTAAAAGGAGGGTACAGAGAGTTGTGCTTTCTAACTTCATCCATCTCGTGCTCATCAAAAGCAATCGACTAACAAGGTTGATCAAGTCTTGTTAACAAACTCTTTCCGAATCGCATGAAACCGGAGAATTTTCGAATAACACTAGGTTACCTCAACAGGGATACACATGTCCCCAACAATAAGAATATCATATTTCTTCTTGATAGTAGGAAGAGGGAATTCAAAACCTCTAATAGTAATTGTTGAAATTTTTCCAATAGAATTGATACTGTGGACTTGAGGTTGTTTTCTCGGAAAGTGTACCATATGCTCATTACCATTAACATGAGAAGTGACATTGCCTTTGTTGCAATCAATAACAGCCACTGCAGTATTCAAAAAGGGTCTACCAAGGATAATAGACATACTATCGTCCTCGGATCAAGAATAACAAAGTCCATTAAAATAGTAACGTTTGCAACCACAAGAGGCACATCCTCACAGATACCGACAGGTATAACAGTTGATTTATCAGCCATTTGCAAAGATATTTCAGGAGGTGTCAACTTATTCAAATCAAGCCTATGATATAAAGAGAGAGGCATAACACTAACACCGGCTCCAAGATCACATAAAGCAGTTTTAACATAGTTTCTTTTAATGGAGCATGGTATAGTTGGTACTCCTGGATCTCCTAGTTTCTTAGGTATCCCACCTTTAAAAGTATAATTGGCAAGCATGGTGGAAATTCTAGCTTCTGGTATCTTTCTTTTATTTGTAACAATATCTTTCATATTCTTAGCATAGAGATTCATTTTAAGTATATCAGTCAAACGCATACGCAAAAAGATAGGTCTAATCATTTTAGCAAAGCGCTCAAAATCCTCATCATCCTTTTTCTTGGATGGTTTAGGAGGAAAATGATGAGGACATCAATACCATTGTTACACCCACAGCCCCTACTGCTATGCATACTAGACCAATTACTAGATCCCGCGCACGCCAATTAAATTATTAGGTACTTTCGTTTCTTGGTAATGATTCTAATGTTCATGAGAATATGATGCTGCATAAATTGGATACATATGTTTTTCTTACAAATGAAGGGCCTAGCATGGATAAGAGGGATTAACACTGGAGCAGGACCAAGCATGGGGATGATGGCATGTGCAAGGGGATCAGAACAGAGTTACAAGTGATGATTTTAGGACTTTGAAGCCACCATAAGGAGTGCATGAAGCCTTGGACGAAATATACAAGATGCCACTTCATAAATTTCGTCTAGAGGCTATTCTAGGTGCTGCGTCACCTTATTATTGGGCCAAGCCCATGTATTTTCGAAATACTTAAGTATAGGATGTTTTTAGAGTCCGTATGTGTGGGGAAACAAGAGTTAGGGTTGGTTTCGGACCCCTCCTCCAAGGGCCACAGAATCCCCTCCTCTTTCTCCATATATAGAACCCTTAGGGCATCATTTAGACTTTGGGTTTTGTTTACATTAAAAGTTCGCCATAGCTGCAACTTCGCGTACTTCGTTTGTGTCCAACGACCAGACCAAGACGCCACAGAACCCCACCTTCATTAATAAAGCTTTCCTCTTTTATTTGCATTATCCAGATTGCAATCTCAGTTTCTTGCTTGTTCTTCATTTGCTCGCAGGAAATAGGCCCTCGTGGTCAGGTTGATCATGCTCCGGCGTGGTCAATAACCCTCGGAAGTTGGTTTAGCGATTGCTAAGGTGCGACGTCTTCACACGTTCGTAGTCGGATCATCAAAGTCGACTCCCATAGTAAACGATATCTATCTCATCGAAACATCGGGACACCGTCACCTCTATCAAGTGGTATTAGATTTCTAGGTTGCTCGGTGAGATTTTATAGTTTTTCGTAGTTTAGATCGAGTCTGTTCTTCATACCTACAGTCCACGAAAAAGCCAAAAAAATTTAGGGTTAGTTCATCATATCCGAACCAATCTGTGCATTACATAATCTTTTTAGGGTTTTGCATTGTTGAATTTGCGGTTGCATCGTCGTGTCTAGTTGCTGGTCTTAGTGTCTAGTCCTTTAGAGTTTCGAGTTCTATTCACAAGTTGTCACGCCGCCGCCGCACCATTGTCATCACCGCTGCCATATACCACCATCGTCATCACCGCTGCCATATACCACCATCGTCATCACCGCTGCCATATACCACCATCGTCATCACCGCTGTCATATACCACCATCGTCATCACCGCTGCCATATACCACCATCGACATCACCACTGCCTTTACCACATATCCACTGCCATCACAATAATCCGAGTCCACCTCCATCACCGATTCGCCACCAGTCCGAGTTCCACCGCCCTACATATATCTGCCACCAGTCAGAGTTTCTACTAGAATCATCTCCGCCACCAGTCCGAGTCCATTATTTGTCGCTTTGTTTTAGATTTCCAGATCACGCCATACTCCGAGTCGTGACAGAGTCGGACTCCCCAACTTCCGTGCTACCCGCAGTAGAAAAGTAGTTCCAAATTCAAAAAAAAACTAAGTCTGGAAAATTCTGGCTAGGCAGTTTTTAGACCATTTGTAGACTTTTTCAAAAAAATTGTGCGGAGCAAAAAAACGAGGAAAAAGTGGAAAAAGTGAAAAAAAACTTTAGAGCGTGCTCCTCCCTTGTTTACGTGCAGTGCCATGATTTTGTTAGTGTTCTAGGCTCGCGTCTCTAGCACGGTCTAGCCTAGGACCAGCACAGTACCATCGTTGAGCGTTTATTTAACTTTGCATCTCTGAATTGATTATTGCTGACCCTTTTTGCTACCATATTATAAGCCTTCCCAGCTTCACATACATCTACGTCGTGCGTTTGACTCTCCCTGGTAATCGCTCTATCCAAGCTTTGAGAGTTTTGACTACGACGGTTGCCGATCACCGCCTGCTGCTGGGTAAGAACTGGTAAAATTTGAGATTTGCTTGACAGATTTGTGACACCCACCACCACCTCTTGTTAGTAGTCTGTAGGATCATATTCTTGTGTGTTTCTATTGCTGCTAACCATGGCAGGATCACAAGCAGACGAGACTGACTGAGAGAACATGACGAATAAGGAGTTGCATGATAAATTTCAGCAAATGATGAGTGGACAGGTGCAAGATGTACTAAACAGATTTGAAGAGGCCATGGAGAAGATAGATGGCATGGAGAAGACGTTCGAAACAAAGCTCGATAACAAGTTTAATGAATTGCTCACGCGTCTTCCACCACCACCACCAGCTGCACCTAACGCACCTCTACAACAACAACAACAAAAACAACAACAACAACAACAACAACAACAACAACAACAACAACAACAACAACAACAACGACGACGACGACGACGACAATGACTACCTCCACGTCGTGAAATAGCCCTCCGCCGAGCGAGCCGTGTCCCTCTTGCGCCTGGCCAAACTGTTGGTGTTGCTGTTGATTCTTCTGTGGCTCGTGCTGCTAATGCGGAGGAGGATGATTATGTGGGAGATTACGAGGATGAGGTTGATCAAAATCAGAACTACGTGCAACCACCAGCACCATAACCACCAGGTCGTCCACATGCAAATAATGGCAATGGTAGGGATCCCCCTCAGGTACGAGATCATGACCATCTCCCTAAACTGAAATTGAATATTCCACCATTTGAGGGTAGATATGTTCCTGATATATATCTTACTTGGGAGTTAGAAACTGAACAACGATTTACATGTTTACAATATCCTGAGGAGAGACGTGTTCCTGCTGCTGTTTGTGCTTTCACTAGCTTTGCATGTGTTTGGTGGTCTGAACATTGTAGATTATATCCTATTCCAGCTACTTGGGCTGCTTTGAAAACTGCTATGCGTACTCGTTGGGTTCCACCATATTATCAACGTGAATTACTTCAAAAATTGCAGCGTTTAAGACAAGGAATTTTTTTATAGAAGAATATTATCAGGAATTACAAACTGGCATGATTAGATGTGGTATTGTTGAGGAGAATGAAGCTATGCTTGCACGTTTTATGGGTGGATTAAATAGAGAGATTCAGACCATTCTAGAGTATAAGGAGTATACTAATATCACTCATTTATTCCATCTTGCTTGTAAAGCTGAACGTGAAGTGCAGGATCGACAGGCATTGGCGCGAACTAACTTTTCTGCAGGTCGATCTTCATCATGGACACCACGTGCATCCTCTACTTCGACTGGACCAGCACCTCCGTCAGGTGCCACCTCCAGCCGTGATACAAGAAAGCAGGCACAACCACCACTATCTGCCCAGAGCACACCTGCTGGGCCTGCGCAAAGCGCTTCTTCTTCCAAGGCATCAACAGGGCACACACATGATATTATTTGTCGTCGTTGTAAGGGAAGAGGACATTTTGTGAGAGAATGCAAATCTCAACGTGTGATGATTGTTACTGAGGATGGTGGGTATGAGTCCGCTAGTGACTATGATGAGGAGACTTTGGCTCTCAACGTGTGATGATTGTTACTTTGGCTCCTTGCTTGCGAGTACTTTGGATGAGTACTCACGGTTGCTTTCTCCCTCTTTGCCCCCATTTTCTATACCCGATTGCTGCGACCAGACCTTGGAGCCCAGGAGCCAGACGCCACCGTCGATGACGACTACTACTCGGAGGTGCCTACTACTACGTGCAGCCCGCTGATGGCGACCAGGAGTAGTTAGGAGGATCCCAGGAAGGAGGCCTGCGCCTCTTTCGATCTGTATCCCAGTTTGTGCTAGCCTTCTTAAGGCAAACTTGTTTAAGTTATGTCTGTACTCAGATATTGTTGCTTCCGCTGACTCGTCTGCGATCGAGCTCTTGTATTCGAGCCCTCGAGGCCCCTGGCTTGTAATATGATGCTTGTATTACTTATTTTATTTGTAGAGTTCTGTTGTGATATCTTCCCATGAGTCCCTGATCTTGATCGTACACGTTTGCGTGTATGATTAATGTACGATTGAATCGGGGGCATCACAAGTTGGTATCAGAGCCGACTGCCTGTAGGAATCCCCCTTCCACACTCCTTGGCCGAAGTTGAGTCTAGTCAATGAAAATTGTTTTACTAACATGGCTGTGCGGCCCATGCGGCCACATCGCCATTGGGTGGTATTAGGAACTTTTATTCCATGACCTATACTCCGGGGCTCTAATCTCTCTCCTATTCGGGTTTAATGAATTTACTAAAATCTAATTTTAGGATCTCGTTACTACTTCCTCCCGGAGAACCCCTCACTCCAGATGATTGCTCCGTGAACCAGAAGAATTCGAGGATACTCTCCGATATTCTCTCGAGACCTTGTGCCTGTCGCTTTTGCAATTCCCTACCACCGAAACATCCCTATGGATAAATACTTACACCTATCGTTCATAATTTTATTCCCAGTTGATCTTGTTATTACAAGATACCCCGGAATTCTCTCTAATGTTTCGAGTATACTTTGTGCCTACTGCCTTGCAGTTCTTGCCACATGAATACCCCATACGGATAATTCCTCACACTTACCGGATATCCGTTCTTTCCCCATTGTTTATGTGTTTCACTAAGATCTTCGAAATAATATTCGATCTTTCAAAAATCCTTAGTAGCTTATTGCTCTACAATACTTGTCTGCTTGCATTATGGATGCTTTCCGTATATCTGACAATATTCGTTAGTATCCTTAGGCACCATCATTTTGATCCTATTGATTCAACATGAGTGCGAATGCACGCAATCATCAGTTGATCCTTTTAAATTATTTTTCTGGCTCAGACGTCATTTTAAACATGAGCTTGTTCTCGATCAATCTATTTGCCGTCAATTGTACCCCTAAGGCTATTCAACTTATCCATCCCTAATCAGACCATTGCTTCTGATCCTTTGTTTTGGAAATCATAATTCCTTTGTTATCTAAGCATCGAATTATTCAAATGTTCTATAAGATGATGCCCGTGCATTCTTCTTCCTTTGAGTACCAATGCTCACATAAGATCCCTTATGGACCATCGGTTCCTTTGTTGGATTTTATCCGACAGTGTCCTTCGTATACAAAAACCTCAAGAAATTCTTTCCCTGTTATATAATGCCTTCCGCAATTTGTATCCTCTGCTTTGATAGCCATACTCTACTTTCGAGCTTGTACTATTTACTCCGAAGTTTGTGGTATATGTCTCTAAGATGCCTCGATGGGTTGAACCTATACCTTCTCTAAAACCGTGTGAACCCGAAAGATTTCACGAGACATACTCTTCTTGTGCTTCGCCAGATAAAATTTCAACACTACAACTTCTTCGAAGACGAGAAGTGAATGAAAGGTTATGCATTAAATAAGTGGGAGTCGACCTTGAACTTTGTGTTCATGCCCATGGACATGATGTAGATCCTATCATGGAAACTTCTTGTAATAATAACCATTTCCTTGATAAATATCATGTGGTATCTGTGAATTGATCCTTTGCAACGTGGTTCCGACCATGGTTGTTCTCATTTGATTCTATTTCTCGGACAAGTTAAAGTACTTGCCTTCTGCAGATCAGTACGCCTTCCTAGCCTCTATTTTGTTCTACCTTCGAGTATTGCCCCCTGGTATCTCGAGAATATCAACCCATTGCACTTCATCTTATGAATTTATGATGAAGTAGTACCTTTCCCCATCATAATCACTCCACGGGTTCTGGGTTGTTGTCAATCGAGAATGCTGATAAGTGAATCAATTCCATTCAATAACTCTAAGTAATCCTCATTGCTTATGAGTTTATTAACCCTTCAAGTCATTCCTAGCCTGATCGGCTATATCATTATCGTGCAACTTTTAACTGTGCTACCTGGTCCTTCTTCCCGGAGCACAACTTTTCGACGATGAGCTAAACTTACGTCGACCTTCCTCGTCTTATCATTTCTCCTTGTTCAACAAGCTTGATTCCGAGCTTGTGATGTACCCATGGTTCCAATAACCTTTCGCTTCATCATTCCTTTGATCAGATGTTGTCGCTGATCGATTACATCTTCATGAAATCCCACGACAAATGTGTCGTGAACATCATCAACATCCTGAGCTCTTCCAAAATATCTATTGAATTCTTGAGGAGAAATACCACCCTTTTCTCTGGATGACTTGTGTTAACATCGACCACTTTATTGCCTTCTGTTCAACACAAACTTGTCCGTGTTTGGTGTTATACCTTAAGATCCTTGCTATCCAGCAATTGTTCTCCTTTACCTTGGAGTATTACCACCTTTTGTGCCAAGAATGTCATGAGAATATCATCACCCTTATGAATTCTTTGTACAAGTGATACTTCCTGCCATCTCCGTTCATTCCTTGGTCCTCGTGTTGATTCCAACCGGGGTACCAACAAGTGAACGGTGTTGTTTGGATTCTGCCCTTCTAGCAACCCTATTGCTTTGAAGTTAATGGTCGGCCGTTCATTCTTGGACTATTGATTATTGAATCACCATTCTGACATTGGTCGTGCAACCCAACCCATATTTCGGGCGCACCTTTCAACCAATGTTTAATTGTGTATGTTTTCCTCGAGCATATTTCATTATATCATTTGATCTGACAAATGTTATCTCCTTATCTACATAATTGTGGAGATCCATTTTTTTGGATACCCCATTAAATTGTCGCTGAGTCCATCAGCCACCTCCTCATCCTCTCCATGGATTAATGATGAACTCTTGTTTCGGAACTCGCTTCCATACTTCATTTCCCGAGAATCTTACAATGTCATCCCGTCAACTTGTGATACACCTTTTCTTCTCACGCATCCTGAGTTTGAGGTATCCTGACACCAATCAGATCTGAATCTCGGTCAGATATGATGGTTGGGACATATCCCCAAGAGTTATAACATTGGTCTCTACATAACCCGGTCGTGGTGTCTTTGCTTTGCACCCCTGGCCAAAGGCCCTATTGTTATAGATTCCTTTTAGCAAGGTTAACCATTCTTCCATAAGGAAATGGTAAGACCTATTCTATAGGTTGTTCCTGATGAATCCTTTGCTTATCCAAGTCCGACCTTTGCTTGAAGACCATATCAATGCTATCTCAAAGCATGTCTATGGTACTCCGATCTTCAATAAAAACATTGAAGCACAATGCTATATTTTCTTTATCAAATATCCGAACACCGTTGTATGGATAATGTCATGAAATTTTCACTCCCCTCATCCAGAGGCTTTTCTACTTAATATCATGTCATGGTTATCATGCTCTGCTTGTCCTTGGGAAGGTTTTACCCCCTGAATAATGTGTTTAAACACATTCTTCCTTTCCTTTGTTATGTTTAACCTGATGGTCACATTTTCCATTACATTGGTTTTTTTGACCTTTCTTGTGATCTATATAATCTAACCAGTAATAATTCACTGCTTATGTAAACACCTCGGTGTACAACTCTGCCAGTGAGACCCGGTTTCTACTATTGATGACATTTCGGTAACCGCTGATGGATGAGAACTTTGCCTCTTGTCCCGCCTCGTTCAACGAGCAGGGAAATGGTTCTCTTCGTCCCTCACCCTTGGTATCGACGTTGTTGCTGACATAATCGACAGGCTACCCTCTGACATGCCTTTCTTGCATGATCATGCTAGACGTCTCCGCCCTTCCTACTTTTAACCCACATGGTGGACCCATAACCCACAGTTCCACAGGATCGAAATCGGACTCTCCTGTACACCCCTGTTCTCAAGGTTGTTCCTCGCACGTGACCTCGTATGTAATTCACGAGCCACCTTCCTAGTGACCTATTCTGGTATCAGACGCAATACTTATTCTCGTTGCTCTGAACCCCTTTTCACGCCCTGTTTCAGGCATCGAACGATTGCCTAAGCATTTGAAACTTCCATATTGCACCTCCTTACTTTGCTCTCGATAATTTCTTAAGTTTCAATTCGAGAGTTACTATCCGTCACCCTCCCTAATGTTCTCTACCAGATACGTGACCTTGTAGAGGTCAGTTCTTCTGAAGATACCCCTTATCATTTTTCATAAGTATGATGAGACCCCCGAAGAAAGGATGACGACTTCATCATGATGACCTGAAACAGCGAAATGAAGACCTCAATGTAATGGATTGACCTCTTCGAGAAGAGCAACCAACACCGAGAAGACCCATTAAAATATCGTAACCAATCCCTCCCCCCTTACTCCCCTCCTAAATCTCGGGACGAGATTTCTTGTAGTGGAGGAGAATTGTGACGCCAGGATAATTAAGCTATAGTAAACCTCTGCTAATGGTGCCACGTCACCTCGGTTACTGTTGATAAACTCGAGCTAGTTCAAAGAAATAATTCAAATTAAAATTTAAAATATAGGCAAACAGTAAATTTTTCAAATATCAAAACTAAAATGTTCGGGTTGTGTCAAATAAATCGTAAGTAATTATGGTGGAGAAACCAAACTATGGTAAAATGTTTAAAGGCTCTAAAACAATTAAAACAGTAGTGAAAACAACTAAACAGATGCCTATTGAATTTATAAAATGCTAAAACTATTTTATTATGTGTTAATAATTAACCTCACAGTAGTTTGTTGATAAATACAAATTTAGGCACTAGTGGTAATTTTTATAAAACTAAAAATAAAAGAAACTACCTATAAAAAAAGAAAAGAAAACAAAACTAACAAAGAACAAAAAAAGGAAATAGAAGACACCCCCTCCCCCTCGCTGGACTATGGCCCGGCTGGCCTATGGGCCACCAGGCCGGCCCAGCCAGCCTCACCTTAGCCCCCACCCCGACCAAACCCTAACCCCAGTGTGCCCCACTCCCCCCCACGTCGCTCGATCCCCACCCTCTCCCTCCAGCGCCACCAGGGGAGAACCCCACGCACAACCTCCCCTCCCCACTCTCTCTCGTCTCTCTCCCAGCCATGCCCCGCCCCTGACGCGGTCGCCCTCGCCCGGAGCCTCCGCCGGCGTTCACTGCCGCCACCTCGCCCCGTGTGACCCCGCCCAAGGCCACCTTGCCGCCGTGCCGCCGTCCCCAACGCCCTAGGACCGCCTCGCCGTCGCCATTCGCCGGAACCGCGTCCTCGACCTCCCCCTCGATGGACTCCGTCAACCCTCATCGCCAGTACCCCTGCATCGGGGGTGAGCTCTCCGCCGTCCCCCCCCTCTCATGCTCGCCCAACCCCGCGCACGCCCACTGCTGGCTGCACCCGCGCCCGCCTCTCGCGCTCCTGCCCCGCGCTCATCGCGTCCGGGTCACGCCAGGCTCCGTGCGATCGTGCCCGTCACCCCCGTGCCGACCGCACTCCCTCGGCCGGCCTGCCCGTGCATGCTGCGACCCCGTGCGGCTGTTGCCCTCGTGCCCGACCACCGGCGCCTGCCTCCAGCTCGCGTGCCACTCGGCATGCGCTGCAGCTGCTACTCCCTGCCCCCTCGCTCGCTATCGCCCGCCACCTGCTCGTGGTGCTGCTGGTCGGCTACCCCGCTGCCGGCGTCGGCCATTGCCTCGCTGGGGCCAGGTCCAGCCACCGCGCCCCCTGCCCCTCCCCTCTGCACATTCGTGCACAGGAGGGAGGTGGCCTGAGCCACTTACATGTGGGCCCTCCCCCTGTAAATCAAATAAAAAGAAAAGGAGTAGGAAAAAACGAAACAAAAAAATATATAAAAAAATTAAAATTAATAATAAATAAAAATATTAATTAATTAATTAACTAGATTAATTAACTTAATTAATTATGTTTAATTAACCTAAATAACTAATTAACCTGCTAATTAATCTAACTAAACAGTTAGTTAGTTATTTAGGCAATGACACGCAGGACCCACATGTCAGGTTGACCAGGTCAACTGCTGACGTCATGATGACGTCAGCGAACACTGTTCTGGATAATGTTAAGTTCAAATAATTAAATAAATCCTAAAAATGATTTAAATCTTTTAAAATTAATAGAAAATAAACCGTAGCTCAGATGAAAATACTTTCTACATGAAAGTTACTCAGAACGGCGAGACGAACCCGGATACGCAGCCCGTTTGTCTGCCACGCATCCCTAACCTATCGAACTTGCAACTTTTCCCCTCCGGCTCCTCTACCCGAAAATGCGAAAAACCGGGGATACTTTCCCGGATGTCCCCCCCCCCGTCACCGGCATCACCTCATACCGCGTTAGGGCACCCCTAGCACCGTTATATGTCATGTCATGCATCGCTATGCATCTGTTTGCTTAAATATTTATTGTTTCTTCCCCCTCTTCTCTCGCTAGACACCGAGACCGATGCCGCTGCTACCCAGTACGACTACGGTGTTGACGACCACTCTCTCTTGCCAGAGCAACTAGGCAAGCCCCCCCCCCTTGATCACCAGATATCGCCTACTCTCCTCTATACTGCTTGCATTAGAGTAGTGTAGCATGTTACTGCTTTCCGTTAATCCTATCCTGATGCATAGCCTGTCATTGTTGCTACAACTGTTGATACCTTACCTGCAATCCTAAATGCTTAGTATAGGATGCTAGTTTATCATCAGTGGCCATACATTCTTGTCCGTCTGCCATGCTATACTATCGAGCCGTGATTACTCGGGAGTTGATCACGGGTATATACCTATACTTTATGCATGATACATGTGATGACTAAAGTCGGGTTGGCTCGAGGAGTACCCGTGAGTGATTCACGGATTGGGGGCTGAAAGGACCTTTGTCCCGACGACCCTCTGGGTGGATCTTTGTGACAGAGCGACAGGGCAGGTTGAGACCATCTAGGAGAGAGGTGGGCCTCACCCTGGTCGGCATTCGCGGTGTCTTCAAGATAACACGTTTAACGAGATCTTGGTATTTGATCTGAGTCTGGCTACTGGCCTATACGCACTAACCATCTACGCGGGGACAGTTATGGGCACTCGACGTCGTGGTATCAGCCGAAGCCTTCGTGACGTCAGCGACTGAGCGGCGCGCGCCGGGTTGGACCGCGTAACGCAACTTCCTTTGTAATGGAGGTTGCTAGGTCTGCTCACCGGCCGTGTTCGCAACGTGCACGTGTGCAAAGGGTGATGGGCCCAGACCCCTGTGCCATAGGATTTAGACCGGCATGCTGACCTCTCTGTTGGGCCTAGGTAGGGCTGCGACATGTTGATCTTCCGAGGCCGGGCATGACCCAGGAAAGTGTGTCCGGCCAAATGGGATCGAGCGTGTTGAGTTATGTGGTGCACCCCTGCAGGGAACTTAATCTATTCGAATAGCCGTGATCTTCGGTAATAGGACGACTTGGAGTTGTACCTTGACCTTATGACAACTAGAACCGGATACTTAATAAAACACACCCTTCCAAGTGCCAGATACAACCGGTGATCGCTCTCTCACAGGGCGACGAGGGGAGGATCATCGGTTAGGATTATGCTATGCGATGATACTTGGAGGACTTCATTCTACTCTCTTCTACATGCTGCAAGACGGAGGCTGCCAGAAGCGTAGTCTTCGAAAGGACTAGCTATCCCCCCTTATTCTGGCTTTCTGCAGTTCAGTCCACATATAATAGCCTTATTCCAGTTGATACCAATGCATACATATGTAGTGTAGCACCTTGCTTGCGAGTACTTTGGATGAGTACTCACAGTTGCTTTCTCCCTCTTTCCCCCCCATTTTCTATACCAGATTGCTGCGACCAGACCTTGGAGCCCAGGAGCCAGACGCCACCGTCGACGACGACTACTACTACTCGGAGGTGCCTACTACTACGTGCAGCCCGCTGACGGCGACCAGGAGTAGTTAGGAGGATCCCAGGAAGGAGGCCTGCGCCTCTTTCGATTTGTATCCCAGTTTGTGCTAGCCTTCTTAAGGCAAACTTGTTTAACTTATGTCTGTACTCAGATATTGTTGCTTCCGCTGACTCGTCTGCGATCGAGCTCTTGTATTCGAGCCCTCGAGGCCCCTGGCTTGTAATATGATGCTTGTATGACTTATTTTATTTGTAGAGTTCTGTTGTGATATCTTCCCGTGAGTCCCTGATCTTGATCGTACACGTTTGCGTGTATGATTAGTGTACGATTGAATCGGGGGCATCACAAGTTGGTATCAGAGCCGACTGCCTGTAGGAATCCCCCTTCCACACTCCTTGGCCGAAGTTGAGTCTAGTCAATGAAAATTGTTTTACTAACATGGCTGTGCGGCCCATGCGGCCACATCGCCATTGGGTGGTATTAGGAACTTTTATTCCATGACCTATACTCCGGGGCTCTAATCTCTCTCCTATTCGGGTTTAATGAATTTACTAAAATCTAATTTTAGGATCTCGTTACTACTTCCTCCCGGAGAACCCCTCACTCCGGATGATTGCTCCGTGAACCAGAAGAATTCGAGGATACTCTCCGATATTCTCTCGAGACCTTGTGTCTGTCGCTTTTGCAATTCCCTACCACCGAAACATCCCTATGGATAAATACTTACACCTGTCGTTCTTAATTTTATTCCCAGTTGATCTTGTTATTACAAGATACCCCAGAATTCTCTCTAATGTTTCGAGTATACTTTGTGCCTACTGCCTTGCAGTTCTTGCCACATGAATACCCCCTACGGATAATTCCTCACACTTACCGGATATCCGTTCTTTCCCCATTGTTTATGTGTTTCACTAAGATCTTCGAAATAATATTCGATCTTTCAAAAATCCTTAGTAGCTTATTGCTCTGCAATACTTGTCTGCTTGCATTATGGATGCTTTCCATATATCTGACAATATTCGTTAGTATCCTTAGGCACCATCATTTTGATCCTATTGATTCAACATGAGTGCGAATGCACGCAATCATCAGTTGATCCTTTTAAATTATTTTTCTGGCTCAGACGTCATTTTAAACATGAGCTTGTTCTCAATCAATCTATTTGCCGTCAATTGTACCCCTAAGGCTATTCAACTTATCCATCCCTAATCAGACCATTGCTTCTGATCCTTTGTTTTGGAAATCATAATTCCTTTGTTATCTAAGCATCGAATTATTTAGATGTTCTATAACATGATGCCCGTGCATTCTTCTTCCTTTGAGTACCGATGCTCACATAAGATCCCTTATGGACCATCGGTTCCTTTGTTGGATTTTATCTGACAGTGTCCTTCGTATACAAAAACGTCAAGAAGTTCTTTCCCTGTTATATAATGCCTTCCGCAATTTGTATCCTCTGCTTTGATAGCCATACTCTACTTTAGAGCTTGTACTATTTACTCCGAAGTTTGTGGTATATGTCTCTAAGATGCCCCGATGGGTTGAACCTATACCTTCTCTAAAACCGTGTGAACCCGAAAGATTTCAGGAGACATACTCTTCTGGTGCTTCGCCAGATAAAATTTCAACACTGCAACTTCTTCGAAGACGAGAAGTGAATGAAAGGTTATGCATTAAATAAGTGGGAGTCGACCTTGAACTTTGTGTTCATGCCCATGGACATGATGTAGATCCTATCATGGAAACTTCTTGTAATAATAACCATTTCCTTGATAAATATCATGTGGTATCTGTGAATTGATCCTTTGCAACGTGGTTCCAACCATGGTTGTTCTCATTTGATTCTATTTCTCGGACAAGTTAAAGTACTTGCCTTCTACAGATCAGTACGCCTTCCTAGCCTCTATTTTGTTCTACCTTCGAGTATTACCCCCTGGTATCTCAAGAATATCAACCCATTGCACTTCATCTTATGAATTTATGATGAAGTAGTACCTTTCCCCGTCATAATCACTCCACGTGTTCTGGGTTGTTGTCAATCGAGAATGCTGATAAGTGAATCAATTCCATTCTATAACTCTAAGTAATCCTCATTGCTTATGAGTTTATTAACCCTTCAAGTCATTCCTAGCCTGATCGGCTATATCATTATCGTGCAACTTTTAACTGTGCTACCTGGTCCTTCTTCCCGGAGCACAACTTTTCGACGATGAGCTAAAATTACGTCGACCTTCCTCATATTATCATTTTGCCTTGTTCAACAAGCTTGATTCCGAGCTTGTGATGTACCCGTGGTTCCAATAACCTTTCGCTTCATCATTCCTTTGATCAGATGTTGTCGCTGATCGATTACATCTTCATGAAATCCCGCGACAAATGTGTCGTGAACATCATCAACATCTTGAGCTCTTCCAAAATATCTATTGAATTCTTGAGGAGAAATACCACCCTTTTCTCTGGATGACTTGTGTTAACATCGACCACTTTATTGCCTTCTGTTCAACACAAACTTGTCCGTGTTTGGTGTTATACCTTAAGATCCTTGCTATCCAGCAATTGTTCTCCTTTACCTTGGAGTATTACCACCTTTTGTGCCAAGAATGTCATGAGAATATCATCACCCTTATGAATTCTTTGTACAAGTGATACTTCCTGCCATCTCCGTTCATTCCTTGGTCCTCGTGTTGATTCCAACCGGGGTACCAACAAGTGAACGGTGTTGTTTGGATTCTGCCCTTCTAGCAACCCTATTGCTTTGAAGTTAATGGCCGGCCGTTCATTCTTGGACAATTGATTATTGAATCACCATTCTGACATTGGTCGTGCAACCCAACCCATATTTCGGGCGCACCTTTCAACCAATGTTTAATTGTGTATGTTTTCCTCGAGCATATTTCATTATATCATTTGATCTGACAAATGTTATCTCCTTATCTACATAATTGTGGAGATCCATTTTTTTGGATACCCCGTTGAATTGTCGCTGAGTCCATCAGCCACCTCCTCATCCTCTCCATGGATTAATGATGAACTCTTGTTTCGGAACTCGCTTCCATACTTCATTTCCCGAGAATCTTACAATGTCATCCAGTCAACTTGTGTTACACCTTTTCTTCTCACGCATCCTGAGTTTGAGGTATCCTGACACCAATCAGATCTGAATCTCGGTCAGATATGATGGTTGGGACATATCCCCAAGAGTTATAACATTGGTCTCTACATAACCCGGTGGTGGTGTCTTTGCTTTGCACCCCTGGCCAAAGGCCCTATTGTTATAGATTCCTTTTAGCAAGGTTAACCATTCTTCCATAAGGAAATGGTAAGACCTATTCTATAGGTTGTTCCTGATGAATCCTTTGCTTATCCAAGTCCGACCTTTGCTTGAAGACCATATCAATGCTATCTCAAAGCATGTCTATGGTACTCCGATCTTCAATAAAAACATTGAAGCATAATGCTATATTTTCTTTATCAAATATCTGAACACCGTTGTATGGATAATGTCATGAAAATTTCACTCCCCTCATCTAGCGGCTTTTCTACTTAATATCATGTCATGGTTATCATGCTCTGCTTGTCCTTGGGAAGGTTTTACCCCCTGAATAATGTGTTTAAACACATTCTTCCTTTCCTTTGTTCTGTTTAACCTGATGGTCACATTTTCCATTACATTGGTTTGTTTGACCTTTCTTGTGATCTATATAATCTAACCAGTAATAATGCACTGCTTATGTAAACACCTCGGTGTACAACTCTGCCAGTGAGACCCGGTTTCTACTGTTGATGACATTTCGGTAACCGCTGATGCATGAGAACTTTTCCTCTTGTCCCGCCTCATTCAACGAGTAGGGAAATGGTTCTCTTCGTCCCTCACCCTTGGTATCGACGTTGTTGCTGACATAATCGACAGGCTACCCTCTGACATACCTTTCTTGCATGATCATGCTAGACGTCTCCGCCCTTCCTACTTTTAACCCACATGGTGGGCCCATAACCCACAGTTCCACAGGATCGAAATCGGACTCTCCTGTACACCCCTGTTCTCAAGGTTGTTCCTCGCACGTGACCTCGTATGTAATTCACGAGCCACCTTCCTAGTGACCTATTCTGGTATCAGACGCAATACTTATTCTCGTTGCTCTGAACCCCTTTTCACGCCCTGTTTCAGGCATCGAACGATTGCCTAAGCATTTGAAACTTCCATATTGCACCTCCTTACTTTGCTCTCGATAATTTCTTAAGTTTCAATTCGAGAGTTACTATCCGTCACCCTCCCTAATATTCTCTACCAGATACGTGACCTTGTAGAGGTCAGTTCTTCTGAAGATACCCCTTATCATTTTTCATAAGTACGATGAGACCCCCGAAGAAAGGATGACGACTTCATCATGATGACCTGAAACAGCGAAATGAAGACCTCAATGTAATGGATTGACCTCTTCGAGAAGAGGAACCAACACCGAGAAGACCCATTAAAATATCGTAACCAATCCCTCCCCCCTTACTCCCCTCCTAAATCTCGGGACGAGATTTCTTGTAGTGGAGGAGAATTGTGACGCCCGGATAATTAAGCTATAGTAAACCTCTGCTAATGGTGCCACGTCACCTCGGTTACTGTTGATAAACTCGAGCTAGTTCAAAGAAATGATTCAAATTAAAATTTAAAATATAGGCAAACAGTAAATTTTTCAAATATCAAAACTAAAATGTTCGGGTTGTGTCAAATAAATCGTAAGTAATTATGGTGGAGAAACCAAACTTTGGTAAAATGTTTAAAGGCTCTAAAACAATTAAAAGAGTAGTGAAAACAACTAAACAGATGCCTATTGAATTTATAAAATGCTAAAACTATTTTATTATGTGTTAAGAATTAACCTCACAGTAGTTTGTTGATAAATACAAATTTAGGCACTAGTCGTAATTTTTATAAAACTAAAAATAAAAGAAACTACAAATAAAAAAAGAAAAGAAAAGAAAACTAACAAAGAACAAAAAAAGGAAATAGAAGACACCCCCTCCCCCTCACTGGACCATGGCCCGGCTGGCCTATGGGCCGCCAGGCCGGCCCAGCCGGCCTCCCCTTAGCCTCCCACCCCGACCGAACCCTAACCCAGTGCGCCCCACTCCCCCCATGTCGCTCGATCCCCACCCTCTCCCTTCAGTGCCGCCAGGGGAGAACCCCATGCACGACCTTCCCTCCCCACTCTCTCTCGGCTCTCTCCCAGCCATGCCCCGCCCCTGACGCGGTCGCCCTCGCCCGGAGCCTCCGCCGGCGTTAACTGCCGCCACCTCGCCCCATGTGACCCCACCCAAGGCAACCTTGCCGCCGTGCCGCCGTCACCAACGCCCCAGGACCGCCTCGCCGTCGCTGTTCGCCGGAACCGCGTCCTCGACCTCCCCCTCGACGGACTCCGTCAACCCTCATCGCCCGTACCCCTGCATCGGGGGTGAGCTCTCCGCCGTCCCCCCCTCTCATGCTCGCCCAACCCCGCGCACGCCCACTGCTGGCTACACCCGCGCCCGCCTCTCGCCCTCGTACCCCGCGCTCACGGCGGCCGGGTCGCGCCAGGCTCCGTGCGATTGTGCCCGTCACCCCCGTGTCGGCCGCACTCCCCTGGCCGGCCTGCCCGCGCATGTCAGGTTAACCAAGTCAACTGCTGACATCATGCTGACGTCATCATGACGTCAGCGAACACTATTCTGGATAATGTTAAGTTTAAATAATTAAATAAATCCTAAAGATGATTTAAATCTTTTAAAATTAATAGAAAATAAACCGTAGCTCAAATGAAAATACTTTCTAGATGAAGTTGCTCAGAACGGCGAGACGAACCTGGATACACAGCCCGTTCGTCCGCCATGCATCCCTAACCTATTGAACTCGCAACTTTTCCCCTCCGGCTCCTCTGCCCGAAAACGCGAAACACCGGGGATACTTTCCCGGATGTTTCCCCCCTTCACCGGTATCACCTCATACCGCGTTAGGGAACCCCTAGCACCGTTACTTGTCATGTCATGCATCGCTATGCATCTGTTTGCTTAAATATTTATTGTTTCTTCCCCCTCTTCTCTCGCTAGACACCGAGACCGACGCCGCTGCTACCCAGTACGACTACGGTGTTGACGACCACTCTCTCTTGCCAGAGCAACCAGGCAAGCCCCCCCCCTTGATCACCAGATATCGCCTACTCTCCTCTATACTGCTTGCATTAGAGTAGTGTAGCACGTTACTGCTTTCCTTTAATCCTATCCTGATGCATAGCCTGTCATTGTTGCTACAACTGTTGATACCTTACCTGCAATCCTAAATGCTTAGTATAGGATGCTAGTTTATCATCAGTGACCATAATTCTTGTCCATCTGCCATGCTATACTATCAGGCCGTGATCACTCGGGAGTTGATCACGGGTATATACCTATACTTTATACATGATACATGTGATGACTAAAGTCGGGTTGGCTCGTGGAGTACCCGCGAGTGATTCACGGATTGGGGGCTGAAAGGACCTTTGTCCCGACGGCCCTGTGGGTGGATCTTTGTGGCGGAGCGGCAGGGCAGGTTGAGACCACCGAGGAGAGAGGTGGGCCTGGCCCTGGTCGGCGTTCGTGGTGTCTTCAAGATAACACGTTTAACGAGATCTTGGTATTTGATCTGAGTATGGCTACTGGCCTATACGCACTAACCATCTACGCGGGGACAGTTATGGCCACTCGACGTCGTGGTATCAGCCGAAGCCTTCGTGACGTCAGCGACTAAGCAGCGCACGTCGGGTTGGACCGCGTAACGAAACTTTCTTTGTAATGGAGGTTGCTAGGTCTGCTCACCGGCCGCGTTCGCAACGTGCAGGTGTGCAAAGGGCGATGGGCCCAGTCCTCTGTGCCATAGGATTTAGACCAGCGTGCTGACCTCTTTGTTGGGCCTAGGTAGGGCTGCGACGTGTTGATCTTTCGAGGCCGGGCATGACCCAGGAAAGTGTGTCCGGCCAAATGGGATCGAGCGTGTTGGGTTATGTGGTGCACCCCTGCAGGGAAGTTAATCTATTCGAATAGCCGTGATCTTCGGTAACAGGACGACTTGGAGTTGTACCTTGACCTTATGACAACTAGAACCGGATACTTAACAAAACACACCCTTCCAAGTGCCAGATACAACCGGTGATCGCTCTCTCACAGGGCGACGAGGGGAGGATCATCGGTTAGGATTATGCTATGCGATGATACTTGGAGGACATCAGTCTACTCTCTTCTACATGATGCAAGACGGAGGCTGCCAGAAGTGTAGTCTTCGAAAGGACTAGCTATCCCCCCTTATTCCGGCTTTCTGTAGTTCAGTCCACATATAATAGCCTTATTCCAGTTGATACCAATGCATACATATGTAGTGTAGCTCCTTGCTTGCGATTACTTTGGATGAGTACTCACGGTTGCTTTCTCCCTCTTTCCCTCCATTTTCTATACCCGATTGCTGCGACCAGACCTTGGAGCCCAGGAGCCAGACACCACCATCGACGACTACTACTACTACTCGGAGGTGCCTACTACTACGTGCAGCCCGCTGACGGCGACCAGGAGTAGTTAGGAGGATCCCAGGTAGGAGACCTGCACCTCTTTCGATCTGTATCCCAGTTTGTGCTAGCCTTCTTAAGGAAAACTTGTTTAACTTATGTCTGTACTCAGATATTGTTGCTTCTGCTGACTCGTCTGTGATCGAGCTCTTGTATTCGAGCCCTCGAGGCCCCTGGTTTGTAATATGATGCTTGTATGACTTATTTTATTTGTAGAGTTGTGTTGTGATATCTTGCTGTGATTCCCTGATCTTGATCGTACACGTTTGCGTGTATGATTAGTGTACAATTGAATCGGGGGCGTCACATTCACCCCCTCTTCCTCCATATATATAGCCCTTAGGGCGTCGTTTAGACTTTGAGTTTTGTTTAGATTAAAAGTTCGCCATAGCTGCAACTTTGCATACTTCGTTTGTGTCCAATGACCAGATCAAGACGTCATAGAACCCCACCTTCATTAATAAAGCTTTTATTTTATTCGTAAAATCTAGATTGCAATCTCAGTTTCTTGCTTGTTCTTCGTTTTCTCGCAGGAAATAGACCCTCGTGGTCAGGTTGATCTTGGTCCAGCATGGTCAATAACCCTCGGAAGTTGATTTAGCGATTGCTAAGGCGCAACGTCTTCGCACGTTCGTAATCGGATCATCAAAGTCGAGTCCCATAGTAAACGATATCTATCTCATGGAAACATCGGGACACCTTTGCCTCTCTCAGAAAAGGCATGGGTTTTTGAACCCGTGGTTCTCTTTCTTTACCGTGCTTCCTAGCAACGAAGTTTCTCTTATCAGAACGTTGATTCTTTTATTGTGGGTTATCAATATCAACAACAGGTTCTATCTCTATATCATTATTATTGCTAGGTTGAGCATCAATATGAACATAATCACTAACATTATCACCAGGTTCATGTTCATTACCAGATTGTGTTTCAACGTCAGAAATAGAAATATCATTGGGATTCCCAGGTGTGTCAACAACAGGTTCACTAGAAGCATGCAAAGACCTCCTTTAATTTTTCTTTTTCATATTCTTAGAAGGACTAGGAATATCAACATTAGTTCTCTGAGAATCTTTCTCAACTCTCTTAGGGTGGCCCTCGGGATACAAAGGTTCCTGAGTCATTCTACCCCCTCTAGTCATAACTCTAACAACATTATCATTTTCCTTATTATTTAATTCATTAATCAAATCATCTTGAGCTTTAAGCACTTGTTCTACCTGGGTGGTAACCATAGAAGAATGTTTACTAATAAGTTTAAGGTCACCTTTAACTCTAGACATATAATCACTCAAGTGTTCAACCATATAAGCATTACGTTTCAATTGTCCACCAACATAAGCGTTGAAATTTCCTTGTTTAACAATAAAATTATCAAACTCATCCAATCATTGGCTAGAAGATTTATTATGAGGAATATCACCTTCATCAAATCTATAGAGAGAGTTTACCTTTACTACATGTGTCAGGTTATTAAGACCATGTATTTCTTCAATAAGTGGTAAATTCTTAACATCTTCAGCTTTAATACCTTTTTCTTTCATAGATTTCTTTGCCTCTTGCATATCTTCAGGATTGAGAAATAGAATACCCCTTTTCTTTGGAGTTGGCTTAAGAGTTGGTTCAGGAAGTGTCCAATCATTATCATTACTCAATATATTATTCAATAGAAATTCGGCTTGCTCAACAGTTCTTTCCCTGAAAACACAACCAACACAACTATCAGGTGGTCTCTGGTAGCATCGGTTAGTCCATTATAAAATATATCAAGTATTTCATTTTTCTTGAGAGGATGATCAGGCAAAGCATTAAGTAATCGGAGAAGCCTCCCCCAAGCTTGTGGGAGACTCTCTTCTTCAATTTGCACAAAATTATATATTTCCCTTAAGGCAGCTTGTTTCTTATGATCGGGGAAATATTTAGTAGAGAAGTAATAAATCATATCATGGGGACTACGCACACAACCAGGAGCAAGAGAATTAAACCATGTTTTAGCATCACCCTTTAATGAGAACGGAAATAACTTAAGGATATAGTAGTAACAAATTTTCTCCTCATGAGTGAGTAGGGTGGCTATATCATTCAATTTAGTAAGATGCACCACAACAGTTTCAGATTCATAGCCATAAAAAGGATCAGATTCAACCAAAGTAATTAACTCAGAATCGATAGAGAAATCATAATCCTTATCATAAATACAGATAGATGAAGTAGCAAAAGCAGGGTCATATTTCATAGCATTCAAAGACATTTCTTTCAGCTTAGCTAATAGTTTCTTAAGATCATATCTATCTTTGCAAGCAAAACGGTCTCTAGCAGTTTCGTTATCCATAACATAACCCTCAGGAACATCAGGAAATTCATATCTAGGGGAGAATCTTCATCATCACTTTCATCAATATTATCTGTTTCAATAATTTCATTCTCACTAACCCTAGCAAGTTGTTCATCAAGAAATTCACCTAATGGCACGGTATTATCAAGCATAGAAGTAGTTTCATCATAAGCATCATGCAGAGCCGAAGTGGCATCATCAATGACATGTGACATACTAGAATCAATAACAGGTGGAGGTGTCGCAAATTTACTCATAATAGAAGGTGAATCAAGTGCAGAGCTAGATGGCAGTTCCTTACCTCCCCTCATAGTTCAAGGAAAAAATCTTGGTTCTTTCATCTTTCAAGTTTCTCATAGTGATCAACAGATATAAATCCCAACTGACTCAAAGAATAGAGCTATGCTCCCCGGCAACGGCGCCAGAAAATAGTCTTGATAACCCACAAGTATAGGGGATCTCAACAGTTTTTGAGGGTAGAGTATTCAACCCAAATTTATTGATTCGACACATGGGGAGCCAAAGAATATTGTCAAGTATTAGCAGTTGAGTTGTCAATTCAACCACACCTAAAAGACTTAATATCTGCAGCAAAGTATTTAGTAGCAAGTAGTATGGAAGTGACGGTAACAGTAGTAGTTTTTGTAGCAATCGTAACAGTGGCAACAAAAAAGTAACTAAGCAAAGATCAATGTTTGAAAAGCTCGAAGGCGATGGATAAATGATGGATAATTATGCCGGATGTGATTCCTCATGCAACAGTTATAACATAGGGTGACACAGAACTAGCTCCAGTTCATCAATGTAATGTAGGCATGTATTCCGAATATAGTCATACGTGCTTATGGAAAAGAATTTGCATGAAATCTTTTGTCCTACCATCCCGTGGCAGCGGGGTCCTATTGGAAACTAAGGGATATTAAGGCCTCCTTTTAATAGAGTACCAGACCAAAGCATTAACACTTAGTGAATACATGAACTCCTCAAACTACGGTCATCATCGGGAGTGGTCCCGATTATTGTCACTTCGGGGTTGCTGGATCATAACAGATACTAGGTGACTATTGACTTGCAAGATAGGATCAAGAACTCACATATATTCATAAAAACATAATAGGTTTAGATCTGAAATCATGGCACTCGGGCCCTACTGACAAGCATTAAGCATAGCAAAGTCATAGCAACATCAATCTTAGAACATAATGGATACTAGGGATCAAACCCTAAAAAAACTAACTCGATTACATGGTAAATCTTATCCAACCTATCACTGTCTAGCAAGCCTACTGTCGGTGTCGAAACCGGCGGATCTCGGGTAGGGGGTCCCGAACTGTGCATCTAAGGCGGATGGTAACAGGAGGCAGGGGACACGATGTTTACCTAGGTTTGGGCCCTCTTGATGGAGGTAATACCCTACGTCCTGCTTGATTGTTCTTGATGATATGAGTAGTACAAGAGTTGATCTACCATGAGATCAGAGAGGCTAAACCCTAGAAGCTAGCCCATGGTATGATTGTTGTTTGTCCTACGGACTAAACCCTCCACTTTATATAGACACCGGAGGGGGATAGGGTTACACAGAGTAGGTTACAAGGAAGGAGATCTACATATCAGTATTGCCAAGCTTGCATTCCACGCCAAGGAGAGTCCCATCCGGAAACGGGACAAAGTCTTCAATCTTGTATCTTCATAGTCCAATAGTCCGGCCAAAGGATATAATCCGGCTGTCCGGATACCCCCTAATCTAGGACTCCCTCAGTAGCCCCTGAACCAGGCTTCAAAGACGATGAGTCCGGCGCGCAGATTGTCTTTGGCATTGCAAGGCGGGTTCCTCCTCCGAATACTTCATAGAAGATTTTGAACACGAGGATCGTTTCCGGCTCTGCAAAACAAGTTCCACATACCACCGTAGAGAGAATAATATTTCCACAAATCTACTCTGCTGACGTACCCCGTAGCGTGACATCACACCGCAGCCAGGTCTTTATTCAAATTGTTTTTCATAACCTATCTCAGCATGTTTCGTGAGGCGGTTTCCTTGGCACGTCTTGTCGAAGCAGAGATCGTGTCCCCTTATTATGGGATTCCCATCAATACGGACGTGGGTAACCCAACCGCGCCATCAATTACAGCGCTTGGGGGATAAGCGAGTTTTACTAGGCTAGTGGAGGCGCATAGTTTAGTCCGCCCTTATAAAGGGATAAGGTTTCACCTTTTTCTACCCACGCCTTCTTCCTCCTTGCTCATCCATTCTCGCGCACTCGAACTCCAGCGCCTGATACGTCCATTTTGCATCACGCTTTTATATCGATATTTATTGCATTATGGACTATTATTTCACTTTATCTCACAATACTTATGGCTATTCTCTCTTATTTTACAAGGTTTACATAAGGAGGGAGAGTACCGGCAGTTGGAATTCTGGGCTGGCACCAGGAGCAAATATTAGAGACCTATTCTACGCAACTCCAAAAGTCCTGAAACTCCACGAAACATCTTAAAATAAATAAAGAAAAATTCTTGCCAAAGATGAAGGCCAGGGGGCCCACACCCTTCTCACGAGGGTGGGGGCGCCCCCCCCCCTCCTAGGGCGCGCCCCCCTACCTAGTGGGCCCCCTAGTGGGTCTCCGACGTCCATCTTCTGCTATATGAAGTCTTTAGATGAGAAAAAAAATCAGAAGGAACTTTTCGGGACGAGATTCCGCCGCCACGAGGCGGAACCTTGGCGGAACCAATCTAGAGCTCCGGCAGAGCTGTTCTGCCAGGGATACTTCCCTCCGGGAGGCGGAAATCACCACCATCGTCATGACCAACGCTCCTCTCATCGGGAGAGGGCAATCTCCATCAACATCTTCACCAGCACCATCTCATCTCCAAACCCTAGTTCATCTCTTGTATCCAATTCTTGTCTCAAAGTCCGAGATTGGTGCTAGTAGGTTGCTAGTAGTGTTGATTACTCCTTGTAGTTGATGCTAGTTGGTTTATTTGGTGGAAGATCATATGTTCAGATCCTATATGCATATTATTACCCCTCTGATTATGAACATGAATATGCTTTGTGAGTAATTACGTTTGTTCCTGAGGACAAGGGAGAAGTCTTGCTATTAGTAGTCATGTGAATTTGGTATTCGTTTGTTATTTTGATAAGATGTATGTTATCTAGCCTCTAGTGGTGTTATGTGAACGTCGACTACATAACACTTCAACATTATTTCGGCCTAGAGGAAAGCATTGGGAAGTAATAAGTAGATGATGGGTTGCTAGAGTGAGAGAAGCTTAAACCCTAGTTTATGCGTTGCTTCATAAGGGGCTGATTTGGATCCACATGTTTCATGCTATGGTTAGGTTTACCTTAATACTTTTGTTGTAGTTGCGGATGCTTGCAATAGAGGTTAATCATAAGTGGGATTCTTGTTCAAGTAAGAACAGCACCCAAGCACTGGTCCACGCACATATCAAATTATCAAAGTATCGAACGCGAATCATATGAACGTGATGAAAACTAGCTTAACGATATTCCCATGTGTCCTCAGGAGCGCTTTTCCTTATATAAGAGTTTGTTCCGGCTTGTCCTTTGCTACAAAAAGGATTGGGCCACTTTGCTGCACTTTATTTACTTTTGTTACTTGTTGCTCGTTACAATTTATCTTATGACAAAACTATCTGTTACCACTTATTTCAGTACTTGCATAGAATACCTTGCTGAAAACCGCTTATCATTTCCTTCTGCTCCTCGTTGGGTTCGACACTCTTACTTATCGAAAGGACTACGATAGATCCCCTATACTTGTCGGTCATCAAGACTCTTTTCTGGCGCCATTGCCGGAGAGTGTAGCGCCTTTGGTAGGTGGAATTTGGTAAGGAAAAATTTATATAGTGTGCTGAAATTTACTGTCACTTGCTACTATGGAAAGTAATTCTCTGAGGGGCTTGTTCGGGGTATCTTCACTCCGTCCAGTAGAGCAAAGAGTTGCTCCTCAACCTACTGAACCTATTGAAAATGAAACTCCTTTTGAATTTCCTTCGGGTATGATGGAAAAACTGCTAGCTAACCCTTTTACAGGAGATGGAACAAAGCATCCTAATGAGCACTTACTATATGTGGATGAAGTTTGTGGATTATTTAAGCTTGCACTTATACCCGATGATGTTGCTAAGAAGAAGGTCTTCCCTTTACCTTTGAAGGGAGACGCATTGATATGGTATAGGCTATGTGATGATATGAGATCATGGAACTATAAAAGATTGAAATTGGAATTTCATCAAAAGTATTACCCTATGCATCTTGTTCATCGTGATCGCAATTATATATATAATTTCTGGCCTCGCGAAGGAGAAAGCATCGCTCAAGCTTGGGGGAGGCTTAAATCAATGTTATATTCATGCCCCAATCATGAGCTCTTGAGAGAAATAATTATGCAAAGTTTTTATGCTCGGCTTTCTCATAATAATCAAACCATGCTCGATACATATTGTGCTGGCTCTTTGATGATGAAGACTATTGAATTCATATGGAATTTATTGGATAGAATTAAACGCAACTCTGAAGATTTGGACCTCGACGAAGGTAAAGAGTCAGGTATGACACCTAAGTTTGATTGTGTTAAATCTTTTATGGACACCGATATTTTCTGTAAGTTTAGCACTAAATATGGACTTGACTCTGAGATAGTAGCTTCTTTCTGTGAATCTTTTGCTACTTATGTTGATCTCCCTAAGGAGAAGTGGTTTAAATATCATCCTCCCATAGAAGTCAAATTGGCTGCACCTATTAAAGTTGAAGAAAAGACTGTCACTTATAATGATCCTATTGTTCCTACTTCTTATGTTGAGAAACCACCTTTCCCTGTTAGAGTAAAGGATCATGCTAAAGCTTCAACTGTTGTTCGTAAAAGCAATATTATAACTTATACACCTCCTGAGCAAGTTAAAGTAGAACCTAATATTGCTATTGTTAAAGATCTCTTGTCTGATAATATTGATGGGCATGTTATTCAGTTCGAAGGTGAAACTGCTAGAATTGCTAAGCCTTGTGCTAAAGATAAACATAGACCTGTGGTAGGCGTGCCTGTTATTTCTGTTAAAATAGGAGATCATTGTTATCATGGCTTATGTGATATGGGTGCTAGTTCTAGTGTTATACCTTATCACTACTAGAATCAACTACTTTGCCATCTTCCAGCTCTTTGCCGTCAGCTAGCAGACGACAAAGAAGCTCTTTGCCATCAGCTACCAAAAAGCAGACGTCAAAGAACTGGATGATGGCAAAGACCTAATTTGCCATCAGCCAGTTCTTTGCCGTCGGCTAGCGGACGGCAAAGAGGGAGGGGCCCCACTGACGAGCTACTAAAAAAACCTAACGGCCCCCCTCTTTGCTGTCCGCTAGAGGACGGCAAAGAGCAAAAAGGCGGACGGCAAAGGGGGGCGGACGGCAAAGAGGGAGGGCCCCACTAACGTTAACAGCCGCCCCACCCCGCCCCTCTCTCTGTCTTTCTCTCCCCTCGCCGCCGCCCCGTCGCCCCACTACCCCGCCGCCGCCCCAGCGCCCCCCCGCCCTGTCGCCCTACCACCCCGCCGCCGGCCCGGCGCCCCCCCGCCCCGGCGCCCCCGTCGCCCTGCCATCCGGGCGCCGCCACGCCCCGGCGCCCCGGCACGCCCGCGCCCCGCCGCCCCGGCCGGGCCCGGCCCTGTCGCCACTGCCACCACCCCAGGCCGCCCCACCCCCTCCTCCGCCGCCCCAGGCCGCCCCGCCCCCCTCCTCCACCCAGGTGAGCTCTCTGCCTCCTTTTTTTTCCTTTTTTCTGTTTTTTTAGTTTTAGGTTTATGTTTAGTTTAGATTTAGTTTTAGTTTTAGTTTTAGGATTAGTTTTAGGTTTATAGGTTTAGTTTTAGTTTAGGTTTAGATTTAGTTTTTTCCTTTTTCTGTTTTTTTAGTTTTAGGTTTAGGTTTAGTTTAGTTTTAGGAAAGAAGAAGAAGAGAAAAAGAGGAGAGGAGAAGAAGAAGAAGAGGAAGAAGAAGAAGAAGAAGAAGAAGAAGAAGAAGAAAAAAGAGGAGAGGAGGAGAAGAAGAAGAGGAAAAAGGAAAGGAGGAAGAAGAAGAAGAATAAGAAGGAAAAAAGGAAGAAACGGAAGAAGAGGAAGAAGAAGAAAAGGAAAAAAAAAACCCGACCTGACACGGTACCCAGACCCCGACCCGGCACCCCAACACGACACCCCGACCCCGAGACCCCGACCCCGACACCCCGACCCCGAGACCCCGACCCCGACACCGACCCCGACCCCGACCCCGACACCCCGACCCCGAGCCTGACCCGACACCCCGACCCCGACACCCTGACCCCGACCCCGACACCCCGACCCCCCGAGCCTGACCCGACACCCTGACCCCGACACCACACCCCGACCCCGAAACAACACCACGACACCGACACGGCACTACCCCGACATCGACACAACACCCCGACCCCCCGACCCCGAAACAGCACCCCGACCCCGACACGGCACCCCGACACCGACAGGACACCCCGACCCCCGACACCTCCCGAAAAGGTGTTCTTTGGCCTTCCAGAGGCCGACGGGGTCATATATTTGTGAATTATTAGTTAGGTCATATATTTTTCGATTTTGTTATGAAAAACATCATATATAATTGTGTTGATCATGTAGTTTTAAATGTGCAGTTGTTTCATCACTGCGAGGTTTGGTGTTCGACGACCTTGCCGTGCGTTTGACGAGCTCTGCCCCTTCGTTCGTGGGTGAGCACAAATGACAAGTCCTCCTCCCCCATTAATTATTTGATCTATTCCGATGAAACTTGATAGCTAGCTATATATGTGTCTTGAATCATCAGTATGCGTAACCAATATGTGTCTCCCGTTCGAAAGCGTCATAGTTATAAATATGCATGCATTTGCATATTTATAACCTTGATTCTTTCAAATTGTCCAACACTATCCATGGACAGCCCGAGTATGTGTAGATTGGGTTTGTTTTCCCATATGCTTTGCTCTGGATCCGATGCATAAATTTCGTCAGTGCCTCCCCTGTTGTTCTCCGGGTACACATCCTCTCTGTTTATTGCAGAGACGTGTATCAGGAGAACAGCGGGGTGGTGCTGCCGAAATTTTGCGTCGGATCCGGAGCATAGCATGGGAAAATGAACCCAACCTATTAGAGTGTAGGTTGCATGGACGTAATAAAATTGACAAAGTAGATCAACTGATGAATATATACATGGTGAATTACATATATAATTGTTGTGTGTCCAGTAGCTCTGAAAGTCAAGATGAGTGACTGTGCGTGGATGTATACCGGTCACACTGGTCAGAACAAATGGAGCACTGAATGGTTCACAAAAACCAAGGGGTTTGTGCAAGCCGCATTTGCAAATGGCCAAAAGAAAACCTGGTGCCCCTGTTTCCGGTGCGGCAATTGGGAAAAGAAGACAGAGGCTGAAATGGGCAAACACCTGCAGAAGAGTGGTTTTATGCCCGATTATACGGTGTGGACATTTCATGGTGAGTCTGCCCAACGTGACCGAGCTGAGGTGCATCGTCGTCGCACCGACGAGCATGGTACCGGGATGGAAAAAATGGTGCAAGACTATGATGATGCTCGGGATTCGGACGAGGAGATGGAGGAATCTGCAAAGGCCTTCAATGAAATGTTGGAGTCTTCAAAACGTCCGCTCCACGAGCACACGGAGCTTTGTCAGTTGGATGCCATCTCACAAGTAATGGCTCTGAAGGCTCAGTTCAACTTGGGCAGAGAATGCTATGACGCAATTATGACAGTATTTGGACGCTTTCTACCCAAAGGCCATGTAATGCCTGCAAACCTGTACCAGTCGGACAAAATCCTCCGTGCACTGAAGATGCCCTATGAGAAGATACATGCCTGTGAGAAAGGATGTGCCTTATTTAGGCTTGACTATGCGGACTTGAACTATTGTCCCATTTGCAAGTCTTCCAGGTATATTGTGGTAGACAACGGTATGGGTGAGAAGACACAGACCAAAATCCCCGTTAGTGTTCTTCGGTATATGCCAATCGTACCAAGACTTCAACGTCTTTTCATGGTCGAAGAGACGTCCAGACAGATGACATGGCACAAAACAGGCAAAAGAACCGAACTAGATGCAGATGGGAATCTGATGATGGTACACACATCGGATGGTGTCGCGTGGAAAAAGTTTGATGAATTACATGCTGACAAAGCGGCAGATCTGAGGCATCCTCGAGTCGGCATCAGCACGGATGGGTTCAGTGTGTTTGGTATGACGGCAACCCAATACAGTTGTTGGCCCGTATTTGTCTTTCCACTCAATCTCCCCCCCGGACAGATTATGCAAAGAAAGAACATTTTCCTGACGTTGATAATTCCAGGACCCAACTATCCGGGGAAAAATATGAATGTGTACATGCAGCCGCTTAAGGACGAATTGCAAGAAGCTTGGGATAATGGGTTCAAGATATACGACGCCTTTAGCAAATGGAACTTCATAATGCGTGTCTGGTACATGTACTCGACGCATGACTTGCCGGCGTATGCGCTATTCGTTGGCTGGTGTGTGCATGGAAGGTTCTCGTGCCCCACATGCAAGGGAGCTCTTGAGTTTCGTTGGCTTCAGGCCGGTCGCAAGTTTTCTTGCTTCGACATGCATAGACAGTTCCTGGATCCTCGCCATAAGTTCAGGAAAGACAAGAAGAACTTCATCAAGGGTAGAGTTGTCAAAAACTCTGCACCACCTGCATTGACAGGCCAACAGACCCTGGATCAGTTAAACACTCTCGAGCCAGATCCACAACGTCCAGGGTACTTCAAGGGGTATAATACTAAGCACGCGTGGACTCACAAAACATGCTTATGGGATCTGCCTTAATTCAAAGACCTCCTTTGCCCACACAACATCGACGTGATGCACACTGAGAAGAATATCGC
The DNA here is from genome assembly GCF_056163025.1 of Triticum urartu. Taxonomy (NCBI): domain Eukaryota; kingdom Viridiplantae; phylum Streptophyta; class Magnoliopsida; order Poales; family Poaceae; genus Triticum; species Triticum urartu. The sequence continues at coordinate 217,223,834 of NC_141877.1, read as the reverse complement.
CGAGGCACTTTTTGGTACATTGTTCGGCATAGATGGGAAGTCAAAGGATAATACTAAGGCTAGAGTCGATCTGGAGGCGCTATGTGATAGGCCGTTACAAAACATGAAAGAACCGAAAGGAAAGCAGAACTAGACGAAGCCAAAGGTATGGTTCAATCTTGGAAGGCCAGCTATGATGGAAATTCTCTTGTGGGTGCAACAGCAGTTGATGTTCCCCGATGGGTATGCAGCGAATCTAAAGAGGGGAGCGAATATTAATAAGCTGAAGATATTTGGTCTCAAGAGTCATGATTGGCACATATGGATTGAGCGGGTAATGCTGGTGATGTTGCGTCGCTTCATCCCTGAGGATGAATGGCTAGTACTGGCAGAACTCAGCTATTTCTTCTGTGTTCTTTGTGCGAAAGAACTATCGCCTGGCGTGCTAGAAGAAATGGAAGAGTTGGCGCCGGAGTTGATCTGCAAGTTAGAGAAGATCTTTCCACTGGGCTTCTTTTATCCAATGCAGCATTTGATTTTGCATCTCCCGACCGAGGCAAGATTGGGGGGGCCCGTGCAAAATCGTTGGTGCTACCCAACTGAGAGGATGCAGAAGACGCTTCGAGAAAAATGTAAGAATAAACGTAGAATTGAAGCATCGATGGCTGAGGCATTCATCACAGAGGAGGCGGCAAACTTCGTAACAGCGCACTACGAAGCCAAAAATCGTCATTTGCATACTCCGAAGCCTCGGTACAATGCTGACGAGCCTAAAGAGGGTGGATCCAACCTCAGCCTATTCAAAGGGAATCTCGCACCAGCTAGTGTTTCACATCCAGTATCTTTGGATAACGAAGAATGGCGGACCATTTCGTTGTATATCTTCAACAACCTGATAGAAGTGCGGCTGTACATCGAGTAAGTTCTCGGTACATTGTTTCGCAACTTCTATTTCCTTTGAACTTCTCTTATTCCTGGATATGTCATAAAGTCGATACGTCGCCATATTCTCGTATGGAGCGGAGATCCAAAAGGATTCCATCGAAGAGTATGAGCTTCTCGTAAAGCAAGGAGGCGGCTATCCCGGTTTCATCTCTTGGTCCAAACAAACGGTAATTTCTATTAGACAATTTCATTTCATTCTCTAATTTGTGCATAATGCAACAATCCTTTCATATTAAACTTGTAGTCTAATTCAGAGTCTACGGACGCCGAATTGAGACAAGTCGCTAATGGTTTTGACTATAAGGTCCGTTCATTTGACAAGTACGACATCAACGGGTATCGCTTTCGTACCTATGGCAAAGAGCTATCTATGGCCGACCGAAAGTCTACAAATTGTTGTGTATCTGCTATCGGTGAAGGAGGTACCGAGTATTATGGGAGAGTTGAAGCAATTTATGAACTTCTGTTCTATGGTGAAAACCCACCGAATGTCGTAGTCTTCAAATGTTATTGGTTTCAGCCGAAGGAGACTAGAAGGACTCATGAACATATAGGGCTAGTTGAAATCAACCAAAGCACCCATTTAGATGTTCCTGATGTCTATATTACGGCTCAACAGGCGACCCAAGTATTCTATCTACCGTGGGCCTGCCAAACTAATCCAAATCTGAAAGGTTGGGATGTCGTTTATGAAGTGCCGCCACGTGCTAGACTTTCTCCCCCAAAGGTAGAGGATTATGAACCTCACATTAACCCAGACACATATGAAGGATAATTCTTCCAAGAGACACGTCTTTCCAAAAAGCGTTTCAAGAACCGCTATACTTCACCCCAAAACATTGAAGTAGATAGCGGCAATGAATCTGACATCACCCCAGAGGAGGAACAAGACAAGCCGGAACAAGAAGAGGTTACTGCTGCGGATGACCTGTCAATGCTTGACTGATTACGTCAAGGTGGCCTTGCACATGTTGATGCCAATGAACCCTAGGAGCCCATCATTGATTATAGTGATGATTATGATTATGCATTTATTGATGATACTGATCGAGATTATTAGTAGTGTCAGGTATTCAATTTTTTTATGTTGTACTTGATGATGATACACTTAAGTGATATACATATTATTATTCATGTCGGTACTTTTTTTATGTTGTACTAATTTCGTTTATTCTTTGTCATGGCAGGTGTTGAAAGATGGTGGGCGCTGGTCGGGAGCGCGCCGAGGCCCCTTCTTCGTTGGCGCGTGGTGCGAGGTTTTCCATTCCACACGCACCTCTCTGCCGAGCGTTGCTGGACAGTATGGCGACACAGCCGGGCCCTTCTTTGTCGACCGCGGTGCCCAGCAGGGGACAAGGTAAGAAGAAGAGAGGAGGTGGAGCACGTGGTCGTGGGAGAGGAGGTAGGGTGACTCTTACGGCGCCTTCCTCGCCGCCGCCCCCAGCTGTTTCACCTGAGCACGTGACTGCTAGGGTGGACTCGTCTGAGGAGGAGGCTGCACGAACTCCGGTCCACGAGCCTCCGGTCCACGGGTCTTCGGCCCACGAGCCTCGGGTCGACGGGCCTTCGACCCATGAGACTTGGGCCCACGAGACCCCGGAGGAGCACACGTCTGGATGGGGTACCTAGTCGGGTCAGCCCGAGGAGCCGAGTGGCCACGCTGATGATGGCGGGGAGCCGAGTGGCCATGCTGATGATGGCGGGGAGCCGACTGATGAGGAGGGGGAGGAGGGGGGCAACGTCTACCAGCGTGGTGCTACACGGCTCCCGTCCGTGCCGGTGACCCGCGAGCAGAGGTGGTTGATTTTCCCTGATGGGGAGAGGTAAGTGCATTTAATCTTTTTGTACCTTCTGCATTCACATTTCTTCAAATAACTGATGTGTTGGCCTTGTCATGCTGCAGGGGTTGGGACCACCATGAAAGTGTCCGCCGGCCCAACTCCGTCCTTGGAGTTCTGATTCGGGAAAACTTCCCGGGGTTTGTCACGTTGCCTGGTGAGGGTCGGCTTCCAGAGGTTGGATTGACTTGGGAGCACTACTTGGCTGCCCCAGCCCCGCCGGGTGAGATTATCGATGGTGTCTTGTGCAAGATGAGGGCAGACGTCGTGATCAGAAAGTTCTGGGTAATTGCTCCTTTACACAATTAAAAATCTTCAACTAGCTAGTTATTAATTGTACTAATCAATATTGTCTCATTTGATTGCAGACATTCTACAGGTGTGAGGAGGGATAAGAGGAGGAGGCGGATCATGTTATCCACAAGGAGTGCAAGCGCCTACTTCAGAACTTACGGCATGAGGTTCGGGCGCAGGCTGTTTGAGACTACTACGCCGGGCATGGTATCAAGAAGCCCAAGCAGGAGTGCCGCGATAAGTTCTTGAGTAAGGAGAAGTACATGAAGGTAATTCTTAAGGCCTTGTACTTACTTCCTTCATTTAGTAATTCATAGCCGTAGCGCTCAAGTTTCTATTTGCTAACTTAGGCCCCTCCGAGATGGTGTGCGGATCAGATGGATTGTTGGGAGGTGTTGGTCAATGCATGGTGCTCAAAAGAATGGTTGGCCACCCATAAAGAGGCCAAGGACAAACGTGCCCAAATGGAAGGTGTGCCACACCACCAAGGCAGCTCCAACTTATTTCAGTATGGGCGGAACTGGGTATGTGGTTTGCTTCATGATTCATGCAATTCATTCATCATGCTAGCTTTAGCCCTTTAATTACTAATTTACTTTGTTTCTCTCTTTCAGGCACGTTACAATAAGGCGGATAAGGTGCCAGAGGTGTACGACCTGTATGCCATGGCCCACACTGGCCCTTACAAGAAAGTCAAGGCATTCTCTGCGTCTGACCTCGATGATCCAAAGAACTTCACCAACATCTCCGCCCACGACAAGCTCGTGCAATATAGAGATCAGGGGAAGGCGAGGAAAGGGGAGGACTTTAACCCGAGCCAGGGTCCCATTGATACAGAGCTGCTGATGATATCTGGTGGCGGGAGGTCCCATGGCTCCATAGCCATGGGAGATGGACTTATCCGTTGTCCTAGCACTCTCCCGGAGATCAAGGCGGGACAGTCGAGCTCCGCTCCTGAGATAAGGCCTCGTGAACGGCCAGTCCAACTCGCCTTCAAGGTTAGTTATACGTACTCAGCTATCTTTCTCCATTACATTGTGTGCACTTCCATCAATGATTACAAATGGTCATGTGAGTGGTGTTGCAGGCTGCTATACAGAGTGAGAGAGATAGAACGGAGAAACTTCTGGCGGAGGCGGCGGAGAGGCAGCGGGAGTTGGAGGAGAGGACGACAAAGATGTTGGAGGAGGAGAGGGCACGGAATGACATGCAGGCAAGGGCCATGTACGAGCTCCTTGTGGTAAGTTTCTTCTACAGATTACTTGCTAGTCTTAACATTTGAGTCTCATTACTAACTAGTATGACTCTGTTGTGAAAACCAAATGTGCAGTCTGTGTGCGAGAAGTCCGGTCAGACTGCTCCGCCGATGCCAGTGATTGCTCCTGGGAGCACGGTGAGTTTAATTTGAATGGACATTACTTGCTAGTCTTAACATTTGAGTGTCATAATGCTAACGAGACATTGGAAATGATCTTTGGTGCAGCTTAACTCCAGAAACGCATCGCACGATCCTTCTCCAGCTACCGGCGCGAGCCAGCCCGCTCCTTCTCCAGCTACCGGCGCGAGCCAGCCCGCTCCTACATCTCCGTGATCACGGTAAGTTTCTCTAGTGTTTTGCTTAACAAATGCATAAAGACCTAGACTTAGCTTTTTTCCTCCAATATGCTTACCATAATGACCTAGGGTTAGCTTCTTTTCCTCCAAAATGACTTAATAAGCTTACTGACCTCATAAACCATCCATTCTAGCTAAGTTAGCTGTAAAATGACTCATTTTACCTTAGTTAGCTTACAAGTGATCCAATTTATCCAAGTTAGCTCTAAAATGACCCATTTTATGTAGATTAGCTCCTAAATGATCCATTTTACCTACGTTAGCTTTAAAATGACCCTTTTCACCTAGGTTAGCTCCAAAATGACCCATTTCACCTAGCTTAGCTCCAAAATGACCCATTTCACCTAAGTTAGCTCAAAAACGATCCATTTTACCTTAGTTAGCTCAAAAACATGGCATTTCACCTTAGTTAGCTCATAAAAGACCCATTTCAACTAAGTTAGCTCCAAAATTTTCAATTTCACCTAGGTTAGCTCATAAACGACCCATTTCACCTAGGTTTGCTCATAAACAACCTATTTCACCTAGGTTAGCTCATAAACTACCCATTTCACCTAGGTTAGCTCATAAACGATACATTTCACCTAAGTTCGCTAATATATAGCATATACTTCTTCTTCTAGTCTTCTTCTTCCATTCTTTTTATTCTAGTCTAATTCTTCTTCTAGTCTTCTTTTTCTAACTTTCTTATTTGTCATTTTGCAGGTTTCATTCACTTCACGGAAGCCAGCTTCCTATGATGGATTGCTTGCTTTTTCCTGTTTTTTCCTTTGATGCACTTCTTGTATTCTGCTCGCTTGCTATGATGAAACTTTGCATATTGTAATATGTATGGATCGATGGAACTTTGTGCAACCTACTATGTATGTATGGATGGATATATATGTGCTGGATATTTATTATGTTGGATATATATGTGCTGGATATTTATGTGATGGATATATATGTGCTGTGAAATATTTGTTGTGATAATTGTTGGATATAAGAAAAACAGAACAAAAAAGAGGCAGTGCAGGCTCTTTGCCGTCCGCGGCAGACGGCAAAGACCCCTTTGCCGTCGGTGGCAGACGACAAAGGGGGCACGTGGCGCCCACCTGTGCTTCCTGGGGATGGACCATTTGGCCAATTTGCCTACCGTGGCGGATGGCAAAGCCAAGCTGATGGCAAAGACTTTGCCTTTGCCGTCCGCCGGGCGCACGGCAAAAAAGAGCGGGCGCTGACGTATAGCTGACGTCGTCTGGCGGACGGCAAAGGCCGCCGTTAGCCACCTAACGGAGTGACGCTGGCGGACGTGCAACATTTTGTCATCCCCCCTCTTTGCCGTCAGCCGCTGTAGGCAAAGGGCTCTTTGCCGCCCGCCATAAAAAGCCGACGGCAAAGGACCTGTTTGCCGACCCTATCTTTGCCGTCACTGTTTGCCGTTCGCCGTGGACGGCAAAGTGCTTTGCCGTCAGCCGTCCCTGCCTTTTCCGTCTGCCATGGCAGACGGCAAAGTACTGGATTCCTGTAGTGTATGACTTGTATAAAGAAATCAAGCATGAAATTGCACCTGCTGAATTAGAAGATATTGATGTCACAATTAAACTTGCCAATAGAGATACAATTTCAGCGATGGGAATTGTTAGAGATGTTGAAGTCGTGTGGGAAAAATAAATATCCTGTTGAGTTTCTTGTTCTTACTTCTCCGCAAGATAGCTTTTGCCCCATTATATTAGGTAGACCCTTCTTGAACATTGTTAATGCTAGGATAGATTGCGAAAAGAATGTTGTTACTATTGGCTTGGATGATATGATTCATGAGTTTAATTTCTCTAAATTTAGTAAACAACATCGTGAGGAAGAATTACCTAGTAAGGATGAAATTATTGGTCTTGCTTCTATTCACGTACCTCCTAGTGATCCTTTAGAACACTATTTGCTAGACCATGAAAATGATATGTTCATGAATGAAAGAAGGGAAATAGATGAAGTATTCTTTAAACAGGAACCTATTCTGCAACACAATTTGGCTGTTGAAATTTTAGGGGATCCTCCTCCACCCAAGGGTGATCCCGTGTTTGAGCTTAAACCTTTGCCTGATAATCTTAAATATGCTTATCTTGATGAAAAGAAGATATATCCTGTTATTATTAGTGCTAACCTTTCAGAGCATGAAGAAGAAAGATTATTGAAAACTCTGAAGAAGCATCGTGCTGCTATTGGATATACTCTTGATGATCTTAAGGGCATTAGTCCCACTCTATATCAACATAAAATAAATTTGGAAGTAGATGCCAAACCAGTTCGTGATCCTCAACGACGTCTGAATCCTAAAATGAAAGAAGTGGTAAGAAAAGAAATAGTCAAGCTTCTGGAGGTAGGTATAATTTATCCCGTTGCTGATAGTCAGTGGGTAAGTCATGTCCATTGTGTCCCTAAGAAGGGAGGTATTACTGTTGTTCCTAACGATAAAGATGAATTGATTCCACAAAGAATTATCACAGGTTATAAGATGGTAATTGATTTCCGCAAATTAAATAAAGCTACTAAGAAAGATTATTACCCCTTACCTTTTATTGATCAAATGCTAGAAAGATTATGCAAACATACACACTATTGCTTTCTAGATGGTTATTCTGGTTTCTCTCAAATACCTGTGTTGGCTAGAGATCAATCAAATACTACTTTTACATGCCCTTTTGGTACTTTTGCTTATAGACGTATGCCTTTTGGTTTATCTAATGCACCTGCTACCTTTCAAAGATGCATGATGTCTATATTCTCTAACTTTTGTGAAAAGATTTGTGAGGTTTTCATGGACGATTTTTCCGTCTATGGTTCCTCTTTTGATGATGGCTTGAGCAATCTTGATCGAGTTTTGCAGAGATGTGAAGAAACTAATCTTGTCTTGAATTGGGAAAAGTGCCACTTTATGGTAAATGAAGGTATTGTCTTGGGGCATAAAGTTTCTGAAAGAGGTATTGAAGTTGATAAAGCCAAGGTCGATGCTATTGAAAAGATGCCATGTCCCAAGGACATCAAAGGTATAATAAGTTTCCTTGGCCACGCCGGATTTTACAGGAGGTTCATTAAGGACTTCTCAAAAGTTTCTCGGCCTCTGACTAATTTATTGCAAAAAGATATACCATTTGTCTTTGATGATGATTGTGTAGAAGCATTTAAAATACTTAAGAAAGCATTAGTCTCTGCACCTGTTGTTCAGCCACCTGATTGGAGTTTACACTTTGAAATTATGTGTGATGCTAGTGATTATGCTGTAGGTGTTGTTCTAGGACAAAGACTTGATAAGAAGCTGAATGTTATCCAATATGCTAGTAAAACTCTAGATAGTGCCCAGAGAAATTCTGCTACAACTGAAAAAGAATTTTTAGCAGTTGTTTTTGCTTGTGATAAGTTCAAACCTTATATTGTTGATTCTAAAGTAACTATTCACACTGGTTATGCTGCTATTAAATACCTTATGGAAAAGAAAGATGCTAAACCTAGACTTATTAGATGGGTTCTCTTGCTACAAGAATTTGATTTGCATATTGTTGATAGAAAGGGAGCTGAGAACCCCGTTGCAGACAACTTGTCTAGGTTAGAGAATGTTCTTGATGACCCACTACCTATTAATGATAACTTTCCTGATGAACAATTAAATGTTATAAGTACTTCTCGTAGTACTCCATGGTATGCTGATTATGCTAATTATATTGTTGCTAAGTTTATACTACCTAGCTTCACATACCAGCAAAAGAAAAAGTTTTTCTATGACTTGAGACATTACTTTTGGGATGACCCACATCTTTATAAAGATGGAGTAGAAGGTGTTATTAGATGTTGTGTACCTGAGCATGAACAGGAACAGATCCTACGCAAGTGTCATTCCGAGGCTTATGGAGGACACCACGCTGGAGATAGAACTGCACATAAGGTATTGCAATCTGGTTTTTATTGGCCTACTCTCTTCAAGGATGCCCGTAAGTTTGTCTTGTCTTGTGATGAATGTCAAAGAATTGGTAATATTAGTAGACGTCAAGAAATGCCTATGAATTATTCACTTGTTATTGAACCATTTGTTGTTTGGGGCTTTGATTATATGGGACCTTTTCCTGCCCCTAATGGATACACACATATTTTAGTTGCTGTTGATTACGTTACTAAGTGGGTAGAAGCTATTCCAACTAGTAATGCTGATCATAACACTTCTATTAAAATGCTTAAAGAAGTTATTTTTCCGATGTTTGGAGTCCCTAGATATTTAATGACTGATGGTGGTTCACACTTTATTCATGGTGCCTTCCGTAAAATGCTTGCTAAATATGATGTTAATCAAAGAATTGCATCTCCTTATCACCCACAGTCTAGTGGTCAAGTAGAGTTGAGCAATAGAGAGCTCAAATTAATTTTGCAAAAGAATGTTAATAGGTCTAGAAAGAATTGGTCTAAGAAACTTGATGATGCATTATGGGCTTATATAACTGCATACGAAAATCCTATGGGTATGTCTCCGTATAAAATGGTTTATGGAAAAGCATGTCACTTACCTCTCGAACTAGCACATAAGGCATATTGGGCTATTAAAGAGCTCAACTATGATTTCAAACTTGCCGGTGAAAAGAGGTTATTTGATATTAGCTCACTTGATGAATGGAGAACCCAAGCTTATGAAAATGCCAAGTTGTTTCAAGAAAAAGTTAAAAGATGGCATGACAAAAGGATACAAAAGCATGAGTTTAATGTAGGTGATTATGTATTGCTATACAACTCTCGTTTAAGATTTTTTGCAGGAATACTTCTCTCTAAATGGGAAGGCCCCTATGTTATCGAGGAGGTCTATCGTTCCGGTGCCATAAAAATCAACAACTTCGAGGGCACAAATCCGAAGGTGGTAAACGGTCAAAGACTCAAACATTATATCTCAGGTAATCCCATAAATGTTTAAACCAATATTATTGAAACCGTAACCCCTGAGGAATACATAAGGGACACCTTCCAGACCGTTTCAGACTTCGAAAAATAATAGGTATGTGGTACGGTAAGTAAACCGACTCCAAAACAATTTTTAAGGCAATATCTCTCCGTTTTGGAATATTTAGAAAAATAGAAAAATAAGTAGCTGTCCGGGAAGGACACAAGGGCCCCACGAGGGTGGTGGGTGCGCCCTACACCTCTGGGTGCGCCCCCTACCTCGTGTGCCTTCCGGACTTCGTTTTCTTGCACGATACGTATTTTGGTCGGTAAAAATTCATTATATAACCCCCCGAAGGTTTTGACTCCCGTATCACGCAAATATCCTCTGTTTTCGTTTCGAGCTGTCCCGTTGCAGATTAAATCAACATGTCTTCCCAGGATTCGGAAGGAGAAAGCTATGTGGATGATTACTTAGCAAATCCCAAGGTCTATGGAGATGTGGAACACGATGGATGTACCACGGAGGAAGAAGAGGACTATGAACCCAAGGGGAAGGAGGAGACGAGCTCAGATGAAGATGAAGCACCATTACCTCAACCTGGGGGCATGCACGTGGAGTTCAAAAAGTCAAGTCTCCCTGATAGGGTAAAGAAACCCAAGTTCGAGTTTATCCCTTTTCGTATCTTGCAGGAAAATAAGCAGGACCTATGCAAAAAGATATTAACCCTGGAGTGGGAGATTGATGATCTGAGGGATCAAAATGTCGTCCTCAAGCGCAAATTAATGGAGAAGCCTAAGCCATCAACTAAGCCAACATCACCACCACCTTCTTCACCGACAAAGGAGACATAATCACATGGGTATGGGTACTCCCCTTGGCAACTGCCAAGCTTGGGGGAGGTGCCTCGGTATCGTATCACAATCACAACTCCTATCTTTACCGTTTTTCTTAGTTCGATCCTAATAGTAGTATCTTGATCTAGTAGAATAAAGTTTATGGCATGATCTAGTTTTGAGTTTTGCTTTATGATCTCTCTTTGTAATTGAGTCTGTGAGCTATATATAATAAAGATTAGTGTTGAGTCAAGGGCTTGATTATTTTGGCATGATCTTGGGTGAATAAAAGAAAGAAGAAAATAATAAAAAGAAACAAAAAGTTCATATTGATCTTATTGAGAGTAATGACTTCACATAGAAAGAGTATGATGATTAAAAGTTGTTGGGAGTTGGCAGACATAGCTTTGGTCATTGTTGCAATTAATAGGAAGTAATAAGGAAAGAGAGGTTTTCACATATAGATATATTATCATTGGCATCTTTTATGATTGGGAGCACTCATTAAAATATGATATGCTAAAGGGTTGATGTTGGACAAGGAAGACACCATAATGAGTTATGTCTTTCTTATATCTGAGATAAAGTATGTTGTCATGGATCCTCTAACTTGTTGAGCTTGCCTTTCCCCCTCATGCTAGCCAAATTCTCAGCACCAAGTAGAAATATCTACCTATGCAAAAAGATATGGATTGAGTAAGATCCTTCAAGTAAGTTGTCATCGGTGCAAAGCAATAAAAATTGCTATAAATATGTATGATTGATTGGTGTGGGAGAAATAAGCTTTATACGATCTTGTGATGTGGAAGTAATAAAAGCGACGGACTGCATAATAAAGGTTCATATCACAAGGGGCAATATAAAGTGACGTTCTTTCGCATTGAGATTTTGTGCATCCAACCATAAAAGCGCATGGCAACCTCTGCTTCCCTCTGCGAAGGTCCTATCTTTTATTATTATCTTCTACCTTATGCAAGAGTCACGGTGAACTTCACCTTTACTTTTCATTTTATCCTTTGGCAAGCTCAGCATGTTGGAAAGAACATGATATATATATATATATATATCTAATTGGATATAGGGGAGCATGAATTATTATTGTTGACATTACCCTTGAGGTAAAAGGTTGTGGGGCAAAACTATAAGCCCCTATCTTTCTCTGTGTCCGATTAAAACTTCATAACCACAAGTATTGCGTGAGTGTTAGCAATTATGAAGGACTAAATGATAGTTGAGTATGTGGACTAGCTTTTTAGCTCTGACATAGACTCTTTCCGATGTTATGATAAATTGCAATTGCTTCAATGACTGAGATTATAGTTTGTCGGAGCCCAATAAGGTTTATGATTTATACTTTTGCATTGTGAATAGATCATCACTTGAACATAAGTAATCATATGATGAAATCTATATATGTTGCTGTTATGAGAATAATCATGATGCCTTCATGTCCGTATTTTATTTTTATCGACGCCTCTACCTCTAAACATGAGGACATATTTATTGTTATCGGCTTTTTGCTTGAGGACAAGCGAGGTCTAAGCTTGGGGGAGTTGATATGTCCATTTTGCATCATGCTTTTATATCGATATTTATTGCATTATGGACTGTTATTTCACTTTATGTCACAATACTTATGGCTATTCTCTCTTATTTTACAAGGTTTACATAAGGAGGGAGAATGCTGGCAGCTGGAATTCTGGGCTGGAAAAGGAGCAAATATTAGAGACCTATTCTGCGCAACTCCAAAAGTCCTGAAACTCCACGGAACATCTTAAAATAAATAAAGAAAAATCCTCGCCAAAGATGTAGGCCAGGGGGCCCACACCCTGCTCACGAGGATGGGGGGCGCGCCCCCCTACCTCGTGGGCCCCCTGGTGGGTCTCCGATGTCCATCTTCTGCTATATGAAGTCTTTCGATGAGAAAAAATCAGAAGGAACTTTACGGGACGAGACTCCGCCGCCACGAGGCGGAACCTTGGCGGAACCAATCTAGAGCTCCAGCAGATCTGTTCTACCGGGGATACTTCCCTCCGGGAGGGGGAATCATCACCATCGTCATCACCAACGCTCCTCTCATCGGGAGAGGGCAATCTCCAATAACATCTTCACCAGCACCATCTCATCTCCAAACCCTAGTTCATCTCTTGTATCCAATTCTTGTCTCAAAGTCCGGGATTGGTGCTAGTAGGTTGCTAGTAGTGTTGATTACTCCTTGTAGTTGATGCTAGTTGGTTTATTTGGTGGAAGATCATATGTTCAGATCCTATATGCATATTATTACCCCTCTAATTATGAACATGAATATGCTTTGTGAGTAATTACGTTTGTTCCTGAGGACAAGGGAGAAGTCTTGCTATTAGTAGTCATGTGAATTTGGTATTCGTTTGATATTTTGATAAGATGTATGTTATCTAGCCTCTAGTGGTGTTATGTGAACGTCGACTACATAACACTTCAACATTATTTGGGCCTAGAGGAAGGCATTGGGAAGTAATAAGTAGATGATGGGTTGCTAGAGTGAGAGAAGCTTAAACCCTAGTTGATGTGTTGCTTCGTAAGGGGCTGATTTGGATCCACATGTTTCATGCTATGGTTAGGTTTACCTTAATACTTTTGTTGTAGTTGCGGATGCTTGCAATAGAGGTTAATCATAAGTGGGATGCTTGTTCAAGTAAGAACAACACCCAAGCACCGGTCCATCCACATATCAAATTATCAAAGTATCGAACGCGAATCATATGAACGTGATGAAAACTAGCTTGACGATATTCCCATGTGTCCTCAGGAGCGCTTTTCGTTATATAAGAGTTTGTTCCGGCTTTTCCTTTGCTACAAAAAGGATTGGGCCACCTTGCTGCACTTTATTTACTTTTGTTACTTGTTTCTCCTTACAATTTATCTTATGACAAAACTATCTATTACCACTTATTTCAGTACTTGCAGAGAATACCTTGCTGAAAACCGCTTATCATTTCCTTCTGCTCCTCGTTGGGTTCGACACTCTTACTTATCGAAAGGACTACGATAGATCCCCTATACTTGTGGGTCATCATGTCCCAAGTCCACATCCTTCTCCTCAACTCTCTCTAAACATGTCCGGAGCAGGAGGCAAGTGGATGGTCTCCTCCGTCACGGAGGGACACATCAAAAAACTACGTGGGGCCGGATACTTAGCCGTGGATATTACGGGAGTTCGTCCCTACCCCGGAACCTTATGAAAGGGTGGTTTTCATCCCCCACTTCGTCCGCAGATTGGGGTTTCCCCTCCATCCATTCGTCTGCGGCCTTATGTTCTATTATGGGCTGGACTTTCATGATCTGGCCCCAAATTTCATCCTCAACATCTCAGTGTTCATCGTCGTGTGCGAGGCCTTCCTCCGCATATGGCCCCACTTCGGCCTGTGGCTGAAGACCTTCAATATCAAGCCTAAGGTAGTAGGCGGCCAACAAGCAGAATGCAGCGGAGCCATGGTGGGAAAAATGCACAACGTTACATGGCCCGAGGGCTCCTTCGTGGAGACCATAAAGGGGTGGCAATCGGGGTGGTTCTACATCACCGAGCCGCGCGACACCAACTGGGTGGCGGCCCCCGAGTTTCGATCCGGAATCCCCACGTGGCTCACTTCCTGGAAGGAGAAGGGCCCGTCCTGGGGCTCATCGTTGGAACTGGACGGCTCCAGAAGTGTATCCGGAACATGATAAGCAAGAAACTTAAGCTTGTCAACATAGTCCAGGTCTTCCGCCGGATCCTCCCGTGTCAACAACGGGCTTTCAACTTACGGGAGTTCGACCTGGCCTAGCACTAGACTCTACGTGAGCTCTTCGACACGGCGCATAAGGACGTCTGGAAGGTGCTGTTCAAGGGCGCCGAGGTCCCTCCTTCTCTTATCGAGGACCACGGGCTAAGCGCGAAGCGTCCTGTGAACCCGGTAAGTTCTGTACATCTGGTAGGGTATTTATTTCGCACAGCTTAACCATGTGCGGGGTCTGAGCTCCCATGCCTTTGACAGGACTGGGTGGAGACATCGGAGCAGATTAACTGTCCAGCCCCTCTGCCCGAAGACCCTGCAAACGCTCTCCTGATGGAGATGTGGACTCTGGCTCCTTATGAGGTGCCGGAGAAGACCAAGAAGAAGGCCACGGGAACCCGAAAGAGTTCCCGGTGGCTGGTGGTATCGGACACATCGTCCGATAACTCCGAGACGCACTCCTCCTGTGAAAACGAGGAGGAGGAAGATGAAGATTCTCCCCCTCCATCCGGGGGAGACAAGAAAAAGAAGGTCGCCCCAACCGGGGAGGCCGAAGGGTCCAAGAAGGGAAGGACTCTCCTTCTAGACTGTTCCACCACCGCCGCCGACGGCGAAGACGAGTGGCTACTCAGGGCCAAGCCCCTGGCGAAGTCGTAAGTATTCGGATACCAGAGTAACTCATAGCATACTTTTATTGCACTGCTTCTCCTAACGTCGGATATGATTATGCAGAACGCCTCGAGCCCATATCGACGTATCCTCGTCGGACGGTTCCTTGGACTCGTCGGATATGGATAGTGATACACTTCCAACCGCCTCCTCTCCTTGCCCTACGGACAATGTCGAGGTATTGTCTCAAGGGGCACCGAGCCAGGGGGAGATAGTCCCGAAGGTGCCTCAAGGCAACCTTCCGGACTCCAGGCGCGAAGGGAGAAAAACTACCAAGGGCTCCAAGTTCGGCCCTCAGCCGAACACCGCACCGGAACCTCGAGTGGTTCTGGACTCCGGCAGGCGGCCCCCTTCCAAGAGGGGCAAGCCGCTCGTGCCGGTGAACTCTGTCCATCCAGAGGCACCGGAAAATCTGTTGGGAGCGCTTCGCGGCGCTTCCATCGACGAAGAGCACCGCACTATTATGAGTGCGGTGATCAAGAAGGTTTAGTCCGCCAAGAGCGAACTGACTGAAGCTTGTGCCAGCCTTCTAACAGGCTTTGAGGTAAGTATTTAAAATATAGGAAAATATTACCGCATAGACAGTAGCCCCTGATGCTCTGTTTGGTGTTCACAAAGAAAAGCCGAATAGAGGAGCAAATAATATCTGCAGGAGTCTAATATAAGTATGTCTGTATGCGTACGCAGGCTTCACTGCTGACCTCTACCACACTGACTACGGAGGTCGCCACACTCAAGCAGAACCTCGAGCGGTCCGAGAAAGAGCTCGGCCTTGCCAAGAGGCAGGTCGAGGAGAACAAAGGTAAGTAATACCTTTTCTATATATATATATATATAAGATGTGGTTGCAAAATGAAAGGATCATCATGGATGTGCCAGGGGCCACGACTGAAGTGGCGACCCTGAAGCAAGCGCTGTCCGAGGCCGAAAACAAAGCGGCCAAGGAGCACACCGAGCGGGAGAAACAAGAGGCACGAGTGGGCGAGGTGCAGCAAGAGCTCCAGGCTCTCGTGAAGAAGCACAAGACTTTGGAGCTTGACTCGAAGATGCGAGAGTCCGAGCTTGCCGCGGCCCTTGAGAGCACCAAGCATGCCAAGGCTGAAGCCCAAAAGGCCCTCCAAGAAATTGAGGCGATGAGGAAGAAAGTAGCGGGTAAGGCATTCAATATGCAAAGCAAGCATGTGAAAGTAAATTACTTGTTACTTACCCGAGTCCGGAGCTCTCCAGGAGCATTCGCAGATTTGCCCCGCAGCGTGTCGGATGCCACAAAGTATTACTAGGCCGAGGAGGGAATCTTGACAGAGAAGTTGTTCTAGTCTCAGTATACTGGGACCGAACACCCGATGCCTGTGAGCGACCAGCTGAAGCAACTGGTCGAGCTGCACAAGGCGGCCAAACAGGCCATGAGGGGCCTTATAGTCCGGATGTGGCCTGGCGACTCCCTTCCCAACAGCTACTTCGGCCTGGTGAGGCGGCTTGTGGATGCCTGCCCACGGCTGGAAGTCATAAAGCGGCCCGTCTGCATCGAAGGTGCACGCCGGGCTTTCGCCCGTGCTAAGGTGCACTGGGCCAAGATAGACGCCGAGAAGCTGGTGAAGGAGGGGTCACCGCAGGGCAAGGAGCATCGCCACCCTGAAATGTATTTTGAGGGTGTCCTGAAGGGTGCCTGTCTTGTGGTGGACGAGTGTGCGAAGGATGTAATTTTTGAATGAACTTGCTCGTGTGATCCTGTATTATGAAAACTTGTTCATATGCGCTATGCAACACTTGTTTGAATTTAAAATATTACCTTCTGTGCGGCTGTTTATTAAATCTGACAGATGGCCAGTCATCGTCTTCTGCCCCCATGCCATGAGTGCTGGGGTGTTCGGGATAAATCTGAGCACTCTTTTTCCCATTGTTGGGTCCTTCGAGGGAGGTGCTCAGCACAACGAACAAGGCAATCGGACTATAATGCTCTATCACTCTCACTTAGCCATAGAAGTCTACAATTTTAAATTTTGGCGAAGCCCCTAGTATTCGGAAGCCGAATTCGGGGCGCTATACACGCCTTAAGCCGGACAAAGCCGACTCCTCGCTCTAAGCGGCATAAGTCTTTAGGGACTCCAACCTCTCGAACAGCGACCAGCTCTCACCTTATCATGACAGTCAGTTTTAGCTTTCTCTACTGAGGTGCTTGCCCAGATGAACTGGGGCACAATCGCAGTAGTTCTCCCAGTGCTACCTTAGCCGATATAGCGGAACGTAAGGTACCAAAACATGGGAGCCGGGCAAACCCAACTATTGACCCAAGACATGATTCGGAGCCGATGCATATAATGCTATAAGTTCGGGGTGCCACACTGTCGGAAGTGTTCGGACTTCTCACGCCGTATTATGGGGTACTCTTAAGCCCCTGGCGTATTGGCCATACCAGAGTGTACGGGTGCTGAATGTCATGAATGAACATATATATATATATAAGAATAGAGAATGCGGTAATAGTCTAGTGCTATGCATTGTTTATTCAAAAAGGTGCGTCGAAGCAGAATGATGCAAGTAGTGCGATAAGCAAAAAGTAGATCTATTTGACATGTCCCCTCCAAGGGCAAGCTGAGGAATGGTATTTAAAGCAAGTATTTCACTCATTATCAGAGACCACCTGGGAGTTCCATGGTGCGACGTAGCTTTCTGCCTCCTTGGTTGTTGCATCGTGTGTCCGGCAATCGTACTTCCGGACGGGGTTTCCAGAGAGTAAAGTCCTGAAAGAGAGAAAAATAACAAAGCGGGAAGCCCCTAGTGCGGTTGAGCCGCATCTTGGGGCGTGCCGTAGTCGTGCCCCCTCCCCACCTATGCCCATGGTATTTTCAATGCGTAATTATGTACGTGTGGCATGGATTTCGCCGTTTGGCTGGGACTGGGGTGGGGGCCGCATTGCTATGCGACCTCGGAACATGCCAGACGGTCTTGTTGCCGATTACTCTGGGCGCGCTTGAAGGTGTCTGGGTGTTTAATCGCCGAACTGGTGGATTGCCTTAAGAGGCTGCTTTGTGCTTCTGCTGCGAGGGCCGCAGTGTGCTCCTCCGTGCGGAGAGAGCGCTCTGTGTTTCCATTGACTGTGATGACCCCCCGAGGTCCTGGAATCTTGAGCTTGAGGTATGCATAATGTGGTACCGCATCGAAGATTAACTCCTCGCTTCGGAAGTTATCCGGGGATCCGAAGACCACTTCCAGTGTGACTGAGCCTGTGCAATGGGCCTCTACACCTGGTATGACGCCATTGAAGGTCGTTTTTTGGGTTTGATCCTTGAGGGGTCTATACCCATTTTGCGCACTATGTCCTGATAAAGCAGGTTCAGGCTGCTGCCGCCATCCATAAGGACTCGAGTGAGGTGAAATCCGTCGATGATTGGGTCTAGGACCAGTGCGGCGAATCCACCATGACGGATACTAGTGGGGTGGTCCCTGCGGTCGAAGGTGACCAGACAGGAAGACCATGGGTTGAACTTTGGGGCGACTGGCTCCAACGCATATACGTCCCTTAGCGTACGCTTCCGCTCCCTCTTGGGGATGTGAGTTGCGTATATCATGTTCACCGTCCGCACTTGTGGGGGGAACCTCTTCTGTCCTCAGGTGTTCGGCGGCCGGGGCTCTTCCTCGTCATTGCTATGTGGCCCCTTATCTTTGTTTTCAGCATTTAACTTGCCGACCTACTTGAACAGACAACATTCCCTGTTGGTGTGGTTGGCTGGCTTGTCGGGGGTGCCGTGTATTTGACACGGGCGATCAAGTATACGGTCCAAACTGGACGGGCCCGGAGTGCTTCTTTTGAATGGCTTTTTCTGCTGACCTGGTTTAGAGCCTCTGAATCCGGCATTGACTGTCGTATCCTCGGTATTGTCGTTGTTGATGCGGCTCTTATGTTTGTTGCGACGTGACCTGCCATTGCTATCCTTGGTATCTGAAGTACCATGGTTCTTTGATATGTTATTGCCGCGAGCCAGCCAGTTGTTCTCTCCCGTGCAAAAGAGGGTCATGAGTGTCATGAGGGCTGCCATAGATTTCGGCTTTTCCTGGCCAAGGTGCCGGGCGAGTCACTCGTCGTGGATGTTGTGCTTAAAAGTTGTTAGGGCCTCTGCATCCGGACAGTCGATGATTTGATTTTTCTTTGTCAGGAACCGTGTCCAAAATTGCCTGGCCGATTCCTCTGGCTGCTGAATTATGTGGCTCAAGTCATCGGCCTCTGGTGGTCGCACATAAGTGCCCTGGAAGTTGTCGAGGAATGCGGCTTCCAAATCTTCCCAACAGCCAATGGATTCTGCTAGCAGGCTGTTGAGCCAATGCCGAGCTGGTCCTTTGAGTTTAAGTGGGAGGTATTTGATGCCGTGTAGATTGTCACCGTGGGCCATGTGGATGTGCAGGAGGAAGTCCTCGATCCATACCACAGGATCTGTTGTGCCGTCGTATGATTCAATATTTACGGGTTTGAAACCCTCTGGGATTTGGTGATCCATTACTTCATCTGTGAAGCATAGGGGGTGTGCGGCGCCTCTGTACTGGGCTATGTCGCGACGCAGCTCAAATGAGTCTTGTCCGCTGTGTTCGGCCCGACCGGATTTACTTTTACTGTATCCGGCGTGACGGTTATCATCTCGCGTAGTGGCGTGCCCTCATGATCCGTAGATCGATCTTGCATGTTTTGCTTTGTCCTCCAATACGTCTCGCAGGTCTAGCGTGTTTCCCCGTGCCTTGACATTTTTATTTGAGTGGCGTCGGGGTGCGGGCTGAGCTTTTGGCTGAAATGCCTCTCTATCGCGGCCACGAGGTGGCCGATCAGCCGCGTCATATGCTGGACATGTAGGTTTTAATGCTTCCTCCTCCAGTCGGGGTAGCAACCTGCGCTTTGGGTAACTCTTGGAGGGGCGTTCAAGTTCATATTCCTCGGCCGCAAGGACTTCAGTCCATCTGTCAGCTAGCAAATCTTGATCAGCTTGAAGCTGTTGTTGCTTTTTCTTAAGGCTATTTGCCGTGGCTATAAGCCGGCGCTTGAAGCGCTCTTGCTCGACGGGATCCTCAGGCACGACAAATTCGTCATCGTCGAGGCTTGCCTCATCTTCGGAGGGAGGCATGTAATTATCATCCTCCGCCTCTCCACCTGCCGCTCTCTCGGGAGGGCTGGCTTCTCCATCCTCCTGCTCTAAATCTTGCTGCAGGGGATTGTTGTCATCTTCGGCACTGTCCGGAGTGCTATTATCTCCTGTGCCGGTATCACTGCTTTTTCTTTGGCGAGACTTAGAGCGGCGCCGCTGACGTCGGTGCTTGGGTTGCTTTTTGGAGGGGTCATCCTCCGTTGTCCCGTCGCCATTGCCTTAGTTGGGTGTGTCCACCATGTATATATCATATGATGAGGTGGTTGTCCAGTGCCCTGTGGGCAGTGGTTCCTGTTCGTCTCCCGCATCGACGTCCATACCGTCGATGTCTTCAGAGTCGAAGTCGAGCATGTCGGTCAAATCGTCGACAGTGGCTACTAAGTGGGTGGTCGGTGGGCGGCGAATTTCTTCGTCACCCGCATACCAATCCTGCCGGACATAGTTCGGCCAGGACTCTCCTGACAAGGAGAGAGACCTTAATGAGTTCAGTATGTCGCCGAAGGGCGAGTGTTGAAAGATATCCGCGGAGGTGAACTCCATGATCGGCGCCCAGTCGGATTCGATAGGCACGGGCGCCGGCGGTCCGGAGTCTGTGGCCGGGGAAGGATCCGGCAGTTCGGCGTCACGGCTCCCGTGAAGGGTAAGGTCAATACTCAGCTCGATCGCCCCTGAGGATACGGCCTCCGTGGAGGGGTCTATCCACCCGTCCATGGATGGCGCAATTGGCTCCGAATTAAGGGTCGGAGTGGTTGCCGGTGCGATCTCCTGAACACAGTCCGATGGTAGAGCTAAATCATGCTCATCGTGACCGTGTGGCGCACTTGGCAGGGGCTCGAATCCGTCGAAGATCAAGTCTCCACGCATATCGGCCGTGTAGTTTAGGCTTCCAAACCTGACCTGGTGGCCAGGGCGTAACTCTCGATCTGCTCCAGATGGCCAAGCGAGTTGGCCCGCAGTGCGAAGCCGCCGAATACAAAGATCTGTCCGGGGAGAAAAGTCTCACCCTGGACTGTATCGCTATCGATGATTGAAGGAGCCATCAATCCTAATGATGATAACACAGAGGAACTCTCAATGAAAGCACCAATGTCGGTGTCAAAACCGGCGGATCTCGGGAAGGGGGTCCCGAACTTTGTGTCTAAGGCGGATGGTAATAGGAGGCAGGGGACACGATGTTTACCCAGGTTCGGGCCCTCTTGATGGAGGTAATACCCTACGTCCTGCTTGATTGTTCTTGATGATATGAGTAGTACAAGAGTTGATCTACCACGAGATCAGAGAGGCTAAACCCTAGAAGCTAGCCTATGGGATGATTGTTGTTTGTCCTACGGACTAAACCCTCTGGTTTATATAGACACCAGAGGGGGCTAGGGTTACACAGAGTCGGTTACAAGGAAGGAGATCTACATATCCGTATTGCCAAGCTTGCCTTCCACGCCAAGGAGAGTCCCATCCGGACACGGGACGAAGTCTTCAATCTTGTATCTTCATAGTCCAACAGTCCGGCCAAAGGATATAATCCGGCTGTCCGGATACCCCCTAATCCAGGACTCCCTCACCTACGATGGGATTACTCATGCACGGCGGTGAGCATCATGAAATTGGTGATGGAGGATGGTTGATGATGACGATGGCGATGGATTCCCCTCTCCGGAGACCCGAATGGACTCCAGACCAGCCCTCCCGAGGAAGATTAGGGCTTGGCAGTGGCTCATATCGTAAAACACGATGAATCCTTCTCTCTGATTTTTTCTCCTCGAAAGTGAATATATAGAGTTGGGGTTGAGGTCAGTGGAGTCTCAGGGGGCCCACGAGGCAGGGGGCATGTCCCAGGGGGCATGCCCTGCAACCTCGTGGACAGGGTGTGGGCCCCCTGATGCTGACTCTTTCGCCAATATTTTTCATTAATTCCAAAACGTGTCTCCGTGGATTTCAGGTCATTCCGAGAACTTCTATTTTCGAACAAAAATAACACCATGGCAATTCTGCTGAAAGCAGCGTCAGTCTGGGTTAGTTCCATTCGAATCATGCAAGTTCGAGTCCAAAACAAGGGCAAAAGTGTTTGAAAAAGTAGATACATTGGAGACGTATCACTAAGCTAACGGATGGGACTAGTCCATCACATCATTCTCTAATGATGTGATCCCGTTCATCAAATGACAACACATGTCCATGGCTAGGAAACTTAACCATCTTTGATTAACAAGATAGTCAAGTAGAGGCATACTAGGGACACTCTGTTTGTCTATGTATGCACACATGTACAAAGTTTCCGGTTAATACAATTCTAGCATGAATAATAAACATTTATCATGATATAACGAAATATAAATAACAACTTTATTATTGCCTCTAGGGAATATTTCCTTCACCGCGAGCATCAACACTCAGCGGACCACATACATCAGTATGTATTATTTCCAATTAGTCTGTTGCTCGCTCCATTGTTCCGGAGAACGGAGTCTTAGTCATCTTGCCCATGAGGCATGGTTTGCAAGCATCAAGTGATTTATAATCAAGTGATTCCAAAAGCCCATCAGCATGGAGTTTCTTCATGCGCTTTACACCAATATAACATAAACGGCAGTGCCACAAATAAGTTGCACTATAATTATTAAACCTATATATTTTGGCTTCAATACTATGAATATGTGTATCACTATTATCGAGATTCAATAAAAATAGACCACTTATCAAGGGTGCATGACCCTAAAAGATATTACTCATATAAATAGAACAACCATTATTCTCTGATTTAAATGAATAACCGTATCGCATCAAACAAGATGCAGATATAATGTTCATGCTTAACGCTGGCACCAAATAAAAATTATTCAGTTCTAAAACTAATCCCGAAGGTAGATGTAGAGGTAGCATGCCGACGACGATCACATCGACTTTGGAACCATTTCCCACGTGCATCGTCACCTCGTCCTTAGCCAATCTTCGCTTAATCCGTAGCCCCTGTTTCGAGTTGCAAATACGAGCAACAGAACCAATATCAAATACCCAGGCGCTACTGCGAGCATTAGTAAGGTACACATCAATAACATGTATATCAAATATACCTTTCACTTTGCCATCCTTCTTATCCGCCAAATACTTGGGGCGGTTCTGCTTCCAGTGACCAGTCCCTTTGCAGTAGAAGCACTCAGTATCAGGCTTAGGTCCAGACTTGGGTTTCTTCACTTGAGAAGCAACTTGCTTCCCGTTCTTTTTGAAGTTCCCCTTCTTCCCTTTACCCTTCTTCTTGAAAGTAGTGTTCTTGTTGACCATCAACACTTGATGCTCCTTCTTGATTTCTACCTCCGCAGCTTTTAGCATTGCGAAGACCTCGGGAATTGTGTTATCCATCCCTTGCATATTATAGTTCATCACAAAGCTTTTGTAGCTTGGTGGTAGTGATTGAAGAACTCTGTCAATGACACTATCATCAGGAAGATTAGCTCCCAGTTGAGTCAAGTGTTTGTGGTACCCAAACATTATGAGTATATGTTCACTGACGGAACTATTCTCCTCCATCTTGCAGCTATAGAACTTATTGGAGACTTCTTATCTCTCAATCCGGGCATTCGCATGAAATATTAACTTCAACTCCTAGAACATCTCATATTCTCCATGACGTTTAAAACATCGTTGAAGTCCCGATTCTAAGCCGTAAAGCATGGCACACTGAACTATCGAGTAGTCATCGGCTCTTGTCTGACATACGTTCATAACATCTGGAGTTGCTCCTGAAGTGGGCTTTGCACCTAGCGGTGCTACCAGGACGTAATTCTTCTGTGCAGCAATGAGGATAATCCTCAAGTTATGGACCTAGTTCATGTAGTTGCTACCATCATCTTTCAACTTAGCTTTCTCTAGGAACGCATTAAAATTCAATGCAACAGTAGCACGAGCCATTTGTCTACAACAAAATAGACATACAAAATACTATCAGGTACTAAGTTCATGATAAATTAAAGTTTAGTTAATCATATTACTTAAGAACTAACACTTAGATAGACATCCCTCTAGTCATCTAAATGATCACGTGATCCATATAAACTAAACCATATCTGGTCATCACGTGAGATGAAGAAGTTTTCAATGGTGAACATCACTATATTGATCATATCTACTATATGATTCACGCTCAACCTTTCGATCTCAGTGTTCCAAGGCCATATCTGCATATGCTAGGCTCGCCAAGTTTAACCTAAGTATTCTGCTTGTGCAAAACTGGCTTGCACCCGTTGTATGTGAACAGAGAGCTTATCACACCCGATCATCACTGGTGTCTCGGCAGGACGAACTGTAGCAATGGTGCATACTCAGGGAGAACACTTGAACCTTGAAATTTAGTGAGAGTTCATCTTATAATGCTACCATCGTACTAAGCAAAATAAGATGCACAAAGGATAAACATCACATGCAATCAAAATAAGTGATATGATATGGCCATCATCATTTTGTGCCTTCGATCTCCATCTCCAAAGCACCATCATGATCACCATCGTCATCGGCTTGACACCTTGATCCCCATCGTAGCATCGTTGTCGTCTCGCCAACTATTGCTTCTACGACTATCGCTACCGCTTAGTGATAAAGTAACGCAATTACATGGCGATTGCATTTCATACAATAAAGCGACAACCATATGGCTCCTGCCAGTTGCCGATAACTGTTACAAAACATGATCATCTCATACAACAATTTATATCATCACATCTTGACCATATCACATCACAGCATGCCCTGCAAAAACAAGTTAGATGCCCTCTACTTTGTTGTTGCAAGTTTTATGTGGCTACTATGGGCTTCTAGCAAGAACCATTCTTACCTACGCATCAAAACCACAATGATTTTTTGTCAAGTGTGTTGTTTTAACCTTCAACAAGGACCGGGCGTAGTAAAAGTCGATTCAACTAAAGCTGGAGAAACAAACACCCACTAGCCACCTGTGTGCGAAGCACGTCGGTAGAACCAGTATCATGAACGCGGTCATGTAATGTCGTTTGGGCCGCTTCATCCAACAATACTGCCAAATCAAAGTAAGACATGCTGGTAAGCAGTATGACTATTATCGCCCACAACTCATTGTACTCTACTCGTGCATATAACATCTACGCATAGACCTTGCTCGGATGCCACTGTTGGGGAACGCAGTATATCAAAATTTGACCTACGAACACGCAAGATCTATCTAGGAGATGCATAGCAACAAGAGGGGAGGGTGTGTCTACGTACCCTCGTAGACCGAAAGCGGAAGCGTTTAGTAACGTGGTTGATGTAGTCGAACGTCTTCGCAATCCAACCGATCCAAGTACCGAACGCACGACACCTCCGCGATCAGCATACGTTCAGCTCGATGATGTCCCTCAAACTCTTGATCTAGTTGAGACCGAGGGAGAGTTCCGTCAGCATGACGGCGTGATGACGGTGATGATGAAGTTACCAACGCAGGGCTTTGCCTAAGCACTAAAATGATATGACCGAGGTGTGTAACTGTGGAGGAGGGCACTGCACACAGCTAAAAGATCAACTTGTGTGTCTACGGGGTGCCCCCTGGCCGGCCCAAGGGGGGCGCGCCAGGTGTGGGGAATCCTACTAGGACTCCCTAGTCCAAGTAGGATTCCCCTCCTCTTTCCTATTCCTAGTATGGGAAGGAGGGAAGGAGAAGGAGGAGAGAAGGAAAGGGGCCCCCCAAGCCTAACCCAATTTGGATTGGCTTGGAGGGGCGCGCGCCACTCCTTGCCGGCCTCCTCTATTCCACCACTAGGCCCATGAGGCCAAATAACTTCCTGGGGGGGGGGGGGTTCCGGTAACCCCCGGTACTCCGAAACTCATCCGAAACGACCTGAATCATTCCGGTGTCTGAATGTAACCTTCCAATATATGAATCTTCATGTATCGACCATTTTGAGACTCCTTGTCATTTCCGTGATCTCATCCGGGACTCCGAACAACCTTCGGTCATCAAATCACATAACTCATAATACAAATCGTCATCGAACATTAAGCGTGCGGACCCTACGGGTTCGAGAACTATGTAGGCATGACCGAGACACATCTCCGGTCAATAACCAATAGTGGAAACTGGATGCTCATATTGGTTCCTACATATTCTATGAAGGCCTTTATCGGTCAAACCGCATAACAACATACGTTGTTCCCTTTATCATCGTTATCATCATACCTAGTTCAATCTCGTCACCAGTAAGTCTCTTTACTCGTTCTGTAATGCATCATCCCATGGCTAACTCATTAGACACATTGCTTGCAAGGCTCATAGTGATGTGCATTACTGAGAGGGCCCAAAGATACCTCTCCGATACACAGAGTGCCAAATCCTAATCTTGATCTATGCCAACTCAACAAACACCATCGGAGACACCTATAGAGCATCTTTATAATCACCCAGTCAATGTATCCACACATGTACTAAGTTTCCGGTTAATAGAATTCTAGCATGAATAATAAACATTTATCATCATATAAGGAAATATAAATAACAACTTTATTATTTCCTCTAGGGCATATTTCCTTCACCTAGGTCCTCGGATGAGTCCAGTAGAAATTGCATTTTGATGTTTGGGTTCAAACTTTCAAAACTGCTGCACTATCTCTATGTCTATGTATACGTAATACAACAAGTTTTAAACTTGAGACCGGCCACCCACCCTCACAAAGAACACTTTTTAACCTAGCACAAACTCCAGGAAATTTGGCCACAGTGTGAGGTGGGCCATATGTTAATGTGTTCGTTGTACGTAACCAGCACCTCGAATCCTCGATATGTAGTAGGGTGGCATGGGCCAGAACAAGCATTCACGTCCAGGAGTATGGCACACACCACCCGCATGACTTCCATCTCACACCATATTTCTTGGAGTCCATGCTATAGCTATCTCTTCAACCTCCTAGTTTCTCTAACTCAGCCATCGCGCGGCGGGCGAGGTGGAGGTTTGCCGGTAGTCGGTTTCCTCAACTGCGGTCCCACTTGTAAGGCTAACTCCAACGCACGACCCCAAATGGACCTCCATATTGCCCGGATTCTGTCCGTTTGGGTAGGGCAATGGGGTCGTGTCCGGGCCATTTCTCGGATGTGGTGGCCGTGCGCCCAACGCGCATACGCATCCCGACCACATACATTTTTCTTTGCAAACAGTATCTTTTTTTCATTGTTGATTTTTGGTACATGGAAATACAACACCAAAATTTGACTAGAAAAGCAAGACCGAAGAAAACAAGAACCACAAGAATACATTTTAGAAGATATCCAACTTCCATAACTGCTCCTATAAGTTGGATTAGTGCCTTCTCAATGCATTCATTGTTGATCTGCGGAGGCTCGATCTTGCGTGCTTCTTTCTTGTTCAGTGTAAAGGATTAGACGTTGCTTCCTCGCATCTAGTCTCATGTCTAGCCTCTATTCTATCAACAACTACACTAGTCTCATTTCTAGCCTCTATGCTAGCTAAAAGTGCTAGAACATCTACTAAATTGTGCTCTATCAATATATCAATGTACACTTCTTCCCAATACCAAAACATGCATCCATTCTACACAATAAAATTTTAAGTTAGCACAACTAGTCTAATCCGAGAGCACAACCGAAGCTAAAGCAGCACATACCCCATCGGTTGAGCACTTGATGAACACCCATCCAGGATGTTCCGGCGTTGTGGACACGTGGCGCAAGACCTTCTTTGGGCAGTCGACGCACGTAATGAGTGGCAACGGTGCGCCGACGAGCTTTTGGGCCAGGACCGAGCCCGGTCGACCACCATTCATGTATCTACCGGCGGACCACCGACGGTGTAGATCCGAGCAGCTAGAGGAGGGGTCTGTACCTGCATGAGGCCTTGCTGGGGCCTTCCGGCCTGGTGCCCGGCCAGTCCATGGCGCGGCATAGCCTCCCACCGCCGGGCGAGCTCAAGCCCGACCGGATCCGCTCCAAATCCGGCTGCCGGGTGCGCAAAACACGTAGCTCCGGGGCGTCACGGGAAAGGGGGCTAAGCGAGCGCGCGTCCGATCTGCACGCGCTGGAGTTGGCCTAGCTGCGTGGCGGATCAACCGTGTGGGGTGCGAAGTGGCTTCGCTCGTGTGGGGGACGGAAGCCATCCCACACGGGCGCTAGGTCTGACAGGACGGCCTTGTCGTCAGTGTGTGACCTCTATGGCAACCGTCCACTCCCCAATAGCCTCTTCATTGACATGTGGTCCTGTTCCAACATGTGAGTGAGACGACGACAAGTCCTTTTGTACAATTTCCAAACGGACGTCTATGTAGGCCGGCGCGCCTCTTCATGTACCGTGGCAACCATCCACCGATTCTTCGCCTTTCCCTCTCGATTTGGAATTGCTGTCGCACGTTCTTCCTCCCTCCTCCATTTGCCTTCACCCTTCCTTCTTCCATTGTTCGATCGTCTTCTCCATGGAGGGAATAGGCCGGAAACGACCCTGTTATTCTTGCCCTGATTTGAATGATGACGTGGTGGACGAACTCATTGATCGGTGTGACGTCATCACCTCAGCTAGCATGGCAGGTTCGTTCAAGACCATTCTCGGCTCAACTAATAACATCATTACAATGAACCCAAGGGTCCAGGAGCGGTTTGATCTCCCCTACCTTCTTCACCGTGACCCTGCTAACTGGCGCGTGGACGACGGAGGCCTCGCCTTGTGCAAGTTGGTGCCGTTTGATAGTGATATGTGTGATGTTAAGATGCCATCGCTTGAGGGTAAGGCTTGGGCAGGCGCAAATGGAGATTGGGTTGTTTATATTAGGTACAACTGCGAGTGGGAATGTGTGAATGTGTACACTCGTCACCGGGTTCCACTTCCAAAAATCTCAGACTGCCCAAAGGTTGAGCACACCGGTTCTCTACGTACGTTCAACTACGATCATGGTGACTATCGTTTGCAGAAGATAGCAATTTGTCAAGTTCCCGACCGCTCTTGGGATTTAATGGACTATGGAGTTGTTGCTATCTTTGACAAGCTTTGTTGCCTTCCTTCATAGTTCGACTGGATGGATATTACTCAAAAATCAGTTTCTATACACGGATGTGTACTGTGATGCAATTCAATACGAGGGTATTGTGTTTGCTGCCACCACTCGTGGCACTATTTTTGCATGGAATCCTTATGCTTTCGGCACGTTTGTCTTCCACCGTAATTATAATTGTTTCATCCACATGCATGCGGGTTAGCTAGTTTCCCTTTACTAATTAACCTTCTTGTGTTTCCAAGGTCCTGTGAACATTCTACCACCTATACTTGAAAAATTTTATAACCAAGGGGGAGATGATGATGATGATGATCACGAGCATGAGGACCCATATACTCAGTGGCTCCTGGCAACTTATTCTGATGGATCACCTCTTCTTGTCTGTATACAGGGAACTGCTGATGTTACTAAGGAAGCAGGTGTTGTCTCCCATGGTCGCACGCGCCGGACCTATTGCAATGCAACATCCCTTGCAGGGTATTCGGGATGGATACTACAGTGCTAGCGCCAACACCTTCTCCCTGGTTAGTATTGATACTCTTGGAGGAAACTCACTCTTCCTTGGACAAAACTATCCAATCATGGTGAAAAGCGATCCAGCTGCTGTTGACACAATGTTACTACCATTTATGAGAAGCAATTGTATCTGTACCATGGACATTGCTATGCTTCCTACCGTGGCTATCACAATATGGGTCATGAAATAGGCCGCTTTAGCCTGGATGATAGTCTTGCGTTGGTCTCAAGATTGACAGTAGCTGGCCCTTCTGAGACATACTCTTCTGGTTCAAAGCAAGCGTTTCCAACACCGAGGATTCGTTGAGCTGAAGTTCATTTCATTGCTCGTTATTTGTTGTGTGATGAAAACGTTAGTATTTACTAGAATGTTTTGGTGGAACTAATCTATAATCAAACATGTATCCTCGTTGTCATTGTGTGTTGATGACTTGTTGTGTGTAATGAATGGTACATTTGCATATGCATGTCATAAACTCAATTTATAAATGGTTTTCGACTCACTTCTTGGAGTGTTAGTGTCGTAGTAGTATAGCCAGCATCCATAGTAGTATGAAGTTGCCACATCACATAGAGCCAACCAATAGTTAGTTCTAGTTAGATCAACTAGAGCTAGGTGTCGCACGGAGGCCGAGAAATATGGTGATAGCGTGACTGCGTGAGGTGGGCTTGTACGTAGTATGATGTAGGCACAGGGCTTGCCGTGTTTCCTACTCCTCCGGTCTAAATGTGGAGAAGATTTGGTTGAGTTCTTCTTCCTTTTGTCGACACGTGGGACATCCAGCATCCAGGTCGTGTCATGCAAGAAAATGGAGTGGTAGTTGAAAAGCCACGTGATGTGCATCTTGGGATAAACTGTAAATAGAATCTTACTACTCCTTAGTAACTCCAAAAGCGGCCACCGAAGATCTTTATTAGATTTGTTTTCCATCACCAGCACGTCGAGGTGAAAGATATGCAGGTTCAGTGGGCCCTCTTGCGTTTTCACTGACATGTGGGACCGCATGTGAGCAAACAGACAATGGGCTCTGCACGTCTGCTGGCTGGCTGAGAAGAGACATGGAGGAGGGCTGAGCACGGACTCCAGGAAATTTGTTCTACATAACCAGCACCTCGATATAGGCTCGATATAGTGGGGGTGGCATGGGCCATAACTAGCATACACGTCTAGCAGTACAGCACACGCCACCCACACGAGTCCCATCCGACACCAATTTTCTTGGAGTCCACGCTACAACCATCTCTTCTCCCTCTTGTTTTCTCAGCCATCGCGCGATGGGCAGGGTGGTGGTTTGCCGATAGTCGGTTTGCTCAACTGCGGTCCCAGTTGTAAGTGAAAATGCAACACAACACGCATTCCCCCCTGAGCGGCGTGCCGGACCAACCGTGTGGGGGTGCGACGCGAACACGGTAGGCTTTTTCTTTTGAACTTGTAACTTGTAAAATTTGGTTCTGCTCCATGGTGCAACCGATAGATAGAAATAACGATTTTCCCTAGAGTAATGAGAAGTTTGGTTCTAGCACGGTTCATGCATGGAGTACATACGAAAATTATGAAGTTGATGCGAAAGGTAAGATAATTACTACTGTAGTACCATATACTACTGCATGGATTTGACGGAAAGATAAAGATACATACGGATCTATCAACGACATCCTCACGCCCTAGTGCTCCGGGTCACCAACTGACGTGTGAGGAGCAGCGGCGTTGGCCGCGAGCTCAACGTGCTTCTGAACAATGCCATCCAAGGTTGCCCTGCGGTCCAAGAAGGCCAGCGACCTATCGTCCTCCTCTAGCACGTGGTAGTCCTTGTGGACGATTTGCGCGTAGACGTGGGTGATTATGGCGATGGTGTCTTGCTGCGCCAGGCGCTGTGCGGCGAGCGCGACCTCGATGTGGACTTTCTCCGGCGCGACGGCGGGCAGTCGCAAGGCCACCAGTGTGCCGAAGAGGTTGTCACCATAGAGGCTGTTGAGGGTGGCAGGCGTCGCAGAGCCTGGGCGCATGGGCTGGAGGCGTATGTCAATGTCGTCCGCGAGCTTCTTGACGAGGGTGAACTTGTCGAGGAAGTCGACGATGACCTCATCGAACAAGGAGACGAAGCTTCCGTCCAAGCGGCCTCTCGCCCTGGTGGCCTCAAGCACGACCTGAAGACATTCCTCGGTGTCGGGCCGCAAGCTGACATCGTGGACCATCTGGCACAGCCGGCTGATGCTCGCGCTCATTGCCTCCATGGGTCTAGCTTCTAGTTAACTGATCTTGCGATTGGAGTAATCACTCTTGCCCTTGGTTAGGGTGCGTAGGATTTTGTAGACAGGACTGGCGGGGAGCCATTATATGAGAAGTGTTGACTGCGTTGCATTCATGTGTGTGTTGGCCATCTACTCCTCGGCCCTCTACTGCACCTGCCTTTGGCTGTATGACAGGTGGGCCAGCCACCTGTTGGGCCCACGTGTCATACACCCAAACGTAGGTGCAGTAAGTCGATGAAGCTATGTCCCTCTCCGTGCCGATGCAGTATAGTCATCTCACCGGACCTCTAGTTGGGGCCAAACGAGAGAACTTTGATGTTTACTAGTTTATTGGTCCCCTTTGCATTTTGCGCCAAGTTTTGACCTTTGATTTAACTAATAAAATGTTAATGCATGTAACCAAAAATGTTGAGTAAGTCACCTTACGAAAACCAAATAATCACAAAACACTTAGGCATGGTACATTAACTCCCTGCTCGTTTCTTATTTCCTGACATATCAACCAATGAGAGATGTGGGCCGTGCATGCTTTCAATGACTTGGGACTACCAAACATGACATGCAGTGGTTAGTTCATTGCATGTAATCCTATTAATTAGCAAAAAGACATTAACTTCTATCGCTTTCCACTTCGTCTTGGTCATGGTGCACAACCTAAGAGCATGGTTAATAGTATAGCCAGTTGCTGGCTATATGATGTTGCCATGTCATATAGAGCCATCACTTGTAGCCACTCTGATGAGGCACAGACTAGCGAGATGCTAATTCGCGCGTGTAGATGGCCCGATCTTTCACGGTGCTGCTTGATCAACAGTTCGTCCTCTTGTTCCTCCTCGCAACCTTCAAGATAATTTTCACCTGCGTACGAAAATACACAAACGAAAATAATGACCTCCTCGGATCAGCACGTAGGCGTCGATGTGATGATCAACCCTCCGTCGCTAGTAAATTTCCACGATGGGAAAATCACAGATAATACACAAGATATGGCCGCCCGTAACTCGAACGTTTTTCTGTATATCTCATACTCGAAAATAAAACTCACAACTCATTTCCCCTGTTACAATGGCTGTGGCCCGTGATAAATAGCCATCTCCACGTGACTGCTCCGCTAAAGGGAAAAAAAGAATTAACACCTAAAAAAGTCGTGCAAGACTTGGACTAGAATAAGAAACAAAAATCCTAACCAATCACAACCGTAACTACTATTTAAGAAACTTCCTAATATAATATTCTTGCTAATTAGCATGCATGTATTTATCTAGCACGTAACGTGCGTTCCTTATTCCATGAGATTGAAACGAACATGCCTTTATCCATTGAGGGGGAGTTCTGAACGTGGGGATGATCTTCTCTAGTTTCGGCTCCTGCCCTTGGTTTTCTTGTTCAAGGGTCAATCCATGCATGGGTTCACGACTTCTTCTTCTCTGTTCTTTGCACGATATATCAGAAACATCAAGGCTGCTCCACACTTTCCTCCGTTGCCATACATGCTGTATTTGTGACTTTTGTTTCGGTCATTTGGCTGGAACAATATAGGTTGATCTTGAACTCGACACAATACTAATTCTGGGGCCACATAACAAACGCATTTGCCCATCAATGCCTCGATGTTTTTCCGTAGCATGCACCAAATTTGTTCGCACAAGTTTTGCTTTGCTTGTCATCTCTTTAGTTGGTTTGACTTGAGTGGTGACGACATTTGAAGATAAACCGGGTATTACATTGGTCGTATCATCCTCCCTTCCTTGAAGCGAAACCGTCCTCGGTTTCAAGTCTATTTCAAGCTTGATTTTAGACTCAGGAAATTGGAACTCTGTTTTTATTGCGCTGTCCGTCATTGGTTTCAGCATGCGTCGTCTTCCATCGTGCATGAATGTATATGTATTAGATTTACCTGCATGCACAGCGTCATGGTCATACTGCCATGGTCTTCCCAACAAGAGCTGGCACGCATCCATTGGCACAACATCGCAGTCGACTTTGTCAATATATTCACCAATAGCAAATGTCACACGTACTTTAAGTGTAATTTTTAATTTTCCAGAATTGTAAAGCCACTCAACATGGTGCGGTTTTGGGTGCCGCCACATGGACAAATCCAAAGCCTGCACGAGATCTTTACTTATGGCATTGGTAAAACTGCCACCATCAATTATCATCTTGCATGCACGATTTTTGATATTGCACTGTGTTTAAAAAACACTCCACCGCTGCCCCTTTGCACCACTATCATCTTGCACCTTCTCCACCAAAAGATTCAGCCCCTTCGTCGGTGCATCGTCTTCTTCCTTTATATCTTCTTGCTCTTCTCTTCTTTTAAGCAAACGACTTTTCCAATCTGCAGTGTACAGATCCACTGGCATAGGAATAAAATAAATCTGCTGGCCCTTCCATGATAGAGAGTAATTATTCTTCTTGAAATTTCGAATAGCGCCAACACGTTTTCACCATGGATTACCAAGTAGTAGATGGCACGACACCATGGACACAGGACAAACGTGAAAAAATTCTGCACAACAATATTTTCCCAGATCAAAAAATAGCAAAATCCGATGCGTAATTTTGATTTCACTTTTGAACCACTTCAGCATGTACGGCCTTTCAAGAGGTGCCATCTTCAGCCCCAATTTTTTCACCACCTCCATGCTCACCATATTGACTGCGGTACTCTCATCGATCGTCAGATTGACACGTCGTTCGTTCACGACGCAACGAGTGTGAAAAAGAGTGACCTCGCCAATGCCTTCCTCCTCCATCAATACGTTCCTGCTCAACATGTTGATGCTTGACTCCGTAGGTGATATTGCAAACTGAGTCGCCGTGACTAACCTTTGCTCTGAATACCACTTGATGAGGCACGGACTAGCGAGATGCTCATTCGCGCGTGTAGATGGCCCGATCTTTCACGGTGCTGCTTGATCAACAGTTCGTCCTCTTGTTCCTCCTCGCAACCTTCAAGATAATTTTCACCTGCGTACGAAAATACACAAATAAAAATAATGACCTCCTCGGATCAGCACGTAGGCGTCGATGTGATGATCAACCCTCCGTCGCTAGTAAATTTCCACGATGGGAAAATCACAGATAATACACAAGATATGGCTGCCCGTAACTCGAACGTTTTTCTGTATATCTCATACTCGAAAATAAAACTCACAACTCATCTCCCCTGTTACAATGGCCGTGGCCCGTGATAAATAGCCATCTCCACGTGACTGCTCCGCTAAAGGGAAAAAAAGAATTAACACCTAAACAAGTCGTGCAAGACTTGGACTAGAATAAGAAACAAAAATCCTAACCAATCACAACCGTAACTACTATTTAAGAAACTTCCTAATATAATATTCTTGCTAATTAGCATGCATGTATTTATCTAGCACGTAACGTGCGTTCCTTATTCCATGGGATTGAAACGAACATGCCTTTATCCATTGAGGGGGAGTTCTGAACGTGGGGATGATCTTCTCTAGTTTCGGCTCCTGTCCTTGGTTTTCTTGTTCAAGGGTCAATCCATGCATGGGTCCACGACTTCTTCTTCTCTGTTCTTTGCATAATATATCAGAAACATCAAGGCTGCTCCACACTTTCCTCTGTTGCCATACATGCTGTATTTGCGACTTTTGTTTCAGTCGTTTGGCTGGAACAATATAGGTTGATCTTGAACTCGACACAATACTAATTCCGGGCCACATAACAAACGCATTCGCCCATCAATGCCTCGATGTTTTTCAGTAGCATGCACCAAATTTGTTCGTACAAGTTCTGCTTTGCTTGTCATCTCTTTAGTTGGTTTGACTTGAGTGGTGACGACATTTGAAGATACACCAGGTATTACATTGGTCGTGTCACACTCATACAATAAGGTTAGGTATAAGGCTGGCTATAAGAGTACTACTTTTTCTCATCTTCTCTCTCTCTTTCTTCATATTTATTGTCGTATTGGCCTAGGAATCCGCATATAGCTAGGCTCTTGCATGAGAGCCCACTCCTCTTTTCACTTGCTCTAAGATGACTTAGGCTAGTCATAGTGGGAGTAACTTAGGTAGTAAGATAGCGCACTTCAAGAAAATTTTGCTTATGTGGCATGTAGTTAATGAGGAGAGAGGTGTTTAGAGTAACATAATATGATATTGTAACATAGCGCTTCCCAAGAAAGGATGAGTCTACAAGCTAATAAATGAGGCCATCTATGATACTAGTACTATGTTACTTTACACTATGAAGGTAGTAACTTAGACTAGTGTCATATACATGACACTAGTATAAGTTACTCCCCACTATCACCAGCCTTATACACCTAGACGGAGGGAGTAGTCTCAAGTCATTGGATGCATACGCACCCCACGTCTCGTATTGGGTGATTTCTTTTTTCGTGGCAAAAAACAGGGAACGAGGTGGGTAGTTAATGCCCTGCGCCTAAAAGTTTTGGGATTACTATTTGGTTTTCGTAATGTGACAAATGCACTAGTACGGAGCGAGTACAATCTTTGATTGCAATTTTTTGTTGGTAGCTTACAAAGCTGAGCGCTCGGTGAGTAAAATAGTAGTCTGATTGATGAGACTTCAGATTTGAGCCATCTATCGGAAGGAATAAAACAATACACCATGTATTTATTTACAGAGGGAGTAGTACATTTTTTGTGACATGCATTACTAGCTATTGCTAGTCAAATACTAAATCCAGATGGACGTGGTAGTACTACTAAATCCAGATGGTGGTGCTAGTACTAGTAGTAGTACTACCAATGTAGTAGTACTGTACTACCTGTTGGTCAAATTATTATGTGCTGCTCCTCACAGTGAAGTGACAAAACCCTGCGCCGGAGATGACACCTGAGTATAGGCGTTGCGTTCGGCATACCATAGTCAGCCTCACCGTCTGGAGTCACTATCATCATGGCTGTAGAGCTAGCTTGCTTACAATTAGCTGTGTTCGACATAATTTCCCGTGCGTAGATGTCGTGCATTGCACGGAACACCAAGATTGGGGGTGGACGGCGCCGACAGCGGCCATCACGCCAGATTTTTCCATGGCCTTCTAGATGTGGTGGGGAGGAGATAAGGCTGATTGTGAGAGACAAGGAGTTGTTTGTAAATAGGGAACAAGTGCGGGCATCTTTTTGCAAAACTAGAGAAGTTTGTTTTGTATGTGTCAGATCTATATCCGACGACTATTGGTGAAAGATGGCTGGCACAAAATCATCACTAACTTAGGACCTCTTTGATTCACAGGATTTTGAAAACGCAGGAATAGGACACGGCAATATTATAAGTTTCGAATTGATATTACAAATGTTAGAAGTAATGCTGCTCCTACGAAGAGGGAATTACTAGGAAGTTTACATAAGAACTTTCGCTACTTTAGGTGGATGCAGCATTATCATACAAACTAAAATCCACCGCCCTGACAAGTCACTAATGGGCAAATAAATTTTTGAGTCTCTGGCCACTTGATGTTTCAAAAACAAATTCACCTTCTGCAGAGACTTTGTCATTTAGGCTTAGACGCTTGCGGTGATCAGCACACCATTCATTGTTGCGCCAGAGAACACCAAACGTCATTACATTGAGCACACTTGCCTCTGGAACAAAGAACCTAGCCAATTTAATCTCAGATGTGCTTCCTCGGTAGTCAATCAAATCAATTTCTGTAAGATGGAGATCAAGGCATTCGATGAGATTGTTATAGTGCAGCACATTTTTCACTTTCGAGTCTTTTTTTATTTGTGAAAGAAGAGAACATATTAGAGCAGCTAGTTGTATAAGATTGCCATGTCATCAAGAGGTACCGTTATCATTCGCTCATACGATAGGGTTGTCTAGCTAGTGATATTTTTCACTCTCTCTCTTTCTCTTTCATCTCATTTACCTAGGAGCACGTGAAGAGCTTGGGCATTTGTTGCCTTCCACTATGTGGCCGATGCCATATTTCTCAAAAGTATGCCACATAATATGCATCGATGTCGAATCAAAAGATTTTGGCACCACTCTCGCAATGTGAGAAAGTTGGCACCGTTGTGCACACAGACCCACATGTATAAACAAATCAATCAAACCAACTACACTAGCCTCTCACTCTCCCAAACAAGTGTTTTTTATTGCCTCAGTCCTCTCTCTCTCCCACGCAAGTGTTTTTTCATTGCGTGGGTTAATTTGGCACCGGAGCAAAGTAGGTGATCCAGATTGGGGTACCAGGTGAGCAATGGAGGGGCATCGATGCCAAATGCATCACAAGTGAATTTGGCATGTGTTTTGGCCTACATAGTGGAGGGCCACTGAGGGAGTCCTGGACTAAGGGGTCCTCGGGCGTCTGGCCTGTTGGACGTGGGCCGGACTGATGGACTATGAAGATACAAGACCGAAGACTTCCACCCATGTCCGGATGGGACTCTCCTTGGCATGGACGGCAAGCTTGGCATTCGAATGTACTGTTTCCTTTCTATGAAACCGACTTTGTACAACCCTAGTCCCCTCTGGCATCTATATAATCTGGAGGGTTTATTTCATTGGGACGATCATAATTAGATAGGCTAGACTTCTAGTGTTTTAGCCATTACGATCTTGTGGTAGATCAACTCTTGTAACCCCCATACTCATCAATATTAATCTAGCAAGACATAGGGTTTTACCTCCATCGAGAGGGCCCGAACCTAGGTAAACATTATGTTCCCTGTCTCCTGTTACCATCAACCTCAGATGCACAGTTCGGGACCCCCTACCCGAGATCCGCCTATTTTGACACCGACATTGGTGCTTTCGTCGAGAGTTCCGTTGTGTCATCATCAGGAGGTTCGATGGCCCCGTCAATCGTCTACAACAAAGTTGTCCAGGGAGAAACCTTCCTCCCCGGATAGATCTTCGTATTTGGTGGCTTCGCACTGCGGGCCAACTCGCATGGACATCAAGGGAAGATTGATAGCTACGCCCCTGGCCGTCAGGTCAGATTTGGAAGCTTGAACTACATCGCGGATATCCGCGGAGACTTTATCTTCGAAGGATTCGAGACCATGGCAGCCGCTCCCTGCCTCCACGATGAACATGACTTAAATATGTCATCGAACCATGCCCAGGGGATAGCACCTGTAACTGCTCTGGCCCTGGATCTGGAGCAGATTGCGCCATCCGAGGACGGGAGGCTCAACCCCACCACAGAAATCACAGACTCAGCAGCGTTAGAGCCGCACACCGACCCAACCTCGAGTGGGATCCGTGTCACCGGAACCTCGGACCCATTTTCGGCTACAAGTTCTGAACCACGTGCGTCCACGCACGACGAGCTTGATCAGGCATAGATCGTCGAATTCAGCTTCGCGGACATATTTCGGCACTCGCCTTTAGGCGACGTGCTAAACTCATTAAAAACACTTGCCTTAGTGGGGGACTATCAGCCGAGTTATATCCGGTTTGAACTAGACGCTGACAACGGAGAATTCCGCATCCCACCCAACCCACTTAATAGCCATTGTCAAAGACTTAACCAACATGCTCGATTACGGCTCCAAAGACATCGACGGTATGGACGACGATGCTGGAGAGGAGTGGGCTGAAAATCCACCATTCACTGGACGATGGACGACCACCTCCTCATACGATGTATACATGGTAGATGCACCAAAAGAGAATAGTGGCGATGACAAGGAAGATCCAGTTGAGGATAAACCTCCTGAGATACAACCAAAACGCCGGCGTCAGCGGCGCTGATCTAAATCACGCCGCAGCAAAGACGGAAACACTGACACAAGAGAAGATAACACTCCGGACGTTGCCAAAGACAATGAAGATCCCGTTGAGGCAACTTCCGAACAGGACCAACGGGAAGATGGGCATGTCAGCCCTGACGAACAGGCCATTCATGGAGATTCAGAGGACAGTAATTATCTTCCACTCTCCGAGGATGAGGTGAGCCTCGGCGACGAGGATTTTATCATGCCTGAGGAACCTCTCGACCAGGAGAGCTTTCTTAACATTTAGTGTAAAAGTTTGACCATACACCTAAGAAAATGCCAATGCATGTCACAAAAAATTATACCATTTGAAATTATGTTCAAATATGAATCCAACGATATAATTTTTAGTGACATGCATTAACATTTTGTGAGTTAAATCTATGGTCAAATTTTGATACTACAAAATAGGAAGAGTAAACCAGGACGGAGGTAGTACTTGCTCTTAGGGTAACCATAGAGTTACTAGTATAAGTTACTTTCCACTATGACTAGCCTAGGCTACTATAGTAGTACAACAAAAAACGATGCAGGTGATCACGTGAGAAAAATAACTAAAAACATTTCTTTCAGTGCAGTGCGTAGATGCAGTTTTGAACACTACACTTGTCATTGTAATTTCGGAAAATTACGAAAAAGTTGAGCTACGTTGTGATTATTGTTTACTAATAGGAAAGAAGTTTCACCTCGATGAGTAGCTTCTCTGTACACGGAAAGCATTTAAGGAATCCAACAACTTGATCCAGATTGGGGCTGATAGATTTTATTGCCAAGATCTTCACTGTGCGCATAGTCTGGGTCAATCTTGTGGGAATCATTTTCTGGAAGACGGTCGTAAATACATCAAGAAGAAATTTAAAAATGTGAATTTCAAGAAGACGGAGAAGAAGATGAGTGTTGTACTTGAACAATTACGGATCCAATAAAGAGTTCGGAGAATTTGGCAGATGAGTACACCAACGCTGTCAATTTCGGCGCGTCAATGAACCTGATTTTTGTTGGACCTTCTAGATCAGATACAAGCAATCTCTCAAGTAAAGGCGCATTCTCCATGACCATAACGTGGAACAGCTGGAGTGATATCTTCCCAATTGATGTCTTGTTGCGGGGCCAGGAAGACACATAAATCCATCGGAGATTCGTCGACGTGATGTGGAGGCTAATGAACTCGTGGATCTGCTCTAGACAAAGGCACTCGAGCGCAGTACAGCTGCGGAGCAGGTGCTCCATAGCCTTCTTTGAGATGACAACGTCGAAGAGGTCGAGCTGCTTGAGTTGAGGGAGAAGAAGGGCGGGCGTGACATTAATTTGGGGAAGATAGTAGGAGCTGAAGCTGGCACGGCGCAGCGTTGGCGTGAGGCGAAGCGCGGACAGCGGCAGATAGCGACATCGTCCAACTTCAAAGCTGAGCTCCTCGAGGTGATCTAGGGCTGGGGATAAGAACCACTCGTCGAACTTGGCTTGGACCTTGCAGTTGGTACTGAACCTGCGGATGTCAAGCCATCTGGCTGGCCCAGGGTGCGATGAAAGGATCTTGGAGACTGCGGCCATGCGTTTGCAATCCCCGTCACAGAGGCAGCTATCGACGGTGAGGTTGAGGGGGACGCGGCACCAGAGGGGGCGCCACCGCCAAGAGAGTAGGGCAGTCCGCACGGCGGATTTGGTGGGGAGGAGGCCGGTGATGATGAGCAGCATGTCGTGGGGGAGGCTGCTGATGAAGTCCAGGCTAGCCGGATGCGGTTTTGGCTCGAGCCGCCTCTGCTTGTTGGTTGCCTCGCCGTCCATGTCAACCGGCGGTGATGCCGGTGTACAGTGTGCTGGTGTGT
Organism: Triticum urartu; assembly: GCF_056163025.1. Classification (NCBI taxonomy): domain Eukaryota; kingdom Viridiplantae; phylum Streptophyta; class Magnoliopsida; order Poales; family Poaceae; genus Triticum; species Triticum urartu. The sequence goes on along the minus strand of NC_141877.1, from coordinate 217,182,568 downwards.
GTTGTGTGCTGGCCTACTGGGTGTGCGCGAGTTCATTCTTCTGTGCATGAGGTCGTGTAGTGGTGAATTGTGCGTGAGTGCATCCATCACGCGGAATAAGTGTGTCCTCAATGCGCCCTCAATTTACTAGCATGCGGGGTGCTACCCCGAGTGGTTTCAACTGTGTTTACTTCACCGCGTGTCATATGGGCCTCTAGTTTACTTATTTTTGCCCACTGCCACATGGGCCAGCACATGAAGATAGAGAACACGAGCTGACAAGGCAGCATGTGGACTAGTTGACCGGTTAACTAAACAATATACGGAGCTATACGCTGACACAGTGAGCGTATAATCTGTCGGTATAGAGAGTTCGAGTGAGAGGGGAGGACCATGAGAGATAGCAGAGAGAGAGAGAAAGAACTACTCCCTCCATTCGATAATGTAGTGCCAACATTTTTTTAAAGTCAAACTTTTGAAACTTTGACCAAGTTTATAAAGAAATTACTTATATCTACAATACCAAAGATAAATGATAGTATGAAGTAAGTACATGTTGTGATGAATTTAATGATCGTTCCAAATGTAAATGTTTTTCTCCACATATACCTGGTCTAACTTTTCCGAGGTTTGACTTCTCAAAACATCCATATGCTTATGGACGTGAGAGAGTACCTAACTAGAGAGAGTGTGTGTGAAATAGAAAGAGTGACTGAAAAAAGTGTGTGTGCGTGTGTGAAAGAGACATGGACAACACATGATAAAAGTAGAGAAAAAGCGTGTGTGTCTTATGCAAACATATCACACATGCATCTTCGACTACGGAAGCGAGGTGAGGAGATAGTGTGTGGTTGTTTGCAACCGAGAGAGAAAGACCCCTAGCACGTGGCCAAGAGGGGCCTAACAAACAAGGCAGAGAGGTCGAGAGAGACGTATGGAGAAAATGCATACATGGGGAGGAGAGAGTGTATGTTTGCCGTAGAGAGATCCCCTAGAGATCGCGATGGGACTACATGGGAGGGAGATCGAGTGACAAGGTCTATGCGCGATAGAAGATACTGATAACCCACAAGTATAGGGGATTGCAACAGTTTTCGAGGGTAGAGTATTCAACCCAAATTTATTGATTCGACACAAGGGGATCCAAAGAATATTCTCAAGTATTAGCAGTTGAGTTTTCAATTCAACCACACCTGAAAGACTTAATATATGTAGCAAAGTATTTAGTAGCAAAGTAGTATGGAAGTAACGGTAACGGTGGCAAAAGTAACATTAGTGGTTTTTGTAGTAATCGTAACAGTGGCAACAGAAAAGTAACTAAGCAAAGATCAATATGTGAAGAGTTTGTAGTCAATGGATCAGTGATGGATAATTATGTCGGATGCGATTACTCATGCGATAGTTATAACATAGGGTGACACAGAACTAGCCCCAGTTCTTCATTGTAATGTAGGCATGTATTCCGAATATAGTCATACGTGCTTATGGAATAGAACTTGCATGACATCTTTTGTCCTACCCTCCCGTGGAAGTGGGGTCCTATTGGAAACTAAGGGATATAAAGGCCTCCTTTCAATAGAGTACCGGACCAAAGCATTAACACTTAGTGAATACATGAACTCGTCAAACTACGGTCATCATCGGGAGTGGTCTGGATTATTGTCACTTCGGGGTACCGGATCATAACACATAGTAGGTGACTATTGACTTGCAAGATAGGATCAAGAACTCACATATAATCATGAAAACATAATAGGTTCAGATCTGAAATCATGGCACTCGGGCCCTAGTGACAATCATTAAGCATAGCAAAGTCATAGCAACATCAATCTTAGAACATAATGGATAGTAGGGATCAAACCCTAACAAAACTAACTCGATTACATGATAAATCTCATCCAACCCATCATCGTCCAGCAAGCCTATAATGGAATTAATCATGCACGGCGGTGAGCATCGTGAAATTGGTGATGGAGGAAGGTTGATGATGACGATGGCGACGGATTCCCCTCTCCGGATCGCCGAACGGACTCCAGATCAGCCCTCCCGATGAAGATTAGGGCTTGGCGGCGGCTCCGTATCGTAAAACGTGATGAATCCTTCTCTCTGGTTTTTTCCTCCCCGAACTTGAATATATAGAGTTGGAGTTGACATCGGTGGAGCCTTAGGGGGCCCATGAGGCAGGGGCGCGCCCAGGGGGTGGGCGTGCCCTGCACCCTCGTGGACAGGGTGTGGGCCCCCTGGTGCTGATTCTTTCGCTAGTATTTTTTATTATTTCCAAAACGTCTCTTTGTAAATATTCAGGTCATTCCGAGAACTTTTATTTCTGCACAAAAATAACACCATGGCAATTCTGCTGAAAACAGCGTCAGACCGGGTTAGTTCCATTCAAATCATGCAAGTTAGAGTCCAAAAAAGGGCAAAAGTGTTTGGAAAAGTAGATGCGTTGGAGACATATCAAGTCCCCCCAAGCTTAAACCTTTGCTTGTCCTCAAGCAATTGAGTTGACAAACTGAAAGTGATAAAGAAAAACTGTTACAAACTCTATTTGCTCTTGTTGTTGCAAATATGTAAAGCCAGCATTCAAGTTTTCAGCAAAGATTATGAACTAACCATATTCACAATAACATTTAGGTCTCATGTTTACTCATATCAATGACATAATCAACTAGCAAGCAATAATAATAAATCTCGGATGACAACACTTTTCTCAAAACAATCATAATATGATATAACAAGATGGTATCTTGCTAGCCCTTTCTGAGACCACAAAATATAAATGCAGAGCACTTCTGAAGATCAAGGACTGACTAGACATTGTAATTCATGGTAAAAGAGATCCAGTCACAGTCATACTCAATGTAAATTAATAGCAATGCATGGAAATGACAACGGTGCTCTCCAAATGGTGCTTTTTAATAAGAGGATGGTGACTCAACATAAAAGTAAATAGATAGGCCCTTCGCAGAGGGAAGCAGGGATTTGTAGAGGTGCCAGAGCTCAAGTTTTGAAACAGAGGTAAATAATATTTTGAGTGTCATACTTTCATTGTCAACATAACAACCAAGAGATCTCAATATCTTCCATGCTATACACATTATAGGCGGTTCCCAAAAAGAATGGTAAAGTTTATACTCCCCCACTGTCGGTGTCAAAACCAGCGGATCTCGGGTAGGGGCTCCCGAACTGTGCGTCTGAGGTCGATGGTAACAGGAGACAGGGGACACGATGTTTTACCCAGGTTCGGGCGCTCTCTATGGAGGTAATACCCTACGTCCTGCTTGATTGATATTGATGAATACGAGTATTACAAGAGTTGATCTACCACGAGATCGTAATGGCTAAACCCTAGAGGTCTAGCTTGTATGGCTATGGTAATGAGTATTCGGCCTATCTATGGACCTAGCCCTCCGGTTTATATAGATACGGGAGGGATCTAGGGTTACACAAGGTCGGTTACAGAGAAAGGAATCTACATAGTTGGCAGCCAAGCTTGCCTTCTATGCCAAGGAAAGTCCCATCTGGACACGGGTGCAGTCTTCGGTCTTCGTATCTTCATAGCCCATCAGTCCGGCACATGGCTAACAGGCCCGACGCCCGAAGACCCCTTAGTCCAGGACCCCCTCAGTAGCCCCTGAACCAGTCTTCCACGACGAGGTGTTTGGCACATAGATTATCTTCGGCATTGCAAGGCAGTTTCCTGCAGCGATGACTTCTGAATAGTGTGCTCGGCCTTCCATTTAATGTTGTACCCCTCGGCTTCTGTGCATTAACAACTTCAGTTTCCATGTGTTGAGCGGATGCGAGAGGTTGAGGTATTTTTTGCATATACCACCCCGGCTGTACCATAAAGGTGCTTATTTAAAGAGAATAGATCTCAGATCCATTCCACACCCCGCGAAAAATCCTCAAAGCTTGGTAAGAAAAAACCACTCCAACATGGCTAGCACTCCCAGCTCTTCCTCTTGTCCCCACGACTCCAAAGAGGGTGATTGGGGGAGATGTTCCATATCCCACAGTCAGCTGGCGAAGCTGCAAACGCAGGGCTTTCTTCCCCCCGCGAACTTGGTCCCCGTGCGAGCAGGGATGACGTCCTTCAAGGGCGGGGCTCAAACAGAGAACTTCCCCAATCCGTCCAAGGGAGAACGAGTATGCTTCGTCCCCTTCTTGTTAAGAGGCATCAGATTTCTGATCCATCCCTTCCTCCAAGGTCTGCTGGAGTATTACGGCCTCCAATTGCACAGTATCACTCCCGCCTCTATCCTTCATATTGCGGGTTATGTCGCTCTATGCGAGCTATTCCTGGGCTACGAGGCCCAGTTCGATTTATGGAGAAGACTGTTCTGCCTCGTCCCTCGCAATCAAGGTGGGTCAATTTTTAAAGTGGGAGGAGCCGAAGTGTGGCGCATTGCCAGGACCGGATACCTGTCCGGCACGCCGAAGAAAGCTCCTGAAGAGTGGCCTTCCAAATGGTTCTACATCGATGACGTCGCTCTACCCGACCCCGTCCGCATGGGCCTCCCCGAGTTTTCAAATGCTCCGCTAAAGAAACGCCATTGCTGGCATCCTCGGAGCCTCGAGGAAGAGGATAGTACAGAGATCAGCTTGCTGCTGGGCGAGATTAAGATGCTTGCCCAGTCCGGATTGTCAATAGTCAAGGTAATGGCGATTTCTATAACACGGGGGTCTAGCCACTCCAATACAGAGGGCTACCCATGTGGCATTATAACGGGGAAGACGACGACTCATGATATGGTCGGAAGGGCCCAAAGACCCCCGCTGCCCTAGCCAAAATACTGGCCGAGCTGTATAAAGGGGAGAAGGAGGAGTTCACCCGTCTCCAATATCGAGACAGATTTTCCATGTATAATCCTCCCAGCTAGGTAAGCTTCAGCTTCAATATTTTACTCCTGCCCCTGAATCATTCTTGACAGGAAGTATCTTATCCGCTTATAATAGGAATGGCGAAAGGCTATCGAGGGGATCCATGACCCTGCCCCTCAGCTGGAGAATCGCAACCGGGATCTTGATCCTGGATATGAGGAAGATCCGGACATATTTGTGGAGCTCGAGGATGGAATATTCTATCAGATGAGCTATGGTGGTACAGATGTACCCATCATCGCCGATTACCCCGGCCTCCTTCCTGCTTCACACGTAAGTGATCTGGAGATACCTTGTCCAAGAGAGTTTTCTCATTCCTCCTCACCCACCGCGCTGTCCTGTGATCAAAAGGGGAGGCGTTCGGCGCTCCATGCTGCCCCGGGGGCATCTCCGAAGAGGGCGTCCCCCACACCAGGCAAGCCTTCAAAGAGGAATGCAAATGAAGATACGGCCGAGCCTTCATCAAAGAGGTATGAATTTGCCAATATGCATCTTGGCAGTCACATCCAACTGTGACCCTTCCGTTTACCCTGTATCAGGAAAAAGGTGTGCCGGACTATATCTGGGGGTCCGGCCGGTCATACTTCCCGCAGCCAGGATCCAGATCCTGCCGTGAAGACGGGGGCTGATGCGGTGGTGACACCAGACTGTCCTCCAGCCGAGGATTCGGATGATGTATCCGTCAACAACTCGGAAGTGGAGAGCGCCATGAATCATCGGCACCGCAGGGCCATTTTACAAGACCCTGGCTTTTCAGAAGAGGCATTTAAACGCCTTTAGCTCGGCTGATGCATATATCCGAGCTGCTCGAGATGGGCTTAACAGAGCCACAAAGCAGCATTTAAAAGATGTGCAGGTAAGCGTAGATTTAATAAGAATATACCAGTAGCCCCTGAGGCTTAAAGTAGTTGATACAACTAATTTAAGGATCAATGTATAACCAGGTGCTTACAGAGAAGAACACCCTGTTAGCTCAGGAACAAGAAAAGTGTCAAAGCCAGCTAACTGCTGCCAATGCCGAACTGGAGAAATCCAAGAAGGCATCCCCTGGTAATGTTTCCCTCCGTCGAGAAAACATAATGGTACACTAATAATGCTAACTTAGTTTCTTACCTTTTTATCAAATCATTAGACCAACTGCAAGAATAGCTGGACGCCGCTCGAAGAGGAGAACATGGAGCCAAAAAACTGCTAGCAGCGGGCGAGCGTGTGCTAACAAAAGTCGTTCAGGAGAAAAACAAGCTCCAGGATGCGAACACCCAAATGCACGAAGAACTGAAAGATGTACGGGCCCAGCTGGCAGACTCCGTGAAGGAGAACAAAAACTGCAAGGTGGCATATTCAGTATGTGGCCGTATTTACCTTATAACACTTTGGAAGTAAAAGTAGCTGATATAGCTATGATTGCAGGTATATTAACGGGCCATCCCGAAGAGGAGGTGTCCGGATCATCAAGTGATCTTCCGCAAGGGATGTCGCAGTTGCACGAGCAAGCTCGGCAGGCAATGTGGAGTGTAGCCAAGGCCTTATGGCCATCCGACTCCCCTCCAAGGAGTATGGAGAAGCTCGTAGAGCTGTTCAAGGAAGCGCGGCAGCGTATCTGACAATGGAAGATATCGGCGTGCCGAGAGGGTGCGTGAAAGGCCTGGGCCATGGTAAAAACACGATATACCAAGCTGGATCCGAATCACATGGCCCGGGTCGGACCTCTAGGGTCAAATGGGGAAGAAATTCCCATTAGTTTAGTATATGGCCAAGTGGAGGTGGCCGCTAGATACTCCCAACAGGATTGTAAATTAGACCGCATGTTGGACGGTATAGAGGAGGACGTCTTTGAGTCCTAAGTGACCATGTACTTTCCTTCTAGCTGGATAATAAAAAAATTGTCATGGCCGATGTTTTCGCTTCGACCTTTGGACCCGAAGGTGCGGAGTGTTTCCGAATACCCTAACGGTAGAGTATACCACGCGTAGGGGTCATAGTTGCTTGAACATACAATGTGTATCCGGCTAGTTATGTTATATTACATTATGTAAGAAACATCTTCCAGTTCCGTTAAGGGTTCCTTTCCCTGGGTTTGCATGCGTGTAATGTGCATGTCAGAACTGTGATTGAAAAAATCGTAGAGTAAGTAACTTCTGGGGTTTCACAATGGATTGAATGCGGAAACGTCTTTAATTCGCCGACCGAATATTCCCTTAAGAACGCTAGCTTTCGGCTTCACCCAGTCTGAGGTACACATCCGGATGACCCGGCAGTAACAATCGCAGAGGTGCTCCTTTTATGCCCTAGCCGAACTAATGGGAACGTAGGGCATAAGCACAGTAGCCAGGCAACCCAGCTTGGCAAAACTTAAGTCATATCGATGCATATAATGGCGAAGAAAAGGTACATATGAAAAAACGCATATGTGGTGAGCTTGATGCTCGAAGAATAATAGAAAGCTTCTGTACGAGAAGCCCCCAGGTATAATGAACGTACATATGTGGATATGTACGCATCAGGGGAGGACGGTATAGCCATACTAAAGTCGTAGGGCTAAAGAGCAAAATGAAAAAAAAAGATAAAAATGAAAAGAGAGAAAAATAATGTTAATAACAGGAGGAAGGAGACGAACACAGAGTTTGGTGCTAGGCATAAAATCGTCGGAGTCTGGCCGCATTCCAAGGATTCGGCTCCAGGTGATTGTCTGAAGCATCACTCAGGCGGTATGCTACTCCAGTGAGAACTTCGTCAATGATGAAGGGACCCTCCCACTTGGGCTTGAGTCTATCCTTTTTCTTCTCCTGCAGGCGTAGAACGAGTTCACCAACGTTATAATTCTTGGCCCGCACTTCTCTACTTTGATACCTACGAGCCTGTTGTTGATAAAATGCGGAACGGGCTTTTGCGATGTCTCTCTCCTCCTCCAGGGCATCTAAGTTATCCTGCCGATCAAGCTCGCCTTCTTTCTCTTCGTACATGTGCACTCGAGGTGAGTCATGAATAATATCGCAGGGTAACACTGCTTCTGCCCCGTACACCATGAAGAAAGGTGTAGATCCAGTAGTGTGCTTGGGCGTGGTCCGCAGCCCCCAGAGTACGGAGTCAAGTTCCTCCACCCAGTGCTTGTATGATTCTTTCAAAAGACCACACTATTCTAGGTTTGATGCCGCTCATAATAAGACAATTAGCCCATTCGACTTTACCGTTTGTCTGCGGGTGATAGACAGAGGCGTAATCGAGCTTAATGCCCAGATTAGCACATCAGGTTCTCACTTCATCGGCTGGGAAATTAGAGCCATTATCGGCGATTATGTTGTGTGGGACACCATAACGGTGTACCATGCCGAATATGAAATCTATTACCGGCCCCGCTTTGGCCGTTTTGACTAGTTTGGCATCTATCCACTTAGTGAATTTATCCACCATGACCAGCAGATAATTTCTCTTATGGCTTCCTCCTTTAAGGGGTCCGACCATATCGAGTCCCTAGACCGCAAAAGGCCAAGTGATGGGGATTGTTTGTAAGGCAGTGGGGGGATATGGCTTTGGTTGGCAAAGAGTTGGCATCCGATGCAACGTTGGACAAGGTCCTATGCATCTGCTCGGGCCGTCGGCCAATAAAACCCTATACAGAAGGCCTTGCTAACAAGGGCCCGAGCTGTGGCGTGGTGACTGCCGAGTCCGGCGTGAATTTCAGCTAAGAGCTGCTGCCCCTCTTCCTCGGAGATACATCATTGAACAACTCCAGTAGCGATTTTCTTATAGAGCTCTCCATCAAGAACCTTGTAGGCCTTCGAACGCCGGACAATGAAGCGGGCCTCATTCTGATCCTTGGGAAGCTCCTTCTTATTAAGGTAGGCCAGGAAGGGTTCGGTCCATGGGGCAATGACTGCCATGATGAGATGCGCCGACGGTGTTATTTCAGTGGCTAAGCCTCCGATGATGTCGGTGTTTTCGGAATCTGGGGTTATGTTCGGATCCGGACTAGTGTTGCCGTTTTCCCCCTGCCACACCACCGATGGCTTAAAAAGCCTTTCCAGAAAGATATGGGGTGGGACGAGGTTGCGCTTAGCGCCAATACGAGCAATAACGTCCGCCTCTTGATTACTTACTCGAGCCACATGATGGAACTCGAGCCCCTTGAACCGGGACGCCATTTTTATGACGACATTACGATAAGCTGCCATCTTCGGATCTTTGGTATCGAAGTCTCCATTTATTTGAGATATTGCAAGGTTTGAGTCCCCGCGCACTTCTAGGCGTTGTATGCCCATGGAGACAGCCATCCGGAGACCATGCAATAAGGCCTCATATTCGGCTGCATTGTTGGAGTCTCTGTATAGTATTTGAAGTACGTACTGAACGACGTCTCCAGTAGGTGATGTTAAAACGATGCCCGCCCCTAGCCCTGCTAGCATTTTGGAGCCATCGAAATACATAACCCAATTGGAATATGTGTCGTACTCTTTAGGGAGTTCCGCCTCTGTCCATTCGGTGACGAAGTCAGCTAATACTTGGGATTTAATAGCTCGACGTGGTTTGTATGTAATATCAAATGGAAGGAGCTCAATGGCCCATTTGGCAATCCGGCCCGTGGCATCGCGGTTGTTTATAATGTCATTGAGTGGTACTTCGAAAGCCACTATGATCGAACACTCCTGGAAGTAGTGACAGAGCTTTTGGGATGCCATGAAGACCATGTATGATATCTTTTGATAATGGGGGTACCGGGATTTGCATGGTGTAAGGACAGTGGATACGTAGTATACTGGCTTCTGAAGCGGGAATTTATGTCCGCCCTGTTCTCGTTCAACGAAGAGCACGGAGCTCACCACCTGATGTGTTGCCGATATGTATAATAACATCGGTTCACCGATGTTTGGCGCGGCCAGGATTGGGTTGCTCGCAAGAAGGGTTTTTATTTCCTCCAGTCCGGCTGTTGCCGCGTCCGTCCACTCGAAGTGATCGGTTCGCCGTAGAAGGCAGTAGAGTGGCAATGCCTTTTCTCCCAATCTAGAGATAAAGCGGCTTAGAGATGCCACACAACCCGCGAGCTTTTGGACTTGTTTAAGGTCTGTTGGCGTAGGCAATTGTGACAGAGCTCGGATTTTTGGCTGGATTTGCTTCAATTCCTCTGTTGGAAATGATGAAACACAGCAGTTTTCCAGTGGGGACGCCAAAAACGCACTTTTCTAGATTGAGCTTATTGTCATACGCGCGGAGGTTATCAAATGTGAGACGTAAATCGTCTATTAGTGTTTCGACGCGCCTAGTTTTGATGACAATGTCGTCCACATAAGCTTCAACTGCCTTGCCGATCTATTTCTCTAGGCTTGTTTGAATCATGCATTGGTACGTGGCGCCGACGTTCTTGAGGTCGAAGGGCATGGTGTTGAAGAAGAATGGCCCATATGGGGTAATAAATGCTGTTGCAGCTTGATCGGACTCCTTCATTTTGATTTGATGGTATCCCGAATATGCATCAAGGAAACACAATAAGTCGTGTCCTGCGGTAGCATCAATGATTTGATCGATGCAGGGGAGGGGGAAGGGATCCTTAGGGCAAGCCTTATAGAGGTCATTAAAATCGACGCACAACCGCCAGGATTTGTCCTTCTTTGGTACCATCACCAGGTTTGCCAGCTAGTCCAGATGTTTTATTTCTCTGATGAATCTGGCCTTGAGGGAGTCCTGGATTAGGGGGTCTCCGGACAGCCGGACTATATCCCTTGGCCGAACTGTTGGACTATGAAGATACAAGATTGAAGACTTCGTCTCATGTCCGGGTGGGACTCTACTTGACGTGGAAGGCAAGCTAGGCAATACGAATATGTATATATCCTCCTTTGTAACCAACCTTGTGTAACCCTAGCCCCCTCTGGTGTCTATATAAACCAGAGGGTTTTAGTCCGTAGGATAACATACAATCATACCATAGGCTAGCTTCTAGGGTTTAGTCTCTCTGATCTCGTGGTAGATCAACTCTTGTAATACTCATATCATCAAGAATAAATCAAGCAGGACGTAGGGTTTTACCTCCATCAAGAGGGCCTGAACCTGGGTAAAATATCGTGTCCCCTGCCTCATGTTGCCATCCGCCTTAGACGCACAGTTTGGGACCCCCTACTCGAGATCCGCCGGTTTTGACACCGACATTGGTGCTTTCATTGAGAGTTCCTCTGTTTCGTCGCCGTTAGGCTTGATGGCTCCTACTATCATCGATAGTGATGTAGTCCAGGGTGAGACTTTTCTCCCCGGACAGATCTTTGTGTTCGGCGGCTTCGCACTGCGGGCCAACTCGCTTGGCCATCTGGAGCAGATCGAAAGTTACGCCCTTGGCCACGTGGTCACTTGATCTTTGATATCCGTGGAGACTTGATCTTCGACGGATTTGAGCCCCTGCCTTGTGCGCCACGCGGTCACGATGAGTACGATTTAGCTCTACCATTGGACCGTATTCAGGAGATCGCATCGGCAGCCGCTCCGAGCCTCAATTCGGTGCCAGTTGCGCCATCCATGGACGGGTGGATATACCCCGTCACGGAGGCCGTATCCTCAGCGGCAATCGAGCCGAATATTGACCTTACCCTTCACGGGAGCCGTGTTGCCAAACTGCCGGATCCTTCTCCGGCCACGGGCTCCGAACCGCCTGCGCCCGTTCCTGTCGAATCCAATTGGGCGCCGATCATGGAGTTTACCTCCGCGGATATTTTTCAGCACTCGCCCTTTGGCGACATACTGAACTCATTAAGGTCTCTCTCCTTGTCAGGAGAGTCCTGGCCAAACTACGTCCGACATGATTGGGATGCGGATGACGAAGAAACTCGCCGCCCACCCACCACCCACTTAGTAGCCACTGTCTATGACTTAACCGACATGCTGGACTTCGACTCCGAAGGCATCGACGGTATGGACGACGATACGGGAGGTGAAGAGGAACCACTGCCCACAGGGCACTGGACGCCCACTTTGTCACATGACGTATACATGGTGGACACACCCAAAGAAAGCAACGACGAGGAACGGAAGGACGCAACGAAGGGTTGTTCCCTCGAGAAGCATTCTAAGCGGCGGCGTAAACACAACTCCAAATCCCGCCTCGGCAGAAATAACAATCATATAGACCCAGCAATAGAGCAGGGTGCACCATCGCCAGACCAGGGCAACACGGGGAATCAAACCGAACAACCCGACTCCGTCGAAGATAATAGTCCGGACGACATCACACCGAACAAGCGCCAGGAGCAACATAATGCCCACCAAAGGCTTGTTGCCACGGCGAGGAGTCTACAAAAACAGAAGCAAAGGCTCAAGGCTGCACAAGACACACTCAAAATCAAATGGAGTGAAGTACTCAACACTGCAGCGAAGTACGGCAGTAATCGCTACACCAAGAGCTATCAGAAGCGAAAGGTGCTACCAGAATTTGATGAGGAGGCCTTAGATCCTCCACAATTAAAAAATAAAACGCCATCCGGTCGGATAGACGACCACATAACCAACATAAAGCGGCAATCGATGCCACACATAAACCAGTACGCGATCCGCGTAAGGGCTCGCATCAAAAGGACGGCGCAACCAGATCCATCTATGGACCACGCAGGCGCGCTCCAACATACAATGCAACACAACAAACATCCGAACACCATGGTACACCCAAATACAGGGGTGCCGGACACCCTCTATGTTTCATCGATGAGGTGCTGGATCATGAATTTCCAGAGGGATTCAAACCCATAAACATAGAGGCGTACGACGGAACAACATACCCTGTGGTCTGGATTGAGGACTACATCCTCCATATCCACATGGCTCGAGGAGATTATCTCCACGCCATCAAGTACTTACCCCTCAAGCTCAAAGGGCCAGCTCAGCACTGGCTTAAAAGCCTCCTTGAAAACTCCATCGGAAGCTGGGAAGAGCTCGAAGACGCCTTTCGGGCAAATTTTCAAGGGACATATGTCCGACCACCGGATGGAGACGATTTAAGTCATATAACTCAACAGCCTGGTGAGTCAGCCTGAAAACTTTGGAACAGGTTCCTCACTAAAAAGAACCAAATAGTTGACTGTCCGGACGCTGAAGCCTTAGCAGCCTTCAAGCATAGCGTTCGAGACGAATGGCTTGCCAGACACCTCGGTCAAGAAAAGCCGAGAACAATGGCAGCATTAACAAGCCTCATGACCCATTTTTGTGTGGGCGAGGACAGCTGGTCAGCCCAATACAGCACCAGCGACCCAAGTACATCCAAAGTCAGGGATGGAAACGGGAAATCACGACGCAGCAAGAATAAGCGCCGGAATAAAGAAGACAATCCGAAGAGCACGACAGTAAATGCCGGATTTAGAAGCTCTCGCCAGGGCAGCAGAAGCCGCCCTCCAAAGGCAATAGAGACGAATTGTCCAGCCTAAACAAAATTCTGGACCAAATATGTCAGATCCATAGCACCCCTGATAATCCTGCAAATCATACCCACAGAGAGTGTTGGGTCTTCAAACAGTCCGGCAAGCTCAACGTCGAACACAAGGGGCAGGATACACCAAGTGAAGAAAAGGACGAGTCTCACAAGCAAAGCACATGGGAACCGAAGAAATTCCCACCAGAAGTCAAAGCATTCAATGTGTTACACATGATAAAAGGGAGAAACAAAGCGGCACCTTTAGAGGAACATGCCCTAGGGCCTATCACCGCGGAGCTCCTCCACTGGTCGTCCCAACCGATCACCTTCGACCATCAGGATTACTCGGCAAGTATCCGACTTGCAGGATGGGCTGCCTTGATATTAGATCCAATAATTGACGAATACCACTTCACCCGAGTCCTGATGGACGGCGGCAGCAGTTTAAATCTGATATATCAGGACACAGTCCGCAAAATGTGGATAGACCCAACAAAAATTTGCCGCAGCAATGCTACCTTTAAAGGAGTAACGCCAGGCCCGGAGGCTCACTGCAGGGGCTCCCTGCTACTAGAGGTTATATTCGGCTTCCCCGATAACTTCCGCAGTGAAAATTGAACTTTCCACGTCGCTCCGTTCCAAAGTGCCTATCAAGCACTACTCGGACGCGAAGCTTTCTCTCGCTTTAAGGCAATACCTCATTACGCTTCCCTCAAGCTCAAGATGCCCGGTCCATGTGGCATCATTACAGTAAATGGAAATATTGAGCGCTCGTTGCGCGCCGAAGACGGTGCAGCCGCCTTGGCCGCCGCACACTAAACGGCCTCACCAACTCAAGCATTTGACAGGTCATTAAGACCACGGACACGACTAGACGAGTCCGGCTCAGCTATATGTAATTAATACAGGTTTGATGGCTATACCCCTATTACAATACAAGGGGCTCAACGCGCGCGCAAATGTGGCAATAAGGCTCACCTTTACTCATTTTCAACTATATATTGTTTAGTATAACTTAACTTTTGCACGGCAACTTTTCAATTAAGTTCCTCTCTTTTTCAAATGACCATCATGCTACACCCGTCCAGGATACGGCACAACGGAGACACAGGCGCAGACGTGCAACAGGGACCCATTCCAAGGATTCTTTGTAGATTAAGACCCTGCGTAAACCTTTTTTACTGTCTCTTGTTGATTTACATCCCTCGGATTCTCAGTACAACCGAGAAGGATGCTGACGTCTTGGCATGTGGCCACGCCTGAATAATGCACGTACCTGGACACCAGGGGCTTATTACAAAGGGTACTATTTAGACCCGGTTTACACCATAAAGACCAAATACCTTAGGGAGTGTTCAGCATCGCGAGTTTGGCCTTATATGCATCAGCTCGGAATCATGTCTTTGGTCAAATGTTGGGTTTGCCTGGCTCCTGTGTTTTGCTGCCTTACGTTCCGCTCTATCGGCTAAGGCGGCACCAGGAGAACTACTGCGATTGTTCCCTGGTTCATCCGGACGAGCACCTTAGTAGAGAAAGCCAAAAACTGACTGTCATGATATAGCGTGAGACTGGTCAACCACTTGATGACCTATTGGAATCTTCGGGATTCCTCCGCATTAACGAAGGGCCGTTTCCCGGCCAGGCATGTACGCACCCCGAATCCGGACGAGTGCGGAGCCACCAGGGGCTATATAGTAGCCCCATTGTCAAATTCATATGGCTAAGTGAAAGTGTTAAAGCATTATAGTCCGGTTGCCTAGTTCGCTGCGCTATCACCTCCTTATTAGGACCAAGACGTTGGATTAAGTGTGAATACGCGTCTTCTGCGAACACCCCCGCATTATATGTGTGGGGGCTGGAGCCGACGACTGCAATCTTTCAGGTTATATACATATATACATAAACGGCCGCACAGGAGGCATCACAGTACTTTCGGGCAAAAGTATAAATACAGCCTTGATAAATTCAATAAAACGGTGTTTTTACAATGGGAATACATGTCACTCAAACATTACATTCTTCGAGCACTGGGCCTCTATCGTACGAGCACCCTCAAAAACTTCTTAAAAATAGTGCTCGGCAGCCACTTGGCCTATGGCTGAACCCTGCGCCGCAACAGTGGTGGCATCCATCTCCGCCCAGTATGTTTTAACACGGGCAAGGGCCATCCGCAAGCCTTCTATGCACGCCGACCTCTTCATCGCATTAATGCGTGGCACCGCACCAAGGAACTGCTGCACCAAGCTAAAATAGATGTTCGGCTTTGGCCTTTCCGGCCATAGATTATCCACGACAGACCTCATGGCGAGTCCGGACAATCTATTGAGTTCGGCCCATTCGGCAAGCTGATCAGTCAATGGAAGCGGATGCTCTGGAACGTTAAATTGCGAACAGAACAGCTTGTCCACTTCACGATCTGTTTGATATCGGAAGTATTCGGCTGCATCGACAGCGCTCGCCGCCAAGTCCAGATATGCGTCGGCCGAACTCCACAGCCGATCCAGAGGGGCATATCGTGGATCGCCAAACTTCCTTTGCAGCATAAAGTGCTTCCCAACCACAATATCCCCGGCTTCACGCAGTTCCTCCTTCTTTGCTCTCATTGCAGAGCGGGTGTCTTTGGTCGCCATTGTGGCCCTTTCGAGGTCCGTAGCCTTCGCCCGCCTTTCTTCTTCAAGAAACTGGTAGTGGTCAGCAGTTTCTTTTAACTTCACAGCCATTTTGGCCATTTTCTCTTTGCTCTCGCTATGCACGGCCTTCTCGGCTCTCAACTCTTCGGCCACCTTCAACGCGGCGGCATTACTACTCCTTGCTTGCTCCTTGGCTCGGGCAAGCCCCGCCCGCAGGGCCTCCATGGTGGCAGCTCCATCTGCAGTCACAACATATTAAAGATACTGGCATCACGCTGCTCTTACTATGTGACATTCACTATAAATATCACCTACCCTGTGCCTCGTCAAGCCGCTTGTTAACAAGCTCGATGTTGGCATCCCCCGCATCCAGTCGCCATTTTAGTTCGGCGACCCCATCAGTCTGGCTAGCCACCGGAGCTTCAGACACCTGCACATAACGACAGTCTGGTTATTACCTAGGACTATGATCCTTTGTTCGCTGCCGTTCTCGACAACCAGAGTCTTAGGGGCTACTATCTACACAGGGCGCACCTAAAAATGTGCGGTACTTCCAGAAATGCATATCATTCCACGTACCTCAAAGCCCGTCAGTAGACTCATGAAGGCTTCATGCAACCCGTTTTCGGCGGACTAAATCCTTTCAATCACCGTACACATTAATGTACGGTGCTCTTCTGAGATAGTCGCTCGCTCTAGCAGACCCTTCAGTACGTCCGACCGCATACCAAGTGGTGCCGGACTCTTTTGAGTGCTCTCCTCAAGAGCCGGATACTGAGGGCTTCGGGTGACCATGGGATTACCTTTTGGCCTTGCCGGATCCAGAGAAACTCTCTGTGACGACACTTCAAGGTCGCCCGCTTCTTGAGCCATTGAGTCCGGGGGAGGCGTTTCGCTCTCCATCATCTCCGGAAGAAGATCCCTCGAAGACGAGCTCTGCTGAGAAGGGCTCAGATCCGAACTGCAAGATAGATGCTTCGGTTATCTTCCTCAGGAGTAAGGTAGTATATCTTCACTATTAAGTACTTTTCGACTACTTACAACTCATTAGAGGGCTGATCCCCGCACGGACTTTGTGCGGCAAGAGCACCCTCCGAGGCAGGACCCTCTGGTGAAGTTTTCTTCTCCCGTTTGGAAACCTTGGTTTCCGAATCATCAGAGGTAGTCCTCTTCCTCCCCCGGGGCGAGGGAATGTCAGATTCCTTCCCTGCGTTATCCTCCCTCACAGAGGCGCTCGTTCCCTCGGTTGGAATAGGTAGCGGTGGGGGCCCGCTTTCGCCCTCTTTATTCCGCCTTCATCTTCCTTTGAGGGCACCAGGCAAGGTGCTGGCTCGAGCATCTTTTCCAGCACCGGATTGTCCAAGCCTTCGGGAAGGGGGGCCGAACACCGGATCATCTTCGCCTTTGTTATCCAGTCCTGGTCAAAAAGCGATTCTTCATAATGACGTCATGATAAATGAAAGATAGTGTGTTCGGCTAGAGGATTACTTACTTGGGCCGCGGTGCGGTTGCTGCTCAGGCCCACATCCTCGGAGGTGTCCGGACACTCTATTTGGGGTCCGAAGAACGACTTGTACATCTCCTCGTGCGTTAGGCCGAGGAAATTCCGAATAGCGCACGGTCCTTCTGGGTTGAATTCCCACAAGCGGAGGTGCCGGCGTTTGCAAGGCTGGACTTGACGAACTAGCATGACTTGGACTACCATAACCAAATTAAAATCTCCCTCGAAGAGATCCCGGATGCGGCTCTGTAGTATGGGCACATCCTTGGCTGGACCCCAGCTCAGCCCCCTGCTGATCCATGATCCATGACATCAGTTGTGGTGGAGGGCCCGAGCGAAAGACAGGGGAAGCTACCCACTTGGCACTTCTGGGAGCGGTGACGTAGAACCACTCCTGTTGCCATAATCCGGACATCTCTGGAAAGGAACCCTTTGGCCATGGAGCTCCAGTGATCTTGCTTACTAATGCCCCTCCGCACGCTGCATGCTGCCCCTCAAACGTCTTCGGCTTCACATCAAAGGTCTTGAGCCACTGGTCGAAGTGAGGGGTAATACGGAGGAAGGCCTCACATACGACAATGAATGTCGAGATGTGGAGAAAGGAGTCCGGGGCTAGATCGTGGAAATCAAGCCCGTAATAGAACATCAAACCCCTTATGAAGGGATCCAGAGTGAGGCCTAGTCCTCGGAGGAAGTGGGAGATGAACACGACATCTTCATTGGGTTCAGGAGTAGGGACGACCTGCCCTCGGGTGGGCAGCCGATGTGAGACTTCGGCGGTCAGGTATCTTGCCTCCCTCAACTTCTTGATATCCTCTTCCGTGACGGAGGAGGGCATCCACCAGCCCTGGAGGCTGGATCCGGACATGATTGAAGATCCGAAGCACCTGACCTAGGCTTTGAGTGGTAGAACTCGAGGCGGGGGAAGGATTCGATTAAGCACGGGAGGGAAAAAGTATAAGCCTTGACCCTTTATAAAGAGGGTGAATATCAAGCGTCCTCCTCGTGGCCGTTTGGGACTTGCCTAAAATCTAGGAGTCCTAGGCACGGTTGGGTTACCCATGACTGTATTGATGAGAATCTCGTAATAAGAGGGACACGATCTCTGCTTTGACAAGACATGTCAAGAAACTGCCTCGCGTTATGTGCGGGCTAGTTAAAGAAAAATGGTTTGAATAATCACCGAGCCATGGCATGACGTCATGTTGCCAAAACGTGTCAGCAGGTTAGATTTGTGGAAATATTATTCTCTCTACGGTGGTATGTGGAACATATTTTGCAGGGTCGGACACTATCCTTTTATTCGAACTCTTCTGTGGTATATCCGGAGGAGGAACCCGCCTTGCAATGTCGAAGACAATACTGTGCGCCGGACTCATCGTCATTGAAGCCTGGTTCAGGGGCTACTGAGGGAGTCCTGGATTAGGGGGTCTCCAGACAGCCGGACTATATCCTTTGGCCGGACTGTTGGACTATGAAGATACAAGATTGAAGACTTCGTCTTGTGTCTAGATGGGACTCTACATGACGTGGAAGGCAAGCTAGGCAATATGGATATGTATATCTCCTCCTTTGTAACCGACCTTGTGTAACCCTAGCCCCCTCCAGTGTCTATATAAACCGGAGAGTTTTAGTCTGTAGGACAACATACAATCATACCATAGGCTAGCTTCTAGGGTTTAGCCTCTCTGATCTCATGGTAGATCAACTCTTGTAATACTCATATCATCAAGAATAAATAAAGCAGGACATAGGATTTTACCTCCATCAAGAGGGCCCGAACCTGGGTAAAACATCGTGTCCCCTGCCTCCTGTTACCATCCTCCTTAGACGAACAGTTCGGTACCCCCTACCCTAGATCTGCCGGTTTTGACACTGACATGCCTCAATTAGCTTGGCCAGCTCCTCCCCCATAGCTTGGCGTTTGAGCTCGGAAAAGCGCCACAGTGCTTGTTTGATTGGGTTGTATCCTTTTAAGATATTAAGGCTATGTTCGGCAAGCTCACGTGGGATTTCCGGCATGTCAGAAGGGTGCCAGGCAAATATATCCCAGTTTTCGCGAAGGAAATCCCTTAGTGCGGCGTCGACCATTGGGTCTAGTTGTGCTCCAATAGATGCTGTCTTCTTGGGGTCCATTGGGTGGACCTGGAATTTGACTATTTCTTCTGCCGGTTTGAAGGAGGTGGATTTGGGTCGTTTGTCTAAGATCACATCGTCCCTATCCACTGTGGAGTGCAGTGTGGTTAATTCTTCGGCCACAAGGGCTTCAGATAATGCCTCAAGGGCCAGGGATGTGGTTTTGTTTTCGGCATGGAGTGTTATGTCCGAATCACTGACAAGAGTGATTACACCGTTTGGTCCGAGCATTTTGAGCTTCATATACCCGTAATGAGGTATAGCTTGGAAGCGTGTAAAAGCATCCCGCCCCAACAGGGCATGGTATCTGCTGCTGAAAGGAGCCACTTGGAAGGTGATTTCTTGAAACCTATAATTCTCTGGCGTGCCGAATACCACGTCAAGTTTGATTTTTCTCGCACACCGCGCCTCCCGGCTAGGAATGATTCCTCGGAAGGTCGTGCTGCTTTGCTTGATGCGGCTCCTATCTATTTCCATTTTGTGGAGTGTATCCTCATAGATGGGGTTTAGTCCACTGCCACCGTCCATGAGGACCTTGGTGAGTCGAAAACCGTCCATGATGGGACTGAGGACCAAAGCGGCTGGTGCTCGGACTGTCCTTTATTTTGGTTCGTCGCCGGCATTAAAGGTTATAGCCGTGTCGTCCAAGGGTTTACTGTGGCGATTTGATAGACTTTGGCTAGGCCGCGATCTGCCCTTTTGCGCTTATTTTTTGATGCAAATGTCTCAAAGACCGTCAGTACTCTGGGTCGTCATCTTCTGGAGGGTGTTGCTCTGGGGTGTTTTTGGTAAGGATGTCCTCGCCGCCTTTGGCTACATGCCGGAGTATCCAACATGCTTTAAGGCTGTGGGTTGGTATGGTATCCGGTGTTGTGTGTATTTTTCATGGGCCATCGAGCCATCCCTCTAGAACGGTTCCACGTCGCGTAATGGGTTTGTATTTCTTGGCTATTGGACTGGGCACATCACGGGGATGCGCCCTTCTTGTCTGGGCCAGTGGTTGAGTTGGGACCGATGGCTCCCAACAAGCTACTTGTTCCGTCCAGGCGCGTTCCATTGCGCTGTACTTTTGTACGATAGTTGCCAGGTCAGCAAAGTGTAGTATGCGGCGGCGATTAAAGGAGTTGAGGATTCCTTCGTTTGTGCAATTGTTGCAGAATGATGATATCGCGTCCTCGTCACGGCAATCTTTAACCTTTTCCTTGACAAGGAGGAACCTGGCCCAGAAGTGGTGGACCGTTTCCTAAGACTGTTGTTGTATGCTCGTGAGAGCGTTTATGTCTAGGTGGGTGGGTCGAATTGAATCTGGACCCTGACCCGATCGATGATCTGGAGTCTGAAGTTTTTCCAGACTTGACAGTCCGGCCTCCGGAGAATCTTCTGGTTGCCTTTGCCCGCCATCCGATTCTATGTTCGGAAGGCCGGTCACCTCCTTTTGCGGGTGGGTATCCAGCTCTGTAGGGTCGGCGATCCGGACATAGTCCGTCTTCCGCATAGGGGAAGAGTCGCAAGGCCACTAGTGTGCCGAAGAGGTTGTCACCATAGAGGCTGTTGAGGGTGGCAGGCGTCGCAGAGCCTGGGCGCATGGGCTGGAGGCGTATGTCAATGTCATCCGCGAGCTTCTTGACGAGGGTGAACTTGTCGAGGAAGTCGACGATGACCTCATCGAACAAGGAGACGAAGCTTCCGTCCAAGCGGCCTCTCGCCCTGGTGGCCTCAAGCACGACCTGAAGACATTCCTCGGTGTCGGGCCGCAAGCTGACATCGTGGACCATCTGGCACAGCCGGCTGATGCTCGCGCTCATTGCCTCCATGGGTCTAGCTTCTAGTTAACTGATCTTGCGATTGGAGTAATCACTCTTGCCCTTGGTTAGGGTGCGTAGGATTTTGTAGACAGGACTGGCGGGGAGCCATTATATGAGAAGTGTTGACTGCGTTGCATTCATGTGTGTGTTGGCCATCTACTCCTCGGCCCTCTACTGCACCTGCCTTTGGCTGTATGACAGGTGGGCCAGCCACCTGTTGGGCCCACGTGTCATACACCCAAACGTAGGTGCAGTAAGTCGATGAAGCTATGTCCCTCTCCGTGCCGATGCAGTATAGTCATCTCACCGGACCTCTAGTTGGGGCCAAACGAGAGAACTTTGATGTTTACTAGTTTATTGGTCCCCTTTGCATTTTGCGCCAAGTTTTGACCTTTGATTTAACTAATAAAATGTTAATGCATGTAACCAAAAATGTTGAGTAAGTCACCTTACGAAAACCAAATAATCACAAAACACTTAGGCATGGTACATTAACTCCCTGCTCGTTTCTTATTTCCTGACATATCAACCAATGAGAGATGTGGGCCGTGCATGCTTTCAATGACTTGGGACTACCAAACATGACATGCAGTGGTTAGTTCATTGCATGTAATCCTATTAATTAGCAAAAAGACATTAACTTCTATCGCTTTCCACTTCGTCTTGGTCATGGTGCACAACCTAAGAGCATGGTTAATAGTATAGCCAGTTGCTGGCTATATGATGTTGCCATGTCATATAGAGCCATCACTTGTAGCCACTCTGATGAGGCACAAACTAGCGAGATGCTAATTCGCGCGTGTAGATGGCCCGATCTTTCACGGTGCTGCTTGATCAACAGTTCGTCCTCTTGTTCCTCCTCGCAACCTTCAAGATAATTTTCACCTGCGTACAAAAATACACAAACGAAAATAATGACCTCCTCGGATCAGCACGTAGGCGTCGATGTGATGATCAACCCTCCGTCGCTAGTAAATTTCCACGATGGGAAAATCACAGATAATACACAAGATATGGCCGCCCGTAACTCGAACGTTTTTCTGTATATCTCATACTCGAAAATAAAACTCACAACTCATTTCCCCTGTTACAATGGCTGTGGCCCGTGATAAATAGCCATCTCCACGTGACTGCTCCGCTAAAGGGAAAAAAAGAATTAACACCTAAAAAAGTCGTGCAAGACTTGGACTAGAATAAGAAACAAAAATCCTAACCAATCACAACCGTAACTACTATTTAAGAAACTTCCTAATATAATATTCTTGCTAATTAGCATGCATGTATTTATCTAGCACGTAACGTGCGTTCCTTATTCCATGAGATTGAAACGAACATGCCTTTATCCATTGAGGGGGAGTTCTGAACGTGGGGATGATCTTCTCTAGTTTCGGCTCCTGCCCTTGGTTTTCTTGTTCAAGGGTCAATCCATGCATGGGTTCACGACTTCTTCTTCTCTGTTCTTTGCACGATATATCAGAAACATCAAGGCTGCTCCACACTTTCCTCCGTTGCCATACATGCTGTATTTGTGACTTTTGTTTCGGTCATTTGGCTGGAACAATATAGGTTGATCTTGAACTCGACACAATACTAATTCTGGGGCCACATAACAAACGCATTTGCCCATCAATGCCTCGATGTTTTTCCGTAGCATGCACCAAATTTGTTCGCACAAGTTTTTCTTTGCTTGTCATCTCTTTAGTTGGTTTGACTTGAGTGGTGACGACATTTGAAGATAAACCGGGTATTACATTGGTCGTATCATCCTCCCTTCCTTGAAGCGAAACCGTCCTCGGTTTCAAGTCTATTTCAAGCTTGATTTTAGACTCAGGAAATTGGAACTCTGTTTTTATTGCGCTGTCCGTCATTGGTTTCAGCATGCGTCGTCTTCCATCGTGCATGAATGTATATGTATTAGATTTACCTGCATGCACAGCGTCATGGTCATACTGCCATGGTCTTCCCAACAAGAGCTGGCACGCATCCATTGGCACAACATCGCAGTCGACTTTGTCAATATATTCACCAATAGCAAATGTCACACGTACTTTAAGTGTAATTTTTAATTTTCCAGAATTGTAAAGCCACTCAACATGGTGCGGTTTTGGGTGCCGCCACATGGACAAATCCAAAGCCTGCACGAGATCTTTACTTATGGCATTGGTAAAACTGCCACCATCAATTATCATCTTGCATGCACGATTTTTGATATTGCACTGTGTTTAAAAAACACTCCACCGCTGCCCCTTTGCACCACTATCATCTTGCACCTTCTCCACCAAAAGATTCAGCCCCTTCGTCGGTGCATCGTCTTCTTCCTTTATATCTTCTTGCTCTTCTCTTCTTTTAAGCAAACGACTTTTCCAATCTGCAGTGTACAGATCCACTGGCATAGGAATAAAATAAATCTGCTGGCCCTTCCATGATAGAGAGTAATTATTCTTCTTGAAATTTCGAATAGCGCCAACACGTTTTCACCATGGATTACCAAGTAGTAGATGGCACGACACCATGGACACAGGACAAACGTGAAAAAATTCTGCACAACAATATTTTCCCAGATCAAAAAATAGCAAAATCCGATGCGTAATTTTGATTTCACTTTTGAACCACTTCAGCATGTACGGCCTTTCAAGAGGTGCCATCTTCAGCCCCAATTTTTTCACCACCTCCATGCTCACCATATTGACTGCGGTACTCTCATCGATCGTCAGATTGACACGTCGTTCGTTCACGACGCAACGAGTGTGAAAAAGAGTGACCTCGCCAATGCCTTCCTCCTCCATCAATACGTTCCTGCTCAACATGTTGATGCTTGACTCCGTAGGTGATATTGCAAACTGAGTCGCCGTGACTAACCTTTGCTCTGAATACCACTTGATGAGGCACGGACTAGCGAGATGCTCATTCGCGCGTGTAGATGGCCCGATCTTTCACGGTGCTGCTTGATCAACAGTTCGTCCTCTTGTTCCTCCTCGCAACCTTCAAGATAATTTTCACCTGCGTACGAAAATACACAAATAAAAATAATGACCTCCTCGGATCAGCACGTAGGCGTCGATGTGATGATCAACCCTCCGTCGCTAGTAAATTTCCACGATGGGAAAATCACAGATAATACACAAGATATGGCTGCCCGTAACTCGAACGTTTTTCTGTATATCTCATACTCGAAAATAAAACTCACAACTCATCTCCCCTGTTACAATGGCCGTGGCCCGTGATAAATAGCCATCTCCACGTGACTGCTCCGCTAAAGGGAAAAAAAGAATTAACACCTAAACAAGTCGTGCAAGACTTGGACTAGAATAAGAAACAAAAATCCTAACCAATCACAACCGTAACTACTATTTAAGAAACTTCCTAATATAATATTCTTGCTAATTAGCATGCATGTATTTATCTAGCACGTAACGTGCGTTCCTTATTCCATGGGATTGAAACGAACATGCCTTTATCCATTGAGGGGGAGTTCTGAACGTGGGGATGATCTTCTCTAGTTTCGGCTCCTGTCCTTGGTTTTCTTGTTCAAGGGTCAATCCATGCATGGGTCCACGACTTCTTCTTCTCTGTTCTTTGCATAATATATCAGAAACATCAAGGCTGCTCCACACTTTCCTCTGTTGCCATACATGCTGTATTTGCGACTTTTGTTTCAGTCGTTTGGCTGGAACAATATAGGTTGATCTTGAACTCGACACAATACTAATTCCGGGCCACATAACAAACGCATTCGCCCATCAATGCCTCGATGTTTTTCAGTAGCATGCACCAAATTTGTTCGTACAAGTTCTGCTTTGCTTGTCATCTCTTTAGTTGGTTTGACTTGAGTGGTGACGACATTTGAAGATACACCAGGTATTACATTGGTCGTGTCACACTCATACAATAAGGTTAGGTATAAGGCTGGCTATAAGAGTACTACTTTTTCTCATCTTCTCTCTCTCTTTCTTCATATTTATTGTGGTATTGGCCTAGGAATCCGCATATAGCTAGGCTCTTGCATGAGAGCCCACTCCTCTTTTCACTTGCTCTAAGATGACTTAGGCTAGTCATAGTGGGAGTAACTTAGGTAGTAAGATAGCGCACTTCAAGAAAATTTTGCTTATGTGGCATGTAGTTAATGAGGAGAGAGGTGTTTAGAGTAACATAATATGATATTGTAACATAGCGCTTCCCAAGAAAGGATGAGTCTACAAGCTAATAAATGAGGCCATCTATGATACTAGTACTATGTTACTTTACACTATGAAGGTAGTAACTTAGACTAGTGTCATATACATGACACTAGTATAAGTTACTCCCCACTATCACCAGCCTTATACACCTAGACGGAGGGAGTAGTCTCAAGTCATTGGATGCATACGCACCCCACGTCTCGTATTGGGTGATTTCTTTTTTCGTGGCAAAAAACAGGGAACGAGGTGGGTAGTTAATGCCCTGCGCCTAAAAGTTTTGGGATTACTATTTGGTTTTCGTAATGTGACAAATGCACTAGTACGGAGCGAGTACAATCTTTGATTGCAATTTTTTGTTGGTAGCTTACAAAGCTGAGCGCTCGGTGAGTACAATAGTAGTCTGATTGATGAGACTTCAGATTTGAGCCATCTATCGGAAGGAATAAAACAATACACCATGTATTTATTTACAGAGGGAGTAGTACATTTTTTGTGACATGCATTACTAGCTATTGCTAGTCAAATACTAAATCCAGATGGACGTGGTAGTACTACTAAATCCAGATGGTGGTGCTAGTACTAGTAGTAGTACTACCAATGTAGTAGTACTGTACTACCTGTTGGTCAAATTATTATGTGCTGCTCCTCACAGTGAAGTGACAAAACCCTGCGCCGGAGATGACACCTGAGTATAGGCATTGCGTTCGGCATACCATAGTCAGCCTCACCGTCTGGAGTCACTATCATCATGGCTGTAGAGCTAGCTTGCTTACAATTAGCTGTGTTCGACATAATTTCCCGTGCGTAGATGTCGTGCATTGCACGGAACACCAAGATTGGGGGTGGACGGCGCCGACAGCGGCCATCACGCCAGATTTTTCCATGGCCTTCTAGATGTGGTGGGGAGGAGATAAGGCTGATTGTGAGAGACAAGGAGTTGTTTGTAAATAGGGAACAAGTGCGGGCATCTTTTTGCAAAACTAGAGAAGTTTGTTTTGTATGTGTCAGATCTATATCCGACGACTATTGGTGAAAGATGGCTGGCACAAAATCATCACTAACTTAGGACCTCTTTGATTCACAGGATTTTGAAAACGCAGGAATAGGACACGGCAATATTATAAGTTTCGAATTGATATTACAAATGTTAGAAGTAATGCTGCTCCTACGAAGAGGGAATTACTAGGAAGTTTACATAAGAACTTTCGCTACTTTAGGTGGATGCAGCATTATCATACAAACTAAAATCCACCGCCCTGACAAGTCACTAATGGGCAAATAAATTTTTGAGTCTCTGGCCACTTGATGTTTCAAAAACAAATTCACCTTCTGCAGAGACTTTGTCATTTAGGCTTAGACGCTTGCGGTGATCAGCACACCATTCATTGTTGCGCCAGAGAACACCAAACGTCATTACATTGAGCACACTTGCCTCTGGAACAAAGAACCTAGCCAATTTAATCTCAGATGTGCTTCCTCGGTAGTCAATCAAATCAATTTCTGTAAGATGGAGATCAAGGCATTCGATGAGATTGTTATAGTGCAGCACATTTTTCACTTTCGAGTCTTTTTTTATTTGTGAAAGAAGAGAACATATTAGAGCAGCTAGTTGTATAAGACTGCCATGTCATCAAGAGGTACCGTTATCATTCGCTCATACGATAGGGTTGTCTAGCTAGTGATATTTTTCACTCTCTCTCTTTCTCTTTCATCTCATTTACCTAGGAGCACGTGAAGAGCTTGGGCATTTGTTGCCTTCCACTATGTGGCCGATGCCATATTTCTCAAAAGTATGCCACATAATATGCATCGATGTCGAATCAAAAGATTTTGGCACCACTCTCGCAATGTGAGAAAGTTGGCACCGTTGTGCACACAGACCCACATGTATAAACAAATCAATCAAACCAACTACACTAGCCTCTCACTCTCCCAAACAAGTGTTTTTTATTGCCTCAGTCCTCTCTCTCTCCCACGCAAGTGTTTTTTCATTGCGTGGGTTAATTTGGCACCGGAGCAAAGTAGGTGATCCAGATTGGGGTACCAGGTGAGCAATGGAGGGGCATCGATGCCAAATGCATCACAAGTGAATTTGGCATGTGTTTTGGCCTACATAGTGGAGGGCCACTGAGGGAGTCCTGGACTAAGGGGTCCTCGGGCGTCTGGCCTGTTGGACGTGGGCCGGACTGATGGACTATGAAGATACAAGACCGAAGACTTCCACCCATGTCCGGATGGGACTCTCCTTGGCATGGACGGCAAGCTTGGCATTCGAATGTACTGTTTCCTTTCTATGAAACCGACTTTGTACAACCCTAGTCCCCTCTGGCATCTATATAATCTGGAGGGTTTATTTCATTGGGACGATCATAATTAGATAGGCTAGACTTCTAGTGTTTTAGCCATTACGATCTTGTGGTAGATCAACTCTTGTAACCCCCATACTCATCAATATTAATCTAGCAAGACATAGGGTTTTACCTCCATCGAGAGGGCCCGAACCTAGGTAAACATTATGTTCCCTGTCTCCTGTTACCATCAACCTCAGATGCACAGTTCGGGACCCCCTACCCGAGATCCGCCTATTTTGACACCGACATTGGTGCTTTCGTCGAGAGTTCCGTTGTGTCATCATCAGGAGGTTCGATGGCCCCGTCAATCGTCTACAACAAAGTTGTCCAGGGAGAAACCTTCCTCCCCGGATAGATCTTCGTATTTGGTGGCTTCGCACTGCGGGCCAACTCGCGTGGACATCAAGGGAAGATTGATAGCTACGCCCCTGGCCGTCAGGTCAGATTTGGAAGCTTGAACTACATCGCGGATATCCGCGGAGACTTTATCTTCGAAGGATTCGAGACCATGGCAGCCGCTCCCTGCCTCCACGATGAACATGACTTAAATATGTCATCGAACCATGCCCAGGGGATAGCACCTGTAACTGCTCTGGCCCTGGATCTGGAGCAGATTGCGCCATCCGAGGACGGGAGGCTCAACCCCACCACAGAAATCACAGACTCAGCAGCGTTAGAGCCGCACACCGACCCAACCTCGAGTGGGATCCGTGTCACCGGAACCTCGGACCCATTTTCGGCTACAAGTTCTGAACCACGTGCGTCCACGCACGACGAGCTTGATCAGGCATAGATCGTCGAATTCAGCTTCGCGGACATATTTCGGCACTCGCCTTTAGGCGACGTGCTAAACTCATTAAAAACACTTGCCTTAGTGGGGGACTATCAGCCGAGTTATATCCGGTTTGAACTAGACGCTGACAACGGAGAATTCCGCATCCCACCCAACCCACTTAATAGCCATTGTCAAAGACTTAACCAACATGCTCGATTACGGCTCCAAAGACATCGACGGTATGGACGACGATGCTGGAGAGGAGTGGGCTGAAAATCCACCATTCACTGGACGATGGACGACCACCTCCTCATACGATGTATACATGGTAGATGCACCAAAAGAGAATAGTGGCGATGACAAGGAAGATCCAGTTGAGGATAAACCTCCTGAGATACAACCAAAACGCCGGCGTCAGCGGCGCTGATCTAAATCACGCCGCAGCAAAGACGGAAACACTGACACAAGAGAAGATAACACTCCGGACGTTGCCAAAGACAATGAAGATCCCGTTGAGGCAACTTCCGAACAGGACCAACGGGAAGATGGGCATGTCAGCCCTGACGAACAGGCCATTCATGGAGATTCGGAGGACAGTAATTATCTTCCACTCTCCGAGGATGAGGTGAGCCTCGGCGACGAGGATTTTATCATGCCTGAGGAACCTCTCGACCAGGAGAGCTTTCTTAACATTTAGTGTAAAAGTTTGACCATACACCTAAGAAAATGCCAATGCATGTCACAAAAAATTATACCATTTGAAATTATGTTCAAATATGAATCCAACGATATAATTTTTAGTGACATGCATTAACATTTTGTGAGTTAAATCTATGGTCAAATTTTGATACTACAAAATAGGAAGAGTAAACCAGGACGGAGGTAGTACTTGCTCTTAGGGTAACCATA
Organism: Triticum urartu; assembly: GCF_056163025.1. Lineage (NCBI taxonomy): Eukaryota > Viridiplantae > Streptophyta > Magnoliopsida > Poales > Poaceae > Triticum > Triticum urartu. The sequence goes on along the minus strand of NC_141877.1, from coordinate 217,153,037 downwards.
GAGTTACTAGTATAAGTTACTTTCCACTATGACTAGCCTAGGCTACTATAGTAGTACAACAAAAAACGATGCAGGTGATCACGTGAGAAAAATAACTAAAAACATTTCTTTCAGTGCAGTGCGTAGATGCAGTTTTGAACACTACACTTGTCATTGTAATTTCGGAAAATTACGAAAAAGTTGAGCTACGTTGTGATTATTGTTTACTAATAGGAAAGAAGTTTCACCTCGATGAGTAGCTTCTCTGTACACGGAAAGCATTTAAGGAATCCAACAACTTGATCCAGATTGGGGCTGATAGATTTTATTGCCAAGATCTTCACTGTGCGCATAGTCTGGGTCAATCTTGTGGGAATCATTTTCTGGAAGACGGTCGTAAATACATCAAGAAGAAATTTAAAAATGTGAATTTCAAGAAGACGGAGAAGAAGATGAGTGTTGTACTTGAACAATTACGGATCCAATAAAGAGTTCGGAGAATTTGGCAGATGAGTACACCAACGCTGTCAATTTCGGGCGTCAATGAACCTGATTTTTGTTGGACCTTCTAGATCAGATACAAGCAATCTCTCAAGTAAAGGCGCATTCTCCATGACCATAACGTGGAACAGCTGGAGTGATATCTTCCCAATTGATGTCTTGTTGCGGGGCCAGGAAGACACATAAATCCATCGGAGATTCGTCGACGTGATGTGGAGGCTAATGAACTCGTGGATCTGCTCTAGACAAAGGCACTCGAGCGCAGTACAGCTGCGGAGCAGGTGCTCCATAGCCTTCTTTGAGATGACAACGTCGAAGAGGTCGAGCTGCTTGAGTTGAGGGAGAAGAAGGGCGGGCGTGACATTAATTTGGGGAAGATAGTAGGAGCTGAAGCTGGCACGGCGCAGCGTTGGCGTGAGGCGAAGCGCGGACAGCGGCAGATAGCGACATCGTCCAACTTCAAAGCTGAGCTCCTCGAGGTGATCTAGGGCTGGGGATAAGAACCACTCGTCGAACTTGGCTTGGACCTTGCAGTTGGTACTGAACCTGCGGATGTCAAGCCATCTGGCTGGCCCAGGGTGCGATGAAAGGATCTTGGAGACTGCGGCCATGCGTTTGCAATCCCCGTCACAGAGGCAGCTATCGACGGTGAGGTTGAGGGGGACGCGGCACCAGAGGGGGCGCCACCGCCAAGAGAGTAGGGCAGTCCGCACGGCGGATTTGGTGGGGAGGAGGCCGGTGATGATGAGCAGCATGTCATGGGGGAGGCTGCTGATGAAGTCCAGGCTAGCCGGATGCGGTTTTGGCTCGAGCCGCCTCTGCTTGTTGGTTGCCTCGCCGTCCATGTCAACCGGCGGTGATGCCGGTGTACAGTGTGCTGGTGTGTGTTGTGTGCTGGCCTACTGGGTGTGCGCGAGTTCATTCTTCTGTGCATGAGGTCGTGTAGTGGTGAATTGTGCGTGAGTGCATCCATCACGCGGAATAAGTGTGTCCTCAATGCGCCCTCAATTTACTAGCATGCGGGGTGCTACCCCGAGTGGTTTCAACTGTGTTTACTTCACCGCGTGTCATATGGGCCTCTAGTTTACTTATTTTTGCCCACTGCCACATGGGCCAGCACATGAAGATAGAGAACACGAGCTGACAAGGCAGCATGTGGACTAGTTGACCGGTTAACTAAACAATATACGGAGCTATACGCTGACACAGTGAGCGTATAATCTGTCGGTATAGAGAGTTCGAGTGAGAGGGGAGGACCATGAGAGATAGCAGAGAGAGAGAGAAAGAACTACTCCCTCCATTCGATAATGTAGTGCCAACATTTTTTTAAAGTCAAACTTTTGAAACTTTGACCAAGTTTATAAAGAAATTACTTATATCTACAATACCAAAGATAAATGATAGTATGAAGTAAGTACATGTTGTGATGAATTTAATGATCGTTCCAAATGTAAATGTTTTTCTCCACATATACCTGGTCTAACTTTTCCGAGGTTTGACTTCTCAAAACATCCATATGCTTATGGACGTGAGAGAGTACCTAACTAGAGAGAGTGTGTGTGAAATAGAAAGAGTGACTGAAAAAAGTGTGTGTGCGTGTGTGAAAGAGACATGGACAACACATGATAAAAGTAGAGAAAAAGCGTGTGTGTCTTATGCAAACATATCACACATGCATCTTCGACTACGGAAGCGAGGTGAGGAGATAGTGTGTGGTTGTTTGCAACCGAGAGAGAAAGACCCCTAGCACGTGGCCAAGAGGGGCCTAACAAACAAGGCAGAGAGGTCGAGAGAGACGTATGGAGAAAATGCATACATGGGGAGGAGAGAGTGTATGTTTGCCGTAGAGAGATCCCCTAGAGATCGCGATGGGACTACATGGGAGGGAGATCGAGTGACAAGGTCTATGCGCGATAGAAGATACTGATAACCCACAAGTATAGGGGATTGCAACAGTTTTCGAGGGTAGAGTATTCAACCCAAATTTATTGATTCGACACAAGGGGATCCAAAGAATATTCTCAAGTATTAGCAGTTGAGTTTTCAATTCAACCACACCTGAAAGACTTAATATATGTAGCAAAGTATTTAGTAGCAAAGTAGTATGGAAGTAACGGTAACGGTGGCAAAAGTAACATTAGTGGTTTTTGTAGTAATCGTAACAGTGGCAACAGAAAAGTAACTAAGCAAAGATCAATATGTGAAGAGTTTGTAGTCAATGGATCAGTGATGGATAATTATGTCGGATGCGATTACTCATGCGATAGTTATAACATAGGGTGACACAGAACTAGCCCCAGTTCTTCATTGTAATGTAGGCATGTATTCCGAATATAGTCATACGTGCTTATGGAATAGAACTTGCATGACATCTTTTGTCCTACCCTCCCGTGGAAGTGGGGTCCTATTGGAAACTAAGGGATATAAAGGCCTCCTTTCAATAGAGTACCGGACCAAAGCATTAACACTTAGTGAATACATGAACTCGTCAAACTACGGTCATCATCGGGAGTGGTCTGGATTATTGTCACTTCGGGGTACCGGATCATAACACATAGTAGGTGACTATTGACTTGCAAGATAGGATCAAGAACTCACATATAATCATGAAAACATAATAGGTTCAGATCTGAAATCATGGCACTCGGGCCCTAGTGACAATCATTAAGCATAGCAAAGTCATAGCAACATCAATCTTAGAACATAATGGATAGTAGGGATCAAACCCTAACAAAACTAACTCGATTACATGATAAATCTCATCCAACCCATCATCGTCCAGCAAGCCTATAATGGAATTAATCATGCACGGCGGTGAGCATCGTGAAATTGGTGATGGAGGAAGGTTGATGATGACGATGGCGACGGATTCCCCTCTCCGGATCGCCGAACGGACTCCAGATCAGCCCTCCCGATGAAGATTAGGGCTTGGCGGCGGCTCCGTATCGTAAAACGCGATGAATCCTTCTCTCTGGTTTTTTCCTCCCCGAACTTGAATATATAGAGTTGGAGTTGACATCGGTGGAGCCTTAGGGGGCCCATGAGGCAGGGGCGCGCCCAGGGGGTGGGCGTGCCCTGCACCCTCGTGGACAGGGTGTGGGCCCCCTGGTGCTGATTCTTTCGCTAGTATTTTTTATTATTTCCAAAACGTCTCTTTGTAAATATTCAGGTCATTCCGAGAACTTTTATTTCTGCACAAAAATAACACCATGGCAATTCTGCTGAAAACAGCGTCAGACCGGGTTAGTTCCATTCAAATCATGCAAGTTAGAGTCCAAAAAAGGGCAAAAGTGTTTGGAAAAGTAGATGCGTTGGAGACATATCAAGTCCCCCCAAGCTTAAACCTTTGCTTGTCCTCAAGCAATTGAGTTGACAAACTGAAAGTGATAAAGAAAAACTGTTACAAACTCTATTTGCTCTTGTTGTTGCAAATATGTAAAGCCAGCATTCAAGTTTTCAGCAAAGATTATGAACTAACCATATTCACAATAACATTTAGGTCTCATGTTTACTCATATCAATGACATAATCAACTAGCAAGCAATAATAATAAATCTCGGATGACAACACTTTTCTCAAAACAATCATAATATGATATAACAAGATGGTATCTTGCTAGCCCTTTCTGAGACCACAAAATATAAATGCAGAGCACTTCTGAAGATCAAGGACTGACTAGACATTGTAATTCATGGTAAAAGAGATCCAGTCACAGTCATACTCAATGTAAATTAATAGCAATGCATGGAAATGACAACGGTGCTCTCCAAATGGTGCTTTTTAATAAGAGGATGGTGACTCAACATAAAAGTAAATAGATAGGCCCTTCGCAGAGGGAAGCAGGGATTTGTAGAGGTGCCAGAGCTCAAGTTTTGAAACAGAGGTAAATAATATTTTGAGTGTCATACTTTCATTGTCAACATAACAACCAAGAGATCTCAATATCTTCCATGCTATACACATTATAGGCGGTTCCCAAAAAGAATGGTAAAGTTTATACTCCCCCACTGTCGGTGTCAAAACCAGCGGATCTCGGGTAGGGGCTCCCGAACTGTGCGTCTGAGGTCGATGGTAACAGGAGACAGGGGACACGATGTTTTACCCAGGTTCGGGCGCTCTCTATGGAGGTAATACCCTACGTCCTGCTTGATTGATATTGATGAATACGAGTATTACAAGAGTTGATCTACCACGAGATCGTAATGGCTAAACCCTAGAGGTCTAGCTTGTATGGCTATGGTAATGAGTATTCGGCCTATCTATGGACCTAGCCCTCCGGTTTATATAGATACGGGAGGGATCTAGGGTTACACAAGGTCGGTTACAGAGAAAGGAATCTACATAGTTGGCAGCCAAGCTTGCCTTCTATGCCAAGGAAAGTCCCATCTGGACACGGGTGCAGTCTTCGGTCTTCGTATCTTCATAGCCCATCAGTCCGGCACATGGCTAACAGGCCCGACGCCCGAAGACCCCTTAGTCCAGGACCCCCTCAGTAGCCCCTGAACCAGTCTTCCACGACGAGGTGTTTGGCACATAGATTATCTTCGGCATTGCAAGGCAGTTTCCTGCAGCGATGACTTCTGAATAGTGTGCTCGGCCTTCCATTTAATGTTGTACCCCTCGGCTTCTGTGCATTAACAACTTCAGTTTCCATGTGTTGAGCGGATGCGAGAGGTTGAGGTATTTTTTGCATATACCACCCCGGCTGTACCATAAAGGTGCTTATTTAAAGAGAATAGATCTCAGATCCATTCCACACCCCGCGAAAAATCCTCAAAGCTTGGTAAGAAAAAACCACTCCAACATGGCTAGCACTCCCAGCTCTTCCTCTTGTCCCCACGACTCCAAAGAGGGTGATTGGGGGAGATGTTCCATATCCCACAGTCAGCTGGCGAAGCTGCAAACGCAGGGCTTTCTTCCCCCCGCGAACTTGGTCCCCGTGCGAGCAGGGATGACGTCCTTCAAGGGCGGGGCTCAAACAGAGAACTTCCCCAATCCGTCCAAGGGAGAACGAGTATGCTTCGTCCCCTTCTTGTTAAGAGGCATCAGATTTCTGATCCATCCCTTCCTCCAAGGTCTGCTGGAGTATTACGGCCTCCAATTGCACAGTATCACTCCCGCCTCTATCCTTCATATTGCGGGTTATGTCGCTCTATGCGAGCTATTCCTGGGCTACGAGGCCCAGTTCGATTTATGGAGAAGACTGTTCTGCCTCGTCCCTCGCAATCAAGGTGGGTCAATTTTTAAAGTGGGAGGAGCCGAAGTGTGGCGCATTGCCAGGACCGGATACCTGTCCGGCACGCCGAAGAAAGCTCCTGAAGAGTGGCCTTCCAAATGGTTCTACATCGATGACGTCGCTCTACCCGACCCCGTCCGCATGGGCCTCCCCGAGTTTTCAAATGCTCCGCTAAAGAAACGCCATTGCTGGCATCCTCGGAGCCTCGAGGAAGAGGATAGTACAGAGATCAGCTTGCTGCTGGGCGAGATTAAGATGCTTGCCCAGTCCGGATTGTCAATAGTCAAGGTAATGGCGATTTCTATAACACGGGGGTCTAGCCACTCCAATACAGAGGGCTACCCATGTGGCATTATAACGGGGAAGACGACGACTCATGATATGGTCGGAAGGGCCCAAAGACCCCCGCTGCCCTAGCCAAAATACTGGCCGAGCTGTATAAAGGGGAGAAGGAGGAGTTCACCCGTCTCCAATATCGAGACAGATTTTCCATGTATAATCCTCCCAGCTAGGTAAGCTTCAGCTTCAATATTTTACTCCTGCCCCTGAATCATTCTTGACAGGAAGTATCTTATCCGCTTATAATAGGAATGGCGAAAGGCTATCGAGGGGATCCATGACCCTGCCCCTCAGCTGGAGAATCGCAACCGGGATCTTGATCCTGGATATGAGGAAGATCCGGACATATTTGTGGAGCTCGAGGATGGAATATTCTATCAGATGAGCTATGGTGGTACAGATGTACCCATCATCGCCGATTACCCCGGCCTCCTTCCTGCTTCACACGTAAGTGATCTGGAGATACCTTGTCCAAGAGAGTTTTCTCATTCCTCCTCACCCACCGCGCTGTCCTGTGATCAAAAGGGGAGGCGTTCGGCGCTCCATGCTGCCCCGGGGGCATCTCCGAAGAGGGCGTCCCCCACACCAGGCAAGCCTTCAAAGAGGAATGCAAATGAAGATACGGCCGAGCCTTCATCAAAGAGGTATGAATTTGCCAATATGCATCTTGGCAGTCACATCCAACTGTGACCCTTCCGTTTACCCTGTATCAGGAAAAAGGTGTGCCGGACTATATCTGGGGGTCCGGCCGGTCATACTTCCCGCAGCCAGGATCCAGATCCTGCCGTGAAGAGGGGGGCTGATGCGGTGGTGACACCAGACTGTCCTCCAGCCGAGGATTCGGATGATGTATCCGTCAACAACTCGGAAGTGGAGAGCGCCATGAATCATCGGCACCGCAGGGCCATTTTACAAGACCCTGGCTTTTCAGAAGAGGCATTTAAACGCCTTTAGCTCGGCTGATGCATATATCCGAGCTGCTCGAGATGGGCTTAACAGAGCCACAAAGCAGCATTTAAAAGATGTGCAGGTAAGCGTAGATTTAATAAGAATATACCAGTAGCCCCTGAGGCTTAAAGTAGTTGATACAACTAATTTAAGGATCAATGTATAACCAGGTGCTTACAGAGAAGAACACCCTGTTAGCTCAGGAACAAGAAAAGTGTCAAAGCCAGCTAACTGCTGCCAATGCCGAACTGGAGAAATCCAAGAAGGCATCCCCTGGTAATGTTTCCCTCCGTCGAGAAAACATAATGGTACACTAATAATGCTAACTTAGTTTCTTACCTTTTTATCAAATCATTAGACCAACTGCAAGAATAGCTGGACGCCGCTCGAAGAGGAGAACATGGAGCCAAAAAACTGCTAGCAGCGGGCGAGCGTGTGCTAACAAAAGTCGTTCAGGAGAAAAACAAGCTCCAGGATGCGAACACCCAAATGCACGAAGAACTGAAAGATGTACGGGCCCAGCTGGCAGACTCCGTGAAGGAGAACAAAAACTGCAAGGTGGCATATTCAGTATGTGGCCGTATTTACCTTATAACACTTTGGAAGTAAAAGTAGCTGATATAGCTATGATTGCAGGTATATTAACGGGCCATCCCGAAGAGGAGGTGTCCGGATCATCAAGTGATCTTCCGCAAGGGATGTCGCAGTTGCACGAGCAAGCTCGGCAGGCAATGTGGAGTGTAGCCAAGGCCTTATGGCCATCCGACTCCCCTCCAAGGAGTATGGAGAAGCTCGTAGAGCTGTTCAAGGAAGCGCGGCAGCGTATCTGACAATGGAAGATATCGGCGTGCCGAGAGGGTGCGTGAAAGGCCTGGGCCATGGTAAAAACACGATATACCAAGCTGGATCCGAATCACATGGCCCGGGTCGGACCTCTAGGGTCAAATGGGGAAGAAATTCCCATTAGTTTAGTATATGGCCAAGTGGAGGTGGCCGCTAGATACTCCCAACAGGATTGTAAATTAGACCGCATGTTGGACGGTATAGAGGAGGACGTCTTTGAGTCCTAAGTGACCATGTACTTTCCTTCTAGCTGGATAATAAAAAAATTGTCATGGCCGATGTTTTCGCTTCGACCTTTGGACCCGAAGGTGCGGAGTGTTTCCGAATACCCTAACGGTAGAGTATACCACGCGTAGGGGTCATAGTTGCTTGAACATACAATGTGTATCCGGCTAGTTATGTTATATTACATTATGTAAGAAACATCTTCCAGTTCCGTTAAGGGTTCCTTTCCCTGGGTTTGCATGCGTGTAATGTGCATGTCAGAACTGTGATTGAAAAAATCGTAGAGTAAGTAACTTCTGGGGTTTCACAATGGATTGAATGCGGAAACGTCTTTAATTCGCCGACCGAATATTCCCTTAAGAACGCTAGCTTTCGGCTTCACCCAGTCTGAGGTACACATCCGGATGACCCGGCAGTAACAATCGCAGAGGTGCTCCTTTTATGCCCTAGCCGAACTAATGGGAACGTAGGGCATAAGCACAGTAGCCAGGCAACCCAGCTTGGCAAAACTTAAGTCATATCGATGCATATAATGGCGAAGAAAAGGTACATATGAAAAAACGCATATGTGGTGAGCTTGATGCTCGAAGAATAATAGAAAGCTTCTGTACGAGAAGCCCCCAGGTATAATGAACGTACATATGTGGATATGTACGCATCAGGGGAGGACGGTATAGCCATACTAAAGTCGTAGGGCTAAAGAGCAAAATGAAAAAAAAGATAAAAATGAAAAGAGAGAAAAATAATGTTAATAACAGGAGGAAGGAGACGAACACAGAGTTTGGTGCTAGGCATAAAATCGTCGGAGTCTGGCCGCATTCCAAGGATTCGGCTCCAGGTGATTGTCTGAAGCATCACTCAGGCGGTACGCTACTCCAGTGAGAACTTCGTCAATGATGAAGGGACCCTCCCACTTGGGCTTGAGTCTATCCTTTTTCTTCTCCTGCAGGCGTAGAACGAGTTCACCAACGTTATAATTCTTGGCCCGCACTTCTCTACTTTGATACCTACGAGCCTGTTGTTGATAAAATGCGGAACGGGCTTTTGCGATGTCTCTCTCCTCCTCCAGGGCATCTAAGTTATCCTGCCGATCAAGCTCGCCTTCTTTCTCTTCGTACATGTGCACTCGAGGTGAGTCATGAATAATATCGCAGGGTAACACTGCTTCTGCCCCGTACACCATGAAGAAAGGTGTAGATCCAGTAGTGTGCTTGGGCGTGGTCCGCAGCCCCCAGAGTACGGAGTCAAGTTCCTCCACCCAGTGCTTGTATGATTCTTTCAAAAGACCACACTATTCTAGGTTTGATGCCGCTCATAATAAGACAATTAGCCCATTCGACTTTACCGTTTGTCTGCGGGTGATAGACAGAGGCGTAATCGAGCTTAATGCCCAGATTAGCACATCAGGTTCTCACTTCATCGGCTGGGAAATTAGAGCCATTATCGGCGATTATGTTGTGTGGGACACCATAACGGTGTACCATGCCGAATATGAAATCTATTACCGGCCCCGCTTTGGCCGTTTTGACTGGTTTGGCATCTATCCACTTAGTGAATTTATCCACCATGACCAGCAGATAATTTCTCTTATGGCTTCCTCCTTTAAGGGGTCCGACCATATCGAGTCCCTAGACCGCAAAAGGCCAAGTGATGGGGATTGTTTGTAAGGCAGTGGGGGGATATGGCTTTGGTTGGCAAAGAGTTGGCATCCGATGCAACGTTGGACAAGGTCCTATGCATCTGCTCGGGCCGTCGGCCAATAAAACCCTATACAGAAGGCCTTGCTAACAAGGGCCCGAGCTGTGGCGTGGTGACTGCCGAGTCCGGCGTGAATTTCAGCTAAGAGCTGCTGCCCCTCTTCCTCGGAGATACATCGTTGAACAACTCCAGTAGCGATTTTCTTATAGAGCTCTCCATCAAGAACCTTGTAGGCCTTCGAACGCCGGACAATGAAGCGGGCCTCATTCTGATCCTTGGGAAGCTCCTTCTTATTAAGGTAGGCCAGGAAGGGTTCGGTCCATGGGGCAATGACTGCCATGATGAGATGCGCCGACGGTGTTATTTCAGTGGCTAAGCCTCCGATGATGTCGGTGTTTTCGGAATCTGGGGTTATGTTCGGATCCGGACTAGTGTTGCCGTTTTCCCCCTGCCACACCACCGATGGCTTAAAAAGCCTTTCCAGAAAGATATGGGGTGGGACGAGGTTGCGCTTAGCGCCAATACGAGCAATAACGTCCGCCTCTTGATTACTTACTCGAGCCACATGATGGAACTCGAGCCCCTTGAACCGGGACGCCATTTTTATGACGACATTACGATAAGCTGCCATCTTCGGATCTTTGGTATCGAAGTCTCCATTTATTTGAGATATTGCAAGGTTTGAGTCCCCGCGCACTTCTAGGCGTTGTATGCCCATGGAGACAGCCATCCGGAGACCATGCAATAAGGCCTCATATTCGGCTGCATTGTTGGAGTCTCTGTATAGTATTTGAAGTACGTACTGAACGACGTCTCCAGTAGGTGATGTTAAAACGATGCCCGCCCCTAGCCCTGCCAGCATTTTGGAGCCATCGAAATACATAACCCAATTGGAATATGTGTCGTACTCTTTAGGGAGTTCCGCCTCTGTCCATTCGGTGACGAAGTCAGCTAATACTTGGGATTTAATAGCTCGACGTGGTTTGTATGTAATATCAAATGGAAGGAGCTCAATGGCCCATTTGGCAATCCGGCCCGTGGCATCGCGGTTGTTTATAATGTCATTGAGTGGTACTTCGAAAGCCACTATGATCGAACACTCCTGGAAGTAGTGACAGAGCTTTTGGGATGCCATGAAGACCATGTATGATATCTTTTGATAATGGGGGTACCGGGATTTGCATGGTGTAAGGACAGTGGATACGTAGTATACTGGCTTCTGAAGCGGGAATTTATGTCCGCCCTGTTCTCGTTCAACGAAGAGCACGGAGCTCACCACCTGATGTGTTGCCGATATGTATAATAACATCGGTTCACCGATGTTTGGCGCGGCCAGGATTGGGTTGCTCGCAAGAAGGGTTTTTATTTCCTCCAGTCCGGCTGTTGCCGCGTCCGTCCACTCGAAGTGATCGGTTCGTCGTAGAAGGCAGTAGAGTGGCAATGCCTTTTCTCCCAATCTAGAGATAAAGCGGCTTAGAGATGCCACACAACCCGCGAGCTTTTGGACTTGTTTAAGGTCTGTTGGCGTAGGCAATTGTGACAGAGCTCGGATTTTTGGCTGGATTTGCTTCAATTCCTCTGTTGGAAATGATGAAACACAGCAGTTTTCCAGTGGGGACGCCAAAAACGCACTTTTCTAGATTGAGCTTATTGTCATACGCGCGGAGGTTATCAAATGTGAGACGTAAATCGTCTATTAGTGTTTCGACGCGCCTAGTTTTGATGACAATGTCGTCCACATAAGCTTCAACTGCCTTGCCGATCTATTTCTCTAGGCTTGTTTGAATCATGCATTGGTACGTGGCGCCGACGTTCTTGAGGTCGAAGGGCATGGTGTTGAAGAAGAATGGCCCATATGGGGTAATAAATGCTGTTGCAGCTTGATCGGACTCCTTCATTTTGATTTGATGGTATCCCGAATATGCATCAAGGAAACACAATAAGTCGTGTCCTGCGGTAGCATCAATGATTTGATCGATGCAGGGGAGGGGGAAGGGATCCTTAGGGCAAGCCTTATAGAGGTCATTAAAATCGACGCACAACCGCCAGGATTTGTCCTTCTTTGGTACCATCACCAGGTTTGCCAGCTAGTCCGGATGTTTTATTTCTCTGATGAATCTGGCCTTGAGGGAGTCCTGGATTAGGGGGTCTCCGGACAGCCGGACTATATCCCTTGGCCGAACTGTTGGACTATGAAGATACAAGATTGAAGACTTCGTCTCATGTCCGGGTGGGACTCTACTTGACGTGGAAGGCAAGCTAGGCAATACGAATATGTATATATCCTCCTTTGTAACCAACCTTGTGTAACCCTAGCCCCCTCTGGTGTCTATATAAACCAGAGGGTTTTAGTCCGTAGGATAACATACAATCATACCATAGGCTAGCTTCTAGGGTTTAGTCTCTCTGATCTCGTGGTAGATCAACTCTTGTAATACTCATATCATCAAGAATAAATCAAGCAGGACGTAGGGTTTTACCTCCATCAAGAGGGCCTGAACCTGGGTAAAATATCGTGTCCCCTGCCTCATGTTGCCATCCGCCTTAGACGCACAGTTTGGGACCCCCTACTCGAGATCCGCCGGTTTTGACACCGACATTGGTGCTTTCATTGAGAGTTCCTCTGTTTCGTCGCCGTTAGGCTTGATGGCTCCTACTATCATCGATAGTGATGTAGTCCAGGGTGAGACTTTTCTCCCCGGACAGATCTTTGTGTTCAGCGGCTTCGCACTGCGGGCCAACTCGCTTGGCCATCTGGAGCAGATCGAAAGTTACGCCCTTGGCCACGTGGTCACTTGATCTTTGATATCCGCGGAGACTTGATCTTCGACGGATTTGAGCCCCTGCCTTGTGCGCCACGCGGTCACGATGAGTACGATTTAGCTCTACCATTGGACCGTATTCAGGAGATCGCATCGGCAGCCGCTCCGAGCCTCAATTCGGTGCCAGTTGCGCCATCCATGGACGGGTGGATATACCCCGTCACGGAGGCCGTATCCTCAGCGGCAATCGAGCCGAATATTGACCTTACCCTTCACGGGAGCCGTGTTGCCAAACTGCCGGATCCTTCTCCGGCCACGGGCTCCGAACCGCCTGCGCCCGTTCCTGTCGAATCCAATTGGGCGCCGATCATGGAGTTTACCTCCGCGGATATTTTTCAGCACTCGCCCTTTGGCGACATACTGAACTCATTAAGGTCTCTATCCTTGTCAGGAGAGTCCTGGCCAAACTACGTCCGACATGATTGGGATGCGGATGACGAAGAAACTCGCCGCCCACCCACCACCCACTTAGTAGCCACTGTCTATGACTTAACCGACATGCTGGACTTCGACTCCGAAGGCATCGACGGTATGGACGACGATACGGGAGGTGAAGAGGAACCACTGCCCACAGGGCACTGGACGCCCACTTTGTCACATGACGTATACATGGTGGACACACCCAAAGAAAGCAACGACGAGGAACGGAAGGACGCAACGAAGGGTTGTTCCCTCGAGAAGCATTCTAAGCGGCGGCGTAAACACAACTCCAAATCCCGCCTCGGCAGAAATAACAATCATATAGACCCAGCAATAGAGCAGGGTGCACCATCGCCAGACCAGGGCAACACGGGGAATCAAACCGAACAACCCGACTCCGTCGAAGATAATAGTCCGGACGACATCACACCGAACAAGCGCCAGGAGCAACATAATGCCCACCAAAGGCTTGTTGCCACGGCGAGGAGTCTACAAAAACAGAAGCAAAGGCTCAAGGCTGCACAAGACACACTCAAAATCAAATGGAGTGAAGTACTCAACACTGCAGCGAAGTACGGCAGTAATCGCTACACCAAGAGCTATCAGAAGCGAAAGGTGCTACCAGAATTTGATGAGGAGGCCTTAGATCCTCCACAATTAAAAAATAAAACGCCATCCGGTCGGATAGACGACCACATAACCAACATAAAGCGGCAATCGATGCCACACATAAACCAGTACGCGATCCGCGTAAGGGCTCGCATCAAAAGGACGGCGCAACCAGATCCATCTATGGACCACGCAGGCGCGCTCCAACATACAATGCAACACAACAAACATCCGAACACCATGGTACACCCAAATACAGGGGTGCCGGACACCCTCTATGTTTCATCGATGAGGTGCTGGATCATGAATTTCCAGAGGGATTCAAACCCATAAACATAGAGGCGTACGACGGAACAACATACCCTGTGGTCTGGATTGAGGACTACATCCTCCATATCCACATGGCTCGAGGAGATTATCTCCACGCCATCAAGTACTTACCCCTCAAGCTCAAAGGGCCAGCTCAGCACTGGCTTAAAAGCCTCCTTGAAAACTCCATCGGAAGCTGGGAAGAGCTCGAAGACGCCTTTCGGGCAAATTTTCAAGGGACATATGTCCGACCACCGGATGCAGACGATTTAAGTCATATAACTCAACAGCCTGGTGAGTCAGCCTGAAAACTTTGGAACAGGTTCCTCACTAAAAAGAACCAAATAGTTGACTGTCCGGACGCTGAAGCCTTAGCAGCCTTCAAGCATAGCGTTCGAGACGAATGGCTTGCCAGACACCTCGGTCAAGAAAAGCCGAGAACAATGGCAGCATTAACAAGCCTCATGACCCATTTTTGTGTGGGCGAGGACAGCTGGTCAGCCCAATACAGCACCAGCGACCCAAGTACATCCAAAGTCAGGGATGGAAACGGGAAATCACGACGCAGCAAGAATAAGCGCCGGAATAAAGAAGACAATCCGAAGAGCACGACAGTAAATGCCGGATTTAGAAGCTCTCGCCAGGGCAGCAGAAGCCGCCCTCCAAAGGCAATAGAGACGAATTGTCCAGCCTAAACAAAATTCTGGACCAAATATGTCAGATCCATAGCACCCCTGATAATCCTGCAAATCATACCCACAGAGAGTGTTGGGTCTTCAAACAGTCCGGCAAGCTCAACGTCGAACACAAGGGGCAGGATACACCAAGTGAAGAAAAGGACGAGTCTCACAAGCAAAGCACATGGGAACCGAAGAAATTCCCACCAGAAGTCAAAGCATTCAATGTGTTACACATGATAAAAGGGAGAAACAAAGCGGCACCTTTAGAGGAACATGCCCTAGGGCCTATCACCGCGGAGCTCCTCCACTGGTCGTCCCAACCGATCACCTTCGACCATCAGGATTACTCGGCAAGTATCCGACTTGCAGGATGGGCTGCCTTGATATTAGATCCAATAATTGACGAATACCACTTCACCCGAGTCCTGATGGACGGCGGCAGCAGTTTAAATCTGATATATCAGGACACAGTCCGCAAAATGTGGATAGACCCAACAAAAATTTGCCGCAGCAATGCTACCTTTAAAGGAGTAACGCCAGGCCCGGAGGCTCACTGCAGGGGCTCCCTGCTACTAGAGGTTATATTCGGCTTCCCCGATAACTTCCGCAGTGAAAATTGAACTTTCCACGTCGCTCCGTTCCAAAGTGCCTATCAAGCACTACTCGGACGCGAAGCTTTCTCTCGCTTTAAGGCAATACCTCATTACGCTTCCCTCAAGCTCAAGATGCCCGGTCCATGTGGCATCATTACAGTAAATGGAAATATTGAGCGCTCGTTGCGCGCCGAAGACGGTGCAGCCGCCTTGGCCGCCGCACACTAAACGGCCTCACCAACTCAAGCATTTGACAGGTCATTAAGACCACGGACACGACTAGACGAGTCCGGCTCAGCTATATGTAATTAATACAGGTTTGATGGCTATACCCCTATTACAATACAAGGGGCTCAACGCGCGCGCAAATGTGGCAATAAGGCTCACCTTTACTCATTTTCAACTATATATTGTTTAGTATAACTTAACTTTTGCACGGCAACTTTTCAATTAAGTTCCTCTCTTTTTCAAATGACCATCATGCTACACCCGTCCAGGATACGGCACAACGGAGACACAGGCGCAGACGTGCAACAGGGACCCATTCCAAGGATTCTTTGTAGATTAAGACCCTGCGTAAACCTTTTTTACTGTCTCTTGTTGATTTACATCCCTCGGATTCTCAGTACAACCGAGAAGGATGCTGACGTCTTGGCATGTGGCCACGCCTGAATAATGCACGTACCTGGACACCAGGGGCTTATTACAAAGGGTACTATTTAGACCCGGTTTACACCATAAAGACCAAATACCTTAGGGAGTGTTCAGCATCGCGAGTTTGGCCTTATATGCATCAGCTCGGAATCATGTCTTTGGTCAAATGTTGGGTTTGCCTGGCTCCTGTGTTTTGCTGCCTTACGTTCCGCTCTATCGGCTAAGGCGGCACCAGGAGAACTACTGCGATTGTTCCCTGGTTCATCCGGACGAGCACCTTAGTAGAGAAAGCCAAAAACTGACTGTCATGATATAGCGTGAGACTGGTCAACCACTTGATGACCTATTGGAATCTTCGGGATTCCTCCGCATTAACGAAGGGCCGTTTCCCGGCCAGGCATGTACGCACCCCGAATCCGGACGAGTGCGGAGCCACCAGGGGCTATATAGTAGCCCCATTGTCAAATTCATATGGCTAAGTGAAAGTGTTAAAGCATTATAGTCCGGTTGCCTAGTTCGCTGCGCTATCACCTCCTTATTAGGACCAAGACGTTGGATTAAGTGTGAATACGCGTCTTCTGCGAACACCCCCGCATTATATGTGTGGGGGCTGGAGCCGACGACTGCAATCTTTCAGGTTATATACATATATACATAAACGGCCGCACAGGAGGCATCACAGTACTTTCGGGCAAAAGTATAAATACAGCCTTGATAAATTCAATAAAACGGTGTTTTTACAATGGGAATACATGTCACTCAAACATTACATTCTTCGAGCACTGGGCCTCTATCGTACGAGCACCCTCAAAAACTTCTTAAAAATAGTGCTCGGCAGCCACTTGGCCTATGGCTGAACCCTGCGCCGCAACAGTGGTGACATCCATCTCCGCCCAGTATGTTTTAACACGGGCAAGGGCCATCCGCAAGCCTTCTATGCACGCCGACCTCTTCATCGCATTAATGCGTGGCACCGCACCAAGGAACTGCTGCACCAAGCTAAAATAGATGTTCGGCTTTGGCCTTTTCGGCCATAGATTATCCACGACAGACCTCATGGCGAGTCCGGACAATCTATTGAGTTCGGCCCATTCGGCAAGCTGATCAGTCAATGGAAGCGGATGCTCTGGAACGTTAAATTGCGAACAGAACAGCTTGTCCACTTCACGATCTGTTTGATATCGGAAGTATTCGGCTGCATCGACAGCGCTCGCCGCCAAGTCCAGATATGCGTCGGCCGAACTCCACAGCCGATCCAGAGGGGCATATCGTGGATCGCCAAACTTCCTTTGCAGCATAAAGTGCTTCCCAACCACAATATCCCCGGCTTCACGCAGTTCCTCCTTCTTTGCTCTCATTGCAGAGCGGGTGTCTTTGGTCGCCATTGTGGCCCTTTCGAGGTCCGTAGCCTTCGCCCGCCTTTCTTCTTCAAGAAACTGGTAGTGGTCAGCAGTTTCTTTTAACTTCACAGCCATTTTGGCCATTTTCTCTTTGCTCTCGCTATGCACGGCCTTCTCGGCTCTCAACTCTTCGGCCACCTTCAACGCGGCGGCATTACTACTCCTTGCTTGCTCCTTGGCTCGGGCAAGCCCCGCCCGCAGGGCCTCCATGGTGGCAGCTCCATCTGCAGTCACAACATATTAAAGATACTGGCATCACGCTGCTCTTACTATGTGACATTCACTATAAATATCACCTACCCTGTGCCTCGTCAAGCCGCTTGTTAACAAGCTCGATGTTGGCATCCCCCGCATCCAGTCGCCATTTTAGTTCGGCGACCCCATCAGTCTGGCTAGCCACCGGAGCTTCAGACACCTGCACATAACGACAGTCTGGTTATTACCTAGGACTATGATCCTTTGTTCGCTGCCGTTCTCGACAACCAGAGTCTTAGGGGCTACTATCTACACAGGGCGCACCTAAAAATGTGCGGTACTTCCAGAAATGCATATCATTCCACGTACCTCAAAGCCCGTCAGTAGACTCATGAAGGCTTCATGCAACCCGTTTTCGGCGGACTAAATCCTTTCAATCACCGTACACATTAATGTACGGTGCTCTTCTGAGATAGTCGCTCGCTCTAGCAGACCCTTCAGTACGTCCGACCGCATACCAAGTGGTGCCGGACTCTTTTGAGTGCTCTCCTCAAGAGCCGGATACTGAGGGCTTCGGGTGACCATGGGATTACCTTTTGGCCTTGCCGGATCCAGAGAAACTCTCTGTGACGACACTTCAAGGTCGCCCGCTTCTTGAGCCATTGAGTCCGGGGGAGGCGTTTCGCTCTCCATCATCTCCGGAAGAAGATCCCTCGAAGACGAGCTCTGCTGAGAAGGGCTCAGATCCGAACTGCAAGATAGATGCTTCGGTTATCTTCCTCAGGAGTAAGGTAGTATATCTTCACTATTAAGTACTTTTCGACTACTTACAACTCATTAGAGGGCTGATCCCCGCACGGACTTTGTGCGGCAAGAGCACCCTCCGAGGCAGGACCCTCTGGTGAAGTTTTCTTCTCCCGTTTGGAAACCTTGGTTTCCGAATCATCAGAGGTAGTCCTCTTCCTCCCCCGGGGCGAGGGAATGTCAGATTCCTTCCCTGCGTTATCCTCCCTCACAGAGGCGCTCGTTCCCTCGGTTGGAATAGGTAGCGGTGGGGGCCCGCTTTCGCCCTCTTTATTCCGCCTTCATCTTCCTTTGAGGGCACCAGGCAAGGTGCTGGCTCGAGCATCTTTTCCAGCACCGGATTGTCCAAGCCTTCGGGAAGGGGGGCCGAACACCGGATCATCTTCGCCTTTGTTATCCAGTCCTGGTCAAAAAGCGATTCTTCATAATGACGTCATGATAAATGAAAGATAGTGTGTTCGGCTAGAGGATTACTTACTTGGGCCGCGGTGCGGTTGCTGCTCAGGCCCACATCCTCGGAGGTGTCCGGACACTCTATTTGGGGTCCGAAGAACGACTTGTACATCTCCTCGTGCGTTAGGCCGAGGAAATTCCGAATAGCGCACGGTCCTTCTGGGTTGAATTCCCACAAGCGGAGGTGCCGGCGTTTGCAAGGCTGGACTTGACGAACTAGCATGACTTGGACTACCATAACCAAATTAAAATCTCCCTCGAAGAGATCCCGGATGCGGCTCTGTAGTATGGGCACATCCTTGGCTGGACCCCAGCTCAGCCCCCTGCTGATCCATGATCCATGACATCAGTTGTGGTGGAGGGCCCGAGCGAAAGACAGGGGAAGCTACCCACTTGGCACTTCTGGGAGCGGTGACGTAGAACCACTCCTGTTGCCATAATCCGGACATCTCTGGAAAGGAACCCTTTGGCCATGGAGCTCCAGTGATCTTGCTTACTAATGCCCCTCCGCACGCTGCATGCTGCCCCTCAAACGTCTTCGGCTTCACATCAAAGGTCTTGAGCCACTGGTCGAAGTGAGGGGTAATACGGAGGAAGGCCTCACATACGACAATGAATGTCGAGATGTGGAGAAAGGAGTCCGGGGCTAGATCGTGGAAATCAAGCCCGTAATAGAACATCAAACCCCTTATGAAGGGATCCAGAGTGAGGCCTAGTCCTCGGAGGAAGTGGGAGATGAACACGACATCTTCATTGGGTTCAGGAGTAGGGACGACCTGCCCTCGGGTGGGCAGCCGATGTGAGACTTCGGCGGTCAGGTATCTTGCCTCCCTCAACTTCTTGATATCCTCTTCCGTGACGGAGGAGGGCATCCACCAGCCCTGGAGGCTGGATCCGGACATGATTGAAGATCCGAAGCACCTGACCTAGGCTTTGAGTGGTAGAACTCGAGGCGGGGGAAGGATTCGATTAAGCACGGGAGGGAAAAAGTATAAGCCTTGACCCTTTATAAAGAGGGTGAATATCAAGCGTCCTCCTCGTGGCCGTTTGGGACTTGCCTAAAATCTAGGAGTCCTAGGCACGGTTGGGTTACCCATGACTGTATTGATGAGAATCTCGTAATAAGAGGGACACGATCTCTGCTTTGACAAGACATGTCAAGAAACTGCCTCGCGTTATGTGCGGGCTAGTTAAAGAAAAATGGTTTGAATAATCACCGAGCCATGGCATGACGTCATGTTGCCAAAACGTGTCAGCAGGTTAGATTTGTGGAAATATTATTCTCTCTACGGTGGTATGTGGAACATATTTTGCAGGGTCGGACACTATCCTTTTATTCGAACTCTTCTGTGGTATATCCGGAGGAGGAACCCGCCTTGCAATGTCGAAGACAATACTGTGCGCCGGACTCATCGTCATTGAAGCCTGGTTCAGGGGCTACTGAGGGAGTCCTGGATTAGGGGGTCTCCAGACAGCCGGACTATATCCTTTGGCCGGACTGTTGGACTATGAAGATACAAGATTGAAGACTTCGTCTTGTGTCTAGATGGGACTCTACATGACGTGGAAGGCAAGCTAGGCAATATGGATATGTATATCTCCTCCTTTGTAACCGACCTTGTGTAACCCTAGCCCCCTCCAGTGTCTATATAAACCGGAGAGTTTTAGTCTGTAGGACAACATACAATCATACCATAGGCTAGCTTCTAGGGTTTAGCCTCTCTGATCTCATGGTAGATCAACTCTTGTAATACTCATATCATCAAGAATAAATAAAGCAGGACATAGGATTTTACCTCCATCAAGAGGGCCCGAACCTGGGTAAAACATCGTGTCCCCTGCCTCCTGTTACCATCCTCCTTAGACGAACAGTTCGGTACCCCCTACCCTAGATCTGCCGGTTTTGACACTGACATGCCTCAATTAGCTTGGCCAGCTCCTCCCCCATAGCTTGGCGTTTGAGCTCGGAAAAGCGCCACAGTGCTTGTTTGATTGGGTTGTATCCTTTTAAGATATTAAGGCTATGTTCGGCAAGCTCACGTGGGATTTCCGGCATGTCAGAAGGGTGCCAGGCAAATATATCCCAGTTTTCGCGAAGGAAATCCCTTAGTGCGGCGTCGACCATTGGGTCTAGTTGTGCTCCAATAGATGCTGTCTTCTTGGGGTCCATTGGGTGGACCTGGAATTTGACTATTTCTTCTGCCGGTTTGAAGGAGGTGGATTTGGGTCGTTTGTCTAAGATCACATCGTCCCTATCCACTGTGGAGTGCAGTGTGGTTAATTCTTCGGCCACAAGGGCTTCAGATAATGCCTCAAGGGCCAGGGATGTGGTTTTGTTTTCGGCATGGAGTGTTATGTCCGAATCACTGACAAGAGTGATTACACCGTTTGGTCCGAGCATTTTGAGCTTCATATACCCGTAATGAGGTATAGCTTGGAAGCGTGTAAAAGCATCCCGCCCCAACAGGGCATGGTATCTGCTGCTGAAAGGAGCCACTTGGAAGGTGATTTCTTGAAACCTATAATTCTCTGGCGTGCCGAATACCACGTCAAGTTTGATTTTTCTCGCACACCGCGCCTCCCGGCTAGGAATGATTCCTCGGAAGGTCGTGCTGCTTTGCTTGATGCGGCTCCTATCTATTTCCATTTTGTGGAGTGTATCCTCATAGATGGGGTTTAGTCCACTGCCACCGTCCATGAGGACCTTGGTGAGTCGAAAACCGTCCATGATGGGACTGAGGACCAAAGCGGCTGGTGCTCGGACTGTCCTTTATTTTGGTTCGTCGCCGGCATTAAAGGTTATAGCCGTGTCGTCCAAGGGTTTACTGTGGCGATTTGATAGACTTTGGCTAGGCCGCGATCTACCCTTTTGCGCTTATTTTTTGATGCAAATGTCTCAAAGACCGTCAGTACTCTGGGTCGTCATCTTCTGGAGGGTGTTGCTCTGGGGTGTTTTTGGTAAGGATGTCCTCGCCGCCTTTGGCTACATGCCGGAGTATCCAACATGCTTTAAGGCTGTGGGTTGGTATGGTATCCGGTGTTGTGTGTATTTTTCATGGGCCATCGAGCCATCCCTCTAGAACGGTTCCACGTCGCGTAATGGGTTTGTATTTCTTGGCTATTGGACTGGGCACATCACGGGGATGCGCCCTTCTTGTCTGGGCCAGTGGTTGAGTTGGGACCGATGGCTCCCAACAAGCTACTTGTTCCGTCCAGGCGCGTTCCATTGCGCTGTACTTTTGTACGATAGTTGCCAGGTCAGCAAAGTGTAGTATGCGGCGGCGATTAAAGGAGTTGAGGATTCCTTCGTTTGTGCAATTGTTGCAGAATGATGATATCGCGTCCTCGTCACGGCAATCTTTAACCTTTTCCTTGACAAGGAGGAACCTGGCCCAGAAGTGGTGGACCGTTTCCTAAGACTGTTGTTGTATGCTCGTGAGAGCGTTTATGTCTAGGTGGGTGGGTCGAATTGAATCTGGACCCTGACCCGATCGATGATCTGGAGTCTGAAGTTTTTCCAGACTTGACAGTCCGGCCTCCGGAGAATCTTCTGGTTGCCTTTGCCCGCCATCCGATTCTATGTTCGGAAGGCCGGTCACCTCCTTTTGCGGGTGGGTATCCAGCTCTGTAGGGTCGGCGATCCGGACATAGTCCGTCTTCCGCATAGGGGAAGAGTCGCAAGGCCACTAGTGTGCCGAAGAGGTTGTCACCATAGAGGCTGTTGAGGGTGGCAGGCGTCGCAGAGCCTGGGCGCATGGGCTGGAGGCGTATGTCAATGTCGTCCGCGAGCTTCTTGACGAGGGTGAACTTGTCGAGGAAGTCGACGATGACCTCATCGAACAAGGAGACGAAGCTTCCGTCCAAGCGGCCTCTCGCCCTGGTGGCCTCAAGCACGACCTGAAGACATTCCTCGGTGTCGGGCCGCAAGCTGACATCGTGGACCATCTGGCACAGCCGGCTGATGCTCGCGCTCATTGCCTCCATGGGTCTAGCTTCTAGTTAACTGATCTTGCGATTGGAGTAATCACTCTTGCCCTTGGTTAGGGTGCGTAGGATTTTGTAGACAGGACTGGCGGGGAGCCATTATATGAGAAGTGTTGACTGCGTTGCATTCATGTGTGTGTTGGCCATCTACTCCTCGGCCCTCTACTGCACCTGCCTTTGGCTGTATGACAGGTGGGCCAGCCACCTGTTGGGCCCACGTGTCATACACCCAAACGTAGGTGCAGTAAGTCGATGAAGCTATGTCCCTCTCCGTGCCGATGCAGTATAGTCATCTCACCGGACCTCTAGTTGGGGCCAAACGAGAGAACTTTGATGTTTACTAGTTTATTGGTCCCCTTTGCATTTTGCGCCAAGTTTTGACCTTTGATTTAACTAATAAAATGTTAATGCATGTAACCAAAAATGTTGAGTAAGTCACCTTACGAAAACCAAATAATCACAAAACACTTAGGCATGGTACATTAACTCCCTGCTCGTTTCTTATTTCCTGACATATCAACCAATGAGAGATGTGGGCCGTGCATGCTTTCAATGACTTGGGACTACCAAACATGACATGCAGTGGTTAGTTCATTGCATGTAATCCTATTAATTAGCAAAAAGACATTAACTTCTATCGCTTTCCACTTCGTCTTGGTCATGGTGCACAACCTAAGAGCATGGTTAATAGTATAGCCAGTTGCTGGCTATATGATGTTGCCATGTCATATAGAGCCATCACTTGTAGCCACTCTGATGAGGCACAGACTAGCGAGATGCTAATTCGCGCGTGTAGATGGCCCGATCTTTCACGGTGCTGCTTGATCAACAGTTCGTCCTCTTGTTCCTCCTCGCAACCTTCAAGATAATTTTCACCTGCGTACAAAAATACACAAACGAAAATAATGACCTCCTCGGATCAGCACGTAGGCGTCGATGTGATGATCAACCCTCCGTCGCTAGTAAATTTCCACGATGGGAAAATCACAGATAATACACAAGATATGGCCGCCCGTAACTCGAACGTTTTTCTGTATATCTCATACTCGAAAATAAAACTCACAACTCATTTCCCCTGTTACAATGGCTGTGGCCCGTGATAAATAGCCATCTCCACGTGACTGCTCCGCTAAAGGGAAAAAAAGAATTAACACCTAAAAAAGTCGTGCAAGACTTGGACTAGAATAAGAAACAAAAATCCTAACCAATCACAACCGTAACTACTATTTAAGAAACTTCCTAATATAATATTCTTGCTAATTAGCATGCATGTATTTATCTAGCACGTAACGTGCGTTCCTTATTCCATGAGATTGAAACGAACATGCCTTTATCCATTGAGGGGGAGTTCTGAACGTGGGGATGATCTTCTCTAGTTTCGGCTCCTGCCCTTGGTTTTCTTGTTCAAGGGTCAATCCATGCATGGGTTCACGACTTCTTCTTCTCTGTTCTTTGCACGATATATCAGAAACATCAAGGCTGCTCCACACTTTCCTCCGTTGCCATACATGCTGTATTTGTGACTTTTGTTTCGGTCATTTGGCTGGAACAATATAGGTTGATCTTGAACTCGACACAATACTAATTCTGGGGCCACATAACAAACGCATTTGCCCATCAATGCCTCGATGTTTTTCCGTAGCATGCACCAAATTTGTTCGCACAAGTTTTGCTTTGCTTGTCATCTCTTTAGTTGGTTTGACTTGAGTGGTGACGACATTTGAAGATAAACCGGGTATTACATTGGTCGTATCATCCTCCCTTCCTTGAAGCGAAACCGTCCTCGGTTTCAAGTCTATTTCAAGCTTGATTTTAGACTCAGGAAATTGGAACTCTGTTTTTATTGCGCTGTCCGTCATTGGTTTCAGCATGCGTCGTCTTCCATCGTGCATGAATGTATATGTATTAGATTTACCTGCATGCACAGCGTCATGGTCATACTGCCATGGTCTTCCCAACAAGAGCTGGCACGCATCCATTGGCACAACATCGCAGTCGACTTTGTCAATATATTCACCAATAGCAAATGTCACACGTACTTTAAGTGTAATTTTTAATTTTCCAGAATTGTAAAGCCACTCAACATGGTGCGGTTTTGGGTGCCGCCACATGGACAAATCCAAAGCCTGCACGAGATCTTTACTTATGGCATTGGTAAAACTGCCACCATCAATTATCATCTTGCATGCACGATTTTTGATATTGCACTGTGTTTAAAAAACACTCCACCGCTGCCCCTTTGCACCACTATCATCTTGCACCTTCTCCACCAAAAGATTCAGCCCCTTCGTCGGTGCATCGTCTTCTTCCTTTATATCTTCTTGCTCTTCTCTTCTTTTAAGCAAACGACTTTTCCAATCTGCAGTGTACAGATCCACTGGCATAGGAATAAAATAAATCTGCTGGCCCTTCCATGATAGAGAGTAATTATTCTTCTTGAAATTTCGAATAGCGCCAACACGTTTTCACCATGGATTACCAAGTAGTAGATGGCACGACACCATGGACACAGGACAAACGTGAAAAAATTCTGCACAACAATATTTTCCCAGATCAAAAAATAGCAAAATCCGATGCGTAATTTTGATTTCACTTTTGAACCACTTCAGCATGTACGGCCTTTCAAGAGGTGCCATCTTCAGCCCCAATTTTTTCACCACCTCCATGCTCACCATATTGACTGCGGTACTCTCATCGATCGTCAGATTGACACGTCGTTCGTTCACGACGCAACGAGTGTGAAAAAGAGTGACCTCGCCAATGCCTTCCTCCTCCATCAATACGTTCCTGCTCAACATGTTGATGCTTGACTCCGTAGGTGATATTGCAAACTGAGTCGCCGTGACTAACCTTTGCTCTGAATACCACTTGATGAGGCACGGACTAGCGAGATGCTCATTCGCGCGTGTAGATGGCCCGATCTTTCACGGTGCTGCTTGATCAACAGTTCGTCCTCTTGTTCCTCCTCGCAACCTTCAAGATAATTTTCACCTGCGTACGAAAATACACAAATAAAAATAATGACCTCCTCGGATCAGCACGTAGGCGTCGATGTGATGATCAACCCTCCGTCGCTAGTAAATTTCCACGATGGGAAAATCACAGATAATACACAAGATATGGCTGCCCGTAACTCGAACGTTTTTCTGTATATCTCATACTCGAAAATAAAACTCACAACTCATCTCCCCTGTTACAATGGCCGTGGCCCGTGATAAATAGCCATCTCCACGTGACTGCTCCGCTAAAGGGAAAAAAAGAATTAACACCTAAACAAGTCGTGCAAGACTTGGACTAGAATAAGAAACAAAAATCCTAACCAATCACAACCGTAACTACTATTTAAGAAACTTCCTAATATAATATTCTTGCTAATTAGCATGCATGTATTTATCTAGCACGTAACGTGCGTTCCTTATTCCATGGGATTGAAACGAACATGCCTTTATCCATTGAGGGGGAGTTCTGAACGTGGGGATGATCTTCTCTAGTTTCGGCTCCTGTCCTTGGTTTTCTTGTTCAAGGGTCAATCCATGCATGGGTCCACGACTTCTTCTTCTCTGTTCTTTGCATAATATATCAGAAACATCAAGGCTGCTCCACACTTTCCTCTGTTGCCATACATGCTGTATTTGCGACTTTTGTTTCAGTCGTTTGGCTGGAACAATATAGGTTGATCTTGAACTCGACACAATACTAATTCCGGGCCACATAACAAACGCATTCGCCCATCAATGCCTCAATGTTTTTCAGTAGCATGCACCAAATTTGTTCGTACAAGTTCTGCTTTGCTTGTCATCTCTTTAGTTGGTTTGACTTGAGTGGTGACGACATTTGAAGATACACCAGGTATTACATTGGTCGTGTCACACTCATACAATAAGGTTAGGTATAAGGCTGGCTATAAGAGTACTACTTTTTCTCATCTTCTCTCTCTCTTTCTTCATATTTATTGTGGTATTGGCCTAGGAATCCGCATATAGCTAGGCTCTTGCATGAGAGCCCACTCCTCTTTTCACTTGCTCTAAGATGACTTAGGCTAGTCATAGTGGGAGTAACTTAGGTAGTAAGATAGCGCACTTCAAGAAAATTTTGCTTATGTGGCATGTAGTTAATGAGGAGAGAGGTGTTTAGAGTAACATAATATGATATTGTAACATAGCGCTTCCCAAGAAAGGATGAGTCTACAAGCTAATAAATGAGGCCATCTATGATACTAGTACTATGTTACTTTACACTATGAAGGTAGTAACTTAGACTAGTGTCATATACATGACACTAGTATAAGTTACTCCCCACTATCACCAGCCTTATACACCTAGACGGAGGGAGTAGTCTCAAGTCATTGGATGCATACGCACCCCACGTCTCGTATTGGGTGATTTCTTTTTTCGTGGCAAAAAACAGGGAACGAGGTGGGTAGTTAATGCCCTGCGCCTAAAAGTTTTGGGATTACTATTTGGTTTTCGTAATGTGACAAATGCACTAGTACGGAGCGAGTACAATCTTTGATTGCAATTTTTTGTTGGTAGCTTACAAAGCTGAGCGCTCGGTGAGTACAATAGTAGTCTGATTGATGAGACTTCAGATTTGAGCCATCTATCGGAAGGAATAAAACAATACACCATGTATTTATTTACAGAGGGAGTAGTACATTTTTTGTGACATGCATTACTAGCTATTGCTAGTCAAATACTAAATCCAGATGGACGTGGTAGTACTACTAAATCCAGATGGTGGTGCTAGTACTAGTAGTAGTACTACCAATGTAGTAGTACTGTACTACCTGTTGGTCAAATTATTATGTGCTGCTCCTCACAGTGAAGTGACAAAACCCTGCGCCGGAGATGACACCTGAGTATAGGCGTTGCGTTCGGCATACCATAGTCAGCCTCACCGTCTGGAGTCACTATCATCATGGCTGTAGAGCTAGCTTGCTTACAATTAGCTGTGTTCGACATAATTTCCCGTGCGTAGATGTCGTGCATTGCACGGAACACCAAGATTGGGGGTGGACGGCGCCGACAGCGGCCATCACGCCAGATTTTTCCATGGCCTTCTAGATGTGGTGGGGAGGAGATAAGGCTGATTGTGAGAGACAAGGAGTTGTTTGTAAATAGGGAACAAGTGCGGGCATCTTTTTGCAAAACTAGAGAAGTTTGTTTTGTATGTGTCAGATCTATATCCGACGACTATTGGTGAAAGATGGCTGGCACAAAATCATCACTAACTTAGGACCTCTTTGATTCACAGGATTTTGAAAACGCAGGAATAGGACACGGCAATATTATAAGTTTCGAATTGATATTACAAATGTTAGAAGTAATGCTGCTCCTACGAAGAGGGAATTACTAGGAAGTTTACATAAGAACTTTCGCTACTTTAGGTGGATGCAGCATTATCATACAAACTAAAATCCACCGCCCTGACAAGTCACTAATGGGCAAATAAATTTTTGAGTCTCTGGCCACTTGATGTTTCAAAAACAAATTCACCTTCTGCAGAGACTTTGTCATTTAGGCTTAGACGCTTGCGGTGATCAGCACACCATTCATTGTTGCGCCAGAGAACACCAAACGTCATTACATTGAGCACACTTGCCTCTGGAACAAAGAACCTAGCCAATTTAATCTCAGATGTGCTTCCTCGGTAGTCAATCAAATCAATTTCTGTAAGATGGAGATCAAGGCATTCGATGAGATTGTTATAGTGCAGCACATTTTTCACTTTCGAGTCTTTTTTTATTTGTGAAAGAAGAGAACATATTAGAGCAGCTAGTTGTATAAGACTGCCATGTCATCAAGAGGTACCGTTATCATTCGCTCATACGATAGGGTTGTCTAGCTAGTGATATTTTTCACTCTCTCTCTTTCTCTTTCATCTCATTTACCTAGGAGCACGTGAAGAGCTTGGGCATTTGTTGCCTTCCACTATGTGGCCGATGCCATATTTCTCAAAAGTATGCCACATAATATGCATCGATGTCGAATCAAAAGATTTTGGCACCACTCTCGCAATGTGAGAAAGTTGGCACCGTTGTGCACACAGACCCACATGTATAAACAAATCAATCAAACCAACTACACTAGCCTCTCACTCTCCCAAACAAGTGTTTTTTATTGCCTCAGTCCTCTCTCTCTCCCACGCAAGTGTTTTTTCATTGCGTGGGTTAATTTGGCACCGGAGCAAAGTAGGTGATCCAGATTGGGGTACCAGGTGAGCAATGGAGGGGCATCGATGCCAAATGCATCACAAGTGAATTTGGCATGTGTTTTGGCCTACATAGTGGAGGGCCACTGAGGGAGTCCTGGACTAAGGGGTCCTCGGGTGTCTGGCCTGTTGGACGTGGGCCGGACTGATGGACTATGAAGATACAAGACCGAAGACTTCCACCCATGTCCGGATGGGACTCTCCTTGGCATGGACGGCAAGCTTGGCATTCGAATGTACTGTTTCCTTTCTATGAAACCGACTTTGTACAACCCTAGTCCCCTCTGGCATCTATATAATCTGGAGGGTTTATTTCATTGGGACGATCATAATTAGATAGGCTAGACTTCTAGTGTTTTAGCCATTACGATCTTGTGGTAGATCAACTCTTGTAACCCCCATACTCATCAATATTAATCTAGCAAGACATAGGGTTTTACCTCCATCGAGAGGGCCCGAACCTAGGTAAACATTATGTTCCCTGTCTCCTGTTACCATCAACCTCAGATGCACAGTTCGGGACCCCCTACCCGAGATCCGCCTATTTTGACACCGACATTGGTGCTTTCGTCGAGAGTTCCGTTGTGTCATCATCAGGAGGTTCGATGGCCCCGTCAATCGTCTACAACAAAGTTGTCCAGGGAGAAACCTTCCTCCCCGGATAGATCTTCGTATTTGGTGGCTTCGCACTGCGGGCCAACTCGCGTGGACATCAAGGGAAGATTGATAGCTACGCCACTGGCCGTCAGGTCAGATTTGGAAGCTTGAACTACATCGCGGATATCCGCGGAGACTTTATCTTCGAAGGATTCGAGACCATGGCAGCCGCTCCCTGCCTCCACGATGAACATGACTTAAATATGTCATCGAACCATGCCCAGGGGATAGCACCTGTAACTGCTCTGGCCCTGGATCTGGAGCAGATTGCGCCATCCGAGGACGGGAGGCTCAACCCCACCACAGAAATCACAGACTCAGCAGCGTTAGAGCCGCACACCGACCCAACCTCGAGTGGGATCCGTGTCACCGGAACCTCGGACCCATTTTCGGCTACAAGTTCTGAACCACGTGCGTCCACGCACGACGAGCTTGATCAGGCATAGATCGTCGAATTCAGCTTCGCGGACATATTTCGGCACTCGCCTTTAGGCGACGTGCTAAACTCATTAAAAACACTTGCCTTAGTGGGGGACTATCAGCCGAGTTATATCCGGTTTGAACTAGACGCTGACAACGGAGAATTCCGCATCCCACCCAACCCACTTAATAGCCATTGTCAAAGACTTAACCAACATGCTCGATTACGGCTCCAAAGACATCGACGGTATGGACGACGATGCTGGAGAGGAGTGGGCTGAAAATCCACCATTCACTGGACGATGGACGACCACCTCCTCATACGATGTATACATGGTAGATGCACCAAAAGAGAATAGTGGCGATGACAAGGAAGATCCAGTTGAGGATAAACCTCCTGAGATACAACCAAAACGCCGGCGTCAGCGGCGCTGATCTAAATCACGCCGCAGCAAAGACGGAAACACTGACACAAGAGAAGATAACACTCCGGACGTTGCCAAAGACAATGAAGATCCCGTTGAGGCAACTTCCGAACAGGACCAACGGGAAGATGGGCATGTCAGCCCTGACGAACAGGCCATTCATGGAGATTCGGAGGACAGTAATTATCTTCCACTCTCCGAGGATGAGGTGAGCCTCGGCGACGAGGATTTTATCATGCCTGAGGAACCTCTCGACCAGGAGAGCTTTCTTAACATTTAGTGTAAAAGTTTGACCATACACCTAAGAAAATGCCAATGCATGTCACAAAAAATTATACCATTTGAAATTATGTTCAAATATGAATCCAACGATATAATTTTTAGTGACATGCATTAACATTTTGTGAGTTAAATCTATGGTCAAATTTTGATACTACAAAATAGGAAGAGTAAACCAGGACGGAGGTAGTACTTGCTCTTAGGGTAACCATAGAGTTACTAGTATAAGTTACTTTCCACTATGACTAGCCTAGGCTACTATAGTAGTACAACAAAAAACGATGCAGGTGATCACGTGAGAAAAATAACTAAAAACATTTCTTTCAGTGCAGTGCGTAGATGCAGTTTTGAACACTACACTTGTCATTGTAATTTCGGAAAATTACGAAAAAGTTGAGCTACGTTGTGATTATTGTTTACTAATAGGAAAGAAGTTTCACCTCGATGAGTAGCTTCTCTGTACACGGAAAGCATTTAAGGAATCCAACAACTTGATCCAGATTGGGGCTGATAGATTTTATTGCCAAGATCTTCACTGTGCGCATAGTCTGGGTCAATCTTGTGGGAATCATTTTCTGGAAGACGGTCGTAAATACATCAAGAAGAAATTTAAAAATGTGAATTTCAAGAAGACGGAGAAGAAGATGAGTGTTGTACTTGAACAATTACGGATCCAATAAAGAGTTCGGAGAATTTGGCAGATGAGTACACCAACGCTGTCAATTTCGGCGCGTCAATGAACCTGATTTTTGTTGGACCTTCTAGATCAGATACAAGCAATCTCTCAAGTAAAGGCGCATTCTCCATGACCATAACGTGGAACAGCTGGAGTGATATCTTCCCAATTGATGTCTTGTTGCGGGGCCAGGAAGACACATAAATCCATCGGAGATTCGTCGACGTGATGTGGAGGCTAATGAACTCGTGGATCTGCTCTAGACAAAGGCACTCGAGCGCAGTACAGCTGCGGAGCAGGTGCTCCATAGCCTTCTTTGAGATGACAACGTCGAAGAGGTCGAGCTGCTTGAGTTGAGGGAGAAGAAGGGCGGGCGTGACATTAATTTGGGGAAGATAGTAGGAGCTGAAGCTGGCACGGCGCAGCGTTGGCGTGAGGCGAAGCGCGGACAGCGGCAGATAGCGACATCGTCCAACTTCAAAGCTGAGCTCCTCGAGGTGATCTAGGGCTGGGGATAAGAACCACTCGTCGAACTTGGCTTGGACCTTGCAGTTGGTACTGAACCTGCGGATGTCAAGCCATCTGGCTGGCCCAGGGTGCGATGAAAGGATCTTGGAGACTGCGGCCATGCGTTTGCAATCCCCGTCACAGAGGCAGCTATCGACGGTGAGGTTGAGGGGGACGCGGCACCAGAGGGGGCGCCACCGCCAAGAGAGTAGGGCAGTCCGCACGGCAGATTTGGTGGGGAGGAGGCCGGTGATGATGAGCAGCATGTCGTGGGGGAGGCTGCTGATGAAGTCCAGGCTAGCCGGATGCGGTTTTGGCTCGAGCCGCCTCTGCTTGTTGGTTGCCTCGCCGTCCATGTCAACCGGCGGTGATGCCGGTGTACAGTGTGCTGGTGTGTGTTGTGTGCTGGCCTACTGGGTGTGCGCGAGTTCATTCTTCTGTGCATGAGGTCGTGTAGTGGTGAATTGTGCGTGAGTGCATCCATCACGCGGAATAAGTGTGTCCTCAATGCGCCCTCAATTTACTAGCATGCGGGGTGCTACCCCGAGTGGTTTCAACTGTGTTTACTTCACCGCGTGTCATATGGGCCTCTAGTTTACTTATTTTTGCCCACTGCCACATGGGCCAGCACATGAAGATAGAGAACACGAGCTGACAAGGCAGCATGTGGACTAGTTGACCGGTTAACTAAACAATATACGGAGCTATACGCTGACACAGTGAGCGTATAATCTGTCGGTATAGAGAGTTCGAGTGAGAGGGGAGGACCATGAGAGATAGCAGAGAGAGAGAGAAAGAACTACTCCCTCCATTCGATAATGTAGTGCCAACATTTTTTTAAAGTCAAACTTTTGAAACTTTGACCAAGTTTATAAAGAAATTACTTATATCTACAATACCAAAGATAAATGATAGTATGAAGTAAGTACATGTTGTGATGAATTTAATGATCGTTCCAAATGTAAATGTTTTTCTCCACATATACCTGGTCTAACTTTTCCGAGGTTTGACTTCTCAAAACATCCATATGCTTATGGACGTGAGAGAGTACCTAACTAGAGAGAGTGTGTGTGAAATAGAAAGAGTGACTGAAAAAAGTGTGTGTGCGTGTGTGAAAGAGACATGGACAACACATGATAAAAGTAGAGAAAAAGCGTGTGTGTCTTATGCAAACATATCACACATGCATCTTCGACTACGGAAGCGAGGTGAGGAGATAGTGTGTGGTTGTTTGCAACCGAGAGAGAAAGACCCCTAGCACGTGGCCAAGAGGGGCCTAACAAACAAGGCAGAGAGGTCGAGAGAGACGTATGGAGAAAATGCATACATGGGGAGGAGAGAGTGTATGTTTGCCGTAGAGAGATCCCCTAGAGATCGCGATGGGACTACATGGGAGGGAGATCGAGTGACAAGGTCTATGCGCGATAGAAGATACTGATAACCCACAAGTATAGGGGATTGCAACAGTTTTCGAGGGTAGAGTATTCAACCCAAATTTATTGATTCGACACAAGGGGATCCAAAGAATATTCTCAAGTATTAGCAGTTGAGTTTTCAATTCAACCACACCTGAAAGACTTAATATATGTAGCAAAGTATTTAGTAGCAAAGTAGTATGGAAGTAACGGTAACGGTGGCAAAAGTAACATTAGTGGTTTTTGTAGTAATCGTAACAGTGGCAACAGAAAAGTAACTAAGCAAAGATCAATATGTGAAGAGTTTGTAGTCAATGGATCAGTGATGGATAATTATGTCGGATGCGATTACTCATGCGATAGTTATAACATAGGGTGACACAGAACTAGCCCCAGTTCTTCATTGTAATGTAGGCATGTATTCCGAATATAGTCATACGTGCTTATGGAATAGAACTTGCATGACATCTTTTGTCCTACCCTCCCGTGGAAGTGGGGTCCTATTGGAAACTAAGGGATATAAAGGCCTCCTTTCAATAGAGTACCGGACCAAAGCATTAACACTTAGTGAATACATGAACTCGTCAAACTACGGTCATCATCGGGAGTGGTCTGGATTATTGTCACTTCGGGGTACCGGATCATAACACATAGTAGGTGACTATTGACTTGCAAGATAGGATCAAGAACTCACATATAATCATGAAAACATAATAGGTTCAGATCTGAAATCATGGCACTCGGGCCCTAGTGACAATCATTAAGCATAGCAAAGTCATAGCAACATCAATCTTAGAACATAATGGATAGTAGGGATCAAACCCTAACAAAACTAACTCGATTACATGATAAATCTCATCCAACCCATCATCGTCCAGCAAGCCTATAATGGAATTAATCATGCACGGCGGTGAGCATCGTGAAATTGGTGATGGAGGAAGGTTGATGATGACGATGGCGACGGATTCCCCTCTCCGGATCGCCGAACGGACTCCAGATCAGCCCTCCCGATGAAGATTAGGGCTTGGCGGCGGCTCCGTATCGTAAAACGCGATGAATCCTTCTCTCTGGTTTTTTCCTCCCCGAACTTGAATATATAGAGTTGGAGTTGACATCGGTGGAGCCTTAGGGGGCCCATGAGGCAGGGGCGCGCCCAGGGGGTGGGCGTGCCCTGCACCCTCGTGGACAGGGTGTGGGCCCCCTGGTGCTGATTCTTTCGCTAGTATTTTTTATTATTTCCAAAACGTCTCTTTGTAAATATTCAGGTCATTCCGAGAACTTTTATTTCTGCACAAAAATAACACCATGGCAATTCTGCTGAAAACAGCGTCAGACCGGGTTAGTTCCATTCAAATCATGCAAGTTAGAGTCCAAAAAAGGGCAAAAGTGTTTGGAAAAGTAGATGCGTTGGAGACATATCAAGTCCCCCCAAGCTTAAACCTTTGCTTGTCCTCAAGCAATTGAGTTGACAAACTGAAAGTGATAAAGAAAAACTGTTACAAACTCTATTTGCTCTTGTTGTTGCAAATATGTAAAGCCAGCATTCAAGTTTTCAGCAAAGATTATGAACTAACCATATTCACAATAACATTTAGGTCTCATGTTTACTCATATCAATGACATAATCAACTAGCAAGCAATAATAATAAATCTCGGATGACAACACTTTTCTCAAAACAATCATAATATGATATAACAAGATGGTATCTTGCTAGCCCTTTCTGAGACCACAAAATATAAATGCAGAGCACTTCTGAAGATCAAGGACTGACTAGACATTGTAATTCATGGTAAAAGAGATCCAGTCACAGTCATACTCAATGTAAATTAATAGCAATGCATGGAAATGACAACGGTGCTCTCCAAATGGTGCTTTTTAATAAGAGGATGGTGACTCAACATAAAAGTAAATAGATAGGCCCTTCGCAGAGGGAAGCAGGGATTTGTAGAGGTGCCAGAGCTCAAGTTTTGAAACAGAGGTAAATAATATTTTGAGTGTCATACTTTCATTGTCAACATAACAACCAAGAGATCTCAATATCTTCCATGCTATACACATTATAGGCGGTTCCCAAAAAGAATGGTAAAGTTTATACTCCCCCACTGTCGGTGTCAAAACCAGCGGATCTCGGGTAGGGGCTCCCGAACTGTGCGTCTGAGGTCGATGGTAACAGGAGACAGGGGACACGATGTTTTACCCAGGTTCGGGCGCTCTCTATGGAGGTAATACCCTACGTCCTGCTTGATTGATATTGATGAATACGAGTATTACAAGAGTTGATCTACCACGAGATCGTAATGGCTAAACCCTAGAGGTCTAGCTTGTATGGCTATGGTAATGAGTATTCGGCCTATCTACGGACCTAGCCCTCCGGTTTATATAGATACGGGAGGGATCTAGGGTTACACAAGGTCGGTTACAGAGAAAGGAATCTACATAGTTGGCAGCCAAGCTTGCCTTCTATGCCAAGGAAAGTCCCATCTGGACACGGGTGCAGTCTTCGGTCTTCGTATCTTCATAGCCCATCAGTCCGGCACATGGCTAACAGGCCCGACGCCCGAAGACCCCTTAGTCCAGGACCCCCTCAGTAGCCCCTGAACCAGTCTTCCACGACGAGGTGTTTGGCACATAGATTATCTTCGGCATTGCAAGGCAGTTTCCTGCAGCGATGACTTCTGAATAGTGTGCTCGGCCTTCCATTTAATGTTGTACCCCTCGGCTTCTGTGCATTAACAACTTCAGTTTCCATGTGTTGAGCGGATGCGAGAGGTTGAGGTATTTTTTGCATATACCACCCCGGCTGTACCATAAAGGTGCTTATTTAAAGAGAATAGATCTCAGATCCATTCCACACCCCGCGAAAAATCCTCAAAGCTTGGTAAGAAAAAACCACTCCAACATGGCTAGCACTCCCAGCTCTTCCTCTTGTCCCCACGACTCCAAAGAGGGTGATTGGGGGAGATGTTCCATATCCCACAGTCAGCTGGCGAAGCTGCAAACGCAGGGCTTTCTTCCCCCCGCGAACTTGGTCCCCGTGCGAGCAGGGATGACGTCCTTCAAGGGCGGGGCTCAAACAGAGAACTTCCCCAATCCGTCCAAGGGAGAACGAGTATGCTTCGTCCCCTTCTTGTTAAGAGGCATCAGATTTCTGATCCATCCCTTCCTCCAAGGTCTGCTGGAGTATTACGGCCTCCAATTGCACAGTATCACTCCCGCCTCTATCCTTCATATTGCGGGTTATGTCGCTCTATGCGAGCTATTCCTGGGCTACGAGGCCCAGTTCGATTTATGGAGAAGACTGTTCTGCCTCGTCCCTCGCAATCAAGGTGGGTCAATTTTTAAAGTGGGAGGAGCCGAAGTGTGGCGCATTGCCAGGACCGGATACCTGTCTGGCACGCTGAAGAAAGCTCCTGAAGAGTGGCCTTCCAAATGGTTCTACATCGATGACGTCGCTCTACCCGACCCCGTCCGCATGGGCCTCCCCGAGTTTTCAAATGCTCCGCTAAAGAAACGCCATTGCTGGCATCCTCGGAGCCTCGAGGAAGAGGATAGTACAGAGATCAGCTTGCTGCTGGGCGAGATTAAGATGCTTGCCCAGTCCGGATTGTCAATAGTCAAGGTAATGGCGATTTCTATAACACGGGGGTCTAGCCACTCCAATACAGAGGGCTACCCATGTGGCATTATAACGGGGAAGACGACGACTCATGATATGGTCGGAAGGGCCCAAAGACCCCCGCTGCCCTAGCCAAAATACTGGCCGAGCTGTATAAAGGGGAGAAGGAGGAGTTCACCCGTCTCCAATATCGAGACAGATTTTCCATGTATAATCCTCCCAGCTAGGTAAGCTTCAGCTTCAATATTTTACTCCTGCCCCTGAATCATTCTTGACAGGAAGTATCTTATCCGCTTATAATAGGAATGGCGAAAGGCTATCGAGGGGATCCATGACCCTGCCCCTCAGCTGGAGAATCGCAACCGGGATCTTGATCCTGGATATGAGGAAGATCCGGACATATTTGTGGAGCTCGAGGATGGAATATTCTATCAGATGAGCTATGGTGGTACAGATGTACCCATCATCGCCGATTACCCCGGCCTCCTTCCTGCTTCACACGTAAGTGATCTGGAGATACCTTGTCCAAGAGAGTTTTCTCATTCCTCCTCACCCACCGCGCTGTCCTGTGATCAAAAGGGGAGGCGTTCGGCGCTCCATGCTGCCCCGGGGGCATCTCCGAAGAGGGCGTCCCCCACACCAGGCAAGCCTTCAAAGAGGAATGCAAATGAAGATACGGCCGAGCCTTCATCAAAGAGGTATGAATTTGCCAATATGCATCTTGGCAGTCACATCCAACTGTGACCCTTCCGTTTACCCTGTATCAGGAAAAAGGTGTGCCGGACTATATCTGGGGGTCCGGCCGGTCATACTTCCCGCAGCCAGGATCCAGATCCTGCCGTGAAGACGGGGGCTGATGCGGTGGTGACACCAGACTGTCCTCCAGCCGAGGATTCGGATGATGTATCCGTCAACAACTCGGAAGTGGAGAGCGCCATGAATCATCGGCACCGCAGGGCCATTTTACAAGACCCTGGCTTTTCAGAAGAGGCATTTAAACGCCTTTAGCTCGGCTGATGCATATATCCGAGCTGCTCGAGATGGGCTTAACAGAGCCACAAAGCAGCATTTAAAAGATGTGCAGGTAAGCGTAGATTTAATAAGAATATACCAGTAGCCCCTGAGGCTTAAAGTAGTTGATACAACTAATTTAAGGATCAATGTATAACCAGGTGCTTACAGAGAAGAACACCCTGTTAGCTCAGGAACAAGAAAAGTGTCAAAGCCAGCTAACTGCTGCCAATGCCGAACTGGAGAAATCCAAGAAGGCATCCCCTGGTAATGTTTCCCTCCGTCGAGAAAACATAATGGTACACTAATAATGCTAACTTAGTTTCTTACCTTTTTATCAAATCATTAGACCAACTGCAAGAATAGCTGGACGCCGCTCGAAGAGGAGAACATGGAGCCAAAAAACTGCTAGCAGCGGGCGAGCGTGTGCTAACAAAAGTCGTTCAGGAGAAAAACAAGCTCCAGGATGCGAACACCCAAATGCACGAAGAACTGAAAGATGTACGGGCCCAGCTGGCAGACTCCGTGAAGGAGAACAAAAACTGCAAGGTGGCATATTCAGTATGTGGCCGTATTTACCTTATAACAGTTTGGAAGTAAAAGTAGCTGATATAGCTATGATTGCAGGTATATTAACGGGCCATCCCGAAGAGGAGGTGTCCGGATCATCAAGTGATCTTCCGCAAGGGATGTCGCAGTTGCACGAGCAAGCTCGGCAGGCAATGTGGAGTGTAGCCAAGGCCTTATGGCCATCCGACTCCCCTCCAAGGAGTATGGAGAAGCTCGTAGAGCTGTTCAAGGAAGCGCGGCAGCGTATCTGACAATGGAAGATATCGGCGTGCCGAGAGGGTGCGTGAAA
The DNA here is from genome assembly GCF_056163025.1 of Triticum urartu. Classification (NCBI taxonomy): domain Eukaryota; kingdom Viridiplantae; phylum Streptophyta; class Magnoliopsida; order Poales; family Poaceae; genus Triticum; species Triticum urartu. Next base: position 217,114,269 of record NC_141877.1, on the reverse strand, counting down.
GGCCTGGGCCATGGTAAAAACACGATATACCAAGCTAGATCCGAATCACATGGCCCGGGTCGGACCTCTAGGGTCAAATGGGGAAGAAATTCCCATTAGTTTAGTATATGGCCAAGTGGAGGTGGCCGCTAGATACTCCCAACAGGATTGTAAATTAGACCGCATGTTGGACGGTATAGAGGAGGACGTCTTTGAGTCCTAAGTGACCATGTACTTTCCTTCTAGCTGGATAATAAAAAAATTGTCATGGCCGATGTTTTCGCTTCGACCTTTGGACCCGAAGGTGCGGAGTGTTTCCGAATACCCTAACGGTAGAGTATACCACGCGTAGGGGTCATAGTTGCTTGAACATACAATGTGTATCCAGCTAGTTATGTTATATTACATTATGTAAGAAACATCTTCCAGTTCCGTTAAGGGTTCCTTTCCCTGGGTTTGCATGCGTGTAATGTGCATGTCAGAACTGTGATTGAAAAAATCGTAGAGTAAGTAACTTCTGGGGTTTCACAATGGATTGAATGCGGAAACGTCTTTAATTCGCCGACCGAATATTCCCTTAAGAACGCTAGCTTTCGGCTTCACCCAGTCTGAGGTACACATCCGGATGACCCGGCAGTAACAATCGCAGAGGTGCTCCTTTTATGCCCTAGCCGAACTAATGGGAACGTAGGGCATAAGCACAGTAGCCAGGCAACCCAGCTTGGCAAAACTTAAGTCATATCGATGCATATAATGGCGAAGAAAAGGTACATATGAAAAAACGCATATGTGGTGAGCTTGATGCTCGAAGAATAATAGAAAGCTTCTGTACGAGAAGCCCCCAGGTATAATGAACGTACATATGTGGATATGTACGCATCAGGGGAGGACGGTATAGCCATACTAAAGTCGTAGGGCTAAAGAGCAAAATGAAAAAAAAAGATAAAAATGAAAAGAGAGAAAAATAATGTTAATAACAGGAGGAAGGAGACGAACACAGAGTTTGGTGCTAGGCATAAAATCGTCGGAGTCTGGCCGCATTCCAAGGATTCGGCTCCAGGTGATTGTCTGAAGCATCACTCAGGCGGTACGCTACTCCAGTGAGAACTTCGTCAATGATGAAGGGACCCTCCCACTTGGGCTTGAGTCTATCCTTTTTCTTCTCCTGCAGGCGTAGAACGAGTTCACCAACGTTATAATTCTTGGCCCGCACTTCTCTACTTTGATACCTACGAGCCTGTTGTTGATAAAATGCGGAACGGGCTTTTGCGATGTCTCTCTCCTCCTCCAGGGCATCTAAGTTATCCTGCCGATCAAGCTCGCCTTCTTTCTCTTCGTACATGTGCACTCGAGGTGAGTCATGAATAATATCGCAGGGTAACACTGCTTCTGCCCCGTACACCATGAAGAAAGGTGTAGATCCAGTAGTGTGCTTGGGCGTGGTCCGCAGCCCCCAGAGTACGGAGTCAAGTTCCTCCACCCAGTGCTTGTATGATTCTTTCAAAAGACCACACTATTCTAGGTTTGATGCCGCTCATAATAAGACAATTAGCCCATTCGACTTTACCGTTTGTCTGCGGGTGATAGACAGAGGCGTAATCGAGCTTAATGCCCAGATTAGCACATCAGGTTCTCACTTCATCGGCTGGGAAATTAGAGCCATTATCGGCGATTATGTTGTGTGGGACACCATAACGGTGTACCATGCCGAATATGAAATCTATTACCGGCCCCGCTTTGGCCGTTTTGACTGGTTTGGCATCTATCCACTTAGTGAATTTATCCACCATGACCAGCAGATAATTTCTCTTATGGCTTCCTCCTTTAAGGGGTCCGACCATATCGAGTCCCTAGACCGCAAAAGGCCAAGTGATGGGGATTGTTTGTAAGGCAGTGGGGGGATATGGCTTTGGTTGGCAAAGAGTTGGCATCCGATGCAACGTTGGACAAGGTCCTATGCATCTGCTCGGGCCGTCGGCCAATAAAACCCTATACAGAAGGCCTTGCTAACAAGGGCCCGAGCTGTGGCGTGGTGACTGCCGAGTCCGGCGTGAATTTCAGCTAAGAGCTGCTGCCCCTCTTCCTCGGAGATACATCGTTGAACAACTCCAGTAGCGATTTTCTTATAGAGCTCTCCATCAAGAACCTTGTAGGCCTTCGAACGCCGGACAATGAAGCGGGCCTCATTCTGATCCTTGGGAAGCTCCTTCTTATTAAGGTAGGCCAGGAAGGGTTCGGTCCATGGGGCAATGACTGCCATGATGAGATGCGCCGACGGTGTTATTTCAGTGGCTAAGCCTCCGATGATGTCGGTGTTTTCGGAATCTGGGGTTATGTTCGGATCCGGACTAGTGTTGCCGTTTTCCCCCTGCCACACCACCGATGGCTTAAAAAGCCTTTCCAGAAAGATATGGGGTGGGACGAGGTTGCGCTTAGCGCCAATACGAGCAATAACGTCCGCCTCTTGATTACTTACTCGAGCCACATGATGGAACTCGAGCCCCTTGAACCGGGACGCCATTTTTATGACGACATTACGATAAGCTGCCATCTTCGGATCTTTGGTATCGAAGTCTCCATTTATTTGAGATATTGCAAGGTTTGAGTCCCCGCGCACTTCTAGGCGTTGTATGCCCATGGAGACAGCCATCCGGAGACCATGCAATAAGGCCTCATATTCGGCTGCATTGTTGGAGTCTCTGTATAGTATTTGAAGTACGTACTGAACGACGTCTCCAGTAGGTGATGTTAAAACGATGCCCGCCCCTAGCCCTGCCAGCATTTTGGAGCCATCGAAATACATAACCCAATTGGAATATGTGTCGTACTCTTTAGGGAGTTCCGCCTCTGTCCATTCGGTGACGAAGTCAGCTAATACTTGGGATTTAATAGCTCGACGTGGTTTGTATGTAATATCAAATGGAAGGAGCTCAATGGCCCATTTGGCAATCCGGCCCGTGGCATCGCGGTTGTTTATAATGTCATTGAGTGGTACTTCGAAAGCCACTATGATCGAACACTCCTGGAAGTAGTGACAGAGCTTTTGGGATGCCATGAAGACCATGTATGATATCTTTTGATAATGGGGGTACCGGGATTTGCATGGTGTAAGGACAGTGGATACGTAGTATACTGGCTTCTGAAGCGGGAATTTATGTCCGCCCTGTTCTCGTTCAACGAAGAGCACGGAGCTCACCACCTGATGTGTTGCCGATATGTATAATAACATCGGTTCACCGATGTTTGGCGCGGCCAGGATTGGGTTGCTCGCAAGAAGGGTTTTTATTTCCTCCAGTCCGGCTGTTGCCGCGTCCGTCCACTCGAAGTGATCGGTTCGTCGTAGAAGGCAGTAGAGTGGCAATGCCTTTTCTCCCAATCTAGAGATAAAGCGGCTTAGAGATGCCACACAACCCGCGAGCTTTTGGACTTGTTTAAGGTCTGTTGGCGTAGGCAATTGTGACAGAGCTCGGATTTTTGGCTGGATTTGCTTCAATTCCTCTGTTGGAAATGATGAAACACAGCAGTTTTCTAGTGGGGACGCCAAAAACGCACTTTTCTAGATTGAGCTTATTGTCATACGCGCGGAGGTTATCAAATGTGAGACGTAAATCGTCTATTAGTGTTTCGACGCGCCTAGTTTTGATGACAATGTCGTCCACATAAGCTTCAACTGCCTTGCCGATCTATTTCTCTAGGCTTGTTTGAATCATGCATTGGTACGTGGCGCCGACGTTCTTGAGGTCGAAGGGCATGGTGTTGAAGAAGAATGGCCCATATGGGGTAATAAATGCTGTTGCAGCTTGATCGGACTCCTTCATTTTGATTTGATGGTATCCCGAATATGCATCAAGGAAACACAATAAGTCATGTCCTGCGGTAGCATCAATGATTTGATCGATGCAGGGGAGGGGGAAGGGATCCTTAGGGCAAGCCTTATAGAGGTCATTAAAATCGACGCACAACCGCCAGGATTTGTCCTTCTTTGGTACCATCACCAGGTTTGCCAGCTAGTCCGGATGTTTTATTTCTCTGATGAATCTGGCCTTGAGGGAGTCCTGGATTAGGGGGTCTCCGGACAGCCGGACTATATCCCTTGGCCGAACTGTTGGACTATGAAGATACAAGATTGAAGACTTCGTCTCATGTCCGGGTGGGACTCTACTTGACGTGGAAGGCAAGCTAGGCAATACGAATATGTATATATCCTCCTTTGTAACCAACCTTGTGTAACCCTAGCCCCCTCTGGTGTCTATATAAACCAGAGGGTTTTAGTCCGTAGGATAACATACAATCATACCATAGGCTAGCTTCTAGGGTTTAGTCTCTCTGATCTCGTGGTAGATCAACTCTTGTAATACTCATATCATCAAGAATAAATCAAGCAGGACGTAGGGTTTTACCTCCATCAAGAGGGCCTGAACCTGGGTAAAATATCGTGTCCCCTGCCTCATGTTGCCATCCGCCTTAGACGCACAGTTTGGGACCCCCTACTCGAGATCCGCCGGTTTTGACACCGACATTGGTGCTTTCATTGAGAGTTCCTCTGTTTCGTCGCCGTTAGGCTTGATGGCTCCAACTATCATCGATAGTGATGTAGTCCAGGGTGAGACTTTTCTCCCCGGACAGATCTTTGTGTTCGGCGGCTTCGCACTGCGGGCCAACTCGCTTGGCCATCTGGAGCAGATCGAAAGTTACGCCCTTGGCCATGTGGTCACTTGATCTTTGATATCCGCGGAGACTTGATCTTCGACGGATTTGAGCCCCTGCCTTGTGCGCCACGCGGTCACGATGAGTACGATTTAGCTCTACCATTGGACCGTATTCAGGAGATCGCATCGGCAGCCGCTCCGAGCCTCAATTCGGTGCCAGTTGCGCCATCCATGGACGGGTGGATATACCCCGTCACGGAGGCCGTATCCTCAGCGGCAATCGAGCCGAATATTGACCTTACCCTTCACGGGAGCCGTGTTGCCAAACTGCCGGATCCTTCTCCGGCCACGGGCTCCGAACCGCCTGCGCCCGTTCCTGTCGAATCCAATTGGGCGCCGATCATGGAGTTTACCTCCGTGGATATTTTTCAGCACTCGCCCTTTGGCGACATACTGAACTCATTAAGGTCTCTCTCCTTGTCAGGAGAGTCCTGGCCAAACTACGTCCGACATGATTGGGATGCGGATGACGAAGAAACTCGCCGCCCACCCACCACCCACTTAGTAGCCACTGTCTATGACTTAACCGACATGCTGGACTTCGACTCCGAAGGCATCGACGGTATGGACGACGATACGGGAGGTGAAGAGGAACCACTGCCCACAGGGCACTGGACGCCCACTTTGTCACATGACGTATACATGGTGGACACACCCAAAGAAAGCAACGACGAGGAACGGAAGGACGCAACGAAGGGTTGTTCCCTCGAGAAGCATTCTAAGCGGCGGCGTAAACACAACTCCAAATCCCGCCTCGGCAGAAATAACAATCATATAGACCCAGCAATAGAGCAGGGTGCACCATCGCCAGACCAGGGCAACACGGGGAATCAAACCGAACAACCCGACTCCGTCGAAGATAATAGTCCGGACGACATCACACCGAACAAGCGCCAGGAGCAACATAATGCCCACCAAAGGCTTGTTGCCACGGCGAGGAGTCTACAAAAACAGAAGCAAAGGCTCAAGGCTGCACAAGACACACTCAAAATCAAATGGAGTGAAGTACTCAACACTGCAGCGAAGTACGGCAGTAATCGCTACACCAAGAGCTATCAGAAGCGAAAGGTGCTACCAGAATTTGATGAGGAGGCCTTAGATCCTCCACAATTAAAAAATAAAACGCCATCCGGTCGGATAGACGACCACATAACCAACATAAAGCGGCAATCGATGCCACACATAAACCAGTACGCGATCCGCGTAAGGGCTCGCATCAAAAGGACGGCGCAACCAGATCCATCTATGGACCACGCAGGCGCGCTCCAACATACAATGCAACACAACAAACATCCGAACACCATGGTACACCCAAATACAGGGGTGCCGGACACCCTCTATGTTTCATCGATGAGGTGCTGGATCATGAATTTCCAGAGGGATTCAAACCCATAAACATAGAGGCGTACGACGGAACAACATACCCTGTGGTCTGGATTGAGGACTACATCCTCCATATCCACATGGCTCGAGGAGATTATCTCCACGCCATCAAGTACTTACCCCTCAAGCTCAAAGGGCCAGCTCAGCACTGGCTTAAAAGCCTCCTTGAAAACTCCATCGGAAGCTGGGAAGAGCTCGAAGACGCCTTTCGGGCAAATTTTCAAGGGACATATGTCCGACCACCGGATGCAGACGATTTAAGTCATATAACTCAACAGCCTGGTGAGTCAGCCTGAAAACTTTGGAACAGGTTCCTCACTAAAAAGAACCAAATAGTTGACTGTCCGGACGCTGAAGCCTTAGCAGCCTTCAAGCATAGCGTTCGAGACGAATGGCTTGCCAGACACCTCGGTCAAGAAAAGCCGAGAACAATGGCAGCATTAACAAGCCTCATGACCCATTTTTGTGTGGGCGAGGACAGCTGGTCAGCCCAATACAGCACCAGCGACCCAAGTACATCCAAAGTCAGGGATGGAAACGGGAAATCACGACGCAGCAAGAATAAGCGCCGGAATAAAGAAGACAATCCGAAGAGCACGACAGTAAATGCCGGATTTAGAAGCTCTCGCCAGGGCAGCAGAAGCCGCCCTCCAAAGGCAATAGAGACGAATTGTCCAGCCTAAACAAAATTCTGGACCAAATATGTCAGATCCATAGCACCCCTGATAATCCTGCAAATCATACCCACAGAGAGTGTTGGGTCTTCAAACAGTCCGGCAAGCTCAACGTCGAACACAAGGGGCAGGATACACCAAGTGAAGAAAAGGACGAGTCTCACAAGCAAAGCACATGGGAACCGAAGAAATTCCCACCAGAAGTCAAAGCATTCAATGTGTTACACATGATAAAAGGGAGAAACAAAGCGGCACCTTTAGAGGAACATGCCCTAGGGCCTATCACCGCGGAGCTCCTCCACTGGTCGTCCCAACCGATCACCTTCGACCATCAGGATTACTCGGCAAGTATCCGACTTGCAGGATGGGCTGCCTTGATATTAGATCCAATAATTGACGAATACCACTTCACCCGAGTCCTGATGGACGGCGGAAGCAGTTTAAATCTGATATATCAGGACACAGTCCGCAAAATGTGGATAGACCCAACAAAAATTTGCCGCAGCAATGCTACCTTTAAAGGAGTAACGCCAGGCCCGGAGGCTCACTGCAGGGGCTCCCTGCTACTAGAGGTTATATTCGGCTTCCCCGATAACTTCCGCAGTGAAAATTGAACTTTCCACGTCGCTCCGTTCCAAAGTGCCTATCAAGCACTACTCGGACGCGAAGCTTTCTCTCGCTTTAAGGCAATACCTCATTACGCTTCCCACAAGCTCAAGATGCCCGGTCCATGTGGCATCATTACAGTAAATGGAAATATTGAGCGCTCGTTGCGCGCCGAAGACGGTGCAGCCGCCTTGGCCGCCGCACACTAAACGGCCTCACCAACTCAAGCATTTGACAGGTCATTAAGACCACGGACACGACTAGACGAGTCCGGCTCAGCTATATGTAATTAATACAGGTTTGATGGCTATACCCCTATTACAATACAAGGGGCTCAACGCGCGCGCAAATGTGGCAATAAGGCTCACCTTTACTCATTTTCAACTATATATTGTTTAGTATAACTTAACTTTTGCACGGCAACTTTTCAATTAAGTTCCTCTCTTTTTCAAATGACCATCATGCTACACCCGTCCAGGATACGGCACAACGGAGACACAGGCGCAGACGTGCAACAGGGACCCATTCCAAGGATTCTTTGTAGATTAAGACCCTGCGTAAACCTTTTTTACTGTCTCTTGTTGATTTACATCCCTCGGATTCTCAGTACAACCGAGAAGGATGCTGACGTCTTGGCATGTGGCCACGCCTGAATAATGCACGTACCTGGACACCAGGGGCTTATTACAAAGGGTACTATTTAGACCCGGTTTACACCATAAAGACCAAATACCTTAGGGAGTGTTCAGCATCGCGAGTTTGGCCTTATATGCATCAGCTCGGAATCATGTCTTTGGTCAAATGTTGGGTTTGCCTGGCTCCTGTGTTTTGCTGCCTTACGTTCCGCTCTATCGGCTAAGGCGGCACCAGGAGAACTACTGCGATTGTTCCCTGGTTCATCCGGACGAGCACCTTAGTAGAGAAAGCCAAAAACTGACTGTCATGATATAGCGTGAGACTGGTCAACCACTTGATGACCTATTGGAATCTTCGGGATTCCTCCGCATTAACGAAGGGCCGTTTCCCGGCCAGGCATGTACGCACCCCGAATCCGGACGAGTGCGGAGCCACCAGGGGCTATATAGTAGCCCCATTGTCAAATTCATATGGCTAAGTGAAAGTGTTAAAGCATTATAGTCCGGTTGCCTAGTTCGCTGCGCTATCACCTCCTTATTAGGACCAAGACGTTGGATTAAGTGTGAATACGCGTCTTCTGCGAACACCCCCGCATTATATGTGTGGGGGCTGGAGCCGACGACTGCAATCTTTCAGGTTATATACATATATACATAAACGGCCGCACAGGAGGCATCACAGTACTTTCGGGCAAAAGTATAAATACAGCCTTGATAAATTCAATAAAACGGTGTTTTTACAATGGGAATACATGTCACTCAAACATTACATTCTTCGAGCACTGGGCCTCTATCGTACGAGCACCCTCAAAAACTTCTTAAAAATAGTGCTCGGCAGCCACTTGGCCTATGGCTGAACCCTGCGCCGCAACAGTGGTGGCATCCATCTCCGCCCAGTATGTTTTAACACGGGCAAGGGCCATCCGCAAGCCTTCTATGCACGCCGACCTCTTCATCGCATTAATGCGTGGCACCGCACCAAGGAACTGCTGCACCAAGCTAAAATAGATGTTCGGCTTTGGCCTTTCCGGCCATAGATTATCCACGACAGACCTCATGGCGAGTCCGGACAATCTATTGAGTTCGGCCCATTCGGCAAGCTGATCAGTCAATGGAAGCGGATGCTCTGGAACGTTAAATTGCGAACAGAACAGCTTGTCCACTTCACGATCTGTTTGATATCGGAAGTATTCGGCTGCATCGACAGCGCTCGCCGCCAAGTCCAGATATGCGTCGGCCGAACTCCACAGCCGATCCAGAGGGGCATATCGTGGATCGCCAAACTTCCTTTGCAGCATAAAGTGCTTCCCAACCACAATATCCCCGGCTTCACGCAGTTCCTCCTTCTTTGCTCTCATTGCAGAGCGGGTGTCTTTGGTCGCCATTGTGGCCCTTTCGAGGTCCGTAGCCTTCGCCCGCCTTTCTTCTTCAAGAAACTGGTAGTGGTCAGCAGTTTCTTTTAACTTCACAGCCATTTTGGCCATTTTCTCTTTGCTCTCGCTATGCACGGCCTTCTCGGCTCTCAACTCTTCGGCCACCTTCAACGCGGCGGCATTACTACTCCTTGCTTGCTCCTTGGCTCGGGCAAGCCCCGCCCGCAGGGCCTCCATGGTGGCAGCTCCATCTGCAGTCACAACATATTAAAGATACTGGCATCACGCTGCTCTTACTATGTGACATTCACTATAAATATCACCTACCCTGTGCCTCGTCAAGCCGCTTGTTAACAAGCTCGATGTTGGCATCCCCCGCATCCAGTCGCCATTTTAGTTCGGCGACCCCATCAGTCTGGCTAGCCACCGGAGCTTCAGACACCTGCACATAACGACAGTCTGGTTATTACCTAGGACTATGATCCTTTGTTCGCTGCCGTTCTCGACAACCAGAGTCTTAGGGGCTACTATCTACACAGGGCGCACCTAAAAATGTGCGGTACTTCCAGAAATGCATATCATTCCACGTACCTCAAAGCCCGTCAGTAGACTCATGAAGGCTTCATGCAACCCGTTTTCGGCGGACTAAATCCTTTCAATCACCGTACACATTAATGTACGGTGCTCTTCTGAGATAGTCGCTCGCTCTAGCAGACCCTTCAGTACGTCCGACCGCATACCAAGTGGTGCCGGACTCTTTTGAGTGCTCTCCTCAAGAGCCGGATACTGAGGGCTTCGGGTGACCATGGGATTACCTTTTGGCCTTGCCGGATCCAGAGAAACTCTCTGTGACGACACTTCAAGGTCGCCCGCTTCTTGAGCCATTGAGTCCGGGGGAGGCGTTTCGCTCTCCATCATCTCCGGAAGAAGATCCCTCGAAGACGAGCTCTGCTGAGAAGGGCTCAGATCCGAACTGCAAGATAGATGCTTCGGTTATCTTCCTCAGGAGTAAGGTAGTATATCTTCACTATTAAGTACTTTTCGACTACTTACAACTCATTAGAGGGCTGATCCCCGCACGGACTTTGTGCGGCAAGAGCACCCTCCGAGGCAGGACCCTCTGGTGAAGTTTTCTTCTCCCGTTTGGAAACCTTGGTTTCCGAATCATCAGAGGTAGTCCTCTTCCTCCCCCGGGGCGAGGGAATGTCAGATTCCTTCCCTGCGTTATCCTCCCTCACAGAGGCGCTCGTTCCCTCGGTTGGAATAGGTAGCGGTGGGGGCCCGCTTTCGCCCTCTTTATTCCGCCTTCATCTTCCTTTGAGGGCACCAGGCAAGGTGCTGGCTCGAGCATCTTTTCCAGCACCGGATTGTCCAAGCCTTCGGGAAGGGGGGCCGAACACCGGATCATCTTCGCCTTTGTTATCCAGTCCTGGTCAAAAAGCGATTCTTCATAATGACGTCATGATAAATGAAAGATAGTGTGTTCGGCTAGAGGATTACTTACTTGGGCCGCGGTGCGGTTGCTGCTCAGGCCCACATCCTCGGAGGTGTCCGGACACTCTATTTGGGGTCCGAAGAACGACTTGTACATCTCCTCGTGCGTTAGGCCGAGGAAATTCCGAATAGCGCACGGTCCTTCTGGGTTGAATTCCCACAAGCGGAGGTGCCGGCGTTTGCAAGGCTGGACTTGACGAACTAGCATGACTTGGACTACCATAACCAAATTAAAATCTCCCTCGAAGAGATCCCGGATGCGGCTCTGTAGTATGGGCACATCCTTGGCTGGACCCCAGCTCAGCCCCCTGCTGATCCATGATCCATGACATCAGTTGTGGTGGAGGACCCGAGCGAAAGACAGGGGAAGCTACCCACTTGGCACTTCTGGGAGCGGTGACGTAGAACCACTCCTGTTGCCATAATCCGGACATCTCTGGAAAGGAACCCTTTGGCCATGGAGCTCCAGTGATCTTGCTTACTAATGCCCCTCCGCACGCTGCATGCTGCCCCTCAACCGTCTTCGGCTTCACATCAAAGGTCTTGAGCCACTGGTCGAAGTGAGGGGTAATACGGAGGAAGGCCTCACATACGACAATGAATGTCGAGATGTGGAGAAAGGAGTCCGGGGCTAGATCGTGGAAATCAAGCCCGTAATAGAACATCAAACCCCTTATGAAGGGATCCAGAGTGAGGCCTAGTCCTCGGAGGAAGTGGGAGATGAACACGACATCTTCATTGGGTTCAGGAGTAGGGACGACCTGCCCTCGGGCGGGCAGCCGATGTGAGACTTCGGCGGTCAGGTATCTTGCCTCCCTCAACTTCTTGATATCCTCTTCCGTGACGAAGGAGGGCATCCACCAGCCCTGGAGGCTGGATCCGGACATGATTGAAGATCCGAAGCACCTGACCTAGGCTTTGAGTGGTAGAACTCGAGGCGGGGGAAGGATTCGATTAAGCACGGGAGGGAAAAAGTATAAGCCTTGACCCTTTATAAAGAGGGTGAATATCAAGCGTCCTCCTCGTGGCCGTTTGGGACTTGCCTAAAATCTAGGAGTCCTAGGCACGGTTGGGTTACCCATGACTGTATTGATGAGAATCTCGTAATAAGAGGGACACGATCTCTGCTTTGACAAGACATGTCAAGAAACTGCCTCGCGTTATGTGCGGGCTAGTTAAAGAAAAATGGTTTGAATAATCACCGAGCCATGGCATGACGTCATGTTGCCAAAACGTGTCAGCAGGTTAGATTTGTGGAAATATTATTCTCTCTACGGTGGTATGTGGAACATATTTTGCAGGGTCGGACACTATCCTTTTATTCGAACTCTTCTGTGGTATATCCGGAGGAGGAACCCGCCTTGCAATGTCGAAGACAATACTGTGCGCCGGACTCATCGTCATTGAAGCCTGGTTCAGGGGCTACTGAGGGAGTCCTGGATTAGGGGGTCTCCAGACAGCCGGACTATATCCTTTGGCCGGACTGTTGGACTATGAAGATACAAGATTGAAGACTTCGTCTTGTGTCTAGATGGGACTCTACATGACGTGGAAGGCAAGCTAGGCAATATGGATATGTATATCTCCTCCTTTGTAACCGACCTTGTGTAACCCTAGCCCCCTCCAGTGTCTATATAAACCGGAGAGTTTTAGTCTGTAGGACAACATACAATCATACCATAGGCTAGCTTCTAGGGTTTAGCCTCTCTGATCTCATGGTAGATCAACTCTTGTAATACTCATATCATCAAGAATAAATAAAGCAGGACATAGGATTTTACCTCCATCAAGAGGGCCCGAACCTGGGTAAAACATCGTGTCCCCTGCCTCCTGTTACCATCCTCCTTAGACGAACAGTTCGGTACCCCCTACCCTAGATCTGCCGGTTTTGACACTGACATGCCTCAATTAGCTTGGCCAGCTCCTCCCCCATAGCTTGGCGTTTGAGCTCGGAAAAGCGCCACAGTGCTTGTTTGATTGGGTTGTATCCTTTTAAGATATTAAGGCTATGTTCGGCAAGCTCACGTGGGATTTCCGGCATGTCAGAAGGGTGCCAGGCAAATATATCCCAGTTTTCGCGAAGGAAATCCCTTAGTGCGGCGTCGACCATTGGGTCTAGTTGTGCTCCAATAGATGCTGTCTTCTTGGGGTCCATTGGGTGGACCTGGAATTTGACTATTTCTTCTGCCGGTTTGAAGGAGGTGGATTTGGGTCGTTTGTCTAAGATCACATCGTCCCTATCCACTGTGGAGTGCAGTGTGGTTAATTCTTCGGCCACAAGGGCTTCAGATAATGCCTCAAGGGCCAGGGATGTGGTTTTGTTTTCGGCATGGAGTGTTATGTCCGAATCACTGACAAGAGTGATTACACCGTTTGGTCCGAGCATTTTGAGCTTCATATACCCGTAATGAGGTATAGCTTGGAAGCGTGTAAAAGCATCCCGCCCCAACAGGGCATGGTATCTGCTGCTGAAAGGAGCCACTTGGAAGGTGATTTCTTGAAACCTATAATTCTCTGGCGTGCCGAATACCACGTCAAGTTTGATTTTTCTCGCACACCGCGCCTCCCGGCTAGGAATGATTCCTCGGAAGGTCGTGCTGCTTTGCTTGATGCGGCTCCTATCTATTTCCATTTTGTGGAGTGTATCCTCATAGATGGGGTTTAGTCCACTGCCACCGTCCATGAGGACCTTGGTGAGTCGAAAACCGTCCATGATGGGACTGAGGACCAAAGCGGCTGGTGCTCGGACTGTCCTTTATTTTGGTTCGTCGCCGGCATTAAAGGTTATAGCCGTGTCGTCCAAGGGTTTACTGTGGCGATTTGATAGACTTTGGCTAGGCCGCGATCTGCCCTTTTGCGCTTATTTTTTGATGCAAATGTCTCAAAGACCGTCAGTACTCTGGGTCGTCATCTTCTGGAGGGTGTTGCTCTGGGGTGTTTTTGGTAAGGATGTCCTCGCCGCCTTTGGCTACATGCCGGAGTATCCAACATGCTTTAAGGCTGTGGGTTGGTATGGTATCCGGTGTTGTGTGTATTTTTCATGGGCCATCGAGCCATCCCTCTAGAACGGTTCCACGTCGCGTAATGGGTTTGTATTTCTTGGCTATTGGACTGGGCACATCACGGGGATGCACCCTTCTTGTCTGGGCCAGTGGTTGAGTTGGGACCGATGGCTCCCAACAAGCTACTTGTTCCGTCCAGGCGCGTTCCATTGCGCTGTACTTTTGTACGATAGTTGCCAGGTCAGCAAAGTGTAGTATGCGGCGGCGATTAAAGGAGTTGAGGATTCCTTCGTTTGTGCAATTGTTGCAGAATGATGATATCGCGTCCTCGTCACGGCAATCTTTAACCTTTTCCTTGACAAGGAGGAACCTGGCCCAGAAGTGGTGGACCGTTTCCTGAGACTGTTGTTGTATGCTCGTGAGAGCGTTTATGTCTAGGTGGGTGGGTCGAATTGAATCTGGACCCTGACCCGATCGATGATCTGGAGTCTGAAGTTTTTCCAGACTTGACAGTCCGGCCTCCGGAGAATCTTCTGGTTGCCTTTGCCCGCCATCCGATTCTATGTTCGGAAGGCCGGTCACCTCCTTTTGCGGGTGGGAATCCAGCTCTGTAGGGTCGGCGATCCGGACATAGTCCGTCTTCCGCATAGGGGAAGAGTCGTCGTCCTGCTCCTCGACTACCGCTATCTGGTGGGTGATCGGTGGAGATTTGATTTCTCTTTGGTCGGGTTTGAGCCCGATGCATTCGTAATCTGTGGCGATTCCTAGGGCGGCGATACGGTCAAGGAGCTCGTTTAAAGACGAAAACTCCGCCGGATCCATCTGCTTGGAGTGTTTGGGGTCGATACAAAGAGGATTTTCAATGGCTCGAGAGGTCATCGCCAGCTTAACGGCCGAATGGGCAGTCATGGTACAGCTGCCCAACCGGAGGGTTTGGCCTGGGGCCAGTTCTCCTCCGGTAGTGATATTGTCTTTAAGGACGAGGCGAGTCATCGATCCTGTTGTCGACGGCACAGTGGAACTCTCAATCAAAGCACCAATGTCGGTGTCAAAACTGGCGGATCTCAGGTAGGGGGTCCCGAACTGTGCATCTGAGGTCGATGGTAACAGGAGACAGGGGACACGATGTTTTACCCAGGTTCGGGCCCTCTCTATGGAGGTAAAACCCTACGTCCTGCTTGATTGATATTGATGAATACGAGTATTACAAGAGTTGATCTGCCTCGAGATCATAATGGGTAAACCCTGGAGGTCTAGCTTGTATGGCTATGGTAATGAGTATTCGGCCTATCTACAGACCTAGCCCTCCGGTTTATATAGATACTGGACGGATCTAGGGTCACACAAGGTCAGTTACAGAGAAAGGAATCTACATAGTTGGCCGCCAAGCTTGCCTTCTACGCCAAGGAAAGTCCCATCCGAACACGGGTGCAGTCTTCGGTCTTCGTATCTTCACAGCTCATCAGTCCGGCCCATGGCTAACACTACAAAAAAAGACACATCCGTGACATTTTGGGACGAACGAATTTTTTTTCTGTCATACATATGACACTTCTATGACGATAATTGTGACGAAACCCAGTATCATCATAGATGTGGTGGGCTCCTACTTCTATGACAAAAAATCATGACAGAAAATGGGCTTTTCGTCCTGGGCGGGCCGGAGATGCAGCTGCATAACATTCTTTGGACCGTCCATGATAGAAAAAACCGTGGTAGAACTGAACCCGAGCGATTGCACTGTAGGCTACGCGTTACTGAACCCGAGTTATGGTGGGAGGTCGGGGGCCGAGCGATGCGCGTTTCTCTCGTACACGTACGCGTGTGTGTGCGAGGCGTTGGCTCTAACTGAACCCGAGCAAGGCGTTGGGCTCTAACTGAACCCGAGCGATTGCACTGCAGGCTACGCATTACTGAACCCGAGCGATCGATCGATGGCTGTTAACTAAACCCGATCGAGCGATTCCTTCGCTACTGCTGCTAACTGAAGCAGATCGATTGGATGAACAATGAGCGTTGCGGGGGGGGGGGGGGGGGAGGGGTTGGATGAACAGTGAGCGGTGGCGTTGCCTCTGGATGAACAGGACCCCGTGGTGTGGTGGAGGGCTGGATGAATAGTAGACGGTGGAGGGGTGCCCGTGGAGGGGTGGTTGAACAGGACCCCGAGGTGTGGAGGGCTGGATGAACAGTAGATGGTGGAGGGGTGGTTGAACAGTAGCCGGTGGAGTAGCGCGGTGTGGAGGCTGGATGAACAGGAGCCCGTGGAGGCTGGAGGAGGTCGATGGTAGCCCGTGGAGGCTGGAGGAGGTCGACAGTAGAGATGAACAGTATCCCGTGGAGTCCCGTTTTGCGGTACGCCACACCCCTCCCGATGAACAGGACCCCCGTTTCGACCGTAGGAGGTCCGTTTCGTCCGTTTTGCGGTACGCCACACCCCTCCCGATCAACAGGACCCTAGTTTCGACCGTAGGAGGTCCATTTCATCCGTTTTGCGGTACGCCACACCCCTCCCGATCAACAGGACCCCCGTTTCGACCGTAGGAGGTCCGTTTCCTCCGTTCTACGGTACGCCAGGCCTCATTTCCATCGCATGTTCCGTCCAAGCCCTCCCGATGAACACGACTACGCATTCTGTTCCGACCCAGCCGGTTGGCTCCCACGCGTTTCGTTGCCTCCCGATGAACACGGCGCATTCTGTTGCCTCCCGATGAACACGACGCATTCCGTGACCTCCCCATGAACAAGACGCATTCCGTTGCCTTCCCATGAACATGACGCATTCCGTTGCCTCCCCATGAACACGACGAAGCTGTTTCTCCATTCCGACCCAACCATGTACACAAGCCCTGGCCATACGTATGCGCGAGTAGGCGTTCGAGACCCCGCCCGTATGTACACATACGTGGCCGTATTTTCTTTCTTGCACCCTAGCCGCTGTACGTACGTGTACATGCTACGTGCGCGCCTCTACTACGACACGTGCGCGCCTCTACATCAACCAGTATGTACGTACACATTCGCTACCAGAATGACAACGCTACGTACGCTTTGACCAGGTGGGTCCTGACTGTCAGGCACTTCCTTGTGTGCAAAGATGTAGCTGGTGGGTCCCAGCAGTCAGGCGGGCGAATCGTTTTGTTTTTTTGCCCGGACGCACTTCCTTGCGTGCGAAGGTGTAGCTGGTGGGTCCCAGCAGTCAGGGGGGAAACATTTTTTTCGCGAAATACGGTGGCCCGTCCGGTGGGTCCCCGCGGTCAGGTGGAGGAATAATTATTTTGCATGTAATAAGGAGGCACTTCCTTGTTGCGGCCGTGGACCCAGCTGTCAGCCTCT
Source organism: Triticum urartu (assembly GCF_056163025.1). NCBI lineage: Eukaryota > Viridiplantae > Streptophyta > Magnoliopsida > Poales > Poaceae > Triticum > Triticum urartu. The sequence continues at coordinate 217,097,081 of NC_141877.1, read as the reverse complement.
CCATGTACATTCCACGTCTGATGGAAGTCATTCCTTGACCAATTGATCATGCCGCGCCGAGAGCACCAGGGCGGTGGACGACGGCGAGGCCTAGGAAGGGGACGACGCGGCGCCGGGGAAAACACAGTAGTGGATGCCCACGCGCAGAGGAGTATGAGGGTTCACTGGTTCGCTGCGGTGTGAGGCTGTCGTCGCCGCAGAATAACAGGGGGTGTGGTTGAGTAGAGGGATGGCCTGGCCAGCGGTGGAAGTAGTAGGGGGCGGTGAGGCCTCCGCCGCATCGCAGCCGTCCACGGGAGGTAGGAGCACGAGGCACGACCGGCGCTGGTTTGAGCGGCTGGAGCAAGAAGACCAGAGGTTGAAGAAGCACTACGGCCGTTGGATGGACATCGTACGGTCACTGGAGCTAGAATCGTGTATATTGACTAAGTTGACAAAGCCCTGCGTCCCCGTCAACTTAGTAGCCCCACAAGTCAGCCTGCTACTATACTGGGTCCCACCTAACAGGGGGAGTATTCATTTTTTTTGTGCGTAATAAGGAGGCACTTCCTTGCGTGCGAAGATATAGCTGGTGGGTCCGAGCTGTTAGCGGCAGTAATGTTGTTTTCGCGAAATACAGAGGCCCTTTTGGTGGGTCCCTGATGTCAGGTGGAGGAATCATTATTTTGCGCGTAATAAGGAGGTATTTCCTTGCATGCAGCCGTGGACCCAGCTATCGGCCTCTCCGCGTACAGTCCACTTCAGATGCATGTCGGTCGTTGACCATCTTGACCAGGCCGCGCCGAGAGAACCAGGGCGGTGGACGACGACGAGGCCTAGGAAGGGAACGACACAGAGGCAGGGAAGACTCGGTAGTTGTTTCCCACGCGGAGGGACTACGACTGTACGAGGGTTTACTGGTTCGTCTGCTGTCGCCGGAGAATAACAGCAGGTGTGGGTGAGTAGAGGGATGGCTAGGCCAGCGTATGGTGGGGCGGTGAGGCCTATGCGGCAGCAGAGCCGGCCGCGGGGAGGAGGGAGCAGGCAGTCCCGCCGGCGCTTGTTTGAGCGGCTGGAGCAGGAAGAGCAGAGATTGAAGAAGCACGACGGCCGTTGGATGGCCATCCAACAGTCGCTGCTTGTGCGTTAACCTATTTTTAGGAAAGCCTCAAATCTGTGGAAAACAGCATACAACCCATATGCCATCATTTCTATTAATTTACAGCCCATTTGCTAATTATTAAGGTTTTTTTTGGTGCCCATATTCTTTTTGTTAGCATTACAACCCATACTGTGGCCATGGTTAAAAAATTATACGAAATTTTGCATATTTTAGTGCGATCCGAACTGTTTTTTATCCCGAAATTTCGACTCACATTCAAACTGATTTTAAAAATAAATGTATATCAATATAAAATCCAACAAATTCTCCACGCTTAAAAATTAATGTAATTTAAAATCTTGAAATGAAAAAAAAAGATATTTGGAACTAATTGCCGGTTTGATGTGTTTTAAAAATGTACATCCCATTTCTCATTACTGATGGGCCATTTTCTTGGCCAGTCGAATGAAAGCTCTCCTCGTCTTGAAAGATTTGCATCCCAACAGGCCTGACAAACTGATTTACTTGGCAAATCACAAAAAACTGGGCTGTGGGCGTGAACCCAGCTGTCAGCCTCTCCACGTACAGTACTCTTCCGATGGAATGTCGTTGACCACGTTGACCACGCCGCACCGAGAGCACCAAGGCGGTGGACAACGGCGAGGCCTAGGAAGGGGACGACGCGGAGCCAGGGTAGACGCGGTAGTGGATGCCCACGCGGAGAGGAGTACGAGGGTTCACTGGTTCGGCTGCAGTGTGAGGCTGCCGTCACCGCAGAGCCTGGCTTGATGAAGCTATGTACCTGGGGTAGGAGCACGGACCCGTCCCAAAGAGTCCTACCCAAGGACATCCCTAGAAGAAATCACCCATCAATCAACTTGAAGGTACTCCACTCGACGGGTTCAAGACACTCGACCAAGAAGCTACCACTCGACCATGAAGCTATTCACTCGACTGCCAGGAGATCTACAGTCACTCCGTAGACAAACGGTCAGCTGTTAAGTAGTCTTCATGATCATTACAGCACTTTATTAGAGGCGTTACCAGTAACGCCCCATCTTAAATGTACTTTAAAACCCTGCATTACTGAGGGCAGGAGGGGGCCGGCGAACTCTATATAAGCCACCCCCCTCCTCAGTAGGAAGGGTTCGCACCCCTATAATCTATACACGCATAATCCAGTCGACCGCCTCCGGGCTCCGAGACGTAGGGCTATTACTTCCTCCGAGAAGGGCCTGAACTCGTAAACCTCGCGTGTAACAACTTCCCAATAGCTAGGATCTAGCCTCTCCATACTCACCCCCCTACATCACTGTCAGAGTTAGAACCACGACATGGCTAGCGGTGGGAGTAGTAGGGGGCGATGAGGCCTCAGCGGCAGCACAACCGGCCACTGGAGGCAGGAGCAGGCGGTCTCCCCGGTGCTGGTTTGGGCGGCTGGTGCGAGAAGAGCAGCGATTGAAGAAGCAGCAGGACCGTTCGATTCAAATCCAATGGTTGCTGCTGCTAGAATCATTTGTTGACTAAGTTGACAAGCCCTGTGTACGCGTCAACTTAGTAGGCCCACAGGTCAGCCTCCCAACCGGTGCGCCCAGATGTCAGTGGGAGGAATCATTTTTTCGCGTAATAAGGAGGCAGTTGATTGCGTGCGGCCAGGCCAGCGGAGGGAGTAGGGTGGGCCGGGGAAGCCTGCGCGGCATCACAGCGGGCCACAAGAGGAGGGAGTAGGCAGTCCCACTGGCGCTAGTTTAGGCGGCTGGAGCAGGAAGATCAGAGATTGAAGAAGCACGTCGGCCATCGGATGGACATCCAATAGTCACTGCTGCTAGAATCGTGTGTTCACTGACAAAGCCTTGCGTAAACAAGTCAGCCTTGAAATCTGTGGCGTGTACAACCCATTTGCTATTATTTTTATAATTTTTACTCATTTTCTAATTCATATGGAATTTATTAAAGCCCGTTTTCCATTTTTAGAATTGCTGGCCATTTTCTGGTCAGTACCAGGGTCAAAAAAAATTAACTAAATATGTGGGAAATTTTGAAAATTCACAAATTTTTGCTGGGGGCCGAAATATTCTTAATCCAAAAATTAATAGCCATACTAAAACAAATTTAAAAATAAATTAGTACTATGTCATGTTAAATCCAATGAAATACATATAAGATATCAGTGAAGAACAAAAACAAAAAAGAAACTTATATCCCATTTGCTATATTTTTTTTGGAATTTTCAACCCCTTTTGATATTACTTTTAACAGACATTAACCATAGTCTTAAGCCTGGCCGGAATGCATCCCTCCTCATCTTGAAAGATTTGCAGCCCAGTAATTCGGAGAAAACAAATAGGCCTAGCTTGGGTATTCTTCAAAAAGAAATACTGGGCTACCTATTTTCCCAAAGAACTGGTGCATGAGCATTTAGCTTTATTTATTTAGTTATTTATGTGTAGGGGACCATGAGCAAGTACCTGGGCCAGATTCATGTGAGAGCCTCCCTTCCAGTTAATTATGGGCTTCTCTATTGGGCCTTCATCAGTGGGCTGCATGTTATCAACAAGTGGAAAATGTGTTCCGTACGAAAAATAGTATGCGCTACATACGGTACGGGGCACTAAAGGATCGAACCGTGCAACGACTTCCAAAACATTGTGTTTGTCATTCTAACAACACATTTATTCAACCAACAGACGAAATATACTACTGATTGTACATTGAAAACAGCAGCAGCAACCAGGGCTGGGGGTGCAACAGAAGCAGTAAGCAGGCCAGAAGAGTGAAGACGCAACTCTCTCTTCCAAATCAAACATCAGCCATCATTACAAAAGGACTACCAAAAAAGAACAAGTGTATGCATCAAACTAAATAAAGATCCTACTACACCAAGTGTACGCATCTAACTAACTGGCTCAGTTAGACATTACTATTTATTAAGCTGTGGAGATTGGCTGATGGCTTGAACCAGATGGGTGCCTGACGGGGGAAACTCCAGCCAGTAGGTCGAAGTATGATACTTGCGACCCTCTCTCCTACTTTGGGCTAGAGAGTGTGGTGGCACATATCAGGGTATGGTGCATGCAGAGACGCATCGTACGTTGTGTACACACAGTTTTTCCTGATGAACGATACCGCGTTGCCATCATGATCCTTGCGTCAGTTATCTCCTGGTTAATCGGATAATTCAGTCCGGCAAACAAAGAGCGTGTACCAAGGCTGCTTACCAGCCTCCAGTCAAAAATTCCTGAAGGCCTAGAGAAGCTGGGATCCTGCTCAAAGACCTTGCAGTGACTGTGATTGTATTCTGAAAAACAACACGTCCGGTACGTGTGAACAATCATCAATCGTTCGCCATCATCTGATCGAGCCAGGAACCACCTACAACTGCCATGCCGCTTTTCTTTGAAAGGTTCTGGGATTAGGAAGGGTGGGGACACCAGGCGGCCTACAACATCATATCAAGTTGGAGTCAAATAAAAAAGGGCTCTTGATTTAGTCAATCTTAAGAACAGCATGTTATGAGCATGAATATTTTTTCATCAAATGTTAACAGTAATATAAGCAAGCCATCATGATATCATAGGAAAGTAACATACTGCCGTAACAACAGTTTGTAGCGATGACTGGAGTAGGCCAGCAATACGTCCAGCCATAGAAGGAGTCGACAGCGTAAATGAAGCCCTTGTGTTCAATGGCATCAGAGAACCATGGAGGATGTATGATCCTGTGATGGACGTGCAGATTTATCCACTTACCGCAGTGACCTGTCAGATAGGCGAGAGCGTGGGTGAAGAACACAATTAGCCTAAAGTCTTTATAATTCGCAGATCTTGTGGGCACTTGGCAGATTACAACCTTGCGCAAATCAAACTTGGTATCATGTTGGCTACTGTAAGATTCTGAGTATTCTGGGCCGCAGTGCCAAAGCAGTGCAATGTTAATCGAAGGAAGGGGATCAATCACCGGGTGTAGCCCTCCACGAGCTCCATCCAAGACGTGTTCATGTCGACCCAGTACATACAGTTACTATAGTTGAGGCTGACGGAGATCGGATCGCAGTCAAGGGGGTTGATGCTCGCCACCCTACGATCGTTATGCTGCGTGACATGCCGTTTCTGAAGATCAGGCGGCATCAGTAAGAAAGGAGCTGGCTTAAAAAGCTCCGGCCTGAGGGCTTTGAGTAAACGATACAGCCCCGACGAGGACGCGGCGAGCGGCATGGTACTGAGATTGTCCACATGCGAAACAATGAGCTTGATTACCTCTGTGGGGAGTGAATTCCAGCCACTCTGTCGGAAGATGCTGCTCGGTTCTGCCATTGTTAGTTCTTGGGTTTTGGGCGAGGGGGGGAGGCGCCTTAGCGGGGATGGAAGATTGGACGAGATTATGTGTGGACGAAGATGGAGAAGCGAATATGTGCTGCGGGAAGTGGACAGGTGATGATGACTACAACACACTGCTTGACTTACGAGACACATACCAGCAGCGTAGGGTCATGTCAATGCCAGACAACTTGCTTGAGTGATCACAGTACTGGTACTCCCTACAGTGCTATGCCCTAACTTGCTTGAGTAGAGTAGTAGAGTAGGACTTTGCTCTACTACTAGCACCGGAGGAGTAGTATATTCTAATCTAAAATAGTTACAAACTTCAATGCCCGAGTGTGGAACAACTACGAACCGTGATCAAAGACCGTGTCTACGTGGTGTTTGGACATGGGCGACAACCTCAATGCCAACGGTGCTGCTCCCGTTGCACCGTATGTGTTTCTGTCCTTCCTGTTCGAAATCGTGGTAGAATTCATGATTTATTTTGTGCTTATTTGGATTAAATCTCGTAGTAACTTGCTCATATATTCAGCTGGCGCAATGTCCCCTACAGCCACTCCCGTTTCATGGACGGCCTGGTCGATGCCTCCAAGGAGCCCTTCGTCCACTGCTATGAGTGCCCGATGCCGTTTTGTGGCTCGCCGGCGGACATGGTGCATCACCTCACGGATGCGTGCAGCGGTCACTGCTGGCCCTTGGCGGAGAACATCAAGTACGAGACGTGCTACCCATTCACCAAGTCGAAGTCGCTGGAGGATCGACGTGAGAGGGTGGGGGAGGAGATAGCGATGAACGTGAACATGAGGGGGAGGAGATAGCGATGTCGTGGGAGGTGCAGTATTTATAGCAAGCAATGGCACACCTATGTAAGATATGGACTGAGCTGCACTAACTTAACTGCAGGTCCAGTTGCGTCACTGACATGTGGGCCAGACCCCTGTTGGGCCCATATGTCAGTGACCCAATGCACCTGCAGTTAAGTAACAGCTACGTGGGCATATTTGTTGGAGCAAATTACGGGGGAGTGAAGGGGTGGAAATATTGTTGGTCACAACGGATTGGACGAGCGTGGGGGAAGGAGAGTCATGCATGCAGATTTTTTCACATGGGGTGAAGTGGTGGGACCGCCGGAGGGAGAAGGAGAGTTTGGCAGGCATTTTGTTTCCACACATGGAGAGGAAAAGATTTGGAGACGAACGGGCTTCCTGCAGGTATGGGGAACGGTGCATAATAAGTCATCTTGCATGCCGGGCTAGGTATAGTCTCAAGTCATTAAAAACATACACGCCCCACACATGTTCATATTTCAAGGTGCACTAAATTATTGCATGCGATGATTAAGGCTGGCCATAATGGTGGTATCTTAGCTGGTACCATGCACACGGGAATAGCAAACATGCTGATGTGGCAAAGAATTAAAGAATAGAGGGGGTTAGAGTAACTAGTGTTCATGCATGCATTGGTAAACACATTTTTTTGTGAAGAACGACAACACTAGTTGAGTACTTTTGCAGACTTCAAAAACTATACCACTGCCTCTACTATCTTGCTAAGAGTAGGTGAAATTTTTGAATCGAGCCCTTTAAACTAGAAGGGAGGTCGTGGTACTCTAACAGCTAACCTTGTTGTGATGACAAGATAGGACATAGCACGCACCTGGACGGAGGAACTAGTCTGCATTGTGCATTTAAGTTTTGTCTGAAGTCAATGTACCTCTACTTTCACCAGACTTATACAAAAATGTGTCAACATTCACAATGTCAAATCAATATTTTTACACTCATTATAAAACGTAGTTCTTATACTCATTATAATCAGTATTGTAGATATTGATATTTTTAGTATAAATTTGGTCATGGGATTTCACTGATGCCTGTCAAAGTGTGGAGGAAGCAGAGCTTAGGGATTGCATTGCCGGTCTCTACATAGGTATTTCTCTTCATAATCCTGTAATTTGAGAGGCTGGTTGCGCTTTTGTGGTAGCGTCTCTTGCATCGGGGGACTATGACAGGTCTGCTATGCGTGACCTGAAGATGAAAGCGTTGAGCATCTCGAAGTTGATGAACAATCTTCAATTGTCAAAGATTAGCTGTTCGGCCAATAAGGTGGCACACCTAATCGCTAAGTATAGCTTTGACAATAGATTAGATGGTATTCTTGTAAATAACGTACCACCCTGTGTGGTGAATATTGTATCGAATGAGTGTACTGGTGTGGCTGGTTAATTAATATAAGGTGGTGTTCAAAAAAAGTATAAATTTGGTCAAACCCTTTGCAAACGGTTGACGGGAGTAAAAAGGACCAGAGGGAGTATCATGCATGCGGAGTAGGCAAAAAAATTGCTTGTCTAAAAAAGGCAAACAAATTGCTCATTTATAGCCGGTCGAAGTCTCAAAGGACGCGACCGCGCGAGGGAGGCGAAGGTCATGGGAGGCGCGACGTTTGACGGAATTAAGTGAAGTTACATCCACGCGCCGGCATGGCATGCGAACAGGCAGAAGCTATACTGTCAGGCCTATGATATGGGTCTAGTAGACATGACATCTAGTGGGTCCCGCATAGTTCTCGAGAACTCTTTGGGGGCTTGCAGCCATTTATCCACCGGGTAAGCCAGCAACCCCACGCCGTTCGCACGCCCTACTCGTCCCGGTCTTCTACCTTACAACAGTTCGCTCCCAGTCGTCTCGTCCTTTCACATTAGTTTGCTGCCAGTTTTTTTTGCGGGGTACAACAATTCAACTTCTCCTAACCCTGCTCCAAAATCCATGGCCTCCCAAATCTCCATGGTCACCGCTGAGTACCAGGTTAGAGCCATCACCGGCAATCAGTTCATCGTCATCTATACACATGGATCCGAGACGGTGAAAGCATGGCTTGCTCGCTTCCTACGCATGTTCAACAGTTCAATGGATGAGTGGGTTGCTGGGCTAGATGTTGAGTACACCACAGTCCTGGGACGAGAGAAGGATCTAAAGGACGAAGAGAGGAAGAAGCCTGCTGTGATCCAGGTTTGCGTACATAACGTTTGCTTGGTCTACCACATATGCCATGACGACGTTGAGTGCCAGGATTTTAAGATCTTCCTCAAGGACAAAAGAGTGAAATTCGTTACTGTAGGCTTTAAGAACGACAGGGATGTCCTGCGTCGGATAGGTCTCGTTGTAGGCCAGCCCTTCGATCTCCAGAAGGCAAGCCTGGTGTCCTCCTCTCAACCTTCAATCCTGACCCTGGCAGCAGCCATGATTGATCCTTCGTACGCTAAACTGAAGAAACCTCATCACAAGTTTCATCATGCATGGGAGTCGAAGACATTAGATGAAGATCACATCCTGTACGCAGCAATGGATGCCTACCTTTGTTTAAATATCTACAAGGGTTGGATGAAGAAGCAGAGCCCAGTGTCCGGTTCAAGCAAAGAAGCGTCGGCGAAGAGGAAGAGGAAGATGGACAAGGACGAAGTCGAGGACGTGGACTCGGACTCCGAGTAGGTGGCAGTGCCGTCTCTCATGCTGGTTCTACTGCAGTGTCAAGCGGACTAGTTGCTTAGTTTATTTTCAAGGGTGTGTTGTGCTGAGGCCCCAATAGAACTATGTTTATGTTCTTTCTCGTTATTTGAACTCTTTAGTACGTACAATAGTACTAGTACTATGTCTTACTACTGTTCTTCTCGCAGTTGGTACTACTGCTCGTATCTTCGTGTTCCTACTGTACTTAATACATTCGTACTAGTAGTATAATTTGGGTCAGTCGATTTGTGAAAGAAGTTCGACAGAGCGAAGGAAGAAGATGGCAGAAGAGGTGGAAGAACTCCTTCTAGCCATCCATGTTGCATCAAACGGCTCACATGAGTCGACTGACCCAAATTGCTCCTTCAGATTGTGTTTATTTGGCATTCAAGGTCTCGAAGGTAGATTCCGCGTCCACACCCGGTTTGCGGGCACGACGCGCGCGTGACCGACTTCCGCCGCGACAGCCACCATGCACGCCTCCTCTGCGTGGCCGGAGACGACAATGACACGGTAGTTCCTCCTCGCCGGCGTGCTGGAGCACGCGCTCGTCCTCCTCTTCGTACGCTGCGTGCATAGACGCGGCTCCACTAGTTGCTCGCGTGCTTGGCAGCGCGGTGCGCAACGGCGGCGACATATTGATGAGTGCGCGTGTGGGATCTTACTTTAGTTATATATATATATATATATAAGGTTGGTCAAACTTAAATGAAAACCGTACTAGTACACGTAAACATTACAGTTAGGCAGCGCTTTTATCAGTTAGTACCAAAGCCACGGTATGGAATCCTGTGCAAACGCGTGAACCGCGGCCGTGCGGTCGGTCGAACGGTGCGTCACCGTGTCGCGCTCGAAGGACATCCCCCGAACCTTTTTTTGTGTGTGAAAACAATCCTCGAATATTAATCAACTTTCTTTTCATGTGAAAGTTCTTGACGCTGCAATATTTCCATGTGTTTGAATTTAGCTCCAGTTTGTGTTTATTTGGATTTGGACGTTTGAGGTGCACCCTAGTTTTTTTTAATACTGATTTTGTGTGTGTGATTGAGAGAGAACGTGTGTATGTGTCCATATGTGTGTTGTGGCGGAAGGGCAATGTGGAGACAGTGTGCGTGTGATACAGACATAGGGAGGTGTGAATGTGCAAATGATCATGCATGAGTGAGACATAGACAGATGCTGATACGTTGTGTATACATGAGAGAACGGTCTTCTAGTTTAGGGCATGTTTGGTTCCAATAAGTCACCTGACTTATAAGTCAGGTGACTTAAAATCAGTGACTTACAAGTCACGCCTATTTGGTTGTCATCTGACTTATAAGTCACCTAACAACACCTTCCCACCTTGTTTGTTAATGTAAAGGTGATGGGACCCACATAAAAAGGGGTGACTTATAAGTTTTAAGTTGGGGTGGAGCAACTTATGACTTATAAATTGGGGTGACTTATAAGTTGGGTCCGTTTGGAAAAATAAGTCACTTTTTGCACTTTTCGACTTATAAGTTAGTGACTTATTTGGAACCAAACAGGGCCTTACTTGTGTGTGTGTGTGTGTGTGCGTGTGCGTATGTGTTTGTGTGTGTGTGTGTGTGAGAGAGAGAGAGAGGGAGGGAGAGACACAGAGAGGAGCATCTGTAACACAACAACCATCTCTCTCGATTCGTCCGTCCCTCGCACGGTCGCATGCAACACATGCATCAACGCGCACATTTTGACACCCTCACCCAGCCCCTACCCACCTCAAGGCCCACACAATCTCTTCGTGAATACCCATTTCTCTCCTTAGGTTTGTTTTCTCTCAATATCTGACACACACACACAGAGAGAGAGAGAGACACACGCAGCACAACACACACACACACACTCCCCCGAGCACACAATTCGTCCCCATCCAAGGTTATACAGCGACCACTCTCGCTTGTGCTTCTTTGCACGCCAACATGCACAACACCTCAATCTTCAAAGAGGGCATCGAGCAGATCGAAGACGGCGACCACACTGCGCTAGAGAATGCGGGGTCATTTGGAAGCAGGGTGATGTGACGACGGCTGACTGACTCCTCCCCCCACCCTCTATCTCTTGCACAAAATTACCAATCCCTCTCTCCCCAGCAGAAAATTTTCAATCCCTCAACCCACGAAATCCTTCCCCTCTCGTCCATGTTTTTCCAGCTCTCTCATCAAACATGTTGTCTCTTCTCCTTCCACGTATACAGAATCCAGATGCACATGCATCTCATGTATATTACATGTATCCATCTTTCTCACAGACCTAACTTCTTCCTCTCTCTTTCTCTCTATCTCTCTCTCTCTCGGTCTTGTTAGGTTTGTCTCCTACTCTCTCGTCCACATACATACAATCTTTCCCGCCATATCTGCTCCATCTTCAAAAGCTCTCTCTGCACGTTTCATTCACACATTGGGATATGTCAAAATGTTGCTACTATAATGGCTGATGTAGAGTTATGGTTGTTTTTGTTGCATCCTACAAAGTAATAACTATGAAATGCATTTAGATTCTCATTTGACTGGGATTATGTGAGTTTGAGCATGTTGTGAAGTGCTATAGACCTTGTATACATCTTGGGATTCGACAATGATTGTAACTATTGAATTGTATAGACCATTACATTCGAAGTCAATAGCCTAATATATTTATTTCACAATTTCAACAAATGATTAGTTCACTACAAACTAAGAAAAAAATGTGTACTCCCTCCGTTTTTATTTAAGTCCGCATATTAGCATTGGTCAAAGTCAAGTTTTGTAAACTCTCATAAAGCTTATAACAAAAAATATTAACATATACAATAACAAATAAATACCATTAGATTCATTATTGAATGTACTTTCACATCATACATATTTGTTAGGTAAATGTTTATATTTTTCTATAAACTTGGTCAAACTTTAGGAAGTTTGACTTCGATCAAACCTAATATGCAGAGTTTAGTACTACTACTCGCTAGTTGCTTAGCCGAATCACTCAACATGCCACACAGGGAGTCTAGTGTCACAAAATTTTGAGGTCGGCGGGAAAATATCCTGCATCCCTGATTCGAGCTGTGGGAAGTTACCATCATAGCCTTTGGAACAGGCCTACGGATGACGCTTGGTAGGGGGCTGTTTTCGTAACTTTAGGTTCACCCTACCCAGCCAACCCCACCCCGGCACCTAGAGTAGTACACCTGAATACTCCCCATTTTCTATCCCCATCGCAAAATAGACTTCTCCACGGCACCGCAGCCTTCGTGCTCCTCCCCTTTACATCGGCGCACTCGTCCACCGCGCGCATCTGCCTCATCGACGACCTCGTACGCCGCATTGGAGCCGGTCCACCGTCGTCGTCATACACGGAGCCTCTTCCCCGGCATCGTCTTCCACGGTCTCGGATCTGCTTCCCGGAAGCCGACGCCAAGCGCAGAAGTACCACCGTCGTGGACAATGAACTGACTCCCATTGCCGACCTTGACTCACCGAGGCCGCCGCGACCATCGTTCTCCTCCTCGATTGGTAATGTGTGCATTAAATCACTTAGCAGTACATCTGCAGTTCCAATTTTGTTCATACCCACCCTTCAAATTTCCTGGGTGCTATTGTTCCCGTAAAAGTAATTGGTTATAGCCTCCATTGTCCAACAGAATATCAGCTTGTAATTGTGCGTCGCTCCTGTATCGCATTGTGCTTGGGTAGGTTTTCATCTGCAACCAGTAGTGTGGAAAATGATGGAAAGGTTTTTAGAACTAGCAAGATGCCCATGCGTTGCACGCATCAAGATGCATTTGTATGAGTAGTTTATCTTGTGGGAGAAAAGGATGAATGAGGGAAGGCCTTATTTGCAAATCTGGAGAGAGGTATGGGTATCTTTTTGCAAAATTCCCATTCGTTTCCTTCCTATCTGTCCGATATAAATCGGATGGCCTATATTGCAAGAAAAAAAGTATAAAGAAAAAAGTAGACAATAAAGGAAGTAGAGATAAATATTAAATATTAAATATAAAATAAATATAACAGTAGAGAAGAGAGTAGAGATAGCATGTTGAGATTTTTAAAGCGCCACGCGTTGCGATTCTGTTTGAGATGCTCTAACATGGGAGACGAGTGCTTTAATGTTGCCCACAAGATGCACGAGTATTACTAGTAGTATATTTTTCTTACCATGTTGAGATTTTAAAACCACGAGTGCGAACATGCAGAGGAGCAATGAAGACCAAACACGAGATATTCAGGACATCTTCAAGGAGCGTGGCAAGTTAAAGAGGAGCTGCACCGAACCTGTAAAACGAGCTTTGGTAAGTAACACCCTTCAATTACTTTCGTGTAGCCTCGTGTTCTTCGACGTGTATATGTTGTAGTTTCTGTTTCTCTTAAGCATGGTGTTCTTCGATGTGTAATAAGAAGAGTCTTAATCGTCCTAATGCTTTCATTTTTAGCTTGATGTAGGAAGTGGGTGTTCTCACCTTGTAGTACGTTTTTATTTTTTTCCTTTTGAATTCACTTCTCCGAGTTCTATTTATCTGGCTTCTACTAAATGGATCTGGGTTGCTTTGAGTATTGATCTAAAAAACAAGTAACTTCATGTCAGGATGCAGTTCCTGCGAGGAGGGAAGTATGGTCAACCTCGAGATCATGTTTCCAAAATGAGGCTGGATTACACACAAGGTGCCAGTTCCCTAATGATGCTGGATTAGACACAAGGTGCAAATTCCCAGATGATGCTGGATTACACACAGGCCAGGTGGAGTCATCAGCTGTTCGTGTCCTCGCGGCATTAGTAAAGGCTGAAAGAAAGTGTGCAGTAGCCCTTGAGAATGTAGCTGAGTTCCTGAAGAAGCGAAAAGAGCAATCAGATGCTCTCTTCACCCAAGCCAAAGAAGAGACGGAAGAAGCCAGAAATAAGCTAGCAGAGGCAGAGCAGGCTAGGCGTCTCCTGCTATCTAAAACTGTTGTTAATACAAAATTTCCTTCATAATAGCTAGGTCCAAATGTTTATCCAGTCAGCATGCCTGTTGTGATGTCCGTGCATCTACTGATGTGGCACAAAATGTATTTTTTCGGGTCATGTAATAACAGCAATTACTTTCCAAACAATAACAGACGAAGCATTGGACATGGTATAGTTCACGCACAAGCCCGACATTCCAAGTTCAACTTCCACATCAAACTCATGTTCACAGATATCTGCACATTCATACATAATGTCCACAACCATGATTCACTTCAAAGCCAAAAAAATGTGAGGAGAGTTATAAATAAAGAAAATCCTCTACTAGTTTCTGCTACCAGTGCGAGCACAACAAGTCAAGACCATGCGTAAATTAATTATATTTTAGTCATTTTTTGTGTTGTAAAATGCCTGCCGGCTCGTGGAAGGACATGTTGCCGGCACACCCGCGGATTCAATGAACGCAGGCGGGGCAGTCTTAAGCTGGTTGCACGCGGCGAGGAGGCGTGCTCAGCCGGGCCTACATTGAGTGCGGCCCTCTTGGCCGGCGCGTCGGTTCAATGCCTGTGCTATGAGAGGTCGCATCCGTGTCAGAGCAATTACGCGGCGAGGAGGCATGCTCAGCTGACTATTCCTACAAAGGTGCTCCACCACGTACCCGGTACCCGTGAATGCAACAATCGTGCACCTAGGGTTTTAGGGTTTATTTGTTAACGTCGCCTTTACGTAACACTCATGTGTGCGAGACAGCGAGAGGCCGACTGCGTGCGTGCGCCTCTTCTCTTCGTATATGTACTGCACCGTTTGTCTGGTGTCCAAAAAATTATAATAACTACAAGAAATGTGCCAATGCGTTGACACACGATCAAAGTAGATTAATACATATTCACCGATTTGATAGAAAAAAAGTCTAGTTTTGAAATACGTATATCACTAAAAATATGTTATCTTTCACTCAAAATATATTCGTTTGGCGGTTTTGATGAGATAAGGGAGGAATGTTGTTGGTTTCAAGATTCGAGAAGTGGTATATGCCTAATTTCTACTCTTACTAGCAAGATGCCCGTGTGTTGCATGGAACATCAAGATCTTGTGGGAGAAAAGGATGAACGAGGGAAGGCCTTATCTGCAAATGTGGTGAAGAGTGCGGGTAAATTGCCATATTTTCCTTCCTATCCGTCAGATATAAATCGGACGGCCTACATTGCAGGATGGCAGGCCCACAATCATCACCAACTCTATTTTTATCCCCACTCTTATAAAAAGCATTGTCGGTGATGATCGTGTGCCTGCCATCCTGCAATATAGGCGGTCCGATCTATATCTGACGGATATGAAGGAAACTATGGCAATTTTGCAAAAAGATACCCACACCCCTCTCCACATTTGCAAATAAGGCCTTCCCTCATTCATCCTTTTCCCCCATAAGATAAACTACTCATACAAATGCATCTTGATGTTCCGTGCAACGCATGGGCATCTTGCTAGTTGTTGCAAAAAGACCATGTGTGTGTGAGAGAGAGGGAGAGTGGAGGAGGACGGAGTGCATGTGTGACAAAGACACAAGGAGTGTGTGTGCGATAGGTATCAGCTTAAAATGAGGCGATAGTGTGTGTGTGCACGATCGAGAGGGCGTGTCTCAAGAAGGGAAGAAAAATCTACATAGATACAAGGAGCGGGAGAGAGACATGTATGCGATGGTGGAAGCACGAGTGTGCGGGTGTATAAACCTATCTAGAGGCTAGCTAGTCGATAAATGTTTGTGAGAGAAATATGAGTCGGGGTGTGAAAGCGAGAGTTTTGTGTGTGAGAGAGAGACGGTAGTCGGGAAGGGGAGTGGAAGCAGGAGTTGTGTTTGTGTGTCTGTGAGAGAGAGAGGAGACGGTAGTCGGTGTTGTCTGATCGGTAAACAAATGAATAATGTCAGTCTAGGATGGAGACGAAAAGGAGACCGCAACAAATGTTGTGTCTACAGGAGAGAGAGAGAGAGAGAGTAATTTTAGTGGTATGAGTCATATGTAGAGACATATAGGGTGTGTGAGAGAATCCTATAGAGAGAAAGACAAAGTGAAAGACGAGTGGAGACTGTGTGTGTGGCGGTGAAAAAGAAAGCTTAGGTATCGAGTGATACCAGAGAACGGTAGAGATGTGAGAGATAATGAAAACCGTGTAATGTATAATGATAGGGAGAGTGTGACACTTCTCAAGGGAGACGTCGAGAGACCATGTTTGCGAGGATAGGAGAAACATGAAGTGAGCGTGCGGGTGAGCTAGAGAAAAGAGAGTGATAGCTACCTGAAGGAGCATGCATGCGAGAGAGATGGGCGTGAAAGGAGTGAACAAAAAAGGGATTCAAATATTTGAATTCGAGATGATGATACATGTAATCCATACTCGAACCAAAATTGATCTATCAAACATGCATACTCATATGAATTCACGCACATCTATGTTATTTAATATGTAGATATTACTGATCCATACATTTTAGTAGAACATAATTTGGTTAAATTTTTTCGAATTCAACCTTAAGATTTTGAGATCGTTGTATTTGTAAATCATATTATACATATAAAGGAGCAGAATTCTTTGTTGTGGTTTTGAAAGTATATATAAAAAAATGATGTATATAGAATGTAATTGCAATTGAAAATGGATCCCGCCCGAAAAAAATAGAATACAAACGGGATTCGAATTGAGTTGGCATGGTAAACGTGCACTCTGCAAAATTTGAGTGAAGCGGGGAAAGTCATAGTAACCGCCCGAAACCAAAATCTGTGAGCTGGAAATCACTACTGCCTATCCCTGCCACACAAAGCCTATCTGCTAGATTTCTATAGGTTTCGATAGGGGTAGGTTTGTAATTTCACCCAAATGTGAAGTAACCACCTCTCACCCGGATTCATACACGGTGGGAGCCAAAACACAGTGTGTCCTCGTCCAAAATCGACTCCCTCCCCGATTCATATTCATACACGATGGGCGCCAAAAACAAACTCTCGTCGGCAAATATTCGGTGTATGCGAGATTACCGTCCTATCCCCAACCGACTAATGTTGTTGTGACGTAGTAGAAATTTGAAATGGGGGCTATGTTTGTAAATTTCCTCGCATTTGAGACAAGCGTGCCCTGAATACATGGTTCCCCCTTCCTCTCTGCCTCCCTTTTCCCCATTCGTACTCCGTGGGCGCCAAAACACCCTCTCCACCCCACCCTCCTCCGTCTGCCGCCGTCCGCCAGCCCATCCATAGACGTCCTCCTCCACCATGCCGAAGCTGATACCCCGACGCCGTCGTCCATTACAAGAGATCGACCTCTCTCATCCACGGCTTCGGACCGGGATCCTTGCATCCCGTCCTCTCGCTTCATCCCGCCGTCGTCCACCTTGCCGGCGCCGCTCCTACGACTGTCTCGTCCACCGCGCGCCCCTGCCACCGTCTACCCTCCTAGATCTGCTTCCACACCGCCGACAGCCATCGCTACCGCAGCACCGTCAAATTCTCAGCAGATGCGTACACGGCGCCGCACTAGAGGCGGCACTCTTTCGTATCTGCTCAACTTATTTATCGCAGCAAGAAAATAGATCACCACTGCTTTACTCTGATTTCTTGTCTTGGTTGCGAAGTTTCCTTTGTCCGGTTTGCACCTTCAGATCCGCCATGGCACGCTCAACACTATACTCCCAATGCTTATGGTTTTCTCCTTTTATATTCCACACTAGTTAAATCATAGTAGACTAAATTTCAAAATTGGGTCAGTCGATTTTTTCAGAGCTCGCTAGAGTTCGCCGGTGCGGTCGAAGGGGCTCGAGTGGTTGTGGGGCCTCGCCGAACGAAGAAAACTCGATGCGGGTGGGGGTTGGGGCGGGGGTGGGGGGTCAGGTGGCGGAGGAACACAGGCGGTGGGGGCCAGTGGTCTGGCCGGCGGCCCGTGCGGTGTTTTGTATGGGAAGAATCAGAGACGAGGAAGAAGAAGGGTTAGGATACGTAGGATCTTCATCCAACCGCCTGAAATGGTCGAGAGACAGCTGGGAGTTGCATTCTTAATGCGCTCTGGTTCATCATGTGTGGGCACTGCGCAACCAACATTTTATTATCCAAAATCTGCTTGCTCTTCTTTACCATGTTCCTCTTCCGTTCTTCTTTAATATGTACTCTCTCCATTCCTAAATACAAGTCTTTGTATAGGTTCCACCATGGACTACATATGGAGCAAAATGAGTGAATCTACACTCTAAAATGTATCTGGATACATCTGTATGTGATCCATAGTGGAAGTCTCTACCAAGACATATATTTTGGAACGGAGGGAGTATGATAGTAGTACAATATGTTCCTTGTACTGAAGATGAGCAGGGACATTTGAAGTGTAGAGGTCTATACGGTCGATTGTGATGGACACTTTGAGCCTCTTTGATTCGTAGGATCTTGTAAAGATAGGAATAGGATTTGTAGTGGCCTACCCACTTGAATCCTATAAGAATAGCAAGGAAATGCGGGGGAGCTGTGTCGCCTTTGAGAGTTACACTGATATTAATAGTACCACACCTTCACTTGAAGAGAGCTGGTATCCGAAGCCTTTCTAGCCGTACCGGCAATACTAGCACATATATTCCAGCAAGTTCCACTGTGCTGATTTTACTCTCATGCTTAAGGTTTTCCCGTTATATCTACATTATGATCTATGTAGCTGCTTTGTGTCGCACTAGCAGCAGTCCACTCTTGAAGCTAAACACTGCAATGACTTACAAAATTGGCACCAAGGCATTGAGTGCCATTCTGGATGCAATGAAACTCATACGCTCCCCACCTGTTGATTCTTGTTCAGAATATGATCCTAATGACTATTCTAACCTCGAGGAGTCAAAGGCAGATGGCCTGTCCTGTTCACCCATCAAGGTGCCTGTTCTAATTTGGCAATGTTTTATTGATTGCGGGTATCTTGCATATGTTGTCTTGCATTTCTTCTACTTTGTTGCACCGCCATCTGCTTAGTTTACTCATCATATATGTCGAGATGCCATGCCCATCCATTATCAATACATATTCCATCTGTCATCATACCATGTTTTTTCACTCAAATGTTGTTCTTGTACATCAGACATCAAAAAGGAAGAGGGTGATTGCCGAACCTGTAGGAGCACCAGCAAACTCCCTGAAAAACATGGTGGTGCCGGAGAAATCAGACAGCACCCCACTTATGTTGGCTGTACAACTAGTGACACAAAAACGTAGGACCGACTCCAGCAGACTGTACCCATACTTCACTGGCCACACCACTAGCCCCACCACACAGGACCTGCACTCCAGTAAAAGGTATACCGATTTCATTTGCCATAGCACCAGCTGTACCACAGAAAAATCCCACTCCAGCAAAAAGTACAGCAAGTCCACCGGCTGAAGACCTATCCCAACTGTAGAGACGGCCAATTCCTGCAGATTGGAACCCCATTCCATTTATTCCCAGTTTAAAAGACAATGCTTTCAATGTTGTTAGGGACTACGTGCATATATTCCCATCATGGGAAGATTATTGTGAAGACAAACACCATTTTCACATCTTCCTGTCCAACTTACGTGTAAGTGCTATTATTCATGGTTATTATTTTCCTGTTTTCTGCTGATTGAACACATCAATGATTTACATTACATTGTTGTAACTAGGAAAGGGTCAATCTGGATAGTCATGACGAGCAAAGCTTGCTTGTGCTTTTCAAGGAAGCATTGCAGCAGTATCGGTGTTACCTAAGGAAATCACACTTTGATGGCAAGTCTATAAACGAATTTCTGGTGAAGTCTCCTATGCTAACTTTAGAAGACATTGAATGGAAAAACCTTGTTATGCACTGGTCTTGTTCCCAGGATGAGATACTGTCTATGAAATCACATGACAATTTGAACTTCTACTTTTCCGCATGTGCCTTACGGATCTTTTTTGCAGGAAATCTGCTCGAAGAAGAATTACGGTTTGACAAGAACGACAGGATATCGCAAATATGATGCCCACTACTTTGTTCTTGTTAGTACATGTTGTCCTGTATCACTGTACTTGCATACATACCTGGTTGACAGTAGTATGCATGATAGCTTGCTTATCAATTGTTCGCTCCAAATTATCTGATCTGTATGAGTGGTTACATTAGTGTAGAATATATCCAATGCCAATTTTTTTAGCTTTGCATTGTTCTTGTAAGTACATGTTGTCCTTTATCAGTGTACTTATAATGACAGGTAGTTGTTCATGTACCATCACTCTACAGCTTATTTTCCTTTGCCCTCCATTTTCTACACGTCAGATCTATATTTACTCTTACCATAAGGTTGGTACTCAAGAAGTTTAGTTGTGCATTGCTCTTGGCTGTACCTTTTGCCTGTATCGCTGCACTTACATTTATAGCTACTTGGTTATGTAGCATCACTCTTCATCTTATCTTACATATTCTCCATTTTTCGTATATTATCACATCTATATTTACTCTTAAAAAATGTAGAATAAAGGCAATGCTTTTGAAGAAGATTCTGTGGTAAACTTCTTGAATTGCCCCCCCCCCCATCAGCATGGACAAGGCCTTTATAGAGCATGTCTTCACCAATAATGTAAGTTTGTCCATCTCAAGCCTTCAAACTTTGTTGTATATATTTGGTTAGGCATGACTGCAACAACTATTTATTTTTGGTGTTTGCATCAAATTGCTTGTTTAAAGTTTATTATGTAGTTCATAAACAAAAGGTTGTCCTTTCTCAATTTAAGTTTTCAGTTGTACAACCAAGTTCCTTCTTCATACCATGTAAATTAAACTATACAAAGCAAGTGATCTTCTTTTGCACTGCATGTATGTTTCTGTTCTTCATCCATAATCCAGTGGTGTGGTGAACCTACCCACTACAGCACAATGTCATATTCTGCAATGTCTTAACTATGAACAATGTCATATCATTCTACTATTATTTACACCGTCTCTTTATTTGCCAATCTGAAATGGTATAAATTGACAGCACACTAACCATTGATACTTATGAGTTCTTGATTTGTAATCCAGTGGTGTCCTGAAGCTGCCAACTCCTTCACAATGTCATTTCCTGCCATGTCTTGACCTGAACAATACCATATTGTGTTAATGCAATTTTAAACTATGTCACTTTATTCGTCAGTAAGAAATGTGATGAATTGTCAGCACTGATACTTTTATGTGCAAAACCTATCATCTGTCTGCTTGTTTATATTTCAGAGTGAGGAAGATATAAGTGTTGAACAAGCGCAGTCTCATCATCTTGCTCAGCTGCTTGCGCTGCAGCTCCCCAGCAGGGCTAACCTTTCTTGAACTCTATTGAAGTGTTGTCGGTTTTGTATATTATTTTGTCAGCGTGTTTATTTGCACTGGTGGCGATCTTTGATGCCCCGTGTATGTAATCTGCTGTCTGCTTGTGCTTTATTATCATAGTGGCGAACTTTGATGCCCAGTGGATGTAATATGCCATAATTTCTTTATTGTATAGTCTAGGCTTTTTCTTATTCACGATGATGCAGTTATTTTACTGTATATATATCCTTTCTTCGCAGTAAACCGGCCATACCGTAAATTTAAGGTACATAATCGGGCCGTCATGCAATCACGATGTAGGTTGGGCCTGAAACGTGTCGAACAGCTCATGGGCCGGTAGCAGCCCGAAATGGACCCCGGCCCATGATTGTGCGAATCAAATCACGGGCATTTAACAGGCCAAAATTGTCTCGGTCTTTGTTTGGCCCAATCAGATATCGGCTGCGAGCAGGCCGGATGCAAACCGGGCCGTAGTTAGGCCCAACTATATCACAAGCTTTTAACAGGCCGAAATTAATATAGGGCCAAAATGTTAAACAGGCCCTTAACAGGCCAAAACTAATATCAGGCCGAATTACTAAGTGGGCCTTTAGCAAGTGGGCCCAAAAGCATAGTGTCCAGTTGACGGGCCGAATCTAATATGGGCCATAATTGAGCCCAAAGCCTCTTAAAGGGCCGGACCTGATCTGGCTGTAATTTGGCCCAGAATGTGGTAGGCTTTTAACGGGCCGGATCTCATATGGGCCACTATTAGGCCCGGAGCATGGCAGGCCATTAATGGACCAGATCAAATATGGGCCGGCATTTAGCCCAAAACATGGCAGCCAGTTAATGGGCCGGCCTACTAGGGTCCTCAAAATCTTGTGGGCCTATAGCTGGGCCGGCCCATTAATGTCAGCGAACTCTCATGGGCCTTTAGCTAGGCCGGCCAATTATGATTCGCAAGAATCTTGTGGGCCTTTACCTGGGCCGGCCCATTATGGCACACAAAAATCTTGTGGGCCTTTACCTGGGTCGGCCCATTATGGCCCGCAAAATCTTGTGGGCCTTTAGCTGGGTCAACCCATTATGGTCCGCAAAATCTCATGGGCCTTTAGTTGGGCCGGCCCATTACGGTCCGCAAAATCTTGTGGGCCTTCAATTGGGCTGGCCCATTTAAACTTGATGGGCCGGTCCACGTGTCAACATATCATAGGCGCGTCTCGCCCATTGGATGAGTGACACCTGTGCCAACGCGGACCTGACACGTGTCTCCTCCAGCCAATGATGATTTTACACGTGGAAAATGCCCATTGGTCGGGGCTGTTAACGGGTTATCGGATCCAAAACCCAACCCCATAGCTTAACGGCGTTCCGTTACGGTGGATGCCACGTGTCGGTCACCCTTGACGAAAGCACTTCTGTGAGGCGTGATTTATCATCATGGAAGTGAACACTTCCGTGATGATAATTTTGGTAATGTCATGGAACACTTCTATGACAGCACAGGTATGACTATCTTGATTCTGTCATAAATTTGTCATGGATGTACATGCATGACAAAAAACATGACCTACTGTGACAAACACGTATCATCACGGATGTAGCGACCCGTCCTCAGACGGTCAAGTCTCTGTGCTTACGTGTCATCCCTGGATCGGTATGCTGACACACACAATACTCGAGGATTTATAACAGAGGTAAATCACATGTATAAAGTAACGTAAATACTATTACCTCAATCCAAATAGCGGAAGTAATAACAAGGTTGTGGATTCCCATCAACACCAACGTCAAAGTTGAGTGTAGAAATCGTAACCCTAAAGTATCACTTACTCGTCGTAAGATAATCCTGCAACATGAGATGTTGCAGCCACAAAGGGTCAGTACATTGAATGTACTGGCAAATTCACACCATAGGATAATGATGAATAATGGCTATCACCACATGCATATTTGGCTGGTGGAAAAGCTCTATGGTTATAGTTTTTGCGAAAAGCCAATTTTTCCCTACTGCAAAGGAATATATTTTATTTAACTACAAAGTTGGTTGAAAATATTGAGAAGGTTCCTCCAACTCAATCCCAAAATAATAATCATTAATCCCACAAATTATTTAAGTGACGTGATGAGATCAATAGGATAATCCAAGTACCAGAGACTCAAGATTGTCCATAACCGGGGACACGGCTAATCATGATTAGTTTGTACACTCTGCAGAGGTTTGCGCACTTTTCCCCATAAGACTCGATCGCCTCCGTTGGATTTCTCGCACTAGATGGTGTTTGAGAAACGGATGACCAAGACACAGTCTTTCAGAAACATTAACTCTCTATTCCGGGCAGACCCTACCAAACCTACAACCCTCTACCTGCTGATCCACCTCTTCAAGAGCTTCACGTAACTTACTCAACTATGCCAGAGCCCATAATAGCTTGTGGCTGCACACAGAAGTTTCTAGCATGAATAGTCTTATGATCCCTTTGAGCCTGGGTGGCGGTCCATAGGAAGATCACACGGGTACTCCGGGATTTCAAAAAAATACAGGCAACACTGGGTACTCTAGGTGCCTTAATCCACCCAGATGTGTATTTAAGTTGCCTCCTTAAGTTGAACCATTAATTTACAATCTCACATCTGTCATGGATTTCACTCACCCAAACCACGTCTACGAGCATAGCATAGCAGTATAAGCAATTCGTATAAGTAACTCCCAAGGGTTTGAATGTAACAGGGCAATAGGTTCTACCTCATCAGCTACTTCCCAACCCACATGTTAATGACATCCTAACCATGCAATGTTTGAAGATTGGAACTAATGCATAAAAACTGGGTGATAAAGGGGTATGATCAAAGTGTGAACTTGCCTGTACTGTTGATGAAGATGATTTGCACTCAAAACTCTTGATAGTTCTACTCGTCATACTCCGTTCAATCTATCGTGAGCAAGCAGTAGTAACCACACATAAGCAATCACTAAGAAGATCGAGAAGAACGAAGAAGACAGTTCGGAAAACATCAAAACCAAGCAAATAAATCTTGCAACATAAAACAATTTCTAACAGTACCAAAATTATGTGAATTTGGCCTTATCAGAAAGTTTAGGTCAAGAGCTTCGATTTGCAAAAAATATCAACTAAATCGGAGTTACGAAACTCAAGTTATGATCAAACGACGTTCAAATTCAAATCTGATCTAATTTCAAATTTTAAACTTCCAAAAACTTGTTTGAGTTGGATTACTGGATAGAGGAGCTCGTAACGAAGAAGTGGGCGTTAGTTTCATCTAATTTGGATGAACGAGTAAAAAGTTATAGTTATTTGAAAAATCAGGGCCAAGTTGTTTTACGAAAGAAAAAATAGCTACGGTTAAGGTCTAACGTATAAATACGTAGACTAATTGCTAATCTAATTATTCTATCATATTAGTCTAGAAATAATAAACTACGGAAGTATAAGAAGAAACAAAACAAAGAAAGATACCTTTAAAAGGCAGAGAAAAGACGACTTTGAAGAGAAGAGACAATTTCAAGAGGTCGCGCCGGAGAGAAGAAATATATTTTTCTTAAATGAATCTAGTCAAACCAAAATATTGATTTAACCAGAATCGGATGATTTTTGGATGCTCTATTGGTCTATATTTATTGGTGGAAAAGAGGCTTAGGGGTCAAAGGCTAGGCAATGTGGGACTAAACGTAGATGAAAATATACGAAACAGAGAAGAAAAGAGGCGGAATGGCCTAAACGCCTTCGGCCGGCCGTGCGCGCACGCTGCGGCTGCAGTTATTTTAAACAAAATTCGTCCTAAAAAAATGAAAAGGCTTGCTAGGCCTGGCCCATTAAGAGAGAAAAAAAACAATGGGGTGCCAGAAGCTACTATATTGCGCATGTAGGCGATAAATAAATATGGGCCGCACGTACAGTTTTTTTAAATAGAAATAGAAGGAAAACCGAATAGCAAAAATAAAATAAAAACTTTATATAGGCATATTATATATATCAAAATATTCAGAAAAAGATTTTCTACGACATGAACATTTTTCTAGCATTAAATAAAAACACACAAATTCTAATAATTCCAACAGTGCTCCTGCTCTAATAAGATCCAACAAAAATCATTTCAAAAATACCAAAATGAAATCAAATTTATTTCTCTCCAATTTTCTGTTGTAGGGAATCATGTTACCCTATTTTCCATGTATTTTATTTTTGGAGAAAATGATTTGAATAAAATCCAAATAACTCCTAATTGAAAAATAATTCCAAAAAGACTTTGAATTTGATCCTTTGAAACTCCCAACTCATATTTCATATAATTTGAAGAAGTCATTTTATCTTCTCTCATGAAAATCATTGAGCTGCATGAAGTTTATGAATTGAAATATCTCCAAATGAAATTCAATTATTTTCAAATACCCTTTCATTTAATTTAAATGGAAGAAGTCATATCATCTTCGCTCAAGGGTTTTGTATTTGAAAAGAATTTGAATTCATGGAAATCAGAAAGCAAATATGAAAGTTTGGGGAAGTCCTTTTATTCCCTCTCATTTAACTTTCAAAAAGTTTCGAATTCACTCACTTTCAGACAATCAATCAAATCTATCTATTTATTATAACATTCCAAAATTTAAAATTTTGGGATGTTACAAACCTACCACCCTTAAAATGAATCTCGTCCTCGAGATTCGGAGAGGCTAGAAATAAATAGGTTAGGTTCGGGGTCTTCTCAAAATCCATCGATCGTCTCCGGGGTCTCGGGTGCTACCACCCTTAGAAAGATTGTTACGGTCCCATCAATACTCATATACTCCATCCTTATTCTTGACAGGGCCGGTCTTCTCAGATCTTCAGTATAATTCCTTTCTCTGGGCTCCTCCGGTAACGGCATAACCTTTTCCTCAATTCTTTTGTCCTTTCATCTTGGTAAGATTATTCCGAGACTGGGTCTTCTTACCTAACGGGTCTGGCGCCAGTACTAAACAACTAATCGATATCTTATGGTGGTCAACAATTTATGGTTTCTCCTGCCGGAAATGGGTCTGGGTTGATCCTCACCGTATAACCTACGGTTGGCAAAAGCTGCCTTGTACAAGGGAAAAATTGTTATACCAATCTAAGGTTTAAATAGGATTTTGATCGTCGTCTCTCTACTATAGGTAAGTCACTCAGATTTACCATCCCATATAGCAAGGCGAATAATAAGAGTAAGTCGGTATGGTGATTAATCCATCCCGCACCCAAATCATTACCCTGTATATGCTTTAGTGAATCTCGCATTCTAACACTCGGTCATCCTCACAAGCATTGCAGAATTTCTCTTGTCGACGAACCAAGTTCGGATAAATCCATAGATTCTGCAAGCCAAACAACCATCTATCGTTCCTTCACAACTCTCAGGTTTTGCGTAACTCCTATAAGATCGTCTGTCGATAAAATCGTAACTTCTTTCAGGGTTTTTCCTTCAGCAAGAATGTGCTTGCTTCTTGGCAGGTCCTGGGGCCTGTGGGTTATGGCCCATCTCATCACATGTAAACGTTGATCTTATCCTCTGGGCAACTTATCGTTATTCCAACATCCAACTTCCAGCTTCCTAGCATACTTAAAATCCATCCAATTGTATTGTCTCCCTTCCTTCTATTTGTACAAGACTAAGACGTGATTACTCAAACTCATCATGGAGTTATAATCGTTCCATAATACCAACATCATACCTCCTTTATATCCAATAGTAATTCATATCTTCATCCTCGTGGGTTATCCCACATACCGAGATATAAACTTATACTTATGGAGTCCATACTCCACTTCATGGAACATCATTATCCTTTCCAGGGTCAAGCGTCCTTACAGGGGAATATTGGCCATCTCTGCATGGCACTTCTTCAACTGGGAAACGTGAAACACATCATGAACTCCTGACAGTCCTTCGAGTGACTCCAACTTGTTGGCCACTTCTCCCATACGCTCCAAAACTCGGTATGGTCCTACAAATCTCGGGGCTAACTTTCCCTTAACTCCAATTTGTTTAACTCCTCGCAAAGGGGACACACGAAGACCTGATCTATCTCCAATTTCATAGACTACCTCCTTGCATTTTTTAGTCTGCATAACTCTTCTGCCTGGACTGAGCTACCTCCAGTCTATCTCGAACCAACTTAACATTCTCTTCTGACTCCTTGATCACATTTGGTCCAAACAACTGACGGTCTCCAATTTTATCCTACATACTCTTGGGGTATCACACATATCGAGACAAAACTCGTATTCATTTTGTCCGAAATCCACTCAGTGGAGTATCCTTATCTTTTCCAGGGGTCAACGGTTCTTACAGGGTACTCCCACCCTTAAAATGAACAAATCTTCCATAGACCATATTTCTCATATCCTCAAAATGGCCAAAATTCTTCTTCATAGAGTAACAACTCATAAATCCATATTAGTACCAACGATGCTAACTTTATTCATTCTCAAGTGAACACAATCTCTCACTTTTCCATTACATGTCTCAACTCAACACCTCAATATAAAAGAAAATGTTCTCACTTCTGCTACTCCATTTCTTTTGTTGCAAACTCAACTATATAGCACAAGTTTCCTTCTCCTTGGGGCATTCTCTGGCAAAGTGCCCTGCTCCATTACAACTAAAAAATATTACTTCTGACAAGTATCGAGGTTTCCTTTTTGGGCAACTGTTGAGGTAGTGCCCTGACTCCTTGCACCTGTAATAGGTGATATGGCTCAGGTCCTTCCTAGTATCCAATCTACTTCTCTTCCTGGACTTTTCCGTTCCAATCATGGATTTTATTTCTCATGGGTCATACTCTACTTCCTCCGTCAGGAATTCTACTAGATCCCCATTCATACAATTCTGGGAGATGTGTCCTTCTTCTCCACATGAATAGCAAGACTTAGTGCAGGGTTTACTCGGTCCTCTTTAGGTGTGTCCTCCACATCTTCCTTCATCACGTGTTCTTCTAAAATTTCCATAAGGGCTCCCTTCTTTACTTCTTTCTTCTGCTGTACGGTTCTTCGTACCATGGGGTAAATGTGACACTGAGTAGGATAGTGGGTAATCCCTTCACACAAGAAACAAGTAATCTGCCTAGTTGGGCATTCTTCAACTGGGTGACTTCCTTCACAATTAGGGCATTCATCCTTGTGTTCTTTATGGGTGTGTCCTATTTCTCCACAAATCTTGCATGCACAAGTTTTCCTCATATCCTTTCCATAAGGCTTCAACTTCTGGGACACAAGGTGAGATCTTTGCAGAGTCAACTTTAATTCTCTCCAAGTGGTTACTCCTTTCCATCCATTCATGGTTTGGTATATCCTCCACCAAGTAGCAGCACCTCTTTCAAAGCACTGAAGAGCATGCTGGTTCATATCATTTCCAATTATAGGGTTATTCTCCATGTGATCCTCCATGTTCTGAATCCATCGGTCTGTCTCCAATTGACTCATCGGTCTAGAAAATACAAGCTCATCTCCATTCATCCTCTATTGGGTCCAAGGGTTTTGGGGTGAGATGAGAGAGAGGGAGAGGGATGCACACAATACAAAAAATGGTTTTGAAAAGACAGATTTTTGTCTGTGCCTGTCGAAAAAAACATCAAACAAATGACAGCTCACAAACGTCGCATCTAACATAGGCATATAACGGGGGTTTGGTCTTCTAGAGGTTAATAAATCTTCAAGGTCGTCTAACTCTTCAAGTCTTGTTCATGCCTCCAATGGCTTCTTCCGATCATGCTTGTCTTTCTCAAATCCTTTTGCCAGATCATTTCTGTTGTCGCAAAGTCTATCGTGACGTCCTTCAATATTTCTGGAGTTTCGTTCCAAACTTCTGGGTTTCATCAACCTCGACATGAGCCATGGTCCTACTGTCCTTCAGTTCCTGACAAATCTCCGGTATCTCGAGGTTGTAGCTCCTCCAGCTTGGCTACTTTCAGCTTCTGGTTCCTGAGTTCTTCACGAAATGCTTCCTTCGCTAATACGGCTTCCTGGAGCTCCATCTTAAAATTCTTGATGTACTACTCCAGATTCTGGCGATACACCAGCTAATGTTAAAACTTCATCTTACTGTTAGGTGCTCCATCAGCCTTCTACCATCCAATCCTTCCATGCATAAGCATGCTTAACTCAGCACGGTGATAATAGCATAAGTGGGCGATAACATCATGGATAGCCGTGTTTCTTCCCTTGTCATTGACATGAGCTATCTTCCATAATTGATATCTTTGCCTTAGGGTTTTCTTGACAAAAACTTTGAGTTTTTAACTCTCCATGTTCTGGTCTTTCTCCAATATGCCTTCATCTCAGGTATTCGGCAACTTTAATAGTCTGAAAAATTCCATAAGGCTGGATCATAGGAAAAGTCTTCGTAGTGCTGTCTTTGGTACAGGGTGAAGCTCTTCATCTAAAATACATAAGCCAGGGGTTCTTCGGTAAAGAAATTCATAAGGGCACGAGAACAACTTAAGTGGATCCTATTCAGAGCCTTCCAAGTCAATACACTCTGGGAATTCCTTAGAGCCTTCAAATTCTCCTAGTCTTCGGAGTCTTCAACCGTTGCAGTTTCCATTATTATAATACACGGTAAAATCCTCTTCATTCCGAAGTGGTCTTAGTTGTCCGATATCTTGTACTTCTTGAACTGGTCTCATTAGCCGAATCTTCGTGTGGTCAAAAAGGGAAAGGGGTATAGTCTCACTAAAATGGAATATTTGAATAAGCTCAGAAGAGAAGAGAGAAAAAGATCTTTTTGAAAATGAACTTGTAGAGAAAAATCTTTCCTATGGGCTTGCGAATTTCTAGGGCCACGTCCTACAGTCAACATGTGCTCTGATACCATCTTGTAGTGACCCAACCTCAGACGGTTAAGTCTCTGTGCTTACGTGTCATCCCTGGATCGGTATGCTGACACACACAGTACTCGAGGATTTATAACAGAGGTAAATCACATGTATAAAGTAACGTAAATACTATTACCTCAATCCAAATAGCGGAAGTAACAACAAGGTTGTGGATTCCCATCAACACCAACGGCAAAGTTGAGTGTAGAAGTCGTAACCCTAAAGTATCACTTACTCGTCGTAAGATAATCCTGCAACATGAGACGTTGCAGCCACAAAGGGTCAGTACATTGAATGTACTCGCAAATTCACACTAGAGGATAATGATGAATAATGGCTATCACTACATGCATGTTTGGCTAGTGGAAAAGCTCTATGGTTATAGTTTTTGCGAAAAGCCAATTTTTCCCTACTGCAAAGGAATATATTTTATTTAACTACAAAGTTGGTTGAAAATATTGAGAAGGTTCCCCCAACTCAATCCCAAAATAATAATCATTAACCCAACAAATTATTTAAGTAACGTGATGAGATCAATAGGATAATCCAAGTACCAGAGACTCAAGATTGTCCATAACCGGGGACACGGCTAATCATGATTATTTTGTACACTCTGCAGAGGTTTGCGCACTTTTCCCCACAAGACTCGATCGCCTCTGTTGGATTTTTCGCACTACATGGTGTTTGAGAAACGGATGACCGAGACATAGTCTTTCAGAAACATTAACTCTCTACTCCGGGCAGACCATACCAAACCTACAACCCTCTACCTGCTGATCCACCTCTTCAAGAGCTTCACGTAACTTACTCAACTATGCCAGAGCCCATAATAGCTTGTGGCTGCACACAAAAGTTTCTAGCATGAATAGTCTTATGATCCCTTTGAGCCTGGGTGGCGGTCCATAGTAAGATCACACGGGTACTCCGGGATTTCCAAAAAATACAGGCAACACTGGGTACTCCAGGTGCCTGAATCCACCCATATGTGTATTTAAGTTGCCTCCTTAAGTTGAACCATTAATTTACAATCTCACATCTGTCATGGATTTCACTCACCCAAACCACGTCTACGAGCATAGCATAGCAGTATAAGCAATTCGTATAAGTAACTCCCAAGGGTTTGAATGTAACAGGGCAATAGGTTCTACCTCATCAGCTACTTCCCAACCCACATAT
The DNA here is from genome assembly GCF_056163025.1 of Triticum urartu. NCBI lineage: Eukaryota > Viridiplantae > Streptophyta > Magnoliopsida > Poales > Poaceae > Triticum > Triticum urartu. Next base: position 217,065,901 of record NC_141877.1, on the reverse strand, counting down.
TAATGACATCCTAACCATGAAATGTTTGAAGATTGGAACTAATGCATAAAAACTGGATGATAAAGGGGTATGATCAAAGTGTGAACTTGCCTGTACTGTTGATGAACATGATTTGCACTCAAAACTCTTGATAGTTCTACTCGTCATACTCCGTTAAATCTATCGTGAGCAAGCAGTAGTAACCACACATAAGCAATCACTCAGAAGATCGGGAAGAACGAAGAAGACAGTTCAGAAAACATCAAAACCAAGCAAATAAATCTTGCAACATAAAACAATTTCTAACAGTACCAAAATTATGTGAATTGGGCCTTATCAGAAAGTTTAGGTCAAGAGCTTCGATTTGCAAAAAATATCAACTAAATCGGAGTTACGAAACTCAAGTTATGATCAAACGAAGTTCAAACTCAAATCTGATCTAATTTCAAATTTTAAAATTCCAAAAACATGTTTGAGTTGGATTACTGGATAGAGGAGCTCGTAACGAAGAAGTGGGCGTTGGTTTCATCTAATTTGGATGAACGAGTAAAAAGTTATAGTTATTTGAAAAATGAGGGCCAAGTTGTTTTACGAAAGAAAAAATAGCTACGGTTAAGGTCTAACGTATAAATACGTAGACTAATTGATAATCTAATTATTCTATCATATTAGTCTAGAAATAATAAAGTACGGAAGTATAAGAAGAAAAAAAAAAGAAAGATACCTTTATAAGGCAGAGAAAAGACGACTTTGAAGAGAAGAGACAATTTCCAGAGGTCGCGACGGAGAGAAGAAATATATTTTTCTTAAATGAATCTAGTCAAACCAAAATATTGATTTAAGCAGAATCGGATGATTTTTGGAGGCTCTATGGGTCTATATTTATTGGTGGAAAAGAGGCTTAGGGGTCAAAGGCTAGGCAATGTGGGATTAAATGTAGACGAACATATACGAAACAGAGAAGAAAAGAGGCGGATGGGCCTAAAGGCCTTCGGCCGGCCGCGCGCACGCTGCGGGTGCAGTTTTTTTTAAACAAAATTCGGCCTAAAAAAATGAAAAGGCTGGCTAGGCCTGGCCCATTAAGAGAGAAAAAAACAATGGGGCGCCAGAAGCTACTATATTGCGCATGTAGGTCATAAATAAATATGGGCGGCACGTACAGTTTTTTTAAATAGAAATAGAAGGAGAACCGAATAGCAAAAATAAAATAAAAACTTTATATAGGCATATTATATATCAAAATATTCAGAAAAAGATTTTCTACGACATGAACATTTTTCTAACATTAAATAAAATACACACAATTTATAATGATTCCAACAGTGCTCCTGCTCTAATAAGATCCAACAAAAATCATTTTAAAAATACCAAAATGAAATCAAATTTATTTCTCTCCAATTTTCTGTTGTAGGGAATCATGTTACCCTATTTTCCATGTATTTTATTTTTGGAGAAAAATGATTTGAATAAAATCCAAATAACTCGAAATTGGAAAATAATTCCAAAAAGACTTTGAATTTGATATTTTGAAACTCCCAACTCATATTTCATATAATTTGAAGAAGTCATTTTATCTTCTCTCATGAAAATCATTGAGCTGCATGAAGTTTATGAATTGAAATATTTCCAAATGAAATTCAATTATTTTCAAATACCCTTTCATTTAATTTAAATGGAAGAAGTCATATCATCTTCGCTCAAGGGTTTTGTATTTGAAAAGAATTTGAATTCATGGAGATCAGAAAGCAAATATGAAAGTTTGGGAAAGTCCTTTTATTCCCTCTCATTTAACTTTCAAAAAGTTTCGAATTCACTCACTTTCAGACAATCAATCAAACAATCAATCAAATCTATCTATTTATTATAACATTCCAAAATTTAGAATTTTGGGATGTTACAATGGAAGTGTATTTTTTTGTAGTGTAACAGGCCGGATGCCCGAGGACCCCTTAGTCCAGGACTCTCTCACCCACCCCCAACAAACATCAATCCATGGCTTGTCCGAAACAGTGGGTGCCTCCAACTAACAACAATCCCCGGGGAGTTTTGTTTACAATTATTTTGATTTGAGCATGGGATTGGGCATCCCGGTTACCAGCCATTTTCTCGTGAATGATGAGCGGAGTCCACTCATCTTGAGAATAACCCACATAGCATGGAAGATATAGACAGCCCTAGTTGATACATGAGCTATTCGAGCATACAAAACAGAATTTCATTTGAAGGTTTAGAGTATGGCACATATAAATTTACTGGGAACGGCAGGTAAATACTGCATATAGGAAGGTATGGTGGACTCATATGCAATAACTTTGGGGTTTATGAAAGTGGATGCACAAGCAGTATTCGCGCTTAGTACAAGTGAAGGCTAGAAAGAGACTGGGAAGCGACCAACTAGAGAGCGACAACAGTCATGAACATGCATTGAAATTAATCAACACTGAGTGCAAGCATGAGTAGGATATAATTCACTATGAACATAAATATCGTGGAGGCTATGTTGATTTTGTTTCAACTACATGCGTGAACATGTGCCATGTCAAGCCACTCGAATCATTCAAAGGAGGATACCACCCTATCATACCACATCACAACCATTTTAATAGCATGTTGGCATGCAAGGTAAACCATTATAAACTCCTAGCTAATTAAGCATGGCATGGGCAACTATAATCTCTAATTGTCATTGCAAACATCTTTCATTCATAATAGGCTGAATCAGGAATGATGAACTAATCATATTTACCAAAACAAGATAGATCGAGTTCATACTAGCTTCTCTCATCTCAATCAGTCCATCATATATCGTCATTATTGACTTTCACTCGCATGACCGAACGGTGTGGATAATAATAATAATAATAATAATAGTGCACGTGCACTGGACTAAGCTAGAATCTGCAAGCATTTAATACAAGGAAGAAGATAAGGTAACATGGGCTCTTAGTTAAATCAACAATAATGCATATGAGAGCCACTCAACATTTTCATCATGGTCTTCTCCTCTCGACCCCCAAAGAACAAGAAAAGAAATAGAACTATTTACTCGGGAAACTACTACTGCAGGCATGGAAAATAAACTAGCTACAACTATTTTTTTGGCTTTTCTTAAGGTTTTTCAAACACACAAGAAGAATGCTAGAAAAGAAATGAACGAGCATGGATAGTACAATGGAAAAGTATGAGCACCAACAAATAGAATGAGTGTGTGAACATGAATGTAATGTCGGCGAGAGATACGTACTCCCCCAAGCTTAGGCTTCTGGCCTATCTTGGTTTATGGACACTGCTTAAATCTACTCCCTCGAGTGTATTGAGGAGGGTCCTCAGGGTGCCACTGGTTGGCGATCTCCTCCGGATCCCACTAATAAACAGACTGACGATAAGGGTCAAGTGGTGGCTCAGGCTCTAGAACTTGTGTCAGCCTCCAGTACGCATAGATGGCCTCGGGTAAGATGAGGTACGTTCCTGAAAGTATGTTAAACAAAGAGGGTGCAGGCAAGGTAATAATATCACAGTGAGTTTTATCAAATATCAAATTATACTTAAGCCTCTTCTTCTTATCTTTAACAATAAAATCATGTGCTACCATACTCTTATAATCTAGAAAAATAGGGGGCAGCAACTTTTCCTGTTTCCATAATGCCTAATAGGTATCCCAAAATGTTCAGCAAGGCGTGAAGCAAAGATGCCTCCAAAAATGGGGCCCTTTGTATGGTTCTGATTCAATCGTTTAGCAACTATAGCGCCTAAGCTGAAAGTGGTATCATGAAACAAAGCATGGCGCAATATGACAATATCAGGAGCACTAAGATTTCCACTGTTCCCGTGACCAATTAAGCATCTACTAGCAAATATGCAAAGTAACATAGAACAGGAAAATGTATACTGGTAATTTTCGCATCGGAAAAATTCCTAGTTTCTCCTACGATAATTGTATCAATAAACCCATCCACATCAGTATGGTGTGGTTCCTCGATGCTGCCCTCAAAGGGTATCTTGCAGACTCGAAAAAAATCATGGAGTGACATCTCCTTAACCTCATCATATAAGTGAAACTCCACTGAAGGTGGTGATTTCTTAGCATGGAAATAAAAAATTTCCATGAAAATATTAGTGAGTAGGAGATACTGTTCGCACCGGTCATGGAGGAAGACGGTGAGGCCTACATTCTCAGCCAAGTAAAAGAAGTTATCATGAATTCCAGCGGCTCTCAAGAACTCATCACAAGGCCATTCGCACGGCCGAACCACTGCAGTGCGAGGAAGATTGTATTTGGGCTTTTTATTCTCCTCATTCTGCTTATCCTTCGAGCTTCGGCTCGAAGAGCCTCTCAACAATCTCTTCAACATTTTCTCCCTCTGAATTTTTTTTGAAATTTTTAGTGACTCAAAAATAAAAGTGAATCAAACTCAACAAGATTGATAGCAATTGCTCCCACAAGTGCCTAGAGGCTATATCATGCATCAAAACTACTTTTGACCATGTAATTTTGACATGCAAGCTCAAGAACAGGGTCACCTTAGCAGCAAAAAATTGCAATAAATAAAGCACTAGAACAAAAACTAATTGGACCATTGGAGGGGTCACATACCGGACAACAATTCCCCAAAGCAGTTTTGTGAATGGAGCTTTGAGCAAGGAGATCGAAAATGGCAACAAGATGAGCTAGAAAATGGGTTTGAGCTACGGGATGATTTTTTCTGGAGGAAGACGAAGTGTGTGGGTGCTGGAATAAGTGGACGGGGTCCACGTGGGGTCCACGAGGCAGGGGGTGCGCCCTAGACCCTTGTGGCCAGATGGTGGGTCCCCCTGGTGTGTTCTTAGTGCTAGATATTATTAAAAATTCTATAAAAATTCATATTTCATTTTCAGGACATTTGGAGAACTTTTATTTTTGAGGTATTTTTTTATTGCAAGGATAATTCAGAAAACAGACAGAAAATGCTATTTTTGCTTTATTTGATCCAAATAACAGAAAGTAAAAGGAGGGTACAAAGAATTGCGCTTTCTAACTTCATCCAGCTCATGCTCATCAAAAAGAATCCACTAACAAGGTTCATCAAGTCTTCTTGACAAACTCTTTCTGAATAACATGAAACCAGAGAATTTTCGGATAGGTTACCTCAACGAGGATATGCATGTCCCCAACAATAAGAATATGATATTTCTTCTTGATAGTAGGAAGAGGGAATTCATAACCTGCAATAGTTATCGTTGAAATTTTTCCAATTGAATTGATAATGTGGACTGGAGGTTGTTTCCTCGGGAAGTGTATCATATGATCATTACCATTAACATGAAAAGTGACATTGCCTTTGTTGCAATCAATAATAACCCCTGCAGTATTCAAAAAGGGTCTACCAAGGATAATAGACATACTATCGTCCTTAGGAATATCAAGAATAACAAAGTCCATTAAAATAGTAACGTTTGCAACCACAACAGGCACATCCTCACATATACCGACATGTATAGAAGTTGATTTATCGGCCATTTGCAAAGATATTTCAGTAGGTGTCAACTTATTCAAATCAAGTCTACGGTATAAAGAGAGAGGCATAACACTAACACCGGCTCCAAGATCACATAAATCAGTTTTAACATAGTTTCTTTTAATGGAGCATGGTATAGTTAGTACTCCTGGATCTCCTAGTTTCTTAGGTATTCCACCTTTAAAAGTATAATTGGCAAGCATGGTGGAAATTTTAGCTTCCAGTATCTTTCTTTTATTTGTAACAATATCTTTCATATACTAAGCATAAGGATTCATTTTAAGCATATCAGTCAAATGCATACGCAAAAGATAGGTCTAATCATATTAGCAAAGCGCTCAAAATCCTCATCATCCTTTTTCTAGGATGGTTTAGGAGGAAAAGGCATGGGTTTTTGAACCCATGGTTCTCTTTTTCTTCTTCTTAGAAGGACTAGGTGTATCAACATTAGTTTTCTGAGAATCTTGCTCAACTCTCTCAGGGTGGCCCTCAGGATACAAAGGTTCCTGAGTCATTTTACCCCCTCTAGTCATAATTCTAACGACACTATCATTTTTCTTATTATTCAATTCATTGAGCAAATCATCTTGATTTAAGAACTTGTTCTACTTGAGTGGTAACCATAGAAGCATGTTTACTAATAAGTTTAAGGTCAGCTTTAACTCTAGACATATAATCACTCAAGTGCTCAAGCATATAAGCATTACGTTTCAATTGTCTACCAACATAAGCATTGAAGTTTTCTTGTTTAACAATAAAATTATCAAACTCAGCCAAGCATTGGCTAGCAGACTTATAACGAGGGATATCACCTTCATCAAATCTATATAGAGAATTTACCTTTACTACATGTGTCGGGTTATCAAGACCATGTATTTATTCAATAGGCGGTAAATTCTTAACATCTTCGGCTTTAATACCCTTTTCTTTCATAGATTTCTTTGCCTCTTGCATATCTTCAGGACTGAGAAATAGAATACCCTTTTTCTTCGGAGCTGGCTTAGGAGTTGGTTCAGGAACTGTCCAATCATTATCATTACTCAATATATTATTCAATAGCAATTCATCTTGCTCAAGAGTTCTTTCCCTGAAAACACAACCAGCACAACTATCCAGTTGGTCTCTGGAAGCATCGATTAGTCCATTATAAAAGATATCAAGTATTTAATTTTTCTTGAGAGGATGATCAGGCAAAGCATTAAGTAATTGGAGAAGCCTCCCCCAAGCTTGTGGGAGACTCTCTTCTTCAATTTGCACAAAATTATATATTTCCCGTAAGGCATCTTGTTTCTTATGAGCGGGGAAATATTTAGCAGAGAAGTAATAGATCATATCCTGGGGACTACGCACACAACTAGGAGTAAGAGAATTAAACCATGTTTTAGAATCACCCTTTAATGAGAACGAAAATAACTTAAGGATATAGTAGTAACGAATTTTTTCCTCATGAGTGAATAGGGTGGCTATATCATTCAATTTAGTAAGATGTGCCACAACAGTTTCAGATTCATAGCCATAAAAAGGATCAGATTCAACCAAATTAATTAACTTGGGATCGATAGAGAAACCATAATCCTTATCAGAAATACAGATAGGTGAAGTAGCAAAAACAGGGTCATATTTCATTCTAGCATTCAAAGATTTTTCTTTTAGCTTAGCTAATAGTTTCTTAAGATCGTATCTATCTTTGCAAGCAAAAAGATCTCTAGCAGTTTCTTCATCCATAACATAACCCTCAGGTACATCAGGCAATTCATATCTAGGGGGAGAATCTTCATCATCACTTTCATCAATATTATCAGTTTCAATAATTTCATTCTCTCTAACCCTAGCAAGTTGTTCATCAAGAAATTCACCTAATGGCATAGTATTATCAAACATAGAAGTAGTTTCATCATAAGCATCATGCATAGGAGAAGTGGCATCATCAATAACATGCGACATATCGGAATCAATAGCAGGAGTAGGTGTCGCAAGTTTACTCAAAACAGAAGGTGAATCAAGTGCAGAGCTAGATGGCAGTTCCTTACCTCCCCTCGTAGTTGAGGGAAAAATCTTAGTTCTTTCATCTCTCAAGTTCCTCATAGTGATCAACAGATATAAATCCCAAGTGACTCAAAGAATAGAGCTATGCTCCCCAACAATGGCGCCAGTAAATAGTCTTGATAACCCACAAGTATAGGGGATCGCAACAGTTTTCGAGGGTAGAGTATTCAACCCAAATTTATTGTGTAGCGACCAGACCTCAAACAGTCTGATCTCTGTGCTGCGGTGTCATCCCTGGATCAGTAATGCTGACACCACACAGTACTCGGAGGATTTCTAGCAGAGTAGCAATCACACACTTATTACATCGAGTTTCTCAAAAGAGAACTTATTACAATAAATATGGCATAAGGCCATCTAATAACGATAACAGTGGAAGGCTTGGAAGATAAGTGAGTCCATCAACTCCAATGGCATCACTGAGTATAGAACCACGACCTAAAAACTCCTTAATCATCGTCTGAAATGTCTGCAACATTAACGTTACAGCCCGAAACGGGTCAGCACATGGAATATGCTGGCAATGTAACACATAGAGAGTAATGGAATGAAACAGCTATACTATATGCATATTCGGCTGGTGGAAAGCTCTATGGTTACAGTTTTGTGTAAAGCCAATTTTTCCCTACTTCAAAGGAATAAATTTATTTAACTATCATGGTAGTTGTTAAACATTGAGAATGGTTGACAGCATTCTCAATCCCAATTAAGCATCATCATTAACAAAACCCAACAAAATTAATTTAGAGTAACATGTTGAGATTCACATGATAATCCAGGTACTAGATACTCAAGATTGTCCATAACCGGGGACACGGCTAATCATGATTAGTTTAATACACTCCGCAGAGGTTTGCGCACTTTTCCCCACAAGACTCGATCGCCTCCGTTTGGTTTCTCGCACTACATGGTGTTTGAGAAGACGGATGACCAAGACATAGTCTTTCAGAAGTGCTAGCACCTTACGATCGGGTAGACCGTACCACCTACATCCCCTACATCTGCTAGTCTACCACTGTAAGAGTTCGCACGACTTAGTCAACTATGCTAGAGCCCATAATAGCTTGTGGCTGCACACAAAAGTTTCTAGTATGAATAGTCTCATGATCCCTTTGAGCCTGGGTGGTGGTCCAAAAGAAAACAGGCAAGTCTTGGAATACCCAGGTGCCTCAATCCACCCAGATGTGTGTTTAAGTTGCCACCTTAGATAAACCATTAATTAACAATCCCACATCTGTCATGGATTTCACTCACCCAATCCACGTCTACTAGCATAGCATGGCATAATAAGCAAACGTAGAAGTAACTCCCAAAGGTTTGATAATAAACAGGTAATAGGTACTACCTCAACTACTTCCCATCCCACAGTTTAATTAGACCCTATTCATGCAATGTGTGAGGATTGATCTAATGCAATAAAACTGGGTAGTAGAAAAGGTATGATCAAAGTGTTACTTGCCTTGCTGATGATCCGGGAAACCTAGCGATTCGAAGAAACAAGCGGCGCACTCCGGGTATTCTACCACAGACAAACAAACAAGCATACAATAAGTACTCATCTAATGCACGGGTAAAACTCAAATAAGAGATCTAACCAGAAGGTTCAACTTAAGAACTCCGGTTTGCAAAAGAATCAAATCGAATGAAGCAACGAAAGTCAAACGTCGAAAGAAAACAACTTCATTCTATTAATCTGGATCTAAGGAAAATTTTACAGTAGCAAAAACTTGTTTAAGTTGGTTAAACGGATAGAGGGTTTCGAGACAAAACTCCAGGTGCTTGAATCGCTTGATTCCGATAAACGAGCGAAAAGTTATACTAAAACGAAAATCGGATCAGGAATCTCGATCAGAAAAATCGCGGATTTAATCCGAGAAAAAGAAAAATGACGAACGCTCGCTATTTAAATAAACCGGAAAACCGATCTATTTAAAAAAAACTGAAACTAAAAAAACGGACGGAAAAACCGACAAAAAAACCAAACGGTTTTTCGAAAAAAATAAAAAAAAACTAGCGCGGAAAACGAGGCGGCGGCGGCGCGGCGCGGCGCGGCGGCATGGCGGCGGCGGCGGGGCGGCGGCTGGGGCTGGCTAGGGTTTCGGCTAGGCCTCCCCCCGGCTATATATAGCCTAACGGGCCGGGAGTCCTAGTCGGACACGGCCCGTAGGTCGGTTCGTTTTTTTTAAATAATTATACGCAGAAGAAAAAAATAAAAAGAAATACTAAACGGACTCCAAAAATTCCGAAATAAATTTTCACGGGCTTCTAAAATCAAGCCGCACAAGGTGAACATTTATTTGGGGCCTAAATGCAATTTTGAAAAACGCACATTTTTTCTAAATTCAAATAAAATAGCGAAAAACTCCGAAATAAAATCTTATTTGATTTTATTATTAAATCCTCAATATTTCTTTATTTTGGGAAAGTCATTTTATTCCCTCTCTCATATTTTTGTAATAGAAATAATTGATGATAAAATAAATAAAATCAAATGATCCTATTCTCAAAATCTGAGAAAACTCAAATATGAAAATAATGAATTCCCCAACTCTCTCCATGGATCCTTGAGTTGCGTAGAAATTCTAGGATCAAAACCAAAAACAAAATAAAATATGATATGCATTTATGATCTAATGTATAACATTCCAAATTGAAAATTTGGGATGTTACAAACCTACCCCCCTTAAGATGAATCTCGCCCTCGAGATTCGGGTTGGCTAGAAAATAGGTGAGGGTGGTCCTTGAGCAAATCTTCCTCTCGTTCCCAGGTGGCTTCATCCTCCGTGTGGTGGCTCCACTGAGCTTTGCAAAACTTGATAACCTTGCTGCGAGTGACACAACTGGCAAACTCGAGAATCTTAATTGGTTTCTCCTCATAGGTCAAATCATTATCCAACTGAATAGTTTCCAATGGCACTGTATCTCTCAGGGGTATGTCAGCCATCTCCACGTGGCACTTATTCAACTGAGAAACGTGGAACACATCATGAACTTCTGACAATCCTTTGGGCAATTTCAACTTGTAGGCCACTTCTCCCATACGCTCCAAAACTCGATATGGTCCTACAAATCGTGGCGCTAACTTTCCCTTAACTCCAAAACACTTTGTTCCTCGAAGTGGTGATAATCGAAGATAAACTCTATCTACAACCTCGTAAACTGTCTCCTTGCGTTTAGAATCTGCATAACTCTTCTGTCTGGACTGGGCTATCTTGAGCCTATCGCGAATCAACTTCACTTTCTGTTCAGACTCTTTAATCAAGTCAGGTCCAAACAACTGGCGGTCTCCAACTTCGTCCCATGACAACGGTGTCCTGCACCTCCTTCCGTACAAAGCTTCGAAAGGGGCCATCTTCAAACTGGTTTGGTAACTGTTGTTGTATGAGAACTCTGCATATGGAAAAATGTCGTCCCAACTAGATCCATAATCTAGCGCACAAGCTCTCAGCATATCCTCCAAAATCTGATTAACTCTCTCGGTCTGTCCATCTGTCTGGGGATGAAAAGCTGTACTGAATTCTAGCCTGGTACCCAAAGTTTCATGCAACTGCTTCCAGAACTTTGAGGTAAACTGGGTTCCTCTATCTGATACAATGCTCCTCGGAACTCCATGTAAACATACGATCCTTGTCATGTATATCTTTGCCAACTTAGCACTGGTGTAAGTGGTCTTTACCGGGATGAAATGAGCTACCTTCGTCAATCGATCAACTACAACCCAAATCGAGTCATAGCCTGAACGAGTCCTGCGCAATCCCGTGATAAAATCCATGCCTAACTTATCCCACTTCCATTCGGGTATCGGCAATGGTTGTAATAGTCCTGCTGGCTTCTGATGCTCTGCCTTTACTCTCTGACATACATCACAAACTGCTACGTACTCCGCAATATCCTTCTTCATTCCGGTCCACCAGAAAATATCCTTCAAATCCAAATACATCTTGGTATTTCCTGGGTGAATCGAATATGGTGAATCATGTGCCTCTTGTAAAATTAACTTCCTGATCTCTGGATCATTTCGCACGTAAACATGGTCTTCAAACCATATGGTATCGTGCTCATCCTCATGAAATCCATTAGCTTTTCCTTTGCTCATTTTCTCCTTAATAGAAGCAATTGTGATTCCCGGGTAATCATGCTACAGTAATTCCATGCTAATGATGCCACGTCACCTCGGTTACTGTTATTAATCTCGCGATGGTTCAAAAACGGTTCGAATTCAAATTTAAAATCAAGTCAAACAATTAAAGTTTTCAAAAGTCAAAACTAAAATGTTCTTAATGTGACAAATAAATCATGGATATTATTGGTGGAGTAACAACATCTTTATAAAATATTTAAATACCCTTAAGTGATTAAAACAACATCAAAACAATTAGTTATACTCCTAATATATTTTACCAAATACTAAACTATTTTTATTCTGAGGTAAAACTTCTTAGAACAGTGGATTAATTTGACACACTATTTTTGGAGCTGTTTTCATATTTTACTAAACCAAAAATATAGTGCAACTAAAATAAAAGAGAAATGAATAAAAGGTAAAACAAAACAATAACAAAAGAAAGAGGAAACCCCCCTGGCCAACTGGGCCGAACGGCCCAACTGGCCTCCGAACCAGGGTACCCGACCGGCCCACCCTACCCCTGCTTAACCCCCCACTCCCACTGAACCCTAGCCCATATCCCCCACTCTCCCCCCCGCTCGGTCCACTCCCTCCCGATCCGATCTGGATCGGGATCCCGTTGACGCCGCCGCCGACCCCCGCGGCCACTACGCCGGAGCTGCCACCGTCGCCCTCCGCCTCGACCCTCCCTCCCCCTCGCCGTGACGCCCTCCCGCCCCTACGCCATCGCGCCTCAACGCCGCCCCATCGCCAGCGCCGCTCGTCGCCCATCGACATCGACGGCCACGACGCAGCGGCCACCGTCGCCTTCCTCTCCCTCGCGGGATCTCCTCGCCGGGCGCCAACAAGCCCCGCCGCCCCCCTCGAGTCCAGGCGCCACCCCACCTCGTCTCCGTCGTCGGCGTGAACCAGGTCAAGCCGGAGAGCTCCGGAGCCGTCGCCCTCGATCCATCCCCTCCGACCACGTCGCCTCGTCGTCCTCGCCGGACCTCCTCATCCTCCTCCCCGAGTCGCTCCCCGCCCCGTTGCCCAGACCCTGCTCCCCATGTGAGCACGCCTCCCCCCTCTCTGTCCCCGTGCTCACCGCGCCGCACAAGCGCTCACTGCACTACTCTTGCGGTCCCCTGTAGCCCCGCGCAACCTCCCTGGCCGCGGCTCCTCGCAGCCGCCCGCGCCTTCGCACCCCCCCAGCGCCTTGCCCACTCGCGGCCTCGCCGCTGCCGTCGCGTGCCCACCATTCCCGCTGCCCGCGTCGCACGTTGCGGCCTCGCGGCCCCGCCCGGGTTCGCCCCGCTCCGGCCCCTTGCCCCGCCAGCCGCGGTGGCCTCACCGCGCTGGCCGCCCGCACCCGCGTCCCCTCATTCGGGCGGTTACGCCCACCCAGATGCGCCCCGCGCCCGATCCGCTAAGGCCCCCATGGCCAATGACAAGTGGGCCCTGCCCAGAACGTTTTAATAATAAAAAATATTACATAAAATAATAATAATAATAATTAAATTAATCAATTAATTAACTAAATTAATTAAGTTAATTAATCCTACTCAATTAGTCTAACTTGACCTGTTAGTCTAACTAAGCAGTAATTAGTTAACCTAACCCTATAATTAACTAAACAGTGTATGACAGGTGGGTCCCACTGGGCCCACATGATAGGTTGACCAGTCAACCCTGTTGACTGCTGACGTCAGCATGACATCATGCTGATGTCATATATCCATTTTCGAATTAATTTAAATAATTAATTAAATTCCAGAAATTAATAAAATCTTTAGAAAATCATATCTTTTAATCTGCAACTCGGATTAAATTATTTTCAACATGAAAGTTGCTCAGAACGACGAGACGAATTCGAATACGCAGCCCGTTCGTCCGCCACACATCCCTAGCATAGCAAACATGCAACTTTTCCTCTCCGATTCATCTGTCCGAAAACGCGAAACACCGGGGATATTTTCCCGGGTGTTTTCCCCCTTCACCTGTATCACCTCATACCGCGTTAGAACATGTTTAGCTCTGCCTTTTGTGCTGATATGCACTTGCTTGCTATGTATTTACTGTTTCTCCCCCCCTCTTCTCTTCGCTAGACCCCGTGACGATGCTGATGTCCCTGTGGTCGGCTACGTCACCGACGACCCCTCTCTCTTGCCAGAGCAACCAGGCAAGCCCCCCCTTTGATCACCAGATATCGCCTACTCTTCCCAATACTGCTTGCATTAGAGTAGTGTAGCATGTTACTGCTTTCCGTTATTCCTATCCTGATGCATAGCCTGTCCTTGCTACTACTGTTGTTACCCTTACCGCTATCCTACTGCTTAGTATAGGATGCTAGTGTTCCATCAGTGGCCCTACACTCTTGTCCGTCTGCCATGCTATACTACTGGGCTGTGATCACTTAGGGAGGTGATCACGGGCATATACTATATACTCTACATTGATACATTACCTGTGATACTGTTCAGACATGGGGGCTGAAGGGGCAGGTGGCTCCATCCCGGTAGAGGTGGGCCTGGGTTCCCGACGGCCCCCGACGGTTACTTTGAGGCGGAGCGACAGGGCAGGTTGAGACCACCTAGGAGAGAGGTGGGCCTGGCCCTGGTCGGCGTTCGCAGATACTTAACACGCTTAACGAGATCTGGGTATTTGATCTGAGTCTGGCCATTTGGTCTATACGCACTAACCATCTACGCGGGAGTAGTTATGGGTATCCCGGCGTTGTGGTATCAGCCGAAGCCTTCGTGACGTCAGCGACTGAGTGGCGCGCGCCGGATTGGAACGTAAGCCTGCTCTTGTATTAAGGGGGCTAGTTCTGCTTCTGGCCGCGTTCGCAACGTGCAGGTGTGCTAAGGGCGATGGGCCCAGACCCCTGTGCGCTTAGGTTTAGACCGGCGTGCTGACCTCTCTATTGTGACTAGGTGGGGCTGCGACGTGTTGATCTTTCAAGGCCAGGCATGACCCAGGAAAGTATGTCCGGCCAACTGGGATCAAGCGTGTTGGGGTATGTGGTGCACCCCTGCAGGGAAGTTAATCTATTCGAATAGCCGTGATCTTCGGTAACAGGACGACTTGGAGTTGTACCTTGACCTTATGACAACTAGAACCGGATACTTAATAAACACACCCTTCCAAGTGCCAGATACAACCGGTGGTCGCTCTCTCACAGGGCGACGAGGGAAGGATCATCGGTTAGGATTATGCTATGCGATGCTACTTGGAGGACTTCAGTCTACTCTCTTCTACATGCTGCAAGATGGAGGTGGCCAGAAGCGTAGTCTTCGAAAGGACTAGCTATCCCCCTTATTCCGGCTTTCTGCAGTTCAGTCCACATATGATACCCTTATTCCATTTGACACCCATGCATACATATGTAGTATAGCTCCTTGCTTGCGAGTACTTTGGATGAGTACTCACGGTTGCTTTCTTCCTCTTTTCCCCCTATCCCTTCTACCTGGTTGTCGCAACCAGATGTTGGATCCCAGGAGCCAGACGCCACCTTCGACGACGACTCCTACTACACCGGAGGTGCTTACTACTACGTGATGCCTGCTGACGACGACCAGGAGTAGTTAGGAGGATCCCAGGCAGGAGGCCTGCGCCTCTTTCGATCTGTATCCCAGTTTGTGCTAGCCTTCTTAAGGCAAACTTGTTTAACTTATGTCTGTACTCAGATATTGTTGCTTCCGCTGACTCGTCTATGATCGAGCTCTTGTATTCGAGCCCTCGAGGCCCCTGGCTTGTAATATGATGCTTGTATGACTTTTTTTTTGTAGAGTTGTGTTGTGATATCTTCTCGTGAGTCCCTGATCTTGATCGTACACGTTTGCGCGTATGATTAGTGTACGATTAAATCGGGGCGTCACAGCAATCTCCTTGTCAGTCCTTTAAGCTTCTCTGATTTTATCCATCAATGTAGACTGAATCTCTAGTGCTGCTACATAGCCTCTCGGAACTATTTACAAACATAGTTTGCGAAGATTTTCTGCTAACTCCATTGGTATTTCTCCCGTCATTCATGTATTGATATGGCTCTTATGGCTTAATGCGTCAGCTACTACATTAGACTTCCCGGGATAATAATGCAATTTCATATCATAATCCTTAATGAGCTCCAACCATCTCCTTTGTCTGAGGTTTAACTCCTTCTGTGTGAAAATATACTTCAAACTCTTATGATCCGTGTACACCTCGCAATGGTTTCCAATGAGGAAATGTCTCCCTGTTTTCAGTGCATGCACTACGGCTGCTAACTCCAAATCATGCGTAGCATAATTCAACTCGTGAGGTTTCAGTTGTCTTGAGGCATATGAAACAACTCTCCCTTCCTGCATAAGCACTGCTCCAAGTCCTCGACGTGAAGTGTCGCAGTACACCTCATAATCCTTGGTCTGGTCTGGCAAAATCAACACTGGTGAGGTAACCAAATGTTTCTTCAACTCCTGGAAACTAGCCTCACATTCCTCCGTCCATATGAACTTGGTATCTTTCTTCAACAACTCAGTCATAGGCTTCGCAATCTTGGAGAAATTCTCAATAAATCTCCGATAGTATCCTACGAGTCCAAGAAAACTTCGGATCTCTCCAACCGTGGTTGGTGCTTCCCACTTGGTCACGGTATCAACTTTAGTGGGATCAACTGCTATACCTTCTCCAGATATAACGTGTCCGAGGAATCCTACTTCCTTCAACCAAAACTCACATTTGCTAAACTTGGCATATAGTTGATGTTCTCTGAGCTTTCCAAGTACCAAACGCAAATGCTCCTTATGTTCCTCTTCATTCTTCGAGTAAACCAGGATATCATCAATGAACACTACGGCGAACTTATCCAAGAACTCCATAAACACTTTGTTCATCATGTTCATAAAATATGCAGGTGCGTTAGTCAGACCAAATGACATAACGGTATACTCATACAGCCCGTACCTGGTGGTAACAGCTGTCTTAGGAATATCCTGTTCTCCAATCTTCAACTGGTGGTATCCTGATCGTAGATCGATCTTGGAAAATACCTTAGCTCCTTGCAATCGGTCAAACAGATCATTGATCATCGGTAGTGGGTACTTGTTCTTGATCGTTACTTCATTCAATCCTCGATAATCGACAACCATCCTTAACGATCCATCCTTCTTCTCCACTAGAAGTACTGGCGATCCCCAAGGCGAAGAACTTGGGCGAATATATCCCTTATCCAGTAACTCCTTAATCTGCTTCTTAATTTCCACCAAATCCTTTGCTGGCATCCTATATGGTCTCTTTGATATTGGCCCAGTGCCTGGCAATAGCTCAATCAAAAACTCAATATCTCTATCCGGTGGCATTCCGGGCAACTCTTCTGGAAATACTTCAGGGAAATCCTTTACCACTAGTACTTCCTCCTGCACAACTCCTGTTAAGCAATTTACTTGAGTCCTCTTTGGCACATGTCGGGATACATACTTGATCCTTCTCCCTTCTAGTGTGGTAAGCAAAATTGACTTACTAGCACATTCAATATTCCCTTCATACTTTGATAACCAATCCATGCCTAATATCACATCCAATCCTTGGGATTCCAATACTATTAGGTATGAGGGAAAAACATAGTTACCAATCCTTAATGGTAACCGATCACAGCATCGGCTAGCCATATATTCTGCTCCAGGCAAGGTTACTAACATGGGTGACCTAAGGGCTTGGGTTGATAGGTTATACTTATCCACAAATCCCCTTGAGATGTATGAATGTGATGCGCCAGTATCAAAAAGAACGAGTGCAGTAAATGACTTAACCAAAAACTTACCTATTACTGCATCAAGCTGAGCTTCAACCTCCTCCACGTTAACGTGGTTCACCTGTCCCCTGTTGAAAGGGTTCGGCTTCTTCCCAGAAGTTCCATTGCTATTTCCATTTTGTAATTCAGGACATTCATTAGCATAATGTCCGGTCTTTGAACACTTAAAGCAAGTGACTTGGCTCAGGTCCTTCTTGGCTGGGGTTGATGGGTTGGTGCGGTTTTGGCCGTTGCTTCCTCCATTCCCATTACCATTCTTGGTGCCATTGTGATTGTGCGAGCTACGTCCTCCATGGGTATGCTGAAAATGTCCTCCCGGTCTAGGGGTAAAATGTGGCTTCTACTGAGCTCCTGAATTGTACTTTCCTTGTCCATACTTCCTCTTGCGGTTCTCAATTTGCTGCTGCTTCCCTTCAATCATAAGAGCATGATCTACCAACTCCTGGTAGTTGTTGAAGGTTGCTACCATCAACTGCATGCTCAACTCATCATTCAGTCCTTCCAGAAACTTCTCCTGCTTAGCTGCATCCGTAGCAACGTCATCTGGGGCATAACGGGCTAACTTACTAAAGTCCTCCACATACTGGCCAACTTTCCGTCCTCCTTGGCGCAAGTTGGCGAAACTCACGCTTCTTCATGGCCATAGCTCCTGCTGAAACATGGGCAGTGCGGAAAGCTTGCTGAAACTGGTCCCAAGTGACAGTGTTGACTGGGAAAGTGGCTGTGAAATTCTCCCACCATGATGCTGCGGGTCCTTCTAGCTGATGTGCGGCAAACTTCACCTTCTCCGCATCTGTGCATCTTGCTGTGGTCAACTCCCTAGCTGTCTTGCGGAGCCAATCATCTGCTACTATCGGCTCGGTGCTACTGGAATACACCGGCGGATTCAGCCTAAGAAAACGGGCTAAGTGATCAGCAGGTGGTGGTGGTGGTGGTGGGTTGTTGTTGTTGTTCCCCTGATTCTGATTCTGGACTAGCAACTGCATCAATGTGTTCTGCTGTTGGATCAACTGGGTGAGCTCCGGTGGAAAGGTAAATCCGGGGTCACGTCTCGGAGGCATCTGAGGGTTTAGAAAAGATGAGATGTAAGAATAGAGGGGGTCTAAAGAGAAAACACTACCCATATGCACATGAGGCAAAAGCAAACAATTCACTTCATTCAATCAAACAAGGGCATACAATCGATCTAACTATTGCAAAACTGCTCGGACTACTATATTTACATGGTGGACTACTACTACTAATGGGGTGGTCTACTAGAAATATTCTTCGGTTGCAGACTCCATGATATCTGCTCCAGCTTCATCAACATAGTCATCATCGCTATCATCTGGATCCGTGTCGGTGTCGTCGATGATGATGTAGTCTTCCGGGCTAATCTCCTTGGGTTCTCCGTCTTCATCTACTGGTGTAGGGCCTCCCATAAATATCCCAATATTCCTTGTTAGGTCGGCATTCTTCTCCACCAATACTTCAATTTCCTCTTCATAATCTTCACGTGTAGCCTTGAGTTCTTCCTCCAGTTCCTTGATTCTTGTCCTTGCCTTCTTCAGGTCTATCGTGTCGGCGCACATCTAGTTCTCCTGTCGTCGAATGTGCTGATTTAACTCCTGGATAAAAGCTGCAATTGATCTATCCTTCCTAGTGCTGATCATCTCCCAATGCTCATCTCGGCGACCACAAATATGGTAGATAGTGTCCTTGAGATCCTTGCGGTAGACTTCTCCAATGCGTCCCATGGAGATGTGAGCTTCCATGCTCTTTCCTAGATTCCAAGTTGGTGCATCGAAAGAAAACTCTATGGGCTTAATGACTGGCATGAACGTCCTTCCTGGAACTTGAACTGGAATCATCCAGCTCTCTTCTTCAGGTAAAGTGGCGTTGTAGGCTCTGGTGAAGCTTGGTACTCCTAGGTTCAGGTATCTAGTGACTTCCTTCAAGTGTCGTCCAAAGGGTCTATCTTCATCCGGTTGCGTGAACTTGTTCTTTGCACCCGCCATCCTAAAAGAGTAGAAAAGATGAGGAGTCAGAAGAGAAGAGAGTGAATAGTGATCTAGGTCTTTAGCTTAGTGGTCGTGTCCTACAGTCAGCGTGTGCTCTGATACCATCTCTGTAGCGACCAGACCTCAAACAGTCTAATCTCTATGCTCCGGTGTCATCCCTGGATCAGTAATGCTGACACCACACAGTACTCGGAGGATTTATAGCAGAGTAGCAATCACACACTTATTACATTGAGTGTCCCAAAAGAGAACTTATTACAATAAATATGGCATAAGGCCATCTAATAACGATAACAGCAGAAGGCTTGGAAGATAAGTGAGTCCATCAACTCCAACGGCATCACTGAGTATAGAACCATGACCTAAAAACTCCTTAATCGTCGTTTGAAATGTCTGCAACATTAACGTTGTAGCACGAAACGGGTCAGCACATGGAATATGTTGGCAATGTAACACATAGAGAGTAATGGAATGAAACAGCTATACTATATGCATATTCGACTGGTGGAAAGCTCTATGGTTACAGTTTTGCGTAAAGCCAATTTTTCCCTACTTTAAAGGAATAAATTTATCTAACTATCATGGTAGTTGTTAAACATTGAGAATGGTTGACAGCATTCTCAATCCCAATTAAGCATCATCATTAACAAAACCCAACAAAATTAATTTAGAGTAACATGTTGAGATTCACATGATAATCCAGGTACTAGATACTCAAGATCGTCCATAACCGGGGACACGGCTAATCATGATTAGTTTAATACACTCTGAAGAGGTTTGCGCACTTTTCCCCACAAGACTCGATCGCCTCCGTTTGGTTTCTCGCACTACATGGTGTTTGAGAAGACGGATGACCAAGACATAGTCTTTCAGAAGTGCTAGCACCTTACGATCGGGTAGACCGTACCACCTACATCCCCTACATCTGCTAGTCTACCACTGTAAGAGTTCGCACGACTTAGTCAACTATGCTAGAGCCCATAATAGCTTGTGGCTGCACACGGAAGTTTCTATTATGAATAGTCTCATGGTCCCTTTGAGCCTGGGTGGCGGTCCAAAAGAGAACAGGCAAGTCCTGGAATACCCAGGTGCCTCAATACACCCAGATGTGTGTTTAAGTTGCCACCTTCGATAAGTCATTAATTAACAATCTCACATATGTCATGGATTTCACTCACCCAATCCACGTCTACTAATCTGGATCTAAGGAAAATTTTACAGTAGAAAAAACTTGTTTAAGTTGGTTAAATGGATAGAGGGTTTCGAGATGAAACTCCGGGCGCTTGAATCGCCTGATTCCGATAAACGAGCGAAAAGTTATACTAAAATGAAAATCGGATCAGTAATCGCGATAAGAAAAATCGCGGATTTAATCCGAGAAAAAGAAAAACGACGAACGCTCACTATTTAAATAAACCAGAAAACCGATCTATTTAAAAAAACTAAAACTAAAAAAACAGAAGGAAAAACCGAACGGTTTTTCGAAAAAAAAAACCGGCGTGGAAAACGAGCCGGCGGCGGACCTCGGGCGGCGTGCGGCGGCGGGGCGGCGGCGGCGGCAGGGCAGCGGCTTGGGGCGGCTGGGGCTGGCTAGGGTTTCGGCTGGGCCTCCCCCCGGCTGTGTATAGCCTAACGGGCCGGGTCCTAGTCGGACACGGCCCGTAGGTCGATTCGTTTTTTTAAATAATTACGTGCAGAAGAAAAAGAATAAAAAGAATTACTAAACGGACTCCAAAAATTCCGAAATAAACTTTCACGGGCTTCTAAAATCAAGCCGCACAAGGTGAACATTTATTTGGGGCCTAAATGCAATTTTGAAAAACGCACATTTTTCCTAAATTCAAATAAAATAGCGAAAAAATCCGAAATAAAATCTTCAATATTTCTTTATTTTGGGAAAGTCATTTTATTCCCTATCTCATATTTTTGTAATAGAAATAATTGATGATAAAATAAATAAAATCAAATGATCCTATTCTCAAAATTTGAGAAAACTCAAATATGAAAATAATGAATTCCCCAACTCTCTCCATGGGTCCTTGAGTTGCGTAGAAATTCTAGGATCAAAACCAAAAGCAAAATAAAATATGATATGCATTTATGATCTAATGTATAACATTCCAAATTGAAAATTTGGGATGTTACGTATTGAGTCGACACAAGGGGAGCCAAAGAATATTCTCAAGTATTAGAAGTTGAGTTGTCAATTCAATCACACCTGAAGACCTAATATCTGCAGCAAAGTATTTAGTAGCAAAGTAGTATGGAAGTAACGGTAATGGTGGCAAAAGTAACAGTAGTGGTTGTTGTAGTAATAGTAACAGTGGCAACGGAAAAGTAACTAAGCAAAGATCAATATGTGAAAAGCTCGTAGGCAATGGATCAGTGATGGATAATTATGTCGGATGCGATTCCTCATGCAACAGGTATAACATAGGGTGACATAGAACTAGCTCCAGTTCATCAATGTAATGTAGGCATGTATTCCGAATATAGTCATATGTGCTTATGGAAAAGAACTTGCATGCCATCTTTTGTCCTACCCTTCCGTGGCAGCGGGGCCCTATTGGAAACTAAGGGATATTAAGGCCTCCTTTTAATAGAGTACCAGACCAAAGCGTTAGCACTTAGTGAATACATGAACTCCTCAAACTACGGTCATCACCAGGAGTGGTCCCGATTATTGTCTCTTCGGGGTTACCAGATCATAACACATAGTAGGTGACTATTGACTTGCAAGATAGGATCAAGAACTCACATATATTCATGAAAATATAATACATTTAGATCTGAAATCATGGCACTCGGGCCCTAGTGACAAGCATTAAGCATAGCAAAGTCATAGCAACATCAATCTTATGACATAATGGATACTAGGGATCAAACCCTAACAAAACTAACTCGATTGCGTAATAAATATCATCCAACCCATCACCATCCAGCAAGCCTATGATGGAATTACTCACGCACGGCGGTGAGCATCATGAAATTGGTGATGGAGCAAGGTTGATGATGATGATGGCGATGGATTCCCCTCTCCGGAGCCCCGAACGGACTCCAGATCAGCCCTCCCGATGAAGATTAGGGCTTGGCAGCGGCTCCATATCGTAAAACGTGATGAATCCTTCTCTATGGTTTTTTCTCCCGAACGTGAATATATAGAGTTGGAGTTGATGTCAGCGGAGCCTCAAGGGGGCCATGAGGCAGGGGGCACGCCCTGCACCCTCATGGACAGGGTGTGGGCCCCCTGGTGCTGATTCTTTCGCCAGTATTTATTATTATTTCCAAAATGTGTCTCCATAAATTTTAATGTCATTCCGAGAACTTTTATTTTTGCACAAAAATAACCCCATGGCAATTCTGCTGAAAACAACGTCAGACCGGGTTAGTTCCATTCAAATCATGCAAGTTAGAGTCCAAAACAAGGGAAAAAGTGTTTGGAAAAGTAGATACGTTGGAGACATATCAGATACCCCGAGAGATATTGAGATAGACATATGGATGGAAGGATACAATACGTGTGTTCCTGATGGCTAGTGAGAGATAGTCATACTTAGGGGGAGTGTGTGCGCCTATGATGGAGTGAGGGATTATGGTACTTAGGGGGGTGCGTGTCACATAGAGAGAGAACAAGGGAAGAGAGTGTTAGATGGGTCTATGTAGCGTGAGCGAGACATGTGTATGTGTGAACCAGGGAGATATAAAGTCTGAGGGAGATAGAGGAGCCCCGATAAGGCTGAGTGGTGCGTCAGATAGCTGAGAGGGGGAAAGAGATATTCCATCCACTCGATAATGCAGTGCATGTAAATTTTTTAGAAGTCGAACATTGGAAGCTTTGACCAGGTTTACGCAAATGTTATCAATATCTGCAATACCAAAGATACATCATACGAAACTACATCTCATGATGAATCTAATGGTATATATATGTTTGCCGTTCTAGATGTAAATGTTTTTCTCCACGTACATGGTTAACCTTTGTGATGTTTGAATTTTCAATAAATCTATATGCTATGGACCTAAGAGAGTGCCTAAGTCGAGAGAGATCAAGTGCGGGTGAAGGATAATGAGTGAGTGTCCTAAAAGAGTATGTGTGTGAAAGAGAAAGGGACAACAAACGTTAAATTAGAGAGTGTGTGTGTTTTTTCGTTTCTTATGCAAACATATCACGCATGCATCTCTGAGATAGAAAAGCGAGGTGAGGAGATACACGAAGATAGCTAGTTCGTGATTGTTTGCAACGGAGAGATACATCCCTATAGCACATGTCCAATAGAGGTCTGGTCAACAAGGAACAAAGGTCGAGAGGGACGCATGGAGAACATGGACGCATGGGGAGGGAGAGAGGATGTGTTTGGGATAGAGAGATCCCCTCGATATATGGGTGGGAGATCGAGGGAGGTGCGTGCACGATAGAAAGATGCCCCGAGAGAAATCGAGATAGACCATGCACATGTTTGTGATGGAGACTAAGAATTAGCTAGTCATATACATATAGGGGGGACTACGTGTGCCTACAATTGAGTGAGAGACCATCATACTTGGCTAGGCATGAGATTGTGTGAGTGTGCTTGTGGGATGGAGAGAACGAGGGAGAGAGATAGAGTTTTAGATGGGTCTATCGAGTGCGAGTGAGATATGCATGTGTATGTGTGACCCAGGGAGATGGAGAGTTTGAGAGAGAGAGAGGGAAGAGCTCCGAGACTACAGAGTGGTGCGTGAGAGAGTTACGGGCAACGAGCCAAGGAATTTGTGTGCGTACGATGAATGCACCCAAGATATTTAGCTTGAACTAGAAAATCATACATAGTATCCGAGAGAGACCTATAGATGGAGTATATATGCATGCGAACTAGAAAGACCCCCCACCCCCCCACACACACAGAGAGAGATGGAGAGAGAGGGAGAGAGACCAACAAGGTTTGTGTGTTGGATGCATGCGACAGAATTGAAGATTTTCGGCGAGAGAGAGAGAGAGAGAGAGAGAGACAGCAGGAGTCTGGGAGAGGGGGAGGTCGCGTTTTATGCATCAAAGACGGATATGAACCATGTTTCGATATAAACTTGCATTCAAATATTTAAATTGGAGAACATGTTGTCTGCAATCCACACATGAACGGAGATATGCGTATATCAAACAAGTTCATTAATTTGACTTTCAACATGTTCATGGAGTACTATAATACTGTACAACATGCTACTCGATTGAGGTGTTCAATTTTGGATTTAGTTCACTATATTGAACTGGTGAACGAGCTATTTCATTGAATTGAGAAATTTCATTTTGGGTTTGATTCCCATTTTTGAGTGGGTCAACTATTTGTCATATAGTAAATCGTTAGCAATGAGCATGTAAAAACACATTACTCCCGAGCATCATCTCTCCATATAGAAAAGAAGTGGCAAGCTAATATTTCAAAATTTGATTCAAATCGACTTGGTAAGGTAGACATGGATGCTCGTTCTCCCAAAATTTGAACGAACCGTTAAACACCCTCTGCTCGGTGGAATTTGCCCGAGCAAATAAGTGGGAGACACGAAATTACCGACCTATGTGGAACACGCATCAATTGGCCCATTGTACATCGAGGGTAGGTTCGTAACTTCATCCAAGTGCGCCTGCTCCTCGGCCAAAATGGCATGTGCCGAATAATTCATAAACCATGGTCGGCAAAACACCCTCTCCTTACCCGAAATAGCTCGTGCCCACTATTTAAAAACACGCTCTCCTTGCCCGAAATCGCTCGTGCCCACTATATTTCAAAACACACCCTCCTCGCCCAAAATCGCTCGCGCCCACTATATTTCAAAACACACCCTCCTTGACCGAATTTGCTCGCGCCCACTATTTGGGAGAAGCAAAGCTACTATCCCCGACCCTCATTACACAAAGCCAAGCACGCCAAGGTCAAGCATAACCCCAAGCACGCCAAGGTCAATTTGATGAATGCAGCTCAGGCAAAGGACTCGTCAGATGTCATCATGGGTAACTTTCTAGTTAACTCTATTCCCACAAAAGTTCTTTTTGATACTGGTGCATCGCATTGTTTCATGTCAAGATCATTTGTTTCCAAGCATGACTTCGTTTCGCAAATGTTGGGTAAACCTATGGGAGTGGTTTCTCCGGCTAAGTCTATGAGGGCTACTTCAATAGTCCCGGATATTTCTATCATGATGGGTGATTTCAAGTTTCTGGCTTCTCCAATGGTTCTTGGTAACTCAGATATTGATCTTATTCTCGGAATGGATTGGCTTTCTAAGCACAATGCTCAGCTTGATTGTGCAGCCAGGCAGATTCAATTGACTCATTCGTCTAAGGATGTAATTGTCTTTGCCGCTAATGACGATACAATCCGTCTGTTTTCTCTCAATGAGAAGGGTGAACTGGATGCCATCTTGCAAATTCCAGTCGTTTGCGAATATCAAGACGTCTTTCTAGAAGAGCTTCCAGGAATGCCTCCACACCGGCCAGTTGAATTCATCATCGATCTTGAGCCTAGCACAGAACCGTTTTGCAAGCGTCCTTACAAGCTCGGACCTGAAGAGTTGAAGGAGCTGAAGAAGCAACTCAATATTCAAGTGCGAATGGGTCTCATCCGACCTAGTTCCTCTCCGTGGGGTTGTGGAGTACTCTTTGTGAAGAAGAAGGATGGAACGGACCGACTTTGTGTTGATTACCGTCCATTGAACAAGAAGACTATCAAGAACAAATACCCACTTCCCAACATCAACGAGTTGTTCGAACAACTCAAAGGTGCCCAAGTATTGTCCAAGTTTGATCTCTGTATGGGTTATCATCAGATTCGAATCTATGAGCAAGATATTCCCAAGACGGCTTTCAGGACAAGCTATGGTTCATATGAATACACGGTCATGTCTTTTGGCCTCATCAATGCTCCTCCAACTTTCTCTCGCATGATGAACTTCATATTCAACGCCTACACCAATGACTTTGTTTTCGTCTATCTCGACGACATTCAAGTCTTTTCGAAGAACAAGGAAGATCACACCAAGCACTTGCGTTTGGTACTCGATAAGCTCAGGGAACACCTGTTCTACGCCAAGTTCTCAAAGTGTGAGTTTTGGCTCGATGAGGTTCATTATCTTGGGCATATCATCTCTGCCAAGGGCATTGCGGTGAATCCTGAGAAGGTGTCTGCAATTGTGAATTGGGAACCACCTCAGAACGTGAAGCAACTCCGTAGCTTCCTCGGTCTCGCAAGCACTGTCGAAGGTTCGTTGAGAACTTTTCTAGGATCGCGAAGCCTCTTTCAAATCTTCTCCAAAAGCACGTCAAGTACGTTTGGTCTCCGGAATGTGACATCGCTTTCAACACTTTGAAAGAGAAATTGGTCACTGCTCCAGTTCTAACTCCTCCTGATGAATCCAAACCGTTCGAGGTCTTCTGCGATGCCTCTCTCCAAGGTCTTGGTGCAGTGTTGATGCAAGAGAAGAAAGTTGTGGCTTATACCTCTCGCCAGTTGAAGCCCAATGAGAAGAACTACCCCACTCATGACCTCGAGTTGGCGGCAGTTGTGCATGCTCTTTTGACTTGGAGACATCTCTTATTGGGAAGAAAAGTGGACATCTTCACTGACCATAAGAGTCTCAAGTACATCTTCACTCAGCCAAATCTCAACCTCAGGCAGACTCGATGGGTCGAAATGATTCAAGAGTATAATCCGAGTATCGAGTATACTCCAGGCAAGGCCAATGTGATTGCTGACGCATTGAGCAGGAAGGCTTATTGCAACAGTCTGATTCTCAAGCCTTATCAACCCGAGCTTTGTGAAGCTTTCCGCAAACTTAATCTGCAAGTTGTTCCTCAAGGTTTCCTCGCCAACCTTCAAGTCTCTCCTACCTTGGAAGACCAGATTCGCGAGGTTGGGATTGGGATTGCCAAGAGCCAACCCAGGTACAAGTGCTACCGCCTTGATGCTATGGTAAAGAAGGTGAAGATTGGGATTGCCAAGAGCCAACCCAGGTACAAGTGCTACCGCCTTGATGACAAGGATACTCTCTTCTTCGAGGATCGTATTGTTGTGCCCAAAGGTGATCTTCGTAAGGTTATCATGAACGAGGCTCACAATTCACTCCTCTCCATCCACCCTGGGAGCACGAAGATGTATCAGGACCTCAAGTAGGCTTATTGGTGGACTCGAATGAAACGCGAGATTGCTCAGTTCGTGAATGAGTGTGATGTCTGCAGAAGAGTGAAGGCAGAACACCAAAGGCCAGCTGGTCTCCTCCAACCTCTTGCCATTCCAGAATGGAAGTTTGACCACATTGAGATGGACTTCGTGACTGGGTTTCCAAAGTCCAAGCGTGGCAATGATGCTATATTCGTTGTCATCGACGAACTCACTAAAGTGGCTCACTTTCTGCCTATCAAAGAGTCTATCACTGCAACTCAATTGGCGGAGCTTTATACCTCTCGGATTGTCTCGCTGCACGGTATTCCGCAGGTGATCTCTTCAGACGGTGGCATCATCTTTACCTCCAAGTTTTGGGATTCTTTTCAGAAGGCCATGGGCACCAACATCCGCTTCAGCACAGCTTTCCATCCTCAAACTAGCGGTCAAGTCGAGCGTGTCAACCAGATTCTTGAAGATATGCTCAGGGCTTGTGTGATCTCCATCGGCATGAAGTGGGAGGATTGTCTTCCATATGCTGAATTCTCCTACAACAACAGTTTTCAAGCAATTTCAGGCAAGGCCCCATTCGAAATTATGTATGGCAGGAAGTGCCGTACCCATCTCAACTGGTCCAAAACTGGTGAACGTCAACTTCTGGGAAATGACTTAATCACAGAGGCAGAGGAGATGTGTAAAGTCATTCGAGATAACCTCAAAGCAGCGCAATCCCGCCAGAAGAGATACTATGATAGTAAGCACCATGATTTGGCTTTCGAGATCGAAGATCATGTTTACCTCCGCGTCTCTCCTATGAAAGGTACTCTCACTTCGGTATCAAAGGGAAGCTTGCCCCTAGATACATGGGACCTTTCAAGATCGTCAGCAAGAGAGGCGATCTCGCCTATCAACTCGAGCTTCCTTCAAACTTTGCAAATGTGCATGACGTGTTCCATGTCTCTCAGCTCCGCAAGTGCTTTAAGACACCTGAACGCACCGTCAACTTCGAATACATTGAGCTCCAAGAATATCTCTCTTATCGTGAGCACCCCGTGGCTATTCTTGAAGAGACTGAATGCAAGACTCGCAATAAGTCAATCAAATTCCTCAAAGTCAAGTGGTCACACCATTCCGACCGTGAAGCCACCTGGGAACCCGAGGATCACCTCCGTTATGAGTACCCGGCGTTCTTCTAGTCCTAGATCTCGGGACGAGATCCTTTCGTAGTGGTGGAGTGTTGTAACACCCCGGATATGATTTACCTAATATGTAATCGAACTCTTGCCGTTTCCGACGTTAAGTTATTATATTTTCTCGGGTTCGTGTTTTTGTCTCCGTGTGTTGTTGTCGTTGTCATGCATCTCATATCATGTCATCATGTGCATTGCATTTGCAGACGTGTTCGTCTCATGCATCCGAGCATTTTCCCCGTTGTCCGTTTTGCATTCCGGTGCTCCGTTCTCCTCCGGTGGTCATTTCTACCTTTCTTTCATGTGTGGGGATTAAACATTTACGGATTGGACCGAGACTTGCCAAGCGGCCTTGGTTTACTACCGGTAGACCGCCTGTCAAGTTTCGTACCATTTGGACTTCGTTTGATGCTCCAACGGTTAACCGAGGGACCGAAAAGGCCTCGTGTGTGTTGCAGCCCAACACCCCTCCATTTTGGCCCAAAACCCACCAAAACCTTCTCCATCATCTAGAGCGTTCGATCACGATCGCGTGGCCAAAAACCGCACCTCATTTGGACACTCCTAGCTCCCTCTATGCCTATAAATACACCCCCCTCAGAAAAATTCGCGGTTCCCCTCTCCCGAAACCCTAGATCCATCTCCACCCGCCCCCGCCGGACAAAGTCCAGACAGGCCGGACATGTCCGACCTGTACCGCGCCACCGCACTGCGCAAGTAGCGCGCCGCCACGTGTCGGGGCCGGCGCCCCCCATCGCCGCGAATCCCGCCGGCCCGCCGAGCCCGGGGTAGGCCCCCGCGGCCCAGTCGCCGACCCCGCCGCCCGGTCTTCGTCCGCCGCCGCCCGGCGCCTCTTCCCCGACCCCGGCCGCCGCCGGCCACCTCCACCACCGCGCCGCAATTTCCGAGGCCCCCGCGATGCCGCCTCCTCGCCGGCCGGCGCCCCTCGTCGCCCCGGCGCCGCCCCACCGCACCGCATCCACCTCCAGCCACCAGCTCCTCCGGCGTCCACGAGCTTCCGGCGGACATCGGTTTCCGTGCCGCTACAGTAACTCCGGCGAGATCCGATCTGGATCTAGAAACCCTAGGGGTTGACCTTTTTTACCCTAAGTCTACAGATTATTTAGCTATGTTCATTGTGCGGTAACTTTGCATCCGTAGATCCGTTTTGGGCATATAGCATATCAAAATGTTCGTCTCAGAGAGCACATCATTTCGTCTCATTGCATCATTTTCATTTGAGTTCATCTTGATGCTCGAAATGCTGGAGTTGTAGAAGTAGTCAAAATAGTCAGATTGCTATAGACTGTTCTGTTTTGACAGATTCTGTTTTCTTTGCGTTGTGTGCTTATTTTGATGGCTCTATGGTTTTCTTTCATGAGTTTTTGCCATAGAAATGTTGGAATACAATAGATATAAAGCAAGAAAAAATATGAATTGGTTTGATACAGCACTTATAGTAGTGATTTATTTTCTTATACTAATGGATCTCACGAAGGTTTTGTTGAGTTTTGTGTGATTGAAGTTTTCAAGTTTTGGGTTATCTTACGATGGATGAAGCAATAAAGAGTAGAATAGCCTAAGCTTGGGGATGCCCCGGTATCCCAAGTTGTTATCCAAAAATGAGCAACCAACTAAGCTTGGGGATGCTGCCGAGTGGCATCCCCTCTTTCTTCTAACGACCATCGGTATTTTACTCGAAGCTATATTTTTATTCATCACATACTATGTGTTTTTCTTGGAGCATCTTGTATGATATGAGTCTTTGCTTGTTTTATTTTGTGTTTTTAGTCTTGATTCCTTGCTGTAACACCCCGGATATGATTTACCTAATATGTAATCCAACTCTTGCCGTTTCCGGCGTTAAGTTATTTTATTTTCTCGGGTTCGGGTTTTTGTCTCTGTGTGTTGTTGTCGTTGTCATGCATCTCATATCATGTCATCATGTGCATTGCATTTGCATACGTGTTCGTCTCATGCATTCGAGCATTTTCCCCGTTGTCCGTTTTGCATTCCGGCGCTCCGTTCTCCTCCGGTGGTCATTTCTACCTTTCTTTCATGTGTGGGGATTAAACATTTCTGGATTGGACCGAGACTTGCCAAGCGGCCTTGGTTTACTACCGGTAGAGCGCCTGTCAAGTTTCGTACCATTTGGACTTCGTTTGATGCTCCAACGGTTAACCAAGCGAACAAAAGGGCCTCATGTGTGTTGCAGCCCAACACCCCTGCATTTTGGCCCAAAACCCAACAAAACCTTCTCCATCATCTAGAGCGTTCGATCATGATCGCGTGGCCGAAACCCGCACCTCATTTGGACACTCCTAGCTCCCTCTATGCCTATAAATACACCCCCCTCCGAAATTCGCGGTTCCCCTCTTCCGAAACCCTAGATCCATCTCCACCCGCCGCCGACGGACGAAGTCCAGACAGGCCAGACATGTCCGACCTGTACCGCGCCGCCGCCCTACACTAGTAGCGCGCCGCCACGTGTCGGGGCCGGCGCCCCACATCGCCGCGAATCCCGCCGACACGCCGAGCCCGGGGCAGGCCCCCGCGGCCCAGTCGACGACCCCGCCGCCCGGTCTTCGTCCGCCGCCGCCCGACGCCTCTTCCCCGACCTCGGCCGCCGCCGGCCACCTCTGCCACCGCGCCGCCATTGCCGAGGCCCCCGCGACGCCGCCTCCTCGCCGGCCGGCGCCCCTCGTCGCCCCGGCGCCGCCCCACCGCGCCGCATCCACCTCCGGGCACCAGCTCCTCCGGCGTCCACAAGCATCCGGCGAACATCGGTTTCCGTGTCGCTACAGTAACTCCGGCGAGATCCGATCTGGATCTGGAAACCCTAGGGGTTGAACTTTTTTTCCCTAAGTCTATAGATTATTTAGCTAAGTTCATTATGCCGTAACTTTGCATCCGTAGATCTGTTTTGGGTACATCATTTCATCTCATTGAATCATTTTCATTTGAGTTCATCTTGATGCCCGAAATGCTGTTGGAAGAGTGCTATTTGAGATAATTGTCAGATCAGCTACTCCAATTAGCTATTTGTCATTTTTGCCATGATTATTGTGTGCATGATATGCCCATGAGCTCTACATGTGTTTTGTCATATGATTTGTCATCTATCCAGAGGTGCCATCCATGTATTTTTGTGATGTGTGTGGTGACTAGCACAAGCTTGCAAAGTGGTGCATCCGTTAATGCTGATTTCAGGGACTTAGCAATTCCACCAAGTCCTTGGACTATTTTTATCAATATGCCATATGTTCATGTTGTTTCCTAGTGATCCGTGCCTCTTTTGAGGATGATCAGTAAGGATGATTTGTTAATCTTGTAGTGCTCTATCCTTCCATGTCTTTGGTTGCAATTATGGAGCACCCTAGCTTGAGTCAATCGAGCTCTACTTTTGCTATTTCGTGAATCTGGGCAGATTGTCTCTTTGTTAGCGATTTTGCCGAGGATGTTATAGTTGATCCGTGCATGCTATGTTATTGTTCTTGCCATGTCTAGCTTGTATAATGTGTATTCTGTATGGGTGTATGCTTAGATTGTCATGACATGCTCTGTAGTGAGTGCATCGAGCTCGTAAACATGACTACTTGATATCTGATTTGCATGTTCAAGTTTTTCACTAAGTCTGTGATCTGATTATGTTTTTGCCATGTTCACATGGTTGCAATTGTATTTTCTGATCCCTTTTGGCTCAAGGTCACTAAGGGACTTTTGTTAAGCTCTTTGAGTAGCTCCATGACATGCTTTACTTTGCCATGTTAAGTTCATGTATCATATAGTTTTCTTGCTCCAAAGTGTGCTACCTGATCTGAAATTCCAGACAAGTGTTAATTTCACAAAGTCTGAAACCTGTTTACCAAATGCACTTTTTCCATGCTTGTTTGAACCTGTTAATGGATGAATTGGCCGTAGCTCAGTGTTCATCTTTTGTTAAGCATCATGAATGGATCCCTGCCATGTATTTTGTTGTCATGTTTGGGTGCTGTAGCATGTTTGTCTTGTTGCATTTAGATGGCTACTTGCTATATATCACAGACCAGTGCCATATTTGAATTGCTTGCCATTTCCAAACCGTGTCTCCGATTCCGGTGTTCTTTATATCGATTTCAACCGAAATCACCTCATCTTTCCAGTGGCACACTTGGATTTCGATGTTGAGACCAGGTTCATTTTTTCCTTGTCAAATCTTGCATATGCATCACATATCGCATCCCGCATAGCATACCATGTTTGCATCATGTTGTTTGAGTTTGCACGTGGTTGATTGTGTCCTTTTTGCTTGTTTGTCTTGTTTGGGTAGAGCTGGGAGACGAGTTCGCTAACGAGGAGACCGTTGAGTTTGCTTTCGAGGATCCAGTCAACTCTGACAACTTTGCAGGTAAGATGATCATACCCTCGAAATCACTTCTATCTTTGCTTTGCTAGATGCTCGCTCTTTTGCTATGCCTATGCTACGATGCCTACCACTTGCTTATCATGCCTCCCAAATTGCCATGTCAAACCTCTAACCCACCATGTCCTAGCAAACCGTTGATTGGCTATGTTACCGCTTTGCTCAGCCCTTCTTATAGCGTTGCTTGTTGCAGGTGAAGATTGGAGACCATTCCATGTTGGAACATTAATTTTCTTGTTGGGATATCATTATATTATCTTGTTATCTTAATGCATCTATATACTTGGTAAAGGGTGGAAGGCTCGGCCTTTTGCCTAGTGTTTTGTTCCACTCTTGCCGCCCTAGTTTCCGTCATATCGGTGTTATGTTCCCGGATTTTGCGTTCCTTATGCGGTTGGGTGATGATGGGAACCCCTTGATAGTTCGCCTTGAATAAAACTCTTCCAGCAATGCCCAACCTTGGTTTTACCATTTTCAACCTAGCCTCTTTTTCCCTTGGGTTTCCGGAGCCCGAGGGTCATCTTATTTAAACCCCCCCCCCCCCCCCCCGGGCCAGTGCTCCTCTAAGGGCTGGTCCAACCTAGAGCACCGTGCGGGGCCGTCCCTTGGCAACTTGGGTTACGTTGGCTCCCGTACACTTAGCTTATCCGGTGTGCCCTGAGAATAAGATATGTGCAGCTCCTATCGGGATTTGTCGGCACATTCAGGCGGTGTTGCTGGATTTGTTTTAACTTGTCGAAGTGTCTTGTTGAAACGGGATGCCAAGTCTGATCGGAATGTCTCGGGAGAAGGTATATCCTTCGTTGACCGTGAGAGCTTGTCGTGGGCTAAGTTGGGACTCCCCTGCAGGGATTTCAACTTTCAAAAGCCATGCCCGCGGTTATGGGCAGATGGAAATTTGTTAATGTCCGGTTGTAGATAACTTGAACCTTAACTTAATTAAAATGAATCAACCGTGTGTGTTACCGTGATGGTTTCTTCTCGGAGGAGTCCGGGAAGTGAACACGGTGTTGGAGTAATGCTTGCCGCAGGTTGTTCTCTAGCTATTCGTTCGTGCTTTGCCTTCTCTTCTCGCTCTCTTTTGCGAACGGTTAGCCACCATATATGCTAGTCGCTTGCTGCAGCTCCACATATTACCTTGCCTTACCTACAAGCTTAAATAGTCTTGATCGCGAGGGTGCGAGATTGCTGAGTCCCTGTGGCTCACAGATTACTTCCAAACCAGATGCAGGGCCAGACGACTCCGTTCCAGATGATGCGCTTGAGCTCAAGTGGGAGTTCGATGAGGACTCACGCTGTTACTATGTGTCTTTCCCTGATGATCAGTAGTGGTGCCCAGTTGGGGCGATCGGGACCGTGTCGCATGTTGGGTTGATCTTTTATTTTGGCACCGTAGTCGGGCCATGAGTGATTGGATGATGTAATGCTATTTATGTACTTTGTTTGACGTGGCGAGTGTAAGCCAACTATGTACCTTCCCCTTTTATTATCTATATTACATGGGATGTTGTGAAGATTGCCTTACTTGCGACATTGCTTTCAATGCGGTTATGCCTCTAAGTCGTGCTTCGACACGTAGGAGATATAGCCGCATCGAGGGCGTTACACTTGCTTAACACACCTATTTGAGAGAGCCAAAATTATGTCATGACTTGTTAGAAATGCTCTCTTTGCTTCACTTAAATCTTTTATGAGCTATGGACTTGCTCTAGTGCTTCACTTATATCTTTTTGAGCATGGTGTGCTTAGTATTTTTGAAGAAATGGTCTCTTGCTTCACTTAGATTTATTTGAGAGTTAGTAAAATTTTCAAGAAATTCTCTCTTGCTTCACTTAAATTAATTTGAGAGAAAGAAAGAAATATTATGCTCATGATCTTCACTTATATTTGTTAGAGCATATGAAAAGCAACACATGAAAATTAGTCCCAAAGTGATAGATATCCAAGAAGGATATAATAAAAACTTTCATGAAGATCATTGGACAAAATAAACTTGATTCTTAGTAATAGTTTTGAGATATGATGATGTGATATGTGAGTTATGTTGACGAGTAATTACGCTTTAGTAAGAATATTGGTGTTAAGGTTTGTGATTCCCTATGCAAGCACGAAAGTCAATAGTCATGCAATGAAATTATATCATACTTATGGTGCATTATTCGGTGTTAATTATGCTTAAATGCTCGCTTATGAGATTATTTTTTTCTTGGTTGATCGCTTCTCAATCTTTTGCTAGCCTTCATTTTGCACTAAGTATGATCACTACTTGTGCATACAAAAACCTTTAAACCAGTTTTGCCACATGAGTCTACTATATCTACCTATATGCGGTATTCTTTTGCCGTTCTAAGCAAATTTACATGTGCCATCTCTAATTTTCAAAATAAACTTCTCTTTTTGTGTGTTCGTTTCGCTCGCGGAGCGGTGAGGGGTGGCTAATATTTTCCATGCTAGACGTGTTATTCTCACGATGAGTGTTTATTCACTTGTCATTGCACGAGAGTAAGGCAATGGTATTAGGGATGCCCAGTCCTGAAATGAAAAAATGAATTTACTTTATGTTGTCAAATAATAAATTCGTTGGAAAGTGTTGGTATGGAAGGCACCCGTGGCTACAGTTAGCCATGGAAATTGAAAGTATGGTGGAAAAAGGAATAAACTTTAGTTTCTGTTTGGGAACCACCTATGATATATTTAGCATGGAAAGTGTTGGGAACTCTAAGTCGTTTTCGTTGGTGGGAAGGATACACCTCCCAAAATGGTTTTTATCTCTAAGTTTTTCTCTTTGAGCTCTAGCACCTCTACAAATCCCCACTCCTCTCTGTTAAGGGTCTTTCTTTTACTTTATGCAATTTTTATTTTGAATTTGAGTCTCCATCTTCTCTTATAAAAGCACCAACTAGGAGGCAATACGATCATACTTGAGTATTGGGTGTAGTTAATATGCGAGTGTGTTTCATGAATGGATCAATGGTTGAGCATGATGGGCTAGGGATAACTTATTTTAGCATTGATATTTTGGAAGACATGGTTGCTTGTTGATATGCTTGAGTATTTAAATTGTCATGTCAGAACTAGACTATTGCTTTGAGCAACATAAAAGTCCAAATGTCCATGCTATAAAGAAAAGAATATGATATGACATGTTAGGCAGCATTCCACATCAAAAATCTGCTTTTATCACTTCCCTACTCGAGGACGAGTAGGAGTTAAGATTGGGGATACTGATACGTCTCCAATGTATCTATAATTTTTGATTGTTCCATGCTGTTATATTATCAATCTTGGATGTTTTGTAATCATTTTATAGTCATTTTATATCATTTTTTGTACTAACCTATTGACATAGTGCCAAATGCGAGTTGTTGTTTCTTCCATGTTTTTTACATTGCAGAAAATCAATACCAAATGGAGTCCAAACGCAACGAAACTTTACGGATATTTTTTGGACCAAAAGGAACATAATGGGCCCTGGCTGCGCCTGCGGGTGCTTCGAGGAGAGCACAACCCACCAGGGCACGCCAGGAGGCCCAGGCATGCCTTGGTGGGTTGTGCCCACCTCGGGTGCCCCCCCCCCGGACCGCCTCTTTGCTCTATAAATACCCCAATATTCCCAAAACCCTAGGGGAGTCGACGACATATTCATCCAGCCGCACAGAGTCCAGAACCAGCAGATCCAATCTAGACACCATCTCAGATGGAGTTCACCACCTCCCTTGGTGCCTCTCCGATGATGCGTGAGTAGTTCTTTGTAGACCTTCGGGTCCGTAGTTAGTAGCTATATAGCTTCCTCTCTCTATCTCTCTCTCTCTTTCTCTCTCTCTTGATTATCAATACAATGGTCTCTTGGAGATCCATATGATGTAACTCTTTTGTGGTGTGTTTGTTGGGATCGATGAACTTTGAGTTTATGATCAGATCTATCTTTTTATATCCATGAAACTATTTGAGTTTCTTTGATCTCTTTTATGCATGTTTGCTTATAGCGTCATATTTCTTCTCCGATATTTGGGTTTTGTTTGGCCAACTTGATCTATTTATCTTGCAATGGGAAGAGGTGCTTTGTAGTGGGTTCGATCTTACGGTGCTTGATCCCACTGACAGAAGGGGAACCGACACGTATGTATCGTTGCTACTAAGGATAAAATGATGGGGTCTATCTCTTCATAGATAGATCTTGTCTACATCATGTCATCGTTCTTATTGCATTACTCCGATTCTCCATGAACTTAATACACTAGATGCATGCTAGATAGAGGTCGATGTGTGGAGTAATAGTAGTAGATGTAGGCAGGAGTCGGTCTACTAATCTTGGACGTGATTCCTATGTAATGATCATTGCCTGGATATCGTCATGAGTATTTGAAGTTCTATCAATTTCCCAACAGTAATTTGTTCACCCACCGTTTGCTATTTTTCTCGAGAGAAGCCACTAGTGAGACCTACGGCCCCCAGGTCTCTTTCTCATATTATTTGCCTTTCCGATCTACTTTTCCTTTGCTTTTATTTTCAGATCTAGTAAACCAAAAATACAAAAATACCTTGCTGCAATTTATTATTATTTATTTTATTTGGCGTTCGATCTATCAATCTACTACAAATTTACCTCATGTCCGTTTGCCTATCTTGAGGCGTCGTACCCCGGAAGGGATTGATAACCCCTTTAACACGTCAGCTTGCGAGAAGTTGTTATTTGTGTGCACGTGATGTTCACGTTGTGTTGCTTGGTTCTCCTACTGGTTCGATAACCTTGGTTTCACATCTGAGGGAAGTACCTACCGCCGATGTGCTGCATCATCCCTTCCTCTTTGGGGAAATACTGATGTAGCTTCAAGCGACATCAACGTGCCGGCCATCCGCCGCATCTCGACGTCTACTAGGTCGGCATCGACCCCTCTGCGAAACCCTAGCTCCCCCAATCCCCCCTCGTCTCAATCTCTCCTCCCACCCTCGAGGCCGAACCACACATCACCATGGATCCGTCGATCCCGTGGCCACTGTGCTCCCCGACGCTTGGGTGGATGTTCGTGAGCTTCACCGCCGTTGTCTCCTTCGCCTACGTGCATCGAATCGAGCAGGGACGCCCTATACGCTCGTCACTGCGTCGTCTTCCTCACCTTCGGCCACTGCACTGCATCACCGTCATCCCACACTCCGGCCCTCCCCGACTCTCTCCGACCACGTCCGCAACATCTCTGTGAGGCCCCCATTGATTCCCTCCTTTCCCTCCCCCTTTGTTTCTGTCGTTGTAGCCACCATGGTCGATGCTCGTCATGGCCGCGCCCTGAGGCCGCGCTGCCCGCATCCTGGGTTCTCCGCCTACGCCCGTACTCGCGTCTGCGCGACGCCCCTGCCCTGCACCCTCACGCATGGCCGCCCTCCTCGCCTCTGCCCATTCGGAGTCAGCTCGCAGGGGCCGCGCTGTCACCGCCCTGTCCTCCCGAGGCCCTATTTCCCCCGCTGTTGCGTTCTGCTCTTCTCTCGCCCCCGAATGCTCCGCTGCCGCTGCAGCCGGACGCCACTGCCACCTGCTCGCGCCCTCCTGCTCCGCCTAGCGCTCGCTGGATCCTCTCGTCGCGCCTGGTCAACCCCGTGGTCCCTCACTCATGCGACCTCACTCCGGCCCCACCCATCATCTCCAATTAGAATAGTGTGTCCATGCACGGATGCAATGTGGCCAAAGGATGTCTGCCATTGATATCTCAAATACAAATCAGTCTGACCTCGTTCAATGTGTATACAGTACAACATGCTCGTTTCGAAACCACACCATGCATATCTCAGTTATATTCATGCATGCATGGGTTTCAAACATCATGATCTCTTATTCAAATATTTGCATTCTACTTTACATTGATTATGAAATCACCTGGTCTTTTACAGCCACACAGTCATCTTCTCTTTATAATTGTACCATTAACTTTCTCTGGTGCATGCATGCACACACAGTACCAGTTGGCATTATCCATCGCACACATGCAATCTTTTTCTTCAGGTCGGTCTCCCATGCATGCACACACACACACACACACCTCCCCCTCCCCATCATATCGGGCATTCTTTATCTCTCACCTGCATGCGCAACGATGGATGTTCCTCTATGTGTGTGTGTATATAGCTAGGTCTTTCACAGTTTTCCACACAAACCAATCAATCTATATATCTAGTGAGGTCTCACCCTCTTTCCCACGTCCACATCGATATACACCCACATTAATTATATATCCAACGTCCCCCTCTCATCATCCATGCCTCCGCTTCATCTCTCAGATGCGCACAGTGGCGAAGACAGGGGGGTAGCAAGGGCCCTGCCCCCCCCCTAACATCACTATATATGGAGGCTAATATGAATGTGGTCGTTAGACAATTGCTAGTAAAATGGTTTAAGTTGATGAATTGTCCCTCCTCATAAAGGACTAGCAATGCTTGGCCCCTAGCTCATTTATTTTCATGGCTCCGCCACTGCGTGCAACAGCGCACGTTCTTGCCCCCTATCTTCAAATATCGATCTCGCACTTGTGCACTCCTTCATAGTCTCCCTCCACTTGGCACCTCGCACCATCTTCTAGCCCCCACCGGATTTTGCTACATGTACAATCTAGCAGACTCCATGGTTGAACTTAAGCATAATGCACAAACCTCAAAACACAAGTGCTTCTCCTTTGTTCTAGATCTTCCGTATCATAACTGCCCAAACTTTTTTCTAGTTGAATTTCCATTATTTATTTTTACTTTATGCTTTACGACGCACAATTCCTTGAATCATAAAATAGATTAAGGGCTTCTTTGATTCAAAGGATTCTCAAAGGAATTTTGGAGGATTCTAATCCTTAGGAATTTTTCCTATCTTGGTTGTTTGATTCGTAGGATTGTAAACCATAGAAATTTTTCCATAGGATTCATTTGCACTAGATTTCATATGAAATATCCCATCCACTCAAACAACTTTGAAAGAATCTTACGTTTTTCCTATGCACAATCAAACACTCCTACAATCCTGTAGGATTCAAGACGACATTCCATTCTAATCCCATGTTTTCCCTATTCCGGCATTTTGGAAATCCTACAAATCAAAGAGGCTTTTTTATAAAAACTAATTTATTTTGAATGAGATGAACTATAAGAATTAAACGGAGGTCTACATCAGGCATATATGACTCAGAGCTTATATGCTATAGTGTGGTATTTATTCATAATTTGGTTGCCAAATCTGATGCATGCAATGCACGTGTACCTTACTAGTACTTCGAGTATGTGCAAACACATAAATTAGAATTCCAATGGCACACTACACAGTGTCTCTCTTATAGTTCATGAAGCTACGTGGCACATGTGGAGGCGTTGTCGCGACCTCCTTGTGTGGATTGATCACAGTGACGTGCTGCTGCTTCCAGAAGAATGTACTCGTCCTCTCTGAGCCACACTGGCGGTACATGCA
The DNA here is from genome assembly GCF_056163025.1 of Triticum urartu. Classification (NCBI taxonomy): domain Eukaryota; kingdom Viridiplantae; phylum Streptophyta; class Magnoliopsida; order Poales; family Poaceae; genus Triticum; species Triticum urartu. The sequence goes on along the minus strand of NC_141877.1, from coordinate 217,025,323 downwards.
TGAAACGAAGATGTGCACGCACGCCACACACACACTCATTCCCTCGCACGCACACGCGGGTACATGGGGCGACGCATTTTTGTATGAAGATCCACCCCATGTGATAATTTGACGCGTGTAAATTCCTTCATTTCATTGATTGTCAATTAATACAGTGCATGCAAATTGAGTGGAAGTGAGGGCGGAAGAAAGACATTACTACTCCACTGCACGCATGTGAGTAGTTAAATCATGGGGTGCCAGTACTTCCATTGGTCTCCTTCGTATTTTGTGCCAAGTTTTGACCAAATTTGTAAGTAACATAATATTTATGCATGTCATAAAAAGTGGCACAAAAAAGGGGGCCAATAAACCAGGATGTAGGCAGCATGATCATTTTTTTCCAGGGCTACTGTTGGTGGCCTTTGTATTTAAATATGGACGGAGTAGAGTAGTACTATCTTTATCTTAGCCTCGTAGGGCTCTCCCAGTGCCTAGGCTCGCCTCCCCGCCTCGCCCACCGGATCCCGCCATGGAGGATCCCGACATGGATAATCTCTTAAATCCCAGGATCCCGCGGGCTGCCCTCTCACTCCGGCCCGCAGCACTGCCACCTTTGAGCGAAACCCACAGGTGTTTTAGAGGGGATCCATTGCTCTGGAATCACAGATCGGTGGCGCCGGAGGACGTGCCAGGGCTGCATTTCAGGTGGTGGGCAGCAAGGGAAAATCAGATCGAGGAAGCATCGCATCGATTGGAGAGAAGTTCCAAGGAGCTGCGCCTGGCGCAGCATAAGGCGGAGGCACACGTCGATCTTAGGGGATAGATGCAGAGGGATGTCAGCATCTGGCAGCGTCGTGTTGATTTCGAGCTAGGGCTAATGGCAGAGATCATATTCACGGAGTTGACTGCGGAGGAAAGAACGCGCATGCCTGCGCAATGGCATGAGCAGCCGGTGCAACTGTTTAAATGGGCGGTAGGAGAAGCCAAATCCCGGGACCAGTTGCAGCGGCGCCGCTAGGCATGCACCGTAGGCGAGGTGAGCTGCCCTCCTTCCCCGCTAGCGATGCACTGACCTAGTCGGTTGCTGCTGCAGTGAACTTGAATGCTATGTCGGTTTGCAACCTTGACAATCACTCCATCTATATGTATCGTTTTCCTGTAAAAAAAATACTTGGTCATTTGCAAAAAGATGGTAATTGATTTATCACTAGTTTATAATGCTTGGTCGTGACAATCAACCAAAGCCACAACCAGAAGTCTCCATCGCGTAAGTACTTTACGGTCGGTCGCACCAACGGACGATCGGTCGGACCCGCATCTCACATAAGGGACATGCATCGGCTTGGTCCGACGTGTACGACCAGTAACATCACTGACTTGTGCGATCGCATTTGAGCAGTGTAGTACTCCCTCTATCTCAGTTTACAAGTCTTGCACGTGTACCTAGGTTGTTAATTTGACCAACTTAATAAGAGGCATACATTACAAAAAATATATCATTACAAACTTCAAATATTCTATTTTTTAATGATATATTTTTTATGTTAAACAATTTATGTTCTACTAAACTCATCAGGAGTACTTGAAATTTATGTTCCACTAAACTCATCGGGAGCCGTTTCGGGCCTTGAAACCAAAACCATCAATTAATCTTTACCTTGTTCCCATCACATTCCAAAGTACTAGTGCTACAATTAAGTGCAAGCCCGCTCACACCTACCAGTACATACCAAACCTTAACGTGTTCCCACTATGCAGGTTTTAGTACTAGTGCTAGTACTTAGGTTATAAAAAGGGGAACTACCTAACCAATAAATTACTCTACCTTTCTCCTCATAAGTCCTGCTTCTTCCTCCGTCCTTGCCATGCCCGGTGTCTAGAGCTCTGCTACCTCTTGAGCACTGCGTTGGTTTTCCCCTAAGAGGAAGGGATGATGCAGCAAAGTAGCGTAAGTATTTCCCTCGGCTTTTGAGAACCAAGGTATCAATCCAGTAGGAGGCTACGCGCGAGTCCCTTGCACCTGCACAAAACAAATAAATCCTCGCAACCAACGCAAATAGGGGTTGTTAATCCCTATAGGGCCACTTACGAGAGTGAGATATGATAGATATGATAAAATAATATTTTTGGTGTTTTTATAATAAAAGATGCAAAGTAAAATAAAGTCAAAGTAAAAAGTAAAGGAAATAACTAAGTAGTAGGAGATCAATATCATAAAGATAGACCCGGGGGCCATAGGTTCACTAGGGGCTTCTCTCGAGAGCATAAGTATTCTACGGTGGGTGAACAAATTATTGTTGAGCAATTGACAGAATTGAGCATAGTTATGAGAATATCTAGGTATGATCATGTATATAGGCATCACGTCCGAGACAAGTAGACCGACTCCTGCCTGCATCTACTACTATTACTCCACTCATCGGTCGCTATCCAGCATGCATCTAGAGTATTAAGTTAAAAACAGAGTAACGCCTTAAGCAAGATGACATGATGTAGAGGGATAGACTCATGCAATATGAAGAAAACCCCATCTTGTTATCCTCAATGGCAACAATACAATACGTGCCTTGCTGCCCTAGTAGGCCAAACCAAACTGATAATTCAAAGAGACTTGCAAAGATAACCAATCATACATAAAAGAATTCAGAGAAGATTCAAGTATTATTCATAGATAGACTTGATAATAAACCCACATTTCATCGGTCTCAACAAACACACCGCAAAAAGAAGATTACATCGAATGGTTCTCCACAAGAGAGGGGGAGAACATTGTATTGAGATCCAAAAAGAGAGAAGAAGCCATCTAGCTACTAACTATGGACCCGCAGGTCTGAGGTAAACTACTCACACTTCATCAGAGGGGCTATGGTGTTGATGTACAAGCCCTCTGTGATCGATGCCCCCTCCGGCGGAGCTCTGGAACAGGCCCCAAGATGGGATCTCGTGGATACAGAAAGTTACGGCGGTGGAATTAGGGTTTTGGCTCCGTATCTAATTGTTTGGGGGTACGTAGGTATATACAGGAGGAAGGAGTATGTCGGTGGAGCAACAGGGGGCCCATGAGGGTGGAGGGCATGCCTAGGTTAGGCAGGCACGCCCCCGTACCTCGTGGCCTCCTGTTTCTTTTCTTGACGTAGGGTCCAAGTCTCTCTGGTCTTATTCATTGAGAAAATCACGTTCCCGAAGGTTTCATTCCGTTTGGACTCTGTTTGATATTCCTTTTCTTCGAAACCCTAAAACAGGCAAAAAAACAGCAAATTCTGGACTGGGCCTCCGGTTAATAGGTTAGTCCCAAAAATAATATAAAAGTGGATAATAAAGCCCAATAATGTCCAAAAGAGTACATAATATAGCATGGAGCAATCAAAAATTATAGATACGTTGGAGACGTATCAAGCATCCCCAAGCTTAATTCTTGCTCGTCCTCGAGTACGTAAATGATAAAAATAGAATTTTTTTATGCGGAGTGCTACTTGGCATAATTTTAATGTAATTCTTCTTAATTGTGGTATGAATATTCAGATCCGAAAGATTCAAGACAAAAGTTTAATATTGACATAAAAATAATAATACTTCAAGCATACTAACAAAGCAATTATGTCTGCTCAAAAATAACATGGCTAAAAAAAGTTATCCCTACAAAATCATATAGTTTGGCTATGCTCTATCTTCACTAGAAAAAATATTTAAATCATGCACAACCCCGATGACAAGCCAAGCAATTGTTTCATACTTTTGACATTCTCAAAACTTTTTCAATCTTCACGCAATACATGAGCGTGAGCCATGGATATATCACTATAGGTGGAATAGAGTGGTGGTTGTGGAGAAGACAAAAAGGGAGAAGATGGTCTCATATCAACTAGGCGTATCAATGGGCTATGGAGATGCCCATCAATAGATATCAATGTGAGTGAGTAGGGATTGCCATGCAACAGATGCACTAGAGCTATAAGTATATGAAAGCTCAAAAAGAAACTAAGTGGGTGTGCATCCAACTTGCTTGCTCATGAAGACCTAGGGCATTTTGAGGAAGCGCATCATTGGAATATACAAGCCAAGTTCTATAATGAAAGATTCCCACTAGTATATGAAAGTGATAACATGAGAGACTCTCTACTATGAAGATCATGGTGCTACATTGAAGCACAAGTGTGGTAAAAGGATAGTAACATTGTCCCTTTCTCTCTTTTTCTCTCATTTTTTATTTGGGCCTTTTCTCTTTTTTATGGCCTCTTTTCTTTCTTTCTTTGTTTTATTTTTTTGGTCCGGAGTCTCATCCCGACTTGTGGGGGAATCATAGTCTCCATCATCCTTTCCTCACTGGGACAATGCTCCAATAATGATGATTGTCACACTTTTATTTTTCTTACAACTCAACAATTACAACTCGATACTTAGAACAAAATATGACTCTATATGAATGATGTCTACTACACAACCTTCTTCTTGTAGACGTTGTTGGGCCTCCAAGTGCAGAGGTTTGTAGGACAGTAGCAAATTTCCCTCAAGTGGATGACCTAAGGTTTATCAATCCGTAGGAGGCGTAGGATGAAGATGGTCTCTCTCAAGCAACCCTGCAACCAAATAACAAAGAGTCTCTTGTGTCCCCAACACACCCAATACAATGGTAAATTGTATAGGTGCACTAGTTCGGCGAAGAGATGGTGATACAAGTGGTATATGGATGGTAGATAAAGGTTTTTGTAATCTGAAAATATAAAAACAGCAAGGTAACTAATGACAAAAGTGAGCGTAAACGGTATTGCAATGCTAGGAAACAAGGCCTAGGGTTCATACTTTCACTAGTGCAAGTCCTCTCAACAATAATAACATAATTGGATCATATAACTATCCCTCGACATGCAACAAAGAGTCACTCCAAAGTCACTAATAGCAAAGAACAAATGAAGAGATTATGGTAGGGTACGCAACTAGCTCAAAGTTATTCTTTCCAATCAATCCGTTGGGCTATTCCTATAAGTGTCACAAACAGCCCTAGAGTTCGTACTAGAATAACACCTTAAGACACAAATGAACCAAAACCCTAATGTCACCTAGATATTCCAATGTCACCTCAAGTATCCGTGGGTATGATTATACGATATGCATCACACAATCTCAGATTCATCTATTCAACCAATACATAGAACCTCAAAGAGTGTCCCAAAGTTTCTACCAGAGAATCACGACGAAAACGTGTGCCAACCCCTATGCATAGGTTCATGGGAGGAACCCGCAAGTTGATCACCAAAACATACATCAAGTGAATCACATGATATCCCATTGTCACCATAGATAAGCATGACAAGACATACATCAAGTGTTCTCAAATCTTTAAAGACTCAACCCAATAAGATACTTCAAAGGGGAAACTCAATCCATTACAAGAGAGTAGAGGGGGGAGAAAACATCATGAGATCCTACTATAATAGAAAAGCTCGCGATACATCAAGATCGTGCCACCTCAAGAACATGAGAGAGAGAGAGAGATCAAACACATACCTACTGGTACATACCCTCAGCCCCGAGGGAGAACTACTCCCTCCTCGTCATGGAGAGCACCGGGATGATGAAGATGGCCACCGGAGAGGGATTGCCCCTCCGGCAGGGTGCCGAAACGGGTCTAGATTGGCTTTCGGTGGCTACGGAGGCTTCTGGCGGCGGTACTCCTGATCTATTGCGCTCTTTGATAGTTTTAGGGTATGTGGGTATATATGGGTGAAAAAGATACGTCAGGGGAGCCACGAGAGGCCCACGAGGGTGGAGGGCACTCCCTAGGGGGGTGGGCCCCCCCTACCTCGTGGCCTCCTCGAAGCTTCCCTTACGTGCACTTCAAGTCTTCTGGGCTTCTTTCCTTCCAAAAATGAGTTCCGTGAAGTTTCAAGTCAATTGGACTCCGTTTGATTTTCCTTTTATTTGAAACCCTAAAACAAGGTTAAAACAGAAACTGGCACTGGGCTCTAGGTTAATAGGTTAGTCCCAAAAATGATATAAAAGAGTATAATAAAGCCCATAAACATCCAAAACAGTAGATAATATAGCATGGAGCAATAAAAAATTATAGATACGTTGGAGACGTATCAGCATCCCCAAGCTTAATTCCTGCTCGTCCTCGAGTAGGTAAATGATAAAAACAGAATTTTTGATGTGGAGTGCTACTTGGCATAATTTCAATGTAATTCTTATTAATTGTGACATGAATATTCAGATTTGAAAGATTCAAGACAAAAGTTCATATTGACATAAAAATGATAATACTTCAAGCATACTAACTAAGCAATTATGTCTTCTCAAAATAACATGGCCAAAGAAAGTTCATCCCTACAAAATCATATGGTTTAGTCATGTTTTATTTTCGTCATACAAGAATGCTCTCACCATGCACAATCCCGATGATAAGCCAACCAATTGGTTCATACTTTAGTAATCTCAAACCTATAAACTTTCACGCAATACATGAGCACGAGCCATGGATATAGCACTATGGGTGGAATAGAATAATGAGGGGGTTATGTGGAGAAGACAAAAAGGAGAAAGTCTCACATCAAAGAGGCTAATCAATGGGCTATGGAGATGCCCATCGATTGATGTTAATGCAAGGAGTAGGGATTGCCATGCAACGGATGCACTAGAGCTATAAATGTAAGAAAGCTCAACAAAAGAAACTAGTGGGTATGCATCCAACTTGCTTGCTCACGAAGACCTAGGGCACTTGAGGAGGCCCATTGTTGGAATATACAAGCCAAGTTCTATAGTGAAAAATTCCCACTAGTATATGAAAGTGACAAAACAAGAGACTCTCTAATATGAAGATTAAGGTGCTACTTTGAAGCACTAGTGTAGCAAAGGATAGTAACATTGTCCCTTCTCTCTTTTTCTCTCATCATTTTTTTATTTTTTGGGGGGCCTTCTCTTTTTTATGGCCTTTCTCTTTTTATGGCCTTTCTCCCCTTTTTTTATTCCTCACTTGGGACAATGCTCTAGAAAATGATGATCATCACACTTCTATTTATTTACAACTCAATGATTACAACTCGATACTAGAACAAAAGATGACTCTATATGAATGCCTCCGGCGGTGTACCGGGATATGAAATGGGCCAAGAGTGACATGTATGATAGAATTATGAACAGTGGCTTTGCCACAAATACTATATCAACTACATGATCATGCTAAGCAATATGACAATAATGAATGTATCATGATGAACGGAATGATGGAAAGTTGCATGGCAATATATCTCGGAATGGCTATGGAAATGCCATAATAGGTAGGTATGGTGGCTGTTTTGAGGAAGATATAAGGAGGTTTATGTGTGATAGAGCGTATCATATGACGGGGTTTGGATGCACCGGCGAAGTTTGCACCAACTCTCAAGGTGAGAAAGTGCAATGCACGGTACCGAAGAGGCTAGCAATGATGGAAGGGTGAGAATGCGTATAATCCATGGACTCAACATTAGTCATAAAGAACTCACATACTTATTGCAAAAATATACAAGTAATCAAAAACCTCGGCACTACGCGCATGCTCCTAGGGGGGTAGATTGGTAGGAAAACACCATCGCTTGTCCCCAACCGCCACTCATAAGGAAGACAATCAAATAATACCTCATGTTTCAAATTTGCTACATAACGTTTACCATACGTGCATGCTACCGGACTTGCAAACTTCAACACAAGTATCTCTCAAATTCACAACTACTCAACTAGCACGACTTTGATATTATTACCTCCATATCTCAAAACAATCATCAAGCATCAAACTTCTCTTAGTATTCAACACACTCATAAGAAAGTTTTACTAATCTTGAATACCTAGAATATTAAGATTTTAAGAAAATTACCATGCTATTAAGACTCTCAAAATAATCTAAGTGAAGCATGAGAGTTCATCTATTTCTTCAAAATAAAACTACCACCATGCTCTAAAAGATATAAGTGAAGTACTAGAGCAAACAACAAACTACTCCAAAAGATTTAAGTGAAGATCAATGAGTAGTCGAATAATTATGCAACTATGTGAAGACTCTCTAACATTTAATAATTTCAGATCTTGGTATTTTATTCAAACAGCAAGCAAAAAAAATGACGCTCCAAACAAAACACATATCATGTGGCGAATAAAAATATAGCTCCAAGTAAAGTTACCGATGAACGAAGACGAAAGAGGGGATGCCTTCCGGGGCATCCCCAAACTTAGGCTCTTGGCTATCCTTTAATATTATCTTGGGGTTCCTTGGGCATCCCCAATCTTAGGCTCTTGCCACTCCTTATTCCATATTCCATCGAATGCTTACCCAAAACTTGAAAACTTCACAACACAAAACTTAACAGAAAACTCGTAAGCTCCATTAGTATAAGAAAATAAATCACCACTTCAAGGTACTGTAATGAACTCATTATTTATTTATATTGGTGTTAAACCTACTGTATTCAAACTTATCTATGGTTTATAAACTCTTTTACTAGCCATAGATTGATCAAAATAAGTAAACAACACATGAAAAATAGAATCTGTCAAAAACAGAATAGTCTGTAGTAATCTGAATCAAACGTATACTTATGAAACTCATAAAATTCTAAAATAAATTTCTGGACCTGAGGAATTTATCTATTAATCATCTGAAAAACAAATTAACTAAATATCACTCTCCAAATAAAAATGGCAGCAATTCTCGTGAGTGCTAAAGTTTCTGTTTTTTACAGCAAGATCAACAAGACTTTCCCCAAGTCATCCCAATGGTTCTACTTGGCACAAACACTAATTAAAAGCATAAAACCACATCTAAACAGAGTATAGATGAATTATTTATTACTAAACAGGAAAAAAAGCAAGGAACAAAAATAAAGTTGGGTTGCCTCCCAACAAGCGCTATCGTTTAACGCCCCTAGCTAGGCATGATGATTTCAACGATGCTCACATAAAAGATAAGAATTGAAACATAAAGAGAGCATCATGAAGAATATGGCTAACACATTTAAGTATAACATACTTCCTATGCATAGGGATTTTGTGAGCAAACAACTTGTGGGAACAAGAATCAACTTGCATAGGAAGGTAAAACAAGCATAACTTCAAAACTTTAAGCACATAGAGAGGAAACTTAATATTATTGCAATTACTACAAGCATAAATTCCTCCCTCATAATAATTTTCAGTAGCATCATGAATGAATTCAACAATATAACCAGTACCTAAAGCATTCTTTTCATGATCTACAAGCATAGAAAATTTATTACTCTCCACATAAGCAAAATTCTTCTCATTCGGAATAGTGGGACTATCATAGGAAACTCGAATACTATAAATTGTTTCCCCATTAAAAGAGTAATGTTCAGAGAAGGTGTAATCATAATCATGATAAGTTTTATAAATATAATCACTACTTTTTATAGCATAATTATCATCACAATAATCATCATAAGTAGGAGGCATGTTATCATCATTATAAACTTGGGAGACTAAAAATATCATCTTCATTAATCATAGCTTCCCCAAGCTTGGGCCTTTTCATATCATAAGCATAATCACTCTCATCATTAATAGTATGGATAGCACCAATAGTATAGCAATTATCATATTCTTCCAAGCAAGTGCCAAAAAGATTTTCAAGATCATAAGAAGTATCATTATCTTCCACAATTATATTTTTATGAGGCACAATAGTAATAGGAGCACCATTATTTGGGAGGGGTGCCTTTTTACCTCTCTTCCTTTTCCTTTTCTTCTTCTTCACCACATCATGTGTGGGTTCAATCCTCTTTTTGGAGCTCCTTATTAATGAGATTGGTTGAATAGGAGGCTCCTCCTCGTTACCTGATTCATCGTAAGAAATAATAGGAGGATATTGGGAAGTCTCTTCCCTTTCATTAGTATTCTCTTCATCTTCTATTTGTTTTCTTTTCTTTATGTAATTGGCAATATAAGGATTTTCAATACAATTCCCCGCACAATACATATAAATTTGATCTAGATCAAAATGAAGAACTCTATCAAGGGAAAATTTTGGAATATCCTTAGTTATACGTTTCATTTCTTCATAACCCAAGAGCAAACTAAGTTCATTATGATGTGCAAGGGAAATCAAGTCATCATAATTTTTGGACACGATACGATCATGAAACAATTTGCATTGGGTATTGAAATGATCATGCTCACTGCAAAGTTCACAAGTACGGCTAAGAAAATATAAATTTTCAGCACAATCATCTAGCCTTTCTTGCAACCATTTAGTTTCTAAATGCTTACGCCTCTTGCAATATCTATCTTCCCTATTTGGTGTGTTCATACAAACCCAATGTACTCCACAAAAATTGACATGTTTATAGGAGACATTTTCATCATAACTAGTGCAATCATCATTAGTACCATGGATATTCAAGGAGTTCATACTAACAACATTGCAATCGTGCTAATTATTCAAAGATTTGGTGCCAAACATTTTATAGATTTCTTCTTCTAGCACTTGAGCACAATTATCCTTTCGATCATACTCACGAAAGATATTAAAAAGGTGAAGCGTATGAGACAAACTCAATTCCATTTTTTATAGCTTTCTTTTATAAACTAAACTAATGATAAAACAAGAAACTAAAAGACTCGGTTGCAAAATCTAAAGATATACCTTCAAGCGCTAACCTCCCCGCAATGGCGCCAGAAAAGAGCTTGATGTCTACTACACAACCTTCTTCTTGTAAACGTTGTTGGGCCTCCAAGTGCAGAGGTTTGTAGGACAGTAGCAAATTTCCCTCAAGTGGATGACTTAAGGTTTATCAATCTGTAGGAGGCGTAGGATGAGGATGGTCTCTCAAGCAACCCTGCAACCAAATAACAAAGAGTATCTTGTATCCCCAACACACCCAATACAATGATAAATTGTATAGGTGCACTAGTTCGGCGAAGAGATGGTGATACAAGTGGTATATGGATGGTAGATAAAGGTTTTTGTAATCTGAAAATATAAAAAACAGCAAGGCAACTAATGATAAAAGCGAGCTTAAACGGTATTGTAATGCTAGGAAACAAGGCCTAGGGTTCATACTTTCACTAGTGCAAGTCCTCTCAACAATAATAACATAATTGGATCATATAATTATCCCTCAACATGCAACAAAGAGTCACTCCAAAGTCACTAATAGCGGAGAACAAACGAAGAGATTATGGTAGGGTACGAAACCACCTCAAAGTTACTCTTTCCAATCAATTCATTGGGCTATTCCTATAAGTGTCACAAACAGCCCTAGAGTTCGTACTAGAATAACACCTTAAGACACAAATCAACCAAAACCCTAATGTCACCTAGATACTCCAATGTCACCTCAAGTATCCGTGGGTATGATTATGTGATATGCATCACACAATCTCAGATTCATCTATTCAACCAACACATAGAACCTCAAAGAGTGCCCCAAAGTTTCTAACGGAGAATCACAACGAAAACGTGTGCCAACCCCTATGCATAGATTGATGGGCGGAACCCGCAAGTTGATCACCAAAACATACATCAAGTGAATCACGTGATATCCCATTGTCACCACACATACGCACGACAAGACATACATCAAGTGTTCTCAAATCTTTAAAGACTCAATCCGATAAGATAACTTCAAAGGGGAAACTCAATCCATTACAAGAGAGTAGAGGGGGGAGAAAACATCATAAGATCCAACTATAATAGCAAAGCTCGCGATACATCAAGATCGTGCCACCTCAAGAACACGAGAGAGAGAGAGATCAAACACATAGCTACTGGTACATACCCTCAGCCCCGAGGGAGAACTAATCCCTCCTCGTCATGGAGAGCACCGGGATGATGAAGATGGCCACCGGAGAGGGATTTCCCCCTCCGGCAGGGTTCCGGAACCGGTCTTGATTGGCTTTCGGTGGCTACGGAGGCTTCTGTCGGCGGAACTCCCGATCAATTGTGCTCTTTGATAGTTTTAGGGTACGTGGGTATATATGGGTGAAAAAGATACGTCGGGGGAGCCACAAGAGGCCCACGAGGGTGGAGGGCGCACCCTAGGTGGGTGGGCGCGCCCCCCTACCTCGTGGCCTCCTCGAAGCTTCCCTTATGTGCACTTCAAGTCTTCTGGGCTTCTTTCCTTCCAAAAATGAGTTCCGTGAAGTTTCAGGTCAATTGGACTCCATTTGATTTTCCTTTTCTTTGAAACCCTAAATCAAGGTAAAAACAGAAACTGGCACTAGGCTCTGGGTTAATAGGTTAGTCCCAAAAATGATATAAAAGTGTATAATAAAGCCCATAAACATCCAAAACAGTAGATAATATAGCATGGAGCAATCAAAAATTATAGATATGTTGGAGACGTATCAATGGAGCATCCAAGACTTTAAGCAAATTACCATGCTATTTAAGACTCTCAAAATAATCTAAGTGAAGCATGAGAGATCAATAGTTTCTATAAAACAAATCCACCACCGTGCTCTAAAAGATATAAGTGAAGTACTAGAGCAAAATTATATAACTCAAAAGATATAAGCGAAGCACATAGAGTATTCGAACAAATTCTAAATCATATATGGCTCTCTCAAAAGGTGTGTACAGCAAGGATGATTGTGGTAAACTAACAAACAAAGACTCAAATCATACAAGACGCTCGAAGCAAAACACATATCATGTGGCGAATAAAAATATAGCTCCAAGTAAAGTTACCGATAGAAGTAGACGAAAGAGGGGATGCCTTCTGGGGCATCCCCAAGCTTTGGCTTTTAGGTGTCCTTATATTATCTTGGGGGTGCCACGGGCATCCCAAAGCTTAGGCTCTTGCTACTCCTTGTTCCATAATCCATCAAATCTTTAGCCAAAACTTGAAAACTTCACAACACAAAACTCAAAGTAGAAAATCTCATGAGCTCCGTTAGCGAAAGAAAATAAAAGACCACTTCAAGGTACTATAATGAACTCATTATTTATTTATATTGGTGTTATACCTACTATATTACAACTTCTATATGGTTTATAAACTATTTTACTAGCCATAGATTCATCAAAATAAGCAAACAACACACGAAAAACAGAATCTGTCAAAAACAGAATAGTCTGTAGTAATCTGTAGCTAGCGCAAGATGTGGAACCCCAAAAATTCTAAAATAAATTGCCGTACGTGAGGAATTTATCTATTAATCATCTGCAAAAAAGTTTAACTAAATAACACTTTCCAAATAAAAATGACAGTAGTTCTTGCAAGTTCAACAAGACTTTCCCCAAGTCTTCCAACGGTTCTACTTGGCACAAACACTAATTAAACACAAAAAACATAACCAAAACAGAGGCTAGATAAATTATTTATTACTAAACAGGAGAAAAAATCAAGGAATAAAAATAAAATTGGGTTGCCTCCCAACAAGCGTTGTCGTTTAACGCCCCTAGCTAGGCATAACAAGCAAGAATAGATCTAGGTATTGCCATCTTTGGTAGGCAATCCTTCGATGAGGCATCTACCATCTTTAGGAATTTCTTTATTTTTATTAATTATCAAACTTTTAGGCACAAGATCGAAAAATTCATTTGTAACAAATGGTTCCTTCATGATAGCAAAAAGATTGGGATGAATACTTATAGATTTGATATCCGCATCCTTACTAGAGGATTCACCCTTATTTTTAGGAACGTACATAAGCTTGGCAACTTTAGTGGAAGGACTTGGAGTATTCTTTATGGAAGAAAAAGCGGTTCCCAAGTTGGTAATAATTTTCTCATGTTTATCGATCCTAACGGAATCGTGATTAATTTTCTCATTAACTATGGGTTCCTTTTCTTTAATATCTTTCAAAGTAAATCCTAATTTAGATCCATATTGAGAGATTCGGCTGTGGATCGTTTATCCAAATTTTCAATTAATTCTACAGTAGCAACCTTACTTTCAATAATTTCAAGCCTTTGCATTACATGCTCCAAAGTTAATATAGTTCCATTAACCAAGAGAGGGGGTGAGCCAAATAAATCTAACATAGAATTATAAGAATCAAAAGTATGTCTACCCAAAATGTTCCATCCGGTAATAGTATCAAGAACATAATGGTGCGAAGGAGTAATGCCTACATAAAATTGCGAAGGAGAACGGAAGTAGATTGCTTCCTAGTAGATCTATTTTGAGCATTGCAAATTCTATACCAAGCATATTTTAGATTTTATTCCTCCCTTTGCTTAAAATTTAGAATTTCATTCTCGGGAGACAACGGAGAAGATAAGGGACTAGCCATAATGACAAGCAAACAAACTAAGACACAAGCAAACAAAAAGCAAGCGGGCAAAAAGAGGCAAATAGAGAGGGAGGATAGAGATAGAGAGGGCGAATAAAACGGCAAGGGTGAAGTGGGGGAGAGGAAAACGAGAGGCAAATGGCAAATAATGTCATGCGGGAGATAAGGGTATGTGATGGGTACTTGGTATGTTGACTTTTGCGTAAACCTCCCCGGCAACGGCGCCAGAAATCCTTCTTGCTACCTCTTAAGCACTGTGTTGGTTTTCCCCGAAGAGGAAGGGCTGATGCAGCAAAGTATCGTAAGTATTTCCCTCAGTTTTTGAGAACCAAGGTATCAATCCAGTAGGAGGCTACGCGCGAGTCCCTCACATCTGCACAAAACAAATAAATCCTCGCAACCAACGCAAATAGGGGTTGTCAATCCCTATAGGGCCACTTACGAGAGTGAGATCTGATAGATATGATAAGATAATATTTTTGGTATTTTTATGATAAAATATGCAAAGTAAAATAAAGGCAAAGTAAAAAAGCAAAGGAAATAACTAAGTAGTAGGAGATCAATATGATAAAGAAAGACCCGGGGGCCATAGGTTTCACTAGGGGCTTCTCTCGAGAGCATAAGTATTCTACGATGGGTGAACAAATTACTGTTGAGCAATTGACAAAATTTAGCATAGTTATGAGAATATCTAGGTATGATCATGTATATAGGCATCACGTCCGAGCAAAGTAGACCGACTCCTGCCTGCATCTACTACTATTACTCCACTCATCGACCACTATCCAGCATGCATCTAGAGTATTAAGTTAAAAACAGAGTAACGCCTTAAGCAAGATGACATGATGTAGTGGGATAGACTCATGCAATATGAAGAAAACCCCATCTTGTTATCCTCGATGGCAACAATACAATACGTGCCTTGCTGCCCTTACTGTCACCGGGAAAGGACACCGCAAGATTGAACCCAAAGCTAAGCACTTCTCCCATTGCAAGAAAGATCAATCTAGTAGGCCAAAGCAAACTGATAATTCGAAGAGACTTGCAAAGATAACCAATCATACATAAAAGAATTCAGAGAAGACTCAAATATTATTCATTGATAGTTGATCATAAACTAACAATTCATCGGTCTCAACAAACACACCGCAAAAAGAAGATTACATCGAATGGTTCTCCACAAGAGAGGGGGAGAACATTGTATTGAGATCCAAAAAGAGAGAAGAAGCCATCTAGCTACTAACTATCGACCCGTAGGTCTGAGGTAAACTACTCACACTTCATCGGAGGGGCTATGGTGTTGATGTAGAAGCCCTCCGTGATCGATGCCCCCTCCGACGGAGCTCCGGAACAGGCCCCAAGATGGGATCTCATGGATACAGAAAGTTACGGCGGTGGAATTAGGGTTTTGGCTCCGTAGCTGATCGTTTGGGGGTACGTAGGTATATATAGGAGGAAGGTGTACGTCGGTGGAGCAACAGGGGGCCCATGAGGGTGGAGGGCGCGCCTAGGGTAGGCAGGCGTGCCCCCCTACCTCGTGGCCTCCTGTTTCTTTTCTTGACGTAGGGTCCAAGTCTCTCTGGTCTTATTCGTTGAGAAAATCACGTTCCCGAAGGTTTCATTCCGTTTGGACTCCGTTTGATATTCCTTTTCTTTGAAACCCTAAAACAGGCAAAAAACATCAATTCTGGGCTGGGCCTCCGGTTAATAGGTTAGTCCCAAAAATAATATAAATGTTGATAATAAAGCCCAGTAATGTCCAAAACAGTAGATAATATAGCATGGAGCAATCAAAAATTATAGATACGTTGGAGACGTATCAAGCTCTAGGTCGAGAACTACTCATAACAGGGGAGCGGCAACCAAGGCTGCGGAAAAAAAGAGGGCTCGCCGCCACGCAGAAACCTCGAAAGGTGATGGCTCGATGACTCACGAGCAGGTGATGGCTCCCAGGAGCGCCCTAGCTGCGGAGGCGAACATGCCGAGCTGGCGGTGCTGGAGTCGTTATCCATCAATGACATGCCCGATCAGCTCAATAAGCAGAAGGAGTTCATCCACGGCTTGGTGGAGCTGCTGAAGGAGAGCCTCGATGACATGCCCGCTGAGCTCAATGAGCAGGGGGAGTTGACCGCCGACTTGGTGATGCTGCTGAAGAAGAGCATTGCCTCGGAGAAGAAGGCGACTGGTGAAATCCTGCAACTTCAGGAGGACAAGGAGAAGCTCTGCCACGAGCTCGACCTGCTGAAGGAGGAGAACGCCGGCTAGAAGAAGCTGCATGAGAATAGTAGTTCCTCGATGAAGATGCTGCAGGCCCTCGTCCTGGAACAAAAGGAGGAGTTGGTGAAGCTCCGCATCGATCACCCGGCTGCTGTCAAGGTACCTAATGTGGCCGTGGAACAAATGAAGAAGGATCGCATTGAGAAATCCCGCGTCATGGACACAATGAAGAAGATGGTGGAGGAGACGTGCAAGGATATGGAGGTCATGGAGGCAATGAAGAAGTAGTTACGACTCCGCAGCCAGCAACCCTTCATGTAGTGAGAGCAGCGCCCCAGACTTGTGTGTGCGTCTTCCTTTTTTGGGGTGATAATCTTCCTTCTTCTTTTGCTCCTGTGTTTCTTCTTTTGCTTTGGGTGTTTCGCCGCAGATGTCACCTTCTCTACGAGGCATGAATAGAAAAATGCTAAAAATGAGATTACTAGCAAATTAGATCATTCTTTATTGCCAATAGAACAATGCCTCTTGCTAGTAATATATAGTAAGAGTAGAGAGTAGAGATATGGCATTGGGCTGCCGTGTTTCGTGTTCCTCCGTCGTAATCCAGTGGAAAACTTGAGTATAATGCACGGTTCTTTGCTCCTCCTTAGGTCGTCAGCACATTTGTACGAGCAGTCAAATCACAAGGCCCCGCGTTCCAGCAGTAATGAGCCGTCAAATCACAAAGGCCCTCGCCTCTCTTGAAACCGACCTAGCTAGACTGCCCCGCCCTCTAGCCTTTTAAAAACGTATACTTTTGTACAGTAGTAGGATTGATGGATTGCGCCATGGAGCAAAAGTAACAAGATGAAATTAAAGAAAAAAGGTGGTACATATAGAGAGCGCTCGTCGCCAAATTATGCATACAGTACTATTAAAAAAGCTAGTACGTGCTTAAATGGGGTGCTAAATTATATTAAAGAAATTAGCATACCTATTTAATTCTTGGGTTCTTATTATTTATGCCACTAGTTTGTGTATCACTACTTAGTTTTGCCATTAGGAGTTACAACTACTCAAAAATGCCATCGATCCCTGAGATGCCTGCTCAAAAATGCAATTAGATATCTCAAAAATGACATCGTTAAGTTAGATGTTTGCTCAAAAATACCATTAGATATTGTGATTTTCACGTCAAACCCGTTGACCATGTTACATGACAAAAATAAGTCGATTCCCGCAATGATAAGTGTAGCCCTGCTTGTCAGGAGTAACCAAGCGAACAATTTCACAGGAAAATAAGAATGCTATTGGGATCAAGTAGGCCCCACACTTTATTTTACTGTAGTGAGGTAGAGGGAGAGCTGGCATGTTGGTCCACCGGTATTTATGTCAATATAACATGGCAAAAGAGATTTGAGTCACAATAATGGTGTCTAGCACAACACACCCATCAAATAAAGCTAAGCACCCTGAAATTCTTTGACAAAACTAAGCCCCCCTGAAATTCTTTGACAACTAAACTGCTGGCTATATGATGTTGGCCATATATATTGTACATATATAATGTGAATAAATGAGTGGTAGTCATAGTACTATCCCAACTAAAAGATGAACTGTGAGAAATACTAGTATGTATGTACTGAAGAGTTAAAGTAACGAGAAGAAACATAATATAGTTTTGCTGGGGGCTCAGCACAACACACCCCTCAAATAAAACTAAGCACACCAGAAATTAAACTAAGCAACTAATCTGGTAGACACTACATTAGAACCACCATGAGCAACGACACTGCCACCTTACTCAGAGTCCTCGTCCACGTCCTCGACTTCGTCCTTGTCCCTCTTCCTCGTGGGCGATACTTCTTTGCTTGAACCGCACACTTGGCTCTTACTCTTCATGCAACCCTTGTAGATATTGAAACAAAGGTAGCCATCCATGTAGTGTAGTGGATGTGGTTTATATCTAGTACATTCCACTGCCATGCACGATGAAACGTGTGCGGAGGTATCTTAAGTTTACCGTACGAAGGATGAACCATGGCTCCTGCCAGGGTCAGCATTGAAGGCTGATCACGGGAGGGCACTAGCCCTTCCTTCTGGAGGTCGAAGAGGTTGCCTACAATGAGGCCTATTCGACCCAGGATTTCCTTGTCGTTCCTAAGGTCTACAGTAACAAATTTGACTCGGCCGCTCTTGAGGAACTTCTTAAATTCCTCACACTCAATGTTGGCATGGCATATGTGGTAGACCAAGCATAAGTCATGCACGCAAACCTGGATCACGCCGGGCTTCTTCTTCTCTGCCTCCTTTAGATTCTTCTCGCGTCCTAGGACTGTGGTGTACTCAACATCTAGCCCAGTGACCCACTCATCATTTGAGTTTTCAAACATGCGTTTGAAGCAAGCAAGGCATTCTTTCACCGTTGCGGAAGAACGGGTGTAGATGACGTCGAATTCATCGCCGGTGATGGTTCTAAGCTTGTACTCACCGCCGATAATGGAGATTTGGGATGCCATGGATTTGGGAGGAGGGTTAGGATTAGTGGAACTGCCGTAATGTGAAAGGACGGAACGACTAGGAGTGGTTTATCGATAGTAAAAATGCCGAGTGGGGGCGTGCGAATGGCAGGGTCGTGGCTTGCCTGGTGGATAAATAGATTCATGCACAGTACTATGGGGGCCCAATTAGATGTCATGTCTACTCGACGCCCAATTAAATGGCTTTCGATGTCGTGTCAAGCGTCGAGAAAATTACAGGTGATACGAAGTTTTCCATTCTCCCATGACACGGGCTTCGGAGAGCCCTTGGATCTGAGATCGAATGGTTGCAGGGCATGATTCTAGACATATGGGTGAATATCCTATCCTGGAGGGTTATTCTGCAAATTTTCAGCAACTTAGCAAGCGACTGTTCGATCTCAGATCCAAGGGCTGCTAGCAGCCCATATCATGGTCGCGCCTACCATGACCATCGCCTCGCTCGCGCGGTCGCGCCCTTGGAGATTTAACACGGTGCGTTGGGCTATCTGATGTTGGCATGTCATACATAGTCATCACTTAGTCACTCATACAACAAGGTTAGCTATAAGGTTGGCTATAAGAGTATTTTTTTGTTTACTTCTCTCTATCTCTTTCTTCATAGTATTTATTGCATTTGCCAAGGAGTGACCTCTTGGAATGAAATGGTGCTTAGATGAGGTGCTATGGGAATTAAATGGCTTAGCCACTCAAGTCCCCAATGCATAGGTGCTTAGTTTTTTGTTGCTAAGTTTGCTTCATCTGGGTACACGCGCTTAACACTATTTCTTCCTGGGGTCACCAAACTAGCCTCTCCCTCTCTCTTCTTAATTAACTTGCCACATCAGACTTTATGCCTATGTGGCAGGCTTAGCACCTGTAGGATCAAGTACAATAGTGGGCTATAAGCCCGCTTTACATGGCATTTTTGCATATGTGGGGGAAAGAGGCAAGGAAACAGTGGAGGAGTGGGATCTCAAGCAAGAGCCAACCTCTACATGCTAGAGCATCGGGAGAGGCACCTGTACGGAGGTGGTCAGGGATCGGGAGACTCACACCGGTCATAGCATCGCAGTTAAAATGATAATGGCAAGTCAAATCACCGAGCCCCACCTGTCCAGCAGTAACTCGCTGTCAAATCACACAGCCCTACGTTTGCAGCAGCCTACTCCCTCATCTTCTCGCGTCTCTATCGAACCGACTAGGCGGAACTGCCCTGCCTACCGCGCGGGAAAAGCCCCACCCTCGACTTTTAAATAGTACAACATACTAATTCTGTATCCATGGATTGCGCCATGGAGCAAAGCCTCAAGAAAACAGCGGTACACATTTATGGAGTGCAGTATACAGCACGCCCGTCGCGTTCGCGTCGCACCCCAGATGGTCGGTCAGTCTGGCATGCCGCTCTTCGAATGGATCGTGTGTCATATTGCGTTTACACACACACGTGGGACCACAATTGAGAACCGACCATAGGCACACTCCCCAGCCTCGCAAGTCGGGTGAGTTAATAGAAGAGAGAGACGAGCGATATTACTAGAGAAGTGTTGTACAGACATTGGTGGAGGCCTCGACGTTGGTGCCTGGACGATCCCTACATGTCACGGAAGATCAGTTCGTCCATGCATGTGACCAGACTCCAGCAGACACGCCTGGATTGGCTATCGTCTACATATCGTGCAGGTTGTGTTGTACATGGTTGTAGTTCTGGTGAGAAATCTAAAAAAAGGTTTCTTGTCATCTCGCAAAATTAGGTATCATGTGCTTCGGATCACTGCGAGGGTTAAACAGCGACAACTAAGTTCCTCCAAGGCGCTAGTCATGGGGGGCACATGCACGAAGACTACTCGGCTGCCATCTATGTCAAGCCGGCTATGTTAATTAGGGCATCTATCGATGGACCCCTTTTCTACGAGTTTATCTTTAATTTGAGCTTTGATCCTCGTCTAGTTTGTCCGTCGGGATTCATGTTGTCTCCTTTGGGCAGTGAGGTTATGGTTTCTTGTCATGTTATAATCCGGTGCTTCAGATCAAAATGAGGACAACTACGCCTTCGGGGCACGTTCATGAAGAAAATCATTGACGAGGTCAAGCCAGCTCCGGTAGACAAAAGAAAACTAGTAGTACTCCACTATATATAGACAGGAGCCTCCGTGCTTGCTTGCTAGTGTTGCTCTCTTCACACTGTCTCGTCCTCTCCAGATCTAAACACGATAGCCGTGGCCACAATCTCTCTCCCTCTCTGCTCATCACTGGTCACAGATCCAGCCGGATCCTCTCCGCTGGGGAAGATGAGAAGGTGCAACGTTCATGTGGTCGTCCTCGGCGATGGCTCTTACCCACTACCGGCGCATCCCGATCAGCGTGCCTTGCTGTTCTCTCCCAAGCACCGCTGGCTAGGGAGGGCCTCCGACCCCTTCTTCCTCGCTGCCGTAGTGTGGGCAGATCTGGCCTCCCGCTGCCCACCCAACGACATCCCGGCGACCCTAAGGTATAACTTCCTTCAAAACCGGCCTTGCTCTACTTCCCGAGCTCCTGACGTCGCTGCATTTGTATCTTCTACTATTTCCCTGGCCCCCTCGTAGATGGGGAGTAGGATCGATCAGTTGTTTGAAAGCCACCTAAATTTTAACTGTTAAGAGGTAAAACTAGTTCATGCACTCGAATCTAGTACTACTTGGTTCAAACAAGGAGGAAAGGGGGTGGGGGTGAGGGAAGATTTGTTACCTAAATCTAGGACTTGGTCGAAAGAGGAAATAATGGGGGTGAAAAGTAGCAGAGACTGGCTATCCAACTGGTCTCTAGGTAATAAAGGGAAACGCAGTACAAACTCAATATAAACCTGATCTATTGGTTGAAAAAGGAAAGAAAGTGGGGACTGGGGGACAAGTCAATAGAGTAAGTCCAACACTAGATTTGCTAGCGTCACACAATATAAGGTGGCTATACCGAACAAAAATGGGACCAACCCAGATATCCTGTTCTGGTGTTTGTTGCCCCGAGCCACTCTTATGTAATGCCACTGGTAAAATGTAGCAGTCACATTGCTAAAAGTAAGGACACGTTAAACCAATGTTGCTGGTAAAATGAAGCAATGGCACCATTAAAGTAATGTCGTATTTAACGATTGTCATAGTTAATCCTAATGCCCACACTAATATCTAGCAATGTTGCTGCTTTAGAAATTTCTACTGTCCTTGTAGGATTGCCATTCAGATAAGGAACATGCTTCTTTTCATTTAATGTATGTTTCATCACTTGTTTGTGATCCTCCTTTCCACCTTTTTTGTGCAAACAGAGACATACATTTCACGCTTGATCTTAGTTCAACTGGACAAATAATATCCAAATTAGAGTTGAACATTCCAGGAGCTTCACAACCAACCTTGATGTTGCTCAATTTTATTGCAACTAATGAAGAAGAAGTTATGTGGGTTTTGTTTTTTGATGGAAATGGAACCGGGGTTGGAGCCCTTTTCTTAAAAAAATGAAGAAGAAGCTGCTAGCTCATGGGACATTGCTTCATTTTAGGTGAACTGCACCAAAAGGTCCCATGAATTGAATCATCCATGTTGGTGACTGGTGTCATCCCTTCTATGATGGCATTGACTGTAGACATGGTTCCCATCACGAGGTATGTTCCTTTTTGGTCTGACCATTTTCCAAAGATCCTGCATGTTGAGTTTGCTCTTGTGCTGTTGTTTTGGAACTCCCATGAGAAAGCAGTAATGTTATTATTTTGCACCTTAATCTAGTGGCACTATTTATTTGAGGCAATGTTTTGGCACCGCTAGTGGCACTAATTTTATTTATATATCGAAAGAGGGGGTTTCCTCTGATTTCACTAAGGAAATCCAACCATAGAGAACCATTATCCCACAACACCTCAGTGTAAACGGGCAGTTATGCAACTACTACTAGAACAGACTGAGTACTAGCAGGAGACAAGTTCGCCACATAATCTAGGTAGGTAGGGGGACGCAGCACCAGCTCGACCAAGTTAGGATTACAACCCAAATGTTGCCACAGAAACATTAGAGGGGAAGATAGGGACTGAAAGAGCCATCTTCAGCATCCCAGTCTAAGCACCCTCGGCCTCCATCCTTGCGACGCACGGTACACCTCGTTTGCCACCAGCTCAACCCTAGTGCCACTGATAAAATGAATTAATAATACAGTTAAAATAGAGCGAGTGTCCTCTCTATCATTTCATTTCCAATGTAGATAAAGAAAGTGCTTTTCTTTGTTAGTATATGTTTCATCAACTAGTCCCATTGTTAATGATTAAGCGTTTCTGCAAACTGGGGTGCTTAATATTAGTTGATCTGCACAAAAATAGAGATTGGAATGTCTCAAGGCCCCTCCTTGTACCACGGATGTACACCGATGTTCATCACTGGCAGAAGGTGTATCGGGGAGACTTGGGTCAGTTTCCGGTATGAGGCGTACCATATGAGGCATCGCAGGGCCCATCTCGCCCTCGCAGCATGGCATACTATGATACTATCGCAATATTTTCGTCTATTTATTAGTGTATGTTTCATCAACTAGTGCCACTATAATGTAATCATGCCTTTTCTTTATCTGTGCAAACCGGGTTATTCAGCAGCATTTTGGTGGAACTGCACAAATGTATGGATGGAACCGACATATATGTAGAGTGCGAGGTGCCAAGTAAAAATTACTGACACCAACCCTGCTCCATCTAAGCATTGGCATCCACCACCATCAGTGGGATGTGTGGCGCTCACTATGGACGGATCTTTCTCGGAAGCAAATCCTCTAACCAAATACTAGTAGCTTAGACTTAAAAAAATACTAGTAGCTTATATTGGCAGTTTTCTAGGGTGTACTCTTTTCTGAAAGAAGCACCAATCTATTTTTCTTTATTTGTACATAGTGTCACAACTTTGACCCAAAGGTCTAGAGGTATTTTAGGGTGATTGGCGTAGTACTCGGAGACTGGTTGTAAGCATGATTTTTATTAGCTATCACACTGATTTTAAGCATGCGCAGATGGAAGATTAGGTTAGTGCGAAGCTTACCTTAAACCCTACCGACGCTGTTGAAACGAGGCGAGCGTCGAGGGAACCATGGAGAACGGCGGGGAAGCGACGTCACGCCATCCGGCCTCCTCTTGTGGTGGGAGAACGAATACTCATGTGGCTCCGGCTGGCTCTCCACCCTCACGAACGGCACACCATACTCGATCGATTCGTTATCCTCTGGGTGCTCGAACTTTGACCTGTACGCCCACCACCTCCGCCTGACTTTTGCCTCGGGCGAATCTGTCTGCTCCATCGCCTAGAGGAGATACTTGATGAACTCGAAGGACTGCGGCATGACTGCCACTGAGGAGTACATCGCTGCTGTCTTGCTCTTTCTCATACATTTCCACATGGCCCTCACCGTCCTCGAAATCTCCCACTCATTGTCAAACCAAGTAAGGATCTCCTTCAACCTGGCTAACTTTGCCTAGTCGCCACCGACGATTTGCCTCATTCGCTGCTGCATCCTCTCCATAGATGTCCTTCTAAGTGGTCTGGTGCTAGCTTTGGAAGATAGAGAAGAGGGAGATGTGAGATGGTGGTTTTGGAATGGAGATGATGGAGAGGAGAGCGGGTGGTTTTGAAATGGAGAAGAGGAAGAGGCGAGACAATGGTTTTGGAATGGAGATGATGAAGAGGAGAGGTTTCCCTGCCTTTCGGTCGCTTACAGGTGGGCCCCGTGCTTGGTGGGGCCCATGTGTCAGTGTCTCAATGGTAGGATGGGCTACGTCAGGGGATCCTCGTCCGAGGAGAGAAGAGGTGGTTTTGCAATGGGGAAGAGGGAGAGGCGAGACGGTGGTGTTGGAATGGAGATGATGGAGAGGAGAGGAGGTGGTTTTGCAATGGAGAAGAGGGAGAGGAGCGTGCAGCGGCGATTTAGGTTTGGACGAGAGGCCCAGCGCGCTGTGACTGGATCAAAACCAAAATCAATTTACCCTTCAATTAAGAAAGCGACCCCACATTAACTAGTCTTCCTTTTATTCTGGGTCATAATTGACCATGATTTTCACAAATAAAATATATGTTATACGTTGCAAAAATAATATAATTTGAAAGTACATTCAGATACGAACCAAACGATACAATTTTTGGTGACATGCATTCACATTTTGCTTGTCAAATACAGTACGTGGTCAAACTTTGACCAAGAATACGCAAAACAAAAAAATACTTCCAAGACCAGCGACACTCCTCTCCTCTTAAACCACCGCGCTCCTCTCCTGTTCCAATCTAAATCCAACGCCTCTCCTCTCCTCTTCCATTTCAAAACCACTTCCCCTCCTCTCCTGTCCCAATCGAAAACCAGCGTCGCTCCTCTCCCGTTCTAATCCAAAACCAACGCTGCTCCTCTGCTCTTCCATTCAAAAACCACTGCCGGTGAGTGAAGGTGCTGTGGAGAAGTAGATCAATGGAGGAGTACAACCGATACGTGAGGATCGCAGACAGAGACCTGTGAAGCTAGCTAGGATGTTGGAGATACAGTCTTGGTTTGACAACAAGGACGAACTAGCGGCGACAGTGACATCCATGGCCAAATATCTGCAATAGAGAGAAAAGGCGGCGATACTCCCGAAGGGAGTCGCGCGGGAGTACATAGAGCTACTCCTCTGGGCCATGGAGCAAACAGATTCACCGAATCCGATCGTGACGAAGTGGTGGTGGGAGTATTGATCCCAGATGGAGCATCCACCAGAGATTGAAGGATCGAGCATCTACAGGGTGCCGTTTGTGAGGGTCTCATGCCAGAGCGAGCCGGTGGAGTCTTCGTCGACTGAACCCACCTACATGAGGAGAAAAGCAGTTGGCCCAACGACACTTCCCCTCCATCCTCTCCCTCGTCATTCACATCATCTCACGGGGTGGTTGTTTGCCACCGAGGAATAGGAGGGGACTGCCCCCCCCAGCCCAATAGTCGGGCAGGTTGTGAATTGTCAGGAGGAGCTTAGGGTTGTCAGTATTTGCAGGTTGTGAATTGTGTTTTGTGTTGTGTATTTTGAGAGTACTTTCAGATATGAATGTCTTTTGAATTTCAGATTTGCAGTATTGAGCATATGAAGTATTTTATGAATTCTAGAGATCTATTTTTAGCAGTTAAAAATGTAGTTTCATAGGAGTATAAAAGTGCAGACAATGTGATTCTTAGATAAGAAACGGCAAGTTCAGTTTCAGATAAGAAACTGCAACTTTCAGAGGAAGAGCATTTATATTAACACGGCCTTTCAAACAGGGTTAACATCAAGTTGAAAGTTTTATTCATGGTCGAAAATGGAACAACAGTCAGTTAACATCATGTTGATCAACATTCATGCATAGCACATCTTCATATGATGCACAGTCAAAAAGATATGCTATTTACAAAATGGCCACACAATGTCGAATGTGCGAAAAATAGAGAAAACGAGGGACGAAATTTTGGCAAGTGTTGGACGTGGTGTGCGTAGATGACAATGGGGACCCACATGTCAATAATGGCAGAGGCAAAAATTTGGAGATATTTTCCCTGCATTAGCTGGAATCGAACCCGGGCGGAACAGCTGTCGAGTAGTGTCACTTGGCCACTGGGCTAGTTCAGCACTTTCGTTACAAATAAGGCACTACCTTGGGTGGTCCGATCACCTCCTGTGCCTTTGTGCGCTTGCCGCGGCACCGCTGTCTGCCGTTGTGAACATGCGGAACAAATGAGAGGAATCTGGAAAGGACTGTACGTGGAGAGGCGGACAGTCCGGACCCACCAGGTCTATGGCCGTACGCAAGCAAGTGCCTCATCGAAAAAAACTTCCTCCTAATGCTATACTGACATTGGGGCCCACGGATTTGTCAACAAAGTTACATTTTTTAGGTGCTTCAATGTAGGAGATAAATTCACAACGAAGCTGTGGAGCTCGCGGGTAGTATCATTTATTATCACTCGGGCAGCAAATATCCGTTGGGTTTTGGGCTGCCCTGTCTAGGCTTTCTTTTTTAACATGCGCAGTCCACGACATACTGGTTTGTATTTTTCTGAGGGCTGTCATATATCGACCGGCCTATGGACCTCCCATCCGAGGTTTTATTTTTCCTGAAACATTGGCAGCCCAATTTATGTATTTTTTTAAAGAAAACACAGAGGTTTGTTCTATTTTTCTATATAAGAATAGGAACGCCTGGTCCAAATTTTGTTTCCCTTGTAACTATATTATATATATTTAAATTATTTTATTTGTTATTATATATTATTGTTATTGTCATCATATATTTAACAGATACTTACATATGTAAGAAAACAATATCCCATATCTTATTAACTTATAAAAATAATTTCTTAACAATGAAATACTGTATTTTTTTGGCAACGAAAATTCTGAAAAATGGGACAAATACGTGCCACATTTTTGGAGGCTGAAATGTGGGCCAATAGGTCGAAGCCAACGCAAGTCATTGTCAACTTAGTCAATAAATGATTCTGACATCGTTAGTTGTTGGATTTACATCCAACAACCGGCATCCATCTTCAATCTCTTGTCTTCTTTCTCCAGCGCCACCGGGACCACCTGCTCCTGCCTCCTGCTGCTAGCAGCTCTGCTTAGCACGCTTCATTGTGAAGCGCTAGCCCACCGTTGGACATGCCATCCCTCCACCCTTCCACACCTCCTGTTCTTCTCCACCGACTAGCGAACCACACCGCACCAGAACTAGTTAACCCTCGTACACCTCTTCGTCTGTGACTCTACTTCTGCGTCTTCCCATTTCCGCCTCGTTGTTATCCGGGGCCTCGCTGTCGTCCACCACCTTGGATGCACTCGGCACAGAGTAGTTAACATGGTCAACGAACGACATCCATCGGAAGTAGACTGTGCGTGGAGAGGCTGACAGCTGGGTCCACGGCCGCACGCAAGGAAATACCTCCTTATTACATGCAAAATAATGATTCCTCCACCTGACAGCTGGGACCCACCGGAAGGGCCTCTGTATTTCACGAAAAAAATATTCCCCCTGCTAACAGGTCGGACCCACCAGCTATATCTTTGCACGCAAGGAAGTGCCTCCTTATTACGCACAAAAAATGAATACCCCTGCTAGCTGGGACCCACCATAGTGGGAGGCTGACTTGTGGGTCTACTAAGTTGACGGGGACGGAGGGCTTTGTAAACTTAGTCAATATGAATGATTCTAGATCCATTAACCGTACGATGTCCATCCAACGGTGGTAGTGCTTCTTCAACCTCTGGTGTTGTTGCTCCAGCCGCCCAAACCAGCGTCGGTCATGCCGTGTGCTCCTGCTTCCCGTGGCCAGCTATGATGCCGCGGAGGCCTCTCTTCCCCCTACTACTCCCACCGCTGGCCAGGCCCTGCGGTGACGGCAGCCTCACACCACAGTCGAACCAGTGAACACTCGTACTCCTCTCTGCATGGGCATCCACTGTCGCATCTTCCCTGGCTCCGCGTCGTCCCCTTCCTAGGCCTCGCCATCGTCCACCGCCCTGGTGCTCTCGCCGTGGTGTGGTCAACGTGGTCAAGGAACGACTTTCATTGGAAGAGTACTGTACGTGGAGAGGCTGACAGTTGGGTCCACGACCGCAGCAAGGAAGTGCCTCCTTATTTCACAGAAAATAATGATTCCTCCACTCGATAGCAGGGACCCACCGAACGGGCCACCGTATTTCGCAAAAAAACGTTACCCCTTGACTACTGGGACCCACCAACTACATCTTCGCATGCAAGGAAGTGCGTCCATATTACGGGCAAAAAATGATTCGCCCCCCTGACTGCTGGGAACTCACCAGCTACATCTTCGCACGCAGGGAAGTGCCTGACAGTCAGGACCCACC
Organism: Triticum urartu; assembly: GCF_056163025.1. NCBI lineage: Eukaryota > Viridiplantae > Streptophyta > Magnoliopsida > Poales > Poaceae > Triticum > Triticum urartu. The sequence goes on along the minus strand of NC_141877.1, from coordinate 216,996,543 downwards.
CGGTCGAAGCGTACGTAGCATTGTCATTCTAGACGCGAACGTGTGCATACATACTGATCGATGTAGAGGCGCGCACATGTGGTAGTAGAGGCGCGCATGTAGCATATACATGTATGTATAGCGGCCAGGGTGCAAGAAAGTAAATATGCCCACTTACGTACATACGGGTGGGGTCTCGAACGCCCACTCACGCATACATACGGCCAGGGCTCGTGTACATGGCTGTGGCTGGGTCGAAACGGAGAAACTGCGTCGTTGTCATGTTCATGGGGAGGCAACGGAAGGCGTCGTGTTCATCAGGAGGCAACGAAACGCGTGATGTTCATCGGGAGCCAACCGGCTTGGACGGAACAGCCGAAGGAAACGAGGCCTGGCGTACCGCAGAACAGAGGAAACGGCCTCGTGTTTGACCGGCCATGATGGAAACGGGATCCTATTCATCGGGAGGGGTCTGGCATACCGCAAAACGGAAGAAACAGACCTCCTACGGTCGAAACGGGGTCCTGTTGATCGGGAGGGGTGTGGCGTACCACAAAACGGAGGAAACGGGCTTGTGTTGGAGCGCTACTGTCGAAACGGGGGTCCTGTTCATCGGGAGGGGTGTGGCGTACCGCAAAATGGGACTCCACGGGATGCTGTTTTTATCCACCGTCGACCTCCTCCACCCTCCACGGGCTACTGTCCATCCACCATCGACCTCCTCCAGCCTCCACCTGCGACTGTTCATCCACGGGCTCCTGTTCATCCAGCCTCCACCGGCTATTGTTCAACCAGCCCTCTCCACGAGGTCCTGTTCAACCACCCCTCCACCGGCTACTATTCAACCAGCCCTCCACCGGCTACTGTTCAATCAACCCTCCATGAGGTCATGTTCATCCAGCCCTCCACGGGGTCCTGTTCATCCACCAGCTCGATCGATCGGGGTTCTGTTCATGCAGCGGCAACGGCCTCTACTACCACGGGTTCCTGTTCATCCAACCCCCACTGGGAACTGTTCATCCAAACCCCCCAACAACGCTCACTGTTCATCCAGAGGCAGCATCGATCGGCTTCAGTTAGCAGCAGTATCGAAGGAATCGCTCGATCGGGTTCAGTTAACAGCCATCGATCGATTGCTCGGGTTCAGAAACGCGTAGCCTGCAGTGCAATCGCTCGGGTTCAGTTAGAGCACAACGCCTCACACACACGCGTGTACGTACGAGAAAAACACGCATCGCTCGTCCCCCGACCACCCACCGTAACCGGGAACTCCCCTGATATTTTCCTCGCCCTCGCTTCTACCACGGTTTTTTCCATCATGGACGGCCCAAAGAATGTCATGAAACTACATCTCCGGCACTCCCAGGCCCAGGACGAAAAGCCCATTTTCTGTCATGATTTTTTTTCATAGAATTAGGACCCCACCACATCTATGATGATACCGGGTTTTGTCACAATTATCATCATAGAAGTGTCATAAGTATGATAGAAATTTTTTTGTTTGGCCCAAAATGTCACGGATGTGTCTTTTTTTTGTAGTGTTCGGTCGTGGTCATCAAGGGTGATTCCTCCTTTACCACTCCCGATACGACTCTACCGTGCAACCCCTCAAGTGTGAACCTCGAGGGTGGTTCCTCTTATGTTCACCTTGACGATTACATCGAGTGGAATCCACCGAGGGTGATTCCTCGGGTTTTCCCCTTGATGTTTAGACAAGTGGTTACCTTAACTTTACTTGAGACCTTGGTGAAAGTCGGGCGGACCCGGAGAGCACCCGCAAGATAATTATGTGGCACGACCGGGCATTCTGGGCCCTTGTCGTAAGTCCACAAGACGGGGCGACGGGGTCACATCGATCGTGAGTCTCTGCTCATCTCCGCAAGCTAATAATACACTATGGTTTGGGTATTTGTTCTGAGTTGGCCTTTGTCCTTTATGCACTAACCACCACGCGAGAATAGTTATGGGCCTCGATGACATAGTATCAGGCAAAGCTTTGCCAGATGTCCAGTTCAGCATTGCGGCACGGCTAGGCCGGCACTATCCTTTAGTGGTGGAGCCTAGATCCGCCCTACTCGCAACGACCCGGAGTGCAACGGGCGATGGGCCCAGACTCCGGAGTGCTTAAGATGTAGACCGGCGGGGACCTCTCTGATGAGCCTAGGTAGGGCTATGACGTGTTGATCTTCCGAGGCCGGCCATTGACCCAGAAAAGTGTGTCCGGCCAGAGTAATCAAGCGTGTTGGAAAACGTGGTGCACCCCTGCAGGGAAGATTATCTTTTAATAGTCGTGTCCACGGTAAAGGACGTTCAGACTTATATCCTGGTCTTTTACAACTAGAAATGGATACTTGAGATATGTGGCCCCGGGATTGCTTTCTCGCAAGGAGTCGAGGAAGGATCTCTTGGCATTAATGCTACAACATGCTTGTTAATTATAAATTTCTATTCTTTACTCTTCTACTTGCTGCAAGATGCTTCGAGCTGCTTGAAGATGCTAGTCTTCAATAGGCTAGGCCTTCCCTCTATTCTGGCATTCTGCAGTTCAGTCCACAGATATAACCCTTCCATTTGATACCAATGCATACTTAGTATAGATCTGATGCTTGCAAGTACTTTGGATGAGTACTCACAATTGCTTTACTACCCCTTTCCCCCTTCTTTCTTATTTCCGGTTGTTGCAACAAGATGGTGGATCCTTGGAGCCAGATGTCACCACCGACGGATACTACTACATGGAGACTGCCGACGACCAGGAGTCGTCAGGAGGTCCTAGGCAGGAGGCCTTGCCTCTTTGATCTTTGTTGCTTTTGTGTTTGCCTTCTTAAGGCAGTCTTGTCTAACTTTATGTCTATACTTAGATATTGTTGATTCCGTTGACGCTTGTGTATCGAGCTTATATTCGAGCCCTCGAGGCCCCTGGCTTGTAATATGAAGCTTGTATTGTTTTTATTTGTGTCTAGAGTTGTGTTGTGGCATCTTCCCGTGAGTCCCTGATATTGATCGTACACATTTGCATGTATGATTAGTGTACGATTTAATCGGGGGCGTCACAGTGGCCCCCTCTGGTAATTCTTTTATCCAATATTTTTCATTTATTCCAAAATAATTTTTCATGAAATTTTAGCTCATTTGGAGATGTTCATAATATGTATCTCTGACATGGCTTTTTCAGGTCCAGAATTCCAGCTGTTGGCAATCTCCCTCTTCATGTAAATCTTGCAAATTAAGAGAAAAACATTAGAATTGCACCCCCCAAAGTATTATATTGATAAAAAAACATTATAAATAACACTCGGAAAACATGATGAAAAATGGAGGCATCAGTGGCGGCTCTATATCGTAAAACGTGATGATTCCTTCTCTCTGATTTTTCTCTCTGCGAAACGGTAATTATGGAGTTAGAATTAGGGCAACCGAAGGCTCGAGGGGCCCACAAGCTCACAGGGCTCTTGGGTGCCCCCCTCCAGTAGTTCACTTCGCCAATATTTTTCATATATTCTGAAAATAATCTCCGTAAATTTTCAGCTCAATCCGAGTACTTTTATTTCTGCACAAAAATAACACCATGGCAATTCCGCTTAAAGCAACATCTGTTCGGGTTAGTTCCATTCAAATCATGCTAATTGGAGTCCAAAACAAGAGCAAAAGTGTTTGGAAAAGTAGATCATTTGGGACGTATCAAGAGTTCCGACAGGCTAGTGCTGGTCAAATCAATCATTGCTGCTAGGCTGGTTCACCAATTGCCTATGCTAGATGCGCCTATTTGGGTTTTGGATGATATGAACAAATGGATGTGTTCTTTTCTTTTCAGCTGGCAAAGAGAAGGTCAATGGTGGGCAGTGCCTTGTTGCTTGGAACACTATCTTTGTGCCTACTTGCTTTGGAGGGATAGGCATAAAGAACCATATGTTATAGGTGCTTCCTCTAAGGGTGAGGTGGGAATGGTTGCAATGAACTAATCCAGATAGACCGTGGCAAGGGCTTGCTCTCATGGTGGATAGCGATGCTCGATTGGTCTTTGATAGTTTGGTCAACACCACAGTGGGAGAATGTAACCAAGTTTTTTTCATAATGGATCGATGGATCCATGGTTTTTCGGTCGAGGACATTGCACCTTTGATCTATGCTAGAGTCGACACCCGCACCAAAAACCACAGAACAATTTAGGAGACGATGGTGGATGAGTATTGGATCCAGGACGTTCTGCCAAAAACCTCTTTTCATGGTGCAATTGCACCTGATGCATCTGCGACATGCCATTGCTGCTATGCAGCGCGACTACCACGCCCCTTATGTTTTCGCTTGGCCTTGCGTGACATCATATGTTTATTCCGCTAAATCCACCTACTCACGCCTATGTCAAGGACTAGTTCGATCCACTATGGCGGCCTGCATCGGGAGAAGTTGAGCTCCAGTTAAATGTAAGATATTCGCTTGGCTAGCTGCGCAATACCGACTATGGACATCGGATCGGCATGCGCGCCATGGCCTTCAAGACATCCCATCTTCCAAGATGAAGATAACATTGATCACTTTGCAGTTCAGTGCGTCGACGCTAGAGAAGTTTGGCATTACTGCTTTGACGCGTTGCAACCCCTATACTGAAGGAAATATGCCCTGGAGGCAATAATAAAGTTATTATTTATTTCCTTATATCATGATAAAAGTTTATTATTCATGCTAAAATTGTATTAACCGGAAAGATAATACATGTGTGAATACATAGACAAACAGAGTGTCACTAGTATGCCTCTACTTGACTAGCTCGTTAATCAAAGAAGGTTATGTTTCCTAACCATGGACAAAGAGTTATTATTTGATTAACGGGATCACATCATTAGTTGAATGATCTGATTGACATGACCCATTCCATTAGTTAGCACCCGATCGTTTAGTATGTTGCTATTGCTTTCTTCGTGACTTATACATGTTCCTATGACTATGAGATTATGCAACTCTCGTTTGCCAAAGGAACACTTTGTGTGCTACAAAACGTCACAACGTAACTGGGTGATTATAAAGGAGCTCTACAGGTGTCTCCAAAGGTACATGTTGGGTTGGCGTATTTCAAGATTAGGATTTGTCACTCCGATTGTTGAAGAGGTATCTCTGGGCCCTCTCGGTAATGCACATCACTTAAGCCTTGCAAGCATTGCAACTAATGAGTTAGTTGCGGGATGATGTATTACAGAACGAGTAAAGAGACTTGCCGGTAACGAGATTGAACTAGGTATGGGATACCGACGATCGAATCTCGGGCAAGTAACATACCGATGACAAAGGGAACAACGTATGTTGTTATGCGGTCTGACCGATAAAAGATCTTCGTAGAATATGTAGGAGCCAATATGAGCATCCAGGTTCCGCTATTGGTTATTGACCGGAGACGTGTCTCGGTCATGTCTACATTGTTCTCGAACCCGTAGCTAGGGTCCGCACGCTTAAGGTTACGATGACAATTATATTATGAGTTTATGCATTTTGATGTACCGAAGGTTGTTCAGAGTCCCAGATGTGATCACGGACATGACGAGAAGTCTCGAAATGGCCGAGACATAAAGATTGATATATTGGAAGCCTATGTTTGGATATCGGAAGTGCTCCGGGTGAAATCGGATTTTACCGGAGTACCGGGAGGTTACCGGAACCCCCCGGGAGGTATATGGACCTTAGTGGGCCTTAGTGGAAGAGAGGAGAGGTGGCCAGAGATGGACCGCGCGCCCCTCTTCCCCCTTGGTCCGAATTGTACAAGGAGAGGGGGCCGACCCCCCTTCCTCCTCTCTCTCCTCTCCCCCCCCTCCGCGAATCCTATTCCAACTAGGAAAGGGGGGAGTCCTACTCCCAGAGGGAGTAGGACTCCTCCTGGCGCGCCTCTCCTGGCCGGCCGGCCCCCTCCCTTGAACCTTTATATACGGAGGCAGGGGCACCCCCTAGAGACAAGTTGATCCACGTGATCATATTCTTAGCCATGTGCGGTGCCCCCTTCCACCATAGTCCTCGATAATATTGTAGCGGTGCTTAGGCGGAGCCCTGCGACAGTAGTACATCAAGATCGTCACCACGCCGTCGTGCTGACGGAACTCTTCCCCGACACTTTGCTGGATCGGAGTCCGGGGATCGTCATTGAGCTGAACGTGTGCTAGAAAACGGAGGTGCCGTAGTTTCGGTGCTTGATCGGTCGGACCGTGAAGACGTACGACTACATCAACCAAGTTAACGCTTCCGTTGTCGATCTACAAGGGTACGTAGATCACACTCTCCCCCTCTCGTTGCTATGCATCACCATGATCTTGCGTGTGCGTAGGAATTTTTTTGAAATTACTACGAAACCCAACAGTGGCATCCGAGCCTAGGTTTTATATGTTGATGTTATATGCACGAGTAGAACACAAGTGAGTTGTGGGCGATATAAGTCATACTGCTTACCAGCATGTCATACTTTGGTTTGGCGGTATTGTTGGACGAAGCGGCCCGGACCGACATTACGCGTATGCTTACGTGAGACCAGTTCTCCCGACGTGCTTTGCACATAGGTGGCTTGCGGGTGACAGTTTCTCCAACTTTAGTTGAACCAAGTGTGGCTACGCCCGGTCCTTGTGAAGTTTAAAACAGCACCAACTTGACAAACTATCGTTGTGGTTTTGATGCGTAGGTAAGATTGGTTCTTGCTTAAGCCCGTAGCAGCCACGTAAAACATGCAACAACAAAGTACAGGACGTTTAACTTGTTTTTGCAGGGCATGTTGTGATGTGATATGGTCAAGACATGATGCTAAATTTTATTGTATGAGATGATCATGTTTTGTAACCGAGTTATCGGCAACTGGCAGGAGCCATATGGTTGTCGCTTTATTGTATGCAATGCAATCGCGCTGTAATGCTTTACTTTATCACTAAGCGGTAGCGATAGTCATGGAAGCATAAGATTGGCGAGACGACAACGATGCTACGATGGAGATCAAGGTGTCGCGCCGGTGACGATGGTGATCATGACGGTGCTTCGGAGATGGAGATCACAAGCACAAGATGATGATGGCCATATCATATCACTTATATTGATTGCATGTGATGTTTATCTTTTATGCATCTTATCTTGCTTTGATTGACGGTAGCATTATAAGATGATCTCTCACTAAATTATCAAGAAGTGTTCTCCCTGAGTATGCACCGTTGCAAAAGTTCTTCGTGCTAAGACACCACGTGATGATCGGGTGTGATAGGCTCTACGTTCAAATACAACGGGTGCCAAACAGTTGCACACGCGGAATACTCAGGTTGTACTTGACGAGCCAAGCATATACAGATATGGCCTCGGAACACGGAGACCGAAAGGTCGAGCGTGAATCATATAGTAGATATGATCAACATAGTGATGTTCACCAATGAAACTACTCTATCTCACGTGATGATCGGACATGGTTTAGTTGATTTGGATCACGTAATCACTTAGAGGATTAGAGGGATGTCTATCTAAGTGGGAGTTCTTTAAGTAATATGATTAATTGAACCTAAATTTATCATGAACTTAGTACCTGATAGTATCTTGCTTGTTTATGTATGATTGTAGATAAATGGCCCGTGCTGTTGTTCCGTTGAATTTTAATGCGTTCCTTGAGAAAGCAAAGTTGAAAGATGATGGTAGCAATTACACAGACTGGGTCCGTAACTTGAGGATTATCCTCATTGCTGCACAGAAGAATTACGTCCTGGAAGCACCGCTGGGTGCCAGGCCTGCTGCTGGAGCGACACCAGATGTTGTGAACGTCTGGCAGAGCAAAGCTGATGACTACTCGATAGTTCAGTGTGCCATGCTTTACGGCTTAGAACCGGGACTTCAACGACGTTTTGAACGTCATGGAGCATATGAGATGTTCCAGGAGTTGAAGTTAATATTTCAAGCAAATGCCCGGATTGAGAGATATGAAGTCTCCAGTAAGTTCTATAGCTGCAAGATGGTGGAGAACAGTTCTGTCAGTGAGCATATACTCAAAATGTCTGGGTATAATAATCACTTGATTCAAATGGGAGTTAATCTTCCAGATGATTGCGTCATTGACAGAATTCTCCAATCACTGCCACCAAGCTACAAGAGCTTCGTGATGAACTATAATATGCAAGGGATGAATAAGACTATTCCCGAGCTCTTCGCAATGCTGAAAGCTGCGGAGGTAGAAATCAAAAAGGAGCATCAAGTGTTGATGGTCAACAAGACCACTAGTTTCAGGAAAAAGGGCAAAGGGAAGAAGAAAGGGAACTTCAAGAAGAAGAACAAGCAAGTTACTGCTCAACAGAAGAAACCCAAGTCTGGGCCTAAGCCTGAAACTGAGTGCTTCTACTGCAAGCAGACTGGTCACTGGAAGCGGAACTGCCCCAAGTATTTAGCGGATAAGAAGGATGGCAAGGTGAACAAAGGTATATGTGATATACATGTTATTGATGTGTACCTTACTAATGCTCGCAGTAGCACCTGGGTATTTGATACTGGTTCTGTTGCTAATATTTGCAACTCGAAATAGGGACTACGGATTAAGCGAAGATTGGCTAAGGACGAGGTGATAATGCGCGTGGGAAACGGTTCCAAAGTCGATGTGATCGCAGTCGGCACGCTACCTCTACATCTACCTTCGGGATTAATATTAGACCAAAATAATTGTTATTTGGTGCCAGCGTTAAGCATGAACATTATATCTGGATCTTGTTTGATGCGAGACGGTTATTCATTTAAATCAGAGAATAATGGTTGTTCTATTTATATGAGTAATATCTTTTATGGTCATGCGCCCTTGAAGAGTGGTCTATTCTTATTGAATCTCGATAGTAGTAACACACATATTCATAATGTTGAAGCCAAAAGATGCAGAGTTGATAATGATAGTGCAACCTATTTGTGGCACTGCCGTTTAGGTCATATCGGTGTAAAGCGCATGAAGAAACTCCATACTGATGGACTTTTGGAACCACTTGATTATGAATCACTTGGTACTTGCGAACCGTGCCTCATGGGCAAGATGACTAAAACGCCGTTCTCCAGTACTATGGAGAGAGCAACAGATTTGTTGGAAATCATACATACAGATGTATGTGGTCCGATGAATATTGAGGCTCGTGGCGGATATCGTTATTTTCTCACCTTCACAGATGACTTAAGCAGATATGGGTATATCTACTTAATGAAACATAAGTCTGAAACGTTTGAAAAGTTCAACGAATTTCAGAGTGAAGTTGAAAATCATCGTAACAAGAAAATAAAGTTTCTACGATCTGATCGTGGAGGAGAATATTTGAGTTACGAGTTTGGTGTACATTTGAAACAATGCGGAATAGTTTCGCAACTCACGCCAGCCGGAACACCACAGCGTAATGGTGTGTCCGAACGTCGTAATCGTACTTTACTAGATATGGTGTGATCTATGATGTCTCTTGCTGATTTACCGCTATCGTTTTGGGGTTATGCTTTGGAGACGACCGCATTCACGTTAAATAGGGCACCATCAAAATCCGTTGAGACGACGCCTTATGAACTATGGTTTGGCAAGAAACCAAAGTTGTCGTTTCTGAAAGTTTGGGGCTGCGATGCTTATGTGAAAAAGCTTCAACCTGATAAGCTCGAACCCAAATCGGAGAAATGTGTCTTCATAGGATATCCAAAGGAGACTATTGGATACACCTTCTATCACAGATCCGAAGGCAAGACTTTTGTTGCTAAGTTCGTAAACTTTCTGGAGAAGGAGTTTCTCTCGAAAGAAGTGAGTAGGAGGAAAGTAGAACTTGATGAGGTAACTGTACCTGCTCCCTTATTGGAAAGTAGTGCATCACAGAAAACTGTTTCTGTGACACCTACACCAATTAGTGAGGAAGCTAATGATAATGATCATGAAACTTCAGAACAAGATACTACTGAACCTCGTAGATCAACCAGAGTGAGATCCGCACCAGAGTGGTACGGTAATCCTATTCTGGAAGTCATGCTACTAGATCATGATGAACCTACGAACTATGAAGAAGCGATGGTGATCCCAGATTCCGCAAAATGGCTTGAAGCCATGAAATCTGAGATGGGATCCATGTATGAGAACAAAGTATGGACTTTGGTTGACTTGCCCAATGATCGGCAAGCAATTGAGAATAAATGGATCTTCAAGAAGAAGACTGACGCCGACGGTAATATTACTGTCTACAAAGCTCGACTTATCGCAAAAGGGTTTCGGGAAGTTCAAGGGATTGACTACGATGAGACCTTCTTACCCGTAGTGATGCTTAAGTCTGTCCGAATCATGTTAGCAATTGCCGCATTTTATGATTATGAAATTTGGCAGATGGATGTCAAAACTGCATTCCTGAATGGATTTCTGGAAGAAGAGTTGTATATGATGCAACCGGAAGGTTTTGTCGATCCAAAGGGAGCTAACAGAGTATGCAAGCTCTAGCGATCCATTTATGGACTGGTGCAAGCCTCTCGGAGATGGAATAAACGCTTTGATAGTGTGATCAAAGCATTTGGTTTTATACAGACTTTTGGAGAAGCCTGTATTTACAAGAAAGTGAGTGGGAGCTCTATAGCATTTCTGATATTATATGTGGATGACATATTACTGATTGGAAATGATATAGAATTTCTGGATAGCATAAAGGGATACTTGAATAAGAGTTTTTCAATGAAAGACCTCGGTGAAGCTGCTAACATATTAGGCATAAAGATCTATAGAGATAGATCAAGACGTTTAATTGGACTTTCAAAAAGCACATACCTTGACAAGATTTTGAAGAAGTTCAAAATGGATCAAGCAAAGAAAGGGTTCTTGCCTGTGTTACAAGGTGTGAAGTTGAGTCAGACTCAATGCTCGACCACTGCAGAAGATAGAGAGAAAATGAAAGATGTTCCCTATGCTTCAGCCATAGGCTCTATCATGTATGCGATGCTGTGTACCAGACCTGATGTGTGCCTTGCTATAAGTCTAGCAGGGAGGTACCAAAATAATCCAGGAGTGGATCACTGGACGGCGGTCAAGAACATCCTGAAGTGCCTGAAAAGGACTAAGGATATGTTTCTCGTATATGGAGGTGACAAAGAGCTAATCGTAAACGGTTACGTTGATGCAAGCTTTGACACTGATCCGGATGATTCTAAATCGCAAACCGGATACGTGTTTACATTAAACGGTGGAGCTGTCAGTTGGTGTAGTTCTAAACAAAGCGTCGTGGCGGGATCTACGTGTGAAGCAGAATACATAGCTGCTTCGGAAGCAGCGAATGAAGGAGTCTGGATGAAGGAGTTCATATCCGATCTAGGTGTCATACCTAGTGCATCGGGTCCAATGAAAATCTTTTGTGACAATACTGGTGCAATTGCCTTGGCGAAGGAATCCAGATTTCACAAGAGAACCAAGCACATCAAGAGACGCTTCAATTCTATCCGGGATCTAGTCCAGGTGGGAGACATAGAGATTTGCAAGATACATACGGATCTAAATGTTGCAGATCCGTTGACTAAGCCTCTTCCACAAGCAAAACATGATCAGCACCAAGGCTCCATGGGTGTTAGAATCATTACTGTGTAATCTAGATTATTGACTCTAGTGCAAGTGGGAGACTGAAGGAAATATGCCCTAGAGGCAAATAATAAAGTTATTATTTATTTCCTTATATCATGATAAAAGTTTATTATTCATGCTAGAATTGTATTAACCAGAAACATAATACATGTGTGAATACATAGACAAACAGAGTGTCACTAGTATGCCTCTACTTGACTAGCTCATTAATCAAAGATGGTTATGTTTCCTAACATGGACAAAGAGTTGTTATTTGATTAACGGGATCACATCATTAGTTGAATGATCTGATTGACATGACCCATTCCATTAGCTTAGCACCCGATCGTTTAGTATGTTGCTATTGCTTTCTTCGTGACTTATACATGTTCCTATGACTATGAGATTATGCAACTCCCGTTTGCTAGAGGAACACTTTGTGTGCTACCAAACGTCACAACGTAACTGGGTGATTATAAAGGAGCTCTACAGGTGTCTCCAAAGGTACATGTTGGGTTGGCGTATTTCGAGATTAGGCTTTGTCACTCCGATTGTTGAAGAGGTATCTCTGGGCCCTCTCGGTAATGCACATCACTTAAGCCTTGCAAGCATTGCAACTAATGAGTTAGTTGCGGGATGATGTATTACAGAACGAGTAAAGAGACTTGCCGGTAACGAGATTGAACTAGGTATGGGATACCGACGATCGAATCTCGGGCAAGTAACATACCGATGACAAAGGGAACAACGTATGTTGTTATGCGGTCTGACCGATAAAAGATCTTCGTAGAATATGTAGGAGCCAATATGAGCATCCAGGTTCCGCTATTGGTTATTGACAGGAGACGTGTCTCGGTCATGTCTACATTGTTCTCGAACCCGTAGCTAGGGTCCGCACGCTTAAGGTTACGATGACAATTATATTATGAGTTTATGCATTTTGATGTACCGAAGGTTGTTCAGAGTCCCAGATGTGATCACGGACATGACGAGAAGTCTCGAAATGGTCGAGACATAAAGATTGATATATTGGAAGCCTATGTTTGGATATCGGAAGTGTTCCGGGTGAAATCGGGAGGTTACCGGAGTACCGGGAGGTTACCGGAACCCCCCGGGAGGTATATGGACCTTAGTGGGACTTAGTGGAAGAGAGGAGAGGTGGCCAGAGATGGGCCGCGCGCCCCTCCCCCCCCTTGGTCCGAACTGGACAAGGAGAGGGGGCCGGCCCCCCTTCCTCCTCTCTCTCCTCTTTCCCCCCCTCCACGAATCCTATTCCAACTAGGAAAGGGGGGAGTCCTACTCCCAGAGGGAGTAGGACTCCTCCTGGCGCGCCTCTCCCGGCCGGCCGGCCCCCCTCCCTTGAACCTTTATATACGGAGGCAGGGGCACCCCCTAGAGACAAGTTGATCCACGTGATCATATTCTTAGCCGTGTGCGGTGCCCCCTTCCACCATAGTCCTCGATAATATTGTAGCGGTGCTTAGGCGAAGCCCGGCGACAGTAGTACATCAAGATCGTCACCACGCCGTCGTGCTGACGGAACTCTTCCCCGACACTTTGCTGGATCGGAGTCCGGAGATCGTCATCGAGCTGAACGTGTGCTAGAACTCGGAGGTGCCGTAGTTTCGGTGCTTGATCGGTCGGACCGTGAAGACGTACGACTACATCAACCAAGTTAACGCTTCCGTTGTCGATCTACAAGGGTACGTAGATCACACTCTCCCCCTCTCGTTGCTATGCATCACCATGATCTTGCGTGTGCGTAGGAATTTTTTTGAAATTACTACGAAACCCAACATATACCTCGGTCGATGGCTGCGGACACATTCATGGACTGGTGGCTTAGGCACCCCGGTAGCTTCAGGAAAGCGGAGAGGCGGGGCTTTGACTCCTTGGCGATTGGCATTGCTTGGTCATTGTGGAAGCGGAGGAATGCACGTGTTTTCAAATGATTGGAGCAGCAAGTTGGAGCTCACGTCTTAGCTTCTCAAATCTTGGATAAAATCAAGGACCGGAAACTTGCACAAAATGGAGACATCAGTTTAGGTAGCTAGCATTGTGTGGAGTGGGTGTCACCTACGATGATGTTCGCATCCTGCTTGTAAACAACATTTGCTCTGTTCTGTAAAATTAAGGTATGCTCTTTAAAAGAACATGTAAATGACCTTTTATGTATTACTCCTCCATTTTAGAAGAAGTGTCTTAAGTTTAGTACTAAAGTTAATAAAAAATTAAAATTAGTATAAAATTAAGACACTTATTTTAAGACTACATGAGACATGCGTGACAAAGGGCAGACTGGAGAAGCTTACGGAAATGAAGTGATAATGGACAAAAAGGTGCCACGAAGCAAAAGAACCAGGAAAGAAGGCGTTGAGCTCCACTACCAACGCATATCTGACTTCACCACCCACAGCTAGCTGTGCCATGCATCAAAGAAAGAGGAAAGAACAAAGCAGTATTGGTTCCGGTGAACAAAACCAGCAGCACGACAATTAAGCCAGACTGGGCTACAATCAAAGATTATAGCCGGTCTGGAACATGACAGTCAAGGGCCCCCATCGGTACACGTTGCAATCCAAACCAGGCATAAGAGAATGAAGGCAAACACAAAACTTCCTACGATCAACTTACACAAAAATGCTCCGGGAAAACATAAATTTCCCCTCTCTCTCTCTCTCTATCTCTCTCTCTCTCTCTAATTAATCTGAGCTCTGACTTTCTGAAGCTAATATCTCGATTTCTAATAAGCTATTGTGCTTCAGGATCTCGAAGCGAGGCATCAACGAATCTCACAGCTGCACCCCTCGCCGCCGTGCAACCCCAGCCGGTTCAAGCACAAGCATATCTTCTGCCTCTCCGAGTATCCCGTCCTAAGAACACCATCCGCTTTTCGGCTTAGCGGCGGCTGGTAGGGCGGGCTTATGGACAGGTTCAGGTCGATCATGCCCACGCCGAGGTTCCCCGCCAGTGACGGCGGCAAGGACACGCTGTCGTCGGCGTCGCTGCTGTGGCCGCTCGCATCGGGCGAGCAGCTGGAGCCGCCCGCGAGGTGGTGAGGGCTGGCGCCGCTCGCCACGACGGGGGACGAAGGCGTGTGCATCCCCTGCACGGCGGTGGTGCCAGCATTGAGCGGGCGGTGGGTCTGCGGGTCGACGCCGCGGGCGAGGAGCTTGCGCTTGACGTGCGTGTTCCAGTAGTTCTTGATCTCGTTGTCCGTCCTCCCCGGCAGCCTCCCGGCGATCAGCGACCACCTGCAAAGCAAGGAAGCCAAGAATCAATATCACCGCCGTCCGCCGTCACATCGCATCCGACACATATATTTCAGTTCAGATTTTTCGATGGCCATAGCAAGCTGGGGCTTAATTAGATGGCTTACTTGTTTCCGAGGAACTCGTGAAGCTTGATGATGAGCTCGTCCTCCTCGTCGGAGAAATTGCCGCGCTTAAGGTCCGGCCTCAGGTAGTTGATCCACCGCAGCCGGCAGCTCTTTCCACAACGCAGCAACCCTACACGAATACATGCAGACGAATCAACATCACCCTCCCACACGGCCGGCATGCATGCCAATGTTGAGTCCTGATACCAAATAAAGATATACTATGTTGTACCTGCTGCTTTGGGGAGCGATCTCCAGCACCCTTCTCCATGGTCCTTGATGTGGGCGATGAGCCGCTGATCCTCTTCCTTGGTCCAGGCGCCCTTGTTGGTGTGCGCCTTCTCGCAGCACGGCGATCTCCCCATGTCCGCCGACGGCCCACAGCCCTAGGCAAGAGAGAGAGAGAGAGAGAGAGAGAGAGAGAGAGAGAGCGAGAGAGAGAGACAGACACAGCCCTAGGCAAGTGACGACTGTGGTTTGATCTCAGGGAGGAAAGAAAGGGGTTATATGGTGGCGGAGAAGGAGGGGCGGAGGGAGAGAAAGCGGGGCGAGGTCGAGGTGGATGGAGAGAGATAGAGCGGAAAGGGTCCCATTCCCATTGACCCGGATCACTCCGAGACATTTGACCGAGTTGGTGCGAGGAGAGAGAGGAGGGGGTGAGTGAGTGGTTGCGGAGCCCCAGGGACGGATTTGGTAGGTTGGTAGGTAGGGAATGGCATGCTTCTGCTCCTGTCCGGAGCCCCTCTTCTTCTTTCTTTCTTTCTTTTTTTTGCGCATCCCCCCTTTCCCTCCCTTGTCCTATCTCATCGCTTCAATTGTTTGGTTTCATAGATAATTGCTCCCGCACTTGCAACCTGTGTCAATATTCTAACAAGTTAGCTCTGATTATCTATTCATATTAGTGTGATTTGTATAAATAATTGTTTATCAAACCCGTGATTTACCTACCTAAATATTTTAGTTGATAATCACTTATTTGGCAAGAACTTAATGTCTTGCCAAACAAAACATAATTTTATTTGTCAAGTGATGAATAACATACGAGAGGGAAAGAGGAGTGCTGGACCAAGGACGAAGTGGATGATAGAACCTTATACTCTTTTGAAGTACATATACATTCAAAAGAATGTAATTTCTCGTGTGTTGCAACAGGAACATAGACTAACATAATATTTAATGTCTTTTACGAATAGACCAGAAGATAATTTCTCGTGCGTTGCAATGGAAACATACACATGCTAGTAGATTAGCCTGTGACTACACGTTTATTATTATGTTGATGCGTTAAAATCTTAGTAAGCTTTGATACGTAATCATCATGATTTACCTGTCATTTTATTGTTAAGAATTTATTTGATAAGAACTAATTTAGCAAGTTTTTCTACCCGATCACCAAGATTTACTTGCCATCTTATTTTTAATCATTTATTTGGTGAAAACTTAATGACTTACCAAAAAACTATTATTTATTTTGGAAAACTAATAAGACGTGGGAGAAAAATCAAAGATGGAAGGGGGGGGGGGGGAGGAAAGGGGGGAAACCTTACGTCCTTTTGGAGTACATATAAGTAGAGAATAATATATTTATGTTACTTTATTCTGTACCCAGTTCCTGCATAATATGCCACTGTAGTCCTGAACCTCTATGCTAGTAACTATTTTTAGCTATGGACTATGATATCTGGTGACAAAACAAAACAACTCGTGATCGCTATTGTCGCATGCTCGTTTTCGTAGATTCTTCCCTTCTCTTGAAAATTGTAGCTAGTGATACTAATCACTGGTTTTTTTCATTGTATTCCTTTCTAGTCACAGAACAATACGAAAAAGAACAAAGTGATAGAAATGGACTTGAACCGGATCTATTTAATAGCTACTAAGCCCAATAACCAACGCCAACCATCTTTACTTGTTGTTTGATGTACATAAATAAGGGTATTTGAATCCATCTTTTTCTATGATATCACCAGAAAAATAATTTTAGGAATGGTAACTTTGGCATGAGCGTGTGATAACTATGACACGAGCAGCCTGGTAACTATACCTGATAAGGTTGCTAACTATAGCATGAGAAGGCAATAAACTATATCATGAGAAGCATGGTAACTTTACACATAAGTTACCTGGTAGGTTTCAACAAACCCCCTCCCATTGAAAAAGTTACCATGATGTTTGAATGCAAGTAATCAGGTCTATGGTGCGTAAATTACCATCCAATTTACACAAAATTTATCTCGAGGAGGGGGGGGGTACATTTCAACAACAAAAAATCCCCAGGTCAAAATTACCATGGTGTTTGTATGTAAGTTGTCCGGTTTATGGTGTGAAAATTACCATGTTGTTTACACAGAAATTATCAGGGGTATGTTTCGAAAACTTCCCCCCCCCCCCAGGTGAAAAGTTAGCACAATGTTGGAATGTAAGTTATCAGGTCCTTGGTGGGTAAATTATCATGCTATTACATAGAAGTTACCGGGGTTATGTTTCAACAAACTTTTTTCCTTGGGTCAAAGTTATAATGGTGTTTTATACATAAGCTATCATGTCTGTGATACATAACTTATCATGTTGTTTACACATGCAGTTATCGGGGTGTGTTTCATCATCTTCCCCTCCCCGGTCAAAGTTATCAGATCTGCGGCAAGTAAAAGTACCATGCTACTCCTCCCACCCAAGTCAAAATTTGATGGTGTTTGCACGTAAATTACCATGTGTGACATCCCGGCTTAATAGGGATGATAGACTACTCATGTCAACAAGGTGCACCTTCTTTTCCGAGAGCCCACTCGAAAGGAACCTAAAAGTTAAGTGTGCTTCATATTTTTACTTGACGTGGACTATTTAGAGAGAAAGTTACCGGGGTATGTTTTCAATAACTTATGTGTAACGAGCATGGTATTTTACACATTATTTATTGGAGTATGTTTAAATAACTTTTCCCCAAGTCAAAGTTCAAGAGTGTTTGCACGTAAGTTACCATGTGTGACATCTTAACTTAATATGAATGATACACTACTCATATCAACAAGGTGCACCTTACTTTCTGGGAGCCCACCGGAAAAGAACCTCAAAACTAAGCATGTTTGGCTTGGAGCAGTTCAAGAATTGGTGACTGAATGAGAAGTTGATCCCGGGTGCGCACGAGTGAGGACAAAGAGCGTAGGAAAGACTATTGTTGGTCTGTAGATCCAGTCTATGTCCCAGGCACAATAGCTAAGAATCGGTGGGTGGACCAATGTGTTTAGTCTGGGCATTACAATTTGTATCAGAGTTGAACCTCGCGGTTACAAGGGTGTGTGAGGATCAGTGATGAATACATGCGGCACATGTAAATTTTAACACTGGTGTGCACAAACATGTGCCAAGATGGAATGTTCATGATGGGCCGACGAAGACGTGTTTTCCTTTGAGAGGGGGGGTGTTATGTCTCGGTTTAATATGAATGATAGACTACTCATATGAACAAGGTGCACTTTCTTCCTGGGAGCCCACCCGAGAGAACCTCAATGTTAAGAGTGCTTGGCTTGGAGTAATTTGAGGATAGTTGTCCGACTAGAAGTTGATCCCATGTGCACATGAGTAAGAACAAAGTGCGCAGGAAAAGACTAGAATTGACCTGTGAGAATGTGAGACGAATTTGTATGCCAGACTTAACAGCCACGAATCCATGGGTGGACCGATGGGTTTGGCCCGGGCGTTACACCATAATGATGAGCAATAAGGTAGCATGACTTGTCCCATCCTCATATATAGTTTGGTGATGTAAAGGCCAAAGACACAAGATTCTTCATTTGATTACTAATTTAATAATAAATAAGGTTCCTTTAATAGAGAAGAATGATCAAACCCCTACATTACTTCAAAAAATCTTATAGGTGGCCTTAAAGAAGTGGCTGGCGCCTTCAAGTACCAGTCACTATTATTTTTGAAAAGTAGTAATGGCGAGTAAATACAAGCACTCGCCACTGAAACCATGCAAGTAATGGCCGCCAGAAACACTCGCCAGCTAGTCATAAACTCTTTCAAATTTGACCACATGGTGAAAGCGAGAAGTGGCGGACGCGTTGAAATTGCCCATCACTAATTTGGCGTGCAATAGTGGTGGGCCAAAATAATGCCCCCCACAACAGTATTTCGGTAAAACACGCCAACCTAACTCAAAATTTCCAAAAGATAGCGGTGGCGGGCTCTTTTAGCCGTCCTCCACTCATTCGTTAGATCCAAAAATTTCTAAGAAAATCATCATTACCAAACCTAGAATATTCTCAAATTTGAGCATGGTGCTTTGGATGGAGTGTATTACTAATGGAAAATGTTTAAAGTCCCAATGATTTAAATAAATGGAGGAAGGCGGTGATTTCCGTTCGAAACCCTAACACTTTGTGGGAGAGTGTTTACTTTGTACACGAAGTACATCAAGTTTTTGCCTTAACACTGTTAATTTTTTACCACATAATTTAGGGGTATTATAAAAATACCATGACAGGTTTGATCTCTTTCCGATCTTGCTTGTACACTCATAGATTTTTGCCCTAAATCAGTTAATGTCTCATAAATAGCAGGCCAACTAGAAAAGTCGCCAACTTTGAGAATGGGGCTTTCGTTGGTATGTATTAATCAAAGGAAAAGTTTGAAGTTCAAATGTTTTTAAAAATTGATTTTAGTGTGGTAGGATCTGATTCAAAACTTAGTTGTGGCAGGTGCCAAGTGGCACCCTCCACTCGAATGTAGCTATGGCGGGTATTCGATGTCGCCCGTCACTGCTATCTACCACCTTATCCACCAAACCTGCTCACACCCGCAGCCACTCACACCTTATCCACAAACACAAAGTCTTTCTCCCTCTCGCTCTCTTGTGTCGTTGTCATCGCCAGTGTCCTAGCGCCCTTCGATGTTGTCACCATTGTGGTCACCATTCGCCGCCTCCAACATCGTCACCTTCCCCATCTTCCCCGCCGCCCACACCGTTCATCGTCGCCTCGTGTGTCCTCACCCTCGCCTTCCCTTTTCGCCTCTAGCATCCTCGCCCTCACCATTACCCTTGTCTTCTGCTGCCTCCAACGTTATCGGTGTCCCTGTTGACCTCACCGTCCGCCGCCACCATCGTCCTTGCCCCTCCGCCCCTGTAACCACACCTCTCTCTTATTGTAGAGTGTAGTTGTTCTTGGTTATTGTAATCATAAATTTGCAACATTTTGGTAGTGTAGTAAAAGTTTCTTATAGGATGTACTATAGTAAAATTTTCTATCTATAGTTGTGATAATGAATAACTTTCTTTTATACTGGTAAAAGTTTGGACACATCGTATTTGTTCCCGGGCACAGATGAGCCCATAAGTGAAAGGTAAATTTGTTTCAAATACTAGAAAAATTCAAAAAAATATATGATTTTTTATGGTGAAAGATGCTTGAGATAAATTTAAGAGTATTTGGACATCTAAGTAGCTCTTAGCAAAAAAGAGAACTTTTTTTTGAACGGTCACCGGGGGGAGGTCCCCACCTAAATATATTGCTCAAAAAGCTGCCAAAGCCAAGAGTCACCCATTAACTTTGGATGATCCAGTTTATAAGGAAAACAAAATCGAAAACCTAAACAAATTGACCCCGTTTATAAGGGAAATCGGGCCGAAGACCATACAAGCAACAAGGTTACAGAAGAAGAGAGAAAAACTGACGCACATCAATGACTGAAGAAGAGAAGAAAAAAAGGACACCCCGAACAAGGGATGACCTAGTTGGCAGACCAAAGGACCAACACCACGGAGGCAGCAGTAGAAGAGGGGTGCCATCGAAGGATCACAATACCAAGACTAATCATGTAACACCCCGGATGTAACTTTCCCAATTTGTACTCCAACTCTTGCCGTTTCCGGCGTTAAGTTAATTTATTTTCTCGGATTCGGGTTTTTATCTCCATGTGTTGTTATCGTTGTCATGCATCTCATATCATGTCATCATGTGCATTGCATTTGCATACGTGTTCGTCTCATGCATTCGAGCTTTTTCCCCGTTGTCCGTTTTGCATTCCGGCGCTTCGTTCTCCTCCGGTGGTCATTTCTATCTTTCTTTCGTGTGTGGGGATTAAACATTTCCGGATTGGACCGAGACTTGCCAAGCAGCCTTGGTTTACTACCGGTAGACCGCCTGTCAAGTTTCGTATCATTTGGACTTTGTTTGACACTCCAACGGTTAACCGAGGGACCGAGAAGGCCTCGTGTGTGTTGCAGCCCAACACCCCTCCAATTTGGTCCAAAACCCACCTAAGCCTTCTACATCATCTAGAGCGTTCGATCATGATCGCGTGGCCGAAAACCGCACCTCATTTGGACTCTCCTAGCTCCCTCTACCTCTATTTAAAGTTCCCTCCCGAAATTTTTCGGATCTCTCCACCCCTAACCCTAAAATATCTCCTCCGCCGCCGCCGGACACGTCCGGACGGAGCGGACGTGTCCGCTCGCCGCCACCGACCAACCGCGCGGTGCCACGTGGCACCCCGGCGCCCGCCGCCACCGCGGCCCGCGGGAGCCCGCGGCCGGCCCTCCTCCACCGCCTCCCGGGCCGCGCCTCCACCGCGCCCCCCCGCCGCGAGCTCCGCCGCGCGCCGCCGAACCGCCCGACGTCGCTCCTCCGCCGCTCCGCCGCCTCCCCGCCGGCGCGCCCCGCCGCCGCACCGGGCCTCCGCGGCCGCCGCCGCGCTCCGCCGCCCCGGTCGCGCCTCGCCGCCCGGCCGCCACCGCCATCACCACCGCCGCCCGGCCGTCTCCCCCTCCTCCGGCGTCATCCCCACCGCCGGTGAATAGTGCCCCGGCCATCCTCGAAGTCTGCGCCCGGCCAGATCTGAGATCAGTTCTTTTTTCGGGTTGACTTTTCTCAGAAACCCTAATCCATGTGCCTATCTTCATCATGCTATAACTTTTCATCCGTAGCTCCGATTCATGCATATAGCATATCAAAATGTTCATCTTAGAGAGTACATCATTTCATTCCATTGCATCATTTTCATTTGAGTTCATCTTGATACCCGAAATGCTATTATAAGAGGGCTACTTGAGTTAATTGTCAGATCTGCTACTCCATTTAGCTTTTTGTCATTTTTTCCATGATTATTGTGTGCATGATATGCCCATTAGTTCTACATATGTTTTGTTAAGGGTTTTGCCATCTTTCCAGAGGTGCAACCCAGGTATTTTTGTGATGAGTGTGGTGAGTAGCACAAGCTCGCAAAGTGGTGCACTTAGTAATTCTGATTTCAGGGACTTAGCATTTCCACTAAGTCCTTGATCTGTTTATCTCATGATGCCATATGTTCATGTTGTTTCCTAGTGATCCGTGCCTCTTTTGAGGATGATCAGTAAGGATGTTTTATTAATCTTGTAGTGCTCTATCCATCCGTTTCTTTGTTTGCAATTATGGAGCACCCTATCTTGAGTCAATCGAGCTCTACTTTTGCTACTTTGTGAATCTGGGCAGATTGTCAACTTGTTTGCAATTTTGCCGATGATGTTGTAGTTGATCCGTGCATGCTATGCTATTGTTCTTGCCATGTCTAGCTTGAATTTTGTGTATTCTTGATGGATGTATGCTTATCTTATCATAACTTGCTCCGTAGTGAGTGCATCGAGCTCGTAAACATGCCTACTTGAGATATGTTTCAGCATGTTCCAGCTTTCACTAAGTCTGTGACCTGTTTATGTTTTTGCCATGTTCACATGCTTGCAATTGTATTTTTATGATCCCTTTTGGCTCAAGGTCACTAAGGGACTTTTGTTAAGCTCCTTGAGTAGCTCCATGCCATACTTTACTTTGCCATGTTCAGGTCCTGTAGCATGTAGTTTTGTTGCTCCGAAGAGTGCTACCTGATCTGAAATTCCAGACAAGTGTTAATTTCACTAAGTCTGAGATCTGTTTGCCATATGCATTTTTGCCATGCTTGTTTGAACCTGTTAATGGATGATTTGGCCGTAGCTCAGTGCTAGACTTTTGTTAAGCATCTTGAATGCATCCCTGCCATGTATTTTGTTGTCATGTTTGGGTGCTGTAGCATGTTCATCTCATTGTATTTAGATGGCTACTTGCTGTAAATCGCAGACCGGTGCCATATTTGAATCGCTTGCCATTTCCAAATCGTAACTCCGATTCCGGCGTTCTTTATATCGTTTTCAAGCGATTTCATCTATTCTTTCCAGTGGCACACTTGTATTTCCAAGTTGAGGCTAGGTTCTTGCATTTCCTGTCATATCTTGCATATGCATCCCGCATCGCATCCCGCATAGCATATCATCTTTGCATCATGTTGTTTGATCTTTGCACGTGGTTGATTGTGTCCTTGTTGCTTGTTTGTCTTGTTTGGGTAGAGCCGGGAGACGAGTTCGCTAACGAGGAGACCGTTGAGTTTGCTTTCGAGGATCCAGTCAACTCTGACAACTGTGCAGGCAAGATGATCGTACCCTCGAAATCACTACTATCTTTGCTATGCTAGTTTGCTCGCTCTTTTGCTATGCCAATGCTACGATGCCTACCACTTGCTTTAAAGCCTCCAAATTGCCATGTCAAACATCTAACCCACCATGTCCTAGCAAACCGTTGATTGGCTATGTTACCGCATTGCTCAGCCCCTCTTATAGCGTTGTTAGTTGCAGGTGAAGATTTGGAGACCATTCCTTGTTGCAACATTTATTTATTTGTTGGGATATCATTATATTGCCATGTCATCTTAATGCATATATATACTTGGTAAAGGGTGGAAGGCTCGGCCTCTCGCCTAGTGTTTTGCTCCACTCTTGTCGCCCTAGTTTTCCGTCATATCGGTGTTATATTTCCGGATTTTTGCATTCCTTACGCGGTTGGGTTATAATGGGAACCCCTTGATATTTCGCCTTGAGTAAAGCTTTTCCAGCAATGCCCAACATTGGTTTTACCATTTGCCACCTAGCCTCTTTTCCCTTGGGTTTCCGGAGCCCAAGGGTCATCTTATTTTAAACCCCCTGGGCCAGTGCTCCTCTGAGTGTTGGTCCACCTGTCAGCTGCGGTGGCCACCAGGGGCAACTCTGGGCTGGCCTACCCGTACCTAGGACAATCTAAGTGTGCCCTGAGAAAGAGATATGTGCAGCTCCTATCAGGATTTGTCGGCACATTTGGGCGGTGTTGCTGGTCTTGTTTTAACCTGTCGAAGTGTCTTGAAGAACCGAGATACCGAGTCTGATCGGAACGTCTTGGGGGGAGGTCTATTCCTTCGTTGACCGTGAGAGCTTGTCATGGGCTAAGTTGGGACTCCCCTGCAGGGATTTGAACTTTTGAAAGCCGTGCCCGCGGTTATGGGTAGATGGGAATTTGTTAATGTCCAGTTGTAGATAACTTGAACCTTAACTTAATTAAAATGAATCAACCGAGTGTGTTACCGTGATGGCCTCTTCTCGGCAGAGTTCGGGAAGCGGACACGGTGTTGGAGTAATGTTTGCGCAGGTGGTTCTCTAGTTTCTCTCTCGCGCTTTGCCTCCTCTTCTCGCTCTCTTTTGCGAATAAGTTAGCCACCATATTTGCTAGTCGCTTGCTGCAGCTCCACATGTTTACCTTGCCTTACCTATAAGCTTAAATAGTCTTGATCGCGAGGGTGCGAGATTGCTGAGTCCTTGTGGCTCACAGATTACTATTACACCAGATGCAGGGCCTGATGATTCCGCTCCAGGAGACGCGTTTGAGCTCAAGTGGGAGTTCAACGAACACTCTCAACGTTACTATGTTTCCTTTCCTGATGATCAGTAGTGGTGCCCAGTTGGGGGTGATCGGGACCGTGTCGCATGTTGGGTTATCTTTTATTTTGGCGCCGTAGTCGGGCCATGAGTGTTTGGATGATGTAATGTTATTTATGTACTTGATTGACGTGGCGAGTGTAAGCCAACTATGTTATCTCCCCTTTATGATTTATATTACATGGGATGTTGTGAAGATTGCCTAACTTGCGACTTATGCCTTCAATGCGATTATGTCTCTGAGTCGTGCCTCGACACGTGGGAGCTATAGTCGCATCGAGGGTGTTACAAATCAAGCAACCTAACGCACCGCACCAGAGTGCATACCGAACCTCATGACACTACTCAGGAGCATCCACAATCAACGAGTGACAACATGAACCTTGACCAGGAGCTCTGCCATGGGAATTTGGGACGATTAGCAAGTTGGGGAGGCTATTGGGGAACGCAATATTTCAAAAAAATTCCTACGATCACGCAAGATCTATCTAGGAGATGCATAGCAACGACAGGGGAGAGTGTGTCTATGTACCCTCGTAGACCGAAAGCGGAAGCGTTTAGTAACACGGTTGATGTAGTTGAACATCTTTGGGATCCAACCGATCAAGTACCGAACACACGACACCTCCATGATCTGCACACGTTCAGTTCGGTGACGTCCCCTCATACTCTTGATCCAGCTAAGGCCGAGGGTGAGTTCTGTCAGCACGATGGCATGTTGACGGTGATGATGAAGTTACCGACGTAGGGCTTCGCCTAAGCACTACGACAATATGACCGAGGTGTAAAACTGTGGAGGGGGCACCGCACACGGCTAAAGATCAACTTGTATGTCTATGGGGTGCCCCCTCACTACTAGGGAAAACCTTATACACAAAAATTTAGCACTAGCACGTGCCAAAAACGCGCGCTAGTGCTAAGTAGCAGTAGCGCGCGTCCGAAAACCGCGCTACAGATACAATAGTAGCAGTAGCGCGTGCACATGAAAAAGCGCTACGACTAATATTCCCATTGCTAAAACGACAGGCTACGCATAGAAGTAGCGGTCTTGAGAGAAGCGCGCTACTGCTAGGGCATAAGTAGCAGCACGTTTCGCGCGGAGAGCGCTACTGCAAATGGAAATAAAATAAAATGAAAAACAAATGGAAAAGTAAATGAAAAAGAAAGAAATAGAAAAAGGAGAAAGGAAAGAATAAAATGTAGAGCAAAATAAATGAAAAGGCGAAAAAAGGAGAAAGGCGTAGCAGTAGCGTTTGTTCGTAAGAGGCGCTATAGCTAACGTAGCTACAACGCATTTCCTAGACCCCCGGTGTAGAAACAAAAAAGGAAATATGAAATATGAAGGAAATTACATAGCTATAGCAGTAGCGCGTTTTGTGAAAATCCCTATCGCTAACTTAGCTATAGCGCGTTTCGTGAAAAGCGCTACCACTAAGTTTGATTTAACCAAAAAAACCATTTCGCCTCGGCCACCACTTCTCCCCCAAATCCCTCGACCCACCCTGCCGCCGTCTGCCCGATTTGCCGTCGCCCCACTTCGCCGCCGTCTCCTACCGACGTCGACGCCCCTGGTGCCACCAGGGCCGCACACCTTCGACGCCACCGGAGCCGTGCGGCCACATCAACGCCACGGGAGCCGCAGTCGACGCCACCGGATCCTCCCTCGCCACAACTGCCTCCCTCACCGTCACCGGAGACGCCCTGCCTCCCTCGCCACCACCGAAGCCATCCTCTGTATGCCCCCACCCCTCCTCTCTCTCTCTAAATTAGTTAGGTTAATTTAGTTAGGAAAAGAATTTAGTTAGGTTAATTTAGTTAGGAAAAGAATTTAGATAGGGCTTTGACAGAGACGCCCCTGCCTCCCTCGCCGTAGGAAAAAAATGTATATGCTTAACTAGGGCAGTAAGGTTAGGGTTGTAGTGTTTAATTACAAATGTTAGGAAAGTAAGGTTTAACTAGATGTTAACTAGGGTGGTAGGATTTAGTTTAGAGAAAAAATCAATATAAAAATATAAATTTCTATTAGTGTTGCAAGTCTAGTAGGTTCTTAATTTTTAGTGAATTTTTATTAGGACAAAAATTTAGGACATAATTTGAGTTCTAGGTTCATAATTTGAGTTCTAGGGTTCATCCATCTATATTTGGTTTTTGAATTGAGTTTCAGAGAGCATGAGATTTGTGTAGATTTTGTTGAAGTGTCAAACACTAGGAGATGCAAATTTGAAGTGGTCATGATATATGAAAAATCCTACTCCTAGTATATAAAGGAGGGGAGGAGGAGGGCTGGCCACAAGGGGCATGCCCAAGGGGGGGGGGAATCCTACTCCTAGTAGGAGTAGGTTTCCCCCTTTCCTAGTCCAAGTAGGAGAAGAAGGAAGGAGAGGAAGAAGAGAAGGAAAGGGGGGCCCGGCCCCCTTAGCCCTAGTATAATTAGGTTTGGGCTAGGGGGCGCGCCCCACACCTTGGCCTGCCTCCTCTCTTCCACCATTAGGCCCATGAGGCCCAATAACTTCCTGGGGGGGGGGGGGTCGGTAACCCTCGGTACTCCGAAACTTATCTGAAACGACCCGGACCATTCCGGTGTCCGAATGTAGCCTTCCAATATATGAATCTTTATGTCTCGACCATTTCGATACTCCTCGTCATGTCCATGATCACATCCGGGACTCCGAACAACCTTCGGTACATCAAATCACATAATTCATAATACATATCGTCATCGAACGTTAAGCGTGCGGACCCTAGGGGTTCGAGAACTAAGTAGACATTTCTGAGACACATCTCTGGTCAATAACCAATAGTGGAACCTGGATGCTCATATTGGTTCCTACATATTCTACAAAGATCTTTATCGGTCAAACCGCATAACAACATACATTGTTCCCTTTGTCATCGGTATGTTACTTGCCCGAGATTCGATCGTCGGTATCATCATACCTAGTTCAATCTCGTACTGGCAAGTCTCTTTACTCGTTCCGTAATGCATCATCCCATGACTAACTCATTAGTCACATTGCTTGCAAGGCTCATAGTGATGTACATTACCGAGAGGGCCCAGAGATACCTCTCCGATACACGGAGTGACAAATCCTAATCTCGATCTATGCCAACTCAACAAACACCATCGGAGACACCTGAAGAGCATCTTTATAATCACGCAGTTATGTTGTGATGTTTGATAGCACACAAGGTGTTCCTCTGGTATTCGGGAGTTGCATAATCTCATAGTCCAAGGAACATGTATAAGCCATGAAGAAAGCAATAGCAATAAACAAAACGATCATAATGCTAAGCTAATGGATGAGTCTTGGCCATCACATCATTCTCTAATGACGTGATCCCGTTCATCAAATGACAACACATGTCTATGGCTAGGAAACTTAACCATCTTTGATTACTGAGCTAGTCAAGTAGAGACATACTAGGGACACTTTGTTTTTCTATGTATTCACATGTGTACTAAGTTTCCGGTTAATACAATTCTAGCATGAATAATAAACATTTATCATGATATAAGGAAATATAAATAACAACTTTATTATTGCCTCTAGGGCATATTTCTTCCAGTCTCCCACTTGCACTAGAGTCAATAATCTAGTTCACATCGTCATGTGATTTCACACCAAGAGTTCACATCTTTATGTGATTAGTTCACATCTTTATGTGATTAATACCCAAAGGGTTTACTAGAGTCAATAATCTAGCTCACATCGCTATGTGATTAATACCCAAAGTGTGATCATGTTTTGCTTGTGAGAGAATTTTAGTCTACGGGTCTGCAACATTCAGATCCGTATGTATTTTGCAAATTTCTATGTCTACAATACTCTGCACGGAGCTACTCTAGCTAATTGCTCCCACTCTCAATATGTATCTAGATCGGTGTCAAAACCTTGCATCGACGTAACTCTTTACGACAAACTCTTTTATCACCTCCATAACCGAGAAATAATTCCTTAGTCCTCTAAGGATAATTTTGACTGCTGTCCAGAGATCTACTCCTAGATCACTATTGTACTCCCTGGACAAAATCAGGCTAAAGTATACAATAGGTTTGGTACATAGCATAACATACTTTATAGAACCAACTGAGGCATAGGGAATGACTTTTCATTCTCTTTCTATTTTCTATCATGGTCGGGTTTTGAGTCTTTACTCAACTTCACACCTTGCAACATAGGCAAGAACTCCTTCTTTGACTGTTCCATTTTGAACTTACTTCAAAAACTTGTCAAGGTATGTACTTATTGAAAAATTTATCAAGCGTCTTGATCTATCTCTATAGATCTTGATGCCCAATATGTAAGCAGCTTCATCGAGGTCTCTCATTGAAAAATCTTATTCAAGTATCCTTTTATGCTATCCAGAAATTCAATATCATTTCTGATCAACAATATGTCATCCACATATAATATCAGAAATGCTACTATAACATCCCAATTTTCAAATTGGATGTTATACATAGGTCATCATATGCATATCATGTTTTATTTGCATTTTGGTTGTGATCCTTTAAAACCTAAGCAACTCAAGGACCCAAGGATAGAGTTGGGGATTTTATTTATTTTCATATTTGAATTTTCTCAAATTTGAAAAAGCGATCATTTTGGTTTTAATATTTTCCTCTATGAACATTTCTAATATTAAAAATAAAAGAGACAAGATAATATGACTTCTTCAAAAAGAGAGGAATATTAGAGGAAATTTTTTAAAATTAAATAAATATTTTATTTGGATTTTTATTTGAGATTTTATTTGAATTAGAAAAATATGCATTTTTCAAAATTGCTTTTTTAGGCCAGAAAAATGTTCACTTTGTTCTAAATATTTTATTTAGACGGTGAAAATTGTTTTGGCATTTTTAGAATTTTTTATATTTATTAGGATTTTTATTTCTGTGGATTTTTTTTAAAGTTCCCGCCCGACTGGGCCGAAGGCCCAGCCGAGCAGGCAGCAGCCCAAGCCGCCGCCGCCTTGCTCGACACGGACGCCGAGGGGGAGTCCAAGCCGGACTCCGCCCCGGGCCGGCCCCTTGCGCAAGCCTCCCCCTCCCGAGGCTTTAAAAGATGGAGCCCCGGCCCCCTCTCGCCGCACCACCGCCGCAGCAGCAGCAGCCGCCGCCGCTGCAGCCCCGCGTCGTCGCCCCACCCCGCTGACGCCGCACCATGATAAATGTTTATTTATTTCCTTATATCATGATAAATGTTTATTATTCATGCTAGAATTGTATTAACAGGAAACATAATACATGTGTGAATACATAGACAAACAATGTGTCACTAGTATGCCTCTACTTGATTAGCTCGTTGATCAAAGATGGTTATGTTTCCTAACCATAGACATGAGTTGTCATTTGATAAATGGGATCACATCATTAGGAGAATGATGTGATTGACTTTACCCATTCCGTTGGCTTAGCACTTGATCATTTTAGTTTACTTCTATTGCTTTCTTCATGACTTATACATGTTCCTGTGACTATGAGATTATGCAACTCCTGAATACCGGAGGAACACTTTGTGTGCTAGCAAATGTCACAATGTAACTGGGTGATTATAAAGGTGCTCTACAGGTGTCTCCGATGGTACTTGTTGAGTTGGCATAGATCGAGATTAGGATTTTCACTCCGATTGTCGGAGAGGCATCTCCGGGCCCTCTCGGTAATGCACATCACTATAAGCCTTGCAAGCAACATGACTAATGAATTAGTTATGGGATGCATTGCAGAACGAGTAAAGAGACTTGCCGGTAATGATATTGAGCTAGGTATTGAGATACCGACGATCGAATATCAGGCAAGTAGCATACCGATGACAAAGGGAACAACGTATGTTGTTATGCGGTTTGACCGATAAAGATCTTTGTAGAATATGTAGGAACCAATATGAGCATCCAGGTTCCGCTATTGGTTATTGATCGGAGACATGTCTCGGTCATGTCTACATAGTTCTCGAACCCGTAGGGTCCGCACGCTTAAAGTTCTATGACGATCGGTATTATGAGTTTTTGTGTTCTGATGTACCAAAGGTAGTTCGGAGTCCAGGATATGATCACGGACATGACGAGCAGTCTCGAAATGGTAGAGACGTAAAGATTGATATATTGGACGACTATGTTCGGACACCGGAAGTGTTTCAGGACGTTTCAGACATATACCGAAGTACCGGGGGATTACCGGAACCCCCCGGGGGATGTAATGGGCCTATTGGGCCTTAGTGGAGAAGAGGAGGGGCGTCCAGGGCAGGCCCCGCGCCCTCCCTCCCCCTCTAGTCAAAATTGGACAAGGAGGGGGGCGACACACCCCTTTCCTTCCTCGTGAGTAGGACTCCTCCCTTGGCGCGCCCTCCTCCCAGCCGGCCGCCTCCCCCCTAGCTCCTTTATATACGGGGGCAGGGGGCACCCCAAACACACAAATTGATCATTGATCTCTCCCAGCTGTGTGCGGTGCCCCCTCTACCATAATCCACCGCGGTCATGCTGTAGCGGTGCTTAGGCGAGGCCCTGCGATGGTAGCTTCATCAACATCGTCACCACGGTGTCGTGCTGACAAAACTCTCCCTTGAGCTCTACTGGATCGTGAGTTTGCGGGATGTCACCGAGCTGAACATGTGCTAAACGCAGAGGTGTCATACGTTCGGTACTGAGGATCGGTCGATCGTGAAGACGTACGACTACATCAACCGCGTTGTCATAACGCTTCCGCTTAATGGTCTATGAGGGTATGTGGACGACACTCTCCCCTCTCGTTGCTATGCATCACCATGATCTTGCGTGTGCGTAGGAATTTTTTTGAAATTACTACGTTCCTCGACAGTGGCATCCGAGCCAGGTTTATGCGTAGATGTTATATGCACGAGTAGAACACAAAGGAGTTGTGGGCGTGGGTATATACATATTGCTTGCCGTCACTAGTTGATTCTTGATTCAGCAGCATTGTTGGATGAAGCGGCCCAGACCGACGTGCTTTGCACACAGGTGGCTAGTGGGTGTCTGTTTCTCCAGCTTTAGTTGAATTGAATTCAATGAACATGGTTCTTTCTGAGATGATCATGTAATTGCTTTACTTTATCGCTATGTGATAGCAATAGTTGCAAAAGCAATAGCTGGTGAGACGACCATGTGACGACATGTTGATAAAAGATCAAGATGATGGAGATCATGGTGTCATGCCAGTAACAATGGAGATCATGACAGTACTTTGCAGATGGAGATCAAAAGCACAAGATGATGATGGCCATATCATGTCACATATTTGGATTGCATGTGATGTTTATCTTTTATACATCTTAGTTTTTCTTAGTTTGGTGGTAGCATTATAAGATGAACTCTCACTAAATTTCAAGGTACAAGTGTTCTCCCTGAGTATGCACCGTTGCCAAAGTTCGTCGTGCCGAGACACCACGTGATGATCGAGTTTGATAAGCTCAACGTTCATCTACAACGGGTGTAAGACAGTTTTGGACTTGTAGAATACTCGGGTTAAACTTGACGAGCCTAGCATATGTAGATATGGCCTCGGAACACTGAGACCGAAAGGTCGAGAGTGAATCATATAGTAGATATGATCAACATAGAGATGTTCACCATTGAAAACTACTCCATCTCACGTGATGATCGGTTATGGTTTAGTTGATATGGATCACGTGATCACTTAGATGATTAGAGGGATGTCTATCTTAGTGGGAGTTCTTAAGTAATATGATTAATTGAACTTTAATTTATCATGAACTTAGTCCTGATAGTATTTGCACATCTATGTTGTAGATCAATAGCTCGCGATGTAGCTCCCCGTTTATTTTTTGATATGTTCCTAGAGAAAAACTATGTTGAAAGATGATAGTAGCAATGATGCGGACTAGGTCCGTGATCTGAGGATTATCCTAATTGCTGCATATAAGAATTATGTCCTTGATGCACTGCTAGGTGACAGACCTATTGCAAGAGCAGATACAGACGTTATGAACGTTTGGCAAAGCTCGGTATGATGACTACTTGATAGTTTAGTGCACCATTCTTTACGGCTTAGAACCGGGACTTCAAAAATATTTCGAAATGTCACAGAACATATAAGATGTTCTAAGAGTTGAAATTGGTATTTCATACTCATGCCCGTGCCAAGAGGTAGGAGACCTCTGACTGTACTTTGCCTACAAAGATGGAGGAGAATAGCTCAACCAGTGAGCATGTGCTCAGATTGTCTGGGTACTGCAATTTCTTGAATCAAGTGGGAGTTAATCTTCTAGATAAGATAGTAATTGACAAAGTTCTCTAGTCACTATCACCAAGTTACTAGAACTTAGTGATGAACTATAATATGCAAGGGATAATGGAAACGATTCCCAAGCTCTTCGTGATGCAGAAATCGACGAAGGTAGAAATCAAGAAAATATCAAGTGTTGATGGTTGACAAGACCACTAGTTTCAAGAAAAGGGAAAAGGGAAGAAGGGGAACTTCAAGAAGAACGGCAAGCAAGTTGCTGCTCAAGTGAAGAAGCCCAAGTCTAGACCTAAGCCTGAGACTAAGTGCTTCTACTGCAAAGGGACTGGTCACTGGAAGCAGAACTGCCCCAAGTATTTGGCGGATAAGAAGGATGGCAAAGTGAACAAAGGTATATTTGATATACATGTTATTGATGTGTACTTTACTAGTGTCTATAGCAACCCCTCAGTACTTGATACTAGTTCAGTTGCTGAGATTAGTAACTCGAAACGGGAGTTGCAGAATAAACAGAGACTAGTTAAGGGTGAAGTGACCGTGTGTGTTGGAAGTGGTTCCAAGATTGATATGATCATCATCGCACACTACCTATACTTTTGGGATTAGTGTTGAACCTAAATAAATGTTATTTGGTTGCGTTAAGCATGAATATGATTTGATCATGTTTATTGCAATACGGTTATTCATTTAAAGTCAAAGAATAATTGTTGTTCTGTCTGGATGAATAAAACCTTCAATGGTCATACACCCAAGATGAATGGTTTATTGAATCTCGATCATAGTGATACACATATTCATAATATTGAAGCCAAAAGATGCAAAGTTAATAATGATAGTGCAACTTATCTGTGGCACTGCCGTTTAGGTCATATTGGTGTAAAGCGCATGAAGAAAATCCATGCTGATGGGCTTTTGGAATCACTTGATTATGAATCGGTTGATGCTTGCGAACCATGCCTCATGGGCAAGATGACTAAGACTCCGTTCTCCGGAAGAATGGAGCAAGCAACAGACTTGGTGGAAATAATACTACTGATGTATGCAGTCCGATGAGTGTTGAGGCTCGTGGTAGGTATCATTATTTCCTGACCTTCACATATGATTTGAGTAAGATATGGGTATATCTTCTTGATGAAACTTAAATCTGAAACATTTGAAAAGTTCAAATAATTTCAGAGTGAAGTGGAAAATCATCGTAGCAAGAAAATAAAGTTTCTACGATCTGACCATGGAGGAGAATATTTGAGTTACGAGCTTGGTCTTCATTTGAAACAATGTGGAATAGTTTCGCAACTCACGCCACCTGGAACACCACAGCGTAATGGTGTGTCTGAACATTGTAACCATACTATATTAGATATGGTGCAATCTATGATGTCTCTTACCGATTTACCACTATCGTTTTGGGGTTATGCATTAGAGACAGCTGCATTGACGTTAAATAGGGCAGCGTCTAAATCCGTTGAGACGATGCCATATGAATGTGGTTTGGCAAGAAACCAAAGTTGTCATTTCTTAAAGTTTGGGGTTACGATGCTTATGTGAAAAAAATTCATCCTGATAAGCTCAAACCCAGATCGGAAAATTGTGTCTTCATAGGATACCCAAAGGAGATAGTTGGGTACACATTGTATCACAGATCTGAAGGCAAGACATTCGTTGCTAAGAATGGATCCTTTCTAGAGAAGGAGTTTCTCTCGAAAGAAGTGAGTGGGAGGAAAGTAGAACTTGATGAGGTAACTGTACCTGCTCCCTTATCGGAAAGTAGTTCATCACAGAAATCTGTTCCTGTGACTCCTACACCAATTAGTGAGGAAGCTAATGATGAAGATCATGTAACTTCAGATCAAGTTACTGCCGAACCTCGTAGGTCAACCAGAGTGGTACAGTAATCCTGTTCTGGATGTCATGTTACTTGACCATGACGAACCTACGAACTATGAGGAAGCGATGATGAGCCCAGATTCCGCGAAATTGCTTGAGGCCATGAAATCTAAGATGAGATCCATGTATTAGAACAAAGTATGGACTTCGATTGACTTCCCGATGATCGGTGAGTCATTAAGAATAAATGGATCTTCAAGAGGAAGATGGATGCTAATAGTAGTGTTAGTATCTACAAAGCTCGAATTGTCCCAAAAAAGTTTTCAACAAGTTCAAGGTGTTGGCTACGATGAGATTTTCTCACTCGTATCGATGCTTAAAAGTCTGTCCGAATCATGTTAGCAGTTGCCGCATTTTATGAAATCTGGCAAATGGATGTCAAAATTGTATTCCTTCATGGATTTCTTAAAATAAGAGTTGTATATGATGCAACCAGAAGGTTTTTGTCGATCCTAAAGGTGCTAACAAAGTGAGCAAGCTACAACGATCCATCTATGGACTGGTGCAAGCATCTCGGAGTTGGAATATATGCTTTGATAAAG
This sequence comes from Triticum urartu, assembly GCF_056163025.1. Lineage (NCBI taxonomy): Eukaryota > Viridiplantae > Streptophyta > Magnoliopsida > Poales > Poaceae > Triticum > Triticum urartu. The sequence continues at coordinate 216,961,260 of NC_141877.1, read as the reverse complement.
TGATTAAAGCATATGATTTTATACAGACTTGTGGTGAAGCCTGTATTTACAAGAAAGTGAGTGGGAGCACTACAACATCTCTGATAATCATATGTGAATGACATATTGTTGATCGGAAATAATGTATAATTTTCTGGAAAGCATAAAGGAGTATCTGAAAAGAGTTTTTCAAAGAAAGGCCTCGATGAAGCTACTTACACATTGAGCATCAAGATCTATAGAGATAGACCAAGACGCTTGATAAGATTTTTCAATGAGTACATACCTTGACAAGTTTTTAGAAGTAGTTCAAAATGGAACAGTCAAAGAAGGAGTTCTTGCCTGTGTTGCAAGGTGTGAAGTTGAGTAAAGACTCAAAATCCGACCACAGCAGAAAATAGAAAGAGAATGAAAAGTCATTCCCTATGCCTCAGTCATAGGTTCTATAAAGTATGTCATGCTGTTTACCAGTCCTATTGTATACCTTAGCATCTCTCTGGCAAGGGAGTACAATAGTGATCTAGGAGTAGATCACTGGACAACGGTCAAAATTATCCTTAGAGGACTAAGGAAATATTTCTCGGTTATGGAGGTGATAAAAAGAGTTTGTGGTAAAGATTTACGTCGATGCAAGCTTTTTACATCGATCTAGATGACTCTAACCCTCGATCTGGATACATTTGAAAGTGGGAGCAATTAGCTACAGTAGCTCCGTGCAGAGCATTGTAGACATAGAAATTTGTGAAATACATATAGATCTGAATGTTGCAGACCCTAGGTTAAACTTCTCTCACAAGCAAAACATGATCATCCTTTGGGTGTTAATCACATAGCGATGTGAACTAGATTATTGACTCTAGTAAACCCTTTGGGTATTAATCACATGGAGATGTGAACTAATCACATAAATATGTGAACTAGATTATTGACTCTAGTGCAACTGGGAGAGTGAAGGAAATATGACCTAGAGGTAATAATAAAGTTATTATTTATTTCCTTATATCATGAGAAATGTTTATTATTCATGCTAGAATTGTATTAACCAGAAACATAATACATGTATGAATACATAGACAAACAGAGTGTCACTAGTATGCCTCTACTTGACTAGCTCGTTGATCAAAGATGGTTATGTTTCCTAACCATAGACATGAGTTGTCCACGACTGAAGCACCTCGAGCTCGTCGCCGTCCACATCCCAAAGGATGACATGGAGCGTCTGCTCCGCGGCTGTACTGCACTCGAGTTCCTTTGTCTTTAGGCGATGAATTGGTTGAGTACCTTGCACATCACCTCCAAGACTCTCCGGACTATTTATGTGTGTTGCTGGTGCTGCAACGAGACATCACAAAAGGTGGACCACAATATGGTCATCCAGGACACACCCTCACTTGAGAGATTATTTCTAGTTGATCAACAAGGTCCAACAAGACTCAATGTCATCTCTGCGCCGAAATTGAAGGTGGTGGGCTACTCGTCTGTCAAATACTTCAACTTTTAGGTACAACAGTCACCTTATATACCTCCCCTTCTTGATATCAACATTATTTCTAGTTTTGAAGATGTATGTTCGTCTGTCATCCAGCGAAGCTTCACCCAGACTATGGGCACAGTGAAGGTCTTGGCACTAGAATCTGTTGGCCCCAACCTGGACCAAGTTGTCAGTTGCCTGAGATGCTTTCCGTGCCTGAAGAAGCTGTATATCGAGGTGATGTTCCTTTCCTGTTAAATGTTAACCATAAGGGAGTTCAATTTTTTTCACCTTTTCCCAAGTTTACAATGACAATGTACTACGATTTCTGAAGGAATTTTGGAGGATTTTAGGACGTACACCCCATCCCATATTGGTTGCTTCATTCATATGGTTACAATCGTCCATAAGCATTTCTCCTTTGGATTCATCTGTACTAGTTTTCTTAGGGAATTTTTCATCCAATCCAACCTCTTGTGAAGAAGGCTACATGTTTCTACTCCCTTCGTCCCATAATGTAAGACATTTTTTAACACTAGTGTAGTGTCAAAAAATGTCTAACATTATGGGACGGAGGGAGTAGATTGTAATCAAATGCCCATGTTAATCATGCTAGATCGAAGATAGCACGTTGGTGCATTTTACAAATTCTGCAAACCAAATGGGCGTGTAGCAGTTTTCAAAACTGCATGTAGGCACTAACACGTTCTCTTCTTTTGCAGTACATATTAGGCCCGGAGGTGGATGATGTTTATAACGACAATCTCGAATGCTTGGATCTGCATCTCTCAAATATTATTTTGAACTCCTACCGAGGGACCCCAACAGAGATTACACTCGCCAGGTTCTTTCTTGCCAGAGCAAAGGTGCTGAGGGTACTGAGGTTGAACATGCATTTAATTAGGAAAGATAAATGGTATGATTATCACAGCCGGCTGGTACTGTGGAATGGAAGTGCCTCCAAAAATGCCAAACTTCGTTTTGGTAGAGCATATGGCAAACAATTGGAAGTTATTGTGTCAAACTGATACAAGACTTGTCAGCGGCTGATCCCTTTTTAGAAATGACGCAGCTTACAATGTTTGAATTTAGGCGTTGTAATATTTGAATTTGAACCTTGCAATATTTATGGTATTTATTATATTGAACCGTTTCTTCTCTCTTGTCTCAACGCAAATAGTTCATCCGGGTGAACCGCATGTCGTACATCGCAGACACCTTGATCTGGCTGACTGTTTCTTTTGTGTTGCGTAATCACAAACAGTTCATCCGAGTGAACTGTGTGCTGTACATCGCACTCACCTTGATCTGGATGGCCGTTTCTTTTGTGTTGCCTAATCACAAACAGTTCATCCAAGTGAACCATATGCTGTACATCACACACACCTTCATCTGTCTGCCCATTTCTTTTGTTCCTCCTCATCGAAAATGGTTAATTGAACTGAACTGTATGCCCTGAATCGCACATGCAACTAAAATCTGAACTATGTTTGATGTGTCCATCATCGCAAATGTTTTGCGCCATTCTTGAAGGTTTTTTACACCACCGTTTGCGATTATTACATCGCACACAGTTTTGTCGAAGGATCTCTGATCATAGTGTCGCGTTAGCAGCATCCTGCAGTAGTGTTATCTAGAAGATTAACTCCCACTTGATTCAAGCGATTGTAGTAATCAGACATTCTGACTACATGTTCATTGGTTGAGCTATTCTCCTCCATCTTGTAGGCAAAGTACTTGTCAGAGTTCTCAGACCTCTCGACTCGAGCATGATTTTGAAATACCAATTTTAGCTCTTGGAACATCTTATATGCTTCGTGGTGTTCAAAACATTTTTGAAGTCCCGGTTCTAAGCCGTAAATCATGGCGCACTAAACTATCAAGTAGTCATCACACCGAGCTTGCCAAACGTTCACAACGTCTGCATCTGCTCCTGCAATAGGTCTGTCACCTAGCGGTGCATCAAGGACATAATTCTTCTATGCAGCATGAGGATAATCCTTAGATCACAGTGCTAGTCCGCATCATTGATACTAACATCTTTCAACATAGTTTTCTCTAGGAACATATCATAAATAAAACATGAAAGCTATACGCGAGCAATTGATCTACAACATATATATGCAAATACTATCAGGACTAACTTCATGATGAATTTAAGTTCAATTAATCATATTACTTAAGAACTCCCACTTAGATAGACATCCCTCTAGTCATCTAAATGATCACGTGATCCATATCAACTAAACCATGTCTGATCATCACATGAGATGGAGAAGTTTTCAATGGTGAACATCGCTATGTTGATCATATCTACTATATGGTTCACGCTTGACCTTTCGGTCTCAGTGTTCCGAGGCCATATCTGCATATGCTAGTCTCGTCAAGTTTAACCAGAGTATTTTCCTTGGGCAAATCTGGCTTGCACCAGTTGTACGTGAACGTAGAGCTTATCACACCTGATCATCACGTGGTGTCTTGGCCCGACAAACTGTAGCAACGGTGCATACTCAGGCAGAACACTTATACCTTGAAATTTATCGAGAGATCATCTTATAATGCTACCACCTTACTAAGCAAAATAAGATGCATAAAAGATAAACATCACATGCAGTCAATATAAGTGATATGATATGTCCATCATCATCTTGTGCCTTTGATCCCCATCTTGAAAGCACCATCATGATCACCATCGTCACCGGCTTGACACCTTGATCTCCATCATAGCATCGTTGTTGTCTCGCCAACTATTGCTTCCACGACTATCGCTACCACTTAGTGATAAAGTAAAACAATTACATGGCGATTGCATTTCATAGAATAAAGCGACAACCATATGGCTCCTGCCAGTTGCAAATAACTTTGTTACAAAACATGATCGTCTCATACAACAATTTATATAAGCACGCCTTGACCATATCACATCACAAATTGCCCTGCAAAAACAAGTTAGACGTCCTCTACTTTGTTGTTGCAAGTTTTACGTGGCTGCTATGGGCTTAGCAAGAACCGTTCTTACCTATGCATCAAAAACCACAAGGATTTTTCGTCAAGTGTGCTGTTTTAACCTTCAACAAGGACCGGGCGTAGTCACACTCGATTCAACTAAAGTAGGAGAAACAGAAACCCACTAGCCACCTGTGTGCGAAGCATGTCGGTACAACCAGTCTCATGAACGTGGTCATGTAATGTTGGTTTGGGACCCTTCATCCAACAATACCGCCGAATCAAAGTATGACATGCTGGTAAGCAGTATGACTATTATCGCCTTTGTGTTCTACTCGTGGATATAACATCTACGCATAGACCTGGCTCGGATGCCACTGTTGGGGAACGCAGTATTTCAAAAAAAATCCTACAATCACGCAAGATCTATCTAGGAGATGCATAGCAACGAGAGGGGAGAGTGTGTCTGCGTACCCTCATAGACCGAAAGCGGAAGCGTTTAGTAACGCGGTTGATGTAGTCGAAGGTCTTCGCGATCCAACCGATCAAGTATGGAACGCACGACACCTCTGCGATCTGCACATGTTCAACTCGGTGACGTCCCTCGTAGTCTTGATCAAGCTGAGGCCGAGGGTGAGTTCCATCAGCACGACGGTGTGTTGACGGTGATGATGAAGTTACCGACGCAGGGCTTCGCCCAAGCACTACGACAATATGACATAGGTGTAAAACTGTGGAGGGGGGCACAGCACACGGCTGAAGTTCAACTTGTGTGTCTATGGGGTGCTCCCTCCCACATATATAAAGGAGGGGAGGAGGAGGAGGGCCGGCCACAAGGGGCGCGCCCAAGGGGTGGAATCCTACTCCTAGTAGGAGTAGGTTTCCTCCTTTCCTAGTCCAAGTAGGAGAAGAAGGAAGGAGAGGAAGAAGAGAAGGAAAGGGGGACCCGGCCCCCTTAGCCCTAGTCTAATTTGGTTTGGGCTAGGGGCACGCATGCCACACCTTAGCCTGCCTCCTCTCTTCCACCATTAGGGCCATGAGGCCCAATAACTTCCCGGGGGGGGGGGGGGCGGTTACCCCCGGTACTCCGAAACTTATCCGAAATGACCTGAACCATTCCGGTGGCCGAATGTAGCTGTGGGAGTCCTGGATTAGGGGGTCTCCCGACAGCCGGACTATATCCATTGGCCGGACTATTAGACTATGAAGATACAAGATTGAATACTTCGTCTCGTGTCCAGATGGGACTCTACTTGGCGTGGTAGGAAAGCTAGGCAATACAGATATGTGTATCTCCTCCTTTGTAAACGACCTTGTGTAACCCTAACCCTCTCCGGTGTCTATATAAACCGGAGGGTTTTAGTCTGTAGGACAACATACAATCATACCATAGGCTAGCTTCTAGGGTTTAGCCTCTCCGATCTCATGGTAGATCTACTCTTGTACTACCCATATCATCAATATTAATCAAGAAGGACGTTGGGTTTTACCTCCATCAAGAGGGCCCGAACCTGGGTAAAACATTGTGTCCCCTGCCTCCTGTTACCATCTGCCTTAGACGCACAGTTCGGGACCCCCTACCCGAGATCCGCCGGTTTTGACACCAACATTGGTGCTTTCATTGAGAGTTCCTCTGTGTCATCGCCGTTAGGCTTGATGGCTCCTACTATCATCGATGGCGATGCATTCTAGGGTGAGACTTTTCTCCCCGGACAGATCTTCGTGTTCGGCGGCTTAGCACTTCAGGCCAATTCGCTTGGCCATCTAGAGCGGATTGAATGCTACGCCCCTGGCCACCAGGTCAGGTTTAGAAGCTTAAACTACATGGCCGATATCCGCGGAGACTTGATCTTCGACGGATTCAAGCCTCTGCCTTGTGCATCATGCGGTCACGATGAGTACGATTTAGCTCTACCATCAGACAGTGTTAAGGAGATCGCACCGGCAGCCGCTCCGACCCTCAATTCGGAGCCAGTTGCGCCTTCCGCGGACGGGCGGATGGACCCCGCCATGGAGGCCTTACCCTCAGTGGCGATCGAGCCGAATATCGACCTTACCTTACACGAGAGCCATGTTGTTAAACTGCCGGATCCTTCTCCGACCACGGACTCCGAACCGCCTGCGCCCGTTCCTATCAAATCTGATTGGGAACCGATCATGGAGTTCACCTCCGCGGATATCTTTCAGCACTCGCCCTTCGGCGATATACTGAACTCATTAAGGTCTCTCTCCTTGTCAGGAGGATCTTGGCCGAACTATGTCCGGCAGGACTGGGATGCGGATGACGAAGAAATTCACGGCCCACCCACCACCCACTTAGCAGCCACTGTCGATGACTTAACCGACATGCTCAACTTCGACTCCGAAGATATCGACGGTATGGACGATGATGCAGGAGACGAAGAGGAACCACTGCCCACAGGGCACTGGACAGCCACCTCATCATACGATATATACATGGTGGATACACCCAAAGAAGGCAATGGCAACGAGACAACGAAGGATGACCCCTCCAAGAAGCAACCCAAGTGCCGACGTCAGCGGCGCCACTCTAAGTCCCGCCAAAGCAAAACTGGTGATACCAACACAGGAGGTAATAACACTCCGGATAGTGCCGAAGAAAACAACACACCCCTCCAGCAAGATTTAGAGCAGGAGGATGGAGGAGCCAGCCCTCCTGAGAGAGCAGCAGATGGAGAAGCAGAGGATGATAATTACATGCCCCCTCTGAAGACGAGGCAAGCCTCGACGATGACGAATTCGCCGTGCCAGAGGATCCCGTCGAACAAGAGCGCTTCAAATAGCCTTAAGAAAAAGCAGCAGCAGCTTCAAGCTGATCAAGATCTGCTAGCTAACAGATGGACTGAAGTCCTCGCGGCCGAGGAATATAAACTCAAGCGCCCCTCCAAGAGTTACCCAAAATGCAGGTTGCTACCTCGACTGGAGGAAGAAGTGTATGACGCGGCTGATCGGCCACCTCGTGGCGGTGATAGAGAGGCATTCCAGCAAAAAGCTCAGCCCGCACCCCGACGCCATTCAAATAAAAAAGCATGGGGAAACACGCCAGACCTGCGAGACATATTGGAGGACAAAGCAAAACATGCAAGATCGATCTACGGATCACAAGGGCGCGCCACTATGAGAGACGATAAACTCACGCCGGATACAGTAAAAGTAAATTCGGCCGGGCCAAACACAGCGGGTAGGACCCATTCAAGCTGCATCGTGATATAGCCCAATACAGAGGCGCTGCACACCCCTTATGCTTCACAGACGAAGTAATGGATCATCAAATCCCAGAAGGTTTCAAACCTGTAAATATTGTATCACACGACGACACAACAGATCCTGCGGTATGGATCGAGGATTTCCTCCTCCACATCCACATGGACCGCGGTGATGACTTACACACCATCAAATACCTCCCACTAAAGCTCAAAGGACCAGCGCGGCATTGGCTTAACAGCTTGCCAGCAGAGTCCATTAGCTGTTCACTACTAGAAAAAGGGCTGCTAGTGGCGCACCTGTTTTCGCTACTAATGGCGCACTACAGGTGCGCCACTAGCACCACGCCATTAGATTTTTTTACTAATGGCGCACCACCGGTGCGCCATTAGTATCTGGTATACTTTCAATTTTTTTTATATTTTTTTCTTAATCTCGGGTCACTATGGCTTTATCTCGAGTCAATATGCTTAATCTCAGGTCAAATCGCACTCTGTGGTCAAACTTCCCACAAGGTCACCCATCCTCACACTACTCCAGCCCAAGCACGCTTAACTTTGTAGTTCTATCCAACCCCAGCACCACATCACTTCACATGCACTTGTTGATATATCTATCATATCAATCCTATTAAACCTTGCTGATGTCTAGGACTTAGTTCATGAGTATGATGAAATTTTGAAAAAATATTTCAAACTTCCCGGTCATATTACGTATCATATTTTGAAAAATAATTCAATTTTTTTTTCGAAACCAATTTTTTTTCTGTTACTAGTGCCGCACCTACCATACGGTGCGCCACTAGTAAGTTTGAAATTTTTTGAATTTTTTTGCCTCCGGATCTTAAAAGCCCCGTAACTTTTTTTCTGTTAGGTTTTTAGGGATTTTGAAAATGTTTAACGGGGTTCCAGAGAGATTTTACAAATATAGAAAACTTTTTAATCTGAGTTCGTATGCAAAAGTTATGCCCATTTTACAAATTCCAGAGAGATTTTGAATAAAGTCGAAATTCATATTTGTAAATTTTCCCAACAACTAGACCACATATCGCATAGGAAACTTATTTTCTTTTATTTTTTTGACATTCCCATCAATTTCTTTTATTTTCTTTTAAACTAAAAAGGCAGTCCAGGGGGGTGGTGGAAGTTTTGGGCCAAGTTAGTAATGGCGCACCATGGGTGTGGTGCGCCATTACTAGTTAACTAGTAATGGCGCACCACACCCACGGTGCGCCATTACTAGTTTTAAAAAAAATTAAAACAAATTCTGAATTTTTTTTAAAAAACTTAGTAATGGCGCACCAGTTGACAATGCACCATTACTAGTTTTAACTAGTAATGACGCACTATCCACTGGTGCACCATCACTAGTTTTGAAAAAATAAATAAAAAAAAATTGAAAAAAATTTACTAGTGGCGCACCGTGGATGTGGTGCACCATTACTAGTTTAACTAGTAATGGCGCACTATCCACTGGTGCACCATTACTAGTTTTGAAAAAAATAAAAAAAAATTTGAAAAAAAAATTGAAAAATTTTTACTAGTGGCGCACCGTGGATGTGGTGCGCCAATACTAGTTTTGAAAAAAAATGAAAAAAATTGTTACTAATGGCGCACCTACACATGGTGCGCCATTAGTATATACTAATGGCGCACCACATGTCTGGTGCGCCATTAGTGGCGATATCATCTATAGCCCTTTTTCTAGTAGTGGTTGGGAAGATCTGGAAGCCGCATTCCTCGACAACTTTCAGGGCACTTATGTGCGACCACCAGACGCCGATGACTTGAGCCACATAATTCAGCAGCCAGAAGAATCGACCAGGCAATTCTGGACTCGGTTCCTAACAAAGAAAAATCAAATCATCGACTGTCCGGATGCAGAGGCCCTAGCCGCTTTCAAACACAACATCCGCGATGAGTGGCTAGCCCGGCACCTTGGGCAGGAAAAGCCGAAATCTATGGCAGCCCTCACGACACTCATGACCCGCTTTTGTGTGGGAGAAGACAGCTAGCTGGCTCGCAGTAACAATATGTCAAAGAACCATGGTACCTCAGATACCAAGGACGGCAATAGCAGGTCACGTCGCAACAAACATAAGCGCCGCATTAACAACGATAATACTGAGGATACGGCACTCAATGCCGGATTTAAAGGCTCTAAACCCGGTCAGCGAAAAAAGCCATTTAAACAAAGTATGCCGTGTCATGGTTCTAACTCTGACAGTGATGTAGGGGGGTGAGTATGGAGAGGCTAGATCCTAGCTATTGGGAAGTTGTTACACGCGAGGTTTACGAGTTCAGGCCCTTCTCGGAGGAAGTAATAGCCCTACGTCTCGGAGCCCGGAGGCGGTCGACTGGATTATGCGTGTATAAATTACAGGGGTGCGAACCCTTCCTACTGAGGAGGGGGGTGGCTTATATAGAGTTCGCTGACCCCCTCCTGCCCTCAGTAATGCAGGGTTTTAAAGTACATTTAAGATGGGGCGTTACTAGTAACGCCTCTAATAAAGTGCTGTAATGACCATGAAGACTACTTAATAGCTGACCGTTTGCCTACGGATTGACTGTAGATCTCCTGGCAGTCGAGTGAATAGCTTCATGGTCGAGTGGTAGCTTCTTGGTCGAGTGGTAGCTTCTTGGTCGAGTGTCTTGAACCTGTCGAGTGGGATGCCTTCAAGTCGATTGAAAGGTGATTTCTCCCAGCGGTGTCCTAGAGTAGGACCCTTCGGTCAGGTCCGTGTCCCTACCCTATGTACATGTCTTCATCATTAGCCCCCGAATGGATCGAGGTTAGAGTGGGGAAAGAGTTGGAGATCTTTCCGACCGGTTCTTCGGGCTATGTGAGCACCTCGTTTCGGGGCAATCGTCACGGATGACGTTGCCAACCTTTTTCAGTCGCCTTGATCCATTCCAGGCCTTCCGTCGAGTGAATTTCTTTGTTTGTGCCATACCGGGTGCCGGCGTGATCGGGGTCTTCTATTTTTAGCAAGCTGTTCTGCGGCCCGCGGATGTCGCGGGATTTGGATTTTGGGGAAGCGCGCGGGACGGGAGCCGCCGCAGTAATCGGGAGCGATAAAGCGGAAGTTCCTCGATCTCCGCGTCGCCTTTTTCGCCACGTACTGCGCGCGCGTCTGTTGCGGGATTTGACTGGATGGCCTGGGCCTACCGGTCAGCCACTCAGGAGCGGCCCCTTATAAGTTGCCGGCTCGGGGTTCCCAAGCTGTGCGCTCTCTTCTCCTTCCTTCTTCCTCTCTCCCTTTGTCAGTCTCTCTGCTACCTCCGCTCTCACCCTAGCGCTGCGAGCCCGTGCGAGATCTCTCCGGCGACGATGGTGAAGGGCAAGACCACCGCTTTGGAGCGCGCGAAGAAGGCAGCGGCGGCGGGGAAAGGGAAGAGATCTGCTCGGGGCGGATCCTCCTCCAGGACCGCTCTGCCCAAAGGTTGGATCCAGGGCGACTGGATGCCCTCAGTGCTCCGGCAAGACGATCTTGACGACATGGTCGAGGGGGGGCCATTCCCCACGAAGCTGCGCGTCTTCCGGAGGGAGAGATCGAGCCTCAACCCCGTGACGGTGAGTGCGTGCTCCTAGCCACCCACATCGACCGAGGGTTTTCTCTGCCGCCCCATCCTTTCTTCCGGAGTTTCTTGAATTTCTTCGGAGCGCAGCTCCATCACTTTACCCCCAACTCCATAGTCTATCTTGCCGCGTTCATTTCCATGTGTGAGGCCTTCCTGGGTTGCCGTCCGCACTGGGGGCTTTTCAAGCATATTTTCACTTGCCGCTCCCAGTCGGTGAAGAAGGCCAAGTCGAGTGACGAGAAGACGCAAGTCATCCAGTTGTGCGGGGGTATGGCGATCCAGACGAGGGGGAAGATCTGTTTCCCCTGTATCACCTTCCCGGAGTCGGTCCGCGGCTGGCAGTCGACCTGGTTCTACTGCCAGGACCAGGCGATCCCCGGGCAGTCGACCGGTCTTCCTCCTTTCTCACTCGACCGAGCCGAGAAGCCTATCTCTCTGAAGGTCACGCCGGAGGAAAGGGCCCAGGTCAAGGTGTTGGCGGGTCGAGTGGTTGAGCTTGTCCGTGAGGGGGTGACTGGGATGGACCTGTTAGAGGTCTTCCTCCAGAGGCGCATTCAACCGCTCCAGGCGCGAGACCACCCGATGTGGCTGTATTCTGGCCTTGACGACACCACTCGGATCCACCCGGAGGAGGTCACCGATGAGATGCTGGCGGGGTGGCTGTCAAGTATCACGGGGAAAAAAGACAACCCCCGAGGAGCCAGAAGGGTGATTCCACTCGACAACTCATATGAAGTGGATCAGGTATGTCTTTGTGTCGGATATCTGGCCTTCTGTGTTAGTCTTCTTTGTATAAGTCGACTGACTTTCGTCCTGTCCGTTGCCCTCCAGGCTACCACTGAGACGTACTCGACGCCCAGCGGGGCACAAGGGTCGACCGAGGAAGGTGAGGGGAGCGGAGGCGAGAGCGGGGACGACCAGGTTGAGTGGGAGTCCGACGGCAAGGGAGAGGAGGGCGACGACATCTTCTCCAGTGAGGAGGAGGCTGAACCCTCCCGCCCGGAGGGACGGTCCAAGCTCGCCCACGATCCAGCGCAGGAACGTGGCAAGGCGGTCGCTCCCGTTGGGCAGTCGTCGAAACGCCCTCGGACTTCTTCTCCTCCGCCGACCGGGAAGGCTCCCAAGCACCCACGAACGGTGCCATCTAAGCCGCCCAAGGCCTTGCCCAAAATGAAGATAGTTGTTCCCACCATTTCGGGGTAACAACAATACTTGCTTTCCTTTGTCGACTGTGGACGGATCCTTGGTCGATTCACTGGGCCAACTGACTAACTTTCGAGATTTGCAGTGGTGCAACTTCTGAGGTCTCCGCCAGGAACGACGACCAAGAGATGGAGGACGCTGTCACCTCCAACCCTGGTACGATCACTGCCGACCTGCTTACGAGTCGACTGAAGAAGGTGTTGGTCAATTGAATGTTTTCCTTGCAGCTCCTCCTCATGTTATCGATCTCCCGGATGACGACGACAACACACCACTGAGGGTGAAGAGGAAGAAGAAGGTGTTGGCTGGCAAGGCTCCGCAATCCACTCCCGCGCCTGAGGCTGCGGTTCGGGATGATGGCGAACCCACTCGGGCTTCCGTGACTTTCGCTGTTCCTTTGACGAGCGTGCAGCCTTCAGCATCGGCTGCAGATCCGTCTTCGCTTTTTGCTGCGTACCCCGTCCCTGAGGACCAAGCGGCTGCTGCGAAGGAGGCTGTACGCCAGGCTGGAGTCATGATGGAGCAGGTAAAGGTGGCTCGGGAGGCTTGCCAGGTGGCTTACGACGCAAGCTCGGCTCTTCAAAGCAATGTCCAGGTCAGTCGACTTCAACACTTGGTCTGTTTTGGTATGTTCTTTGAAGAATCTCTTTTCCGAAGGTCTTTAGGTTTGTACACCCACTGGGTGTTTTGCCAATTCTTGGATGAGTGGGGGCACGCTAAGTGCACCCACTGGGTGTAGTCCCCGAGACTATGGTCGACTGCTGGCAGTCGACTGTAGTCTTTTTAAATTGAGTCGTAGTTGAGTTTCTTCGCTCTGTCTGATCGGGTCGTGCCGAATGGGACCTCGTCGACTGCGGGCAGTCGACGTCTTTTCTCTTCTCTTTTTTTACTGTGGGGGCACGCTGAGTGCACCCACTGGGTGTAGCCCCCGAGGCTACTGTCGAATGTTTTGCTTCGGCTGTAGTCTTAGAAACTCTGTTATTGTCTCTTAACTGCTCGGAAGCAGCTTGTCTTGGACTTGACTTCACGGAACGGTCGAGTGGGATAGTAACCGGTGGGGGCACGCTAAGTGCACCCACTGGGTGTAGTCCCCGAGACTATGGTGGACTGCTGGCAGTCGACCATAGTCTTAGTATTTACTGCCTTTGTTGCTTTTTTCTTTTTACTGAAACTGTAACTCCTCCTCTTTGACTTCAGAAATCTTGTGATCTTGGAACCCGCTTGGCTGACTTGGAGAAGCAGCAAATTCAAATGAACCTTGATCTGGAGCTGGCCAGGACAGAGCTGCAGAATGTCAGAGACGGCGCCGCAGGTAAGACACTTTTGTCGACTGGTTGGTGTTTAGGCTTGAGTATCTTTTCGCTTGCTCCGACTCAATCGTCATTTTTTGCAGAAAAACTGAAAGAAGCTCTGGCGAAGAAGGATCAGGACTTGGCTGCTGCCCGTAAGGAGGCTGATGATAAGACCGCTCTGGCCGCGCAGAAGCTGGCTTCGGTCGACCAATTAGAAGGGGAGAACACCAAGTTGAAGACCGCTCTGGAGGAAGCCAACAGGGAGTGTTCGCGTTGGAAGAAGGAGCACCTCACCCTGAGCGAGAAGCTGGAAGGCCTCGCTCGCGGGAGAAACGACCTGGAGAGCTACTTGGGGAGCCTCGCCAAGAAGTTGTACCTTAAGCTTGAAGGTGCACATTCAGTTCCGACTGGTTTTTGAGTCGACTCATTCTGTGAAAATTGTCTTATCCTTGAATCTTGTATGCAGAGCTTTGCCAGAATTTTGAAGAGGAGACCAGTCGAGTGGAGCCGAGCTTGGACCCTGTTAACTCTCTTGTGAAGGACGAAGCCGCAATGAACGTGCTCCGTCTGGAGTCTCGTGTTGACGGTGTCGTGGATTACTTAGCTCGACTGAAGGTTGCCATGACGCGGATCGACTCGACACTTTGGCCGGAATCCACGCTCCAGAACGATCTCGAGTCTCTGATGACTCGACTCAATGGAATCTCTGACCGAGTGCAGGAGTGGAAGAAGTCTTCATCCCGGTGTGGCGCTGACGTGGCTCTGTCCCTGGTCCGCGTCCATTGTAAGGAGGTGCGGGAGGAGAAGCTGGCCGCCATCCAAGTCGCCAACACGAGGAAGCACAACTTCCAGGACTTCATGGAGACATTTATTGTTGCTGCTACCCGCATCGCGGATGGGATCGACTTGGATGAGTTCGTGGCCCCTGCCAGTCCTCCCCCTCCTGAGGAATGAAAAAACTTGCCTCGGAATGCCGAGTGTTTTTTGTAAACCGTTAAACTCTGCCTTAAATTTGCCTCGGAATGCCGAGTGGAAGTGTAACAGTTTAAACTCTGCCAAGCCGGGAGCTCGAGTACTTTGACCTGAGGTTTCTAGGACCTTTTAGGCTCTATCCGTAATTGATTTGTCGTTGAATCTCTTTGTGGATGACCTGTCGAGTGGGATTTGATCTTCACTCGAAGTAACTTTGTTTCTGTGGTGCAGCTCCGAAGGAAAAGGTGGCAGTCGACCTGCCCCTCGTCGTCCTTGGGACATGAGAAATGTTTTCACACTTAGTCGAGCACTGGGCTGCAGCTAAGTCTCCGAGCAAGAGGTTTGCTCTCGCTCAATAGGATTTCAAACTTAGGCGAGTGCTGACTGCAGCTAAATCTCTTCGTAGGAGAGCTTAGGCGAGTACTGGACTGCAGCTAAGCCCCCGAGTGGGAGGTTTGCTCTCCACTCGGTAGGATTTTTCAAACTTAGGCGAGTGCTGACTACAGCTAAGTCTCTTCGTAGGAGACCTTAGGCGAGTGCTGGACTGCAGCTAAGCCCCCGAGTGGGAGGTTTGCTCTCCACTCGGTAGGATTTTTCAAACTTAGGCGAGTGCTGACTGCAGCTAAGTCTCTTCGTAGGAGACTTAGGCGAGTGCTAGACTGCAGCTAAACCCCCGAGTGGGAGGTTTGCTCTCCATTCGGTAGGATTTTTCAAACTTAGGCGAGTGCTTACTGCAGCTAAGTCTCTTCGTAGGAGAACTTAGGCGAGTGCTGGACTGCAGCTAAGCCCCCGAGTGGGAGGTTTGCTCTCCACTCGGTAGGATTTTTCAAACTTAGGCGAGTGCCGGACTGCAGCTAAGTCTCTAAATGGGAGAACTTAGGCGAGTGCTAGACTGCAGCTAAGCCCCCGAGTGGGAGGTTTGCTCTCCACTCAGTAGGATTTTTCAAACTTAGGCGAGTGCCGGACTGCAGCTAAGTCTCTAAATGGGAGAACTTAGGCGAGTGTTGGACTGCAGCTAAGCCCCCAAGTGGGAGATTTGCTCTCCACTCGGTAGGATTTTTCAAACTTAGGCGAGTGCTGACTACAGCTAAGTCTCTTCGTAGGAGAACTTAGGCGAGTGCTAGACTGCAGCTAAGCCCCCGAGTGGGAGGTTTGCTCTCCATTTGGTAGGATTTTTCAAACTTAGGCGAGTGCTGACTACAGCTAAGTCTCTTCGTAGGAGAACTTAGGCGAGTGCTGGACTGCAGCTAAGCCCCCGAGTGGGAGGTTTGCTCTCCACTCGGTAGGATTTTTCAAACTTAGGCGAGTGCCGGACTGCAGCTAAGTCTCTAAATGGGAGAACTTAGGCGAGTGCTGGACTGCAGCTAAGCCCCCGAGTGGGAGGATCGCTCTCCACTCGGTAGGATTTTTTGAAACTTAGGCGAGGCGGATTCGCAGCTAAGTCACCCACTGGGGGATTTCGTATGTAAAAAAAAGTGACAACAATTAATGGAACACTCTTGCCTTTGATAAAAACGAACTGCGGGAATTTTTCTTATTACATCTCGTCCAAGATTGAGCTCAAGTGTAAAAGGGGCGGAGTAGTTCCGCATTCCAAGCTCGAGGCTCGTCGATCTGGCGATCAACATTGAAGAGGTGATACGCTCCATTGCGGAGGACTCTGGTGATGATGAAGGGGCCTTCCCAAGTAGGAGCAAGCTTGTGTGGTTTCTGTTGATCCACTCGGAGGACCAAATCCCCTTCTTGGAAGGCTCGACTCTTCACATGCCGGGCATGGAATCGACGCAAGTCTTGCTGATAAATGGTCGATCTGATCATGGCCATCTCTCTTTCTTCTTCCAGGAGGTCTACTGCATCTTGCCGAGCCTGTTCTGCTTCATCTTCGGAGTAAAGCTCGACTCGTGGTGCGTTGTGAAGAAGATCACTTGGCAGAACCGCTTCGGCTCCATAAACCAGAAAGAATGGAGTTCTTCCAGTCGACCGGTTAGGGGTGGTCCTCAATCCCCACAGAACTGATGGGAGCTCGTCGACCCAAGCACCTGCCGCGTGCTTGAGATCACGCATCAGCCGAGGCTTTAGTCCTTTGAGGATCAGACCATTTGCTCTTTCAGCTTGTCCATTCGACTGGGGATGGGCGACTGACGCATAGTCGACACGAGTGCCTTGAGAGGCGCAAAAGGCTCTGAACTGGTCTGAATCGAAGTTTGACCCATTGTCAGTGATGATGCTGTGAGGGACTCCATATCTGAATGTTAGTCCTCCGACGAAACTAATAGTAGTGCCAGCATCGAGGTTCTTGATGGGTTTAGCTTCAATCCACTTGGTAAACTTGTCGACTGCCACAAGCACATGGGTGAAACCGCTTCTGCCTGTTCTCAGAGGACCGACCATGTCTAGTCCCCAGACAGCGAAGGGCCAGACGAGTGGAATGGTCTTCAGGGCTGATGCGGGCTTGTGGGACATGTTGGAGTAGAACTGACACCCCTCACACTTGTCAACTATCTCCTTTGCCATCTCATTTGCTCTTGGCCAGTAAAATCCCGCCCGGTATGCTTTGGCCACAATGGTTTGGGAGGACGCATGGTGACCGCAGGTCCCCGAATGGATCTCATCAAGGATCATCTGACCTTCTTCCGGAGTTATGCACTTCTGACCGATTCCAGTCGCGCTTTCTCTGTACAACTGTCCCTTTATGACTGTGAAGGCCTTGGATCGGCGGACGATCTGTCGAGCCTCTTCCTCGTCCTCTGGGAGCTCTTTCCTTAGGATATACGCGATGTATGGTATCGTCCAATCGGGAGTGATGGCCAAGACTTCCATGATCAGGTCGACCACAGCGGGAACTTCGACTTCAGTCGGATCTGTGGCACTTTTTGGTTGTGGGGCTTCTTCTGTGAAAGGATCCTCCTGAACTGACGGCGAGCGGATGTGCTCCAAAAACACATTGCTGGGAATGGCTTCTCTCTTGGAGCCTATCTTTGCTAGATCATCGGCTGCTTGATTTTTCAGTCGGGGGATGTGATGAAGCTCTAACCCCTCGAATTTCTTTTCTAGCTTTCTCACTGCATTGCAATAACCAGTCATAGTTGGACTTCTGACGTCCCACTCCTTCATCACCTGATTAACCACCAAATCTGAGTCGCCATAGACCATGAGGCGACGGACGCCGAGTGAAATGGCCATGCGCAACCCATACAAAAGTGCTTCATACTCTGCTTCATTGTTGGAGGAATCGAAGTGAATCTGGAGAACATATCTGAGCTTATCTCCTCGGGGGGAGACTAGAACTACCCCAGCACCGGAACCATTCAGCATCTTAGACCCGTCGAAAAACATGGTCCAGTGCTCCGAGTGAACTTGAGTCGGAAGTTGCTGTTCAATCCACTCGGCGACGAAATCTGCGATTGCTTGGGACTTGATAGCTTTCTTTGCTTCAAACTTGATATCTAAGGGAAGGAGTTCGATCGCCGACTTGGCCACTCGACCAGTTGCATCTCTGTTATGCAGAATCTCTGACAGTGGGGCGTCGCTGACGACTGTAATGGAATGGTCAGAGAAGTAGTGTGCAACCTTCTTCGTGGTCTTGTAAATCCCATATACAAGCTTCTGATAGTGAGGGTATCTTTGTTTTGAAGGGGTCAAAACTTCAGACAGATAATAGACTGGGTGCTGAACTCTGAAGGCCTTTCCCTCTTCTTCCCGCTCGACCGTGAGTACTGTACTGACAACTTGTCCCATGGCCGCAATGTACAGCAGCAGAGGCTCTTTGCTGATTGGGGCGGCAAGCACCGGCTGGGTGGAGAGCAGAGCTTTGAGTTCTGCAAACGCTGCGTCAGCTTCTGGAGTCCACTCGAACTTGTCAGACTTCTTCATCAGTCGGTAGAGAGGCAACGCCTTTTCACCGAGACGATAAATGAATCGACTTAAAGCGGCCAAGCAGCCTGTAAGCTTTTGGACATCGTGCACGCGTACAGGACGCTTCATCCGGAGTATGGTGCCAATTTTCTCAGGATTGGCGTTGATCCCTCGTTCGAAAACGAGAAAACCGAGTAACTTTCCTCCTAGAACTCCGAATGTGCACTTTGATGGATTGAGCTTGATATCATACCTCCTGAGGTTGGTGAAAGTTTCGGCAAGGTCAGCTCGCAGGTCGGAACCTTTGCGTGACTTGACCACAATATCATCCATGTATGCCTCCACATTCTGACTGATTTGAGTGAGTAAACACTTCTGAATCATTCTCATGAACGTGGCTCCGGCGTTCTTGAGGCCGAACGGCATAGTGACATAACAGAAGCATCCGAATGGGGTGATGAAAGCTGTTTTGATTTCGTCGGGTCCATACAGACGGATCTGGTGGTATCCGAAATAAGCATCTAAAAAAGACAACCTCTCGCACCCCGCAGTTGAGTCGACTATTTGGTCGATGCGAGGGAGAGGAAAATGATCCTTTGGGAAGGCCCGATTGATATGTTTGAAATCAATGCACATGCGAAGAGACATGTCCTTCTTGGGGACCATGACGACATTGGCGAGCCACTCGGAATGGTAAATTTCTCGGATGAACTCTGCTGCTAAAAGCCGAGCCACCTCCTCGCCAATGGCTTGCTTCTTCTGGACGGCGGACCGTCGAAGATGTTCCTTCACAGGCTTGAATTTTGGGTCGACCCGTAGACGGTGCTCAGCCAGCCCCCTGGGAACTCCAGGCATGTCGGAGGGTTTCCATGCGAAGATGTCCCAGTTCTCACGGAGGAGCTGGATGAGCGCTTCCTCCTATTTGGAGTCAAGCATCGTTGAGATGTGAGTCGGGGCAGCATCGGGGTCGGTCGGGTGAACGTCGACTGTTTTTGTTTCACCGGACGACTGAAAAGCTGATTCTGAAGCAGGCTTCTTGGCTCGTAGCAACTCGCTTGGGTCGGCAGTCTTTTGGTACTCTTGCAGCTCGACCACTGCCATCTGAGCATCTGCAATCTTTGAGCCCTTCTGAAAGCACTCTTCCGCCTTCTTCCGATTGCCTGTGACAGTGATCACACCTTTGGGGCCAGGCATCTTCAGTTTGAGGTACACGTAACATGGCCGGGCCATGAAGCGTGCGTAAGCTGGCCTGCCCAAAATGGCGTGATAAGCACTTTGGAAGTCCACGACTTCGAATGTCAACTTTTCCTTGCGGTAATTCGTTGAATGACCGAAAACCACATCAAGAGCGATCTGGCCGAGTGATTGGGCTTTCTTCCTAGGAATGACTCCATGGAAACTCATGTTACTGGTGCTGAGTCTGGACATCGGAATGCCCATTCCTTTCAATGTTTCAGCATACAGTATGTTCAGGCCACTGCCTCCATCCATCAGGACTTTAGTCAGTCGAGTGCCTTCAACAATTGGGTCGACCACCAAAGCTTGCCTCCCAGGGGTGGCAATGTGCGTCGGGTGATCAGACTGGTTGAATGTGATGGCAGTCTGTGACCACTTCAGGTAACTGGGTGTTGCCGGGGCAACCATGTTCACCTCTCGGTTAATGACTTTCAGTCGACTTTTGCTCTCGACATCGGCAAAAATCATCAGGGTGGAATTGACTTGGGGGTATCCATCGTCGCTGTCTTCCTTGTCCTCGACCCTGTCCGACTCTTTTTCCTTATCCTTGGACTGCTTTCCTTGGAACTGCTGGATCAGGAGTCGACACTGTCGAGTGGTATGCTTTGGGTAAATAAAATTACCCTCTTCATCCTTCTTGGTGTGGATGTGACATGGCAGATCCAAAACATCATTTCTGTCTTGATGCTTGACTTTTTTAGGCTTCCAGGTGCCCTTGGGTTTTCCCTTGAAGTTTCCCTGGGCTACGGCCAGGGCCTCCCCAGGAGCGGCTGGTTCGGCCTTCCGCTTCTGCTTCCGACTGGAATTGCCTCCAGTTTCCTGGGCGACTGCTTTCTGCTTGCCACTCCGGAGTCGATCTTCGTCTTCTCCGTTAGCATACTTGGTGGCAATCTCCATCATTCGATTCAGAGACATCTCTCCAGTTCGACCGAACTTCAGATTCAACTCTCTGTATTTAAAACCTTCCTTGAAGGCACAAACTGCTTGATGGTCCGGCACGTTCTCAACCGAGTGATGCAGCGTGATCCACCTCTGGATGTATTCCCTCAGAGTTTCATTCGGCTTCTGCACACAAGACCGTAATTCTGTAAGGCCTGTAGGTCGTTTGCATGTTCCTTCAAAGGTTGTGATAAACACTCGGGAGAGGTCCTCCCAAGTGTAAATGCTGCTGGGTGCCAACTGATTTAGCCATGCTCTGGCCGAGCCCTCTAACATGAGAGGCAAATGCTTCATGGCCACCTCGTCATTGCCACCGCCAATCTGTACAGCCACCCGGTAATCTTCGAGCCAGGTGTCAGGCTTAGATTCACCGGTGAACTTGCTGACTCCAGTCGCCAACCTGAAATTGGGAGGTATCACTGCGGCTCTGATGGCTCGACTAAAGCACTCTGGCCCTGAAGCGCGTACTCTGCTGCTGGCAGGCGCATCTTTGTTGTGGCCTCCTCGATGAGCTCTGTTCCTGTCAACCAAACCTTGAACGAGGATGGACGTCGCATCAAAGCCTGGGTCTCTGGGGTCGACTAGAATCCTCTGTCCAACACTATGAGGGCGCCTGTCATCTTGCCGTCGAGGCGCATATGACCCACTCCTCGGGGGAGGGGTTGGCACTCGACGTCGATCATCACGGTCGAATCGGTGATCATACTGCTCATTCCTCTTGTACTGATCATGCTGGCCACCACGTCTCTCACGCCTCGGGGGCGATCTCGGGCTGTGAGCTGACTCGACTGTATCTGTTGCGATAGACCGACTGTGGATCCTATTCCGCGATTGTGAGACAGCGGAATTCTGGTCTCCCGCCGCCCGGAGCAATGCTCTGATCTGTAACAAGCCCCTGCCAGCCTCCGACTGGGAGGGCTGAATCGATTCTTCTATACGGGCCGCGGCGGCCAGATTCTGAACTGGGGTTCGATATACCTGCGTCGGCGGGAAGAGCTGGCGTCGACTAGACTCAGGAGCCCGCTGACGCGCTTGCTCGTCGAGTGCTCGCTGGAGATTCTCCAGTCGAGTGCGCTCGGCCAAGTTGGCCAAACGCGCGTCCTCCAAGGCCCGGGCCTCGGGGGTCTCTCCGACGATAGGAGTGCGCAGCGCGTCCATGTTCCGGCGGCGAAGCTCCTCTCGCTGCAACGACGTGAGAGGTTCGGGGAGATACTCGTCGTGAGGATGCGACGGATCGCCCCCACCCGCGCGTCCATCAGTGCGAGGGAACCCAGGGGGACTGTGCGTTCCATCGACCGCCAGAACCTCAGCTGCTGGATCGCTGCTGTCGCACTCGGATGCTGTCTCCACGGAGCCAGTCGACAGATCGAACAGGGCGTAGAGGGATTCGACGGGCTCGATGGCCGCGACTTGCGGGGCTGCCGATTGGCGGGCCGCGGCGTGCCTCACCCACCGCTGAAGTCTTGACCGACCGGAGCGCTTGCGCTGGTGGGAGACAGGGCGGGGAGACGATACGGGGGCCGACCCATATTGGGTCGATGGTTGCCGCAAGAGGACGCCACGAACGCATGCGCGGAAATGTGTCGCACCGCGGGCGGGGAGCGCGTCGATGTCGAGCGGTGCCTCCTGAAGCCAGGCGGAGTCGTCGACGATGAAGGTGAGCGCGCCGAGACGGATCTCGCGGTCCTCCACCAAAACTCCGCAAGAAAACATGATCAAAGGGATCGAGAAAAATCACAACTTCTCTAACTAAGCGCTAAGATTCCTGCCCCACGGTGGGCGCCAACTGTCGTGGTTCTAACTCTGACAGTGATGTAGGGGGGTGAGTATGGAGAGGCTAGATCCTAGCTATTGGGAAGTTGTTACACGCGAGGTTTACGAGTTCAGGCCCTTCTCGGAGGAAGTAATAGCCCTACGTCTCGGAGCCCGGAGGCGGTCGACTGGATTATGCGTGTATAAATTACAGGGGTGCGAACCCTTCCTACTGAGGAGGGGGGTGGCTTATATAGAGTTCGCCGACCCCCTCCTGCCCTCGGTAATGCAGGGTTTTAAAGTACATTTAAGATGGGGCGTTACTGGTAACGCCTCTAATAAAGTGCTGTAATGACCATGAAGACTACTTAATAGCTGACCGTTTGCCTACGGAGTGACAGTAGATCTCCTGGCAGTCGAGTGAATAGTTTCATGGTCGAGTGGTAGCTTCTTGGTCGAGTGGTAGCTTCTTGGTCGAGTGTCTTGAACCTGTCGAGTGGGATGCCTTCAAGTCGATTGAAAGGTGATTTCTCCCAGGGGTGTCCTAGAGTAGGACCCTTCGGTCAGGTCCGCGTCCCTACCCTAGGTACATGTCTTCATCATGCCGAGCCCCTCCAGTTTGGAGCGTATACTCGATCGCTCATGTCAAATACACGGCACCCCAGACAAGCCAGCCAACCACACCAACAGGGATTGTTGGGTGTTCAAGCAGGCCGGCAAGTTAATTGCCGAAAACAAGGATAAGGGGCCACATAGCGATGACGAGGAGGAGCCCCGGCAGCCACACACCGGAGGACAGAAGAGGTTTAACCCACAAGTGCGGACGGTGAACATGATATACGCAACCCACATCCCCAAGAGGGAGCAGAAGCGTGCGCTCAGGGACGTATATGCGTTGGAGCTAGTCGCCCCAAAGTTCAATCCATGGTCCTCCTATCCAATCACTTTCGATCGCAGGGACCACCCCACTAGTATCCGTCATGGCGGATTCGCCGCACTGGTCCTAGACCCAATCATTGACAGATTTCACCTCACTCGAGTCCTTATAGATGGCGGCAGTAGCCTGAACCTGCTTTATCAGGACATAGTGCGCAAAATGGGTATAGACCCCTCAAGGATCAAACCCACAAAAACGACCTTTAAAGGCATTATTCCAGGCGTAGAGGCCCATTGCACAGGCTCAATTACACTGGAAGTGGTCTTCGGATCCCCGGATAACTTCCGAAGCGAAGAGTTAATCTTCGATATAGTCCCGTTCCACAGTGGTTATCATGCACTGCTCGGGCGAACCGCATTTGCGAGATTAAATGCGGTACCGCATTATGCATACCTCAAGCTCAAGATGCTAGGACCCCGTGGGGTTATTACAGTCAATGGAAACACAGAGCGCTCTCTCCGAACGGAGGAGCACACTGCGGCCCTCGCAGCAGAAGCGCAAAGCAGCCTCTCAAGGCAATCCACCCGTTCGGCGTTTCAAGACCCGAACACCTTCAAGCGCGCTTGGAGCAATCGGCAACTAGACCGCCTGGCGCGATCTCAGCTCGCATAACAATACGGCCCCCACCCCAGTCCCAGCCAAATGGTGAAACTCGTGCCATGCGTACATAATTACGCATTAAAAATACCATGGGCACAGGTGGGGAGGGGGGCACAACTGCGGCACGCCCCAAGACGCGGCTTAAACCGCACTAGGGGCTTCTCGCTTGGTTATTTTTCTCTTTTTCAGGACCTTAATCTCTGGAAACCCTGTCCGGCAGCACTATTGCCGAACACATGATGCATCAACCAAGGAGGCAGAAAGCTATGTCACACCATGGAATTTCCAGGTGGATTACAATAACGAGCGAAATATTTGATTTAATACTATTCCTCAGCTTGCCCTTGGAAGGGACATAGTCCTACTCTTTGCTTATCGCACTATCTGTATCATTCTGCTTTAATGCACCTTTTTGAATAAACAATGCATAACATTACGACTATTATTGCATCCTTGTTATATATATGTGTGTCCATTAATGACGCCTTGCAACCGTACACTTTGGTACGGCCGATACACCAGGGGCTTAAGTACTCACAATATGGTGTGAGAAGTCTGAACACTTTCACAAGTGCGGCACCCCGAACTTATAGCATTATATGCATCAGCTCCGAATCATGTCTTTGGTCAAATGTTGGTTTTGCCCGGCTCCTATGTTTTGGTACCTTACGTTCCGCTCTATCAGCTGAGGTAGCGCTAGGAGAACTACTGCGATTGTGCCCCGGTTCTGCTGGGCTAAGCACCTCAGTAGAGAAAGCTAAACCTGACTGTCATGATAAGGCGAGAGACTGGTCGCTGTTCGGCGAGGTTTCGAGTCCCTAAAGACTTATGCCGCTTAGAGTGAGGGGCCGGCCCTGTCCGGCTTAAAGGCGTGTATCGCGCCCCGAATTCGGCCTTCTGAATACCAGGGGCTTCGCCGAAATTTAAAATTATAGAATTCTATGGCTAAGTGAGAGTGATAAAGCATTATTAGTCCGGTTGCCTCGTTCGTTGTGCTGAGCACCTCCCTCAAAGGACCCAAAAATGGGAACAAGAGTGCTTAGGTTTATCCCGAACACCCCAGCACTCACGGCATGGGGGCAGAAACCGAGGACTAGCCATCTCTCAGATTGGATAAACAGCCAAACAAAAGGTAATATTTTAAATTCAAATAAGCGTTGCATAGCGCATATGAACAAGTTTTCATAAATACAGGATCACACGAGCAAGTTTCACTCAAATATTACATCTTTCGTGCACTCGTCCGCTATGAGACGGGCACCCGGTAGAACACCCTCGTAGTACATCTCGGGGTGGCGATGCTCCTTGCCCTCCGGCGGCCCTTCCTTGATCAGCTTCACGGTGTCTAGCTTGACCCATTGCAACTTCACATGGGCGAAAGCCCAGCGTGCACCTTCAATGCAGACGGATAGCTTGACGACCTCCAGCCGCGGGCAGGCATCCACAAGCCGCCTCACCAGGATGAAGTAGCTGTTCGGAAGGGCGTCACCAGGCCACAGCTGGACTATAAAGCCCTTCATGGCCTGTTCGGCCGCCTTGTGCAGTTCGACCAGCTGCTTTAGCTGGTCGCTCACAGACACTGGGTGTTCGGTCCTAGTATACTGGGTCCAGAACAACTTCTCCGTTGAGCTTCAATCCTCAGCCCAGTAAAACTTCGCGGCATCCGACACGCTGCGGGGCAAATCTGCGAATGCTCCTGGAGAGCTCCGAATTCGGGTAAGTAATCGGTAATTTACTTTTACATGCTTGCTTTGCATATAGAATGCCTTACCCGCCGCTATCTTATTCATTGCGTCGATCTCCTGGAGGGCCTTTTGGGCTTCGGCCTTGGCACTTTTTGCGCTCTCGAGGGCCGCGGCAAGCTCAGACTCTCGCGTCTTCGAGTCAAGCTCCAACGCCTCGTGCTTCGTCACGAGAGCCTGGAGCTCTTGCTGCACCTCGCCCACTCGAGCCTCTTGCATTTCTCGCTCAGTGCGCTCCTTGGCCGCTTTATCTTCAGCCTCAGACAACGCTTGCTTTAGGGTCACCACCTCGGTCATGGCCCCTGGCAAATTCATGATGATCATTTCATTTTGCAATCGCATTCCTTTTATACATATCCATAGACTAGGTACTACTTACCTTTGTTCTCCTCGAGCTGCCTCTTGGCAAGGCCGAGCTTGTCCTGGGACCCTTTCAGGTCCTGCTTCAGTACAGCGACCTCCGCAGTCAGTGCGGCGGGCGCCAGCAGCGAAGCCTGCATATGCATATTGACATACTTATATTAGACTCCTGCGATATTGTTTGATCCTCTGTTCGGCTTTTCTTTGTCAACACCGAATAGAGCATCAGGGGCTACTGTCTATGCGGTAATATTTTTCCTATATTTTAAACACTTACCTCAAAGCCTGTTACAAGGCTGGCATCGGCTTAATCAATCCGCTCTTGGCGGACTAAACCTTCTGGATCACCGCACTCATAATAGTGCGGTGCTCCTCGTCGATGGAAGCGCTACGAAGCGCTTCCAGCAGATTGTCTGGCGCCTTTGGATGGACAGAGGTCACAGGTACAGGCGTCTCGCCCCTCTTAGAAGGAGGCCGCCTGCCCGAGTCCAGAACCATTGGAGGTTCCGGCGCGGTGTTCGGCTGAGGGCCGAACTCGGAGCCCTCAGGGGCCTTGTCCCCTCTGCTCCCAGAGTCCGGGAGGCCGCCTTGAGGCACCTCCAGGACCGTCTCCCTTCGACCCAGTGCCTCTTGAGACAACACCTCACCGTCATCCGCAAGATGAGGGGAGGTGGCGGTCGGTTCTGGATCGCTATCCATATCTGACGAGCCCAGGGAGCCATCCGATGATACATCGATACGGGCTCGGGGCGGCCTGCATAATCATATTCGGCATTAGGTGAAGTAGTGCGACAAAGCAATGCTATGAGTTACTCTGGTATCCGAATACTTACGACTTCCCCAGGGGCTTGGCCCTGGGCAGCCACTCGTCTTCACCGGCGGCGGCGGTGGTAGAGCTGTCCGGAAGGAGAGTCCTTCCCTTCTTGGAACCTTCGGCCTCCCCAGTTGGGGCGGCCTTCCTTTTCTTGTCTCCCCCGTCTGGAGGGGGAGCGTCTTCTTCTGCCTCCTCGTCTTCGGGGGAGGATTGCGCCGTATAGTCCTTGGACAGTGAGTCTGATGACGCCTGGCGTCGGGAACTCTTTCGGGTTCCCTTGGCCTTCTTGGTCTTCTCCAGCACCGTATAAGGAGCTGGAGTCAGCATCTTCGCCAGAAGAGCGTCTGCTGGGCCTTCAGGCAAAGGAGACGGACAGTCGATCTGTCCGGCCGTCTCCTACCAGTCCTGTCAAAGGTAAGGGAGTTTAGATCCCGCATGGAGTCAAACTATGAAAAACAAGTATCCTATAAGAGGTAAAGCAGCTTACCGTGCTGGCTTGGTGCTTCGCGCTGAATCCGCGATCCTCAGTAGTGGGAGGGGGGACCTCGGCGCTCTTGAACAGCACCCTCCAGGCATCTTCCTGAGTTGTGTCGAAGAGCCTGTTCAGAGTTCGGTGCCACGTTGGGTCGAACTCCCACAAGTTGAAGGCCCGTTGTTGGCACGGGAGGATTCGGCGGTTGAGCATGACCTGGACTACGTTGACGAGTTTGAGCTTCTTGTTCACCATGTTTTGAAAACATGTTTGGAGTCCGGTCAGCTCTCCCGAACTACCCCAGGACAGGCCCTTCTCTTGCCAGGAGGTGAGCCGTGTGGGGAAGCCAGATCGGAACTCGGGGCCGCTACCAATGTAGGGTCACGCGGCTCGGTGATGTAGAACCACCCCGATTGCCACCCCTTTATGGTCTCCACGAAGGAGCCCTCGAGCCATGTGACATTGGGCATCTTGCCCACCATGGCGCCTCCGCACTCCGCCTGGCGGCCACTCACAACCTTCGGCTTGACATTGAAAGTCTTCAGCCATAAGCCGAAGTGGGGCTTGATGCGGAGGAAGGCCTCGCACACGACGATAAACGCCGAGATGTTGAGGATGAATTTTGGGGCTAGATCATGGAAATCCAGGCCGTAGTAGAACATGAGCCCCCGGACAAATGGGTGGAGAGGGAATCCCAGTCCGCGGAGGAAATGGGTAAGGAACACTACCTCTCATGGGGCCTGGGGGTGGAGATGAGCTGCCCCTCGTCTGGGAGCCGGTGCGCGATGTCGTTGGGCAAGTATCCGGCTCTCCTCAGCTTCATGACGTGTCCCTCCGTGACGGAGGAGACCATCCACCTGCCTCCTGCTCCGGACATGGTTGGAGAAGGTCGAGGTGGGAAATGCGAACTTGGGCGCTAGAGCTCGATTGTGCGAAAACGGATGAGCAAAGGAGGAAGAAGGCGTGGATGAAAAGGTAAATCCTTATCCCTTTATATGGGCGGACAAAACTATGCGTCCCCACTAGCCTGTTAAAACTCGCTTATCCCCCAAGAGCCGTAATCGATGGCACGGTTGGGTTACCCACACCCGTTTTAATGAGAATCCCGTGATAAGGGGACATGATCTCTGCTTTGACAAGACGTGTCAGAAAACTGCCTCGCGTTATGTGCGTGGCTAGTTAAAGGAAATGGTTCGAATAATCACCGGGCCGTGACATAATGTCGTGTTGCCAAAACAAGTCAGCAAATTGGATTTGTGGAAATATTATTCTCTCTACGATGGTATGTGGAACTTATTTTGCAGGGTCGGACACTATCCTTGTATTCAAATTCTTCCGTGGTGTATTCGGAGGAGGAACCCGGCTTGCAATGCCGAAGACAACATTGCGCGCCGGACTCATCGTCATTGAAAGCCTGGTTCAGGGGCTACTGTGGGAGTCCTGGATTAGGGCGTCTCCGGACAGCCGGACTACATCCATTGGCCGGACTGTTAGACTATGAAGAGACAAGATTGAAGACTTCGTCTCGTGTCTGGATGGGACTCTACTTGGCGTGGAAGGCAAGCTAGGCAATACGGATATGTGTATCTCCTCCTTTTTAACCGACCTTGTGTAACCCTAACCCTCTCTGGTGTCTATATAAACCGGAGGGTTTTAGTCCGTAGCTCAACATACAATCATACCATAGGCTAGCTTCTAGGGTTTAGCCTCTCTGATCTCGTGGTAGATCTACTCTTGTATTACCCATATCATCAATATTAATCAAGCAGGACGTAGGGTTTTACCTCCATCAAGAGGGCCCGAACCTGGGTAAAACATTGTGTCCCCTGCCTCCTGTTACCATCCGCCTTAGACGCACAGTTCGGGACCCCCTACCCGAGATCCGCCGGTTTTGACACTGACAGTAGCCGTCCAATATATGAATCTTTATGTCTCGACCATTTCGAGACTCCTCGTCATGTCCGTGATCACATTCGGGACTCCGAACAACCTTCGGTACATCAAATCACATAACTCATAATACATATCGTCATCGACCATTAAGCGTGCGGATCCTATGGGCTCGAGAACTATGTAGACATGACTGAGACTCATCTCCGGTCAATAACCAATAGCGGAACCTGGATGCTCATATTGGTTCCTACATATTCTACGAAGATCTTTATCGGTCAAACCGCATAACAACATACGTTGTTCCCTTTGTCATCGATATGTTACTTGCCCGAGATTCGATCATCGGTATCATCATACCTAGTTCAATATCATCATCGGCAAGTCTCTTTACTTGTTCTGTAATGCATCATCCCATGACTAACTCATTAGTCACATTGCTTGCAAGGCTCATAGTGATGTGCATTACCGAGAGGGCCCAGAGATACCTCTCCGATACACGGAGTGACAAATCCTAATCTCGATCTATGCCAACTCAACAAACACCATCGGAGACACCTGTAGAGCATCTTTATAATCACCCAGTTACGTTGTTATGTTTGATAGCACACAAGGTGTTCCTCTGATATTCGGGAGTTCCATAATCTCATAGTCCGAGGAACATGTATAAGTCATGAAGAAATCAATGGCAATAAACTAAACGATCATAGTGCTAAGCTAATGGATGGGTCTTGTCCATCACATCATTCTCTAATGATGTGATCCTGTTCATCAAATGACAATACATGTCTATGGCTAGGAAACTTAACCATCTTTGATTAGCGAGCTAGTCAAGTAGAGACATACTAGGGACAAGTTTCCGGTTAATACAATTCTAGCATGAATAAAAAAATTTGTCATGGTATAAGGAAATATAAATAACAACTTTATTATGCCTCTTGGGCATATTTCCTTCAGAGGCATCTTGCGTCATCAAAGAGCAAAGATGAACCAGAACAACACCAAGAGCACTAAGCTCACTGCTGCACAATGGCCACCGTGGGAGGGGCTTGAACATGCACAGCAACATGGCTGACACCGGAGAACAACACCGAAGACGAACACTAGACGGATGGATGGATGAAAGTGAGTGGCTCGATGGAGAGACAAAAGTCGATGAAGGGATGGGCGGGCCTCGGTGAGTGGATTGTAGCATGGGTTTTTGCGATACCTTTAGGAAGGTAGAATGACGCCCACAAGAACCATCATCGCAGGAATTTCATCCAAAATCATAGCTGCACTGAACTCCATAACAGCGCCTCCAAGAAGATGAAGCCGTGCCGGGAAGGCGTCGCCGTTGCTGCCGCTGGCAAGGAACCAGCGAAGGGATTTCTCCCGGAGACAAAGAGCCGAAGGTCAGAGGGAACTGCGGCTAGGGGCAGCAGTCCTCCATGCTAAAAGGGAACTTTATGGTTTATGAAAAAGTTTACTATTTGTGCACTGTTTGGACCTGATTTAATTATTTGGCTGAGGGCTACTCAAATGTCCGAGTGCTCTGAACTTGGCACGGACATCACCACTCAAGCATCTTTTACCACAATTCCTTTTGGAAGTTTTTGAAATTTTCTAGATTTTTTTGAACTTACTGTTCATAAGGTATAGATGAGCTTGGAAGCTGAATTGGATATTTGTAAAATTCTATACTAGTTATATTTATTCTAGTGACATTGTGTAGTTGTTTCTAGTTGGTTTTTAGCGTACCATAGTTTATTCATGATGCGGGTATTCATAGTGAGTGCCAATGTTTGGCGAAACGTTCATTAAGTTCCGTTTTGTTTAATTTCTGGCACTCAATATGTCCAATTTCTAGTAAAGGTCATGCTGGGTTTTTTCATATTTTTAAACCTTTTTTGGCATTTACTTAATTTTGTTTTCTCCAGGTGGAAAATTCTCACTCTTAATCCACCACTGAGATGGGAAAGTTGTTCTAAGAGGAGGACATTCGACTATTGTTGTAGGGGGCCATCCTTCTTCTCTTCCTTTGAGACCTTGTTAAAGAAGGAGGAGCAGATGAAGGACGACCATCACCGACAGTCAAAATAACATTTAGTGAGTGAGTGTACATCATATATACAACCACTTGAGAGATGAACCGACTATTGTCGTAGGGGATTGTTCTTCTCCTTCCCCTCCTCTAAGACCTTGGTAAAGCAGTAGGAGAGGGTGAAGGACGACCAACACCGATGGTCGAAGTACCAATCAAGGAGTTTTCAAGTATGTAGAACGACTTAAAAGTGAGAAGTGTCCAACATATGTAGAACCACTTAAGAGTGTGAAGTGTCCACCGGAAGGACAAATATCGACTGTTTTCGTAAATAGTTTTATCTTGATCTATGGTAGAAAAAGTGCAATGTCGCGGGAATGCTTATATTTTTTATTCTCATAAATATTCTTTCATTAAACTTTTTTAATGTGATTTCAAAGGAGAAGCCGAGACACCTCGTTTGGACTCCTACAGCTGTAGACATCGTTGCGAGGCTGGCTGAGTACACAGAGATCATGCGCGCCTATGACAAGAGCACTCGAGCAGCTACCGAGAGCGCTCGAGCTTATGCCGAGAGCACCACAACATCTGCCAAGAGAGCGAGAGCATTGGGGAAGCCACCGAGAGTGCGCGAGTAGCCGCCAAAGCTGCGAGGACTGCCCAAGCCAAGATCGTGAAGATGTTTGGAGGCGAGGAGAGCTCATGACAGAGCTGGACTTTTTCTTGTGAACTACTAGTGCACTGCCTTTATGTGATTTATATGAACGATGTGTTTGAACTTAATTCCTATGGTTCCATGACATGGTTGAACTTTTGCTTCTAAACTACTAGCATCAACGAGCATGCACACATGTTGATATGTTGCATGGCATGACATGAGCATCTGTTGGATGTTGGAATTACAACATATGCATGTCTTGGTCTTGTTTGATTCCCTTGAACAATTATTCCTTACATCTTCACCCGAGGTTTGTGTATGTCTTGTGTAATCCTGCATAAAATAAAATATTGTGTCGTATTTCTATTTCGGATAACCAAATAATAATTCATATAATCTCCATTAGAATCCACGTGATAATTATGCTTATGCATAACAATCAGGGTTATATCTATAGGGGCCATGACCATATCACTGCCTTTATTTGATCTGTATGATTGATGCTTGTGAACATAATTTCTATGTTGCTGTGAAGATTGCTATATGACTTTTCTATATGTAATTGGATAACTATGAAATTGACTTGTTAGCTTGTTTGTTTATCTTCGTAGATGAAGTGGTGTGTGGTGTACTATGGGAAAAATTCAGGAGTCTATGATTCATGGGAGAAATGCAATGAACAAGTGGATGGTTACGAGAACAACTACTATAAAGGATATACGACTAAAAAGGAGCAGAGGATCGTTACTCCAACTTCACCCTCATAGAGAAAATCAACCATGAAGTATGCAAGACCCTATGGACGAGTAAAGAATTTCATAATCTTTATCCAGTTGATTATATATTTTTTAAACTTGAGGACAGTGGGAGAGGCTCCCACTGACTTTGTCCAGTTCATTGTCATTATGTTATTGTTGTTATCGTGAGGTCGTATATGTATGTAACATGCAACATGTCAGAGACTTCCTGAGAAGGCTATGTGTACTTACTTATGATGTTGTTGTGTGAATTGTAGTTTAATGCGTACATCTATTGTATTGCAATTGGATTGTTATTTATGATAAAATGTGATACTGCTAATCTCCCATACATTTATTGTAATGCACAGAAATATGTCAACTATTGTTTAATGCATGGTTTTGTAATAGAGACGAGGAACTAAAAGTGCTGCCGACTAGACATATAGTTGTGGCGGGTGCCGGCTAAGGCCCGCCACTATAACTACATTTCCCAGTGGAGAGCTGCTAGATAAGCCCGTCACTATAGAGTTACTATCGGTGGTAGGCTCGTGCCCGCCACTGATGCCATGTTAGCAGTGGCGGGACGTCAATGGCGGGCACCCCAAAGAGCATCACCCATCACTACTGGGCTTTTGGCATATGATACTGCTAGGCATTCCTGCACTAGTGCAAGTTTTCCTTTCACTTAATAGAAAACAAGCAGTGGTTAGTTGGTTATTGTGGTAATGTGGGTGATTGGTCTGTTTCAAGCTACCCAAGTTCAAATCTTCACATTTGCATTTTTTTTGCCTAAGAAAAAACCACCTAATAAGGAAACATAAAATCACACCCAGTAGAAGCGGGGGTACTTGGCTGGGTGGGAGAGAAAAAAACGAAAGAGAGAGGGGAGCGGAAATGTCGATAAGAAAGATCGAACGTTTTGCGGGTGTGTGGTGTGAAACTAATGGTGAACAAGGCATTCAGATCTGTTGTAATTATGAGGTGGTTCGCCATATACAAATTTGTTTAGTTATTCTCTTCAATTGATATGCCAAAAGTTGTTGTTTAAGTTGGTAACTGTTTTGCAAACCAACTTGTGATTAGATGGTTAGAAGTACTATGGTATCCCTAGCCCATCAGAATTCAAGTCGCATTTTTTGGTTTATTTCGGACTTCCCGGCGATGTGCGTTCGATGGGAGGAGACATTCCTGTCGACTATGAAGGCGTCTATGATGACTTAGTCAATTTCAACATGATGTCCCAGATCAATCTCTCGGAGGTGCTCTGAAGGGTAGGATGTGCGTGCGTGCATAAGGGGTGTGTGCACGTGTGTATGTCTGAGCATCTGCGTCTGTACTGTGTTAAAAAATTGGTATGTATTTTGTTGTTAGAGCATCTCTAGCGGATCCTATTTTAACGGACCCTTCAAAAATTACATTTGAGAAAGAAAAATTAGTTTAAAAGCGCTATACCAGACGCCTAGAACCTTAACTTCTTCCAAATTGGACACTTAAAACTCAGCCTTCTAGACTATATTTCCTTTAGAGGTGCTCAGTCTGAGCTAAAATAGCGAGACGCTCCTCCCATATTCATGGCGCGATGACCGACACACCGGGCGATTGTACATCTTCAGTTATAAAACCCATCGCTGCAACCTCGAAATCCTAGCCTGCCCCGTCGCGCATCCATTTTTCCACTCGCAGTCCCTAATGCAGACCTCTTCCGCCGCCGATTTAGGTTGTCGCCACGACCTTCCTCGAGCTCAAGGGGCACATCTGCTGATTGAGCTCCCTACGTCCCCACCGCTCCCCGTGCAGATGAAAATCACCCTCCTCATCCGCGCGTCATCTTCCTTGACTCCGATACCCCCAAGCAATCGTTTACGACACTGTAACATCCCAAATTTTCCATTTGGAATGTTATACATTAGACCATCATTGCATATCATAATTTATTTGCTTTTGGTTTTGATCCTAGAAATTCCACGCAACTCAAGGACCCACGGAGAGAGTTGGGGATTTCGTTATTTTCATATTTGAGTTTTCTCAAATTTTGCGAATAGGATCATTTGATTTTAATTATTTTATCATCAATTATTTCTATTACAAAAATATGAGAGAGGGAATAAAATGACTTTCCCAAAATAAAGAAATATTGAGGATTTAATAATAAAATCAAATAAGATTTTATTTCTGAGTTTTTCGGTATTTTATTTGAATGTAGGAAAAATGTGCATTTTTCAAAATTGTATTTAGGCCCCAAATAAATGTTCACCTTGTGCGGCTTGATTTTAGAAGCCCGGAAAAATTTATTTAGGGATTTTTGGAGTCCGTTTAGTATTTCTTCTATTTGTTTTTCTGCGCGGAATAATTTTTAAAAAACGCGAACCGACTTTGGGCCGTACCCGAGCGGGACTCCGCCCGGGGGCATCCTTTATAAGCCGCCCGACCCGAGCCGCCAGCCCACCGCGCCCGAAACCCTAATCAGCCGCCGCCGCCGCCGGAGCCGCCGCCCGAGGTCAACCTCGTTTTCGCCGCCCGTTTTTTTTAAAAGAGAAAAAAAGTCGTGATTTTTATTTTTTTAGTTTCGGTTTTTTTAAATAGATCGGTTTTTCCGGTTTATTTATTTAGCGACCGTTCGTCCGTTCGTTCGTTCTAGCGAACGTTCGTCGTTTTTCTTTTTTTCGGATTAAATCCGCCATTTTTTTGATCGCGATTCCTGATCTGATTTTCGTTTTAGTATAACTTTTCGCTTGTTTATCGGAATCAGGCGATTCAAGCGCCTGGAGTTTCGTCTCGAAACCCTCTATCCATTTAACAAACTTAAACAAGTTTTTCCCCTGTAAAAAATTGCCCTAGAACCAGAATAGTAAACGAAGCTTGTTTCTTTTGCCGTTTGACTTTCATTGCTTCATTTGATTTGATTCTTTTTGCAAACCGGAGTTCTTAAGTTGAACCTTCTGGTTAGATCTCTTATTTGAGTTTTACCCGTGCATTAGATGAATACTTATTGTATGCTTGTTTTTTTGTCTGTGATACCGGAGTGCGCCACCTGTTACTTCGAATCTCTAGGTTTCGCGGATCATCAACAAGGCAGTTAACACTTTGATCATACCTCCTACTACCCAGTTTTATTGCATTAGATCAATCCTCAAACATTGCATGATTAGGATCTAATTAAATTGTGGGATGGGAAGTAGTTGAGGTAGTACCTATTACCTGTTAGATTATCAAACCTTTGGGAGTTACTTCTACGTTTGCCTATTATGCCATGCTATGCTAGTAGACGTGGATTGAGTGAGTGATATCCATGACAGATGTGAGTTTGTTAATTAATGGTTTATCTAAGGTGGCAACTTAAACACACATCTGGGTGGATTTAGGTACCTGGGTATTCCAGGATTGCCTGTTTTTCTTTATGGACCGCCACCCAGGCCCAAAGGGATCATGAGATTTTTCATACTAGAAACTTCCGTGTGCAGCCACAAGCTACTATGGGATCTAGCATAATTGATTAAGTCGTGTGAACTCTTACAGGGTAGACTAGAAGATGTAGGGGAAAGTAGGTGTAACGGTCTATCCATCGTAAGGTGCTAGCGCTTCTGAAAGACTATGTCTCGGTCATCCGTTTCTCAAACACCATGTAGTGCGAGAAACCAAACGGAGGTGATTGAGTCTTGTGGGGAAAAGTGCGCAAACCTCTGCAGAGTGTATAAACTAATCATGATTAGCCGTGTCCCCGGTTATGGACGTCTTGAGTATCTAGTACTTGGATTATCATGTGAATCTCAACATGTTACTCTAAAATTTAATTTTGTTGCGTTTTGTTTAATGATGATGCTTAATTGGGATTGAGGATGCTGTCAACCATTCTCAATGTTTAACAACTACCATGATAGTTAACTAAAATTTATTCCTTTGCAGTAGGGAAAAATTGGCTTTTCGCAAAACTATAACCATAGAGCTTTCCACCAGCCAAATTTGCATATAGTATAGCTGTTTCATTCCATTACTCTCTATGTGATACTTTGCCAGCATATTCCATGTGCTGACCCGTTTCGGGCTGCAACGTTAATGTTGCAGACTTTTCAGACGACGATTAAGGAGTTTTAGGTCGTGGTTCTATACTCAGTGATGCCGTTGGAGTTAATGGACTCACTTATCTTACAAGCCTTCCGCTGTTATAGTTATTAGATGGCCTTAAGCCATATTTATTGTAATAAGTTCTCTATTGAGACACTGGATGTAATAAGTATTTTATTGCTACTCTGTTATAAATCCTCCTAGTACTAAGTGGTGTCAGCATTACTGATCCAGGGATGACACCTGAGCACAGAGATCAGACTGTTTGAGGTCTGGTCGCTACAGAGATGGTATCAGAGCACACGCTGACTGTAGGACACGACCACTAAGGTAAAGACCTAGATCACTATTCACTCTCTTCTCTTCTGACCTCTCATCTTTTCTACTCTTTAGGATGGCGGATGCAAGGAACAAGTTCACGCAACCGGATGAAGATACACCCTTTGGACGTCACTTGAAGGAAGTCACTAGATACCTGAACATAGGAGTACCAAGCTTCACCGGAACCTACAACGCCACTTTACCTGAAGAAGAGCGCTGGATGATTCAAGTTCAAGTTCCAGGAAGGACGTTCATGCCAGTCACTGAGTCCATAGAGTTTTCTTTTGATGCACCAACTTGGAGTCTAGGAAAGAGCATGGCAGCTCATATCACCATGGGACGTATTGGAGAAGTCTACCGCAATGATCTCAAGGATACTATCTACCAGATTTGTGTGCGCCGAGATGAACACTGGGAGATGATCAGCACCAGGAAGGATAGATCAATTGCAGCTTTTATCCAGGAGTTAAACTAGCACATTCGACAACAGGATAATGAGATGTGCGCTGACATGATAGACCTGAAGAAGGCAAGGACAAGAATGAAGGAACTGGAGGAAGAACTCAAGGCTACACATGAAGATTATGAAGAGGAAATTGAAGTATTGGTGGAGAAGAATGACAATCTGATCAAGAAGATCGGGATATTTATGGGAGGCCCTACACCAGTAGATGAAGACGAAGAACCCAAGGAGATTCGCCCGGAAGACTACATCATCATCGACGACACTGACTCGGACCTAGATGACAGCGATGATGACTATGTTGATGAAGCCGGAGCAGATATCATGGAGTCTGCAACCGAAGAATATTTCTAGTAGACCACCTCATCAGTAGTAGTAGTCCACCATGTAAATACAGTAGTCCGAGCACTTTTGCGATAGTTATATCGATTGTATGCCCTTGTTTGAATGAATGAAGTGAATTGTTTGCTTTTGCCTCATGTGCATATGGGTAGTGTTTTCTCTTTAGACCCCCTCTATTCTAAACTCTCATCTTTTCTAAACCCTCAGATGCCTCCGAGACGTGACCCCGGATTTACCTTTCCACCGGAGCTCACCCAGTTGATCTAGCAGCAGAACACATTGATGTAGTTGCTAGTCCAGAATCAGAATCAGGGGAACAACAACAATAACCCACCACCACCACCAGTTGATCACTTAGCCTGTTTTCTTAGGCTGAATCCGCCGGTGTTTTCCAGTAGCACCGAGCCGATAGTAGCAGATGATTGGCTCCGCAAGACAGCTAGAGAGTTGACCATAGCAGGATGCACAGATGCGGAGAAGGTGAATTTTGCCGCACATCAGCTTGAAGGAACCGCAACATCATGGTGGGAGAATTTCACAGCCACTTTCCCTGTCGACACTGTCACATGGGACCAGTTTCAGCAGGCTTTTCGAACTGCCCATGTTTCAGCAGGAGCTATGGCCATGAAGAAGCGTGAGTTTCGCAACTTGCACCAAGGAGGACGGACAGTTGGCCAGTATGTGGAGGACTTTAGTAAATTAGCACGTTATTCCCCAGATGACGTTGCTACGGATGCAGCTAAGCAGGAGAAGTTTTTGGAAGGACTGAATGATGAGTTGAGCATGCAGTTGATGGTAGCAACCTTCAACAACTACCAGGAGTTGGTAGACCGTGCTCTTATGATTGAAGGCAAGCAGCAACAAATTGAGAACCGCAAGAGGAAGTATGGACAAGGGAAGTACAATTCTGGAGCCCAACAGAAGCCACGTTTTACCCCTAGATCAGGAGGACATTTTCAGCATACCCATGGAGGAGGTAGCTCGCACAATCACAATGGCACCAAGAATGGTAATGGAAATGGAGGAAGCAATGGCCAGAACCGTACCAACCCATCAACCCCAGCCAAGAAGGACCTGAGCCAAGTCACTTGCTTTAAGTGCCAGAAGACCGGACATTATGCCAATGAATGTCCTGAAGGCCAGAATGGCAATGGAAGCTCTGGGAAGAAGCCGAACCCTTTCAACAGGGGACAGGTGAACCACGTTAACGTGGAGGAGGTTGAAGAGCAACCGGATGCAGTAATCGGTAAGTTTTTGGTTAAGTCATTTACTGCACTCGTTCTTTTTGATACTAGTGCATCGCATTCATACATATCAAGGGGATTTGTGGATAAGTATAACCTGCCCACTAAGGTTCTTAGAACACCTATGCTAGTAAGCTCACCAGGAGCGGAGTATATGGCCAGTCAAGGATGTTTTCAAGTGCCATTGAGTATAGGTAGGCATGTGTTTCCCTCGAATTTAATCATTTTGGAATCACAAGGATTGGATGTAATTCTGGGTATGGATTGGCTGTCGATGTACAGAGGAAACATTGATTGCGCCAGTAAGACAATTTTGCTTACTACCCCAGAAGGGAGAAGGATCAAGTATGTATCCCGACATGTGCCAAAAGGGACTCAAGTAAATTGTTTAACAGGAGTTGTGCAGGAGGAGGTACCAGTGGTAAGGGATTTCCCTGAAGTATTTCCAGAAGAGTTGCCAGGCATGCCACCGGATAGAGATATTGAGTTTTTGATTGAGCTATTGCCAGGCACAGGGCCAATATCAAATAGACCATATAGGATGCCTGCAAAGGATTTGGTGGAGATTAAGAAGCAGATTAAGGAATTACTGGATAAAGGTTACATTCGCCCAAGTTCGTCGCCTTGGGGATCACCAGTACTTCTAGTGGAGAAAAAGGATGGATCGTTAAGGATGGTTGTTGATTATCGAGGATTGAATGAAGTAACCATCAAGAACAAGTACCCACTACCAATGATCAATGATCTGTTTGATCGATTGCAAGGAGCTAAGGTATTTTCCAAGGCCGATCTGCGATCAGGATACCACCAGTTGAAGATTCGAGAACAGGATATACCTAAGACAGCTTTTACCACCAGGTATGGGCTGTACGAGTATACCGTTATGTCATTTGGTCTGACTAACGCACCTGCCTATTTTATGAACATGATGAACAAAGTGTTTATGGAGTTCTTGGATAAGTTCGTCGTGGTGTTCATTGATGATATTCTGGTTTACTCAAAAAGTGAAGAGGAGCATAAGGAGCATTTGCGATTGGTACTTGAGAAGCTCAGAGAACATCAGTTGTATGCCAAGTTCAGCAAATGTGAGTTTTGGTTGAAGGAAGTAGGATTCCTCGGACACGTTATATCCGGAGAAGGTATATCAGTAGATCCCACTAAAGTTGATACCGTGACCAAGTGGGAGGAACCAACAACAGTTGGAGACATCCGGAGTTTCCTTGGACTCGCAGTATACTACCGGAGATTCATTGAGAATTTCTCAAAGATTGCGAAGCCTATGACTGAGTTATTAAAGAAGGATACCAAGTTCATATGGACCGAGGAGTGTGAGGCTAGTTTCCAGGAGTTGAAGAAACGCTTGGTTACTTCACCAGTGTTGATTTTGCCAGACCAGACCAAGGATTATGAGGTATACTGCGACGCTTCACGTCGAGGACTTGGAGCAGTGCTTATGCAGGAAGGGAGAGTTGTTCATATGCCTCAAGACAACTGAAGCCTCACGAGTTGAATTATGCTACGCATGATTTGGAGTTAGCAGCCGTAGTGCATGCACTGAAGACTTGGAGACATTTCCTCATTGGAAATCATTGTGAGGTGTACACGGATCACAAGAGTTTGAAGTACATTTTCACGCAGAAGGAGTTGAACCTCAGACAAAGGAGATGGTTGGAGCTCATCAAGGATTATGATATGAGATTGCATTACCATCCCGGAAAGGCTAATGTAGTAGCTGACGCATTGAGTCGCAAAAGCCATGTCAATACACTAATGACGGGAGAAATACCAAGGGAATTAGCCGAAAATCTTCGTGAACTATGTTTGGAAATAGTTCTGAGAGGCTATGTAGCAGCAT
Source organism: Triticum urartu (assembly GCF_056163025.1). Lineage (NCBI taxonomy): Eukaryota > Viridiplantae > Streptophyta > Magnoliopsida > Poales > Poaceae > Triticum > Triticum urartu. The sequence goes on along the minus strand of NC_141877.1, from coordinate 216,920,286 downwards.
TGGAGATTCAGTCAACTTTGATGGATAGAATCAGAGAAGCTCAGAAGACTGACAAGGAGATTGCCTCTATAAGGGAGAAAATGAGCGAAGGAAAGGCTAAAGGATTTCATGAGGATGAGCACGACACCCTATGGTTTGAAGACCGTGTTTATGTGCCCAATAACCTGGAGATCAGGAGGTTGATTCTGCAAGAGGCACATGATTCACCATATTCGATTCACCCAGGAAATACCAAGATGTAGTTGGATTTGAAGGATATTTTCTGGTGGACCGGAATGAAGAAAGATATTGCGTAGTATGTAGCAGTTTGTGATGTATGTCAGAGACTAAAGGCAGAGCATCAGAAGCCAGCAGGATTGCTACAGCCATTGCCAATACCCGAATGGAAGTGGTATAAGTTAGGCATGGATTTTATCACGGGATTACCCAGGACTCGTTCAGGCTATGACTCGATTTGGGTTGTAGTTGATCGATTGACGAAAGTAGCTCATTTCATCCCGGTAAAGACCACTTACACCAGTGCTAAGTTGGCAAGGATATACATGACCAGGATTGTATGCTTACATGGAGTTCCGAGGAGTATAGTATCAGATAGAGGAACCCAGTTTACCTCAAAGTTCTGGAATCAGTTGCACGAAACTTTGGGTACCAGGCTAGAGTTCAGCACCACTTTTCACCCACAGATAGATGGACAATGATGAGGCACGGACTAGCGAGACGCTAATTCGCGCGTGTAGATGGCCCGATCTTTCACGGCGATACTCGATCAATAGTTCGTCCCCTTGTTTTCTCCTCGCAAACTTCAGGATAATTTTCACCTGTGTACGAAAATACACAAACGAAAATAATGACCCCCTTGGATCAGCACGTAGGCGTCGATGTGATGATCAGCCCTCCGTCGCTAGTAAATTTCCACGATGGGAAAATCATAGGTAATACACAAGATATGTCCGCCCGTAACTCGGACATTTTTTTGTATATCTCGTACTCCAAATAAAACTCCCCTTCTATACATGGCCGAAGCCTGGCTTTTATATGCCGAAGTAAACGCATGCCGTATCTACCAAACTAGCTATACTCACGGACAAGAGTCCTTGAAAGACACGTCCGTTTTCCAAGTTGATTTCTTGCCAACTAATACAACGCACGCACCAAGAAGATAAAAGGCGACAACTTGGATATCTTTTCAAACTTAAAAAAACCAAACTACCTATTATAACTGATGAGGTCCTAATTTAATGGAGATTAGGAAAGATCCTAATCTTAATTCTCCTGGTGGCGTACGAAAAGTAGGAACAATTTTTTTGGGTACTGCTTCATGATTGGCGAGCAATCCTGATTTCTCGCCAGGCCTTCCTCCACGCACAAGTCCCTGTGATTTACATGGATAGCTCTTCATGCATGCCCTGTTCAAATCTATAGCTCTTGGACAATTAAGTCTTGATCCACAACTGGTTAAGCTGGCCAAACCAGGTCCACATAGTATTCGCATACGTCCATCCTTGCCACAATGCAGCTCACGTTGCACACCCCTTGTATTTCCTTTGCATGTGAACATCTTTATATTCTTGGCCATAGAATAATTAACACAACCAATCTGAGTTATTAAATTAGTGCCCACATCTTGAATTGATTTAGGTTCATCGCGGACACCTTTAGTTGACACACTTGATGCAACCATGTTCATATCATCCTACCTCCCTTGAAGCAAAACCGTCCTCGGTTTGGAGTCCAATTTTAGCACAACCATCTTTTTTGGAACTTGCTTTTCTATGGTGATTGCACCGTCCACCATCGGTTTCAACACATGCTTCTTTCCATCATGGATGAACGTGTAGGTGTTGGATCTTCCGGCATGCAATGCATCATGATCGAACTGTCATGGTCTTCCCAATAACAACTGACAAGCATCCATTGACATGACATCACAGTCCACCTTGTCAACATAATCTCCAACAACAAAGTGTACACGTACCTTATGTGTAATCTTTAATTTTCCAGAATTATATAGCCACTCCACGTGGTGTGGTTGAGGGTGCCGCCACATAGACAAACCCAACTCTTGCACAAGATCTTTGCTAATGACATTTGTAAAGCTACCACCATCAATTATCAACTTGCAAGCACGATTGTTGATCTTACATTATGTTTTAAAAACACTCCATCGCTGCCCTTTAGGATCACCATTCTCCTGCACCTTCTTCACTAAGAGATTAAGACCCTTCATCGGTGCATCAACTTCTTCTTTTATTTCTTCTACCTCTTCTCTTCTTTTTCGCAAACGATCTTTCCAATCAGCAGTGAACACATCCATTGGCATGGGAATAAAACAAATTTGTTTGCCCTTCCGTGATAAAGAATAACTATTTTTCTTGACATCCCGAACAGCCCCAACCCGCTTGCACCATGGGTCCCCAAGTAGCAGATGGCACGACACCATGGACACAGGGCAAACATGAAAAATTTCCGCACAACAATATTTTCCCAGATCAAAAATTAGCAAAATCTGATGCGTAATTTTGATTTCACCTTTGAACCACTTCATCATGTACGGTCTTTCAAGAGGCGCCATCTTCAGCCCCAATTTTCCACCACCTCGATGCTCACCATATTGACTGCGGTACTCTCATCGATTGTCAGATTGACACGTCGTTCGTTCACGATGCAACGAGTGTGAAAAAGAGTGACCTCGCCAATGCCTTCCTCCTCCATCAATATGTTCCTGCTCAACATCTTGATGCTTGACTCCGCAGATGATATTACAAACTGAATCGCCGTGACTAACCTTTGCTCTGAATACCACTTGATGAGGCACGGACTAGCGAGACGCTAATTCGCGCGTGTAGATGGCCCAATCTTTCACGCGATACTCGATCAATAGTTCGTCCCCTTGTTTTCTCCAAGCAACCTTCAGGATAATTTCCACCTGTATACGAAAATACACAAACGAAAATAATGACCCCCTTGGATCAGCACGTAGGCGTCGATGTGATGATCAACCCTCCATCGCTAGTAAATTTCCACGATGGGAAAATCATAGGTAATACACAAAATATGGCCGCCCGTAACTCGGACGTTTTTTTGTATATCTCATACTCCAAATAAAACTCCCCTTCTATACATGGCCGAAGCCTGGCTTTTATATGCCGAAGTAAACGCATGCCGTATCTACCAAACTAGCTAGACTCACGGACAAGAGTCCTTGAAAGACACGTCCGTTTTCCAAGTTGATTTCTTGCCAACTAATACAACGCACGCACCAAGATGATAAAAGGCGACAACTTGGATATCTTTTCAAACTTAAAAAAACCAAACTACCTATTATAACTGATGAGGTCCTAATTTAATGGAGATTAGGAAAGATCCTAATCTTAATTCTCCTGGTGGCGTACGAAAAGTAGGAACAATTTTTTTGGGTACTGCTTCATGATTGGCGTGCAATCCTGATTTCTCGCCAGGCCTTCCTCCACGCACAAGTCCCTGTGATTTACATGGATAGCTCTTCATGCATGCCATGTTCAAATCTATAGCTCTTGGACAATTAAGTCTTGATCCACAACTGGTTAAGCTGGCCAAACCAGGTCCACATAGTATTCGCATACGTCCATCTTTGCCACAATGCAGCTCACGTTGCACACCCCTTGTATTTCCTTTGCATGTGAACATCTTTATATTCTTGGCCATAGAATAATTAACACAACCAATCTGAGTTATTAAATTAGTGCCCACATCTTGAATTGATTTAGGTTCATCGTGGACACCTTTACATCAGACAGACCAAGAGAGTCAATTAGATTTTGGAGGACATGCTGAGAGCTTGTGCGCTAGATTATGGATCTAGTTGGGACGAGAATTTGCCGCATGCAGAGTTCTCTTACAACAACATCTATCAATCCAGTTTAAAGATGGCCCCTTTCGAAGCCTTGTACGGAAGGAGGTGCAGGACACCCTTGACGTGGGATGAAGTTGGAGACCGCCAGTTGTTTGGACCTGACTTGATTAAGGAGTCTGAGCAGAAGGTGAAATTGATTCGTGATAGGATCAAGATAGCCCAGTCCAGACAGAAGAGTTATGCAGATTCTAAATGCAAGGAGACAGTTTATGAAGTTGGAGATAGAGCTTATCTTCGAGTATCCCCACTTCGGGGAACAAAGCGCTTTGGTGTTAAAGGAAAGTTAGCGCCACGATTTGTAGGACCATACCGAGTATTGGAACGTATGGGAGAAGTGGCCTACAAGTTGGAATTGCCTGAAGGATTGTCAGGAGATCATGATGTGTTCCATGTTTCTCAGTTGAAGAAGTGCCACGCGGAGATGGCTGACATACCTTTGAGAGACACCGTGCCATTGGAAGCAATTCAGTTGGATAACGATTTGACCTATGAGGAGAAACCAGTAAGGATTCTAGAGTATGCCAGTCGAGTCACCCGCAGCAAGGTTATCAAGTTTTGGAAGGTTCAATGTAGCCACCACACGAAGGATGAAGCCACCTGGGAGCGAGAGGAAGATTTGCTCAAGGACCACCCTCACCTATTTTCTAGCCAACCCGAATCTCGAGGGCGACATTCATCTTAAGGGGGGTAGGTTTGTAACATCCCAAATTTTCAATTTGGAATGTTATACATTAGACCATCATTGCATATCATAATTTCTTTGCTTTTGGTTTTGATCCTAGAAATTCCACGTAACTCAAGGACCCACGGAGAGAGTTGGGGATTTCGTTATTTTCATATTTGAGTTTTCTCAAATTTTGCGAATAGGATCATTTGATTTTAATTATTTTATCATCAATTATTTCTATTAAAAAATATGAGAGAGGGAATAAAATGACTTTACCAAAATAAAGAAATATTGAGGATTTAATAATAAAATCAAATAATATTTTATTTCTGAGTTTTTCGGTATTTTATTTGAATGTAGGAAAAATGTGCATTTTTCAAAATTGCATTTAGGCCCCAAATAAATGTTCACCTTGTGCGGCTTGATTTTAGAAGCCCGGGAAAATTTATTTCGGGATTTTTGGAGTCCGTTTAGTATTTCTTTTATTTGTTTTTCTGCACGATATAATTAAAAAAAACGCGAACCGACTTTGGGCCGTACCCGAGCGGAACTCCGCCCGGGGGCAGCCTTTATAAGTCGCCCGACCTGAGCCACCAGCCCACCGCGCCCGAAACCCTAATCAGCCGCCACCGCCGCCGCTGCCGCCGCCGTCGCCGCCGCCCAAGGTCAACCTCGTTTTCGCCGCCCGTTTTTTTTAAACAGAAAAAGGCGCGGTTTTTATTTTTTTTAGTTTCGGTTTTTTTAAATAGATCGGTTTTTCCGGTTTATTTATTTATCGAGCGTTCGTCCATTCGTTCGTTCTAGCGAACGTTCGTCATTTTTCTTTTTCTCGAATTAAATTCGTGATTTTTCTGATCGCGATTCCTCATCCGATTTTCGTTTTAGTATAACTTTTCTCTCGTTTATCGGAATCAGGCGATTCAAGCGCCTGGAGTTTCGTATCGAATCCCTCTATCCGTTTAACCAACTTAAACAAGTTTTTGCCCCTGTAAAAAATTGCCCTAGATCCAGAATAGTAAACGAAGCTTGTTTCTTTTGCCTTTTGACTTTCGTTGCTTCGTTTGATTTGATTCTTTTTGCAAACCGGAGTTCTTTAAGTTGAACCTTCTGGTTAGATCTCTTATTTGAGTTTTACCCGTGCATTAGATGAATACTTATTGTATGCTTGTTTGTTTGTCTGTGATAGAATACCCGGAGTGCGCCGCCTATTACTTCAAATCTCTAGGTTTCGCGGATCATCAGCAAGGCAAGTAACACTTTGATCATACCTCTTACTACCCAGTTTTATTGCATTAGATCAATCCTCAAACATTGCATGATTAGCATCTAATTAAATTGTGGGATGGGAAGTAGTTGAGGTAGTACCTATTACCTGTTATATTATCAAACCTTTGGGAGTTACTTCTACGTTTGCCTATTATGCCATGCTATGCTAGTAGACGTGGATTGAGTGAGTGATATCCATGAGAGATCTGAGTTTGTTAATAAATGGTTTATCTAAGATGGCAACTTAAACACACATCTGGGTGGATTGAGGTACTTGGGTATTCCAGGATTGCCTGTTTTTCTTTATGGACCGCCACCCAGGCCCAAAGGGATCATGAGATATTTCATACTAGAAACTTCTGTGTGCAGCCACAAGCTACTATGGGCTCTAGCATACTTGATTAAGTCGTGTGAACTCTTACAGGGTAGACTAGCAGATGTAGGGGAAAGTAGGTGTAACGGTCTATCCATCGTAAGGTGCTAGCGCTTCTGAAAGACTATGTCTCGGTCATCCGTTTCTCAAACACCATGTAGTGCGAGAAACCAAACGGAGGTGATTGAGTCTTGTGGGGAAAAGTGCGCAAACCTCTGCAGAGTGTATAAACTAATCATGATTAGCCGTGTCCCCGGTTATGGACGTCTTGAGTATCTAGTACTTGGATTATCATGTGAATCTCAACATGTTACTCTAAAAATTAATTTTGTTGGGTTTTGTTTAATGATGATGCTTAATTGGGATTGAGGATGCTGTCAACCATTCTCAATGTTTAACAACTACCATGATAGTTAACTAAAATTTATTCCTTTGCAGTAGGGAAAAATTGGCTTTTCGCAAAACTATAACCATAGAGCTTTCCACCAGTCAAATATGCATATAGTATAGCTGTTTCATTCCATTAATCTCTATGTGATACTTTGCCAGCATATTCCATGTGCTGACCCGTTTCGGGCTGCAACGTTAATGTTGCAGACTTTTTAGACGATGATTAAGGAGTTTTAGGTCGTGGTTCTATACTTAGTGATGTCGTTGGAGTTGATGGACTCACTTATCTTCGAAGCCTTCCGCTGTTATAGTTATTAGATGGCCTTAAGCCATATTTATTGTAATAAGTTCTCTATTGAGACACTCGATGTAATAAGTGTGTGATTGCTACTTTGTTATAAATCCTCCGAGTACTGTGTGGTGTCAGCATTACTGATCCAGGGATGACACCTGAGCACAGAGATCAGACTGTTTGAGGTCTGGTCGCTACAGACACTGCCGGCTCCCTACCGCAGCTCCGAGCCTCCACATCGCCTCTCTCAGCTCTGGCATCCGTGTCACAGCCGGTGTCGCCAAAGTACCACAATGTCTAGCACCGACCGTGGGGCAAATTTGATGCAATGCTTATGTGGGTCGTCGGTGGATTGGTACCTTTGATACCACGGTCAAGGTGGCTCACTCCTATGACGCCATCGCGATTTGCTTCATCGAGAAGTAGGCCAGGCTTAGCTTCCCTACTATTGCGGCGGCTGCGATCGATCTCGCCCCTCCCGCCGTTTAGATCATCTCCGGGGCCGAGGAGAAGGAGTACAAGAAGGCTAGGTGGAGATCGTAGTCAAGTGTGTCGACGTTGACTTGGTGGCCAAGCTCGTCGTTTAGGAGCCGGACCTCCTCACCGAGACCCTATCGTACTTCGAATCCATGGAGTATCAGTGCATGATTGTAACATCCCAAATTTTCAATTTGGAATGTTATACATAGATCATTCTTGCATATCATATTTTATTTGCATTTCGTCTCGCGATCCTCGAAATCCTAAGCAACTCAAGGACCCTCGGAGAGAGTTGGGGATTTTCCCCGGTTTTCAAATTTGATTTTATCAAATTTTGAAACGAGGATTTTGGTTTTAATTATTTTTCTCTTCGAAAATATTTCATATTAAAATATATGAGAGGATGTAATATGACTTCTCCAAGATAATTGAAATATTGGAGGAAAATATTAAAATCAAATGTTTGTTTTATTTGGATTTTATTGCAATTTTGTTTGCATTAGAAAAATTGCATGTTTTCAAAATTGCAGTTTAGGGCCAAGAAAATGTTCATCTCGTTCTAAATATTTTATTTAGATGGTGAAAATTTATTTTGGTATTTTTAGATTTTTGTTTACTTTTCTAGGATTTTATTTCCGTCGGCGAATTTTTTTATTTAAAAAAAAGGTTCCGCGCCCGACTGGGCCTAAGGCCCAGCCAAGCCAGGCCGCCGCCGCCGCCTCTTGTGCGGCGTGCCGCCGCCGCCGCTCGGACCGGAGTCCGAGTCGGACTTCGCCTCTGCCGCGCCTTGCCCCCTCCTCCAAGTCGCCGCCCCACCCCTTTATATACGCGCCCCCCCGAGCCCCAACACCACACCACCACCGCCGCCAACCTCGCCGCCCGCAGCCGCTGCCGCTCAAGCTAGCCGCCGCCGCCACCCCGCAAGCCGCCGCCCCCGCCTCGCCGGAGCCCCTCGCCGGAGGTACCGCGCCAGAATCCGAGCCGCCGTTTTTTTTGAACCGTTCGGTTTTTTAGAAAACCCTAGATTCGTTTTTTTCGATATCCGTTTTTTTCGGTTTTCCTGTTTAGCGGACGTTCCTCTGTACGTTCGTTTAATGAACGGTTCTTCACCGTTAGTTACAGCTAACGAACGCTCGTTCGTTAGTCTGTTCGTTGGTTTTCTTTTATCGGATTTATTTGCGATTATTCTCGATCGCGATTTCCGATTCGTTCTTAGTTTCTGTTTATCTTTTCGATAGTTAGTCAGAATTAGGCGATTCAAGCTCCTAGATCTTCATCTCGAGACCCTCTTTCTGTTTAATCAACTTGAACAAGTTTTTGCTACTGTAAAATTTGACCTAGGTCCAGATTAGTAAACGGATCTTGTTTCTTTCGCCGTTTGAGTTTCGTTGGTACGTTTGATTTGATTCTTTTGCTAACCGGAGTTCTTAAGTTGAACTTTCTGGTCAACCTCTTTTATTTCAGTTTTGCCTGTGCATCTTTGCTTGTTGCTTATGTATGTTATTGTTTGTTTGCAATAGAACACCCGGAGTGCGAAGCGTGCTACTACGAGTCCCTAGGTTTCGCAAATCGTCAGCAAGGCAAGTAACACATTGATCTTGATCATACTCTTTTCATACCCAGTTTTTTTGCATTAGTTTCACCCCCCCCAAACATTGCATGATTAGGATGTCTTTAACATGTGGGTTGGGAAGTAGTTGTTGAGGTAGAACCTATTTGCCCTGTTATATTCAAACCCTGGGGAGTTACTTCTACACTTGCTTATATTACTATGCTATGCTATGCTCGTAGACGTGGTTTGGGTTTGAGTGAAATCCATGATAGATGTGAGTTGTTAATTAATGGTTCAACTTAAGGTGGCAACTTAATCAAACATCTGGGTGGATTGAGGCACCTGGAGTACCCAGTGTTGCCTGTATTTTTGGAAATCCCGGAGTAACCGTGTGATCTTCCTATGGACCGCCACCCAGGCTCAAAGGGAACTGAAATGATTCATGCTAGAAACTTCCGTGTGGAGCCACAAGCTATTATGGGCTCTAGCATAGTTGAGTAAGTTACGTGAAGCTCTTGAAGAGGCAGATTTGCAGTAGTGGGATGTAGGTTTGGTATGGTCTGTCCGGAGTAGAGAGTTAATGTTTCTAAAAGACTGTGTCTCGGTCATCCGTTTCTCAAACACCTTGTAGTGCGAGAAATCCGACGGAGGCGATCGAGTCATGTGGGGAAAAGTGCACAAACCTCTGCAGAGTGTATAAACTAATCATGGTTAGTCATGTCCCCGGTTATGGACAATGTCTTGAGTATCTAGTACTTGGGTTATCACATGTATCTCATCACACTAAATTAACATTGTTGGGTTGTTAACCACTTTAATTGGGATTGAGTTGGAGGAACCTTCTCAATGTTGTTTCAACTACCATGATAGTTAAATTAAAATCTATTCCTTTGTTGTAGGGAAAAATTGGCTTTTCGCAAAAACTATAACCATAGAGCTTTCCACCAGCCAGATATGCATGTAGTGATAGCATTATTCTGTTCTTGCTCTACTGTGTTACTTTGCCAGCATATTCCATGTGCTGACCCGTTTTCGGGCAGCAACGTATTATGTTGCAGACTTTTCAGACGAGGAGTAAGGTTCGTTAGGTCGTTGCCGTGCAGCTCAGCTATGCCGTTGGAGTTGATGGACTCACTTTATCTTCCAAGCCTTCCGCTGTTATCGCATTAGATGGCCTTAAGCCATATTATTGTAATAAGTTCTCTCTTGAGACATTCGATGTAATAAGTGTGTGATTGCCACTCTGTTATAAATCCTCCGAGTACTGTGTGTGTCCGCATTACCGATCCAGGGATGACACTGAAGCGCAGAGACTTGACCATCTGAGGTCGGGCCGCTACAAGATGGTATCAGGGCACACGCTGAGTGTAAGACACGACCACTAAGATAAAACCATAGGCCGCACTTCTCTACTCATTTCTGACTCCTCTCCATTTTCTACTCTTTAGGATGGCAGAGATGAAGAACAAGTTTGCACAACCAGATGAAGACACACCATTTGGACGCCACCTGAAGGAAGTCACTAGGTACTTAAACGTTGGAATAACAAGCTTCACCGGGACGTACAACGCCACTTTACCTGAAGAGGAGCGCTGGATGATTCAAGTATAAGTTCCAGGAAGGACGTTCTCGCCAACTTCTAAACCCATAGAATTTTCTTTCGAAGCACCCACCTGGAGCCTAGGCAAGAGCATGGCGGCCCACATTACCATGAGATACATTGGAGAAGTCTACCACAGGGAACTTAAGGACACTATCTACCAGATATATGGGCGCCGAGACGAGCAATGGGAAGTAATCAGCACCAAGAAGGATATATCCATTGCAGCTTTCATCCAGGAGTTAAACTAGCACATTCGACGCCAGGAGAACCAGATGTGCGTGGACATGATGGACTTGAAGAAGGCGAAGACTAGGATCATCTAACTAGAGGAAGAACTCAAGTTTACACGCGATGGATATGAGGAGGAAATCAAGACACTACTGGAGAAGAATGACGACCTGGTTAAGAAGATTGGAGTATTCATGGGAGGACCGGCACTAGGATAAGAAGACGACGACCCCACTTTCCCAGACAACTACATCATCATCGACGACACTGATTCCGACCCTAGTGATGATGACTTCGAAGACGAAGCTGGAGCAGACATCATGGAGTCTTCCACCGATCAAAATTTCTAGATGACCGCCATATATCATTAGTATTCCCCCATGTAATTAGTAGTAGATGAGCAGTTTGTGATAGTCCTAGACTGTTGTATGCCCTTGCTTGATTGATTGAGTGAAATGTTTGTGTTTGTCTCATGTGCATATGGGTAGTGTTTTCTCATTAGACCCCTTTTTCTATTGTGATCTCTTCCATCTAAACCCATCAGATGCCTCCGAGACGTGACCCCGGTTTTGTTTTCCCACCGGAGCTCACCCAGTTGATCCAGCAGAAGAATACTTTGATGCAATTGCTAGTTCAGAACCAGGGCAACAACAACAACAACAACAACAACAACAACAACAACACGCCGCCAGTGGACAACCTAGCCCGTTTTCTAAGGTTACAGCCGCCGGTGTTCTCCAGTAGCACCGAGCCTATAGTTGCTGATGATTGGCTAAGCCGTATTGGGAGGGAGTTGACCACCGCAGGTTGCACAGATGCTGAGAGAGTGCACTTTGCCGCACACCAATTGGATGGACCTGCAACCTCATGGTGGGAGAATTACACAGCCACCTTTCCTATAGCCAATATCACTTGGGACTAGTTTCAGCAAGCTTTCCGCACAACCCATGTATCAACTAGAGCTATGCAAATGAAGAAGAGGGAGTTCCGCAACCAACGCCAGGGGAACCGTACTGTGGCTCAGTACGTGGATGATTTTAGCAAGTTATCACGCTATGCCCCTGATGACGTGGCCACCGATGCCGCGAAGCAGGAGAAGTTTATGGAAGGGCTGAATGATGAGATGAGCATGCAGTTGATGGTAGCAACCTTCAACAACTACCAGGAGTTGGTAGATAAGGCCCTTATGATTGAAGGGAAGAAGCAGCAGATTGAGAGCCGCGAGAGGAAGTATGGACAGGTGAAGTATAACTCAGGAGCTCAGCAGAAGCCTCTCCTAACCCTGAACTCTGGAGGACTTGTTCATAACCATGGAGGTCACAACCACACTAGAGGAGGATCACATAATCACAATGGTTCTAAGAATGGGAATGGGAACGGAGCCAACAACAATCAGAACCGCCCCAATCCAGCCACACCCGCCAAAAGGGACTTAAGTCATGTTACTTGCTACAAGTGCGGGAAGACTGGACACTATGCCACGGAGTGCCCTGAAAGAAAGAATGGAAACGGAAATGGGAGCGCTGGGAAGAAGCCTAATCCATTCAACAAAGGACAAGTGAACCACGTTAACGTGGAGGAGGTTGAAGAGCAGCCGGACGCGGTAATAGGTAAGTTTTTGGTTAAGTCATTTACCGCTCTTGTTCTTTTTGATACCGGTGCATCGCATTCATACATATCAAGGGGATTCGTGGATAAGTTTACACTACCAACCCAAACCCTTAGGACCCCTCTGTTAGTAAGCTCACCTGGAGCAGAATACATGGCCAGCCGATGGTGCGACCAGATACCCCTAACCATTGGCACCCATGTCTTTCCGTCCAACCTAATTATCTTGGAGTCACAAGGATTGGATGTGATATTAGGTATGGACTGGATGTCAAAGTATGGAGGAAGCATTGACTATGCTAGTAAATCGATTTATCTCACCACCCCGGAGGGAAAAAGGATTAAGTATGTATCTAGGCATGTGCCTAGGAGGAGCCAAGTGAATACCCTCACGGAAGTTGTTCAGCAGGAAGTTCCTGTAATGAAGGATTACCCGGATGTTTTTCCAGAGGAGTTACCAGGCATGCCACCGGATAGAGACATAGAGTTTTTGATAGAGCTATTGCCAGGTACCGGGCCAATATCCAAGAGACCCTATCGGATGCCCGCGAATGATCTGGAGGAAATTAAGAAACAGATCGAGGAGCTATTGGAGAAAGGGTACATTCGAAGAAGTTCATCACCTTGGGGAGCCCCAGTGCTTTTGGTTGAGATGAAGGATAAATCCCTAAGGATGGTTGTTGATTATCGAGCCTTGAATGAAGTGACGATCAAGAACAAGTAGCCACTGCCGATGATCAATGATCTGTTCGATCAGTTACAAGGAGCTAAAGTGTTCTCGAAGATCGATTTGCGATCGGGATACCATCAGTTGAAGATTCAAGAGAAGGATATACCAAAGACAGCGTTCACCACGCGGTATGGATTATACGAGTACACGGTCATGTCATTTTGACTGACTAACGCCCCTGCCTATTTCATGAGCATGATGAACAAAGTGTTCATGGAATATTTGGACAAGTTTGTTATGGTGTTTATTGATGATATTATGGTATACTCAAAGAAAGAAGAGGAGCACAAAGAGCATTTGTGGTTAGTTGTCGAGAAACTCAGGGAACACCAGTTGTATGCCAAGTTCAGCAAATGCGAATTTTGGTTGAAGGAAGTCGGGTTCCTTGGACATGTTATATCAGGAGAAGGTATAGCAGTAGACCCCAGCAAGGTTCAGTCAGTCACTGAATGTTCGGCACCCACTTCAGTTAGCGAGATCCACAGCTTTCTTGGACTCGCAGGGTACTATCGGAGATTCATTGAGAACTTTTCCAAGATTGCGAAGCCAATGACTGAACTATTGAAGAAGGATACTAAGTTTAAATGGACAGAAGATTGCGAGGCAAGTTTCCAGGAGTTGAAGAAACATTTGACTACATCCCCAGTGTTAACACTGCCAGATATACATAAGGAGTTCCAAGTGTATTGCAACGCCTCTCGCTTAGGAATTGGATGTGTGCTTATGCAGGACAGAAGAGTTGTTTCGTATGCCTCACGACAACTAAAAACTCACGAGTTGATTTATGCCACGCATGATTTGGAGTTATCAGCCGTAGTGCATGCATTGAAGACCTGGAGACATTATCTCATAGGAAACCGTTGTGATGTGTACATGGATCATAAGAGTTTGAATTACATTTTCACCCAGAAGGAACTAAACCTTAGATAGAGGAGATGGTTGGAGCTTATAAAGGATTATGACATGAAGCTACACTATCTTCCAGGAAAGGCCAATGTCGTAGCAGACGCTTTGAGCCGGAAGAGTTATGTTAATATCCTTGAAAGTAAGGGACTGCCGAAGGAGTTAGCAGAGGACATCATGGAACTTTGGTTAGAGATAGTTCCTAGAGGATTCGTTGCAACAATGGAGGTCCAGTCGATGTTGCTGGACAAGATTCGGGAAGCTTAGAAGGATGACAAGGAGATTGCCGAGATAAAGGAGAAGATGGGCAGAGGAAAGGCCAAAGGTTTTCGTGAGGATGAGCACGATACCTTATGGTTTGAAGACCGAGTTTATGTGCCCAATAACCAGGAGATCAGGAAGTTAATACTTCAAGAGGCTCATGATTCACCCTACTCGATACACCCCGGAAACACCAAGATGTATCTGGATTTGAAGGAACATTTCTGGTGGACTGGTATGAAGAAGGATATTGCTGAGTACGTAGCCGTATGTGATGTATGCCAGAGAGTGAAGGCAGAGCATCAGAAGCCAGCAGGACTGTTACAGCCTATGCCGATACCCGAATGGAAGTGGGATAAACTGGGCATGGACTTTATCACCGGATTGCCCAGGATCAAAGCAGGATATGATTCCATATGGGTAGTAGTTGATCGCTTGACCAAAGTGGCTCACTTCATCCCAGTGAAAACCACTTATAGCAGTGCAAAGTTGGCCAAGATATACATGTCGCGGATCGTATGTCTGCATGGAGTTCCGAGGACCATCGTATCAGATAGAGGAACACAATTTACTTCAAAGTTTTGGCATCAGTTACACCAGACTTTGGGAATGAGATTGGAGTTCAGTATAGCATTTCACCCACAGACAGATGGGCAGACCGAGAGAGTCAACCAAATTCTGGAGGACATGTTGAGAGCCTACGCACTAGATTATGGATCTAGTTGGGATGACAATTTGCCTTACTCGGAGTTCTCATACAATAATAGCTACCAAGCTAGTTTAAAGATGGCACCCTTTGAAGCCCTGTATGGACGAAGGTGCAGAACACCGTTGATGTGGGATGAGGTAGGAGACCGACAATTGTTTGGCCAGACTTGATTAAGGAGTGTGAGGAAAAGGTTAAATTGATTCGCGATAGACTGAAGAATGCTCAGTCCAGGCAGAAGAGTTATGCAGACTCAAAACGCAAGGAGGTAACTTAATTAATTGGAGATAGAGCACATCTGCGAGTATCGCCCTTGCGAGGAGTGAAACGTTTTTGAGTTAAGGGAAAGTTAGCTCCGAGATTTGTAGGACTGTATCGTGTTTTGGAACGGATGGGAGAAGTTGCCTACAAGTTGGAATTACTGGAGGGATTGTCAGGAGTTCACGATGTGTTCCACGTTTCACAGCTGAAGAAGTGTCATGCTGAGATGGCCGATATACCGTTAAGGGATACAGTACCCTTGGAGGTGATTCAGTTGGACAGTGATTTGACTTACGAAGAGAAGCCCGTTAAGATTCTAGAGTTTGCCAGCAGAGTCACTCGCAGTAAGGTTATCAAGTTTTGCAAAGTTCAGTGCATCCACCATACCGAGGATGAAGCCACCTGGGAATGAGAGGATGATCTTCGCAAATACCACCCGCACCAATTTTCTAGCCAACCCAAATCTCCAGGGCGAGATTCATCTTAAGGGGGGTAGGTTTGTAACATCCCAAATTTTCAATTTGGAATGTTATACATATATCATTCTTGCATATCATATTTTAGTTGCATTTCGTCTCGCGATCCTCGAAATCCTAAGAAACTCAAGGACCCTCGGAGAGAGTTGGGGATTTTCCCCAGTTTTCAAATTTGATTTTATCAAATTTTGGAACGAGAATTTTGGT
The DNA here is from genome assembly GCF_056163025.1 of Triticum urartu. Classification (NCBI taxonomy): domain Eukaryota; kingdom Viridiplantae; phylum Streptophyta; class Magnoliopsida; order Poales; family Poaceae; genus Triticum; species Triticum urartu. Next base: position 216,904,391 of record NC_141877.1, on the reverse strand, counting down.
TTTAATTATTTTTCTCTCCAAAAATATTTCATATTAAAATATATGAGAGGAGATAATATGACTTCTCCAAGATAATTGAAATATTGGATGAAAAATATTAAAATCAAATATTTGTTTTATTTGGATTTTATTGCAATTTTGTTTGCATTAGAAAAATTGCACGTTTTCAAAATTGCATTTTGGGGCCCAGAAAATGTTCATCTCGTTCTAAATATTTTATTTAGACGGTGAAATTTTATTTTGGCATTTTTAGATTTTTATTTATTTTTCTAGGATTTCATTTCCGTCGGCGAAATTAATTTTTTTAAAAAGGTTCCGCACCAGACTGGGCCTAAGGCCCAGCCGAGCGAGGCCGCCGCCGCCTCCGCCGCTCGGACCGGAGTCCGAGTCGGACTCCGCCTCCGCCACACCTTGGCCCCTCCTCCAAGTCGCCGCCCTGCCCCTTTATATACGCCCCCCCTGAGCCCCAACACCACACCACCACCGCCGCCTGCAGCCACCGCCGCTCGCGCTAGCCGCTGCCGCCACGCAAGCCGCCGCCCCACCGCCCCCGCCTCGCCGGAGCCCCTCGCCAGAGGTACCACGCTGGAATCCGAGCCACCAGTTTTTTTTGAACCGTTCGGTTTTTTAGAAAACCCTAGATTCGTTTTTTCGGATCGCCGTTTTTTTTTCGGTTTTCCTGTTTAGCAGACGTTTGTCTGTATGTTTGTTTAACGAACGGTTCTTCGCCGTTAGTTACAGCTAACGAACGCTCGTTCGTTAGTCTGTTCGTCAGTTTTCTTTTATCAGATTTATCTGTGATTATTCTCGATCGCGATTTCTGATCTGATCTTAGTTTCTGTTTATCTTTTCGCTTGTTAGTCGGAATCAGGCGATTCAAGAGCCTAGATCTTCGTCTTGAGACCCTCTTTCTGTTTAATCAACTCGAACATGTTTTTGCTACTGTAAAATTTGACCAAGGTCCAAATTAGTAAATGGATCTTGTTTCTTTCGCCGTTTGAGTTTCGTTGCTCCATTTGATTTGATTCGTTTGCTAACTGGAGTTCTTAAGTTGAACTTTCTGGTCAACCTCTTTTATTTGAGTTTTGCTTGCGCATCTTTTATTGTTGCTTATGTATGTTATTGTTTGTTTGCGATAGAACAACCAGAGTGCGAAGCGTGCTACTACGAGTCCCTAGGTTTCGCAGATCGTCAACAAGGCAAGTAACACATTGATCATACTCTTTTCATACCCAGTTTTTATGCATTAGTTTCACACCCCAAACATTGCATGATTATGATGTCTTTAACATGTGGGTTGGGAAGTAGTTGTTGAGGTAGAACCTATTTGCCCTGTTATATTCTAACCCCGGGGAGTTACTTCTACGCTTGCTTATATTACTATGCTATGCTATGCTCGTAGACGTGGTTTGGGTTTGAGTGAAATCCATGACAGACGTGAGTTGTTAATTAATGGTTCAACTTAAGGTGGCAACTTAATCAAACATCTGGGTGGATTGAGGCACCTGGAGTACCCAGTGTTGCCTGTATTTTTGGAAATCCCGGAGTAACCGTGCGATCTTCCTATGGACCGCCACCCAGGCTCAAAGGGAACTGAGATGATTCATGCTAGAAACTTCCGTGTGCAGCCACAAGCTACTATGGGCTCCAGCATAGTTGAGTAAGTTATGTGAAGCTCTTGAAGAGGCAGATCAGCAGGTAGTGGGATTTAGGTTTGGTATGGTCTATCCGGAGTAGAGAGTTAATGTTTCTGAAAGACTGTGTCTCAGTCATCTGTTTCTCAAACACCTTGTAGTGCGAGAAATCCAACGGACGCGATCGAGTCTTGTGGGGAAAAGTGCGCAAACCTCTGCAGAGTGTATAAACTAATCATGGTTAGCCGTGTCCCCGGTTATGGACAAAGTCTTGAGTATCTAGTACTTGGGTTATCACATGTATCTCATCACTCTTAATTAATACTGTTGGGTTGTTAACCACTTTAATTGGGATTGAGTTGGAGGAACCTTCTCAATGTTGTTTCAACTACCATGATAGTTAAATTAAAATCTATTCCTTTGTTGTAGGGAAAAATTGGCTTTTCGCAAAAACTATAACCATAGAGCTTTCCACCAGCCAAATATGCATGTAGTGATAGCATTATTCTGTTCTTGCTCTATTGTGTTACTTTGCCAGTATATTCCATGTGCTGACCCGTTTTCGGGCTGCAACGTATTATGTTGCAGACTTTTCAGACGAGGAGTAAGGTTCGTTAGGTCATTGTCATGCAGCTCAGCTATGCCGTTGGATTTGATGGACTCACTTTATTTTCCAAGCCTTCCGCTGTTATCGCATTAGATGGCCTTAAGCCATATTATTATAATAAGTTCTCTCTTGAGACATTCGATGTAATAAGTGTGTGATTTCCACTCTGTTATAAATCCTTCGAGTACTGTGTGTGTCAGCATTACAGATCCAGGGATGACACTGAAGCAGAGAGACTTGACCGTCTGAGGTCGGGTCGCTACAATGATCGACTATGTGCGTACCCAGCTCTCCCACCTTCAAGCCGAGCATAAGGAGATGTCTGATGAGCTCAAGGAGGAAGAGGAGGACGACAATATGTCGTGGAGTTGGCCCACCACCAATGGCAACTAGGTCGGCCCCTTTGGGGTGGGGGAGGGGGTGGGGAGGGGCACGACATGTAGAGCTATATAGTATGTAGTTTTATATGGTTTATTTTGATACTTAATCTAGTTCGATGTTGATGTTATGTTAATGTAGTAGGCAATGAAATTTTTAATATTCTATGTATGATGTCCTTGCCATTCTCAAATTCACTGTTCAAGAATTTATCTGATTAATCAGTTAATGGGCCAGTTAATCGCTACTCATCGGGTGGCCGAATTGAATAGCACCTATTCACCACGTTAACTTCCTAGGCCGATTAAATGGTCCGTCTAACCAATTAAATGGTCTGTTAGACCGAATAATCGGTTGTGAGGCCGATTAATTGATACGCTAACTCGTCGGCAAAAAAGCCCGATTATTTGTTCCCTAACCCCTCCCAGCCCTCCCGCTCCTAAAGAGCTAGGGTTTATCCCTCCACCCACCCCTCCCACTCCTCTCATCCCCTACCGACCTAGATGGCGGCTAGCCAGGTCCTCGTTGGCGCGTTGCCGCTTCCTCCCCCCCCCCTACGTGTTACTGCTTCTCTCTTCTCCCTCTGTGCACCGCTACTTCCCCTCCTCTTTTGCGACCTACCACCTCTGGCAACCGACCCATCCAGACGCCCTGCATGGCCGCCATCACCTTTGCTCTGTCGCCGTCGCATGGCCACCGTCTCTCGGTGTTAAGTCCCAGGCAGAAATTAGCAAAAAAGTGTTGTTGTATACATGTTTAGTGATGATTTTTATGCCCACATGGATGATTGTTATTGTATACACATTTGTCGTCTGTTGAGAAAAGAAAATGGTGCCATTCTCTTCATATTTGCAATGTTGATTTTTTTTCTCCATAAAAAATTTGCTTCAATTGAGTTTAAAAGTACACTAATTAATGGTCGACCTATTAAACCAATTATTAGGCCGAGTCAACGATTAATCGCTACTACCAAGCCACTCGAGCAGCTAGCAGTTAACGATTTCCTCAACATTGCTCAAATTATGCCATGAATTAGTGTAAATTTGTGTTTGAAATGAGTTTGCGTACAAAAAAATGTGATTCTTTTATGAATTTAAGTCTTATGAGATTTTGCCATGAATTTTGACATGTTACTCCATGCTTCTCATTTAAGCATTGTACTCCTTCCGTCTCATGATTTAAGATGTTTTTTGACACTACACTAGTGAAAAAAAGGTCCTACATTATGGGACGGAGAAAGTACTTATTTAGATGTAATATAAATACAAAAAATTAAAACTAAATCCAGACTCGACAATGGTTTTAATATCTGAAGACCATATGTAGTCCCAAGTACCAACACTCGACAATGTTTAGAAAATGGTTGGTATCCGTTGTCTGTCAAAAGTGTTACTACTTGCTTAACTAGCTTGCTTTTCATTCCCCTGCCGTCAATTAACATGCATATTTTTTTCAGTACTATCTACCCTAACTGCTCTCCTTTTCAAGATTCTAGAAGCTAAACATGCCTTTGTGTGCGTGTGATTACTACCTAAGGGTGTTAGGTACGAAAGTCTATTTCCTTAATGATAAACTAAATATATATACTATCTCCGTACAAAAAAACTTAGACGTTTTGGTAGACTAAATAAACTAGCCTACAAAAACATCTTATATTTTGGCATGGAGATAATACATTCCTAGCTTTCGAAGACAAAGAGAATCGAAACTACTAGGTTAAAACAACCCTACCCTTAATTTTGTGTCTGGTTAGTTATGTTATCATTGGCAAAATGTAAGAAGTTATAGGTGTGTCAAAGTCTATTTTTTCAGAAGGGAAGAGAAGAAGATTCCATGAGATGGATGTAGGCATATGATAATTAATGATGCATCGGAATTCACAGTTCCATGAATTAGTGGACAATTTTCAGTAATTAGCAAGGTACGTATGGTTGGTAAAGAGCCCTCCTGACCCGCTACTTCATTTTTTGCTTTATTAATATCTGCGTGGGAGAAGAGAGCAAACCTGACCCCCACAAAAGAAAAAATGAGATCAAACCTGACGAATTGAAGTAGTCTTCTCTTTTGGGTCGAAAAGCCGCGAAACACTGCAAGAAACAGTATGCGCTGCCGGAGTTGGAATGTTATCACCACACCTCGTGTATTGACCTTTGAATCCTGAAAACCGTCCAGCGTTTCATGGATACTTGTTTTTTGTCTTCTTATATGTTGCTACAGGCTAACCATGTTTTTTTCTTAATAATAATGTATTTAAGCGGGCTAGCTAATGTAGATTTCTAGCAGCAACCACAACCACCGAAGACATTACGCAAGCATAGTTTTCAGTAATTTTAGACCACTGAACTTTGGTTCTTACTTACGAAGCACAATTGTTTTGTTTCACATGAAATTATCAAGCTCGCTTTTGGCACTAATGTGCACATGTACAATTTTGTTTTGAAAATTTGCTATTTATTTTGTATTTATGGTTCTTCCTGGAGACAAAATACCGGGGCCCCTCTAGAGAATATCCAATTTGGCTCTTGGTGCATTTGCTTCTGTGCGCCAAAATGTTTTTGCAAATGTGAAAAATATTTTAAAAAATGGAAATGTACATATCACGCCCAAAAATTAAATTACTGCCTAGCATGCATTTGACACTAACATAAACATACCACGTGACATATCTGGTAAGCAATCCAAGCTATTCCAAAAGACATTAACATAAGCACCTGCAAAAAATCAGATCATTTTTATATTTATTTGCTAGTATTTATTTTAAATGTACTGTTCGTCCCAGGAGCATATCACCGTGCTCATTGTGTGTGTATGCATTTAAAAGAACATCCCCTTCGTATTAAAAGAACATCCCCTCCATATTAGTTTTGTACGAACTGTCTCGGAACTCATTTTGATCTAATTCAAACAAGTAGGATGCCTCAGTATTCAGATTCACCCATCCTACCCTTGTCGAAAAAACCCATCCTACCTCAGGGGCCAGCCAGTTGCTCTCCTGTCGTACAAATGCTGCACCAGGTATTGGGTGGCTAACTTGACAGACATTTTTCTCGCTGTTTATTCCTACCGGAAGTTGTGCAATGCTCGCATCCTCATCATCTTTGGTCAGAAACATTGCAGATCCTTGAACCGTATCTTTTCCATCTCCATGAATGGCATTATTTCTCAGGTCCCAACACCGCCAGAACAGGAGTAGAATTCTTCTCCTCGTGGTCTCATTTTGCGAGCTTAACAGGATTTGCTGCCAATCCTCAACAGAGAATCTGAATACTACTGCTTTTGGGAGATCCCAAACTGCCCTCATAGCAAACCTTAGAACTCTACTTCTAGTGCATGTGTTTATTGCATGCAATTCATCCTTTACTTCAGATCCACACAGGTCACATATGAAGGAAATATGCCCTAGAGGCAATAATAAAGTTCTTATTTTATATTTCCTTATTCATGATAAAGGTATATTATTCATGCTAGAATTGTATTGATCGGAAACCTTAATACATGTGTGAATACATAAACAAGCACCGTGTCCCTAGTGAGCCTCTACTAGACTAGCTTGTTGATCAAAGATGGTTAAGGTTTCCTAACCATGGACATGAGTTGTCATTTGATGACGGGATCACATCATTAGGAGAATGATGTGATGGACAAGACCCATCCGTTAGCTTAGCATAATGATCGTTCAATTTTATTGCTATTGCTTTCTTCATGTCAAATACATATTCCTTCGACTATGATGTTATGCAACTCCCGGATACCGGAGAAATCCCTTGTGTGCTATCAAACGTCACAACGTAACTCGGTGATTATAAAGATGCTCTACAGGTATCTCCAAAGGTGTTTGTTGAGTTGGCATAGATCGAGATTAGGATTTGTCACTCAAAGTATCGGAGAGGTATCTATGGGCCCTCTTGGCAATACACATCATAAGCTTGCAACCAAACGACTAAGTAGTTAGTCATGAGGTGATGTATTACGGAAGGAGTAAAGAGACTTGCCGGTAACGAGATTGAACTAGGTATGAAGATACCGACGATCGAATCTCGGGAAAGTAACATACCGATGGACAAAGGGAATTACGTATGTTGTCATAACGGTTCGATCGATAAAGATCTTCGTAGATTATGTAGGAGTGAATATGGGCATCTGGGTTCTGCTATTGTTTATTGACCGAAGAGGTGTCTCGGTCATGTCTACATAGTTCTTGAACCCATAGGGTCCGCACGTTTAACGTTCGATGACAATATAGTATTATATGAGTTATGTGATTTGGTGACCGAATGTTGTTCGGAGTCCCGGATAAGATCACGGACATGACGAGTAATCTTGAAATGGTCGATAGGTAAAGATGTTATTCGGACACCAGAAGTGTTTCGGTGGTACGGGGTACTTATCGGGTCACCGGAAGGGGTTCCAGACACCCCCGACAAAAGATATGGGGCTTATGGGCCAAGAGGGGAAACACACCAGCCACAAGGGGCTGGTGTGCCCCCCATATGGGCCTGCAAAAGGAGGAGAAGGAAAGGGAAGAAGGAAAAGGTAATTGTGGATTAGGATTCCCACTTCCTCCCCCCCCTCTTTCCTTTCCCCTCCAACAAACATGGCAGGGGGGCGCGACCAAGGGCAGGAGCCCAAGTAGGATTTGGACCTACTTGGGGCGCCCCTGGACCTACTTGGGGCGCCCCCTGACCCACCGATATATATGAGGAGGGGGGCGCCTAGCACACGCTAGACAATTGTTTAGCCGTGTGCGGCGCCCCCTCCACCATTTACTCCCTCGGTCATATTTCGTAGTGCTTAGGCGAAGCCCTCCGAGGATTACTTCACCATCACCGTCACCACGCGGCTGTGCTGACAAAACTCATCTACTACCTCGACGTCTTGCTGGATCAATAAGGCGAGGGACGTCACCGAGCTAAACATGTGCAGAACGCGGAGGTGCCGTGCGTTCGGTACTTGATTGGTTGAAGCGCGAAGAAGTTCAACTACATCAACCGCATTGAGAAAAGTTTCTGATTATGGTCTATGAAGGTACGTAGACACACTCTCCCCCTCATTGCTATGCGTCTCCATGGATAGGTCATTGTGTGTGCGTAGAATTTTTTTTGTTTTCCATGCAATGATTCCCAGCAGTGGCATCACGAGCCAGGTCTATGCATAGATGATATGCACGAGTAAAAAACAAAGACTTGTGGGCAGTGATAGTCATACTGCTTACCACCAACGTCTTATTTTGATTTGACGGTATTGTGGGATGAAGCGGCCTGGACCAACCTTACATGTCCATGCACATGAGACCGGTACCACCGACAAACAAGCAACTAGTTTTGCATAAAGGTGGCTGGCGGGTGTCTGTTTCTCCTACTTTAGGTGAATCGAATTTGACTGCGGCCGATCCTTGAAGAAGGTTAAAACAACAAACTTGACGAAACACCGTTGTGGTTATATGCGTAGGTAAGAACAGTTCTTGCTGCAAGCCCGTAGCAGTCACGTAAAACTTGCAACAACAAAGTAGAGGACGTCTAACTTGTTTTTGTAGGGCATGTTGTGATGTGATATGGTCAAGACATGATGTGATAAACATTATTCTATGAGATGATCATGTTTTGTAAGTTATCTGCAATCGGTAGGAGCCTTATTGTTGTCTCTTTATTGTATGAAATGCAAACGGCATGTAATTGCTTTACTTTATCACTATGCGTTAGCGATAGTTGTAGAAGCAATAGTTGGCGAGACGACCACGACGCAATGATGGAGATCAAGATGTCGAGCTGGTGACGAGGGAGATCATGATGATGCTTTGGAGATGGATATCAAAAGCACAAGATGATGATGGCCATATCATGTCACATATTTTGATTTGCATGTGATGTTTATCTTTTATGCATCTTATTTTGCTTAGTATGACGATAGCATTATAAGACGATCTCTTCGCTAAATTTTAAGGTAAAAGTGTTCTCCCTGAGTATGCACCGTTGCTACAGTTTGTCGTTTCGAGACACCACGTGATGATCGGGTGTGATAGACTCTACGTTCACATACAATGGGTGCAAGACAGTTTTGTAAATGCGAAATACTTGGGTTAAACTTGACGAGCCTAGCATGTACAGACATGGCCTCAGAACACTAGAGATTGAAAGATTGAATGTGAATCATATAGTAAATATGATCAACATAGAGATGTTCACCATTGATGACTACCCCATCGCACGTGATGATCGGACATGGGTTAGTTGATTTGGATCACATATCACTTAGATGACTTGAGGGTTGTCTATTTAAGTGGGAGTTCTTAAGTAATTTGATTAATTGAACTTAATTTATCATGACCTTAGTCTTGATACTTTTGCATATCTATGTTGTAGATCAATAGCTCGCGATGTAGCTCGCCTATTTTGATATGTTCCTAGAGAAAACTAAGTTGAAAGATGATAGTAGCAATGATGCGGACTGGGTCCGTGATATGAGGATTTTCCTCATTGCTGCACAAAAAAATTATGTCCTTGATGCACCACTAGGTGACAGACCTGTTGCAGGAGCAGATGCACACGTTATGAACGTTTGGCAAGCTTGATATGATGACTACTTGATAGTTTAGTGTGCCATGCTTTACGGCTAAGAACCGGGACATCAAAAATGTTTTGAACGCCACAGAGCATATGAGATGTTCCAAGAGATGAAATTGGTATTTCAGACTCATGCCCATGTCGAGAGGTATGAGACCTCTGTCAAGTACTTTGCCTACAAGATGGAGGAGAATAGCTCAGCTAGTGAGCATGTGCTCAGAATGTCTGGGTACTACAATCGCTGGAACCAAGTGGGAGTTAATCTTCCAGATAAGATAGTGATTGACAGAGTTCTCTAGTCACTATCACCAAGCTACTAGAACTTCGTGATGAACTATAATATGCAAGGGATGACAAAAACAATTCTCAAGCTCTTCGCGATGCTGAAATTGGTGAAGGTAGAAATCAAGAAAGAGCATCAATTGTTGATGGTTAACAAGACCACTAGTTTCAAGAAAAAGGGTGATGGAAACAAAGGGAACTTCAAGAAGAATGGCAAACAAGTTGCCACTCCCGTGAAGAAGCCCAAAGCTGGACCTAAGCCTGAAACTTAGTGCTTCTACTACGAAGGAAATGGTCATTGGAAGTGAAACTGCCCCAAATACTTGGCGGATAAGAAGGATGGCAAAGTGAACAAAGGTATATTTTATATACATGTTATTGATGTGTATTTTACTAGTGTTCGTAGTAACCCCTAGGTATTTGATACCGGTTCAGTTGCTAAGATTAGTAACTCGAAACAGGAGTTGTAGAGACTAGTTAAAATGCGGTGACTATGTGTGTTGGAAATGATTCCAAGGTTGATATGATCACCATCGCACACTCCCTCTACCTTTAGGACAAGTGTTGAACCTAAATAAACAGAATATGCTTAGATCATGTTTATTGCAATACGGTTATTCATTTAAGTTAGAGAATAATTGCCATTCTGTTTACATTAATAAAACCTTCTATGGTCATACACCAAATGTGAATGGTTTATTGAATCTCGATCGTAGTGATACACATATTCATAATATTGATGCCAAAAGATGCAAATTTGATAATGATAGTGCAACGTACTTGTGGAACTACCGTTTAGGTCATATTGGTGTAAAGCGAATGAAGAAACTCCATGCAGGTGGACTTTTGGAATCACTTGATTATGAATCATTTGATACTTGCAAACCATGCCTTATGGGCAAGATGACTAAAATTCCATTCTCCGGAACAATGGAGCAAGCCAATGACTTATTGGAAATAATACATACCGATGTATACGGTCCGATGAATGTTGAGCCACGCGGCGGGTATCGTTATTTTCTGACCTTCACAGATGATTTGAGCAGATATGGGTATATCTACTTAATTAAACACATGTCTGAAACATTTGAAAAGTTCAAAGAATTTTAGAGTGAAGTGGAGAATCATCGTAACAAGAAAATAAAGTTTCTACGATCTGATCGCGGAGGCGAATATTTGAGTTATGAGTTTGGCCTTCATTTAAGACAATGTGGAATAGTTTCACAACTCACGCCACCTAGAACACCACAGCGTAATGGTGTGTCCAAATGTCGTAACTATACTTTATTAGATATGGTGCGATCTATGATGTCTCTTACCAATTTACCACAATCATTTTGGGGTTATGCATTAGAGACAGCCACATTCACATTAAATAGGGCACCATCTAAATCCGTTGAGACGACAGCGTATGAACTGTGGTTTGGCAAGAAACTTAATCTGTCATTTCTTAAAGTTTGGGGTTGCGACACTTATGTCAAAAGGCTTCAGCCTGATAAGCTCGAACCGAAATAGGAGAAGTGGTCTTCATAGGATACCCTAAGGAAACAATTGGGTACACCTTCTACCACAGATCCGAAGGCAAGATCTTTGTTGCCAAGAATGGAACATTTCTAGAGAAGGAGTTTCTCTCAAGTGAGTGGGAGGAAAGTAGAAGTTGATGAGGTAATTGTACCTTCTCTCAATTTGGTAAGTAGCGCATCAGAGAAATCCGTTCCCGTGATGCCTACACCAACTAGAGAGGAAGCTAATGATGATGATGATGAAACTTTAGATCAAGTTACTACTGGACCTCGTAGATCGAACAGAGCATGTTCCGCAACACAGTGGTACGGTAATCCTGTCCTGGAAGTCATGTTACTAGACCATGGTGAACCTACGAACTATGAAGAAGCTATGATGAGCCTAGATTCCGATAAATGGCTTGAGGCCATGATATTTGAGATAGGATCCATGTATGAGAACAAAGTGTGGACTTTGGTGGAATTTCCCGATGATCACCAAGCCATTGAGAATAAATGGATCTTCAAGAAGAAGACTGACGCTGATGGTAATGTCACCGTCTACAAAGCTCGACTTGTTGTGAAAGGTTTTAGACAAGTTCAAGGGGTTGACTATGATGAGACCTTCTCACCCGTAGCGACACTTAAGTCAGTCCGAATGATGTTAGCAATTGTCGCATTTTATGATTATGACATTTGGCAAATGGACGTCAAAACTGCATTCCTTAATGGATTTCTTAAAGTAGAGTTGTATATGATGCAACCAAAAGTTTTTGTCGATCCTAAAGGTGCTACCAAAGTGTGCAAGCTCCAGCGATCCATCTATGGACTGGTGCAAGCATCTAGGAGTTGGAATATACGCTTTGATGAGGTTATCAACGCATATGGTTTTATACAGACTTAAAGTGAAACCTGTATTTACAAGAAAGTGAGTGGGAGCTCTATAGCATTTCTCATATTATATGTGGATGCCATATTGTTGATTGGAAGTGATATAGAATTCGGGATAACGTAGAAGGATACTTGAATATAGTTTTCAATGAAAGACCTCGGAAAAGTTGCTTATATATATTGGGCATCAAGATCTATAGAGATAGATCCAGACGCATGATAGGACTTTCACAAAGCACATATCTTGATAAGGTTTTGAAGAAGTTCAAAATGGATAAGTCAAACAAAGGGTTCTTGCCTGTGTCACAAGGTGTGAAGTTGAGTAAGACTCAAAACACGACCACGACAGGATATAGAGAGATAATGAACGGTCATAGGTTCTATAATGTATGCCATGATGTGTACCAGACCTGTTGTGTGCCTTGCCATGAGTTTGGCATGGGGGTACAATAGTGATCCAGGAGTAGATCACTGGACAATGGTCAGAATTATCCTTAGGTACCTAAAGAGGACTAAGGAAATGTTTCTCGGTTATGGAGGTGGTAAAGAGTTAGTCGTAAAGAGTTACGTCGATGCAAGCTTTGACACCGGTCTTAATGACTCTGAGTCTGGATCTGGATACATATTGAAAGTGGGAGCAATTATCTAGAGTAGCTCCATGCAGAGCATTGTAGACATATAAATTTGCAAAATACATACGGATCTGAATATGACAGACCCGTTGACTAAACCTCTCTCACAACCAAAACATGATCACACCTTAGTACTCTTTGGGTGTTCATCACATGTCGATGGGAACTAGATTATTGACTCTAGTAAACTCTTTGGGTGTTAGTCACATGGCGATGTGAACTATATATGAGTGTTAAATCACATGGTGATGTGAACTAGATTATTGACTCTAGTGCAAGTGGGAGACTGAAGGAAATATGCCCTAGAGGAAATAATAAAGTTGTTATCTTATATTTCCTTATTCATGAAGGTTTATTATTCATGCTAGAATTGTATTGATCGGAAACCTTAATACATGTGTGAATACATAAAAAACACACCATGTCCCTAGTCAGCCTCTACTACACTAGCTCGTTGATCAAAGATGGTTAAGGTTTCCTAACCATGGACATGAGTTGTCATTTGATAATGGGATCATATCATTAGGAGAATGATGTGATGGACAAGACCCATCCGTTAGCTTAGCATAATGATCGTTCAGTTCCATCTCTATTTCTTTCTTCATGTCAAATACATATTCCTTCAACTATGAGATTATGCAACTCCTGGATACCGGAGGAATACCTTGTGTGCTATCAAACGTCACAACGTAACTTGGTGATTATAAAGATGCTCTACAGGTATCTCCAAAGGTGTTTGTTGAGTTGGCATAGATCCATATTAGGATTTGTCACTCCGAGTATTGGAGAGGTATCTCTGGGCCCTCTTGGTAATACACATCATAAGCTTGCAAGCAAATAACTAAGGAGTTAGTCACAAGGTGATGTATTACAGAACGAGTGAAGAAACTTGCCAGTAACGAGATTGAATAGGTGTGAAGATACAGACAATCGAATCTCGGGCAAGTAACATACCGATGGACAAAGGGAATTACATATGTTGTCATAACGGTTCGATTGATAAAGATCTTCATATAATATGTAGGAGCCAATATGGGCATCCAGGTTTCGCTATTGGTTATTGATCGGGGAGGTGTCTCGGTCATGTCTACATAGTTCTTGAACCCATAGGGCCCGCACGTTTAACGTTCGATGACAATATAGTATTATATGAGTTATGTGATTTGGTGATCGAATGTTGCACTACAAAAAAATACACTTCCGTGATGATACGTGTTTGTCATAGTAGGTCGCTTTTTTTGTCATGCATGTACATCGATGACAAATTTATGACAGAATCAAGATAGTCATACCTGTGCTGTCGTAGAAGTTTTCCATGACATTACCAAAATTATCATCACGGAAGTGTCCACTTCCATGACAATAAATCACGCGTCACAGAAGTGCTTTCATCAAGGGTGACCAACACGTGGCATCCACCGTAACAGAACGCCGTTAAGCTATCGGGTCGGGTTTTGGATCCGATAACTCGTTAACAGCCACGACCAATGGGGATTTTCCCCGTGTAAAATCATCATTGGCTGGAGGAGACACGTGTAAACTCATCCAATGGGCGAGACGCTCCTATGATATGTTGACACGTGGACCGGCCCATCAAGTTTAAATGGGCCGGCCCAACTGAAGGCCCACAAGATTTTGCGGACCATAATGGGCCGGCCCAGCTAAAGGCCCATGAGATTTTGCGGACCATAATGGGCTGGCCCAGCTAAAGGCCCACAAGATTTTGCGGGCCATAATGGGCCGGCCCAGGTAAAGCCCATAAGATTTTTGTGTGCCGTAATGGGCCGGCCCAGGTAAAGGCCCATAAGATTCTTGCGGATCATAATGGGCCGACCCAGCTAAAGGCCCATGAGATTTCGCCGACATTAATGGGCCGGCCCAGCTGTAGGCCCACAAGATTTTGTGTACCCTAGTAGGCCGGCCCATTAACTGCCTGTCATGTTTTGGGCCAAATGCCGACCCATATTTGATCTGGTCCATTAATGGCCTGCCACGCTCCGGGCCTAATAGTGGCCCATATGAGATCCAGCCTGTTAAAGGCCTACCACGTTCTGGGCCAAATTACGGCCCAGATCAGGTCCGACCCTTTAAGACGCTTTGGGCTCAAATATGGCCCATATCAGATTCGACCCGTCAACTGGACACTATGCTTTTGGGCCCACTTGCTAAAGGCCCACTTAGTAATTCGGCCTGATATTAGTTTTGGCCTGTTAAGGCCCGTTTAACATTTCAGCCCTATATTAATTTTAGCCTGTTAAAAGCACGTCATATAGTTGGGCCTAACTACGGCCCGGTTTGCATCCGGCCTGCTCGCAGCCGATATCTGATTGGGCCAAATAAGGACCAAGACAATTTTTCAGCCTGTTAAAAGCCCGTGATTTGATTCGCACAATCATGGGCCGGGGTTCATTTCGGGCTGCTGCCGGCTCGTGAGCTGATTGGCACATTTCAGTCCCAATCTACATCATGGTTGCATGACGGCCCGATTATGTACCGTAATTTTACGGTTTGGCCGGTTTACTGCGAAGATAGGATATATATACAGTAAAATAACTGCAGCATCGTGAATAAGAAAAAAACCTAGACTATAAAATAAAGAAATTACGGCATATTACATCCACTGGGCATCAAGGTTCGCCACTATGATAATAAAGCACAAGCAGACATCAGATTACATACACTGGGCATCAAAGATCGCCACCAGTGCAAATAAACACACCGACAAAATAATATACAAAACCGACAGCACTTCAATAGAGTTCAAGAAAGGTTAGACCTGCTGGGGAGCTGCAGGGCAAGCAGCTGAGCAAGATGATGAGACTGCGCTTGTTCAACACTTGTATCTTCCTCACTCTGAAAGATAAACAAGCAGACAGATGACAGGTTTTGCACATAAAAGTATCAGTGCTGACAATTCATCACATTTCTTACTGACGAATAAAGTGACATAGTTTAAATTTGCATTAACACAATATGGTATTGTTCAGGTCAAGACATGGCAGGAAATGACATTGTGAAGGAGTTGGCAGCTTCACGACACCACTGGATTACAAATCAAGAACTCATAAGTATCAATGGTTAGTGTGCTGTCAATTTATACCATTTCAGATTGGCAAACAAAGAGACGGTTTAAATAATAGTAGAATGATATGACATTGTTCATAGTTAAGACATTGCATAATATGAAATTGTGCTGTAGTGGGTAGGTTCAACACACCACTGGATTACATATGAAGAATAGAAGCATACATGCAGTGCAAAAGAAGATCACTTGCTCTGTATAGTTTAATTTACATGGTATGAAGAAAGAACTTGGTTGTACAACTGAAAACTTAAATTGAGAAAGGACGAACTTTTGTTTATGAACTACATATTATAAACTTTAAACAAGCAATTTGATGCAAACACCAAAAATAAACAGTTGTTGCAGTCATGCCTAACCAAATATATACAACAAAGTTTGAAGGCTTGAGATGGACAAACTTACATTATTGGTGAAGACAGGCTCTATAAAGGCCTTGTCCATGCTGATGGGGGGGCAATTCAAGAAGTTTACCACAGAATCTTCTTCAAAAGCATTGCCTTTATTCTACGTTTTGTTGAGAGTAAATATAGATGTGATAATATACGAAAAAATGGAGAATATTTAAGATAAGATGAAGAGTGATGCTACATAACCAAGTAGCTATAAATGTAAGTGCAGCGATACAGGCAGAAGGTACAGCCAAGAGCAATGCACAGCTAAACTTCTTTAGTACCAACCTTATGGTAAGAGTAAATATAGATCTGATGTGTAGAAAATGGAGGGCAAAGGAAAATAAGCTGCAGAGTGATGGTACATGAACAACTACCTGTCATTATAAGTACACTGATAAAGGACAGCATGTACTTCCAAGAGCAATGCAGAGCTAAAAAAACATTGGCATTGGATATATTCTACACTAATGTAACCATTCATACAGATCACATAATTTGGAGCTAACAATTGATAAGCAAGCTATCATGCATACTGCTGTCATATAATGAACCAGGTATGTATGCAAGTACAGTGATACAGGACAACAGGTACTAACAAGAGCAAAGCAGCGGACAGCATATTTGCGATATCCTGTCGTTCTTGTCAAACCGGAGTTCTTCTTCGAGCAGATTTCCTGCAAAAAAGATCTGTAAGGCACATGCGGAAAAGTAGAAGTTCAAATTGTCATGTGATTTCATAGACAGTACCTCATCCTGGGAACGAGACCAGTGCATAACAAGGTTTTTCCATTCAATGTCTTCTAAATTTAGCATAGGAGACTTCACCGGAAATTCGTTTATAGACTTGCCATCAAAGTGTGATTTCCTCAGGTAACACCGATACTGCTACAATGCTTCCTTGAAAAGCACAAGCAAGCTTTGCTTGTCATGACTATCCAGATTGACCATCGCCTAGTTACAACAATGTAATGTAAATCATTGATGTGCTCAATCAGCAGAAAATAGGAAAATAATAACCATGAATAATAGCACTTACACGTAAGTTGGACAGGAATATGTGAAAATGGTGTTTGTCTTCACAATAATCTTCCCATGATGGGAATATATGCACGTAGTCCCTAACAACATTGAAATCATTGTCTTTTAAACTGGGAATAAATGGAATGGGGTTCCAATCTGCAGGAATTGGCCATATCTGCAGTTGGGATAGGTCTTCGGCCGGTGGACTTGCTGTACTTTTTGCCGGAGTGGGATTTTTCTGTGGTACAGCTGGTGGTATGGCAAATGAAATCGGTATACCTTTTGCTGGAGTGCAGGTCCTGTGTGGTGGGGCTAGTGGTGTGGCCAGTGAACTATGGGTACAGTCTGCTGGAGTCGGTCCTACATTTTGTGTCACTGGTTGTACAGCCAATATAAGTGGGGTGCTGTTTGATTTCTCCGGCACCACCACGTTTTTCAAGGACTTTGCTGGTGCTCCTTCAGGTTCGGCAATCACCCTCTTCCTTTTTGATGTCTGATGCACCAGAACAACATTTGAGTGGAAAAACATGGTACGATGAAAGATGGAATATGTATTGATAATGGATGGGCATGGCATCTCGACATATATGATGAGTAAACTAAGCAGATGGCGGTGCAACAAGGTAGAAGAAATGCAAGACAACATATGCAAGATACGTGCAATCAATAAAACCTTGCCAAATTAGAACAGGCACCTTGATGGGTGAACAGGACAGGCCATCAGCCTTTGACTCCTCGAGGTTAGAATAGTCATTAGGATGATATTCTGAACAAGAATCAGCAGGTGGGGAGCGTACGAGTTTCATTGCTTCCAGAATGGCACTCAATGCCTTGGTGCCAATTTTGTAAGTCATTGCAGTGTTCCACAATATTCTTCTGATGCGCGGATTCTGATATTCACTGTAATTGCGTATGATATATGAGAACCATGAAAACATAAATAGTTGTGAGATTATCTTTGTAATGCAGATGATATTCTAATATAGGGGCGCCGCTGTAAACACTTGTGTGCTATCACTGGATTCTGATGAGAGAGCTCATGTGTGCTGTAATATGGTGCGTGCATTTATATAATCTGGCACAAGTACACAAAAAAATAGGCTCCATAAGTAAGGATAGCTGGCAGATGATACGTTCATAATATACTGTATAGAGAGTTTATTGCCAAACCATGACAACAAGAGCACACAGCAACTAGGCAGATCATAGTGTACATAACAGGGGTACACCATAACCAGGATATATAAATCGGGAAAGTGGAACTGGTTGGAAATTACGGTGTTGTATTGCTGCTAGTAATTGAAAGCCTATTGATCACATACAGGCCAGCTCTATCAGCTATTAGACTGCAGATGTCCCTGCTCCCCTTCCTGACAAGGAACATACTGTGCTTCCCATACAGAACATCGCACGGGCCGCCGGTCGAACCACCGGCCCCACCGCCTGTGTTCCTGCTCCACCCCCGCCCCCACCCGCGTAGAGTTTTCTTCGTTCGACGAGGCCCCACCACCGCCCCCACAACCACCGTCCCCACCCGAGCCCCTTCGATCGCACCGGCGAACTCCGGCGAGCTCTGAAAAATCGACTGACCCAATTTTGAAATTTAGTCTACTATGATTTAACTAGTGTGGAATATAGAAGGGGAAAACGATGAGCATTGCGAGTATGGTGTTGAGCGTGCCATGGCGTATCTGAAGGTGCAAACCGGACAAAGGCAACTTCGCAACCAAGACAAGAAATCGGAGTAAAGCAGTGGCGATCTATTTTCTTGCTGCGATAAATAAGTTGAGCAGATACGAAAGAGTACCGCCTCTGGTGCGGCGCCGTGTACGCATCTGCTAAGAATTTGACGGTGCTGTGGTAGCGATGCCTGTCGATGGCGTGGAAGCAGATCTAGGAGGGTAGACGGTGGTGGTGGGGCGCGGTGGACGAGACGGTCGTAGGAGCGGCGCCGGCAAGGTGGACGACGACGGGGATGAAGTGAGAGGACGGGATGCAAGGATCCCGGTCCGAAGCCGTGGATGAGAGAGGTCGATCTCTTGTAATGGACGGCAGCGTCGGGGTATCACCTTCGGCATGGTGGAGGAGGACGGCGGTGGATGGGGTGGCGGACGGCGGCGGCGGACGGAGGAGGGCGGGGTGGAGAGGGTGTTTTGGCACCCACGGAGTACGAATGGGGAAAAGGGAGGTAGCGAGGAAGGGGGAACCATGTATTCAGGGTGCGCTGGTCTCAAATGCAAGGAAATTTACAAACTTAGCCCCCATTTCAAATTTCTACTACATCACAGCAACACTAGTCAGTTGGGGATAGGACGGTAATCTCGCATACACCGAATATTTGCCGACGAGAGTTTGTTTTTGGCGCCCACCATGTATGAACATGAATCGGGGAGGGAGTCGATTTCGGTCGAGGACACACTGTGTTTTGGCGCCCACTGTGTATGAATCCGGGTGATAGGCGGTTACGTCACGTTTGGTTGAAATTACAAACCTACCCCTATCGAAACCTATAAAATCCAGCATATAGGCTTTGCGTGGCAGGGATCGGCAATAGTGATTTCCATCTCGCAGATTTTGGTTTCGGGCGGTTACTGCGACATTCCCCGCTTCGTTCAAATTTTGCAGAGTGCACGTTTACCGTGCAAACTCAATTCAAATCCCGTTTGTATTCTTTTTTTTTCGGGCGGGATCCATTTTCAATTGGAATTACATTCTATGTACATCATTTTTATATATAATTTCATAAGCACAACAAAGAATTCTGCTCCTTTATATGTATAATATGATTTACAAATACAACGATCTCGAAATCTTAAGGTTGAATTCGAAAAAATCTAACCAAATTATGTTCTACTAAAATGTATGGATCAGTAATATATACATATTAAATAACATAGATGTGCGTGAATTCATATGAGTATGCATGTTTGATAGATCAATTTTGGTTCGAGTATGGATTACATGTATCATCATCTCGAATTCAAATATTTGAATCCCTTTTTTGTTCACTCCTTTCACGCCCATCTCTCTCGCATGCATGCTCCTTCGGGTAGCTATCACTCCATTTTCTCCAGCTCACCCGCACCCTCACTTCATGTTGCTCCTATCCTCGCAAACATGGTCTCTCGAGGTCTCCCTTGAGAAGTGTCACACTCTCCCTATCATTATACATTACATGGTTTTCATTTTCTCTCACGTCTCTACTGTTCTCTGGTATCACTCGGTACCTAAGCTTTCTTTTTCACCGCCAAACACACAGTCTCCACTCGTCTTTCAGTTTGTCTTTCTCTCTATGGGATTCTCTCACACACCCTATATGTCTCTACATATGACTCATACCACTAAAATTACTCTCTCTATCTCTCCTGTAGACACAACATTTGTTGCGGTCTCCTTTTCGTCTCCATCCCAGACTGACATTATTCATTTGTTTACCGATCAAACAACCCCGACTACCGTCTCCTCTCTCTCTCACAGACACACACACAACTCTCACAGACACACACACAACTCCTACTTCCACTCCCCTTCCTGACTACTGTCTCTCTCTCACACAGACAAAACTCTCGCTTTTGCACCCTGACTCGTATTTCTCTCACAAACATTTATCGACTAGCTAGCCTCTATGTAGGTTTATACACCCACACACTCATGCTTCCACCATCGCTTACATGTCTCTCTCCCGCTCCTTGTATCTATGTAGTTTTTTCTTCCCTTCTTGAGACACGCCCTCTCGATCGTGCACACACACACTATCGCCTCATTTTAAGTTGATACCTATCGCACACACACTCCTTGTGTCTTTGTCACACATGCACTCCGTCCTCCTCCACTCGCCCTCTCTCTCACAGACACATGGGCTTTTTGCAACAACTAGCAAGATGCCCATGCGTTGCACGGAACATCAAGATGCATTTGTATGAGTAGTTTATCTTGTGGGGGAAAAGGATGAACGAGGGAAAGCCTTATTTGCAAATGTGGAGAGGGGTGTGGGTATATTTTTGCAAAATTGCCATAGTTTCCTTCCTATCCGTCAGATATAGATCAGACGGCCTATATTGCAGGATGGCAGGCACACGATCATCACCGACAATGCTTATTATAAGAGTAGGGATAAAAAATAGAGTTGGTGATGATGGTGGGCCTGCCATCCTGCAATGTAGGTCGTCTGATTTATATCCGACGGATAGGAAGGAAAATATGGCAATTTACCCGCACTCTTCACCACATTTGCAGATAAGGCCTTCCCTCGTTCATCCTTTTTCTCCCACAAGATCCTGATGTTCCGTGCAACGCACGGGCATCTTGCTAGTAAGAGTAGAAATTAGACATATACCACTTCTCGAATCTTGAAACCAACAACATTCCTCCCTTATTTCATCAAAACCGCCAAAGGAATATATTTTGAGTGAAACATAACATATTTTTAGTGATATACGTATTTCAAAGCTAGACTTTTTTCTATCAAATCGGTGAATATGTATTAATCCAGTGGCGGAGACAGGACTGGGGCAGCTAGGGCTATAGCCCCAGGCCTAGGAACAACTTCCTTTGTAATTTCTTCATGCAAAGCATAGAAAATCTTAGAAGTTTATCACTCAACATTGCACAGCCCTAGGCGTAATCTGCATCTAGCTCCGCCACTGTATTAATCTACTTTGATCGTGTGGCAACGCATTGGCACGTTGCTAGTAGTTATTATAATTTTTTGGACACCAGACAAATGGTGGAGTACATATACGGAGAGAAGAGGCGCACATACGCAGTCGGCCTCTCGCTGTCTCGCACACATGAGTGTTACGTAAAGGCGACGTTAACAAATAAACTCTAAAACCCTAGGGGCACGATTGCTGCATTCGCGGGTACCGGGTACGTGGTGGAGCACCTTTGTAGGAATAGTCAGCTCGCGTGATAATTTGATCAGTAGGAGTTGATGGTCGGGACCACAGGTGAACGACTTGGAGCGCGGTGGCTCGCCAGTTGCAAGAGATCGAGTAGCCACGTTTAAAATATCATTTTTTAGCAGGGTTAAGAGTTCCGATTTTCAATGGCGCGTTATAAGTAGTAAGTAGTTTTTAGAACGATTGGTATGGAGCGAAAATGGAATTCATAGTACTACGTACCTCCTTGGCGTATGGTTGTATGGTTTTTTTTTTCCGATGGAGGTTGTATGGGTTTATGTTGCGAGATTTTGAACCTGGTAGTTCTAGGGCAAATACTATGGTTTAGATTTAGATGCTGGTTTCCTTTAATGAAAATCGAAAGGGGAAACCCTTCTTCGATTGAAAAAACTACTACCTCCATTCTGGTTTACTAGTCCCCATCGTACTTTGGGTCAAAGTTTGTCCACGAACTTTACTTGTAAAATGTGAATGGAAAACGAGATTTTGTTATACCCAAACAAAAAACCACTGGAGGGAGTGATTGCTCTGACAAAGATGCGACCTCTCATAGCGCAGGCATTGAACTGGCGCGCCGGCCAAGAGGGCCGCACTCGCTGCAGGCCCGGCTGAGCACGCCTCCTTGCCGCGTGCAACCAGCTTAAGACTGCCCAGACTGCCTTCATTGAATCCGCGCGTGTGCCGGCAACACATCCTTCCGCAAGCCGGCAGACATTTTAAAACACAAAAAATGACTAAAATATAATTAATTTACGCATGGTCTTGACTTGTTGTGCTTGCACTAGTAGCAGGAACTAGTAGAGGATTTTCTTTATTTATAACTCTCCTCACATTTTTTTGGCTTTGAAGTGAAACATGGTTGTGGACATTATGTATGAATGTGCAGATATCTGTGAACATGAGTTTGATGTGGAAGTTGAACTTGGAATGTCGGGCTTGCGCGTGAACTATACCATGTCCAATGCTTCGTCTGTTATTGTTTGGAAAGTAATTGTTGTTATTACATGACCCGAAAAAAACATTTTGTGCCACATCAGTAGATGCACGGACATCACAACATGCATGCTGACTGGATAAACATTTGAACCTAGCTATTATGAAGGAAATTTTGTATTGACAATAGTTTTAGATAGCAGGAGACGCCTAGCCTGCTCTGCCTCTGCTAGCTTATTTCTGGTTTCTTCCATCTCTTCTTTGGCTTGGGTGAAGAGAGCATCTGATTGCTCTTTTCGCTTCTTCAGGAACTCAGCTACATTCTCAAGGGCTGCTGCACGCTTTCTTTCAGCCTTTACTAATTCCACGAGGACACGAACAGCTGACGACTGCACCTGGCTTGTGTGTAATCCAGCATCATCTGGGAATTTGCACCTTGTGTCTAATCCAGCATCATTAGGGAACTGGCACCTTGTGTGTAATCCAGCCTCATTTTGGAAACATGATCTCGAGGTTGAGCATACTTCCCTCCTCGCAGGAACTGCATCCTGACATGAAGTTACTTCTTTTTTAGATCAATACTCAGAGCAACCTAGATCCATTTAGTAGAAGCCAGATAAACAGAACTCGAAGAAGTGAATTCAAAAGGAAAAAAAAAAAATAAAACCAGACTACAAGGTGAGAACACCCACTTCCTACATCAAGCTAAAAACGAAAGCATTAGGACAATTAATACTCTTCTTATTACACATCGAAGAACACCACGCTTAAGAGAAACAAAAACTACAACATATACACATCAAAGAACACGAGGCTACACGAAAGTAATTGAAAGGGTGTTACTTACCAAAGCTCGTTTTACAGGTTCGGTGCTGCTCCTATTTAACTTGCCACGCTCCTTGAAGATGTCCCGAATATCCCGTGTTTGGTCTTCATTACTCCTCTGCATGTTCACACTCGTGGTTTTAAAATCTCAACATGGCAAGACAAATACACTACTAGTAATACTCGCGCATCTTGTGGGCAACATTAAAGCACTCGTATGCCATGTTAGAGCATCTCCAACAAGATAAACTACTCATACAAATGCATCTTGATGCATGCAACGCATGGGCATTTTGCTAGTTCTAAAAACCTTTCCATCATTTGCCACACTACTGGTTGCAGATGAAAAATCTACCCAAGCACAGCGCGATACAGGAGCGACGCACAATTACAAGCTGATATTCTGTTGGACAATGGAGGCTATAACCAATTAGTTTTACGGGAACAATAGCACCCAGGAAATTTGAAGGGTAGGTATGAAACTGCACATGTACTGCTAAGTGATTCAATACACACATTACCAATCGAGGAGGAGAACGATGGTCGCGGCGGCTTCTGTGAGTCATGGTCGACAACGGGAGTCAGTTCATTGTCCACGACGGTGGTACTTCTGCGCTTGGCATCGGCTTCCGGGAAGAAGATCCGAGACCGTGGAAGACGATGCTGGGGAAGAGGCTCTGTGTACGACGACGACGGTGGACCAGCTCCAGTGCGGCGTATGAGGTCGTCGATGAGGCAGATGCTCTGCGGTGGACGAGTGTGCCGATGTAAAGGGGAGGAGCACGAAGGCTGCGGTGCCGTGGAGAAGTCTATTTTGCGGTGGGGATAGAAAATGGGGAGTATTCAGGTGTACTACTCTAGGTGCCGGGGTGGGGTTGGCTGGGTAGGGTGAACCTGAAGTTACGAAAACAGCCCCCTACCAAGCGTCATCTGTAGGCCTGTTTCGAAGGCTATGATGGTAACTTCCCACTTCTCGAATCAGGGTCGCGGGAGATTTTCCCGCAGACCTCAAAATTTTGTGACACTGGACTCCCCGTGTGGCGTATTGAGTGATTCGGCTAAGAAACTAGCGAGTAGTAGTAGTAAACTCTGCATATTAGGTTTGACCGAAGTCAAACTTCCTAAAGTTTGACCAAGTTTATAAAAAAATATAAAGATTTACCATAACAAATATGTATGATGTGAAAGTACATTCGATAATGAATCTAATGGTATTTATTTGTTATTGTATATGTTAATATTTTTTATAAGCTTTCTGAGAGTTTACAAAACTTGACTTTGACCAATGCTAATACGCGGACTTAAATAAAAACGGAAGGAGTACACATTTGTTTTCTTACTTTGTAGTGAACTAATCATTTGTTGAAATTGTGAAATAAATATATTAGGCTATTGACTTCGAATGTAATGGTCTATAAAATTCAATAGTT
Source organism: Triticum urartu (assembly GCF_056163025.1). Classification (NCBI taxonomy): domain Eukaryota; kingdom Viridiplantae; phylum Streptophyta; class Magnoliopsida; order Poales; family Poaceae; genus Triticum; species Triticum urartu. The sequence goes on along the minus strand of NC_141877.1, from coordinate 216,879,319 downwards.
ACAATCATTGTCGAATCCCAAGATGTATACAAGGTTTATAGTACTTCACAACATGATCAAACTCACATAATCCCAGTCAAATGAGAATCTAAATGCATTTCATAGTTATTACTTTGTAGGATGCAACAAGAACAACCATAACTCTACATCTTCCATTATAGAAGCAACATTTTGACATATCCCAATGTGTGAGTGAAACGTGCAGAGATAGCTTTTGAAGATGGAGCAGATAGGGTGGGAAAGATTGTATGTATGTGGACGAGAGAGTAGGAATCAAACATGGACGAGAGGGGAAGGATCTCGTGGAAGGAGAAGAGACAACTTGTTTGATGAGAGAGCAGGAAAAACATGGACGAGAGGGGAAGGATCTCGTGGGTTGAGGGATTGATAATTTTGTGCGGGGGAGAGAGGGATTGGTAATTTTGTGCAAGAGAGAGAGAGGGCGGGGGGGAAGGAGTCAGTCAGCCGTCATCACATCACCCTGCTTCCAAATGACCCCGCATTCTCTAGCGTGGTGTGGTCGCCGTCTTCGATCTGCTCATTGCCCTCTTTGAAGATTGAGGTGTTGTGCATGTTGGGGTGCAAAGAAGCACAAGCGAGAGTGGTCGCCGTATAACCTTGGATGGGGATGAATTGTGTGCTCGGGGGAGTGTTTGTGTGTGTGTGTGTGTTGTGCTGCGTGTGTCTGTGTGTGTGTGTCAGATATTGAGAGAAAACAAACCTAAGGAGAGAAATGGGTATTCACGAAGAGATTGTGCGGGCCTTGAGGTGGGCAGGGGCCAGGTGAGGGTGTCAAAATGTGCGCGTTGATGCATGTGTTGCATGCAACCGTGCGAGGGACGGACGAATTGAGAGAGATGGTTGTTGTGTTATGGATGCTCCTCTCTCTATCTCTCTCTCTCTCTCTCTCACACACAAGTAAACTAGAAGACCATTCTCTCCTGTATACGCAACGTATCGGCATGTGTCTATGTCTCACTCATGCATGATCATTTGCACATTCACACCTCTCTATGTCTGTATCACACGCACACCGTCTCCACATTGGCCTTCCGCCACAACACACATATGGACACATACACATGTTCTCTCTCAGTCACACACACAAAATCAGTATTAAAAAAACAAGGGCGCACCTAAAACGTCCAAATCCAAATAAACACGAACTGCAGCTAAATTCAAATATATGGAAATATTGCTGCGTCCAGAACTTTCACAGGAAAAAAAAAGTTGAGTAATACTCGAGGATTGTTTTCACACACACAAAAAGGTTCGGTGGATGTCCTTCGAGCGCGACACGGTGATGCACCGTTCGATCGACCGCGCGGCCGCGGTTCACGCGCTTGAACAGGATTCAGTATCGTGGCTGTGGTACTAACTAATAAAAGCGCTGCCTAAGTCTAATGTTTACGTGTACTAGTACGGTTTTCTTTTAAGTTTGACCAACCTTATATTTAAAACTAAAGTAAGCTCCCACACACGCACTCATCAATATGCCGCCGTCGCCGTTGCTCATGCCGGCGCCCGCCTGCTCCGGCCAACAATTTCTCGCTCATCACCGCCGTGTCGCCGCCATCCCTATGCCATGAAGCCGAAGGCTCGCCCGCTCACGTCGTCTGCAGTCCCTCCTCGCGATGCCGTCGCACTGCAAAGCACGCGAGCAGCTGGTGGAGCCGCGTCTAGGCACGCAGCGTACGAAGAGGAGGACGAGCGCGTGCTCCAGCATGCCGGCGAGGAGGAACTAGCGTGTCATTGTCGTCTCCGCCCGCGCGGAGGAGGCGCGCATGGTGGCTATCGCGGCAGAAGCCGGTCGCACGCGCGTCGAGCCCGCAAACCGGGTGCGGATGCGGAATCTACCTTCGAGAGCTTGAATGCCACGTGGATCCTGCAATCTGAAGGAGCAATTTGGGTCAGTCGACTCATGTGAGTCGTTTGATGCAACATGGATGGCTAGAAGGGCTTCTTCCACCTCTTCTGCCATCTTCTTCCTTCGCTCCGTCGAAATTCTTTCACAAATCGACTGACCCAAATTATACTACTAGTACGAACGTATTAAGTACAGTAGGAACACGAAGATACGAGCAGTAGTACCAACTGCAAGAAGAACAGTAGTAAGACATAGTACTAGTACTACTGTACGTACTAAAGAGTTCAAATAACGAGAAAGAACATAAACATAGTTCTGCTGGGGCCTCAGCACAACACACCCTTGAAAATAAACTAATAAGCAACTAGTCCGCTTGACACTCGAGTAGAACCAGCATGAGCAACGGCACTGCCACCTATTTGGAGTCCGAGTCCACGTCCTCGACTTCGTCCTCGTCCCTCTTCCTCTTCCTCTTCGCCGACGCTTCTTTGCTTGAACCGGACACTGAGCTCTCCTTCTTCATCCAACCCTTGTAGATATTTAAACAAAGGTAGGCATCCATTGCTGCGTACAGGATGTGATCTTCATCTAATGTCTTCGACTCCCATGCATGATGAAACTCGTGATGAGGTTTCTTAAGTTTAGCATACGAAGGATCAATCATGGCTGCTGCCAGGGTCAGCATTGAAGGTTGACAGGAGGACACCAGGCTTGCCTTCTGGAGATCGAAGGGTTGGCCTACAACGAGACCTATCTGACGTAGGACGTCACTGTCGTTCTTAAAGCCTACAGTAACGAATTTCACTCATTTGTCCTTGAGGAAGTTCTTAAAATCCTGGCACTGAACGTTGGCATGGCATATATGGTAGACCAAGCAAACGTTATGTACGCAAACCTGGATCACAGCGGGCTTCTTCCTCTCTTCGTCCTTTAGATCCTTCTCTCGTCCCAGGACTATGGTGTACTCAACATCTAGACCAGCAACCCACTCATCCATTGAACCGTTGAACATGCGTAGGAAGCGAGCAAGCCATGCTTTCAACGTCTCGGATCCACGTGTGTAGATGAAGATGAACTGATCGCCGGTGATGGCTCTAACCTGGTACTCAGAGGCGACCATGGAGATTTGGGAGGCCATGGATTTTGGAGGAGGGTTAGGAGAAGTTGAACTGTTGTACCCCGCAAAAAAAACTGGGAGCGAACTAATGTGAAAGGATGGGACGACTGGGAGCGAACTTTTGTAAGGTAGAAGACGGGGACGAGTAGGGTGTGCGAACGGCGTGGGGTTGCTAGCTTGCCCGGTGGATAAACGGCTGCAAGCCCCCAAAGAGTTCTTGAGAACTATGCGGGACCCACTAGATGTCATGTCTACTAGACCCATATCGTAGGCCTGACGTTATAGCTTCTGCATGTTCGCATGCCATGCCGGCCCGTGGATGTAACTTCACTTAATTCCGTCAAACGTCGCTCCTCCCACGACCTTCGCCTCCCTCGTGCGGTCGCGCCCTTGGAGACTTCGACCGGCTATAAATGAGCAATTTTTTGCCTTTTTTTAGAAAAGCAATTTTTTTGCCTACTCCGCATGCATGATACTCCCTCTCGTCCTTTTTACTCTCGTCAACCGTTTGCAAAGTGTTTGACCAAATTTATACTTTTTTCGAACACCACCTTATACTAATTAACCAACCACACCAGTACACTCATTCGCTACAATATTCCCAAAACACTTAGGCGCGGTGCATTAACTTCTACCTCGTTTCTTGTTTCTTGACATATCAACCAATAGGAGATGTGGGTGTGGATGCTTTTAATGACCTGAGACTACCAAACACGACATGCAATGGTTAGTTCATTGCATGCAATTCTATTAATTAGCAAATAAACATTAAGATCTCTCGTTTTCCCCTCCTCCTTGGTCACAGTGCACAATCTAAGATGACTTGGTCACCTAGACGGAGGGAGTACTGATTATAATGAGTATAAGAACTACATTTTATAATGAGTGTAAAAATATTCATTTGACATTGTGAATGTTGACAAATTGTGGAATAGTTTTTGAAGTCTGCAAAAGTACTCAACTAGTGTTGTCGTTCTCCACAAAAAAATGTGCTTACCAATGCATGCATGAATACTAGTTACTCTAACCACCCTCTCTTCTTTAATTCTTTGCCACAACAGCATGTTTGCTATTCCCGTGTGCTAAGATACCACCATTATGGCCAGCCTTAATCATCGCATGCAATAATTTAGTGCACCTTGAAATATGAACATGTGTGGGGTGTGTTTGTTTTTAATGACTTGAGAGTATACCTAGCCCGGCATGCAAGATGACTTATTATGCACTGTTCCCCATACCTGCAGGAAGCCCGTTTGTCTCCAAATATTTTCCTCTCCATGTGTGGAAATAATATGCCTGCCAAACTCTCCTTCTCCCTCTGGCAGTCCCACCACTCCACCCCGTGTGAAAAAATCTGCATGCATGACTCCCCTCCCCCACGCTCATCCAATCCATTGTGACCAGCAATATTTCCACCCCTTCGCTCCCTCGTAATTTACTCCAACAAATATGCCCATGCAGCTGTTACTTAACTGTAGGTGCATTCAGTCACTGACATATGGGCCCAACATGGGTCTGGCCCACATGTCAGTGACGCAACTGGACCTGCAGTTAAGTCAGTGCAGTTCAGTCCATATCTTACGTAGGTGTGCCATTGCTCGCCATAAATACTGCGCCTCCCACGACATTGATATCTCCTCCCCTCACGTTCACGTTCATCGCTATCTCCTCCCCCTCCCTCTCACATCGACCACCATGGCATCGCCCCTCCCAAGCCCTAGGAGCCCCTCGCAGCACCGCGCGGACGGTCACGCGTCGGTGTTCTGCTCCTCGCCGCTACGCGACGCATCGCCGTTCCGTTCCTTGACGCCACTAGTCAAGGAGGACGCATCGGTGTTCCTCTCCTCGCCGCGACGCGTCGAGGTGGACGCGTCAGCGTTCCCAATCTCGCTAGCACGCGCGCCGGAGGACGCGTCAGCTCCCCGCTATGAGGAGAATGCCGCGCCGCCCACTGAGCCCCCCAGCCTTGAGGAGCTTTTGAAAGAAATGGATGTCGCCTTGTGGGAGGCTTTGCCTCCAGCAGAGCGCGCCAAAATAGAGGCGGAGAAGAAGGCCGAGGAAGAGAAGCGCACCACAAAACAAGCTGCCTGGGAGGCCTATGTCGCGTCCGAGAGAGTCAGGCAATTGGTTCTTTGGCAGAAGGCTCGTGTGAGGGCTGTGAGGCTCGTGTGAGGGCTCGTGTGAAGGCTCGTGTGAGGGCTGTGAGGGTGCCGACGCCCTGAGTGCAGTCGGGCCCAAGCGCCTCATCTACGCTTGGCGGTACGTGGACCGGGTGCACGCTTCCAGCGAGGAGGAGTACCTGTTGGCGCCGGATCACCACACCGGTGAGATCGCGCTCGCTCGCCGGCAAGCCGCCAATCAGCACCTCGCGAGTTGCGGGGCTGAAGAAGAGGCGTTGTGTCGTCACGCTGGGAAACGGCCGCGCACCAGGGCACTCGTGGCGCGCCGCAAGCGCTCCTGCGACCGCCGTGGCTTTTAGGAGGAGTATAATTTTTGTTTCGTAAGGCGATCTCATTAGTTTTGGGACGCAAATGATAAATCCCGAATGTTCAGGAATTTTTAGCGTCCTTAATTAAGTATGTAAAAGGGAAAGTTTGGAAACCTTGTGTATTCGTATGCATTTTGCAAGTACGTGCATATAGCACAAACTTTACTATATACTATCACACTACATGTCTCTCTCGATATATGCTTGCAGACTGTGCTACTCCCTCCGTCCAGGTCACTAAGTCATCTTCGGTTGTGCACCATGACCAAGAAGAAGGGAAGACTTATACACCTAGACGGAGGGAGTACTACTATTACTTATGTACGTGCAAATGCACGTTTTAACATTACGATGCGGTTTTTGTAAAAGTGGAAAAACAGCACTAGTCAAGCTTGTGAAACAATTCAATGCAAAACAAATGAAAAAATGCTCATTTGATTGTTTACTTTTAGCTTCCTTCTCTGTGGTTATTTCTCTGTCGTACTTTGTACGGAGTATCTCACTGGTTGGAAAGGCATGCAAATTCCCAAACCGCTTCCTACACCATGTATCGAATTTTTTGCCTAATAGGTTGTGTCGTGCAATTGGAATTCCAACTTGAGTACTACTACTAGTAGGAGTACCAGGGGCCAGTTCTTTTAGGCATCTAGATTAGTAATCCCATAACTACTACCTCCGTCCTGGTTTATTGGTCCCCATTGTAATCTGTGTCAAATTTTTGGTCAAAATTTAGCACAAATTACAATGGTGAGGAAAAACCAGTTAAATCGTTGGTCAAAATTTAGCACAAATTACAATGGTGAGGAATAAACCAGGACGGAATAGTAGTTTAGAAGCCCAAATAAATTAGTGAGGCGCCTTATTGTTACTCTCCATTGTGACTAGTCTTGTGGGAAAAGCTGGGGAAGCCCCCAAAAGAACTGGCCCTAGGAGTAGTAGCTAGGGATCGAGTGTGCGAGATGAACCGGAGAAAGTAAATGCAGAGAGATGAAATGCAAAAAAGACGGAAGGATGTGATGGTTGCTTGTCCGTTTATTTTACCAGGCCACTTATTACTGGGAGTGGTTGGGTTTTGTGATATGACGGCTTTACTACCGCGTCACGAGCGGGGTGAGAGGTGAGACTCCCGTGCAGCGCTGCCCTCTACACGTACTACTACTCCCTCCATCCATTCTTACAGGGCCTAACTTGTCAATCTTTCGTACCAAGGCATGTCCGCGAAAAGAGGAACTGGGTTTGGGACTAGTATCTGGATCCCGTGTAATCTTGCATGCAGCTTCCTTTGAATGCCTAGCCGCTAGCCTCCCTTCCTTTAATCCCTCGCATGCAAATTACTCTCCTCCCTTTTCTACATGCATGCCCAACCATAATTCCTCAAATCGTGATGCCTTGGCTGAAATATAGAGCTCGCTCCTCCTTTGAAAATATGGTGGTGCTATCCATGCATGCAAATCAATGCGACGGCCTGAGCATTTTCACGATGAAGGGACCACGCACGACTAGCAAGAGAAAATTAAGATGGAGATGCCTCGCTTAGTTCATTTGGATAGGTTTGTTCGGATATTATTTCATCTCTAGAGCTCACAAATATCCGGGTGAAATAGATAAAAAGTATCTTTTGCAAACAAAAGCGTTCAACTGTTGAACCTGCATCCAAAACTTGTGAAGAAATAACTCTTATAGTGCTTTGCAGGAATTAATTTTTGAGTATCCATTGTTATACATGTTGGCTACACCTAGACGGAGGGATTAAATCAGGATGACTTGGGAGGGGGCAAAGGATATGTAAGAAATGGTTCATCATAAGTCTTTCACTAATACTATAGTAAAAATTCATACATGGAAGATTCTAGACTAAACCATAAATGGATACACTTTTATTCATGCGCGATACTCCAATAGAGCAAGATCATGCATGGAAGTCTCCACATGCTTAGACAGCGGATTACATTGAGCGAAGACTAATGATCAAAATTTAACTTGAAAATGCAGATGTTCAGGTGAACCTCCTTGGAGTCCCCGTGCACATTGTTGGAGTCCAAATAACACCATGGCTTTTCCATGTCCACATCGGCGGGAATGTCCCAGCTCCGCGGAGTCCAAGTATGCTCGGCGTAGCTAGTGTCACCGCTCACGCGTGTAGGTCTCCTATTCTCATGCTCATACAAGTGGTAGAAGAGGTCACCTTATAAAGGCCTACTAGCAAAATTCCAACATCGACCAGGCCGTCCATGAAAATGGAGTGGCTGTAGGGGACGTTGCGCCAGTTGAATATATGAGCAAGTTACTACGCGATTTAATCTGAATAAGCACAAAATAAATCATGACGGCTATAACAGAGATGAAACTAATAATCTGGACTAGCATAGTAGTAGGATACAGAGTAGAAACATGTATTCTACCACGATTTCGAACAGGAAGGACAGAAACACATATGGTGCAATGGGAGTAGCACCGTTGGCGTTGAGGTTGTCGCCCATGTCCAAACACCACGTAGACATGGTCTTTGAGCACGGTTCGTAGTCGTTCCACGCTCGAGCATTGAAATTTGTAACTATTTTAGATTAGAATATACTACTCCTCCGGTGCTAGTAGTAGAGCAGAGTCCTACTCTACTACTCTACTCAAGCAAGTTAGGGCATAGCGCTGCAAGGAGTACCAGTACTGTGATCACTCAAGCAAGTTCTCTGGCATCGACATGACCCTACGCTGCTGGTATGTGTCTCTTAAGTCAAGCGGCATGCTGTAGTCATCACCTATCCACTTCCCGCAGCACATATTCGCTTCTCCATCTTTGTCCGCACAAAATCTCATCCAATGTTCCATCCCCGCTAAGGCGCCTCCCCCCCTCGTCCAAAACCCAAGCACTAACAATGGCAGAACCGAGTAGCGTCCGCCGAAAGAGTGGCTAGAATTCGCTCCACACAGAGGTAATCAAGCTCATTGTTTCGCGTGTGGACAATCTCAGTACCATGCCTCTTGCCGCGTGCTCGTCGGGGATGTACCGTTTACTCAAAGCCCTCAGGCCGGAGCTTTTTAAGCCAACTCCTTGCTTGCTGATGCCGCCTGATCTTCACAAACGGTGTGTCACGCAGCATAACAATCGTAGGGTGGCGAGCATCAACCCCCTTGACCGCGATCCGATCCCAGTCAGCCTCAACTACATTATTGGTATGTACTAGGTCCACATGAACACGTCTTGGATGGTGCTCGTTGATGGTCGCGGCAGCTGGATGCTCATGGTGGTCTACACCAGGCGATTGATCCCCCTTCCTTTGATGAACACTACACTGCTTTGGCACCGCGACCCAGAATACTCGAAATCTTATAGTAGCCAACATGATACCAAGTTTGATTTGCTCAAGGTTGTAATCTGCCAAGTGCCCACAAGATCTACGAATTATAAAGACTTCAGGCTAATTGCGTTCTTCAACCGCGGTCTTGCCTATCTGACAGGTCACTGCGGTAAGTGGATAAATCTGCACGTCCATCGCAGGATCATACATCCTCCATGGTTCTCTGATGCAATTGAACACAAGGGCTTCATTTACGCTGTCGACTCCTTCTATGGATGGACGTATTGCCGGCCTACTCCAGTCATCGTTACAAACGGCTATTACAGCAGTATGTTACTTTCCTATGATATCATGATGGCTTGCTTATATTACTGTCAATATTTGCTGAAAAAATATTCATGCTCATAACATGATGTTCCTAAGATTAACTAAACCAAGAGCCCTTTTTTATTTGACTCCAACTTGATATCATGTTGTAGGCCGCCTGGTGTCCCTACCCTTCCTAATCCCAGAACTTTTCAAAGAAAAGCGGCATGGCAGTTGCAGGTGGTTCCTGGCTCGATCAGACGACGGCAAAAGATTGATGATCGTTCGCACATACCAGACGTGTTGTTTCGCAGAATACAATCACAGTCACTGCAAGGTCTTTGAGCAGAATCCCAGCTTCTCTGGGCCTTCAGGAATTTTTGACTGGAGGCTGGTAAGTAGCCTTGGTACACGCTCTCTGTTTGTCGGACTGAATTATCCGATTAACCAGGAGATAACCGACGGCAAGGATCATGATGGCAGCGCGGTTTCATTCATCAGGCAAAACTGTGTGTACACAGCGTACCATGCGTCTCTGCATGCACCATACCCTGATATGTGCCGCCACGCTCTGCAGCCCAAAGTAGGAGAGAGGGTCGCAAGTATCAGACTTCGACCTGCTGGCTAGAGTTTCCCCGTCAGGCACCCATCTAGTTCAAGCCGTCAGCCAATCTCCACAGCTTAATAAATAGTAACATCTAACTGAGCCAGTTAGTTAGATGCGTACACTTGGTGTAGTAGGAACTTTATTTAGTTTGATGCATACACTTGTTCTTTTTGGTAGCCCTTTTGTAATGATGGCTGATGTTTGGTTTGGAAGAGAGAGCTGCGTCTTCACTCTTCTGGCCTGCTTACTGCTTCTGTTGCACCCCCAGCCCTGGTTGTTGCTGCTGCTGTTTTCAATATACAATTAGTAACATATTTCGTCTGTTGGTTGAATAAATGTGTTGTTACAACGACAAACACAATGTTTGGAAGTCGTTGTATGGTTCGATCCTTTAGTGCCCCATATCGTACGTAGCGCATACTATATATCATACGGAACACAATTTTTTGAAACTCGGAACACATTTTCCACTTGTTGATAACATGCAACCCACTGATGAAGGCCCAATAGAGAAGCCCATAATTAACTGGAAGGGAGGCTCTCACATGAATCCGGCCCAGGTACATTCTCATGGTCCCCTAAACATAAATAAGTAAATAAATAAATAAATAAATAAAGCTAAATGCTCATGCACCAGTTCTTTGGGAAAATAGCTAGCCCAGTATTTCTTTTTGAGAATACCCAAGCTAGGCCTATTTGTTTTCTCCGAATTACTGGGCTGCAAATCTTTCAAGACGAGGAGGGATGCATTCCGGCCTGGCTTAAGAGTATGGTCAATGTCTGTCAAAAGTAATATCAAAAGGGGTTGAAAATTCCAAAAAATTTATAGCAAATGGGATATAAGTTTCTTTTTTGTTTTTGTTCTTCACTGATATCTTATACGTATTTCATTGGATTTAACATGGCATAGTACTAATTTATTTTGAAATTTGTTTTACTATGGCTATTAATTTTTGGATTAAGAATATTTCGTTCCCGAGCAAAAATTTGTGAATTTTCAAAATTTCTCACATATTTAGTTAATTTTTTGACCCTGGTACTGACCAGAAAATGGCCAGCAAATCTAAAAATGGAAAACCGGCTCCAATAAATTCCATATGAATTACAAAATGAGTAAAAAAAATAAAAATATTAGCAAATGGGCTGTGCACGCCACGGATTTCGAGGCTGACTTGTTTACGAAAGGCTTTGTCAGTGAACACACGATTATAGCAGCAGTTAGTGTTGGATGTCCATCCAACGGCCGACGTGCTTCTTTAATCTCTGATCTTCCTGCTCCAGCCACCTAAACTAGCGCCGACGGGACTGCCTGCTCCCTCCTCTTATGGCCCGCTATGATGCCGCGCAGGCTTCCTCGGCCCACCCTACTCCCTCCATTGGCTTGGCCGCACGCAATCAACTGCCTCCTTATTACCCGAAAAAAAATGATTCCTCCCACTGACATCTGGGGCGCACCGGTTGGAAGGCTAACCTGTGGGCCTACTAAGTTGACGCGTACGCAGGGCTTGTCAACTTAGTCAACAAACGATTCTAGCAGCAGTAACCGTTGGATTTGAATCAAACGGTCCTGCTGCTTCTTCAATCGCTGCTCTTCTTGCACCAGCCGCCCAAACCAGCGCCAGGGAGACCGCCTGCTCCTGCCTCCAGTGGCCGGCTGTGCTGCCGATGAGGCCTCATCGCCCCCTAATACTCCCACCGCTAGCCAGGCCCTGCGGCGACAGCAGCCTCACACCGCAGCCGAACCAGTGAACCATCGTACTCCTCTCCGCGTGGGCATCCACTGCCGCGTCTTCCCCGGCTCCGCGTCGTCCCCTTCCTAGGCCTCGCCGTCGTCCACCGCCTTGGTGCTCTCGGTGCGGTGTGGTCAACATGGTCAACGACATTGCATCGGAAGAGTACTGTACGTGGAGAGGCTGACAGCTGGGTCCACGGCCACAACCCAGTTTTTTTGTGATTTGCCAAGTAAGTCGCTTTGTCAGGCCTGTTGGGCTGCAAATCTTTCAAGATAGGGAGGAGAGCTTTAATTCGGCTAGCCGAGAAAATGGCCCATCAGTAATGAGAAATGGGATGTACATTTTTAAAACACATCAAACCAACAATTAGTTTCAAATATCTTTTTTTTCATTTCGAGAGTTGAGGCTTTCCTAAAAAAAGGTTGATGGGCTGTACATTTTTAAAACACATCAAACCAGAAATAATGGCAGATGGGCTGTATGCTGTTTCCCACGGATTTGAGGCTTTCCTAAGAAAAGGTTGACGCACAAGCAGTGACTGTTGGATGGCCATCCAACGGCCGTCGTGCTTCTTCAATCTCTGCTCTTCCTGCTCCAGCCGCTCAAACAGGCACCGGCGGGACTGCCTGTTCCCTCCTCAACGCGGCCGGCTCTGCTGCCGCGCAGGCCTCATTGCCCCACTGTACTCCCATCGCTGGCCTAGCCATCCCTCTACTCACCCACACCTACTGTTATTCTCCGGCGACGGCGAGGCCTCGTACAGTCGAAACGTTCCCCCCGCTGTCAGCTCGGACCCACCGGAAGTGCCTCCTTATTACGCACAAAAAAATGAATACTCCCCCGGCTAGCTGGGACCCACCTTGGTGGGAGATTGACTTGTGGGCCTACTAAGTTGACGGGGACGAAGGGCTTTGTCAACTTAGTCAATATGAATGATTCTAGCTCAGTGACCGTACGATGTCCATCCAACGGCCGTAGTGCTTCTTCAACCTCTGGTCTTCTTGCTCCAGCCGCCCAAAGCAACGCCGGTCGTGCCGCCTGCTACTGCCTCCCGTGGCCAGCTATGCTACCGCGGAGGCCTCACCGCCCCCTACTATTCCCACCGCTGGCCAGGCCCTGCGGCGATGGCAGCCTCACACCTCAGCCGAATGAGTGAACCCCCATAGTCCACTCCGCATGGGCATCCACTGCCGCGTCTTCACCGGCTCCGTGTCGTCCCCTTCCTAGGCCTCGCCGCTGTCCACCGCCCTGGTGCTCTCGGTGCGGCGTGGTCAACGTGGTCAAGGAATGACTTCCATCGGACGTGGACTGTATGTGGAGAGGCTGACAACTGGGTCCACGGCGGCAGCAAGGAAGTGCCTCCTTATTACGCGGAAAATAATGATTCCTCCACCTGATAGCAGGGACCCACCGGACGGGCCACCATATTTCATGAAAAAAAGTTTCCCCCCTGAGTGCTGGGACCCACCAGCTACACCTTCGCACGCAAGGAAGTGCATCCGGGAAAAAAAAAACGATTCGCCCCCCTGAGTGCTGGGACACACCAGCTACATCTTCACAGGCAAGGAAGTGCCTGACAGTCGGGACCCACCTGGCCGAAGCGTACGTAGCGTTGTCATTCTGGTCGTGAACGTGTACGTACATATATACTGGTGGATGTAGAGGCGCGCACGTGTCGTAGTAGAGGCGGCCAGGGCGCAAGAAAGAAAATACGGCCACGTATGTGTACATACGGGCGGGGTCTCGAACGCCTACTCGCGCATACATACAGCGAGGGCTCGTGTACATGGCTGGGTCGGAACGGAGAAACAGCGTCGTCGTCGTGTTCACGGGTCGGAACGGAATGCGTGGTCGTGTTCATCGGGAGGGCTTGGATGGAAGAGGCGATGGAAACGAGGCCTGGCGTACCGCAAAACGGAGGAAATGAACCTCCTACGGTCGAAACGGGGGTCCTGTTGATCGGGAGGGGTGTGGCGTACCGCAAAACGGAGGAAACGGACCTCCTATGGTCGAAACAGGGGTCCTGTTGATCGGGAGGGGTGTGGCGTACCGCAAAACGGAGGAAACGGACTTGTGTTGGAGCGCTATGGTCGAAATGGGGGTCATGTTCATCAGGAGGGGTGTGGCGTACCACAAAACGGGACTCCACGGGATACTGTTCATCTCCACCGTCGACCCCTCCAGCCTCCACGAGCTACTGTTCATCCACCGTTGACCTCCTCCAGCCTCCACGGGCTCCTGTTCATCCAGCCTCCACCACGCGCTACTCCACCGGCTACTGTTCAACCACCCCTCCACCATCTACTGTTCATCCAGCCCTCCACACCACGGGGTCCTGTTCATCCACCCCTCCACGGGCACCCTCCACCGTCTACTGTTCATCCAGCCCTCCACCACACCACGGGGTCCTGTTCATCCAGAGGCAATGCCACCGCTCACTGTTCATCCACCCCCACCCCCCGCAACGCTCACTGTTCATCCCATCGATCAGTTTCAGTTAGCAGCAGTAGCCAAGGAATCACTCGATCGGGTTCAGTTAACAGCCATCGACCGATCGCTCGGGTTCAGTAACGCGTAGCCTGCAGTGCAATCGCTTGGGTTCAGTTAGAGCCCAACGCCTCGCTCGGGTTCAGTTAGAGCCAACGCCTCGCACACACGCGCGTACGTGTACGAGAGAAACGCGCATCGCTCGGCCCCCGACCTCCCACCGTAATCGGGAACTCCCCGAAATTTTCCACCCCCTTGTTTCTACTACGGTTTTTTCCGTCATGGACGGCCCAAAGAATGTCATGCAGCTGCGTCTCCAGCCCTCCCAGGACAAAAAGCCCATTTTCTGTCATGATTTTTTGTCATATAAGTAGGATCCCACCACATCTATGATGATACCGGGTTTTGTCACAATTATCGTCATAGAAGTGTCATATGTATGACAGAAAAAAAAATCGTCCGGCCCAAAATGTCACGGATGTGTCTTTTTTTGTAGTGTTGTTCGGAGTCTCGGATAAGATCACGGACATGATGAGTAATCTTGAAATGGTCGAGAGGTAAAGATGTTATTCGGACACCAAAAGTGTTTCGGGGGTACGGGGTACTTATCGGGTCACCGAAAGGGGTTCCAGACCTATAGGGATCCACCTGTCCGGTTTAAACACGCCCGCCGCGCACGCACCTTGTCGGCTGAAGGCGTATTTCGCCTTTACGCCTTCGATGTAGCAGGCGCGTGGGCTGGTTTCTCACTAGGCCTGCTCCATGGTGGCCCTTCTGGCCCAGTTGCACAGTGCCTTTTTCTTTTTCTTTATTTCTGAAACTTCCGAAAATTCCACAGATCAAAATATTTTTCCAAATTAAATAATCCCAACTCCAAAATTCTTCTAAAAATCCCAAATATTTAGTGGTGTAACCTTCATACATATCCATCACACTTTTCTATACTATTCAAATTTGAGCATTTAATCCACTTTTGAAAATCCCTTTCTCCTATTCTATAACTCCAAATCCAAAACTAAGAATTTTTGCATTCTTTGTTTTCACTCCATTATTCGAAAAAATAATTTTACATTTTTATGAGCACTTTTATTTTTCTGTTTTGTGCTATTGCCTTATTGTATGTCGTTATTTTGCGACGTTAGATTACGCTGTTGACGAAGGAGTTGGAACAGAGACATTTTAAGACCCCAAGGACTTTGTTGAGCCGGGTAAGCAACCCTTTGACCATGATACCCCTTCTTGTTAATCGGTATCTTTCTGTATGCATGATGATCACGTTGATGTTGAGCTTGTTATGACATTGCATTGATGCCTACCCGTTGATACTTGCATGTTCGTTGCTCTACCTTGTGCCTAGAGATACGATGAATACTTGATGTTGACGCATGATGTTGCATCTATGCCATCATCTTCACTTGGTTACAATCTTTCGAAAACCCCATCGGGCGCCCCTAATGCCCGTGGGTGATGTTGGACTAGTTCACCGCTTGATGAAGAAGTGGTGTACCGAAGCAGTTTTGTGTGTAAAAGATGGATTTGATTTAAGGTGTGTCAACTGAGGGAGTCCTGGATTATGGGGTCCTCGGGTGTCCGGACTATTTAGTATGGGCCGGACTGATGGGCCGAAAGGATAGAGCAAAAGACTGTCCCCCCGTATCCGGGTAGGACTCCTATATGCGTGGATGGCAAGTTTTGTGTCCGGATCTGTTGTTTCCTTCCTCTACAAACTGAGTCTGTACAAACCTAGGTCTCTCCGGTGTATATATAAACCAGAGGGTTTAGTCCGTAAAGGCTATCAGAACTTTCATAGGCTAGACATCTAGGGTTTAGCCATTACGATCTCGTGGTAGATCAACTCTTGTAACCCCTATAATCATCGAATATAATCGAGCAGGATGTAGGGTTTTACCTTCTTTAAGAGGACCCGAACCTGGGTCAAACATTGTGTCCCTTGCGCCCCTTGTTACCATCGATCCTCTGATACACTCCTTGGGACCCCCTACCCGAGATCTGCCAGTTTTGACACCGACATTGGTGCTTTCATTGAGAGATCCGTTGTGTTGTCAACAGTAGAATCGATGGCTCGCCTTGTCATCGACGATGATGTTGTTTCCGGGGAGACCTTTCTCCCTGGCCAACTCTTTGTGTATGGGAGCTTCACACTATGTGCCAACGCGATCGGCCGCCTTGAGCAGGTCGACAGCTATGCCCCTGGTCACCAGATCCAGTTTGGAAGCTTGAGCTACATTGCTGACATCCGAGGAGATCTGATCTTCGAGGAGTTCACAACGTCGGCTGCCGCTCCCCACCCATACGAAGAAGGCCTATCAGATCTATCGTCAAATCCCGTTCAGGGGTCGACTCTCATGCCTGCACTGGCCTTAGATTTGGGGCAGACCACTCTGTCCGAAAATGGGAAGGTGAACCCCGCCAGACTCTCTCCCATCAAGGAGCTTTTAGCCGAAGAACCAGATGCGATCATGCCGTCGGCGGACCAGGACTCAAACGGGGCTCTCCCCTTCATCGGGAAGCTGGATTCGCTTCTAGACGTCAACTCCGATCTCTTGAGGCCTACGTCTAACGGGCTCAGTTAAGTGGTTATTACCAAACCTAGCTCTGCAGATCCTCATGCGTCTGTCCAGCTTTCGCTCTTAAACAAAACGCTGGACCTCATGTGATCTCTCGCCATCGCGGAAATATCACCTCTGAACTACGCCCATCTTGAGCTGGGGGCTGAGGGTAGGGAATTTTACATCCCACCCACCGCCCACTTAATAGCCATTGTCGAAGAATTAACCAACATGCTAGACTACACCTCCGAAGACATCGATGGCATGGACGACGATGTCGAGGCCGAACCAGGAGAAAACCCGCCCGTCACTGGGCGTTGGACGACCTCTTCTGCTTATGACGTATAGATGGTGGACACACCTAAGAAGAAGGACAACGATGGCACTCAGAACCCAGGTGAGGATAAGCCCATCGATGAACCACCAAAGCGCCGGCGTCAGCGGCGCCGCTCACGATCGCGTTGGGCAAGGGAAAGCAATACGGACATTGGAGATAATCACACTCCGGACAATGCCATAGATCCCGATCACCCCATTGAGCCTACGTCTAAGCAGGATGAAAGGGAAGAAGGTCAATACAGCCCCGACACACCGATCACGAGGATTCGGAAGACATTAAGTACTTACCTGCCTATGAAGAGCATGTCAACCTCGGAAACGAAGATTTCATCGTCCCAGAGGAACCCCTCGAACAAGAACGCTTCAAGTGACAGCTCATCGCCACCGTGCGAAGCCTGAAAAAGAAACAACAGCAGCTTCAAGCCGAACATGACACGCTCAATGACAGATGGACCAAGGTCCTGGCTACCGAAGAATATGGCCTCAAACGCCCAACAAAGAGTTACCCAAAACGCAGGCTACTGCCACAATTTGATGACGAGGCCCTTGAGCCAATACCGTCAAAATTCAATAAGGCCAACCAGCAGGACCGACCACCACGTGGACGGGACAAAGCAGCTAATTATGCTGAACACCAGCCTACACCACCTTGCCGTAGAGGCAAGGAGACAGCGTCTCCGGGCTACGCATACGACCTACGTCAGGACCTGGACAATATAGCCTGCCAGACAAGATCAATCTACGGATCAAGAGGATGTGCTCCAACACGGGATGACGGCCATCAGGCCTGGCACGACAAACATAACCAAATCCGGGGTCAGCCACGAACGCAGATGTCGTCCGAACTCCGTCGAGATGTTGCCCGATACCGAGGCGCCGTACACCCTATGTGCTCGACTGATGAGGTAATGCATCACCAGTTTCTGAAAGGGTTTAAACCCGTAAACATCGAGCCTTACGATGGAACGATGGATCCCGCTGTATGGATTGAAGATTTCCTTCTCCACATTCACATGGCTCGCAGAGATGATCTCCACGCCATTAAATACCTCCCTGTAAAGCCAAAAGGACCAGCACGTCACTGGTTAAATAGCGTCCCAGAGAGCTCTATTGGCAGCTAGGAAGACTTATAGGATGCTTTCGAGGTCAACTTCCAGGGCACTTATGTCCGGCCACCGGATGCCGATGACCTGAGTCACATAATTCAGCAACCCGGACAGTCAGCTTGCAAACTCTGGATTCGGTTCTTAATTAAAAAGAATCAAATCGTGGACTGCCCTGCCGCCGAGGCCTTAGCGGCATTTAAGTATAATGTGCGGGATGAATGGCTCGCCCGACACCTCGGTAAGGAAATGCCAAAGACCATGGCAGCTCTTACTCCACTCATGACCCTCTTCTGTGCGGGAGAAGACAGCTAGTTGGCTCATAGAAGCAATAGTAGCAGCAACCCCAGCACTTCCTAGGTCCGGGACCGGAGTGGAAGGCCGCGACGCAACAAAAATAAGCGTCGGAACAACAATGACGAAACAGAGGATACGACAGTAAACGCCAGATTCAGCGGCTCTAAATATGGTCAATGAAAGAAGTCGTTCAACGGAAATAGGGACGGTCCCTCCAATTTGGATAAAATATTGGATAGGCCTTGCCAGATTCATGGCACCCCTGACAATCCTGCCAACTACACTAACAGAAACTGCTGGGTTTTTAAACAAGCTGGTAAATTAAATATCGAACATAAAGGGAAAGGACCTCAAAGCGAGGACGATGTTGGGCCTTGCCCTCCGAACACCGGAGGACGGAAGAAGTTTCCTCCCGAGGTAAAAACGGAGAACATGATATATGCCACCCACATCCCTAAAAGGGAGCGCAAGCACGCATTAAGAGACGTCTATGCCGTAGAGCCTGTCACCCCAAAATTCAACCCATGGTCGGTTTGTCCAATCACCTTCGATCGCAGGGATCACCCAACCAGTATCTTTCACGGAGGTTCGGCGGCCCTGGTACTCGATCATATCATCGATGGATACCATCTCACTAGAGTCCTTATGGATAGCGGCAGCAGCCTCAACTTGATCTATCAAGATACAGTCCGTAAAATGGGTATCAACCACTCCAGAATCAAGCCCAGTAATCCTACCTTTAAAGGAGTAATACCCGACGTGGAGGCCCGCTACACGGGCTGCTTAAAACTGGAAGTAGTATTCGGCTCTCCAGACAATTTCTGAAGTGAAGACTTGATCTTTGACATCGTCCCTTTTCGCAGTGGTTATCATGCACTGCTCAGACAAACGGCTTTTGTCCGTTCTAATGTGATCCTGCACTATGCTTATCTGAAGCTGAAAATGCATGGACCTCGTGGCGTCATCACAGTAAATGGGAATATGGAGCTCTCCCTTCGTACTGAGGAGCACACCGCGGCCCTAGCAGCCGAAGTACAAGGCGGCCTCATCAAGCCGAACAACTCATCGGTCATCAAGACCCACGACACTGCTAAGCGAGTCCGATCTGCATCACAATGTGACGGCACGGTGGAACCGGAGCTTAGATAGCGGTTTAGCCTCCGTCGACCGCCCCATAAAGTTGCGGCATATCCGCCGCACGTACATAACTACACACTTAAAATACCTTGGGCAGCGCCGGAGGCACACTGTGGAAAAGTTCTATAGTACGGCTTGACCCTATTCACACCTTCCATATTTTCTCCACTACAGGTTTGTTAAAAACCTGCTGACTCTACGGCTGTACAGGGGCTCTTTTCTAGGTCCCCCTTTTTCGCGGACAACCATCGATTCCTCCCCTCAAAGGATTTCTCATCAAGGAGAAATGACGCAAAGGTGCAGCAGGGCATCATTGGGATCTTCAAACCTCTATTTTAGGCCCTATGTAAACCTTTCGCTTGTGTAAACTCTTGGCATGTAAAATGGCCTCGATATCTATGACATTATCTGTAATAACACGTCTCGCCGTATTAATACGGGTATAAAAGCAGTTGATTAACACCTTTTGTTTGGTACCCATTTTTTCTATTACCACCTGTATCCCCCCACTTCAAACTGCCACAGGTGCTTTAATCCTGCCTTAACACCGGGGGCTATACTCAGCCCCGCACATCCCAAGTCTGAACTCCCTTAGGGAACTCTTCGGCGTCCCGGATATTGCATTATATGCATTGGATCCGAATAATGTCTTTAGTCTATAGTTGGGTTTCCCGGCTCCTGTGCTTTTGTTTGTCTGGACAAGTACATTAGTAGAGAAAGCCGAAAACTGACTATCATGATAGGTGAGAGCTGGTCGTGGATTCGGCGACTTAGTCTTATACTACGAATTGTTCATGATCCATTCCGTGTTATACGAGGGGCTGGTCTTGGTCCAGCTGCGTGGAAAAGGTACCATAGTCCGGATAGCCGCACACGCACCAAGGGCTAATACTTAGCTCCACGGTCAAACTCCTATGGCTAAGTGAAAGTAATAAAGCCGCATAGTCTGATTGCCTGGTTCACCTCATGGACACCTCCTTTATGGACTAAGACGTTGGATAAAGTGTGGTCGTGTGTTATGTCGAACACCCCTGTAGCATCTACATGGGGGCCAAAGCCGATGACTGGCAACTTTCAGCAATATAGCAACTAAAACGGCCGCACAGGAGGAAACAAATCACTTGAAACAAAAGGCACGAACATAGATATATAACAAGCATGGGTTCATAACATATGTTTTTTACAACCCAGACACATCTACTCAAATATCACGTCCTTAGAACATTGGCCCTCTACTATTCGACCCCTTCTAGGACGTCATCGAAGTACCTCTCCGGCTTTCGATGATCTTTGCCTTCGGGTGGGTTTGCTGTTGCCACTTTGGTGGACTTCATCTTCGCCCATTGCATGTTGACGCGAGAAAAGGCCATCCAAGCACCCTCTATGCAGGCCGAACACTTCACAGCATCAATCCGAGGTCGCGTGTCGATGAGCCGCTTCACCAAGCCGAAGTAGCTACAGGGAATGGGCTCGGCCGGCCAGACCTGGACTATTAGATCCTTCATGGCCAAGCCAGCCGCCCTATGCAGCTCCGACAGCTGCTTCAGCTAGTCGTTCAGAGGCGCCGGGTGTTCCGGCGCGAGATATTGCGACCAGAACAACTTCTCGGTTGAGTTCCCCTCCTGGGCTCAGAAGAACTGCGCGGCATCGGTGGAACTCTTTGGAAGATCCACAAACAGGCATGGAGAACTCCATAATCAGGTAAACAAAGCATACCTCTGAACTCCATAACAAGGCCTTACCACCACTATCTACCTTGCCTAATGAATCTCTTCGCGGGCACTACGGGACTCGACCCACGCTTCTTTGGCATCTTTAAGAGCCTTGGCGAGCTCGGATGATTGGGCCGAAGCCTTTCCCTTCAAGATTCCGCACTTGCGGATGGCATCCTTTAGCGACTGCTCAACCTCGGCCACCCGAGCTTCATGTTGACAGCGGGCAGCTTCTTCGGTCTTTAGTTCCGCAGCCACTTTGTCAGCGGCTGCCTTATTCGCCTATGCCTCTTTCTTGGCCTAGTCGAGAGAGCCTTTGAGGGTCTCGACCTCGGCTGTGCTAGCTGCGATCATAATCAAACCATTCAAAGAGTTAACCTCCAAATTCACATATCACTTCTGATATATGACTAAGTTATTAACATTACACACATACCTTGCGTCTCATCAAACCGCTTGTTAATGCGGTCGATCTCTTCGTCAGCCACCTGAAGCTTCCGATTGAGTTCTGAAACTTATGCAGCATGGGAAGTTGCTGCCAACAGGGAAGCCTATTGCAGTAAGAAAGCATCATGTTAGTTCTCTCGAATACTATGTGGATCCTTTGTTCAGTTTCTTTTAAAAACTGGACAGAGCCTCATAGGCTATTGTCTGTGCATAGGTATATTCCTCTATATGAAAAGTTTTAGAGAATTACGTCGCATACCTCAAAGCCTGTCAAAAGGCTGGTGAAGGCTTCATTTTGTCCACTCTGGCGGACTGAACCTTTTCCACCACCACACCCATCAGGGTGCGGTGCTCCGCCATGATGGAAGCACATTGCAGTGCTTCCTCCAGAGCGTCGGGCGCCTCCGGATTAGTGGAGGTCGCCGACGGAGCTGATGCTCCCCCCCTCTTTCAAAGGGGGTTGCTCGCCTCATCCCGGAGTCGCGTTGGTCTCCGGGACGGTGTTCGGCTGGGGCCTGGAATTTGGAGCTCCCCGTCGTCGGTTGTCATGGGGCCGTACCCCTAGGTATTCGGTGACCGAGGTATTAACCTCGGACGCCTTCTCGGCGACCTCGCTCGCCCCCCTCGGCTTGGATAGGTCCTTCGAGATGACACTTCGGCGTCCTCCATGGGGGTAGGCAAGGGGGCTCACGGCGGTGTGTCACTCTCTGCCATTTCGGCTGGCAGAGATTTCCCCTTCGATAATGGAGTTTGTGGGAGCTTGCGTGGAGGGCTGAAAGGCAAAATAACAAAATAACTTATATAATGGAAACAGGAAGACCGAAGATAAACAGTTGAGTTCTAAATACTTACGATTCGGCCAGGGGCTTCACCCTGGGAGTCCTCTTGGGGACTAGTTCAGACTCTGAGTCTGAACTGTCCGAGAGGACCACCTTCCCTCTTTTGGGCACCACCCCCTTCGGGTCCTCGGAGGCCGCCCTCTTCTTATTCCTCCCCTTGCGTGGGAAGTCGCTCACCACCTCCTCCTCCTCTTCTTCATCTCTCTCGTGGGAAGAGAGGGCTTCAATCTCTTCGAACACCGTGTCCGAAGGACCTTTGTGGTGGGGGTAACCCTTGGCCTCCTTGTCCTTCTTCTTCTTGGCCTTCTTCTCCGACGCCTGATAAGGCACCGGGACCAGCATTTCTATTAGCTGGGGTGTAGCTGGGTCTTCGGGCAGTGGTGCCGGACAGTTGATCCACTCCGCCTTTGTCGTCCAACCCTGTATAGAACATAGGCAACATATTATATCTAACTCATCTGACCGAATAGGTCTTTGAAAGTATTATGCTTACAATTGAGGTCGGTTTCTCGCTATCGAGTCTGATGTCTTCGGTCTTCATAGGCCAACTTTTCTGGTCCTTGAAGAGTTGCTTCCATATGTCTTCGTACGTGGTGCCGAAGAAGCGCTTCAAGATCTGTGGCTCTTCCAGATTGAACTCCCACATACGGGACGCCCGGAGTTGGCAGGGAAGAATGCGGCGGAAGAGCAACACCTGAATCACGTTTGTGAGTCCGGTGTTCGAACCCAACATGTTGGAGATGTGTTTCTGTAGCATCTGGACCTCCGGTTCGGACCCCCAATCAAGGCCCTTTGTGGTCCATGAGGTAATCGTGGGGGGTCCGAATCTGAAATCAGGCATGGCCACCCAGTTGGTGTCGCAGGGTTCGGTGATGTAGAATCACTCCTACTGCCACACCTTGACCGTCTGCACGAAAGCCCCCTTGGGCCAGACGGTGTTGGGGAGCTTGCTCACCATGGCCCCGCCACAGTCCATGTGCTGCCCATCGACCACCTTTGGTTTTAGATTGAAAACCTTGAGCCATAGGCTGAAGTGTGGGGGGATGCGAAGAAGAGCCTCACACACGACAATGAATGCTGATACGTGGAGGAAAGAATTTGGGAATAGATCATGAAAATCTAGCCCGTAATAGAACATGAGGCCTCAGACGAAGGGGTGGAGGGGAAACCCTATCCCTCAGAGGAAATGAGGAATGAATATGACCCTCTCGCCGGCCTCCGGAGTAGGGATAACCTGATCTTTGTTAGGGAGCCTATGCGCGATATCCGTGGACAGATAGCCTGTGCTCTTGAGCTCCTTGATGTCCTTCTCGGTGACGGAGGAGGTCTCCCACTTGCCCTTGGAACCGGATCCGGCCATTGCTAGAGAGGATGGCAGTGGTGGGAAAGATTGGGTTTTTTGGGCGTTGCAGCTTCAAGATGGGAAGATGGAAGATAGAGGAAGTCGTGGGGAAAAAAGAAGGGATTTTTACCCTCTTATAGGCAGTGAAAATACAACCCCCCCTCAAGCCGCAAACCTCGCCTGTTCCCAACAAGATAGTGTGTTAAGGCGCGGTTGGGTTACCCAAACCATATTGCTGGGAATCCCGTAATGGGCGGGCACGATCTCTATTTTGACAAGACGTGCCAATAGAGGCTAAGCCTCGAAACACGAAATGGGAGGCGTGAAAACGGTTTGAAATGTTGAAGGGTCAAGTGTGACGCCTCGCCAAAAAAGTTGTCAGTAAAAGACACTGTTCCTGTTTTGATGTTTTGCCTTCACGGCTAAGGATGGTATTGATTGTGCAAATCCAGACACAGTTTCTTTATACAGGAAGCTGACTTCAAATATTCAGGAGGAGGAACCCGCCTTGCAATGCCGAAGATAATCTGCGTGCCGAACACATCATCATCGAAGACTGGTTCAGGGGCTACTGAGGGAGTCCTAGATTAGGGGGTCCTCGGGTGTCTGGACTATTCAGTATGGGCCGGACTGATGGGCTGAAAGGACAAAGCAGAAGACTGTCCCCCCGTATCCAGGTAGGACTCCTATATGCGTGGATGGCAAGTTTTGTGTCCGGATCTGTTGTTTCCTTCCTCCACAAACCAACTCTATACAAACCTAGGTCTCTCAGGTGTATATATAAACCAGAGGGTTTAATCCGTAAAGGCTATCAGAACTTTGATAGGCTAGACATCTAGGGCTTAGCCATTACGATCTCGTGGTAGATCAACTTTTGTAATCCCTATACTCATTGAATATAATCGAGTAGGACGTAGGGTTTTACCTCCTTTAAGAGGGATCGAACCTGGGTAAAACATTATGTCCCTTGCGTCCCTTGTTACCATTGATCCTCTGATACACAGCTTGGGACCCCCTACCCAAGATCTGTCGGTTTTGACACCGACATCAACCGTCCCAACTAAACACGTACACCACTTCTGGTGCATTATTTAGTGTTAGTTATGCTTAAAGCTCGCTTATGAGATTTTTTGTTTCTTGGTTGGATGCTTCTCAATCTTTTGCTAGCCTTTCATCTGCACTAAAAATGATCACTACTTGTGCATCCAAAATCCACTAAACCAAATTTTGCCACATCAGTCCACTGTACCTACCTATATGCGGTATTCTTTTGCCGTGCTAAGCAAATTTGTATGTGCCATCTCTAATTTTCAAAATAAATTTCTCTTTTGTGTGCTCGTACCGCTCATGAAACGGTAGGGGGTGGCTGATATATTTCCATGCTAGATGTGTTATTCTCAAGATGAGTATTTATTTACTTGTCATTGCATGAGAGTACGACAAAGGTATCAAGGATGCCCAGTCCCAAAATGAAAAATGAATTTACTTTATGTTGTCAAATAATAAATTCCTTGGGAAGTGTTGGTATGGACGACACCCGTGGATTCGGTTAGGCGTGGAATGTGAAAGTATGATGAAAAGAGGAATAAACTTTATTTTCTGTTTGGGAACCACCTATGATATATCTAGCATGGAAAGTATTGGTGTCGGTGTCAAAACTGGCGGATCTCAGGTAGGGGTCCCGAACTGGGCGTCTAGGCCGGATGGTAACAGGAGGCAAGGGACACGATGTTTTACCCAGGTTCGGGCCCTCTTGATGGAGGTAAAACCCTACGTCCTGCTTGATTAATATTGATGATATGGGTAGTACAAGAGTAGATCTACCACAAGATCAGAGAGGCTAAACCCTAGAAGCTAGCCTATGGTATGATTGTTGTTCGTCCTATGGACTAAAACTCTCCGGTTTATATAGACACCGGAGAGGGCTAGGGTTACACAGAGTCGGTTACAATGGTAGGAGATCTACATATCCGTATCGCCAAGCTTGCCTTCCACGCCAAGGAAAGTCCCTTCCGGACATGGGACAAAGTCTTCAATCTTGTATCTTCATAGTCCAGGAGTCCGCCCGAAGGTATAGTCCGGCCATCCGGACACCCCCTAATCTAGGACTCCCTCAGTAGCCCCTGAACCAGGCTTCAATGACGACGAGTCCAGCGTGTAGATTGTCTTCGGCATTGCTAGGCGGGTTCCTCCTCCAAGTACTTCATAGAAGATTTTGAACACAAAGGTAGTGTCCGGCTCTGCAAAATAAGTTTCCACATATTGCCATAGAGAGAACAATATTTACACAAATCTAATCTGCTGACGTATTCCGTAGCGTGACATCACACCACGGCCAAGTCTTTATTTGAATCGTTTTACTGTCCCACCTCAACGCGTTTAGCGAGGCGGTTTCCTTGGCACGTCTTGTTAAAGCAGAGATCGTGGCCCCTTATTCTGGGATTCTCATCAATACGGGTGTGGGTAACCCAACCGCGCCATTGACTACGACGCTTGGGAGATAAGCGAGTTTTACCAGGCTGGTGGGGGCGCATAGTCGTCCGCATACAAGGGGATAAGGATCCTCCTTTTCATCCACGCCTTCTTCCTCCTTTGCCTATACATTTCCATGCACTCGAGCTCCAGCGCCCAAGTCCGCACACCCCACCTCAACCTTCTCCAGGCATGTCCGGAGTGGGAGGCAAGTCGATGGTCTCCTCCGTCACGGAGGGACACATCAAAAGATTGAGGAAGGCCGGATACTTGTCTAATGACATTGCGCACCGGCTTCCCGAAGAGGGGCAGCTCATCCCCACCCCTAGGCCCCATGAGAGGGTGGTGTCCCTCCCCCACTTCCTCCGTGGACTGGGCTTCCCTCTCCACCCATTTGTCCAGGGGCTCATGTTCTACTATGGCCTGGACTTCCACGATCTGGCCCCGAACTTTGTCCTCAACATCTTAGCGTTTATCGTCGTGTGCGAGGCTTTCTTCCGCATCCGCCCCCATTTCGGCCTATGGCTCAAGACTTTCAATGTCAAGCTGAAGGTGGTGCGCGGCACCCAAGCGGAGTGCGGAGGCGCCATGGTGGGCATGATGCCCAACGTCCTATGGTTTGAGGGCTCCTTTTTGGAGTACCTAAAGGGGTGGCAATCGGGGTGGTTTTACATCACCGAGCCGCGCGACCCTGAATGGGTCACAGCCCCCGAGTTCCGATCCGGACCCCATACACAGCTTGCCTCCTGGAAAGAGACGGGCCTGTCGTGGGGTAAAGAAGGAGAGCTGACCGGACTCCAAACATGCGTCCAAACCCTGGTGGACAGGAAGCTCAAACTTGTCCACGTAGTCCAAGTTATGCTCATCCGCCGGATCCTCCCGTGTCAACAACGGGCTTTCAACCTGTGGGAGTTCGACCCGGCGCAGCACTGAACTCTGAGCAGGCTCTTCGACACGACGTACGAAGATGCCTGGAAGGTGCTTTTCAAGGGCGCCGAGGCCCCCGCATCCGCTATCGAGGATCGCGGATTCAGCATGCAGCGTCACGCTCGTGCGGTAAGCTGCTTTTACCTTTTACAGGGTATTAGTTTTTCATAGTTTGACTCCATGCAGGATCTAAGCTCCCTTACCTTTGACAGGATTGGCAGGAGACGTCCAGACAGATCAACTGTCTGGCTCCTTTCCCGAAGGCCCAGCGGACGCTCGCTTGGCGAAGCTGCTGGTTCCGGCACCTTACGTGGTGCCGGAGAAGAAGGCCAAGAAGAAGGCCACGGGGACTCAAAAGAGTGCCCGGCGCCTGGAGGTGTTGGATTCATCATCCGACGACTCCAAGGCGCACTCCTCCCATGAAGATGAGGAGGAGGAAGAAGAGACCTCTCCTCCTCCAGCGAGGGGAGGGAAGAAAAGGAAGGCCGCCCCAACCGGGAAGGCCGAAGGGTCCAAGAGGGGGAAGACCCCTCCTCCGGACAACTCCACCAACGCCAATGACGGCGAAGAAGAGTGGCCGCACAGGGCCAAGCCCCTGGCGAGATCGTAAGTATCCGGATACTAGAGTGATTCATAGTATTCCCCCATTGCACAGTTTTTCCTTACGTCGAACATGATTGTGCAGTCCGCCCAAGGTCGGGCTCGACGAATCATCGAGCGGCTCCCTGGATTCGTCGGATGTGAATTCGCTTCCGATGGCTTCCTCCCCCCACCCTACGGACGGCGCCGAGGTGGCGCCCAACAAGTTCCAAGCCAGGAGGAGGTGGTCCTGGAGGCGCCGCAAGGCAATCTCCCGGACTCCAGGCGTAAAGGGGATAGAACCCCCAAGGGCTCCAAGTCCGGCCTTGAGCCGCACACCGTGCCGGAACCTTCAACGGTTCCGGACTCTGGTAGGCAGCCTCCTTCTAAGAGGAGCAAGCCTACCGAGCCGGTGACCTCCGTCCAACCGGAGGCACCGGACAGTTTGCTGGAGACGCTTAACGGCGCCTCCATCGACGAGGAGCACCGCACTATTATGAGTGCAGTGATCCAGAAGGTTCAGTCCGCCAAGAGCGGACTGACTGACGCCTGTGCCAGCCTTCTAACAGGCTTTGAGGTAAGTAAAGAATATGTAAAAATATTACCGCATAGACAGTAGCCCCTGATGCTCTGTTCGCCGTTCGAAAAGAAAAGCCAAATGGAGGATCTAATAACATTCGCAGGAGTCTAACATGATCAAGTCAATATGCGTATGCAAGCTTCGCTGCTGGCCTCCGCCGCATTGACTGCGGAGGTGGATACGCTGAAGCAGAACCTTGATCAGTCCGAGCAAGAGCTTGGCCTAGCCAAGCAGCAGCTCAAGGAGAAGGAACGTAAGGAGTACCTTATTGAAATATGTGAAAGGTGCAATTGCAAAAGGTGACAAGATTAACGCGGCTATTGTAGGGGCCACAACTGAGGTGGCGACCCTTAAGCAAGCGCTGTCCGAGGCTGAAAAGAGGGCGGCCACAGAGCGCACCAAGCGGGAGAAGCATGACACGCAGGTTGGCGAGGTGCGGTAAGAGCTCCAGGCTCTCATGAAAAAACGTAAGAGTTTGGAGCTTGACTCAAAGACGCGAGAGTCTGAGCTCGCAGCGGCCATTGAAGATGCCAAGTCTGCCAAGGCCGAAGCCCAGAAGGCCCTCCAGGAGGTTGAGGCAATAAAAAAGATAGCGGTGGGTAAGGCATTCTTTATGCAAAGCAAGCACGTAAAAGTGAATTACTTGTCACTTACCCAAATCCGGAGCTCTCCAGGAGCATTCACAGACTTGCCCCGTAGCGTGTCGGATGCTGCCGACTTCTACCAAGCCGAGGAGGGAAGCTCGACGGAGAAGGTGTTCTGGTCTCAGTATGCTCCATAAGGTGGCCGAACAGGCCATGAAGGGCCTCATAGTCCGGCTATGGCCTGGAGAGGCCATGCCTGGGAGCTACTTCGGGCTAGTGAGGCGGCTGGTGGAGGCCTGTCCAAGGCTCGAAGTCATCAAGCGCGCCGTATGCATCGAGGGTGCCCGTAGGGCGCTTGCTCGTGCGAAGGTGCACTGGGGCAAGCTGGATGCTGAGAAGCTTGTGAAGGACGGGCCACCGCCGGGCAAGGAGCATCGCAAGCCCGAGATGTATTATGAGGGCGTTCTGAAGGGTGCCCGCCTTGTGGCGGATGAATGTTCCATGGATGTAGTTTTTCAGTAAACTCGCTCGTTTTGTCCTCTGTGCTGAAAACTTGTTCATGTGCGCTAAGCAATGCTTTTTGAATTTAAAATATTACCTTCTGTGCGGCCGTTTATCAAATTTGAGAGATGGCGAGTCGTCGGCTTCTGCCCCCATGGCACGAGTGCTGGGGTGTTCGGGATAAACATGAGCGCTCTTTTTCCCATTCTTGGGTCCTTCGAGGGAGGCGCTCAACACAACGAACAAGGCAATTGGACTATAATGCTTGAAAACTCTCACTTAGCCATAGAATTCTATAATTTTAAATTTCGGCGAAGCCCCTAGTGTTCGGAAGATCGAGTTCGGGGCGCTATCCACGCCTAGGACGGCAAAGCCGACTCCTCGCTCTAAGCGACATAAGTCTTTAGGGACTCGAAAACCTCTCGAACAGCGACCAGCTCTCGCCTCATCATGATGGTCAGTTTTAGCTTTCTCTACTGAGGTGCTTAGCCCAGCTCAACTGGGGCACAATCGCAGTAGTTCTCCTAGTGCTACCTAGGCCGATATAACGGAATGTAAGGTACCAAAACATAGGAGCCGTGCAAACCCAACTATTGACCCAAGACATGATTCAGAGCCGATGCATATAATGCTATAAGTTCCGGCTGCCACACTTGTGAAAGTGTTCGGACTTCTCACACCATGTTGTGGGGTACTTAAGCCCCTGGCGTATTGGCCGGACCAAAGTGTACGGGTGCAACATGTCATTAATGAACATATATTCGTAAAAAAGTGGTAATGCAATAATAGACGGAAGCTATGCATTGTTTATTTAAAAAAGCTACGATCATAGTAGAACGATACAAATAGTGCGATAAGCAAAAGATGGGACTATCAAATATGTCCTTTCCAGGGGCGAGCTGCGGAATGTTATGCGAAACAGGTATACTGCTCGTTATAGAGACCACCTTAGAGTTCCATAGTGCGGCGTAGCTTTCTGCTTCCCTGGTTGTATCGTTTGTGTGGCAATTGTACTGCCGGAGAAGCCTTCCGAAGAATGGATTCCTGAAAATAAGAGAAAATTAAGAAATCGGCAGCCCCTATTGTGGTTTAAGCCGTGTTTCGGGCGTGCCGTGATGGTGCCCCTCCCCCTGTGCCCATGGTATTTCTAGAGCGTAGTTATGTACGCGCAACACTGGTTTTGCAAGTTTGCGAGGGCTGGGGTTGGGGACGCATTGCTACGCTTACTCAGAACGTGCCAGGTGGTCTTGTTGTAGGTTACTCCGGGCACGCTTGACGGTGTCCAGACGTTTAGTGGCCGGACTGGAGAATTGCCTTGAGAGGCTGCTTTGTACTTCCGCTGCGATAGCCGCCATATGCTCCTCCGTTTGGAGAGAGCGTTCGGTGTTTCCATTGACTGTGATTACTCCTCGAGGGCCTGGCATCTTGAGCTTGAGGTATGCGTAGTGCGGCACCGCATTGAACTTGGCAAATACGGTTCGCCCGAGCAGTGCGTGATAGCCACTGCGGAACGGGACTATGTCGAAGATTAACTCCTCGCTTCAGAAATTATCCGGAGATCCGAAGACCACTTCAAGTGTAACTGAGCCTGTACAGTTGGCTTCTACACCTGGTATGACGCCTTTAAAGGTCGTTCTGGTGGGTTTAATCCTCGAGGGATCGATGCCCATTTTCCGCACTGTATCCTGATAAAGCAGGTTCAGGCTGCTGCCACCGTCCATAAGGACCCTAGTGAGGTGAAATCCGTCAATAATTGGGTCTAGAACCAATGCGGAAAATCCGCCATGACGGATGCTAGTGGGGTGGTCCCTTCAATCAAAAGTGATCGGGCAGGAAGACCATGGGTTCAACTTTGGGGCGACTGGCTCCATCGCGTATACGTCCCTTACCGCACGCTTCCGCTCCCTCTTGGGGACGTGGGTTGCGTATATCATGCTCACCGTCCGCACTTGTGGGGGAAAACCTTTCTGTCCACTGTTGTTCGGTGGCCGGGGCTCCTCCTTGTCATCGCTATGCAGCCCCTTGTCTCTGCTTTCGGCATTTAACTTGCCTGCCTGCTTGAACACCCAACAATCCCTGTTGGTGTGATTGGCTGGTTTTTCGGGGGTGCCATGTATCTGGCATGAGCGGTCGAGTATTCGGTCCAAACTGGATGGGCCCGGAGTATTTCTTTTGAATGGCTTTTTCCGCTGACCGGGTTTAGAGCCTCTGAATTCGGCATTAACTGCCGTATCCTCAGCATTGTCGCCGTTAATGCGGCGCTTTTGCTTGTTGCGACGCAACCTGCCACTGCTGTCCTTGGTATCCGAATTACCAGGGCTCTTGGTCATGTTATTGCTGCGAGCTAGCCAGCTGTCTTCTCCCGCGCAAAAGCGGGTCATAAGTTCGTGAGGGCTGCCATAGATTTCGGCTTTTCCTGTCCTAGGTGCCGTGCAAGCCACTCATCGCGGATGTTATGCTTGATGGCTGCTAGGGCCTCTGCGTCCGGACAGTCGACGATTTGATTTTTCTTGGTTAGGAACCGTGCCAGAATTGTCTGGCCAATTCCTCTGGCTGCTGAATTATGTGGCTTAGGTCATCAGCGTCTGGTGGCGCACATAAGTGCCCTAGAAATTGTCGAGGAATGCGGCTTCCAGGTCCTCCCAACAACCAATTGATTCTACTGGCAAGCTGTTAAGCTAATGCCAGGCTAGTCCTTTAATCTTGAGTGGGAGGTATTTGATGGCATGTAGGTCATCACCGCGGGCCATGTGGATATGAAGGAGATAGTCCTCGATCCATACCGCAGGATTTGTTGTGCCATTGTATAATTCGATGTTCACGGGTTTGAAACCCTCGGGGATTTGATGATCCATTACTTCATCTATGAAGCATAGTGGGTGTGCGGCGCCTGTATATTGGGCTACATCACGACGCAGCTCAAACGAGCTTTGTCTACTGTGTTCGGCCCGGCCGGATTTACTGTATCCGGCGTGACGAGTACCGTCTCGTGCCGTGGGGCGCCCACGTGATCCGTAGATCGATCTTGTTTGCCTTGCCTTGTCCTCCAATATATCTTGCAGGTCTGGCGCATTTTCCCATGCCTTGGTAGTTTTTGAGCGGCACGGGGGTGCGACTTGAGTGGAGGGCCGAGAGGCCTCTCTATCGCGGCCACGGGGTGGCCGGTCGGCCGCATCATGCATTGGTGATGTAGGTTTAGGTGCTTCCTCCTATAATTCGGGTAGCAACCTGCGCTTTGGGTAGCTCTTGGAGGGGCGTTCCAGTTCATACTCTTCGGCCGCAAGGACTTCAGTCCATCTGTCGGCTAGCAAATCTTGATCAGCTCTAAGCTATTGCTGTTTTTTCTTGAGGCTGCTCGCCGTGGCCATAAGCCTGCGTTTGAAACGCTCTTGTTCGACGGGATCCTCCGGCATGACAAATTCGTCGTCGTCGAGGCTTGCCTCGTCTTCGGAGGGAGGCATATAATTATCGTCCTCGACCTCTCTGTCTGCCGCTCTCTCATGAGGGCTGGCTTCTCTATCCTCCTGTGTTGAATCTTGCTGGAGGTGGTTGTCTTCGGCATTGTCCGGGGTGTTATTATCCCCCGTGCCGGAATCGCCGTTTTTGTTTTGGCGGGATTTAGAGCGGCGCCGCTGACGCTGGCGCTTAGGCTGCTTCTTGGAGGGGTCATCCTCCGCTGTTCCATCGCCATTGCCTTCTTTTGGGGTGTCCACCATGTATATATCATACGAAGAGGTGGCTTTCCAGTGCCCTATAGGTGATGGTTCTTGATCGTCTCCTGCATCGGCGTCCATACCGTCGATGTCTTCGGAGTCGAAGTCGAGCATGTTGGTTAAATCATCGACAGTGGCTACGAAGTGGGTGGTGGGTGGGCTTTGAATTTCTTCATCATCCGCATCCCAACCTTGCCGACCATAGTCCGGCCAGGGCTCTGCTGACAAAGAGAGAGTCTTTAGTGAATTAAGAATATCGCCGAAGGGCGAGTGCTGAAAGATGTCTGCGGCGGTGAACTCCATGATCGGCGCCCAATTGGGTTCGATCGGTCGGGGTGCGGAGGGTCGGAGTCTGGAGAGGAGTCCAGCTCCTTGGAGTCACGGGCTTCGTAGAGAATAGGGCTGGTGCTCCGCACGATCGTCATAGAGATTGCAGCCCCTGAGGCGGTGTCTAACCACCCATCATCGGTTGGTGTGATCGGCTCCGAGCTAGGGGTCGGAGCGGACACAGGTGCGGCCTCCAGGGCACTATTCGGTGGCAGAGCTAAATCATGCCCATTATGACGGTGCGGCGCGCTCGGCTGTGGCTCGAATCCCTCGAAGATCAAGTCTCCGCGGATGTCGGCCGTGTAGTTCATGCTTCCAAATCTGACCTGATGGCCAGGGTCGTAGCTTTTGATCTGCTCCAGATGACCAAGCGAATTGGCCCGCAGTGCAAAGCCGCCGAATACGAAGATCTGTCCGGGGAGAAAAGTCTCACCCTAGATCGCATCGCTGTTGATGATCGGAGAAGCCATCGGGCCTAAAAGTGACGACACAGAGGAACTCTCAATGAAAGCACCAATGTCGGTGTCAAAACCGGCGGATCTCGGGTAGGGGTCCCGAACTGTGCGTCTAGGCCGGATGGTAACAAGAGGCAGGGGACACGATGTTTTACCCAGGTTCGGGCCCTCTTGATGGAGGTAAAACCCTATGTCCTGGTTGATTAATATTGATGATATGGGTAGTACAAGAGTAGATCTACCACGAGATCAGAGGGGCTAAACCCTAGAAGCTAGCCTATGGTATGATTGTTGTTCGTTCTATGGACTAAAACTCTCTGGTTTATATAGACACCGGAGAGGGCTAGGGTTACACAGAGTCGGTTACAATGGTAGGAGATCTACATATCCGTATCGCCAAGCTTGCCTTCCACGCCAAGGAAAGTCCCTTCCAAACACGGGACGAAGTCTTCAATCTTGTATCTTCATAGTCCAGGAGTCCGGTCGAAGGTATAGTCCGGCCATCCCGGCACCCCCTAATCTAGGACTCCCTCAATTGGGAACTACTCGATCGTTTTCGTTGACAGGAAAAGCATGCCACCCAAAATGTTTTATCTCTATCTTTTTTGCTTTGAGCTCTAGCACCTCTACAAATCCATATTTCTCGAAGGGCCTTTCTATTTACTTTATGCAATTTTATTTTTATTTGAGTCTCCATCTTCTCTTATAAAGCACCAACTAAGGGGCACTATTGTCATACTTGAGCTTTGGGTGTATCTAATATGCGAGTGTGTTTCATGAATGGATCAATGATTGTGCATAATGGGCTAGGGATAACTTGCTTTAGTGTTGGTATTTCGAAAGACATGGTTGTTTGTTGATGTGCTTGAGTATTAAAGTCCTCATGTCAAAACTAGACTATTGCTTTGACCCACATAAAAGTCCAACTGTCCATGCTATAAAGAAAAGATTATGTGATGAACATGTTTGGCAGCATTCCACATCAAAAATTCTTATTTATCATTTACCTACTCGAGGACGAGAAGGAATTAAGCTTGGGGATGCTGATTCGTCTCCAATGTATCTATAATTTTTTATTGTTCCATGTTGTTATATTATCAATCTTGGATGTGTTACAATAATTTTATATCATTTTTTGGGACTAACCTATTGACATAGTGCCAAGTGTCAGTTGTTGTTTTCTTCTTGTTTTTTACATCGCATAAAATCAATATCAAACAGAGTCCAAATGCAGCGAAACTTTTTGTGGATTTTTTGGACTAGAAGACACCAGATGGGTTAGAGAAGCACCTGGGGGGTGCCCCAAGGGGGGCACAATCCACCAGGGCGCGCCCAGGTGGGTTGTGCCCACCTCGGTGGCCTCCAGCACCGCCTCTTTGCTCTGTAAATACCTCCTTGCTCCAGAAACCCTAGGGGAGTCGACGGAATTCTATTCTAGCCGCCGGAAGTTCCAGAACCACGAGATCCACCAGAGGGGAACACGATCACGGAGGGGTTCATCATCCTCATTGGTGCCTCTCCTATGATGCGTGAGTAGTTCAACTCAGACCTACGGGTCCGTAGGTAGTAGCTAGATGGTTTTTTCTCTCTTTGTATCTCAAAACAATGTACTCTTGGAGATCTATTTGATGTAATGACTCTTTGCGGTGCGTTTGTTGGGATCTGATAAATTGTGAGTTTATGATTAGATCTGCCTTGATTTAAAATCCAATCTTGATTGTTATAGCCAGATATTTCTTCTCCGATATTAGGGTTTTGTTTGGCCAACTTGATCTATTTATCTTGCAATCGAAGAGGTGCGGTGTCCTTTCCCAATGACAGAAGGGGCAGCAAGGCACGCATGTATCATTGCTATTAAGGATAAAAAGATGGGGTCTATTGCTACATGAATTGATCTTGTCTACATCATGTCATCGTTATTATTGCATTACTCTTGGATAGTGGTCGATGTGTGGAGTAATAGTAGTAGGTGCAGGCAGGAGTCGGTCTACTAATCTTGGACGTGATGCCTATATACATGATCATTGTCTTGGGTATCGTCATAATTATTTGCTTTTCAATCAATTGTCCAACAGTAATTTGTCTACCCACCATTGCTATTTCCTCGAGAGAAGCCACTAGTGAAATCTATGACCCCCGGGTCTATTTTCCCATCATATACTTTTAGATCCATATTGCCAATTGCCTTTTCTTTTATTTGCTTCTTTTATTTTCTATATTATCAAAAACCCAAAAATACCTTGCTGCGTTTTATTTACTTTTATTTGCATCTATAAATCTACTAGAATTTTATCCTATCCTTACGTCACTTTTTGGAACCGCTACCCGAAAAGGGATTGACAACCCCTTTAACGCGTCGGGTTGCATGTATTTGTTATTTGTGTACAGGTACCATTTACATAGTGTTGTGTGGTTCTCCTACTGGTTTGATAACCTTGGTCTCATCACTGAGGGAAATACCTTTCTGTTGATGTGCTACCTCCTCCCTTATTCCTTGGGGAAACACCGACGCATCTCAAGAGACATCAAAGGAACTTTCTAGCGTCGTTGTCGGGGAGACATCATCAACATCTATCAGGTTCCTAATCACAAATCTCATCTCCTTGCAATTTACATTATTTGCCATTTTCCTCTTATTTTCATCTCCCCCACTTCACAAAAATTTGCCTTTTTATTCGCCCTCTTTTCGTTCGCCTTTTTCTCGTCAGATCTCTTGTTTTCTATCTCTACTTATGTTGCCATGTGTCTTCTATTGGCTTGCATCTTTTCTTGCTAAAAATATATTGATATGGATCCTCATCAACTTGCTAACCTTTTCAAAAGATCCAATTATGATGAACCAATTACTAGTGAATTGAGTTCACTAGATTATCTTTAAGAAGTTTTGCTTGAGATTTATGAATCTGAAAATTGCGATGAAGTGTTAAACGAAGAAGTTTATGAAGAGCTTCATGATAGCTCCTTGAATGAAAAGGATGATTGCAATGATGTTATTATAAATTCTATTAATGTCAGTTGTGCTAATAATATGCAAAACCCCAAGCTTGGGGATGCTAATTTTGCAATGTCCACTACTTGTTGCAACGATCATGGTTGGGGCGGTTCTTCTTATGACCTTGAAAATTTATTTAAGCCTCATGATGAATATGTTTGCAATAATATTGAAAGTGGGTTTGGAAGAGCGTCAACTTTAGGTAAAAGTAATCCCACATATTTGGAGAGTGTTCAATCTTATGAAACTTTTGATAAAAGTGGGCTTGGAGAGGTCATGACTTTATTTGAGGATAATCCCACTATTTTGGAAGAGTCTCAACTTTGCATGCATGTGGATCATGAAGAGAATATTTTATGTGATAGTTATATTGTTGAATTTGATTATGATCCTACATTTAATTATTATGAGAGAGGAAAATATGGTTATAGAAATTTTCATGTTACTAAAATACCTCTTATTATGTTGAGATCGTCAATGTTTTATTCCTCTTCTTTGCATATGTTAGATGTTTCTTGTCTTGATAATTTGTTTGCTTATAAAATTCCTATGCATAGGAAGTATGTTAGACTTAAATGTGTTCATCATATGTTTCATGATGCTCTCTTTGTGTTTCAATTATTATCCTTTGTGTGAGCATCGTTGAAATCTTATCCCTAGCTAGGGGCGTAAAACGATAGCGCTCGTTGGGAGGCAACCCAACTTGTATCTTTTTGATTTTTGGTTTTCTTGGTGTTTTCAATAAAATACCCAATTATTCCTTTGTTTAGATGTGTTTTTGTGGTTTAAATTAGTGTTTATGCCAAGCAAAGCCTTTGGGATCATGTTGGGTGATAGTTGATTTGATCTTGCTGAAAAACAGAAACTTTTGCACTCACGAAAATAATTTTCATTTTTAATAGAAGCATGATGTTTTTGCAGAAGATTAATATGCAAATTGCCTATGTTGTCCTAATTTTGTAGAATTGTTAGAGTTGCAGAAGTATTCGAAACATCCGGATTGCTATAGACTGTTCTGTTTTTGACAGATTCTGTTTTCGTTGTGTTATGTGCTTGTTTTGATGATTCTATGGTTTCCTTTGAAGAGTTTTTTGCATGGAAATGTTAAAATACAGTAGATATAATACAATAACAAAATATGAATGGATTTTCAATAGTACTTAAAGTAGTGATTGGCTTTCTTATACTAACGGATCTCACGAAGTTTTGTTGAGTTTTGTGTGATTCAAGTTTTCAAGTTTTGGGTGAGATCGCGATGGATGAAGGAATAAGGATTAGCAAAAAACTAAGCTTGTGGATTCCCAAGGCACCCCAAGATAATATTCAAGAAGTATCAAGCAACTAACTTGGGGATGCCCCCGAGTGGCATCCCCTCTTTCTTCTAACAACCATCGGTATTTTACTTGAAACTATATTTTTCATCATTAATATTATGAGTTTTGCTTGGAGAGTCTTGTATGATATGAGTTTTTTGTTTTTGTTTTTAAGTTTTAATAAACATGCGTGTTGTACACACCTATTTTGGAGAGCCAAATTGTGCTATGCTTGCTCCTATGCTTCACTTAAATTTTTAGAGCCTTGGAATTGCTCTAGTGCTTCACTTATATCTTTTTGAGCACGGTGTGCTTTGTTATATTTGAAGAAATTCTCTCATGCTTCACTTAGATTAATTTGAGAGAAATAAATATGATGCTCATGTTCTTCACTTATATTTGTTTGAGCTTATTAAAAGCAACATACGAAACTAGTTCCAAAGTGATAGATATCCAAGGAGGATATAATAAAAAAATTCATGAAGATCATTGGACAAAATAAACTTGATTCTTTGTAATAGTTTTGATATATGATGATAGTGATATGTGAGTCATGTTGATGAGTAATTATGCTTTAGTAAGAATATTGGTGTTAAGGTTTGTGATTCCGTATGCAAGCACGAAAGTATGAAATTACATCTTGTGGTGCATTATTCAGTGTTAGTTGTGCTTAATGCTCGCTTATGAGATTTTTAGTTTATTGGTTGGATGCTTCTCAATCTTTTGCTAGACTTCATCTACACTAAGTATGATCACTACTTGAGCATCCAAAATCCTTTAAACCAGTTTTTTCCACATGAGTCCACTATACCTACCTATATGCGGTATTCTTTTGCCGTTCTAAGCAAATTCGTATGTGCCATATCTAATTTTCAACATAATTTTCTCTTTTGTGTGCTCGTGCCGCTCATGAAACTGTAGGGGGTGGCTGATATATTTCTATGCTAGATGTATTATTCTCAAGATGAGTGTTTATACACTTGTCATTGCACGAGAGTACGACAAAGGTATTAGGGATGCCCATTCCTGAAATGAAAAATTAATTTACTTTATGTTGTCAAATAATAAATTCCTAGGAAAGTGTTGGTATGGACGTCTCCCGTGGATTAGGTTAGCCGTGGAATGTGAAAGTATGGTGGAAAATGAATACACTTTATTTTCTGTTTGGGAACCGCCTATGATATATCTAGCATGGAAAGTACTGGGAACTACTTGATCATTTTCGTTGATAAGAAAAGCATGCCACCCAAAAAATTTTATCTCTATCTTTTTTGCTTTGAGCTTTGGCACCTCTACCAATCCCTACTTCCCTCCGCGAAGGGCCTTTCTATTTACTTTATGCAATGTTTCTTTTTACTTGAGTATCCATCTACTCTTATAAAGCACCAACTAAGGGGCACTATGATTTTACTTGAGCATTGGGTGTAGCTAATATGTGAGTGTGTTTCATGAATGGATCAATGATTGAGCATAATGGGCTAGAGATAACTTGCTTTAGTGTTGATATTTTGAAAGACATGGTTGTTTGTTGATGTGCTTGAGTATTAAAGTCCTCGTGTCCAAACTAGACTATTGCTTTGAACCATATAAAAGTCCAATTGTCCATGCTATAAAGAAAATAATATATGATGAACATGTTAGGCAGCATTCCACATCAAAAAATCTGTTTTTATCATTTACCTACTCAAGGAGGAGCAGGAATTAAGCTTGGGGATGCTGATACGTCTCCAACGTATCTATAATTTTTAATTGTTCTATGCTGTTATATTACCATTCTTGGATGTTTTGCAATCATTTTATATCATTTTTTGGGACTAACCTATTGACATAGTGCCTACTGCCAGTTGTTGTTTTATTCTTGTTTTTTACATCGCAGAAAATCAATATCAAACGAAATTCAAATGAAGCGAAACTTTTTGTGGATTTTTTGGGACCAAAGGACACCAGATGGGCCAGAGAAGCACCTGGGGGTGCCCCGAGGGAGGCACAACCCACCAAGGTGTGCCCAGGTTGGTTGTGCCCACCTCGGTGGCCTCCCACACCGCCTCTTTGCTATATAAATACCTCCATGCTCCAGAAACTCTAGGGGATTCTACAAAATTCTATTCTAGCCGTCGCTAGTTCCAGAACCACGATATCCAATCTAGAGCCCTATTGCAACACTTCGCCGGAGGGGAACACGATCACGGAGGGGTTCATCATCCTCATTGGTGCATCTCCAATGATGCGCGAGTTGTTCAACTTAGACCTACGGGTCCGTAGGTAGTAGCTAGATGGATTTTTCTCTCTTTGTATCTCAATACAACGGTCTCTTGGAGATCTATTTGATGTAATGACTCTTTGTGGTGTGTTTGTTGGGATCCGATTAATTGTGAATTTATGATTAGATTTGCCTTGATTTAATATCCAATCTTGATTGTTATAGCCTCGTATTTCTTCTCCGATATTTGTTTTTTTGGCTAACTTGATATATTTATCTTGCAATGTGAAGAGGTGCTTTGTAATGGGTTCGATCTTGTGGTGTCCTTTCTCGGTGACAGAAGGGGCAGCAAGGCACACATGTATCATTGCTATTAAGGATGAAAAGGTGGCGTCTATTCCTACATGAATAGATCTTATCTACATCGTGTCATCATTCATATTGCATTACTCCATTTTTCCATGAACTTAATACACTAGATGCATGCTAGATAGCGGTCGATGTGTGGAGTAATGATAGTAGATGTAGGCAGGAGTCGGTCTAATAATCTCGGACGTGATGCCTATATACATGATCATTCTCTTGGATATCGTCATAATTATTTGCTTTTCTATTAATTTCCCAACAGTAATTTGTTTACCCACTATTGCTATTTTCTCGAGAGAAACCACTAGTGAAATCTACGCCCCCGGGGTCTATTTTCCCATCATATACTTTCAGATCCATATTGCCAATTGCCTTTTATTTTATTTTCAGATCTATATTATCAAAAACCCAAAAATACCTTGATGTGTTTTATTTACTTTTATTTCTTCTATCAATCTACTACAATTTTATCCTATCCTTACGTCACTTTTTGGCACCACTACCCGAAAGGGATTGACAACCTCTTTAACGCGTCAGGTTGCATGTATTTTTTATTTGTGTGCCGGTATCGTTTACGTAGTGTTGCATGGTTCTCCTACTAGTTCGATAACCTTGGTCTCATCACAGATCGAAACACCTTACCGTTGTTGTGCTGCATCCTCCCTTATTCCATGGGGAAACAACGACGCATCTCAAGCAACATCAGCGGCCATGATTGTTTTTATAGGGCACCAGACACACCATTGGTCCCTTTGTGTGGATGTGACGATAAAAAGGGCAGAGTCCCAAGATCCTTATGTTTATACACAAGGGCTTTGTACCAACGAGTGGACTCTATGTTAGTGTCACCTAGGGAAATATAGTGATCGGGTGCTTACCCCGGGTACTTGAGGTGCCGCGGGTGATGGATGACACGGAAGTTTCCTGGATCTTGTGGGTAAAGTGCACAACCTCTGCAGAGTGTCGAACCATTCAAATAGCCATGTCCACAGTCAAGGACAGTTGGGTGGTGCTACTTAAACTATGTCCAGTATTTTACAAACCTGGTGTGTGTGTGGGGGGGGGAGAACTACTTGAGTCAAGACGAAGGACTTGACATGTTGATTAAGCTGGAGTCGATACAAACTCTGTTTATGTTGATATCTGTAAGCTATTCACATGGATATCTGAATTCTTGATGCATGCTTTACAAGTTGCTAGTGCATGTCATTGCACTCAAAACTAGCTTTCTGCAAAATTACCTAGTTAGTACTATATCATGCATTGTTGTACCTTGATCCAAAACATGGGTTGCTTGCGAGTACATTCAAAGTACTCATTGGCTTGCCACTGGTTATTTAATCGGCTAGGCATGGAAGAGCAGGAGTTCGAAGAAGAATTCTTTGGAGACGAACATGCGAACTAGGACACTTTCCTAGTCAGAATGCCTGTAGGGTTAAGGCAGATGGCATGGGTTCTACTTATCGATGAAGATTTCCGTTGCATGTGTTTTATCTGATGTTCAACCCTTAAGGCTTTATCTATGTAAGACTTGACCATAATGGTTATAATTTCTGTAAGACGATATGTATGGATGTAAGCCTCTTGTTATCCAGCTTCTGTGTGTTCAATGAGCATTGATCTCTGGGATCACTGTACATGTGCATTCGGTGAGCATGACTTATGAGTCGGGGTCACCACAGAGCTGGTATCGGAGCTATCCTGACTGTAGGAAGCTTTAGTTAGCATGGTCGTTAGTTAGGGTAAAACTATTTTTCTAAACTATTTATACCTCTCCTCTTTTTTTGAGATTTCCCAAACCTAAGGTATATTTCCCATATTGACCTCTCCTATTCAACTTTGGTAGATGGACGTCACCCCCTTGAGACTTCTTATGATAGGATTCCCATCACTCCTAAGAGACTGCCTCCAACAATGCCACTACCCTTTGCTGCCCATGTACACCCTTCATGAACTGGAAAATGATGTGTTCGAGAAAGAGTTCTATGCCAAGATTTTTGTGCCTGCCAAGACCTCACCCAGGGATGGTTCTTCATTGGACCGCCCATGCCAACAAGAGACCTAGCCATTCAGCAAGTGGCGTACTAAGCGCTCCTCCGTCTTCAAGATCTCCTTCCAGAAATGAAGGAAGAACATGCCACCCGCTACCTACTTGGCAAGAGCGGATTTGGAGCCCCGAGTCAAGTGATGATTTCCCCAGAAGACGAGGATCCAACCCTCATGTACTAGATCCGTTTCACCAACACGGGAGACTACCTTCTACGTTACCTTACCGAAGCATTCCTTATGGCTCGTCAAGCCCCCCCTTCACTTTTGCACCTCCACTACCTCGAGAAGAAGGTGGTCGAGCGAGAACAACAAATCACTACCCTACAAGTCCACATCACCAGTCAGAAGTAGCAAATTGAGGAACTTTAGGAAGCCCGCAACCGAACCCCATGAAGGAAGCATAGGAATGGATGTCCATAACCACCTCGTAGAGGATCATTGTCAGACCCTCGACGACTTAACCCAAGACTGAATAACAACCTTTTTGCTCCCGTCACATCTCACCGGTGTGGTGAATTTAGGCATATTGTCAAAAGGTGTCCCAACAAGCAACCGAGTATCGCATACCCACTGGCACCACAGGAGAACCTAGAAGTTGAAGACTGAATGTCCTTCTCTCCGAGTGATGAGGCAAGCATGACTACTGAGTCCAAGAACCCCTACAGTAGGATGAGTCGTGTACCCCCTATGCGAAGTCGAGTCCATATGATGGTTCAAATGAAACCACGTTGTGTGTTGCTTGTTCTTATCTGTTGTGTTCCAATATAAGTTGCAGTTTTGCGCTAGGCAACATGTACGTGACTATATCACCTATCTTATCTTAGTGAATTTGTGTAGCCTTTACAACACTTTCTTGATTACACTTGCACTATGGAACCCCCTTTTAGGCACCTCCTCTAGGCTACTATTCCCTCTCATCTCTCTCATCAACTGAAGACAAGCAAGACAAGATGCACAAAGGATTCCACCTCGGCAACCAACGAGCACTGAAGACTTTTGCTACAACCTCCTCGACCAAGTGCAACCTCGTAGAGTTATGTTTACCCCTCAAGACTGGAAACCCGTCCCTAGACCCTTTGAGACTTCACAAGATACCCCAGCTCGAATCCTTAACCATGTGCTTAACTACGGAATTGCAAGAGAACCAGTTAAGCTTCAGTAACCTTTTCTCATCATTGGGTTCATTGTGGAACTAGTGGGCATAGTGGACAAGCACATTATCATCCTATTATAGCACCAGAACTGACAATGCCATAGGGAAGACCGATTTGAGGACAAATGACTCGATGCGGTTATATCAATGACCTTGAGGAAAAATTTGAGACTCTTTGGTGGAATATGAGGCTTTCATGCTGATAGATGAATTTGGTGGGATCCTGGTAATAGAGTGGCATAAATTTCATCACCATGGAGTAAACTGGATTTAGTAGGACAATTATGATCACAAGCTGAAATTCTTGGAAGTATAAGGATTTGACTTAGCCAGGCGATATTGATAGGAGATAGTTGACATCATGAGAATAACTTGGGGGGAAACATGTAGGAATTCTCATAGGAGATGAGATTTGGATTAAATAGATGATCCTAGTGGAGTACAGATGCTGAGTAAGTCTACATGGTTCGGAGTAATTTGGATTTAGAATGATGATCTCAATCATCATACCATGTTTCTAGGTGGACGATAAACTAGGAGATTGGATTAAATGTCAGAGTTGATTTAGGGATCTATATAAGCTTGATGTTAGAGCTTACTTGACCCCAATAATGGAAATTGGTGGACTAACTACAGTAAGGATAGCCCTTTCAAGGATTTGGGAGTTATACAGACTTTAGAAGATCATGTGGGATGCCATAGGTGTTGGATTTATAGAATTAATGG
Source organism: Triticum urartu (assembly GCF_056163025.1). Taxonomy (NCBI): domain Eukaryota; kingdom Viridiplantae; phylum Streptophyta; class Magnoliopsida; order Poales; family Poaceae; genus Triticum; species Triticum urartu. The sequence continues at coordinate 216,834,695 of NC_141877.1, read as the reverse complement.
ATCATGTAGTGTTTGGTATAGTTAATTGGTCATTGGAGTTTATTTATAGGAAGGAAACAAGATGTTGGAGTGGTATACGACGTGTTTCCTTAGGAGAGAGATGCACTATCTTGGACGATAAAAAGGGCGGTGTCCCAAAATCCTTATGTTCATACACGAGGGTTGTGTACCAATGAGTGGACTCTATGTTAGTGTCGCCTAGGGAAAGATAGTGATCAGGTGCTTACTGCGGGTACTTGAGGTACCGCGGGCCATTTGTAACTCTTGTCCCATTAACTGCCCGTGGTGAATCTGGCCTGCAATGAACAGTGTACCACTTTATACCCATTAACGGCCCATTATTCCATTGGGTCGTTTCCAACCCATGTTATCTTTCGGCCTTCTCAGGTCCCATTTATTCTTGGGCTCATTTCCGGCAATCGGTTAGTTACGGCCCGTTACTGACCGTTTCTGCTTGCGGGCCAAATTCAGCCCGTGGTTACAATTGGCCCATTTGCGGCCCATTAATACATTGGGCCGTTTTCATAGCGTCATTAAATACGGCCGATTAACGACGGCCCGTTATGGTCGGCCCCTGAACGGACGATTCAAAATCTAGCCCATTTATGGCCCATAATACGGTCTGTTATTGGCCTATGTTTGGTCGATCGATCATACAGCCTGTAGAAGGACCATTGACGCTGCGGCCCGTAGAAGGCACATTGATGCTACGGCCCATACAAGGCCCATTGTTTATACGGCCCATAGGAGGCCCATGGTAACTACAGTAAATATGCAGCCCATGGTTATTGTGGCCTAGTTTTAAAAAATAGGTCATTGTGGCCACTAGCAAACCGCAGAAAAAGAACTGCACTGACTGCAAGCAAACAAATAAACAAGACAACTAGGCTATCACGGCTATTACACATATTACATCCACCGGGCATCAAAGTTCGCCACCAGTGCAAACATAGGGAACAAAGCAGCATGTCATATACACTGGTTGTCAAAGTTGGCGACCAGTGCAAATAAATGCCATAGCAAAATAAGTCCAGAACTGAAACCACTTCAGAAGAGCTCAAGAAACAATATCTTGAGTACCCATAATGTTAGCAAGATGCTTATCAAGCTTATTAACTTTCTCTTGTTTGGCGCTTAAATCCTCCAGCACTTGTTGTTGCACCAGAAAGTATGCATCTGAATTCTGCAGGGACTTCCTCAGTCCTTCGGCTTCATATCACATAACATCTGATCGATGTCTGTCAAGTTGAAGTTGAGACTCAAGAAGCCAAGTTGATTCAGGCAGCGAGTTCGAAGAGCTAATGCCAACAGTAGTAGCCCGTAACACAAACACTACATCAAGACAAGACATTGGGGTTGTCTTAGTGTCTTCAATATAGTTTTTATCAGCTTTCTTGGAGACCAACAGGGATGTCTCACTATCTTGAACCTTATCTGCATTATTTCCTTTACCATTCAATAATGGGGTACTCTTCTCCAATATTTTATCCGTGTTCTAAAAGAGAAACAAACAAACACATCACAGGTTTACCATGTTGTATATGAAACTCATTTTGGTAAACCAGTTGAGTAGTAAGGTGGACACGATAACAGCATGAAACAAACATATATCTATGTAGTATTCTAGTTTATGTTGTCAAATCAAGATAGAGACAATTCAAATCATATCTATTTAAGACAAAGCAGCATAGACAAAATATAAGTGTAGGAAACTACACAGCAATAACAACACTTGTAATGTGCATGGCATGAGAACATAGATTTTTATTCAATTGAAACTGAAATCAACATAGAGCAAGTTACAACAGCAAACACGTTAAAGAAACAGGTTTAAAACATACCTGTTGTGCCATTGGAGTTTCAATTGCATCCTTCAAATTTGAAATTAGTTGGTATGAGTAAATACAGTGATGCAAGAGCAAAGTATTATGAACCATAGCTATGGAACCTGACCTGAGAGCAATTCTTCTTCTGCTTTAAGTGTTGACTTGGGGTTCAGAGTGGTGGTCCTCGTTCTTTGGGCACTGCAGTTGCCTTAATAACTACTCATGTTTGGGTGCTCTGTGGTGGAGACGGTGCTGTGTCAACTGGAACTGGGTTACAATTTGCTAGGGTTGGGGTTAGAAGGGGTGTAGCTGGTTCTCTGTCCAACTTGGTAGGGGTACAATCTGCGTGAGTCTGGGTTATGTGTGGTGGGGATGGTTCTTGGGCAAGTACAACAGTGGTTCTATCTGCATCGACAGGTGGCATGATCTTTTCAGAAGACCGTGTTTTTACTCCCACAGATACTGCCATCACCCCCTCCAATTGAAATGGCTGATAAACACGAAAAGTAATTGAATGTTCAGACATTGTAAGATACACAGGTGCAATGGATAGTAGGGAAGAAAATAGGGCATGAAGTAATTCACATTTATGTTGTCTAACCAAATAGAATAGCAGGACATAATTTCACATATATGATGGCTAATTAAACAGGGTAGCATGACACAAGTTCACATGTATGATGGCTAACTAAACATGATAGAATGACATACTTCAAAATATGATGACTATGTAAACAGGATGACATGATATAAGTATACGATGTGTCTATTAAAGTGGTTGGCATGCCATAAATCACAAACATGTCGTCCATGGAAACATGATGACATGCTATAATTCACGGATAGAATGACATAATTCAAAATATGATGACTATGTAAACAGGATGAGATGATATAAATATATTTTGTCTTTATAAAATGGGTTGACATGCCATAATTCAGATACATTGTGATAGCTTGGCTTAATACAGATGATAGACTACTCATATCAATAAGAATTTCCTTCTTTTCCCGGAGCCCATTCGTACAGAACTCCAAAGTTAAGCGTGCTCAGCTTGGAGTAGTTTCTGGATGGGTGACCGACTGGGAAGTTGTTCTCGGGTGCGCACGAGTGAGGACAAAGTGTGCAGAAAAGACTAGTATTGATCTGTGGGGCCAGTCTAGATCCTGCCAGGAGTAACGACCTTCGGCGGGTGTGTCCGGGGCATTACAAGTTGGTATTAGAGCCGACCCTCGCGGTTAGACGGATGTTTGCGGACAGGTGCGCTGTCATGTTTTGCATGACGTTTGTGACCCGTCATGGCACACGGCATGGCACATGTGCCGGATTGGAAGCACAGACGTATGTGCGAAGAGGGAACATTCCTGTGGCCCGACGAGGACGTCGGTTCCTCTGAGTGGGGATGTATGTGATAGCCTTCTTTTCCGGGAGCCCATTCGGACAAAACTCCAAAGTTAAGCGTGCTCAGCTTGGAGTAGTTTCAGGATGGGTGACCGACCGGAAAGTTGTTCCCGGGTGCGCACGAGTGAGGACAAAGTGTGCAGAAAAGACTAGTATTGATTTGTGGGGCCAGTCTAGATCCCGCCAGAAGTAACGACGACCGGCGGGTGTGTCCGGGGTGTTACATACATGCTGTCTATGTAAACATCATGGCATGATATAATTCAAATATATGATTTATATACTAACCAAGTGAGTAGAGGGCAATCATATATATGATGTGTCAACTAAGGAGATGGCATTCAATATTGTGTAGGTGATGTAAAAACTAAGCTTTGCAATACAACATATGTATGATATGAGTAATATAAGCCTGCCAAGTTTGAGCATACACCTCAGGGGGATAATAAGACTGGTCATCTGCCTCTGAATCCTCCTTTGAAGAGCTATCTGTAACCAGCAAGATATCTGCTTCAGCAGGTAGCATTGTCTGCTCTGAAGACCTTGTTTTCTCCATCACCAATTCAAATGGCTGATGCACAGGAAGAGCAGTTGAATATACAAACATTGTCGACAAATGCAATGAGAGATACAACAAAAGGACGTCATGATATAATTCACATATATGACGCTTGGCTAAAAAGCATGGCATTGCATAATTCACATATATAATGCCTTGCAACAAGATAGCATTGCATAATTCACATATATAATGTCTTGCAACAAGATGGCATTGCATAATTCACATATATGGTAATTAGACACTAAACAAGTGGCATTCACACAAAGCATGTCTAAACTAAGCAAATGACATAGCAATGCAAGATACCATACGCACGATATGAGCAACATAACCCTGCCAAGTTAGACCATGCACCTTGAGGGGGGGGGAATAGGACTGGTCATCTGTCTCTGAATCCTCCTCCGAGGAGCTATCCATAACCAGCAAGACATGCACTTCGTCAGATAGCATTGTCTTCTCTGAAGACCTTGTTTCCACTCCAGATTTTTCCATGATCGTGGCAAATGGCTGATGCACAGGAAGAGTAATTGAATGTACTAAAATTGTTGACAAATGTAATACATAATAAAAATGATGGCATGATATAATTCACATATAAGATGAGTGGCTATCCAGGGTGGCATTGCAAAATTCACATATATGATGCCTGGCAAAACAAGATGGCATTGCATGATTCACATATACGATAAAGAAACTAAACACATGGCATTCACACAAACCATGTCTATACTAAGCAGATGACTTATTTGATGTATAAAGTAAGCAATGCAAGGCACCATATGCATGATATTACCAACATCAGCATGCCAAGTTAGAGCGAAGACCTCAGGGGTAAATAGGAGTGGTCTTCTCCTTCTGTATCCCCCTCAGAACAGTTATCTTCCTCTTGATTACAATTCAAAATGGGTGGAGGGGGTTGCCTTTGCACCCACCATGGAGCGACGTATGCATGAAATTTTATTGCCACACAAGGCTCGTCTCTTTTGCTCTACATGTTCAGTTCCATTGTGTACAATAACTGACATGCATAGGAATAAAACATAGTGAGATTATGCAAGGAGGGTATGGACAAATCCAGAGTGATTCTAGAAAACTATGGATAGACCCAAAACCAATGATAGCAGGCAGATAATAGCTTTAGTTAAAATACAGATAATGGCTCCTTTAATATTTGTTTGCACCCAACATGAAACTCATAGTAGACACCCGATATGTAACCAGATAGTAGACAGATAGTACTGATTGTTGCCCCAATATGTACCCCACAACCATTTAAAAACTCAAGTTTCAGCATTAGTTTGGACCTGACTCAGAGTCTAATAGGTGACCACGACGATAAAGTAACATGTCATCATATTAAGCGATGCATAACGTAAGCAGACACGGAAGAATGCGACCTCTCTTGCGGACCCGTGTAGTCCTCAAGGTCATCTGCTTAGTTGATGATGGGAATGCAGTTGTCATGGTTGCCGGCGATGGGGAAGAAGAACTGAGGCGGTGAAAGACAGTCTGGAGAGTGGATCCCTGCTGTGGTGAACCCTTCCGTCGTTGGAGTGGCTGAGCTGGGGTGGAACACAGCACAGCAGGAGCGGGAAAAACCACACAAGGTTTTCTTTGAAACATATCTGTAATAGAAGTAATTGTGTAAGGGCTTGTTTGAATTTGAGGATTCTAACAATGCAGGGATAGGTAATACACATGAATAGTATAGGAATGCACGTGCAAAATAGAGAATTTAAAAACACAGGATTTCTGCCAATCTGGGTGTTTGGTTCACAAGAATTGGAAGATCACAGGATGGAAAGAAGCATAGTGAGATTAAGTCATCAAACCACAAGAAAATGTATGGTTATAATGCTATTATGCTACTATCTCTTAGTCTTGTGCTTCATGAATAGGAATTTGAAAAGGAGGACAGGTGGATATTAAAATTCTCACGGTTTTTCTTTCAAGGTGAGACTAAAGGAACAAATCCTATAGTTTTCCTTTGCTCCATTCCTTTGAATCAAATGCATGAATAGTAGTACTATAGGAAACTTTCCAATTCCTATGTTTTTCCTTCACTTTTCCTTTCAAGCATTGGCGATTCTTGTAGGCAGGTTTGATCAAGGAAAAGCCTACACTCAAAAAATGTTTTTGTGCTACTTCTATTACTTTGGACACAGGCCACTGCCCTACTAGCTCAACTCCCAGGCCCATCAACAAATGCACAGCTCAAACGTGCAAAGATAAATAATGATGGCGTTCAAGAGAGTCCATCACAGATAGCTAAGTTTCCTGGTACCTCACTTCTTGTCATATAGTAGGATAAAATAATCGTATTTCATGTTACTATGTGTGCTCAGTGGACAATATATATAACATGTAGAGTAAAAAAGAGATGCAACAAGTGTACAATCTCTTTGGAGAAGCCATGTCAACCTCCACCCCCTGAGCCGCTAGCCACCACCGGCCAAGCCGCCGCACCCCGCCGCTCGCGGCTGGCGGTGCGCTGCCCCGAAACCACTCCCCACCGCTGGTCCACAGCCGCCCCGACCATCCCTCTAGGCCCCCTGTCCCGAGCTTTTTCGCCGACGATCCCCACGCCACCGCCCCACCACCGCGGCGACCACCGCCCCACCCTGAACCCTAAGATATATTGTGGGGTACCTCTCCGACGAGCCGCCCTCCCCGCTACAGCTGGTTCTTCCTTAACTCCGACAAGCCCCCCCACCCCTAAAAATCGACTGAACCAAAAGTCGATTCAGTGGACTGAAGCGTAGCTAAATTGGAGCAGCATCACAAGCAAGAGAAGGAGCGAGAGAAGTAGCGCGAGAAATAGAAATAGCAAGAGCAGACCAGGCAGGGGACCGAGAGCAAGAGCAGAGCAGCAGCACGAGCGAGAGCTAAAGAAGCAGCAGCTCCTACTGATGTGGATGTCGCTGCTAAGGGAGCAACACCGTGGAGGAAGTGGCCAGCAACACTGCTATGGATGGAGCCGCGCCATGTCGGCTCGGGACCGACCGCCGGCAGCACCATGAGATCAAATCAAGAAGAAAATGCGGCAATTAGTGTACAACCTCTTTGGTGGCGCCGATTAGGCCTCAACTTCATCCGAGGAAATGTGATGATACCGCTCTTCTGGGGGTGTAGGTGAAGACGACGGTGTGTGAATGGAGGTGGCGCGAAAGACGAGGGGAATGTGGGGGCAGCTCCTTGGAGGTGGAGGACGGGGTGGCTGGACCGGCGGGACGACGAGATCGACAACGGATCTTCATCCGGTACGGTGGATGAGGGACGTCGATGTGTTGTTGTGGATGACGTCATCGGGGAAGAGACTCCGGTTGGGTGGCGGGCGGAGGAGGGTGTGGGGATTCGCGGGATTTCTTGGCCTCAATGTACGAATGGGTGGGCGGATGGGATGGGAGTGGGGAACCATGGCTTGGGGACGCCCTTGTCCGAAATGTGGGGTAAGTTATGAAAGTACCCCCACCGATTTGAGCTAGGCTGTTCTTTCGGTTCATGGGTATCACGGGCATTTCTCCTGTCGGGATTTCGCAGGAGGTGGGAGTTTTCGCGCGCATTGTAATTTTTGGATAGCAAGGCACGGGTTGAGATGGAGGGATTTGTCGGAGAACAACGAGACAAAGATATATCTTAAATATTTCAGGGTAACAAGGCGCAGGTTGAAGAGGCGGGACTTTCGCATCACGATAGATAGAGGCGCTAGCTTGAAACTTTGGCATAACAAGGCGCGGCTTGGAATTTCGGGAAAACAAGCTTAAAGTGTACCAAAAAAGACAATTCGCACCTCATCACTAGAGAGAGCTATGTTCCGTTTTACGATATTACTAGAAATGCATTCAAATACAACAAAAAAACTAAAAAAATCAGGACAACAGACATAACATGTACAGTAGCAAAACAATTTGCACTTCCCTCAACAATAAAAAAACAATGTGTGTTGTCTAGCATATGGACTAAATTTGAGTAAATTTTCCCTGTTTAATGGGATTGTACTCGGGTTAGTTATACAACCATCTAAATATTATCTTGACAACACATGACATGAATATAGGAGAAGTAAATTCCTATATAAATATGAACTACATGTACATACAATCTCAAATTCAAATACATTTATCCATTTTATGTTGAATTCGAATCATAGTACATGTATGCTCTAGCTAGATGTTCAGAATCTAAACCATGTATGATACTACGTACAATGTGTTTAACACACACAACACACACACAAACACCATTTAGACTAGTAAGGTACACATGCATTGCACGCATGAGATTTGGCAATCAAATTATGAATAAATAACACATTATAGCATGTAAGCTTTGAGTCATATATGCATGATGTAGATGTCCGTTTAATTCTTATACTTCATTTCATTCAAAACCATCTAGGTTTGATAAGAAAGCTAATCTATTTCAAGACTCATGGAATTGTGCGTTGTAAAGCATAAAGTAAAAAAAAATAATGGCAAATCATGTAGAAAAGCATTTGGGAAATTCTAATACGGAAGATTCTAGAACAAAGAAGAAGTGCTTGTGTTTTGAGGTTTGTGTATTATGCTTAAGTTCAACCATGGAGTCTTCTAGATTGTACATGTGGCAAAATCTGGTGGAATCTAGATGATATCCAATGGCCAGTAGTGCTCGAATTTGCCATCTCTGCACCATCGGATTGGCTTCATCCAACGACCATCTTTCAAAGTTAAAGTTATCCGCACACCATATAAAAAATATAAAATATAATATAGGGGTATAGATATAGATATGTGATGCGAAAGCCACCCGTCATCTCCAATTAGAATAGTGTGTCCATACACGGATGCAATGTGCCCAAACGATGTCTGCCATCGGTATCTCAAATTCAAATCAGTCTGACCTTGTTCAATGTGTATACAGTACAACATGCTCATTTCCAAACCACACCGCGCATATCTCAGTTATATTCACGCATGCATGGGTTTCAAACATCATGATCTCTTATTCAAATATTTGAATTCAACTTTACATTGATTATGACCTCACCTAGTCTTTTACAACCACACAGTCGTCTTCTCTTTATAATTGTAACACTAACTTTCTCTCGTGCATGCATGCACACACACTACCAGTCGGCATTATCCATCGCACACATGCAATCTTTTTCTTCAGGTCGGTATTTGCTACCTCTTGAGCACTACGTTGGTTTTCCCTTGAAGAGGAAAGGGTGATGCAGCAAAGTAGCGTAAGTATTTCCCTTTGTTTTTGAGAACCAAGGTATCAATCCAGTAGGAGATCACGCTCAAGTCCCACACACCTACACAAACAAATAAGAACCTCGCAACCAACGCGATGAAGGGGGTGGTCAAGCCCTTCTCGGTCACTTACGAGAGTGAGATCTGATAGATATGATAAGATAATATTTTTGGTATTTTTATGATAAAGAGAAATAAAGATGCAAATTAAAATAACGGCAAAGAAAATAACTAAGTATTGGAAGATTAATATGATGGAAGATAGACCCGGGGGCCATAGGTTTCACTAGTGGCTTCTCTCAAGTGCATAAGTATTACGGTGGCTAAACGAATTACTGTCGAGCAATTGATAGAATTGATCATAGTTATGAGAGTATCTAGGTATGATCATGTAAATAGGCATCACGTCCGAGACAAGTAGACCGACTCCTGCCTGCATCTACTACTATTACTCCACACATCGACCCTATCCAGCATGCATCTAGAGTATTAAGTTCAAGAGAACAGAGTAGTGCTTTAAGGAAGATGACATGATGTAGAGGGATAAACTCATGCAATATGATATAAACCCCATATTTTTATCCTCGATGGCAACAATACAATACGTATTGGTTCCCTTTCTGTCACTGGGATCGAACACCGCAAGATTGAACCCAAAGCTAAGAACTTCTCCCATTGCAATAAAGATCAATCTAGTAGGCCAAACCAAACTAATAATTCAAAGAGACTTGCAAAGATAAACCAATCATACATCAAATAATTCAGAGAAGAATCAAATATTGTTCATAGATAATCTGGATCATAAACCCACAATTCATCGGATCTCGACAAACACACCGCAAAAGAAGATTACATCGAATAGATCTCCAAGAAAATCGAGGAGAACTTTGTATTGAGATCCAAAGAGAGAGAAGAAGTCATCTAGCTAATAACTATGGACCCGTAGGTTTGAATTAAACTACTCACACATCACCGGAGAGGCCATGGAGTTGATGTAGAGGCCCTCCGTGATCAATGCCCCCTCTGGTAGAGCTCCGGAAAAGGCCCCGAGATGGGATCTCTCGAGTACAGAAGGTTGCAACGGTGGAATTAGGTTTTTGTGGTGCTCCTGGATGTTTGGGGGGTACGTGAACTTATATAGGAGGAAGAAGTACGTCGGTGGAGCAACGGAGGGCCCACGAGGGTGGAGGGCGCGCCCAGGGGGGTAGGTGTGCCCCCCTGCCTCATGCCTTCCTCCCTTGTTTCTTGACGGCCACTCCAAGTCTCCTGGATCACGTTTGTTGAGAAAATCACCTTCCCGAAGGTTTCACTCCATTTGGACTCCATTTGATATTCCTTTTCTTCGAAACCCTAAAATAGGCAAAAAAAACAACAATTTGGGCTGGGCCTCCGATCAGTAGGTTAGTCCCAGAAATGATATAAAAGTGTAAAATAAATCCCATTAACATCCAAAATAGATAATATAATAGCATGGATCAATCAAAAATTATAGATACGTTGTAAATGTCTCAAGTATCCCCAAGCTTAATTCCTGCTAGTCCTCGAGTAGGTAAATGATAAAAGAAGAATTTTTGATGTGGAATGCTTTCTAACATATTTATCAATGTAATTTTTCTTTATTGTGGCATGAATGCTCAGATCCATAAGATTAAAGATAAAAGTTTAATATTGACATAAAAATAATAACACTTCAAGCATACTAACTAAGCAATCATGTCTTCTCAAAATAACATGGCCATAGAAAGTTATCCCTACCAAATCATATAGTCTGGCTATGCTCTATCTTCATCACACAAAATATTTAAATCATGCACAACCCCGATGACAAGCCAAGTAATTGTCTCATACTTTTAATGTTCTCAAACTTTTTCAATCTTCATGCAATATATGAGCGTGAGCCATGGATATAGCACTATGGTGGAACAGAATGGTGGTTGTGGAGAAGACAAAAAGGAGAATATAGTCTCACATCGACTAGGCATGTCAACGGGCTATGGAGATGCCCATTAATAGATATCAATGTGAGTGAGTAGGGCTTGCCATGCAACGGATGCACTAGAGCTATAAGTATATGAAAGCTCATCAAAAGAAACTAAGTGGGTGTGCATCCAACTTGCTTGCTCACGAGGACCTAGGGCATTTTGAGGACGCCCATCATTGGAATATACAAGCCATGTTCTATAATGAAAAATTCCCACTAGTATATGAAAATGATATCATAGGAGACTCTCTATATGAAGAACATGGTGCTACTTTGAAGCACAAGTCTGGAAAAAGGATAGTAACATTGTCTCTTCTCTCTTTTTCTCTCATTTTTTTTATTTGGGCCTTCTTTCTTCTTTTTTTGCCACTTTTTTTTCGTCCAGAGTCTCATCCTGACTTGTGGGGGAATTATAGTATCCATCATCCTTTTCTCACTTGGGACAATGCTCTAATAATGATGATCATCACACTTTATTTACTTACAACTCAAGAATTACAACTCAATACTTAGACCAAAATATGACTCTATGTGAGTGCCTCCGGCTATGTACCGGGATGTGCAATGATGCATGAGTGACGTGTCTGAAGAATTATGAACGGTGGCTTTGCCCCAAATACGATGTCAACTACATGATCATGCAAGCAATATGACAATGATGAAGCGTGTCATAAGAACGGAACGGTGGAAACTTGCATGGCAATATATCTCGGAATGGCTATGGAAATGCCAAAATAGGTAGGTATGGTGGCTGTTTTGAGGAAGGTATATGGTACCGGCGAAAGTTGCATGATACTAGAGAGGATAGCAATGGTGGAATGGTGAGAGTGCGTATAATCCACGGACTCAACATTAGTTATAAAGAACTCACATACTTATTGCAAAAATCCACAAGTTATCAAAGGAAAGTATTACGCGCATGCTCCTAGGGGGATATTGGTAGGAAAAGACCATCGCTCTTCCCCGACCGCCACTCATAAGGAAGACAATTAATAAATAAATCATGCTTTGACTTCATCACATAACGGTTCACCATACGTGCATGCTATGGGAATCACAAACTTTAGCACAAGTATTTCTCAAATTCACAACTACTCAACTAGTATGACTCTAATATTGTAACACCCCGGATGTATTTTACCTAATATGTACTCCAACTCTTGCCGTTTTCCGGCGCTAAGATATTTTATTTTCTCGGGTTCGGGGTTTTGTCTCTGTGTGTTGTTGTCATTGTCATGCATCTCATATCATGTCATCATGTGCATTGCATTTGCATACGTGTTCGTCTCATGCATCCGAGCATTTTCCCCGTTGTCCGTTTTGCATTCCGGCGCTCCGTTCTCCTCCGGTGGTCATTTCTACGTTTCTTTCATGTGTGGGGGTTAAACATTTCCGGATTGGACCGAGACTTGCCAAGCGGCCTTGGTTTACTACCGGTAGACCGCTTGTCAAGTTTCGTACCATTTGGACTTCGTTTGATGCTCCAACGGTTAACTAAGGGACCGAAAAGGCCTCGTGTGTGTTGCAGCCCAACACCACTCCAATTTGGCCCAAAACCCTCTCCATCATCTAGAGCACTCGATCACGATCGCGTGGCCGAAAACCGCACCTCATTTGGACACTCCTAGCTCCCTCTATGCCTATAAATAGCCCCCCTCCGAAATTCATGGGTCCTTCTTCCCCAAACCCTAAAAAAATCGTCTCTCGCCGTGCCAGACACGTCCGATCCCGCAGCTAATCGCGAGCCGCCACGTGGCAGGCGCCGCCGCCAACTGCCGTTACCTGGAGAGCCCGCGTCCGACCCTCTGAGCCCGCGCGCAGCCCGCGTCTTCCTCCCTCGCCGCGCCAGAGAGCCCGCTCGCCGCTCTTCATCAACTCCGGCGGCCGGACCTCCTCGCCGCCCCTCGCCTCAACTCCGGCGGCCGGGGCGCCGCCCACGACCACGCTGGCGACCGCGCCGCGCGGCTCCGGCCAACCACAACTCCGGCCCCGGGCCTCCTCCGCCGGCATATCCGGCACCCCCAAGCCCTCTCCGGCCTCCTCCCCAACTCCGGCGACGTCTCCGGCGAGTTTTGCTACAGTGACTCCGGCGAGGTGCATCGGGAACCGTGCCAGATCCAGATCTGAGATCCCCTCCTTGGTTGACTTTTATCCCTAACCCTAATTATTTTGCTATGTTCATCGTGCCGTAAGTTTGCCTCCTCCGCCGGCATATCCGGCACCCCCAAGCCCTCTCCGGCCTCCTCCCCAACTCCGGCGACGTCTCCGGCGAGTTTTGCTACAGTGACTCCGGCGAGGTGCATCGGGAACCGTGCCAGATCCAGATCAGAGATCCCCTCCTTGGTTGACTTTTATCCCTAACCCTAATTATTTTGCTATGTTCATCGTGCCGTAAGTTTGCATCCGTAGATCCGTTTGGGGCGTATAGCATATCAAAATGTTCACCTCAAAGAGAACATAATTTACCTCAGTGCATCATTTTCATTTGAGTTCATCTTGATGCCCGAAATGCTGTTGGAAGAGTGCTATTTGAGTTAGTTGTCAGATCTGCTGCTCCAAATAGCTATTTGTCATTTTTGCCATGATTATTGTGTGCATGATATGCCCCTGAGCTCTACATGAGTTTTGTTATATGCTTTGCCATCTTCCCAGAGGTGCCATCCATGTATTTTTGTGATGTGTGTGGTGACTAGCACAAGCTTGCAAAGTGGTGCATTCGTTAATGCTGATTTCAGGGACTTAGCAATTTCACTAAGTCCTTGGTTTGTTTTTATCAATAGGCCATATGTTCATGTTGTTTCCTAGTGATCCTTGACTCTTTTGAGGATGATCAGTAAGGATGATTTGTTAATCTTGTAGTGTTCTATCCATCCATTTCTTTGTGTGAAATTATGAAGCACCCTAGATTGAGTCAATCGAGCTCTACTTTTGCTATTTCGTGAATCTGGGCAGATTGTCTACCTGTTAGCGATTTTGCCGAGGATGTTGTAGTTGATCCGTGCATGCTATGTTGTTGTTCTTGCCATGTCTAGCTTATATAATGTGTATTCTTGATGGGTGTATGATTATATTGTCATGCCTTGCTCTGTAGTGAGTGCATCGAGCTCGTAAACATGCCTACTTGATATCTGATTTGCATGCTCCAGTTTTTCTCTAAGTCTGTAATCTGATTATGTTTTTGCCATGTTCACATGCTTGCAATTGTATTTTCTGATCCCTTTTGGCTCAAGGTCACTACGGGACTTTTGTTAAGCTCTTTGAGTAGCTCCATGCCATGCCTTGCTTTGCCATGTTAAGGTCCTGCAGCATATAGTTTGCATGCTTCAAAGTGTGCTACCTGATCTGAAATTCCAGACAAGTGTTGATTTCACCAAGTCAGAAACCTGTTTACCAATTGCACTTTTGACATGCTTGTTTGAACCTGTTAATGGATGAATTGGCCGTAGCTTAGTGTTCATCTTTTGTTAAGCATCATGAATGGATCCCTGCCATGTATTTTGTTGTCACGTTTGGGTGCTGTAGCATGTTCATCTTGTTGCATTTAGATGGCTACTTGCTGTTTATCGCAGACCGTTGGCATATTTGAATTTCTTGCCATTTCCAAACCGTGCATCCGATTCCGGCGTTTTTTATATCGATTTCAACCGAAATCACCTCACCTTGTCAAATCTTGCATATGCATCACATATCGCATCCCGCATAGCATACCATGTTTGCATCATGTTTGAGTTTTGCACGTGGTTGATTGTGTCCTTTTTGCTTGTTTGTCTTGTTTGGGTAGAGCCGGGAGACGAGTTCGCTAACGAGGAGCCCGTTGAGTTTGCTTTCGAGGATCCAGTCAACTCTGACAACTTTGCAGGCAAGATGATCATACCCTCGAAATCACTTCTATCTTTGCTTTGCTAGATGCTCGCTCTTTTGCTATGCCTATGTTATGATGTCTACCACTTTCTTATCATGCCTCCCAAATTGCCATGTCAAACCTCTAAGCCACCATGTCCTAGCAAACCGTTGATTGGCTATGTTACCGCTTTGCTCAGCCCATCTTATAGCGTTTCTAGTTGCAGGTGAAGATTGGAGACAGTTCCTTGTTGGAACATTATTTTTCTTGTTGGGATATCATTATATTATCTTGTTATCTGAATGCATCTATATACTTGGTAAAGGGTGGAAGGCTCGGCCTTTTGCCTAGTGTTTTGTTCCACTCTTGCCGCCCTAGTTTCCGGCATATCGGTGTTATGTTCCCGGATTTTGCGTTCCTTACGCGGTTAGGTAATAATGGGAACCCCTTGATAGCTCACCTTGAATAAAACTCTTCCAGGAATGCCCAACCTTGGTTTTACCATTTTCCACCTAGCCTCTTTTTCCATTGGGTTTCCGGAGCCCAAGGGTCATCTTATTTAAACCCCCCCGGGCCAGTGCTCCTCTGAGTGTTGGTCCACCTCGTCAGCCGCCGGTGGCCACCAGGGGCAACTCTGGGCTGGCCTACTGGAAGTTTAGACAATCTGAGTGTGCCCTAAGAACGCGATATGTGCAGCTCCTATCGGGATTTGTCGGCACATTCGGGCGGTGTTGCTGGATTTGTTTTAACTTGACGAAGTGTCTTGTAGAACTGGGATGCCGAGTCTGATCGGAATGTCTCGGGAGAAGGTATATCCTTCGTTGACCGTGATAGCTTGTCATAGGCTAAGTTGGGACTCCCCTGCAGGGATTTGAACTTTTGAAAGTCGTGCCCGCGGTTATGGGCAGATGGGAATTTGTTAATATCCGATTGTAGATAACTTGAACCTCAAATTAATTAAAATGAATCAACTGTGTGAGTTACCGTGATGGTCTCTTCTCGGCGGATTCCGGGAAGTGAACACGGTGTTGGAGTAATGTTTGCCGTAGTTGGCTCTCTAGTTATTCGTTTGTGCTTTGCCTTCTCTTCTCGCTCTCTTTTGCGAACAGGTTAGCCACCATATATGCTAGTCGCTTGCTGCAGCTCCACATATTACCTTGCCTTACCTATAAGCTTAAATAGTCTTGATCGCGCGGGTGCGAGATTGCTGAGTCCCTGTGGCTCACAGATTACTTCCAAACCAGATGCAGGGCTCGATGACTCCGTTCCTGATGATGCGCTTGAGCTCAAGTGGGAGTTCGACGAAGACTCACGCCGTTACTATGTGTCTTTCCCTGATGATCAGTAGTGGTGCCCAGTTGGGGCGATCGGGACCGTGTCGCATGTTGGGTTGATCTTTTATTTTGGCACCGTAGTCGGGCCATGAGTGATTAGATGATGTAATGCTATTTATGTACTTTGTTTGACGTGGCGAGTGTAAGCCAACTATGTACCTTCCCCTTTTATTATCTATTTACATGGTATGTTGTGAAGATTACCTTACTTGCGACATTGCTTTCAATGCGGTTATGCCTCTAAGTCATGCTTCGACACGTATGAGATATAGCCGCATCGAGGGCGTTACAAGTTGGTAATCAGAGCCTTCCCCGACCTTAGGAGCCCCCACTATTTGATCGTTTTTAGCAGCCGTTGTTGAGTCTAGAAAAATGTTTTGAGTCATTTAGGAATTATATATCGAAGAGTTTAGGAATTCTTTTTACTCCCCAGTCCCTTCATCGCTCTGGTAAGGCATCCTAACATAGAGTTTTGACTCTTCTCTTCTCAAATTTCACAAAAAAATTTAGGATCACGCGGGTATCTTGGAATCGTTCCGATGGATTTGTGATGAGAACATTGTTCTTGGTGCCTCCTGTCATTTAGGGGTTGTGGCGGTGTCCTGGGGAGTTGAGCTCCGAGGTGTTGTCGTCACAATTTTATCGTTGCAGTTCTGGAATACCTGAGTTCAGTTCGCTGACATCGAAAATCTCTTTTATGCAGTTGTTGTTGAGATAACCTCGACGCCACCCAGTACTGGGGCGGGAGTTCGGGAGTATTGCCATAACTTGTATAACGGATGCTTTTCGAAGGTTGAGGTAGATGGTTTCCGAAGTTTTTCTCGGTTATGTGTTGAAGGATGGATACAGCTGGATGTAGGATTTGCTAGATTTGGGTGAGATATTATGCTTCCCCTGTATCCCCAACACCTGATTGCGTAACCAGAAAGGTTCGGGAGTTTCATAGGTGGGAATTCTTGTAGCTCTAGCTCTTCTTCCACGGATATTCGGTTTGAGTTTGGGATTTCTTACCGAGTATTCGTTCTTGATCCGTACCTTGTTGATTTATTCCTCTACCTAAATTCTAAGTGGCTTCTCAATTTATGGATATGTGACCATTTCAAGTGGAATGCATTCGTTCTTATGTTCGGATGTGAAGACTATATGTTGCAATTTCATCCCGCTTGATTCAGCTTCAATTTTATCTGCAATGTGCTAACGGATGTCACCCTCTTCAGGATGGCACCCGCTAAGAGCAGCAATCAGAATCAAAATCAGGATCCGCCACCACCTCCACCTCCTCCGGAGGCATGGCAAGCTGTGATGGCCGCTACCAATGCAAACACGCAGTTGATCATGCAAATTCTTCAAGAGCGCAATCAAGCGAACCAAGGCAACCAAGGCAACAATCAGAATCACTTTGCTAAACTCAACCGTTCCTTACAAACCAGCCAAAGACCTTCAGCAATTGTGTTGAGGCAACTGATGCTGACGATTGGCTCATGGACTTGTGCAAGCATTTCGAGTGCAGTAACGTCAGGCCTGAGGACTTTGTCAAGTTCGCTTCCTTCCAACTCAAAGACCAAGATGCAGAATGGTTCCAGCAGTACAAAGATTCTAGAGGAGGCCATGTGATTACCTGGGATGAATTCCGTCAAGACTTCAAAGCTCATCATATTCCTCAGAGCGTGGTTGAAAGCAAGCATGAGGAATTCCGCAACCTGAAGCAAGGCTCTATGTCTGTCTATGACTACAACAATTTTTTTCAGAAGCTCACCCACTTTGCTAAGCAGGACGTCCCTGACGAGAAGAGCATGATATACCAGTTCAGGGGTGGTCTTAGAGAAGAAATCCAGCTAGCTCTTGTTCTCTTTGAGCCCTTGAGGTACGATGAGTTCTACAACATGGAATTGAAGCAAGAGGCTGCTCAACTGAAGTGTGATGCTTCCAAGAAGCGAGTCAGAGATGCTACCCCTTCTTCATCTACTCAAGTGGCCAAGCAGCAGAAGTATTGGCTTCCTCCTCCTCCTCCGTTCCATCAGCCATATCAGCAGAAGAGCAAAGGTGGCAGTGGATCTTCCCACCCACCCAACCCTGGCTTTCAGAACAAGACTTCGCCTCAAGCTCCAAGATCGAGTGCTCCGTATCACCGTCTGCTTTCAGAGGTCACGTGGAACAAGTGCCAACAGAAGGGTCACTATGCCAACAAATGCTTCAATCAGAGGCGTCTCCCTCCTCCTCCTCCTGTGAGATCGGCAAGTACAGCTGTGGTCAAGCATAACCCCAAGTACGCCAAGGTCAACATGGTGAATGCAGCTCGGGTAGAGGACTTGTAAGATATCATCATGGGTAACCTTCCTGTTAACAATGTTCCTGCTAAAGTTCTTTTTGACACTGGTGCATCGCATTGTTTCATCTCGAGACCTTTTGCATCTAAGCATGGGTGGTATTCTCAAGTTATGCATAAACTGTTAGCAGTTGTGTCTCCGGGTAGATGTTTGCTCGCAAACTACGAGATTCCGGATATTTCTATCATGATGGGTGATTTCAAGTTTCTGGCTTCTCCAATGATCCTTGCTAACTTGGATATTGATCTTATTCTCGGGATGGATTGGCTTTCTAAGCACAAGGCTCAGCTTGATTGTGCAGCCAGGCAGATTCAATTGACTCATTCGTCTGAGGATGTAATTGTCTTTGCTGCTCGAGATAATACAATCCGTCTATTTTCTCTCAATGAGAAGGGTGAACTAGATGCCATCTCGCAAATTCCAGTCGTTTGCGAATATCAAGACGTCTTTCCAGAAGAGCTTCCAGGAATGCCTCCACACCGGCCAGTTGAATTCGTCATCGATCTTGAGCCTGGCACGGAACCTATTTGCAAGCGTCCTTACAAGCTCGGACCTAAAGAGTTGAAGGAGCTGAAGAAACAACTCGATATTCAAGAGCGAATGGGTCTCATCCGACCTAGTTCCTCTCCGTGGGGTTGTGGAGTTCTTTCTGTGAAGAAGAAGGATGGAACGGACCGACTTTGTATTGACTACCATCCATTGAACAAGAAGAATATCAAATACCCACTTCCCAACATCAACGAGCTGTTCGAACAACTCAAAGGTGCCCAAGTATTCTCCGAGCTTGATCTCCGTATGGGTTATCACCAGATTCGAATCCGTGAGCAAGATATTCCCAAGACGGCTTTCAGGACAAGCTATGGTTCATATGAATACACTGTCATGTCTTTTGGCCTTGGCAACGCTCCTCCGACTTTCTCTCGCATGATGAACTTCATCTTCAATGCCTACACAAATGACTTTGTTTTGGTCTATCTCGACGACATTCTGGTCTTTTCAAAGAACAAGAAAGATCATGCCAAGCACTTGCGTTTGGTGCTCGATAAGCTCAGGGAACACCAGTTCTACGCCAAGTCCTCCAAGTGCGAATTTTGGCTCGATGAGGTTCTTTATCTTGGGCATATCATCTCTGCCAAGGGCATTGCGGTGAATCCTGAGAAGGTGTCTGCAATTGTGAATTGGGAACCACCTCAGAACGTGAAGCAACTCCGCAGCTTCCTCGGTCTCGCAAGCTACTGTAGAAGGTTCGTTGAGAACTTTTCAAAGATCGTGAAGCCTCTTTGAAACCTTCTCCAGAAGCATGTCAAGTACATTTGGTCTCCGGAATGTGATATCGCTTTCAACACTTTGAAAGAGAAATTGGTCACTGCTCCAGTTCTGACTCCTCTTGACGAATCCAAACCGTTCAAGGTATTCTGCGATGCCTCTCTTCAAGGTCTTGGTGTAGTGTTGATGCAAGAGAAGAAAGTTTTGGCTTATACCTCTCGCCAGTTGAAGCCCAACGAGAAGAACTACCCCACTCATGACCTCGAGTTGGCGGCAGTTGTGCATGCTCTTTTGACTTGGAGACATCTCTTATTGGGAAGAAAAGTGGACATTTTCACTGACCACAAGAGTCTCAAGTACATCTTCACTCAGCCTAATCTCAACCTCAGGCAGACTCGATGGGTCGAAATGATTCAAGAGTATAATCCAAGTATCGAGTATACTCCAGGCAAGGCTAATGTGATTGCTGACGCTTTGAGCAGGAAGGCTTATTGTAATAGCCTGATTCTCAAGCCTTATCAACCCGAGCTTTGTGATGCTTTCCGCAAACTCAATCTGCAAGTTGTTCCTCAAGGTTTCCTTGCCAACCTTCAAGTCTCTCCTACCTTGGAAGACCAGATTTGCCAAGCTCAGCTTCTTGATGCTATGGTGAAGAAGGTGAAGATTGGGATTGCCAAGAGCCAACCCAAGTACAAGTGCTACTGCCTTGATGACGAGGATACTCTCTTCTTCGAGGATCGTATTGTTGTGCCCAAAGGTGATCTTCGTAAGGTTATCATGAACGAGGCTCACAATTCACTCCTCTCCATCCACCCTGGGAGCACGAAGATGTATCAGGACCTCAAGAAGGCTTATTGGTGGACTCGAATGAAGCGCGAGATTGCTCAGTTCATGAATGAGTGTGATGTCTGTAGAAGGGTGAAGGCAGAACACCAAAGGCTAGCTGGTCTCCTCCAACCTCTTGCCATTCCAGAATGGAAGTTCGACCACATTGAGATGGACTTCGTGACTGGGTTTCCAAAGTCCAAGCGTGGCAATGATGCTATATTCGTTGTCATCAACAAACTCACTAAAGTGGCTCACTTTCTGCCTATCAAAGAGTCAATCACTGCAGCTCAATTGGCGGAGCTGTATACCTCTCGGATTGTCTCGCTGCACGGTATCCCACAGGTGATCTCTTCATACCGTGGCAGCATCTTTACCTCCAAGTTTTGGGAGTCTTTTCAGAAGGCCATGGGCACCAACATCCGCTTTAGTACAGCTTTCCATCCTCAAACTAGCGGTCAAGTCGAGCGTGTCAACCAGATTCTTGAAGATATGCTCAGGGCTTGTGTGATCTCCTTCAGCATGAAGTGGAAGGATTGTCTTCCATATGCTGAATTTTCCTACAACAACAGTTTTCAAGCAAGTTCGGGAAAGGCCCCATTCGAAATTCTGTAAGGCAGGAAGTGCTGTACCCCTCTCAACTGGTCTGAAACCGGTGAACGTCAACTTCTGGGAAATGACTTAATCACAGAGGCAGAGGAGATGTGTAAAGTCATCAGAGAAAACCTCAAAGCAGCGTAATCGTGCCAGAAGAGCTACTATGATAGTAAGCACCGTGATTTGGCTTTCGAGATCGGAGATCATGTTTACCTCCGCGTCTCTCCTATGAAAGGTACTCATCGCTTCGGTATCAAAGGGAAGCTTGCCCCTAGATACGTGGGACCTTTCAAGATCATCAGCAAGAGAGGTGATCTCGCCTATCAACTCGAGCTTCCTTCAAACTTGGCAAATGTGCATGACGTGTTCCATGTCTCTCAGCTCCTCAAGTGTTTCAAGACACCTGAACGCACCGTCAACTTCGAAGACATTGAGCTCCAAGAAGATCTCTCTTAGCGTGAGCACCCCGTTGCAATTCTTGAAGAGACTGAACGCAAGACTCGCAATAAGTCAATCAAATTCCTCAAAGTCAAGTGGTCACACCATTTCGACCGTGAAGCCACCTGGGAACGCGAGGATCACCTCCGTTCTGAGTACCCGGAATTCTTCCAGTCCTAGATCTCGGGACGAGATCCTTTCGTAGTGGTGGAGTGTCGTAACACCCCGGATGTATTTTACCTAATATGTACTCCAACTCTTGTCGTTTTCCGGCGCTAAGTTATTTTATTTTCTTGGGTTCGGGTTTTTGTCTCCGTGTGTTGTTGTCATTGTCATGCATCTCATATCATGTCATCATGTGCATTGCATTTGCATACGTGTTCGTCTCATGCATCTGAGCATTTTCCCCGTTGTCCGTTTTGCATTCCGGTGCTTCGTTCTCCTCCGGTGGTCATTTCTACCTTTCTTTCATGTGTAGGGGTTAAACATTTCCGGATTGGACCGAGACTTGCCAAGCGGCCTTGGTTTACTACCGGTAGACCGCCTGTCAAGTTTTGTACCATTTGGACTTCGTTTGATGCTCCAACGGTTAACGGAGGGACCGAAAAGGCCTCGTGTGTGTTGTAGCCTAACACCCCTCCAATTTGGCCCAAAACCCACCAAAACCCTCTCCATCATCTAGAGCGTTCGATCACGATCGCGTGGCCGAAAACCGCACCTCATTTGGACACTCCTAGCTCCCTCTATGCCTATAAATATCCCCCCTCCGAAGTCCATGGGTCCTTCTTCCCCAAACCCTAAGAAAATCGTCTCTCGCCACGCCGGACATGTCCAGTCCGGCCGGACAGCGTCCGTCGCTGCCCGCAGCTAATTGCGAGCCACCACCCGCCGCGGCCCGGAGAGCCCGCGTCCGGCCCTTCGAGCCCGCGCGCCGCCCGCGTCTTCCTCCCTCGCCGCGTCGCGCCAGAGAGCCTGCTCGCCACCCTTCGTCAACTCCGGCGGCCGGACCTCCTCGCCGCCCCTAGCCTCAACTCCGGCGGCCGGGGCGCTGTCGGCGACCACGCCGCGCGGCTCCGGCCAACCCCAACTCCGACCCGGGCCTCCTCCGCCGGCAGATCCGGCAACCCCAAGCCCTCTCCGGCCTCCTCCCCAACTCCAGCGATGTCTCCAGCGAGTTTTGCTACAGTGACTCTGGCGAGGTGCATCTGGAACCGTGCCAGATCCAGATCTGAGATCCCTCCTCGGTTGACTTTTATCCCTAACCCTAGTTATTTTGCTATGTTCATCGTGCCGTAACTTTGCATCCGTAGATCCGTTTTGGGCGTATAGCATATCAAAATGTTCGTCTCAGAGAGAACATCATTTTATCTCATTGCATCATTTTCATTTGAGTTCATCTTGATGCCCGAAATGCTATTGTAAGAGTGCTATTTGAGTTAGTTGTCAGATCTGCGGCTCCAAATAGCTATTTGTCATTTTTGCCATGATTATTGTGTGCATGATATGCCCCTGAGCTCTACATGAGTTTTGTTATATGCTTTGCCATCTTTTCAGAGGTGCCATCCATGTATTTTTGTGATGTGTGTGGTGACTAGCACAAGCTTGCAAAGTGGTGCATTCGTTAATGCTGATTTCAGGGACTTGGCAATTTCACTAAGTCCTTGGTTTGTTTTTATCAATATGCCATATGTTCATGTTGTTTCCTAGTGATCCTTGACTCTTTTGAGGATGATCAGTAATGATGATTTGTTAATCTTGTAGTGATCTATCCATCCATTTCTTTGTGTGAAATTATGGAGCACCCTAGCTTGAGTCAATCGAGCTCTACTTTTGCTATTTCGTGAATCTGGGCAGATTGTCTACCTGTTAGCCATTTTGCCGAGGATGTTGTAGTTGATCCGTGCATGCTATGTTGTTGTTCTTGCCATGTCTAGCTTATATAATGTGTATTCTTGATGGGTGTATGCTTATATTGTCATGCCTTGCTCTGTAGTGAGTGCATCGAGCTCGTAAACATGCCTACTTGATATCTGATTTGCATGCTCCAGTTTTTCTCTAAGTCTGTAATCTGATTATGTTTTTGCCATGTTCACATGCTTGCAATTGTATTTTCTGATCCCTTTTGGCTCAAGGTCACTAAGGGACTTTTGTTAAGCTCTTTGAGTAGCTCCATGCCATGCCTTGCTTTGCCATGTTAAGGTCCTGCAGCATATAGTTTGCATGCTTCAAAGTGTGCTACCTGATCTGAAATTCCAGACAAGTGTTGATTTCACCAAGTCTGAAACCTGTTTACCAATTGCAGTTTTGCCATGCTTGTTTGAACCTGTTAATGGATGAATTGGCCGTAGCTCAGTGTTCATGTTTTGTTAAGCATCATGAATGGATCCCTGCCATGTATTTTTTTGTCATGTTTGGGTGCTGTAGCATGTTCATCTTGTTGCATTTAGATGGCTACTTGCTGTTTATCGCAGACCGTTGGCATATTTGAATTGCTTGCCATTTCCAAACCGTGCATCATTCCGGCGTTTTTTATATCGATTTCAACCGAAATCACCTCACCTTTCCAGTGGCATGCTTGGATTTCCATGTTGAGGCCAGGTTCATTCATCCCTTGTCAAATCTTGCATATGCATCACATATCGCATCCCGCATAGCATACCATGTTTGCATCATGTTTGAGATTTGCACGTGGTTGATTGTGTCCTTTTTGCTTGTTTGTCTTGTTTGGGTAGAGCCGGGAGACGAGTTCGCTAACAAGGAGCCAGTTGAGTTTGCTTTCGAGGATCCAGTCAACTCTGACAACTTTGTAGGCAAGATGATCATACCCTCGAAATCACTTCTATCTTTGCTTTGCTAGATGCTCGCTCTTTTGCTATGCCTATGCTATGATGTCTACCACTTTCTTATCATGCCTCCCAAATTGCCATGTCAAACTTCTAACCCACCATGTCCTAGCAAACCGTTGATTGGCTATGTTACCGCTTTGCTCAGCCCATCTTATAGCGTTGCTAGTTGTAGGTGAAGATTGGAGACCGTTCCTTGTTGGAACATTATTTTTCTTGTTGGGATATCATTATATTATCTTGTTATCTTAATGCATCTATATACTTGGTAAAGGGTGAAAGGCTCGGCCTTTTGCCTAGTGTTTTGTTCCACTCTTGCCGCCCTAGTTTCCGGCATATCGGTGTTATGTTCCCGGATTTTGCGTTCCTTACGCGGTTGGGTACCCCTTGATAGTTCGCCTTGAATAAAACTCTTCCAGGAATGCCCAACCTTGGTTTTACCATTTGCCACCTAGCCTCTTTTTCCCTTGGGTTTCCGGAGCCCAAGGGTCATCTTATTTAAACCCCCCCGGGCCAGTGCTCCTCTGAGTGTTGGTCCACCTCGTCAGCCGCTGGTGGCCACCAGGGGCAACTCTGGGCTGGCCTACTGGAAGTTTAGACAATCTGAGTGTGCCCTAAGAACGCGATATGTGCAGCTCCTATCGGGATTTGTCGGCACATTCGGGCGGTGTTGCTGGATTTGTTTTAACTTGACGAAGTGTCTTGTAGAACCGGGATGCCGAGTCTGATCAGAATGTCTCGGGAGAAGGTATATCCTTCGTTGACCGTGATAGCTTGTCATGGGCTAAGTTGGGACTCCCTGCAGGGATTTGAACTTTCAAAAGCCGTGCCCGCGGTTATGGCCAGATAGGAATTTGTTAATGTTCAGTTGTAGATAACTTGAACCTTAAATTAATTAAAATGAATCAACTGTGTGAGTAACCGTGATGGTCTCTTCTCGGCGGAGTCCGGGAAGTGAACACGGTGTTGGAGTAATGTTTGCCGTAGTTGGCTCTCTAGTTATTCGTTCGTGCTTTGCCTTCTCTTCTCGCTCTCTTTTGCGAATAGGTTAGCCACCATATATGCTAGTCGCTTGCTGCAGCTCCACATATTACCTTGCCTTACCTATAAGCTTAAATAGTCTTGATCGCCAGGGTGCGAGATTGCTGAGTCCCTGTGGCTCACAGATTACTTCCAAACAATATGCAGGGCCCGATGACTCTGTTCCAGATGATGCGCTTGAGCTCAAGTGGGAGTTCGACGAAGACTCACGCTATTACGATGTGTCTTTCCCTGATGATCAGTAGTGGTGCCCAGTTCGGGCGATCGGGACCGTGTCGCATGTTGGGTTGATCGTTTATTTTGGCACCGTAGTCGGGCCATGAGTGATTGGATGATGTAATGCTATTTATGTACTTTTTTGACGTGGCGAGTGTAAGCCAACTATGTGCCTTCCCCTTTTATTATCTATTTACATGGGATGTTGTGATGATTACCTTACTGGCGACATTGCTTTCAATGCGGTTATGCCTTTAAGTCGTGCTTCGACACGTATGAGATATAGCCGCATCGAGGGCGCTACAAATATCACCATCTCCATATCTCAAAACAATTATCAAGTATCAAACTTCTCATAGTATTCAATGCACTTATATGAAAGTTTTATTATTGCCATGTTGTTCTAAAGGACTCTCAAAATAATATAAGTGAAGCATGAGAGAACAATAGTTTCTATAAAACAAATCCACCACCGTGCTCTAAAAGATATAAGTGAAGCACTAGA
The DNA here is from genome assembly GCF_056163025.1 of Triticum urartu. Classification (NCBI taxonomy): domain Eukaryota; kingdom Viridiplantae; phylum Streptophyta; class Magnoliopsida; order Poales; family Poaceae; genus Triticum; species Triticum urartu. Next base: position 216,808,454 of record NC_141877.1, on the reverse strand, counting down.
GCAAAAACTATATAGCTCAAAAGATATAAGTGAAGCACATAGAGTATTCTAATAAATTTCAAATCATGTGAGTCTCTCTCAGAAAGTGTGTACAGCAAGGATGATTGTGGTAAACTAAAAATCAAGGACTCAAATCATTCAAGATGCTCCAATCAAAACACATATCATGTGGTGAATAAAAAAATAGCTCCAAGTAAAGTTACCGGTAGACGAAGACGAAAGAGGGGATGCCTTCCGGGGGATCCCCAAGCTTAGGCTTTTTCGTGTCCTTGGATTTTACCTTGGGGTGCCATGGGCATCCCCAAGCTTAGGCTCTTGCCACTCTTTGTTCCATAATCCATCAAATCTTTACCCAAAACTTGAAAACTTCACAACACAAAACTCAAAATAGAAAATCTCGTGAGCTCCGTTAGCGAAATAAAACAAAACACCACTTCAAGGTACTGTAATGAACTCATTATTTATTTATACTTGTGTTAAACCTACTGTATTCCAACTTCTCTATGGTTTATAAACTCTTTTACTAGCCATAGATTCATCAAAATAAGCAAACAACACAAGAAAAACAGAATCTGTCAAAAACAGAACAGTCTGTATTAATCTGTAGCTAACGCAAGTTCTGGAACCCCAAAAATTCTAAAATAAATTGCTGGACGTGAGTAATTTATCTATTAATCATATGCAAAAAGAATTAACTAAATAGCACCTTCCCATAAAAATGGCAGTGATTCTTGTGAGCGCTAAAGTTTCTGTTTTCTACAGCAAGATCAAAAAGACATTCCCCAAGTCTTCCAGACGGTTCTACTTTGCACAAACACTAATTAAACACAAAAAACACAACAAAAACAGAGTATAGGTAAATTATTTATTACTAAACAGGAGCAAAAGGCAAGGAATAAAAATAAAATTGGGTTGTCTCCCAACAAGCGCTATCGTTTAACGCCCCTAGCTAGGCATAAAAGCGCAGATAGATCTAGGTATTGCCATCTTTGGTAGGCAATTCTTCAATGAGACACCTATAATTATTAAGTGTTTCTTCCTTTTTATTAACTATCAAACTCCTAGGCACAAAATCAAGAAAATAATTTGTAGCAAATGGTCTTTAATGATAGCAAAAATATTAGGATGAACACTTATTGATTTTAAATCCGCAGTTTCCTTACTAGAGGATTCACCCTTATTTTTAGGAACATAAACAAGCTTGGAAATTTTAGTAGGAGGATTTGGATTACTTCTAACGGAATAAAAAGCGGATCCCAAGTTGGTGATAATTCCCTCAAGTTTATCGATTCTAGTAGAATCTTGATCTATTCTTTCTTTAACTATGGGTTCCTTTTCCTTAAAAAAATTCAAAGTAACTCCCACTTTAGATCCATATTGGGTAATTTGGTTGTGGATCTTTTTATCTAAATTCTCAATCAACTCTACAGTAGCAACTTTATTCTCAATAATTTCAAGCCTTTGCATCACATGTTCCAAAGTTTTAACATAGTTCCATTAACCAAAAGAGGTGGTGGGCCAAACAAATCTATCATAGCATTATAAGAATCAAAAGTATGGCTACCCAAGAAATTTCCTCCGGTAATGGTATCAAGAATATATCTATTACAAGGAGTGATGCCTACATAAAAATTGCGAAGAAGAACGGAAGTATATTTCTTCCTAGTATATTTATTTTGAGCATTGCAAATTCTGCAACAAACATCTTTTAGATTTTCTCCCTCCCTTTGTTTAAAATTAAGAACTTTATTCTCGGGAGACAAAGGAGTAGATAAAGGACTAGCCATAACGACGAAGCAAACAGAAAAGAGGCGAATAGGGAAAGAGAAGGGGATGGAGAGAGAGAGAGGGCGAATAAAACGGCAAGGGTGAAGTGGGGGAGAGGAAAACGAGAGGCAAATGGCAAATAATGTAATGCGAGGGATAAGAGTTTGTGATGGGTACTTGGTATATTTTGACTTGGTAATGACGCCAGAAATGACTCGTTGTGGGAGTCAAATCTTGACTTGACTTGGCGCGAATCTCCCCGACAAAGGCGCCAGAAATCCTTCTTGCTACCTCTTGAGCACTGCGTTGGTTTTCCCTTGAAGAGGAAAGGGTGATGCAGCAAAGTAGCGTAATAATTTCCCTTAGTTTTTGAGAACCAAGGTATCAATCTAGTAGGATATCACGCTCAAGTCCCACGCACCTACACAAACAAATAAGAACCTTGCAACCAACGTGATAAAGGGGTTGTCAAGCCCTTCTCGGTCACTTATGAGAGTGAGATCTGATAGATATGATAAGATAATATTTTTGGTATTTTTATGATAAAGAGAAATGAAGATGCAAAGTAAAATAACGGCAAAGAAAATAACTAAGTATTGGAAGATTAATATGATGGAAGATAGACCCGAGGGCCATAGGTTTCACTAGTGGCTTCTCTCAAGAGCATAAGTATTACGGTGGGTAAACGAATTACTGTCGAGCAATTGATAGAATTGAGCATAGTTATGAGAATATATAGGTATGATCGTGTATATAGGAATCACGTCCGAGACAAGTAGACCGACTCCCACCTACATCTACTACTATTACTCCACACATCGACCACTATCCACCATGCATCTAGAGTATTAAGTTCAAGAGAACAGTGTAATGATTTAAGGAGGATGACATGATGTAGAGGGATAAACTCATGCAATATGATATAAACCCCATCTTTTTATCCTCGATGGCAACAATACAATACATATTGGTTCCCTTTCTGTCACTAGGATCGAACACCGCAAGATTGAACCCAAAGCTAAGCACTTCTCCCATTGCAAGAAAGATCATTCTAGTAGGCCAAACCAAGATGATAATTCGAAGACTTGCAAAGATAAACCAATAATACATAAAAGAATTCAGTGGAGAATCAAATATTGTTCATAGATAATCTGGATCATAACCCCAGAATTCATCGGATCTTGACAAAGACAATGCAAAAGATGATAACATCTAATAGATCTCCAAGAAAATCGAGGAGAACTATGTATTGATATCCAAACAGAGAGAAGAAGCCATCTAGATAATAACTATGGCCCCGTAGGTCTGAAGTAAACTACTCACACATCACCGGAGAGGCCATGGAGTTGATGTAGAGGCCCTCCGTGATCAATGCACCCTCCGGTGGAGCTCCGGAAAAGGCCCCGAGATGGGATCTCTTGAGTACAGAAGGTTGCGGTGGTGGAATTAGGTTTTCGTGGTGCTCCTTGATGTTTGGGGGGGTACGTGGACTTATATAGGAGGAAGAAGTACGTCGGTGGAGCAACGGAGGGCCCACAAGGGTGGAGGACGCGCCCAGGGGGGTAGGCCCGCCCCCTGCCTCGTGCCTTCCTCCCTTGTTTCTTGACGGCCACTCCAAGTCTCCTAGATCATGTTTGTTGAGAAAATCACGTTCCCGAAGGTTTCATTCCGTTTGGACTCCGTTTGATATTTCTGTTCTTCAAAACCCTAAAATAGGCAAAAAAATTGCAATTTGGGCCGGGCCTCCGATTAGTAGGTTAGTCCCAAAAATGATATAAAAGTGTAAACTAAAGCCCATTAACATCTAAAATAGATAATATAATAGCATGGAGCAGTCAAAAATTATAGATACGTTGGAGTCGTATCAATATCACATGCATGCACACACACACACACACCTCCCCCTCTTCATCATATCAAGTATTCTTTATCTCTCACGTGTATGCACACGATCGATGTTCCTCTATGTGTGTGTATATATAGCTAGGTCTTTCCCAGTTTTCCACACAAACCGATCAATCTATATATCTAGTGAGGTCTCACCCTCTTTCCCACGTACACATTGATAAATATATACCTTTCTATATAGGATTACATAGCTAATACATCCACATTAATTATATATCCAATGTCCCCCTCTCATCATCCATGCCTTCCGCTTCATCTCTCAGATGCGTGCATAGTGGCGAAGACAGGGGCAGCAAGGGCCCTGCCCCCCTAACATCACTATATATTGAGGCTAATATGAATGTGATCATTAGACAATTGCTGGTAAAATGTTTTAAGTTGATGAATTGGCCCTCCTTGTAAAGGAATAGCAATGCTTGCCCCCTAGCTCATTTATTTTTCATGGCTCCGCCACTGTGTGCAACAGTGCACGTTCTCGCCCCATCTTTTTAAATATCGATCTCGCACTTGTGCACTCCTTCATAGTCTCCCTCCACATGGCCCCTCGCACCATCTTCTAGCCCCCCACCGGATTTTGCCACATGTACAATCTAGTAGAATCCATGGTTGAACTTAAGCATAATCCACAAACCTCAAAACACAAGTGCTTCTCCTTTGTTCTAGAATCTTCCGTATCGTAAGTGCCCAAACTTTTTTTCTAGTTGAATTTCCATTATTAGTTTTTACTTTATGCTTTACAACGCACAATTCCAAGAATCATAAAATAGATTAAGGGCTTCTTTGATTCATAGGATTCTCAAAGGAATTTTGGAGGATTCTAATCCTTAGGAATTTTTCCTATCTTGGTTGTTTGATTAGTAGGATTGTAAACCATAGGAATTTTTCCATAGGATTCATTTGCACTAGATTTCATAGGAAACATTCTATCCACTCAAACCTCGTTGAAAGAATTCTACATTTTATCTATGCACAATCAAACACTCGTATAATCGTGTAGGATTCAAGACGACATTCCACTCTAATCCCATGTTTTTCCTATTCCTGCCTTTTGGAAATCCTACGAATCAAAGAGGCCCTAGCTTTTTCATAAAAACTAATTGATTTTGAATGAGATGAACTATAAGAATTAAACGAACGTCTAAATCATGCATATATGACTCAAAGCTTAAATGATATATTTTGGTATTTATTCATAATTTGGTTGCCAAATCTGATGCGTGCAATGCATGTGTACCTTACTAGTACTTCGAGTAAGTGCAAAACACGTAAATTATAATTCCAATGGCATGCTACATAGTGTCTTTCAGTTCATGAAGCCACATGGCACATGTGGAGGCATCGCCGCGACCTACTTGTGTGGATTGATCACAGTGACGTGCTGTCGGTTCCAGAAGAATGTACTCGTCCTCTCTGAGGCACACTGGTAGTACATGCACAAAGCAAAGATGTGCACGCACGCCACGCACACACTCATTCCCTCGCATGCACACGCGGGTACACGGGGGGGGGCATTTTTGTACGAAGATCCACCCCATGTGATAATTTTACGCATGTAAAGTCCTTCACTTCATTGATGGTCAATTAATATAGCAGATGCAAATTGAGTGGACGTCAGAGAGGAAGAAAGACATTACTACTCTAGTGCGTGCACGTGAGTAGTTAAATCATGGGTTGCTACTTCCATTGGTCTCCTTCGTATTTTGTGCCAATTTTTAACCATATTTTTAAGTAACATAATATTTATGCATGTCATAAAAAGTGACACGAAAAAGGGGGCCAATAATCCAGGACGCAGGCAGCATGATCAATTTTTGCCAGGGCTACTGTTGGTGGCCTTTGTATTTAAATATAGATGAAGTGGAGTAGTATTATCTTTATCTTAGCCTCGTAGGGATCTCCCAGTGCCTAAGCTCACATCCCTGCCTCGCCCACCGGATCTCGCCATGGAGGATCCCCCCATGGATAATCCCTTAGATCCCAGGATCCCACAGGCTGCCCTCTCACTGCGGTCCACAGCACGACCGCCTTTGAGCGAAACCCACATGTGTTTTAGAGGGGATCCAATGCTCTAGAATCACAAATCGGTGGCGCCGGAGGACATGCTAGGGCTGCGCTTCAGGTGGTGGGAAGCAAGGGCAAATCGAATCGAGGAAGCATTGTATCGATTGGAGAGAAGTTCCAAGGAGCTGCGCATGGCGCAGCACAAAGCGGAGGCGCATGTCGATTTCAGGGGAGAGATGTTGAGGGATGTCAGCATCTGGCAGTGTCGCGTTGATTTCGAGCTAGGGCTAATGGTAGAGATCATATTCACGGAGTCGACTGCGGAGGAAACAACGCGCATGCCTGCCACTACAAAAAAAGACACATCCGTGACATTTTGGGCCTAACGAAAAAAAAATTCTGTCATACATATGACACTTCTATGACGATAATTGTGACAAAACCCGGTTTCATCATAGATGTGGTGGGCTCCTACTTCTATGACAAAAAATCATGACAGAAAATGGGCTTTTCGTCCTGGGCGGGCCGGAGACGCAGCTGCATGACATTCTTTGGGCCATCCATGACGGAAAAAACCATGGTAGAAGCGAGGGGGAGGAAAATTTCGGGGAGTTCCCGGTTACGGTGGGAGGTCGGGGGCCGAGCGATGCGCGTTTCTCTCGTACACGTATGCGCGTGTGTGCGAGGCGTTGGCTCTAACTGAACCCGAGCGAGGCATTGGGCTCTAACACCCGAGCGATTGCACTGCAGGATACGCATTACTGAACCCGAGCGATCGATCGATGGCTGTTAACTGAACCCGATCGAGCGATTCCTTCGCTACTGCTGCTAACTGAAGCCGATCGATGGGATGAACAATGAGCGTTGCGGGGGGGTTTGGATGAACAGTGAGCGTTGCTGGGGGGGGGGGTTGGATGAACCGTGAGCAGTGGCGTTGCCTCTGGATGAACAGGACCCCGTGGTGTGGTGGAGGGCTGGATGAACAGTAGACGGTGGAGGGGTGCCCATGGAGGGGTGGATGAACAGGACCCCATGGTGTGGAGGGCTGGATGAACAATAGACGATGGAGGGGTGCCCGTGGAGGGGTGGTTGAACAGGACCCCGTGGTGTGGAGGGCTGGATGAACAGTAGACGGTGGAGGGGTTCCTGTGGAGGGGTGGTTGAACAGGACCCCGTGGTGTGGAGGGCTGGATGAAGAGTAGACGGTGGAGGGGTGGTTGAACAGTAGCCAGTGGAGTAGCGCGCGGTGGAGGCTGGATGAACACGTGCCCATGGAGGCTGGAGGAGGTCGACGGTGGAGATGAACAGTATCCCGTGGAGTCCCGTTTTGCGGTACGCCACACCCCTCCTGATGAACAGGACCCCCATTTCGACCGTAGCGCTCCAACACAAGTCCGTTTCCTCCGTTTTGCGGTACGCCACACCCCTCCCGATCAACAGGACCCCCGTTTCGACCGTAGGAGGTCCGTATCCTCCGTTTTGCGGTATGCCACACCCCTCCCGATCAACAGGACCGCCGTTTCGACTGTAGGAGGTCCGTTTCCTCCGTTTTGCGGTACGCCACACCCCTCCCGATGAACAGGATACCGTTTCGAACATGCCCGGTCGAACACAAGGCCGTTTCCTCCGTTCTACGGTACGCCAGGCCTCGTTTCCATCGCCTGTTCCGTCCAAGCCCTCCTGATGAACACAACGCATTCCGTTACCTCCCCATGAACACGACGCATTCCATTGCCTCCCCATGAACACGACGCATTCCGTTGCCTCCCCATGAACACGACGACGATGCTGTTTCTCCATTCCAACCCAGCCATGTACACGAGCCCTCGCCATACGTATGCACGAGTAGGCGTTCGAGACCCCGCCCGTATGTACACATACGTGGCCGTATTTTCTTTCTTGCACCCTGACCGTTGTACGTACGTGTACATGCTACGTGCGTGCCTCTACTAGGACACGTGCGTGCCTCTACATCCACCAGTATATATGTACGTACACGTTCGCGACCAGAATGACAACGCTATGTACGCTTCGACCAGGTGGGTCCCGACTGTCAGGCACTTCCTTGCGTGCGAAGATGTAGCTGGTGGGTCCCAGCAGTCAGGGAGGCGAATCGTTTTGTTTTTTTTTTGCCCAGACGCACTTCCTTGCGTGCGAAGGTGTAGCTGGTGGGTCCCAGCAGTCAGGGGGGAAACGTTTTTTTCACGAAATACGGTGGCCCGTCCGGTGGGTCCCCGCTGTCAGGTGGAGGAATAATTATTTTGCACGTAATAAGGAGGCACTTCCTTGCTGCGGCCATGGACCCAGCTATCAGCCTCTCCACTTATAGTCCACGTTCGATGGAAGTCGTTCCTTGACCACGTTGAGCACGCCGCGCCGAGAGCACCAGGGCGGTGGACGATGGCAAGGCCTAGGAAGGGGACGATAGGGAGCTGGGGAAGACGCGGCAGTGGAAGCCCGTGCGGAGAGGAGTACGAGCACTACTAGGGAAAAGCCTAGCATTAGTGCGGGTTTTGGGCCTATTAGTAGCGCGGGGACCGGCGCTACTAATAAGGCGCTACAACTAACGTATAGCAGTAGCGCCTGTTGTCCCACACTACTGCTATACATGAATAGCTGTAGCGCTCTTTAGAAAAGGGCGCTGCTGATATTATCTGCAGCGCTGTTTACTGGGAAGCGCTACTGGTAAGGCGCCGCTACTGCTAAATTTTCCCCCCTCGCTACTACTAGTTTTATTAGTTTATTTCCCTGCATATTTGTTTTGTATTCGAATAGGCTTTATACAGTAATCTTTAGCATATCATACACATACAAATGTAATCATAGCATATACATACAATTAGTCTCATCAAATCAGGTCATCATCATAATCATCATCCAACACAAAGTAGTCTCAGGTCATCATCTCAAAAATAGCGATACAAGTCTAGATTACATGCAAATACATCGGCATCCATCTAAACATTGATATACGCGAGAAGAGCTATCACTTTGAGTACATGAGTTCGTATCCCTCTCTCGCATTAGCGTGAACCTAAACTAACTACTGCCTATCGCTCGGAAATCGGAAACCGGTACACCTGGGCCTGACACTCCGGCCACCTGTCGTATATATACTCCTGGCATAGCACTTCTTCGCCATCTATGATCTATGCACCTGCATCGTCACATGAGTTGATTATATGCAACATATATAGTTCAGCAACAGAAAGAGACACACTTGGCAAAAATAGAAACACATATCATAAGCATAAATAACAAAGTTCATCATACCCCAAAATTCCCTAACTAGAGTGATTTTCGCTAGTCGAGGAGGAGGATGGTTTAATTACATCGCAAATAAAGTTTCACCGTGCATAAACTCAAAGTTTTGTCATACAGAAAGTATGGACTAAACGGACACATTGTCATATATCGACAATCACTCCAACATGTCGTTCCATCCATCCAAGTCAGGGAGATAGTCCTTGAGCTTAGTGAAAGGCTTCATGTTGAGACGCTGAGAGGCTATCCATGTTCGGACGTCTTCCCGCGACATTTGTCCTTCTCCGTAGAACATCCCTGTTTTTCCGACGACCTCCTTCATGATAATTTGGGCAAGTTCACGCTGGATGTTATAGAACTCAGCTTGAAGTCAATGATCCTTGATATCTCCTATGTCCTTTGCCCATTGCATAATATGGGCATCGCCGGATCTAGGTGACATGCGAAGGTTCTGGTGATCCCGTCTGTACTCCAGCATGTGGTGTAGGACATAGAATCCATCATTAAGAGAATCGTTCGGTTGCTGGATGCACCAGAAGTCGGTCTTATGGCCGAAGGCGGCCCTGCTGCCCCTTCTCTTCTTGTCCCTGACCTCTCCACCCCTTGCTTGGTAGTAAAACATAGCACTGTCGAGAACGTCCTTGATGTGGGTGTAATCCTTTTTGTGAATGTTCTTCGACGAGTCCAAGTAAACAGCGTGGGAGAATTGGGGGTAGAGGATGATGAGGACGGCGCGCCCGACGCTGCGCAAAATAAGTACACCTCAAATTAATTAGCCTCCACTATGCAAATGAATGATTTAAATCGAAGGAAGGATAGCAGCGCGGATGACTTACACGGGATGATAAGGCACGAGAATCATCTCCTTGTCCTTATTAGCGAGCATGAAATTGACGATGTAATCCCTCGCGTATTCACGGTGCTTTGCGCAGACTCCCAAGAAGCCCTCGTGCATGTAGTATGGGCCAGCGACACAGATACGAGATATCTGCTCAACCCCGATGATGTAGTTCATGTGCAAGGCATAAAGGCAGACAAACGTAAAATCCAACTTCTTCACGTGAAACATGTCGAATATGTAATCCCATCGGAGGAAGAACTTATCCGCGGGGAAGCTGTCGACGTACGACATTTGCCGCGGAATGTAAACCACGTAGAGTGGGTATCCTGGATCTTTCAAGGCGATGAGGCCTTTCTCTACCCGCAACACATCATCATGAAGTCTCCAAATATCGCCGAATCTGGCCCGTAGCACTGTTGTAGGTAGGATTGGTTGACCGGGGATATGCCATTTATCCGCATCGGGGATATCTATACGGTCCTGAAGCCGAGGCTGCTGAGGCGGCTAGATCATAGAATCAGCTTTTTTGCGTTTCCTCGCTCTCTTCCTAGACTTCTTTACTACCGGAAGGTCGTCAATAATACGTTGAGACGGCAATTCAGGCACCGACTCATGACGCTCAAACCCTGAGGAGGCGCCAGTATAGACATACTGTTCAGCGCCATCGTCGTCCTCATCCTCTTCCATGGCGACATCATCAGCGACTAATGGAGCCTCCTCCTTACCTCGTCCGCTATCACCCAACCCGACACCCGACGCTAATTGGGTAGGTGGGGTGTTGATGTTCATACCTTGCTGAGGCTGCGTGCTCGTGGGTGTGCTCCCGGCTGCCTCCAGACGAAGCAGACTCTTTGGCCACAACAGGACCCACCCATTGCAACAATCACCAAGCCGTCGCGGTGTCTCGTCGTCACCCCCCCTAGTATTGGAGGAGGCAAATTCTCGTGGCACGGTTTGACACTGGCCACGGAAACCTTGAAGACGTTCGGGGGGATCGGCCGGCTGTGGAACAATGGTTCCTTCGGCTTCATTATCGTCGCCTTCCCCACGTCCACCTTCTGGTCGCCGATGGTGTACAATATGGTGCATGGGGTTTCGTCGCCCTGCAAAGAAAAGTCTGCGACGTGAGACATCTGAAAGGCAACGAAAACGGGAGATTATACATTTATATTGAAGGGGGCCGGTGTGACAGATACCGTGAGGGCGTCGAGCTCAGCCAAAGACGAAGCACCACCGAGCACGTCCGGTGCAGGAGCAGGTGCGGGAGCCGGTGCGGGAGCCGGTGCAGGAGCAGGTGCTGGTGCAATGCTAGTCGAGCTGCTCCCCAAGAAGTCAGGAAGGGGAAAGTCCTCTGCATTTTTTTCTGGATATTGCCTTGTCCAAGTGAAAACGCCCGTCACCAAGGAAGTACACAAATCTGCAACCACCTATTTTGCGGCAGCTACGGCTGTTGCGACTGTCTGAGATGATTTCTTCTCAACCGCAATCTCAACCTTCTTGTCGATGTTTTCTTCAGTTAACCTCCATATTGCCTTTCTCTCCTCCGTGGTCTCACGGCAGTACTTCTTCCATGTGGCGCCGTCTCTAACACTGTGCACGTGTCCATACGACGGTCGAGTATCCACCAGTTGTCGTTTCAATATGTTCAACGCCCGATTGAATGGATTGTCCCACTTGGGCCTCGCTAATGCCTCAGACGGCGAATCACTTTCGGCCGCAATCCGGTGCTGCTCTCTCTGCAAAAGGCACAAGGATCATTTACAAATATGACTAACGTGTGCAGTCGAATTGATCAGAAACTAAAATTACCAGTAGTCTCATGAACTTCGTAATGACCAGTTTTGTCTCGTAAACCTTCTTCACTGGGTCCCAACGGTGTCGGGCCCTGAGGACGTTACGCTCCTGCGGGACAGTGAAATCCGCCAAGGGGTCTGTGATGCCCAGACTCACGGCTTCCGCGTCCTCCTTGGCCCATTTGGACCTCTTTCCGCCGTAACCACGGCTTCCGAGGTGGTGGCTCCCAATGTTCCTCTCTTGAAGCCCCTTCATGTACTTAGACTTTTTTGGCAGCTTTGGCCTCGCAAGCCTCCTTGAATATTTGAAACTGCTCTTCTGTGATTGTCGGATTATCCTTTACAATCTCGGAGTAGGGTTCCTTCTTGTCGATGATCTTTGCTTTCACTCGATTTTTCCAGGCGGCCAGCGCATCGCTAAACTTGGTCATGGCGTGTTTGTTTATCTTCTTCATTGCCGGGTCCTCATCTGGATCTTTATAATCCTTCTCATTCCGGCCCGGGAATAAGAATATCTGGTGAAACTTCTTTAGGAGGGAGCTCCTCATATTTTCTATCTTCTGTAGTTTCTCATCGTTGATGGTGGCAGTTGTCCGTACGATGCAGCCTATCTGATTGCCGTAGCATCTACGCGCTTCCTCGGGCGCCTTTGGCTCAAAATTTCCGTCGTCCACCTCCGTGACCACAAGTCTAGTAGTCCTGAGTTTGTTAGGAGGCTGTTGCCTCTTTGCTTTCGGTTCTACACCGGCTCCGCTCCCCGAGGCAGCGCCGGTCTCGATGCCGGTCTGAGTCTCAGTGCTAGTCTCGATGCCGGTCTAAGTCTCAGCGCCGGTCTTAGTGTCAGTCTCGATGCCGGTCTGAGTCTCAGCACCGGTCTCGATGTCGGCAAGGCTAAAAAATTCGTCTGCCGCCCGGTAGACGTCGTCGCATTCACCAGAACCCTGTCCTTCATCGTTGCTAGCCATGTTTCCTACGATTAAATCTAGTCAATTAATTCTAGACCTAATAAAATCAATAATGACATAAAAAATACCTATTGTTTTGCAGGAACGTTGACTCCTTCCCGGTGCAGCAAATCCCGGGCACTCGATATGTCTTAGTTTGTAGCACAAGTCATGCCGAAATTCACGGGAAATTTTGGCATGACCTTTGCTAAAAAGTGGACAAATCGAGAACCTGAATTTTTCCAGAATGGAAATGAATCAACATTCTGGCAAAACATAGGCCACTCGACTTCATTCCCTGGAAACAACAAAAGGCCACTTGGGCACAATCGAACCACTTCAATGTCGATTATGATCAATGAGCAAACACAATTGAGGATTTTTCATATATCATGCCCACTTCAAATTTGCATCTCCTAGTGTTTGACACTTCAAGAAAATCTACACAAATCTCATGCTCTCTGAAACTCAATTCAAAAACCAAATATAGATGGATGAACCCTAGAACTCAAATTATGTCCTACGTTTTTGTCCTAATAAAAATTCACTAAAAATTAAGAACCTACTAGACTTGCAACACTAATAGAAATTTATATATTTATATTGATTTTTTCCTCTAAACTAAATCCTACCACCCTAGTTAACATCTAGTTAAACCTTACTTTCCTAACATTTGTAATTAAACACTACAACCCTAACCCTACTGCCCTAGTTAAGCATATACATTTTTTCCTACGGTGAGGGAGGTAGGGGCATCTCTGTCAAATTAACCTAACTAATTAACCTAACTAAATTAACCTAACTAAATTCTTTTCCTAACTAAATTAACCTAACTAATTTAGAGATAGAGAGAGAGGAGGGGTGGGGGCTTACAGAGGATGGCTCCGGTGGTGGCACGGGAGGCAGTAGTGGCGAGGGAGGCGGGGGCGTCTCCACTGACGGCGAGGGAGGCAGTTGTGGCGAGGGTGGATCCGGTGGCGTCGACTGTGGCTCTGATGGCATCGACTGCGGCTCTGGTGGCCTTGATGAGGCCGCGCGGCTCCGGTGGCGTTGGGGGCGGCTCCGGTGGTGTCGATGGCGCGCGGCTCTGGTGGCTCTGGGGGAGTCGACGTCGGCAGGAGACAACGGCGAAGTGGGGCGACGGTGAATCGGGCAGACGGCGGCGGGGTGGGTCGAGGGATTTGGGGGAGAAGTGGTGGCGGGGGCGAAATGGTTTTTTGGTTAAGTCAAACTTAGTGGTAACCCTTTTCGCGAAATGCACTATAGGTAAGTTAGCTATAGCGATTTTCACAAAACGCGCTACTGCTATAGCTATGTAATTTCCTTCATATTTCTTATTTCCTTTTCTGTTTCTACAGCGGGGGTCTAGGAAACGCGCTGCAGCTACGTTAGCTATAGCGCCTCTTACGAACAAACGCTACTGTTACGTCTTTCTCCTTTTTTCTACTTTCTCATTTATTTTGCTCTACATTTTATTTTTTCCTTTCTCCTTTTTCTATTTCTTTATTTTTCATTTACTTTTCTTTTTGTTTTTTATTTTATTTTATTTCCATTAGCAGTAGCGCTCTCCGCGCGAAACGCGCTGCTACTTATGTGCTAGCGGTAGCGCGCTTTCCTCAAGACCGCTACTGCAATGCGTAGCCTATGGTTTAGCAAAAGGGAATATTAGTGGTAGCGCATTTTCATGCGCACACGCTACTACTACTATTGTATCTGTAGCGCGGTTTACGGACATGCGCTACTGCTATTTAGCACTAGCGCCCTTTTTTGACACGCGCTACTGCTAAATTTCTATGTATAAGGTTTTCCCTAGTAGTGGAGGGTTCACTGGTTCTGCTGCGAAGTGAGGCTACCGTCGCCGCAGGGCCTGGCCAGCGGTGGGAATAGTAGGGGGCGCTGAGGCCTCCGCGGCAGCATAGCCGACCACGGGAGGCAGGAGCATGCGGCACGACCGGCGCTGCTTTGGGCGACTGGAGCAAGAAGACCAGAGGTTGAAGAAGCAATACGGCCGTTGGATGGACATCGTACGGTCACTGGAGCTAGAATCGTTCATATTGACTAAACTTGACAAAGGCCCCCATCCCAGTCAACTTAGTAGGCCCACAAGTCAGCCTACCACCATGGTGGGTCCCAGCTAGCAGGGGGGTATTCATTTTTTGTGTGTAATAAGGAGGCACTTCCGGCGGGTCCGAGCTGACAGCGGGGGGAACGTTTTTTTCGCGAAATACGCTGGCCCGTCCGGTGGGTCCGAGCCGTCAGGGGGAAACGTTTTTTTCACGAAATAAGGTGGCTCGTCCGGTGTGTCCCTGCTGTAAGGTGGAGGAATAATTATTTTGCGCGTAATAAGGAGGCACTTCCTTGCGGACGCCTGGACCCAGCTGTCAGCCTCTCCACGTACAGTACTCTTTCGATGGAAGTCGGTCATTGACCACGTTGACCACGCCGCGTCGAGAGCACCAGGGCGGTGGTCTGGACGACGGCGAGGCCTAGCAAGGGGACGACGTGGAGCCGGGGAAGATGCAGCAACGGAAGCCCGCGCGGAGAGGAGTACGAGGGTTCACTGGTTCGGCTGCGGTGTGAGGCTGCCGTCGCCGCAGCATAACAGGGGGTGTGGGTGAGTGGAGGGATGGCCTGGCCAGCGGTGGGAGTAGTATGGGGGTGGTGAGGCCTCCGCGGCAGCACAGCCGGCCACGGGAGGCAGGAGCAAGCGGCACGCCCGGCGATGCTTTGGGCGGCTGGACCATGAAGACCAGAGGTTGAAGAAGAACTACGGCCATTGGATGGACATCGTACGGTCACTGAAGCTAGAAACGTTTATTATTGACTAAGTTGACAAAGCCCTTGGTACGCTCCAACTTAGTAGGCCCACAGGCCAGCCTCCGAAATGGTGCACCCCAGATGTTGGGGGGAGGAATCATTTTTTGGGTGGCCGAAGCTAAGAATATCCGAGATTGAAGAAGAAGCACGACATCCGTTGGATAGACATCCAACAGCCACGGCTGCTAGAACCGTGTGTTGACTATAATAAGTTGGCAAAGCCTTGCATACGCGTCAACTTATTTGTTTTAGGGGACGCGTCACTTAGTAGGCCCACAACTGTGTGGCAGAGAACTTATAACCCATTTGCGTTTTTAAGAATGTACATCCCATTTTGGAATTCTAACGGAATTTACAAGAGCCCATTTACAGTTTGTTAAAAGTACAGCCCATTTTCTAGCTAGGACAATGATTAATAATTTCAACCAACCGTTGAAGACAGAATTCAATAAAATTTCCCACATTTTGATGGGCTCCAAAATATTTTTATCCCGAAATTTCTAGTCAGATTAAATATAAATTTGTATTACGTAAAAATCCAACGAAACATTGCGCGCGCAACAATGAAAATTTAAGATTTTCAAAATCCATAAATAATATTTTATAAACTAATTTCGTGTTTGGTGAATTTTTTATAGTTACTGCCCACTTTTTATAATTACATCCCATTTATTATTTTTTAAAGCCCATTTTCCTATTAATCCTAATTCATCCCTCCTAGGAAAGATTTGCAGCCCAGCGGGGCGGAGAATAACAAGTTGACCTTGCCTGGGTATTCCTCCAAAAGACGTATAGCTGGGCTAGCCATTTTCATCTTGAAAGAAATTAGTATCTGGGCTCGATATCTGGCCTAGGCTAGACGGGCCACAGCCCGCCCAGTTAATACCCTGCTCTCCTCTGAACAACAACGAAATCATCACCAAGAAAAACTCTGCAGTGCTCACGCCTCAAAAACACAAATACTGCTCGAGCTGCTTGGTCCCAGCTGTCGGCGGCACCTTGTGCAATGCTCTCGTTTATATTGACTACATAGGTTGACAATGGTGTGGGACCGTGATGTCAGGAAACCAGGAGAAAGCAAAAAAATATAGTTGTACATAATAAGGAGGCACTTGCGTACGTACGGCTATGGCCCTAGTGGGTCCCTAGTGTCATCCAGTCAAAATAAAGTCATCGCCTGAATCCTCATGTTCGTTGACGATGTTAACAATGCTTGGTGCCACGGCGAGCACAACAACTCGAAGGACAACGGAGAGGGCCTTGCGGGCCCTACGGATGGTCTGATAGAGCGCCCGCTATTCATTCAGGAAGCCAGGATCATTGGACACCTATGAGCACCTTCGAGAAACTGAGACGGCATGAAATGGTAAGGCCGCGCTTGGGAGCTCTCATTTATTTCAAACCTGTATTAACATACAAGTGTAATTTACTTGTCATCGAAAACAATGCGTAAAATACAGGCGTAATGAAACCGAGGGCCTGAGGCGTATAAGTAAAACCGGCGGGTTACGCGTGTAATTTGAGAGACCAGTGTATATTTTACGAGCACTTCTATATGGACGACATTACCAGACGATACATGCACGACGTGCGTATCATGCCATCCATGGGCAAGGCTGAAACAGCAGCTAACGGCAGGATTAGCAATCGTCCAAGTGTCGTTCAGCGTTTTCATCGTGTGTCAAGTACTTCCAATATTTTACTAGTCGAAATCGACCAACCAAGCGCCTTCGCCCAAGACCATCTGCTTTAATTTACAAGTGTTAGTTTTACAAGTGGTTTTGGTTGGAAAATAACGATCCAATCATGACCTAATATCATGAGTTGGTCAGAAGATCATATGGTTTCACATCTAGCCTACCCGACTTGTCATATAGGCTATGAATGAAACATCAGACAATGGACTTCTTAAGCACGGAAACAACAGAAGAGGATGATTTTCTTAACAAGAAAATCATTGGCATTAGATCGACATGCAAAACAATACGAAGCATTATTCTCAAGAGGCACGGTGAACAGCTCGTGATGCTGCATGCCACAACATTCCAAGCTCAACTTTGCAATCAAACACAAGGCCTCGCATTACATAGACAATATTCAGAACAAACTCTTAACACAGGAATATCTCAGCAGAGTAACTATTTACTTCTAAACTGAACACATGAATAGGAAAAAACACTCGACGCTGCTCATAGTAAGGGCCTCCCACTCAAAAATATCAAATGCATGTCTTCTGGCTAACATCAATGAGCAAATTTTGACAAGGTTTTCCAATTCCAATATGTTAAACTAACATCTTCTTGCTAACATCAATGATTAAACTTTGATAAGCTTTTCCTATTCAAAATATGTAATGCCTCTGATCGTGGAGTCCTGTCGCTTCTTGCTAACATCAATGATTAAACTTTGACAAGCTTTTCCCATTCAAAATATGTAATGCCTATGATCGTGGAGTCCTGTCGCTTCTTGTACTTGTTTGGGCACTTCTTGCCCAGGGCACTCCACGTGTTGTTAAATTGCCAATGGTCTCTACAGACTAGTCATGTCACCGGTGTCTAATATTTATGGCACCGGCTATAGCAATGGAGGGATTCGGTGCCAAACTAAGAAAAGGTGAAATTGGCACCTCTTTTGGCCTACATAGTGGAAGGCCTAATACTCTGTAAAGCTTCTCGGTCATTCCTTCTGTAATGTAGTGCAAACAATGACTGCTTCTTTCTGCAAAGTGGAACGACCAACTGGACCCAGTAATGCAGCAGTTTGCCTTGGACACATTGGCTCCTTTTGTGTAGTTGAACTAAAATCAAAGTCGGAATAAAACCGAGCTTTAATTTTGATATCCCTGTAAGCAACAAAAGGTATAAGGGAAACAATTACTGAGAAATAACGGTTGATGACTTGTACTCCCAGAAGAGAAACATCTACTGATCTACCTTATCTTAATGGGAAACAATGCAGGAGAGTAGCAATTCTCAATCAGTGTGATTCATTCATATTAACTGAGACATTATCTTAACAATGCCTTGTTTCAAGATGTATAAAGAATGAAAAAGAAGAAAAGTATCATTCCTAAAACAATGCGACTGATTCCTTTTAACAGAGACATTATCTTAACAATACCTTGGTTAAACATGTAGAAAGAACTACAAAGCAGGATAGTACCATTTGTAGAACACTGTAAGTCTGTAACTGATATATAATAACAGAGACATTATCTGAACAATACATTTCTTGAACATGTACTCCGGCCGATCCCTAATAGAAATGGTACTCCTGCCGATCCCTAACAAGTGTTTGCAGTTTTGAACTAATATTCAGTTCCAGGGTAGAGTGGGCGCAACAACAGTATGTGCTTCCATCTACTTATAAAGGGGGTGATGCAGAGTTTGTTGTAACAAAGTAACAAGCATCATGTCTGGGTTGGTTCCATTTTTGTTCACTACTTAATGGGAAAAGACAACAATCCAATAGCTTCAATTCAACATTTATTTAAAACAGTACCAATACAAGTAGCAGAACATCTCAAAGCACACTGCACAATCATATGGATGAAGGCATGTACCGACCTTTCATTAGACCGACAATGATAAAATACTAATCTGCCAACACGAATAGGAAATCGAATCTCGTTTTGTGCAGTTGCACTGAAATCAAGCAAAGTGTTTCGCATAGCGAAGCAAAATGTCGCAATAGCAACAAGTTGAATAGATATCCCTGTATAAACAGAGGCAAAAAAGGAATCAATTATTGGCTAATAAAGGAGGATTAAACATGCGGCCACAAAAATGGTAGTCCCGCAAATCCCTAACAAGTGTTGCAGTTTTGAAATAAGATTCAGTAGTTAATTCTGAGAGTGGCATCAATTACTGGCTTATAAAGGGGGTGATGCTGAATTTGTTGTAACAAAGCAACAAGCATCATGTCTGGGTTGGTCCCATTTTTCTTCACTACTTAATGGGAAAAGACAACAATACAATAGCTTCAATTCATCATTTATTTAAAACAGTACCAATACAAGTAGCACATCATCTCAAAACACACTACACGATCATGTGGATGAAGGCAAGTACCAACCTGTCATGACGCACATAAGATCACGTACAAATCTGGCAACACGAATAGGAAATCCAATCTCGTTTTGTGCAGTTGCACTGAAATCAAGCAAAGTGTTTCGTGTAGTGAAGCAAAATGTCACAATAGCAAAAAGTTGAATAGATATCCCTGTATAAACAGAGGCAAAAAAGGAATCAATTACTGGCTAATAAAGGAGGATGAAACATGCGGCCACAAAAATGGTAATCCCGCCAATCCCTAACAAGTGTTGCAGTTTTGAAATAAGATTCAGTAGTTAATTCTGAGAGGGGCTTCAATTACTAGCTTATAAAGGGGGTGATGCTGAATTTGTTGTAACAAGGCAAAAAGCATCATGTCTGGGTTGGTCCCATTTTTGTTCACTACTTAATGGGAAAAGACAGCAATACAATAACTTCAATTCTTCATTTATTTAAAATAGTACCAATACAAGTAGCACAACATCTCAAAGCACACTGCACAATCATGTGGATGAATGGCATGTACTGACCTTTCATGAGACAACCAACATAAAATACGAATCTACCAACACGAATAGGAAATCCAATCAAGTTTTGTGCAGTTGCACTGAAATCAAGCAAAGTTGCTGGTGTGACATTTAAGTTTTCTATAGCAACAAGTTGAATAGATATCCCTGTTTTAGGAGGCAAAAAAGAAAACAATTACTGGCCAATAAAGGACGATGAAACATGCAGCCACAAAAAGAAGCATCTACCTTATCTTGATGGAAAACAGAGTATAGGACAGTAGCATTTCTAAAATGGTTGCATTGATTCATATTAACAGAGAAATTCTTTTAAAACAGATCAGTAGTTAATTCTGAGATTAACAACAGCAAAATAGCTGCATGGGACATGCCAGCACCATGTGCGTCCACACGTATAAATGGGTGATGCAGAGTATGTAGCCAAGCATCATATATGCGTTGGTTCCATATTTGTTCTCTTTGAACCTTCTTCCTATGTGAGGGCAGCAAATCTAGTCGTGCACAAACTACCCGACCCCCCAGTTTCTTTCCCTTTTCAACAAAGAGATTGGTTCCTTACAGATGTGTGTACTGGGTTACCCCCTTTTTCCCTTTTCGACCTACAAAGCGGCTGGATAGCTAGTCTATACTACTTTCCGCCCCTCCTTTCCTCATTGAACCACGTCCTAGATTCTTGCTCCAACCCACCATACCCTTCTTTCCTCTTTGAACCAAGACCTAGATTCGACTACAGATCAAAAAAGATCCACATACAGCTAGAGCAACAACGGTTTCAAAGAAACTTATATCTTAGGGTCGTCGGTATGTGGCAAGGCGTGCGACGTGAGGCCGGATCTGCCCACACTACGTACAACAGCGAGGAAGAAGCGGTCGGTGGCCCTCCCGCACAGGCGCTGGGTGAAAGAGAACAGCGCAGCCGGCAGTGGATTGCCTCCCTCGCCGAAGGCGATAGAGTGAACGCTGCACCTCCTCCCCTTCCCGGTGCGACGGGATACGGACGCCTCCTTCAGCAGCTGTGAGGGGGGAGAGAGAGACAAGAGGCCAACGTAGTCTTGTTTAGATTTGGTGAAGAGAGGGTGAGAGACTGTGAATATAGCAAACCCTAGCAAATGAACGCTGAGCCTCCAATGTGTAACATATATGTAGGCGGCGAGCGTGTGGAGAGTGCAAACCCTAGCGAACAAGTGCTGAGGTACTGCTTATATATATACTACTGTAGTACGGACTGAGCTCCGGTGCCTTCACTGCACCTGCTTTTGGCTGTATGACAGGTGAGCCAGCCACATTTTGGGCCCACCTGTCATAAAACCCTAGCGAAAATTGCACCAACGTGAAAGACGACTGCGTCTCCAACACAACCAAGGTGAACTGACGAAGGATATCATCTTTGTGCATAACAAGCGAAGAGCACTGATGGAAGACATCTTGTTTTTCGTCGAAAATCGATCAGCTTCACCAGCCGACGCAACCATGAGGCACAACCATGAGCATCGATAGGTCATCGTGGTGATGCATCATCCATTTGGTATCAAGTTTGGGTGAGGCACCTAAGAAGTTCGACAAATCCTCACTGTAGTCTGTTTCTACTCAGTTATCAAGCTCGAGGAAGGAAGAACCACGTGGCAGAGGACAATGAGGCGGAATAACAATGGCCATCCAATTTTGTGCAGTTCCACTAAAATTGCGGAAGACATGCCCGGGTATGGAGACACGCATCGCTGTTTCCAAAAATATAAAAAAGGGTTAGCAACGACATCGCAATTGTCAATAAGAATTAATGAAAAGTACACCAACAAACAGAAGCATCATAATTATCTTGATGGGAACTAAACCAGGATACCCGAGAAAAAAAGCATTTCTTCATTTAACCTGTGATAGTACTACCACCATATGGACAATGACCGCACAACCACCATGTATTTTTTGTCGAAACAACACGTATACCTCCACCGAGGCATAAATCAGGACAACTTTTTGAGTGGAATTTCCTCTATAATAGTACTAGTAGGTGATGTTGGACCAGCCGACGAACCCTAGCTACTATGCATGGGGAGCTGGGGAGTAGTCGCATAGAAGAAAACCCGCACCCAGCGACCTGGGGAACTGGACCTGTACAAGAAGTTATACCTCAGGTGGGCGAGATGTCGTTTAGGCGGGCGGGTGGGATCTGCCCACACGACGGCAGCGAACAAGGGTGCGGAGGATCTTCGTCCGCGCTAGCGCTGGCTCCGAGAGGACGGTGCACATCGGCTTCCTCCGTCGCCGACGGCGACAACGTCAACGCTGCACCTCCTCACCTCCCGCAGCGGACGGGATTCGGCTGGATCTGTGACCACCGGCGAGGAGAGAGATAGAGTGGACACTGTCATCTTGTTTTGATATGGAGAGGGTGAGAGAGCGAGACGCGAGAAACTCTATCAAACAAGAGGCTATAATGGAGTAAAAAAAATCTCTCCATAGTAGTGGTTTTAAATAGAATACGCACGTTCCCAGAAAAAAGAAACGAAAACTGGCAGACAATTTTTTAAGGGTCTGTCTAGGACACATCTAGATGTGACATGTTATGTCACATATAAGTTGATGTCCACCGTGTTTGTGTTCTTTTCCTAGTTCTTTTTTGTTTCTTGTTGCTACATTAAATTCTTGTGGGAGCTTAGATGTGATATACTTAAATAACATCTATATGTGAATTAGACAAACTGATTCTCTAACATACCAAGAAAGAAAACTCGATCAAAAACACGCCCCCGCTTCCAAGTCGCAGGAGTCGTCGCGCACACACACATAGACATACACATGCATATCCGTGTTTACGTAAAATTCCATTTCCATTTCCATCTCCATCTCCAATCATATTTGTCCAACTGGCACATTATTTACGTTGTTAATTATATACGCAGCAATATTAACATACAACATCTCTTGTTTGCGCACGTCCGGACCGTTGCCACGGCCGGTCCTGACCAACCCGAACCCTCTTCATCACCCGCGCCTGCTTCCCGCCCGAAACGGCCAGTGCCGCATTCATGCCCGGCCAGAGCGGACGCGACCTCTCACTGGCGTCGGCATTGAAGCGGCGCGCCGGCCGAGAGAGCGTCGCCTGCGCTGCTTCCGGGTGCACGCGGCTGCTCCACGTTCAAAGGTCGCAATAGCCGGCTACAACATGCGCGATCTCTTCTACTAGTAAGTTCTTGGGAGTCCGTGCTACAGCTAGCTGTCCTCCGCCAACTCGTCAATCTCTTCCAGTAGTGCTAGTACTCCATGGCGCGATCCATTGACAAGCAGGCGGGAAAGTTATGGTATACTACTCGGTTTGCGGTGAGTGGCATGCCGAGCGACCATGTGGGGTCGAGCCGTGGAGGAGGGTGAGACACGGACACGACAGACGTGATTTAAATGTTGGTTTTGCTCGATGGCACTATCCAACGAAACGAAACGTTGGCTTCCCTCCGTTTCCATTTTTTCTCCGGAAAAACGGAAACTTTTCCACACCATTTTCATTCCTATTCCAAGGTTGCCCCATTACAACATTCCATCAAATACAAAGGAAAACTAACACGCATGCTGATGCATCTCAATGATTCACAGATCATAGACAATATTTACTTCACAACTAAAGAAAAAAGATGTGAGAGCGTGTACGATAGAAAAACTACTGATGGGGTCACTACAACTTAAACCCTAAACCCTAAACATGATATAATTTCCTGGCCAGGTAGAACCTATTGAAGGAAAGACGGCTGGCACCTTCGGATCATACGATGCTTTTGTGCAGTTCCACTAAAATCGACTTGAGCATCCCTGATGGCAAAGATATTGCAGAAGTGTGATTAGAATAATAGTACTGGCACTAGTTCATGAGACATAAACTCATCACAAGTAGAAGCCGGTAGAAGTAGAGAAAGATCGACATGGAGATGGAGCTACGGCAGTGGAGCAAGCTGGCTCCAAAAGGAAGATGGACTACCTGGGACGTCGGGCTATAGCTAGAAGGGCGGTTGGGACGCGGCATCGGCCCATACCGCGGTGACCCCCGATTGGGATGCACCGACTGTGGATTTTCTCCCTCGTCGATGTCGACCGCGTCTACGCAGAACATTGTTCCCTTCCCTCAGCTGCGGGATCAGGCCCATCGTTCTATGCTTGTGAAGAGAGCAACCTAAGCAAGCAGGCTTGTAGCTTAGGCTCCTGCTAGTGTATATATAGTGGTTTTCTTTTTCTCACCATTTCAACCATTTTATATTGTGTACGTGTCATTCAAGAGTGAAATGATGGTTGCTTCTTCTGACTAACTTACTGTGTGATTTGACTGCTCCTTAGTGGCCCCTACACGCACTCCCCCTACGTGTATGCAACAGTCACACGTACACATGGACGCAAAAACGCATGCGACGCCCTAATGCATGCATGTCCAAGCACACGACGAAACACACACGGTCATGCTCAAGTGCTCAACCTACACGTGCATGCACACAAATACTCAGTCATGGTGAGCTAGTGACCGTATGAACACCGGAAAATATATATATTGAGCGCAATGAGCGTATTATGAAGTCCACTGACCGTATTTTTACAAATATATAGTGACAGACAGTGTATTTATCTTGTTTGAAATTAAGCCATATTAATCGGAGAGGAGGCAGCATGGACTAGCATTACTTTGTTGTGTCCCGTCAACTTGCCGAACAAGGAGAAGTTTGCAGGACAGGAGAAGCTTGCGCGCGGGGGCTCGCAGGACAAGGAGAAACTTTTGACTAATGCAAGCTCTCCCTTGCTCAGGCGGTGGATGTGCAACAGTTAATTCGGTGTCAGATTTCCAGAAACATACACTATACTACTAGTGCTATTATTGTTCGACTTCCCGAAAAACCAAGCGCAAAGTTTACTAGTACTACTACTATAGTCCATAAAGGTACGTACTATACTAGAACTAGGAACTGGATGGAGGAGTGTCTGCACTCTTATTATAAGTTTAAAATGTGATAAAGCAATCTTCAAAACATTTGGTTCTCTTTGAGGGTTCTCGCATGTGATAATGGAAGTTGATTGCATGGAACACTCGCCACAATTCTCACTTAATTCTGGCTCATATCCTATTACAAATATTAGCGCTCAGTAATATTTCCTCTTTTTTGTTATTCAGCATGTAAACAGGTCAGCAAACCTTGCGGTGCATCTTCGTGCGAACCGTGCTTGCTACACTTTGAATGTGGCCGAGAGCTGGCTTGATGAAACACCTCGCTTCCTACTTCTTTTTTTGCGGGGTACCTCGCTTCCTAGTGACCAGTGTCTTGGATGATCGTCCTAAGAATGCTTATATATGAATAAAGCTCTCTCATTTACCCGCAAAAAAGATTAAGCCATATTAACCGGAAAGGAGGGAGTATGGACAAGCACTACTTTTTGGTGTGTCCCGTCAACTCGCAGAACGAGGATAAGCTAGCAGTATAAGGTGAAGCTCGCTTACACCTTTTGACTAATGCAACCTACCCTCGGTGGACATGCATCAGTCCATTCGGTGTCAGATTGTCAGAGGCATACATTGTAGTACCCAACATGCGGAGTACCATCATTGTTCGACTTCACAAAGGGGCGAAGAGCCAAGCGCAGTAGTACGCGTACTTGGTTTTGCACCTTCATACTAATCCACCCTTCGTCACAGTTTACAGGGCGCGCTTCATTATGATGCATTTCTCTCAATGCATTTCCACCACCAGAGAGACTTTAGACGCATTTGGTTTAATGCTCAATTAATTAGGGCGTGGTAACCGCAATCAAGTCCAGAATTTTCTCTCCATGTACTGTACTACTACGGAGTGCATGCATGTGTGTGCCCGCGGTGGAAGCACTACATGCATGTGTGTACGCATTATTCCCTTTAGTAATAGACACTGTGCTATAACTACCAATGCAATTTTTCAGGATGATCGCTAGTCGCCTTGGTCCCACAGACTTTTTTATTTTTTCTGAAGCGCGCTGTATGAATAGTGCCGGATGGAGTAGTATGAGCGGATTCAAAGAAGAGCCTATTGATGGTTGCTTCTTCAGAGCAACTTACAGTGGGAAAGGTGGGGCTTATGATTTGACTACTCATTACTCACTATTAATGCGGCGCAACGACCGGGCTAAGTCTCCCATGCGGTTGTGCACTACCCCCTCGGTTCTTAAATATACTCCGGAGTATTTGTCTTTCTAGAGATTTCAACGAGTGACTACTCAAATATTTGTCTTTTTAGAGACTTCAAATGGACTGGCACATACGGATGTATATAGACATATTTTAGAGTGTAGATTCACTCATTTTGCTCCGTATGTAGTCACTTGTTGAAATCTCTGTTAAGACGAATAGAATATTTAGGAACGGAGGGAGTACACATATGAAGCAAAATGAGTGAATCTACACTCTAAAATATGCCCGTTTGAAATTTGTAAAAAGATAAATATTTAGGAACTAAGGAGTATAATTTTGTGCATGGCACATGGACCCGAATGATGAAGAGGCTTCTGGCAATGCTATCAAGCTTCCATCATTTGTTTACATAATTGATGTACTATGCAAATAATTTTCCAGCGACATGAAATTGTACAATGGTGTGAGCTTTCAGCTTTTGTTTCGCGTTTCTTGCCATTGATGCTCTTTTGGAAACAATAAAAAACTAACTTCCTTGCTAATGCATGTCAATTATTAGCAGATCAAAGCTAATAATTACTCCCTCCGTCCCATAATATAATAACGTTTTTGACACTAATGTAGTGTTAAAAATGTTATTATATTTTGGGACAGAGGGAGTACATTACAACTGAAGACAAAGTTGTGAGAAGGTGTTAAATTAAAATTGATCCATGCTTTCATTGGCAGCAACGTCCCCCAGCTCTATCTAAATCAACAAGGCATGTTGGGAAAAAAGTAGCTGTCTGGAGCATGCAACATTCCGATAATTTTGTGCAGTTCCACTAAAATAGAGCTGAGCGTCCCTGTTCCAAAGATATCAAGTGTGATTACAATAATAGAGGACTGCTGATGAAACAATAAACACACAAATAGAAGCCGGTCACCTTTGCAGTCTCTCTTAAGACTAACTAGTTGGAGAAGATTAGGCTCGGAGTTGGATGAGGAGGATAGAGAAAAACCACTCTCCCTTTGTGCAGTCGCACTGAAATGTAGAGACGTTGCCCATGTGACATTTTAGTACAACTGCACAAAACACTCTTAAGAAAAAAGTGATTTGTGCAGTTCACCAAAAGGTCGCAATAGCAACGAGGTGAAATGGATAGCCCTGTTTGCAAAAAAAGGTAGAAAGGAAACAATTACTGGCCAATAACAGTTGATGACACATGCGACGACAAAAAAGAAGCATATTCCTTGTCCTAAGGGAAGATAACATCACGGTTGTGTTTGTCTAAAATGGTGTGAGGACGAGAATGCAATATGGAAACTACGCAGGACGAGCTACGTTTTGGGTAGAGAACTATGGAAGATCCACATGCAGCAATGTGGGAAACGAGCAGTGGAGGAAGGCCGGAGGGGATACCTGGAGGTCGTCGGGATGTAACTAGGTGAGCGGCGGCGGGCGGAATCTGTGAGCAGGTGGCGTAGGCCGGTGTGTACCGCAGATCGGGATGTGTTGCCTCGGCGCCGTCGAACGGAGAAACGATGCACTTCCTCCCTTTCCCCCGGCGGACGGGATGCGGCCGGATCAGCGACCAACGGTGAGAGAGAGAGAGGCCACTGCACTCCCTTTCCCCCGGCGGGCGAGATGCGGCCGGATCAGTGACCAACGGTGAGAGAGAGAGAGGCCACCGCACTCCCTTTCCCCCGGCAGACGGGATGCGGCCGGATCAGTGACCAACGGTGAGAGAGAGAGAGAGAGGCCACCGGAGCCTTGTGTGAGATACTCTGAAGAGTGGACTACCTTTTCCTCCATAAAAATCGTTTTATATTCTGTGTACGTGCCATCGAGCGCTATAACTTTATTTAAAAATAACGCGGCAATGCGTCAAGTCGAACTTTGTTTCGTGCACGTGTGGTACACGACCTCCCTAGGTAAACAACCACTACAAGTGTTTAAATTAGCACGTGGGCTGCCATTTCGTAAAGAAATGAGCTCCACTGTGTACCCGCACGGGTGTGGCTGGGCACGAAGTGTGAGTACGTGCACGATGGACCTATTCTCTTCTTGTATACGTACACCACCTACGTGGGGTTGCGTGAGAGAGATACAAACCTAGAGAGATATAGTGTGTGGGTTCTTGAGAGTTTTTTTGTGGGGGGGGGGTCAATCAAAATATTTAACATATGCAATGTGTGTGAAATAGAGTCCTAGATATAACATATATATATATGGAGGGGGCGATCCACGAGAAGAGAGTGGAGGTATCATCGGCTTGAGGTGTCCATAGAATCGAAGAGAGGGATGATGTGTGTGTGTGTGCACGCGATCGATGAAGAGTGCCATCGAATTTGTGTGTGTCCACGTCAAAGATATAGAGTGTCTGGCCTACTGGAACGTGAGATGGGACATGTGCAGTTTGTCTCTGTGGCATGGATACCTACCTGCAGCGCTCGACTATCGGTGTGTGGTGGGGGAAGAGGGAGGCCCAATTAACTATAGAGGTACAATGGCTGGTATATGTGTGGAGGAGGAGAGAGGCCTACCTCATGTATTAAGGAGATCGATCTGCCTCATGTATTAAGGGAGATCGATCGGCATCCATGCATATGTGTAGGAGATGAATAAGGTTGGGAGAGTGACAGAGCTAGAGTGTTGGAGGGGGTGGTAGTGGAGTTGCTTCTAACAAATGGTGGGATAGGCTTACTAGACAAACGGAGGGCACGCCCGCAATATCAATAAGAGAGGAGATGGCTACTTGTTGTCTGTGCACGTGCATGTGAGAGACGGGTCAGGAGGCATGCACGAATGATGAGGGGGGACGATGTGGCTGTGGTAAGCAGACGTAACTACATATAGGAAGATCAATCGCCCTCTGTAAGAGAAAGGAGAGACATAACTTGTGAGGTACGTCGATCGATGGGGGGGTAGTTAAAGTCGATCTAGGTATATGTTGGGAGATCGATCGGTATACATGCATGTGTGTGTTAGAAGCAAATGAGGCACGAGGAGAAGGATAGAGAGAGAGGGGTGCATGTAGGAGGTGGTACGAGAGGCATACTATATCGAGGGGGAGGAGTGTGCGAGTACGAGAACGATGAAAAGAGTGGTGGGAGTGAGGCATGGACGGTGTCAAGAGAACAGGGGAAGCTTGTGTTTATGCTAGGCACACCTGGCTAGAGAGGCATATCGATCGATGTGTGCCGTAAAGAAGGAGCTGGGGGGCCTACACACACCGTGGGTGAACGACCTAAAGTGAAAAGACGAATTTGCGAGATGGAGCTAGAGAATGCTGAGGGAGGGTGAGAGGGATGCGGGCGTGTGCATGCACAAGAGAAAGTTAGCGCTAGCTACAAAGATAAGAGGGTTGTGTGGGTGTAAAAGACGAATAGAGATCATATATAGTTCATTATAAAAAGTGAATTCGGATATTTGAAGAATTTATCATAGTGTTTCAAACCGACAAATGTGTGAATATACATAACGGTGATACACATGGTGTGGTTATGAACATGGTATACTACATTTAATATATTTTATCTCTACTCTTATAAAAACGGAGTTGTTGATGATGGTGTGCCTGCCATCCTGCATTATAGGTCGTCTGATTTATATCTGACGGATAGCAAGGAAACTATGATCGTTGAAGTTGGCAACAATCATGATTGCAGATTCTTATTGAAATAGAGTAACGAATTCAAATTTAGTTCGAATTGCAGCGGTAGTATAGACATTTGGAATGCAC
Organism: Triticum urartu; assembly: GCF_056163025.1. Lineage (NCBI taxonomy): Eukaryota > Viridiplantae > Streptophyta > Magnoliopsida > Poales > Poaceae > Triticum > Triticum urartu. Next base: position 216,778,685 of record NC_141877.1, on the reverse strand, counting down.
TAAAATGTTGGTATGAGTAGGTTACATGCATTATACAGCAAGCGAAAAAATTAATCGGACATAACATGGATTCATACTCCCTCCTTTCATCTATATAGGGCGTAATGAGATTTTTAAGACCGCCTTTGACTATTGACAAGATTAATAGTACATGACATGCACAATGTGAAAATTATATCATTGAAAGAACCTTTCACAAACGAATTTAAGGGTGTGCTTTGTGTAAGTTGCATGTCATATATCATTGCTCTAATATTTGGTCAAAGTTAGCATCGAAAAACGCATTAGGCCCTATATAGATGGAAGGAGGGAGTACTAGCTTTGAATAGCATTTGTATAGTAAAACGGGGCAAGACTCTCTCTTTGTGTGGTGTGAATAGTTTTATTTTTTTCGTTTTCTTTTTGGTTGAGGGAAGTGTGAATTGATTTGGTACGAACAAGTATAATATTACTACACGTTAGGCTTGTCCCTAAAATTCAACCCGCGTCTGGTTATATCCCGAAAATTCAGATATCGTGCTCCCAAAACTGCCGCCTTCACAACCCATGCCTAGCTATCCCGAAATTACAACGCGCGCGAAAACTCCCTCCAGCTGCCAAATCCCGACACGTGAAATCCCCCTTCTAACCCTGAGACGAAAGGGCCTCTAGTTCAAATCAGTCGGGGGTACTTTTGTAACACACCCTACATTTTGGACAAGCGCGTTCCTAAGTCATGCTTCACCCCCTCCCATCACCCCCTTTTTGCCATTCGAAATCCCAGGCCGCCATAACCTCTCTGCTCCAGCCGCGAAACCCCACCCTCCTCCGTCCGCCACGTCACCGCTGCCCAACCGGAGCCTCTTCCCTGATGATGTCATCCACCGCAACAGCTCGGCGTCCCTCGTCCACCTCCCCGGATGAGGATCCATCGTCCATCTCGCCGTCCCGCCGGTTCAGCCGCCCCGTCCTCCACCTCCAAGGAGCTGCTCCGATGATCGCCTCATCTATCGTGGCTGCTCCATCCCCACAGCGCCGCCTTAACCTGCTCCACCGGAACCGCAGCATCCTCACCGACTCCTCGGACGAAGCCGAGGCCTAGTTGGCGCCACCAAAGAGGTTGTACACTCATCGCATCGCACCTTCTCCTTAACTCGACCTCCCGGCGCCGATGGTGCTCCATCCCGTACCCCCATGAAGCGGCTACCTTGAAGCCGGCGCCGCGGGCGACATCTCCACGGCGGCTCTCCCCCAGTGCGAGGCCCCTTCGGCGGCGGCGTCCATACCAGCCGGATCTGCTGCTGCTGCTTCGGCTCTCGCTCGATCACTCGCTCGCCCAGCTGCTGCTGCTGCTCTCCCACTCGCTCGTGCTGCTGCTCTGCTCCGATTATGCCACACTTCAGTCGACTGAATCGACTTTTGGGTCAGCCGATTTTCAGGGGTTGGGGGGGGGGCTCGCCGGAGTTAAGGAAGAACCACCCGCAGCGGGGACGGGAGCTCGCCGGAGAGGTAGCCCACTGTCTATCTTAGGGTTCAGGGTGGGGGGCGGCGGGGGGCCTAGAGGGCTGGCCGGGGCGGCCGTGGAGAGTTGTTTCAGGGCGGCGAGGCGGCACTCGGGCCGGCGGTTCGGCCGGTGGTGGCTGGCGACTCAGAGGGGTGCAGGTTGAAGATGGACTGCAGGCCCTCCCTAAACTACATGTCAAGTGCCTCTCTGCTACCATTGCGTTCAGTTTCGACAGTAGCATTCAGATTCCACAGTAAATTTCAGTTTTGACATTTAAGTTCAGAGTCAACAGTTTTTCCCTCATCTGTTGTAGTCAGGTGGTTTTTGGTGATGTTAATTTTACATCTCATCTATTGGAGATGCTATTAGAATCCCACTTGAGATTGACGATGTCTGTCTTGTGCTGCTTCAGCGTTGACGTCTTACGGCTCACCGGAGCTGCTCCAATGACAAACGATCCATCACAATAGTGCAGTGCCCTGGACGCCGTCTACAGATTCCTAAGATCTTCCTCCACACCTCTGACAGCCACCTCTGCCTCAACTGCTTCAGCGACCAACCCAATGATGTCGAGGTCGACACGGCTACGGTAAAGAGGTTGTACACTTGTTGCATCACTTATTACTATACATTCACGTCGATCCATTAGGGATATTTTGGTTCAACGGAAAAACATTGGTCCACTGGTTGTTACCATCACTCTAAATTTCTGCATGCTCTCCTTACATAATCTCACCATATTTTTTTCGTATGCATGTCAGATATTGTACACAGTCATGCTGAACATGTAGAGAAAAAGAGAAGAGTTTTGCGCAGTAATACAATGTCATGCAGACATCGCTCCATGGTGGGTTCAATGGCAAACCCTCCCCACCCCTCTCCAGATTGTAATCCAGAGGAAGATACCTGTTCTGAGGCGGATTCGAACGCCGCTGACCACTCCTATTTACCCCCCAAGGTGTTTGCTCTACCTTGGCATGATGATGTTAGTCATATCATGCATATGTTGCCTTGCAGTGCCTACTTTTGACATCATATATGTCATCTGCTTAGTTTAGACATGTTCTGTAATGCCACCTGTTTAGTTTCTATATCATATATGGGAATTATGCAGTCTCATGTCTTTTAGCCAGACATAATATATGTGAAATGTGCAATGCCATACTGTTTAACCAGGCATCATATATTTGAATGATATCTTGCCCATCCTTTTCTTCATTACATTTCCATTTGTCGACAATGTTTGTACATTAAACTACTCTTCCTGTGAATCATCCATTTGGGTGGGAGATGGAAAAATCTGGAGTGAAAACAAGGCCTTCAGAGCAGACAGTGCTACCTGTCGAAGCAGATCTCTTGTTGGGTCCCGATAGCTCCTCAGAGATGGATTCAGAGACAGATGACCAGTCCTATTCCCCCACTGAGGTGTATGCTCTAACTTGGCACGGTTATACTGGTCATATCATGCATACAGTGTCTTGCATTGCATAGTTTAGACATCATATACACAATATTCAACACCATGTTCTTAGTTCAGACATCATATCGAATGCCCTCTGTTTAGCATATAAATCACATATGTGAATTAAATGATGCGATCCTGATTACATAGATAACATGTAGGTGAATTATGTCATGCGATCATGTTTAGTTATTCATCATATCTTTGAGTTATGTTATGCTATGCTATCCAGTTTAGATAGACATCATATATGTGAAATTATGTCATGCTATCCATTTTAGTTAAACAATATACATGTCAACTATTTCATGCCCTCTTTTTTTCACACTATCTATTGCATCTGTCTCTCATACAATGTCTGTACATTCAACTATGTTTCCTGTTTATCAGCCATTCGAATTGGAGCAGGTGATGCCAGTATCTAGCGGACTAAAAACATGGTCTTCAAATAAAACAGTGCTACCTCTTGGTGGAGATAGCACCCCAGTTGTACATGCACAAGACCAGCCCTACCACACATAACCCAAACTCTCGCAGATTGTACACCTACTACGATGGACAGGGAACCAGCTTCACCCAATCTAACCCCAACCCCAGCCGGTAGTAACCCAGTTCCTGTTGACGCAGCACCATCTCCACCACAGAGCTCCCAAACAAGAGCAGTTAGTAAGGCAGCTCTAGTGCCCAAAGGGCCAGTACTATCACGGCAAACCCCAACTCCACCAGTTAGTACGCCTATTCCTATGGAGGAAGCACAACCAGCTAGTCGTAGTTTAGCATCTATCGCATTTGATGTTGTTAAATCGTATGTGTGTATCTTCCCATCTTGGAAATATTATATTGAAGATGAAGGAAAATGCCAGTTGCAGGTGTTTGTCCAGGAGTTATGTGTAAGTAATGTTATTCATGGCAATTACTTTGCTTCGTCCCATACATCCTACCTCCATGATGGTTATAATACAGCAAATTTTCCCATTTTTCCTTATAGAGAAGGAATGATTTGGAAACTCAGGATGAGGTAACCTGTGCTAATACCTCTGCTATCTTCAAGAATGCTTGGTGGTAGTATGGGAATTACCTAAAGAAAACATACTTCACCGGCAAAGAAACTCATCAAATTCCCTTACGTTCTCCTGAGACACATTTACTGGACGATGACTGGGAACGCCTTTTTCTGTACTGGTCCCGAACCAAGAATGTGGTAAGGTCTATGAGCTCATTTTCTATTTTTAAGTATTATATTCTTGCGTCTTACTGTACTCTGTTCATGTAGAACAAGTGCCTAAACCTGAATAACAACTGTTCTAATTTAAGATTCCATTGCTACCATAGGACACAGATATATGTTTGTTTGATGCTTTTATTATGTACTAGTACTTGGCAATAGAAGACTTGGTAGTTTAATCCTGTCCACCTTACTAATGAACTAGTTCACCGAAATGAGTTTCATATACTAGTACATGCTAAACTTGTTATGTGTCTGCTTGTTTCTTCCTTTAGAATGCTGACAGAATATTGGGGAAGAGTGCCTTATTAAGCAACGGTAAAGGAAGTAATGCAGATAAGGTTCAGGATAGTGACACATCCTGTCTTGGTTTAGTGTTGGAGTTACTGGCCACAACCGCTTGCACAAGCTATTCAAACTCACTGTCTGAATCAGTTCAGTTTCTTGAGTCTCAACTACAAGCTGAAAGACATTGATCAGCTATGCTGCGACAAGGAGCGGAAGTCCCTGGAGCATTCAGATGCATACTTTCTGGTGCAACAACAAGCGTTGGAGGATTTTAGCACCAAACAGGACAAAGCTAATCAGCTTGCTAAGCTTATTGCCAGCATGGTGGATACCCAGGATAACGTTTCTTGAGCTCTTCTGAAGTTGTTTCAGTTATGCTCTTGTTCTGTTGCCGCTATTATTTGCACTAGTGGACAATTTTGACGGCCAGTATATATGATATGCTGCTTTGTTCCCTATATTTGCATTGGTGGCAAACTTTGGTGCCCAGTGGATGTAATATGTGTAATAGTTGTGATAGCCTAGCGTTAGTTGCTTGGTTATTTATTTCCTTGTTGTCTTGTTTATTTGTTTGCTTGTAGTCATTGCAGTTCTTTTTCCTCGGTTAAGTACTGGCTGCAATAACCTATTTTTTTAAACTAGGCCACAATAACCATGAGCTAATATTTACTCTAGTGACACTGGGCCTCCTCTGGGCCGTAGAAACAGTGGGCCTTCTATGGGTCGTAAAAACAGTAGGCCTTCTACGGGCCGTAGAAACAATGGGCCTTCTACGGGTCGTATCATCAATGGGCCTTATACGGGCCGTATGATCGATTGGCCAAACATGGGCCAATAACAGGCCGCATTATGGCCGTAAACGGGCTAGAGTTGGAATCGTCCGTTCATGGGCCGACCGTAACGAGCCATCGTTAATAGGCCGTATTTGATGACGCTATGAAAACGGCCCAACGTATTAATGGACTACAAACGGGCCGACTGTAACCACGGGCAGTAACGGGACGTAAGTAAACGAATGCTGGAAATGAGCCCAAGAATAAATGGGCTCTGAGAAGGCCGAAAGATAACATGGGCTGGAAATGGCCCAACGGAATAACGAGCCATTAATGCGTATAAAATGATACACTATTCATTACGGGCCAGTTTCACCATGGGCCATTAATGGGTGTAAAGTGATACACTTTTCATTACGGGCCAGTTTCACCATGGGCCGTTAATAGGCCAAGAGTTACATAGGGCCTCATATGGGCCAAAAGACATCATGGGCCATACATGGGCCAGAAGTGAAAACGGGCTGGAATCATATTGGATGGCCCAGATGACGCTAGTGGGCCTAATTCGGATAGGGCGTAATGGGCCTTGGGTTAGCGGGTTGTAAATGGGCTATATGTGAACATGCCGTTAACAGGCTTTCCATGGGCCGGCCCGCCACCTTTTGACCAAGTCAAACGGGCCGGCCTTTTCACAGGAATGGGCCTCTGTTGGGTCGTGCCATGTGTCAACGTATCATAGGCGCCTATCTGATGCACTGACGAGCTGACACGTGTTTTGTCCAGCCAATAAGAATTTTACACGTGGAAATTTCCCATTGGTCGGGGCTGTTAACAGATTATCGGATCCAAACCCGACCCGATAGCTTAACGATGTTCCGTTACGGTGGATGCCACGTGTCGGTCACCCTTGACGAAAGCACTTCTGTGACGCGCGATTTATCGTCATGGAAGTGGACACTTCCATGATGATAATTTTGGTAATGTCATGGAACACTTCTACGACAACACAGGTATGACTATCTTGATTCTGTCATAAATTTGTCATGGATGTACATGCATGACAAAAAAGCGACCTACTGTGACAAACACGTATCATCATGGAAGTGTATTTTTTTGTAGTGTGCGCAATGGCATGAGTAGCCGGTGCAACTATTCAAATAGGCGGTAGGAGAAGCCAAATCCTAGGATGAGTTGTGGCAGCGCTGCTGGGCATGCATCGTAGGCGAGGTGAGCTGCCCTCCTTCCCTGCCAGCGATGTAGTGACCTAGTCGGTCGCTGCTGCTGTGAACTTGCAACCCCATGTCGGTTTGCAACCTTGACAATCACTCCATCTATATGTATTGTATTCCTATGAAAATACTTGGTCGTTTGGAAAAACATGGTAATTGATTTATCAATAGTTTTTGAATGCTTGGTCGGGAAAATCAACTGAAGTCACAACCAGAAGTCTCCATCGCGTAATACTTTACGGTCGGTCGGACCCATCATCTCACCAAAGGGACACGCATCGGCTTGGTCTGACATGTATGACCAGTTACATCATTGACTTGCGCGACCGCATTTGAGCAGTGTAGTACTCCCTCTATCTCAGCTTACAAGTCTTGCACGTGTACCTAGGTTGTTAATTTGACCAACTTAATAAGAGACATACATTACGAAAGATATATCATTACAAACATCAAATATTCTTTTTTTAATGATATATTTTTATGTTAAACAATCTATTTTATATAAGTTAAATTGATGACCTAGATACACGTGCAAGCCTTGTAAACTGAGATGGAGGGAGTACTTGAAATTTATGTTCCACTAAACTCATTGGGAGTCCTTTCGGGCCTCATTCCAAAGTACTAGTGCTACAATTAAGTGCAAGCCTGCTCACACCTACTGGTATGTACCAAACCTGAACGTGTTCTCACTATGCAGGTTTTAGTACTGTGCTAGTACTTAGGTTATAAAAAGGGGAACTACCTAACCGAAAATTACTCCACCTTCCTCCTCATAGGTCCTTCTTCGTTAATCCTTGCCATGGCCGGTGTGGAGAGCCCTAGGTCGAGAACTAATCGTAACAAGGGCGCGACAACCAAGGCCACAAGAAAAAAAGAGGGCTCGCCACCTCGCAGAGACCTCGAAAGATCTCCCATAGGCAGGCGATGGCTCCCAGGAGCGCCCTAGCTGCGGAGGCGAGTGCTCCTAGGAGCGCCTTAGCCGCAGAGGCGAGGGCTCCCAGGAGCACCCTAGCCACGGAGGAAAACATGCCGAGCTGGCGCCGCTGGAATCATTATCCATCGACAGCATGCCAGATCAGCTCAATAAGCAGAAGGAGCTCATCCACGGCTTGGTGGAGCTGCTGAAGGAGAGCCTCAACGACATGCCCGCTGAGCTCAATGAGCAGGGGGAGTTGACCAACGGCTTGGTGATGATGCTGAAGAAGAGCATTGCCTCAGAGAAGAAGGCGACTGGCGAAATTCTGCAACTTCAAGAGGACAAGGCGAAGCTCTACCACGAGCTCGACCCGCTGAAGGAGGAGAACGCCGGCTGGAATAAGCTACATGAGAGAAGGAGTTCCTCAATGAAGATGTCATAGGACCTCGTCATGGAACAGAAGGAGGAGTTAGCGAAGGTCCTTATGGAGCACCCAACTGCTGTCAAGGTACGTAATGCGGCCGTGGAACAGATGATGAAGGCTCGCATCGAGAAATCCTGCATCATGGACAGAATGAAGAAGATGGCAGAGGAGACGCGCAAGGAGATGGAGGTCGTGGAGGCGATGAAGAAGCAGTTACGACTCCGCGGCAAGCAAACCTTCATGTAGTAGAGAGCAGCGCCCCAGACTTGTGTGTGCATCTTCCTTCTTTTTGGGGGGTGATATTCTTCCTTCTTCTTTTGCTCATGTGTTTCTTATTTTGCTTCGGGTGTTTCGACGCATGTGTCACGTTCTCTGTGAGGCATGAATAGAACAATGCTAATAATGAGATGACTAGCAAATTAGATAATTTTTTATCGCCATATGGCACTGGGCTACCGTGTTTCGTGCTCCTCCATCGTACTCCACTGGAAAATTTGAGTATACCGCATAGTTCTTTGCTCCTCCTTAGTTTGTCGGGACATTTATACGAGTAGTCAAATCACAAGGCCCCGCCTTCCAGCAGTATCGATCCATCAAAATCACAAAGGCCCTCGCCTCTCGTGAAACCGACCAAGCTAGACTGCCTCGCCCTCTAGCCTTTTAAAAAATGTATACTTTTGTACAGTAGTAGTATCAATGGATTGCACCATGGATCAAAACTAACAAGATGAAATTAAAGAAAAAAGGTGGTACATATAGAGAGCGCTCGTCGCCAAATTATGCATCTAGTACTATTAAAAAAAGCTAGTACGTGCTTAAATGGGGTGCTAAATTCTATTAAAGAAATTAGCATACCTATTTAATTCTTGGGTTCTTATTATTTATGCCACTAGTTGTGTATCACTATTCAGTTTTACCATTAGAAGTTACAACTACTAAAAAATGCCATCGGTCCATGAGATGCCTGCTCAAAATGCAATTAGATATCTCAAAAATGCCATCGTTAAGTTAGATGTATGCTAAAAAATGCCATTAGACATTGTTATTTTCACGTCAAACCCGTTGACCATGTTATATGACAAAAATAAGCCGATTCTCACAATGATAAGTGTGGCCCCGCTTGTCAGGAGTAACCAAGTGAATAATTGTACAAGAAAATGAGAACGCTATTGGGATCAAGTAGTCCCCACACTTTCATTTTACTGCAGTGAGATAGAGGGAGAGCTGACTTGTTGGTCCATCAGTATTTATGTCATTATAACATGGCAAAAGAGTTTGGAGTCACAATAATGGTGTCCAGCACAACACACACCTCAAATAAAACTAAGCACCCTAAAATTCTTTGACAAAACTAAGTACCTTGAAATTCTTTGACAACTAAACTGATGGCTATATGATGTTGGCCATATATATTGTAAGTAGATAATGTGAAGAAACGAATGGTAGTACTATACCAACTAAGGGATGAAATTTAAGAAATACTAGTATGTATGTACTGAAAAGTTAAAGTAACAAGAAGGAACATAACATAGTTCTGCTGGGGGCTCAACACAACACACCCCTCAAATAAAACTAAGCACACCTGAAATTAAACTAAGCAACTAATCCGGTAGACACTGCATTAGAACCACCATGAGCAACGACACTAACACCTTACTCGGACTCCTCGTCCACGTGCTCGACTTCGTCCTTATCCCTCTTCCTCTTGGCCGATACTTCTTTGCTTGAACCGCACACTTGGCTCTTGCTCTTCATCCATCCCTTGTAGATATTGAAACAAAGGTAGGCATCCATTGCAGCGTAGTGGATGTGGTCTATATCTAGTACATTCCACTGCCATGCACGATGAAACTTGGGCGGAGTTTTCTTCATTTTACTGTATGAAGGATGAACCACGGCTCCTACCAGGTTCAACATTCAAGGCTAATCACGGGAGGGCACCAGCCCATTCTTCTAGAGATCGAAGGGATTTCCTACAACGAGGCCTATCCGACCCAGGATTCTTATGTCGGTCGTAAAGTCTACAATAATGAATTTGACTAGATTTCCCGCGAGGAACTTCTTAAATTCCTCGCACTCAACGTCGGCATGTCATATGTGGTAGACCAAGCACAACTTATGCACGCAAACCTGGATCATGGCAGGCTTCATCTTCTCTTCCTCCTTTAGATTCTTCACTTTGCCCAGGGTTGTGGTGTACTCAACATCTAGCCCAGCGACCCACTCATCATTTGAGTTTTCAAACATGTGTCTGAAGCGAGCAAGGCATCCTTTCACCATCATGGAAGAACGCGTGTAGATGACGTCGAAGTCATCACCGGTGATGGTTCTAACCTTGTACTCACCGCCGGTCATGGAGATTTGGGACGCCATGGATTTGGATGGAGGGTTAGGATTAGTGGAACTTCTGTAATGTGAAAGGACGAGACGACTAGGAGGGAACTGCGTAATGTTAAAGGACATCCGGGGACGAGTAGGAGCGAATTGCCATCGATTTTTCGATTGTAAAAATGCTGAGTGGGGCATGCGAACGACAGGGTAGTGGCTTGCCTGGTGGATAAATAGATTCATGCACAGTACTATGGGGGCCCAATTAGATGTCATGTCTACTCGACGCCCAATTAAATGGCTTTCGATGTCATGTCAAGCGTATGGAAAATTACAGGTGATATGAAGCTTTCCATTCTCCCACGATACGGGCTTCCGAGAGCCCCTGGATCTGTGATCGAACGGTTGCATGTCATGATTCTAGACCTATGGGTGAATATCCTATCCTGGAGGGTTATTCTGCAAAATTTCAGTAACTTAGCATGCGACTGTTCGATCTCGGATCCAAGGGCTGCCAGCAGCTCGTATCATGGTCGCGCCTACCACGATCGTCACCTCGCTCGCGCGGTTGCGCCCTTGGAGATTTAACACGGTGCGTTAGGCTATTTGTTGTTGGCATGTCATACACAGTCATCAATTAGTCACTCATACAACAAGGTTAGCTATAAGGTTGGCTATAAGAGTATTGTTTTTCTTCTCTCTATCTCTTTCTTTGTTGTATTTACGGCATTTGCCAAGGAATGACATCTTCTAATGAAATTGTGCTTAGGTGAGGTGCTAAGAGCATTAAATGGCTTATCAACTCAAGTCCCCAATGCATAGGTGCTTAGTTTTTTGTCGCTAAGTTTGCTTCATTTAATTAGATATAGACTCAAAATTGTCTTTTCACCTAGGTACACGCGCTTAACACCGTTTCTTCCTGGGGTCACCAAACTAGTCTCTCTCTTTTTAATTAACTTGCCACATCAGACTTTATACCTATGTGGCAGGCTTAGCACATATACGAGCAAGTACAATAGTGGGCCATAAGCCCGCTTACATGGCATTTTTGCATATGTGGAGGAAAGAGGCAAGGAAAAAGTGGAGGAGTGGACTCTCATGCAAGAGCCAGCCTCTACATGGTGGAGCATTGGGAGAGGCACCTGTATACCATGGAGGTGATCACGAATCGGGAGACTCATGCCGATCGTAGCACCGCAGTTAAAATGATAATGGCAAGTCAAATCAAGGGGCCCCACCTGTCCAACAGTAACTCGCTCTCAAATCACACAACCCTACCACGCAGGAAAAGCCCCGCTCTCGACTTTTAAATAGTATAGTATACTAATTTTGTATCCATGGATTGCGCCATGGAGAAAAGCCTCAAGATAACGGCGGTGCACATGTATAGAGTATACAGCACGCCCGTCGCGTTCGCGTCGCACCCCAGACGGTCGGTCAGTCTGGCACGCCGCTCTCCGAATGGAACACGCGTCATATTGCGTTTGCACACACATGTGGGACCGCAATTAAGAACCGACCATAGGCACACTCCTCGGCCCCGCAAGTCAGGTGAGTTAATAGAAGAGAGAGACGAGCGATAGTACTAGAGAAGTGTTGTACAGACGTTGGTGCCTGGATGATCCCTGCATGACACGGAAGATCAGTTCGTCCATACATGTGACCATACTCCAACAGACACGGCTGGATTGGCTATCATCTACATATTATGCATGATGTGTTGTACAGGGCTGTAGTTCTGATGAGAAATATAAAAAATGGTTTCTTGTCATCTCGCAATATTAGGTGTCATGTGCTTCGGATCACTGCGAGGGTTAAACAACGACAACTGAGTTCCTCCAAGGCGCTCGTCATTGGGGGCACATGCACAAAGACTACTCAGCTGCCATCTAGGTCAAGCCTGCTATGTTAATTAGGACATCTATCGATGGACCTCTTTTCTATGAGTTTATATTTAATATGAGCTTTGATCCTCGTCTAGTTTGTCCGTCGAGATTCATGTTTTCTCCCTGGGGCGGTGAGGTTATGGTTTCTTGTCATGTGGCATTTTTTCGTGTTATATGTTATAATCCAGTGCTTCAGATCAAAATGACGACAACTGCGCCTCCGGGGCACATGCATGAAGACTTCTCGACAATCATTGACGAGGTCAAGCCAGCTCCGGTAGACAAAAGAAAACTACTCCACGATATAGGCAGGAGCCTCCAGGCTTGCTTGCTAGTGTTGCCCTCTGCACACTATCTCGTCATTTCCAGGTCTAAACACGATAGCGGTGGCCACACACACTCTCTCTCTGCTCACCGTTGGTCACAGATCCATCCGGATCCTCTCCACTGGGGAAGGTGAGAAGGTGCAACGTTCACGCGGTCATCCTCGGTGACGGCTCTTACCCACTGCCAGTTTGTCTCGATCAGCGTGACTTGTCGTTCTCTCCCAAGCACCGCTGGCTAGGGAGGGCCTCCGACCCCTTCTTCCGTGTTGTCGTAGTGTGGGCAGATCCGGCCTCCCACCGCTCACCTAGCAACATCCCGACGACCCTCAGGTATAACTTCCTTCGAAACCGGCCTTGCTCTACTTCCCGAGCTCCTGACATCGCTGCATTTGTATCTTTTACTATATCTCAGCGCCCATCATAGATAGGATCAATCGACTGTTTGAAAGCCACCTAAAATATTACTATTAATAGGTAAAACTAGTTCATGCACTCGAATATAGTACTACTTGGTTCAAACAAGGAAGAAAGGGGGTGGGGTGGGGGAAGATTTGTTACCTGAATCTAGGACTTGGTCGAAAGAGGAAATAATGGGGGCGAAAAGTAGCAGAGACTGGCTATCCAACTGGTCTCTTGGTCTAATAGGGAAATAAAGGGAAACACAATACAAACTCAATATAAACCCAATCTATTGGTTGAAAAAGGAAAGGAAGTGGGGACTGGGGGACAAGTCAACAGAGTATGTCCATTACTAGATTTGCTAGCCTCACACAATATAAGGTGGTTATACCGAACAAAAATGGGACCAACCCAGATATCTTGTTATGATGTTTGTTGGCCGAGCCACTCTTATGTAATGCCACTGGTAAAATGTAGCAGTCGCACTGTTAAAAGTAAGGACACGTTAAACCAATGTTTTTTTCAATGTAATGCCACCAGTAATATGAATCAATGGCACTTTTTTTCATGTCCTGCTAAATTTCCCACTAAGATAAGTTGCTTATTTTCGTTAAAAATGCAATTGTCCTGGTCCGCCTACTCTCCCATTCCCAAATACCTACTCTATAGGAACTGTTAATGTAATGTTGCTGGTAAAATGAAGCAATGGCACCATTAAAGTAATGTTAATGGTTGTCATAGGTAATCCTAATGCCCGCACTAATATCTAGCAATGCTGCTGCTTTAGAAATTGCTACTGTCCTTGTAGGATTGCCATTCATATAAGGAACATGCTTCTTTTCATTTGATGTATGTTTCATCACTTGTTAGTCACCCTTCTTTCCACCTTCTTTGTGCAAACAGAGATATACATTTCACGCTTGATCTTAGTTGAACTGCACAAATGATATCCAAATTATAGGTGAACATTCCAGGAGCTTCACAACCAACCTTGATGTTGCTCAAATTTACTGGAACTAATGAAGAAGAAGCTCTGTGGGTTTCGTTTTCTAATGGAAATGGAACAGGGGCTGGGGCCCGTTCCTTAAAAAAATGAAGAAGCTGCTAGCTCATGGGACATTGCTTCATTTTAGGTGAACTGCACCAAAAGGTCCCATGAATTGAATCAGCCATGTTGGTGACTAGTGTCATCCCTTCTACGATGGTGTTGACTGCAGATATGGTTCCCATGACGAGGTATGTTCCTTTTTGGTCTGACCATTTGCCAAAGATCCTGCATGTTGAGTCTGCTCTTGTGCTACAGTTTTGGCACTGCCAAGATAAATCAGTAATGTTATTATTTTGCACCTTAATCTAGTGGCACTATTAATTTGAGGCAATATTTTGGCACCACTAGTGCCACTGATTTTTCTATATATCAAAAAAGGGGGTTTCCTCCTATTTCATTAAAGAAACCCAACCACAGAGAACCATTATCCGACAACATCTCAGTGTAAACGGGCAGTTATGCAACTACTACTAGAACAGACTGAGTACTAGCAGGAGACAAGTTCGCCACATAAGCTAGGTAGGTAGGGGGACGCAGCACCAGCTCAACCAAGTTTGGATTACAACCCAAATGCTACCACAGAAACATCAGGGGGGGAGATAGGGACTGAGGGAGTCCTGTATAGGGGGTCTCCATTGGCCGGACTGATAGACTATGAAGATATAAGATTGAAGACTTCGTCTCGTGTCCGGATGGGACTCTACTAGGCGTCGAAGGCAAGCTAGGCAATATGTATATGGATATCTCCTCCCTTGTAACCGACCATGTGTAACCCTAACCCTCTCCGGTGTCTATATAAGCCGGAGGGTTTTAATCCATAGGACAACAATCAAAACATACAAGCATACCATAGGCTAGCTTCTAGGGTTTAGCTTCTCTGATCTCGTGTTAGATCCACTCTTGTAACACCCATATCTTCAATATTAATCAAGCAGGACGTAGGGTTTTACCTCCATCAAGAGGGCCCGAACCTGGGTAAAACTTTGTGTCCCTTGCCTCCTGTTCCATCCGGCCTAGATGCACAGTTCGGGACCCCCTACCCGAGATCCGCCGGTTTTGACACCGACATTGGTGCTTTCATTGAGAGTTCCGCTGTGGCGTCACCACAAGGAAGGATGTCTCGTCCCATCTTTAAAGACTGCACTATCGCTGAGGGACCTCTGGCTATTGGCCAAACACTCTGGCTAGGTGGTTTTCTAATGACTTCTCGGGTCATCGAAAGAAATTTTCACATCAGCTCGGAACTCGCCGAGCAGTTAGATCCAATGGAGCTCTCTTCGCTGAACGAGCTCTTGGGTCGCATCGCCGCCCTGGGAGTCGCTACAGACTATGATCAGATTGGGCCTAGACCTGATCTAAGAGAAATTAACTCTCCCTAGTTCATCCATCATGTTGCAGTGGTGGAAGAACAATGCGGCAAAACTTCATCTATCTTAAGGACTAGCTACGTCCGGATTCCCGATCCCTCCAAGCCGGATACCCACGGAGGGGAGGATTTCACTCAAAGCCTGAACCTAGAATCAGGCAGCGGGCCAGATTTACCGGAAAACATCCAAGAATCCAAACTTTCAAGTTCGGAAACTCCTTGGCCATTGAGCCTCAGATTGGGTGAGGATTCAGATTTAATTCCACCCACCCACCCAAACGTACGCGATCTATCCCAAATTAGGCAAGAGCCACCAGAAACAGTACACCATTACTGGGCTAGATTCCTTCTGGTCAAGAACAGGATAAAGGACTGCCGCGAGGAAGACGCAATTTCACTCTTCTGCAATAATTGCACGGACAAGGGAATCCTCAACTCCATAAGTCGTTGCGAAATTACACGCTTTGCCGACTTGGTGTCCATAGTACAAAAGTACTGTGCCATGGAAAGTGCCTGGAAAACCGAAATAAAATTTTGGGATAATCCAACCCTGAATACAAACCCAGTCTGAAATAAAAGGGTGCATTATCACAATACACCTGGGTTAACTACCAAAAAGCAAAAGCCCTCTACGGGGCAAGGAACCGTACTGGAGGGATGGCTCAACGGACCCTGCAAAATTCATAGTACAACGGATGCGATACCAACGCACAGCCTTAGTGCATGCTGGATACTCCGGCAGGTGGCCAAAAGTGGTGAGGATCTACTCCTCCCAAAAACCACAGAGCACCACCCCGAGGACAACAGTACGGTCTTAACGGTCTTCGAGACCTTTGCGTCAAATAAAAGACTGAAGCGAACACTCCGCAACACGTCCGAAATCTGCCACATAGCAGAAACAAATCCTTGGAGCGACACGGCTATTACCTTCAAGGCTAGTGACGAACCTAAATTCCGAACAGCCCGAGTACTAGCCGCACTGGTCCTCAGTCCAATCGTGGACGGCTTTCGACTCACCAAGGTACTCATGGACGGCGGCAGCGGATTAAACCTCATCTACGAGGAAACTCTTCAAAAGATGGAAATAGACTGGACCCGCATTAAGCAAAGCAGCACAACCTTTAGAGGAATCATCCCCAGTCGGGAAGCACGCTGCGCCAGAAAAACCACACTAGAGATGGTATTCAGCACGCTGGATAATTACAGGTCTGAAGAAATTACATTCCAAGTGGCCCCGTTCAGCAGCGGATACCACACTCTATTGGGGCGGGAGGTGTTCACAATCTTCCAAGCCATACCCCATTACGGGTACATGAAGCTCAAAATGCCCGGGCCCAATGGAATCATCACTCTTGTTAGTGATCCGGACATAGCACTCCGCGCCGAAAATAAGACAGCTGCACTGGCCCTTGAGGCACTATCCGAAGCCCTAGCGGCCGAAGAACTAACTGCGCTGCGCTCCACTATAAACAGGGACGACGTGATACTCGATGAAAGATCCAAGTCCACCTCCTTTAAGCCGGCGGACGAAATAGTCAAATTCCAAGTCCATCCAACCGACCCTACCAAAACAGCTTCCATCGGGGCACAATTAAACCCTGATGTTGACGCCGCACTGTGAGAGTTCCTACGCGAGAACTGGGATATTTTTGCCTGGCACCCTTCAGACATGCCAGGAATCCCACGCAGGTTGGCTGAACACAACCTAAATATCATAAAAGGGTTCAAGCCAGTCAAGCAGGCTCTTCGACGTTTCTCCGAGCCTAAAAGACAAGCCATGGGAGAGGAACTAGCCAAGCTATTGGAGGCCGGATTCATCAGAGACATAAAACATCCGGACTGGCTAGCAAACTTGGTGATGGTACCAAAGAAGGACAAATCCTGGCGCTTGTGCGTCGATTTTAAGGACCTTAACAAGGCCTTCCCAAAGGATCCCTTCCCCCTCCCCCGCATCGATCAAATCATCGATGCTACCGCAGTACACGATTCATTGTGTTTCCTCGACGCATACTCCGGCTACCACCAAATCTAAATGGCAGAGCCAGACCTAGCCGCAACGGCATTCATCACACCATACGGACCATTCTGCTTCAACACAATGCTCTTTGGGCTAAAAAACGACGGTGCAACATATCAGCGCATGATTAAGACATGCCTGGCAAACCATATCGGCAAAACAGTGCAGGCATGCGTGGATGACGTGGTCATTAAAACCAAGAATGTCGAAACTCTAGTAGACGACTTGAGGCTCACATTCGACAACCTCCAAACATATGACCACAAGCTCAATCCGGAAAAATGTGTCTTCGGCGTACCAGCAGGAAAGCTCCTGGGATTCATTGTCTCTAGTAGAGGTATTGAAGCTAATCCGGCCAAAATCCGAGCGTTGTCACAGTTGGCTACCCCAACAGACCTCAAACAAATACAAAAACTAACAAGATGTGTGGCGGCTCTAAGCCGCTTTATCTCCCGCTTGGGAGAAAAGGCATTACCCCTTTATCGCCTCCTCCGGTGTACCGAACGCTTTGACTAGACGAATGCCGCCACGGCCGGACTCAACGAAATAAAAGCCATGTTGGCAACAAACCCAGTCCTGGCCGTGCCAAACATTGACGAACCAATGCTATTATACATTGCGGCAACTCATCAAGTGGTAAGCGCAGTGCTTGTCGTCGAGCGAGAAGTGGATGGACACAAATTTCCCATTCAAAAGCCGGTTTACTACGTGTCCACTGTCCTTACTCCATGCAAATCGCGGTACCCGCATTATCAAAAGATAGCGTATGCAGTATTTATGGCATCCGGGAAGCCGCGACACTACTTTCAAGAGTGTTCGATAACGGTAGCCTCGGAAGTACCAATTAACGATATTATAAAAAACCACGACGCGACGGGTCGGATTGCCAAATGGGCAATTGAGCTCCTCCCGTTCGACATAACTTACAAGCCACGTCGAGCTATTAAATCACAAGTTTTGGCTGACTTCGTCGCTGAATGGACGGAAGCCGAACTCCCTAAAGATTACGGCACATATTCAAACTGGATCATGCACTTCGACGGCTCCGAAATGTTGGCTGCTCTAGGGGCGGGCGTCGTTTTGACGTCCCCAACAGGAGACACAGTTCAATACGTACTGCAGATAATGTATACGGACTCCAACAATGCAGCCGAATACGAGGCCCTTCTACATGGTCTCCAGATGGCAGTATCCATGGGCATTCAACGCCTACAGGTGCGCGGGGATTCAAACCTTGCAATATCCCAAATAAATGGAGACTTTGATGCCAAGGATCCAAAAATGGCCGCTTATTGCAATGACGTCCTAAAAATGTCAGCCCGGTTCAAGGGGCTTGAATTTCACCATGTGGCTCAGGGAAACAATCAGGCGGCGGATATCCTCGCCTGCATTGGCGCAAAACGCGACGTAGTCCCTCCCAACATTTTTCTGGAAAGGCTTTTCAAGCCATCCGTAGCATGGGAAAGGGACACCGGTAACAACAGTCCGGACCCGACCAAAATACCCGATACCGAACTCTGTGACACAATCGGAGGCTCCGCCACCGAAATAACACAATCAACCCACGAAATAATGGCCATTATTGCCCCGTGGACAGAACCATTCCTGGCCTACTTAACTAGAGAGGAACTCCCGGAGGACCAAAATGAGGCACGCTGCATAGTGCGGTGATCAAAGGCCTACAAGGTCCACGAGGGAGAATTGTACAAAAAAGCGCTACCAGAGTCCTTCAATGGTGCATCCCCGAAGAGGAAGGACGGAACCTTTTGGCAGAAATTCATGCTGGACTCGGCGGTCATCACGCCGCAGCCCGGGCTCTTGTGAGCAAGGCCTTCCGTACATGATTCTATTGGCCAACGGCCCGGGCAGACGCACAGGACTTAGTCCATTATTGTGCCGGTTGCCAGCTCTTTGCAAATCAAAGTCATATGCCACCCATCGCCCTCCAAACAATCCCCATTACATGGCCCTTTGCGGTCTGGGAGCTTGACATGGTTGGACCCCTTAAAGGTGGAACCCACAAGAAAAAAATACTTACTTGTCATGGTGGATAAATTCACCAAATGGATAGAGGCCAAACCGGTTAAAACAGCCGAATCCGGACCGGTGACAGATTTCATATCCGGGGTTGTACATCGCTACGGCGTACGAGGTAAAACTCTGGTGCAGCTAAATGGGAATCAAGCTCGATCATGCTTCAGTCTATCACCCACAAACCAACGGTAGAGTCGAACGAGCAAATGGTCTTATAATGAGCGGCATTAAACCCATACTAGTGCGCTCCTTAACAGAGTCTAACACGCACTGGGTAGAGGAGCTCGACTCTGTACTCTGGCGGCTGCGGACCATGCCGAATCGTAGTACCGGATACACACCATTTTTTATGGTGTACGGCGCAGAGGCAGTCCTGCCCTATGACATAATTCATGACTCACCTCGAGTGCGCATGTACGAAGAAAGAGAATCCGAGCTCAATCGGCAGGACAGGCTGGACACCTTGGAGGAAGAGCGCGATGTAGCCAAAGCCCGTTACGCATTTTACCAGCAACAGGCTCGCAGATCCAAAGCAGACAAGTACGAGCCAAAACTTATAACGTTGGCGAACTAGTTCTCCGGCTGCCGGATAAGAAAAAGAACAAGCTAGAGCCCAAATGGGAAGGTCTCTTCATCATCGACCAAGTTCTGACCGGCGGAGCGTACTGACTGCGGGATGCATCGACTAGTCGACTTGAGCTGAACCCATGGAACGCAGCCAGGCTCCGAAGATTCTATGCCTAGCACCGGACTTTATGTTAGTCCCCTCCCTTTGTGCATTTTCCGCATATGCATCGTCTGTCTTGTTTCCCTTTCTTTCTTTTATTCCTCTAGACCTCCACGGGTCACCTTGTGCCTCACTCGTACATTACAGAGGTGCTAGCCGCACTATCTACAACTGGGGGCTTCTTTCACAGAAGCTTAAATTATTTACTTGGGCATCACGCCCAACACATGCGTTATACTTCCGCATGTACCTTTTTTCACCATCATATGCATCGATATGACTTAAGTTTTGGCCAAGCTGGGTTGCCTGGCTCTTGTATTTATGCCCTACGTTCCCATTAATTCGGCTAGGGCTTAAGGGGAGCACCTATGCAAATGTTACCGCCGGGTCAGCCGGACGTGTACCTCAGACTGGGTGAAGCCGAAAGCTAGCATTCTTAAGAGAATATTCGGTCGGTGAACAAAAGATGACTTTTATTTATTAACCATATCTGCCCCCAGACATTTTTACTGCGCTTCTTGTCGCAGTCCGGACATGCACTTTAGGGAATGCCTACCCAGGGAAAGGAACCCTTAACGGAACTATTCTCTCTGGTGTTTCTTACTACCCATATAATATAACATAACTAGTTGGGCACTTGTCTGATAAAGCACAAATGACCCCTACGCCTGGTCTCCACGCATGCCCCAGTTCTTATATAACCGAGAGGGTATTCGGATACACTCCGGACTGTCGGGTCCCGAGGTTCAAGCGAAAAGGTCCGCCATGACAAACGATCTACAATCCGGCTAGAAGACATCATATATGTCACTTTACAATTACATAGTCAATTTGACTGGTTGAATTCCTCCTCAATGCCCTCCAATAGGCTGTCTAGTCTACAGTCTTGTTGGGAATACTTTGCGGCCAATTCTACTTGACCGTACACTAAATTCACAGGGATCTCCTTGCCGTCAGGCCCCACAGGTCTAACTTCGGCCATGTGGTTCGGGTCAGCCTTCGTGTACCGTGTCTTCACCATTGCCCAAGCCTCCTTGGTGCCCTAACGGCAGGCCGATATCTTCCATAATCGGAAACGCCGCCGTGCTCCCTTCAGCTTTTCTGCAAGCTCTCCAAGGCCTTCGGGTATGGAGACGGACGACCACAAGGCCTGGGCAACGCCTTGCATCACCTGCTGAACTCGTTCATGCAACTGTGCGAGCTCGGGAAGAAGATCACCCGTTCAACTAGGCATCTCCTCGGCAGGACGTCCTGTTAGCATACCTACAGACATAACTCCATCAGCCAGCTTCCTCGCCGAACTCTTTTCAAAGTTCGTTCAAGCACTTACTAAATATTCCACGTCGAAGCCGCCGATTCTCCTTAACAGAATCCGACAGTTGGGCACGAACATCTTTTAGTTCCACGCCCAGCTTGGTGTTGGAATCTTGGAGATCATTCTTCTCCTGCCTCACCCTAGTTAGCACGCTCTCACCAGCCTTCAGCTGGCGTATGAGCTGCTGCTTATCCGGATTCATTCCAGCATCATCTACAATTTTATCGTCAGATTCGCATATAAAGCCACACTCTAATATAATACTTATCATTTGACGGATATGTTACCAGCGGGGGTCTCTTGGGGCTCCCCTGCGGCGGACAGTGTGGCCTGAAGTTGGGCTTTGCACTCTTCCAGCTCCTGGGACAGTTGAGTATTCTTTTCTGTAAGAACCTACATAACAAATGATCGTTAAATCAATTATCCTAACTGTTTCAAGTCTCAGGGGCTACTGATATATATAATCATCAAATTTTCTCACCCGTATGTCTTTTACATACTGCTCCGTGGCTCTGGCTAGACATTTTGAGCGGCACAGAGGTGCGCATCTCCCGAGTTGAAGGCATCTAAAGCCTCTTGGGAGAAACAAGCTTCACGAAGAACAGTCCGACGACGTCTATGGTTCATGGCACTTTCCACCTCGGAAGGTGTCGTGGGTTTGTCACGGCAGATGTCCTCGTGAAAGGACTTAGTCGTGGAGCCATCGCAATGGGTTAGCTTAAAGGGGTTAAACCGGACTAGGGGACATGGGAGTTTATACTAGTTCGGCCCCTTCGATGAAGGTAAAAGCCTACATCTAGTTGTGATTGGTATTGCTAAGGTTTTGAAGGCCAGGGAGCGAATCCGCTTTGTCTGGCTCTCGAGTTGTTGTTGTCTGTCCCTAAACCGCGGCCGGGTCATCCCTTTATATACATAGGTTGACACCCACCGGGCTACAGAGTCCCGAAGCCGGTTTATAAACGTATCCGGTTCGGCCTCTCTCTTTCTATCTTACTATACAAGTTACATGACTAGGCCGGTTTACATTTATAGACTGTAACCCGCCTTTGGGCCCTCCGTAAAGCGCCATCATCTTTACATCTTCATGGGCTTCTAATCTTAAAAGAGTCAACGGCTACATAAGGCCAGTTTACCTCCAGTAGTAATATCCCCAACATTAGGCCCCAGATTGATTTGAACTTGTTCATGTCAATCTTCCACACTTTAGAAAAAATCTTCTCTCTTATCTTCATTTTTGATCTTGTAAACCACCATGACGTCATACTTCAAAATTATGATAAACCGTCCTGACATCATCCATCTATTGATGTCGGAGATTTCCTTCATTTAATATATATCCAGTCATCGAGGCGGCACCTTTATTAACTTATCCATTTTTTGGGCTCCTCGATTCCCGTACTTGCCATTTTTTCATTTCGCCTTATAAATAGGACCGAGGGGTCATTTTCACCGTTTCCTCCCATGCCTCTTTGCGTCGTCTTCCTCGTGCCGCTCAGCCTCTGGAACTCCGCTGCCACCGTCGACCGTCGTCACTGCTCCGACCTTGGCCGCTACATCGCCCTGAACGCACTAGAAAACTGCGGCGCCCTTCCGCTTCCTCACCAGCTCCATAAGCTCTCTGCTTTTTTCACCATAGATCTGTTCTAGGGTTTCGACATTCTTCACAGTTCTTCCGAAGTTCATCAATGCTATGCTTTCCAGTTCTTCCTTTAATAGATGGACACTTCATGCTTGATGCATCTCTTGCCGTAGCTTACCTACCATGATCATCACAAATCCTTATGCGCAAAGAACTGATCTAATCTGTCAAAAATTGCTTCAGTTTTGCACCCCTTCAAGATCCAATTATTTTTGCTTTTCTGTCTTATCTTTAGATCTGAAAGTTTTATACATCACTTTGAGATCTGTTTCTATGTTCCTGTGAGATCCGTTTTGCCTCGCACCGATATAAGCGGTTTATCACTATATAAATAGTCTATGCCATTAGCCCTCTGATAAACCAGAAGAGCATGTTACCTTCATAATTATGCTCCGGTTTAACAGTGTCTGATCAATCCTGCTCTAGCATTACCTTTCTCTCATTATACTAATCTCCAGGTTGTACCAGTTATCATATCAGCATGTTTCTTACTCCCTTGTCTCTTGTGTATAATCAGGTGTAATTTATAAACCGGCCCTTCATTTTCAGATTGATCACTTTGCAATGGCCAAACAATTCACTGCCTGCAACTGGGCTCGTTATCGGGTTACTGAGGATCAATTGAATGAGATGGTTAGCATCGGTTCTCTGCCTAAGAAAACTGACATCAAATGGCGAGTTCCCGGAACAGAGAATCCTCCAACCCCAAGACAAGGCGAGGTGGTAATCTTTGTTGACCATATAGGCCATGGTTTCAAACCGCCAGGGTCAAAATTTTATCGAGATGTACTTGCCAGCTTCCAACTGCATCCACAAGATATTGGTCCCAACTCAGTCTCCAACTTATGTAATTTCCAAGTCTTATGTGAAGCCTATTTACAAGAAGAACCAACTGCAGAATTGTTCCGGGATTTCTTTCACTTAAAGCGGAGCACGGAGTTTGTGAATGGCCCGAACACAGAGCTTGGTGGTGTCTCAATTCAAAAGCGGAAAGAAGTGGAATTTCCTCATGCCAAACACCATAGCCATACAAAGGAATGGAACCAAACATGGTTCTATTGCAGAGACACTTCGCCTGAGGATGAAAATCCCCTCCCCGGCTTCCGTGATCATAGATTATCCAATACTCACCCAATGCCACAACGCATGAGCTCTTCAGAAAGGGCAAAATACGCTCCTCAAATCGCCAAGCTCCGGGCCTTTATGGCAAACGGTTTAACATGCGTGGATTTTGTGCGCTGTTGGATATCCTGGAGTATCTTGCCGCTAAGCCGGCGTCCCGGTTTAATGTGCGAATATACCGGTGAAGTTGACGATCCTCAACGGCACTACAACATCCAATTATCTGAGGAAGAAGTAACTGAAGATATAAAGAAAATTCTGAATGAATCGGAACTGGTCTGTAGTCAAACCGGTCTGAGTCCCTTCTACACCAAGAACAAACCGCCCGCTGTAAGCATTACACATCTTCTTCATCTCTAATATCTTTGACTTATACAAGCTTTAACCCTTCTTCCTTATATATATATAGGGTGATGACTATTTCTGGAATCGGAAATCCATAGAGAAAGCGGCAAAGCCAACTAGAGATAAAGTGGTCAAACCAACCCGCCCGAAGACCAAAGCCGTAAAACGGATGTCAAAGCGGAAAACGGCTGACCAGATTAATATGGAACTTGATGATGATACTGATGACCCAGAAGTTGAGGTAGAACTTGACTCACTTGGCTCTCTTTTTATGCATCTTGTTAACAATGATCTTCCTCAGGAGGAGGCAGAAGCCAGTCAGGCTGAGGACGTAGAGGTAATTACCGTTTCCTCCGGTTCAAACTCTATGCCAACACAAAAAACTCGCCAAACAATCCGGAAAGTAAGCTTTTCTCATCCTCTTGCTCACTTGGATCCAACATTTATTTTGAAGACTCAGCAGCATGAAGCTCGCTGGACAAGCCGGCAAAGTGGCCAACATGTCACCTCTGCCGGTTTACCTGATACTCCGGTTCGGAAGCGCCGGTCTGAGGTCTCTCCTACTTCTGACCATTCTTATCCGAAGGCAGGTTATTTCAGACAGCCTCTTAATCCGTCCGATTCAAATTATCAGGTGACACCTCCTTCCTCTTCTGGTCAATCGACAACAACTCAACTCCCCCTTTGAAAACTGTGGCTGGGTAAGTTATGAAAAACCTTTCCTTTCAATGCGCCCTACATCTTTTGAACAGGATGTTAACACTTTTTATTCTGTTTGCAAGGCCAAAGCCAGACCCAGCAAGAAAGCGCGGGTCACCAATCTGCCAGAAGACCCTGTTGCCGAAGAAGAAGAACCAAGAGGCGAACCGGAGCAAACTGGTGAACCAGAAGGCCTCCATCCTGAAACAACTTTTGGTGATCCGCCCCTTGATGGCCAACATACTGACGAACCAACAGATGCCGAGCCTGCCGCCCCTGATACTGAACCGGCAGAACCAAACCGGGCTAATCCAATGAAAGACACTGAAATTCCATCATCATCCCCCAAAAATCCTGAAGGCCAAGGTGATGATGTTATTATTACTGGAACAGGCCATAGCTCTCCTGGACATCACGTCATTTTGGCTCAGCATAGTGCCAAAGAAGAGCAAATTGCTAGGGATAAAGGAAAATGGAGCAGCGACTTATCAAACTATGCTCATCTTAACGCTGATGAGCTTCATTCCGGCTTCTTGAACCGTCTGCACTCAAACCAGGATTATGAAGCCGGTTTGGTGAATTTGATGAAAGAACGATATGAGGTAAATACTTCTCCGTTGCATGTTGATTTATAGCTGAAATACTATTCCAAGTAGCCTCCAAGAGCCGTTTTATGATTGTTAATCATAAACTGAATCTTTGTGACACTTCATCATTGATCCTTGTGAAGGCGTGTCCTCAATCATAGATAGGACTCATGTTTGAAAAATTAGATAATGTTCTGCAGCATAGCCCCCAAAGGCCGGTTTAACTTGACAAGTGAATCTGGTTTTTCATCCACACCACCGGTTTAGAACAAACGTACATTAGCCCCCAAGTGTCAAGGATAATTCTTGCATTGTTCTGGAGACTTGTATAGAGGGTAGTATTTGAGAGCAAATAGGCATTAGCCCCCAAGTATGAAGTGGATAACTTGTTATATGCTTTATACTTATTGCATAAATATGTTGTTTTGTTGAATATACCTTCAATGTTGCAGGCTGAACTAAGAAGCAAAGATGCCCAGAACTCTGACTTGCAAGAAAATGTGAAGTCTCAACAAGCCGAAGCTGCAAAAGCCAAAGAGGAGCTGACACAGGCCCTGGACGGAATGGAAAAATTGAAAGAATCCTTCAACCGAGACCGTGCTGAATGAGAAACCGAAAAAGCCGGTTCGACAAAAAGAGCTGTAGATGCCGAGGAAGCCCTGAAACCGGCGGTTGAAGAACTAGCCGGTTTGAAGCGCCAAATCAATGCTATGACCTCTGCTATCTTTGGTAAGTGTCTGCTTATGTATGTTGCACCAATCAATGAATCTTAAAACTGACCAAAATATTGATAAAATCTTTGGCAGGAACTCGGATCACTCATCTTGGTACAGATGTGCGGATGAAGCTCAAAGCGGCATATACATTGGTTAAGGAGCTATAATCTGGATCTCAGCGAGCCATTAGTACAACGGCTTATAACAAACCGGCGCCAACGTTGATTAAGGAGACCCTTGAGAAGCTGGGCATGTTACCGGCGTGTATTGGTGAGTTGAAAAGAGCCGCTGCGAGGGCAGGAGCATTAACCGCCCTTATTCGAGCCAAGGCCTGGATTCCAGACCTTGAAGCAAAGGATATCATTAAAGGATATCTAGGTGTTAAAGAAGACGGTTCAAACTTTGACAATGATGATCTTCGGCGGCTAACCAAATAGATGCGGCCAGCGGCAAGTAAATTGGCTGAGGACACCGATTTGTCCCATTTTCAACCGTTTTATGATGCAGAAGGGAAAAGACAGCCGGCCGATATCCATGAAGTCGAAGAACTTGTGCCTTCAATTCGTAAGCACACTTATGCCCCTGATATTAACCCTTCTGATCTTATCCATGAGGAGGCAGTGTTCCAAGCTTTAACCGGAATCGACTAGTCAACGTCTGATTTCCAGCGGCTGGGGAGGGATGAAGAAGTGCCAACACCAACTGATCCACAATCGTCAAACCGTCGTGATGAAGAGTCTTGATCCGGTCGCCGGTTTATATGGCTACTATGAAAAACAATGACACTGTTTCAACCGCTTTGAAGCTTCATGTAATAGGATAGCTGAAACTTTGTTTATCTGCCATGCCATCGAGCATGTTTCATAATGCTTTGTGACAATCTGTTCCACCCTTCAGGATATATTTTATGCATAGCCTATGATGACTTGCCTTCCTAGGTCCAAAAAACTTAAAAAGTGTCTAGCGGTTTACCGCTAAACATGTCATAATATCCAAGAAGTATATAGTAATTTAGCTGAATAATCAAGTGTTTGTACAAAAAATAATGTACAGAACATACCTCATTCATTGACCAAATGTGTATACAGCAAAGGTGTTTAACACCAACCCGGTACGTTTGGTAATTTCATCTTCATAATGCCGGTCTATCTATTAAACCGGACCGGTATAACCACCGGATTTTGTTTATAACACTGGTGATTTAATCAAGCCAGACCGGGTTAATGACCACCGGTATGTGCCAACAACTGGTGGTTGGAAAGCAAGCCGGGTCAAGGACGCCGGTTTATCAAAAAATACTTATGATTGTCAACAAACAAAATTCAAATAAGAAAATATGTGAGGCTTTTTACGAGCTGCCAGGCTCCAAATCAAGGCTTTTCATGGGCTGCCAGGCCTCTGAGTTAAACCATTTAACAAAGCCTTTTAAGATGGGCCTCCAACTAACCAATCATCGTTTTGACTGTGACAAGTTCAGGGTCTGTGAAAGATTGACTTGTCACACGTTCGATGGGTCATGCAAGGATTACCTGGATAGGAGTGGCTTACTTGATGAAGGCAGGTTAACCCGGGGTTTTAGGTGAATACACCAGGCTTCCAAGCCGTGGCTTGATAGCCAATTACGAGGGTCCTTTCAAACTCTTTGTTGTTTTGAAAAAAAGAGCCCCCAAGTAACTTTGTGAGCCATGGTCAGCGTGTGCCTATGTTTGAGTTTGTATTGTGTACCATACTCTCTTTGGCTCCACAAATTTTTTCCTTGTGTGGCTGAAATGCCTATCAAGAGGTGTAGCTATGGTTCAAATATGACCAAGCCCCCTAGTGATTTTCTTTATCTTTATGCAACTGCTAAAGCCGGTTTAACAAAGACTCCGCTTTGACCGTTAACTTGGAAAAGCACACATATGATATAAGAAAGAACAGATACCCGGCTTATAACGGAGGCTCCGGTTAATTATATGGTATATACACTGTCATAAATATGTACAGGTGAAGAGCCTATGGCTTCAAGTATAGTAAGGCCGAAGGAGAGCTATGTTCCATCGCCGCTTTGTCTCCTCCTCCGATTGACGTCAGTCTTCATGCTCTCGAACATCAATGAGGTAGTAGGATCCGTTGTGCAGATTTTTGCTGACCACAAAGGGTCCTTCCCAAGGGGGGGATAACTTGTGCATATCAGTCTTGTCCTGGATGAGCTGGAGCACCAAATCACCTTCTTGAAAGGTTCTAGTTTTAACCCGGCGGCTGTGGTAACGTTGGAGATCTTGTTGATAAATCGCCGAACGTGCTGTTGCAAGATCCCGCTCTTCATCCAACAGGTCCAGAGAATCCTGACGTGCTTTCTCATTATCAGCTTCAACATAAGCTGCCACACGGGGCGAATCGTGACAGATGTCACTAGGAAGAACTGCCCTTGCTCCATAAACCATGAAGAAAGGCATGTAACCCGTATACCTATTGGGTTTGGTGTTGATGCTCCATAACACAGAAGGTAGCTCCTCGACCCAACAACCCGGCGTCCGCTTTAAGGGAACCATAAGCCTTCGTTCGATACCCCGTAGAATTTCTTGATTTGCCCTTTCCGCTTGACCATTAGATTGGGGGTGAGCCACTGATGCTAGATCAAGCCGGATGTGCTCACGTTGACAGAATTCTTCCATCTCTCCTTTTGATAAGTTAGTGCCATTATCTGTTATAATGCTACGTGGAAAGCCAAACCGGAATATCACCTTTTTGATGAATTGAACCGCCGTGGCTCCATCACACTTGCTGACTGGCTCAGCCTCTACCCATTTAGTGAATTTATCAACTTCTACTAACAGGTGGGTCTTTTTGTCCTTGGAGCGCTTGAAGGGTCCAACCATATCCAGCCCCCAAGTTGCAAACGGCCACGTAATAGGAATCATCCGCAACTCTTGAGCCGGAACGTGCGCACGCCGGGCAAACTTTTGACATCCATCACATCTTTTGACTAAATCCTCCGCATCAGCATGCGTCGTCAACCTGTGAAAACCATGACGAAAAGCTTTAGCAACCAATGACTTTGAACCGGCGTGGTGACC
This sequence comes from Triticum urartu, assembly GCF_056163025.1. Lineage (NCBI taxonomy): Eukaryota > Viridiplantae > Streptophyta > Magnoliopsida > Poales > Poaceae > Triticum > Triticum urartu. The sequence continues at coordinate 216,749,272 of NC_141877.1, read as the reverse complement.
GCAATCCCCTTCATGAATTTCTTGAAAAATCTCACAACCTTCTTGAGGAGAAACGCATCGCTGAATTGCTCCTGAAACACTGTAACGATGTAACTCCCCATTGAGTATGGTCATGGACTTGGAACGCCGGATTATCTGTCGAGCCAACGTTTCCTCAGCTGGTAACTTGCCCCGGTTCATGTAATCCAGATATGGGATCGTCCAATCCGGTATGGCATGCAGAGCTGCCACCAACTGAGCCCCCTGATCAGGAATAGCCAAATCTTCTTCGGTTGGTATTTTGACTGACGGATTGTGCAATACATCAAGAAAGACATTGGGCGGAACCGGTTTACGCTGCGAACCAAGACGACTTAAAGCGTCCGCCGCTTCATTCTTTCGCCGATCTATATGGTCCACCTGATAACCTTTAAAGTGACCGGCCACGGCGTCCGCCTCTCGCCGATATGCAGCCATGAGTGGGTCCTTAGAATCACACGTGCCAGACACTCGCTGAGCCACTAGATCTGAATCACCGAAGCACTTAACCCGGCTCAAATTCATCTCTTTAGCCATCCGAAGACCGTGGAGTAACGCCTCATATTCAGCTGCATTGTTAGTACAAGGGAACATTAAATGGAGGACATAACAAAGCTTGTCACCTCGTGGGGAAGTTAATATGACTCCAGCCCCCGAACCCTCTAACTGTTTGGACCCATCAAAATGAATAGTCCAATATGTACTATCAGGTTTCTCCTCAGGTGCCTATAACTCCGTCCAATCGTTGATGAAATCTACGAGTGCCTGGGACTTGATCGCCGTGCGGGGTATATATTTGAGCCCGTGAGGTCCAAGCTCAATGGCCCACTTGGCAATCCGGCCAGTTGCCTCTCTGTTTTGAATGATGTCGCCCAGAGGAGCTGAACTGACCACTGTGATAGGATGGCCCTGAAAATAGTGTTTGAGTTTCCGGCTTGCCATAAACACCCCATACACCAATTTCTGCCAATGCGGATACCTCTACTTTGACTCAATGAGCACCTCACTGATATAACAAACCGGCCGTTGAACCGGATACTCTTTGCCAGGCTCCTTGCACTCTACCATAATGGCTACGCTGACAGCCCAGGCATTAGCAGCCACATATAGTAATAATGGCTCTTTATCGATCGGTGCTGCCAGCACGGGCGGTTCCACTAGCCGCCTCTTCAGATCTTCAAACGCCTTATCAGCTGCCTCACTCCAGACAAAGTTATCCGTTTTCTTGAGCATCTAATATAAGGGGATGGCCTTCTCTCCAAGGCAGCTGATAAACCGGCTCAAGGCTGTAATCCGGCCGGCCAGACGTTGCACATCGTTAATACACGCCGGTTTAGCCAACGACGTAATTGCTGCAATCTTTTCCGGATTAGCCTCAATACCTCTATTTGAAACCAGAAAGCCTAAGAGCTTGCCTGCTGGGACACCGAAAACACACTTCTCCGGATTGAGCATCATCTTATAAACCTGGAGATTGTCAAAGGTTTCCCGTAGATCATCTATCAACGTCCCCTCCTCTCTGGATTTGACCACAATATCATCTACATACGCATGAACATTGCGCCCAATTTTCTTATGAAGGCAATTCTAAACACATCACTGGTAAGTTGCCTGGGCACTCTTGAGTCCAAAGGGCATGGAAACATAGCAGAAGGCTCCAAAGGGAGTTATAAAGGACGTCTTCTCCTGGTCCTTAACTGCCATTTTGATCTGATGATAACCATAGTAAGCATCCAAAAAACACAAACGGTCACAACCTGCCGTAGCATCAATTATCTGATCAATGCGAGGGAGAGCAAAGGGGTCTGCAGGGCAAGCCTTGTTTAAATCTGTGTAGTCCACACACATGCACCAAGTGCCATTTTTCTTAAGAACCAGCACCGGATTGGCTAACCACTCTGGATGAAAAACTTCAACAATAAACCCAGCAGCCAACAAATGAGCTACCTCTTCACCTATAGCCTTGCGTCTTTCCTCGTTGAAACGGCGGAGGAACTGTCGGACCGGTTTGAATTTAGGATCAATGTTGAGTGTGTGCTCAGCGAGTTCTCTTGGTACACCTGGCATGTCAGAAGGCTTCCATGCAAAGATGTCCCGATTCTCACGGATGAACTCGATGAGCGCGCTTTCCTATTTGGCATCCAGGTTAGCGTTGATGCTGAACTGTTTGGATGAATCGCCAGGGACAAAGTCAACCATCTTAGTGTCCGTAGCTGATTTGAACTTCAGTGCTGGATCATGTTCCATAGTTGGCTTTTTTAAGGAGGTCATGTCTGCCGGATCAACTTGCTCCTTATAGAATTTTAACTCCTCCGTGGCACAAACTGACTCAGCATAAGCCGCATTGCCTTCTTCACACTCCAAAGCAATCTTTCTACTTCCATGTACTGTGATAGTCCCCTTATGACCTGGCATTTTAAGCTGTAGGTAAACATAACATGGCCTTGCCATAAACTTAGCATAAACCGGCCGCCCAAACAAGGCGTGGTACGGACTTTTGATTTTAACCACCTCAAATGTCAATGTTTCTGACCTTTAATCGTAGTCATCTCCAAAAGCTACCTCCAAAGATATCTTACCAACAGGATATGCAGACTTACTAGGCACCACACCATGAAATACTGTATTCGACGGTTTAAGATCCTTATCTGTCAACCGCATACGGCGGAATGTATCATAATACAAAATATTGATACTACTTCCCCCATCCATGAGCACTTTAGTGAACCTATATCCCCCAACTTGAGGGGCTACCACTAAGGCCAAATGACCTTGATTATCAACCCGGGGCGGGTGATCCTCTCTGCTCCACAAAATAGGTTGCTCCGACCACCGTAAATACTGAGGTACTACTAGTTCAACAGAGTTGACTGCCCTTTTGTGAAGCTTCTGATCACGTTTGCACAAACTAGTAGTGAAGACATGATATTGCCCGCTGTTCAGCTGTTTGGGATTGCTCTGATAACCCGACTGTTGCTACTATTGCTGACTCCCCTGATGGTTGTAACCTCCCTGGTTGCCTTGGTGTCCTTGATTGACGTGTCCGGTTTGATTGCCTGGAAACCCTGAACCAGAACCACCACCTCCGTAACCCGGCCCGTGGAAACCTCCTCCTGAACCGCCGGGCGGGCTGTCATATTGGAACATATTGGAATTCTTGAAATCCCGCATGATATAACAATCTTTCCAGAGATGTGATGCCGGTTTCTCCTTCGATCCGTACATTGGACAAGGCTGATTTAACAAATGCTCCAAATTGTTGCCTGGACCTCCACCCCTCTGGGGCAGCTTGCCTTTACGATGCTGGCCATTCTCCTGCGCGTTGGTATTTGCGACAAAGTCTGAACCACTGTCGGCCTTGCGCTTACCCGTGTTTTCATGGCCTGCTGGATTGTGTTGTTGGCCCTTGGCATTTCCGTTCTTCTTACCCTTCTCCGGTTTGTCCTCTGAATCCGGATCCTTGGTATTATCTGAATCGACATATTTAACCAAAGCAGCCATGAGTGTCGACATGTCATTGCAGTGTCGTTTGAGCCTTCCCAACTTCTGTTTCAACGGTTTGAAACGGCAATTGCCCTCTAACGTTAACACTGCGGTGTCTGCATTGATATGATCTGATGAATGCAAAATCGCCGAGACCCATTTGACCCAATGGGTCATGGACTCCCCTTCCTCTTGGACACAAGCGGCCAGATCTACAATTGACATTGGCTGCTTACATGTATCCTTGAAGTTCTGGATAAACCGGTGCTTCAGTTCGGCCCATGATCCAATAGAGTTGGTTGGCAAGCTCTTCAACCAAGTGCGAGTTGTTCCTTCCAACATCATGGTGAAATATTTAGCACACACCGCCTCATCCACATCAAACATCTCCATAGCCATCTCATAGCTCTCCACCCACGCCTCTGGCTGCAAATCGGCGGTATAATTTGGTACCTTACGAGGTCCCTTGAAATCCTTGGGTAGTCACACATTACGCAAAGCGGGAGTTAAACACGGTACCCCTAAGGAACTGAACATCGCCCTGGCTCCACCGAGGCGGTGGGGTGCACCGGAGTATGCTGTCGTGCTTCGTGTCGAGCTGTCAACTCGGCCTCTCGACGTGCGCGGCCATGGTCCACAACATCTTGTGCATTAGCACCTCCCCCGGCCGGGTTGTTCCCTCGTGGCGAATTTCGGTGGCGTGCACTACTGGACACGGCCGGTTCGTCTTCCTCGTGTCTGCTATAACTCCGGCTTGGACGGGGAGTGGAATGAATCCTCTCACGGCTGTGTGAATATGCTTGCTGTTGATTTAGTGCTGTCTAAAGGAGATCCCTGGCCCGATCCACTTCCACTGCTACTGGTGACTCGCCGTCGGTTGGGAGGGCCGCCAGGCGTGAAGCGGCGGCCACAATGTTGTCCAACGGATTGGAATAATGCCCGGGCGGCGTTGATGGTACAACGTTGTTCTAGTGAGGCAGGTCCATCGTGCGCGGCTGAACCGGCACTCTTGCTCCTGGCGCCTCCGACCGGTTTAGCATGGGTTGGTTACCAGCTCCTATACCTAGCGTGTTGAAAAGATTCTATGGCTCATTACCTGACGGGAGACGTGATCGGTACTTTATTCTTATGACTTCCTCTGAAGCATTCTGATCCAGTCTAATCCAGTAAGCCTGTGCTTCCAACTCGGCCCGCTCCATAGCCATCCTGGCATTCTCTACTTCCAGGTCCGCTTTAGCCTGGGCTATCTGATCTTTCACTTTTGCAATCTCCGCATCGTGCTGATCCCTGGCTGCTGCGTCCACCTCCGCAGACATCAATGTTGCCAGAGCATCGAACAAATCAGACAAGACTTGGGCCGGAGGTGGCGCCGAGCTTCCTGCCCCTGCTGGTGTGGCCATCGTTGAACCGGAGAGCATCGCTGCGGCGGTAGATGAATGAGGCGCCGATTGTGTGCCGGCCATGAATATGGGGACCCGGTTTGGCAGACCGGAGGAATCCGGAATACTATTGCCCTCAGATCCTCCCTCAATCCGTCCGTCCTGCAACTGGTAAAGCGATTCGGTTTGTCCAGAAGACTCGTCGTCAGAGCAGACTACGGTTTCTCCATCGGGCACTGGACCATCCTCGTACCCTGATCCATGGACGACACCTATGAAAACATGCCTTGCCTCGAGCTGAACCGGCGAAGAACTTGCATGCCGAGCCGTTTCGATGATGTCGGTGCAGATGTCCGGCTCGGGGGCCGGTTCGCCGATTTTGCCGATGAAGACGTGAATCCCACCAAAGGGGACCCGGTACCCGTATTTGATAAATTTGGCCTCGGGACCCCATCCTGAGTTGTCGATGTAGAGCTTGCCATGGCGACTCTTCGTCATCCGGCCCACAGCGTATCCATTGAGTCCATCGAAGCTGCCCTTCAAGAAATGAAAACCATCATGCGATAGCCCCACGGTGGGCACCAACTGTCGTGGGTTTGTCACGGCAGATGTCCTCATGAAAGGACTTAGTCGTGGAGCCATCGCAATGGGTTAGCTTAAAGGGGTTAAACCAGACAAGGGGACACGGGAGTTTATACTAGTTCGGCCCCTTCGATGAAGGTAAAAGCCTACGTCTAGTTGTGATTGGTATTGCTAGGATTTCGAAGGCCAGGGAGCGAATCCTCTTTGTCTGGCTCTCGAGTTGTTGTTGTCTGTCCCTAAACCCCGGCCGGGTCGTCCCTTTATATACATAGGTTGACAGCCGCCGGGCTACAGAGTCCCGAAGCCGGTTTATAAACGTATCTGGTTCGGCCTCTCTCTTTCTATCTTACTATACAAGTTACATGACCAGGCCTGTTTACATTTACACACTATAACCCGTCTTTGGGCCCTCCGTAAAACGCCATCATCTTTATATCTTCATGGGCTTCTAATCTTCAAAGAGTCAACCCGGCTACATAAGGCCGGTTTACCTCCAGTAGTAATATCCCCAACAGAAGGGGTGGCGGACAGTCCATCTGTATCCTCTGTCGGAGGAGCACTCGGTGCACGCCTTGTACTCGTTCCCACCCCTGAGTCCGGCCTTGGAGCCTGGCTTGTGGAGGTGCGGTTGGTAGCCTCTCCGGGTATAGTCCGGCGAGCGCTCTTTCTCCTGAAAAGAAGGCACGGGCGTTAATATGCCTCTGTAAGTAATGTCTTGCAATAAAGACGGCGCGCTATACTGCTGCACCGGTGCCTCAATCCGGACTGCGGATCTTTTCAGCCTGCCTGGCCTAGCGGCCCCTTGTTGGCTAGTTGCCATAGGCTCGGCCTGCTGCCCCGAGGACCTCCCCTGCAAGACACGGCTGTTATACGGCAATGAAAAAAAGAGCACAAGGACAGACCCCTTTTTAAGTGCTGGGATTTCGGTGTCAGTCACCTGTGAGGTTGGAACTAGCCCAGGGTAATCGGCCATAATGGCCACCAAGGTATTGGCATTACTCCCTTGGTAAAAAAACCTGTCGATCAGCTCCACGGATATGTCCGGGTCCTCCTGGGAGGCCGGGTCAAGGGATCGTCCGGGATCCTCGGGCTGTGGAGGAGGGCTGTTTATCTCCTTTACTGCCTGGCGCAGCTCCTGCGATGAAATCACTAGAATGAATACTTAAACTACGGGAATACTAAACAGATGGGTGAGAAAAAATCTCCACTTACCCAGCTCGGAGGATTGTACATGGAGAATCCGCCCTGCGGGTTGATACGGAGGAACTCCTCCTCTTCTCCCTTGTACAAAGTGGACAAGATCTTTATTAGATCAGCAGCAGATCCCGGCCCTTTGCGGCCGTGGCGGGTGGTTTCATCCTCCCCGTTGAAGTCCCACATGGGGTGGCCTCTGTACTGGAGCGGCTGCAACCCCCGCATAATGCATATAGCCATGACCTTGATCATGGTCAATCCGGATCGAGCTAAAGAGCTTATCCGGCTCATCAGATAAAAAATGTCCCGGTCGTCTTCCTCCAGGGGGCTCCGTGGATGCCAGCTCTGGCGCTTCTTCAAAGGGGCATTGTCAAACTCCGGAAGGCCGATCCGAATAGGGTCCGGAAGGGGGACATCTTCTATATAAAACCATTCTGAAGGCCAGTCTTCGGACGTCTTCTTCAGGGTCCCGGATAGGTATCCGGTCCCAGCGATACGCCACACTTCGGCTCCGCCCACTTGATATATTGATCCCTTCTTAGAACGGGGCACAAGGCAGAACAGCTTCTTCCACAGAGCGAAATGGGCCTCACAGCCCAAAAATAACTCGCAAAGGGCTACGAATCCCGCAATGTGCAGTAGGGAGGCAGGCGTAAGGTTGTGCAGCTGGAGGTCATAGAACTCCAGAAGCCCTCCGAGAAACGGATGGATTGGGAATCCGAGCCCTCTTACCAGATAAGGAACAAGGCACACCCGCTCTCCCTTGGAGGGATTGGGACGGCTCTCCGCTTGCTCTCCGCCATTATAGGTGGCAAGCCCAGCTCGAACTGGGACCAGGTACGCTGGGGGAAGAAATCCCTTGGACTGAGGCATCACCAATTTGCTGTGCGGGATGGAACATCTCTCCCAATCTCCAGGCTTGGAACTAGGGGTGCGAGAGGAGAAGCTGCGTCGACCGGCCATGGTGGAATGGATCTCTGTCGGGTACGCTTTGATGAAGACTCGGAAAGGTAAGATTGTATCATTTGGATCTGAATCCTCGTCTTTTTAAATAGGCAGCTCATTTACATAGCTAGGGGGGTAAATGTGAAAACACCCTGGCTCTTCACATTCACTCGACACGTGGTAAGTGGCCATTATTGGGCGTAGAAGCCAAGAAGTACAAACCATCACAAGGAACCGGACATTATTTCGGCAGGTACACAGAATCCGGAGAAGGAACCCGCCTTGCAATGCCGAAGACGACTGCGCGCCGGACTCGTCGTCGTTGAAGCCTGGTTCGGGGGCTACAGAGGGAGTCCTGTATAGGGGGTCTCCGGACAGCCGGACTATCTCCATTGGCCGGACTGATAGACTATGAAGATACAAGATTGAAGACTTCGTCTCGTGTCTGGATGGGACTCTACTTGGCGTGGAAGGCAAGCTAGGCAATATGTATATGGATATCTCCTCCCTTGTAACCGACCTTGTGTAACCCTAACCCTCTCCGGTGTCTATATAAGCCGGAGGGTTTTAGTGTGTAGGACAACAATCACAACATACAATCATACCACAGGCTAGCTTCTAGGGTTTAGCCTCTCTGATCTCGTGGTAGATCACTCTTGTAGCATCCATATCTTCAATATTAATCAAGCAGGACGTAGGGTTTTACCTCCATCAAGAGGGCCCGAACCTGGGTAAAACTTCGTGTCCCTTGCCTCCTGTTACCATCCGGCCTAGAGGCACAGTTCGGGAGCCCCTACCCAAGATCCAGCGGTTTTGACACCGACAGGGACTGAAAGAGCCAGCTTGAGCATCCCAGTATAAGCACCCCCGGCCTCCATCTTTGCGATGCATGGTACACTTTGTTTGCCACTTGCTCGACCCTAGTGCAACTGATAAAATGAAGTAATAATACAGTTAAACTAGAGCGAGTGTCCTATCTATCATTTCATTTCCAATGTAGATAAAGAAAGTGCTTCTCTTTGTTGGTATATGTTTCATCAACTAGTCCCATTGTTAATGTTTAAGCATTTCTACAAACGGGGGTGCTTAATTTTAGTTGATCTGCACAAAAATAGAGATTGGAATATCTCAAGGCCCCTCCTTGTACTACCACTGTACACTGATGTTCATCACTGGCAGAAGGTGTATCGGGGAGACTTGGGTTGATTTCCAGTACGAGGCATACCGTATGAGGCGTCGCAGGGCCCATCTCGCCCTCGCAGCATGGCATACTATGATACTATTGCAATATTTTCTTCTATTTATTTGTGTATGTTTCATCAACTAGTGCCATTATAATGTAATCACGCTTTTTCATTATCTGTGCAAACAGGGTTATTCAGCTGCATTTTGGTGGAACTGCACAAATGTACCGATGGAACTGGCATATATGCAGAGTGCGAGGTGTGCCAAGTAAAAATTACCGACACCAACCATGCTGCATGCACGCATTGGCATCCACCACCACCAGTGGGATGTGTGGCGCTCTCTATTGACGGATCTTTCTCGGTAGCAAATCCTTTGACCAAATACTAGTAGCTTATATTGGCAGTTTTCTAGGGAGTACTTTTTTCTGAAAGAAGCACGAATATATTTTTATTTATTTGTACACAGTGTAACAACTTTGTCCCAAAGGTCCAGAGCTATTTTAGGGTCATTGGTGTAGTACTCGGAGACTTATTGTAAGCATGATTTCATTAGTTGTCACACTGATTGTAAGCATGAGCAGATGGAAGATTAGGTTAGTGCCATGCTTACCTTGAACCCTACTGCTACCATTGAAACAAGGCGAGTGTCGAGGGAACCATGGAGAATGGCTGGGACGCGACATCCGACCTCCTCTTGCGGTGGGAGAACGAATACTCCTGTGGCCCCGGCTGGCTCTGCACCCTCACGAACGGCACAACGTACTCAATGGATTCATTATCCTATGGGTGCTCGACCTTCAACCTGTACACCCACCACCTCCGCCTGACTTTCGCCTCGGGTGAATATGTCTGCTCCATCGCCCAGAGGAGATACTCGATGAACTCAAAGGACTGCGACGTGATTGCCGCCGAGGAGTACATCGCCATCGTCTCGCTCTTTCGGATACATTTCCACATGGGCTTCACCGTCCTCAAAATCTACCACTCATTGTCAAACCAAGTAAGGATCTCCTTCAACCTAGCTAACTTTGCCTAGTCACCACCGGCGATCTGCCCGATTTTCTGCTGCATCCTCTCCATAGATGTCCCTTTGAGTGGTCTAGTGCTAGCTTTGGAAGATGGGAGGAGAGACGGTGGTCTTGCAATATAGAAGAGGGGGAGGTGAGATGGTGGTTTTGGAATGGAGATGATGGAGAGGAGAGGGGTGGTTTTGCAATGGAGAAGAGGGAGAGGCGAGGTAGTGGTTTTGGAATGGAGATGATGGAGAGGAGAGGAGGTGGTTTTGCAGTGGTGTAGAGGGAGAGGAGCATGTGGTAGCGATTTAGGATTGGATGAGAGGGCCGATGCGCTGTGACAGGATCAAAATCAAAATCAATTTACCCTTCAATTAAGAAAGAGACCCCACATTAACTAGTCTCCCGTTTATTCCGGGTCATAATTGACCACGATTTTCACAAATAAAATATATGTTATACATTGCAAAAATAATATAATTTGAAAGTACATTAAGATACGAACCAAACGATACAATTTTTGGTGACATGAATTCACATTTTGCTTGTCAAATATAGTACGTGGTCAAACTTTGACACAAAATACGCAAAACAAAAAAATACTTCCAAGACCAGCGCCGCTCCTCTCCTCTTGAACCACCGCCGCTCCTCTGCTGTTACAATCTAAATCCAGCGCCGCTCCTCTCCCGTTCTAATCCAAAACCAGCGCCGCTCCTCACCCGTTCTAAACAAAAACCAGCGCCGCTCCTCTCCTCTTCCGTTCAAAAACCACCGCCGGCGAGTTAAGGTGCTATGGAGAAGTAGATCGATGGAGGAGTACAACCGATACGTGAGGATCGCAGATGGTTTCCCTGTGAAGCTAGCTAGGATGTTGGATATACAGTCTTGGTTTGACAACAAGGACCAACTAACGGTGACGGCGATATCCATGGCCAAATATCTGCAACAGAGCAAAAAGGTGGTGATACTCCCGAAGGGAGTCGCGCGGGAGTACATAGAGCTGCTCCTCTAGGCCATGGAGCAAACAGATTCACCGAATCCGATTGTGAGGAAGCGGTGGTGGGAGTATCGATCCCAGATGGAGTATCCACCAGAGATTGAAGGATCAAGCATGTACAGGGTGCTGTTTGTGAGGGTGCCGTGCCAGAGCGAGCCGGTGGAGTCTTCGTCGACCGAACCAAACTGCAAGAGGAGAAAAGCAGTTGGCCCGACGACGCTTCCCCGCCATCCTCTCCCTCGCCGTTCACGTCGTCTCACGGGGCGGCCATCTGCCGCCGAGGAATAGGAGGGGGCTGCCCCCCCCCTCCCAATAGTCAGTCTGGTTGTGAATTTTCAGAATGAGCTTAGGGTTGTTAGTATTTGCAGGTTGTGAATTGTGTTTTGTGTTGTGTATTTTGAGAGTACTTTCAGATATGAATGTATTTTGAATTTCAGATTTGTACTATTGAGCATATGAAGTATTTTATGAATTCTAGAGATCTATTTTTAGCACTTTAAAATGTAGTTTCATAGGAGTATAAAAGTGCAGACAATGTGATTCTCACAGAAGAAACTGCAAGTATCAGTTATAGATAAGAAACTGCAAGTTCAATTTCAGATAAGAAACTGCAACTTTGAGAGGCGGGGCATTTATATTAACATGGCCTTTTCAAATATGGATAACATCATGTTGGAAGTTTTATTCATGGTCGAAAATGGAACTACCAGCCAGTTAACATCATTCTGATCAACATTCATGCATAGCACATCTTCATATGATGCATAGTCAAAAAGATATGCTATTTTTAAAATGCCCACACAATGTCGAGTGTGCGAAAAACAGAGAAAACGAGGGATGAAGTTTTGGCAAGTATTGGACGTGGTGTGCGTGGATGACAATGGGGACCCACATGTCAATAATGGCAGAGGCAAAAAATTTGGAGATATTTTCCCTGCATCAGGTGGAGTCGAACCCGGGCAGAACAGTGGTCAGGTAGTGTCACTTGGCCACTGGGCTACTTCAGTAGTTTCGGTACAAATAAGGCACTGCCTCAGGTGGTCCGATCTCGTCCTGTGCCTTTGTGCGCTCGCCGTGGCGCCATTGTCTTCCATTGTGAATATTCTGAACAAACGAGAGGAATCTGGAGAGGGCTGTATGTGGAGAGGCGGACAGTCGGGACCCACCAGGTCTATGGCCGTACCCAAGCAAGTGCCTCATTAAAAAATACTTCCTCCTAATGCTATACTGGCATTGGGGCCCATAGGTTTGTCCACATAGTTACATTTTTTTAGGTGCTTCAACATAGTTACTAAAGGAGATAAGTTTACAATGAAGCCGGGGAGCTGACAGGTATCATTTATTATCACTGGGCAGCAAGTATTAGCTAGGTTGTGGGCTGCCCCGTCTAGGCTTTCTTTTTTAACATGCGCAGCCCACGACATGCCGGTTTCTATTTTCTCGAGGGTCGTCATGTATTTTTCCGAAGAAAATGCAGAGGTCCGTTATATTTTTCTATATAAGAATAGGAACGCCTGGTCCAACTTATGTTTCCCTTCTAACTATATTATATTTATTTAAATTATTTTATATGTTATTATATATTATTGTTATTATCATCATATATTTAACAGATACTTACATATGTAAGAAAACAACACATCTTATTAACTTATAAAAATATTTTTAACAATAAAATCCGGGTGATTGTGTACGAAAGCTTGGTAACATTGAAGGACCAATGTAATAATAAATCACTCATTATTTAAATATATTTATAACAACATGCTCAGCCCCTGTTTATTTTTTGATAACATTGTCGCGCCCAACCCAGCATTATATTTAGAATCAGCCCAGCAAAATCATGTATTTCGAGAAAGTGCAAATGGCCTATAATTTTTTAGGAAAAAAAATAAATGGGCCACATGGACGCTACATTATTTGTTCACCCAGCCCAGCAAATGGACTGTAATTCTAAAAAAAACAGATCGAATTCACTGTAAATTCTGAAAAAATGGGTTGAATATGTGCCACATTTTTGGAGGCTGGAATGTGGGCCAATAGGTCGAAGCCAATGCAAGTCGTTGTCAACTTAATCAACAAATGATTCTGATATAGTTTGCCATTGGATTTACATCCAACGACCGGCATCCATCTTCAATCTCTTGTCTTCTTCCTCCAGCGCCACCGGTGAAGGAAATATACCCTGGAGGCAATAATAAAGTTGTTATTTATATTTCCTTATATCATGGTAAATGTTTTTATTCATGCTAGAATTGTATTAACCGGAAACTTGATACATGTGTGGATACATAGACAAAACAAAGTGTCCCTAGTATGCCTCTACTTGACTAGCTCGTTAATCAAAGATGGTTAAGTTTCCTGACCATAGACATGTGTTGTCATTGGATGAACGGGATCACATCATTAGGAGAATGATGTGTTGGACAAGACCCATCCGTTAGCTTAGCATAATGATCGTTAAGTTTTATTTCTATTGCTTTCTTCATGACTTATACATATCCCTCTAACTATGAGATTATGCAGCTCCCGAATACCAGAGGAACACCTTGTGTGCTATCAAACGTCACAACGTAACTGGGTGATTACAAAGATGCTCTACAGGTGTCTCCAATGGTGTTTGTTGAGTTGGCATAGATCGATATTAGGATTTGTCACACCGTGTATCGGGAAGGTATCTCTGGTCCCTCTCGGTAACGCACATCACTATAAGCCTTGCAAGCAATGTGACTAATGAGTTAGTTACGGGATGATGCATTATGGAGCGAGTATAGAGGCTTGTCGGTAATGATATTGAACTAGGTATGAGGATACCAACGATTGAATCTCAGGCAAGTAACATACCGATGACAAAGGGAACAGCGTAAGTTGTTATGTGGTTTGACCGATAAAGATCTTCGTAGAATATGTAGGAACCAATATGAGGATCCAGATTCCGCTATTGGTTATTGATCGGAGATGTGTCTCGGTCATGTCTACATAGTTCTCGAACCCATAGGGTCCGCGCGCTTAACGTTCGATGATGATTTGTATTATGAGTTATGTGATTTGATGACCGAAGCTTGTCCAGAGTCCTGGATGAGATCACGAACATGACGAGGAGTCTCTAAATGGTCGAGAGGTAAAAGATCGATATATTGGAAGGTTATATTCGGACACCGGAATGGTTCCGAAGTGTTTCAGGTATTTTTTGGAATACCGGGAGGTTACCGGAACCTCTCGGGGAAGTAGTGGGCCTTAATGGGCTTTAGTGGAAAGGAGAGAAGGGCCGCAAGGGGTGGCTGCGCCCCCCCATGGCAAGTCTGAATTGGACTTTCCTTCTCCCTCTCTTCCTCCTTCCCTCTCTCTCCCTCTTGGAAAAGGAAGGGGACTCCAACTAGGATTGGGAATCCTAGTTGGACTCCCCTATGGCGCCCCCCCCCCTTGGCCGGCCTCCTCCTTCCCCTCCTTTATATACGTGGGCAGGGGGCACCCCAAAGCACAACATACAATCTCTTAGCCGTGTGCGGTGCCCCCTCCACAGTTTAACACCTCAGTCATATTGACGTAGTGCTTAGGCGAAGCCCTGCGCCTGTAACATCATCATCATCGTCGCCACGCAGTCATGATGACGGAACTCTCCCTCGTCCTCAACTGGATCAAGAGCTCGGGGGACGTCATCATGCTGAACACGGAGGTGTCGTACATTCGGTACTTGGATCGGTTGGATCATGAGGACGTTCGACTACATTAACCGCATTACTAAACGCTTCCGCTTTCGGTCTATGAGGGTACGTGGACACACTCTCCCGTCTCATTGCTATACTTCTCCTATATAGATCTTGCGTGATCGTAGGATTTTTTTGAAATACTGCATTCCCCAACAGTGGCATCCGAGCCTGGTCTATGTGTAGATATGAATGAGTAGAACACAAAGAGTTGTGCGCGATAATAGTCATACTGGTTACCACCGACATCTTACTTTGATTCGGGGGTATTGTTGGATGAAGCGGCCCGAACTGACCTTACATGACCGCGTTCATGAGACTGGTTCTACCGATGTGCTTCGCACACAGGTGACTAGCGGGTGTCTGTTTCTCCAACTTTAATTGAATTGATATTGACTACGGGCGGTCCTTGTTGAAGGTAAAAAAAGCACACTTGACGAAAAATCGTTGTGGTTTTGATGCGTAGATAAGAACAGTTCTTGATAAAAGCCTGTAGTAGCCACGTAAAACTTGCAACAACAAAGTAGATGATGTCTAACTTGTTTTCGTAGGGCATGTTGTGATGTGATATGGTCAAGACGTGATGAGATATTGATTGTTGTATGAGATGATCATGTTTTGTAAAAGTTATCGGCAACTGGCAGGAGCCTTATGGTTGTCGCTCTATTGTATGAAATGCAGTCGCCATGTAATTGTTTTACTTTATCACTAAGCGGTAGCGATAGTCATAGAAGCAATAGTTGGTGAGATGTCAACGATGCTACGATGGAGATCAAGGTGTCAAGCCGGTGATGATGGAGATCATGACGGTGCTTTGGCGATGGAGATCAAAGGCACAAGATGATGATGGGCATAACATGTCACATATTTTGATTGCATGTGAGGTTTATCATTTAGGCATCTTATTTTGCTTAGTACGGCGGTAGCATTATAAGATGACCCTTCACTAAATTTCAAGGTATAAGTGTTCTCCCTGAGTATGCACCGTTGCTACAGTTCGTCGCGCCGAGACACCACGTGATGATCGGGTGTGATAAGCTCTACGTTCACATACAACGGGTGCAAGAAAATTTTGCACACGTGGAATACTCGGGTTAAACTTGACGAGCCTAGCATATGTAGATATGGCCTCGGAACAGTGAGACCAAAAGGTCGAACGTGACTCATATAGTAGATATGATCAACATAGAGATGTTCACCATTGAAAACTACTCCATCTCACGTGATGATCGGACATGGTTTAGTTGATATGGATCACGTGATCATTTAGATGGCTCGAGGGATGTCTATCTAAGTGGGTGTTCTGCAGTAATATGATTAATTGAACTTAAATTTATCATGAACTTAGTCCTGATAGTATTTGCTCCCCTATTTTATTTATGATATGTTCCTAGAGAAAACTAAGTTGAAAGATGATAGTAGCAATGATGCGGACTGTGTCGGTGCAACAAACCCTGGGTCTGTTGCCCAGACTGTGCACAGTCACAAGATCAAGATTGAAACACCAACCCAAGATAGGGATTGAAGGATCAAGGGATTTGAAGAACCAACACGCAGTTTAGAGAGACCAAGATCGAGCCAGAAGAGCAAGATACCGGCAAGAGAAGGGCCTCCCTTGGTGGGCAGGCGAGCCTGGCAAGGGGCAAGGCCACCGCAAGAAGCAGGCAACCGAGGCACCCCGGCAAGGTCTGCCGGGGCTCGCGGGGGCAGAACCACCCCACCAACCACTCAAGCACGACCCACGTCGTCAATCAGTGCAGTGTCAAGCCGCGAGATGATTAAGTGGCAGCCATTCGCCACATGGCAGCCGTTTCATACAGAAGAAGCCTACAGATGACACCCGTCCTGTGACGTGTCAAGGGAACAAGCGCGGAGCTGGCAAGATAGCCTGGCAAGCCTTGCCGGGCGACAAGTGATGTGACACTAAGCGGTGCATTTAATGCACCCTGTCAGCCTGCAGAGTTAGGTATGATAGCACTGTTCACTATGATATCAGTGGATAATGACTAGTTTGCTATTGTGGTGACCCCTTGGTCAATAAAAGGAGGCCCATGGCACTCATAGGAGGGGTTGGAAAGTTGATGAACCCAATCCACCATACGCGCGTAGTTGTTGCGGCCCCGTGCCAAACCCTGTCAGGCAAGTGTACTACGCACCACCACGTTCATTCCACCATCAATCCACCAAAGCAGGAGTAGGGTCTTACGCCTCGCGGCGGCCCAAACCTGGGTAAATTGCTTGTGTTCTCTTTGTCACGCTGCCGTACGTTGGTCTGGTCTTTTTGCAACGCGACGTCCCCATGCTGAACGAGCAAGGGGCCGCCCGGTCCCATAGGTGGCCGCGGATATCCCGCGACATGTTTGGCGCGCCAGGTAGGGGGAGCGCTTGCGCGAACCTGAAAGTGTACGCCACGCGTCATCTTCATCACCATCTTCATCCTCGACAGCGCCATCAACCATGGCGCCCAAGAAGACATTTGGTACCTCGGCCCATCCATCCACCTCGAAAGCTCCACCGCCCGCGGCCTCTAACGCAGCGGGGGACACGGAGGCGCGGGAGGATGTGGACGCCGCTGGGGACGTGGTTGGAGCAGGTGGCGCCATTACCACCTCCCTCGCGCCGACAACCGGGCCGGAGGTACTAGAAGAGAACAACATCAGCAGCGTCTCGATGGTCAGGTTCTACAAGGTGCGGGTGAGGGGGTCACTCCGTCCACGCCCCCTCCTCTCACCGACGAGCACAGCCGCAACAACGACACTTGCTCCGGCGCATGCGCCTCCTCCCGGACGAGCCAACCAGACCGCTGCGCTCAACGAAGCCACTGATCTTCGAGCACCACCGCCGTGCGACCCCGCTACGCTGGGGTCGTCCCACAGTAGCGTGGCCACGACGCCGCCGCCGCCGCTAGCGCCATCAGGAGCCAGGCGACGGTGCGGTCGACATCATCAACATCCAGGCCAAGCACAGCCACGGAGGACATGGCAAGAGCTTAGGTATTACTGAGGTTCCCGCCAGCAGCCGAGCAGATGGATGAGTGGCGTGCCACCATCCAAAGCCTTCCCGGTTTCGCTGAAGCTGGGGGCTCACGACGAGCTTGCCCACTGCAACCTCCCCAAGCGACGGCCACTGCCCGCACCGCTGGCCGTACGGAGGGGGCCGTCCCCACGGTTCAGTCCCCACCACGGCAGCCGGCGAGGGTGCAGCAGAATCAGGACCCCGACGACATCTCAATGGCCTCTTCTGACCCTCGAGCACGTCCAGGCCAACGTCGAACCCCGGAAGACAAGCAGCGGGGAGATGCGCGCATCATCGCCGAACGGCGCCGCAATAACCCTTGCCAGAAAGATGGGTGCGACGGCCTCAACGTCGACGTTCCTCCGCTCAGTGTTGGCGGATACCTGCCTTTCGAGGTCGGCTGCCCTGCCTTTACACGAGAGCCACGACAAGTCCATTGGCCGTCCATTCACATGTTCAAGCCAGAGATATCTGAGAAGTATGACGGGAGGCTGAACCCGGCAGAGTTCCTGAGCATCTACACCATCGTTGTTCAGGCTGCCAGGGGAGAGATGAGAAGGTGTTCACCAACTACTTCCCTTTTGCCTGCACCTGCCAGAGAACTCCATTTCGTCATGGACAAACTTGTGCCACGAGTTCATCGATGCCTTCACCGGTGTCCACCAAGAGACCGGGAGGCCCAGCGACCTGCAAGTTCTCCAGCAGAAGGAAGGAGAAACCCTCCATAAGTATTTGGAGAGATTCAGTAAAGTTCATAGAAATATTCCAAATATCCATCCGACAGCTATTATTGCAGCTTTCCAGTCCAATGTGTGCAACCGCCGCATTCATTCCAAAATGAACATGCAGTTTCCCAAGACTGTGAAAGAACTATATACGCTGCTGGATAAATGTGCCCGGATGGAAGAAGGAAGGAAGTTGCCCGAAGAAGAAGATTGCATTAATGTTGATTCAGAAGATGAGGATGAATCAACCAACCAAGGGGTAAGGTAGTAATGACTGTGGAAGGATCGGGCACGCCTAGTACCGGCAAGAACGCCAAGGTTGGGGCCCCCGGCAAGGAAGCTATCGCGTGCACTCTCTGCCGGGAAGCCGCTGCCACCGAAAAAGCTAGGAAAGGCGATGGGCCGTACTGCAAGATCCATCAGACCTAGGGCCAGGACTTTCAGGAATGTTATCAGGTTGAGCAGCTCGTCAAGAAACAGAGGTAAGAGTATGATAAGCGTGATAAGGAAAAAGGTCAGACTGTTGCTGGCGGTAAGGGTTGAGGTAGTGATGCAAATCGCCCCGGTAAACCCTTTCGGAACCAAGGAAAGTCCGCCATGGGCCAAGAGAAGGAAACCTGTGATGATGCCAGTGATGTAGGGGATGAAGACGAAACTAGTGAGCAGGAATTTCAGAAGGCCACTAACGCCCTATGCATTGATGGGCATGCGTCTTTGCAAACCTCTCATCACCAACTCAAGCAATGGGCACGAGAGATCAATGCAGTGGAACCAGCGCTAGAGGCCCGGAAACTGCTGAAATGGTCCCGCACACCCATCATCTTTGATGAAGAGTATCACCCTGATCGCACCACTTCGGTAGGGTGCTTGCCGTTGTTGGTCTCCCTGACAATTCGCAACCTCAAGGTCACAAAGATGCTAGTGGACGGCTTGGCCGGGTTGAATCTGATTTCCATAGCTGTTATCAGCAAGCTTCAGATAGGAGAAGAAGAGCTAGAGGCTACCGACATGGTTCAAGGAGTTAATCCCGGCAGAAATCATCCTAAGGGGAAGATCATGTTGCCAGTGAAGTTTGAAGGAGAACTGAACTATCAGACTGAGAATATTGTGTTTGATGTGGTTGATCTCCCCCTGCCGTACAATGGGATTCTTGGACAACCAGCTCTGGCCAAGTTTGTGCCAGCATCCCACTATGCTTACAACACCCAAAAAATGTCTGGGCCATTGGGAGTCCTCACTATCCCATTTGATGAGAAGGATGCAATTATCTATGTGGACATGATGTATCGGGACGCAGTTGCAGCGGAAGCAGCTGCAACAACAGTTCCTGC
This sequence comes from Triticum urartu, assembly GCF_056163025.1. Lineage (NCBI taxonomy): Eukaryota > Viridiplantae > Streptophyta > Magnoliopsida > Poales > Poaceae > Triticum > Triticum urartu. Next base: position 216,729,696 of record NC_141877.1, on the reverse strand, counting down.
CAAGGAAAGCAAACGAAAGAAGAGGGATTGTAGGACCTCCGGCAGGGAGTCCGGGAAGTGTGCCCCCTCTGAGTGCACGTCACCCGTTGACGACGTGCCGGAGTGTCCCAACAGCAAGAGATCCAAGATTACTTGATCCCAAGTGAAGAAGGTCCCGGCAGCGCTGGCTGGCATTGATGGTACTTTCACTATCAGAGCCACCCTCGATGACAAATAGGAAAGCGCGCTTGTTGCCTTCCTGCGGGCAAATATCGATTTGTTTTCTTGGCAACCATCTGATATCCCCGGTGTTCCCACGGAGGTAATTGAGCACCACCTTGTTGTCTGCCCACATGCCTGACCCGTCAAGCAAAAGGTACGGAAGCAAGCCTTGGAGAGGCAGCAGTTTATTGCCGAAGAGATCAAGAAATTGGAGGCAGCTGGTTTGGTCAAAGGTGTACTGCATCCTACATGGTTAGCAAATCTAGTAATGGTCCGGAAGGCTAATGGGAAGTGGAGGCTTTGCATTGATTTCACAGACCTCAACAAGGCTTACCTGAAGGACCCATTTCCCTTGCCGCGCATCGACCAGATCGTGGATTCTACTTCAGGATGTGATTTGCTCTCCTTTCTGGATGCATACTCCGGGTATCATCAAATCTTCATGTCCAAGGAAGATGAAGAGAAGACATCGTTCATCACTCCGTGTGGTACGTATTGCTTTGTCTGCATGCCGTTCCGATTAAAGAGTGCCGGGTCCACTATTGCAAGGGCAGTCCAGATCGTTTTTGAGCCATAGGTGCACAGAAATATAGAAGCCTATATGGATGAAATCATGGTCAAAACCAAGGATAAGGCTACCCTTATCAAGGACTGGGAAGAGACATTTGCTAATCTACGAAAGATCAATCTGAAGCTTAATCCGGAGAAATGTGTATTTGGTGTTCCCTCCGGCAAGCTACTTGGGTTCTTCCTGTCCCATCGAGGGATCGAAGCCAACCCCGACATGATCAAGGCCATCGAGAAGATCCAAGCGCCAAGGACAGTTAAGGATGTGAGCCGCTTGATGGGATGCGTTGCCACACTGAGCAGATAGATCTCTAAGTCTGCCGAGCGTGCCCTGTCGTTCTTCAAAGTTTTGAAGAAGGCAGGGGCCTATGAAGTGGACACCGGAAGCGGATGCAACTCTGCAAGAGTTGAAAGCCAACGTATCGTCCGTACCCACCTTGGTTGCACCCAAACCCCGAGAACCATTGTTGCTATACTTGGCGGCAACCAACCAGGTGGTCAGTGTGGCCTTGGTAGCGTAGCGAGAGGTGTATGAGGCAGAAACTGAACAGAGAACAACAGAGTCAGAGAAGGATCAGGACAGAAGTGAGCACGACAAACAAAACAACCCAAGTGACATGGAACGTAAGAAAGTGGTGCAACACCCAGTGTACTTCGTCAACTCTTTCTTACAGGGAGCTAGATCGAGGTACTCTGGTGTGCAAAAGTTGATCTTTTGTCTTATTATGGCCTCAAGGAAACTGCACCACTACTTCCAAGCCCAGGAGATCACGGTAGTTACTCGTTTTCCATTACAAAGGATACTCTGAAACCTTGAGGCAACTGTCAGAATAGTGGAATGGGCTTTGGAGTTATCCAGCTTTGGTTTGAAGTTTGAGAGCACTTCAACTATTCAGAGCAGGACATTGGCGGAATTTATTGCAGAATGGATGCCAACCCCTGATGAGGAAAGGACAGAGACAACCATCCCTGACAAGGAATCACCCCAAGAATGGATCATATATTTTGATGGTGCTTTTTCCCTACAAGGTGCAGGGGCTAGCGTGCTTCTTGTTGCCCCCTTCGTGGAGCACTCGAAGTACGTCGTCTAGATGCACTTTGCCAGCGAGCAAGTGACCAACAATAGATCAGAGTATGAAGGGCTCCTTGCCGGGCTCAGGATTGCAACAAAATTGAGAATTAAGAAGCTGATCATTCGAGGAGATTCATAGCTTGTGGTGAGACAAGTCAACAAGGATTACCAAAGCCCATTGATGGAAGCATGCGTCGAGGAAGTAAGGAGATTGGAGGAACACTTTGACAGGTTGCAAACAGAGCACGTACCCCATGCAGAAAATAGCATAGCTGATCACCTGCCAAAGTGTGCTGCGTAGAAGCTTCCTGTGGAACCAGGAACTTTTGTTCTCCATCTCTCTCAACCCTCTGTATCACCTGCCACAATGGCTCGAAAGAGGAGAAAGTTGGACTACGGTAAGCCTCGCCCGGTAGAGCCACCCACTCCCGGCAGAGAGCCTACCAGAAAAAAATCCTGACAGCCTACCGGACCACCCCCTCTAGCCGGTCGTATGGACCCCGCGTATGAGGCTAGTGCTCCTGCAGCAGAGGAGGTGTTGTTAGTCCTCGTAGCCGAGCCTCAGGCTCCAACTTGGGCAAGGCACATTGTCCACTTCCTCCAAACCGGAGAACTCCCTGGCAACCAAGATGAAGCTGAAAGAGTAGCCCGGAGGGCTGGTATGTATCAGTTTGTCGATGACACTCTATATAGAAGGAGGCCCAACGGTGTGAAATTGAAGTGTGTTTGCCAGGAGGATGGAAAGGAACTACTGGCTCAGATTCACAGAGGAATGTGCGGCTCCCACATTGGATCAATGGCATTAGTTGGGAAAGCATTCCGGCAAGGATTCTATTGGCCCATAGCCCTCCAAGACGCGGTTGAGTTAGTCACGAAATGTGAAGCTTGTCAGTTCCATTCCAAGAAAATACACCTGCCTGCGCAAGCTCTTCAGACAATCCCTCTATCATGGCCAGTTTCGGTCCAGGGGCTCGATATCCTCGACCCCTTCCCCCGAGCAATTGGGGGCTTTGAATTCTTGTTCGTTGCCATCGACAAGTTTACAAAGTGGCCGAAAGTGACTACCGTGAGAAAGGTGACTGCTCAGTCAGCTATCAAGTTCTTGAAAAAATTGGTGTGTCGTTTCCGAGTTTCGGTAAGGATCATCACTGATAACGGCACCCAGTTCATGAGCCATGCCTTCATGTAATATGTTCTTACCTTCGGAAGCAAAATCTCATTCGCTTCTGTGGCAGACCCTTGGAGCAATGGACAAGCTGAGAGGGCGAACGATGAAGTTCTTCGTGGACTCAAGACACGAACTTTTGATACGCTGCAGAAGCACAGTAGAGGGTGGATCGAGGAGCTGTCGGTATTTCTCTGGTCCCTCAGAATGACACCTAACCGAGTTACCGCGCAGACTCCCTTCTCCCTGGTCTACGGCGCAGAAGCAGTTATCCCCACAGAACTCATTTACGGGTCCCCTCGAGTGCTTGCCTATGATGAAGTAGCATAAGATCAGCACTGGCGTGACGATGATGTGCTACTCGAGGAAAACCATCTCCGGGTTGCTACGCGTGCTGCACGCTACTAGCAAGCCCTCCGTCGCTAGCCGCAGGGTTCATGCTCGCTGTTTTGAGGAAGGTGACCTTGTCCTTAGGCGCGTTCAGTCCGCCAAGGGTACAAACAAGCCTTCACCAAAGTGGGAAGGCCCTTACCGGGTGGTATGAGTCACGAGACCTGGTGCAGTCCGCCTGGAGACAGGGGATGGCACACAGTTGCAAAACTCACCGAATATTTAGCATCTCCATAGTACTAACCATAAGGTCCGGGGCTGCCGAGCACTGCTCGACAGCCACCCTTTTGTACATGCCTTGCCTCAGTTGCATGTAACCCTTGTAGAAAGCCGGCGCAATGACCCCGTTCAAGAGAAAATAAAGACGTGCTGTGGGTGGCCCTCGATCGAGATCGCATGCATGGACGAGCACACCCAGATCAGTGCATAAGCATTTCATGAGCATTAGCATATGAATATAGATAGGATTGCATCCTGCATTCATTCTCATCTACATGGAGTTGCAGGTTCTTACCGTGAACTTGACTCTGACAAGGGACGAGAAGATTGCACGGCACAGTGATCCCCGGCAAGCCAAACAGATAAGTTTACCTCTTTTCCACTAGTGTTCTATAAGCTATAACTTGTGCATAGAGAAACCTCGCCGCTCTCTTGGAACCAGGGTGCTCCCATCCTTGGCTCGAACGCTGCTTCGGCCTGGATGGTCGCAGTGGCCCTTGGTATAAAGGGAGTGGGCAGGGGGCTGGCACCTTAGTCTGTTCCACGACAGACATGCTTCTCCGGCAAACGAGAAGGGTGCTGGCAGGATATCCTGCCGGGGAAAACTCGTTTAACTACAGTAAAGAGGCACACCACCTCTGCATGGACATATACATGCACGGGTTCCCGGCAAGGTTTATCTCTTCCATTGACATGCAGATACAAGTACAAGCATTGCAGAACACAAAGATGGACTCGAGAGATTACATTATTTGAATTAAAATTTGGCGATTGCTTGCAAGTTTAAGATTGAAAAAAGATAAGTGCCCCGTGATCCCCTCTTTTTGTTTTCCCTCTTTCAGGAACTGCGACGGAAGGAGGAAAAGATGAGAAAAGGAGCACCCAAGCAGGAGCCCACCCCGGTCCTGTCAGGGCCCGTTGGGCACGGCCTGACAAGACCGAGAGTGTCGAGGATGCGAAGGAGGAGTGCGGGGGACGGGGTGGCGCTTTCTGGTCACCAACTCCAGAGCTAGCAAGAAGCCCCGGCTTGAGCACCGGTGGAGTCATCCACCAAAGCTCAGCCGGAAGACTGCTGGAGGTGAGGAGAAGGCACCAAGAGAACATCCCTCCCCGGCTATCACCCGAAGAGGTTTGTGATGATGGTGCTGGGGAGGAAGGGGAAGAGCGGGAAGATGAGGTGGCAGGACGATGGTCGGAGGCGAAGGCATCCACACCATCGTACTCCAACCTGACCGCCTGCCACCCACCTTCTTCGTCTTCCCTCGCTTTCTCCTCACCATCGCTGCTCCCGGGAAGCGCCAAGGCTTTGGTCCGACACCTCCAGCAGAGAAACAGCAAGCAGCCAGAACGACCAGGGGGCTCGAAGCATGCCACGCCCCTCCTTGGCGGGCAGGAAGACGCACCTCCCGTCGATGTCAGCCCCAAGAACTTCGGGAGAGAAGGTGCTGGGATTGCCAATGATCTCCGGCCCCTCCTCCCGGACGAGCTTCGAAGATACCAAAAGACTCGCCACGCCAAGGACCAGGCTCACTCCCCAAGCATCAGCACCAGCATAAGGCAACGATGACCCTAAACAGGAGCCCCGGGGCTGGCCCCAGGCTTTCTTCTCCAACATGACCAGCAAAGAACAAGGGAAGAAGAAGGAGAATGCAAAGGTGGATGGCTCTGCCCTCCTCCGCCCCTCCCTTTTATAGGCCGGGCGGGGAAGGGCAGCCACTCCATCCATGGATGGTCACTGCCCTCCTCCGCCAAGTCAAGACGGGCGGGCCCTTCCGAAGGTACTCTCCCGCGCCACGCGCCTCGGTTACCTACCCCACGTGATGCATGCGGCATACGTGGCTAAGGATAAAGGCGCGCTGTGGGAAGTGTGAATTGGCAGTTTCTACCCTGTGCGTTAAATTCATTCACGGTCCATCACTGCTCGGCCCCACCGCTATTGGCTTTACACCACGCACGCGGAAACCAAAAACTAGCCCAGAATCAAGGCTGATGAAGCAGCAACGGAAAACTCAAGGGGCCAACCCCTTCAGCAACCTTGCCTATGCACTTATTAGGGCCTACCCTGACGACCCTCAGTAGCGCGTTCGGGGCAGGCCCGGGGCTTCTATCGGTGCTACAAACCCTGGGTCTATTGTCCAGAGCGTGCATATGCAGAAGATCAATATTGAAACACCAACCCATGACAGGGATTAAAGGATCAAGGGATTTGAAGAACCAACACGCAGTCCAGAGAGACCAAGATCGAGCCAGAAGAGCAAGATACCGGCAAGAGAAGGGCCTCCCATACCGGGCTGGCGAGCCCGGAAAGGGGCAAGGCCACTGCAAGAAGGAGGCAACCGAGGCACGCCGACAAGGTCTGCCGGGGCTCGCGGGAGTAGAACCACCCCACTAACCACTCAAGCACGACCCACGTCGTCAATCAGTGTGGTGTCAAGCCGCGAGATGATTAAGTGGCAGCCATTCGCCACATGGCAACCGTTTCCTACAAAACAAGCCTACATATGACACCCGTCCTGCGACGTGTCAAGGGAACATGCGTGGAGCTGGCAAGATAGCCCTACAAGCCTTGCCGGGCGACCAGTGATGTGACACTAAGCAGTGCATTTAATGCAACCTGTGAGCCCGCAGAGTTAGGTATGATAACACTGTTTACTATCATATCCGTGCATAATGATTACTTGGCCATTGTGGTGAACCCTTGATCTATAAAAGCAGGGCTATGGCACTTGTAGGAGGGGTTGGAAAGTTGATAAACCCAAGCCACCATACGCGTGTAGTCGCTGCGGCCCTAAGGCAAACCCTGTCGGGCAAGTGTACTATGCACCACCACGTTCATTCCACCATCAATCCACCAAAGCAGGAGTAGGGTCTTATGCCTCGCAGCGGCCCGAACTTGGGTAAATTGCTTGTATGCTCTCTGTCGTGCTGCCATACGCTGGTGTGCTCTTTGTGCAACGCGATGTCCCCCTGCCGAACCAGCAAGGGGCCGCCCGGTCCCATAGGTGGCTATGGATATCCCGCGACAGACTGGGTCCGTGATCTGTGGATTATCCTCATTGCTGCATAGAAGAATTATGTCCTTGATGCACCGCTAGGTGAGAGACCTATTGCAGGAGCAAGATGCAGGCGTTATGAACATTTGACAAAGCTCGGTATGTTAACTACATGATAGTTTAGTGATCCATGTTTTACGGCTTAGAAACGGGATTTCAAAAATGTTTTGAATGCCATGGAGCATATGAGATGTTCCAAGAGCTGAAAATGATATTTTAGACTCTTTCCCGTGTTAATAGGTATGAGACCTCTGACAAGTACTTTGCCTACAAGATGGATGAGAATAGCTCAGCTAATGAACATGTGCTTAGAATGTCTGGGTACTACAATCGCTTGAATCAAGTGGGAGTTAATCTTCCAGATAAGATAGTGATTGACAGAGTTCTCTAATCACTATCACCAAGTTACTAGAACTTCTTGATGAACTAGAATATGCAAGGGATGATGAAAAAAATTCCCAAGCTCTTCGCGGTGCTAAAATTAGCGAAGGTAGAAATCAAGAAATAGCATCAAGTGTTGATGGTTAACAACACCACTAGTTTCAAGAGAAAGGGCAAGGGAAAGAAAGGAAACTTCAAGAATGACAAGCATGTTGTCACTCCCATGAAGAAGCCTAAAGCTAGAACCAAGCCTGAAACTGAGTGCTTCTACTGCAAAAGAAATGGTCACTGGAAGCGGAACTACCCCAAATACTTGGCGCATAAGAAGGATGGCAAAGTGAACAAAGGTATATTTGATATACATGTTATTGTTGTGTAATTTACTAGTGTTCATAGTAGCCCCATGTTATTTGATACCGGTTCAGTTGCAATGATTTGTAACTAGAAAGGAGGAGTTGCAAAATGAAGAGATACTAGTTGAGGGTGAGGTGACGATGTGTGTTGGAAGTGATTCCAATGTTGATAAGATCACCATCGCACACTCCTTTTACCTTCGGGATTACTGTTGAATCTAAAATAAATGTTATTTGGTGTTTGTGTTGAGAATGAATATGATTAGATCATCACTACTTCAGGATGCTGCTAACGCGACACTATGACTAGAGACCCTTCGACGAAACTGTGTGTGATGCCATAATTGCAAATGGTGGTGTAAAAACCGTCAAAAAGGTACAAAACGTTTGCAATGGAGGATGCATAAAACATGGTTCAGATTTTAGTTGCATGTGCGATGCAGGGAATATGGTTCAGCTCAGTTAACCGTTTGCGATGAGGAGGAACAAAAGAAATGGGAAGCCAGATGAAGGTGTGTGCGATATACGGCATGCAGTTCACTCGGATGAACTGTTTGCATTGAGGTAAGAGAACAAAAATGGTTCAATATAACAAGATGTTTGTGATACGCCGCAAACAGGTCTGTAATCGGAAATGTGTGCGAATACCGATAATAACAGAAATGGTTAGTGTGGTCCGTGTTCATCCGATCATCATCTCCTTCTTGTGCTAGCTCGATGTTCCTTCTATGCCAAGTTTCCATTAATTGATGGTGTTTTATGAACACGCCACTGTTTCTCACCATTTCCTCACATGTTTCCCGCCACCCAACGATATTGCGCATAGGCGGCGCACGACGCACGGACGCGACAAGCGTAGCCTGAAGCATGTCCACCTTTTCCAACCATGCCAACCCACCAAAGCGTCGCCTCTGCCATCAACCTCGTCGATGAGGAAAACAAGCAGGCGCCATGCCTCGTCGAGGCCGAGGCGCTCCCCGGCAACGCGATGGATGACGCCGTGATGCGCGTCATCGCCAGGGTTGAGCAGACCTTTGGTGCATGGCGCCGCAGATCAAGATAGGCATGTCAGCGCCGACAGGCTGCAGCTCACCGCACAACATGATCGATGGCGCGCCGCAGAGCAAGCCAGGCGCGTCCGCGCCGATCGACTGTGGCTCGCCGAACAGTGAGGCCATTGGAGTGCCGCAGAGCGAGAGGCGCGGCACGCCGCATAGCAAGAGCGGATCCATCGCACTTGCCTGCTGTCGACACGGCGGCATAGCTGGGAACACGTCCGGTCAGTACCCCCATTTCTCGTCAGGAGTGGCCAGAGTCCCTCAGTACCGTAGTTGCCCAAGAGGCTGTCCGCGCCGTACTTGCACCGCACACCCACCGCACCGTTCGCATGGGTGCCACCGGTCGCCTTGTTCGCGGCCCGCTGGATGCCAACACGCTGGTCCGTAGGCTCGACCGCCTCCTTGGCCCAAGTGTCCACCTGGGCGCAGTAGAGGAACATGGCCGTCGCATCCTCGAGCTGGTGATATCTGATGAAATAGCCAACTTGGAGCTCGAGATCACGCTCCAGATGTACCGCGAGCGTGTCGACCGCTTGGACGAATGCCTGCACGAGTTCAGACAGAGCCAAGAGCTACCGTAGGCAAGTGCTGCTGCTCATGGTCTCATGGAGGCGTTTTATTTTGAAAAGTCGTTTCGACGTGGATAGCTTTGAATTCACAACAATCATAGTATTGCTCTGTTTATTGCTCTGTTTCAATGTGTGTACTCTGTTTTCCATTCTTATATGTTCTATTTCAATGTGTGTATATACGCTTTCCATTTTGTATATGTGGATGATAAAAACTAGATTCAAATTAGTATACGAAAACATATAGAAAATGGAATTCATAATATATATATATATATTAAATGTTCATGAGTTCATCACATAATTCATAATATCATCACATATACGTGATGATACTTAACTAATATGTACAATGCATAAAATTGAAAATGAACAATACTAAAACTAATAATCCCTCCTGGGGCCAGTATTCCAGCAGCCCCTCGCCAGCAGCTCCATGGTGCACAGCGTCTTCCCAGTGCGGAGGCAGTACTCTGCCTCCTCCGCCTCGCAGGGCTTGACGTACCGATCTGCCTCTTGCTGGCGGACGCGCGCGGCTGATCTTGCCATTTCGTTGGGCGCCCACCGGAGCTCCTCGTCAGTGGCACGCTGGACCTTATCGGCCCACCTCCACGCAGTGATGAGGCGCCCAGCGCCTATGAGCTTCCTCGCGAAGTAACCGTCTTCGTACACCTCCTCGGCACGATGACGCGCCCGGTGACGATGACATGTACCTAGGGTAGGGTAATAGACCCGATCTAGACACCCGTCCCAAGGACACTGCCCTACAGCCAAAGACATTCAAAGGACAACAAATTGTACTGACTGAAAGCACCTCAGGATGCAACTCACTCAACCATGAGTTCCACTCGGACAACCCAATTTTGTTCGACCAGGATATAATCATTCGACCATATCAGAAAGCACTCAGAGTACAGAAGATCTAAGGACACTCTGGATGGCAACGGTCAGGCGTTCACTCCGTAGTCTTAATGATCATTTATATGACTTTAATACTGACGTTACCAGTAACGTCCCCTCTTTATGTACATTGAACCTTATGTAACGGGGGATGGCTGTGGTCCTGGCACACACTATATAAGCCAGCCCCTCCTCTGAGACAAGGGTTCACATGCCCTGTAACTTCATGCCTAATCCAATCGACCAGCCTCCAGGCACCGAGACATAGGGTTGTTACTTCCTCTGAGAAGGGCCTGAACTCATAAATCTTGCGTGCACAACTTCACCGTAGCTAGGATCTTGCCTCCTCATACCTACCCCCCATTCTGCTATCAGACTTTGAACCATGACAATTGGCGCCCACCTTGGGGAAGGTGTCTTAGCGACTTCCGGTGAGGTTGCGATTTTTCCGCCATGGTTTCTAGCGGAGGTTTGGCTCAGGGCCGCGAGATCCGTCTTGGCGCGCTCGTCTTCGTTGCCGGCTTGGCTTCAAGAAGCTCCCTTCGACTTCGAGGCACTCCCCGTCCATGGAGCAACCCACTTTTGGGCGTGTGCCCGCGGCGTCCTTCTGCGGCAGCCGTCGACCCAGTATCGGTCGGCTCCCGCGGTGTCTTTGCTCCCCGCTGTTCACCGTCGCAAGCGATCCGGTCAGTCGCGGCTTCAGCGGTGGGTGAAGCATGCGGTGGCTCGTCAGTCGGCCACCCCTCATGTTGCGGCAATCGAGACCAACGAATCTCTCTACGGCCTGTTCGACTGGCTCCGTCGAGACCCAATCCGAGTGCGATAGCAGCGACCCCGCGGCGGAAGTCTTGATGGTCGACATGCCACGTAGCCCGCCTGGCATGCTTCACAACGGTGGAGGCAACAGCGGTGGTGACCCGTCGGCGTTCATGAGGAGTACCACCCTGAAACCCTCTCTTCTCAGCAGAGGGAAGAACTTTACTGCCGCAACATGGAAAAGCTCCACATGCCCATTGTTGGAGAGACCTCTGAGGCTCGAGCCTTGGAGACAGCGCGCCTGGCCACTTTAGCTGAGTGCACTCGGCCGGAGAACCTTCAGCATGCACTCGACGGACGTGCTTGGTAGCAGATCCCTGTCAGGACCCCGATTCCAAGTCACATCGATCTAGCCAATAACACCTCATATCACTTTGCGGCCTCACGCACAGTATTCCCACGGGTGTCGCCTTAGCATGGCCCGGGACCGTTTGCGCCTTTTGGCTCATGTATATGATAGTGTCGCTAGAATCCATATGACAGAGAACCCGGGCCGACATGGCTACTCGTGAACACAAAGCGGCACCAACCTATGGGGACAGGCATACATGAATCACATCGAGCATGTCAGTCAGCAGCGTGTGAATCCGGGCTATAGCACTGGGCTAACAGGACTCCGGGAACCCGGGCTGTAGCAGGCGAGGTAGGACTCCGGATGTCACTGCATGACATTTCCCCGGAGGAACAGACACGGGAACGAAGTGAAACACATGCCAGCCAGTCAAGTGTCCTGAGCAGTAGTGCTGGGGTAGCAGGACTCCGGTGAACCGGGCTGTAGCGGACTACTATGGCTCATGGAAGAACTAGACTACATTTCCCCATAAGAGAGGCTGCCAAGGATAAACAACTAGATTGTCGGATCCCACACATACCAAGCATTTCAATCATACACACAATATGCTCGATATGTGTAAATACAACATGGCATCACAACATAACTCTACGACTCAAGTATTTATTCATTAGGCTCCGAAGAGCCAGATAAAACAAACATGGGTCTCATGACCCAACATTCAGAGCATACAAGTCAAAGCACATGCGGAAGCTTAACATGTCTGAGTACAGACTTCTACAAATGAAAAAGGCTGAGAAGCCTGACTATCTACCAGATCCTGCCGAGGGCACAAGATCGTAGCTGAGTTATCAAGCTAAACATCGAAGTCCACATGGAACTACTAGCGAGACTGAAGTCTCTCTACAAAACATAAAATAAGAAAACGTGAGTATAAATGTACCCAACAAGACTTACATCAGAACTAACTACATATGCATCGGTATCAATAAAGGGGGTGGTAGAGTTTGACTACAGCAAGCCAACTTTGACTCAGTGGCTATCCTATACTACGACTGCGAGTAACTCTTTTGGGGTGGCGCACACGAGTCCACATATTCTCCATATCAATACACTACTATTGATCCGCTCCTTTCTCCCTACAAGAAGGCCATCCAAAGCACTCATGCTTATCTTGCACATTTTAGAGTATCCACTTTCACTTGTCTATGAACTATGCAAGGGGTCCAGGTTTCCATATCCGAGGAATTCGGCTATTCGAATAGATAATGATAACCCTGCAGGGGTGTACTTCTTCACACACGCTCTCGCCACTTACCACCATGTACACGTCGTGTATCTCGGCAACCTTCAAGCGGAAGCCTGGTGAGGGAGTCGGCCATGACCTGACTAACCACACAAGTCTCTCGTCCAGGTTTATCGCCTATTCGGGTTCCATCTGCAAGGAGATCTGGCCGGGGTGTCGCTCACGGCCCCAAACGATGTGTGCAGGGTTCCCAAGCCCACCATCCGGGTGCCACTTGGTACACCATGCCACTGTGCCTAGTCTGTCCCAAGCTCACCTGTACCGGGTGCCACTTGGTAGACTAGTAACACTACCTACAAACACCAGAAACTAGTTGCAACTCCTGGATAGAGATCGAGTTGATTAATAAGCCGAGAGGGCCCGAGTTACCGGAACCCAATGTTTGGTAGTAACTGTTCATGGATCACAAACACAGAATTCAGTTCCTGAGGACGGCTGCAATGAGACAACCCACCATGTACTCTGTAACGCCCTCGATGCGGCTATATCTCCCACGTGTCGAGGCACGACTTAGAGGCATAACCGCATTGGAAGCAATGTCGCAAGTCAAGGAATCATCACACATCCCATGTACATAAATAAAATAAAGGGGAGGTACATAGTTGGCTTACACTCGCCACGTCACATCAAAGTACATAAATAACATCCATCAAGCAAACACTCATGGCCCGACTACGGCGCCAAAATGGAAAAGAACCCAACATGCGACAAGGCCCTGAATCGATAACCCCAACTAGGCACCACTACTGATCGTCGTGAAAGGAAACATAATAACGCTGAGAGTCTTCGTCGAACTCCCACTTGAGCTCGTACTCGTCACCTGGAGCGGAATCACCTGGACCTGCATCTGGAATTATAGTATCTGTGAGCCACAGGGACTCAGCAATCTCGCACCCTCGCGATCAAAACTATTTAAGCTTATAGGAAGGATAAGGCAAGTATGTGGAGCTGCAGCAAGCGACTAGCATATGTGGTGGCTAACTTATCCGCAAAAGAGAGCGAGAAGAGGAGGCAAGGCGCGAGCGAGAAACTAGAGGAACAACCTGCGCAAGCATAACTCCAACACCGTGTCCACTTCCCGGACTCCGCCGAGAAGAGGCCATCACGGCAACACACGCAGTTGATTCGTTTTAATTAATTAAGGTTTAAGTTATCTACAACCGGACATTAACAAATTCCCATCTGCCCATAACCGCGGGCACGGCTTTCGAAAGTTCAATCCCTGCAGGGGAGTCCCAACTTAGCCCATGACAAGCTCTCACGGTCAACGAAGGAAACGACCTCCTCCCAAGACGTTCCGATCAGACTCGGTATCTCGGTAATTCAAGACACTTCGACAGGTTAAAACAAAACCAGCAACACCGCCCGAATGTGCCGACAAATCCCGATAGGAGCTGCACATATCTCTTTCTCAGGGCACACTCAGATTGTCCTAGGTACGGGTAGGCCAGCCCAGAGTTGCCCCTGGTGGCCACCGGTAGCTGACAGGTGGACCAACACTCAGAGGAGCACTGGCCCGGGGGGGGGGGGGTTAAAATAAGATGACCCTTGAGTCTGCAGAACCCAAGGGAAAGAAAAGGCTAGGTGGCAAATGGTAAAACCAAGGTTGGGCATTGCTGGAAAAGCTTTAATCAAGGCGAAATATCAAGGGGTTCCCATTATAACCCAACCGCGTAAGGAACGCAAAAATCCGGGAACATAACACCAATATGACGGAAACTAGGGCGGCAAGAGTGGAACAAAACACTAGGCGAGAGGCCGAGCCTTCCACCCTTTACCAAGTATATAGATGCATTAAGATAACATAGCAATATAGTGATATCCCAACAAGCAAATAAAAGATGTTCCAATAGGAACGGCTCCAATCTTCACCTACAACTAGCAACGCTATAAGAGGGGCTGAGCAAAGCGGTAACATAGCCAATCAACGGTTTGCTAGGACAAGGGTAGGTTAGAGGTTCAATCATGCAATTGGGAGGCTGACAAGCAAGTGGTAGGCATCGTAGCAGTGGCAAAGCAAAAGAGCGAGCAAACTAGCATAGCAAAGATACTAGTGATTTCGAGGGTATGATCATCTTGCCTGCACAGTTGTCAAAGCTGACTGGATCCTCACAAGCAAACTCAACGGGCTCCTCGGTAGCGAACTCGTATCCCGGCTCTACCCAACAATACAAACAAGCAACAAGGATACAATCAACCACGTGCAAGACCAAGTAATATGATGAAATGATGATATGCTATGCGGGATGCGATGCGGGATGCAAAATGCAAGATATGACAGGAAATGCATGAACCTGGCCTCAACATGGAAAACCAAGTGTGCCACTGGATAGGGGGGATGAAATCGCTTGAAAACGATATAAAGATCATTGGAATCGGAGTTACGGTTTGGAAATGGCAAGCGTTTTAAGATATGACACCGGTCTGCGATTTACAGCAAGTAGGCATCTAAACGCAACGAAATGAACATACTACAGCCACCAAACATGAAAACAAAATGCATGGCAGTGATGTACACAAGATGTTTAACAAAACACTAGCACTGAGCCATAGGCAAATTCATCCAATAAGAGGTTCAAACAAGCATGGCAAAAACGCAAATGCAAAACAGATTCCAGACTTGGTGAAATTAACACTAGCCTGAAATTTCAGATCACGATGCTCTCTTTGGAGCAGCAAAACAACATGATAGATAACCTGAAAATGACAAGTAAGAACATGGCATGGAGCTACTCAACAAGATTAACAAAACACCCAAAGTGACCTGGGGCCAAAAGGGTTCACAAAATACTCTACCGAGCTCACGAACATAGCTCGAACACAATCAGTTTTCAGACTTGGTGAAAACTGAGACATGCTGAAATTATAACTCACGAAGGCATGTAAACGAGCTCGATGCACTCACTACGGTGCAAGTCATGGCAAGGAAATCATATAACCAGCAAGAAGGCACAATATGCTAGCTACACATGGCAAGAACAAAGGCATAGCATGCACGGAACACTAACGGTAGCATCGGCAAAATCGCAAACAGGTTGACGATCTGCCCAGATTAACAATGAAGCAAAAGTTGAGCTCGATTGAGTCAACCTAGGGCACTCCACATATGCAAACAAAGATATGGATGGATAGAGCATAACATAAATATCAAAACTCCCTTACTGATCATCCTCAAAAGAGGCACGGATCACTAGGAAACAAGCTGGACATATAGCATCACGAACTAAAATATCCCAGACTTAGTGAAAATCACTAAGTCCCTGAAATCAGCAATCTCAGGTACCTCTGTTCGCAAGCTTGCACAAGACAACACACACATCCTAAAAATGCATGGGTGGCACCTATGGAAAGAAGACAAAATGCTTAACAATTCATCCCAAAGGGGCACAGGCATATCATGCACGGATTAAACATGGCAAAAATGACAAAAGTGCATGATGAACTAACGGATCTGCAATTTAACTCACGAAGCCTCCTTCTAACAGCATTTTTGGCAACAAGATGACCTCAAATGCAAGTGATGCAATGGAATGAAATTATGTACATGTCGAGACGAAGATTTTGATATATTATACGCCTAAAACGGAGCTACGGATGCAAAGTTACGGGCAGTCAAAGTAGGCATAAAAAAATTAACGAAGAGGGCAAAAGTCAACCCCGATCTAGGGTTACTGTAGCAGTGGATCGGATCTGAGCACGGCACTGTTCACCGAAGCTCGCCGGATCTGGCGCTCGCCGGCGGCTGGCGTGGAGAAGGCGGCCGGGAGGCGGCGACGGTCGGCGGGGCCGGGAGGCGGCGGCGAGCGGCGCGGCCGGGCCGGCCTGGGGCGGCGGGCGGCGGCAGCGGCAGGCGGCGGGGTCGGCGTGGAGCGGCCGGGCCGGGCGGCGGCGAGGCGGCCGTGGCGGCGCGGTGGTGTCCTGCGGCGGCGCCGGCCACCGGCGCTGGAGAGGGCGGCGGGGAACGAAGTAGGAGGCGGCGGCCGGATCGGGCCGCGCGGGGGCCCGACTTGGGCTCCGCGGGCTGGCGGCGGTGGGAGGCGGCGCCTGCCACGTGGCAGCTCGGGAGAGGGCGGCGGCGGTGTCCGGCCGGGTCGGACGTGTCCGGCCCGACGCGAAGATGTTTTTTTTTAGAACTAGGGTTCGAGGAGGAAGACGAGATCCGAAATTGGAGGGGGTATATATAGGCATAAGTGGAGCTAGGAGAGTCCAAATGAGGTGCGGTTTTCGCCCACGCGATCGTGATCGAACGCTCTAGGACATGGAGCAGAGTTTGGAGGGTTTTGGGCCAAATTTGGGGGGTGTTGGGCTGCAACACACACGAGGCCTTTTCGGTCCCTCGGTTAACCGTTGGAGTATCAAACGAAGTCCAAATGACCCGAAACTTGATAGGCGGTCTACTGGTAGTAAACCAAGGCCGCATGACAAGTCTCGGTCCAATCCGGAAATGTTTAATCCCCACACACGAAAGAAATCTAGAAATGGCCACCAGAGGAGAACGAAGCGCCGGAATGCAAAACGGACAACGGGGAAAATGCTCGAATGCATGAGATGAACATGTATGCAAATGCAATGCACGTGATGACATGATAAGAGATGCACGGAAAAGAAAAACAACACATGGAGACCAAGACCCGAACCCGAAAAATAAATATAACTTAACACCGGAAACGACAAGAGTTGGATACAAATATGGAAAGTTACATCCGGGGTGTTACAACACTCCACCACTACGAAAAGATCTCGTCCCGAGATCTAGGACTGAAAGAACTCCGGGTACTCAGAACGGAGGTGATCCTCGCGTTCCCAGGTAGCTTCACGGTCGGAATGGTGAGACCACTTGACTTTGAGAAATTTGATTGACTTGTTGCGAGTCTTGCGTTCAGTCTCTTCAAGAATAGCAACTGGGTGCTCACGATAGGAGAGATCTTCTTGGAGCTCAATGTCCTCGAAGTTGACGGTGCGGTCAGGAGTCTTGAAGCATGTTCCCACATACTCCTACATGGCCCCTCACCGCTACCTTTACCAAATCATGTTCACACACTTAGCTCTCAACGGTAGGACATGTTCACCATGTTCCAATTCATTCGCGATGAATCAGACATGACTCAACTCTAAGCAGTAGCAGGCATGACAACAAGCATGAATGAGTAGGCACACAGGGCTCAAACAATTCCTACTCATGCTAGTGGGTTTCATCTATTTACTGTGGCAATGGTAGGTCATGCAGAGGAAAGGGGTTCAACTACCGCAGCATGTAACGGTTGAATCGTTGTTGTCCTAATGTAGTAAAAGAGAGCAGGAGCGAGAGAGTGGGATTGTATCGGAATGAACAAGGGGGTTTTGCTTGCCTGGCACTTCTGAAGATATTATAGCTCTTCATCGGTGTCATCGAACTCATCGTCGGAAGCACGTCTATTGAGAGGGGACAAATACCGGCAACAGAGAAGGAGAGGACAATCAATGCAATGCACAATATGATGCATGATCATGACATGTCAATATGCTGTGTTTTGAGCTAATGCAACTAGCAACATGTTAAATGGAGGTGGTTTGAACCCTAGGTTCAAATTCAAACTCCATATGTGAGGATTTAAATGCCATTTATATGATTTGGCCTAAACAGCAGCCATAAGTTGTTCTAACATGCATGAAAATGGTACAGATGGATAGATTGGTTTTTTCTGATCATTTTTATATATAATTTATTTCATTCTGAGCTATGGTTGATTTTATATGATTTTTAGAAGTTTAAAACATTTTCTGGAACTGCATTAAATTAAACCTAGAAAATAGCTTATTGTGTCAACACTGCGTCATTATGACGTCAGATGGTCAAAGTGCCGGTCCAGGTCAAACTTGACCTGGGGGACCCGCCTGTTAGTGACTCAGGGCTAATCCTATTTTAGTTAAACCTATACTAGGTAATTAGCAGGGGCTGGCCCCACATGTCAGTATGAGCGGGGTTGATTAGGTTTAATAAAAAAACTTAACTAAAGTTAATAGGGCCCTGGGCCCGCCTGCCTGTGACCCAGGGGGTCATTGGGTTAATCCTAATCGGCGTTTAGCCGGAGTTAACATGACACCGAGGTCCCGCAACGGTGGAGGTGCTCGGAAACACGGCTCCGGGCGCCATTCGACGCGCGGACGGCACTGTTGGAGAGCTAGACCTCGTCCGCGTCGGCTAGGCTAGTGGTGTCGCCGGGGGTGACCTAAATCGTCGGCGGTGTCCGCTTCCGCGGCGGCCGGAGTTCGGCTAGGTGCGGCGCGGGACTATAGCTCGCTAGCGAGCAGGTTGTGCGGCGCAGGAGCACTAGCGTAGCTCCTGGAGCACTACCGCGTGCTCGGACGTGAGAAGATCGAGCTCAGGCCACGGCGGCAATGAGACACGACGGTGGAAGCTCTCGGTGATGGCGGGAATCGAGCTAGCGGACCAAATCCACCACGGGGTATGAGGGGAAAGGGAGAGGGGCCCACAGGGAGTCGTATGGAGGTCTCGTCAGGCTCGGGGACGAACTACAGACGACGAATCGGACGGCGGCATCCGGAAGCTGAAGGTGGGAGATGATGGGGAACCCGGCATTGCAGCGCTTCCCTGTTCGTTTCCGCTAATGAGGCGACGTGGAGGAGCTCGGCAGAGTCGAGGGACACGGTAGTTGGGCGAGTGGACGATGGGGAGCGCGCTGGCAGCGAACAACGGCGAGGTGGGGCTCTCAGTTCTCTTGGGGATGGGCGCTAGGGAGAGGGAGGCGTCCAGAGGAGAGAGGGGAGAGGGAGAGAGAGCTCTGGGCATCTCCCTGGCGAGGGGAGAGGGATGGGGGCGCGCGGGACAGCGCGAAGCAGGAGGTGGCGTCGACGCGCGCGCTTCCAGCACGCAGCTGCTTCGGTCGGCGGGGGTTGAAGACGACTGGCAAGTTACTGGAGGGCTGGGCCAGCCAGCTGGGCTGGCCAGGTAAGTGGCTGGGCTTCTCTCTCTCTCTGTCCTTTTCTATTTTTGTTTCTGTTTTATTTTTTTGCCATTGTTTTCAACTTCAAAACAGAATCCAAACAGTGCCAATAAACCTTTGAGTATTTTTATGTTGCTAACTGGATTGTTCCTGATGCACATAAAATATTTCAAAGTTATTTGAATATATATTCTATATATTAAGAATATAGATCCAAATTCAAATACAATATGATTTAAATTCAATGTCCCAAAATATTCCATAAAATTGTTCCAGAATTTTGGATTGATGTATAGCTCTTTCCAAAATTATCAAAACTATTTTTAGGACGTTTTTGCTTCGCTGAATGCATTTTCAGGGTTCTTGCCCTTTATTTAAAATTTTGAGGCTTCCACTTTCCTCAATTCAAGTTTCATATGAATTTAAACATGATGACATGAATATCAAGCAAAGACTACAGGGGCTGAGCTAGGGCTATGACAACTCACCCCCACTAAACAAGAATCTCGTCCTGAGATTCGAGACGTGAGGTAAGAAGACAGTGGGACACAAATCTAATGCAATCTTCATGATCCAACTGCTCTTCTCGAATATATTGATCCATTGCATCATATTTATCTTGGCGTCTTGGCCTTCGAGATCTTTGTCCAACACGACGCGAAGGAGAAAGGGAAACTCTAGAAGGATCGATCTTCTCGAAGATCGAACAACTCAGGATCAACTCACGGAATGAGACGTAGGAATATCTCTTGAGCTAAGACAAGAGACACTCATCGGGGTGATAGGAAATAGAAGGTGGTGGCTCGATTTGGTAGGAAACAATTCCACGCTCGATAATGACGTAGCAAGGAGTTGAGTTGCCATGATATCATAACGATACATGTTAAGGAAGGTGACTCACAGAAACATTCCCTTAGGTGGCAAAAAGAATTACTTTTGATTCTGAGATCATTGAAACTCTTTATACCAGCCTAAGGAAATCACAATAATTGTTTGGTGGAGTACTAAGGGATGGTATACTCGGACTAGAATGGATGATGTGGACTACCTTGTTGAAGACAACGCAAGGGATGATTTTGCTTATCATCGGGAATGGATGGGACCCATGGTAGGATGGCACCACGGCGGGTGCAGGCTGGGAACAAAATGCAAACGCTGGGAATGATTCTAGTAACTGGGTTGAAGATCAACAGTAGAAAATGATTCCACTGTTTGAATGATTATAGCATAATCGAAGGAACTGGGAGCACATGAATTCCTGGGGAGCAACTTCTACAATAAGTCGCACGAAGTCCTCCTGGAGAAGATGGAAAAAATTGCTCAATCGAGATACTACAATGATAGATTTTCTGGCTAGGTGTGTCGGACAGAACAACAATCTTGTCGGGACCTACATCATAGATCTTGGAATAGCTCCAACCATCATATCTGCCTGAGATTCAGATCTGGTTGGTAACAGAACATTTCAGACAGCATGTCTGGAAAAGAAATTTTGCAACACAAACCAACGAAATGATGTTGCAAGATTCTCAGGAAATGAACTACGATAGCAAGCTCCAAAACATGAGCTGATTCTGCTACATACATGTGAACATGATGTCCAAGACAAGCATGATCACGTAGAAGTCCTACAACAAAACACTACCAAGTTTAGGTGGGGAACCATCATCGAGGATATGGAAGTCTTTTCATAAGTCCGGATTAGCTCTTATGAAGGGACTCCTTCTCCTTGAGCAAATTAGTCAGTGGCTTGGCATGCTAGGAACACATATGGAGTGGAGGCAATTAATCTACCAAACCATAGAATACTTAGCACATATGCATGACTGATTTGGGATGATTCCAAAGGAAACAAAACAAACTTTCTCGAATTCACGGCGGCAGATTACATCAAATGCACGTGAATCAAAGGAGGTCACTTCTTTCATCCAAACATATACTTCATGAACGGGGCATGAAGAAAATGCTTACAGAAGTTTACAACACTAGCTGGATGTTCAACACAAATCATGGAGGAGACAAAATGTTGCTGATGGGCTCAACAACGACTCATCGGAATTTCCATATCACTGGACTTCCACCATTATGTGAACAATGAGATAGTATTGGTCAGACCAAAAGATGTAATGGTGTATGCTCGAGGAGTCAACCACGAGTAAGACAACATTATGAATATCATTGGTTCTAACTTGATTTGACGATAGCCCACACTCAAATCAAGGTTTGGACAGGACGGTAGATTCAACAACCGATCACGAGGAACAATCGATGAAGATGTCGTCTCTCATCAACACACACACGAACACAAGGATATCCCTTTGAAAATGAACTAAGTGGGACAAGCTTTCATCTTCCAACTCTCCAAGTTATTGTTTAGCTTATTGAACTAGTTCACGGGTATCCAACACAGAATCTTGGAGAATAGGTGGTTTATTGGAAAACCAACTTGATCACGAACTCAACATATCGGCCAGGGGACGACCTGGTGATACTTCTATGAAGATATCCGGAAAATCATGAACCACCGAAATGTTATTAAGCTCGGGAGCAATCTTGCTTTCGAGGCAAGATGATATGATCAAAAGGGTGAGGGATTGACACAATCCTAACTCATTGATCGAAGAGTGCACCACAAATAAGGACTAGGTAGCACGATCATTCTTAGGATGATGACTCAATAACCAGCACGCTAAGAATGAGAGTATTGTCCATTATCTACCAAGTAACGGAGTTTCTAGGAATATTGATTTCACACATCACGGTTCACTTGTCGGCATTCCGGTCACAACAACACAAAGACCGAGGAATGACTAATGATGGCGAGAAGTATTACTGATGGTGTGCAATTCCCATGACATTCTTGATATAAAGATGGTAATACTCCAAGGTAGAACAGAACAAAAACAGGATTGACATTTTGATCTGTGGAATACAACTACTTTGACCCACTCCTAGATATGGATGAGGTACTGGAGATTGTTTCTCCTAGTCATTCTGGAATAGAATGGCTTGACGGACCACAAGAGTGATAGGCACCGATGAACGAATGCTCACATACTCTTGACTATCAATTGATAGATGAAGGTCGGAATATAACTGAAGGGGGACAACTCAATGGAACATATAGCTTTCTGAGTTGTGGATGCATAGATTCGTATGTCGAACCAAGTTCAACATGTTTCTTCCGGATAACCCATGTAGAGAGGTAGGACTGGCGGAGTCACAATTATGAATGGAGAACTCCTCAAGAGTACTCTGATTGTGATCATTTGGTTCAAATAACTTCTGCCGTATTCGTTCATGGTATCTGGAAGAAGGAAATACCACGGACCTCGAGGACTATTGCAAAGGTTACTAATATCCTAAAGGAACGAGCAAACATTATCAACATGAGGTAAGTAGGGTGAATCTTGGGTCCAAGGACCCGGAAATAGAATACCTACTAACCAAATAACATCACGTGATGCTATCGAGAATGGTGGCCAGAATCATCACACAGGGAACACCAAACATGTCTAGATTACTATCTCTAAGATACCCTAGTGTCATAATAATAGCTCGAACATATATGTCAAGACAACAGAGTACCTCAACTCATTGATTAGTGTGCTTATTCTGACCAAAAGGACATCGGGAACGGAAAGAAAGGATTTGCAAATGCATTAGATTGTTTAGAAACCAGGGATGACCCGGACAGCATAACGGTTGTAATTGCTCAAAGATATTTGAGTCATCCTGCAAAATGATGGCATAGCCACCCAAAATCACAGTAACAAGGTTCTGAGGCCAGATATGAACATACGGAAGTAGTAGAAGCTAAACTAAGACTTGAACTCAACAATCCTAGGCAACTACGGTTTAGTAACACATCATCCTGAGAGATAGAATAGAAGCCTAGTTCTTAACCCCCGTAGAAGAGAGAGGATGACTCAGATCAGAAGGACATAAGGTAAAGGAGTAAAAAGAGCCTTACGTTCCCTTCCACAATCAATTCCCTTATATAACTAAAGCATTTCTAGACACAACTTCGACCGGTTGGGCTTGGTAATCCTACAGGCAGTCAGGCTCTGATACCAAAGCTGTCAGGACCCCGATTCCAAGTCACATCGATCTAGCCAGTAACACCTCATATCACTTTGCGGCCTCACACACGGTATTCCCACGGGTGTCGCCTTACCATGGCCCGAGACCGTTTGCGCCTTTTGGCTCACATATATGATAGTGTCGCTAGCATCCATATGACAGAGAACCCGGGCCAACATGGCTAGTCGTGAACCCAAAGCGGCACCAACCTATGGGGACAGGCATACATGAATTACATCGAGCATGTCGGTCAGCAGTGTGTGAATCCGGGCTGTAGCACTAGGCTAACAGGACTCTGGGAACCCGGGCTGTAGCAGGCTAGGCAGGACTCCGGATGTCACCGCGTGACATTTCCCCGAAGGAACAGACACAGGAACGAAGTGAAACACATGCCGACCAATCAAGTGTCCTGAGCAGTAGTGCTGGGCTAGCAGGACTCCAGTGAACCGGGCTGTAGCGGACTACTATGGCTCATGGAAGAACTAGACTACATTTCCCCATAAGAGAGGCTGCCAAGGATAAACAACTAGATTGTCGGATGCCACACGTACCAAGCATTTCAATCATACACACAATATGCTCGATATGTGTAAATACAACATGGCATCACAACATAACTCTACTACTCAAGTATTTATTCATTAGGCTCCGAAGAGCCAGATAAAACAAACATGGGTCTCATGACCCAACATTCAGAGCATACAAGTCAAAGCACATGCAGAAGCTGAACATGTCTGAGTACAGACTTCTACAAATGAAAAAGGCTGAGAAGCCTGACTATCTACCAGATCCTGCCGGGGGCACAAGATCGTAGCTGAGGTATCAAGCTAAATGTCGGAGTCCACATGGAACTACTAGCGAGACTGAAGTCTCTCTGCAAAACATAAAATAAGCAAACGTGAGTACAAATGTACCCAACAAGACATACATCAGAACTAACTACATATGCATCGGTATCAATAAAGGGGTTGGTGTAGTTTGACTGCAGCAAGCCAGCTTTGACTTAGTGTCTATCCTATACTACGACTGCGAGTAACTCTTTTGGGGTGGCGCACACGAGTCCACATATTCACCATATCAATACACCACTATGGATCCGCTCCCGTCTCCCTACGAGAAGGTCATCCATATCACTCACGCTTATCTTGCACATTTTTGAGTATCCACTTTCACTTGTCTATGAACTATGCAAGGGGTCCAAGTTTCCATATCCGAGGAATCCGGCTATTCAAATAGATAGTGATAACCCTGCAGGGGTGTACTTCTTCACACACGCTCTCGCCACTTACCACCATGTACACGTCGTGTATCTCGGCAACCTTCAAGCGGAAGCCTGGTGAGGGAGTCGGCCACGACCTGACTAACCACACAAGTCTCTCGTCCAGGTTTATCGCCGATTCGGGTTCCATCCGCAAGGAGATCCGGCCGGGGTGTCGCTCACGGCCCCAAACGATGTGTGCAGGGTTCCCAAGCCCACCATTCGGGTGCCACTTGATACACCATGCCACTGTGCCTAGTCTGTCCCAAGCTCACCTGTACCGGGTGCCACTTGGTAGACTAGTAACACTACCTACAAACAACAGAAACTAGTTGCAACTCCTGGATAGAGATCGAGTTGATTAATAAGCCGAGAGGGGCCGAGTTACCGGAACCCAATGTTTGGTAGTAACTGTTCATGGATCACAAACACAGAATTCAGTTCCTGAGGACGGCTGCAATGAGACAACCCACCATGTACTCCTACATGGCCCCTCACCGCTACCTCTACCAAATCGTGTTCATACACTTAGCTCTCAACGGTAGGACATGCTCACCATGTTACAATTCATTCGCGATGAATCAGACATGACTCAACTCTAAGCAGTAGCAGGCATGACAACAAGCATGAATGAGTAGGCACACAGGGCTCAAACAATTCCTACTCATGCTAGTGGGATTCATCTATTTACTGTGGCAATGGTAGGCCATGCAGAGGAAAGGGGTTCAACTACCGCAGCATGTAACGGTTGAATCGTTGTTGTCCTAATGCAGTAAAAGAGAGCAGGAGCGAGAGAGTGGGATTGTATCGGAATGAACAAGGGGGTTTTGCTTGCCTGGCACTTCTGAAGATATTATAGCTCTTCATCGGTGTCATCGAACTCATCGTCGGATGCACGTCTATCGAGAGGGGACAAATACCGGCAATAGAGAAGGAGAGCACAATCAATGCAATGCACAATATGATGCATGATCATGACATGCCAATATGCTGTGTTTTGAGCTAATGCAACTAGCAACATGTTAAATGGAGGTGGTTTGAACCCTAGGTTCAAATTCAAACTCCATATGTGAGGATTTAAATGCCATTTATATGATTTGGCCTAAACAGCAGCCATAAGTTGTTCTAACATGCATGAAAATGGTACATATGGATAGATTGGATTTTTTTTGATCATTTTTCATATATAATTTATTTCATTCTGAGCTACGGTTGATTTTATATGATTTTTAGAAGTTTAAAACATTTTCTCGAATTTCCTGGATTAAATTAAACCCAGAAAATAGCTTGTTGCGTCAGCGCTGCGTCATTATGACGTCAGATGGTCAACAGTGCTGGTCCAAGTCAAACCTGACCTAGGGGACCCGCCTGTTAGTGACTCAGGGCTAATCCTATTTTAGTTAAACCTATACTAGGTAATTAGTAGGGGCTGGCCCCACATGTCAGTATCAGCGGGGTTGATTAGGTTTAATAAAAAAACTTAACTAAAGTTAACAGGGCAATGGGACCGCCTGCCTATGACCAAGGGGTTCATTGGGTTAGTCCTAATCGGCGTTTAGCCGGAGTTCACATGCCGGCGAGGTCCCGCGACGGCGGAGGTGCTCGGAAACACGGCTTCGGGCGCCATTCGACGCGTGGACGGCACCGTTGGAGAGCTGGACCTCGTCTGCGTCGGCTGGGCTAGTGGTGTCACCGGGGGCGACCTAAATCGTCGACGGTGTCCGCTTCCGCGGCGTCCGGAGTTCGGCAAGGTGCGGCGCGGGGCTACAGCTCGCTAGCGAGCAAGTTGAGAGGCGCAGGAGCACCAGGGGAGCTCCTGGAGCACTACCGCGTGCTCGGACGTGAGTAGATCGAGCTCAGGCCACGGAGGCGATGAGACACGATGGCGGAAGCTCTTGGCGATGGCGGGAATCGAGCTATCGGACCAAATCCACCACGGGGTATGAGGGGAAAGGGAGAGGGGCTCACAGGGAGTCGTATGGAGGTCTCGTCAGGCTCGGGGACGAACTATAGACAATGAATCGGGCGGCGGCATCCGGCGGCTGAAGGTGGGAGATGATGGCGAACCCGGCATTGCAGCGCTTCCCTGTTTGTTTCCGCTGATGAGGCGACGCGAAGGAGCTCGGCAGAGTCGAGGGACACAGTAGTTGGGCGAGTGGACGATGGGGAGCGTGCTGGCAGCGAACGGCGGCGAGGCGGGGCTCTTGATTCTCTTGGGGACGGGCGCTAGGGAGAGGGAGGCATCTAGAGGAGAGAGGGGAGAGGGAGAGAGAGCTCTGGGCATCTCCCTGGCAAGGGGAGAGGAATGGGGGCGCTGGGGACAGCGTGAAGCAGGAGGTGGCGTTGACGCGCGCGCGTCCAGCACGCAGCTGCTTCGGTTGGCGGGGGTTGAAGACGACTGGCAAGCTACAGGTGGGCTGGGCTAGCCAGCTGGGCCGGCCAGGTAAGTGGCTAGGCTTCTCTTTCTCTGTCCTTTTCTATTTTTCTTTCTGTTTTGTTTTTTTGCCACTGTTTTCATCTTCAAAACAGAATCCAAACAGTGCCAATAAACCTTTGAATATTTTTATGTTGCTAACTGGATTGTTCCCGATGCACATAGAATATTTCAAAGTTATTTGAATATATATTCTACATATTAAGAATATAGATCCAAATTCAAATACAATATGATTTAAATTCAATGTCCCAAAATATTCCATAAATTTGTTCCAGAATTTTGGATTGATGTATAGCTCTTTCCAAAATTACGAAAACTATTTTTAGGACATTTTTGCTTCACTGAATGCATTTTCAGGGTTCTTACCCTTTATTTAAAATTTTGAGGCTTCCACTTTCCTCAATTCATGTTTCATATGAATTTAAACATGATGACATGAATATCAAGCAAAGACTACAGGGGCTGAGCTAGGGCTATGACAATCCCTGAGTCCGGTCGACGGCAGCGACAACTATTCCCGCCTGAACCATAGGTATATCGCACTCCGATTCAGAATCTTACAGCTGCAGCCCATATAGCAAAGTCTATTCAGCCATCCCAATTGAAGGCTGGAAGTGGTTTGATGCAGATCAGAGCGTTGCTCCGGGCAGCAGGAGAGCAGAACACTGCAGTGTCTCAGACATAATGGAATTCATGGCAGATCTATGATGGCCGACACAGTCCAGTCGGCTCACAGGACAAGATTGCCTCTGCGGCGTGAGGGACGTGGGCATCGCCAAGGACAGTAGTTGGGTCAGAACCACGAGCAGGATCATCGGCTCGACTGTGATGACCGCCGTCGAGTGCCTACGCCCCCTCCGAGGGGCGGATCATATGTGCCCCGGCATTATGGTGATAGTTGCCCATAAAGCGAGGAGCGGAGGATGCTAGTCGACCCAAGAGAGCCAGGGTTTGATGCGAGGTCAATTCTGGTGCAAGGTCTGGTGGACAGGAACCGAGCACACAGAGAAGGGCAGGACATAGATCGCCCGACTGGAAGCAGAGTGCATGTTTCTGGTCCCGAATGTTTTAGCAAAGGCATCAGGGCTGCACAGATACCTCCCAACTTCAGGTTGGCGAATGGAGTTAGTAAGTTCACAGGTGAATCAAAGCCTGACACTTGGCTTGAGGATTACCGGGTGGCTGTACAGATCGATGGTGGAAACGATGAGGTGGCCATGAAGCACCTTCCTATGATGCTTGAAGGTTCAGCTAGGGCTTGGTTGAATCAGTTGGCTCCGGGCAGTATATTCAGTTGGGAGGAGTTAGCCCAAGTGTTTGTCAGAACGTTTGAGGGAACATGCAAATGGCCTGCAGGGTTGGCAGAATTGCAGCATTGTGTGCAAAAACCGAATGAAACTTCGAGGGATTACATCCAGAGGTGGACCACTCTGCATCACACTATGGAGAATGTGTCCCTGGATCAACTAGTTTGCACCTTCAAGGAGGGCGTTCGGTATCAGGAGCTTAACCTGAAATTCGGTTGGACAGTAGACATGACCCTGACCCGAAGGATGAAATAGCCACTCGGTACGCAAACGGCGAAGAAGACGACCGACTCCGCAGCAGCAAGACCAAACCAGTCGCCCAAGAAGCCGGAGGAGGAAATTCCAATCGGAAACAGAAGCGCAAGGCCGAACCCGCCGCTCCTGATGAAGTCGTAGCAGTGACTCGGGGAAAATTCAAGGGAAAACCAAAAGGGCCATGGGTCCCCAAAAAGGTGAAGGATTCGGCAGGGAACGATGTGTTGGATTCGCCATGTCAAATTCACATCAAGAAGGATGAAGAGGGTAATCTGATTTATCCCAAACATACCACTCGAAAGTGTCGAGTCCTTATACAGCAGTTCCAAGAAAAACAACCCAGTGAGAAAGAGAAGGAATCTAATAAGGATGAGGACAAGGAAGAGGATGATGATGGATTTCCCAATGTCAATTCCACTTTGGTGATTTTTGCTAACATTGAAAGTAAAAGTCGACTGAAAGTCATAAAAAGAGAAGTAAACATGGTTGCTCCGACAACGACTACGTATCTGAAATGGTTAAAGACTCCCATCACATTCGACCGGTTCGACCACCTGCCGCGCGTTGCCCCCGGGAGGCAAGTGTTGGTGGTCAACCCGGTCATTGGGGGCACCCGATTGACCAAAGTCTTGATGGATGGTGGTAGTGGTTTGAATATTTTGTATGCTGAGACCCTCCGAGGGATGGGCATTCCGATGTCCAAGCTCAGCGCGAGCAACATGCAGTTCCACGGAGTTATCCCTGGAAAGAAAGCCGATTCAGTCGGCCAGATCACTCTTGACATGGTTTTCGGTGATTCAAAGAATTACCATAAGGAAAAGTTGACATTTGAAGTTGTGGATTTTCATAGTGCCTATCATGCTATCCTGGGCAGAACTGCGTATGCTTGTTTCATGGCTCGACCATGTTATGTGTACCTCGAACTCAAGATGGCTGGCCCTAGGGGTGTGATTACAGTCACTGGTAATCGGCAGTGAACAGAAGAATGTTTCCATAAAGGCCCAAAGATTGCCGATGAACAGATGGCAGCAGTAGAAATGGAAGAATACAAGAAGACTATAGATCCGAGTGATTTGTTGAGAGCTAAGAAGCCTCCTTCAGACTCTGCATTTAAGTCGTCTGGTGAAACAAAGTCAGTTCATATTCACCCTACTAATCCGAATGCTGCTCCGACTCATATCTCAACAATACTCGACAACAAATAGGAAGAAGCGCTCATCCAGTTCCTCCGTGAGAACTGGGACATCTTCGCATGGAAACCTTCTGACATGCCAAGTGTACCCAGGGGACTGGCTGAGCACCATTTGCGAGTCGACCCGAAAGCAAAATCTGTCAAAGAGCATCTCCGACGGTCTGCCGTGGAGAAAAGAAAGGCAATTGGCGAGGAAGTGGCTTGGCTTCTGGCAGCTGAGCTCATCCGAGAGATTTACCACTCCGAGTGGCTCGCCAACATCGTCATGGTCCCCAAGAAAGATGATTGACTTTGTATGTGTGTTGACTTCAAGCATATCAATCGGGCCTGCCTGAAAGATCACTTCCCTCTCCCCCGCATCGATCAAATAGTCGACTCGACTGCGGGATGTGAGCGATTGTCCTTTTTGGACGCATATTCTGGGTAACATCAGATACGACTGTATGGACCCGACGAAATAAAAACAGCTTTTATCATCCCATTCAGGTGCTTTTTCTATGTTACTATGCCCTTTGGTCTCAAGAATGCTGGTGCCACATTCATGTGCATGATATAGAAGTGCATGCTTACTCAAATCAGTCGGAATGTGGAAGCATACATGGATGACATCGTGGTTAAGTCGCATAAAGGTTCTGACCTGCTGACTAACCTCGCTGAAACTTTGCCAATCTGAGAAGATATGATATCAAGCTTAATCCGTCGAAGTGTACATTCGGAGTTCCAGGTGGAAAGTTACTCGGTTTCCTTGTTTCCGAACGTGGGATTGATGCAAACCCAGAGAAAGTTGGCGCAATACTCCGAATGAAATGCCCCGTGCGCATACACGACGTTCAGAAGCTTACGGGTTGTTTGGCCGCTTTGAGTCGATTCATCTCTCGTCTCGGTGAAAAGGCATTGCCACTTTACCGATTGATGAATAAATCTGATAAGTTCGAGTGGACTCTTGAAGCTGACGCAACGTTTGCAGAGCTCAAAACCCTGCTTTCCACCCAGTCGGTGCTCGCTGCTCCAATCAGCAAAAAGCCTTTACTACTTTATATTGCAGCCACTTGACAAGTTGTCAGTACAGTACTCACGATCAAGCAGGAAGAAGAAGGTAAAGCCTACAAGTTTCAGCGCCTAGTGTACTATATTTCTGAAGTCTTAACTCCGTCCAAGCAGAGATATCCGCATGACCAGAAGCTTGTCTATGGAATTTACTTGACCACGAAGAAGGTTCCACATTATTTCTTAGATCACTCTATCACAGCCGCCTGTGATGCTCCATTGTCAAAAATTCTAAACAACAGAGATGCGACTGGTCGAGTGGCAAAGTGGGCGATTGAACTCCTTCCGTTGGATATCAAGTTTGAGGCAAAGAAAGCAATCAAGTCCCAAGCAATAGCATATTTCCTCGTCAAGTGGATCGAACAACAGCAACCAACTCATGTTCTTTGATGGATCCATGATGTTGAATGGTTCTGGCGCTGGAGTAGTTCTGGTATCCCCGCGAGGTGACAAACTCAGTTATGTGCTTCAGATTCACTTTGATTCCTCCAACAATGAAGCTGAATACGAAGCACTTCTGTATGGGTTGTGGATGGCCATTTCACTCGGCATCCGTCACCTAATGGTCTATGATTACTCAGATTTGGTGGTCAATCAAGTGATGAAGGAGTGGGACATCAGAAGCCCAGCTATGACTGGCAATTGCATTGGAGTGAGAAAGTTAGAAAAGAAGTTTGAAGGGCTAGAGCTCCACCACATTCCCGGATTGAAGAACAGGCAGTGGATGACATGGCAAAGCTAGGTTCCAAGCGGGAGCCCATTCCCAGCAATGTGTTCTTGGAGCATCTTCACACACCATCAGTTCAAGAGGATCCCTTCACGGAAGAGCCCCCGCAGCCTAAGAGTTCTACTGATCCGACTGAAATTGAAATCCCAGTCATAGTCGACTAAATCATGGAAGTTTTGGTCGTCATTCGTGATTGGACAGTTCCATATATCACATATATTCCCTAGAAAGAGCTTCCAGAAGAGGAAGATGAAGCGCGTCAAATTGTCCGTCGATCTAAAGCCTTCACTGTGATAAGTGGTCAACTATACAGGGAGAGTGTGACTGGAGTTTCTCAATGATGCATTACACCAGAGGAAGGTCGAATGATCTTCAATGATATCCACTCGGGGACCTGTGGTCACCATGCGTCCTCTCGGACAATCGTGGCCAAAGCTTATCGAGTAGGTTTTTACTGGCCATGTGCAAATGAAATGGCAAAAGAAATAGTCGACAAGTGTGAGGGCTGCCAGTTCTACACCAACATGTCTCACAAGCCTGCTTCAGCTTTGAAGACCATTCCACTCGTCTGGCCATTCGCTGGTTGGGGGTTGGAGATGGTTGGACCCCTGAGGTCTGGCAGAAGTGGTTTCACCCACCTGCTTGTTGCAGTCGACAAGTTCACTAAATGGATTGAAGCCAAACCCATCAAGAACCTCGACTCGAGTACCGCTGTCAGCTTCATCAGAGAGTTAACATTCAGATATAGAGTCCCGCACAGCATCATCAGAGACAACGGTTCAAACTTTGATTCAGATGACTTCAGAGCTTTCTGTGCTTCCCAAGGCACCCGGGTCGACTATGCTTCAGTCGCTCACCCACAGTCGAATGGACAAGCGGAAAGAGCAAATGGTTTGATCCTCCAAGGGTTGAAGCCCAGATTGATGCGCGACCTCAAGAATGCGGCTGGTGCCTGGGTAGATGAATTACCATCAGTAGTGTGGGGTCTGAGAACAATGCCAAATCGGTCGACTGGCCGGACTCCCTTCTTCATGGTCTATGGAGCTGAAGTCGTGCTGCCGAAAAATTTACTCCACAATGCCCCGCGAGTAGAGCTTTTCTCAGAGGCAGAAGTAGAACAAGCCCGGCAAGACGCTGTTGATCTTTTGGAAGAGGAAAGAGAGATGGCCCTGATCAGGTCGACCATTATCAGCAAGACTTTCGTCGGTTCCACGCTAGAAACGTAAGAGGTCGAGCATTTCAGGAGGGGGACCTGGTTCTCCGAGTGGATCAGCAACGACCACAGAAGCTTGCTCCCGATTGGAAAGGCCCCTTCATCATCACCAAAGTGCTCCACAATGGAGCATACCACCTATACGATGTGGAACACAAGAAAGACGAGCCACCCGCTAGGAATGCGGAGCTGCTCCACCATTTTTATACATAAGCATTCAGACTATTGAGATGTAATAAGAAGTACCTTTTAGTTTGTTTATCAAAGACATGATTTTACAGTCTCCTAAATGATTATTATTACTTATACATGTTTCCAAAGTCCCCCAGTGGGTGGCTTAGCTACGAATCTGATTCGCCTAAGTTTCAAAAACAAAATCCTACCAAGTGAAGAGCAAGCCTCTCACTCGGAGGCTTAGCTGCGAATCCGATTCACCTAAATTTGAAAAAATCTCACCGAGTGAAGAGCAAGCCTCTCACTCGGGGGCTTAGCTACAGTTCCGTACTCGCCTTAGTTAAAAAAATCCTACCGAGTGAAGAGAAAGCATCTCACTCGGAGGCTTAGCTGCAGCCCCGTACTCGCCTAAGTTTAAAAAATCCTACCGAGTAGAGAGCAATCCTCCAACTCGGGGGCTTAGCTGCAGTCCCGTACTCGCCCAATTTTAAAAAACCCTACCAAGTGGAGAGCAATCCTCCCACTCGGAGGCTAAGCTGCAGTCCCGTACTCACCTAAGTTTAAAAAATACTCCCAAGTGAGGAGCAAGCCTCTCACTTCGAGGCTTAGCCACAGTCCCGTCCTCGCCTAAGTTTAAAAAATCCTACCGAGTGGAGAGCAATTCTCCCACTCAGGGGCTTAGCTGCAATCCCGTAGTTGCCTAAGTTTAAAAAATCCTACAGAGTGGAGAGCAATCCTCCCACTCCGTGGCTTAGATGTAGTCCCGTACTCGCCTAATTTTAAAGAAACCTACCGAGTGGAGATCAATCCTCCCACTCGGAGGCTTAGCTGCAGTCCCGTACTCGCCAAAGTTTAAAAAATCCTACTGAGTGGAGAGCAATCCTCCCACTCGGGGGCTTAGCTGCAGTCCCGTACTCGCCTAAGTTTAAAAAATTCTACCGAGTGGAGAGCAATCCTCCCACTCGGGAGCTTAGCTGCAGTCCCGTACTCGCCTAAGTTTAAAGAATCCTACCGAGTGGAGAGCAATCCTCCCACTCGGAGGCTTAGCTGCAGTTCCGTAATCGCCTAAGTTTGAAGAAATCCCACTGAGTGAAGAGCAATCCTCTCACTCGGGGGCTTAGCTGCAGTTCCGTACTCGCCTAAGTTTAAAACATGCTCCGAGTGAAAAAAGATTCTCTCGCTCAAGGACTTGGCCACACGCTCCATCCTGATCCGCAAGGATGACGAGGTGCAGGTCGACTGCAACCTTATCCTCAGAGTTGCGCCACAAGTACAATGTACACTCCATCCTGATCCGCAAGGACGAC
This sequence comes from Triticum urartu, assembly GCF_056163025.1. Classification (NCBI taxonomy): domain Eukaryota; kingdom Viridiplantae; phylum Streptophyta; class Magnoliopsida; order Poales; family Poaceae; genus Triticum; species Triticum urartu. Next base: position 216,695,410 of record NC_141877.1, on the reverse strand, counting down.
GAGGTGTTGTTTGACTGCGACCTTATCCTCAGAGTTGCGCCACAAGTACAATGTGCGCTACATCCTGATCCTCAAGGACGACGAGGTGCAGGTTGACTGTGATTTTCTTGTTGGAGGTGCACCACAAGTCCAATGTGTGCTCCATCCCGATCTGCAAGGACGACGAGGTGCAGGTTGACTGCGATTTTCTCCTTGGAGCTGCGCCACAAGTACACTGTGCGCTCCATCCTGATCTACAAGAACGATGAGGTGCAGGTCGTCTGCGACCCCCTCCTTCAAGTTGCATCACAAGAACAAAATTTTGCTCCGAGTGAAGGTACAAGTTCCATTCGGAAATAAAGATAAAACATATTTAAGGAGAAACCAAGTTCAGATAAATCCCACAAGGTTCCGGACCGCAGATTAAACTACTTGGGCATCAAGCCCGAAGGAGTTTAACGGTTACAAAACCACTCGGCATACCGAGGCAAATTTAATCGGATCGTAAAATTTTGTTCACTCCACAGGAGGAGGACTAGCAGGCTTGACAAACTCATCCAGGTCGATTCCATCTGCAATTCGAGTAGTAGCAGCAATGAAGGTCTCCATAAAAGACTGGAAGTCAAGTCTCTTGGTCTTGGCAACCTTGATCGCTGCTAACTTCTCTTCTTTGGCCTCCTTGCAATAGACGCGAACAAGGGACAGAGCTACGTCACCACCGCACCGAGCAGATGATTTCTTCCATTCCTGCACTCGACCAGGGATCTCATTGAGTCGAGTCATCAAAGACTCGTGTTCATTTTGGAGCGTCTCCTTTGGCCAAAGCACCGTGTCAATCCGCGACACCGCAACCTTCAGTCAAGCAAGGTAGTCTATAACATTGGCAAGACGGGATTCCAGCCGAAGCACGTTCATGGCAGCTTCATCCTTTACAGGGGAATTGATGGGGTCCAAGCTTGTCTCGATCCACCCAATTTCTTCCTCAAAGTTTTCACAGAATTCTGCAATTACAAAGAACTAATGAGTCGACGGCTTTATGGTGAATCGATGATAGCGAAACAGTCGGACAAGATAAGATACCTTCAAGAAAAAGGAATAAATTCTTGGCGAGTCCCCCCAGATAAGCCTCCAGGTCATTTCTCTTCCGAGAGAGATCTTCAATCTTGTCATTCAAGGCTACTTTGTCCTTCTTCAGACGGGTCACTTCTTTGTTAGCTTCGGCAAGAGCAGTCTTCAGCTTGGCGTTGTCTTCCTCTAACGCCCCGACTGAATCGAGCTTCTTGTCGACGACTGTTGTTTTCTCCTGAGCCTCCTTCTGTGCTGCGGCAAGATCAAGGTCCTTGTGTGCCAGAGCCTGCCTCATTTTCTCTAATATATATATATATATAACAAGCAGCACTCGGTTCAGAGAGAAGAATGAGGAGATGACTCGAGAGACAGCCTAATCCCACAGTCGACAAGTTTTTACCTTCCATACCAGCTGTTTCGTCGTTGGCGTTCTACAAGTTCTACTTCGCCAACTCCAAGTCAAGATTGAGCTGGATCTGCTTCCTCTCGAATTCGGCAAATTGGGAGGTGAGCTCACATGATTTCTGAAGTCAGTTAAAAATATATATCAGTGGACAGAATCAAAGATTATTCACTTCCGAGTGAAAAGATTCTAAGACTACTTCAAAATCAAACATTCAACAGTAGTCTCGGGGACTGCACCCAGTGGGTGCACTTGGCGTGCCCCCACTGGTACTCGACTTGGTCAGTCTAGTCGCTCAAAAAAATGTCTCAGACCACGGCCGACTGCCCGCAGTCGACCACAGTCTCAGGGACTACACCCAGTGGGTGCACTTGGCATGCCCCCACTAGTTTAAGAATTCACTCAATAGGATCCGTTCAAGACCAAGTGGATTTTTTATCAACAGATATTCAAGACCCCCGCCGAATCAAACATTCGACGGCGGTCTCGGCGACTGATTTGAAAGTTCTCTCGACGGTGATTCAAGAGAAGAAGATTGTGTAGTAAAGGAACGCACCTAGTGGGTGAACAGATGCGCATGAACGTTGAAAGTGTGAAAACGATCATCCACGGACATCTTACGAATAAGAAAACAGCAGTTCTCATGCATCAAGTTGGAGGGTCTGTAGGAAATCAACTAACCTGGACATTGGCTTGGAGAGTTGCACTGGCATCATAGGCAGCTTGGCCGGTCTCATGCACCATCTTCATCCGCTCCATCATCAGGCCTGCTTGGCGTATAGCTTCCTTAGCAGCGCTTGCCTGATCCTCCAGAATCTGATTGGTGATGAACAACGGAGACGGTGGAACAGTCGCGATAGCTTGAGGATCCGAGGCGTGGTGTTGTACAGACAAAACAGGGACTTGTGTAGTCGACGATGAAGGGCATTCAGTCGACACTGGAATGGCAAAAGTAACAGAAGCCCGGTTGAGGTCTCCGGACTGCTGAATCACTGGTTCAGTCACCGGCGTCGACTGGGACGTCTTGCTAGTTGGTGCCTTCCTGCTCGAAGTCCTGTCCCTCCTTCCCATGGGTCTCTATGGCACATCTTCGTCGTCATATGGAAGTTCAATAACATTGGGCGGAGCTGCAAAGCAATCAATTGCAAGAGTTTAGTCGACCGTCAAAGTGGCTAGTAAAGTAAAGACAAGATGTCAAGAATTATACCTGCGTTGGAAGTGTCCGCGTCTTCCATCTCCTCCTCATCATCATCTTTATAAATAGAAGTCCTGGAGGTAGCAGCACTGCAAATTTCAAAATTCGTTCAGTCAAAACAGGAAAGTGAGTCGACCAAAGATCGAGTCATGCAAAAACTAAGTGGTCGAGCACAATAATTATCGAGAAGCGATGGGGACGGCCACTTTAATCTTGGGCAAGGCCTTTCGGGGCTTTGATGGCGTGACTTTGGGCTGCTTCGGAGCTTTCTCAGTCGACACAGGAGAAGATGTTCGAGTGTGCTTTGAGGTCTGTCCGGTCGGTGGAGTCACTTTGCCAGGAACACTTGCTGGGTCCTGCCTCTACTTGGAGCGTCTTTCCGAGCGAGGTGCCCTCCTCATCACTGCTCGAGTCTTCACTCTCCTCGTATCCTCCTCCGTCAGAATGCCAATCGCCGCTATCACCCCCGCTCGCCTCTCCCTCCTGCTCCTGCTCCTGCTCTCCGTTGGGCATCGAATACATCTCACTGTAGATCTGCAAGGCACGGAGTCGAGTGGATATCAATCAGTTTCGAGAACAAATACATGACAAAACAAAAGACACTCGGAAGAAAAGAGTCGGGCCTTGTCTGGTTCATTGGTGTTGTCGAGTGGAGGAATCCTCCTAGAACCCATGGGGTTGTCCTTGTTGCCAGTGATGCCCTGCAGCCACTGCACCGCCGTCTCCTCATCAAATTCCTCTGGGTGGATCCGAGTGATGTGATCAATACCCGAGTACATCCACATTGGATGATCACGGTCTTGGAGTGGCTGGATGCGTCGACTAAGAAACACCTCTAACAATTCCATGCCAATCGCACCGTCGCGGACAAGTTGGACTACTCGCTCAACCAACATATTCACCTCCACTTTCTCAGTTGGAGTCACTTTCAAGGGAGAAGGCTTCTCAACTTGCTCTATGGAAAACGGGGGAAGGCCAGTCAACTAACCAAGGGTCGGTTGGTCCTTACAATAGAACTAGGTCAACTGCCACCCTCTAACTAAATCGGGAATAATCATAGCAGGGAAAGTACTTTTACTCCTCATCTAGATCCCTAGACCTCCACACATCTGGATCACATGCGTCCTCTCATCACTCGGATTAGCCTTTTTACAAACTAAGAACAACAGGTGAAAATGTGTTTGAAGGACCCCAATGCGGTCGACAGCCCAGAAAATTCTCACACATGGACACGAATGCAGCAAGGTACATGATGGTGTTGGGGCAGAAGTGATGAAGTTGGGCTCCAAAAAAGTTCAGAAAACCCCGAAAAAAGGATGGGGGGCAGGGAGAAACCGCGGTCGATGTGAGTCAGAAGAAGGACACACTCACCCTCCTGCGGCCGAGGTTCGGTCTCGTCCTCCGGAAGCTGCCATGAACCGTGGGGAATCAATCCCCCCTCAACCAAATCCTCCAGATCCTCCTGCTGGATCATGGACAGAATCCAGTCGCGCTGGATCTATACGGGCGGCAGGCCAGATCTCGACGACGACCCTCCCGACTCGTCTTCTTGCCCTTTGTCTTCACCGTCTCCTTCTTCGCACGCTCTACGGCTGCCGTCTTGTCCTTCGCCACCGCTGCGAGTGGCGCTCGGGCTGGGCAGCGGCGTCGAGGGTGGAGGCGAACGCAGTGGAGAAGCAGAGGAGGTAGAAAGGAAATAGGACGCACTGTGCAGAAATCACCGGCCCAGATGCCTTATATGAGCCTGATCTCCGAGCGACTGACTTGTGGGCCCAGGCAATCCTGTCAAATCCTGCAATAGGCGCGCGCTCGGTACGTGGCGAAAAAGGAGGCGCAAGAATCGAGGCACCCCTGCCTAATCCGCCCCGCTTGCTATGATCCTCTCTGTCCCGTGCACTTCCCCAAATTTCAAATCCCGTGAGATCCGGAGATAGCAGTGCAGTTGATCGCGCCAAAGATTTTATACCATATCAGCATTCGAAGCTTATCAGCGAAATTCACTCGACAACCTCGGAAAGGATCAAGGCGACTGAAAATGAGGTCGAAGTTTCTGCATGGTTCACCAATCGTAGTAAAACGCTTCCGAAGCATGAAAATTGGGTCGGAACCACCTTCAACTCCATCTCCACTCGGAGCCTAAACCATTCGGGGGCTAATGATGATGACATGTACCTAGGGTAGGGTAATAGACCTGATCTAGACACCCGTCCTGAGGACACTGCCCAACAGTCAAAGACATTCAAAGGACAGCAAATTCTACCGACTGAAATCACCTTAGGATATCTTCATCAAACATAGCATCCCAAACCTACGGGCTGATACGTCTCCAAGGTATCTATAATTTTTGATTGCTCCATGCTATTATATTATCAATTTTGGATGTTAATGGGCTTTATTTTACACTTTTATATCATTTTTGGGACTAACCTACTAATCGGAGGCCCAGCCCAAATTAATGTTTTTTTGCCTATTTTAGGGTTTCGAAGAAAAGGAATATCAAACTGAGTCCAAACGGAAGGAAACCTTCGGGAACATGATTTTCTCCACAAACGTGATCCAAGAGACTTGGAGTGGCCGTCAAGAAACAAGGGAGGAAGGCAAGAGGCAGGGGGCGCGCCTAACCCCCCTGGGCGCCCCCTCCACCCTCGTGGGCTCTCTGTTGCTCCACCGACGTACTTCTTCCTCCTATATAAGTCCACGTACCCCCAAACATCCAGGAGCACCCCGAAAACCTAATTCCACTGCCGCAAGCTTCTGTACTCGAGAGATCCCATCTCGGGGCCTTTTCCGAAGCTCCACCGGAGGGGGCAGTGATCACGGAGGGCCTCTACATCAACTCCATGGCCTCTCTGGTGATGTGCGAGTAGTTTACTTCAGACCTACGGGTCCATAGTTATTAGCTAGATGGATTATTCTCTCTCTTTGGATCTCAATACAAAGTTCTCCTCGAATTTCTTGGAGATCTATTCGATGTAATCTTCTTTTGCGGTGTGTTTGTTGAGATCCGATGAATTGTGGGTTTACGATCCAAAGTATCTATGAAAAATATTTGGTTCTCCTCTAAATTCTATTATGTATGATTGGTTTATCTTTGCAAGTCTCTTTGAATTATCAGCTTGGTTTGGCCTACTAGATTGATCTTTCTTGCAATGGGAGAAGTGCTTAGCTTTGTGTTCAATCTTGCGGTGTTCGATCCCAGTGACAGAAAGGGAACCGATACGTATTGTATAGTTGCCATCGAGAATAAAAAGATGGGGTTTATATCATATTGCATGAGCTTATCCCTCTACATCATGTCATCTTCCTTAAAGCATTACTCTGTTCTCTTGAACTTAATACTCTAGATGCATGCTGGATAGCGGTCGATATGTGGAGTAATCGTAGTAGATGCAGGCATGAGTCGGTCTACTTGTCTCGGACGTGATGCCTATATACATGATCATACCTAGATATTCTCATAACTATGCTCAATTCTATCAATTGCTCGACAGTAATTGTTTACCCACCGTAATACTTATGCTCTTGAGAGAAGCCACTAGTGAAACTTATGGCCCCCGGGTCTATCTTCCATCATATTAACCTTCCAATACTTAGTTATTTCCTTTGCCGTTATTTTACTTTCCGTCTTTATTTCTCTTTATCATAAAAATACCAAAAATATTATCTTATCATATCTATCAGATCTCACTCTCATAAGTGACCGAGAAGGTCTTAACAACCCCTTTATCGCGTTGGTTGCGAGGTTCTTATTTGTTTGAGTAGGTGCGTGGGACTTGAGCGTGATCTCCTACTGGATTGATACCTTGGTTCTCAAAAACTGATGAAAATACTTACGCTGCTTTACTGCATCACCCGTTCCACTTCAAGGGAAAACCAACATAGTGCTCAAGAGGTAACACCGGCATCTCAAACCGTTGCCGCCGCAACCACAGCTTCAACATTCATGCTCTAGTGATGGCAACCGTTCCGCAACAAATGGCTCCTCTCCTCTCCTCTCCCTCTCCCACCTGCTCCACCTCTCACCATGGATCTAGCCTTTTATCCATGCCATGGAAGGCCTACTACACTGGGATTTCAAGCCTGGCCTTGCGGTGGACGATCAGGTACGTCAGCGGTTTGGAGAAATGGTGCATTTCTCTCCATCTCGCAATACCAAGGAATTTTTCTTGGTGGTTTCCTTCTCCTCGGCTTCCTTTCCCCTCTCAGAAGAATCTGTGAGTGTGGATTTTCAGTGTTGCATTGGGGGACATCATATAGGGTTCAAAGTTACTAAGATTTTTAAGAGGTCATTTCGCTTCTCGGTGGTTGGGAACAAGGTTGGACATTTTATTCATGGCCTCAAGGACCGTATTTGGTCGGATTTTGTTTGCCACTTTCATCTGTTCAATGGTCGTTTCAATGGTTACAAGCATTTTGACTCTTTATGGCATGCTAATGAAAGGCTTGACCATGTTGCTAATCGGGGCCCAATGGCTATTCAGGTTGATAAACCAGCCTTCACAAAGCCTACTGGCTCTAATCCAGCTACTTCTTCAGAGTTATGCAAATTTGGGCTCACTCCTCTAGCCTCCATGGAATCCAATTATTCAAACAGTCATGAGGCTTCGTGCTCGAGGATGCAACACTCGGTTAGGGTTCATCCGGCAGGATCTCCGGTGTCTCCGGAGTCATTACCCAGAGCCATTCAATGCGTAAGAGATTCTCCTGAGAATTTACTCTAGATTGGCAATTTCCAATTTCCTTGTAATATCACTTACCCTAAATTGACACAATGTTTCCTTTCATCAGCTTTCAAATAGGCACCACCGTACACATCCTGGCCGCCTGTATTATCCAAGGCACATATTGCGAATTTATTGCATGCGGGTTATATTGAAAAGGAAATCAAAGATCTTGTCGATCGCTGGGCTACTCTATGTGCCCGATGCTTACAGTGGGGTCATATCAAATCTAACTTTAACGCCTCGATTATTTGCATATACTTTCCGGCCCCAGGACACAAAGGAACTTATTGCCCTGCTCGGCCGCGGAGTGTTATTGATGGTAACTCAATTATGGGCCCCGATTCTGATTATTCAGTTAAATCAACTCAACCTGAGAAGGAAATCAATTTTTCTTTTCTTACGCAACCTTTCCCTCTCACGGAACCTAGGAGCCATCTTCCATCCACCATTAGATGTGAATCGTGTGGCCACTATGGACACGTGGAACACTTCTGCTGGCGGCGCGGTTGGATCCTGAGATGGAAGTGGTGACCAAAAACCCCCTCCTCCACCCTTGATGCCACGCATCCCCCCATTGACATCCTCGCCTGCCCCGCTTCCCAATGATGCAGAGTTCTCTGCTCTAGCAACACCACCATCCCCATTAACCACCGCCGCCGCCATCTCCACCTCCACCGCTCCATCCACAACAATGGCCAACTTCCCAGACAACCCGTTGACAGTGTCCTGGACTAGGGGGTACTCACCACGTCATCTCCCGACCAGCTGGATCAGGCCGAGGACCCCTAGGGCCATTTACTCATGGGCCAGTTCGGACAGCCGATGACATGCATGAGGAAGATTCCACAAGACTTGGTGATCAAGACAAGGACTCCTCTCCACCAACATGTTCGGCTAGGACTCTTGTTATCCTAGGCCTCCGGTACATTATATAAACCGAGGCGAGGCTAGTCGATAGATGATTATGACATTACTCATCATACCTGTAGGGTTTAGACCACAACATACGATCTCGAGGTAGATCAACTCTTGTAACCCCAATACTCATCAATATCAATCAAGCAGGAAGTAGGATATTACTTCATCAAGAGGGCCCGAACCTGGGTAAACATTGTGTCCCCTGTCTCCTGTTATCATTGATCCATAGACGCACAATTCCGATGCAGGAATCTCCGACAATCTACGATATACCGGAGCCCTGTCAAATCAGGATAGGAATCTGGATGAATTTAGGGCGTGGTCTCCAGCATCTAGATCGGACGTCCTTTGGAAGATCCAACTGTTGATCGGCTGCGGAATTCCTATATCTACCACCCCTCCAAATGTCAGCTCGATCCGACCATCCGAACTCCGGGAACCTACCGATTAGTGCATCAATTTTCGGATCTGTTTTCTGAGCGAATATGGATCCGACCAGAATTCATGTTTCTTTATGAACGTGATGTTGGACAACCTTTTTAAAGGAATTTTCTTCTATGGTATTGTGCATTGTTTTTAACACGTGCCCATGAAAGTTGAAGCCTTTTTTGAGGCACTCTTCGCCATCGCGCTGGTGTCACACCAGTTCGGTAACATTGCTCCACGTCTGCTGACCTGCATAGACAGATCATCGCTTCATCGAGCCGAGCCTAACCTTATCGGATCATCAGCTCGGCAAGCCGAACAAGAGTTCGGCATCGCGAAGGATAAATCATCACCAACACCATCGCCCCATGGATTGCACGGGTCAGGCGCACCGACATCGCCGCTCGGTCACTTCATCAATCAGGCATTGACCGCGTCACAATTTATGACCAGCGTTGGCATTGCCGCACTGCTGCTTTTTCAAGCCGATGTCCATCACGCCGAACTACTTCAACACCTCGGCCAACATGGCAGCTGCAGCGTCTCCTTACTGACCCGCTTCGTCATCTCGGCCAGATCGGGGACTTTGCTATTGCTTCATCAACATACTCCGGTGTCTTTGGTGTCACCAGCCGACCAGCTTCGTCACGTTAGCTGGACCGGGGCTTTGCCTCGGCGAGCCCACCCTTGCCAGCATCGCCATGCCGTCGCTTTATCGCCCATCAGGCAATAGGTGTGCGGATCGAGTCCCAATTTCAGTAGTAACATTTCTTCAGATTGCTACAACAGAGAAACCAGGTGCTATTAATCCTAGTATTTTTCTTGCTTGGGTTTATCTTTCCCAAGGAATTATTACTCTGGTTTGTTTCATCATCTGTACACAGGTCTATGAAATGGTGGCCACATTAACAACAGTCGTGTGGTGGTTCGGTCAGTTTTTGTATACAGTTCGGTGAAGGCCGCATCCGGAACTAAGACTGGCCTGCGAATTCAGGCTTGGCCACGCATTCGCCACGTCACGCCAACGCCCTGCATCGACCTGACTTCGGCGCCAGGCCACGTCTCTTTCAATAATTTATTTTTGCGAAAACAAATTATCCTTTTTGGACCGCACTATTTTATGTTTGTAGGTGATCGACTTCGACTGCGTTACACGGTCACTTTGGCAAGCCGACGTCGTTATCCCAATCAGCTCGCGTGATCACCTTGTTGGTCGAATCACCGTACTGACATGTTCGGTTGCCTCGGGGACTTCGGCATCGCTGAGAGAGCTCTATCTCATCGAGTGTACAGCACACGGGCCATATTTCTTTTATTACTCACTTCGCGTAAATTATTAATTATGCAACAATTTCTTCATTAAGCCACTGTCGGCCTGCATTGGTCGTGCTATGCCGCCACTTTGGAGAGCCGAGCTCTTCACTCCGCCACCTCGGGACTGGCTTGGGGGCTGGGACCTTGTCCCACCGTAAGCTCATGTCGTGCATCGACATCGAGCACATTAACCAGCTAAGTCGCTTCCATGCTTAAAAACCTTTAGTTTTAAATTTCGTTTGGTTCAACCAAGCATTATGTTTTTTTGACACAAAGTCATTTGCGAAAAACTTTCTTTGTCAAAGCCTTGTTTGTTGCAAGCAAATTCAAATACCCCGTTTACTTGGGGGCTTCCTTTATGAAGCCTTTCCTCTTGCATATGATTATACTTGTACGGCTTCGTTCCTTTGTCGTGTATTATGCCACAATATGCACCATGTTGACTTAAGTGTTTCGCAAGCTAGGTTGCCTGGCTCCTGTGCTTACCCCTACGTTCCCAATTGTTTGGCTAGGCGGTAAAGGGAGCACCTCTGCGATTGTTACTACCAGGTCATCCGAGTTAGTACCTCAGACTGGGTGAAGCCGAAAGCTAGCGCTCTTATTGTTTTCAATAATGGTCGGCACACAACGGAACTCATGAGTACAAAAAATCTATTGCACAAGTCTCATAGTAACAATGAGCAACTCAAGAAAGGTATCGGTGGAGGTAATATTTTCTTCGAAGATGCTTCTTACACTTTGTCAGTAATATAGCATAAGTTCCCTGAGCGCGCTTTGTCTGTTACAGCCTTATGGCATGATTGCCTGGTTATTGGAAACACCGTGGATGCTTTTGACAGGTGGAGTACATGACACTTTTCGGTCCTTGACCGAAGAGGGAGAAGCCGATGGTCGGTTAAGACGCGTTTAAAGTTTGGGTGAACACAGATATGATATAAGTACATCGGTACATACAATCATTATACATAAAATTCTTTTACCCAAGTCACTTGGGGGCTCTTAAAATTCATATGAGCTGTTTTATAGTAAATGTGTTTTCTTCTTGGTCGTTGCAAAGTCTTTTTCTACCGCTCTTGTTCGACTTGAGTGTATGGTCAATTGCCGGATAGCCTGTCTTCTCTCTAAAAATCCGCTCGAGTTCAGTTCACTAAACAGGCCTCAAAGAAGTACTCCACCTTTGGGATAAGGAGCTCGAAGCTGTAGGCTAGCCCGCTTGAAGTGTTGAGATCGGGTGTGTCATGTTAAAGCACGATAGAGGCACATTTTTTTCTTTTTTCCAATTTTCGGATTGGCACCGAACACTTGATCTTGTTCGGACGTCAAGTTTTTACTGACGTTCTTTAGTTTTCCAAGCTTATAGCACTTTTAAACTATTTGTGTGTTTTTAGCAAGAGTCTCGCAGTGCAACGCCGGACACCTTTAGAGATTCGGCAAAAACATTCACGAATATGGCTAAATATGCATCGGTTTCGAATTGTGTCTTCGGTCAATAGTTGGGTTGCCCGGCTCCTGTGCTTGCCTCCTACGTTCTGCTTTGTTCGGCTAGGTGTGCAAAGGGATAACCGCTGCGATTGTGCTTCCAGCTCGCATGGTTAAGCACCTTAGTGAAGAAAGCCGAAAACTGACTTTCACAATAAGCGTAAACTGGTCAGTGATCCGATGACTGTGTTAAACGACGGGCCATTCATAACATTGGATGAAGTGTTTACGGCCAGTTTACACCTCCTATGACTAAGTGAAAGTTCTAAAGGCCGCATATCTAATTGCCTCGTTTTCGCTAACACAACCGCCCTCGGGCACCGAGACCTCGATCAAGGGTTGTCTTGTTATTTGCGGAGACAGCCTGCATAGTATCTACAAAGGGGTAGAAGCCGACGATGGGCCACTTTCAACTGATAAACAGTCGCAACAGAGTCAAAATAAACATATCATCGTCAATTGTATTTAATATACAAGGGCTGCCTTCCGTAATTATGGTTATAAAGCCATAAATATGCATCAGTTTGACTTAAAAAATTTGCCAAGCTGGGTTGCCTGGCTCCTGTGCTTATCCCTACGTTCCTGATTGTTCGGCTAGGTGGTAAAGGGAGCACCTCTGTGATTGTTACTACTGGGTCATCCGAGTAAGTACCTCAGACTGGGTGAAGCCGAAAGCTAGCAATCTTGAAGGATCACATTGGTCGGCAACGAAGGAAGTGAAAATTTTGGTTCGTTAATACCATAGAGTTCGGGAACTTTCCCCGAACTAAATCCTCAATATTTTCCTCCCACGTTGATCAGAGGTGAGGTTTCATGATCATGATAAGCATGACGACCCAAAGAAACGAACCGATAGCGGGACTATTTTCTTTGGAAGATGTTTCTTACGGTAAAACGTAATATAACATATCTCTCCATGTACCTTCGTTTATAAAACCGTATGGCTGGGTTGCCTTGTTTTCCATAAATCTTTGCCATTATAATGGCTTTATAAAGTAGGAACACACTCCTCGGCTACTGGCCGAAGAGGTTGAAGCTGATGGTCGGTGAACAAACTTGTGTACAATGCGGATTCGAGCATTAATGATGTAAAGTACTTGGATACATAGAGTCATTACACATAATTTATGATTTTACTATGGATATCGATCCTTAATTCGGCCACCCGTGACCGCATTAAGGCTTGGGGCCTACTAGGCTTCGGGCTTATTATTTATAAATATTAAAGGGGCACATCGATCCGCTGATCTGGTGTTGCCACCCGACCAGAGTCTTGGGCGCTACTGTATTGCCTACTCAATGCAGAAAATTTTAAGTGCAATACAGTTTCCGAGGAGATTGTGATCCTCAGGTTGGTCGGCCGCACCCAACCTGAGTCTCGATGACTGAGCACGCCGCTTTTTGTGTCCCGAAGTAGTCTGCCGAGCTAGGACTTGATCCTCAAGCCGATTTGGTGAATCAACCTGAGTCTCAGGGGCTACTGGGATCAGCGGTATTATGTCATCCTTCAGGTGTATCTCGGGTTTTAGACAGACACACATCTTAAGGGCTGCTGGTTATACATATTAATAGCAAATAAATTTACACGCATTGGAAATAAAATCCGCAAACAATCAGCCCATGTCAAAGGTGTTGAACCACCTCGAAAGCATTTCGGGATATAGCTCGAATACAAGTGGCTGGCTCCATAGGGGGCATTTCCGGCATTAAGCTCGGCTAAACTCCTTCAACTTATGTGAACCAAGGTGATATATGACACCTTAGATATAGTCCGGCGTTGGAGCTTGGACATAGTCTGCCGTTAGAGCTCAGATACAGTCCGGCATTGAAGCTCGGATACATTCCTGCATTGGAGCTTGGAAGCGGTGCGACGTTGGTGCTCGGCTGCAAAAGATACCTCGAATGCAGTCTGGCGTTGGAGCTCGGATGCAAGAGGAGAGCGTCGCACGGGCAACACTTCAAACCCGATGCGTGGCATAAAAATAACAACGCATCGATAGAGGCCGAAGACTTAAAGGGCTCCTCGGATACCCGACGTGTAAACGCTTCAGATTCACTTCGGCGATCCTCAAGATTAAAGATGAGAAGATTTGTTGAACCAGTTTTCAAGACCAGTGGCCAAAGATGAAGAACAGTTAGGAAGAATCAAGGAGCGTCCCCAACTTGAAGACCGGTTCAGGGGGCTACTCACGGTGTCTTGGACTAGGGGGTACTCATCATGTCATCTCCCGACCAGCTAGATCGGGCTGAGGACCCCCAGGGCCATTTACTCATGGGCCAGTTCGGACAGCCGATGACATGCATGAGGAAGATTCCACAAGACTTGGTGATCAAGACAAGGACTCCTCTCCACCAACGTGTTCGACTAGGACTCTTGTTATCCTAGGCCTCCAATACATTATATAAACCGAGGCCAGGCTAGTGGATAGATGATTATGACATTACTTATCATACATGTAGGGTTTAGACCACAACATACGATCTCGAGGTAGATCAACTCTTGTAACCCCTATACTCATCAATATCAATCAAGCAGGAAGTAGGGTACTACCTCCATCAAGAGGGCCCGAACCTGGGTGAACACCGTGTCCCCTGTCTCCTGTTACCATCGATCCTTAGACGCACAGTTTGGGACCCCCTACCCAAGATCTGCCACTTTTGACACCGACACCCGCTGCCCTTCCTCCCTGCCGGCTGGTCAATAGAGCCTGGGTCGGCTGATCGCAAGGTCCGTGCGCTAATGGCCGTCAATCCAATCCCGCCTCTCAATAAAAGTTTCCTCGCCATTGCCGAAGCCAGCAGATTTGTGCCTCCGCATCTCAGGGAGGATCTCTGCAACACCATTGAAGGACTGCTGCATGAATCTGGTCTACATACTATAGAGTCCTCCGACCACCCGCTGGGTGTTGGTATGTTTGCTTTTGCCAATTCGTTCATTCGTGATACAATAGTCAACACCACGTTCCAGCTAGATGAGGAGGATCTGGTAGTGTCTTTTGTGCGTCATAATGATGTACTCAACATGCTCAATACAACCCTGGCTCCAGAATTTTGGCTTATGTACATTGGTTTTCCTGATGACTACCAAACAGATTTCTATCTCCAGCGCTCTGTAGATGATTATGGCAGACTAGTTACTTGGAATAGTCCTAATGTGAATAGATCCATCGTGCTAATTAAAGTTAAAGTCATTCACATGCGCCTGATCCCCAAAAGTATTGTGGTTTGTCAGTTAGGAGGGGACAGAGCTTGTTGGACTACTGTTGTGTACATTCTTAGAGGTGCATATTGGAATGCTCATGACCTTGAGGTCCCAACGGCTGATGAGGAGCCACCTCCGGCCAATGGTGTGCCTCACCCCTTGTTTGGGGATGGTCTCACTGCAGAATAGTTGTACCAACAACAGCTTCAGAACTGGCTGCTTCAGAATGGAGTTGGAAATGACCAGGCACGGCACCTTGCCCCTCAACATGATGGTCCTCAAGATGCACAGTGGGCTCCATGGCCGCAGCTCCCAGCTCCACAAATGCCTGCTCCTCTGGTGAACTTTCAGGCTTGGCCGGCGGCTCAAGGACTTCGTGTGCAAGATGGAATTCTGTCTGAAGACAATGTGACAGATAGCCTCAACTCAGCTTGGAATGATACGAGCTCAACTGCAAGTACTCAGGGCTCCTCTCCTGGGTCTGGCCTTCAAATCATCACTCTCTTTGTTGCTCCTCCTGTGGTTCAAAATATCATCAACGTTGATGTGGCAATCTCTGCAATAACTATGAATATCAGCATCTCGGTTGAAGGAAATGAGCTCGCTACAGTGCTGGCTTCAGACTTGATCCCGTGCAACATATTCACTGCTCATCTTTCAAGGTCTATTTTGTCTGTGGTTGCATCATTTGGGCCCTGGAGCTCTAGTTATGGTTTACCTCCGTTGGAATTATAGATGGCAGCTCACAGGACTACTAGACAGGTCCCTGATCATGAGACTACTCACCTGGTGCGCTTTTTTGCTCGCATTCTGAACCAAGAACCAGTCCCTAGCGTTGTGCAAATAACTAAACTTATGCCCGAACATGATGTTGCTGCACTGTTGCCTGAGATGCACCTTGGATCACCCACCAATGTCCTTGCTCTTAGTAACACTCAACTGCCCTGACTGATGATAGCTCTGTTTCTTCTATTGATATGTTCAGTTTGGCGCCAACTGCAAATTTGATTGAGGGGCCTCAAGTTGTGCTTCCTGGCCCAATGGTTGAGGGCTCTGAATTGGGCCTGGCCCAGGTGCTCTCAGATGTGCCTGGCCCATCTGCAGCCCGTCCTGGTCGCCCCAAACACAAGGCTCCGCTGGTTACTACTGAAGTTTGTCGCAGCACCAGGTCAACCCATTTTGATGGATTCAGGGTGCCACAAATCACTGACACCCGCGCCACTACTTCCAAAGTCAAGCCCAGGGCGACTCCCTCTGCTGCTTCCAGCTCCTCCGCCGTGATCATGGGCCAAGATCCCCCACCGACCCCTATCGGTGTCATGCAGGATCTTGGCATCAATCGTTTCGCAGTCCCTCCCCAGGAGCTCACTGAAGACGCCCTGCTCGCTTTAGGCACTAATGTTGTCATCCCTAATAGCATCGAAGATGGCTCCTCCTCTTCTTCTTCATAAGTAGTTTGTCTTAATGCCGCTTTTGCGTAACTGGAATGTCCTGTGTTGGAATGTGCATGGCTTAAATTCAGATAAGAAACTTCTAGCACTCTCTAATGATCTCTGTTAGTGGGTGCTATCGTGTGTCTACAAGAAACTAAAAAACCTATTATCGACCTAGCTTTTATTAAATCTTGCTATCCTAAGAGCTTTGATAAATTTTCTTACATTCCTTCTCGGGGTGCTTCGGGTGGTTTACTTACTGTTTGGAACAGTTCCCTCTTTTCTGGTACTTTGATTGTTCAGGAGGATTTTTCTTTGGGAGTTCAGTTCACCAGCACTCTCTCTGCACAAGCTTGGTCACTATATAACATTTATGGCCCTTGCACAGGACCTGCGCGTGAGACTTTTACTCAATGGTTGTATGACAGGGATATTCATGCAGATGCAGATTTCTTATTCCTGGGGGATTTCAATTATATTCGAGGCCCAAAAAACCGCAATAAACCAGGGGTGATGTTAATGACATGTTAACCTTTAATGACATTATCCGCAAGCACAATCTTGTTGAGTTACCTATTAAAGGTAGATTATACACGTGGAGCAACATGCAACAGGGCCCACTGCTTGAACAACTCGATTGGTTCTTCACCTCTATTCCTTGGACAAATGCCTATCCTAATACCATGGTCAAACTGCTATGCAAGCCCACCTCAGATCACACACCTTGTGTAGTAAGCATTGAGACGAAATTACCTCGAGCCAAACTTTTTAGATTTGAATCATATTGGTTACTACACCCAGGCTTCATGGATGTCGTTAAAAAAGTTTTGAACAGACCTATTAATGTGCCTAATGCAGCTACCTTACTCTACCGCAAGTTCAAGCTCCTTCGACAAGAACTCAAATCTTGGAGTAAGAATACTTCTCGGCTTTCTGTAGCCATTGAAAACACAAACAACACCTTGTTGAACTTGGACACGTTGGAAAATCAACAGAGTCTCACACTCCCTGAAAATAACTTTCGTAAGATTGTCAAAAAACACCTCTTACGTTTGTTAGATTGGAAGAAATGGTGCACCATTCGTTAGGTTAAGTTTGGCGATGAAAATACGAAGTTTTGTCAAGCAGTGGCAACAGACAGGTATCATAAGAACAACATTGCAAACCTACAAACTTCTGATGGCCTCATGGTGGAGGATCACACGGGGAAAGAAGCTCTCCTCTTCCATTCCTACTCAGACAGACTAGGCACCTCTAGCCCTGCACAAATGCAGTTTGACATCCCATCATTAATATGGCCAAATGACAATCTTGAGCATCTAACATTACCTTTCACTCATGAGGAAATTGATTTGGTTATTCAAGAAATGCCAGGTGACAGGGCCCCTTGTCCGGATGGATTTAGCGGCCTCTTCCTTAAAGCATGCTGGCCAATCATCAAGGAAGACTTTGACACACTGTGTAATCAATTCCATGCAGGAACTATTAATCTCCAAAGTATCAATGATGGACTAATTACTCTTATGCCGAAGAATGGATCCCCATCTACAGTTAATGATTACAGGCCAATCACTCTACTTAATTGCTGCCTCAAGCTCATTACAAAACTCCTAGCCAACCGTCTACATAAGGTCATTCTAAAAATCATTCATCGTCATCAGTATGGTTTCATACATGCAAGATCTATTCAGGACTGCCTTGCATGGATATTCCAATACATTCATCAATGCCAAACCTCTACGCGCCCAATTGTCCTGTTAAAACTGGATTTTGCCAAAGCATTCGACACCATTGAGCATGACCCCATGATCAACATCATGAAACATATGGGCTTCAATGATAAATGGTTATAATGGATCAAATCAATCTTTTCCTCAGGCAGATCTTTCGTTCTTCTCAATGTTTTCTAGGCAGATAATTTCCCTGTCATCGTGGAGTTAGGTAGTGCGATCCCCTGTCTCCCCTCATCTTCGTCCTAGCGACCGACCTACTCCAATCAGCTATTAATGCAGCATATAGGGAGGGCCTAATTCAACTTCCCTTCCCATGCAACGGTCAAATGGACTACCCCATTATCCAATACGCTGACGACACGATCTTGCTCATGCCTGCTTGCCCGCAACAAGCCTTGATTATCAAAAACATCCTTAACAAGTATGCACAGTCCATTGGCCTTAAAATAAACTTCCACAAGTCTACGCTCATTCCTATCAACTTGGAGCCCAATCTTGCTTCTCAAATGGCTTATATCTTCAAATGCACTATTTGAACCATGCCGTTCACCTACCTTGGCCTGCCATTGGGCATGTCTCAGCCGACCATAAAGGACATTATGCCTCTCGTCAGTTCAGTTGAAAGAAGCTTGTCTTCCACATCATACCTTATGTCCCATGCTGGGAAGCTGGCTCTTCTCAACTCCATCGTGACTTCTCTTCTCATCTACGCCATGTGCATGCTACATCTCCCGCCAAAACTCATAGAATTACTGGATAAGATAAGACGCAGATGCCTATGGATCAAGAAAACCGAGCAAGGGGATAAATGCAACTCATTGGCTGCTTGGGACATGGTATGCAAGCCCAAAAATAAGGGAGGGCTCGGAGTTCTCAATCTACGAGTCCAAAAGGAAGCTTTGCTCCTAAAGTTCTTGCACAAATTCTACAATAAGATGGATATTCCTTGTGTACAACTCACTTGGGACTCATATTATAACCAAAAAAATACCACATGCATGCGCATCGGTTGGATCATTTTGGTGGAAAGACTTACTCAAACTCACTCCTAAATTTCGGGGGATATCCAAGATCAATATTGTTTGTGGCACCACGACGCTTTTCTGGAAAGATCTCTAGACTGACCAACTTCTTCAGGACTCACATCCACGTGTGTTCTCCCACGCGTTGAATGAAGATGTCTCTGTCAAGGATTTCTTGGGGGTCACGTCGCTGGGAGAAATGTCCCACCTACCTTTGACCCCCCAAGCACATGCAGAGGTCACAGACATGCAGATAATTGGGCTGAAATGCAGCCTTTCATGACTGCCACGGACGTGTGGCATTACGTGTGGGGCAAAACGATCTTCAAATCAATGGATTATTACAACTTCTTCTTCAGGGACATTCAACCTCACCAAGTGTTTTGCTGGATCTGGAAATCAAAGTGCACAATGAAGTTGAAGGTCTTTGCTTGGTTTCTCTTCCATGATAGACTCAACACACAGAATATGCTCAAAAGAATGCATTACAACATCGGAGATGATCACAATTGCCTCCTATGTGGACTAAATATAGAAGAAACGGTTGAGCACATGATTTTCACCTGCTCCTTCAGCAAACGTTCTTTGGATAAACTTGATATCCACTAGGAACCCTTTCCCGGCCGCTTGCAAGCTATTGCAATTCAAAAAATGGTAACTCTTCCCCAATGTTTCTGGAGAAATTCATGGTGGCGGCCTGGAGTATTTGGAAGGAGAGAAATAACAAACATTTCAGAGCCATAACCCCCTCTCGCAGCGCCTGGCTAGACAGATTCAAGAAGGACTTTGAACTACTTCAGCGTAGAGTCAAAGAGGAGCATAGGCCCTTTGTAAATAGTCATCTGTACAGTGTACTTATTATTTTCTTTAATATATTAACATAGTAGGAGCCTTTCCTACTGTTCACGGTAAAAAAATCACCTCAGGATGCAACTCAGTCGACCAAGATTTCCACTCGGCCAACCCAATTCTATTCAACCATGATATAATCATTCGACCATATCAGAAACCACTCGGAGTACAGAAGATCTAAGGTCACTCTGGATGGCAACGGTCAGGCGTTCACTCCGTAGTCTTAATGATCATTTATATGACTTTAATACTGACGTTACTAGTAACGTCCCCTCTTTATGTACATTGAACCTTATGTAACGGGGGATGGCTGGGGTCCTGGCACACTCTATATAAGCCACCCCCTCCTCTGGGACAAGGGTTCACACCCCCTGTAACTTCACGCATAATCCAATCGACCAGCCTCCAGGCACTGAGATGTAGGGCTGTTACTTCCCCTGAGAAGGGCCTGAACTCGTAAATCTTGCGTGCACAACTTCACCATAGCTAGGATCTTGCCTCCTCATACCTACCCCCATTCTGGTGTCAGACATAGAACAACGACAGTTGGCGCCTACCTTGGGGCAGGTGTCTTAGCGACTTCTGGTGATGTTGCGATTTTTCCGATTCCCATCACCATGGTTTCTGGTGGAGGTTTGGCTGAGGGTCGCAAGATCCGTCTTGGCACGCTCGTTTTCGTCGCCGATGACTCCGCTTGGCTTCAAGAAGCTCCCCTTGATGTCGAGGCGCTCCCCGTCCATGGAGTAACCCACTTTCGGGCGTGCACCCACGGTGTCCTTCTGCGGCAGTCGTCGACCCAGTATCGGTCGGCTCCCGCGGTGTCTTCGCTCCCCGCTGTTCGCCGTTGCAAGCGATCCGGTCGGTCGCGGCTTCAGCGGTGGGTGAAGCATGCGGTTTCACGTCAGTCGGCCACCCCTAAAGTCGCAGCAATCGAGCCCGACAAATCTTTCTACAGCCTGTTCAACTGGCTCCATCGAGACCCAATCCGAGTGCGACAACAGCGACCCTGCGGCGGAAGTCCTGATGGTTGACACACTGCGTAGCCCGCCTGGCATGCGTCACAACGGTGGTGGCGAAGGTTGCGGCGATCCGTCGCACGTTCACGAGGAGTACCACCCCGAAACCCTCTCTTCTCGGCAGAGGGAAGAACTTCACCACCGCAACATGGAGGCACTCCACACGCCCATTGTTGGAGAGACCTCTGAGGCTTGGGCCTTGGAGGCAGCGCGCCTGGCCACTTTGGCTGAGCGCACTCGACTAGAGAACCTTCAGCACGCACTGGACGAACGTGCCCGGTGGCAGATCCTAGAGTCTGGTCGACGGCAGAAACAACTATTCCCACCTGAACGATAGGTATACCACACTCCGATTGAGAATCTTACAGCTCTAGCTCGTATAGCAGAGTCTATTCAGCCGTCCCAGTCAAAGGCTGGAAGAGGTTTGATGCAGATCAGAGCGTTGCTCCGGGAAGCAGGAGAGCAGAACACTGAAGTGTCTCAGTCGCGTAACAGAATTCATAGCAGATCTGTGATGGCCGACACAGTCCAGTCGGCTCACAGCCCAAGATCTCCCCCGTGGCGTGAGGGACGTGGGCATCGGTAAGGATAGTACTTGGGTCGGAACCACGAGTAGCACGATCATTGGCTCGACCGTGATGACCGCCATCGAGTGCCTACGCCCCCTCCGAGGGGCGTATCATACAACAAGGTGTGGAGGATGCCAGTCGACCCAAGA
This sequence comes from Triticum urartu, assembly GCF_056163025.1. Taxonomy (NCBI): domain Eukaryota; kingdom Viridiplantae; phylum Streptophyta; class Magnoliopsida; order Poales; family Poaceae; genus Triticum; species Triticum urartu. The sequence continues at coordinate 216,673,928 of NC_141877.1, read as the reverse complement.
GAGCTAGGGTTTGATGCGAGGTCAATTTTGGTGCAAGGTCTGGTGGACAGAAACTGAGCACACAAAGAAGGGTAGGACAGAGATCGCCCAACTGGAAGCAGAGTGCATGTTTCTGGTCCCGAATGTTTTAGCAGAGCCATCAGGGCTGCAGAGATACCTCCCAACTTCAGGTTGGCAACTGGAGTTAGTAAGTTCACTGGTGAATCGAAGCCTGACACTTGGTGCTACCTCTTGAGCACTGCATTGGTTTTCCCTTGAAGAGGAAAGGGTAGTGCAGTAAATGAGCGTATGTATTTCCCTCCGTTTTTGAGAACCAAGGTATCAATCCAGTAGGAGACCACGCGCGAGTCACCTCGTACCCACACAAACAAATAAGAACCTCTTAACCAACGCGATAAAGGGGTTGTCAATCCCTTCACGACCACTTGCAAGAGTGAGATCTGATAGAGATGATAATAATAAGATAAGTATTTTTCGTATTTTTATGATATAGATTGAAAGTAAAGATTGCAAAATAAAATAGATTGCAAACTTGTATGATGGAAAATAGACCTGAGGGCCATAGGTTTCACTAGTGGCTTCCATCAAGATAGCATAAGTATTACGGTGGGTGCACAAATTACTGTCGAGCAATTGATAGAAAAGCGAATAATTATGAGAATATCTAGGTATGATCATGTATATAGGCATCACGTACGTGACAAGTAGACTGACTCCTGCCTGCATCTACTACTATTACTCCACACATCGACGTCTGTCCAGCATGCATCTAGGGTATTAAGTTCATAAGAACATAGTAACGCCTTAAGCATGATAATATGATTTAGAGGGATAAACTCATAGAATATGATGTAAACCCCATATTTTTATCCTCGATGGGAACAATAAAATACATGTCGTTTCCCTTTCTGTCACTAGGATCGAGCACCGCAAGATTGAACCCAAAGCTAAGCACTTCTCCCATTGCAAGAAAGATCAATCTAGTAGGCCAAACCAAACTGATAATTTGAAGAGACTTGCAAAGATAAACCAATCATACATAAATTAATTCAGAGAAGATTCAAATATTGTTCATAGATAAACTTGATCATAAACCCACAATTCATCGGATCTTGACAAACACACCGCAAAAGAAGATTACATCGAATAGATCTCCAAGAGAATCGAGGAGAACTTTGTATTGAGATCCAAAGAGAGAGAAGAAGCCATCTAGCTACTAGCTATGGACCCGAAGGTCTGAGGTAAACTACTCACACATCATCGGAGGGGCCATGGAGTTGATGTAGAGGCCCTCAGTGATCAATGCCCCCTTCGGCGGAGCTCCGGAAAAGGCCCCAAGATGGGATCTCTTGGGTACAGAAGGTTGTGGCGGTGGAAATAGGGTTTCATATTGCTCCTGGATGTTTGCGGGGTATGTGAACATATATAGGAGGAAGAAGTACGTCGGTGGAACTACGAGGGGTCCATGAGGGGGGATGGCGCGCCCATGGGGGTAGGCGCTCCCCCCTGCCTCATGGTCGCCTCGTTGATTACTTGACGTCCACTCCAAGTCCTTTGGATCACGTTTGTTCCAAATCACGTTCCCGAAGGTTCCATTCCATTTGGACTCCATTTGATATTCCTTTTCTACGAAACACTGAAATAGGCAAAAAAACAGCAATTTGGGCTGGGCCTCCGGTTAATAGGTTAGTCCCAAAAATAATATAAAAGTGTAAAATAAAGCCCATTAACATCCAAAACAGATAATATAATAGCATGGAACAATAAAAAATTATAGATACGTTGGAGACGTATCAACATCCCCAAGCTTAATTCTTGCTCGTCCTCAAGTAGGTAAATGATAAAAACAAATTTTTTGATGTGGAATGCTTTCTAGAATATTCTTCAATGTATTTTTCTCTATTGTGGCATGAATCTTCAGATCCGAAAGACTCAATATAAAAGTTTATTGTTGAGATAAAAATAGTAATACTCCATGTATGCTAATCAAGCAATTATGTCTTATCAAAATACCATAGCCAAAGAAAACTTATCCCTACAAAGTCATATAGTTTGTCCATGCTTCATTTTCGTCACACAAAATGCTCTCATCATGCGCAACCCCGATGACAAGCCAAGCAATTGTTTCATACTTAGCCTTTTCAAACTCTTTCAACTTTTACGCAATATATGAGCGCGATCCATGGACATAGCACTATGGGTCGAATAGAAGACAAAAAGGGAGAAAGTCTCACATTGACGCGGATAATCAATGGGATATGGAGATGCCCACCGATTGATGTCAATGCAAGGAGTAGGGATTGCCATCCAACGGATGCACTAGAGCTATAAATATATGAAAGCTCATCAAAGAAACTAAGTGGGTGTGCATCCAACTCACTTGCTCACGAAGACCTAGGGCATTTGAGGAAGCCCATTAGTGGAATATACATGCCAAGTTCTATAATGAAAAATTTCCACTAGTATAAGAAAGTGACAACATAAGAGACTCTCTATCATGAGGATCCTGGTGCTACTTTGAAGCACAAGTGTGGAAAAAGGATAGTAACATTGTCCCTTCTCTTTTTTTCTCTCATTTATTTATTATTGTTATTTTCTTTTTTTATTTGGGCCTTCTTTTTTTCTTTTGGCCTCTTTTCTTTCTTTTTTTTTTGTCCGAAGTCTCATCCCGAGTTGTGGGGGAATCATAGTCTCCATCATCCTTTCCTCACATGGGACAATGCTCTAATGATGATCATCACACTTTTATTTTCTTACAACTCAAGAATTACAACTCGATACGTAGAACAAAATATGACTCTATGTGAATGCCTCCGGCGGTGTACCGGGATTGCGATGAATCAACAGTGACATGTATGAAAAAATTATGAACGGTGGCTTTGCCACAAATAAGATGTCAACAACATGATCATGCAAAGCAATATGACAATGATGATGCGTGTCATAATAAATGGAAAGGTGGAAAGTTGCATGGCAATATATCTCGGAATGGCTATGGAAATGCCATAATAGGTAGGTATGGTGGCTGTTTTGAGGAAGATATAAGGAGGCATAAGTGTGATAGAGCGTATCATATCACGGGGTTTGGATGCACCGGCGAAGTTTGCACCAACTCTCAAGGTGAGAAAGGGCAATGCACGGTACCGAAGAGGCTAGCAATGGTGGAAGGGTGAGAGTGCGTATAATCCATGGACTCAACATTAGTCATAAAGAACTCACATACTTATTGCAAAAATCTACAAGTCATCAAAACCATGCACTACGCGCATGCTCCTAGGGGGATAGATTGGTAGGAAAAAACCATCGCTCGTCCCCGACCGCCACCCATAAGGAAAGCAATCAAAGAACACCACATGCTTCAAATTTGTCACATAAAGTTCACCATACGTGCATGCTACGGGACTTGCCAACTTCAACACAAGTATTCATCAATTTCACAATTACTCAACTAGCACACTTCTAATATTACCACCTTTATATCTCAAAACCATCTATCAAGCATCCAACTTCTCTTAGCATTTAAAATTTATAACCAAAGTGAATTACCATGCTTTTCTAAAGGACTCTCAAAATGATATAAGTGAAGCATGAGAGATAAATTATTTCTATAAAATAGAACCACCGCCGTGCTCTAAAAGATATAAGCGAAGCACTACAGCAAAAACTATATAGTTCAAAAGATATAAGTGAAGCACATTGAGTATTCTAATAAATTCCAATTCATGTGTGTCTCTCCCAAAAGGTGTGTACAGAAAGGATGATTGTGGTAAACTAGAAAGAAAAGACTCAAATCATACAAGACGCTCCAAGAAAAACACATATCATGTGGCGAATAAAAATATAGCTCCAAGTAAAGTTACGGATAGACGAAGACGAAAGAGGGGATGCCTTCCGGGGCATCCCCAAGCTTAGGCTTTTTGGTGTCCTTGGATTTTACCTTGGGTTGCCTTGGGCATCCCCAATCTTAGGCTCTTGCCACTCCTTGTTCCATAATCCATCAAATCCTTACCCAAAACTTGAAAACTTCACAACACAAAACTTAAAAGTAAATC